>NC_044980.1:18583003-21514957 GCF_008728515.1 Papio anubis | reverse complement strand
GTCGTGGTTATAAATTCAAAAGAATTCACATGTACTTTAAAAGGTCCAAGATAGTTCTTTTTGATAAATGTTCACGATTATATTATGCTACTTGAATGCTGTAATACGTCAACTTAAATGAGAAAAGATAAGAATGCTTCTCCTCTATAGATTTCTATTTTTGCACATTTTATGTTTTGCTTTTGAGTGGAAGAAAGATGCATGATTAGGTGCAATAAGGAAGAGGAAACAGACCAAGCAGTATTCCCACCTCACTCAAAGAAAAGGAGTGAGATAGGAATAATCCCACCAAAACCAAAGCAAAGCAACATATTTTGATAACTTTACCAGCTCAGTCTGAGAAGTGGAGGTAAAACGTTAATTCTATCAATGCAACTCTTTCTTCTTCAGTTAGTAAATGCACGGAAAAGATGATGAGATTTCTCATTGATCATATGGAAACAATGCAAACTATATAATTGTTATTAGCTTGGTGCAATATATATCACCAAGCTAATATAAGAATTAATTAATCAATGAGATTATACATATAGAATTCCAGAATTATAAGTGTGTATCTGTTATTACAGGGATACTTCATTTTATGGTGCTTGCTTTATTGTACTTTGCAGATACTGCATTATTTACAAATTGAACGTTTGTGGCAACCTTGCATTGAGCAGGCCTATCAGTACCATATTTCCAACAGCAAGGGCTCATTGTGTATCTCTGTGTCATATTATGGTAATTCAAAAATTACTTTTAATGTTTTCATTATTATTATATCTGTTGATGGTGATCTGTGATCAGTGATTTTTGTTGCTACTATTGTAATTGTTTTGTGGTGCCATGAAGTGCACTTGATATGATATGACTCTGTGTCCCCACCCAAATCTCATCTGAATTGCAATCCAATTGTAATCCCCACGTGTTGGGGGAGAGACCTCGTGGGAGGTGATTAGATCATGGAGATGGTTCTGTCATGCTGTTCTCATGATAGTGAGTGAGTCTCAAAAGAGCTGATGCTTTTATAAGCATCTGGCATTTCCCTTGCTAGCACTTCTCTTTCCTGACACCATGTGAAGAAGGATGCATTTGCTTCCCCTTCTGCCATGATTGTAAGTTTCATGAGGCCTCCCCAGCCATCCAGAATTGTAAGTCATTTAAACCTCTTTCCTTTATAAATTACCCAGTCTTGGGTATTTCTTCACAACAGCATAAAAACAGACTAACACAGCACCCATATAAGGTGGCAAATTTAAATCAATGTTGTGCATCATTCTCACTGTTCCACCAATCAGCTGTTTCTATCTCACTCCTTTTCCTTGAGCATCCCTATTACCTGAAACACAAAAATATTGAAATGAGGCCAATTAACAACCCTACAATAGCCTCTAAATGTTCAAGTGAAAAGAAGACTGCCACATCTCTCACCTTAAATGAAAAGCTAAAAATGGTTAAGCTTAATGAGAAAGGCCTGTTGAAAGTTGAAATCGTTGAAATCCAGGCCCTTGCATCAGTTTTCTAAATTGTGAATTCAAAGGAAAAGTTCTTAAAGAATATTAAAAGATCTACTTCAGTAAACACACGAATGAAAATAAAGTGAAACAACTTACTGCTGATCTGGAGGAAGTTTGAGCGGTCTGAAAAGAAGATGAAACCAGCCACAACATTGCCTTAGATGAATACCTAATCCAGAGCAAGACCCTGATGCTCTTCAATTCTGGGAGAGGTTAGGAAGCTGCAGAAAAGTTGAAATCTAACAGAGGTTGATTCATGAGGTTTAAGGAATAAGTCATCTCCATAACATAAAAGTGCAAGGTGAAGCAGCAAATGCTGATATAGAAGCTACAGCAAGTTATCCAGAAGATCTAGCTAAGATCATTGATGAAGGTGGTTACACTAAACAATAGATTTTCAGTGTAAACAAAGCAGCCTACTGCTGGAAGAAGATCCCATCTACAACTTTTAAAACTATATGGAAGTCAATGCTTGGCTTGAAAGTTCAAAGGACAGGCTGACTCTCTTGGTAGATCCTAATGCAGCTGGTGATAAGTTGAAACCAACACTCATTTACCATTCAAAAACGTCTAGGGTTCTTAAGAATTATGCTAAATCTACTCTGCCTGTGCCCTAAATGGAACAACAAAACCTGAGTGATAGCATAGTTGTTTATAACATGGTTCACAGAATATTTTAGATTTACCATTGAGACCTACTGCTCAGAGAAAAAAAAAAAAAGATTTATTTCAAAATATTACTGCTCATTGACAATGCGCCTGGTCACTCAAGAACTCTGATGGAAATGTACCAAAATATTAATGTTGTTTTCATGTCTGCTAAGACAGCACCCATTCTGTAGCCCAAAGACCAAAGAGTATTCTCGACTTCAAAGTCTTATTGTTGAAGGAATATCTCACATAAGGCCATAGCTTCATAGACAGTGATTCTTTTGTTGGATCTCCACAAAGTAATATAAAAACTATTTTCTATGCAAGATGTTCTTAAGAACACTTGTGTTTCTTGGAAGTAGATCAAAATATCAACATTAACAGGAGTGTGGAAGATGTCAATTCCCACCCTCATGGACAAATTTGAGGGATTCAATACTTCAGTGGAAGAAGTAACCGCAGATGTGATGGCAATTGTAAGAGAACCAACATTAGAAGTGGGACCTGAAAATGTGACTGAATTGCTGCAATCTTGTGATAAAACTTTAATAAATAGGAATTGCTTCCAATGGATGAGTAAATAAAGTGATTTCTTGAGCTAGAATCTACTCCTGGTGAAGATGCTTTGAACAATGTTGAAATGACAGAAAATATTTGGAATATTAAATTTATAAACTTAGTTGATAAAGCAGCAGCAAGGTTTGAGAAAAATGATTCCAATATTGAAAGAAGTTTTACTGTGGGTAAAGTGCTATCAAATAGCATCACATGCACAAAGAAACCCACAGATAAATTCCACTTATTAAAAAAAAAAGTACATAATATATTTTTTTCCAAGTATAAAGAATATGCTGGTTATAGAGCCAAAAGAAAAAAAGTAAAGGGCCGGGCGCGATGGCTCACGCCTGTAATCCCAACACTTTGGAGGCTGAGGCAGGTGGATCATGGGGTCAGGAGTTCGAGACCAGTCTGGCCAACATGGTGAAACCCTATCTCTACTAAAAACACAAAAAATTAGCCAGGCATGGTAGTGGCAGGTGCCTGTAATCCCAGCTACTTGGGAGGCTGAGGCAGGAGAATCGCTTGAAACCAGAGATGGAGATTACAGTGAGCCGAGATCGCGCTACTGCACTCCAGCCTGGTCAACAAGAGGAAAACTCTGTCTCAAAACAACAAAAAAGTAAAATTGAAATACTATACGGATATATATATGACCTCTCACCAGTCACCTTGGCAGGAGTGCAATGGCGTGATCTCAGCTCGCTGCACCCTCTGCCTCCTAGGTTCAAGCAATTCTGCTTCAGCCTCCCAAGTAGCTGAAGCTACAAGTGCGTGCAACCATACCCAGCTAATTTTTTGTATTTTTAGTAGAGATGGGTTTCACTGTGTTATCCAGGATAGTCTCGATCTCCAGACCTCATGATCCGCCCACCTTGGCCTCCCAAAGTGCTGGGTTTACAGGCATGAGCCACTGTGCCCAGGTAAAACCTATGATATCAGGACATAAACTATACTCGAAGTCAATATTGCTTTTAGTAATAGCAATGGAAAGATGTGACTACAATGGAAAAGTGATTTACTTATGCAATCGTTTTCATCTTCAGAGTGTCAGGTTGTAATGAGTAAAGTGGGATACAGAAAGAGTGAAATAAGAAGACATTTAAAACAATAAGCAGAACTCCATATTCCCAGCTCTTCCCAAAGATAGCTTTAATTTTCAAGATGTCTTTATTTAAAGAGTGAGTCTGATGACATAGCATAAAAAGCTACTTTAAAATATATGAATATGTATGTAATTATCCATACCAAAATAGGTAGAATGAATCACGATTTTATCATTTGAAGTATCCTTCCAGGAAATACCTGTGTTCTAATGATGGTGATTTGTTTGTCAAATGAAAGCTAAAATGGGCCCCAAGCTTGTGCAAGACATTTATGTGGTACAAATGTCTATATTTTTAAACTATTTTCATGGAACATATTTGGTACCTTTTTACTTTTGACTTAATATAAAAGTATAAATTATTCATGCCATACAGAGATGTATAATTGCTCTCATAATATTCTGTAAGCAGAAAGTCATTTCAGGTGAAGGATGGGGACTCTTATCTGGAGTTTCCTGTATCATCAGCTAACTGGCTGCCTTGCTCCAATCTAAGAGCAAGACATTCAGTTAATGCTTCCATTACGTTGTTCATCACTAGTTTTACATTAGTTTGGACATGGTGTAAATTGCTCTAATATGGCTAATTTAAGAAAATTACATGAAACAGAAGTTAACATCAACATACTTATATAGAATAGAGTCTATATATTGAGAAAGAAATCCTACTCAGGGTGCAAACAACCAGGTTAAGTAGATTATATAACACATGAATAAAATGACATTAACATGGGAGTAATTGTTCATAGCATTAAAAAGTGGGTAGAGGCCAAAAAGAAGTGGGGGAGATATAGCTACTGATATCAACAATGTATTTTGGACTAGACATTTGAAGAATAGAAGAAACTGAATTACACAAATAGAACAGTTCTATGTATTAATTTTGTGTTTTCACAAAATATTATTTTATTTTTAGCCAAGTAGTAATAATACTGATAAAAACAAAATAATACTATTGAACACATATTCTTTGTCAAGAAGTGTTTAAGCACATTTATTATTAATATTTCCTCCATTCTCTCAGAAAGCTTGCATAGAAGATATTATCACGACTTCTATTTCACAGATGAGGATGCTCATACAAAGAGAGATGAGCACATTTGTCCAGCTTCATAAAGCATCTAATGGGAGGGCCAGAATTGAGCCCACTCAGGATGCTTCAGGGCTGATGATCTCAACCACTATATTAACCAATCTTTCTAATACACATTTATGTGCATTTACTCACTCCTTATAACACTTTTATTAGGAGATCACACCTAGCCTAATGTAAAGTATGTTGCATACGAGTTGCTCAGTAATTAAAAATACTATTATATAGGAGGTACTCAATAATTAAAAGCTATGATGCTTTCTGAAATAAAAACCTAGCTAATTTCACCAGGCAGATGTTTCTTCTTGCCAAATAATACTACACTATATGTTCTGCAGATAATACAAGATAATTACAAAAATGAAAGGAATACATAGTGTAGGATTTGAATCATCAAAATGTGTTAGCTATGAATTATCAAAATGTGTTGCCTAGACGTTAACTTCTTATAATAAATTGTAGACGGTTTTTTTTTTACAAAAATTAAAATCAAAAGTGTATTTCAAATTTCATCCTCTTCAATTTAATTCATACGTCACTTTATAATTTTGACTAAATTTATAAAAATTTTCTGACTATAAAGGTAACAATTCTGTTTTTAATAAAACTGGGCATTCTCTTTTTATTTTGGTTTATTAACCAGAGTTAAAACTGCTATTTCGTGTATTTCCAGGATTCACTATTTTATTCAATTCCCCAGGAATATGTGTTTCCCCTCTAAAATATAATGTATCACATATGTCCAAGAGGGTATATATAAATTTATGTACATATATATACACACACATATATATTCATATGTGTTTTTATGTATGAAAGAGAGTGATAGCAAGAATGAGAGGGGAGAGAAAACTTCTATTCAAAAGAATACATGGCTTCATTCTAAATGACTATTAATGGAGGTCATGTTTATTATGCTAACACACCTTCCTTCACCTCCCCCTGATACCCCACATACACTCCCCATTCTCTGCCTACCATATATGTTTTAATTATTTCAAAGAAGTGATTGAGGATTGTTCCACTTCCCTACATGGTCCTGTAAAATGCTGAATTGATCTTATGTAAGCACAAGTTTTATGTATAAGGTTTGATATGCTTAAAACTATAAGAAAAAGAAAATATAACTTTAAAGTGAATTAAGGAATTTTGTTTTTTCACATGCAAAAGAAGCCAGGTAAGTCTATATCCAGATTTCAGCTCTGTGTTCTGTACTTTTCTTTGTTTTGTCCTCCTTGATAGTTTGATGCCCTATCAAGGTGGATCTGGCAATGTTCAAGAGGGAAAAGGCTTCGCTTCTGACTACCTTCTTTCAAAGGCAAGACAACCTTATACAAAAGACCCCCAGCCATCTATCTGTCATAGTCACTGGCTAGAGCTATAAATAGAGACCACTAGGATTGGTCGGCATCAATCAGAATTTTCCTCTGGAGCATGATACAAATACATTGTACCTTGAATCAGTTCATAGACTTTCCAGAAGTACATACCTTTGAATATAGCTGAGGTCCCTCAGCAATTTTTTAAGACAATTTAATAGTCAGCACAAAATGTCTGCAATGAGATTTTATTTAATCCTGTTCAGGGACATGAAATAAGGTTGTCTATATCAATCTAGAATAAAGCACTGTGATTTCATAATCATGTAAACCAAATAACCAATGCACTAATCTTAAATTTTTAATCTATCACGTTGGATTTTAAAATGCTCAATAGAGAATTTGACCAATGGCTCAACATAGAATCTGGAACTCTGAGGAATTACAACAGGTTACTCATAACAGTTAATCAATAGAACATAATTATTCAAGTGGATTCTCTGAGAACAATAGATTTTTTCCCTTCTATTGCTTTTCCAATATTTTTTTATTTTTTTCTCTGCAAATACACATACGATAATCATGCATTAATAGCCCTAAGATAACCGTAAAGCAAAAGAGCTTTGAATACACTAGGGAAAGTGATGGGAAGGGAATTAAATTGATTAAAATTTCCTAGATATAAATGTCTCATAATCATAATTCAGATAATAATATATTTTCCTTTTTATTCCCCCGAGTAGATGAAAATGTAGTGAATTGAAACAATTTAGCATGTAAAAGAATCTTTTACTTTTTTCTAAACTGCACCAACTGCTTTTCTCTGCTGCTGAGAATATATTAATCAGCAATATAAAATACTTCTTATGTACAGATTAATCTGTACTCTCTAATCCAAATATTTATTCATTTCTAACATAAAATAAAGGTACAACTTTAATGCATAGAGAAAAGCTGAGTCACAGAACTTTTACATATTTCCTACCCTAAAAATGGATGTATATAGTGGTGATATACAAGAAAAAATATTAGTATTGTGATTATTAAAGTGAATTTAATCATATAGTAAAATGTTTGATACTGCTTCCAATATCCTGCCATCTATAGTTGAATCTATGAAATATCAGAAAAATATCCTCTTCCAATAGAAAAACAATAGAGGTTAGTGTTTAATTAAAAAAATCAACAAAGCTGGCCAGGCATGATGGCTTACGCCTGTACTCCCAGCGCTTTGGGAGGCCGAGGAGGGCAGATTACCTGAGGTCAGGAGTTCAAGACCAGTCAGGCCAACATGGTGAAATCCCATCTCTGCTAAAAGTACAAAAATTAGCCAGTTGTGGTGGTGGGTGCCTGTTGTCCTAGCTACTTGGGAGGCTGAGGAAGAAGAATTGCTTGAACCTGGGAGGCGGAGGTTGCAGTGAGCCAAGATTATGCCACTTCACTCCAGCCTAAACAACAAGAGCGAAACTCCGCTCCAGGAAAGAAAAAAAAAAAAAAAATCAACAAAGCTTTTGGAAGTTAGGCATCACACATATTTAATGGGAGATGTAATAATATGTTAATATCTGATCTACTATTTACTTGCCTCAAAAATTAAGTCAGCCCAGAGACAAACAATTTTTGAGTGGATCTGTTTCAGGCCTCTTCAATCTTTAGTTGTACCAATCATCTGTGTTTGAATGTATTTTATTTTGCTTTATACCTGTTCATATTGCTTTATACATGTTTGTATCTTCCCTCTCATATTATCTTAGAACTCCTTAAGAATGAGAAGCACTTCTTTTGAGTGAGAAGATATTGCTCAGAGGAGAGTGGCACCACTTGAGTTAATTTCTACTTCAGTACTATCTTCCCCCAATGTGTGTTATAAAATACAAATTCTGTTCCTGGAAACAAAAACTGTGCCTTCTTGTCTACAACTAATGACTTTTAAAATAAATAAATTTCAATGAATGTATTGATTATATTAAAACAATAGAGCCACATAAATGAGGCCAATTTTCAATATCCATTCTCTTCCAAAGTGAGAAAACTATATGTGAGAGAGCAGAACGTTTCTCTCTAAGCAGAAAGCTGAATTATAGTAACAAGTCTAGTAGTTAAGTATTTGTGAAATTAAGAATATGCTAAGTAGCTTGTTAAAATATAACAAAATTGTACCTTAGCTGATTCTTACAGATTTTCCAGAGATCCTGATATTGAAGCTAATTGACAAGGGAAAGTGTTCCTGTTCTAATCAGTCACTATAATTTCTGCTTTAAAGTAGTACGTGTTTCTCCTATTTCCATTTTTTTTCCCACAAATATTTTTCCTAAGCATTCTAACCTCCTGCTGATTGATGTTATACATAATGGGTACCCCATTTATATATTGAACGTAGCATTTTGTCAAAGACTGATTCTCATACCTCTGCTGTTCTCTGGCTAGAGCTCATGTCTGATTTAATTTGTTGTCCTTGAAATCTGGTGGCTGTTTTCTCAAGTAGCTAAAAAACTTCATGCTAACAAAAACTTATTTAGAGAAAAGTTATTGTGAAAAGAATGCTCTCAGTTCTCAAACTGAAGGTCATCTACAGCAGCATGACCTTGACAAATGTCTATACGTCAAAGAATGTCTCGCCGTAAACAATTTGGGGTGACAAGCCTATAACACATTGCACACACAGATTGGATTCCCAGCAGGCTTGTGCCTGCTCACACTTCTTGCCTCACACAAGCAATATTAGGAAAGTTACAGTTAGAGAAGACGACTTTTTTTTTTTTTCTGATATCAAGGAAACAAACCCTTGTATTGCAACCAAGTTAGTGAAACATGATCTCATAGGTAAATTGCCAGCACATTTTAGGTTCAAATAGACCGTCATGTACTGTAGAGGGTATTAGCTGCTACTCATAATATCCCAAGTGATTATTTTATTTGTATAAATTGCTGGAAATCACAATCCTTGTCTTTGAGAGCTAGGCATGAAATTGGATAGGACCCAACTGTGGAAACAAATTAAGCCCCCAAATGCCTACTCTGCCCCCATTGAACTCACTGGTTATATAGAGAGGTAATGAGCTCTTGTGTCTTCTTTACAGTGTGTGTTCTTTTCATCATGTTTGCCTCTGTCCTAGTCAATCTCTCATTGTCTGAAAATCCTTTAAATCACATGCTTTCTCAGAAGCTCTAAACCTTCAGGGGGGCTCAGATCACTTCTCAAAATAATTTTTCTATATTCATCAAGTGAAATACTTAAAATTTAAAGATACCGTTTTTTTCCTGAAATGCGTGTACCAAATATGAAAGATGTGATATGGTAATATATATGTGTGTGTGTGTGTGTGTGTATTGTGTGTATGTGTGTGTGTGTGTGTGTGCATATATATATAAAAATATATATATATTTTTTCTTGTTTTGAGATGGAGTCTCATTCTGTCGCCAGGCTGGAGTGCAGCGGCACCATCTCGGCTCACTAAAACCTCCAACTCCCAGGTTCAAACGATTCTCCTGGCTCAGCCTCCTGAATAGCTGGGATTACAGGCAAGCGCCACCATACTCAGCTAATTTTTGTATTTTTAGTAGAGATGGGTTTCACCATGTTTGCCAGGATAGTCTTAATCTCCTGACCTCATAATCTGTCCACTTCGGCCTCCCAAAGTTCTGGGATTACAGGCGTGAGCCACGACACCTGGCCATTAATATATATTTTTAAAAGGCAAGACCTAATTTTGGGCCTAATAATTACTATAAATGAGTACAGACAGTGTTTTGAGATATTAGCAGCAACGGTAGGCAAAATACATACATTGAGGAATCTATTAGTGATAAAGTCACAGATATTGACTCCTATTGTGGTGTGTTGTCTCAATACTTAATTGAAGGAAACACGAAATTTTGGTTGAAGATAAATAAGAACAAAGATGTCACTGGTTTCCACTAAAGTTCACGCCCCTCCAGTGTGATCCATGAACCCATAATATAGGGAATAAGTTCTTCCCATTTAGAATCTCGTGTAGATCCAGTCCTCTTCCCCAGTACACCCAGATTCACCCATTCGATATATCAGCTGTAATTATGTCTCTAATAGGGCCAGTGGGGTGTGATTTGTTGTCAGGCTCTTCAAAGATTCAAAGCTGCTGGCAAATGATGAAGACTTTTGTGATCCAGCTATCATGGCCATTCCCAATCATATCTCCTCAACAACCTCTGATAATTACTCACACACCCTAGTTCATAAAAGTCAAGCCAAATTAAATTTCTGACTTTAACTTGTATGTATTGAACATTTTTATACTTCTTTACATGATATCTCTGTTTAAGATATAATTTTGCTGTCATTAAATCTACTAAAAATAATATAGAATTAATAAAGCCATGGAGAGATGTTAGGAGAAAAGTGAGAACATAAACTTATTTAAACATTTAAAAAATGTTTAACTCTACAAATGATTTTTCAAAGGAATGAAGTTCCATTTTACAGCTATTAAATTAGATATTCTTGGGTTTTTGTACGTGTGTTTACCCACAAATACCTGAGTTTATGTTGACAAGGATACAGATTAATACGTGTATTCCATTAAAAAAACACAATCAAAAATATGTAAAGTAAGTTTATGCATTTTTGTCTCAGTAATATTACTTCTAGTCACCAATTCCAAGAAAATAATATAAAAACAATAAATATGTATTTAAATAAATATATTAAAAAGTAAATAAATATATACTTAAAGATTTTCAAAGCAATGTGGTTCTCAAAAAAATGGTGGGAAATAGCCATTTTTTTCTAACAGTAGGGAAGTATGTTTTTAAAAAAGAAACTAACAAATGACAAGTTAAAATGATAAATATCTAGCATAGTTGTGAAGAACACATTATGTAGATGTGTTGTCTGAGTTTGAACCCTAGGTTTACTATCCGGTAATCATGACACCTTTTGCCAATTACTTAAAAGTTGGTAACTCAAAGTTTCCTCTTGTGTATAAAGTAGAGCTCATAATATCACTTAACTTCAAAGTTATTGTGAAGATGAAATAAAGATATTTAAAGCACATAGTAAGTTCCCTGTTTGTTTCAGTTATTATTATGATTATGATTTTTATAATCGTTGTAGCTATATAAACATTATAAAGTTTTAAAATAGAAGGTCATTAGATGAAAATAAAAATTATATCATTGCATTGAGTCATACACCCCTCCCAAAATGGAATTGAGTTACAAAAAGGCCAGGAGGTTTTTAAGTTGATGAGATTTCATTTAACTTTTAGCATTTATTATGGTGCCTGACTTTTACTTACTAATAAATTGGTAACATTAAATACCTTATAACAGCTTTCTATATGAATGGCTTCTCCTTCATTCTCCAGAATGGCATTAACACTGTTGCAATGGAATCCTTTTCTACCCTTTACCCTACTCTTTTCCTTTCTTTGTTTATTTCTATTTTTATTTTTCTGTTATTGCATTAACAAAATCATTAGTGTAGATTCAAAATAGTTGCCTTACAGGCTCTGAATGATACTAGCAGGAAGAATCTTGAGATGAAACAGTCAAGCTTTTTCTTTCTCAAAGCCTTAATTTCTGGATCCAATAATGATATAAATTTACTTCTATTTGATTGTGTATTTACATTTGGAAGCATATCTATAGAAATAGTGTATGCATTCCATTGCCATTATTATAAAACCATGCAATGATATTAAGTTACTTAATATCTTACTTATATATTATATATATAATAGTTACAATATTACTTACAATATTATATAAAGTGACTGAAACATTTCTCAGATTTGTATCGTATTTTTAAAATTGTTTCAGAAAGTGGTAACGTGACAGTTTCTTTCTCTAAATAGGGTCTTGACATAGTTTACATAGTTGTCTATGTAAAAGACTAAGAGATTGGGTTTGTTGTTTTAGGCTAAACCACTTGCCATGAAGGCTATTTATTATATGCTCACATATGTCAGTGTTATTTTCTTGGGAAAAAGCCATGTTTGTTTTTGTTTTTGTTTTTGCTTTCTTTCTCTCCTAGAGTTATCCTCTTGACACCTGTGTGGGACACATGCAAATTTAACAACAACTAAATATCTTGAAAATAAGTATCAGCCAAATGATGTTTATTATTTTGGGGGATTGCATTTCTCCAGTGTTTGATTTATATTTGCATTACTTAGAGGAGTGGCTACATTAATTTGTTTGAAAATTGACAAAGCAAATTCACCTCAGACTGTGACCTTATATGACAAGATGACCCCAGTATGAACTTTTACAGTTGCGTTATTATAAATCTCCAAAGAGCAGTTTTTATTATGAAAGTGCTGACTTTACTTCAACTGTAGCAATATCTATGATCTTGTTATGCTTTTGTTAAGGAACAGGTGCAGGTATACCAACTATTAACAACTAGTACATCTGGAAAGTAAAATGACAAAGAGGGTGGGAAAAGCTGAAAAAAGAGAAATGGTGACAGGAAATAAATCAATGAATAATAAAAATAAGATAACTCAGAAAATAACCAATCTTTGCTATATTTCTTTTTAAGGCAAATCAGATCAATAAACTGCACTCTCTAAATTTGTGAACGAGTAATAAGTAATATTTTCTATGAGTCTATTGCAAAAAATTTTCTGTAGAATGTGGCATATTAGATTGCTGCAAATTTTCATTGAAGTCCCAAATCTTTTAGCACAATAAATTAAAGTACTTGTTTTAATGTCCCTTGGTTATGTGTGTATATATATGTGTGTGTATGTATATATATGTATACGTGTGTGTGTGTGTATATATACACACACATATATATCCCTTGGTTATGTGTATACACACACACACACACACATATATATGGTCTTAGGTAATATGTATATATACACATATTGTCTTCTGGTATATAATTTAATTGTTTATGCCTTTATGATAATATGTAGAAGTGAAATGGGCTGTCTGTTTTAATCGTGCTACTATTATCAGAACAGAAATAAGCCAGTTATCTACTTAAGAATATAATTCTATGGGTCAAAGCTGTTAGGTCTTTCAAAAGTCATGCCCACTTATAAAAAGACAATTTGATTTTTACCAAATGTTGTAAAATATGTCAACAATCTTAAAGCAAACACTAAATCTTGTCTGAAGAGTTAAATCACTGATCTAATTAATCATTTGTATCTTTTATGGTGTTAGAATTGTTCTTTGAAGGTGACAATTGGTACCTATCTTGTTTAAATCTAATCTCCAAAAATTTAAAACTAACTCTGTGCTGGTAAGAAGTACATTTTTAAGTTGTTACATCAACACTACTAAAGAGAACAAGGAAAATTTAGATACCTTGCTTTTTGTTGGTTAATTCCATGTATCTCTTCTCAGAATGCAACTTCCTAAAAAATCATTTAAAACATAGAAAAGATAAATGGCTGTGGATTGTAGAAAAAATTATTCTAGTCTGAGCAGTTGGTGTTGACCAAGTTCACTGATGTGGTGGAACCACATGATGCAAAACTATCAATTTTGCAGAATAAATAAAATAAAATTGAATAATATTACATTTTCATTGGTTCAACCCACATTCTTAAATTAAAGATGATACATGTGCACGTGCATGCAGGTGCACACACACACACAAGAATTTAAAAGAAAGGATAGATGTTATTTGTTCAAAATCTTTATATTTCAAACAAATAATAAATTAGCATGGAATTATAAGACATTGTGTTCTGGTTATTAAAAAGGTAAAGTAAGACCTATATGATCCAATTGTAAAAGATAATTCATTTTTATTTTCTTACACCACCGGAGTTGGTATTTGGTGGTGTCATTTCTGAATTTAGTAGACACACATGCTCACTTTTTAAAGAGATATTTCCAACTACATATTTTTCAGTACACTTCTGCCTTTTTTCTTCAGTATGGTAAAGCATAGCACTGCTCACCTTTAGGGTCTTCTACTAGTAATCTCTGTGTATGTTTAATTATTTATTTGCCAGAATTTTGATCTCAGGATTCTCAGTTCAGTCAGCTTCAAAGTTTACCTCAGCAGAGTCTGAATTAATTACACTTGAGCAGTTTGTTCTCCAAGGCAAATATCTTTAAAAATATATTGGTGTTAGTAAAAAAAAAAAAAAAAAAAAAAAAAAAAAAAAAAAAAGTCCTTTGAATATCTTAAATTACCTCCAGATCAAGAAATTATATGAAAGAATAACAAAGCAAATATTTTATATATATTTATGCAAAGCACTGGTAGTTTCATTATTCTCAGTTTCAGCCCATGAAAATAGTATCGTTTCACTGGACTTAACAAATTAAAACTTAAAATTGATAATATTGTTATATCCAGTGGTCCTTTGTGGTAGATAAATTATTCATAATTAGATTGATGGCTACTGACATTTTCACTATCTCATTTGAAATGTTTCAGAGCTGAGAAGCTATGATGGTTTAGAACAGAAGTGTTCAAACAAGAGTAATAGAACTCCATGAATTAGGCCTACCAATCTATTAGCGTACTGTATACAAATTTTAGAACCTACAATAATTTATGCTTTTTAAATCCCCATTTTTTTACTGATGGTTATAGATCATAATAAAAATAACCTGGCTATGTGGAACATGCATATATGTAACTTAAAAATTATGTTTTAGATCTTTGGGGGTCAAAATCAATAAGATAAGTACTTCTCAGACTATCTGGGTGAATGACATTTGCTTTCATTTTCATTGTCAATGTATTACAGGCCAATATTTGAGTTTATATATTGTTCAATGAGACAAGTCCAGTGCTCACTGCAATTTATGCTGTTGGTATAAAATATTCAAGTAAACACATTAAAATTTTATATTTGTGTGTAGAAAAAAAAAAAAAACTATCATTCTAATTAAATAAATCCAATGGCACTGACTAGATCTGTGATGTGTTTATCTGTAATAATAGAAATGATGTTACAATACAGTCATGAATCACTTAATTCCAGGAGATGTTCTAAGAAATGCATCATTAGGTGATATTCTTGCTGTGTGAATATCGCAGAGTGTACTTACGCAAACCTAGGTGGCATAGCCTCCTACACACCTAGGCTACATGGTATAGCTCCTGATCTACAAACCTGTACAGCCTGTTACTTACTGAATGCTGTAGACAATTGGTAAATATTTGTATATCTAAACATAGAGAAGATACAGTAAATACATGGTATAAAAGGTAAAAAGTGATACACCTGTAAGGTGCACCTGCCATCCATGGAGCTTGCAGAACTGAAACCTGTTTTAAATAAGTCAGTGAATGAGTGGTGAGTGAATGTGAAGGCCTAGGACCTTTTTTTTTTAACTTTTAACATTTTGTGAAAACAGAGCATTTGAACAGTTTCTATGCAGAGATGGTTTTACTGTAGATACGCTGTTACTTTATTCTTTTAAGAGTTGGTGGTGGGGAGATACAGAGGCCAGGCTAGCCCAGTGTTTGGGATCATAGCGCGGGCGTTAAAGCACTCAGATACTCTGAACTCCACAGAGCATGGCTGAAGCCATTGAAACCATTGAAGACTGTCTCTACCATCCTTTTGTCTTTCAAAACTGTAGGATGGGCGTGGGCCTGAAACAAGCTTCAGGCCAATGGGTTTTTACCGGCTGTTTAAGAACCAGTATGAAGGATACATTCTTTGTTTTTCATTCTAAAAATATGACCCAAAAGAATAATTTACACCAACCGATTTTTATTATTGAGTTTCAGAAACCTTTCACAAGATGGTAAGAAACAAAAAAACAAAAACAAAACAAAAACAAAAAAACTTTACACCCTCAGCTAATGCAATTATAAACAATTTTTATAAACATTGTACACTTACACTACACTAAATGCATAAAGAATATTTTTCTTTAATAATAAACCTTAACTTATTGTAACATTTTTACTTTATAAAGTTTTGTTTTTAATTTTTTAACTTTTTCACTCTTTTGTGACACTTAGATTAACCCATTTATGCCTAGTGTTCCATTATTGGAATGCTAAGCTTGTGGGAGTTATTTATATCCTACTGCTTAGGATCATTGACAAGGTCTGATTTTTCATGCACAAAAAAAAAAAAAAATTGCAGCCAGGTGCGGTGGCTTACGCCTGCAATCCCAGCACTTTGGGAGACCGAGGCGGGCGGATCAGGAGCTCAGATCAAGACCAACCTGGCTAAAACCGTGAAACCCCCTCTCTACTAAAAATACAAAAAATTAGCCAGGTGTGGTGGCGGCAGCCTTTAGTCCCAGCTACTGGGTAGGCTGAGGCAGGAGAATCGCTTGAACCCGGAAGCAGAGGTTGTAGTAAGCCGATATCGCACCACTGTACTCCAGCTTGGGTGACAGAGCAAGACTCCATCTCAAAAAAAAAAAAAAAAAAATGCAACCTCCGGCATAAATGGGTTAAAAAAACAAACACATTATACAGCTGTACAAAATGATTTTCTTTCTTAATACCATTATTATATAAGCTTTTCTCTATTTTTAATTTTTTTATTTTTACATATTTTAACTTTTATTTTAAGTTCAGGCATACAAGTGCAGGTTTGTTACATAGGTGAACTTTTTTCATGGGGTTTGTTGTGCAGATTATGTTGTCACCCAGGTATTAGACTTAGTACCCAATAGTTATTTTTCCTGGTTTTCTGTCTCCTCTTACTCCACACTCTCTGAAAGGCCCCAGTGTGGATTGTTCTCTATGTGTCCATGTATTTTCATCATTTAGCTCCTACTTACAAGTGAGAACATGTGGTATTTGGATTTCTGTCCCTGTGTTAGTTTTCTAAGGATAACAGCCTCTAGTTCCAAACATGTCCCTACAAAGGACATTATCTCTTTCTTTTTTATGGCTGTATTGTATTCCATTATGTATATGTAGCACATTTTCTTTATATTCTATCATTGATGTTTATTTAGGTTGATTCCATGTCTTTGCTATTGTGAACATATGCTTGCATGTGTCTTTATAATACAATGATTTATAGCCTTTGGGTAGATTCCCTAGTAATGGGATTGCTGGGTCCATTTTTTATTTTTATGTTTATGTTTTTACTTTCTAAACTGTTTTTGTTATGAACTAAGACACAAACACACACATTAGCCTGGGCGTGCACAGGGTTAAGATTATCAATATCACTATCTTCCACCACCAAATCTTGTCCCACTGGAAGGTCTTCAGGGCTAATAACAGTCATGGAACCGTCATCTATGAAAACAATGCCTTCTTCTGTAATACTTCCTGAATGACCTGCCTGACACTGTTCTACAGTTAACTTAGAGAAAAATAAGTACAAGGATTACATTCTAAAATAATAATAGAAAGTATAGTATAGTAAATATATAAACTAGTTATACAGTTGCTTCTCATGATCAATTATGTATTGTACACAATTACATGTGCTATACTTTTATAGCACTGACAGTGCAGTATGTTTGTTTACACCAGCATCACTGCAGATGTGAGTAATGCATTGCATTGTGATCTTAAGGTGGCTACAGTGTCACTAGGTGATAGAAATTTTTATCTCCTTTATAATCTTATGAGACCATCATTGTGTATGCTGTCTGTCATTGAACAAAACACTGTTATGTGGCACATGGATGTACGATAGTAATATTTTACACTTTTCAATAGTTAAAGTGATCTATTTCTACCAAACAATAAAGTTGTGTCAAATAGAAAAAATACTTAACACTTCTTCAAATGTTACTTACCTATCTTAATATGAGACTTTGGAAAACTGTTTAGCAAATATACATCTCACTTTCCTCATATTTATGTTGATGTGATAATACAATAGTAGTATCATAAGATTGTTTGAAGACTGGATGCAATATGTATTTAGGGGTCATTGCACAGTGCCTAGTATATTGCAAAATAGAATAAAGGTTAAATTCATTTCATGTAATGAAATGCAAGAAACAACTCGGTTAATTATTTACTTTTTCTTTAACAAAGATAAATAGTAGCTATTCTGACTTGCAATTATGTCAATATAACCAGCTTCTTCCTAAATCTCTCAATTAAAAAAAAAAAAAAACTTAATTTTTATATTTTATTTTTTCTTTCTTCTAGATCAGTTATTTTTAGTGTATGTAGTTTCATTACATATTCATATATATAAAGCAATAATGCTATTTATTAAATTAAATGTCATCCACTACCTATGAATTTAACTTTTAAATATGTTTTAAATTAAATAAAATTTAATAAAAATGTGACATCCTTAAATACTGACCTTCAGACATAAATATTTTTCTAGTAATCTTTAGATTATTTGGTCAACTTTTATTTGATGTTGAATAGTCTTCCAATCTGTATATAATTTTTACTTCTAAAATAAGAGCCATATGGCTAAAGATGAATAGATGAAATAAAAAGTTAAATGCTATCTATAATTAATAATATAGGTATTTGTATGTAAAAAGTAATACTTTTCATGAGATCATGATCTTAATTCTCTTGAGTCTCATGGTGAAAAACAGAAACTCACACATCTCTCAAAAATTTAAAAAGACTTAGAGGTTAAAGTATTTGTCTTCACAATTAAAAAGGTCACTTCACACTTTGCCTTTAGGCCTAGCTAATGAATAAGGCTTCCTTCAAGAAATAGCAAAGAGAAAAATGTAAATATCACATGTTCTTACTTATATGTGGGAGCTAACAAAAAAAAAAAAAAATGGACTCATGAAGATACAGAGTAGAATGATGGTTACCTGAGGCTGGAAAAGTAGTGGAAAGGGTGTGGATAAAGAGGAAAGAATTAATGGGTACAAAAATACAGTTAGATGGAATGAGATCCAGTGTTTGGTAGCATAATAGGGGTACTACAGTTACCAATTATTTATAGTATATTTCAAAATAACTAAAAGAATGAAATGGTAATGTTCCTAACCCAAATAAATGATCAAAGCTTGAGGGGATAGATACCCCAATTATCCTAATTTAATCATTACACATGGTATGCTTGTATCAAAATATCTCATCTACCCCAGAAATATAGTACACCTACTGTGTACCCACAAACATTTAAAAAAATTAAAAGTTAAAAAAATCACTTGTACTTTATAAATATGTATAAATATATATATATATATATATATATATCCATACTGATTTTTTTTTTAACTTCTATTTTAAGTTCAGGTGTACAAGTGCAGGTTTGTTACGTAAGTAAACTTTTATCATTGGGGTTTGTTGTACAGATGATTTCATTACCCAGGTATTAAGCCAGATACCCATTAGTTATATTTCATTGCATTGTAGAATGGCAATCTCAGAGTACACTTTAAAATAAGGTACAAAATAAATAAGAAGATCTAAAACTCAAATCTAGTGGAACTGTTGATGTTTTTCTTGGTCATCTTCTGATATGTTTGTCCTAAGTAATTCAAAGTTCATCAGAAACTATACTCATTAATATGCTTACCTAGTAGTTCAGAGTAGTGGTATTAGTTTAAAGATAACTTTTTAAACACCTTTATTATTTCTTACCCCCGACTTAATATTTTAAATTACCAAATTTCAAAAGAAGAATTCAAATAATTTTTTTATTCTGTAACTTCATTTAATCCAGTTCTTGGAATTAAGGTAGTTTTCTTTCAGGTTTATCTAAACCTAGTTATCCATGCATATACCCAAAAGTTTCAGCACACTCAGGTTACATTAAAGAGCAAAGGGACCAAAAAAAGAAAAAAAAAAAAAAAAAAAAAAAAGCTCTAGCAGGCCTAAAAACAGTGATTTGGCTCTCTTGAAAATACAACTCAAGTTTCTTGAGTTCATTTTTCTGCTCAAATTATTTTCAAAGACAAGTATCTGCATTACCGATTTCTGACTATGATCCTAATTTATCGATATTTGTGAAAGACACTGAAAAATCTGTAAATGCACAATACATATTTCAGGCATACTTGCTCCATTCAGTGAACTTTAAACTACTTTAAAATAACAATCTGTTCACATTTGTTTGCCTCATTATTTAGTAAGCACCATTTCCATTCACCAAGAGAGAATAGTATAAGAATACAAAAGAAAGAGGAAGAAAAAGAGGAGGAGGAGCAGGAAGAGGCAAAGGAGGAAAATGAAGGGTAGTGGGAGGTGGAGGGGAGGTGGAGGAGAAGAGGGAAAGGAGGAAGAGGAGGAGAGTATTTGGATCTCTAAAATTTAGGAGCTAGATTGAAAGAGAATGTTGAGAAAGGCAAGAAGTTAGAATCAATACTTTGGAAATCAGAGTTAAAAAGTATGTTTGGCCGGGTGCGGTGGCTCAAGCCTGTAATCCCAGCACTTTGGGAGGCCGAGACGGGCGGATCACGAGGTCAGGAGATCGAGACCATCCTGGCTAACACGGTGAAACCCCGTCTCTACTAAAAAATACAAAAAACTAGCCGGGCGAGGTGGCGGGCGCCTGTAGTCCCAGCTACTCGAGAGGCTGAGGCAAGAGAATGGCCTAAACCCGGGAGGCGGAGCTTGCAGTGAACCAAGATCGACCACTGCACTCCAGCCTGGGTGACAGAGTGAGACTCCGTTTCAAAAAAAAAAAAAAAAAAGTATGTTTGTAGGGACTATATGAATAAAATATGAAAATAAGCCTCTGAAAAAAGGAACAGAAAAACATGTAAATTATTTAAGGCACATTATTTAACAGATTATTCAGACAAGTACTTTATTTTAAATTACAATAATTTCAATAAGCTACATCAGTTAATTTTTGAGTATCATTGTTTTAAATTCATAATTTTAGCATAAGCATCCTAAATAGGTAAATGATGCACCAGTTTTATTTATTTATTTATCAGCTATAAAGTTATTTAGTTATAAACTAAAGCTAAATCATGATATATCTGAAGGAAAAATAATCACTTTTAAAAGTCATGCTGTACCTTGAACATCAAATAATATTCTAAATATATATTATTATTAAAATGTCATAATTACTTTATAAATACAAAAATGAAATATTCTCACATTAGTATCTTATATTGCATGTTGTATTATCCTGAATCACAAATTAGTTCATTTAATTCAACGGATAATAAACAAGGATTTCATATATGGTCAACATGGTGCTAGGTGCTTTGGATACGATACTAGACATAAACATTGATGTCAATGTCTAATACTCAAAATAGAGAGCAAATGGAGTAGCTCTTAGTGAAATTTTATTCCACTCTGGGAAGTTCTTACTAATCAGTCATGACACAAACAATATTAATTTACACATCCGATACATGTTTCTAAAAAAGGATGCATGGTTTCAATAGAGCATATAAAAGGAGTTACAACAGTCAGGGAGGTGAGAAAAAAAATTCCTGGACATAGAAGAAATTAAACTAAGGCTTCATAGGTAAGAAGATTTACTTGGGGAAAAAGGCAGGAAAGATAATTCCACTGAGAAAGAATAGCAAATATAAAGACCCTGGAGAGGAGGAATAATGGTATATTTCACACTATTGCAGTAATCTCAAGGAGGTACTGGTGGTTCTGGTGCACTTTGGTGCACTTTGAGGAAGGCTTAGAAAGTGAAGAGTTTTGTGATGATTTGGATATAGGCTGTGAGAGGTAAAGTAATATAAAGTATAAACTTAAGGCATCTGTTTAATTAATTGAATTGTTAACAACACCATAAAAATTTGGGAAGGGGCAAATAAAGAACAAAAAATCTGAACAGAAATTTTTATTCAACAAAGCCCGTGTTGGAATCCAACCTCTAATCTCTTATTTATCTGTTTTTTTTGCTTTTTTTTGTTTTTTTTTTTTTTAAGTTTGGAAACAACTGGTATCCATAATGATGTCACAAACACTACAGATAATTGTACTGATTTTACATTAACAAGAATGTTGTTGCATTATTATATGTGTTACATTATATTTTTTTATTCTAACATTTTTTTGAAGTTGGGATACATCCAACACTAGATTATTAACATTACTATTATAGTAATCCCTTCTGTAGTATTTATTCTCTTTTTGTTTCCTTTTGTTCCTGAAAAGTTGTGCTTAAGGTGATGACACTATACAGCAATTGAGAACCAACAAAATTGTTTATGCATAAACTTATTTAAATAAAGAGGAGCTGATCATAGAAAACATCAATTCAATGCATTTAGATACTGTTTGGAAGAGAAAAATATGAATAGTAGTTTCTCTATAATGTTAAAGAAAATGTGTTATTTTAAGCTACAGTTATATCTGGAAAGGTTTAAAAAAAATACCCATGTGTTCACTATTATATAGTGTGGGAGTATTTTTGAAATATCTTAATCACAAGAAAATAGATCTATATTTTTTCTGCTACTTGGACAATGTTCAGCTTCTTTACAAAATTTTTCATATAAGAAATACTTTCTCAAAGGGTAGAGTTGACACAGCTTTAATCAATCTATTGCAGAGGAATTCCAGTAGCCAACACTTTCTTTTTCTGTGTTCAGAGCACTTAGGATTGGATATAATCATTGTCTTCTATTTAATAGGATTGACTAGTGATTATATGGTTGTACCATGTGCTAGGCACCAATCTCAGTGTTTTCCACAAATTAAGTCATTTTAATACACAGCATCCCTATTTTTATCATCCCTGCTTTACAGATAATGGAATTGAGGCACAGAGAAGTTAAGTAATGAATCCATTTTCATATGGCTCTAGTAACACTATTAGTAAGATATAAGAGATAAGAAAAATTTCCTGTGTGTCCACTTTTATTTCTCAAGATTCAGATTAATTCCAATGTACACTGGTGTTTTTACAAACTCAATAATTTGAGCAACATTCTTGAGCAGATTCTCTACTTCAACAAACCATGCCCCTCTCACACCTATACTGTATCTGAACCTGTGTATGGCCTTATCACCTGTCCATCAGTGTCAGTCGATGACTGTCCATCAGCCAATCCCTCCCTGGCATTCTCTGCGGTCTTGCCCTTCCAGTGTGACTTCAGTCTCATCCACTGAACTCTCAAATGAATCCATTTTAAACAAAGAAATAAATCAAAAATCAATACATCATGAACTTTTTATCTACCACCTTTAGCTATCTGTCATCTAATCTTCCCTATCCCCTGAGTCACTGTCTTCTGGGTTTGCATTCTTAAATTTCATCAGCCTTGGAAACTGTTTCAATCTGGCTTAACCCTTCAGTATTTAACACACGCTAAAATTGTTTGCAAATTTCATGACATTTCACTCCTTATTTTAGTCTACCTTTCTGGAATATTTATAGGTCATTTCTTCTTCGCTGAAAATACATTGCTACCAGACTTTTTCCCATATTCACTGTCATAATCCAAGCTGTCATTGCTACGTTCTGCAATGACGTTTTTAGTGGTCTCCTTTCCATTAAGGGCAAGCCCTCTCTTATCAGTTCTGCCCAAGCTGCCAGAGAGAACTCTCTAAGACACACGTCTGATCATGCCTCATGTCGGAAAGCCATGCAATACATTGACCATCCTTAGTTAAGAACCAAAGCAATTGTATGAAATTTTATTTTTCAAAGATGTTAGGCCAAAATATTCTTTCCTACATGCTTTTATTTACAATATGTTGTTGGCATTTATACACTGAGAGACGAGGTCTAATTTCACTTCCAAGAATATAGATTGGATTTAGTGACCCACATCTAACAAATAGTGTGTGGCGAAATTGACACTGCATGACTTCTAAGGCTGGCTTAGAAAAGGCGATATCCACAATTAGAACGCAGCAGCCACCTGTCGGGATTCTGATCACAGCCCCAGCTGAGGTCGCAGCTGCCAGCCAGGATCAGCTACCTAACCTGTGACGTTTGGAACTTTTAGATGGTTCTGAGTGCTAATGCTGAATGGAGCAGAGATGAGTTGTCCCTGCCATGCCCAAATTGCAGATTTGTAGATTCATGACATGAAATTTTTCTTGTTCTTTTAAGCCACTAGTATGTGAGGTTTTTTCCTTACACAGCAATAGACTCTCTCTCTCTCTCTCTCTCTCTCTCTCTCTCTATATATATATATATATATATATATATATGTATTCTTTTCTTTTTTTAATCTTTAGCTTTATCTGGCACTCTCCAGTGCATAGTTAGCTCAAATTAAACTGTCTGCACTTTCCCATAGACACCATGCTTTTCCAGATCCCAAGTCTTTAAAACTTCTCTTCAGTTCTTTCTGGAATACTTCCCCACCAACCTACATTTTTTTTTTTTGGGTGATGGACTTTGTTTAAGTCTCAATTTGTTTGTGATACTTTTTCCTAACCGGCTTCTCATAAATTCCCAGTTTACACTGGAATTGCATTCTTTCTTTTACCTTTACATCAAATGTTACACATGTTGGATTAACACAAAAATGAGTGAATAATCTGTGGGTATAGTCCATTGTAATTAAAATATGCAATACAACAAAAGATGATCATAAAAGTGACACAGAGAGATTTCTCCATTATCTTTCTGGAAAAAGTCGACCTTAGTAACTAACAGTAATTTCCAAATTTTAAACATGAGATGATCATAACAACAGAAGCATGGTTAGCCCTGCTGTGTTTGTATTTCTTATCCTCTGGGGAAATAGAGTTGGTTGATGATACCATTCATGAATTGTAATCATAGCATGTCAGACACCTACCAAGTAGCTGCAGCACTGTGCCAGCATTTTATTGTCACTTTCAAATTGTATTAAAAGTAAACCAGCTCCTTGAGGGTCTTTGATGTGGCGAAATGTTCTTCTCACAGATTTGAGTTATGGATACAGATCTTGCTTTGTAAACCTAATCTTTACACAGCTGTCTTTTCTGTCATTGCTTTCATTATCTCTACTAGGACTCTACTTCTACTACCTTATCGCCTCCCACCACGCAGCTGTCTCCAATAACAGTCTTTCATGACCATTCCGCTTTCTTCTCTTTCCTATGAGTTCATACCCTCTGGGTATACCTGTAGCAAATTGTTATGCTTCCTTTAACCATGACAGATCATTCACAGGGGGCCAGGGAAGAACCCTGTGGCTCTAATATTCACAGCTGTTCTATGAATTTAAAATTAATTGACCCTATGGTTCAGTGATACTTTTTGTCATTTTTTTCTCATTAAAAGGCATATTGGTATGTAATCACATTTGTATTATAGTATAGTATTTTTGGGGGTATTCACAGAAAAATTGCAAAGAGCATATAGCTTTATCATTACACATAAATCCCAAATTTTTATTTTATACTGTATTTACAGAATGGTAAATGGTAGAAGAAAGAAAAAATAAATTGTGGAGTAGAATTGCATATATTGTATAAATTGTGGAATAGAGGTTAGATTTGTGTATAACATGACACTTTTGTTCTGAATATTTTTATATTTATTTGTAATATAAATGATTAAAGAAAAATTATATGTTAGAATATGGTTTAGTTATTTATATGATAAGTGAGATAGTACAATTCTAAATCTGGAGTCTACAATAATTTGAAATTTAGCCTCAGTTAATGTACAGCTATGAAACTTGGAGAATGTGAAAGAACCTATTGATACTATTAGATAGGTTTTATCAGCAAATACAACAAAACTGTGATTTCAAAAATAAGTATTCTGTTCCTGTATCTTACATTTCTCATTTTATTTTCATTTTATATTTCATTCATTGGATTAGTCCATTTTAGTTTCATTCATTGTGGTATCCAGAGTGATCATGTCCACTCAATCACGTAAACATAGATTTTCAGCATGTATTTATGCATGAATATCCTTTGTGTAAGACAAAAAAGGACTACAGATGCTGCAGACACAATATTTTGTCTTTGATTTGAAATATCCCCTGAAATTGTTCAAGGATTCTGAAAATACTCCCGAGAATCTCTTAATACTTATAGTGTAAAATATTAGTAATTAAAAATAATCCAAAATGGGAAAATAAGATGATGATGATGATGATGATGATGATGATGATGATTAAGATGGAGTTTAAACTCTTGTTGTCCAGCCTGTAGTGCAATGGCACAATCTCAGCTCACTGCAACCTCTGTCTCCTGGGTTCAAGTAATTCTCCTGCTTCAGCCTCCCAAGAAGCTGGGATTACAGGCATGCACCACCAGGCCCAGCTAGTTTTTGTATTATTAGTAGAGATGGGGTTTCACCACCATGTCAACCAGGCTGGTCTCAAACTCCTGAACTCAGGTGATCCACCCACTTCAGCCTCCCAAAGTGCTTGGATTACAGGCATGAGCCACTGTGCCTGTCCAAGACATTCTTGATAATAAAATGGGCTGCCTTACAATAGGTAGGATCCTAAGTTTAAGCTTCTGGGACTTCTTGTAAATATATTGAAATTTTTATGGACCAATGGAAGATTTGTTCGTTTAACGTTTGAGCATATCTCTGGCCACATAC
This sequence comes from Papio anubis, assembly GCF_008728515.1. Classification (NCBI taxonomy): domain Eukaryota; kingdom Metazoa; phylum Chordata; class Mammalia; order Primates; family Cercopithecidae; genus Papio; species Papio anubis. Next base: position 21,488,410 of record NC_044980.1, on the reverse strand, counting down.
TTCTGCACATTTATTTAGACTGGATATGTTTACATGTGACTTTCGCTCCTTATAACTATTCACTTCTATAATAGTGCACCAGACACTAAAAGACATATCAAATTTTTTTATGTCACAGTGCTGATGAATATGGAGAAAAGCTATAACTCAAAGTTACCAAATACTTTTCCTTTTTTTTTTTTTTTTTTTTTTTTTTTTTTTTTGAGATTAAGTCTTGCTCTGTTGCCCAGGCTGGAGTACAGTGGCGCAATCTCGGTTTACTGCAGCCTCCATCTCCTAGGTTCAAGCGATTGTCCTGCCTCAGCCTCCCCAGCAGCTGGGACTACAGGCATGCACCACTACACCCAGCTAATTTTTGTATTTTTAGTAGAGACAGTTTTTCACGATATTGGCTAGGCTAGTCTCAAACTCCTGACCTCGTGGTTCAGCTACCTCGGTTTCCCAAAGTGCTGGAATTACAGACATGAGCCACCACGTCCGGCCCCAAATACTTTTCTTTAATCCCACATAAATGTGGTAGTTGAATGTACTCTGATGGGAATAAATATGAAGCTTTACTCAGGCTTTATTGACATTGGAGCTACCTTGAATTACTGATTACATGAGAAGAGAAGGGGAAGTAACTGTGTACATACTGCACATTTGCTAACCCTAATTAGTGTATGTGGTTTTCTCTGATACTAGCCAGTAAATGTTTTTAAATAAGTTGTATACATTTTCTGGGCCTAATTGCTTTCCTAGGCATCTTCTAAACTGATATCAAAGGTTTATTTAGGATTAAAATGTCCGCACGCAACCCCATTGCAGAATGCTGACTCCCACCCCATCTCGTCCTGAATGCGCCTGTCTTTGATTCCTAGCACATGCAGTTGTTGATCGCACCTACGTTCAATATCCTAGTCCCGCGCGAGTGTTATCAAGGTATTATTTAATTCATGCTTGTAGGACATACCAATAAGTTTTAGGTACTTAAGTGTGGATAATCCAAAACATATCTTAAAACACAATTTTAGTCCAGAATTTTATTTACATAAGTGAGGTGATGGATTTTTTTTTTTTTTTTTTTTTTTTTGAGACGGAGTTTTGCTCTGTCGCCCAGGCTGGAGTGCAGTGGCGCGATGTCCGCTCACTGCAAGCTCTGCGGCCTCCTAGGTTCACACCATTCTCCTGCCTCAGCCTCCCAAGAAGCTGGGACGACAGGTGCCCGCCACCACGCCCAGTTAATTTTTTGTGTGTTTTTAGTAGAGACGGGGTTTCATCGTGTTTGCCAGGATGGTCTCGATCTCTTGACCTCGTGATCCGCCCGCCTCGGCCTCCCAAAGTGCTGGGATTACAGGCGTGAGCCACCACCCCTGGCCGATATTATTAATTTATAGAACTGAACAACTTTATTAAATGCTTTAGAATATGAAACGTTATCCTTTTATTTCTTCATAACAATGCCAACTTTGTTAATTGAAAATTTGATTCATTCATTATATGAGTATCTAAAGACTAAAGAATAGATAAGTTGACCCAAATACAGTCTTATACATTAAAAAAAAAAAAAAAAAACTACAGCTAGATAAAAGTAATTACATCTTGAAATACTTTCATTTGAAAACCTGCCATCACACGTCCTTATTGAGATAATTTATTGTAAAAGTTTTATATTTTGTGAAAAGTCTTAAATTTTGTGAAGCGCAGTTGAGAATCACTTGCTAAGGAATTATGTAATTAGTCAAAATGTAGAACTTCATTTAAAAAAGAACTAAATGTTGAATCTTTAAAATTTCTTGTTTTCTTTTTCAAGATTTAGCCAAAATGGTTTAAGCATTTTGTTTGTGTAATAATGCCTGGGGACTAAAACATACTGCATTTTAAGTGTATTATCAGAAATGTGAAATGTAAGTAAAGCTGAAATTTCAAAGCCTACATGTTAGAAATAATTACTTTCTAAAAAATTTTTGTTCCAACATATTTGAAATGTGTGTGACTTATATGTTATCCAGATGATCTAATATTAGAACTTGATATTATCTTTACATGAAACATTGAATAAATTACTTTAGACTATAAAATTATTAAGACTGATACTATGTCTTCCTGATAAATGTGTTTTCTCCAGTACCTTACACAGAATGTCATTAACAGCCATTTTTACTTAAATTAATTAACACTGATGACAGACCTAGTCAATTAGATTTCAAAAATGTAATGCTTATTCAAAATATAAAATATCCATTGCATAATTTTGTTTTAAGTTAATTAGTAATCTAAATGGCTAATGTAAAATTTGTGTGTGGAAAGGAATATCAGGATAAACCTTCCAGTTCAACTGATGTCACTACTATAATGCCACCACTTGTTACATAGTTATTCCATTGATCTCCCCCTCTGCAACCACAGTGAAGCTGTACATTCGTCATGAGTGTTCTAGGTCATAAACCTTCCTACCATTCTTATTCAAAAACAATGAATTTCTATTATATTAATAAGAGGATAATAAAACTGGGCAATTTCTCTGGTGTGGAGCTACTATTTATCTAAAGTCCATACACATATGCACTTGTTAATGCATACGTGTAACTGAGGCTTGGAATACATCCACTGGATTTTCCCCAAAATGAAAGTCTTCTTCCAACCTCAGATTATATATATATAATCATATATATATGATACATACACACATATGATATATGCAGTTCATATATATATGAACTGTGGATTTAAATATATATGATATACATATATATTTATAATTTAAATATTTGTGAATATGATTTAAATATATATGCATTTATGATTTATATATATGATATACATGTAGTTCTTAAATTCAAGGTATTAATATTTTTTAACTCTGGTCCTTGTACAAACTGTGCCCTATCATTTGTATCTTCGGTTCCATCCTATATCTCTGCTATATTTAGCATCTATTGCTTACTATCAAATCAATACCCACATTGTATTTTTAAATATTATAATTTTGCAAATTTCATGTCATAGTGTTGAAGTTCCTATTGTTCCTCCTCCTATTGTTTCATCATGAGGTTCTATAGACTTCCTCAAAAATAGACCTGGAATCCAAATTTTATAACACCTGCAGGTTGATGCTGTTCAAAGCCATCTTCATCTCTTATTTGAAAAATATTCTCCCAATGCCATCCAGCTTTTATTCTAGATCCTAAATGTTCATAACTTTTCAGTAGCCTGATTTTAAACCACAGCACATCCCCCTTCTTCTTTTCAAACACTCAAATGACTTTTTGTCTCTCTAAAAGTAAAATTTCAAATCCAAACTATAATCAATAAGGCCAACATAGAAATCGCTCCTGCTGGCTTTTCAGGCATCTTTTCCTATCACCTCCCCTTATGCATGCTCTGCCGCGGTGCCCTGGCTGCTGTGCCTCCACGGTATCAGGCGGCCCTGCTTCAAGGTCCCTTCACTGACTCTTCCCTCCTCCAGGAATGTTCTTTTCTAGATACCTGTGTAGTTTGTCCCTCACTTCCGCTGGGCCTATACTCAAATATTACCTTAGAGAGGGAATTTCCTGAGCACCCTAAATAAATTAGCACACAACCTCTCTCTTCTTCTCTCTCTAGCTCCCTACTCCTACTTTAAATTTCACCTTCCTTCCTTCCTTCTTCCTTCTTCCTTCCTTCCTCCCTCCCTCCCTCCCTCCTTTCTTTCTTTTTTTCTTTCTTTCTTTCCTTCCTTCCTTCCTTCCTTCCTTCTTTCTTTCTCTTTCTTTCTTTCTTTCTTTCCTTCCTTCTTTCTTTCTTTCTTTCTTTCCTTCTTCCTTCCTTTCTTTCTTTCTTTCTTCTTTCTTTCTTTCTTTCTTTCTTTCTTTCTTTCTTTCTTTCTTTCCTTCCTTCCTTCCTTCCTTCCTTCCTTCCTTCCTTCCTTCCTTCTTTCTTTCTTTCTTTCTCTTTCTTTCCTTCTCTTTCTTTCTTTCTTTCTTTCTCTTTCTTTCTCTCTCTTTCTTTCTCTCTTTCTTTTTTTTTCCTCTCTCTCTCTCTTTCCTTTCTTTCTTTTACTCCCTCCCTCCCTCTTTCTTTCTTCTTCCTCTTCTTCTTTCTTCTTCTTCTTCTTCTTTTTTTTTTTTTTTTTTTTGAGGCAGAGTCTTGTTCTGTCATCCACCCTGGAGTGAAGTGGCATAATCTCAGCTCACTGCAACCTCCGCCTCCTGAGTTAAAGCAATTATTGTGCCTCAGCCTCCCTAGTAATTGGGACTACAGGCTCACACCATCACACCCGACTAGACTAATTTTTGTATTTTTATGAGAGAAGGGGTTTCACCATGTTGTCCAGGCTGGGCTCGAACTCCTGAACTCAGGTGATCCACCCACCTTGGCCTCCCAAAGTGCTGGAATTACAGGTGTGAGCCACCGCACCTGGCCTGCTATAGATTATTTTCTATGGTTAGCACCATCAGATGTTTTATATACATATTAATTGTCTCTTCCCACTAAAGTATATGTTTCATGAGATTAGGGATGCATTTTTTTTTTTTTTTTTTTTTTGCCTTTTTTGATCTCTGCTTTATTCCTAGATCCTTGGAAAGTGAATAGTACAGAAAAGGAACTCAATTTGTTGATGTCAAAATGACTAGCATAAGACTCTTTAAGATAGCAATTTAATTTATCCTTTTTAAAATAATTAAAATTTAAAGGCCTTTTTGAAATATAATAATAGGTTTTGCTGCTCCTATGTGACTGTTTCTTGATAAATATGTGTTTGTTCTTCTTGCATGAACTTAAATTTTGGAAGCGGAGAATGACTGTCTTCTACTGTACAGGTTAGGACACTGAGACTCTGAGGCATTAAATAATTTTTCCAAGATTACACATTGAGAGTGTCAGGATTTCATTCCTCAAAAAAATGTTAATCAAACTTGCATTTTATTACCATACTATGCTTGATCCTCATTCACTTTACCATTTGCCAAAAATATCATCTGATATTAAATGTGAGATTAATAGTTTCCAAAGCATCTAAATTGCTATTTGCAGGTGATTCTATTTCCACTATGAAATTACATTGGGTTGGCCGGGCGCGGTGGCTCAAGCCTGTAATCCCAGCACTTTGGGAGGCCGAGATGGGCGGATCACGAGGTCAGGAGATCGAGACCATCCTGGCTAACACGGTGAAACCCCGTCTCTACTAAAAATACAAAAAACTAGCCGGGCGAGGTGGCAGGCGCCTGTAGTCCCAGCTACTCGGGAGGCTGAGGCAGGAGAATGGCGTGAACCCGGGAGGCGGAGCTTGCAGTGAGCTGAGATCCGGCCACTGTACTCCAGCCTGGGCGGCAGAGCAAGACTCTGTCTCAAAAAAAAAAAAAAAAAAAAAAGAAATTACATTGGGTTTTCTAAAATAATCTAGTCTTCAAGTTTCTGCATACCTTTTTTTTGTTTGTTTATTTCCTTTCTTCTGTGTCTTTTTTCTTTCTGTTCTTCCCCCTTTCTTTTCTTTTTCCCATATCCCTCCTTTTCCTTAAGTTTGATTTCTCTTTCACATGCACTTAACTTATGATAAAGTAAATATCAAAAATTATATTTACTCTTAATCTCTTCCCTTATTCTTAGCATTTATTTGTTCAGTTAGGTTATCAAATGTGGGTAACACTCTTTACACAATATTCTATTACTTGTTGAGTAACTTTTCTTTGACAAATTGGATTTTTTTCCCATTGAAATATTCATTATGTAAAAAGCTCTAAAAACTTTATGATAACTAGGACATTCACTAAACTTACATTTTCATTTCTTAACTATTCATGGTTCCATATCCACCTAATTCAAAATACTCTTAGGAGTATATTGTTTAGAAAGTTCAACAGTTAATCTTTGAGAGGGGAGGATTTTGGAAAGCTTCAGTCAAGGCCCAGTCAGGAAATACAAGTTTATCAAAGACAAGTAGATCTATCAACAGAGGTCATGTAATGTAGAGGATTGTGAGTATTAAACATTTTTTTAAAAAAGTAGGGGGAGGAAATAATTCAGACTAATACCTGAAGCAGAAAGCATCTATAACAGGAAACAAAACTGGAGAGAAAAGAAGTTGGCTTTATCAAACCTAGTAGCTCAGTTGAATGGTCCTGCAGAGTTAGTGCTCTGCCATCTCTGGAAGGAGTATTGCTTGGAGGTGGCTTGAGTCTTTGAGAGGGCACAATAGCTTAAGGCTAGTTCTGATGGAGCCAAGAGGAGCGGGAGGCCAGAGCTACCTATCACTTTCAGAGGATAATGCCTCTGCTCGAAGAAAAATTAAAAAGACATTCTATTATCCTCTTTTACCACCATCCCACACCCCCAAGTGCTCCCAATCTTCTGCTAGAAAACCAGCTGGCGAAGGAGTCAGAAATTGAGGTCCACCAGTGATTTCTGGTCCTATCATTCCAGTACAGACTATGAAAAAGTGGATTTAGAGATGGGAGATTAGAATATGGACATCATTTTCTATTCTTTTGGCAAGGCTAGGTTAAGTTAAATGATCAGAAGTCAAGGTATCTAAAATTTATTAGTCCTGCTCCTTGCTAAAGTGCGGAGTTATGGTTTAATAGAATGGTCTCAAATGGAAAAAAAATGAAAGATGTAGAAGTGTCATTTTAAAATTAACAAATGCATTCATATCTGTATCTGAGAATCCAAGTATAATTAGATAAAATGGTTTAAACATCCAGTGGTAAATATCTTAGTAAAAGCTTGAAAAATGTTATTATTATTCATATTTGAGCACCCACTATATGCTCTTTAACTACTTTTTCTTGATTAAGTAATATTTAGTGCAAATATAAGAAAATATTCACTTTCTGACTGGAGGTATGTTTCTGAGTTTAGTTCAAGTGAATACAAATAAAACATAGAATGAATGTCAGTATTGTTACTTTTATAGCTTATTAACTGTTTAGAATAATTGTTTTAACAAATAAGTAAAAAAAAATATTGGTTGAAGACCTTATTACCATATCTGTCTCCATAAATGATAGTAGTAATTATAGTCAAACCTTTCCATATATGATCTAAATATTATGCAAATGTATAATGACCTTCAAAAACAAATGTGGAAATTCCAGATATTACTTCAAGAAATTAATTTCACACCTTAAGCAAAAATTATCTTATTTGTTCTTATTATAATTTAAATAAAATAAATTTGTTTGGAATTAATTCAAACAATTTATAATATATGTACATATATATTTATCAATAATATTTTAATTAGTACTCATAGCCATAATGGTCAGGAAGCTGGAGTTAATTGTTTCATAGTGGATCTTGTATTTGTTCCGATACAAAGGAATTTCAAGCAGAAGGTCTTTATTCTTCCACTAAGATTTAATTTTAGCCTAATAAACTGTATGAAATAGTATGGAAAATATAAAAATTACATAAAATACACTTCAAAAACACTATTTTTCCTTTTAAAAAATAGTAATTACAAACTATAGACTATAAAAAATCTGAGAAGTATTTGTGTAATCTAATTGAAGAGTAAAACAACAATTTAAACATGTTTGACACCATATCTTCATAGAATTGTTTTGGTCACAAGTTTTGGTTTAGCTATCAATTATGTACATTGACAATATTGACAGAAGTTTAAAGTAGTCATATATCTGAATCTGAAGTTTTGATACAGTATTATAAGGTTATTTTATTAAACAGTAAATTAGAATTTGGTTTTGAAAATATGTTATGGCCTTTGTGGAAAAAATGTATTTATAAGTCATAAATATTAAAAACGTAATAGTATTTATAATAAATACATATTATCAACCTTCTAGAATAGAATTTTTCTAAATATTCTGATCACAGCCTATAACAAGAAATACATTTTACTTTGTGTGTGCGTTTTTTAAACACTTGAAGCAATATGCATCCTTACCACATCAAAATGCTTATCTGTTCTATGTATTCTACTGTGTTCTGTTTCCATTCTCCGGCTCTTCATCTCCTCCATTCTTTCTCTTCTGCTCTTCCTTCTCCCTTGCCCTTCTCCTCTTCCTCTGTACTTTACTTTTCTTCTCTGTCTTCTGCTTTTTCTTCTATGGTAATTGTAACTTTTCTTTGTGAAAAATAACTGTTCTCAAATTGTTAAAAATAATTGCTATCCGGCCAGATGCAGTGGCTCACGCCTGTAATCCCAGCACTTTGGGAGGCCGAGGCGGGCGGATCCCCTGAGGTTAGGAGTTTGAGACCAGCCTGGTCAACATGGTGAAAACCCACCTCTACTAAAAATACAAAACATAGCCCGGTGTGGTGACGGGCACCTGTAATCCCAGCTACTTAGGAAGCTGAGGCAGGAGAATCAGTTGAAGCTGGGAGGCAGAGGTTGCTGTGAGCTGAGATCACACCACTGCACTCCAGCCTAGGCGAAGGAGTGAGACTCTGTCTCTAAATAAATAAATAAATAAAATTACTTTCAAAGTATTCTTTTGCCTGTCTTCTTCCCAAAAATGATTCAAATTTTGCTTAAATTCTTCAGCAATCTTGTGGAAACCTTTTTGTGTGTTTGTTAGTTTTCGGCTTTCAGGTTTAGAATTACCTCCTCCTTTCTGCATGCCTGGTGACCTTTAGTATTTCATTTGTACTCATATTAAAACATAAGGACATGAGAGTAGTTACACTACATTATTGTTCTCATGTTCACTTTGTGATGTGAAAACAGTATTGGTCAAAACAGTCATAATTCAATTGTCTAAATAGAAGAATGAAGATGATCAATATCTCAGTTTTACAAATAACTATATAAGTATTAGCATTTATCATTTTTATAAGCATCTAAGTATTACAAAATAATGGATAGTGCTAACTCTGGAGTTAAGAGATTTCAAAATGATGTCTGAATTTCTATGAGAAAATGAATTATCTTAAAATGCGCATATAACTATCTGTAAAATGAGGGGAAGTAATTTTTAATGAATTCTTTTAAATAGACACACACTACAATATTTTATACTAAGGAAGAGAATATAGTGATTATAAGAAGTACTGGGAAAGATATTTTGATATGCTGCAGAAAATATTGTAGAGGGAGCGACTTTCACATTTACTCACATTAATCCTTAGCTTTCTGTTAAAGCAAAAAGGAAACTAAAAGGTTAATAAAAAGGAAAAAAGTATTATTCTTTTCTGTTACTCTGTTTGTCTGATACCAACTAGCTTCACACCCTCTAATAATAGATTAGTTCACTACTTGATACAGTAATTTTAGTTTATTTTGGAATCATGCTGGTACTTCACTGTTGCCACCTGAAATAGTATGTTTCTTTTACAGTTTAATTCCATCAATACCATTAAATGACAATTCCCTATAACCATGAGAGTCATGAAATATCTCTCTATCCATCTATCTGTCTAATCTATCCACCTATCCTCTATTTAGTGTTATATCTCACTATGTGTTTTTCTCTAAAAATGCAGTGAATCTTTCAATCATAATTTTAATTTTCATGTATTTTAACATTTAAATCTTAGTGTAGCAGATGCGTGAAGAAACTGCTTAGCATCAATTCTCCCTTTTTTTAAACAGAATTCTAATGTTATTGAATAATCGTTGCCTCCCCACAGGGCTCCACGCCTCAGTGAATGCTTATCAATACATATCTCTCAAATTAATTTGTCTCACAGTAATTATATTTCCTGGAGAACCATTGGTTCTTAAATGGGCTTATGCTCAATTTCAGTCAATTAGAATTTCTGGGGAAATTTCCCTGGAGTTTCCAGAGGAAATCTCAATGCTTCTAAAACAGAAAGTAAGCTAAAGAAGTAAGCATTCCTTTCCGTTCAAGGGATATAGATACATTTCAGAACTATGCAGTCATCAGCCCAAGGAAGGGTCAACAGCTTTACTAATTTTCATAATTAATGTACATCTTTCTTATAACCCGGCTGTTTGAGACAAAACCATCATATTTATTACTAGAAATTCTTATATGTCATTTAACATTTCACTGAATAATATTTTCTAAAGAGATCCCAGGAGCAAAATGTGTTTCTTTCCCTAACATCTAGATTTAATATGTAGTTATATTGAAAAGAAATATATTCAGAATCATCTCTAATGTCTAAAAGGTTGGACATTATTTGATACTTAAGCCTACTCATTATTTGGAGCTTTCCCTAAAGCCCTGCCACCCACCTCAAAATGGACAAGATGGCCATATACATGTGATTAAATGAAAATGTAAGAGGGCTCTTATTATTGTAGTCTGTAAATTTTGGGTTCCATTTTAAATGCACGCATTTCTCCTGGAGAACTTGGGCTTGTTATAGCCATGTTGACTTTAATATTTGCAAAAGTATTCTCAACACCTATTAGATAAAACAATTTTTATTACCTGCCTGACTTCAGCACTGACAAGGAAAAAATCATTCCATTGCTTTTTCTTTATTTCCATAATCTGCCCCATTTTTAGAGTTGTTCTCATAGTAAGATCTTCCACAACTTTACTTGCTTTAGATTACAGCCTTCCTTTCAGAGCTCAAAGGCAATCTTATAGACTTTCTTTACAGTGACAATTATAAGAATGGTAGGTAAAACTACAAGATTGTTCATTATCCATTTGAATTCTTATCCATTTGAATTATCTATTTGAATTCTTATCAAGCACTGAAAAAAGATGGATTGTTTGACTAATACTCCAACTGGTTCCTCCAAGAAAACTCAGTGTGTTACACAAACTCCACCAGGAAATGCCATAGAGGTGACAAATGGCAATGTTTGCCTGCTGTTAAACACATGTAACATCTAGGAGAAGCTCTTCCCCGTTGTAGCAGGTGTATAGCTGTGCTGTGCTGCTTAACAGCAGAATCTATTTTAAACACTGCCTGGAGAGGTTGGTCTGTTCTTGAAGCTCCTTCAGGAGTTGGCATTCAGAACAGGGTCAATCAAGAAAGATGCTGGCTCCATGCCTGAATTTTCTGTTATGTTTAGTTCAATTAGATTCAAATATACAAAACATGCCAGTGAGAAGAGAAGGTCAATCACTTGGAAATTATATTAGCCATAACTTGGATGTAATTTTTGCTGTGTCTACACTACAAATACAAGAATTAAGAAGAATAATTTTATAGACTATTTGCCATCATATGGAGGAAAATACATTAGAATCCAATAAAAAATTTATGTATATTAACAAGGCCTTGTGGTGCTATAAAGTGGTATGCTCAGCATATGACTTCCTCATATTCTGTTCCAGAGTGAGGTCTGTCTAAAATTTACATGCACCTCATGGATACAATGTTTCATAAATTGTTTCTCTCTTAAATTTTCACAAGACAAACTGTCTTAGTCAGCTCAAGATGCTATAACAAAAGTACCATAAACTGGATAACTTACAAACAACAAACCTTTATTTCTCCTAGTTCTGGAGGCTGGGCACTGACAGATTTAGTCTAGTAAGGGCCCGTGGCTCATAGATGTCACTCTCTTTTTAATTTTTTTTTTATTTTTTTTATTTTTTTGAGACAGAGTCTGGCTCTGTAGCCCAGGCTGGAGTGCAGTGGCACGATCTCGACCTTGGCTCACTGTAAGCTCCACCTCCCAGGTTCACGCCATTCTCCTGCCTCAGCCTCCTGAGTAGCTGGGACTACAGGCGCCTGCCCCTGCGCCCGGCTAATTTTTTGTATTTTTAGTAGAGACGGGGTTTCACCGTGGTCTCGATCTCCTGACCTCGTGATCCGCCTGCCTCAGCATCCCAAAGTGCTGGGATTACAAGCGTGAGCCACCGTGCCTGGCCAGATGTCACTCTCTTGCTGTGTCCTCACAAGGAGGAATGATAAAGCAGTCCTCTGGAGCCTTTTTAATAAGGGCACATCACATTTGTCTGCCCTCATGATTTAGTTACCTCCCAAGAGCCCAACCTGTAAAAGCCATCACCTTGGGGATTAGGATTTTAACCTATGAATTTGGGGGTACACAAACATTCAGATGAAAACACAAACTTAAGTGAAAATGAGGAACAGTTTGGGCAGATTGCTTGAAAACTCAGATCACCAGAATTTTCCTCAAAGGCAATACTGTCAGGCACCACATAACAACATTCCAGTTAATGACAGACCACATAGACATCAGTGGTCCCACAAAATCATAATGGAACTGAAAAATTCGAATGTTGTAGTGTGCACATGACTCACCTGTTTGTGGTGCTGCTGTTGTAAACCAACCAACTGTGATGACAGTCCTATAAAAGTGTAGCATGTACAGTTATATATAGTACATAATATTTAATAAGGATAATAAATGACTATGTCATTGGTTTATATATTTACTATACTATACTTTTTATTGTTATTTTAGCATGTATTCCTTCTATTATTAAAAAGAGCCATAAAACAGCCTCAAGCAGGACCTTCAGGAGGTATTCCAGAATAAGGTTTTGTTATTATAGAAGATGATGGCTCAATGCATATTACTGTCCCTGGAGACCTTCCAATGGAACAAGATGTGGAGGTGAAAGGTGGTGAAATTGATGATCCTGATCTGGTGAAGGTCTAGGTTAATGTTTGTGTCTTAGTTCTTTTTGTTTTGTTTTTGAGACAGAGTCTCACTCCGTAGCCCAGACTGGAGTACAGTGGTGCCATCTCGGGTCACTGCAACCTCTGCCTCCCGGGCTCAAGCAATTCTCCTGCCTCAGCCTCCCAGGTAGTTGGGAATGCAGACCTGCGCTAGAATGTCCAGATAATTTGTGTGTGTGTGTGTGTGTGTGTGTGTGTGTGTTTAGTAGAGATGGAGTTTCACCATGTTGGCCAGGCTGGTCTTAAACTGCTGACCTTAAGTGATCTGCCCGCCTTTGCCTCCAAAGTGCTGGGATTACAGGTGTGAGCCACCGTGTCTGACCTTGTGTCTTAGTTCTTAATAAAATGTTCCAAAAGTTTAAAGTAAAATGAAAAATAGAAAAAGATAATAGGATAAGGACATAAAATATTCTTGTACGGCTGTGTGTGTTTGTGTTTTAAGCTAAGTGTTATCGCAAAAGAGTCAAAAAGTTCAAAAAATGAAAAAGTTTATAAAATAAAAAACATTACAGTAAGCTAGGGTGAATTTATTATTGAAGAAGAAGAATATTGTGTATAAATTTAGTGTAGCCTAAGTGTACATTGTTTATAAAGTCCACATGTGTACAGTAATGGCCTAGGCCTTCATATTCATTCACTGCTCACACACTACTCAGACAGGGCAAATTTCAGTTCTACAAGCTGCAGTCATAATAAGTGCCCCAGATAGGTATGTCATTTTTAATCTTTAATACTCTACTTTTATGGTACCTTTTTCTATATTTGGATATGTTTGGATACACAAATACTTGCCATTGTGTTACAACTGCCTACATTATTCTGTACAGCAATATGCTGTTCACGTCTGTAACTTAAAAGCAATAGAGTACGCCATATAGCCCAGGTGTGTAGCACTCTACACCGTCTAGGTTTCTGTGGTACACACTGTGATGTTCACGCAACGAAGAAATTGCCTAACGATGAAGTTCTCAGAACATATCCCTAGTGTTAAGTGAGGCAGGACTGTATGAACTTTTCCTTATTTTTCTTTCTGCTACTCTTTTATACTATTTTCATATGTTCTTTAGACCTGCTGTTATTTAGTCTAGTGTAGGATTCTAAAATTAGAAAGATAATATCAAAATTAATGTTTGCTAGAGAAGTTTAGCTGAAGGAATATTATATAAGATAATTTGTTTTGGTTTGGTTTTCTGATTTTTTTTTTTTTTTTTTTTTTTTTTAACAGAGTCTATCTCTCTGTTACCCAGGCTGGAGTGCAGTGGCACAATCTAGGCTCACTACAACTTCCACCTCCCAGGTTCAAGTGATTCTTCCTGCTCAGCCTCCTGAGTAGCTTACAGGTGCCCACACCACACCTGTCTAATTTTTTATACTTTTGGTAGACACAGGGTTTCGTCGTTTTGGCCAGGATGGTCTTGATCTCCTGACCTTGAGTGATCCCCTGCCTTGGCCTCCCAAAGTGCCGCAGTAGAGATGTGAGCCACAGTGTCTGGCCATATAATTTGTTTTTTTTACTGATGTTTTCAATCTGTTTCTGTGTACTGTATATATTATCACATGAAATTCACAATGTACTGATGTATTTCAACCTAGTATACATGCTTACATTTATTTGTCCTTCACAATTTATAAGTGAGGTTTCAAGTGTCAGGAGACAAATGAAATCAAATCACACAGCATATAAACAAGATGATGACCTAAAATTCAGGTATGTGTAAATAATAAGATATTATTTCCTTATGATAGTCAAACATTCTTTCATATGCTTGTAAGCTATTTTGAATGTGCCTCACTCACACACCATGAACTACCTGTGTAATTCTTGTATCAGGTTTTTAATTGAATTGTGGGACATTATTGGTTTGTACAAATATTTGTTTAGTTAAAAAAAAAAAATCTGTCTTTCAAATGGAAGGAAATTATTGTATTCTAAGTTGTTTGTATTTTTAATTTATGATTTTCTGTTTTATATTGACATTTGTGTGTTTTATGGTCATCTGAGATTAGTGAATTTCTTAGAAAATCAAAATATAGATAAACAGATGAACAGAGAGATGGATAGACAGATAAATATCTACACACACATAAATACATAAATATATATATGCACATTCACATATAAAGATATATAGATACATAGAAACATAGATATATGGATAGATCTAGTTCTGAAGCAGTATATTAATGCATTTTCATGCTGCTGAAAAAAAAAAAAAAATACCCAAGACTGAGAAGAAGAAGATGTTTAATTGGACTTACAGGTCCACATGGCTGGAGAGGCCTCAGAATCATAGTGGGAGGTGAAAGGCACTTCAGACATGGCAGCAGCAGGAGAAAATAAGAGAGAAACAAAAGCAGAAACCCCTGATAAAACCATTAGATCTCGTGAGACTTGTTCACCATCATGAGAGTACCACAGGAAAGACCAGACCCCATGATTCAATTACCGCCGCCTTCCGGGTCCCTCCCACAACACGTGGGAATTCTGGGAGCTCAATTCAAGTTGAGATTTGGGTGGCGACACAGCCAAACCATATCAGGCAGTATAGATATGGCGCCCTCTGTAGGTTTTGTTTTATTGTTTCATTTTTATGTTTACTATGTTGTAAGCAATATTTAATTAGATATTCAAAAAGTGATGTATAAAAAGATATTTGCAGACAAATTAGTTTGAAAGCCTATAGATTTATTTTTTTAAAAAAAGGAGGAAAATTCAAACTGTCATAGTATTTTTTACTTCTTTCATAATTTTTCCATATCAGACTTTGAAAATGTGCACATAAGCCCTTTGTTTTGTATAAACTAATTCAAATTGATCATAATAAGTTAATAATAAATTGCACTGTGAGGACTATTTATTGATCATTATTTCGATTGGTGGAATCCTGTCACTTGGGTGGCATGTCAAAGTGGGCAAACTATGACTATAGGACAGAAAAGTGTCAACCAATTTAGTGCCAACTAAACTTCTGTAAAATACAAGTCACATTTCTGTGTGTTGTCTTGGAATTTATAGGCCTTATCTAGTTTCCCTTGTCCAACTTTATATCATTCACTATCAAAAATATAGCCATGGCACTGATAAAATGTTGCTGTTCCTGTTGTTCAAAAAGACTGTACCTTAGCAGAGTCTCTCTATAAAACACCATTCTGACTCTGAAGAAATGACATTTGGTGTTTGATCACTCACATTAATATTGTTTTATTTTTATATCAAACAGTAAAGAAGCAGTAACATTGACTTACTGATGACATTTTTATTAGTAAACTGTGGGCTTGAGATGATGCTTCCAGTTTACTGGACAAAGGAGCAAACTAACAAGTTAGACTTTGTTTGAAACATTCAGGGCCTTTTACATGAGCAAGTTTTCCTTTTAGCTATCCTCCATGGTACCTAAATCTCATATAAAATAGTCACATACCGAATTATCTGGATACTACTTATAGTAGAAATTTAACTCTATATATATATAGAGAGAGTTTTATATATATATAATGTATCTATGATCAGTTTGTTTTGGACTCAATATTGTTAATATGTCCATTCTTACTAAATTGATCTATAGATCAACACAATTCCGATTATAGTTCCAGCAGAATTATGTTTATGAATTGACAAGTGGATTTGCAAATGTGTGTGGAAATCCAAAAGCTTTAGAATGTTGATAATAACCTTTAAAATCATTAAAAGTAGTCTTTTAAAGTAGCAAAGTAATAGTAAAGTTAAAGTTATAATAATCAAGACAGTATAGTGTTTGAGTAAAGATATACACATATATCAAAAGAATAGCACACCAAGCCCAGATATAGACCCACAATTATATGGTTATTCGATTATCTACAAAGGCACCAAAGCGATCCAATGAGAGAAAAAATATATATATATATACACACACACATATATGTGTATATACATATATACATAATATACACATAATATATATACATATACACATAATATATATATGCACCTATATATATTTAAATGAAAACAGAAGAAAACCTTAGCAACTTGGGACAAAGTACATTTCTTAGAGAATAAATAAAAGAAAAAGATTTAAAAGTTAAATTTCATCACTATTAAAAACTGTAAGTGCTAAAAGTTAGACACAGAGAGAAAGAAAGAAGCTTCTTCTCAATTATGATGATGAAGTATTTTTTTCAGTGTCTTAGAATCTTCTGGAAATAAAATAATTATGTCTAATACCACATTTCAATACCAAATCACTTCACTGAACAGTCAGAAATAAAGATTTGTGATATTTTCTTAATAACCACTCTTTTGACATCATTGATGTCATCCCAAAGATCATTGCTAGATGCAATGATTCTGTATTAACTATGCAGTTATTAGTAATAAATACAAGCATTTAAAGTAAATGTACTGAATACTTTTTATCACTTAGTTGTTAAATTTTTTAGTTTAACTTTATTTTTATAAGGCATAGTACTTATATGGTTTTACAACTTAAAATTGCTTTCAAGCTGATCTAAGGCATACTTCAAAATAGCTTGTTAAAAAAATACTATTGTTACATATGGTTCTTAGGAAAACATTTAAAATTTTTAGGAGGGGTTTTCTATTGTTTCAAAATCCAAGAAAATTGTTTTTATATATTTATTAAGATTAAATACAAGCTAAGCACACAGATAACAAATAGAAAATAAAATTGTAAATTTTCCTTTTAGTTATTTAATAGAAACATATGAAATGTGATAAAACAGCATATTTCTGTGATCCTTAAGAATGTAAATGACTAACCCTTATAGATTATATTTAAATGGCTACTATAAAAAAAGACCTTCGTTAATATTTTAGGGAATCTACAAAAATCTTCTAAAATAGTTGTATTCTTTTTTATGCTCTTCTCCAAGAAACATGTCTATTTCTTCATGCACAATGTAAATTCTTTATTGCATTTCATACATAAGTTTCTATGAAATAAGATTTTATTTAGTAATTATTTAAATTGCTATATAGATAATTCATTCATAATGATGGTTGATTATATCATTGCAATTTGAGCAGATGAAATAAAAGTTTTGTTTTCATATATGGTAAAGCTTTGGAATTTTTGCAGTTTTCCTATTCTGTTTATTTGGAGGTCATTTTTAATATCCCATAAAGAGTATAATTTATCATTTAAAAACATGCTTTGTGTTTATACCTCTACAGGGAGGAAGAGATAAATATGCCTCACAGTTTAATAGTTTTCAATAGAAGAGTTACCTCATGAAATATGGTTTTCATTTGTATCTCTTGGTACCTACTAAATAAAGAGTTATTTTAGCACTAGCATTTTTCTTACTTGCTACTTTAATGGTATCATATATCTTTTTCATTTAATTTTATTAGTAGTATTAAACATAAAATCCCCTAATGAACAGTGTGTTGAATACCCATTAAATTAGAAAGAAGGAAATAATCATTAAAATAATTAAGAAAACCATAGTTATTCTTCATAAATTCTCTGTAATCTGTGTTTAATAATATCTCATTCCACAGAGGTGGGAATAAATTTGAGCCAATATACATGGTTTTATTCAAAAATCCTTGGTCTAATTTATAAGCTATAATCCCTATTGTAAACTGAGAATTTTTCTTTTTATTGTTAATTTTTAGATAACTCTGTTGCATACTGATATAACACAAATACACATTAAAATAGAATATAAAGAGGAGCTGAAGATTAAAATTTCATGATTGTCATAAAATAGGTTCTTTTTTTTATACAATTGTCAGTGTCATCAGAATCATTAGCATAAGAATAGAATATAGTCCTATTTCACCACATTCTGTGCACACTGCAATTTAAGCACAAAAATATGCCATTGTAATTTGAAAACAGTAAAAGAACACCATAATCTGACCACATTAGTGTGACTTACTATCTACTATTCCTTCATCTTCATCATTTGTAAGCCTGATAAACATAATAAGTTAGAATTATACCCTTTTCTTACAATAGGGTGGAGGAAGTAGAGGAGATCTGCAAATGCTTTGTAACGTCTTCCTCTATGCATCATCTTGGAGATTAAAGAATTATAGGCAGGGCACGATGGCTCACAACTGTAATCCCAGCATTTTGGGAGGCCAAGGCGGACAGATCACGAGGTCAAGAGATCAAGACCATTCTGGCCAACACGGTGAAACCTCATCTCTATTAAAAATAAAAATAAAAAATTAGCTAGGAGTGGTGGCTCGCGCCTGTAGTCCCAGCCACTCAGGAGGGTGGGGCAGGAGAATCGATTAAACCCGGGAGGTGGAGGATGCCGTGAGCCAAGATCGTGCCACTGCACTCCAGCCTGGACAACAGAGAGAGACTCTGTCAAAATAAATAAATAAATAAATAAATAATAAAAAATAATGACATCTCTTTTTTTGACAATAAATTGCAAACAAAACAGAGACTCATTTGGCATGAAGCCATTTTGCTGTGAATGGCAGTGGTGAGAATATGAGCAGGGCAATCTACCCGGTTCTTACGTAATACTAAGGATACCAGAAAAATAACGGTATTATGTATTGTTTGGTACCAGAAAAGTAGTCATAAATAAGCTTCCTTTCCCAGCTTGTCAGTAGTTTTCCTTTTGTCCTTAAAATGTGCAGAATAAGAAGTAGTAATTTGTCTCCTTTCAATTTTTCTTTTTTTGGTGAATATGTTGGGGAGTAGGCAGATGTGGGATTGTCTGCATACACTTACTAACAAATTGAGCTTTTCATACAAAACACCTATATGTTGTTGAACTATGTATTTTTACATTTTTAAGTTGCCACATAATTGTCTCAAATCAATTTTCCTAAATCAGTATTTCTTTATAGCAGGTTAGTCCTACTCTATTTAATAATAGACGTCATATTTCACTGATTTAATAATCTTCACGGTGTCACCTGGAAAGATAAAAAAAAGCAACAAGTACTTTATTATATAATGTGAAAGTGTGTACCACGTGTGTGTGAATTAGAAAAGGTCAACTACTCTGGCTTCAAGTCTCTGGGATTATTGACTCAAAGGACATTGAATACAGAGTATCCCGAGTGCAGGAGAAACTGCAGATGGAACATGGTAAACCACTACAAGGACGCACATTTTAGATGTGGGCTTGAAATTTGAGGTAAATTGAAGTTCCCAAAGGATCAAAAAAATGATGGCCTAAAATCATTTGGAGAAAAATACTCGACAGTTTACAGGTTAAGGGGAAGTTACTTTCCTGATGTCATAAACATCATTACAATGCGTAATATTTTACCAAATAACCGAATAGTTGGCAATCTACCTGAAGTATTCATGTAATTTCCATGATTTGAATTTACCTTTGTGCCTTTTCAGCATTATGCCAACAAGGTCTAAAATCTTATGTTAGACTTAATCTAGTCATTTTTTTTTTTTTTTTTATTTGTAAAAAGCAGAAAAAATAAAGTAAATTGCACGTGTACTTGTTTTCAGAAGTGATATTAAGATGATTAAATAGAAGAATAGGTGTAAGTATCCATCTCTACTCCAAAGAATGAAAATAAAAGACATCATAATATAAATGATTTGGGGAGCAAGCTTAAGTACCATTACTAAAAAGGAGAAAGTTCCTCACACTGACAGTGGAATATACTAAAAAAAAAAAAAAAAAAAAAAAAAAAAAAAAAGAAAGAAAAAGAAAAGGGATTTGTAAATTTACTGGGAGTGGATGTTGCGATAATTGCTACTATGAATTTGACAGTGTGAAATTTTTCAAAGTATTTTAGTGGTTTTGGTTGGAGATATACTCACTTGAAGGGAGGATATCTACTCACTTGAACAATTATAGTCCCTGTAATTATTAACAACTTAACACCTTCCGAGGAGATATAAGAGCGGGTTTATTAATAAAACTATTAGAATAGGTTTTTAATGTAGTGAAACAAAAAGTGATTCTTTGATTAATTTATTGGATCTGTAATTATGTTATGTTCATTATGGAGGCTATAATTTTAATTAGAAGAAAGAACAGATTTTTTTAGAACATAATAAATTTGGCATTTAGAGGTGGTGACCAGCCTTCCTCTCTCATATCTGATTAAGGGATTTATGCGTTTCCAGGGCACATTCAGGCTAATTAGAATCATGCTTATGTTTTCATTAATGAGAGCAGAACAGAATTCCTCAGTCTCATGAGAAAAATACATACTACGTGGTATCGAGCTGAATTCCTTTTTTGACTGTCAGATGTCAGGAAAGTAAATGATTTATAGTATTCTTTTATTTTAAAAAGTGAGTTATTTATCTGTTTACATATTTTTGTCAGAACTGAAAAGGAAAACATTTACATACACAGAGATAATCTGCAGTTTTTCATTAGAAACGTATTTTACCCGCTACTAAACGTTAACATAGTAACAAAAAAAAAATATGCAAAGTTTCATATTCTCATTACATAGCAGAGGGAAAAGTAACACACACGCGCCATGGTCTGAAATTTGTGGTAGCTGGCATATGAACATACCGTATGCTGCTATGGTGTTATATTTGGCCAATGTCTTTTTCAAATATTTTATATTGTCCGGGCGCCGTGGCTCAAGCCTGTAACCCCAATACTTTGGGAGGCTGAGGCGGGTGGATCACGAGGTCAGGAGATGAAGACTATCCTGGCTAACACGGTGAAACCCCGTCTCTACTAAAAATACAAAAAACTAGCCGGGCGAGGTGGCGGGCGCCTGTAGTCCCAGCTACTGGAGAGGCTGAGGCAGGAGAATGGCGTGAACCCGGGAGGCGGGGCTTTCAGTGAGCCAAGATCGCGGCCACTGCACTCCAGCCTGGGCGACAGAGCGAGACTCCGTCTCAAAAAAAAAAATATATATATATATATTTGCGTCTATGTTTTATAATAATATTGCTAATTAGTAAAACTATATTATTAATAATATTAGTAAATAATTGGTACCATTATTAATAAGTGTTAATAGTACTATCTCGAATGCCTTGCTGAAACTAGCTCAATTTGTCTTCATAAATATTCTAAATGTAGTTACTGATATATCCTCAGTTTACAAATTTTAAAACTTACATTTGGAGAAGTGAAATCACTTATCCCAAGTTTGCAGTTACTAAACAGCAAAGCTGAAACTTGAGCAAATTCCAGCACTGTCTAAACCTGCACTGCCTATGGAAAAAGTGACAGGTGTGGAATTGTGATGAACATGAACTCCATCCTGAACTAAGACAATCCGAAAGCGTTCACATTACATATGAAAACATATCCAAGTGTGCCATGTCACCACATTGGAATTACTCTGTTTCCAAGTGATGAGGGGATTCTTGTTCCAGACACAGCCTCCTGCGGTCATTATGAAGTGAATGCAGGCAATCAGAGGACTAGAGAATCACACACTTTCCACAGGTTTTGTTTTGTATCTTTGAAGTTTCCCAATGTTTTGAACATATGAAAGAGAATATATTATAAATAATTGTAGAAAAGGTCTGTTGCACTGAGATGCCCTGTTTCTCATGCAAGATAATTTTCTCAAGGGATCTAAATTATACTAGTTAAGGTTTAAAGTGTAGCTGCTGTTCGAAGTTCTCACTATAAGTAATTTGTGAATTAATCAGCCTTAAGAAATACTGGGGAAAGCCCTGAAACAATCAGACAAAATAATTTCTTGGCCAAATTATTTGCCAAGTGTTCAAACTTGAGTAATTATTGACATGTTTCTATTTTAAAAGACAACTTACGTGAGCCTTTATTTATCTGTGAAAATTGATTTATCTGATTCAATACCCTCAGGATCTCTGAGTATCTAGCGACCCCCTTCTACTTCCTTAGTTATCTATATATTGTCTCCTTCATTACGGTAGAACACTTACTAGATTGGGATTAATACAAATTCGAGAGCACCCAGGCTTCTGGACAACTCCATTCTGTGTCTGTCTAGTTCCTCTATAATCCAGTGTCATGCAATTAGGAAGTCTTTCTATACTATCATAATTTCCATAGTCCTGATTAATCTAGACGTGTTAACTTGTACAGTTTTTCACATGCCAAAAATTAAAATGGAATAAGAATACACGTGGTATTACTGAAACATCATCTATAAATATTGTCTTAAAAACTGGGAGTACCCTGTCTTACTCTTTGTCCTACATGTATTACATGGAGGCAACATATAACAAACAGTGAAGAGAGAGGCCAGTTCTAAGCCATGAAAGCACAGAGATTAAAGCCCTCTGTGGCATCCCCTTCATTCACATAATTAACCAATATACATTTATATATTATGTGCTGGATACTATGCTAAATATCTGTGATACAACAAGAAAGAAAATGTGTTCTGTATGCTGGAGAAACTCAAATGTCTTACAGTGGATACGGTGTTCATTTTCTCATGCTGTGTAACACATTACTACAAACTCTGTGGCATAAAGGGGCACCCATTTGTTATCTCACATTTCTCTTTGATTGGGGTATCAAAATATTGAAGTCAGAGCTCTAGTGAAGAATCAGCTTCCAAGCTTATTCAGGTTGTCGGCAGAATTAAGTTTCTAGGGTTATAAGATAGAGGTCCACATTTTCCTGCTTGCTGTCAGCTTGGAGTCTCTATCAGATAGTACCAGGTTACTCTCTGGTCCTTTCCCCTCAACATCCATCTTTAAGCCAGTGGCATCCCCTCTTGTTTCAAATCTTTGACTTGCTCATCTGCCCCCAACTGGAGAAAACACTGCTTTTATAAGATGCATTAAATTAAATTAGGACTACTAGGATAATCTCACTGCTTATAATCAACCATAACCTTAATTACATCTGCAAAAATTCCTTTGCTATTATCCAAGGGGGAGGGTCATTGGGATCATCTTAGGATTCTGCCTCCCACAAACACAGATGGGAGTAGGATACTGAGAATAGAGAGGTCCGCCCTTGCAGAGTATATCTTTACACTTGTATTTCATGCTGCTCTACTCAGTCGTGAAAACTCTTGAACTTCTACATAAATATTTAAAAAAAGAAAAGAGAAGACTGTGGGAAAGTAGCTAAAGGTGGTGTCAAGCTTCTTTTTTTCCAGACAGAAGGTCATGGATACTCTATGTCTGATGGTGTTATTCCATATTCTGTTTCATGTTATACTCCTGATCCCCAGATGTTTAGCTTTTGTTGTTGTTGTTGTTGTTGCTGCTTCTGCTGCTGATGTGGTTGTTGTTTTTGTTATTGTTGGAGGCCAACCACTGTGCATTATTATTAACATTATAAATGATTCACTTTCCCTTTGGGAATTTTGCAGAAAGTTTTCTTAAATCTTTAATCAAGTGAGTGTCTAGGTGTCTCAGTTGGGATTGCCCAGAGAAAAAGACCCAGTGGGAATAGATAGATAGATAGATAGATAGATAGATAGATAGATAGACAGACAGACAGACAGATAGAGAGAGAGATGGATGGATGGATAGATAGATGTTGCTAGGTATTGGCCTATGGAAATGTAGGGGCTGGCTAGCCAAGTCTAGCATTTGTAGGGCAGACCACCAGAAAGGGCAGGTCAGGACTTGGGGGCACCAGCTGAAGCTGCTGTCTCCAGGCAGAATTTCTTTTTATTCTAGGAAGCCTCAGCTCTGCTCTTAAAGCCTTTCAACTGATTGAATTGAGCCCACCTATTTATCTAGGATAATCTTCTTTATGTATAGCTAACTCATTATAGACTTCAATCACATCTGTAGAACACTTTCACAGCAAAATCTAGATTAATGTTTGATTACATAGCTTGGGACTCTAGGTAGCCCAGTTGACCCATAAACAATCATGACTAGTTTGTTGTTGTTGTTGTTGTTATTGTTGTTGTTTTGAGATGGAATTTCATTCTCTCTCCCATGCTGGAGTGCAGTGGCACAATCTTGGCTCACTGCAACCTCTGCCTCCTGGGTTTAACCTATCCTCCTGCTTCAGCCTCCTAAGTAGTTGGGACTACAAGTGTGTGCCACTATGCCCAGCTAAATTTCATATTTTTAGTAGAGACAGGGTTTCACCATGTTGGCCAGGCTGGTCTTGAACTCATGACCTCAGGTGATTCACCTACCTTGGCCTCCCAAAGTGCTGGGATGACAGGCATGAACCACCATGCCCAGCCAATTTGGTTTTTTGAACCAACAAACAAAAGAATTTCCTTTCTTTCTAGTGTCAATATATCACAGTCTATCAAAGCCAGCACTTCCTTTTTTTCCATTGATTGATTAATCAATTAGATATGTTCAAGTGTTAGATACATCCAGATGGAATATAAGCAAGTTCTTGGTAGCATTGCAGATGACCCCACTGTCACTATATTTTAGAAATGATCATTCATTTACATATTTTCATTTGAAGAGCAAAGTGGTTAGACACTAATAGCACAAGTGACATTATCCCTACGTATTTTATAACCTCATTTTAACATTGCTGTCAATCCAAACTCAACACATACTTCATCTAGAGCTATTTATTGGTATTGAGAATCAGGGAAGTAAAATAGTTTCAGGTCAAACACAAGGTGTTACATTCTTGCCTATTCTTTCTAGTTAATGCGGTATTCACCGACATTCAGAAAAAAGACCTTGAATGTGCTATGATATGGACAGGTAATGCCTATTAATTTGGCAAACTTTTATGGTTGGCCTGATTCTTAGGGTGAATCTGTTGTTTTTCATATGGACCCTAAATTCAAGCCTTCCCAAAGATCACTGCAATTCACATATCATAATGAAAACATGACAAATTGACACTTTCTTTTCCCTAGGTAATTTGGAAGAGTTCAAATAAGAGAAGAAAGAAAAGGTTATCCATTTATCTACAAAAATGTTTCATCAATAAACTTTTCTCTGAAAAACAGTAGGATTGTCTTAAAAATTTCAAAATAAAAAATATTCAAAGCTTGTGGCAAAGTTCTAACCATTTTTGTGATTTTTAATGTCATTTCAGTTGTATTAGCAATAATTGCTGACATTGTCTTCAATTCATCATTTATCCAGGGAGACTATGAAAGCCTGGAAAATTGGGAAGCACAAAATGACTTATTTCCCTATATATTTGAATACAAAACATTTTTCCAAAGCTTACATGCTTAGGTCCAATTCTTTCTGAGGAAAACACATGTTAATGAGCTATGCTAATGTATATTTATAATCTTAGCATCCTTTCTACATCATTCTAAGAAAATATAATCACTAAAATTGTCACAAAGTCATCATTGTCTGGGAATATCACAGACAGAGGGTGCAACCGAATCATTATGGTAAAGATTTCAGTTATCTGAGTGGCCTTGGTCGATTTTTGGAAAAACTATAAGATATATTATGGCATTATTTCAACCCACAAATTTTAGCTATGGAGAAAAAAATGCTTAAATATAAATCAATTTTACTGTGAGTCATGATAAAGTTCTTTTTGAAAGGGTTTGCATTTGACAGGTATTTAACTGAAATAAATACATTAATATATATAAAGTTTAGAGATACACTTTTGGGAAAATATTTTATACTATTATATAATATATAATATAATATTTTATACATAAAATATTTATGCTTTGTTATACTACTTTTTATGTGTAAATCAAAACTTATGCAAGTTTTTTATACACAGAATGCAATTTAATTGAGCAAAAGAAATGTACTATTCAACTAATCACTGTTAAATTAAATTGATATTGCAGACAACTGACTCAAGTCAGTACTGCTATAGTTCAGAGTTGATAAATTGTGGCCCACGGGTCAAATATGACCGTTTGCCTGTTTTTGTATGACTCACAAAGATGTTACATATTTTAATAGTTACATTTTTAAAAACTAGATAAGTACGTACATAGTATCCTCAATTCTGCCTTTTTGCCTCAAATTCTAAAACATTTTTACCTCATCCTTTAAGACTAAAGTTTCTCAACATCCGTAACAAAAGAACAGAACAATGGGGGATCTGTTTATCATTTTTAAAATTATGACCCAAGTGACCTCATGAAGGATGCACCTGCTTCTTTTCTGCCTGATGTCAGAATTTGTGTTTGTTCATATCATAATTTATGTTAGCCTCAATTTCTTTGTCAATAAAATGGACATAATATGATTTTTCTCACCTTAAGTACTACTTCCATTCTCAAAGGAAATAATTTGTGCAAAATCTCTTTGAAAAGTACATAACAGTATAAAAAGAACATATTATGGAATGAGTACCTGTACGACTTGACTTCAAAGAGCAGGATCTAGAGGAATTGCTGGTTTTCTGTTCCAGATAAGCCACTCCCTAACACTTAATTTAAGGAAAATTGCCCTAAGATAATTAAGATTACTCTACCTAGAAAACTTTCTATTACTCACTGGTGTGCAAGAATTGAGGCTCTGCTAAGTAGCTGTTGGCAGGATCCCTGTGTCCCCAATTATTTCCTACCTGCCTCTCTTCTGGAAATCTGCCTCTATTGCTCAGTGACAGTGATACATTTTCTGACAATGCCTGGTTTCTTCTAGAATGGCTTTCTTATGGGATTAACCTTCTTTGTGGCTCAATTGCCTTGATAATACTCAACCCTGACCATGCTCTATTCGTTGGGCACCATATTGTTTATCACCAGGATATTGTCTCTCGGCCCAGCTATCATAGGTACAGCAGCTTTTCACAGTCCTCTCCTACACTAATGAGGCTGCCATCTTCTGGCTTAATCTGCTCCCCAATATTCTGAGAATGCTGAGGAGCAACTGCATGGAGGCTTAGGTGGACCAATCTTCCTCTAGATTAGAACTGGTCTCCTGTCATAAGAATGCCCCAAGTCCTGTATGCATTTTGTAAATCTCACTTGTGTAACAGCAACAGTGGGGGTGTCTAATGTAAAACTTAACCGTAAAATATTTTTACCAGATGTTCCCATCATCGATTAGGTCAGTGACTTAATGGTTCAGCCCCTTCCTAGGCTTGTATCATCTGCGAACCAAACCAGCAAAAATTCCTGATAAGGTTGACCCTTTTAGATTAAATCAAACACATATTTTTCTTAGGCTGTGATCAACCTGATTCTTCTTGATGTCTTCTATATGCCCAAGAGATTACGCCACCTCTCATTATAGAGCAACTTAACAGACTACTTGACTTCAGCCAGCTTCAGGATTCATTTGTGTCCCTGAGTCATTCATGCTTGCTACCAAACTGCAGACCTGCCTAGCATTAAGGATGAATCCCCAGAACATCAGCACTTTAACACATCTGTTGCTTCGAAGCAGCCTATTTCCCTAACTCTTCTAAAATACACTGAACTAAGTAGATGATTCTGAGGGCAGTCTTTATAGAGAACCTTAGCTAAGACATCCATATAATGATATGTCAACCTTCAATTCAGAACAGCTTGAATTTTTCTCTCAAGTTGCTCCTTTAAAAGCAATCCACGTTCATCAGAAAAAAAAATATTCATATTAAATATAAATATTGGAGATGAAACAAAAGTTTGCACTGTAATAATTCTTGAATAATTAGAACTACTTCATATTAGTTACAAAGGGTTACTCTTGTTCTTACTGGAATTTTTATGCATTTAAATTATTACTAACTCATCTTGCTTTACAGTGAGTTCCTTAATTATCTATTTTTTTCTTAAAGCTAGTAAAAGCAGAGTATAGCAACTTAGTTTTACCACAATCCATCATCCTACAACAAACTGAAAGTATGTTTGTCCTGTCATTAATATAATAAATTATATGCTTTAGATATAAATGAATATATAAATTATGAAATATTAATTTTGTCGAGAAATGTTTATTAAAAATATATGATTTTGATATTTTCATATCCATAACAGAGTTTAGAATGTGTAAAAAAGTAACAATTTTAGAAAACAAAAAAAATCTCATTAAGTGAGGAAGAGTACAAATTCAGTGAGATTGAAAAGCATTCAATTAAATTGAAAAGTTGGCTTGTCATTATAAAATACGGCAACATCAAAAGGCACCTCAAACTGACTAGTGTTTTCTGCCAGAAATCAAGAACCTAATTCTTGGTCTTTAGAGAAGAAACATAATTCCATGAGATAAAGATAAATGGTCCTTGCTTTGTAGCTCCTTTGAGAGAATTTTACTAAATGAAAATAGTTCTGGTGTGGTAAATTGTGATAGCTTTTCATATTCCTAAGCAGAGCAGAAGCATCTGGAAATCCAATTCCCCAAAGATTTTTTTTTTTTCTGTGCTGCTTTTAAATAGAATAGTAAAATGATGAAGCAGAGAAACACCTGTCATTTATAGAAAGCCAATACTTTATTCAATAGGGCACTATACCATTTACTCAGCTAATATTTACTAAGTGACTATTTTATATCCAGTACTTATACATTAAACATTGTTAGAGCCATCAAATAGTATAGGTCCTTGTACTTAAACACATGTTGGAGTTTGGGAAGAAGTCAGGCAAGCCTCAGGAATAAAAACTGAGAGACTGAAAAATTATATTCTGATAACAATTAAAGTAAAAAGACCAGCTTTCATCTTTGAAATTGTAGGAAATCACTTTACAGGCAGATCAAGGAGAATTTTGAATTATATACAAGAAATTTACATTTTTATCCAATAAGCAACTGGGGACTATTGAAGTTTCTTTTGATCAAATGAGTGACATATCAATTATTAAAGCTTTACAATAAATAATATATCTTTAGATGTTGTTCTTGACCACCATCAATAGGACATGGGGGATGGGGGTAGCAGCTGCTGGAATCAATTTAAGATGTTATTGGCCAGCTAACCTCTTTTTGAAGTCTGCAATAAAATAATATCAACATTTTATATTACTAGCGGGAGCATGAAAGCAGCCCAAGTTCATAAATCTAGTAGATTCTACAAGACTAAATTCTCAAGGTACGTGCCATTAAGTCACTTAGGGTCAAAGCAAAATAAAACATCATGTGATAAAGATATTGTGGATATGTTTCGTAAAAGAAGAAAGAAATCAGTTTTTATCTTTATCATTTATACAACACTGACACATTTACAGATAGAATAATACAATGTCTAGGACCTGCTTCAAAATTATCTAAGGGAAGGTCAGTGGACAAAGTGAGAGAATATAGACGAACCACAACTGGCCAAGAATAGCTAAATGATGAAGTTGGGTGACGAGAACGTACGTGTCTATTAATACTGTTTCCTCTAGTTTTTGTATTTGAAATTTTGTAGTAAAATTTTGAATACACAGATTAAAAGCTAAACAAAATAAAATAATCCTTTTGTCTATTTCTACTCCAAAGCCCAACGTGAATGCCAGATTCAATCCCTTTAATACAAAGACCCTCTAAATACATTGAACAGTAAAAAGCAGATCATACAAAAGCATGGGAGGCATTTTGCCCAGCAGTAAAATATGTGTATGTGTATGTGTGTGTGTGTATATATTATATATGCACTATGTATACATGTATATATGTGTATGTATATATTATATATACATACACACATGTATGTATTACATGTATGTATATATATACACATATGTGTGTGTGTGTGTGCATGTGTATATATATATATTTGACTAAGGTGTCTTCTCAGAGCCATAATTCTATACAGTAGATGTCCTGTTTCTCTCTGGGATTGCAATCAGTTTTCTTGGTCTGTACCCATCTTTGATTGAAAGGATGAAGTGGGAATGAAAATACAGCTCATGTCACTGGTCAGCCCTAAGGCATTGGTACTGCACTATTTCTGTTCATGCAACCACCAATGACATTTGAAATTCATCTGTGAGAGAATCAGTATCCACTTTGAATGAAGTCATGTATCTTTTTAATTTACAATATTTAAACCTGAATTTTACGTAGTTATCTACATTTTATCCTCCTCTTCCTTCATATATATAAACATATATACAAAGCAGAAAGGCACTGGAATTATAAGAGATAAATTAAAGAAAGATTATCCCTTCTATTCATTTTCCCAAGCTTACACTTCTTATAAATAAGGAAGAAATGATGACTCAACCACCAAAATGATAATGCCAATCAAGAAAAAAAAATTTAGTTTCTCACGATGAATAATCTTCCTTTAAAAATGTGTATTATAAACAGGCTTATGTTGGGATGTAATCTCCTTTTTTTATAAAAATAATGTGAAAACTTTTATATGTCAAAAATATATTTCTAAAATATGTTGATGGATGCATTGCTTTATGGGACTTTCATACTTATGTCTAATCAATAAAATGCATTAGTGTTTTCAGTTTCTCACTATTATTAACAATGATGCAATGCACAATATTTTCTCAATAACATGTGTAGAATCACCCAATTTATGCAATTTATGTACATGCACACACACATATGCATGCATAAACACTTGCCATTGTATTACAAATGTCAATGTTGCTCTCCTGAGATATAGCACTATATATGTCCATCAGCACTTTGTGATTATATTTTTAACATTCCTTCTAAAAACATACAGTATCATTTTTTACCTTTTCAGTAGAAACATCCTCATGGATTCATGATATAAACAATGGTGATATATGGTAAGCCTGCATCCAACTGGACATAATCATTACAATTAAAATAAAGTTTTATTTGGGGGTAAACATAGTTTATATATTGTCCATTTTAACTAAAAATTATAGCTGGTATAATTATAGCTGGTAGCTCATTTGTGAGTTACCTTCTTAGTGTTGTGTATCCACTATCTCATTTAATCTTACTACTCCATCTGCACTAATTCATTTCATACTATTTTATCACCTTTTTTCATCTGAGAAAACTCAAGCAAATGTGAAGCATCTAGCCCAAGGATTCATAGAAGACCTTTGTTGGTGTGTTGTTGCAATCCTAGACAGTGAACTACCCAAATCTCTGATATTTTTACCATTATTTTACCATTATTACAAAAACTGGAATCTATACATTTGATGTACATAAGGCAGTAAAGGTGTTATTTCACACTGCTCACCAACAGTCTGGTGTATGTTAAAACCCTGTATTACTGCAGAGAGTTTAAATTATTTTAATAAGGGAAATAAAATCAGCAAGGCAGATAGCAGTCACCTATTCCTTATGATGTGGCAGCAAATTATTGACTTTTGCAGAGAGTGGAAAAAAGCAAGTTGACATGAGAGGAAACTGGGTATTACAGTCAGTATAACTGAGAGGAGAATGAAGCATGGTATTCAGAGGTTAATAGAGTCACCGTGAAATCCAAAGAAAAAGTTCAATTTCATAAATAAGTAAATAATAAGAAGAGGAAGATCCGTTTAGAGCCACTCTGTAACAATATGATCTTTATGATGTTATAGAAGGTATTTTCATCTTAATGCCTGTCAAATGCATTTAGAGGTTGAGAAAGCCCCATAATTTTTCATAATTTACTGTCACCTGCAGTGTCATAGATGCTGAAGATAGGCTAGAGTAGTATTTCCATACACATTATGGAGAAGTTAAGAACAAATGAACAGTGATATATGTGTGTCAAAAAGTAATTAAGCATTTCACAGCCATCATTGTTTGATTTGAAATGGCACTTTATTTCCCTATATAAAATTTTACTGAACTATTATCTGGATAGATACTAGGACATTAAGTTTAAAGTTGTCTTAAAATATGATTGAATGAGAAATGCTCTATACAATTTAAGAAACTGTTAGAAATATAAAGTAGGTAATTTTATTCCATCTGCAATGTGGTTTTTTTAGAAAATAGAAATCAGAATTTAAGGCATATAGATTGTTATTATGAATATAATATGTTATTAACAATTTAGTTGTGATTCTTTTTTTTTTTTAAGAAATGAGGAAGATGGGAGGGTTTGGTGCAACTTTATTGAGGCATAATTTAAATACAATGAACTGCACATATTTAAAGTGCAAATTAGATGGGTTTTGACACATATACACCTGTGAAGCCACCATCATAATCAAGATACTGAACATTTCCATTGTCCCAAGGATTTTCTTGTGACCTCTGCAATTTCTAATTCCAACTTCATTCACCTCGAAGCACTTACCTGTTTTCTGTCATTACAGATAAATTCCCATATTTTTAAATTCTACAGAAATGTAATTATATATTAGTAATGTATTTGTTTTTGGCTTGTTTTATATCAGCATAACCATTTTGTGGTCCAGTTGTTGAGTGCACTACTAGTTGGCTACTTTTGATTGCCAAGAAGTATTCCATTCTATGAATGTACCAGTTTATTCACTCACCTGTTGATGGACATTTTTTTCCCCAGTTTGGAGCCATTGTGACTAAGCAGTCATTTGTGTCTAATTGTTTGAATGGAAATATGTTTCTTTTTCTTCGGAGTGAATACTTCAGAATGAGATGGCTGCATCACACGATAGGCATACGTTTAACTTTTTGAAAAACTACCACAATGTATTTTAGAGTGATTGCATCCTTTTATATTCCCATGAACAGTGTATGAGGGTTATAGGTTTTTCACATCATTGTTGACACTTGACGTAATGAGAGTTTTTTTTTTTTCTTTTTGATTTTAACTATTCTAATAGGTATTTAGTGTAGAAATAACTTGTTAAATAATTAAATATGTAGCTAAATAGTTATTAATAAGAAAATCTAAATGAGAATTTTCATCATCCAAAATTTTTTTAGTGAACAGGAAATTCATCTGATACTAGTTCTCCCATTAGTGCTTCCAGATCTTTCCACATTCCACTCTACCCTACCACTGCCTTTCTGACTCTCCAAAAGGGTAAACCTATCTACTCAGTAAGGAAATAAACATTTTTTTCCATTGAGCAATATTATTCATTAATATTATTTTATATGTCCATTTGTTTAATGGCATTTTAAAATCATTGCTAAAAATGTGTTTGGTTTGGGATTTATATGCATAATTCTAGTCATTACTAATTTTTAGTGTCTTTTAGTGAATTTAATAGAAATTGAGTTTAATATTCTTAAAATTTTACATCTTATTTATTTAATTTTACTTGAACTTCATAGTCATACCTGAAAGACACAAAACAGAGTAAATCAGAGCTAGTAAGAAAGGTCTAAAATGCAAAGCAATTATGTCTACAAAAGCCATTTCTTTTCTTTTAATTATGCACTGTGCTTTTTTGTTATTTTAAAATAATTGCCTACGAAATTGGAAATGTGCTTTTAAAAACACAAAATATATTAATATTATATGTCCATTCTTTATGCTCTCCACTTTTAAGATAACTCTCAATCATTTTAATTAAATTACCTTTATTTTAATTTTACCAATCAGGACAATAAAGAGGATGGCTAACATCCATTCTAGTTGCAATAAAACAGCCATGACCTTTTAAAGAAACACGTTACAATTATTTTAAAACATTTAAAGGATATTCCTGACCTTAGCAATTTTTTTTTTTTTTATCTACTCCATGTACAATTTCAGATCAATAACTTCTGGCTGATTTTTTAATTACTTGAACTATGAAATCAACACATCCTTGTTATAATGTTATTTATAGTACAAAATAAATTGTTTGGGACACTGAAGGGTGTGAGAAGGGAGAAAACATGTATTTGCAGACAATAATTCCTTCTTAATTGCTTGATCATTTCTGAATTAGGTAGAAATAACATCACAAATTATTAGTCAAATAGATAATGTATTTTCATAACTGACTGAAATCCTAGAGATAATGTAGTTTAATTTCCTCAAATTTTCCAATGAAATTATTAAATAAAAGCTTTTTAAATGTCTTTGGGTTAGAAAGCTACTTACTGCTAGAATTTTGACTATGGTCTAAGTTTTTTGATATCCAGTTTAGCTTTCTTTTTTCTAAAATTTCATCATATTTTAAACTCGTGAGTATATGTGCGTGAAACTGGAATCAAAAATAAAATTTTCTCTTGAAGGCTGGTGAATTTAGTCATTCAGCCTCCATGATTTAGACATAAGCAGAAATATGTATAATACATGAGAATCTGTTAGCATTCAGCAAACCTCTGTGTGATAGTATTAGCTTGATGCTGCTGCAAGATCAATTTGTTATTAGTTAGGTGGCTTATTTATGTATATATATTTATATATATTTTAAATAATGGTAATTTTTCAAGATCTGTTCTGATAAACCACCACAAACAGTGGTAGGGAGGTAACAGCTGAATCTACATTTGTATACAGAAGCAAGATTCTATTTGTGTAAGAATCATAAGAATAATATTTGGAAAATATCTTCATATATCCCGAATTTAAATAATAATAGCCAAGATCAGGAAAAGTCTGTAGGAAATCTAAGGGTTGTTATTCCAGTATATATAAATCACAAGTTCCCTCTCAGCTCAGAGGCATTTTTTCTTCAGTAAATCACAATCACAATTTACACTGTTTGGGACAAACCTAAGTAAATGAAGAAAGACTGACTTCTGTTTATATATCCACTTAAGATCCTTTTTGCCAACAAGATGACTCAGATAAACATATTTGTTCGACATAGTGGGGAGCAATAGGACTTATCTGAAAAGGAAGACATTAGGTTTTCCACTATCGAACACCAAAGGATAATCACTTACTCTTTTTATTTCTCATCACTAAAATATGAGAAAAATACTGAGAGTAACCTATTTCACAGGATTCCCATAAGAATCAAATGAGAGAATAAGTTCTTGGCAAAGTTTAAATGTTGCATTAGTTTGTGTTATCATCATTTATTTTTAGATGGAACGTTTATTAAACATCTTAAAAGAGTGGTCACAATGCTTCTCTGTAAAGTTATGGATGCGTCTGAGAATTTCAAAGAACCATATGAAATGACGGGATTCACGTGACTTTTAAGAAACCTGTAGACAAAGCATGAACAAACCAGAGATAAACTTTTTAGCTCCATAGTACATTTGAGTTTTGCTATTACATTATGCCACTTGGAGAACTAGGATAGTAAAAATCATCATAATTTTGGCCTAATATATTTTTGTGAATATTCTTGAGACATTCATATACTTAGAGTGGAGCTATTTTCTTGTTTTAAAAAGCAATCATTATTGTATTTGAGTGGGAGAGCAAATGAATTGCAGAAGGGATTTTTAAAAATTTGAAATTGAGTAATTTGTGCTAATGGAATTATTTATTTGGAAGCTCTGGATTGAATCTATTTTTTAGCCTAAAGATTTTTTTGTGAATTTTATTTTTCTGCTAAATCATACATAACTTTTAATAGCAGAACTGTTGCAATACAATACTTTATTCGTTATAAAATGGTTTCTAAATATGCAAAAATGATGTTTGTGAGTCATAAAAACTAGGCAATTTGCCCATTCTGTTGGAAGTAGGGGTTTTGATCAGTTTTAACATTTGGGAACTTCCAAATATTTGTTAACTTTATAGTTACAGTAACCTGAATTTTAGTTGTGGGATTTATTCTGTACTGGCTATGCAACTTTGGTAAATTTGGTTAACTTCTCAGAGCCCTAACTTAATTAATTAAAAAAATAAAATATTATAATGCCTGCTTAACTGAATTGGATTAAGGCATTCATGGATAGCTACAGCTGAAGTGCATGCCAGTCACCTGCCTCATAGCAAGCATGTCATAGACAGTACCCGTTATTTTCATGTGACTACAGTCTCCCCTCACTCCTCCAACAAAATGGTCTTATTTTGCTTTGTTCTTCATGTGTGTAGTTTCACATAAAATCAATTAGTGCTCCAACATAGGTAAAAAAAAAAAAAAAAAAAACTACTGAAGAGTCATTGTACTCTCTTTGGAAACCATTCAGAGATTTGAAAGACCCCTGGATTTTATGAGAAAAGAGAGACTGATTATTTGGAAGTGTCATCAGTGCAACCTCACGGAGTTGGAGTTTCCAGATAGCACCGATCTACTATGGCACAAAGTTTCGTGTGTACCTGTTTTAGTTGGTGATGATGATTGTGGGTTGGCAGGGTTCAGAAAAATAAGCACTGTCTTAATGTTTTAATAAGTTTTTAAAATAGTTCACTATTTAAGATCCTCAGGATGGGACTTAGGCCAATATGAGAGACGGAGTGCTTTAATTGCATGACCAACTACACATTAGAGCCCTGGAATCTACCCCACTGTTCTTTACAAGTACTGTGTTAAAGACTAGTTGGGACCCTCTCAGGAGAAATTAGCAGTTACATTTTCTTATTTTTACAATTTATGCTCAAGGTGCATTTACTTCGATTTAAGCAGCCTCTTTTCTACTGTAACACTCTCATGCCAGTCTAAAATTGGATAATGGGTTTCCTGCTTAATAGCAGCAAAAATTGTACTCCCTCTCCTGAAGTGGTTGACTGGGTTTCTTCACATTCAGCTGTCACCCTCCACCAGCTGAGGGAGCAAGAGACCTCTGCATGGGAGGTTACAGCCCCACCTCCTCCTGGGGCTTCTTCGGGGCCATCTCCGTTTTCAGAGTAGGATGAATACCTGCCTTAGTAACAGCAACTCAAGTTACCCTGAAGTTTTACTTTGTCCGAAAAGTTTCACCAAGAGCTTGTATTTTAATGAGATACTTTAAAAATATATTTGGGAATGTATAAGGCAAACGGATTCTCTATTATTTATGCTTAGTGCATTCGCCTACTGAAATTTGAGGGTTTTCTCAGAGATATATATATATATAAATATCACAATGTAGATATAGCTCTCTCTCTTCCCCTCTCTCACACACGCAAGCACACGCACCCACACACACACACACATCAAGGGAATGCCATATGTCCCAAGTGAGACCTACTTGGAAAAAAACAGAAGTGCTGAACATATCACTCAGGATCATTGTGAGAGGACAGTCGTCAGCTTTCTCTCTGGCAATGAGAATTTTCTCACCCTCAAGACATGCAAATGACTTTTTTCATCTGTTCTTTTTATGTTATTTGCATAATTTTCTCCTGCAAAAGTGAGAGCTGTCAAAAATTAACCATTTGGGGATTTGGCATTCCGTTATGTGACCTTTTCCAGAGAATTAGATCTCTTCAGGGAACTAGGAACTTGATGAGGAAGTGCTGAGAAGGTGGTCAGTGGCAGAAAGAGCGGATGACGGATGGGGACCAGCAGGTTGGTAATGGCACATAACTACGTTTAAAAAGTTGTTTGATATTTTGGATCCTCTCATATGCTTGCTTGTTTTTGTTTTAATAAATCAGTATTCCAACAGATAATCAAAGAGATGATTCGGTTAGATGTAATGTTGTACTCTCCTACGTTACTCTGGTTAGTGGTACAATGCAAACATTTTTTGCAAGTGTAATGCTAATTGAAAATGCCGTTTGGAAAACTACACGAGCAAGGCTCTGTTCACGCCGTGGTTTGAGTGTTGTGTCTGTAGCAATCTGCCAAATATGCTTATTTAGTATGAATACTTCCTTTTTATAAATTCAGAGAGTTGCACTCTGGAGGGCTGTAATAAACCTTTAAATTCATTTTACTTCGACAAAGGTTGAAGTATGTAGCAGGCGAGGAGCAGAGACAAGTGCAGCTTTCTCTTTGATCACATCGCTTTAAACATTTTTTCAGCTTTAAGCTTGTCGTAACAATCAGCTGTATCAGTCTATTAATTGTTTCACTGTACCTAATATCTCACACGAAGGCACCTTGAAAAACAGCAGGAGAGAGCACATTTGTTTAAGTCCTGCGATGGCTAGCACGGCGGCTAATCCCCTTGCAAATTATAATCATAGTTGTAGTTCATCCATTAGGCTGGAAAAGACAAGATTCCCAAGTGGCCTTGGTGCCTTTTCCAGTTTCCAGGAGACCCACCAACCCTCGGCGTGTGTTGCCTGCGCACCCGGAGCGTTCTTGCTAATCAGGTCAATGATTAGCGCCTGGCTCCAGGGACCTGCCAGGAGTCTATCACAGCAGTTAGGGAGCCTCCAAACGGAGCACGCTCACGGAGAATCTCCCTTTCAGAAACATCGCTTAGTCCTCATTTACTCACTGGGAACCTCGGAGGATTTCAGCTGATCTTTTTCTCTCCTTAGACAGTGAGGAGCTCAACATAACACGGAAAAGGAGCACAGGATGCAGCTACTTGAAGGGTGTTGATTGAAAACTTCGATCTCCCCAACCCATTCACGGTTGATTTGACGGATTTCTCACCTCGTTCACAGAGAAAATTTCAATTAAGGTAAGTGCTGCTTTATCTGGGTGACTGAATGGCACTGAATTTCTGCATTGAAAGTTCTAACTGACTAAACTGACATTCTGCACTGCAGCAAGTGACTGTTTGTGTCAGGAAAAGCTTAGTTTATAAGCAAGTGTCCTAGAGTGAAAACGGCGTTGGAGATAATGATATCTCAGGGCAGTTTCTTTTGATACATATTCATTCTGCCTTGTATCAAGAGAAAAGAAAAGGGAACATGAAAAGATAGTTAATTTCTCATTTTACCTTTTAAATAATCTATTTGGAGGATTGTGCCTTGCCAAGGTAAATTGATTTTGATTGAAGTAGTTTGTTGATATCATATAGTAAAATCTGAGTCTGAAGCCTTCAAAGTTAAATCAGATGGAAAGAAAATTTGCAAATGAGAGTTGAGATTTTGTGCAGCTTTCTACTTTAGCAATATTCCTGAGCTCCCTTTTGGTTTAAGGATTTAGGACTAAATCCCTGAATATTTTAGTAGTATCCATGTGGACCTTAAAACTTAAATGTTATAGTTTCTGTTGCAAGTATTAAGAAAAATGAACCTAGAAGACTTATTATACCATTCATATAATTTATAGTTCTTATTCAAGAGAAGTGGATTTCTTTTATGAGATGAATTAATAAAAAAGAAAGCAAAGGAAAATTAAGTGCTTCTAAAATGCTTGTTTTTGAAAGAATTCTTCAATAAGAGATTAAAGTTATGTGTTTATAAAAAATTCTTTTTTATATTTCATTTCATTTTTATTGTTAAGATATAATGAACTGAAGTTAAGCTTGCATTTTCTATATCATTTAGGGCAATTATCCAGGTAATTCAGATTAAACCACTCCATATGAATTCTTTTATACCCATTTTCTCTTAAGTTTGTTAAAAATATCTAGAAAGATATGGTAAGCAATGTTTTTTCCAAAGTTTAATTACCTGAACTTTTTATTTTCTACCTTACTAAGCTCATGTAAATATAGCCTGATGGTTTTACTCCACATTATGATAAATTTCTATGTAATTAAGAGTAATAAAATAACTATATCACTATAATTATGTGATCTATTAGTCTGCACTCTAAATACTGAAGAATAGCAATCACTTACCTTGATATTGTATGACATACTATAAAAGTTTTCAAATAATGAAATAAACATTATTTAAAATATCACATATTATAATACTGAAACAAATTGATTTTTAACAATTAATTTCTATTGTTAAAGCAAAATGTAAATATCTAGCTGCTCTGTATAAAGATTTATAATGGTATCTCAAATGTGCTTTTTAGAGTGAGCACTCGTATTTCCTGAAGTGCTGACTCCCCTTTTCTTCTATGGATCTCTTGAGACGGGACATTTTATAAAGATGTTAGAACACTTTCTAATAATTGGGTATCATTCTGAAATTCTCTGGAGAGCTTTTCAGTCTGATGTTGATGTTACTGCTTCTTCCAGAGGAGTAAACCATTTTCAAGGTTCCCAAAGGCTGATGTGTACTTGGTTACCAGGATGTTTGTAGCTAAAGCCTGAAGACATTTATCTACTTCTCTTGTTCTGAGACTTCTATCTCTTTTCCCTGGGGAGATTATTTCTCAATAGAATTAAAGATAATTGAGAGAAGAATGTGTTGACTACAGTGACTCTCACTGGGTCTTTGGCTTCTTATTTTCTTTTAAGCAAACTTGATAAACAGAAAGAGGCAACATTAACGAAACAGGGGCACACACTTGCTACTAGTGAACTTGCATGTCGCTGAAAACATCTCTGTCCTTGTGCCAACTTCAGAATTGATGGCAGCATCAGACCCAATGAACTTTTTATTGGACGTATTGACCACTGAAGTGTCTGACCAGAGTACGTCCATCGAAGGTTGTGTTTACTGTCTAATGAAATACCTACGTTTAAAAATTGAGGGAATTGCAGTTCTCATTCAAAACATAACAAATCCCCAATACACAAGTTTACCTACATAACAAACCACCATAGGTACCCCTGAACTTAAAATAGAAATTTAATTTTTAAAAAAATAAAAATACAGTTGATTAAAGGAGTTTTACCGTTATCATAGTTGTCTGAATTTGCAATATACTGATAAGAGGATAGAGAAAATCTTGGGTTCAATTGAGAATTAGTAGCAATTTATTTTACTTAGCATTTGCCTCCTTAATCTATATTGAATTCCATTTTTCATTTGATTGAGGGTAGTTTATTTCTTCTGTGAGATTGGAAAACATCTTATAGGATAACCTCACTTAGAATAGGAAGTCTCAAAATTTAAATAAAGTAATCTTTTAAAACTTTACAAAACTTGCTTCAAGTTCTATAACTTGCTCCTCAGTAAGTAATATGTTCAATAAGACACTAGAGATAGGCAGTATCTGATCTAGCTCATATGCTTCCTCAATTCAGCTGAGTTATAAACTTTTTATATATGAATAAATGATAAATATAAAAACATATGAAAGTTGAAATGTTAACATGATGTTATTTGCCCTCATTTTCCAGAAGAAAAGCTGGAATCTGAGAGAGCATACGTAACTGGGCCAAGGGCACACAGTAATGAACCTATGATTCAAACTCAGATCTGGCTGTGTTTAAAGCTCATACACTTTATACTATACCTTTTTGTAACCTCATATATGGTGACTGTTTCCAGCATTTGACACAATACTCATGAATATTGTAAGACTATTTTTAAGATAGTACAAACTAATCATATTACCTTTAGGACAGGTTAACTCTTGTCGTACACAAAATAAATGATTTTGTAAATTCCATCACCACCAGTATTGGAAACCAGCATGTACTTTGTTCTTTTAGTTTCTGAAAGAGGTTAGTGTGCAAGTCTTTGCTTCCAGCTGATTCTGATTACT
Source organism: Papio anubis (assembly GCF_008728515.1). NCBI lineage: Eukaryota > Metazoa > Chordata > Mammalia > Primates > Cercopithecidae > Papio > Papio anubis. The sequence goes on along the minus strand of NC_044980.1, from coordinate 21,447,006 downwards.
ACTGACAGAAAAAGCACTCTACTGTAAGCGAAGTCTCTACTGAAATTTAGTATTTGTAACATATACGTCTTTCCAAGAGAGGTTGACACACTCTCAGGATAAAATAAAATGTAGAGCTATAAATTCAATGTTAAATGTATTGAAATGACATTAAAAGGAAGTTAAGGGGAACTCACGTTAATAGTGAAAGATATTCACAATATTAGAAAAGGTAGAGACACTAACTGTTGGAATTGAATGTTGGAAGTGGACTTTAGAAAAAACAGACTTACATATTCAGGAGTCTTATTTGCTCTGCTGACTTTATATAAACTTTCCCATATGTACACAGAGGTTTGGTGTAGCTAATCATGTTGATACTGTGGTAATATTTTTCAATTAATATTTGATCTAATCCTGTGACAAGAAGGGAGAGATGTTATAAGTTTAGAGGTGACCTGGAAAATTTAATATGATTAGCTGTCATGTCCAAGGATGTGCTAAGGTGGTAACTAGAAGTTAGGTTGCGTGGTTATAAAATATGATAATTTATTGTGTTCCAACATGTTCCCAAATCTGGAAAGAGATGACATTGTACCAGATGCTGTAAATAACAGGTTCCACAATGACTAGAAATACGATCAAGGCATATATATGTATAATCTCTAACAACCAACCAGCATACTTTCAATTCTCGAGGTTTTTGGAAAATGGCTGGCTTATCCTAATCTTACCCTATAAGAATAACAGAAAAAACAAAACATATGTACACATTACCTTCTGTATTACTATTCCAAAAGAATGAGCATGATCTGTAAAGAACAATATTGCAGAAGAGCTTGTAATGGTGAAAGTTCACAATGCATAAGTGTTTCCACCAAGAAAATATGACCATGTGTCCAGGCTTTACTGGCCACAGTAGGTTTGATGAGAAATGAATGTGCTAAGGTCTAAGACTGCCCTCTCTAGACTGGCCAGTGGTCACCATGTGGCCTTCCAGGAGAACCATGCCAATAAAAATGTTCTGTGTGAAATAACAAATATTTGACTTGGTTATCTTACATATGAAATACCATGTGGAGCCTCAGCAGTTAGTGGCCAGGAAAAGAAGCTGAGAAACATAGAAAGGACAGTCTTGGAAATCATGAATAAGCTGCAGTAATGAGGCCAGTAGAAAGGAAAGAAAAGAGGTTAATTGCCTTAGGTCAGTAAGAACAGACACATTTTCTAACTTACCCCAATAGCTAAGCACAAGAAGAGAAGAGTGCTTCTTGGAGGAGGTACTGTGTTATCCTGGGTCGACATCCTGTATGGTATTCCAGGCATACCATGCAGTGGTGAGACTTTTCCCCATTTTTCACATTCATATTTTTCTCTGTAGTTTTAGTCCTGTTAATCCATTCAAATTGAAGACATCTATTTCCCTTACAAACGAAAATATTACAACTAACTCAGTATCTTACATGTTCATAGTTTCTGGTAGACAATGGATGGGGCAGTAATGCTTAGTTGCTGTATATGTTCTAGGTTCAACTACCTGGTTCAAATCCAACTGAGGGCATTTGCTAGCTCTGTGGCCTTGGACAAGTCAGTTAAGTTGTCTAAACTTTGTTTTTATGTTATTTAAAATTGAGCCGATCACAGTACCTATCCCATTGGAGTGTTCTGAGAAATAAAGGAGGTAATTGATATATCTGCAATTGCTCAGGTCCTCAGAAAATGATAGTTACTATGATAAATAGGGAGCTTTATTATTAACTGTCACCTTACCTATAAAGTAGAAAAATCAGAGATCTCCTCTCTCCTTAGCAACAGTGAACACTTGGATCTTGCCAAAGCTCCAGGAACCATTTCATAACACTGTGTTTATGTAAGTACATTTGAATTTTGGAACATACTTTTTTGGGGGTCCTATTGGATTTACACAGATGAAATGGATGTTTCTTAAGAGAATGTAACTTAAGAGCCATTTTAGAGAAACCATCCTATTTGTCATGAGGACTAAATTAACAACTGAATTCTTTGACTCTTTCTTACCTATGTTGAAAGGAATTGAACAAGTCTTGAAAAAGAAGTTCCATCTGACCACTGGTAGTCGACAATCTAACTTGGTATCACAGGGGCAAGAAAAATAGCCCATGATTTGTTTTTGTAAATAGAGTTTGGTTGGAATACAGCCACAGCTATTCATTTCCATCTTGTCAATGGCTGACTGAATGCCACAAAGCTGGAGTTGAATGGTAGAGCAAAAAAAGATTGTAGAGCCTGCAAAGCTAAAAATATTGTCTATTTTGTCTTTCATAGAAAAAGTTTGCTGACTGCTTGTTTAGAAGAGAAACATTCTTCTTGCATGTTTTTTTTTTTTTTATTATCAACATAATGAATATTTGGTAGAATTTTTTTCTTTTATATTTTATTTTATTTTATTTTATTTTTCTTGAGACAGAGTCTACCGCTGTCTCCCAGGCTGGAGTGCAGTGGCGCGATCTTGGCTCACTGCAAGCTCGGCCTCCCGGGTTCACACCATTCTCCTGCCTCAGCCTCCCGAGTAGCTGGGACTACAGGCGCCCGCCACCAGGCCTGGCTAATTTTTTTTTTTTTTTTATTTTTTATTTTTTATTTTTTATTTTTAGGAGACGGTGTTTCAACATGTTAGCCAGGGTCTCTATCCCCTGACCTCTTGATCCACCCACCTCCGCCTCCCAAAGTGCTGGGATTACAGACGTGAGCCACCGCGCCTGACAGTGGTAGAAGATTTTTAAATGTCATGACAATAACTATCTAAATGTCTATCTCTGGAGAGACTCAGTATTTTTATTTCCTCATACTAATTCATCCATATTTTACTATGGTATTTAAAACCTCTAATTATAAATTTTGATAAAGTTATCAGCTACCAGTGTATATATGCAAAAGTATTCAATTCCATACTTTGCATATTGATTCAAATAATAAACATAGAGAAACTTTTTTTTTTTTTTTTTTTACCGTGGAATCCATTATTTTTCATTCTCCAAGCCACACCTTGTATTTTGGTATATATAGCAATCAACTGCTATGTGACTTAAATAAAGTTGCAGATTCCTGGATCTCATTCCTAGAGCGCTGATTTCACAAGTCAAACCTTTAGTGGGTTTAGTAGGTCAAAACTTTGGTAGATTTCTTTCAGTTGTAAAAAAGAAACCAGGAACCACAGTTTGAGACATATGCAGTTAATTCTGATAAAAAACAGAATATATAAGAATGTGGCCTAATTATTGGGATTTTTAAAAAATTTTCACAGGTAACTCTATTATGTTGCCCAAATTGAACACTGCTGCTGTAGATCAGGAAATCCCAGACTTTAAGAACAGGCATGCAAGTTATCTGGGGATCTTTGTAATGGTTTTAGAGTGTAGCTCGAGATTCTACATTTCTGACAGCCTGCCAGAGATGTTGACGCTACTGGTGTTGAGAAATGCTGCTCTCAGGTAACCACTGCCCTACTCTGCCCCATGGCTGCCATGGGTGGGCTAGTGTCCACTGGAGGACGTTTCACAGGATGAGACTCACTGCCCAGCTCACCTGAATCAGATGTTGATCAATCTTCTCAAGAAGCTCTTCCCATCTCAGAAAGGTGATGACAAATTCTGAGTCAGGTCAACACTGAGAAATATGTATATTATATTTAATATATAATATAAAATGTTGTGTGCCTATTTAATCTATTGTTGATTTCTACATAACCATTTTGGACATAGAATAATTGGAGGTTTTAGAAAGCAAAATATTTAGGTAAATTTAATTCCTTGCAATTAAGAGGGGCAGGGTGTTCATTGCTTCTCCAATCCCCCTTCCCAATATCTAGAAGTTTTTGGCTAGCACATTACCCAAGATAACTCCATACTGAAGTTCAGAACTTACCCGAAAATGCTGACTTCTCCAGTAACATCTCAGTTCTCTTTATTATAGGAGTGTAGCCTTAAGACTGTTTTATTTTTTAGTTCAACTTTCTTCTTTCCCAAAACTGAATTGGAAGGATATTGATTTCATCTCTCTTCTCTATTTAAACTTTTCACCCTTTCTAATCTCAACTACCATGTTTCTTTCTTATAGCTAAAATCTACAAACAATAGAGGGAAATATATTTCATTAATATAAATTTTGGATAATTTATATTACCATCATTTTAAAAATTACAAACCTGCCCCCATAATTTCCAATTACTCTTCCCTGTTATTTTCTTCTAGAATGTTTAAAATCTTATCAACCATATACTTTTAAATTTATTTGATTATTGTTTTTTTTTCCCCACTCCCCATTATTAGAATGTGAGTTCTATGAAGGCAGGGATTTTGTTTCTTTTATTCAAAGCTGCAACTCAATACCTAAGACAGTGTCTGTCATAGAATTTATCCTCGAAAAATATGTATTCAACAAGAATGAGTGAATATTCCTAATTTATGTGGCTGGTGTATTACAACTGAGGCAAATACTTTTGCTTTTGTTGGTAATGCTTTAACACATTATAAAATCTTAATGTGTAAGATTCAACCATATTTGTTCATTGACATTCATTCATTGAATTTACTCAGTAACTATTGTGTACCTCTTAAGTGTTAGGTGCTGTGCTAGATGCTAAGGATACATGTTGACAAGACCTAGTTCCTATGCATAATATGCTCAGCCTGATGGTGGGAGAGGGGATCTAAAAGAAATAGTCACAATGCTTGTGGTCTGCCATCATGGAAGATATGTACAGACTGCTGTCAATGCACAAAAAATAGCTCCTGACTTCACCAGAGAGGCCAAGAAAAATTCCCTTATCTGTAAATTCAAGAATAGCTTGAATTTAGACAGACAGGAAAAGAGAGACCATTAGCTCCTAATGGAAATCACACTACGTGCTGAAGCACAGAGATATGTTGGGCGCATTCCTGACACCCTCCAGCACCACATTAGTTTGATAGAACATGACAATAGAGTGGTGAATGTGTAAAAAAGAGCAGCTTCGTTCATGCCTGTGTAAGTGGTGCAAACTTTAACCCAGGAATAATGAGAACTCATTAAAGAATTTTCAGAAGGGCAAGCTAGATTTATTGGTGCTCTAGTCTGAATTTTACATTTTATTTTTCACTACTTCAAGTAGAAATACATGTTATCAGCTACTTAAAAAAATATATGTGAATTGGGCTGGGCGCCGTGGCTCACGCCTGTAATCCTGGCACTTTGGGAGGCTGAGGCGGGCGGATCATTAGGTCACGAGATCGAAACCATACTGGCTAACGCAGTGAAACCCCCGTCTCTGCTAAAAATACAAAAATTAGCCAGGTGTGGTGGCTGGTGCCTGTAGTTCCAGCTACTCAGGAGGCTGAGGCAGGAGAATGGCGTGAACCCGGGAGGCAGAGCTTGCAGTGAGCTGAAATCGTGCCACTGCACTCCCACCTGGGCAACAGAGTGAGACTCCGTCTCAAAAAATAAATAAATAAATAAATAAATAAATAAATACACGTGAATTATGTGTTTCTATTTGATTGAGTTGTTTGAGTTCCTTATAGATTCTGGATATTTACTCCTTGTCAGATGCATAGTTTATAGATATGTTCTCCCATTCTGTAGGTCATCTGTTTGCTCTGTGGATTGTTTCCTTGGCTATGCAGAAGCTTTTTATTTTGATGTAATCCCATTTGTCTATTTTTGCTTCTAAACCTGTGTGTTTGAGGTCTTATCCAACAATCCGAATAGACATTTATCAAAAGGAGGACATACAATGGCCAAAAGGCGCATGAAAAAATGCTCAACATCACTAATCTTCAGGGAAATGTAAATTACAAACACAATGAGATATCATCTCACCTCAGTTAGAATGGCTATTATCAAAAAAGCAAAAAGTAACAAGTGCTGGCAAGGATGTGGAGCAAGGGGAATTCATATGCTGTCATTATAGGCAAGAGTAGGAAGGTTTCTCAAAATATTAAAAATAGAACTACCATATGATCCCAAAATGCCACTGCTGGGTCTGTATCCAAAGGAAATGACATCTGTATGTTAAAGAGTTGTCTGCACTTCCATGTTTATTGCAGCACTGTGTACAACAGTCAAGATATGGCATCAACCTAAGTGTCCATCAGCAGATGAATGGACAAAGAAAATGTGGTATACGTACACAGTAGAATACTATTCAGTCATAAAATAGAATGAGATTCTGTCATTTGTAGCAACTTAGATGAGCCTAGAGGCCATTACGTTAAGTGAAATAAGCCAGGCACAGAATGACAAATTTATACCTCATGATTGCGTTTACATGCGGTGTCTGAAAAAGTTGATCTCACAGAAGTAGAGAGTAGATTAGGGGTTACCAGAGACTGTGGCAGAGGGAGGGAAAAAATCGTAGAAAGAAATTGGTCAAAGTTACAGTTAGATAGGAGAAATAAGTTCTAGTACCACTGCACAGCATGATGACTATAGTTAATAATAACATGTATTTCAAAATAGCTAGAAGATTTTGAATGCTCTCACCACAAACAAATGATAAATTTCCGAAGTGATGGATATGCTAATTACCCTAACTTGATCATTACACATTGTATACCTATGTTGAAACATCACACTTTATATCATAATTATGTCAATTAAAAAATAAACTTTAAAATATATAAAAAGGCACATGAAAAACAAAAATATGTATACTATAGGAGAAAATAAGTTTTAGTGGGGTTGAAGGGAGAGGAAGTCACTTACCTAAATGCTGTGCCAAGAATATATGAAAGTTCAGGTGTAGAACCTTGAACCAAATAAAGTTGAATGATCCTAAATTTGGTGAAGTTATAAATCCATAGGTGATTTTCAGGGGCTCTGTATTGCAGGATTAGATGAATGAATGTATTTCAGTTTCAGAGTTCAGGAAAAGTGAAGAATATGGATGGCCATATCTGCTAGGACTGACGTGGAGAAGTGTTCACATCCTCCCACCTCCTGACTGTGACCTAACAGAAAAGACCACATTTTTGCCTCTACTCTTGCTGGATAATCAAAGTCAAAGTGAGCTATTTAAATTTAACATGATTGACATTCTTAGAATGAGAACTTCTGAGATTTTTATTTCAGAGAGAGAACACTAAGGGCTAACTCTGGCAAAAACTCTGACCCTTTTGTGCAGAGCTTGTTGTCGCTAATATTAGCTGAAACTAATTTTTCAGCTTTCTTTTACCATTCTACCTAAAATATCACCCACCCCATCTCTTTCTCCTTGTTCATCACGGTACGTGTCGCCTGCTGATGGTTGCTCCAATTGGACTGTAAGCTCTGTGAGGAAGAACGCTTTGTTGCGCTGGCTCACCACGTCGATGTCTGTCAAAGAGAGGTGAAGTAACGCTGTTGAAGAAGGAAGAGGAGGGAAAGAAGGGAGAAAGAAGGAAGGAAGGAAGGAAGGAAGGAAAAGGAAGGAAGGAAGGAAGGAAGGACGGAGGAAGGAAGCGGCAAACCATCACTGCGCAAACAAACCGACAAAACCGGCAAACCATTCCGGCAAACAAACCGACGCCAGTTCGACTCCGAAACCGGCAAACCGACAAACCATCCGGCAAACCGACCGACCGACAAACGCCAGCCGACAAACCATTCGACCGGCAAACCGACAAACCGATAAACAAATTTTCGATAAACAAACCGTTTCGCCGACAAACAAACCGACGAACCGACCGAACTCCGACGCCGACCGACAAGTAGGAGGGAGGGGCAGAGGAAGGGAGATATCAGTGCATTCTCTAATCTTGCCTCAAAACCTTTTATATGTCTTCTGTCTTTACCGTCTCAGTAAGTGGCACTCTAATCCACCCAATGTGTCAAGTTAGAAATCCAGCAAACATCTTTGCCTTCCCACTTCTCACTTCCCACAGATCCAATTAACATGTGGTCCTTTTAATCCTGCCTTCTAACTTTCTCTCCCCTGGCTTTCCATCATTGTTTCCCCACAGTTTCTATCACCTTCATCTGTCACTTGCCTTATGGCTGTGTTACCATATTCCTTTTCTCCATAAGATAATGCTATGTACTGACAGAAAATTGATGTCTCTGAATACAAACTTGCGATATTACTCCCATGTTAAAGGCTTCTCTTGTAGTGTTCCTACTTTTTAAAGACATAATTAAAACCCCCACTAGATACACATTTTTTTGTACACATTTAAGGAGTACAAGTATAATTTTGTTTTATGCAATATATATTGTATTTGGTGAAGTCTGGCCTTTTAGTGTATTCCTCGTTCAAATAATATACATTGTACCCATTAAGTTATTTATCCTCCCTCATACTTTTCCATCCTCCATCCTTTGAGTCTCCAGCCTGTAGCATTTCACACTCTGTGTTCATTTGTACACATTATTTCATGCCTACTTGTAAGTGAGAACATGCAGTATTTGTCTGTTTCTGAGTTGTCTCACATAAGATAATGGTCTCCAGTTCTATTCATGTTGCTGCAAAAGATATGATTTAATTCTTGTTTCTGTGTGAATAGTATTCCATTGTGTATATATACTGCATTTCTTTTTTTTTTTTTTTTTTTTGACATGGAGTCTCGCTCTGTCGCCCAGGCTGGAGTGCAGTGGCCGGATCTCGGCTCACTGCAAGCTCCGCCTCCCGGGTTTAGGCCATTCTCCTGCCTCAGCCTCCCGAGTAGTTGGGACTACAGGCGCCCGCCACCTTGCCCGGCTAGTTTTTTTTTTTTTTTTGTATTTTTTAGTAGAGACGGGGTTTCACCGGGTTAGCCAGGATGGTTTCCATCTCCTGACCTCATGATCCGCCCATCTCGGCCTCCCAAAGTGCTGGGATTACAGGCTTGAGCCACCGCGCCCGGCCTGTACTGCATTTCTTTATCCAGTAATTTGTTGGTGGATTGATTCCATATGTTAGATATCTTAAGGTATAGAACCTTAGGTTGATTGCATATCTTTATATGGTGAATAGGGCTGCATCCATTTCTATGTGGGGTTTGGATGCTGCATCGTATCTATTTTTGCCTAATCTCAAGCAGTCTATGACCCAGCCATGGTTACTATCATTTGGTTCCTATCTCTGAGATTTCATGTTTGCTGTCTGTCACAGTAAGTTGACTTTTTGTCTATTGACCTTCAGAACTCAAGATACATTTCATACAAGTGTTTTTTGGCCCCTACACGTGGAGTTCAAATGTCTTTTCTATCAGTTTCCATAGCACACTCTATGTCCCTTATAATCCAATCCTAGAACTCATTACATCATTGAATAATGCCATACTTCAAACTCTTTGATGGCAGGTTCTATGCCTGTGTCATTCACTACTATATTCCAAGTGACAGGCACTTATGTGCCCAAATCCATTGTAAAAAGAATAGTGATCTCCTCCAAATTAAAAACAAAGTTATTTATTCATAAGTCAATGATTCTTCCTTCTACTTGAGCAATTAAATTCCTGACATTCTGAAAATAATTTTGCTTCCCTATGTCCTCTTGATGAAATGTCAAAGAACACAAAGTATAATAACAGTTATATTAGTTCAAAACACTTATCATGGCAGTAACCACTGAAATCCGTTTAATGCATTTCCAACATCATATCCACCGTATGGACGATGTAGATATCTTGTACTTTGATGAACAGTGGAAATTGTTCACACACGTTTGGTAAAGGTCACCTATTTTCAATCAGCTCTTTTCTGTGTAATAACTGTGTGACATTTCTCATCCATTTGTGATCAATGAAATGCATATTTTAACTCACACGTCAATTTTCTTCAAAAACACCACTGTTACAGCTTCTTATTTCATAACTAGATGATATTTAGTATAGGAGAGCTACACTAATTCCTATTCTCGGGCTTTTTGATCTTCAGACAAGTGTAATTGGTAGAACAAACAACCAAAATTGGCTATATTGTACTTAAACATCAGTAGTCAAAAAGCACATCCTGAAGGATACATTTTGATCTCTCGTGTTTGAGAAATAATTACACTATTATATTTAATATTACAATAATTAAATGATATTTTATTATTTGTCCTTTATATGAAGTGAGGTAAAATACTCTAAAAATCAATATAGAGTAAACAACAGCAATAATTCTGGAAAGTATTTCTCTCACAGATATTTAGAAGCAATCTTCCCTGGAACCATAATCCTCAAAAGGAAATTGCAATCCTTGCAGAAACACAGTTTGGGTCATCTGGGTCCCGGTCTCTGGATTTTTCTAAAAGCCTTCACAAGGCACAAATGACATTTTAAATAGCTTGTCAGGAAAAGAAGTGATTTCTAATGCAGATCCACCAAATAAAATGTTTTTTGTCAGCGCCCCTGAAGGCAAACATCTGAAAGGCAGAGAGAAAAAGAATACAAAGAAAAATGTTGTGACTAGTGTCCAAAGGGGAACATAATATAAAAATAATAGAGATATATTTCTTGTCAAACAAAAACTAAACAGGTTTAATATCCCACAATTCTAGATCTGCTGAGAAGTATAATTAAACATCAGGAATGTTTTTCTCTATGGGATGCTAAGCCATTTTGTTCTTGAAAACATTTTAGGGAAAAAGAGCAGGTTCAATTATGTTCTGATCTGCAGGCATGAAAAGAGGAACTCAGCCCAGAGGTAAGCAGCGGGGAGTGAAAACAGTTAACTCAAAAAGTTTAGATAAAGCAATGAAAGCTTCACACTGATTCTTTTAACAAAGTAAAGCTTGTTGTGTGATGGTGTTTATATTACCCTTGGTCTTAAACAACATTTGAACTTAGGAAGCTATCAGCCATCTCCCACCCTCTCTCCTCTCCTGGTCTTTTCTAGTCTAGTTTTTATAGACTCCTGAGTTATCTAACCTTCGTGACTAAGTAGCCACACATGTATCAAGATAGAGTCTCTTCATTGTCTTTGGTTTTGTTTGTGTGTCTCTTGTATTATTAGTGTTCTATTCAAAAAGTTTGGCAATCTTGTTTTGAAAAGAACTAGTAAAGTTAAAATGTGTTGCTTCCCAAAGTGGTTTATTCCATATTTGGAGGAATCTGGGTAAGCATTCCCTCATTTTAAGAATTCTGTACTCCCAGGTGCAGAGCTGGGTGCTCTGGCACTTTCTCTACAATCAGAATTCAATTTCATGAGCCTCTCCAATTTCCTCTTTTGGACACATTGTAGTTTAAGGTTATTGAAAGACCATTCACTCTCTCTCGCTCTCTCTCTAGTGACCCATACATACTTATTACGAAAAATAGGCCGAATTTTCCTATCTGCTTTTTTTTTTTTTTTTTTTTTTTTTTTACCAAAAAAAATAAATAAATAAAAATAAAAAATTTCAGGTTTGTTAAACATTTCAAAATCTTGAGGATTGGTAAGGAGGGTGATTCTGCTAGTGTTATATTTTTTCAAATGTTTCATAGGTTTTGCATTCTGAAAGGAAAATTCAGAATTGATAGCATTTTTATCCACATAAAGCCATTACCAATGAAAGTGTAAGATGTCTTCAAACACCCACCTTGAGTTTTGTGAATAAATCACTTGCTAGATAGAGCAGAATTGTTGAAGTGATGTAGGAATAGAAAGTAGAGTTTTCATAGGTCCTGGAGTTACTCATCTCAATCTGACAACAGCATAACTACTCATGCAAATAGAGGAAAGTTAACATTCCAGTTGCTAAGTATCTTTTAAACAGCAGAAATAGTTTTGTAGACATTAAGTTCCTTAGGCATTTGTTATGATTCCTACATAAAAATAAAAATATTGAAGAGTGTCAGAAATGCCTGTTTCTAACATTGTCAGATAACATAACTATCATGTATGTAATATGTTTATACAATATGCTTATTTGGTATGTAAAAGAAATCTGAAACATCTTTTTAATATTATTAGTTATTACATAAAATGCAAGTAGAATTAAAAGAATAAAAGTGTTATCGCATTATTCATTTAGCCAACATCATCAGTGCATTTTTGGGGTGATTGACAGAAGCACAAAAGAGAGACTACTGAGGTACTAGAAATGAACACCCTGACACAGATGGTAATTACATAGAGACACTCACACAGACACATACTATGATATTTTAGTAATGAAAAAAGTTCTTCTGGGTGGTTTGCTAAGAACTTTGTTGTAATTATAAGTAAATTATCTTTTTATTCTTTTAAATATGATTAAGACTAATACTGTTGTGAATAAAATCATACTTATTTTACTGTTATTTTTATCATAATGAATGTTGTCCCACCAATTTGCAAGTGAAGAGCACCGTGTAAAGCCTTTTATAACTTTCAAATTGATTTCACACTGATACATAAAAGAAAAAAATAAGAAAGGTTTAAGGAGTTTCTGCAAGAAGCATACAAATTTATAAATTAGAAAAATCCATACTTTTTGAGAGACTTATAAATATTAACAGTAATGATTTTTTGTATGAGATCATCTTGGGAGACGTTGAGCCAGAAATAAAATAATTGCCCCAAACTTTTTATAGTATAGATGTATTTTAGGAACAAGTGATAATAATATCATAGTTTCAGATTAGGAAAATGCAATAAGGAGTCCTTACCAATACCTGATCTTCATAAAAAGCAATGAAAGCTAATTTAGAATAAAATAGAAGAGTTGACTAATCAGAAAAGAAATAATGCTGCTTAAAGCTGCTCCTCTTTAAAAGCATCTCACTGACACTCTCTGGTAAAATCTACCTTGCCAATATTCTTTCCATTCTTTAAGTTGAGGTATTGAAGGCCTCTGTGTTAGAAATGCAACAAACAGTTTCTTAATAATGAAAATCTTATCATGATCTATTTTTTAACTTTTATTTTAAGTTCAGGAGTATAAGTGCAGGTTTATGTAGGTAAACTTGTATCATGAGGGTTTGCTGTACAGATTATTTCATCACCCAGATATCAAGCCTAGCACCCATCAGTTATTTTTCATGATCTATTTTTTTGTCTCATTGAGGATTAAGAAATTTGACTGACCCACTCTGAATCCCTTTCCTTGGGGAAAGGAAACAAGATCTATAGCGTGAAATAATTAAAGGGAGAGAAGACCCAACAAGAAGCTACAGTGATGTCCCAAAGTCACAGGAACGTTAGGCTGAGGTTGAAAGGACACCACAGGCAACAAGGAGAAGTAGGACAATAGAGCCCTCCAGGTGCCTGAGGATACCTCAGAAGTTGTTTGAGGCCGGATGCACATGTTAGAATAAATGTGTCTAGTCCCTTTGCAGATATCCTTTATTGATGAGAGCAAGTGAGGGACTTTTGAAGCTGTGTAAAGCCTTCTACTTACTTGAGGTCAACTCAGCGTAGGCAGTTTCTGGCTGTATATGTGGCTCGTGTACAAGATGTCACCTGGAATGCAGTACATGAGAAAACAGGAGAGAAAATTCTAATGATTTCTGTAAAATGAATAAAAGATTAAATACAGGCCAGGCACAGTGGCTTATGCCTGTAATCCCAGCATTTTGGGAAGCCAAGGCGGGCGGATCATGAGGTCAAGAGATCGAGACCATCCTGGCCAACATGGTGAAACCCCATCTCTACTAAAAATACAAAAATTACCTGGGTGTGGTGGCGTGTGCCTGTAGTCCCACCTACTTGGGAGGCTGAGGCAGGAGAATCACTTGAACCCAGGAGGCAGAGGTTGCAGTGAGCTGAGATTGTACCACTGCATTCCAGCCTGGTGACAGAGTAAGACTCTGTCTAAAAAACAAAAAAAAAAAAGTCATGAGGACCTAAATTGTGCCCATCCTTGTCACAACCCAAAGCTCAAATATTGCTAAAAAGGAATATTACAAACATTATACAAACATTAGCTGGGTGAGGTAGTACATGCCTGTAGTCCCAGCTACTCGGGAGACTGAGGCAAGAGAATCACCTGAACCTGGGAGTCGAAGGTTGCAGTGAGCCGAGATCGTGCCACTGCGCTCAAGTCTGGTGACAGAGCAAGACTCTGTGTCAAAAAAAAAAAAAAAAAAAATACATACAGATAGACAGAATAGACAGAGATATACACACATATGCATACACACCCACATACATATACACTGTAATATACACACACTATTTCTACCAGAATTTCTGTAATATAATATAGAGACATGAAGATGTGTACAATGTTCTTATTTAAATCTATGTAAACATCTAGGTTAAATTCTGTGATTAATATGTATATATGACTCTTTTTGAAAATTATTATTACTAATAGGTTGAAACGGAGAAAATGAAAGAGAGAAAGAAAGAGAAAGAAGAGATGCCACCTAGGAAAAAAGAGTTTTTCACACCAGGCTTTTATTCCCTCATATTGAGCTAAATTTAGGAACAAGAAATAAAGGAGAGAAAATGGCAAAACATGCTCTCTTATGCAGAGGATTATAGAGGAAGATACATCTTTATAAGAAATAAATGTGGTGGCAATAGAGTGAGAGTTGGAGAATCCTTTGCTTCTGTGCGTTTAAAAGGTATAAATATACATTTTATATTTTCTTACTCATTGTATTGAGAATTAAATGAGGTAAAGTATAAGAAAGCACCCATCTTAATTAATGACAAATAACAGTTTTTCAAAGAAAAAAATAATAATTGTTTTTCCTTTGGCTTTCCCAACCTTAACAGGGTTACCGGGTAGCACTTTGTAAAACAGAATTGGAAAGGCATAATGGTTAAAAGAATGGCATTTACAATTCAACACATTGACATTTCAATCTGAGTCTACCACTTACTACCTATGTAGCTTTAGGCAATTTTTTTTTTCATTCTTTTAATGCCCTGATTTCCTTTCATAGTATAACATAGACAATATTAACAACCTTATAGGTAGTTATATAATGAGATACTATAATAAATATGCTTAGTGCAGCACCTGGCTTATAGCAGGCACACTACAGCTGAGGAGGTTATTATTATTACACCAACTAGACAGCCCAAGTCCCAATATTTCGCTGACATTGCCCTGTCACTGATTCTAGCTACAACCTTGCTCTCAAATCTCCCTAATAATTTCAAGTTTAAAAAGCCTCTGTTTACATAGAGGACAGAAAACTAACTTTTATCAAGAACCTACGGCAATCCATATTTCTAGGCTTGGGATAATATTATCAGGTCCTATTTTCATCAACTGACACCTTTACGACAGCTCAGGATCACTGCCTCGATCACTGCCCCTGAGTCACTTGATTTCTCTCCTGGCTGTTGGTTAAACTCCCAAGGTGCTCGCTTATGCTCTTAGAAAAAAAGTCTCATGTTTCCCTCTCTGACCTCCTGCCATCTGCCAGGCAAGACCACAACTGCTGATGTCTCTTGGGAGATCACAACTCCTCTGGGTGAAACTGTCCCATGCCCGTGGTCCCCATTGTTCACACAATTGTAGCTACAGGGAAAGAATAACATATTTCCTTTTATTATTTTTCTACTTACAACTTGAATCTGGTCTTTTCATTAAGACTACACAGCACCTACAGACCAAGTGGCAAGTTTTTTTCATAAAGTAAAGAAATAATAGTGGGGAGGCCAGGCATGTTGGCTCATGCCTATAATCCCAGCATTTTAGGAGGCTGAGCTGGGCCTCCTAAAGATCAGGAGTTCGAGACCAGCCTGGCCAACATGGTGAAACCCCGTCTCTATTAAAAATACAAAAATTACCCGGGCATAGGGGCGGACTCTTGTAATCCCACCTACTCGGGAGGCTGAAGCAGGAGAATCCCTTGAACCCAGGAGGCAGAGTTTGCAGTGACCTGAAATTGTGCCCCTGCACTCTAGCCTGGGAGACAGAATGAGACTCTGTCTCAAAAACAACAAACAAACAAACAAAACAAAACAAAACAAAGAATAGTAGGGGAGGTAGGTTAGAATAGTGGGGGAGGTAGGTTACATAAGACACCATTAAGTAAGCAGTGCGTGACCTCTCTAGCTCACAAGCGTGATACCTGAATGTTCCATCTCTGTTAACCTCTATTTACCATTGGCTAGGGGCCAGCTTTCTTTTCCTCCCAGGTCTGCATTAAAATAGATCTTCCAGCACAGAGGGCAGGACTCATCTCCAATGAAGTGTCAGAGACAGAGCCCTAGACTCCATCCTAGGTTTTGAACATAGAATCCTCATTTTCATTTCCAAATTCTAACTCTTGTAAGTATTGGTTATGATAATGTCCACTTACTTCAATAAAACATTCCGTGCTCCCTTGCAGTCCTTAAGTTATTCCTAATAGGAAAATTAAAGGAAAATAATCCTACATAAATTCAATCGTATTAGTAAGTCTTAAATAATACCTTGTGTAGGCTATCACTGAGCTAGTATGTTGTGCTGAGCCAAACCAAGTTCTTACTATATTCTCTACTGCAGTGAAAGAGTACAGTGGAGTCTGATGACTCAGCAACCCTCGTGGGTTTTTGCTTCTATAAAACAACCACATCAACAATTGTGCAAACATGGATCTCCCCAAGAATTTGCCTGACACGTCTGGCTGCTTATCCAAATTTGTATACCTACAAAGAAAAATGTTTCAAAGAAGACAACAGCCAGAAAAAAAAAATGAACTATAATCTCTGAGAATAACAGACAAATTAGCTTTTATCTAAATTATGCCTATTCAAGGAACAGGTTGACATTCAGCACAAAGTGAAAACCTACCCCAAAGGTAACATGTGAATTCACCTGAACTCCTCAATGCCTAGGAAAGTAACCAGCAAAAAAAAAAAAAAGGACATAAATACGTATACGTTGTGTAAAGCAGAAAAGACATGGTATTTTCCCCATCATCTAACATTGATAGCTTCAAAAAACATGACATTGAAATCTAGTTTTAACAAAGTTATGCCATTACATTTCCTTATGCTCTTGGTTAGAATTCTGAACATGTTTCGTCCTAGTAACATTAAGCCTGAATTTGAGAAGTTATGATATCTTTAGTTCACATTAAACTTTATAGCCATCCAAATTGGTATTCAAAACATTTAGTATTCAAAAACAAACAAACAAAAACAAACAAAAAGACATATGTAGGGCTCAGATTCATGAATCAGAGAAGCTAAAATACATTTGTTAAAATTGCAATTTTCCCCAGTATGTATGTTTGAAACCTGAGTGTCTTACTAAACTATGATTTTTTTTTTTTCCACACTCCATTCCAGTATCACAAATCTCAGTTTTTCCTCAGACTTCCTGAACTATGTAGCCACATCTCCATACCTACTGCATCTCTCTCAAGTACAGGCCTTCACTCTTGCCTATGCAGGCAAGTATAGCAAATTCTTGCCTGAACTCAGCCTCCTCTTCAATATTCTGGCCTCCAGTCTCTTCCCTTTCAAGCCTAGCCTCCCTAGCTGTGTTCTGTTTCAAATACAAATATAACCTTACCACTTACCTACATGAAATCTTAAATGGCTCTCTGTTATCTACAAAGTGAACCCCAGTCTATCCTGGGATGAGGTGTCTACTCTGACATCCCCCCAGTTTATCCCACCTCTCCTTACCTCTCACCACTCCTTTCTCTTCAGTCACTGCAAACAATTTGTAGTCACATGCATAAGTCTGTGTGCACAAACGTACTCACACACACCCCAATGGTGCTTGTGGCCCTCTGTGACTTTTATCCATGACGTCCATTGGGCCTTAAATGTGTCTGCTCTTCTCCTCCTCATTCATCTAAATCTCCATAATTTGTCTGGCTAATTCCTACTCTCTTTGAAACCCAAACCTGGCATTACATTCACCAGAAAGCTCCCTCTCATCTCCAGCCACCAGCCTCATTAACTCATTATTTTATTAGTTTGTCACGGCTCCTAATTTTGTCTTTACAGATTTGTGTTACTTGAGAGATTATAAGTTCCTTGCAGGCCCAGACTACATATTAGTTATATGTATGTCTTCAAATACCTGTATTGTGTCAGTCACATATTAATATTTGACAGCCAGGCATGGTGAGTCGCCCTGTAATCCTAGCACTTTGGGAGGCCGAGGTGGGCGGATCACTTGAGGCCAGGAGTTTGAGACCACCCTGGCCAACATGGTGAAGCTTTATCTCTGCCAAAACTACAAAAATTAGCCAGGCGTGGTGGCACTCCTGTAATCCTAGCTATTTGGGAGGCTGAGTCAGGAGAATCACTTGAACCTTGGAGGCAGAGGTTGCCATGAGCCAAGATCAGGCCACTGCACTCCAGCCTGGGAGACAGACCAAGACTCTGTCTCAAACAAACAGACAAACAAAAAACATGAGTACTAATTTTGCCAAACATGAACACATATATGAAAGAATCTGTTCTTTAAAGACCATTGTGTGTATAGACAACTTATAAATAAATATCAAGTAATTACTTCTGAAACCTCTTTATCCTTAGTTGCTAAATCACACAGTTTAGCCCATTTTCAATATAACACCATTTATCATTCATTAATTTAAGAATGTAGAGTCTCTTGTGTGTCAGAAACTGGGTCGATCCAGTTTATCTATGAGTGAAAATGGTTAACAAAAAAGCTCATGTAACTACAAAGTGAGGAAAGCACTGTGAGGGAAATGAGGAGGCTGTAAGAGAGTGTAAAGGAAGGGCTTGGCTTGGTCTAGAGGGACAAAGAAACACCTATTGGGAAAACTGATGGCCAGAGATCTGAGGATGTCCAGTTTACTAGATGAAGAGGGAAGAAAGACTGCTCTAGGCAAAGGGAAGCATCCATGCAGTAGCACGTGGGATGTTGGTTTATTCCTAGGATTGAGAGAAGTTAGAGCTCCTAAAATGCAGAGACGGAGGAACACAGTCATATAGAAAAGGCTGTGCCAATTTAGAAGGAAGTTTGGAAAGGGACAGGAATAGGAAAGGAAAACTGTTGCTTTACTTCAGAAAGATATCAGGATACTCCCACATTGAGGCAATGGAGAGAAATACATAGTGGTGGGAGTTGAGTAATATTTAAAGAGAAAAGTGAACTTCATTTGGCAACAGATTGGCATGCTCCAGTTGAGGGAGTGTGCAGTCAGGGATGAGTCTGAGACCCTGATTTATGGAGCTGATTGATCCTTTCATTGAGAAGATGAATCGAAGGCGACAGGCTTCTGACAGGGATCTGCAGAGACAAGAGCTCTGGCAGGTCTGCTAGCCACTGTTGGCTTTAGATGTCTTTTCTCACCACACTCCTACCAGATGACATTTTAGGAGTCACAGATATGGACAGTATGTGGAAAGACTAGAGATAAGAGAAGGAACTCACAGCCAAATCATAAGAAATTCTAACATCTGTGCCTTTTTTGTAGACAAGAGAAGGGAGAGGGATCTACTTCAATTTGTTTTTATATATTTGTTTTTATGATATGAAAAATTTTTGAAAAAGGAAAGGAAATGCTCATTTTAAAATATAGGTCACAGTTCCAAAACAGTGCAGAAACCAAAGTGGAAGTCTTTGGGAAAGAAAAGATAGATAGATAGATTAGATAGATAGATAGATAGATAGATAGACAGACAGACAGACAGATGGAGGCATGAATTGAATGGAAATGAGTTCTTATCATCCAACAGATCACTGTAAAATGTACTTGAAAAAATGAAAATTGTGTCTATAAAGGTGTCATATTTATTTTTTCTAGAGGAGAAGTGAGGGAGTATTTTTGCTAATGCTTTGCTTTTAATACTCGCTACCTCCATTTGAATTAAATATAAGCCAGTGGTCGTCACCCCAGACATGATCATGATGACTCAGTGTGAGGATTAATTACAAAAGTAATCATATCCGTTATCTAATTATTCAAATCTTAATTGCGACTCTGTTGGCCCAATTAGTCCAGAACACAAGGCTAATGTTAGGGATGGGTGGACACTCAGCATCTGTGCCTAACTGAGAGGCATCTGTTGCCAAGAGGTGAAGTGATAGAAAGTGTCCACTCACCAGCTGTGAAGCGAACACGTCTTAGACAAGCACAGAGGAGTCAAAACAAAATATAGCCCACGGGGCTGGGGGTAGCGGAGGGGAAGATGTGGTAATATTCCTGAGGCATCTGTTATCCCCTGGATGCACCACAGATCACAAGTCATTGCATGTGTCACTATTGAGCACTATGATTAAAAATAGGAATTTTAAAAGAAATATATTTCTATCTTTTGTCCTTCGCTAGTGGACAGTGCTATAAAAAGAAATGGGCTAGCTAGAAATTTTTAACAAATAAATGTTTTTATAAATGTATTAGAATCATTTATGACTTCTTTCATTTCCTTGATCCGTGTTATGCCTAATAAAAGAAATAGAATTGTACAGATAGAATATCTACTTATGTTAAGTATAAGTAATAAAATAATAGATCTCCTGATTGTTACTATTGATTTTGACTTTAGTAGCATACAGTATGCAATATCTCAGCATCTGCTGTATTTATATACTATTATTGATTTTGACCATATTCTATAGGAAGGATTCTCTTAATAATGTTATTGATTTTAAAAATATTATTAATATTTATTAACCTTTCATATTGGTATATAATCTTTATTGAACTATAATCAATTGTTAGTGAAAGAGAAGCAGCTGTATAAAGTATGGCAAAACTGATTAGAAATTTAAGTATATCAACTTTTGACCTAGCTGTGGATTTGCTTTCACTGATTATCGGCAGTGTCATGGTTTCAAGTTTTTATTAATCCACATTTTGAAACAGACAAATGGAAGAGTGTTTAAGTTCACTGAAGTTGGAAAATGTTAATTTACAGGAAATGTATATACATTTTGCTTCTGAGTGTAATAGAAATGATTTCAGCTTTTCACATTGGTTTCATAGAAGAAAATTACACTTCAAGAAAATTAAAAGAGTTTGGGGAGCATTGTCAGCATTGCATCTCTGTGCTCCCTTGTTATTGAATCACAATAAGAAACCCTGTTAGTTCTCTGCTACTGAGCAAATTGCTTTCCACAATTATGGTTTGTGTTTTAATGGGGATAGCTTCACATTAGGAGAATTATTCCAAACCAGCATCACTTCTTGATGCAGCACAGAACAGCACCCTGCCTCCTTTACAGAATCCATGCCTCCCGTGTTGCCTCTAAGGAAAATATATAAATAAATGCTTGCCAATCTTGCTTCTGAGAGAGTTTTAATTGAGGATAATGAAACATCTCTAGCTCCAAAGCGAGAGTGTGATGGCCACAAAGTCCTTTAAAATGCTAATAGGCACAGCACATTTATGGACGTTATGTGAGATTACATAGTGTAGAAATGGTGTAGGTAGGTGACAGTTTGTCAGATTTAGCTGCAGCGATCATATTTATTTTCTCCATTTCTATTTGTGATGCCAATGTGAATGAAAGATGTAGGATGATACAAAGTCGGACCCTCAGCACTAAGCCTCCTGCCTCTTTCTGTTTGTTTTATGTTGCTCTAAAAGAATACCTTTGATTGGGTAATTAGTAAAGAATAGAGATTTATTTAGCTCATGGTTCAGCAGGGTGCGAAGTTCAAGGCCATAGCCCTGGCTTCTTACAAGGGCTTTCATGCTGTGTCACAACATGGTGAAGGCCAAAGGGGAAATGAACTCATGTGAAGAGAGGGAAACCTGAGGGGCACCCTGGCTCTATTGCAATCCACTCTCACAGGAACAAACCATTCCTAAGGGAAGTAATCCAGTCTTGTGAGAGTGGGAACTCACTACCAGGAACACAGCACCAAACCATCCATCAGGGATCCACCCCCACAACCGAAACATCTCCCCACTAGGCCTCACCTCCCAACACCTACACACTGGGAATCAAATTTCTTTTTTTTTTTTTTTTTTTTTTTTTTTTTTGAGACGGAGTCTCGCTCTGTCGCCCAGGCTGGAGTGCAGTGGCCGGATCTCAGCTCACTGCAAGCTCCACCTCCCGGGTTTGCGCCATTCTCCTGCCTCAGCCTCCTGAGTAGCTGGGACTACAGGCGCCCGCCACTTCGCCCGGCTAAGTTTTTGTATTTTTTAGTAGAGACGGGGTTTCACCGTGTCAGCCAGGATGGTCTTGATCTCCTGACCTCGTGATCCGCCCGTCTCGGCCTCCCAAAGTGCTGGGATTACAGGCTTGAGCCACCGCGCCCGGCGGGAATCAAATTTCAAAATGCACTTTGGTGGAGAACAACCAACGATGGCACTGTCCTTCCTGCTATAGGGCATGTGCATACCACCCATAAAAGGAGTTCCAGAGGATCAGCAAGACAAAGAACCATTAATTATGCGTGGTTTAATGTTTCTAGTTCCCACTTCCTCTCTCTATTTCAGTTATATTCCACCTGCAGAATTCCTCTCTCATTCTAAATCACAGTGACAATGTGAACAGCGCATGTATACTTTAAGCAACTTACCAATTCAAGTGGGTTGCCTCAGCTGTAAGACATGAACTCAGAAGTGATAAAGCTTGGCACTGCTTCAGTAAAATGGAATAAGAAATCACTTTGACAGAGCTTAGATTCTAGTCTGGGTTGCTAAATGTGGTTTTTTTCTTTCTTTTTTTTTTTTCCTCTTTCAAGGTCGATGGTCTTTATTTTTATGTGGAGTATATCTTATGTGACAGCACAGGAAGAAATGTGGGCAGCCCAGGTTAATGCATTTGGGGTCACAACGAACTTGAAAGTGAAGGAAATCAGCTCTCTTGAGACATTCTGCTAACATTCACCAGTTTAAAGGGAATCTTGATTAAATGGCAGCTGTTATGGTGATGCCAAGAAATATGAGAGGCAGGAAAGAAAAACTTTCAGTTGCTTATTAAACAAAGGAAAACTCTTTATTTCCTTTTGACTGCAATACAACACAAAGGAATGGTTTACAATGCTTTCCTGGTGCAGCCTTTTTCACCTTGGGGATTTATAATTGGGACATTTTCATTTATAAGTTGAAAGGGTTGGTCTCTGGGACTTGAGATGACAACTGTCCTCCCTCAACTTCATCACCTGCCGGCAGTATAAGCACCATCTGCCCAGATGCCAGACACTGGTCTATTGCTCCTAGGGTACCTCACATGTGTTTGTGTGAGTGTTTGCGTAAGAGCAATCAGTTGCAAACCGCATGCACTTATTAGCAACACCAGTAATTTTGTATATGTATTTCCTGTCTGAATTTCCACGCTGAATATCTATTTTGTTTTATAAATTTATATTTCAAATAAATTTAAATATTATGGAACATTTAAACTTGAAGTTTCGGTTCAATCCCTAAAACTGTACTTTAAGTATTTTCTTCAAGAAATTTACAGTTAGATATTTTTCGTTAATATTTCTTAGATTATTTAGTGCTTTTACTAGCATGTTTTGCTATTTTACTCCACATTGGAAGGATACATTTTCCAGTTTCTAGAGACTGTGTCATTACAACTGATTTGTTATTTCAAAGTGTCTTTTGCAGGTATATAAAAATGCTAGCCAGGTTCAGTGACTCACACCTGTAATCCCAGCACTCTGGGAGGCCAAGGTGGGGGCATCACCTGAGGTCAGGAGTTTGAGACCAGCCTGGCCAATGTGGTGAAAACCCGCATCTAATAAAAATACAAAAATTAGCCAGACATGGTGGTGCGCGCCTGTAATCCCAACTTCTCAGGAGTCTGAGGCAGGAGAATCTCTTGAACCCAGAAGGCAGAAGTTGCAGTGAGCTAAGATCACATCACTGCACTACAGCCTGGGCAAAAGATGGAGACTCCGTCTCAAAAAAACAGAACAAACAAACAAACAAACAAACACAAATGCTATAGATTTTGGCTGCTGTATCTCTCACACTACTGAAAAAAATGCGAATAGATTTTCATTGGTTAATCTACAAACGTTTGGCACAGCTTGACTATGTGGTTAGATATTAATTTCAGAACTTTTTCTGAAAAATTCAAATCAAAATGAAGTGGGTGAAGGACTTGGTATTATTACATTTATTTTGAAGATTTTACTGAATGACAATAGTTATTGACTTTTAAAAAAATTTTTTCGTATACGTCTGTTTTAAATTAACTTCAAATGAGGCAGTGTTACTTTTGCCTAAATCTTATGCCACATATACAAGAAGGCAGTACAGATGTAAGATTCTTAATAATGTCAGGTACTTAACTGCAGAGAGGTCTTACTCAAGGGCACTTAAGGAGAGAAGATTCCCCTGAGAAGATGCCCAGATGCAATTCTGTCAGGTGTACTTAGAACCAAATGAATGACTCAAGTATTTCTCTTCAGAATGTTCTGGGAATCACAAATGTGCTTAATTTGACCAAGTTCTCCTACTGGTTATGATGGAGTCCTTCAATATTGTTTTTTTTACTGTTCTTAATGCAAATCACGGAGGATTTTCTTCCTTTCATACACCTTAGCATCCACAAAGAGTGGCATATAGATAGAAATCTTTTTTGTGGAATAAATATAAATGGAACTGATTTCCCAAAACCCACTTCATTCCCTATTTTAGTGATAATCAGTAAAACTCTTACCACAATAGAAAAGTTAAAAATCTTGCTACATTGTCAGATTTCTTTTGTCCCATGAAGCATCTTCACTTACCTTATGACAAATAAACACTAGGACTTTCTCGCTTATACACTGAAATGTGTTTGAGACAATGAATAGTAAATAATGTCATCTACATGAAAAGGGACACACTGTAAATGTCAAAGTAAAAGTCTTTGATTCTGTGGTACACAATTTCTATTTCTCCTAACCAATTTAGGATTCAGGTTACATGACAGCAGCTCATGTGTGCCATTTCTGCATAAATTGTTTTGTAACATGCCTTGATATGTGAATCAAAGACCAGCCTGGCCAACATGGTGAAACACTGCCTCTACTATAAATACAAAAATTAGCTAGGAATGAAGGTGCACACCTGTAATCCCAGCTACTTGGGAGGCTGAGGCAGGAGAATCGCTTGAGCCTAGGAGGCAGAGATTGCAGTGAGCTGAGATTGCACCACTGCACTCCAGCCTGAGTAACAAGAGTGAAACTCCGTCAAAAAAAAAAAAAAAAAAGTGAAGGAAGACTCTGTTTATTTCTGTAGATGAGTAAAAATAATGTTTTATTTGTCAGAAGTAGAAGGGAGAAGAAAGATTTGTAAGCACGCATCTTTAGATAAACTGTGGGAGCTAAATGATGAGAACACATGGACGCATAGAGAGAAACAACACACACTGGGGCCTTTCAGAGTGGGGAGGGTGGGAGACAGGAGGGGATCAGGAAAATTAACTAATGTGTACTAGGTTTAATACCTGGGCAATGAAATCATCTGTACAACAAACCCCTACGACAGAAGTTTACCTATGTAACAAACCTGCACTCGGACCCTTGAACTTAAAAGTTTTTTTTTTTTTTTTTTAAATGACTTTAGTGCTGTGTACTAGGTATTGTGTGACTTGGCCACATTTTCCATACGGAAAAATGAAGAGTCTGAGACTACTGTTTGGGGGAATGATATTCACAGCAGAGTAAGGAGCATGGCTGGCTTACATCTAGACTTTAAGCTGGTTCTGCACATGTGAAGTAAGAACTGGAGTTCTAAATAAAAAGATGTAGTTCTCAGGAGGATTTCTTTTTCTCTGTTCCAATCCATACTTCTTTCTTTCTCAGGATTTGCTGTGTTCATTGTTGTGCGTATACATATATCAAGGCAGTTATTCTTCATTTGCTTTGGGCCACTAGTTTCACAATTACTAGTTATGAAAATTTTAGACACAGAGGACAGATCTCGCTATAGTTGAGGAATGGATGAAGAAGGAGCTCCAGGCAAGGGATATTTATTGCACTGAAATTATCTTTTGCACTGAACTTTGCCTCAGTGGAAAAAAGTTGTTATACATTTTACTAGTGATAATTACACAATATCTATTTTTGGAAATGAAAGACTATTTTTAGTTTCAAAAACCAAGGGTCAATTTTATGAACCCATCTCACTACTTCCAATTTAGGACTCTATCAAGAATGACTTTATTATCTCTTAGGCGTGTGTTACTTGTCAAAAACTTTGGATTTATTGTCTTAATACTCCCTACAATCTTAAGAGGAACCATTAGTGCCCATTTAATAAAGTAACAAACAACAACAAAACTGAGTTAAGAAGCATTTCATGCCTTATCTAAAATCATACCCTTAACCACATAACTGAAGGTCAGACCCAGGTTTCTCTAATTCCATATTTTGTCACTTTTTTTTTTTCTGTCACTAAGGTATCTATTTTTCCTTTGCAAACTAGCCATTCTTCATGTATTAGGACAGAAAGTAAAAACAGGCCATTAATGACTCTATTCTAATTTTTTTTCATGTAGAAAGGACCTTTTCTAATTGTCAAGTCTCTTGCTTTTGGGAGATATTTCTGACTGTATCACTGCTTTCTTTATCCTTTCAGTTTAAAGACTTTGCAGAATGCCTTATGGCTTTCTGGGACTTTTTAACATTGCACTTGACTTTCAGTCAATTCTGTTTAGGTCGTAAGATTTCTTGTGTCCTGTGGGTTTGAGTGAGATTGTCCCTGATGATCCTTAGCAGTACTACATACGGTTGCCCCTTCCTTCCCATGGCAAGGTCAGGGAGAATTCTTAGTGACTTCCATGAAATAGAGTAAATACTGTATTTTAAGGGTAAAATTTTTGGTTTCATTACATTTCACGAGAAGAAATCACCCATCTCCAAGTACTTTCTTATCTGGTTACCACCATATAGTTCTTTCTTCTTTATAAGAAAAAAATATTTTAAAAGTAGTCTGTGCTATAACTTCTGATTGTTTTCTGTCCCATGTACTTTACAACTCCATTGGCTTTTTAGCTACCTGTCTAGCTCCAGTAACAGCACACTTGATAATCCTAAAAAGAAATTCTGATCACCAAATATTATAAGCAATATTTTATTTAGTCCTCATCTTGATTCACCATGCTCTCCTTGAATGTCTCTCACTTTGCTTGGTTTTTATTCCCAAATCTCTTGCTGTTTTATTTCTACCCATGTAGCCACTTCTTTTTAATTGTCTTTGGCTCAAATTCTTTCATTCTTCTTCAAAGATTATTCCTGTGGTTGAGCCAAAGGCCAATCTCTGTGTGTTTCCAGACACATTCATAATTTTATCTGCAACTTGTACCAATGACTCTCAAATTTGTTTCATCAGTCCACTTCTCTCTTTGAGCACCGTGTAGTACTTATCTCTATTATTCTTCTAAACTTCTCCATGCTAAACAACTAAAATTCAGCCTTTGGAAAATATAACTGAGAATTCACCATAAAATGCTTCATCGCTATCTTTTTGTTGGTACTATAAGTTCTAATCAGTTGTAGAGAAAGTTCTACAACTGATTAGAACTTATAGTGTCAATCGTTTGCTCATGCAGCTTCTCTTACCTTGGGTCCAGCCCAGCCAGTCAAAAACAATCACTACATTAATCTAAGTATCTCTCAGTTGCACTTTCTCATCTATAACCCAACTGCTGTGCCTTCATCAATATCTTCAGTCCAGGCAGGATCTTGGGCTATTAATATAGCCTCCTAAAATATTTCCCTATTTTTAGAATACCCGCACTCCATCTCTTTCTTTTATTTTCCTATTGCGTAAAATTTCTAAAAACAAAAATTAACTGTGCTCCCGCCCTGCATAGTTATCTCAATACAGCTCATTCTAACAGGCAAAATATTCTTTTAGCTGAGGATTTATGGAGAAACAAACATCTACCAGGCTATATACTGAAGAAATACTATATACTGAAGAAACCTACCTTATGGTAGGTAAAAGGGACTGTAATCAAATCACTTAGCAAACAAACGTACAGTTACAATACCAACATGTGAAATGCATGTATTGAGGTGTCCTGAGAAACCTGGGAAGTCAGGGAGGGAGATTTTAAGTGGCAACTGAAAAATGATAAAAGCTGGGTTAGAAAAAAAGGAATCTGAACAAGGGAAACAAAGTGAACAAAATCCCTTTTTAAGTGGGAAGAGGCTCAGAAAATTTAAGAAATAAAAGATCAGTGTATTTGAACAGAGAGAAGAAATAAGAGAATGTGACTAATTGTTCAGGCCGTAAAAACTATAAACTGGTCTTCACTCTAAATTCTAAATTCAAATTCATTAATTATAGGGCTTAAGGGTGGAGCAGGGGGAGTGATATACTTAGAAAACAGATAGAAAAAGTCAGGGTACATGGAGTGCCACAGAATAGAAGATACTGCCAGAAAGAGATCAAGAAACTTGTGATATAAAGATTTTAGGGAGTATGGAGAGATGTGGCAAGACTTCTGGGGTGATTTGGGAGTAGTTTCCTAATATGTGATTAAAAATTTTAAGTACTCATACATGGATGGAATGGGGCAGAGAGGAATCAACGAGAAAGATTGAGAGAGAGAGAGAGAGAGAGAGAGAGAGAGAGAGAGATCAAGGATGATTCCCAGATGTCTAATTTTCAGAATTGGATGAATATAGTTACCATTCCCTGAAATCAGGAGCCAAGAAAAAAGGCAGATGTTGATGGAAGAAACAGGACAAGATGATAGTGTCTGCTTTTGTGTACATTATATTAAATGTGCCATAAAACATAACACCAAAGAGTATATGAAAATTGTTAAGTACATGAGAATAAAACTAAAAAGAATCTTGAAATTAAAAAAAAAAATCTCGAGATTGAAATATAAATATTGGGAACATTGGCACAAAAGGGTAAATAGAAACTCTAGACATAAACATGGCTACGTAGGGAGAGAATATAGATCTCTAAGGAAGAAAAGGCAAAGATAAGTCTTTCAGAATTTTACTATTTTATGTTTTCATAGACGGTAAGATGTTAAGGAGACTACAAAGGAGTATGGGGAAGAATGCTGAGGAGAATAGCAGACTGCTATGTGATAAAGGAGAGGGAAGAGTTTCAAGGTGAAGGGGGTCATCAAGTATCTCTAGGAATATGAATGCAAAAAAAAAAAAAAGCTTGTTAATGTTTATTAGATTTGTTCACATGGACATTTACAGGTGACCTTATCAACAACTTTCATAAGTAATAGGAATCTGAAGGGAAATTAGAGTCAGTTGAAAATGTTAGTGGGAGAGAAAGAAATGAACAGAAATTCAGATGGTATACAGTGCTTCTTGATAATTTTGCTTGTGAGGGAGAAGAGAGGATAATCTGCTGTCCAACAGAGGGTCTGTGTGTTTATTTTTGTAAGTAATGTGAAGGGGTTTACATACACAGGGGAAGGATTTAGTTAAGTAGTCAATGTCAAATACATCAAAGAGATAGTGTAATTCAATGTACCCCCAATTATGTGCCTTTTGATGTCTAACAAATAAGGTGACTCAATACAATCAAGACAACTAGATATAAAGTAGTAAACAATTATAGATTCTGTGGGTAACTGCAGTGTATTCTCTATGGGCATTCAAATTCAAAAACTGACTGGGCACGGTGGCTCATGCCCATAATCCCAGCACTTTGGGAGGCTGAGACAGACAGATCACTAGAGGTCAGGAGTTCGAGACCAGCCTGGCCAACATGGTGAAACCCCATCTCTACAGTTAGCCAGGCATAGTGATGCATGCCTGTAATCCCAGCTACTCAGAGGCCGAGGCAGGATAATCGCTTGAACCTGGGAGGCGGAGGTTGCAGTGAGTCGAGGTTGCAGTGAGTCAAGATTGCCCCACTGCACTCCAGCTTGGGTGACAAAGGGAAACTCTGTCTTAAAAAAAAAAAAAAAAAAAAAAAAAAAAAAAATCAAAAATTGTGATTTTGTATTGAGTATTGAAAACTTTGGCAAAAGGATAGTCTTACATAGAAAAATAGATGATTCATGTACTGTAAAAGAAAAAAAAAATTATACTGCTGTAGACTTAGGTGAGTTTGTTGTAGGTTGCAGGAAAAAAAGATTAATTGGTTCTCTATGAATAGATCTAGTTTTCTCTAAATAGATAACAAAGCCATTTCCTGAAACTGGAACTGAAATTTAAAAGGACTGAGGAAAAGTGAGTGGCTGTAGGGTGAGTTAGGTAGGAAAAGATGCAAAATTAGGCAGCGGAATGGTTTCTGATCTAGGTTATTTCCTGTGTCATTCATGATGTGATCCATGTTTGCAGATGTTATTGGAGAGAGAAAATTTCTGAGCATTTCCAAGTTCCTTCATAAATGAGGGAAATTAATGAGATCTAATCTCCTTAACATAATTCACCCTTAATTATATTTCTGACTTGGATTCATGATCTTCCGTGTTAGGCTTCCCACACAACAACCACAAGTGCTCGAAGTCCCCGTGAATTTACCCCCTCTGTTTGCATGTATTAGTGGCTTCCTCTACTTGGTAATACCACTCTGTTTGGTGAATTAATGTTTCTTATTTTTTTAAGATGCAGATTACATGCATTTGCCACTTTTAGTATCTTCCTAAATCTCTAAAGTTTAGAGCTAATTTAATAGATGGAAGGCCAATTTGTTTAGTCACTTAAGTGTGAGTTTATTTTGAATTTGTTTCTGAAATCCTTGCTTAATTCTGTAGTGCCATTCATTTTTATCCAGTGCAAATGCTAATGTGATCAAATTGAGAAACATTAAAAAAAATTCTGGCCCACAGGAGCTATGTACCATCAACTAAAAAGTTTTTATTAAGGTAAACTTTAAGCTGTTATAATCTTTTAATTTATTGCATTTTAGAAGAATAATGATTTGAATTTTAGATTTGTATTAAAATAATTAACTTCTGAAACTTTTAATTTATCTTCCAACTTTACAATAATCAACAAAATATCATAGTTTAAACTTAAATTTAATTACTTTTAAGACAAATTCTGAAAAGCTTTAAGCATTTTCTATTTATAGTACTAAATCTCCTCTTATTGGATGAAAGCAATTAACCTGCCTCCAAAGAAAAATCTATAGTATGTCATGAACCCATACTTGATAACAACACAAATAATCACAAGCAAATTAATTTTCCTTTCTTACATTCATTATCTGTGGAAGAAAACCTCATAAGAAATAGATGTCCACATACATAGATGAATTCTGTTTTGTTTGGAAGAATGCATAAGTTTGAAATGCTATGTTTACCAGGAGTCTCCTCACTGCTACTGTTTATTAACTGCCTATTATGTGCCAATACTTCTTTCAGTACTCAACATTTATGAGGTCATTTTAATCCTAGAAGGGCAAGGATTATCACCCTTGTATTCCAGATGATAAAACTGAGTTTTAAGTACATATGCTTCCATTTGAACTCAGACCCAACTGAGTCCTCACCTCACAATCTTAACCATTGTGCAAGTCTGTCTTTTCAGAGTTAAAATATTAAAGATATTTTCAAACACAAATAATTTTAGTGCATTTGTTAATAAAGAGCAATATATTCCTTAAATCAAATTAGAAAGCAGAAAGGGAAAGTTCCTTTAATTCCAGACTCATAATGATGCCAACATTTTCCTGTCTATTATGTCTTTTCTTGGTATAGTAGAACCACGAAACAACAAGATTATTTGACTCTCAGTTTTACAAAGTTAAAAAGGTTGATAATACCCAGAGTGCACAGTATGTGAGGAAAAGGGTACCCTGAGGACTATTGGTAAGAGTATGAATTGGCGTTACTCTTCAGAATGGCAACTTGACAATATGTGTTAAATGTTGACAGCATTTATCAAGGAATTTCAGCATCTAAATATTTAATTAATAGAAACAATCAGAAAAAGATGCAAAGATTGATGAATAAGATATCTATGGCATAAAGAGATGGTCATTGTTTATAACAGAAAAGTGGTTTTAAAAATTAGAAATACATAGATGTTCAAAAGTAAATTTTCTACAAAAATATTACTATTTATACCACAGCTATTTATAATTCTGAGGATATCTTGACATCCCCTCTCACAATAATCTATCACAACAACCTAAGGAAGGCTTTAATGAACATAAGAATAATTAAGTCAATGATATCTCTGGTATCCATGGTATTCGAGCTGAGTCCATATCTGAAGGAGTTTGACTTTGAGATCTAATCTGATATCTAAATAGAAGTTAGCATGAGAAAGGATAGGTGTTAAAATTCTGCTGGGCAGAGAGGCATGACAAATTAGATCTAAGAGGTGAGAGGTAGGCTTGACTATTTAGGAAATAGTAAGTTTCTTGGTATTCCTGAAACATGGTGTGGATACATGCCAGTGAGGGAAGATGCAGCTAGAGAAGTCGACAGGAGTCATGTTACTTTCTCATTCTTTCACCATCAGTAGTGATATCTACATTTACTATCGTCTGTTTTTCATAATTTAACATAGTAGAATGTTATTTATGATTGGAATTAACTATTGACCGTGCTATGTTTAGTAAGCAAGCTACTTTTTAATTTGTCAAACCATCTTTCTGTCTACTTAAAAACCAACAGAGTTGTTAAAGCTAAGAGAGAAATGTCCAGAGGATTTTTTTAGAGAAAAGAACACATGAAGCAACCCCTCTCTCAGTTGTGTGTCTATATAAGTGTTTGGTGGTGTGATAGGTGGGTGGCTTTCCTCATATTTTTCCTAGTCTCACAGAGTGAGGTTGCTCTAGAATAGCAGCCCCCATGGCCGTGATCCAGCTATATGTGATTAATTTCTAAATGCAGAAATCAAAGCCAGCTTTAATCAGTTTCAAAGCTATATAGAGATCCAATAAAAGGGTAACTCCAAATTAAAATCTGTGCTTGAATATGGATTTTCTTTGAATAGTTGGATTTTCAAAGAATTTGTGCAATTTTGTAGGTTGATACTATATCTACTTCTGCTACATAATTTAAACATGGGATTCATTATGCCCTCCCCCGTGAAGCAAGGTTTTCAGGCACTAAGTTCTACAGAGGGATTCCCACACCCAGATTACAGAAAATTTACTCCTGTTTCTGCAATGTATTTTCATTTCATTTAAAAGATAAATACAATTAATGAGAAAAAAGCAAACCCACTTCTGATGAGAAATATAGGTAGAGGAATTTTTGACTTCACCATGTAATAATCATGTGATTTGTGTCAACATTTCCATTAATCAGGATTTCTGCAGAGCCTGCAACGTGCTAAGTACTGAGGGTAGAGTAACCACCTAGGAAGTTAAAATCCCTGTTTCACACCATTTATAATACCATTTATATTCAGTGAAGCAAGAAACAAATATGTATTATGTCAGGTTATCATAAATACTATTGATTACAATAGAAAGCAGTGCTGGAGGGTAGCAGATATGAGCATATGACTGTGTGCACATTAGTGGTGTGAGTGGCTTGTCTGATCAGATGGCAGCTTGGTTGAGGCATGAGCAAAGTGAAGTGGCAAAACATGAAGATATCGAGGGA
This sequence comes from Papio anubis, assembly GCF_008728515.1. Lineage (NCBI taxonomy): Eukaryota > Metazoa > Chordata > Mammalia > Primates > Cercopithecidae > Papio > Papio anubis. The sequence continues at coordinate 21,413,837 of NC_044980.1, read as the reverse complement.
AAGGTGATTGTAGGCAAATGGGGCTGCAGGATAGTGAGGGAAGTCAGAGGTGATAGAGGAGGAAGTGAAAGAGGTAGAAAGTGCCCCAACACTGCAAGGGCTCTGAGTTTGGATATGCTCCTAGCAGAAGAGTGTCATGATCTGATTAAACGATCACTCCCATTCCCCTGCGGAAGAGATCTGGTTTGACTGGTAGGAGAGCAGAAGCAGAGAAACAAGATAGGGTGGCAGTTAGGCAGAAAGTGACGGTAGTTTGGAATAGAGTATTCATAATGGAGAGATACCAAGTGCAAGTATTGAAAAGACATTTGAGGCAGAATCAGCCAGCCTCTGCTATTGGAATAGATAAGGAAGAAATAAAAAGATGACACCTAGCATTTGGTATGAGAAACAAAGCTGCTGGCTTATTTAGGTGAGGAAGGCAGGAAGAAAGCAAAATAGAAGATAATTGAGCAGAGAATGTTATATAACAAACATGAACATCTGAACACAGCTATTTCAAGTATCAGAACGGCTGCTTCCCAAAACACATGGATTAAGATACTATATATTGATCAGTTAAACTTAATCTGGAGACAGACTTTCAAAAAAAGAAACAAAGCAATGAAACAATGAAGGAATTTGCATGTTTACATGGTTTTGAATCTTTCATTCAAATATGAAAAGTGAAAAATTTGCCACTGCATTAAGATATATAAAATTTGTCCTGGATTATAAGGATGATATAGGCATTCACACCACTAGTACCCTGAAGGGTATATATGCGATAGAGTTTGTTTTAAGTTAATGTATACACTGAGAACTAGGACGACTCAAGTGAGCCCCAGTTGCTCAATAATCCATAGAGATGTGTTAAAGCAGATTGAGCTGGACCGGATTCAGCACAGAAAGGGTTCCGGGAAGGAGATACCAGCCCTATAATGAGCTACACATTTTTAGGAGTGGAGAAGAGAAGAAAATAAACATCTAGGCCGGGCGCGGTGGCTCAAGCCTGTAATCCCAGCACTTTGGGAGGCCGAGACGGGCGGATCACGAGGTCAGGAGATCGAGACCATCTTGGCTAACACAGTGAAACCCCGTCTCTACTAAAAATACAAAAAATTAGCCGGGCGTGGTGGCGGCGCCTGTAGTCCCAACTACTCGGGAGGCTGAGGAAGGAGAATGGCGTAAACCCGGGAGGCGGAGCTTGCAGTGAGCCGAGATCGCGCCACTGCACTCCAGCCTGGGCGACAGAGCGAGACTCCGCCTCAAAAAAAAAAAAGAAAAGAAAAGAAAAGAAAATAAACATCTAGTAACTCTGTGATAATTGGTGATTCTTGGTTGAGGAAGTGGCCAAGTTAAAAAGAGAAAGCTCCTGAGCTCAGCCTCTGGTCCTGTTTCTTGAGCTAGTTCAGGTGAGCTGATCCAGTTTCTTGCTAAGTCACTGAAAGGGTGGAGGAGATGAGCCATTAGAGTTTTCTTTCCTTACCCTGATTAGACTTCATTCTGCCATCGGCATTCATACTTTCTATTGTAGGTTGACCTACATAGATACCACCTCTACAGTTTCCTTTTACAGGCGTGTCCCATTCAACCTATAAATCTTTAGCTGCATTATTTTATTTTCTATTCTTTTTAATTAACACCATATTCTTCTTAATTTTGGTTATAAAAATTTACCTTTCCTTCTGATACTTACGAAAACTCAAGCCTGGGAAATAGACAAAGAAATGCATTCATATATATACATATATATATATTTTTTTCATTTTCAAGTTTTCCAAATAGATTTATATCAGCTTTCCCTTTGATCCTGAACTTCTGGGTCCTTCTGGCATTCAACAGAATAACCTGATGGACATAGAAGAAGCTACTATATTTTGCCTTAAGCAATTTTTTGTACATCCAAAATGGATGGATGGTTTACTATTTGTGAAGAAGAAAAATGTGGCTGTACATTAAGTTTTCTAAATTAATGCTATTACACACAGTGTGTAACAAATACTGATAATCTGTTAAACCAGGCATGTTTAGAAAGCCTATTAAACCTAAAAGAGAGAACTAAATTTACTTACGAGACAATTCACAAAGTAAAGTCATTTTTTAAACCTGAAATGTAATTGATTGAGAAAAACTGTTTTTGTATGTACTAGATAATTAGGCATTTAATACATATTTTAATTAATTTTTATTTTAAAGTATTAATTTAACTCTGGGTAAGTAGATATAGGACATTTATAATAATAATGTTAATGTGGAAGACTAATAAATAATGTAAATAGAGTCATTAGGGCCTTGAGATGGTTGCTAGTGTCTTATATTCTTGGCACAACAAAATGTCTTTCAAAATTAATACAATTTAAAGACAGACCTTTGCAAATTGAGTTGACATTAGTTATCTATCTGGTTATGAATTTATAAAACATATTTGCAACTTTTTATCATTGATGACCAGGGCATGGTGGATTTGGTTAATCACAAATCCACATTAATATACCCTCTTTTTAGTGTATTTTGACTCAGTCTTTACTTGTCCTCAAGATAAATGGTATTGACTAATTCCCGTGGTTCACTTAATAGAACAGGTAGAACTCCATTTGTATTCATTATGGTCTATATTAATCATTCCATTTCTTACCTAAAACTATGTCAGGACATATTTTCCAATTCATGATTTCTGCCTGATTTTTCACGAAATTATAGGCTTGCAGTTTTCTTAAAAAACAAAACTTAATTACAGTTTTGAAAAGCTTTTAGAAATGTTATTGGATCTTGAACTGATTAAACAAACCATTTTGTTATATGAGTGTGTTCACAAACTATTAGGGACAGAGTCATATTTCTTGCATATGTGTTTTTTTTTTTTTTTGCTTTAATTTTAACTTACTATTAAATTAGATGAAATTTGAGGCAAGTTTTATTTTTGAAGTATTTACAATGTTCAAGGTACTGTCCAAGGTGCTGAAAGAAATACCAGCGAAGTAGAGCTTTAAGCATGCGTTTAGTGTAATGAAGACAGCACAGGATTTAGTCGAAGTTGAGGCCATTTTATTTTGAATTTCCAACGAAACGTGTGTCATATTTTTTTTTTTGAGACGGAGTCTTGCTCTGTCGCCCAGGCTGGAGTGCAGTGGCCGGATCTCAGCTCACCGCAAGCTCCGCCTCCTGGGTTCACGCCATTCTTCTGCCTCAGCCTCCCGAGTAGCTGGGACTACAGGCGCCTGCCACCTCGCCCAGCTAGTTTTTTGTATTTTTTAGTAGAGACGGGGTTTCACCGTGTTAGCCAGGATGGTCTTGATCTCCTGACCTCGTGATCCACCCGTCTCGGCCTCCCAAAGTGCTAGGATTACAGGCTTGAGCCACCGCGCCCGGCGTGTGTCATATTTTTAACATCAACTTTGTCATCTATAGAATGAGGATACTAACAATTATTGATCTACTTCAAATGTTTTGTGAAAATGAAATAACATTTATTCCTAAAGCATTGCATGAATTACAAATCATAATACTTATATTCACCTACTGTGTTTCACAGAATACTAGTCATTCTATGAGTACAACCAAAAGTGATTCCTGGCCAAACATGTTTGGGAAATGCAGCATACTATCTCCATTCCACTTAGAGTGGCATGTGGCATATTAGTTTTTACAGGCTCAACAATTTTTTCTAGACTAGCATTCTCCACATTTCTTTAACTGTACTTTATCTTAAATACCAATTAACACTGCAAAATATTATGATAACATCGAAAATACTAAGGAAATTACACATTATTTAAGTGTTAGTTGTGCTTTTACTATCACAGTGTATGTGGTAGGAGTAACAATTTTATTATATGAATAGCTACAGCACACAGCAGACAAACAGTATAACAAAAGCAGTGAAAATTATATTATACCATCTCATAGAAAGGAAGAGTTAGCCAGAGTTGTAAAAATCAAAGTAATGCTTCAAAATATTTGAATATGTAACCTGTGTATAGGATTATACTTGGATACCTGGGATATCCAAGCCTAATCCTATATAAGGGTTAGATATCTAAGTCTAATTCTATATACAAATTATTTTGAATATTTTAAAGCATTTGAAATATTTATTAATATGTATTAATAACATTTATATTATATAAAAATGTATGTATTATAATTATATAAATTTTATAAATTATATAATATAAATTTTATAAAATAGATTTATAAAATATAAATTATATTATATAAGTATATAAATTATATAATTATTAATTTAAATTTAAATTATATAAATTATATAACATAAATCATATATGTAACTAAATGTGTACATTTAGCACATGTATGTACATACATGTATATACAGGCCACCACCACTACCAAAAGTATTGTGCTAAATAAAAATCAATAGAGCAAAATATAAATAATGTATTAGAGAGGACAGAACATAGAAATGGGCAGCCTAATTTGATAAAGTTTGTTTTGTGTATATGTTAATCCCTACATGTCAATTTGACATCTAGAAGAAAATACAAACCAGACAAAAACGTCATTGGTTCTGATTAATGAATCTTGGGTAACGTCTGTATTTGAATTTGAGAAAAGATGGGTTCTGGGTCATCCTCAGAATTACAAAATTAGGAGAAAATTCAGTACAATACAATGACACAGAATCTAATGAACTAAAAATTCCTTTCATTTTGCTATGTAAAATTTGCATTTATATATTTAAAAGTAAAATCAATCAAATGAATTCATTAGTACCATGCAATTATTAAAAATTAGAGGAAAAAATGCATTCAATAAAATATAAGAGTAATAGTAGACAGTATACAGTTATCTACCCAATAGACATCCTTCTTCCCTGTTTAGAGACTATGACTTATGTTCCAAAAACCACATTCATTCACAAAGCAATGGAATTTAAGGAAGGAGACCTCCCAGTTCCTGATGAAAGAAGTGAATCTTGACTAATTTGGCTAACTATGAACCTTTTAGTCCTCTTGCTATTTGTTTTAGGAACAAACATGCTACAAAGTTTCAGCCAATGAGATATAAGGGAAATGATTTCTTGTGGGGCTTTAAGGAAGAAACATAGAAGATTGAGTTGTTGTTCTTGTAGATCCTGATGTGTGTCAATTGGTAGACAGAGCTTCTTCAGTCATCTTCAAGGAGGAGAGAAGAGGCTCAGGTAACATGCTGAGGAGTATAGTGAAGAAAGACGGAAAAAGTGTGAATCCTTGATGATGTTGTTGAGGTGCTGAATTTAAAATTAAGTCACTTTGTCTTTGGATTTTTTGTTTGGAGAGATGACAATTTCTTTTATCATTGAAAATATATTGTCCTAGGGTTTTATTTACAGCCCAAATCATTTCACTTGATGAAACTTTAGGGAAGAAAATATTTGTTCTTTTTCGCAGATGCTATAACTTCACATAGCATTTCTGTAATTTGTTTTCTGCATTTTCAAAAAATTGGAGGCATCTAAATTCAAAATCACAATGAACTTAAAATATCTTCCCCAATTAATAGGAAGTGATGACACCTGTACATAGACAAGGAACTCAGGTTACCTTTCTCACTCCTACATCTGCCTTCTTTATATCTCAATCCTTCCTTAACTGATTTTCCCTGGGGGATCTTCCTGGATTAACCTTGCACAATTTGTCTTTAAAAAGATAGATCAGCAAATTTTCCAGGTGATATATAACCAAACGCTTCCACTTTCTTGAGCAAAGGGATAAACACAATACGAATGTAAATATAGGAGCCATGCAGTCAAAGGGAAAGGTTAAGCATGAGTGGTTTGAAGCCAATTTTAAAAGAATTAAGTTCTGACCCTACCACTTACTAGCCCTGTGGCCTCGGGCAAGGTATTTATGTTTCTTTGTCCTTCCTATAAAAAGTGAGGAAATGTCATTGGCATTCAGTATTATCATAAGAATGAAGTGCTTATAAAAGTGCCACACACATAGTGTGCACTCTTAAATATGCAACTTACAAACCATATAGAAGACTGCTCTTTGCTTATCTCATTTGGAAAGTCTAAATGTATGCCAAAGAATGTATATTTTAAATCAATATGTATTACACTCATATTATCAGAGGAAGTAATTTTCCTCATAACTATGGAGCAGTCAGTCACTGGTATTACATCTAAAGAACATCTTATAATAACAATGCTTAATAGCCATCTAGTCCATTTATTCTAAGTAGCTGGGAGCACTTAACGAACATTATCCAATTAATCATTACAGATTCCTGTGTGGTAAGTCGGAATTATTATCTCAGCATTAGTGATAATGATACGGATATGCAAAGCCAGTCATCTGCATGATAAATCTGAAAGACTTTTGCAGCATGTGGCCACGGATAAAGCAAAGACCTGATTCCTTGTCAACAATGCTGTTCAGTCGACCACACGAGTTCTTGGACTAGATATTCTTGTATTGTTTCTTTCCAAATAACATGGAAGCATATCTAATCTTAACTGTTAAAACAGGCACAATGACCCAAGTATTTGTGGACCTCTGACAGCACCTATTTTTAAGCATATATCTGCTAACATTTGGGTTTTAGATGATCATGAATTCTAACAACTTAAAACTAACTGCTACCAACTGCTGCCTACTAAAAATTCTAATTAACAGTAGCTATGGACAAAATAAGTAAAATAAGATAAGTTTTAATTTTAAAGTTCAATCTAATTGGAAGTTAGAAAAAAGTCATACTATTAAGATCATCATTATCACAAAAAATGTGGCACCAGCTCCCAAATTCAGTGAATTTGTGGTTCTGCTGCCAGAGGTTGGATTGTAAAATGTTAACTGAGACATATTCCTTTGACATAGAAAAGTGAGTTCAGAAGTAGACTGGGAAGAATGATAATTAGAGAAAAGCACTGAATTTGAAAATTTAAAAAAGAAACATATGTATAAGTTAACTCATCATTTGAATTGCTATTTCTCTAAGTGAACATAAAACAAGCCCTCCTAGCTTCAATTAATCATTTATTTAACTGCAGTAAATTATATCTACAATTTAGGATTGTTGTTAGCCTTAAAAAATGTCAAAGAAGTACAATTGCCTTAAAAGTATTCAGGAAATGTTAGTATGTGAAATGTGAAAAGTCAATTGAATTATTCAATACATTCAATTCCCTCAAACTGACACACCTAGAAAATACATTGAGAAAATCAGAACAATTTAATGTTTTTTATCGTATTATTATCTTTTGCCTTCAAATATTGAATTTTTCAATAAAATATATTCAAGAGAAGCAGGTCTGGCTATTGTCATTCCCTCTCCACAGCCCCAATAATTGTTTCTACTATTCTGAGGGACATTCAGGTTTCTGCCCTTGTAGATATGTTCTTCAACTACACATTTCGCCCTTTCACAATTTGGTAGGTGTTAGCTTTTTGGAAAATTAATCCAAAAATTGCAATGGCAAATAAAAGTGTAGTGGGTTATTTCAATTAGGCATATTTTTAATGAGTTGTAAAGTTATATAACTTTAAGAAATAGGACCCTCATAGGAATATACGGAAGACATATATTAACAAGTATAGAAAGTTATATTTTCGATACACATGGTTTGGGGTTGAAGCTCAAACATATCATTTCCTAAATCTATGACCTTCAACAAGTTAATGTACTATTTTAGAACTCTCGTTTTCTCATGTATAAAACAGAGGTAACTCAGAAAGGTAAGCATGTGACACAGAGAATACAATGAGATATTCTATGTCAATTAGCATTGTGCTTAGTCAGTGATATGCATTCAACAAACAATCATTTCTATCTCTGTCTTTCCCCTTGCATTATAAAATGTAGCCATAGATTCAGCCCTGAAAAGTAATGTCTATCATGGGTGCAATTATACTCTAGAATGCTATGTGTAAATTATTTTCTCTTTCAAGTGTGATTTTCTCAGAATGAGACTTTACTGTGAGGCTCGTCAAGGTCATTGTGTTAAACAATTCTGTCTGCATCCTTAAAGTCAGAGGTCTAACTAGACTGCATAACAGTTTGACTGAAAAGGCACTATGCAAATCAAATGCGTGCTGTCACTGTTATGGATAAGACTGTTCATTTTTAGACGCATAGGAGGTTTCTCAACTGTAAGGAAGAACTTTGGCTCAGTAAGCAGGTTAGTGTGATTGATATTTTACTATGCAAGAGAGCAGAACAGAAATGAGTTCAACTTATAAACTGTAAATTCTGTATCTCTTTGTATGCATATATAAATATGAGTAGAAGAGGATAAAGTGGAAAAAAAAGATAGAAAGACAAACCAAAAGAAAACAAGAGTAGAGCGAAATTGAGAGCCAAAACTAGGATAGAAAGGCAGAGAGAGAGGAAGACAGGCAGACAAACATAGACAGGGGAGAGGGAAATGAACAGGTCTGAATTAGACTAGAGAAATAGAGATTGGATGGACAAAGAAGCAGAAGGACAGTTGCAAAGACAAAAGATAAATGCATCTAGTGTAGTTGTACTTTTTTCTCATCTGAGAGAAAAAGAAATGATCCTTATTCATCCTTAGTGGAGCGTAGTTGTTGTCAAGGGGAGGTCACCAGGGAAGACGTGTGCCTCGCAGCAAAGACTGCTGTCTCTTTGTGGTATTTATTTGAGCAGTGTGTGCCCCATGCACACATTACTTACCTTGATTATTCTTTGAAGGAATATATTAGACCCTTTATTTTTATATATGACATATATCAGACATTGTACCACATAACTCAAAACAGTATTTGAATCATGTTCAACACAAATAATATGTGTCCATATGTGAAAGCTGCAAGGAGAGTCAGGATGGAAAGAAGTTGAAAAGTAAAAATCACACAAACAAAAGCCGAATTGTGCTTATTTGCTCTTAGTTTTAATACAATGAGAAGGAAATGAGAGAAATACGCATTATTACCATAAATGTGTATCTATCTGTCTTTGTTAGACTCTACTGCATAGTAAACAAATTATTTTAAAATTAAATGACTTCTTCCTTCAGCATTTTCATGCAGCAAAGTCCATCAAAGATTTCTGACAAGAGCAAAATATATGAGCAATTACCATATAAACAGAAAATACTATATTAGGCAGAGAATTGAGCTCTAACTCTGGAATCAATTTCAGAATAATGGACAGTGTCAGTGGGTTTAGAGAGGACTAGTAGTGTAATAATGGAAGAGGGGACATGAGAGAAAAAAAATCATATAATTTTAATTTTGATTCATTCAAATTATTGCATACTATAAGTATACATATTATCTTTATGCACATGAACATATATCACATTATTCCACAAAGTTAGGAGGCATACTCAGCTAGGACAAAGATGATATTGGTACAGAACTACAGGGAATTAAAAAAAAAAAAAGTAAAAGAAAAACTTCCACCTTTCTCTGACAGTCCTCAGCTTCTCACCTTGGGTACCATGAAAATTCTCTTATCATCCTTCTGTTGCTATGTGTGGCAGTTATATGTATTGAGAGGAAAAAGAACCTTACAGAAACAGTGGAAAATGTGTCCATCTAATGGTGGTGTTTTGACCAGAGTTTGAGGAAAATCAAGATGATTGAGAAAGTAAAAGATGATGTAATCTTTTAGATCAGGTGTACTCATGTGCCAGAAGAAAGCTATTAGAAATGGAATATGGATTTTCAAAGCTTAACTTTAATGTCATTAACAAAGCAGACCTAAGGGAGTCACAGACATAATACATCATAAAAGCAAATAACCAAATCTATGTAAAATAAGAGTATTTCATACTCATCATGATGTTATTAACTATTTATAGCACTATAAATTTATATTATCTATATCAAAGTAGAATTATAGTCTTAAATTATGTCTTTAAAAAGTATATATGGCCATACTTTCTTTCCTCATAGTTGATTCCAGGCCTACAGACGAGAAATGGGGCATGGCAGAGCCATTGAGTCCAAAGAGCTATATATTTGAAGAACTTGTCATGATAAACAAAAATCAAAGCTTTTAAAGTTATAACTCCCCAGAGTAGGAACAAGCCAAGGACACCAATACCATTACCACTGTCAAAATCTGTCCATGGCATTAAACTTTTCAATCCGCTTTGGTTTGGCAGCGTAAGGTCATTCCAATTCCCTGGGGTACCTTTCTTTCAGCGAGGCTTCGGCTCTTCGTGAGTGATTTACTTGATTGGCATTTATATATTCTGCTGCTTAAAATCATTCATGTGACTAGCATCCTTCAGAATATAAACAGAGAGATTCTAACACAGTGTTTCACAAACCACATCCATTCTTATATGTGTTCTCTCCTGCTGATTGAAATGGGTCTAATCTAAACAAATTGAGGTCTCTCATTTCTCATCCATATGTATGTTTCATGCCTGTCAAAGGTATATTACTGCAAAGTGTGAATAATCATGTTTAGGCTCCTTTATTATGCTCAGTTGGAAAACACTTATTTTATTTTCAAAATATTTTCATATAAAACATAGGAATTGAAGATCAACAACTGAGGTTTCTTCTGAAACTGAAGAAATAGGTATTTACAGAGTATTACTTATCAGTTAAATGATTACTTCAACTGGATTCAAACTGACTTTTGCAGTCATTTTTTGCTTTTTTTTAAAAAAAAAAATTTAAGTTATATTCTTTCTCTCTAGGGAGCAATCATTTCTAAAAGTAAGAATTTTTTCAATTATGAGCATTGAATTACCAGTGTATCTCAAATTTGATATATTAGAGCAACAGCATTTTTATGAAATGAAGCTTTTCTTTGTAATCATTTTACAGTTGTGTTTTACTGTGTAGTTTTTAATCTGTCAAAATATTTTAAAAGCATGTGTACATATTTTTGCATAATTTGGCACACTTGTATCATATAAGAAATTGGCAGTGCATGATAGTAAAAATGCTATTCTTTGGATTTATTCTAATTGACCTACTTTTAAAATCTTTTTAGCAAAATACTTGAAGCATCTTAATTTGGTTGCTGGTAATTTAGAAGGAGAAAATATTTTTAAGAGAAATATATTCTAGAGAAGATCATCTTAATCGACTACCAGACAATATGGTATGGGCATAAGCAAAAAAAACCATTGACTTCTATTCAAGGGATGACCAGATGTCCAATATAAATGAGCAGCTATATAATTCTTAGTACAGTCAAATATTCGTTAAAAAATACTTAGAAGCTACTGTCATGTGTGTCTGTGTGAAGAGACCACCAAACAGGCTTTGTGTGAGCAATAAAGCTTTTTAATCACCTAGGTGCAGGCGGGCTGAGTCCAAAAAGAGAGTCAGCGAAGGGAGATAGGGGTGGGGCTGTTTTATAGGATTTGGGTAAGTAAAGGAAAATTACAGTCAAAGGGGGTTGTTCTCTGGTGGGCAGGAGTGGGGGTCACAAGATGCTCAATGGGGGAGCTTTTTTGAGCTAGGAAGAGCCAGGAAAAGGAATTTCACAAGGTAATGTCATCACTTAAGGAAAGGACTGGCCATTTTCACTTCTTTTGTGGTGGAATGTAATCAGTTAAGGCAGGGACAGGGCATTTTCACTTCTTTTGTGATTCTTCAGTTACTTCAGGCCATCTGTGCCTATATGTGCAAGTCACAGGGGATGCCATGGCTTGGCTTGGGCTCAGAGGCCTGACAGCTACTATCTAACTAGGTCCTCTTCCAGGGGTTTGGGACACATCAATGAACAAGAGAGATAAATATCCTTGCTTGCCTGAAACTTGCATTCTAGCTGTGTAAGATAGGAATTAGCCATTATGTATTTTTTTTTAAAAAGTGATAATTGATAAGTGTTACTGAAAAGGGGTCCTGATTCAGACCCCAATGGAGGGTTCTTAGATCTCACACAAGAAAGAATTTGTGGTGAGTCCACAAAGTAAAGTGAAAGCAAGTTTACTAAGAAAGTAAAGGAATAAAAGAATGGCTACTCCATAACTAGAGCAGCCCTGAGGGCTGATGATTGCTCGTTTTTATGTTATTTTCTTGATTATATACTAAACAAGGGATAGATTATTCAAATTATTCATGTCTCCCCTTTATAGACCATATAGGGTAACTTCCTGATCTTGCCATGGCATTTGTAAACTGTAATGGCGCTGGCGGAAGTGTAGCAGTGAGAGTGACCAGAGGTCACTCTCATTGCCATCTTGGTCTTGGTGGGTTTTGGCCAACTTCTTTACTGCAGTCTGTTTTATCAGCAATGTCTTTATGACCTGTATCTTGTGCTGACCTCCTATCTCATCCTGTGACTTAGAATGCCTAACCACCTGGGGATGCAGCCCAGTAGGTCTCAGACTTATTTTACCCAGCCCCTACTCAAGATAGAGTTTCTGTGGTTCAAGCGCCTCTGACATAAGAAACAAACAAGTAAAACACTGCAAGAATGTTGACCAAAATGTTTGGAATGTCTGTGTGCGAGTGTGTGTGTGTGTGTGTGCGCGCGCGTGTGTGTGTTGGGGAGGTGGATATTTGCAATTTTAAATAGGGTCATCAAACATTCACCCATTGAAAAAGTAAGAGTTCAGAAAAGATTTAGAAGAGGCAAAGGAATTATCACTGTGTGTATCTACGCAAAGCATAGCAGGAACACACCTAACAAATCCACAGAACATCGGTGAGGCTAGGCTAGTGTGCCTGTCATGGAGAAAGTGCAGGGAAATTAGCAGAGGATGAACTCAGAGAAGTAACAAGAACTGTTCACATGGGGCCTTGGGGGCCATTATCAGGAATTTGACTCTTACCCTGAATGAAATATGGATTAGTTGCAGGGTGACGAGCAAAGGAATGACATGATCAAACCAACATTCTAACCAGCCCCTTTGACTGCTGTGTTGAGAACAGAATGTCAGGGCCAAGAGTGAAAGCAGAGACATTGTTATGCGGTGAGATGAAAATGTTTACACAGCAGGTCTGCGATGAAATGATGAATTAATTCTCTTTCACAAGGCGGTGCTCCTGGGAAACAAACACATTCAGTGAGAAGTCTAATCTCCTACTAAACATTGTCATGTTGAATGACAGACCTCCTGGCAATTAAACTAAATGGTTTGTGCTAGGAGGAGAGTCTGTACTCTGAAAAGTTTTGGGCAGGATGGACTTGCTTCTTCTGTAATTGCTTCTGGTAAATAAACCTGGAATCTACAGATTTGTGGGACATACTTCCTGGATAACATAATGTGAATTATATAACTATATGAGTATGAAATGGTGATGTTCTATAATCTAAACGGCTTTTTCTTTGAAAGTGAGGTGACCATGTACTTTATTAGAAATCTCATCTATTACTTGAAGCAGACACACTGGTGAGATGCAGCAATGACCTAGGGAGTCATACTGGTTGTCATGGAATTCTTCCTGCTTCACCTGTATTATGTGTTTATTTCTATGCTTGAAATTATTAATAAGCTCAATACTGGATCATATTTCTGATTCTTGGGAATCTCATTGACAGTGTGATCCTGGGTGTTGTTACAAATGGCAATAGTCCAGGCGAGAGACAATGGTGTCTCATGTCAGGATAATTCTAATAAAGATGGTGAAAATATTCAAATTATGGATATTTGGGGCAGTATTCTACCCATACAATGGGTGTAGTGTGTAAAATAAAAAGAAAACTCAAGAACAACTTAAAAAATCTTGGTCTGAATAGTTGTGAATATCAACTGAAGTGGGGAAGACTACAAATAGATGTGTGTGTCTGTGTGTGTTTGTGTGTGTGTTCACAGGTTGAAGGTGCAGTTTGTGCATGCCAAGTTTGAGATGCATTTTAGACAAACAAGTGGTAAATATTGGTACATGATTCTTTGTATTATGTACATGCAATATATATGAAAGAAGGGAGTCTGGGCTGGAAATATGTATTTGGAAGTTATCATCATATTGAGGATAATTAAAGTCCTGACATAGGATGAGAAGTCCAACCAAACATATACAAACAAGATAAATGAGGACCGAGGACTGAACCTTGAGATGCAACATTAAAAGGTCAGAGGGAAGAGGAAGAACCAACAAAAGAGACTGCCAAGGAATAACCTGCATAATAGGATGTATTGAGAGCTAGGTAAGGGAAAATAAAATATTCCATGATGTCAGAGCCCCAGCTAAATTGTGGGTCCAGTACTAGAGCAGCTAAAAAATTTGCACTAATGGCAAATGAGGAGTTGGATGTGGGTGTTTACAAACTTTATTTGTAAGTTTATTACAAATAAACTTAATAAAGTTATTATGCATGATGTCATTTTTTAAAATAAAAACATCATACCTGCGACCAGGGAAAACGTATACTGGCAAGCCACCTGTGGTTCTTGTCTGACCTGTGTCTAGTTTACGCCTGTCTGGTCACCACTTTGGCATTGGGAGCTTGACCTTGTATTCTCCCCAGTGTTCTAGGGGAAACTCAACCTGGGGCAGCTCCTGGTCCTTCAGATGGAAAGTGCAGATTTAATGTAACACCAAAACAAGGAACGAGTTCAAAGACTTTTACTTGCAGACTCCAAGCTCTAAGTAAGGGTGTGTGGGAGGGTATAATGAGTCTGGAGGGCAATTCCTTATCCTGGAGTCATGGCAGGCAGAAATGAAGAGTCAGACAAAGAAAGAGAAATGGGTGGCAACTAGCACACTATATAAAGATTAGGGTGCGGGCCCTCAAAGTTCAGGGCAAATGACTGAATGGTCCCTTCAAAGAAAGGGGCAAGAAAGCAGTGTTCAGTCTGCTAGGCGGAAGAGATGCCTCTACATTTTTATATATGACCACCAGCTTCAGCCCTTTGGGTATGCTGTAGGAGGAAACCCTGTGTCAAGGGTGACTGAGCCCTGCTTGTAGTATGAGAAAGCAATACTAGGATTCAAAATGGATGCTGAAGCAACATAAACTGAGAAGAAGTCATTATACAGACATGGCCGGGAAGTGAATGATGTAGTGACTTTGACAAGAGCAGTTTAATGAAGGATTAATCCCTCATTCTACAATAAACATAATGTGTCTTTACAAATAAACTTAATAAAGTTATTATGTATGATGTTATTTTTTAACATATATTTCTCTACTATCTCAGCTTTCAAAAAGCTGAAATATAAATTGAATTCCCAACTGCAGTTAACCACACTTGACATGCTTGGATTTCTTTTCTTCCCTCCCTCCCTCCCTCTCTTCTTCCTTCCCCATCTTTTTTTCCTTCCTTCCTTCCATTTGAGAGGATCTCGTTCTATCATCCAGGCTGGAATTCAGTGGCACAATTATAGCTTACTGCAGTCTTGAACTCCAGGGCTCAACCAATCTTCCCACCTCCACCTCCCACAGGCATATGCAACCATATCTGGCAATTTATTATTATTATTATTATTATTGTACAGAAAGGATCTTGCTATGTTGTCCAGACAGGTCTAGAACTCCTGAGCTCAAGGGATCCTCCCATTACAGCTCCAAAGTGCTGGGATTACAGGTGTGAGCTAACATGCCCAACCAGATATTTTTATTTAGGTTGTTTTTGATTATTCTTACAATATGATACTCTTTTTTAAGTGTTTAGTATTTTAAATTTCCAGAGTTAGCTCATTTTATCATAAGGATTCTTAAATCATCTAAAATTTTTATCCTTAATTTTCAGAACACAGGACCGAAGAGGAGAGGTGAAACAAAAAGGTTTAGGGGGACTCCATAACATAGAGTGTTGACAAAGAGCTCATTGGAATTAACAATCGTAGTTGAGATTCAAGACATGAGAACAGAGAGGATGAAAATACTGAAGCTTCTATGATGGCTCAATTCTATACACCTTTGTATATTCTCCTTAAATTATGGAATGAAAGCTTCAGGATTTGGGCAAGGTCACAGAGCATGTGCATTCCAAGGGTCATCAGTGTTAAATGAGGGCCAGGCAGAGACTCCCCGTGGAGCCATATATGACTTTGCCAAACACGGTTGTCGAGTACCCTCTAGCATGAAGTATTTTCTGCTTCTGACATTGAATATTGCCATGATCGAAATGTTTGCTTTTCCCCCAAACTTATATGTTGAAAACTAACCCCTAGGGCGATGGTATTTGGAGGTAGCGTCTCTTAGGAACTGATTAGTTCTGAGGGTGGAGCACTCATAGATAGGATTAGTGCCCTTATAATTTAGGCCCAAGGGAGTTGAGCTCCTTCGTCCCTTTCACCATGTGAGAACACAGGACACAGCCAAAAGGTGTGACCTCCGAAGCGGGAAAGGGGCCCTCACCAGACACTAAATCAGCCAGCACTCTGATCTTAAACTACCCAGCCTCTAGAACTGTTAAAAATAAATTTATGTTATTTATAAGCTACCCAGTATATGCTATTTTAATTACAGCAGCCTGAATACACTAAGATTAATATTACTATTCATTTTGGTTTGTTTCTGTGAGGTAAGGCCAATTCCCATGGACTTCCTTATCTCAGAGAATAATTTACTTAGTTCACCTCCTTTTGCTAAATGACATTCATGTGACTAGTTAATGTTCAAAAGTCTAGGAGAATCAAGGGCAGTAAATAAGAAAATACACTGAGATGTTCTGAAAATATCCAGCCACGAAGATACCACAGTGTCCCTTGGGAAACACATCTAACATATCCAAAGCAGCATGTTAATAATTTATTTTGTTTTGCTTTATCTTGTTTTTCTCTAAAAAGAAAAAAAAAAAAGAGAGAAAAGCTTTCTGTGGACATTTTTCTGCCAGACTGAATCTATTTTCAATCTCAACTGTATGTGTCAGATGATGGATACCCTATTGAATTGAAGAGTCTTGGAGGAGTTTTGCAACTTTCCGAAACACATACTTGTTTGAGCCAGAACAGAAGAGCAACATATATTACCATGGATAGGTGAAGTTTTTCTAATTTTCATTGACCTGGAACATATTTTATTTTTATTCCATCTATTACTGTTAGTGGTCTCTAACATTACCTTAAAGAATCATACACACACAGGCACACACATGTACACATGCGCGCACATACACACAGACACATTTTGCTACTGTCTTGCCTATGTCCATGTATATAGAACAGCCTTTTTCAGAAAGGAGTAATAATTTTGATCGTGTTAATATCTTGTTAATGAACTACTAAACTATTTAAATTATGTCATGGTAAACCAGATCCCAGTATATTAAACTCATCCAGTGGATAACGCTGTAATGAAGTTTATGTATGTAAGCTAAATAGATAAGCCATTTGTCTACAAGGTAAAATCCGAAGTGAGTTTCTCCTGTGGTAGTTATTGAGTATTTATATATGTGCAATGCAGACAAAATGCATTAAGATGAAAAATTTTATTTGGTGGGTAAAAAATGAGCCATAGTGTTTATCAGCAGTGATTAAGTTAAACAGAGAGCTGCCAGAGAGGAAATTCATCTGAACCATGTAAGCTATAATTATAGATCAGAAAAGAGGTAATATAATATGGTTGTATTAATATACCTGGCAGAAAAACATGCTGCCACACTACAAAACATTAAAGAAAATTTTACCCATGCACCATTTTCTAATGAAAATGTGTAGGCATATCCTCATTATCTTAAGAAGTTTGGAGAAAACTATTCATTCTCAACATTAAGGCAGTTGGATAAGAAGTCATCATATTAAACCAGAGTTGAAAATCATTATTTTCTTTCTATTTCCTTCTTTGTGTACCATTGTCAACAGATCCTCTCTTATCCTCTCTCTCTTTTGTCCTTGCTGTTGAGTGGTGTGCATTGATAGTTTCTTTCTCTTCTAGCTGATTTTTCACTAGGTTTTTGTTTTGCACATGACATTCCTCATCTATTTTCTCCCTCAAAATTCACCACTGCTGTAAAGTCTACTCTGCTAAAACTATGGACCTTTTCAGGAACCTATATATTCAAAAACGTTGGGGAACCAATGCCAGCAATTTAACTGTGCTCAAATATTTAAATAATGAAGTTTTATTTTATATGCTAACTTTAAAATAATGCAAACAAAGCTATTATGAAGTCACAGAATTTCAAAGCTGACGGGACATCATTATAATTCTTCTTTTTATTATTTGTATGTAGCACTAGTACGTTAGATAATATAAATGATGACCCAAGCTAATTTGTCAAAATATTTTAAATCAAGCAGTTGTTGAAGTGGATCAGAACACCTGTGAGTGCTTTTGCTGATGCATAGACTTTTATTTAAACATGTATTGTCATCATGCAAACAAAAATTGTATTCTGTCATAATGATATAAAAATAAGGTGTACAGGGCTAATATTGGAAAGCAATCCACCAAATATAATGCAGCAGAGAGAGGTTTAGAAATTCATTCTAAATAAAGCTGAATTACCACCGTGATATTTCTAAAGAACACCCCCATTCAGCTTTTTATTTGCTCCTGCGGGAAATTAATCTTTCATTATGTGAGTACAAGGTCTTCATGAATGGATCCTTCGATAAAATGCAGCTGTGTTGTACCAACCTCAGAATGGTTTCCTGGGGACTAATAGAAAATGCTTGTGCACCACTTAACAAGACAACTGACTTGTGATAAGTGATCAGTAAATATTATCTATTTTATTATATGCAAAAATAATGAGGGGAGAGTGCATGTAAAAACACAGATACAGCCATTTTTCCTTTCCAAATGGTGTTCATCACCAATTCTATTTCAGAATACTTTGCAAGATATGGTGGGCTACTGAGGCCAGGGTGATTAGTATTCAAGTTAAGTAGTACTAAGCAGCCTTTTCTAGGTTATTGTTGGTGAGTTAATAACATAGCCATTTGTCTAAGGAGATTCATCCCAAATTGCAAACAGAAAAATTATGAAATGGATATATAAAACACTTTAAAGTTGTACGTTCCCTCTATTTTATATATGAAGCCCCCATGACTAGGTATGAGTACAACTTAGTGAGTTGTAATAATACATTCATTTATACCTATACAATTATTTTCATGAATACAGGATGAAAATTATTACATTTGAATCTCATTATTATCTTTATCCTGGAGAAAAAACATCGGAATAAAGTGGATTTAGACTTCATGCCAAATATTTATTTAGATGAATTTGCAGATAGACCCATGCTTAAAATTATGTGAGATTTAAATAAGCATATTAAAGACTTAATTATAATTAAATGCTATTGCATTGTATTTTTGATTCAAAAGGTTTTCAGGAGTGCCTCCTTGGTTTTTATTTGTTTTAAACTGAGCTTACAGCACTAACTAGGAAAATATATGCCAGGCATTATGAACATATCATAATATAAACATTTATTTGACATTCAGATCTTGTATATTTTGAAGGGCAGAATAAAATAGAAGGGGATTTTTTTTTTCAGATTTTATGAGACGTAAGCTAAATGTCTATCTTCTTGTATATTTTTGCTGGCAAAGAATCTGGATATCCATCTTGAGATCATGTTTCCAAATGACTTTGATGGAACACTTAAATTTCATTTGGTGAATGACAGCTCAAAAGCTTCAAATGTGCCTCGGTGTACGTTACTTTCATTTCCTGGTGTGTGCATAGGTCTGAAGAGCTATGAGAAAATATTATCATTATATGATACTCTTGCACTCCAGGAACACCTACAGAATTACTCTTCTCAGCTGAGATGTAATGAGCTTCTCTTTATGACCAGGTTCAATCTTCTTTCCTCATGAAACAGGTAGAAGGAAAGAGAGAAATTGCTCAAGATGCAAATTATGTGTACTCCTGTGACCCAGGTAAACCAGACCTCACAAACTGCCTGTCAGGGAGATGTAAATTTCTTGTAAGCAGCTAGATCACTAGACTCAACGGAAGTTATTGATTTTCCTATAGCGTCTCCAGTGCAGAAATGGAAGACTTACAAGGTTGTGATGTAGATGCTTTCTAGTCTTTCTTTTGTTAAACATGTCATTTTTCACCTATTAATACTACAGTTCAGATAGCATAGAGACTTACTGGAAAATACATGTTCCCCCCCGCCCCCTTTCTGGTTATGAAGAAAACAAAAGGAGCAGAGAGAAACATTCAGTAAGGTCACAGTGGGGAAAATTCCAACATCCTTGCATCACTATCTACTTTAATCAATACGCATTAACACAGGCTACATTATGCATATGTAAAAAATGCTTGCCATCTCAGTGAAAAATGGCACAGCAATTAAAATGTCAAAAGGCTAAGGAGACAATGTGAGATTAAGTGCAGTTATAATTTTATTTTAAAACTTCTCAGTTCTCTGGTGCTCATTGGAGTGTTCTTTTTTAAATGATTTCAAATTTGGGAACATTAGCAAAACCCAGCCAGCTACTTAGTGCCTTATGTAAAAACTGTATTTTTCAGTCACCTTCCTTCTTTAGCTAAATTAAATGACACATGTAGTCTTTTATTTTTTTCTCAATGATTTAAAGACAGCAAATATGCCATTATTTACTTTTCTTTCTTAAGTATATGTATATGCAACTTTATAAAGTATTAAAATGAGGACTCCTTCACATGTATCTTAGCATTTTTTCATCAAGTAGAATAAGACTTCATAGGCAAACATTGTTCAATAATAAAAATCATGCTCACTAAATTTTATTTGAGAAATCTCTATTAATTCTCCTTTTCATATTTTTTCTCATTAAGATGCAATTTAAAGGTACCTCTCTTTCATTAGTTGGGCCATTTAAGCTATGTAGTATACCTTTAATCTCTGAGGGAGCTTAGGTGATATGCTTGCCTACAGACAGAAGGTTAGAAACTGACTTCGATGAGATGTAAAATAAACAGTGTGCTCATGCACAATTCCTAGGCCATGCCACACAGTTCCCACTTTCATCATTCTTAGTGAATGCATGAGTGAAAACAGGAATAGAATATTTAATGTCTTTTTTTTTTATTATGTCAGTAAGTAAAGATGCAAACCTGCACAGCTCCACCTCAGGGAACCCCAAGAGGTACATTTGTGCAGGGACTTAACCTCCCATATCAGGCTCTAAGGAAGCAGAGTAATGAGACCCTGACATGCTACTGGCTGACATATAGGTTTTATTAGATTAAAAGCTCTGAAATGCCCATAAGGCAGAATGAGTCGTTGCATATTTTCTGCTTCTAGAAGGCATAGAATTCTAGTCCATAAACCACCTGCATGCAGCTCGTGTCTGTAAATCTTTTTTAAATCAGTGTTGCCTGTGTTTCTTCGTATTGTTTAGGAATGTATTTCCTTAAACATATGACTTATGCTAATGCAATATTTCTGATTCAATATCAACTATTTCTGTTCTGTATAAAAATAACTTTATTCATAAAATATTTTAAGTACTTTAAAACATATTATGTTCAATGATCTGTTCCAATAACCCGAAGCCTGCACGTAATAAATAATTCCAGAAAAATTACTATATTTCTCTAACATATAGACTAGGCTTAATTGTTCTTCTTTATCTAATATTGTAATTAGGTGGTACCATGATTAAAAAAGAAGATCTTTATATCTGCTTAAAACCCTAAATTTCTAACTATGTTTCCTAACATTTTAAATACAATTGCAATTTTTATTTTTTTAGATGTTGAGATGTTGACAGTTCTTAGCTCTCCAATTATATGCCAGCTCTCCTTGAACATGGAATAATCAATAGTCTAAGTTGGCCCCAAAGATTATCCCTCCAGCGGTAGTTTCCCTCCTGCATAATTCCAGGGAATGTCACTATAATAGATTTTACTCTCATGATTTGGTCATATTACATAGCACACTTGACCTTAAAATAGAGCACAATTTAATCACATGAACATTTCTATACACAGAGAGTTTTGTCTAGTTGAAAGCAGAAGGGAAATCAGAGAGATCTGAGGTGTGAGATGGATTCAATATGAGGGCAGTTCTTTATTAAAGAAATGGAGAGGGCCTGTGGCATAACCTGATAGCAGCCTGGAGGAGGTGAGGTCACTCCCAGCTGACTGATAGTGAGGCAAGAGGGACTTCAATCTTACAACTACAAGGAAACAAATGCTGCCAACACTCTGACGAGCCTTTCAGCTGATCTTTTTGTAGTCAGGCCTCCAGATGAGGGTGCAGTTGGCCAGCACCCTGATAGCCTTATGAGACCCTGAGAAGAGGACTTGGCTAAAATGTGACAGGCTCTGACCAACAGAAATTGTGCAATAATAAATCTGTGCTAAGTGGCTAACTTTGTGACGATTACTATAGACTAAAACTACAGTGTTATGTGGATTAAGGAAGTTCAGTGGAGGGCACTGTATTTTGAAATTTCTAAGCAATTTTTATTTTATTTTTATTATTATGATTATTATTGTTTTTGAGATGGAGTCTTGCTCTGCTGCCCAGGCTGGAGTGCAGTGGCACAACCTTGGCTCACTGCAACCTCCACCTCCCAGGTTCAAGCGATTCTCCTGCCTCTGCCTCCTGAGTAGCTGGTATTACAGGCACGTACCACCATGCCCAGCTAATTTTTGTATTTAGTAGAGACAGGGTTTCACCATGTTGGTCAGGCTAGTATTGAATTCTTGACTTTGTAATCCTCCTACCTCGGCCTCCCAAAGTGCTGGGATTATAGGCGTGAGCCATCTCGTCAGGCTAATTATTATTATTATTATTGTTTTAGAAATTTATCGATGATGCTTTTCTGTGCAGCTTTAATGAGGTGTAATTGACAAAAAAATTTGAATATATTTATGTATGCTGTAGACTGTGATGTTTTGATATATGTATACATTATGAAATGATTACCACAATCAAGCTAGTTAACATATTCATCGCCTCTCATAATTATCTTTTTGTGTAGTGAGAACATTTAAGATCTACTCTCTAAGCTGATTTCAATTATACAATATAGTATTACTAACTATAGTCACCATGCTCTACGTTAGGTCTCCAGAAATTACTTTTTCTGCCTAATTGAAAATTTCTACCCCTTGACCAACATCTCTCCATTTCCCCTAATCCTAGTTCCAGGTAACCATCATTCTACTTTCTGCTTCTATAAATTCAACTTTGGATTCCACATGTAAGTGAGATCATGCAGTATTTGTCTTTCCATCCCCGTCTTATTTCACTTAGCATAATGTTCTCCAGGTTGTCGAAAATGACAGGACTTCCTTCTTTTTTAAGGCTGAATACTATTCCATTATGTGTATATATCTGTGTGTATATATATGTATATATATACATATATATCTGTGCATGTGTGTATATATACATATATACACAGATATGTACATATATCTCTGTGTGTGTGTGTGTGTCTATGTGTATATATAACCGTTTTATCCATTCATCTGTTGGCAGACATTTAGGTTGATTTTCATATCTCGGCCCCTGTGAATAATGTTGCAATGAACATTTTTTAATTAAAAATATTCATGAATATATATATTGAACATTTACTATGTACCAGGTATTAGGCTCGTATTTACATCAAGTTCCTCATTTGGTCTTTAAAAATACAATGGGAGAGAGTAACTGTAACTCCCACTTTACAGATAAAGAAACTGAAGCTTAGAGAGTTTAAGGAATTTCCTCTGGGTGAAAATGGTTACTAAGTTTCAAATCCAAAATATAAAACCAAGCCGTTGGATTGTAGAGCTTATGTATTTACCTATCCCTTCAGGGTTTCATAGAGCCTCAGAGCATGGGTGACCCAGTTCCAAACTCTAATAGAAAAACAAGCAATGTGGTTAAGACCCTAGATAATACATGGAAAATCTGTGAGTGTATCTTGGGAGGGATGGGAGGCAGGGGAGTCTTAAAAATGCATCAAAATCAGCACACCGTCTAAACCAGCATTTGCAATTTATGAAGAATTTTAGGTAATTCATCTGCACATTGAACTTTAATTTGGGAAAATAGATTGGTGCAGCCACTGTGGAAAACAGTATGGAGGTTTCTAAAAAAAAAAAAAAAAAAAAAAAAAAAAAGAAAGAAAGAAAGAAAAAGAAAAGAAAAGAAAAAGAACAGAACAGAACGTATGACCAAGCACTTTCTCTTCTGGGTTTATATATCCAAAGGAAAAGAAATCACCACCCTGTAAAAATATCTGTGCTCTGATGTTCACTGGAGCATTGTCCCCAATAGCTCAGGTACAGAAAGAAACAACTAAAGCATCCATCAAGAAGTGGATGGACAAATAAATTGTGGCACATGTACACAATAGAAAACTATTAAACCTTAAAAAAGGACATGAACCTAGGGGTTTGCACGTGGATGAACATAGAGGATGTTACGTTAAGTGAAATAAGCTGGGAACAGAGAGACAAATGCCACAAGGTTTCACTCTTGAAAGCTGATATCATAGAAGTAGAGAAAGGAGAACTGTGGTTTCCAAGGGTAGGGATGCTTGAGGAGTGAGTAGAGTGAGGAGACTTTGGTCCAAGGATACAAAATTTCAATTATATAGGAGGAATACTTCAAGAGATCTGTTTTACAGCATGGTGAGTGTTTTTAGTAATATATTGTATTCTTGGAAAATGTTGAGAGTGAATATTAACTGTTCTCACCACAAAAGTAACTATGTGAGACAATGCCTATGTTAACTGGATTTAGTCATTCCAGAATACATACCTCAAAATTTTGTGTTGTACATGGTAAATACATACAATTTTATCTGCCAATTTTTAACAATTGAACACTTGTAATCATTATCCTAAGACTTCCAGAAAGGTGAATATGAATTCCTTGTTTGACAATATGGCCTCAGGCAAATCACTTCATCCTGTCTTCCTGACAGTTTCACGCTTCTATAAAACAGAGATAAATTACCAATTTTTACAAAAGAATTGAATTATGCCTAATGTTCAGCATATTGTCTGCCGCAGCATAATTAATAAATAATAAGTCTTTTAGTTTTGTTTTGTGTTGTTGTTGTCATTGTTGTTTTTTGATGACGGAGGTAAACCAAGGAGGGTGGAAGTCTTAAAACTTCTTAGTTTTTCCTTCTCTCTGGAGCCCAGTAGTGGCTTCATGAGACCAAGTGTCTACTTTGAGCATCCAGTCCTCTGGTAGTACAGATGGGTCACAGAGGAATTCCAGAACAAGATAGGAAAGGCTCAGCAGCCCCACAGCTCCGTGAGCTGTTATCATGAAATAGCAGCTGGGAGCTGGGGTTAGCGATGTGCTTACCTTTCCCCCGAGAAGGGAACTGCACTGACAACGTGAAATCGTACCGTTTCCCAACATGCAAAGGTGGTCTCTTTACATTCTCAAAGCCCTGAGTCGTAACTATCCGTTTTCAAAAGTTGACATTATCAGATCAGTTACTATGAAAACCAGAAACATGTTTTATTTTTGTCTTTTTATGTGAGTAAAAGATACAATAAAATCTTAGTAATTAAATATATTGACTTTAACTGTTTTCACTTCTACTCCTTTAAAAAGCTATTTTTCTTTTTTTAAAGCCTGAATCATGGCTTCTCTGTATATTTAATCTTCAGTCTTGGAATTGCTTCTGAGGGGAAAATTACTTTTAAAATAATTTTCTTTGCAATTAGGAAAATGAGGACCTATAGTCCTAACATGGTCTTAATTTGGGAATTACTTGTTTCACTACTCAGAAAACAAAATTACTGGCAGTGGAAAAATTGCACACAAAACAAAGAGCTAATCCCTTTGGTGATTTAGTCTCTTGAGAAACGATTTCAGCCTGGTACAAAAACTGATAAGATATTTATCTACAAGTCACAGAATGGCTTATCAACTTGATACTTTGATTGTTTATAAATCCTATCATAAGCCTATGAAGTTCTAAGCTGGTATTTCCCGAAGTGAGTTCTTTGATTTAATAATGCCTCCTACTTATTACAGCTTATTATACTTTTTTAATAGTTAGTCCCAGGAATTCACATTTATTCTAATTTCTTAAGTTTAAAGGCAGTAAAGTGTTCATGAACACAGTCTCAGTATCAGGCTGCATGTACTTGAATCCAGAATCCACCACTCAAAGATTGTGTGACCTTGGACAAGTCATTTAACCTCCCTGTGCCTTGGTTTCCACATGAGTAAAATGGGTGTCGATAGACTCATAGCATGTAGAAGAATTAAATGGATTAATTAATGTAAGGCATTGATGTCCAAAAAGTGCTTAAAACATGTGAAGGATTTATGTAAGCTGTTAAATCTCATTTCTTAACCAAATAATTCTTTTTGTCCCCTCAGCTAAGGCCAAGACTACTCCGTGAGTTTGTGCAATGTGTGTGCTGCACAATAGTGCCTTGTGGAGGGAGCTGGAGAGTCTAAAATTCCATCTCTGCCACCATCACCAAGCCATATGCTCTTAAGCTTGACCTATTAAGAGCTGGTCTCTTTTTCTGATTTGTCCACCTAGACGGGGTATCTTTTTTTCTAACCAAGGTACTAGTAAAGGTATACCATGTTAGAATATCTAAGCACAGCTCTGTCTGCCCCAGTGCTTATGACTGATAAGATTTGGGGCATTACCTATTAACAAAAACATCTGATTCCATTTCTTTTGGGCACCCCACACCTAGGAGCAATCTCATTTTTTCTGTTCTTAAGTATTTGCAAAGCTACCGTTTTATCTGATAGCCAAATGTTCAGCATAGCTACACATAAATTCTTATGTTTCATATATATATATACACACACACATATATATGTGTGAATGTGTGTGTATATATATGTTCTATATATACACAAATGTTCTCTCTCTATATGTACATATATAATTACATTTGCTGTTCATCACTAGTTACTGAGTACTGAAAGAATAGTAGGGTGCAAAACCATAAGGATATTATATTATGTGCTTGACTTTGAGGTCTTTGCATTCTTTTCAGAAGGCGGGTACAGTACATTCAAAATAGTGAAACAAATTAGACATTAAATATGTAGCAAATATTAACTCACTTTGTGAATAATTAATGATAATTGTCATATTAAAAAGTGTTAGCAGACAAGGAAGCCAAACATTTCACAAAAGAATGGAAAGGGAGAAACCAAAAATTTTATGGAGAATATTCATACCTGAGTGGATATTAATGTAAATATAATATATAATTAAAGCTATTTCCAAGATTTTAAATCAAAGATCATTGGAACCGTGTACTAATGTGTATGTACTTGAATGAAATACTTATTGAATAAATTAATTCATGAGTGAATTATTTTATTTTATTATTATTATTTTTTGAAACGGAGCCTTGCTCTGTCACCTGGGCTGGAGCGCCCTCACGTGATCTTGGCTCGTTGCAATCTCTGCCTCCCAGGTTCAAGCAATCCTCTGCCTCAGCCTCCCGAGAAGCTGGAATTACAGATGCCTGCCACCACGCCTGGCTTTTTTTTTTTTTATTTTTAGTGGAGACAGGGTTTCACCATCTTGGCCAGGCTGGTCTTGAGCTCCTGACCTTGTGATCCACCTGGGCATGGTGGCCAATGCCTGTAATCCCAACACTTTGGGAGGCTAAGGCAAGTGAAATATTTTAAACATGAGTCAAAGTTTTTCTGTTTACTTATTACTGACTTGAAGTCTGTTGAGGTTGGATATTAGATCATTCATGTGGGATGTGCGGAGACTCTACTGAAACTCAGGTAAGATCTTTCTAGAGGTTCAGGAAGCAGAAGAAACAGAATAGAACTAGTCAAGGAAAGCATTGCTTATTCTGCATTGACTGAGTACTTGCACAATATGGGAGATTTTCTTAAAATTCTTGCTAAGGATGGCTTGAGATTGGGCTAGAAAAACGTATAGGACAACTCAAGTAAAACAAATTGAAGTATTATAGTTGAGACCATGGCAGGCCTTTAAAAGGGAGTCACCCAGTAAAGCCGTAGTCCTCCAAGAATATATGCTCACATTCTAATCCTTGGTACTTATGAATGAGACCCTTTTTAGAAATAGAGTATTTTGAGATGTAATGAAGTTAAAATGAAGTCCTACTCAGTTAAGGTGGTACCTAAATCTAATGATTAGTATCTTTTATTTATTTTTATTTGAGATGGAGTCTTGCTTGTCACCCAGGCTGGAGTGCAGTGACGCGATCTCGGCTCACTGCAACCTCTACCTCTTGGGTTCAAGCCATTCTCCTGCCTCAGCCTCCCCAGTAGCTGGGATTACAGTTGTGCACCACCATGCTCAGCTAATTTTTGTATTTTTAGTGAGACACGGTTTCACCATGTTAGCCAGGTTGGTCTTGAACTCCTGACCTCGAGTTCAGCAAGCCTCGGCCTCCCAAAGTGCTGGGATTACAGGCCTGAGCCACCGCATCTGGCCAGTGATTAGTATATTTAAAGCCATTCTCCTGCCTCAGCCTCCCCAGTAGCTGAGATTACAGTTGTGCACCACCATGCTCAGCTAATTTTTGTATTTTTAGTGAGACACGGTTTCACCATGTCAATGACAGAGTTGGAGATTGGATTGATGCAACTACTAATCAAGGAACACCACAGAGTGACGGGAACCACCAGAAGCCAGGAAAGAGGCATAGGACAGGTTTTTTCCTGAGAGGCTCCAGAAGGAGCCAACTCTGCTACTTTCTGACTTCTGGCCCGAACTGTGAGAAAACAGATTTCTGGCCTTCTGAACTGTAAAAAAAAATCAATTTCTGTTATTTTAAGATGCCAAGTTTGTGCAAATTTGCTATGGCAGCCTTAGAAAATTAATATAGATATCTTCAAATGCATTCCCACCTCTGTTATGTGATCACAGTTACTTCTCAAAATCTTCATTGGCCGTTTAATTAAAATAAACTAAAATCCATGACAACTTTAGTGAAGGAATGTGGACAGTAGCCACATATAATACACAACTCAGAAAACTGTGACGATTACATGAGAAAATGTAGACAAAGTACTTAGAGTGATTTTGGAAATGCAGCAAATACTTAATAAATGGTAGCTTTTAGTTTTAGAGGTAGCAGTCGGGACATATGGATGAGAGTCAGAGATGTAGGAAGTTGGCATAGAAAGAACAAACAAGCATCAAAATCTCCATCACAGGAAAAAATGTCTTTAAGTATTTAATAGATTTGTAGGTTGCCGTGAAGAAAAGGGGAACTGTACAGGAGCACAGTTCTAAAGTAGCTGGTATATTGCTCAGGAAATCAAAGAGCAGAAAAATAGCATGTTTTGTGTACTTTAGGATGGAAACCACTGGTATGAGATAGTAAAGACGGAAAAGCAAAAATCAGGCAACTCTGAGGTTGTGCACAGATGTCCTGATCACTACCAGATGAATACGATGTATGATAATGATACAGTTTAGCTGTGTCCCCACCCAAATCTTACCTCGAATTATAGCTCCCATAATTCCCACATCTTGTGGGAGGGAACTGGTGGGAGATAATTGAATTATGGGGGCAGTTTTTCCCATACTGTTCTTGTGGTAGTGAATAAGTCTCAGGAGATCTGCTGATTTCATAAGAGGTTTCCCCTTTCTCTTGACTCTCATTCCCTTTGTCTGCCACCGTGTAAGATGTGCCTTTCGCCTTCTGCCATGATTGTGAGGCCTCCCCAGCCATGTGGAACTATGAGTCCATTAAACCTCTTTGGTTTTTTTTTTTTTTTAAAAAAAAGATAAATTACCCAGTCTCAGGTATGACTTTATCAGCAGCATGAAAATAGACTAATACAGATACTTTTCAAAAAGTTTAGGGATTAATTAATTACCAATGCCTACTTTTGGAGATACTATTTTCTTTTTTCTTGATAGGGCAAATCCAATGGATTCCCATTGTTCTTTATGGAGAAAATGTGACTTCTGTCAACTCCACTTAATTAAGAGTTTACGTTGGATTTTAATGTTGGGAGCAGGCAGAGAAAAAAAGAACAAACATCCTCTAAAGGGAACCAGAATGCATTGCAAACTGAGTGAAAAGTCAGAGACAAATGCCAAGTGTGATCCTTGAGATAAAAACGAAAATGGCCATTGTTCATCAAATGACATTAGTTCGCTAAGAATATGGTCCTAGAAATTAATTTTGTTAAAAGATCTTTCATAAAAGCAAAGTAAGTACAGAATGAGAATAACAAAGAGTCGGAGAATAAGATATTAATTGTCACAGTAGATCAATTTCTGGAAATCTGACTGGATGAACAAAGTTAAGTTTCCATAAGAACATACTTCAAGAAGTAATATCACAAAGATGTGTCTGTATATACATTTATAATACATGTCCATTTGCAATAAACAATATGTCTGAAGCTTCCTGACGGTTGTGACTAAGCTGATCCTATTTCATGTGGTCTTGTCTTGTTTAGCAGGTGGAAATAGACAATACATAGTTATTCAGGAGGGTGTTGTTTTCATATGATACAAAGTAAAGTTGAGATAACCGTTTGATGGAACAATCACAGCACGGCTTACTTTAAGAGAAAACCCAAGCTTCCCAAGTTTAGTATATAATTTATTTTTTCTTCATCTGTATTAAGCAATAGTAAAACTAAGCCTTGGCAGGGGGACACTTCCAATGTTTTACATTTTAGTTGAATTAAAATATATCTCCCTTCCAAAAAATAAGACCTATAAAAGATTTGTTTTCTAGGTAACTAGTATACAATGCCCCTTCCCTCCGTTTCGTAGCTAAAGGTCTACAGTTATGAGAAAATGAATAACGTAATGGGATAGAGAGCATAAAATATTTTAAACACATTTTTGTTACCAAGTTATTTTTTCTATCTTCTATTTTTTAATTATACAAAATATTTATTCATTTTGTGTTAACAACTTTGTTATTTATTCAGTCTGTTGTTAAATGGTATGAAAGTTTGAAAATTTAATCCTGATTGATATAAGAAGGAACATAAAAATATCTATAACAAAAATGTTTTCATGACTCCATCAATAAAAGATTAACCTTTTTTAAGGCCATGTTATGGGGACTTTTACTTGAGTGCTTACTATCAGGTGTTTTAGATGTATTTCATTTATATTATTGCAAGGATTAAAATTAAATATACCGTAAGTGGGAGAATTTGTACTATGATGGCCACTAAGAGTATTTAAACATGTTATAGGTTGTCACACACCTCATTAACTAATACTGATTGAAATTCTGGAGTTAAAAATGTTGCTTATTTTGCAGGTCATTACAATTAAGTGCTTGCAGCCACCAGAATCATATTTTGGTAGAGTGTATATTGCATAACCCAGGCACATTTTCATGCTAGAAAAAAATGTTTAAATGATATGCATTGTTTTGTATGATGGAAAGATAGGCAACCATTGTGGATCTATTGCAAGGCACTGAATTGGAATATATTCAGATTGAATTTCTGAGCTGTGTTCTGCTTCAGAAATTTCTATATTCTCATCTCAATACTTAGACCTTCTCTTTCTCTACTCATCTGTGAAGATGATAATTCACTCCTTCATCAGTGCTCTATTTTGTACCTTCGGTGTCCCTACTACGTGTCTGTCTTGAAACTATTGATTCAACAAAGTACTTTCTGCCACAGTTTATACTATTTTGGGGATGAAATACTTAACTGAATGTTCTGTTCATTTAGCCACTGCCCACCATTAACCTTGCTTTCTTCCTTTCTCTTTACCCATATTCCTACCTAAATGGGTTAAAAATTTGATATATTCTGTGTTTATTCTTTGGAAGAGTTAACAATTAAGATTGTAGACAAAAGCATCACAATGGGAAAAACTGCCTTAGCATTTTACTTGTGGAGAGTCAATATGAATTTGCCAAGGACCTATCAGGGTCAGCAAGGCAACCTAGCTCACCATCACTTTTGTGACATTTCAGTAAATAATTAAGAATCTCTTTGATGAACAAGCTGACAAATGTAATGGACAGAACAAAGGCCTCATCAAAAGGTATCATGTGATAGAATCCTAGATCCCCCTCATGGCTAGGGGCTGGATGGACATTGATAAATCTTGATAATTTTATATATTGTACATGCACACATACACAGATACATATATACAATTAGTTTTACATAATTGCATATATATGATTTTGTCATAAATGGCAGTAGCTATTTTCTCACAAAATGCAACTGTCTTGACATGGAATTGAAGAAAACTGGATTCAAGTTTCTATGTTCCCAGAATCTCCCACCTTTCCCAAAAAGCAATTTACTTGCGAAAAACCTTAGTGTCTTCCTCTGCAAAACAGTAAGAGATGCTTGTGCTTGAGTCCAACTCTAGGATTGTAGTCCCCTTTTTATAATATAAGCATAGTTTCTCCATCTGGGCATTCAGTTAAATTCTACAACATTGCCATAATCTGATTTGACTCTAGATAATATATATATATACTCTATTTAACCAGATAGTAATTTAAAATTTAACAACATGCGTGTTTCATGTAATATTATTAACAGCAGTTTAAATTAATATTTGATATATGCCGTTTGAATTCTTGTAAGGTGATATTTGTTTTTAATTTTTTATTTTGCTTTGTAATAAGCTCAAAATTACTACATCAAAATGTGGAAAGACTGCCACTCTTGATTTATAACAAGATGGGAAGAAATGTTTATAAAATTCTTATTAGTTAATCTAAGCAGGTAGAGGACCAGAATTAGTTAAACTTGGATATAGGAAAGATGCCTCCTTATAACAAATAAAACACACTGCACATTTTTATCCCAATTTTCTTTTTTACTTTTAGTGCAAAATCTTAATTAAAATTTTGATTATGAGGCATTGACGAAGAGGCCAAAAATAATCAAAAAAGTTCAAATCTACGTGCCTTTATTGTACTTGAAGACAGAATTGTAACTAACACTGTTATGATTAGTAGTACATTAATTAAAATAAAAAGTAGTAATATACATCAATGATCCTTTTCAAGTATTAGTTGGATAAAATTAACATTAACTCAAATCTGCTTATTTCCTGGAAGTATTTTAAACTTTAACCAATAGATATGATATTTAAAGTTTACTGTTTATGACATCTTAGAAGCTAATTATATTTCTAAACAGTTAGTGGATAAATTAAGAAAAGAACACCTTATATTTCTAGGGAAAATAATTTATTTTATAAAATTTACACTTACTTTAGTAGATAAAAGCACTGACTTTCAGAGATCACAATCACAGATTTACGTTTTGGTAGAAGTGGTCTGAGAACACTGGTAAAAATATACAGATGTTAGAGTATAAGGGAATTAATAATTAGTATGTCAGTAAACGTTCTGAGAATCTGCAATTTACTGGTTGACTGCACTCTCCTTAACAAAGGTCTTCCTTTCTGTTTTTTTTTAATTGGCAGTATGACTTCTCATTTATTTCAATGAAAATTTAAATGATTCTTACAAATCATCTGAAAAGTAAAACTGATGATTTTACAAACAGAAATATATGCAAACAGTCACAATATGCATTAGGACCACTATTTCTTACATGCCAAGTAGTTCTTCCACCCTGGAGAACACCTCTTACCTGAAAGTTGTTTTTTTCTGCAATAAATTTGCATCTAAGTTATTTTTAAAGATTCAAAAACAGTGCAGAGCATCTTTGAATTGATAAACAAGAATATAGGCTGGACTCAGTGGTGCACGTCTGTAATCCCAGCACTTTGGGAAGCCGAGGTAGGTGGATCACAAGGTCGGGAGTTCAAGACCAGCCTGGCCAAGATGGTGAAACTCACCTCTACTAAAAATACAAAAACTAGCTGAGCATGGTGGCGGGCACCTGTAATCCCAGCTACTCAGAAGACTGACATAGGGAACTGCTTGAGCCCAGGGGGCGGATATTTCAGTGAGCCAAGATAGCGCCATTGCATTCCAGGCCTGGGTGACAGAGCGAGACTCCATCTCAAAAAAAAAAAAGAATACTATACTTTTGTATTATAGTTCCACTCCAAATACGACAGCTAAAAAACAAATCAACCTTCTCTTTACAGAACACAGGTGCCAAAGTCTTATATGCTTTAGGTATATGTATATATAAAACCATTCACCAAAGACATGATTAATTTTTGAGAGATCAAGGTGTAAATTAAGATGCTTTCTTATTTTGGTCTAGAGTGTATGTAAGGTTAGTATGTTAAGCATTGTTCAAAAATACTATTAAGTCATAATTATGCAGAATTTTCGCAAAGTTTAATGCACAGAAAAAGCATATCTTAACACTACTTTCTTTTAAAACAGACAATTAACATAATACACAAGTTATTAACATTATGGGCTTCTCCTCCCATTGGCAGTTAAATGCCTTTCTTTTTTCTGAAAAGATGATGTGAACTAACAGGTATCAGATTTGCCAACAATGTTGGTAGACTGTTCCCAGCGTATATCTGAGCGCTGAAGGAAGAAGAAAGTTTAAATTGTTTAAAGGACTATAATTATCACACAAAATTTATTAAGAAAAAAAATAGATCTAGTATAACTAATTCTGAGTAAACCAAAATGATAATAACTAATTAAATGCTTTTTAATCCCACATTTTTGGCAGGTGTAATTGAGCCATGGTATTATTTGATTTTGTTATGATTGCATCCAAATTTGCTTAACCTCAGAGTTCTGTTTAATGGTGGTAGGATGTAAGAACTGAATTTTGAAAAACTACTCACTGTTAAAATCTCTCCTTCCTATAGGAAATGTAGCTGAGTTTTCTTCATCTCCCGTTTCTCTCTTTTCTTGTGTTGATTCAGTATCCTGAATCCATTCTCAGCTGAAAAGCTACAAATCCTTTTAGTGCAAGATAAGGTTTTATAGCCAGATTCAGTGGCAGACGACGATTTAAGAAATTATGTTTTTCCTTTGGTTTTTGTGACAGCATAATCCCATTGTTCTACTACCCTAGCATTTCCTCCTTAGACAATGAGGCCAATACCCCTTCCTGTACTTCATATAGGCTTTCTTTTTTTTACTCTATACTGTAATCCTGAATGCTTTCATGCATCCCATGGCTGTCATTATCATCTATACTTTGATAAGTCCCAAAATGATATCTTCTGTTTATATTCAACTTTAGAATGCCAGGACTGTCTTCTCTAGTTGTCTATCTCAGAGGTACCTTAAATTCAACCTGTCCGTAAGTCATCTTGCGCCTTAGCCCAGATTCACTGCTTCTCCAATGTTCCCTATTCCAGTTTATGGCAACACCATCCTCAGTTTCTCATTCCAAAAGCCCAGGAGTAATGTGTAAGTAATAGATTCTGGAGCCAAATCACCCTATGGCCGTATGACTTTGGGCAAGTTATTTATTAACCCTTTGATTTACTTTCCTCATCTGTGATGTTTGAGTATTAATGACACCTACTTCTTATGGTTATTGTGCAAATTAAATATACTAATACATGTGAGAAACTTAAATGATGATTAGTACCTAACAAGTGCATTATAAGTGTTAACTATTGCTTTTCTTCTTATATTTTTTAACTTTTATCTTCTTTGCCTCAGACCCACATTCAGTGAATCACTAAATTCTCCTATTTCTAACTCCACAATATCTTTCAATTCCATTCTGTTTGTTTTCACCATCTTGGCTAAGTCCACCATCATCTTCTAATTGCAGATCTACTCATATCGCTGTCTTGCTTATGGCTTCACAGTATTCCCATGGAAAAAAACCCAAAAGATTCAGTAAAATAAAAACCCTGCTGGCCAGCCTGGCCTTAGAATACTTCTTTCAGAATATGTGTCCACCACCTCCTCCTCTGTAAGTCTTTTACTGCACACACCTTCCAATCTCACTAAAGAACTAAGGACGCTCTTCCCTCCTAATGAAGTTGAGTTTACTTCTCAGTTCTCAACCTACATACAAATTTTTCCAGAGAATTCCCTGAAACACTTGCCTCTCTCACCAGACTAATTTGGTCCATCTACTCATATAGATAGTATACCATCTGTCATTCTAATTAAGTAATGATGTGTAGCTTTTTTATTCACATCTGTCTCAAAGGTAGGGACAGTGAGAGAGAATCATGCCATTCAAATAGAAGTTTTATTCTCAGCATCCAGCACATCAATTCACCATAGTAGATGTTCAGTGAGTATCTGTCCAATTAATGAATAAATGTCAAGCACTGTGTCCTACCCTTATGGATACCATAGTTTAGGAAGAAGAGAGTTGGTAAAAACAGATGTGAGAAGTATGATAAAGGATACATTAAAAAGTGCCTTGTTGTCCACTAGGAGGAAAGGTTTTAATTGAATCTGAGTTGATAAAGAAGGTCTACATAAGGAAGCTTTGTGATTTCAGGCTGAGGATAATGGTGAGCAGGAGTTAGCTCGGTGAAGGACCTGAAATGTGAGGACGGCAGACTGAGAGAAGATCACCTGCAAACTCTCTGAAGCAGAAGGTGTAGTCTGTGTAACACTAGAAGGCAGATGTCCACTTCACACCATGGTGTGAGTTTGCACAGGGCCATTGCCTCGGTGACTTGTGTGCCCTGTACTCTCCCAGAACATTCTGCTGTGATAAAGGTTCTTGGGATTTTCTGATTCCTGAGTTGGGAAGAACTTAGTTCAGATAGTGGCAAGTTGGAGGCTCAGGATATGATTCAATTTTAATAAAAACAGTAACAGTAATAAAGAAATGTATCAATTTTTGCTATAAGTTTATAGACTAAAATTCTTAGTTTATACGTGTGCACCCACAAATACACACACACGCACACACATGCGCAGAGGCAGTTCTGAAAAATCACATACAAAAATACAGGATTAGATGTATGCGAAAGGAAACTTACTTCTCTTTTTACTTTATACATTTTTAAATGTATAAATTTCACTCTTGTTTAAAGTTATTGTGTGGCATTCTTTTGGCATAATTTATGTAATCAAAACTCTCAAAAGCTATATAAAAATTAAGCAGAAATACGTTTCAAATTTAGCCAATAGCTTGCTAGTATGTCTGACTAAAGTTAACTTTATGGTATGAAAAATGTGCCTTTTTTTAGCTTGGAAATAGCCACACTTAAGTATACCTTGGAGAAAGGTAATATGGGACGATAGCACTCTGCAAAACTTATAATGAGCTATTGTTTGTATAATTTTTTAATCACTAATATTTAAGACTTGATTTTCTATGGTGATACTGAAACGTGGGATTTCTCTGCTTCAAGCCATCTCAATTAGCTATGCAAAGGGGTGAAAGTTCCTGGGATTTGTTTGGCAACATGGTTCTGAAAGGCCGTTTGGTGCAGCTGCCTTGCATTTGTTTCATCAAGAGACTAAGCTAAACTAAAGTAGTTCTCCATGATGAACTGGCAGGAAAGTGCCAAGATAGTTTTATTGCTTAGCAACTTGGCAGGAGGAAATGTTAAAATATTACAATCTCTCCTATCTATGAACTGAGACAGGCTTTCAACCGACGGCTCTCCAGCTCCAACGTGATTAAGATGCAGCCACATGGCCCTGGCTTATATTTTGAGCTGATAGGAGGCAGATAGGGAAGTTGGATACTTTTAAATGTATAAATAGTAATTTCTCAGAAAACATTTGCTGATTTGAGCCAAATGCTAATCTAAGGAATTAAGCTGTCTCTGCTGTGATGTTGATAAGTACCGCAACCCCTATTGATCAATGGAATTTCCTTTGCATTTGGGAAGGAAGGATACATCTATTGAGAAATTGTACCCCAAGTAAAATCCTGAGACAAACAACTTTATAGAAGAGAAACTGACAGTTTACTGTACATTTTTGGAATTTAAAGAGTTGTTGTGGTGTGCTTTCTTTTTGTGCAAATTATAGAAGAGATGAAAGTGACAGAGTGATGACACCAGCTAAATGGAAGCATAATGTAGATGGTTATTGCAGATGCCTTACCAAACAGCTCTGCCAGCACACATGCTTCCTGCAAACCTCCTGCAATTTAAACCTGTGGGCTCCTTCAACTAATGGTGGTAATTTGCCAATGGAACAATGGCTTTCTTCGCTAAACACTCACCTACAAAGTAGTGTGTATCAGCCGACAATGTATGTGCTCAGTAAAAACTGGCAATATAACATGCACATTTTAAATATAAAGACCATTTTCATCACCATGTTAAATCATAGGGATTGAATTAATAAATCACAGTGTAAATAACTCTCCAGAATTATTACTATTATTTTTAATGAAGAAAGGTAATATTTGGGGAAAAATATATAGTACTAAATTTTTCCAAAACATCGAAGTATTTATTGGGAGAAAACTTATAAGAGTACCTGGTTCCCTGTTTTGTCTTAAAGGATTTCGGCTTATAATTAAATTTATATTAAGCATGAACAACAGTTTCTAATTGATAGTATTTCATTCAAAGCTAGCATCTTCATGTACATAGATGAGTCCAACATACATATATGTGTGTGTGTATATATATATGTATGTATATATATATACATATATTAAATTATATATATATATAATTGAAACTGAATAAGATAAAATGTGTCATGTCCATAATTAGAGAGAGAAATTTCACAGCAAAACAAAAGATTAACTAAAATCTTTGTCTCTATGATGTTAAAATTAAGATCTTGCAGATATGACTCAAGACCGGTTTGATCTTATTCGTATTCAAACATGCGTTTGATGTGTTAAAATTAACATAATTTAGAAAATACTTCCATCACATTCAAGAGGAATGAATTTAAATAACCTTTTGATTATAAAGGGAAGACATTCTTTTTTTTTTTTCCTCAGCTTTATAAAATATCAATTATTATGGCCACTTTGGGAGCAAATTTTAAGAAAGAAAAGCAACTGAAAATTTCACTGACATTGAAAAAGACATTTAAGTGACACCTACTTGTGTGTTCTGAATTGGTTTTAAGTATAATTTTATTCTTTCTTTATTTAGTATTATAAGATAAACACAATTCCTTCATATTTCTAATACTTTCACATTGCAAATGAGGTACATAGGCCACTTGATTGATGAACAACCTTCAGAACCTAAATCTTTACCATTGCTGAGCCAAGCTGCAACACTAAAATACATTATTTGAACTGTGCATGAAAACAGTAAAAGACCATGAGTACTATTTTTTAGTATCACAAGTCAGGGAAAATTAACTTGAATTTAAATAACAAAAAAAAGTTACCACAAAGGGAGCAAGCTTTTAAAATGCGAAGTAGCTCTAGCTCTACAGTGGAAATCTTGTGATTTTCATATGGTAATTTTTTTCATCAACATATCTTTTTCTATTTTTTTAATTCAAAATATAAAAGTAAATTATACCTCCAAGACCATGTTTTTCTCATTCTTTGTTTCCACAAATTGCTGATATCTTTCAAAACTGTCATTTTCTGAAATAAGCAGTAGTGTACACAGAGAAATAAAAGAGGTTATCCAGAGAAAGTGCAGGTGTTTCTCTGGCCTAACCTTAATGACAGTTTATTGCTGGTCCGTGGGGCCCAGTTTTGTTTAAGCAATTATCAGACTGCTTTATTTATAGCGCCCATGTGCCTGTTTTGGGCAATGGGGTCGCAATAAATTACCAAAATAACGTTAATGTTACAAGAATAGGCTACTTTAAAAATAGGTGGCAACAATTACAATTGA
This sequence comes from Papio anubis, assembly GCF_008728515.1. NCBI lineage: Eukaryota > Metazoa > Chordata > Mammalia > Primates > Cercopithecidae > Papio > Papio anubis. The sequence continues at coordinate 21,374,520 of NC_044980.1, read as the reverse complement.
AGGAGAATAGTTAGATGAAGATTTAAATTATGCCAGTTGCTCCTGGGAAATTGATGGGATGGATCGAGAGGATCTTCCCTGACTTCTAATACATGCATGTACAGGGTTATTTCTCACAATTAGAATCAGAAATGTTAAAGGGGAACTTACAATAAAAGCGAAAGCCAACGAATCTAGTCGTCATTAATCACTGACAAAGACCCAGTAGTATACTTAGTAAATGTCCTAAAGCAGCATCCATAGAGAGAGAGACTATCAATCCCAAACGATTCAAAAAATCTTTAGGGAGATGCAGAATTACATCAATATTTTACATATTATAACTATAAGACAAAGCTGGGAAGGCCTGTTCTGATATAACTTGCATGCACAGTCACACACCTGGGACCATGTAGAATTTACTACTAAAACGTGAATGGCAACTAATGTACAAAATATGAAAAACAAAGTTCAAACAATATGTGTTTGCTGTCAAGATTACTTCTGAGAAAATCTGTAAGGCAAGTTTTGAGTTGTAAGAGGCTCTTAGAAATAGAAACTGTGCTTTGTAAATCATACTATAAGGCCAGATTAAAGAGTTTCATAGAAGAGAGATTCACACTTAAGACTAAAAAATGCTTCGATTTTAGAATAATTCATGAATTTGCTATTTTTTTCATGATGTCAGCTCATGTTTGGTTTTTTGCTACTGATCATTTCATCTTTCCTTGCTTACAATTCCAGAATCATTTTATTTAATTATTTATTTATTCATTTATTTATTCTGCTTGGTCAAGGTTTCAGGTCTTAAATGATATAGGCTTCATCACAATAGCAAACTTCTTCTCACTTCTGTTTATGTCTGTCTGATTATGGTATCATCATTATTTTTTCTTTACAGCTTTAGAGCTACAATACTCAGGTAAAGTGGGTCCCTGGGATTTAAAACTCAAAATAATTGATTAATATGACACCACAGTGGTAGACACATGCTTCTATTAATATGAATAAAACAGAATCACAGAGTAAATGCACATATTAGACTTTTGTATGTGGTTGATTATAATGTATATGTAATTGAGGATTTACCAAAGCATGGGTACAATTAGGCATACAAGTTCTTCTTTATAATGGTGTTTTTAGTGCCAAATATAGGCCTCCAAAAGGTTCCTGGCGGATATACTTATTGTGAGATGGCATGATTTGTCTTTGATGCATACTGCCCCATGTTAGAATGAGCTGTTTCATTTGGGGACACAACACAGGTAAACACTTATCTGCTCTCATTTATGAGAGCTTCTATGAAGTAAAATTGAGAGTTGTGTTTTTTTCCAGCAAGTTCAATTATTTAGGGTGACCTCATTCCACATGGAACTCTTCCTCCAGATGTCCATGTTGTCCATATTGACAACTCCTACCTTCCAAAATGTTTGTTGACCTCTTACCTTCTGGTTGAGCCTGCATTTGCCTCCTGTCCTTCCACTATGCCTACCCGCTTAATTTATTTTTTCCTGCTCTACTTCTCTTATTTTTCATCACATATTTCTTTCAAATCTGCAATATAACTTACCTATCCATTATACCTATGACTTATTTGCTACTTTCTTTTTCAGTAGATTTTCTTCTGTTTAGTTTATTCTCGAATTCCAAGGTGTTTGGGAAAACAACTAGACCATAGTAGGTACAGTGAAAGCTGATTATTTGAATTGGGTCATTCTTGTCATACCCAGTGAAAACAGAGTCAAGAGGGCAGGGGCAAAAAGGACTCAGGACACAAAACGTTGCTCCCCCAAAATGTAATTCACTGCAAGTCTGGCTGCTGAAACTGCCTGCTCTAACCTGACAACCATTTTATCTAATAGTCGCCAAACCAACCTGCTGCAAATCTAAGACTTACTTTACCCACCACCATCAGTCACCAGTCAGACGTTCCAGCTTCTCAGAACCTTACCAGTGCCACCGAACTTTCTCAAAGAGCAATAATTAAAATTTCTCTTTTTAGTAAAAACTCCAGCCCTTTCTTCATTCTTCAGACATGCTGAAGGCAACCTGGTCTGAATATATGCCCTGATTTGAGAATTATTTTTTCTTTTTTTTTTTTTTTAATAATGGTTTCACAAAGTTGTTTGCTTAATAAATTATTTCTTTTTTTTTTTTTTTTACCTTTTTTTTATTATTATACTTTAAGTTCTAGGGTACATGTGCACAACGTTCAGGTTTGTTACATATGTATACTTGTGCCATGTTGGCGTGCTGTACCCATCAACTCATCAGCACCCATCAACTCGTCATTTACATCAGGTATAACTCCCAATGCAATCCCTTCCCGCTCCCCACTCCCCATAATAGGCCCCGGTGTGTGATGTTCCCCTTCCCGAGTCCAAGTGATCTCATTGTTTAGTTCCCACCTATGAGTGAGAACATGCAGTGTTTGGTTTTCTGTTCTTGCGCTAGTTTGCTCAGAATGATGGTTTCCAGCTGCATCCATGTCCCTACAAAGGATACAAACTCATCCTTTCTTATGGCTGCATAGTACCATGGTGTATATGTGCCACATTTTCTTAATCCAGTCTGTCACTGATGGACATTTGGGTTGATTCCAAGTCTTTGCTATTGTGAATAGTGCCGCAATGAACATACGTGTGCATGTGTCTTTATAGCAGCATGATTTATAATCCTTTGGGTATATACCCAGTAATGGGATGGCTGGGTCATATGGTACTTCTAGTTCTAGATCCTTGAGGAATCGCCATACTGTTTTCCATAATAGTTGAACTAGTTTACAATCCCACCAACAGTGTAAAACTGTTCCTATTTCTCCACATCTTCCCCAGCACCTGTTGTTTCCTGACTTTTTAATGATTGCCATTCTAACTGGTGTGAGATGGTATCTCATTGTAGTTTTGATTTGCATTTCTCTGATGGCCAGTGATGACGAGCATTTTTTTTCATGTGTCTGTTGGCTGTATGCATGTCTTCTTTTGAGAAATGTCTGTTCCTATCCTTTGCCCACTTTTTGATGGGGTTGTTTGTTTTTTTCTTATAAATTTGTTTGAGTTCTTTGTAGGTTCTGGATATTAGCCCTTTATCAGGCGAATTATTTCTTTCTAAATTAAATGTTAAATTTAGAGGTTCCTCTTTACATTTCTATTTTGACTTCAACGGTCCTCATTAATATTTCTTGAATAAATGAATAAAAATAATCAGAATTAATGTGCATTTTGAAAAATCTCTTATGAAATATGAGAGAAAAATCCATTATATGCTTAGATCCTTAACTTGATTGGTATTCACCTTGAAATGTGCTCTTATCTTATGTAGTCTGGTTTTGAAATGTTAAGAAAAAAAATATACTTAAAAATGGATCTAGTCATTTTTACTCAGCAGTGCCATATCATTTGAAAAACGAAAACACTCTAAGGTGCTTTTGTTCCTTTGTTTTTGTTTGATTTGATTTTCTTTTTCTTTCTTTCTTTCTTTTTTTTTTCTTATGTGTTCAACCTCTTTAATGTGAATAACTGCTCTCAGTTAAACAGTCTCACAGCATCCACTTACAGTCTCCAAGTTGCCTTCACATTCTTTGTAAAAATAAAAGCTTAGTTAAAGACACTACTTTCTTTTATGGCACAATTTGTTTGCTCTTACACTGGTTCACTCTCTTTGCCATTTGATTTCCTCAACTGAGCAATTTATGACAGATTTTTAAGGTCTACTGTCCATTACAAACAGCAGGTTTTAAAAACTCCATCATCATCATAAGCTTAATGAGTAAATGGCTGGAAGCTCAGCAGCTTGGTGGGGGAAGTGTGTGGAGGTTTGACTCTGACAGCCAACTTGCTGTTGCTGTAATTAATAATGAAATGTTACATCTCTTGCTTTTTATGTGGAGACAGGGAAAGTGACAGGGATTATGGAGAGAAATAAATTTACATTGTAGCTTTATAAAGCATCCATAGCTTTAGGAGCTCAATACATACAAAATTGCTGTTAAGATGACAGTTCCCCAAGAAAGTAGTTACAAAAATATTTAAAGCTCTGGGCTGAAGAATTAGGACATTGTAAGAACAGAGAGGAAGAAAAGACACTTTCTAGTATCCTGTCCCTCCTTTCCTGCTGCTCAATTTCTTTCTACTCAGCTGCTTATAAAAAGATCAAAGATATAGCTAACTTGTCTCCCTGAGTGAATCTATTCAATGTCACCACCCACGCACTTTCCAACAGTGACAAAAGTTCCTATCACATTCCTCTTCTCAACTCACCTGATGGATCCCCCAACTACACCCCACCCCCTATCCTAGAAAATATTGTATTAAGAAGTGGAAGTACTGTGGGATTACCTGAAGGAGCCCTGTCAGTGAAGTCCATGTCATTGACTATTAAGTCAGGTTTACCACAAGGTAATAGCCCATAGCTCAAGCAGAACTCTCACCATCTCTATCCTTGTCCTTCTTCCGAATCAGTGTGCGTGTGCTATCTTTGCCTATTAGAAGTGATGGGTAGAACTCTTCATCTTTCCATTCATGGAATCTGAAGATGGTACAAGATCATGATGGTCATGCCAGCTTGGTAAACTGGTGGAAAATTAGGTGCAGACTCTCATAATGAGACAAAATATTATGTGAAGTGAAGCATCTTGGATAATGTTCTCTGCAATTCTTTTCCCATTTGCTTATTTATTCCTTCTTGTTTTCCCTGTGCCAACTGCATCATTGTTAATACGGCTACTTGATAAGTGGTTATTCCTCATCTTCAGCCATTATCCCATTTCATACCTAGCTAAAAGCCTTACTTGTGGATAAGAATAATCGAAAAAATGAAATTAACTAGTTAGATAACTACTGTAACTATCTTTTATGCTGAATTAAAATAACCTGATTAGGTGAATACTAGCATACTTTATTTTGACTGTTCACCATGAACAAGGGTATAAGTTTAATTTTGCATATGTACACATAATTATGTATAGATGTATATAATACAAACAAATTGAACCATTTTACTTATCCACATGAAATTGTTTCTTTCATATACAAATTGACTTGTAAATAAATTCATAATAGAGAAATTGCACATGTTCTGACAATTAGATTTTTGTATTATTATTGTATTTAGAACTTACTGTTAAAAATTTCATGAGGTAGTTAAAAACTAGATTAAAATTTGTAACTGAAAAATTTGTCATTTGGGTTGAATTACAAATACGAATCTAAGTTTTATCTTCAGTTCCTCAGAAAGGCTGAATTAAATCCCTTTTAACTAGTTTCTAAAATGTCAGAAGTGCTACAATTTTCCCACAGACTTCTGAATTGGATTTAGGGCAAAGTACAACTTGAAATAGATGAATGGATATGAGAGTTCACTAATGATCATTCTCAACTATCTGACTACAACATATTCTCAAAGACAAACTTGCCAAGTTAAATGATCAAAGGTATGCTATGAAATTCTTTTGAAGACCCAGATACCTTCTAGTTATAAGACACTAGTTAAAAATAAGCACCTCTAGAAATATTAAATAACAAAATCAATTTTACTCATTTCCCATAGAAGAAAAATTAAGAACATTTCAATGAATCTGAAAAACAATTTCATGTATTATCAATCTTTAATGATTTATGTTAAATTTCTGCTTATGTATCTGAGATGATCGTCAAAGTATTCAAACAGATAAAACCATTTCAGTGTTTTATCAGTTTCTAAAATGACAAATTATTTTCGGGAAATAATATTTAGTTTTGGAGTGGAATGTGTGATAATCAAAAACAAAACATGTTTGATCAAAACTAAAGCATCTGTGCAAAACACGGAACATGGCAACGTGAGGCAGTGGCTCCTTGGAATTTGGTTCAGTTAGTGTAGCTGGAAGGAATCCTGGACCTGAGTTGCATAGACAAGTTGGATGAAAAGCATATGTAACTTAAATCCCTGCAACTCCCCCACTCCTTCAATGGTCTCTTTTTTTGAAAGTATTTGGGGAAAAATAGATGTACCTGGATCAGGCCCTGTCTTTTGGTTTGACTTGTATTTGACTACAGGTATGAACCCCACCTAGGGATTTTCCTTTCCTGACCTGGTAAGAGCCTGGAAATTAACTATTAGTTGTCTAAACAATTATTCCCTGTTTCCCCCTCCTGTTCTTAAGGAGTTCGTTATTTTTTCCTCTCCTAGTCATGCACAATGCCTCTTGCACAAGGCTGCTGTATTCTTGGGGGAAAATACAACTAGGCATCCCAAAACAGCAACATCTTAAGATTGTGGATGGTTAATATAACCGTGGCAAGTATCTAACAGAAAAAGACAAATAATGTAAACACAACAGCAAAGTCACTTCATGGATTTGCCCTAGTTCCTAGCAAAGGCTCCCTGTTTGCAGGTCTATTCCTCAAACTCTCTGTGCTCTCAATCACTTCCAAAAATTTTATTTTTTTCCTCCATAAGACTCCCCTCATTTCCTCCTCCTGACTAAACTGGTACATCCCTCAAGCAGGTACTTCCACTCAACAGTGGAAAGAGGTTGTCGCACTTCCAATCAAGGCCTTCCATCTATATATCTATGTTTATCTATACCTGTATCTATTATCTATCTAATTAGAAGTAGAGACAGAGAGGGAGGTGAGGAGATTGAAATAGTAGTATAAGAAAAGAAGTTCCCAAAGGCAATATATCCTATAAAGACTTTGCAGGCCCTCCTTGGAGATACACGTTTTAAATTTTTATAAGGAAGAGCTTAAGTTCTCCTTTCCATAGTTTTTTGCTTCCTAATCATGCCCACTGCTGTGTAAGATAAAGGAGACACATTACAGTGCCTTTCAAAACAACCCAGCTCCCCTCGGCTATTAGATCTGAGGTTGCAGTATTTCTTTACCTTGGGCCAGATTAAATACTTAGGTAGGTCTCTCTACCCACCAAACATTTCTATAAATTGAGAGGGAGCTATAGATGAATCTATCCTTCCTTAGGTCTGGATAATCTGAGAATACTTCCTTCAGGTTCATGTAGCAGAAAGAAAAATACTTCCATTCTACCTAAAAAGAGTTTCTTGCAACTGAGATTTGCCTATTCACAGTGTGTGCAAAGTTGAGAGAAAAGAGCCACATTCGGGATATGGCTCTCTCTCAACAAGGAACATGGTGACCTAGAATGGTAGGAGTGGAGCCATTTAATCACTCAGGAAATAAATTTTGCCATTCCAGTTCTAAAACTCCAAGAGCATTTTTAGACAGGCATGCGGGAAGTAGAATACTGACACCAATAGCTAAAATCAATCTATCATATCCCAGCAACTATGGAGCCAAGTTGGGTTAGGACTATAGACAGAGGTAAACAATTAAGTCTGCAGAGCCTAACTATGTAACTAATTGGTGAAGATGCATTTTGCAAGCTGTGACAGTTGTGTGTAATTAATTGAAAAAGTATATTTCATCTATAAGTGGTAGCCAATGCTGAATTCCAGATGTTTGATTTCCTAGTTTTCTCAGAGATAGTCATTTTTAAAATGTTTATATAGAAACTAACAGTTAGACATATCTATACATAGAGTCGTACATGAATGTTCGTTGCAGCTTTAATATTAGCCCCAAACTGGAAAAACCCCAAATTTCCCTCAAAATTATAATAGATAAAATGGATAAATTCAATGAACATTGAATACTAAAATGAAATACACTAAGCAATCATAAGGAACTCACCACTGATGTACTCAATGATAAGAACAAATTTCAATAAATAAGATGCTGAGATAAAGAAGACAGAAACAAAATAATGCACACATCGGATGTCACTTATACAAAATTTAGAAAATGTATATCTTCTACATAATGACAGAACCTCAGTCAGTGGTTGCCTGTGTTCAGGGATTGAGATGGTGAGGGCATGTGAGAACTTTGTGTGTATGGTGGAAATGTGCTGTATCTTAATTGTGGAGATGGTTAGCAGGGGATGTACAATTGTCAATGTGCATCAAACTGTCTAATTTAATATACATTCTATTGTATGTTATAAATTGATTTTCTAAAAATCATATACACTAACTCAAACTTCTTATAGCTGAACACATTTTATATTAGGTGTTTATCTTATATTTACAGACAATGTCTAGTAAGCCTCAGAGATGTCCAGTGGGATCTGGGATTTGAACCCACATCTATTTCAATTTCTCCTCTCATTCCCTTTTTACACTCAGATTTTCTTTTAACATGCCCACATTTTCCCTATGACTAAACAATGAAAATAAACAGAACCTTTATTTTTAAGCTCTTATCCTACTTTGCTTCTTCTGTGCAAAGTTTTTAAAATAATAGTTGACATTTATTGCTTCTACTTCCATACCTCATCCATATCTTGCATTCTAAGGTCCATCACCCCCTTACTGAAACAGAGAAAAAAGTCACGATCATCCAGCACTGCCAGTGATTCTCAACTTTTTAAGTAATTGACTTTGCGTGTGTGTGTGTTTCTTCAGAATACTTTCTCCTCTTAAGATTTCTGGTTCCCTTTTACGTCTCCCACTGTCTTTCCATAATCTTTTTGCTTGACTCTTTAAACTCCTCCCTTTTTCCTTCTTTCCTGTTGTCTTCTCAAATAGATCTAAATTAATGCTTTCTGCATACTTATTTTGAGTCTTTTTGTGAGGTCTAGTCCAACTGGCAAAATATGGTATCTCAGTTTCCTACCATAAATTCATCATATCTCAAATTTAAATTTCTCATCTTTCTTAATGCAAAACACCTTGAACCTCAATTTAAACTTCATCATATTCTTCAACTTCTTCTCCCTTTGTTTTGTTACATAGCTTATTTTGGCAAAATCTTAGGATTTTTAATGTGTTTTTCATATGCATCACCTCTCCATATCTTTATAATTGTTCTGGCAAAAGTTTGTATTGATAATTAGTCTTAGTGATTATAATTATGCCCTACTTTTGCTTTCTGTAATTCATCCTACACACTGTTGCTAAGTAATAATACCACTAAATCACAGCTCAGCATATATATTTTATTGCCTGCTGGTTTTCTATATCTATGAGAAAATTTAATTCGAATGAAACAAAAACGATTAAACACGTAAAGCTGGAGCCCTGAAAAGCACCAGGCATGCTAAGGGCCAGGGATAGATAGATAAAAGAGCATATCCGCTATCTTTGTCTTAACATTCAAAGACCTGTTAATTTCCATTTCAACACGCACTTTTTGTGAATTTTATTTTCCACAGATCACTTTCAAGCATCCTTTGAAATAAACCCACTAAGATCATTTTGCCCAGAGCTTGCCCATTTTGTACCTCTGCTGAGATTTTTCTCATTTCTTGCAATTATGACAATATTAAGCGTAACCATAAAAACTGTAAGTATCATTTGTATAGCGTAACAGTAGGTCCAGTTCAACACTGACTAGCAACTCGCACACACCATTGCATTTCACCCTCACAACAATTCCATGTGGTTGGGTCAGCTATGTCTACTTTACAGATGAAGGTATGGAAACTCAGAGGTGTTACATAACTTGCTACCATCACACAAGTCACAAAACCAAGACAGTCTGTCACCTAAGAAACCCTAACCCTTCTCACCTTAATACACTGCCTTTATTATCCTACATTTAATTTATTTTTTATACAACTTTGTTCATGACAATCTTTGTTCCTTTAGTTGGAAGTTTATAATCTTCAGTTTCCCGAGAGGAAGATTTTATAGGTTAAAAGTTTTTGTCACTTGTCACTTAGCAACTTAACATTCTAGTCATTTATGCACAAGTTATTAACTCTACAAAATGTGAACAATTTGAAGACAAAAATTATGTCTCATGTATCTTGTCTATCCCACTGTAGCTCTTTACAGAGAGACAACACTCAGCAAATATTTATAGGAATAATGATGTGCAAATGTGCATACTTCTGTCTTACTAGAATACAATTTAGAAAACATACCTGACAAATGAAAAGTAGCATCAGATTATTCTTGTGCAAAATATTCCTCATTGGTAAACATTAATGCCTGGACTAAGTTTTGAAGATTGTACTTCTCAGTGGGAGAGAAGAAGTGGGAAAAAATTCTTTAGTGTGAGAATATCTTAGAGGAACAGCTATAGTTTTAAAAAATACTGCTTTCTTTTATTCCTGTTCTTTCTGTTTTATCATAATATTAAATTTGTATTTATAGTTGATATAAAAGGATATGTATCTTCAGAGATCGTGTGTCAAAATAATTGAAGGACATTTTTTGTCATTTGTGTGAAATAGAAGAAGTGATTTAAGTGTAGAAAATGATACCTATGTGTGTTAGAAATCAGTTTACATCCTGTAAGCAGGTAACAAAAAAGAAAAAAAGCTAGCTGGACTTTTTCTCATAGGATTACATTTTCTTTGGATGACAATGATAAAATGTCTCTTCACTATGTAAAAAGTCTCTTCACTATGTAAATTTGTCAATCTATGAATAGAGTGCATTATCTTACTGAGTTTCATCTTGCACCCTCAGCATCTATTATTCCTATTAACTCCAAGTTCAACCTCCACCTTGCCCTTTTCCTCTTCTAATTGGCAATGGGCAAATCATTTCTGCTCAAGATCAGGAGCTCATCTGTGGTTCTAACCTTGAACATCAATCCAACTCAAGAGTGAATCCCATTAGCATCAGACTAATAAATGCAAAGATCCAGTGAAGAACAATAATGCACTTTGGCTCGCACATCAATCTTTGGCACCTCAGAAACTAAGTGTAATGAACAGTAGGTCACAACCTATAGCTTTCATAAAATGTCCCAGTTGAGATAGCATATTACATATTTAAAACAGTGATGATGCCAGGTCATTCTGTCAGACATTTGTCAAGTAAGGATGTGCTCCTACACATCTAGCTCTGCTAGTAAACCAATATTCAGACACATAATGGCTGCCTGTATCTTCAGTTATCTCCATCCTATCTCATTCAGAGCTGCTTCCAGAGAGTCCAATACTACAGCCTTAGGCTATGGTATGATGATGGCATACCCTACAAACACATAAGCGCAACCTCAAATCTTCTAAATTGTACTGGTTCTGGGGTTCTTTTGCATAATCACTTATCTGAAAGGACAAGAAATAATTTGCAATTTCAGAGTGTGATGTAGAAGACCTGGATATTGCTCAACTTCCAACTACTGAGGGGAAGAAAAATAAGATTTTGGTCAATGTTCTGTGGTTCAAATATGGTAAAGTCATCCTGGAATCCTGGATTTGAGACTATTCCTCCTGACCTGTTCTTTCCATCCCATTTAATTACTTCTTTTCACCTACTTTTTCTCTCTCTCTTTTTTTTTTTTTTCGAAACAGAGTTCCACTCTGGTTGTCCAGGCTGGAGTGCAATGACACGGTCTTGGCACACTGCAACCTCCGCCTCCCGGGGTCAAGTTATTCTCCTGCCTCAGCCTCCAGAGTAGCTGGCATTACAGGCACGAGTCAACATGCCCAGCTAATTTTTGTATTTTTGTAGAGACCAGGTTTCACCATGTTGGCCAGACTAGTCTCGAAATCCTGACCTCTTGGCCCCTCAAAGTGCTGGGATTACAGGCATGAGCCACTGTGTCTAGCCATTTTTCTCTTTCACTTATTTATTTTAGCATCCTTCTCCCTTCTTATAGCTCATCTTTTATATGTTCTTATTTGAAAAAGCACAATATAGTTGTTTTTGATAGACTTAAAATGATTTCTGTGGCATGTTATGAATATGCAATACCCCCGCAATCCACCCCACACATATTTTGAGAATTTTTATCCTTCTTTGTAAAATTAGCCAGAAGTCCCTCTTTTAACACATGTTCGCTTCTTCATTCTTTGGTGAATTTTGTTTTTCCCATAAGACATATTTTAACACGGGAATGAATAAATGTATAGGGAACATGAGGCAACCTGTTTAACAGCCTTTTTATATGGCATTGGAGATGAGATAAAGAGCAATGGTCATTTACTTAAGATCTTGGTAATTAGCTGCTTGGAGTTTGCAAGGCCTGTAACCAGTCTTTTTGATGCATCTGCCATTTCTGCAAGTGGCTGGAGTGGAGGTACAAATGAAGCTGAATAGAGGAGAGACTCGGCAGCTGTATTTACTGATAGAGTAATTGCCTACTTTGTGAATAGGATGCATTCTGGAAGTATATCAAATATATAGAGCAAATACTCCAATAGAATAGAACAAGAAATTGCTATAGTAAAGCAAACTTTTCTTGATGTTTACCACTTTTTATATTTTACTCAAAGTGTATATTAGTTTTTTATATGCAAGGTAAACTGATAATTTCAACATAATCTGCACTACTTTGAAAAATGTACACCAAGGCCTTTCGTGACTTGTATACAGTTCTGGCCATTCTTTTTATCTCAAACCAAAGAAAGATATGATGCTGGCAGTAGCTTTTTGTTAGTGCCTCATAATATCTAATAGCAGAAAGTGAGCCGCATAGCAGAGAACATTAGTTTTTATGTATCTACAGGACAGAAGGGCCACTTAACTGATGGCTCCAGGTTTCCTTTGATATAATCTAATGTTCCTATAACCTCAAAGACTGAACACATTTCCCTAAGTGCTTCACTTAGCACCCAGGAGCAACTTGGCATCTCCGCAGAATAAAATTCATTGTTTTAATGTAGATTAATAAATATGTACTTATATATATTCAGGTCTATAATAGTTTACTCCTATGTAAGCTTTATTAAAAGCATTGGTATGTTTTACATAAAAAGTTAATGTGAATATTAGAAAAATAGGACAATATTAAAGTAGTTTGTAGAATCCGCCCCAGCCCCCCCCAAAAAAAATGAATGAAATACACAATAGATTAAAAAAAAAAATACAATGAAAGTGAAATGAGGAAAAGGTTGAATTTTCCCCTTAAATTTCACAATGTGTCAGCCAGACAGAGCATAATTTTGGAATAAGCAAAAAGCAAGGGAGTTAATACAGGGTTTCTCCTTCTATCAGATATTTTACTTTGGCAGAAAGTAGGAAGAATATCTCAAAAACCTCACTGGTGTTCTTAAACTGAAGGTGGAGACAGGGCATGCAGGCTACTTGAGGAAAGACTGTGATGTATACCTGGAACACACTTGCTCAGTATGAATCCATGGCAACCTCAGGTCTAGGCCAGAAGTCGTGCAGAGTACTTCCTTGCAGAGGTTGGTGGTAGAAATGCAGTCTAACATGAGCCATTGACTCCGCTGGAACTAACTAAAACCAGTAGAGATGGCTAAGCCACTAAAGAAACAAAACTCAACAAAAAATATGGTTGTCCAAATGTCCATCAGTGATAGACTGGGTAAAGAAAATGTGGCATATATATACCATGGAATACTATGCAGCCATAAAAAAGAAAGAGTTCATGTCCTTTACAGGGACATGGATGAAGCTGGAAACCATCATTCTCACCAAACTAGCAAAGGAACAGAAAACCAAACACCACATGTTCTCACTCATAAGTGGGAGTTGAACAATGAGAACAAATGGACACAGGGAGGGGAACATCACACACCGGGGCCTGTCGGGGGGTAGCAGGCAAGGGGAGGGAGAGCATTAGGACAAATACCTAATGCATGTGGGGCTTAAAACCTAGATGACAGCTTGATAGGTGCAGCAAACCACCACGGTATATGTATACCTATGTAACAAACCTGCACGTTTAGCACATGTATCCCGGAACTCAAAGTTAAAAATATATATATATGGTTTTATCAAACCCCAAATCTTGATAATATAAAAACTTAAAAAAAAAAGTAGCCCACTCCCCTTGAAGCAAGGACAGGTGCACCTTACACAGGAACAGACATCCTCTGAAATGCAATTATTTTGCCTTTTGTTTGTTTGTTTGTTTTGTTTTTTCTACTCTTTCTTTTTAATGTAAAGAGTAATGATGCAGTAATAGAATTATAACTGGTGGCATCACTGGGCCGCATCTTAGTAACCTTAGCTGAAGAGCTGTATAAATATCTCATGCACATGTTCTGAAAGAAGCAGAGCTTTGCGGCCCAGAGTGATAAGGAGGAAAAAATAAAAGATGCCTCCATACATTCAGAGATCCTCACCCATGAGAAGATCAGACCCGGGGAAGATAAATTTAAGAAGATTAATAGAGTATGGGATCCATATATTAGCTGAAATAAATTAATAAATAAATAAGAAAAGGAAGAAGGAAAGCAACATAAAGAGGAAAAAGGCACTGAAGAACCTACTCCCGAAAAACACATGCCAGGAAACAAAAGACAATTAAATTGTGTTTATTTTTGCTCCTGATTATGTGCAATAAAATGTGTAACTCATTCAAAAGGAGGTTAGAGGTTAAAACAACAACAACATTAAACAGTAGAATGAGATGGCCAGGGCATGCACAGACCTCAGGAAGTAAGCTGTTTTTCAAAAAATAAGCAAGGCCGGGCATGGTGGCTTATGCCTTTAATCCCAGCACTTTGGGAAGCCGAGTTAGGCGGATCACTGAGTTCAGCACTTTGAGACCATCCTAGCTAACACGGTGAAACCCCTTCTCCACTAAATATACAAAAAAATTGGCTGGCCGTAGTGGCGCACCCATGTAATCCCAGCTACAGGGGAGGCTGAGGTTGCAGTGAGCCGAGATCCTGCCACTGCACTCCAGCTTGGCGACAAAGCGAGACTCCTTCTCAAAAAAAGAAATCAGCCGGGAGTGATGGCGCACGCCGTAATCCCAGCTACTCGGGCGGCTGAGGCAGGAGAATCACTTGATCCCGGGAGGCTGAGTTTGCAGTGAGCTGAGATTGCACCATTGCACTCCAGCCTGGGCAACAGAGCAAGACTCCATCCCAGAAAAAAAAGAAAAAAGAAAAAGAAAAGGAAGAAAAGAAAAAATTTACAGAAGAGATTTTTAAAAAATTGAAAAACTCAAGGAAAAGAAATAATGTACCTTATTGTTTAAATGCTACACTTTGGCATTAAAGAAAGCGTGGCTCGGATTCTAACGCTGCCATTTTCTAATGTGGTTGACCTTGTCTGACCAAGACATTTCAATATTTATGTTCTCATCTTTAAAATCAGGAAAATAATTAAATCCCATTTGTCTGGTTGTGATGAGGATTAACTTTATTACTACAAAATCACATAGGACAGAGCAGAAAACAATGGCAACACATTTTTCTTTTCAAAGTTTTAAAATAGAAAAGGGAAAAAAAGAAAAATCAATCATCTGTATGCCTTATAACCTTCTAAAACCTGAGATATCTCAGATGGAATTTTTGTCTTTCAATTCCTTTTTCTCTGTCTTTCTAGACCACAAAATAAATTGAACCACTGCCTACCCAGTTGCTAATACTAAACTTTGGATTTGTCATCTTCACTTCCCGAATTAGTCAGAATTCTTCATAGAAAAAGAACCAACAGGATACATAATATCTGATGACAGTCTTAGTTTTGAGGACTGCAATAGCAAAATACCACAGACTAGGTGGTTTACTAGCAACAGAGATTTATTTCTCATAATACTGGAGGCTGGGAAGGCCAAGATCAAGACATAGACAGATTTGGTGTCAGGTGAGATCCCCCTTCTTCGTTCACAGATGACTGTCTTCTCACTAGGTGCTCACATAGCAGAAGGAATGAGGGAGATCTCCAAGGTCTCTTCTATATAGGCATTTATCCTGTTCATTGAGCTATACCTACCACAAGCCCCACCTCCTAATACCATCATGTTAGATGTTAGGATATCAACGTATCAGTTCTGGGGGAGACACAAACATTCTTTCTATAGCACATATGGATTTATTTTAAGGAATTGGCTCACATGATTATCTAAGCTAAGAACTCCCCAGATATTTAGGATGATTTGTCAGGCTAGAGACCCAAGAGAGCCAATGGTTTAGCTCTAATTCAAAGTCTGAAGGCCTGAGAACAAGGAGAGCCGATGTGGTTCCAGTCCAATGCTGGTAAACTCAAAACCCAGAAAGAGCTGATCAGTGTTTCAGTTAGAGTCCAAAGGCAGGAAATAATTCAATATCCTGGTTCAAAGATAGGCAGAGAGGTCTTTCTTTCTCAGCCTTTTTGTTCTATTCAGGCCTTCAGCTGATTAAACGATGACCATTCACATTACAACAAGCAATCTGCCTATTCATTCTACCAATTCAAATATTAATCTCATACAAAAATACCCTCACAGAAACATCAGTGTAAACTCTCATGGTGCTTACATTCCACTGAAATACATGGCTTATAACCAAATAACTGTCTATAGAGGAAGGTCAGGAGACGCTGTGTACTATGAGGAAAAGTTAAAGCAGAAGAAATGATAAAACTGATAGTGTAGTGAGGAATAAGGGAAATAGGAGATGAGTCCTTCAGAAGATCTTGTGGCGCCTTGTAAGCCAAGGCAATGAGTTTTGTTTTGTTTATTTGTCTGTCTGTTTATTTTGTTTTTGTGAGATGGAGTCTCACTCTTTTGCCCAGGCTGGAGTGCAGTGGCACGATTTCAGCTCCCTGCAACCTCTGCCTCCTGGGTTCAAGCTATTCTCCTGCTTCAGCCTCTCAAGTAGCTGGGATTACAGGCATATGCCACCACGCTCACCTAATTTTTATATTTTTAGTAGAGACGGCGTTTCACCATGTTGGCCAGGCTGGTCTTGAAATCCTGACCTCAGATAATTCACCCACCTAGGCCTCCCAGAGTGCTGGGATTACAGGCATGAGCCACTGTGCCCAACGGTGAAAAGCATTGAAAGATCCCGAGCAGAGAACTAACATACCCTAATAAGTTTTTTTGTTTGTTTGTTTGTTTGTTTTTTTTAATTGCTGCCATGTGGGATCAGATTTGGGCATGAATGAAGGCGCTGTGGCGGTCAAAGTGGTTACTTTGAAGCTAACGTGTTCAATAATTGCACCTATATATAATAGAGTAAAAAGACAGCACAATTAATCTATGATGTTTTAAGTTCAGGCAGTCATTATCTTTGATGGGGGATTTGTAACTAGAAGTGAACAAAGGGGTTTTCCAGAGGGCTGATAATGTTCCATTTCCTGATAGGTACATCAGTGTGCTAATTTTGTGAAATAAGATCTAGTTATATACTGATGACATGAGGAATTTTATGAATATAAAAGTTAATAGCCCCTTATATAAAAAAGAAATACACAAAAATATGTATACATAAATGTTTACGTGACTTCATATACAGCTTATATTGCATTTGCAATAATAGGGGACATTATAGACAAAAACTTAATGTTAATTATCAAGAATTGTATCCTACTCGCAAATTAACAAGTTTCAGAGATGCTACTAGAAACATGAGACTCCTGAATCAGATGTAAAAGACTGTCTCATTCATGACGTAGTAGGCAGCATGAACTGCATGTCTCTGTTAGTTCTTCTTGCCCTCCTAATGCTAAATGGATGCTGTGAAACAGCCCGTCGATGCTGGGTAGCTTTGTGTGACAGCTAAGGACCCCTGAGTTTAGGATACCAACGATCTTATAAGGGGGCTGCTTGCAAACATGCCTGATCTTTGTCAAGGGAAAGGAGATATTATCTCCATCTTCCAAGGCCATTTACTATGCACACATCCTTGAAATGAGAGTCTGAAACAAATGCCGTCAATACCTCTTCCGAATATGTGTAGAACTGCTAGATACCCATGGAAAATTGCCTGTCAACATTCAGAAGTGGAAAAGAACTTTGTCTTGCTCATAATATAGGTATAAGTCTGAATTTTAAATTTGTTAACTGAAATGTAAGCTTACTGTTTTGCCTTCACAATCTTACAATTTTGAGATAAACTCAACTTCAAAAAATTTAATTACATATAATTTTGCTAAATATTTAGTTGATTAATACCATATTTAAAACAATTTTTCCACTAAATTATTTTACCTGTGTTATCTCTATTAGGTTCTCCAGAAAAGTAACCTTGTGATGATGAAATTATTAAATTTGATTTTTTAAAAACCTGTATATTTGAGGTATAGAAGTTACGTAATAAATTGAATAAAGAAATTAATGCTTTGCCTTCCATCTGGATTCCAGATTAAAGAGTCAAAATTGTAATCATTACTCTCAATCCAATGAAAGAAAAGAAAGAAAAGTAAACAAAATCACGTCAAAAACAAATGCCAGATTACTTTTTATAAGTTATGTCTACAAATTATATCATTATTGATTCCATAACCATTGTTCTTTTTGCATAAATATTTTCACATTTCCATGTATTAAAGAACAAGTTAAATATATTATTCATTATGTCAAAAATGATATAAAATCTATACAAATATACTATTGTGTCTTTCATAAAAATATGTCAACATATCATTTTATTATCACAGTATTCCTTTCTTTTGCCTGTGGAGCTTGAATAACCAATTGCTTTTTTAACCTCAAATGTGATTTTTCTCATACATATAATACTTCATCTTCTGATACATAATGTTTGTCCTTTATTCTTGGGGACTTTTGGCATGTGACTATGAATTGGAGGATGGGGGGTTAATTGAAATTCCACTGAATATGTATATTTGTTTTTTTCTGTCCTGGTATTACTAGTATTCCTTCTAGTTTTCAACCATGATGTCAAGGACAAAATTAACGTTTTGTTTACATGGTGCAACACAACTATGATGATACTTAATAAAAAGACATTTAACCTCTGAGAATTTGGATCCATAAGAAAACAGTAGCTCTAGGAGTTTCAGTTACCAAAAAAGGAAGTGATGATTCAGTTCTGTACAGAGTTGAAGGAAATAAAGTATCAGAGATTTTTCCCCTTGATTTCCTAGGGGTGCAAAAATAATAACAGGCAGCAAGGCAAGTTTGTTACACTTTGCTTTACTTTCAGAAAACCACCCTTTTTCTTTTGGAATGAATTTTTCTTGTTCACATGCAAATTGTCTCCTCTTTAATGAAGTTTTTGTTAGCATCCTTTTATTTTGAGAATAATATCAATGTTTAACAATGAAAATCACTTATCTCCAAGCAAACCAGGAACTCTAATATGTATTTGGAGTTTTAGCCATTTGAAAGCTAGATATATATCATATTTTCATTTTTTTCTTTCTCATGCAAATGACAGTACTTTGTGTGAATAAATAGAAAAGATAATCGAGTCATGGATACCTTGTAGAGTTCGGTAATACTTTTGGCTATGAAGGCATGAAGTATTTTGACAAGAACCGATAACTTATATATTGAAATGTCAACCCTTCCTTTCAATGCATCTTTAGAAGTAGATGACTGGTGGGGTGCTGTGACTCACACCTGTAATCCCAGCACTTTGGGAGACCGAGGTGGGCAGATCACCTGAGGTTAGGAGTTCGAGACCAGCCTGGCCAACATGGTGAAACCCCATCTCTACTAAACATACAAAAATTAACCTGGCATGGTGGCATGCACCTGTAATCCCAGCTACTTGGGAGGCTGAGGCAGGAGAATTGCTTGAACCAGAAGGCAGTTTGCGGTAAGCCGAGATCAGGCCACTGAACTCCAGCCTGGGCAACACATCGAGACTCCATCTCAGAAAAAAAAAAAAAAGAAGTAGTAGAAGATTGAGTAGTGTCCAGTGTTATACTGTTCTTTAGCAATATTGGGTACATTGAAGCCAAAAAGAATGCCAGTGTTCACAACTTTATAGTAAGAAGAGAGAAGACTTAAATTGAGCAAAGTATTAGTGTTTGCCTGTCTCCTGACAAAGAAATCTGCAGGTAATATACACAGTCTTTACTTTCTCAGCACTCAAGTTCTTGATGAG
This sequence comes from Papio anubis, assembly GCF_008728515.1. NCBI lineage: Eukaryota > Metazoa > Chordata > Mammalia > Primates > Cercopithecidae > Papio > Papio anubis. Next base: position 21,354,822 of record NC_044980.1, on the reverse strand, counting down.
GTGCCAAGAGATGTACATAGGAAAAATTGGAAAGGCGATCCTATTATGTCTTCTTGTTCTCAAATTGTTCATCTTCTTATCATCTTCACTGTCAATACTCCACTTTTTCACTGCAATTATCACTCCCCAGAACAGAACTGTCGACGTGGCCTGCTTACCAACTTCATGCCCAACTATCCCCCACCCCAACTATACTCCTTGTTTTTATTCTAGTCGGAATATCAATTAGGGTAATAATAATACAGTCCTTATGGAAGCTGTCTATGACACATTCAGATGTATGATGTAGAAGATGGTGAAGAGAAAAACAAGAGACCCATGCGAAGTAGACGGAAGTCTGTGCATAATTGAGAGAAAGAGGGAGACAATATTGTTCGGAAGTGTAATAGTGAAGACTCCGTGACATTTTAGGATCCTAGAGAGTAAGAAAAGGCAGACATTTTAGCAAAAAAATCTACATACTTTTTCATGTGTGAAAGGTATATGAATAAAGAGATGATGCATAATTTGGAGCTCTGAATCAATCTTAAATATTTCAGTTTTTAAATGCACTTGAATCAGGAAGCCACCACAATGCTTTAATCATGAAGTGTTGTGTAGCAGTCTAGGCCAGAGTCACAAGAGGTTATTGTGGCATGCAGTGAGATGGTGGTTTTAGAGACCACTATAACAAATGATTCTGAGATATGTAGAAGGCTGAAACAATACACTGAGTGATGTATTAAAATTGAATTTTGTGGGAGAGGGAATGGAAAAATGATTCACTTAAGATTAATTTAAATGCCTTCTGTATTGTGCAACTAATTTACTGGATGTCCCATCCACATGAATAGCAATCATTAAAGCAGTACTAAATTTGCGTATAAAATCATGTGTTTTGTTGTGAAAAAATCGTGTTTGTTGGGACTGTGTATCTAAGCATATATAATAAACAAAGAGTTGGATATACTTGACTTATGTTTCTTAGGAAAGAATGGAGGTAATTGTAGGAAAATAGCTTGATTCTGCATGGTTCTGGAGTTGAGGTCTCTCTATTATTTTTTCACCATTTTCTTCATATATGAGTTTGCACAAACTATTAGATTTCTAGTGCCACTTTGGCTATCTGTAAAATAGGAGTAATGATAGCACTTAAACTTACTGAATTACTATAAGAATTAAATGATGTTATCTATGTTAAGTTTACTCCTCTACAGCAAATAATCAGGGAAGGTTTTCTCATTATAACATTATCTGTTTTTTTCTTTTTCACATAGGATATTGCTTATCTAACATCAATACTATTACAATTATACCCATATAAGTATACACATGCAATGATGTAACCCCATTAAATCAGAATTTTTGTCTCACATATCTTTGCTGTTCTAGTGTTGCCCAGCACTTAAGCACTCTTTATTGTTTATAGATTTAAAACGAATAACATTTCTACTCGTCACTCCAGAATTGGATTTTGTCCAGCTTTTAAAATCAAGCACCAATAGCTCTTGGCAGTGATACACACACACACACACACACACACACACACAATTTCTATATATATATATAAATATATATATAATTTACATATGTAAGTATATAATTTTGGGGAATAGAATAGTGCATGGATTCTGGAGCACACATTTCACGACTTGATTTTATGCTTTCATAATTTTCATTTAGGATTTTTGTATGTTTATTCAAGTCACTTCAAATAAATAAGCTATTTAGAGTCTGGCTCTTTGTCTTGAACTTGTTTCTTATTCCTTAAAGCTACTAGAAATAATTTAGTATATACAAGAAGTTAAATCAATATTTCATAGAGTCATAGCACCTAAACAGTGGCATGGAAATTAGAGTGAGTGACCTTTCATTGTACACTGCGGATGAAACCATGGCCCAGAAAACCTACCTAACTTGAGTGAGTTTATGAACTCCAGTAAAGCAGAGGCTGGCCTAGAATTGGACTTTATAACATCTATTTGTCACTCTGCCATAACGTATTGCTTCTCTGTTCACTCATTTCTTCACCAAGAAACAACAGAAAAAAAGAGAGGAAAAAAAATACGTATTAGAGCACTCAAGTTACTTGGAAACCAGTAATGATGGAAATAGTGCACTGGCATTAAAAAAAAAAAAAAAAATTAGAGTTGTGGATGACCCAGCCTAGCTGAATGAAGATAGCATCTGTCACTTTGTTAGTTTCCTATTGTTGTTGTAACAGATGATCACAAATGTAGTGGCTTAAAACACCATTTATTATCTACAGAAACGAAGTTCTGTGGAAGTGAAGTCTAATGTGGTGTGGCTATTTTTCTGCTTAAGATATCGCTGGGCTAAAACCAACATATTGGCCAGGGCTACACTTCTCATTTGGGGCTTGGATTATTTTCTTAAACGCATTGGTTTTTGGAAGAATTCAGGTAAATTCAACTGTAGGACTGTTGATTTCCTTGACACATAGCGCCCCTTTCATCTGCAAGCTCATGTGATTAGATTGGTCCCACCCATATAAACTAAGGTGCTTTCCCTTTTTTAAAGTTAACTGGTTAGTAACGTTAATTACATCTGTAAAATCATTTATGCTATACAATGTAACATGTTCATGAATATGACATGAGGAGATAAAAGTCATGAGGACCAGCCGGGCATGGTGGCTCATGCCTGCAATCCCAGCACTTTGGGAGGCCAACCTGGACAGATCACAGGGTCAAGAGATCAAGACCATCCTGGCCAACATGGTGAAACCCCATCTCTACTAAAAATACAAAAATTACCTGGGTGTGGTGGCGTGTGCCTGTAGTCCCACCTACTTGGGAGGCTGAGGCAGGAGAATCACTTGAACCCAGGAGGCAGAGGTTGCAGTGAGCTGAGATTGTACCACTGCATTCCAGCCTGGTGACAGAGTAAGACTCTGTCTAAAAAACAAAAAAAAAAAAAGTCATGAGGACCTAAATTGTGCCCATCCTTGTCACAACCCAAAGCTCAAATATTGCTAAAAAGGAAATGGTATCAGCCCTGATAACAAATGTATAGCATTTCAAATTTGTCAAATAATGAAAGGCAACATGAATCACATAATATTATAGCCAATGTATATTTTATGAATGGTAGATTCAAACAGAAGTACAACCAATAAAAAACTTGGTGCTGTGAAGCAACTGATGGCAAGATATTGCAATGTCTTTTTAGCTGCTAATTTCATAATGCAGGTTCTGATCTTATTATCATATCCATTTTTGAAGCTGAGCATAAAATATGTGTTTGTAACTATGTGAATGTTCTGAAAACATTAAGAATAAATTATAATTTCTAAAATGAAATTAAAACAAGTAACAAAGCTGTATTCCATAAACATAGCTATTATGGCAACAGACAATGTGATCTTTTGGTTAAAATACATAGCGCTCCACAGTCTGTATATAAAAGTCAGTCCTGGGAGATAAGTGAAAGTCATGTTGTCAATACTATCAAGAGCATTAAGATTTGATAGTGTTTGAATACTATCAACCAGCATCTATGTAAATAAAAGAGTGTTTATCTGGGTGGTTAAAAGAGAATGTAGATTACCCTGGGATTTATTGACTGAAACCAAGATGTAAACTTTAAACCTCTTTGTTCCTGGATTGTTGGTCTCAAGATTGTTCTCCTGAGATTTGCAGTTGCTGCAATGAACAAGTAATGCTTCAAAATCTTCACCTCTTTGTTTTCAAATCCTCTGTGTTGTTTTGTCTGGGAATCTATTTTATTTATTATTCTTAAAAGTGAAGCCATTTGGACACTCTTACTTGATTTCTCCTTTTCAGAAAGAAATGGTATGTAATGTACTAATATCCTGGATTTTCTTTTGTTTACATCAATGTAAAGGAAGAAACTATCTGACATAACATAGCTTCAAACAGAATCCTTATGTACACACTGATTCCATATATGGAAACCACAACACTACTCTTCCCCCAAAATTGAGCAACAATATAAGAAGAAAAGAAGTCTTTATTCTTTTATTTTTAACAACAACAAATATCACAGGTGCAGCAGTTTTCATGATAACAAGTTGTTACACAATATTGTTTTGTTCTCAATGTAGTAAGCAAACTGCTTAATAATTTAAGAGATCCCCTTTATAGTCATTTTCTTTAGAAATCTAATTCTCTGTAACTATTTTCTATAGTTAGACACATTTTATAGGTGTAACCAATTGTCCAGAACTCTAAAGGAATCATCAAGGGCAAGACAGAATATGCTCAGAGTAAAGACTAAACAAGAAGTTTTATATCATTAGAAAATGGTCATACAGAAAATGATTTTTTTTTATCATGTAGAAAAGCATATAAAAGAAGGTTTCAGTGGCACACAGTACCAATCACACTCCAACCGAGAAAACAAAATCCATTCAAGAGCATTTGAAACAGATAGAATTCAATGCGGGCAACTGATAATAGAAAGTAGAATAGCTGAGACCCCAACTAGGTACAGTAAGGCAGCCTAACAAAAAGCTACTACTGCTGTTGCCTGTGGGGATGTAGTATTTCTAAAACACTGGGACTGAGTCACCCAGTGAGAGCGGGAACCAAGCAGGCCTCTTCTGTGGAAACTCCAAGCCAGCTGCTAGAGATGCCTCCTGATGTCATATTGGAAAAGAAGAGATGTCCAGGTTTTTCCCTCTGGCTCTCCAGAGGCCCTCCACTGCTTCTGATTGGTTGAGGTCAGAGTAAGCAGAAAGCTCAGAGGAAAGCAGAGAATAGTGAAATATTAAAATAGGAATGACCTCTATATAATCTCAAGGGAAATTATAATAAAGCAAAGAGGAAAAGCAGAGAGAATAAGAAACTATTCTATTTTGATATCTATTAGAATAACTGCATTTTGGTTCAAAGAAAAGAGTCAAACTCTGTAAAATATTTGAGATTTAGTCTGAGCCAAATATGAGTAACCATGGCCTGTGACACAGACCTCAGAAAGTCCTGAGACTATGTGCCCAAGCTTGTTGGGGGAGCAGCTTGGTTTTATACATTTTAGAGAGGCGTGAGACGTCAAATACATTTAAGAAATACATTGGTTTGGTCCAGAAAGGTGGGGCAACTCAAGCAGGGACTTCCAGGCTATAGGTAAATTGAAACATTTTCTGATTGAAAATTAGTGAGTTTATCTAAAGACCTGGGATCATAGAAGGGAAATGTTCAGGTTAAGATGGAAGATCCTGGAGACTAAGATTCTTTTGATGACTGCCCTTAGAGACAATAGGTGACAAGTGTTGAAAATGTGCTAGACTTTTAGTTAATCTTTTAGGATTGGGAGAACCTATAATTAAAAATATATATATATATAGCTATGTTAATAGAGATTCTTTACAGATGCAAATTTTTCCCCCACAAAGGACAACTTTGCAGGGCCATTTCAAGCTATGGCAAAGAAACATGTTTTGGGGTAAAATATTTCAACTTTCTTCCTTGTCTCGTAATGTTATGCCACAGTAAGACTGTAAAGTAAGTCAGATATATAGGGTTAAATAACACCCATCTGATGAGAATTTATGAATTGTAGGGCATGACTCCCCAGGCCCCTTTGATAGGAACCTGGGCAAGACAAAAATATCAGAGTTTAGTCCTCAGATGATGATTTCTTCGTAAGTTTAAAATAACTACGACCATGCTTAATTGAAAGCTCACTGTGTGTCATGGGGTGTACTCATCTCTTTGCTTATATTCTCTCACAGTATAAAATGAAAAGTTCTGTTAAATTGTGCCTTTAATGTATATCTGTGCTTAGAAACATTTAGCTGCAAAATAGAAAAAGACTTGCATAAAGTCATATAGCCAGGAGGTTACAGAGTGGGTAATCACGTGCAGATTTTTACTTCAGAATGTTTCTTTGACCACTACACTGTTAATGCCTCCATGACAAGATTGCTAGCAAACTTGGCTAAATTATTTTGATAAATATTTTGATTCAGCTTTGCTGAGTTTGGAGATCGATATCATCTTAGTGTTAGAGTTTTTAAATGCAATTAATAGTTGAGGGGGAAAAAAAAAAGACCATGACAGATCATAAAATTAATCTATATTACAAAATACTTATAGCAAGAGTAAGGAAGTTCAAATAATTCTACTGACCTTTTAGTTTAAGTTAGTGTGTGTTTGGATTAGTAGCTCATGTAATCGTCCGACTAAAAAACATAACTGAAAGTGGATTTGTTGAATAGGGTAAGTGTGGCCAAAACTGCTAAATTTAATGAAGAGAAATGTGTGTGTGTATGTATACACAAATGAACGAGTCAAAAAAGAACAAACAAGAAAAATATATTTTTCTTCTCTTTGAAATAGAAAATTAGAGAGTTTGAAATAGAAAACTTTTTCCCCTTGTCCTAGACAAAAAGCCTCCCAGGCTTATCAAGAGTTCTCACATCAGAGTGCTTTTTAGAAAAAGTCAGGAAACGTATTCAGTTGAGTTGAAGTCTTTTTTTTTAATTACAAAAGATTTTGATTTACTATATACTTTTATTCATCCTTTCACTTTAGCAGAAAAAAAAAAAAAACAGAAAGAGCAGAGGGGCTTAATTTACCTAATAATCTTGAATGGCCTCTAAACAATTTCTAAATACATTAATATTGTATTGTATAATGTTATAGGGAATTACCTAAAGAAGATTTTCAAATAATATGAATATTAAATTATTTTTATGTCTTATTTTTAAAATTTTTTTTATTATACTTTAAGTTCTAGGGTACATGTGCACAACGTGCAGGTTTGTTACATATGTATACATGTGCCATGTGGGTGTGCTGCACCCATCAACAGGTCAGCACCCATTAACTCGTCATTGACATCAGGTATAACTCACAATGCTATCCCTCCCCCCTCCCCCCACCCCGCGACAGGCCCCAATGTGTGATGTTCCCCTTCCTGTGTCCAAGTGTTCTCATTGTTCAGTTCCCACCTATGAGTGAGAACATGTGGTGTTTGGTTTTCTGTTCTTGGGATAGTTTGCTGAGAATGATGGTTTCCAGTTGCATCCATGTCCCTACAAAGGACACAAACTCATCCTTTCTTATGGCTGCATAGTATTCCATGGTGTATATGTGCCACATTTTCTTAATCCAGTCTGTCACTGATGGACATTTGGATGGATTCCAAGTCTTTGCTATTGTGAATAGTGCCACAATAAACATACGTGTGCATGTGTCTTTGTAGCAGCATGATTTATAATCCTTTGGGTATATGCCCAGTAATGGGATGGCTGGGTCATATGTTATTTCTAGTTCTAGATCCTTGAGGAATCTCATACTGTTTTCCACAATGGTTGAACTAGTTTACAATCCCACCAACAGTGTAAAAGTGTTCCTATTTCTCCATATCCTCTCCAGCACCTGTTGTTTCCTGACTTTTTAATGATTGCCATTCTAACTGGTGTGAGATGGTATCTCATTGTGGTTTTGATTTGCATTTCTCTGATGGCCAGTGATGATGAACATTTTTTCATGTGTCTGTTGGCTGTATGCATGTCTTCTTTTGAGAAATGTCTGTTCCTATCCTTTGCCCACTTTTTGATGGGGTTGTTTGTTTTTTTCTTGTAAATTTGCTTGAGTTCTTTGTAGGTTCTGGATATTAGCCTTTTATCAGATGAGTACATTGCAAAAATGTTCTCCCATTCTGTAGGTTGCCTGTTCACTCTGATGGTAGTTTCTTTTGCTGTGCAGAAGCTCTTTACTTTAATTAGATCCCATTTGTCAATGTTGGCTTTTGTTGCCATTGCTTTTGGTGTTTTAGACATGAAGTCCTTGCCCATGCCTATGTCCTGAATGGTATCACCTAGGTTTTCTTCAGGGATTTTTATGGTGTTAGGTCTAACATTTAAGTCTCTAATCCATCTTGAATTAATTTTTGTATAAGGAGTAAGGAAAGATCCAGTTTCAGCTTTCTACTTATGGCTAGCCAATTTTCCCAGCACCATTTATTAAATAGGGAATCCTTTCCCCATTTCTTGTTTTTCTCAGGTTTGTCAAAGATCAGATGGCTGTAGATATGTGGTATTATTTCTGAGGACTCTGTTCTGTTCCATTGGTCTATATCTCTGTTTTGGTACCAGTAGCATGCTGTTTTGGTTACTGTAGCCTTGTAGTATAGTTTGAAGTCAGGTAGTGTGATGCCTCCAGCTTTGTTCTTTTGACTTAGGATTGTCTTGGCAATGCGTGCTCTTTTTTGGTTCCATATGAACTTTAAAGCAGTTTTTTTACAATTCTGTGAAGAAACTCATTGGTAGCTTGATGAGGATGGCATTGAATCTATAAATTACCTTAGGCAGTATGGCCATTTTCGTAATATTGATTCTTCCTATCCATGAGCATGGTATGTTCTCCATTTGTTTGTGTCTTCTTTTATTTCACTGAGCAGTGGTTTGTAGTTCTCCTTGAAGAGGTCCTTTACATCCCCTGTAAGTTGGATTCCTAGGTATTTTATCCTCTTTGAAGCTATTGTGAATGGGAGTTCATTCATGATTTGGCTCTCTGTTTGTCTATTACTGGTGTATAAGAATGCTTGTGATTTTTGCACATTGATTTTGTATCCTGAGACTTTGCTGAAGTTGCTTATCAGTTTAAGGAGATTTTGGGCTGAGATGATGGGATTTTCTAAATATACAATCATTTCATCTGCAAACAGGGACAATTTGACTTCTTCTCTTCCTAACTGAATACCCATTATTTCTTTCTCTTGCCTGATTGCCCTAGCCAGAACTTCCAACACTATGTTGAATAGGAGTGATGAGAGAGGGCATCCCTGTCTTGTGCCAGTTTTCCAAGGGAATGCTTCTAGTTTTTGCCCATTCAGTATGATATTGGCTGTAGGTTTGTCATAAATAGCTCTTATTATTTTGAGATATGTTCCATCAATTCCGAATTTATTGGGAGTTTTTAGCATGAAGGGCTCTTGAATTTTGTCAAAGGCCTTTTCTGCATCTATTAAGATAATTGTGTGGTTTTTGTCTTTGGTTCTGTTTATATGCTGGATTATGTTTATTGATTTGCATATGTTGAACCAGCCTTGCATCCCAGAGATGAAACCCACTTGATCATGGTGGATAAGCTTTTTGATGTGCTGCTGGATTCATTTTGCCAGTATTTTATTGAGGATTTTTACATCGATGTTCATCAAGGATATTGCTCTAAAATTCTCTTTTTTTTGTTGTGTCTCTGCCAGGCTTTGGTATCAGGATGATGTTGGCCTCATAAAATGAGTTAGGGAGGATTCCCTCTTTTTCTATTGATTGGAATAGTTTCAGAAGGAATGGTACCAACTCCTCCTTGTACCTCTGGTAGAATTCGGCTGTGAATCCTTCTGGTCCTGGACTTTTTTTGGTTGGTAGACTATTAATTATTGCCTCAATTTCAGAGCTTGCTATTGGTCTATTTAGGGATTCAACTTCTTCCTGGTTTAGTCTTGGGAGAGTGTAAGTGTCCAGGAAATTATCCATTTTTTGTAGGTTTTCTAGTTTATTTGCATAGAGGTGTTGATAGTATTCTCTGATGGTAGTTTGTATTTCTGTGAGGTTGGTGGTGATATCCCCTTTATCATTTTTTATTGCGTCTATTTGATTCTTCTCTCTTTTCTTCTTTATTAGTCTTGCTAGCAGTCTATCAATTTTGTTGATCTTTTCAAAAAACCAACTCCTGGATTCATTGATTTTTTTAGAGGGTTTTTTGTGTCTCTATCTCCTTCAGTTCTGCTCTGATCTTAGTTATTTCTTGCCTTCTGCTAGCTTTTGAATGTGTTTGCTCTTGCTTCTCTAGTTCTTTTAATTGTGATGTTAGGGTGTCAATTTAAGATCTTTCCAGCTTTCTCTTGTGGGCATTTAGTGCTATAAATTTCCCTCTACACACTGCTTTAAATGTGTCCCAGAGATTCTGGTATGTTGTATCTTTGTTCTCATTGGTTTCAAAGAGCATCTTTATTTCTGCCTTCATTTTGTTATGTATCCAGTAGTCATTCAGGAACAGACTGTTCAGTTTCCCTGTAGTTGAGCGATTTTCATTGAGTTTCTTAGTCCTGAGTTCTAGTTTAATTGCACTGTGGTCTGAGAGACAGTTTGTTATAATTTCTGTTCTTTTACATTTGCTGAGGAGTGCTTTACTTTCAACTATGTGGTCAATTTTGGAATAAGTTTGATGTGGTGCCGAGAAGAATGTATATTCTATTGATTTGGGGTAGAGAGTTCTGTAGATGTCTATTAGGTCTGCTTGGTGCAGAGTTGAGTTCAATTCCTGGATATCCTTGTTAACTTTCTGTCTCGTTGAACTGTCTAATGTTGGCAGTGGGGTGTTGAAGTCTCCCTTTATTATTGTATGGGAGTCTAAGTCTCTTTGTAAGTCTCTAAGGACTTGCTCCATGAATCTGAGTGCTTACCATTATGTAATGGCCTTCTTTGTCTCTTTTGATCTTTGATGGTTTAAAATCTGTTTTATCAGATACTAGGATTGCAACCCCTGCTTTTTTTGTTTTCCATTTGCTTGGTGAATTTTCCTCCATCCCTTTATTTTGAGCCTATGTGTGTCTTTGCATGTGAGATGGGTCTCCTGAATACAGCAAACTGATGGGTCTTGACTCTATCCAATTTTCCAGTCTGTTTCTTTTAATTGGACCATTTAGTCCATTTACATTTAAGGTTAATATTGTTATGTGTGAACTTGATCCTGTCATTGTGATGTTAGCTGGTTATTTTGCTCATTAGTTGATGCAGTTTCTTCCTAGCATTGATGGTCTTTACATTTTGGCATGTTTTTGCAATGGCTGGTGCCTGTTCCTTTCCATGTTTAGTGTTTCTTTCAGGGTCTCTTGTAGGGCAGGTCTGGTGGTGGCAAAATCTCTAAGCATTTGCTTGTCTGTAAAGGATTTTATTTCTCCTTCACTTATGAAACTTAGCTTGGCTGGATATGAAATTCTGGGTTGAAATTTCTTTTCTTTAAGAATGTTGAATATTGGCCCCCACTCTCTTCTGGCTTATAGAGTTTCTGCTGAGAGATCTGCTGTTAGTCTGATTGGCTTCCCTTTGTGGGTAACCCAACCTCTCTGGCTAGCATTCACATTTTTTCCTTCATTTCAACTTTGGTGAATCTGACAATTACGTGTCTTGGAGGTGCTCTTCTCAAGGAGTATCTTTGTGGCGTTCTCTGTATTTCCTGAATTTGAATGTTGGCCTGACTTACTAGGTTGGGGAAGTTCTCCTGGGTGATATCCTGAAGAGTGTTTTCCAACTTGGTTCCATTTTCCCCCTCACTTTCAGGCACCCCAATCAGACGTAGATTTGGTCTTTTCACATAATCCCATATTTCTTGGAGGCTTTGTTGTTCATTTCTTTTTCCTCTTTTTTCTCTAGATTTCTCTTCTCACTTCATTTCATTCATTTGATCTTCAATCATTGATACTCTTTCTTCCAGTTGATTGAGTTGGTTACTGAAGCTTGTGCATTTGTCATGTAATTCTCATGTCATGGTTTTCATCTCTATCAGTTCATTTGTGGCCTTCTCTGCATTTATTATTCTAGTTATCCATTCTTCCATTCTTTTTTCAAGATTTTTAGTTTCTTCGCGCTGGGTATATAGTTCCTCCTTTAGCTCTGAGAAGTTTGATCAACTGAAGCCTTGTTCTCTCAACTCGTCAAAGTCATTCTCCGTCCAGCTTTGATCCATTGCTGGCAATGAGCTGCGTTCCTTTGGAGGGGGAGATGCGCTCTGATTTTTTGAATTTCCAACTTTTCTGCCCTGCTTTTTCCCCGTCTTTGTGGTTTTATCTGCCTTTGGTCTTTGATGATGGTTACGTACTGATGGGGTTTTGGTGTGGGTGTCCTTTCTGTTTGTTAGTTTTCCTTCTAACAGTCAGGACCCTCCACTGCAGGTCTGTTGCAGTTTGCTTGAGGTCCACTCCAGACCCTGTTTGCCTGTGTATCAGCAGCGGAGGCTGCAGAAGATAGAATATTGCTGAACAGCGAGTGTTGCTGTCTGATTCTTGCTCTGGAAACTTCATCTCAGAGGTGCGCCCAGCCATGTGAGGTGTGAGGTGTCCGCCTGCACCTAGTGGGGGATGTCTCCCAGTTAGGTTACTCAGGGGTCAGGGACCCACTTGAGCATGCAGTCTGTCTGTTCTCAGATCTCAATCTCCATGCTGGGAGACCCACTGCTCTCTTCAAAGCTGGCAGACAGGGTCATTTACATCTGCAGAGGTTTCTGCTGCTTTTTGTTTAGCTATGCCCTGTCCCCCAAGGTGGAGTCCACAGAGGCAGGCAGGCCTCCTTGAGTTGTGGTGGGCTCTACCCAGTTCGAGCTTCCAGGCAGCTTTGTTTACCTACTTAAGCCTCAGTAATGGCGGGTGCCCCTCCCCCAGCTTCGCTGCCACCTTGCAGTTAGATCTCAGACTGCTGTGCTAGCAATGAGAGAGGCTCCGTGGGTGTGGGACCCTCCACGCCAGGTGTGGGATATAATATCCTGGTGTGCCTTTTGCTAAGACCCTTGGTAAAGCGCAGTATTAGGGTGGGAGTTACCCGATTTTCCAGGTGTTGTGTGTCTCAGTTTCCCTTGGCTAAGAAAAGAAATTCCCTTCCCCCTTGTGCTTCCCAGGGGAGGCAATGCCTCGCCCTGCTTCAGCTCTCACTGGTCAGGCTGCACCAGCTGACCGGTACTGATTTTCTAGCACTCCTCAGTGAGATGAACCCGGTACCTCAACTGAAAATGCCAAAATCACCAGTCTTCTGTGTCACTCGCGCTAGGAGCTGGAGGCTGGAGCTGTTCCTATTCAGCCATCTTGCTCAGGATCTATGTCTTATTTTAACTTTACTATGAATTCTAGAATTGAAATACATGTAATATAGACACTGAAAGTCATTAATTTCAAGCAGTTCCTTCATAACAATTATAGTACCTGTGTATGTATACCTGCATTTCACGTTTCAAATATATTTGATGGCTTTATAGGTACTTTCTCTATCTTTATGATAGGTAGGTTAAAGCTTCCAAAGGCAGACCATTTTTTGGCCAGCGAGAATGGAAACTCTCTCTTCCACATAAGCAAGATGTGTATTAACAAAAATGACTTTTGGGGTAGCACAATTACAATACAAAATGTTGGAAAATATGAAGCATCTCTTGACCAAAATTGAGGACAGATGGTGAACAAGTATATTATATAAAAGTACAACTGTGCAGGGAATATTCAAGTGGGCAGAATATGATTATGTAAATGAAAAAATTCACTTGTAACCAAGAGCACCAAATGCATAGTGAAACTTAAATTGAATTATTCAACAAAGTATAGAGAACAGAGAACATTCCTAGATTTATGATCAGAGCTTAAAGGGTTGGTCTCAGGGAAAATGGGAAAGCAGCTGCATATAATCTATTCTCTTCTTACCTAAATGTTGTATGTTTAATTTATTGTACAATAAAGAGCAACTTTTAAAGGTGTATCTCTCTTTAGCCCATTTTGTCAGTGTTCTTATTTTATCAGATCATCTATGTCATCTGTCATCTAGGAGAATCAGTTGACAAATAAGTATGTATTTGTTTGTAACAAGAGTGTTACCTCCACAGTGGTATTTCTTGAAAGGAGATCACAGGAAAGGGCAATGAATAAATACCACCACCCACCCAACCAAGAAAGTAAAAGGAAAGCAATGATTTGAGGAACATTTTGAAGTACTCAAATCATGGACTATAGTTGAGTAACTATTTCAGCTCTTTGTAGAATCCGTGGTTGCACACTCAAGGAGTTAAGAATATGCCACTGAAACTGCCTTTGTGAAAATTATACAGTGAGAAAATTATGACAGTGAGGGAGATCTGATATGGCTAATCCCTATCTTGAGTTTAGCCTTCAAGTTCCCTTTAATTATTTTGGGCTTAAGCCAAGCTAACTTTGGGAAACATTTAGTTTATAGTTTAAATAATGATAGCCTTTCCCCAAAACTGAACCGCCTTTGTAACACTAATGAGAGATCACCAGGCTAGGAGGATAAAGGAGCCTGAAATCTGCTAAGATGTAGACATAAATGATTATCAACCATTATTCCAGAGGTCACAAGATTTGCAACTTCCCCGGTTGCTTCTGTAGATAACATCACTATTGTAGCACCTATGATTGGCCTTTTGAGATATCTTTTCAGGTATTTTGCATGCATGACACTAATTACTCCATCTGGACCCACCAAACACTCCTGTAGCCCCACCTGTAGCAAGGAAGAGCACAGGAGGACCATTGCCCACAACCCTATGATCGCACTGTCTTCCAATCAGAAGTGAACGCCTATTGCCTAGCCACCCCCACCCCTTCCCCCCAAATTACCTTTGAAAAACATCTAACATCCAAGCCTTTGGGGAGATTGATTTGAGTACTATCCCTGTCTCCCATGTAGCGTGCCTGGCCTTGTGTCAATTAAACTTTTCCTTTTCTGTCAAGCCATGGTCTTTGTGTGTTCACCAGCAGGAAGAACCTGTCAGATGAAGAGGAGGTTCACCCTGAAGAAGGACCCCTAAAATGGCTGCTCTGGCATATTGTCTATTTTCAATTGAAGGCACTTAAAGAAAACACAGGAGGTGCAAAACGTTTATGCTCATGTTTATTCTGTTGCTTAAAAACAGGAGATAAAATTCCCATAGGAAAGATGCCCTCCCTATACCAAAAAGAAACTAGCATTTTACTGTGAAGGACAGGAGATTGAAGCTGAGGGAAATATTCACAAACAAAGCTTGTTACACTAAACCTTATCTTCCCAGTCCCTTTTCTGCCAAATTAACTACCCTAGTCCAAGCCCTTTTACCTTGTCTAATTTCACAATGTACTATTCTTTGCCCAGTTCACTGTGTAAGTGACTCCAACTGCTTCCTTGGGTTTTCCTGTCCTTATGAGGGCTTCTTTCTGTGCCAAGTGAAACTTGTATTATGTAAATATGTGTCATTTTTTCCTGCTAATTTGTCTTATGTCAATTTAGTTTCTCACCAAGCTGGGACTCTGAGTATAGAATTTGAGTTTTGCCTCCTCTACAATACTTTTGATAATCTGAGTACTTTCTTCAATAGTCTTCAATAAATAAAATATACTTTTTGTGGTATAGGTACAGATACAAACCAAAATCAAAGTTCAGAGTGTTTCCAATTGTTTTCCTCTTGATCACTGTTAAGAACTGCGAAATGCTTAAGATGTCAGCCTGCTTGCGAGTTAACAGCTTAGACTGCTGGGTTCATGGATGCTGGTAGAAGGTATGAAACTGACAGGTCAGAGGCAATGTACTTCATTACTCATAGTGACAGCAGTAAACAGTATTATCAGCATGTTTTGTGCTTGTTCCCTGAACCTGAAATCCCATAAGGTGATGTGAAAAAGACCAAGTGACACCTGCACACACAGTAGTTGCATTACAGCAGAGAACTCCTGTACTTGGAAATTCTGAATCATTTATAATGGGCAGTCGGCATGCTTGACTTTTGCTCTGGAGGGGTATGTTATATCTTTCTCCCAAGGCTGTAACTAGACCTACCCTTCACTCCAGTGAAAGATTTCATTTCTGTCTTCCATCCTTGAAAAGATGGTTCAGAACCAAAGGCCAGTTAGTACCACATTTGCAGGCTATACAGAAACATAAGAGATGCACGGAAAACTGTCTCCGCCAAATTCCAAATATCATAAGGAGTAAAACGAATTATGATGATCAGCCCCTTACAGGGTAGGTAATATTTTTTCACACCCTTTAATGATGTTTCTTCTTATCCAGTATTTGTCTCAAGATATTCTGATAATCACTTGGTAAAAAATTTGTAAACATTTTTTCAAAATATACATTCTAAAGTATAAAAATAATTATATCAAATCAGCAATATTTTTATGTTTTTTAAAGTAATACAGTATATATAGTTTTCATTTTCTAATGGGGGTTGCTGAAAAAGCTTCAGTCAATGCTCCAAATCCCTTCCAAATTCATTATGAGCCTAATGTGACATAAGACATATTATTACTGAGAAGGCGTCTACAACCTGTCATTATTTGTCATCTGTGTTATCACTCAGGATGGAATTTTCACAGCAATAAAATCACTCTATGTCTAAGTGTTAAACTTCAGGCTTAAGTTGCCCACATGATGAGTTCCTAGCTACTTTTTTCTCTCTGTCAGAGCCCACGTGTACAAAACTGGGTTGATAATATACCTCAGGTCATGGCTCACTAGCCTCATGGCAAGATGCCATAATTCTAATTCTTTATGTGATTTCCTCTTCATCCCTCTTCCCTACGCCTTCACGTGTCTCAAAACAATCATTCCAGAGTATACTAGTCCTTCCACTATACTCTTCATACTTTTCCTTATATGAGTACCATAAAAAATATTATCTTTTTGATTATGCATTGTATTAATCTGTTTTCATGCTGCTGATAAAGACATACCCAACACTGGGTACTTTATAAAGGAAAGAAATTTAATGGACTCAGAGTTCCACATAGCTGGGGAGGCCTCACAATCATGGTGGAAGACGAAGGAATAGCAAAGGGACATCTTACATGGCAGCCTGCAAGAGAGCTTGTGCAGGGAAACTACCCTTTATAAAACCATAAGATCTCATGAGACTTATTCACTACTAGGAGAACAGTATGGGGGAAACTGCCCCCATGTTTCGATTATCTCCATCTGGTCCTGCCCTTGACACATGGGTATTATTACAATTCAAATTGAGATTTGGGTGGGAACACAGTCAAACCATATCATGCATGATTCTTAATTGCAAAAATTATATTTGTTAAAAATATTGCTCTGTTCCATGCTATTACTCAACATTATAGTTTTGAGCTCTATCCATGTTGCTGCATGTAAATCTAGTTCATTTCTTCTGATTGCTTTATAGTATCTCATCTTATGCCTGTAACACATTTTATATCCCTGCTGCTTTAGTGATGCACAGATATGTGACTCTTCTAGTTGTTACAACAAAAAACATAGTGATAAAAATGTGCATGTGTATCTCCTCATGGACCCATAGGAAAAGCAGATTATAGTGTATACACATTGTGTAATACAGGCCAGTAAGGTTTACATTATCCCCTGCACCCTTTGTTTACCTTTTTCTTTCTCCTTATTATGAATTTTTTGGTAAAGTATTGTTGACATAAAAGATTTTTCAGTATAATTATTCTGCATTCTTACCAAAGTAATAAATCTTATTTGATCACATGGGATTGAGACTTCTGACATAGAAGATAATGCCTAACAATTTACTGAAATTCTGAAACCTCTCAGGTAATTTATATATAATATAAATATAAAATATATAATTTTTGTAAACAATTTATATATATTTATATATACTATATATATACACATACATTGTGTGTGTGTGTGTGGGGTGTGTGTGTGTGTGTGTATATATATATATATATATATATATATATATATATATATATATAGAGAGAGAGAGAGAGAGAGAGAGAGAGAGTAGAAGGCCCGGCACAGTGGCTCATGCCTGTAATCCCACACTTTGGGAGGCCAAGGTGGACGGATCACTGAGGTCAGGAGTTCGAGACCAGCCTGGCCAACATAGTAAAACTCTGTCTCTACTAAAAATAAAAGAATTAGCCAGGCATGATGGTGGGAGCCTGTAATCCCAGCCACTCCAGAGGCTGATGCAGGGGAATCGCTTGAATCTCAGGGGCGGAGGTTACAGTAAGCTGAGATCATGACATTGCACTACAGCCTGGGTGACAAGAACAAAAATCTGTCACACACACACAAAAAAATAGTAGAAATGTGGCATTGTCCCAAGGCTAATTTTGATGTCCTTTGGGCACTTGCAGTTGACTTGCAGCAGTCTGGGACCTCAGTAGAATGGGTAGCTGGGAGCAAGGAAAGAAGCTAAGGACAAGTCCAAGGGAAATGAATAAAAGCACCTTCCTTGGTTGCCCTCCTATCACCTGATTGATGCTGGAAGGCTCATCTATTAGAATTTTACTCATCTTCAAATGTTATTTCTCTTAAGATGCATATAACTCAGTATTAATACCTCTTACACTAGGTGAAATTGATGTCACTTAGTAAAACCCTTGGATGGCGTAGGAAAGAGAAACATAAGCATCCTCACAAGTTATTACTTGATGGATACAGAGTAATTTTTAGTGCAAACTGTTGGAGGGATATTCTTTTCTGAAGCATGAGGAGCTCTTGGACATTTTCCCAGCTAGGGTCAATGCAGGCATGGAGCCATGGGATAAGCAGGCAGAATTCTTTTCTGTCTCAGTTTCTTCATCAGTGACATGCACATGATAAAAACAATGGAGGGGTTTTTAAAGTATTAAATGACTGATAACATAACGTTTTTAGAAGAGTGTCTGTAGTTTAGAACATAGCCAAATTCAATAAATGTTTCCCTTGTTATAATATATAACATTATTATATGGATTAGTCAATACAAGATATTAGGACAATTAGCATATCTACTAGAAAAAATACAGCTGAATATCCTGTATGTCAAGATACATTCCAAAATGATTGAAAATTTGCATAAAAATGAAATGACAGGACTAGAGAAAACATTAGAAAATAGACAAAACACAGAGAAGTGTTTTTTTTTTAATTTTTATGTTCAGTTATACATATGAAGGTTCGTTACATAGGTACTCATGTCACAGGGTTGTTGTATACATTATTTTATCATCCAGGAATTAAGCCCAGTACCCAATAGTTACCTTTCCTGCTCCTCTCCCTCCTTCTACCCTCTTCCCTCAAGTAGACCCCAGTGTCTGTGGTTTCCTTCTTTAACACAGAGAAATCTTAATGGAAAGAACAACAAATCTGACCATGAAAAATGGTAACTTATACTGCAACAGTATTCCACAAACCAATCAAAGGACATATACCAACCTGGAAATAATAATCACAATACATCTGACAACTATATACTAGCTATAAAGTCCTTAAAATTTAAATAAGGAAAAGTTGTATTATCCTGTGATACATCTAATTGTGTACTTCCCCAAAATAAGACAAGCTGAGTCTCCTTATACTTCAGAATGTGACCTTTATTTTTAAAAATAGGGTCTTTGTAGAAGCAATCAAGTCAAAATGAGTTTATTAAGATAGGGCCTAATCTGTCACAGATGATTTTTTTTTTTTAACAGAATATTGCTCTGTCACCCAGGCTGGAGTGCAGAGGCACAATCTCAGCCCACTGCAACCTCCACCTCCTGGGTTCAAGCGATTCTCCTGCCTCAGCCTCTCGAGTAGCTGAAACTACAGGTGCAGAACACCATTCCTGGTGAAGTTTTGTATTTTTAGTAGAGACTGGCTTTCACTACGTAGGCCACGCTGGTCTCGAATCCCTGACCTCAGGAGATCCTCCCTTCTTGGCCTCCCAAAGTGCTGGGATTAGAGGCATGAGCCACCAGGCCCAGCCTAGCATTCTTATTTTAAAAATGAGGCTGAGCTTGATGGCTCACACCTATAATCCCGGCACTTTGTGGGGCTGAGGTGGGTGGATCACAAGGTCAGGAGATCAAGACCATCCTGGCCAACATGGTGAAACCCCATCTCTACTAAAAATACAAAAAAAAAAATTAGCTGGGTGTGGTGTTGCATACCTGAAATTCCGGCTACTCTGGAGGCTAAGGCAGGAGAATCACTTGAACCAGGGAATCAGAGGTCGTAGTGAGCTGAGATCATGCCACTGCACTCCAGCCTGGCAACAGAGCAAGACTCCATCTCAAAAAAAAAAAAAAAAGAAAAAAAAGAAAAAAGAAAAGAAAAGAACAGCAGAAATGTGGAAACAGAGGCAGACATATGCACAGGGAAAGATGATGTGAAGCCACAGGGTGCATATCGTGTACCAGCCAAGGGAAGCATGAAGCCACTTAAAGCTAAGAGAGTCATGCAACTGATTCTTTCTCATCGCCCTCAGAAGAAATCAGCCCTAGAAACACCTTAATTTCACCAGAATGTGAGAAGATAAATTTCTACTGTTGAAGTCACCCAGTTTATGGGTGGCTTTTAAAAATTTTTACAGTGGCCCTAGCAAATGTATACATCTCTCACTGAAAAACAGATAAAAATAATAGCAGACAATTAAAAATTAAAATCAAATACCAGCTATTATTAGGCTGGTAAGGATCAAAAATTCTGAAGTAAAGAGGATTCTGGAGGATAAAGGACTGTGGACTCTCAGAGACTTTTGGTGGGGTTGTAAATCACTGTGTTCCACTCAAAGAACGATACAGCAACATCAGCCAGTGCTTCTAATGCACACGTTCCTCAACAGATCGGGGTGGATATCCTATTGTAAATTCTTACAAAAGATACACTTTCCTTCAGGGATATCCCTGCTAATAAGAAAACAATTTTAAAAACAAAGATTTTTTTTTCCTCTTACACTCAGCTCTCTCTCTCTCTCTTTTTTATTCTTTCCTTTTCTTTTTTCTCATTTAATCTGACTTAAAATAAAGCAATGTCTCTTTCCAAATACATACTTCACAAAGACTGTTTAACACACAAAAATGGACATTTGTGGAACTTTGATCCAAAAACATTTCAGATAATACTAATTTTTATATAATCTAATTCAAATGTCTACAAGCAAATTTGCAAAAGCTACATGACAGCTAATTACTTTTTAATATTTTCTAATACATTACGACAATAACAGATAAATATTTATTTTGCACGGTACACTCAATATAATGTAGGTATGATATCTATTTACTTTCAAGGTTTCTGTTACTGTTTGATTAGTTTCTCAATCTATAAAACTGTAGGTTTTGCCATTAAATTTTCCCATAACTTTCCACTGTGAGTTCACCTAAAGCGTGGCCTCACCAGAGACTGTTGCTGTTTAATTTCAGTGAATACAACCCTTACAAATGCATTATTGATTTTTCTTCCAAACCATAATGATGCAAATTGCAATACAGTACCTTGACAAATTTATGTTTATTGCCAAAAACCTAACTTGACAAGCAGATGTGACTTCCTTTACTTACATAGTGTCATTGTTTCATACACTTCTCTGTCACTGATGTTGCATTTGGATAAATATTCACTACAAAATCATGTTAAATGAAATAAATGGAAAACATAACTTTCTGAGGTTAAATGAGAAATGAAAGTACTATGTTATTTTTGCTGCCTTTGATATATAACCTTCAATTCAGAATGAGTGACTTTGAAAGCCTAGAACTACACACATTTCTTGATGAGCTGTATTAATCTGTAAAGCAATATAGTTTCTGGATTTTATTAGCTGTTTAATAAGCAATAAACAATTAGCTGCATAAGAAGTAATAAGGATTCTGCTTGCAGTGGAGAAGGAACACAATGCAATTTATGAAATTAAAGGAACTTAGCATCTGTCTAAGACAATATTCATCTACTTGTTCACACCAGCAAATAGAGGGCAGTTGATTTATCATTTGAGAAAATCTGCGTTGATGAGCAGCTGCACAGGTGCTAAGATCCTTTACCTCTATCATTTGGATGGCTGGTTGCAAGAATGAAAGCTAACTACATCAGGTTTTACAGTTCAGTGTTAACCTATTTTTCACCTATCGTAAGAGCATCACAACTCCTAAGAGAGGAAGAGCCAGGGTGAAAGAACAAAAATCATCATCATCATTATTATAAATTTTAAAAATAGAAAGGTTGTTAGATTTACTTCCATGAGACCAGATACATCAAGATCCAAGATTAGAAGCTGTCATGGTAGTGGCTTTTGTTTTTCTTTCTCTGTCACCTATCTGCTGTCTCTAAGTGCTGAAAGTCAGAGCAGGCATCTGCTGAATTGCTGTGTTCATTAATCAGGAGAGTGGGAAACGTACACGAGCCACACTGGGGATATTACTGCAGAGCCCCTAATGATATAGGTCAGTGTAGATGCGTGCCTATTCCTCACTCTGGGATGTAGTGTTTCCTACAGTATGTTAAAGGGGAGCTAATCTGTCTTAGTTCCTTTTGTGGCATCTGATGAGGATCTTCTTGCTGCATCATTCCATGGCTGAAAAGAAGGCAGAAGAGGGTAGGGAGAGAGAGAGCTGAACTCACAACTTTTATAATGAATCTACTCTGGAGATAGTTGCATTAATCCATGGAGCTCTCATGGCCTAATCATTTTTTGTTAGGCCCCTCCTCCCAACACTGTTACATTGGAGATTACGTTTTCTTCGTATGTATGTATGTATGTATGTGTTTTTGGGAGACGGAGTCGCACTCTGTCGCCCAGCCTGGAGTGCAGTGGTGCAATCTTGGCTCACTGCAACCTCCGCCTCCTGGGTTCAAGCGATTCTCTTGCTTCGGCCTCCCAGGTAGCTGGGACTACAGGTGCATGCCACCATGCCTAGCTAATTTTTGCATTTTTAGTAGGGATGGGGTTTCACCGTGTTGGTCAGGCTGGTCTTGAACTCTTGACCTCAGATGATCCACTCACCTCGGCCTCCCAAAGTGTTGGGATAACAGGCATGAGCCACTGCACCCTGCCTGGAGATTACACTTTCAACAAATGCTTTTTGGAGGATATATTCAAACCATCGCTTTACTTTTTCAAAGCATCCAGGAGCCCTTATTTGAGAGCCTGTATCTCGGTTACAAAAAATAAATGCTGGTAAAGGATGGAGAAAGCTCTCTGGACATCATAATGTCTTATTACCTCAGTGGATTCCAAAGTTTATTTTAAAACGCTTCATATATTTAGGAAAACAATTAAACAAACATAATGGTTTTAAAGATGGGGAAAGTCTGACACTGATATCCAATTATCAGTGACTTTGTAAATATACATTTTCACTGCACCTCTCTAAAGATACTGTTAAAAGAATCTTCAGATTTTAGGGGTCAGCAATCTGTGGTCCATAGTCAAATCCAGGTCATTGCCTGATTTTGTAAATATGGCACTATTGGAACACACTCATACCCATTTGGTTACATATTGGTTATGACTTCTTGTGAGCTACAATGGCAGAGTTGAATAGTTGTGACAGAGACCTTAAGCTCCACAAAGCCTAAAATGTATACAATTTGGTCTTTCTCAGAAGTTTGCCAATACCTGAATTATAACATTAATAGAAATCTGCGTCCCAGTTTTCTTTCTTTTTTTTTTTTGAGACGGAGTCTTGCTCTGTCGCCCAGGCTGGATTGCAGTGGCCGGATCTCAGCTCACTGCAAGCTCCGCCTCCCGGGTTTACGCCATTCTCCTGCCTCAGCCTCCTGAGTAGCTGGGACTACAGGCGCCCACCACCTCGCCCGGCTAATTTTTTGTATTTTTTTAGTAGAGACGGGGTTTCACCATGTTAGCCAGGATGGTCTCGATCTCCTGACCTCGTGATCCGCTCGTCTCGGCCTCCCAAAGTTCTGGCATTACAGGCTTGAGCCACCGCGCCCGGCCTGCATCCCAATTTTCTTATCTGCAGTTTATAAATTTCTTCACTTGTATCACATTTTCTTGGAAATAATATTTTCTACTTCTTTTAATTTATAAAATTAAAAACAACGGAACAAATGGTTTTCGTATGCTATGTGTTTTCTCATAGAGCTTAATCTTTGAGTTTTCTTTTAATTTTCTTCATTTGTCTTTAATGTTCCTTATTGAAATGGAAAACAGTTCTATGCAGACTTGAAACCTAAGATAAAGCTGGCTATGGTCCACAGGAATTCTGGAAGCAATACACCTTCCATTTTCTGGGAAAATGAAATAGTCATTGTTGTATTCTAAGTTGCCTGCTGAGACCCTGATCTTAAGAAAGTTTTGGAAGTATGTAAAAGAAAGAAGAAGAAAAACAGTTGTGGTCCATAATGTTGCAAAGATATTATAAATTTCCCATAACAATACATACAAACATACAATACATACATACCGGGAGTACATGATCAGTCTTTTAAATATGGGAATAAAATGTTCAAATAATTACATCAACCTCATTTTTAATGTCTGCATGGTGAAAGCACAATGTGGATATGAAATTGTGTGAATTTTGTTCAGTAGTAGTCTCAGTGTCTAAAATATTTCCTACATAATATGAGGTACCCCATAAATATTTGCATGCTGAAGAAATGAGCAAAGTTCTGGGCATTCGTATGAGTAATTTTATTTTTTATTTTTATTTATTTATTTATTTATTTTTTGAGGAGGAGTCCTGCTCTGTCACCCAGGCTGGAGTGCAGTGGCGCCATCTCGGCTCACTGCAAGCTCCGCCTCCCGGGTTTACGCCGTTCTCCTGCCTCAGCCTCCTGAGTAGCTGGGACTACAGCCGCCCACCACCACGCCCGGCTAATTTTTTGTATTTTTAGTTGAGACGGGGTTTCACTATGTTAACCAGGATGGTCTCGATCTCCTGACCTTGTGATCCGCCCGTCTTGGCCTCCCAAATTGCTGGGATTACAGGCTTGAGCCACCGCGCCCGGCCTAATATGAGTAATTTGATTTTCTTTGTGCATCACATTTGCAAATTTTTAAATAGAGGAAATATCTGGTTTATGTAATAAAAATAGTGATTTAAATTCATAACACATTTGATTTTATAATTTAGAAATAATACTCTATAGTAAAATAATACAGCAAAAGAGATCAAGAATAAATTTCATATAGGGCAGCTGGTACCTTGGTAATTAATGGGTATAACTCATCTGGTTGAATGAGTTCTAAATAAAACATATTTTAATCAGTGAAATTATCGAGTAGTTCCCAAAATAAGAAAACCCATTTATATCCCCGGTGGTATATGAAATTCAGGAGGACCACAACATGCAGGGTGATTTTAACAAATCAATAGTGTAATGCAGTAATTTATAATTTAACTAAATGTATTATTTAAAGTACAATGGGTTATCTAAATAAAAGTGTGTGTGTATGTGTGTGTGTGTGTGTCTAATGTATGGCATATAGTAGATAAAGGAGCCATAGTGACACTGGTAAGATTTTATGGAGAGTAATAGAATTGTTTTTCAGATTCACATTTGAAGCTTTGTAATTAGACACATCAAGATTTAAACTTAATATCAAAATGTGAGGTAAATTCTAAGGACAAAAATGTCTTGTGAGTCTTGTGTAATCTTGGTATTGCCTGGAATTATGGAATTAGAGCATATTTGCTGCTTACTAAATGTTTCTCTCTTGCTTAATAGTATTTCTTTCCTTTTTGTCACCTCCTACTATTTCTCTATTTGAAAAAATAAAATTCAGTCTCTACATACAGTCCTCAATATATCTCTCACTATCCCTCCAATAAATTACAAGGAAAACTTCTCTAGTATTTAAGGTTTAGAATCAGGTGATGCATATATTTTTAAAGACTAGTTAATAAGTACAGTATTTTTTTTAATCTGAAACAGACAATATTTTCTTGGTTTTTAGAAATTCAGTTGATAGCTTTGTAGTTCCAATTGTTTGTGCATCTTGAAATCTATACTGATATGTAACTGGGCCATTGTGAGGCCTCTTGATGCCCATTAATACACTCTCAAGTTCAAATCTGTCTCCTAAAATCTCCTTTCTTCTTTCTCCACCTCTCTCATATGCCTACCTGCTTAGAGGCCATGTTACCACAGTTTCTGTCCTTACCTTCTCCCTTGTATGCATTCCTCTGAGAAATGCACTTTGTGCTAAACTCAGCTTCATTTTCATCCTAGATTTAGTCCCTCTGGAATTCTGGTGAATAAAACTACTCATGCCATTATGTATTGATATTATTCAAATCTTTGTGGTTCTCTGTGAAGAGTAGCATAGTATCTATTTCTGCAACCCAAGAGCTCTTCTTGCTTGCAGTCAGTCAGATTCCGTGGGTCACCTCCAAAGGTGGTTCCAAGGCTTAGTCTAGAAAATAAGCCAAGGCAAGGCTTCAGACTCCTCTTTCCCCCATGTTCACTACTTCCTGGAATGTTTAAAGGAGTGTGCTGCCTTTGTGTGTTGGGAAAAGTTCATCTGTGTAACAGTTTGCCTCTTGATTTCCCTCTGCAGCACAGATAAAGCAAATGTGGGCGATCTCCACCCAGATGGTTTCTGTAAAACTTAGAAGATTTATGTGGTGACCAGGTGGTCGTGGTGAAGCAGTGAGGCACTAGCAGCTATAAATCAGTGGCAATACTCTCAAATATGAGCAGTAACTTAGTATTGAGGTAGACTCTGATCAATATTATGTAAAACATATTAACACGTGAATTTAATTTGCTTTGTTTGATTTAATTTGCTTCAAGAAGCAAAGACAATTTCAAGTCCACCAATTACACTACAAAATCTTGAGTCTAAAATCTATCATGAAGTAATTTTTTTAACAACTTTATTGCGGTATAACTTCCATATCACACAGTTCACCTATTTAAAGGATTGAATTCAATTTTATTAGTATATTCACATAGTGTTGCAAGAATCACCACAATATGATTTTAGAACATTTTTATTCCCCCAAGAAGGAACCCCAAACCCATCAGCAATCATTCTCCAGGTCATACCCAAAATACAATCCCTAAGTAACAATCAATTTCCCCTCTATCTTTATTCGCCTATTCTAAAAACTTAATATGAATAATATTCGTATAACATGTAATATTTTATAAGTGAGTTCTTTCATTTGCATAACGTTTTAAAATTTCATCCATATTGTAGCATGTATGAGGACTTTATCCCTTTTCATTACCAAATAATAATCAATTGCATGGTGTTCTATAAATGAGCTAAATGTAGACTTTTTATATGTACCCTTAGTTTGTTTATTTCTTCAATGCAAGTTGAGACCCATGAGCTCCGAACCTCTCCAAATTTGAGAATCAAATTCAAATTTTCATACATTCATTTATTTTAAAAATAGTCCAAACACATAGATTTTTAGCCATTTAGAGAGTGTCTGATTTACTTACCCTTCAAAACCTCGTCCCAAATCTGCTAGTAATAGATAAGCTAGAGCTTTGTGGTTATGAAACCCAAACTGCGACAGCCCTTCAGATCTCTCTGACCCAGAGACACCTGACCATGCTGCTTAATAATGTGATTTGTGTAAACCACCTCTCTGAACCCCCTGTCCTCTGAATAATAGCCCGTACCATCAGCCTCTTGCTGCAAGGGATGTGCACTCTCATGTGACGTTGTGCAAACACCACCCACTAAAGCTTGTGTGTTAACTGCTTCTTATAGTGACCTCATTTTCCATGATCAGTCCCCAAATCCCTTGAACCCTCTACATATGAATACATCAGATTTTGTTCATCAAATAATCCCATTGGTTTTTATGTAGTTTGTTTCCACTGTTTGGCTGTCATTAATAATGCTGCTGGGAGGTTCTGTGTACAGGTTTTTGTGTGGATGAGTCTTAGGTAGATACCTAAGAGTGAAATTGCTGAATCATCTCATAAACTCTATATTTAACATTCTGAGAAACTACCAAAATAATATCCAAAAAAGCTCTATCATTTTACATTCTTACCAGCAATGTGTACGGGTGCTGATTTTTCACATCCTCCTTCAACATTTGTTACTGTGTGTTTTTTTTTTTTTTTTATTATAGCCATCTTCACTGTGGTTTTTGATTTGCATTTTCCTAGTGACTAATGAATGGTGTTGACAATCCTTTCATGGGTGTATTGTCCAAGTGTGTGTCTGATTTGGAGAAACGTCTATTCAAGCCCTCTCTCATTTATTGATTGTGTTATCTTTGTATTATTGAATAATAAATGGTCTTTATATATTTGAGATACAAGTCTCTTGTCAAGTGAATAATTTGAACATACTTTTTTTGCATTCTGTAGGTTATCTTTTTACTTCCATATTGGTGTTCTTTGAAGCAAGAAATTACTAATTTTCCTAAAGTCCAGCTTATCTTTATTTTGTCACTTGGGCTTTTGAAGTCATATATTTTTAAACATACTAAATTGCCTATTCTATGTTTTTGTATAGGAATCTTACAATATTAACTCTTAACTAAGGTCTGTGATCCATCCTAAGTGAATTTTTGCATATGGTGGCAGTAGAGGATAAAAGTCATCATTTTCATGTGGGTATCTATTTGCCCCAGGATCATTTACTGAGAAAACAGAGATCCTAAAATAAACTTATTGTTAGGCAACTGATTTTCTACAAGCAGTATTAGATACAATGGTCCTGGAGTAATTGGATATCCACATTTAAAAAAAAGATGAATTTAATCCTCCACTGCCACCATATGCAAAAATTCACTCAGGATGGACCCTTTTGTTCTAAGATCTCTGTTCCATTCTGTGGCTTCTAGGTGTATACTTATGCCAGTACCACATTGTCGTGATTATTACAGTGGTGTTTTAAGCTTTAAAAGTGAAAAGTGTGAGTACTCCAAATTATTTACTTTTTTGTTTAAGGCTGTTTTTAATATTCTGCTGAGTCCCTTTCATTTATACATGAATTTTAGAATGAACATTTCAATTGCTGTACTATTGTGGTTTGAATTTTGATAGGAATTGCATAAGGATCAATTTGGGTTATTGTCTTCTTAATAATATTAACTTTCCAATCTATGAACATTTTATGCCCTCTCATTTACATAGACATTCTTTAATTTCTTGCAACAATGGTTTGTGGTTTTCAGCATATGCATTTTTCACTTCTCTTGTTAGATTTTGATCTCAATATTTTATCTTTCCGATGCTATTGTAAGTGGAAGTATTTTCTTAATTCAATTTTCAGTGCCATTTTTAATGGCATTCAATTTTAATGGCATTTCAGTGTATAGAAATACAGTTGATTTTTGTATATTGATCTTGTATGCTGCCAGGCCTCTAACACTCTCTCTGTTTCTTTCTCTCTCTCTCTCTCTCCTTCACACACACACACACACACACACACAAATATCTTAAACTATATGTATATACTTTAAAATATTTACTAAGCTATATATATATACTTTACGATATTTAATATAAAAGATCATGTCATTTGCAAGTTGAGATAAATTTTTTTCCACCATTCTAGTCTGGTAAATTTTCCCTCTTTTCTTCTCTGATTTGCCTAATAAAACCTCCATTAGAATGTTGTAAAGACACAGGGAGAGTGTACCTTCCTTTCTTGTTTGTGTTCTTGGAGAGAAAACATGCAGTCTGTTACCATTACCATAATATTAATGGTGGAGACTTGTTGTATTATCTTTGTCAGCTTGCAAGTTTTTCCTTTTCTTCCTACTTTGTTGATTGTTTTTATCAATAAAACATATTGAATATTGTCAAATACATGTTCTAGGTAATTGACATGATCCTCTGTTTTGTTTCTTCTTTATTTTATTGACATGGGTATTACATTAAATATTTACTGGACATTAAATCAACATTTCAGTAATAAGATAAATCCCATTTGGTCATAATGCATAATCTCTTTCGTATTTTGCTGGATTTGGTGTGCCAGAACTGTGTTGAGAATTCTTACATTTATATTCATAGGGGATGTTGGTCTTTACGAGGGTGTGTGTGTATGTGTGTATGTGTGTGTGTGTGTGTTTATCTTGTCGAGTGTTGGTTGGATTTCGGTATTGTAATGTTGAAGGTCTCACAGAATAAGTCAGGATATGCTCCCTCAACTTCTTTTTTTTTTAGTCTTCAGAGGTTTTATATTAATTATTCTTGAAATGTTTGGTAGAATTCAACAGTGAAGACATCTCGTTCTGAAATTTTCTTTGTGGGAAGTTTTCGAAATTGCTAATTTGATCTCTTTATGTGTTATAGTCCTAATCAGAGCTTCTAAACCTTTGAGGAATTATTAATTTTCGTCTTTCTAAAAGTGTGTCTATTTCATCAATGTTGTTTAATTTGTTGGCATAAAGTTGTTCATAGTATTTGTTATAGTACGTTTTTTAATTGTTAGAAGGTTCATAGTGATGTTTCTTCTTTACTGATTTTAGTAATTTCATTCTTTTTTGTAAGAATTATAATTAAGCATTTGTCATTTTTGTTAATCCTTTCAAAGGAACAATTTGGAGGGTTAATTTTACCTATTGTTTTCATTCTTTACATTATTAATTTCCACTTTAGTCTTTATCTTTACTCCTTCTGATTGCTTTGAGTTTAATTTGCTCGTCTTTTTTTCTCGTTTCTTTTTTTTGAGACAGAGTCTCACTCTTTCGCCCAGGCTGGAGTGCAGTGGTGCAGTGGCGCTATCTCGGCTCACTGCAAGCTAAACCTCCCGGGTTCACACCATTCTCCTGCCTCAGTCTCCCGAGTAGCTGGGACTACAGGCACCCGCCACCACACCGGGCTAATTTTTTTTTTTTTTTTTTTAATAGAAACAAGGTTTCACCATGTTAGCCAGGATGGTCTCGATCTCTTGACCTCATGATCACCCCTCAGCCTCCCAAAGTGCTGGGATTACAGGCGTGAGCCACTGTGCCCAGCCTTTTTCTTGTTTCTTAATGGGGTGGTTAAACTATTGATTTGATTTTTTTTAAATGTAGGCACTTACAGTTATAAATCTACCTATGTGCACTGCTTTATTACATACATTTGTATGTTCTATTCTAATTTTAATTAATCTCCAAATGTGTTTTTTAATTTCCCTATACTTTATTCTTTAAATAATTGGTTATTTTAGACTGCATTGTTTGACATTTTTCATCTTTTAATTTCCCCAATTACAGAAATTCTCATATTTTCTTCTGTAGTTCTCAAATGTACCAAAATTTTTTTTTCTATAGTTGATTTTTAATTTAATTATTTTGTAGTTGAAGAAGGTATGTGGTAAAATTTTACTCTTGGTTATTTCTCCTCTCAGATCAAATCTAGGGTTGAACTCTTCTAGTAAATTTTTTCATTTTTGTTATTGTATTTTTCATCTCTATAATTGCCACATGGCTTTTAAAAAGTAAATTCTCTTTTTAATAACATTTTCTATTTGATGAGATATTATCAACTATCTTCTTTCCTTTAATTCTTTATGCATGGTTATATTTGGCTCTTTCAAGATGTTTATAATGTTACTTTGACCTCCTTGCTTTCCAAGTCCACTGTCTGGTTCAATGACTAGTTTCTCTGATTTTCTCCTTCAATGACTAGTTTCTCTGATTTTCTCCCCCAATGTGTGGATCCCATTTTTCTGTTTCTTTGCATGTCTTAAAATTGTGGGAAATTAGCTTTATAAGTAACATATTCTAACAGTTCTAGTTACTGAACCACCAGTCCCCTTCCTGGGGGTTGTTGTTGTTTGCTTGGTCATTTTTCTCTTTAGTGTATTGGATGAACTCATTTCGCGAAATCTATTACCCCCACAGTTTTCAGCCTCTGCCTGCTCAGAATTTTTCTGTTTTCTATCTTTAATCATGGCCACATATGATATTGTCTAATGTCAGTGTAAACAGCCTGCTAGTCAATGGCTATTCTTAAGACCCTTTAGCCAGTTAGATTTTTACTTTTTACCATTGTACTGCTGCGTCTGAGTCCGGGTAGCACGTTGTTCAGTTAGTATTTGGTATGAAGCTGCATTTAAGTCCTTTGTGCAGGTGGGGCTCCTGCCCCATCAAAAGTTTTGTGTCTACCTTGGAGGACACTTTCACATCTGCCTCATGCTATGCAGTGATTGGTAGTAAGAAAGTAAAGCTTAATATGTATAATTACCTTACCAATCCCCAGAGTTGATCGTGGTCCCATGAGAGCTCTTCTTGATTGTCCCTTTGCATGTATCACAGAGCCACCAACTTCCTCATAATTGCAACCTGCCGGATTTTTACTACTTTCAACATCAGACAAGGAGTTTACACTCTGTCCAAATAAAGTATGTCCCCTGAGACAAAGCTGTAGAGCCCTTTGTCCTTTTGGCTTCTGTTACCCCTGAGAGGAATGCCTATACCAATGCAACAAAACTGGGTGTTGGGACCCTCATACCCTCTAGGGATACCTTCCCTCTTTAAGGGGGCATTGGTGGTGGTGGTGGTGGTGGTGGTGGTGATGATAGGGATTGCAGCCCTTGGTCTTCTCATTTACCCCTACGAATGTGGAACTTCTGCTCTACAAGAGACCAAAGGAAAGGAGAGGAAGTCCCAGTATGCTTGACGTGGTGGATCTGAAATAGAGCTTTTATCCTCTGAGAGGGGCTGGGGGAAAGGAAGTCTTGGTTCTCTCCTCCACACCCACTAGAAATAGTGTTTCTATAACTCAGGACTGGCAAGAAGGATGAGAAACACAGCTGGCAATGAGTGTTATTTTGTTTGCTGAATACACTTAAGAACATTTCTAGAGACTTTAAATGATAATTATTAACTAATTTTCTCATTGAACTTGCTGCTTTGCTGTGTAGAATGTCAGCATAACTCCTTACTCTGCCATTCCAGAAGCATTACATCCTACTTTTAAATTTCACTCTGAGAATGCACCTATCATCATTTTTTTTTATTCAATCCCGATTAACTACATAAAATTGGGAATTCAGGAAGACCACACAGGTGTATCATAGAGTCTAAGTCCCTTCAGACAATTTTGATGGTATCACAACAACTGGAATTTTCTTTAACCTTACTCTGAGCTGATTTTCTGAGCAGCTCACCATCAATCCCCAGTGGGGGGCTTCCTGGAAACCTTCAATCTATCCCTGCAGGAGCATTTTCCCTTATTTTGTTGATACAGAATTTGAACGCAATTTGAAAATTCAAAGTGTTCTCCATCATAGGTATCCTTCTACACATTGTTAAATAATCAAAATGGAGATCTCCTTGAATTTTTAGCAAGATTTCTATACATCACAAAGCAATGTCTAAATAGGACTCACATTCTTTTTTTCTCATTCTTTTTTTTTTCTTTTTTTGAGACAGTCTTACTCTGTCACCCAGGCTGGAGTGCAGTGGCGTGATCTCGGTGCACTGCAACCTCTGCTTTCTGGGTTCCGTCAATTCTCCTGCCTCAACTTCCCAAGTAGCTGGGACTACAGGTGCGTGCCACAACACCCAGCAAATTTTTGTATTTTTTAGTAGAGACAGGGTTTCACCATGTTGGCCAGGCTGCTCTTCAACTCTTGGCCTTAAGTGATCTGCTTGCCTTGCCCCTCCAAAGTGTTGAGATTACAGGCTTGAGCCACCACGCTGGGACTTTTTTCCCCGATCTTGTCACATTACTTCTGGTAAATTCGTTCAGTGTCTGACAGAAAGTAGATTGTACCTTATTTTAGCCATAACTGAGTCCCAGTTTCCCCTCTTCTGTACATCTTATATTAGGATAGTATACTTCTTACAAGTGAATAACCAATATTGATACATTATTATTATCTAAAGTCCATATTTTCTTCAGTTTTCCTTAGTTATTACCTATGATTATTTTTATATTCCAGGATCCCCTCCATTGCACTTAGTTGTCATGTCTGCTTAGGCTCCTCTTGGCTTTGACAGTTTCTCAGATTTTTCTTATTTTCAGCAACTTTCACCATTTTAGGAAGTACTGGTGAGGCATTTTATAGGAAATCTCTCAATTGAGACTTGTCTTATGATTAGAATGGGGTTACAGATTTTTGGGAGAAAGACCACAGAGGTAAATGATCAATTTCAGAATACACTATCAAGGGTTTTCAAACAATGTAGTTAAAATCGCACCCAAAAAATAAATCTGTGATCGAATTTCTTTTCTCCTTAAAGAGAGAGATTCTGTCCCTTGCCATAAAGTACTGTCCCATGTTGAGTTTCTTTCTTTTTTTTTTTTTTCTTGGCTTGTAGGAGATACCAGTAGCAGCCATTTTCATTTCAGTTAAAATTCAGGCCGGGCGCGGTGTCACGCCTGTAATCCCAGCACTTTGGGAGGCCAAGGCGGGTGGATCACAATGTCTGGAGTTCAAGGCCAGCCTGGTCAAGATACTAAAAATGAAAAAAAAATAAAAAATAAAAAAATAGAGGGGCCTGTTGGCGCACGCCTGTAATCCCATCTACTCAGGAGGCTGAGGCAGAGAATTGCTTAAACCTGGGAGGCAGAGGTTGCAGTGAGACGAGATCGCGCCACTGCACTCCAGCCTGGGTGACCAAGCGAGACTGTCTCAAAATAATAAATAAATAAATAAATAAAATTCAAATAGCATATTTTGGCTTCCTAACATACTTGTGAAGTAGAGAGTAGAATCTGGACAAGCTAGAGAGGCAGATTAATGAACCCCATAAATTAAGATCATTGAGTAATAATCACCTACAGGCACCTCTGTTTTACTCATAAGAATTAGCAGAGATTGGTTTACTATGTCTGCCTCTCAGCAGGCTGTTTATAGAACAAAAGGGTGAGTGTTAAGGGTTTGCTATACCAGAGACAGAGTCATACTTCCTTTCGGGATAGGTTTAACTGGAACCAAAAAAGCTGCATTAGGAATGTATGCTCATTCCCAAGGCTTTTCAAAAAGTACAATGTTTTCCTGAGCAAAGCTTAAAATTTGCATAACAATGCCTGTTGAAACTTTCAAATAATTATCCTGGGAGTCATATTCTTAAACTATCAGATTTGCTTGAAGTCTTTAAATATTTACTGATTATAATGCATTTTATACAATGGGAAGCAGAAAGCTTAATTTATAAAGTTAAGTCAAATAAAATAATGTTTTCAAGGTGAAGAATAACATTAAAAAATATAAGGCATATTTTTGACATTTTAATAATTTTTGGATGACATAGGTTATGCTGCCATTGTTTTTTTTATAATATGGAAAATAAAGCATCCCCTTATATTGTTTAATGGGGATCATTTTTGATTACTAGTTCAAATTAAAGGGTCATTTATTCACAAGAGGAGGTGGGGAAAGTTGTATTATTTTCCTTTTAAATTTTAAGAAGTGCCCTTGAAAAATGACTCTATGGAATATTAATTTAAAATAGACCACAACATAGTCACCATTAAAGAGTTCTTCAGTAAGCAGTTAGTATTATGCTACCCATAATAGAGAACCCCTTTTAATAATTAACAAATCTTTCAGCTTAATAAGTTGTCCCTGACAAAGAGAACCCTTTCAATGTAATTTATATTGAACATATTTGACCTTTTTCAGGAGTTATTCTTAGAAGCAAACATACCCCATTTAAATAAATAACTAGGGAAACCACAGCCTTTGTGTATCTTTTAGCTTTGGAGGCACACTTAAAGGAAGTGTTACTGTCAGTAAGTATTTCACAACTA
Source organism: Papio anubis (assembly GCF_008728515.1). Taxonomy (NCBI): domain Eukaryota; kingdom Metazoa; phylum Chordata; class Mammalia; order Primates; family Cercopithecidae; genus Papio; species Papio anubis. The sequence continues at coordinate 21,319,778 of NC_044980.1, read as the reverse complement.
AATATCTGCTGCTTTGATATATGACCATTTAAAAAAAAAAAAAAAAATCCCTCCTGCTAAAAGGGATGTTGGGCTCCAGAGAGTCATCATCAGAGTTAAGAACTCTTTGAAAAACCACTCTGGTTCTACAAAAGATGAGGAAGCATAGACAAATATAAATATTTTATCACTGTGCCTAAAACCGGGTACATGGAATAAAACGTACCTCTGGTGATGTCCTTGGTAGCAAATCTGTCTTCCTTAAGGTTCACATATTTCCATAGGGAGCTGACCCCACAGCATAAGCTTTCTATTCTTGCTTTTATAACAACACCATTGGTGCTGGGGCAAGTGTACCCAGGTTGATGGCTCTATATAGTTTTTCCTTGTAATTTAGCCTGTGTTTCATGCCTGGGGGAGTTATTTCCCTTTCACTTAAGAACTGGAGTCCTTCAATCTCCTTGCATTATTTTTGTTGTGATATAGCACTTTAAAAGCTCCCTGGCTGACAACCGTGGCCAGAGTCTGGGATCTGCTGGGAGCAGCATCATGTACCGAAAATAACATTGGTTCATCTGTTCACTAAAGGACTGCAGTGTTATACAGACTTGAAATGGATTTTAGGATTATAAAACAATGACAGGAGTTAGGAAATGCACTCTCATACACGTTCTCATTGAGGGATAAGATTAAAAAATATTTACTTAGTCATATTTATATACAGCTCCACAAATAAAATAACATTGTTGATTGTGTCCCCACAGTTCAAACGCTACTCAACAGATAGTTATGTAGCATAAAACTATGCTGTGCCTTCATTTAAAATGATACTTCAGATCTATCTTGTTCCAAAGTCAATATTTTTATTACTCCATTAAGTAATTTGTTTATTTTTAATAATATCAATGCCAGAAGCAATTCTCAAATTTAGAATTGTCAAGTAGGTCAAACAGGCTGTCATCTCATCTGTCAGACCCCAGGACTACATTCACAGTTCAAGTTCACTAGGAAGAGCTGCCTGGAACAGTTGGAAACCCTCATACCCTCTTTTCTGTACAACAGCTACTTCTTATCACTCTACCTGGTGACCTGTTTGTGCCTTGCTGGGTTGTTGGAACACTTTCTGAATTTTCAGTCACTATGCAATCCTGTGAGAACACTGACCCTGTCTATTATTTCCTGCCTCTGCCTAAAATTATGTCCTTCCCAGGTCCTTGTGGGTGGAAAGCTGGGAGTCTTGCATCTCTGGACTTCAAAGGAACTGACCTGATAGCTTAAATCTCCTAATTTTACAAAAGAGCTAAAAGAGTCTGAAAGCTTAAGCTGCCCAGTATTGAAATACCTGCTTAGGGTTTGAAAAATAACTTGAAACTCAAGTTTGTAGGCACATATTCCTTGTTTTACTAGGATTGGAAACCCCTGAGGTTTTGTGTATTTTTACATCTGTCAACAGTGGGAAAACACAGTAGAGGATCCAAGAGTGTGAACTCTATAGTCAGACTGCCCAGATTCAAGCCTACCTGCTATGTACTAACGTGTAGATCATGGTCAAATCATTTAACATCTCTGTTCCTCCATTTCTTTGTCAAACGGATGTAATGATACCACCTCCTTCACAGGGCTGTTATATAGGCACAGAACGTACAACACTATGTAGAACGTTGTAAGTTTTCAATAAAGGTTAGCTATTACCATTCAACGAATTATTCATTCAAACTTAACGAAGATGTGCTTGGTGCCTATCATTTGCCAGGTAATAGTGTAGACCCCAGGAACAGAATGGCTGATAAAATAGGCACCATTACTCCTCTCTGGCTTCTCTTTACCCCACCACTCCACCCAGAAAAGAGTAAACAATCACATGAGTACACTTCTAATATAAATTACTTTAATTACTGTTATTAATATGAATTAAAACTAAGGAGTTTGGACTCAGGAAAGGAACAGAATGGCAAGGGTTGAGCATGCAGGGGTCGATTATGCAGGCCTTGTTAAATTCGTAAATATCATATTACAGTTCTGGATTTTAATATGTTCAAGGAGAAAGTTTTATGTTTTTAATTACAGGTGCTTCTGCTAAGCATGATATGCAAGTTTTTTAAAAGCATTGCATTCTGCAAAATTCATATTAAAATAACAGGGCTCATAGAGAAAAAAAGATACGTGCAGATCCCCAAAACTTGTGCAATCACCACCAGCAATCACCATCCCAATGAAAATATCAGCAAAAATAAACTGTTGCTAAATAAATACCTAGTAAATATAAAATTCTATTCTTACAAAAATAAGGTAATTTGATAACATAGATACAAGTAAGGTTCAGCCTACTCTGAGAAAGGCACAAAAGTCTGGAAGAAGCACAGCACAGTATGATAGAATTTGTGTCCGACAAGAGCCAAAGTAAGAACAGAATGTGGGCCTGAGGGAAACGGGCATCATATTCTACATTGCACTCCTCTGTGGCTCCAGTTAACTTCAGCTTTATTACCATAGTTTGCATTTAGCTGCTGTTGTTTCGTGGTGCAAACTGTTTATGTGTTGGTGAATTGGCTTATGAAACAACACACAGTAGTCACCCCTTATCCTGCATCATTTTTCATGGTTTCAGTAACCAGTGATAAACTGCAGTCCAAAAATATTATATAGAAACCTATAGAAATAAACAATTTATAAGGTTTAAACTGTGCACCATTTAGAGTAGCATGATGAAATTTTGCAGCATGTACTTCTGTCCCACCTGTGATGTGTATTGTCTTTTTGTGCAGTAGATTCACGTAGTAGACACTCCCTGCCCATGAGTCACTTATCCTTCTTGGTTAGCAGATTGACTGCCACAGTATTGAGTGCTTATGTTCAAGAAAGCCTTAGGTTAGTTAATAATGGCCCCAAAGTACGAGAATAGTGATGCTGGCAACTTGGATATGCCAAAGAGGAACCATAAAGTGTGCCCTTTATGTGAGAAAGTGAAAGTTCTCTACTTAATAAGGAAAGAAAATAGATCATATGCTGAGGTTGCTATGGTAAGAATAAACCTCTCCATGAAATTGTGAAGAATGAAAAAGAAATCCCTTCTAGTTTTGCTGTCCCACCTCCCAAAACTCCAAAAGTTACAGCCCCATGATACGTGCTTAGTTAAAATGGAAAAACTATAAAATTTGTGGGTGGAAGACATAAACAGAAACGTGTTCTGATTGATGGATAACAGCTTCGGTACTCTCCTTGGTTTCAGGCATCTCCTGGGCATTTTGGAATATATCCTTCACAAATAAGCAGGGACTACTGCACTTTGCATGTTGAATTCACATTTCTCTCTACTTACCAATCATTTATTCACTAATTTCCCCACACTATAGACACATATTCTAGCACAACGGACAGATGGAAAGTGATGTGAGTGGATGAAAACTTCTAAAAGATTACTCTGATAGGGAGTCACAAGTCAGATTTTAGACACCTTTGACTTCTAAGTGAAAAGGAGAATTTGGACCAGACTGGAGACAATGATGATGAATGTAGTCATATGTCCAACCTCAAAAATCTCTAATATACAATAAAAGGACACTTGTCTTGAGAGATGACCTTAGAGGTCAGTATTTTCTAAAGTCTGAGTGTTAATACCTCATATCCCCAAAATAGTGAAAGAGAAGGTTTAATAGAACAGGAAGGCAGAAATGCAACCTAATGGCATATTCTAGAATAGATTTGGGAAGTCAGAGTTTCTGTCACCCACTTTTCTCCTTATATTTATCTCCCAATCTGAACGGATATGCTTAGAATAGGATTGGTATGAGTATGGGATGAAACATGGAAGAAACAAAAAAATTCAAGAAATTAAAACACCTTAGAGGTTAATCCTAGCAATTTGAACTTAAAAACAAATGAGAAAACATACATTACCCTGCTTACACGTTATTGAAATAGATGCAAAATGTTCTCTTACTTTCTAATGTATTTTTACCACAAATATGATGCAGTTCATGTTAGATATTTTACTTTGAATGTTAAGAATAAATTGCTTAAATAGAAATCACACTTTGTGATTCAGACTGTATTTTCTAAATCAGTGCTGTCCAATGGAAAATAATTCAAAATGTAAATGTGAGTTGCATATCAAATTTTAATTTGCCCATAAACACATTAAAAAAATGGAAAGAGGCCGGGCAAGGTGGCTCACACCTGTAATCCCGGCATTTTGGGAGGCTGAGGCAGTCGGATCCTGAGGTCAGGAGATAGAGATCATAGTGGCCAACATGGTGAAACACTGTCTCTACTTTTAAAAATACAAAAAATTAGCCGGGTCTGGTGGCACACACCTATAGTCCCAGCTACTCGGGAGACTGAGGCAGAAGAATCGCTTGAACCCGGGAGGCGGAAGTTACAGTGAACCGAGATTACACCACTGCACTCCAGCCTGGGAGACAGAGCAAGACTCCATCTTAAAAAAATAAATAAAATAAATAAATAAGCAAAATTAATTTTAATAATATGTATTTTTATTACATTACACATAAGTGAATACACATTGATCTGAATTGCAGCTGACTAGTTGACAAAAACACCATGTGTTATAGACACTTAATTAAACATGCATTGATTTTGATTTTAGTTCTCTTTGTTTGGAAGCAATATATATATATGCTGGTTTCCAACATTTTTGGCCCTTAGAAACTTTACAGGCTCGAAGCACTGTGACCCTAGTGCCAAATGCATAAAATCACCCTGGTGCTAGAGCCACATTTCATAGTGCCTGCTTAGAAAATACAGGAATGCTTTTATTCCTTTAGACCTCAGTGCAATTATCACCTACCACAGGCTTTGGCTAACTTGGGTTTTACCCTCAGGATAGTTTTGTTTGCTTTTTTCTCCCCCCATCAGCATAATTTGCCTTCAGTTATTTATTTGACTGCTTATTTTCTGTTTGTGATTTTAGAGAGGCAAAGATTGTGTCTGTTTTCTTATCTACCACATAATTAAAGGCAGTGTATTATAGACACTCAATGAATATTAGATAAGTGAATTTAAAAACGTTTGTTATAAGAGAAAGCTCAAAAGTCATTTTACCTAAATGCAGAGTAAAAGTCTTGCTTCTGGTAGGGATCCAGCTTTTCTCTGAGCTACACAACATCTATAAAGTAATACTCACGTTGTCAAGGTTTCTGGTATATCCAGGCTAGAGAAACATTTTTTAAGAAAATTTAAATTTATAAAGACTTATAACATTGTATCCATCATTTACATTTTAGTAAGATCATTCAATTTTACATTTAATAATTTATCTTGTTCTTTAGATCGTCTGTATCTTTCTATTCTCTAACTTCAGGGGCTTTTTGCTTTTTAAAAATTGTGTTTTCTTTATTCTCTACATTGTGGTTCTTAATTTTGGCATTTTTTTGATACCCTAGGGGATATGTGGCAATGTCTGGAGATACTTTTTTCTTGTCACAAACCAGATATGGGAAGGGGTGCTACTGTCATCTATTAAATAGAAGAAAAAGGTGCCACTAGAAATCTTAAAATGCACAAAATAGCTTCCCAGCAATATGAATTATCAACCCTAAGATGTCAATAATGCTGAAGTTGCAAGATCCTACTCTAACTTAATAGCTCACTTTAAAATAGCGATCTGTATTTTTCTCCTTAAAATGTTTTGCCAATTTTTTGAAAATATAATTTCTGTTTATAATGCACCTTTTGCTTCCTTGTACCTAATATTTTCTCAAGTTTGTAAAAAACTCAGACAATTTATCCAAGTTAAAATGGTGAATAGCGGTGACCATTTACTAATATAATTCTATAGTCTTTCTTCTCTGTTTCCTTAAATGTTGGCAGATATAGTGAGAGTTGTGATGAATATCATCATGCAATATTATTAATGTAATGTATCTTTGTTAATCTATTTCATAGGTCCCTTTAGATGGAATATAATACAGCAGAAGCCTTTTCATCAAAAGGATTAATGTCTGCATTATCATTTCTGCAATAAAACAAGAAGCTAAGTGGTGGAGGCCACAGACACCTCAAACCTGGATTCCACAATTCTACGTTAAGTTTTGGAGTTTTTATTACTCTGCTGTAGGAAAGCCTTTGCCAATGCTTACAAGGAACTGTTTATCCCTGCTTCTCTGGGTTCTGTTTGATGGAGGTCTCCTAACACCCCTACAACCGCAGCCACAGCAGACTTTAGCCACAGAGCCAAGAGAAAATGTTATCCATCTGCCAGGACAACGGTCACATTTCCAACGTGTTAAACGTGGCTGGGTATGGAATCAATTTTTTGTGCTGGAAGAATACATGGGCTCCGAGCCTCAGTATGTGGGAAAGGTAATGGCGTGTTTCTTTTGACAACCACTTGATAGGAAGGGGGAATATGCATTGTGTATTTTGTATGGATGTTTTGCACAGGAATTGAACAAACCAGTGACTAGAACACTGGAATTGAAATCCGAGAGACCTGGTTTATCTTCCTGACTCAATGGCCCGGGTAAGCTTCAGAATATCATTTAAACCTTCTTTGCTTTAATTATTCCTCATTATTTTAATGAAAATAATATATGTTTGGTTCAGTTTTTGACATTCTTTGCTGAAGACATGAAGTTAAAATATGAAAATGTTATTAAGCATAATTGTAACTGTAGTTAGAACTATAGTATCAGTATAGTTTATCATTTTTATTGCTCACAGCCAAATTGGAGATGTTTAGCAATAGGAGACACAGAAGAATCACCAGGCATAAATAATCTAAACTGATCTTGGTGTTCTTTAATGACAAGGATGTATTTCTTCTTCTTTCCCATTAAAATGTGATGTGCCATTTGGATTGTGGTTCTGAAGTATTCGATTTGGCTTGCTAAAGCTTTATAAATAATTTTTATATGTTCAGCAGATATTTATAAATGTATTTATGGCTGAAGTAATAATTTTTGGAAGCCAAATATGTACACATCAACAGAGCATACAATTTAAAAATCTTATTGCAACTTTATGGAAATTTATTTTTTTTCACAAAATACTTGGTGGCAACTGTCTGTTTGACAGTTATGTTCTACTACTTATTTTTTTTCATAAAAATTTTTTCACCCATGTCTAGAACAGTGTGACTTGTCCATCACACACAAAATAATTTCCCCCAGAAATATGTATTATATTTTATTTTGATTTTGTGAATTCTCTTCAAATTTTGTAAAAGATATTGCCATGGGTTTTAATTAAAAAAAAAAAAAAATAGATGCCTGAGGAGAGTTTAAAATAAATCCAAAGTCACAAATGGAAAACCATAATAGGAAGAGTGTTTGGAAATGGATATGGAAGATCATGACTCTTGAGCAGCAAATCCTTTGAGCTTTCTGAAAACATAAACTAAAGATATACATAAACAGGTTCTATCATTCCAATATTAGGTCAAAGGAAGAATAGTCATTTAAGATCTGAATCATTTCTACCACATTTAAAATAAATTGCCTTGTGGAAATGTATTTAAAGGATGTTAAACGATATAGTGGAAAAGGTCTTTAAACAGAATCTTTGTTGAAAGGGACATATAACCAGAGTTTCCACTAAGGCATATGTGGCCCCAGGCAAATAATTTTTGCAGGGCACCTATCTATGTTTAAAAATTGACTAACCCCAAATCAAATCAGTCCATAAGTATCATTCTAGTAGTCCAATCTCAATGATCTTACAAATACACACAGACACACACACACACAGACACATACACACACACACACACACACACAAACACTGCCATTAAGCAAGAACTGTGAACTATCTCCTTTACAGGCTGCCCACCAGGAGCCAGGGGCTGTTCAGTTGGCACTGGGACAACCCCACGGTGCAATCCTTAAAGATCCACAGGGCACTTATGAACCTGTAGGTTGAGTAGAATGTCAAAGTGAGCCCCAAATGATAAATGGACACTGAGACCCAAACAGTTCCAGCCTAGACCAGAATGCCCTTCTCTGATCATATTGCTGTCCACTGATAGCCCTAGTCACACAAAAAGTCTTGGAAAATTTTGAGGAAGTCACTCCAAACTATGGAATTCCCCAGAAGTTACTGCATAAATCTTCTCCTTGCATAATTCCTCAAATATGACCGTGGAATATAACAATCACTAACATTTCTATATTGTAAGATAATTTCATGTGGTCCTCCTACACTTGTTTCTTTTTATTTAATTTAATGTAAGAATGGAAGTTTGAAATCCAAGACAAAGGGAAGGGTAACATAGTCTAAAACTCTGCAAGATAGGTGTCAGTTATCTCAACTCTGTTTATGACAGAAGCTAGGCATCATACTGAGATTCCTGACAAATTCTCTGTTTTTGATTAGAGAAGATCTATAGACCTCAATTTCCAGAATTGGAGGTAATAAAGTTGAAATTAGGTTAAAAAAATAAAACTGACTTTTATTTGAACCTAGAGAGTGGTAGTATTTCATCTCCTCAAACGGTTCACGGGATTGTATATGCAAGTTTTTGCTTGATACGCGGAAATTCCACTTTTATAATTGCTATAACAGTGTAGAATTCATCCAGTTTATTTAAAAGAGGAACTAGTATTTATAAATATAATTAAAAAGGAGTAAGTCTAACATCTAACCTATCATTACATTTAAACAGCATTATTTCCACTGGTACACGGCTCCACATTGGTAATGGGCAATGAACACCCATGTTTCTCAAGCAGTGTATATTTCTAATGCAGATGAAAGAGCGGATGCCAAGATTTCTTTTCCACCAGGAAACTAATTAAATTTTAATTAACTGTCTTGATGCTTCTAGATTTGAGAATAGAAATACAATAACATGGAGACCAATTTAATCCATTATATATGTATGTATAAACATATGAATATATTTATATTCCACTCATTCCAGAAAGACTTTGAGATTACTCATAGAAAAGGAAAGTATTATGAATAATATGGAACTCAGAGCTAAGAAAAAGGGCTAATGCAAAAATGCCTAGGAAAATTGTCAGTTGTCTATAGTTCACCGTTGGACAACTTGGGGGTTAGGAGAACTGACTTCTCCCTAGCACAGTTGAAAATCCAAGTGCAACTTTTGACTCCCCCAAAACTTAAGTACTGATAGCCTGCAGTTGACCTGAAGCTTTACTGATAGCCTAGTCAATTAAAACATAATTATATGCTAGAATACCTATAACATAAACATATTATGTTTATATATGTATATATGTATTATAGACTATATTCTTACAATAAAGTAATCTAGAGAAAAGAAAATGTCATTAAGAAAATCACAAGGAAGTCAAATACATTTACTATTCATTAAATGGAAGTGGGTCATCATAAAGGTTTTTTTTTTTTATCCTCATCATCTTCACATTGCATAGGCCGAGGAGGAGGAAGAAGTGAAGAAGGTTTTTCTCACTGTCTCAGAGGTGACAAAAGTGGAAGAAAATCCACATAAAGTAAACCTATACAGTTCAAACTTACCTTGTTCTAAGATCAACTGTACTATCTTTGGCCTCAAATATGACTTTCTGGTTCTTGGTAGAAAGAGCATATATGAAAATCATTAATTCGTATAGTTCCCATTGTCAACTCCACATTTTTAGGGACCAATTGATTTTCTTACATTCAAATCTAAAATAATGTATTCATGTAGAAATTTGTAGAGGCAACTGAGAGACTTAGGTGACATGATCTTCAACAACCATTTTATTTAAAGAATCAGATGTTCATGTTGATATCCTTGCAAGAAAGCACAAACTGTGCTATTACTTGTAACAAATGTTACTTTACTTTCTATACAAATAAATCACAGGGTATACAGAGGTAAAACTTTCCTCAAATACACATTGTGAATTTAATACATTACCTAGATAAGTATAAGTTTTCATACTGTACAGTAAGAAAGAAATTAACTTTATCTGCAAAAATTTGTACTTCATATGTTACCAGTTGTTCAAACTAACCACAAGCAAAACATTTGCATTATTACAGACATACATATATATACATGTGCACAAGTGTGCATACACACACCAACATGATTTATGCTTATACCAACATGGATAATTGCAAGCCTATATCTGTGTGGTACTAAGTTTTTTCATAGCCTCCAAGTTATGTATCCAGGAAATGCTGCCTATTTTATCCCCGAAGAATTAATTTAAGAAACTGAGTTGTCATTTCAGATGAATCCCAGTTAGCAGCAATTCTTAAATCTAAACTCTTTAAAAGGGCAAAAAATAAAAACGTAAAACATATATAAACCCTAGTTTCAGAGACATCCATTTATTTAACCTACTTTTGATGAACAATGCATTACAACATGAGACGGTATTAAGCCTGCAGGAATAAATGTTACTGTGAAGGTCTCTAGATTACAATTATAAAAGTTAAACTTTATTGAGTGCTTCCTTTGGGCACCATTTTAATTGCTTTACAGACATATACTTACATATCTGCAAAACAGCACTATGACTGATCTTCTTATTAGTGCTATTTTACATATCAGAAAACTGAGGCACCGAAAAGTTAAATGACTTCCCCATATCTCAACACCCAGTGGGTGCTTAAGCTAACATATCAACCAGGTGGTCTAGCTCCATTGCACCAGAAAATATCATGGTTTATTATCCTTCCAGGCTTTTAAGTGCTAACGATCATTTCAATACTGTATTAAAAGTGTTATAATAGAAACACTATTAGGAAATGTCTATGACTCCATCCAGAAGATGGAGGAATTCTAGAAAATCATCACAAATGAGGAAGCACCTGAGATGAGTCTTGAAGGATGATTTGATTTTTCTAGAAGTGGTAGTATGGGGAAAAGTTTTTGTAAGCCCTGAGGCTTGAAACTTCAAGGTGAGCCTAGGTAGCCATATTTCAGTATAGTCAGATAGTCAGAGTGTAAAACCAATTACTCAGAGTGAATAAATACAGGAAATGTGGAAAGGTTCAATTCTCATACCCAGATGAGTAGTATTCATTCTTAAAAGTGTAAAGACCCATAAAGTGCCTTGTTTGGGGATTAATACTAATGGAATTGCAATTCTGGAATGACTCATCAGACAGCCAATTAAAAGATGCGTTGAAGACAGGGGAAAAGGTATAGAGATAGGGAGAGCATCTGCAGGAGAAAGTTACAATGGGCGTGAGGAGGAAGTATAATGAAGGAAATGAGAAATTAGAGTTGAATATTTGAAAGGTGAAGAGATAATGAAAAACTTCAAGATTCATTGATCATGGCAATGTAAAGGATGAGACAAATTAGAGAAATATTGTGGAGGCAAAATCTGCAGAAATTAGTGGGTAATTGCATACAGAGAATTAAATAAAGGGAAGAATAAAAAATGACACAGATTTCTGACTTCTGTTTTATTAGTATCCCTTGTAGATTTGGGACTCAAGTAAGAAATAAAATAATTGGTGTTGGACATCCTATGCCCTTAGTTACTTAGAAGTACACACACAGGTGAAGTATATCATAGATATTTACATACATTAATCTAGTGTTCACAAAAAAGTAATTGGAATACAAATGGTAGTTAAAATCATGTGTGGTTAATACACTCTAGGGAAAATTACAGATAATGTAAGAGAACCCTGATTTTTTTAAAAAAAAATTTATTATACTTTACGTTCTAGGGTACATGTACATCATGTGTACATATGTATACATGTTTGTTACATATGTATACCTGTGCCATGCTGGTGTGCTGCACCCGTTAACTTGTCATTTACATTAGGTACACCTCCTAATGCTATCCCTTCCCCTCTCCCCACCCCACGACAGGCCCCGATGTGTGATGTTCCCCGCCCTGTGTCCAAGTGATCTCATTGTTCAATTCCCACCTATGAGCGAGAACATGTGGTGTTTGGTTTTCTGTGCTTGGGATAGTTTGCTCAGAATGACGGAGAACGCTGATTTTTATTTGCAAAGCAGATTTTAAAAATTAGATAGATCTAATTAGTAGAGCCAAAAGGCAAGCATTAGATAGTGTCATGGAAGATAAACCAGGAAAAAGTTTTAAAAATAAGGAAGACAACAAATGTTGAACTCCACAGGCCAAATTAAATAATGACTTAAAAGGTTTCATTGGTTTTGGTAACTAGTGACCGAGAAGTGACTTTTGTCAAAATAGTTTTAATGGTTTTGTCTAAAGCATAAAGAAAGAAAACAGAGATGTATACAGCTCATGGATGATATTTCAAAAGCATAGATGAAAGAGACTGAGGAATGCCCTGTTGATATTCTCAGTTTAATCCTACAGGTGTATTATTTAGTTAGGATTCTCCAGAGAAGCAGAACCAACAAGACATGTATATAAATAGATAAAAGAAAACATTATTTATTTATTTTTAGTTTTATGCAAACACTTTTATTACTTTTTAAAATTTAATTTAATTTTAAATGTCAGGATACATGTGCAGGACCTGCATGTTTGTTAACATAGGTTAATGTGTGCCATGGTGGTTTGCTGCACCTATCAACACATCACCTATGTATTAAGGCCTGAATGCATTAGCTATTTCTCATGATGCTCTCCCTCCCCCTGCACTCCTGACAGGCTGCAGTCTGTGTTGCTCCCCTCCCTGTGTCCATGTGTTCTCATTGTTCAGCTCCCTCTTATAAATGAGAACATACCGTGTTTGGTTTTCTGTTCCTGTGTTAGTTTGCTGAGGATAATGGCTTCCAACTCCTTCCATGTCCCTGCAAAGTACATGATCTTGTTTCTTTAGATGGTTGCCCAATGTAATTTGTAGATTCAATTCCATTCTCATCAAGATACCATTGACATTCTTCACAGAATTAGAAAAAAAAAAAAAACTATGTGAAAATTCATATGGAACAAAACATTATTTTTAAAACATCGGTTCATGCAATTGTGTAGGTACAAGTTCAAAATCTGCAGTAGGGCCTCTAATGGGATGACCTGGGGAAGAGCGCCATTCTGAGCCTGAAGGCAGTCTGCTGGAAGAACTCCTTCTTGCTTAGGTGACATCAGTCTTTGTTTTGTTAAAGCCTTCAACTGATTAGATGTGTCCCACCCACATAATGGAGGCTAATCTATTTTACTCAAAGTTCACAAATTTAAATATTAATGTCACCCAAAGAACACAGAAACATCAATGATCATGTTTGATCAAATATCCCACCATTATAAGTCCACTCTTTGTCAACTTAGCACCCGTCCACATCTCCTTAAACCATGTTTAATCTCCAAATAGAGATAATAACAAAGTCATACTTCTAACAGGATATAACTCTCTCACATGCAACCAAAATTACACAAACCTTTTTCTCAGAAAAGAATGTAAAGTCCTTGGGTTTGCTCATCTTGATGTTCTGCAACTTGATGTAAAATTAACAATACTTAAATATTGTGATATAAAGTCAATACATTTTGTGTTACATGATAAGGGGATAGGAGAAGGAAGAAAAAGGATATTAAATATATCATATTTATAATAAGACAAGGAAGAAGTACTTGTAATGATTATAGCCCTCATTTCCATAACTGGTCATGTATCATAGCTTGTATTTATAACTGCCTTTTTCCATTACCCATTTTGTATTACCTTTGCTATCAGCAAGCAACTCAGCTGGTAGTGGCTCTTTACCTTGGGGGGTGACACAACCTTAATTTCAAAAGGGTCTGGTCTAGACCAATACTAGTTCTGCCTAGATTGGTTTGTTGTGGTTTTCCATTGACTTTAATCACAGGGCAAGGTAATGAAAGAGGTGCCCTAAGGAATATCCAATGTTGCATCCATTGTGGAGGGTCAATCCAATTTCCCATTGGTACTCAAGATCAATCACCCTGGACAGCACAGTAATTTCCCTCCTTGCTCTTGATTCAGGGGAATGAGGAACTCAAAGAGGCTGAGTGGCAGTCTCAACTTCCAGTTCAATGGAACTATTATTTTGTGTCCTGGTGGAAACATTCTTCCTTCTGGAACTAATACCTCTAGACTCGCATAGCGTAAGTCCATAGGGTCAAGAAGCAAAATTTTTGCTAATATGTCACCAGGAGTAATAGTGGTATCACATTCATTTCTACCTCATAATTCCAGACCAGTCACTTCTGGCTTGAGATTGATTCTGGCTATGGAAGAAATAGTGCCATATATTGGATGCTGATTCAGAGCATTTATAGCCTCCTAGAGACCCTTGCCTCAGCCCTGCAAGGGATTGCCACCTATCTAGCACTGTAACTGAGCCTTCACAAGGCTATTTCACCTTGCCTTTAAGCCAGCTGCTTTGGACTGGTGGGAAACATGGTAAAACCAGTGAATTCCATGAGCATGGATTCATTACTGTACTTGATTTGCTGTGGAGTGTCACGATCAGAAGCAGTGCTGTGTGGAAGATCAGGATGGTAGATAAGGCATTCTATAGGTCCACAGATGGTAGTTTTGGCAGAAGCATTATATGCTTGGAAGGAAAATCTGCATCCAGAGTGTTTATTCCGGTAAGAACAAAATGCTGCTCCTTCCATGATGAAACTGGTGATGTATAATCAACCTGTCACCAGGTTGCTGGCTCATTTTCTTGGGGAATGGGGCCATACTGGGGATTTACTGTTGGTCTCTGCTGCCGAAATGTTAGGCCCTCGGCAGTGGCTATAGGCAGGTCAGCTTTGGTGAGTGGAAATCTGTGTGTTGTTGGTCTCATGCCACTGTGGCCCCTTTATTTATGAGCACATTGAGTGATGACAGGAGTAGCTGCTGGAAGAGACTGACAGGTATGCACAGAATGGGTTATCATATATCCATTTGATTATTAATATCTTCTTCTGCTGATGTTACCTTTTTGTAAACATTCCCATAGGACACAAATATCTTCACATTTTTTTGGCACATTCAGAGGGCTCCATCCCTATGCCTCTTCCCCAGAACTCTTTGTCATTAATGTTCCAGTCATGTCCCTTCCAAGTCCCTGGCCATTCAGCCAACTCCTTGGCCACAGCCCATGAACTGATATATAATCTCATGTTTGCCCATTTCTAATTCTATGCAAAATAAAAAACCAGGTGCACTGCTCAAATTTCTGTCCACTGAGAGGATTTCCAGTCACCGCTGTCTTTCAGAGAGCGTCCCAGAGAGCCTATAACACTGCAGCTCTCGATTTCAGGTGGTGCTTGCTTATCATGAAGAACCATCCTTAAATCAGGCCCAAGTCTTCCCTTTCTCTCTCAACTGATAGGGAGCACGTGATGAGGCCACAGGTACAGGCTTGGAAAGAGAAGAGAGTGTGGCAGGAATGGAGGCATTTGAGTCTCTTCTTCATGTCAGTTACTTGTGCATCAAGGGCCTGCTGAGGCCTGATCTTATATATGCCACTTTCATTTGATGATGGGGTAGTGCTGTGCTCACCCAACTTTATGGTTGCTGGGTCAAGTAGCACATGGTTCATAATAAGCTGCTCAGATCACATAGGAAGTTGGTGTGCCATGATTTAAGTGTTCAGTTCTCACTAAGGCCCAGTAGCAGGTTGTCATTGTTTCTTTTTTCTTTTTATTTATTTATTTATTTATGTATTTTGAGACAGAGTCTCACTCTGTCACCCAGGCTTGAGTGCAGTGGTGCGATCTTGGCTCACTGCAAGCTCCGCCTCCCAGGTTCAAGCGATTCTCCTGCCTCAGCCTCCTGAGTAGCTGGGACTACAGGCACACACCACCACACTGGGCTAATTTTGTATTTTTAATAGAGTTGGGGTTTCTCTATGTTGGTCAGGCTGGTCTGGAACTCTTGACTGAGTGATCTGCCTGCCTCGGACTCCCAAAGTGCTGGGATTACAGGCCTAAGCCACCGCACCCGGTCGGTTGTCATGGTTTCTAAAAAGGAGAGTATCTTTTGAAGGATACTTCATATCCTATGAAGATATCCACAGAAGAGGCACGGCTTTGTCCCCAAATCCTAAGGGCCTGTGCTGTAATTCATCAAATGAGACCAACCAAAGATGCTATACAGCATCCCTATCTACTACTGACACTTCTACAACTGTCCCCCACTGGACCTGCTGGATCATATAGCCTAAATAGCAGAACAGTCTACATAGCAGCCTGCATCTATCTCAGAGCCTTATTTTTGTTCTGTTCCCCACTCAAAACTAGCAGCATTTCACATCACTCAGTAAATGGGCCAGAGTAATGTACCCAAATGCAAAGTATGTTACCTCCAAAATCCAAAAGGATCTACTAAATGCTGTGCCTCTTTTGTCAGGTTGTAGAAGGGACCACATGCAACAACTTGTGCTTCACCTTTTCAGGGATATCTCAACATGTTCCATACTACTAGGCTCCCACAAATTTCACCGAGGTAGACAGCAATACATTTTTGTCAGATTTATATCCCGCACCCTGTGTAAATAAATGTTTTATCAAATACATATAGAGTAGTTGCTGCTTCTTGCTCAATAGATCCAAGCAGCATAATGTTTCCATGTAATGGACCTGTGTGATGTCTTGTAAAGGAAAATGTAATCAAGATCCCTGTGAAATGAATTATGACATAGGACTAAAGAGTTCATATACCCCTGAGGTAGAGCAATGAAGTTGTATTGCTGATCTTGCCAGCCAGAAGCAAACTGCTAATGGTGGTCTTTACCAACAGGAATGGAGAAAATTTATGTGCTATTATCAAAAGCTTCATACCAGGTACCAGGGGATGTGCCGATTCTCTCAAGCAGTGAAACCACATCTGGCAAAACAGCTGCAGTTGGAGTCACCATCTGGCTAAGCTTCTGATAATCCACTATCATGCCCAAGATCCATCTGTGTTAGTCACAGACTGAATAGGAGAGTAGAATAAGGATGAGTTGGGAATCAACACCCTGCATGTTTCATCTTTGGTAATGGCACTAATCTCAGCAGTTTCTCCAAGAATGTCATGTTGCTCGGCTTTATGATTGTTCTGTCTAGAGGGAGTTCTAGTGGCGTCCCCTTGGACTTCCCCTCAATTCCAATCCTCGCTTCCAGGTCAGGGAACCAGTGTGGGGATTCCTCCAGCTGCTGAGTATACAAATATCCATTCTGAACTATGGAAGTAATCTCAGAATGGGTTGGGGAGCCACTGGCTCCACTGAGATGGACCCGAGCTGAACTTCGTTGGTCCATTGACCTCCACAAGTCTTTATGCTAACTGGTAGGCCCAGTGACAATCTGGGTCTCAGAATTTATGCTCGTTCAGAGCTAATGTCCAGTAGTCCCTCAAAGGTCTGATTATTTCCTTTTCCCCAAAGTACAGTCACCCTGATACAAAGGGATAGGTCCCTTTGGGGATAGGGGTAAGGATGGGAAGGGAGTGAGGAATAAAAGGCTACAAATTGGGTTCAGTGTATAGTGCTTGGGTAATGAGAGCACCAAAATCTCACAAATCACCACTAAAGAACTTACTCATGTCACCAACTACCACCTGTTTCCCAAAACCCTATGAAAATAAAAAAATTTTTAAAGATTAATAGTATAAATTTTATAAATGTATTGGGATCCTTCCTCAAGAGATCTCAGCCTCACCTTCATTGAAGGGGTTTTGGGTCTACAAACTGGTGCAAGTCTGGAAACTGATTGAAGGGCAATGACTCTGTTTTTATGATTCAGGTTCGACTTTGTGTACCTGACCTAGAACTTTTCTGTTCATACAGATCAAATAACAACTTAATAGGCTTCTGACCTATTTCATTTTTATGAACAGGATGACCCCCTAGCCAATGCTAGAAGTCTCCACAAGTTGTAGATTGCTCTTTTGACTGCAGTTTATTGGTAAACATGCCAGCCTTACCTTGGCCATTGATTGCTACTACAAGGCCCCTGTCATCCAGGATCCAGTGATTCCTATTGCATTTATGTTACATTACATTTACATTGCCAATTCAGTGGCAACAGTTCCCACTGTCAGTTCTGGCCTAGAGAGCTGAGTGATCACTGGGATGCTGGGGCTCCCCTCACAAACTGATTTCTCTCTGTGGTGGTGAAAGGTGTATCCTCTAGACCCTCCCAGTGTGGATAAATAGATATTAAATAAGAAACCCATTCTAGCATTACCAATCTCCCTAGGCCTTTGAGTTTTGTCTTCTATTGTTAGTGACATTTCACATTCATTTACTGTGGGCACACTTTGGCTCCATGTTTCAGATAAACAAACAAAACACTGAAGTTATTTCTCACTCCCCGTGCTGCAATGTTAAATACAGAGTCTCTGCTTATTGAGCCCTATCAATAAATTCCACCAATCCAACTTCTGCCATTATTTCATACCCTATATATTGATTCCTACATGTACTCCCCAGATTTCTGTCTGAATAAATTAGAAAACTCAAGTAGTTCTTTTGGTATTTAATGCACCACCTCATGGGTCACACTTGCACCTCAACTTCAGGGCCATGCAAAGACTTGGGTCTAGTTACACAACTAGAATCAAAGAGAGTGGTGAGGTGGGTCCTGGGAAGGCTCAGAGTATTGCAAGGCAACAGCATCAGGTGAGGCCATTATAGTTTCCTTGGGCAATGCAGGGTTAATCTCCCAAGATGGAGTGAAGAAGACTTACCAGAAATTATGACCATAGTGTCTCCAGCTTCATCAAGGTCTTCCCACACATCCTCATTCCAACTTTCAACATGCCATTTCTTTACAATTCCTTTGCTCACTTTAACAGCAGACACATAGGCTAGGAATTCAATTTTTCTTGTATTTCAGTCACTCACAAGATGAAAGTCTAGGGTTTTTTCCCCAAAAATCTCACCTCTGTGACTACAAGACGTAAGGGTCTTTTTCAGGGCAGACAGAGAAACTGACAGGTGACTTATGTGGTACTTGAGCTGGGAATTCAAATCCCTGAGCTCATCATTTTCTTTCTTCACTTTGTTCAGTAATGTTAGAGGCAACCAGCCCATTTTATTCATTAAATGATTATTTATTATCATTAGTTTGACAAAAGTGTTCAAAAATATATTATGAGCATGAGATGTAAGACTTTGGTTAGGAGAATCCAGTAGTGATACTCTGCATATCTCTGTTGCCCCTTCACACCACAGACTGTTGGTGCTGTCTTTACTACTGGAAAGAGAGTCAATAATGTATTTAAATCTGGTCATATTAAAGAGCCACTTCCAGAAACCCCAAACCAGTAAAGAAAACTT
Organism: Papio anubis; assembly: GCF_008728515.1. NCBI lineage: Eukaryota > Metazoa > Chordata > Mammalia > Primates > Cercopithecidae > Papio > Papio anubis. The sequence continues at coordinate 21,300,685 of NC_044980.1, read as the reverse complement.
ATTCTTAACATTCGATTCCTCTAGAACCATTGTTGCTACCAAATTTACATTAGTCAAAATACTCCAGAAAAAACAGAATATGTATGTATATATCCATATCTAAAGAGATATAGATACATAGTCCTCCCTCAGTATCCACAGGGAAATGGTTCTAGTATCCCCAGAGATACCACAATCCATGCATACTCAAGTCATGCAGTGGGCCCTGTGGAACTTGCAGGTACAAAATGTGTGTTTCATATACCATGAATAGTATATTTCTGATACACATTTTGTTGCAGATATAGCACTCACCAATACAGAAGGATGACTGTATTTATTGAAAATTTCCACATATAAGTGGACCCCTGAACTTCAAACTTGTGTTGTTCAATGGTCAACTGTGTGTGTGTGTGTGTGTGTGTGTGTGTGTGTGTGTGTGCATCTCCACAATTGCATGAGTCAGTTTCTGATATATGTGGGAGATTTTAAGAAACTGACTCATGTAATCGTGAAGAAGCAGGTCCGATCTGCAGTGTAAGCCAGTAGGCTGGAAACTCAGAGAGAGTTCCAAACCCAAAGGCAGTATGCTGGCAGAATACGTTTTTGCTTAGAAGACGTATGTCTGTTTTATTAGGGTCTCCAACTAATTGAATGAAGCCTATCTAACCTGTTTTACTTGAAGTCCACCAAGGTAAATGTTAATCTCATTTAAAAAAAAACACTTTCACTAAATCATCTAGATTAATATTTGAACAAATATCTAAGTACCCTGGACCAGCAAAATTGACACATAAAATTAACTCTCACAGGAATACTAAGCCCAGTAAGATGTAAAAGAGAAGGTAATCGGTTAGTCTATTAAAAGAAAGAAGTACTGGTTTACTATTAAGACTCAAGGGAAGTAACATTTTAAAAGATATTAAAGGGGTAGAACCATTCAGCAATGTGTGATTTTTCTCACCAGCAAGAAACCCAAGGAAAGGATAAAGAGGAATAGATGATCAAATTGATTCATTATTGTGTGTTTATAGGGTCTGTGTGATGGAAGAGAGAAGGGTACTTACAAACGAAAAATCCAAGAGAAACCAGGATGAAACTACAAACATTAATGTCCAAAAGGACCTACCAATAAGAACGTATGCCTTTATAAATACATATATGAGGTCAAGGCAGTGGCAATAAAATTTCAAGTTTTTAAAATTATACGTATAATGTTGTTTTGTATAAGAAAAAAATAAGAAAGAAAAAAATAGAAGCAGCACGATAGTTACACTTACATTGCAGAAATCATTTGTGTATTTGGAATTTCTTCTCAATTCACACTTAATATTAGGATGACCATCTGGACCCAACAAAAATGCAAATTGTATCACCAAAATATACTAATATATTTAAAATATAGTTTTCATGGCTCAACATGTATTTATTTATTCAATTGTTCATTCCTTTATTTGGTTCTTGAGTTGTGTCGCTTTTTGAGAAACCCACAATGGAGTTTTCATTGTGCATTTTACTTTGAAACTGTGAGCTTTTAATATCAGAGTGATTCCTGTTCATTTGTGATTCAAGTCTCATAATACCAACTCAATCTTCATAGAAGTGTGTCTCAAGTTCTGTCTAATGTGTTACACTGCTGCCATTCAGATATAATAGTCTCCTTCTGAGTTGATAGAAATGGGAACACTCAAATCTTATTTTAAAAATGCAAAGGAAAAGCAACCTTGATAATGCATGATTATTTCAAGCCTCATGCAAACTCCTCTTGACTCCTGCATCACTTACATATCTGAGAACCTTTGCAGTGTATTCAAGTGTCCTAAATCAAAGCTTTGTTTCTGATCCATTCTGCTGCCAAACAGGTTGACCTTGCTGCTCAACAAATCATCTTTAGCTCCCTGCTTTTTCTGTGGCAAAACAGTGGAAGGAAAAGTTTCAGATCTTTTTGAAAGCCTTTTTAGGTAAACCTATTGTCTAAGTGCATAGCTTGATTCTTAAACATATCCCTGAATTTTTAGCCTGTCAATACATGAGGCTATCTTTGAAATAGTCATTTTGGAATATGATTAGACAGCAATACATTTAAGAGGAAAATAGCTTAAAAACTGAATTTGAGCAAAGAAATGACACTATATACTAATATTCCTGGCAAATAGTCCATGTCCATTGTATGCTAATTCTCTCTCCTTTACAATTTTATTGCATCTAACTGTTTCATAATATGCTAGTTATTTCATAATAGCTGTGCCATAAAGGTTCAATGTGTTTACTTTAATTGAATTGACGGGACCCTGAATGAAGTTCAACTATCTTTAAATCAATATATGAATCACTAAAACCAGTATTTCATAAATAACGAAGAAGATTAAGATTTGAGCACTGTGTTTATTTTCTTTTTTCTTCCTTCTTTCTTCTCTCCTCCTGGTGTTCTAACCTATGCCTACTTATCTTTCAATCCTTCCTTTTCTTTTAACCACATCTCTTTCTTATTTATGGATGTCTGCCTTCCTGTAGTTACTTTAAAGCAAAGATAAGCTTTGATTCTAATTCTAGATCTTGTAATCATTAGCCACATGAAAGCAGTTACGCACATGTCAATCCATATGACTAAGAATGTAGAGTGTCACATAACACAAGTTTTATTGGCAGCAGAAATATCTTAGGTGCATTTTTCACCAACCACACAGTACAATTAATATGTGTTGTGTGTGTGTGTCTGTGTTTATATGTGCATGCATGTGTCAGAAATATTTTCTCTAGAATATTAGTTGGATTTCTTGGAAGACAGTACTCTTCTGTGGGCTAATATTGTTGAAATTCTACAACTTGTATATTATACCAGGTGATAAGAGATGATCCCCAGTGGGATGGTTTGAGAAGAATCCTGAGAAAGACCACAGATAATGCAGAAAAATCGAGAGCACAAGAGTGAGCAGAATGAAAAGGATTTTAAATGTAATATTCTCATCTTCTGACAACTTTGAATTCATAACTATATGCCATGGTTATACCACTCAAACCTATACTTGAATATGAATGAATTCTTTTGGTAAAATTTAAACATAGCTCGTATATGAGAGAAACATTCCTCTTTCCTGACTCTGAAAAAAGTAAAACCACTGTTATAGAAGGTGCTAACTATATATGTTTCATTGTTCATGAGGCAAGACCTAATTTATTGCCCCTGACATTTAATCAATACATTGTATAATATATGAAATTACTATTAGGGAAGGAAATTATTTCTGCTTCTGGAATTTCCCACAGAAGTTTCATAAGGAAATTTCCTTCATAATATATATCAGTGTAACCACCTTAGAGGAGACCTTTGGTACATACTTATACTCATTATTAAAGAGTGCTGTTACATTTTGTTGTTGTATGTCAACGTCAAGAACTATTTGTCTTCTACAATTTCATGAATGCTGAAAGACGACATGAGATGTTGGGGTCAGAGAAAGGAAATTTTTTTACTATAGCACAATGTGCTTAAAATGGACCCAGTTCCCATTGCCTTCAAGTAACATAGGGGCAAAGCAGATAGATAGGTCTACATGGAGGCCAGTACATGTAGTGGGTTACATTACAGGAGAGGAGCCCTGGCAACTCTTGTCCTTTGTTTTGGAGAGCGACATTATCTCTATTTTACTGGGTAGAAGCATGTGGCCCTTTGCTTTGGAAAAATACACAGTCTTAATTTTTCAAGGTTGTTTGCTATATAAACATTAAAAATATGTCTCAAAAAAAGAACCTGCAGGGCTTTCTATACAAAACTCTCAGTAACATGAGGGACTTATGGTGACTTGAGTTCCAATCTTGTATAGTATGTCGACTTGCTGAAGCATCACCACATAGTGTTGTGACTTAGTAATATTAGAAACCGTTTAAATATCTTCCTTTGCCAGCTTACTGAACTGTTTAGTCAGTAGAGTTCCGTCTCTTTCTCTCTTTCATTGTTTTTATGTATTTTATTTTATTTATTTATTTATTTATTTTACTTTAAGTTCTGGGGTACATGTGCAGAACATGCAGGTTTGTTACATAGGTATACATGTGCCATGGTGGTTTGCTGCACCACTCAACCCATCATCTAGGTTTTAAGTCCCACATGCATGAGGTATTTGTCCTAATGCCCTCTCTCCCCTTGCCCTCCACCCCTCAACAGGCCCTGGTGTGTGATGTTCCCCTCCCTGTGTCTATGTGTTCTTATTGTTCAACTCTCACTTATGAGTGAGAACATGCGGTGTTTAGTTTTCTGTTCCTGTGTTAGTTTGCTGAGGATGATGGTTTCCAGCTTCATCCATGGCCCTGCAAAGGACCTGAACTCATTCTTTGTTCCTCTTTTCTGTTTGTAATAAACACAAAATCATATCCTCCTAGAGCTCATATCCTTTTTCATTTTGAATCTTGTACTTAGAAGTATAAATATAAGGGATGACACTGAATACATATATATATATATATATATATATTTTTTTTTTTTTTTTTTTTTTTTGAGACGGAGTCTCGCTCTGTTGCCCAGGCTGGGGTGCAATGGCCGGATCTCAGCTCACTGCAAGCTCCGCCTCCCAGGTTTGCGCCATTCTCCTGCCTCAGCCTCCTGAGTAGCTGGGACTACAGGCGCCCGCCACCCTGCCCGGCTAGTTTTTTTGTATTTTTTAGTAGAGACGGGGTTTCACTGTGTTAGCCAAGATGGTCTCGATCTCCTGACCTCATGATCCGCCCGTCTCGGCCTCCCAAAGTGCTGGGATTACAGGCTTGAGCCACCGCGCCCGGCCCCGACACTGAATATATATTAATAAACATCCCAAGTCTATTCCTGATCCTCAGTGATATTGGTTTCCACAAATTATCTTCCTGGTGAATATAATCTCTATAGTATACATACATATTTTCTTATCTAAATAGTAGAAGATAAGAAATCTCTTAGGCACTGGATAAGAAAAAGTGTTTGGCATTAACCTCTCTAAAATTGTACTGAAAACCTCATTCTTTCATTAAAATGTAAGAATTACTTTTACTATCATGAAGAGTAATTTACTGTAATAAGGAATGGAAAGTTTATACAGAATTATTTTTTTAAATTTAACCAAGTATTCAAGGCTATTGAATTTTGAAATAACATGAGACAGTTTGGAAAGATTCACATTAATTTATGATATTTTCAGCCACCTATAATAAATAATATGAGATGATAATTAAAAATGTTGTTTACAAAGTGTTGAGCATTGAAATTGTGCAATTATATTTTCCAATGATACATTAAAGGCCATAAAAACAATTCTCTGCTGAGTAGACTTACAAGTTTAGGAAATAATTGGTAGTATTGGAGCAATGGAATTTTCTTGTGTTGTGTTGTGTTGACTACGTCAACTTACTTTTACAAATACACTTCAAATAGTACCTCTTAAAACCATGCCCGAAGAACCAATGGTGTAGCTTTAAAGATAGATAGATAGATAGATAGATAGATAGATAGATAGATAGATAGAGTACAAGGAAAACTAAACTTTGAAAATAAACCAGGTAATACAAAGTGGTTGAAAACACAACTCTCCCATTAATTTTTCCCTTTTATTAAAACCTTTTGAGCAACTAGGAAAATATTTAAACCTATCTTTCTTATCCACTACAAGATCATGATCAGAGACAATTCCTAAAAATTCCTCTTTTGCTTCATAGCTGTCTAGAAATAAAAAAACTGAATGTTTTTCTTATATCTACAACTGTACTCATGTAGAACGAAAAAAGCACATGGGAACTAACAATAATTTAACATATATAAAATAATAGAGGAGGCATTATTTTATTTAAAGAATAAAAGTTTCGGAACCCATCTAAAACCCTGGGTTTAAAACTACAGTCAAAAATAAAAGTGAGATCAAAGATGATACGTTAGGTAAAATCAGTCAACCTTTTTTTTTGTTTATTTTCCTTCCTTCCTTCCTTCCTTCCTTCCTTCCTTCCTTCCTTCCTTCCTTCCTTCCTTCCTTCCTTCCTCTTTTCTTTTTCTTTCTTTCTTTTCTTTCTTTCTTTCTTCCTTTCTTCCTTCCTTCCTTCCTTCTTCTCTCTCTTTTTCTTTCTTTCTTTCTCTTCTTTCTTTCTCTCTCTCTTCCTTCCTTCCTCTTTCTTTCTTTCCTCTTTCTTTCTTTCCCTTTCTTTCTTTTTCTTTCTTTCTTTCTCTTTCTTTCTTTCTCTCTCTTTCTCTTCCTTCCTTCCTTCCTCTCTTTCTTTCCTTTTCTTTCTTCTTTCTTTCTTTTTTCTCTTTCTTTCTTTCGCCTTCTTTCTTTCCTCTCTTCCTTCTTCATTCATTAAAAAAGTGCTTAAGAGACTGAAAGAAAGAAAAATTTAGGAAATAATAGGGGCCATTTTAACAGATTAAAAAAACAGTAATCTATATACAAAACTACACTAGATCCCTCTATAATCTATATCAGTAAAGACTTCCAAAAATTTCTCAATACATTTTTAAATATCAAGGAATTACTGCTAGGAACAAATACATTTATACTTTTATAAATACATATCCAATAGTACCTTATGAAGCCATGCCTGAAGAACCAGTGGTACAGCCTTAAAAATAAATAGAAGGCCAGGCGCGGTGGCTCATGCCTGTAATCCCAGCATTTTGGGAGGCCGAGGCAGGTGGATGGTCTGAGCTCAGGAGTTCCAGACCAGCCTGGGCAACACGGTGAAGTCCTGTCTCTACTAAAATACAAAAAATTACCCAGGCATGGAGGCGTGTACCTGTAATCCCAGCTAGTCGCGAGGCTGAAGCAGGAGAATTGCTTGAACCTGGTAGGCAGAGGTTTCAGTGAGCCGAGATTGTTCACCTGGACTCCAGCCTGCGCGACAGAGCGAGACTCCGTCTAAAAAAATAAATAAACAAATAAATGATAGATAGATAGATAGATAGATAGATAGATAGATAGATAGATAGATAGAATGAATACAAGGAAAACTAAACTTTTAAAATAAACCAGATGATAAGAATTGGTTGAAAACACAACTCTCTCAGTAATTTTTCCCTTTGATCAAAACCTTTTGAGTAACTTTCACTGTGAATCCTCGTGAACCCTTTGGTTCTCTGGAGAATACAGAGATGCCCATGACATATTCAGCTGCTCCACTGCCTTTAAGCAAATAGATCTTCATGATCATCCATGAAAACGATGCAAACACTCTATGTGTTTCCATGTAATTGAGTGATTATAAAGTCTGGCTTTTGTGGATTTTTGAAGCAGCAAATGTCCATTCTCATTGTATAAGTGGAAGTAATAGAGAGGAGGAGGGGATAGAAGAAAGCCATTTTACTCTCCAGGTATTTCTGATAAATCTATGTCCCCAGTTTCCCTGTACCTGAATAGACAGGCTCCACAGAGTTCACTCCCTTCTGTGACTCTATTCCTTTCCCCCACCCCCCACCCCGGGAGGGAAGAGAGATTCTGATACTGAATTTGGGTAAAGAATCTCAGTCACACATTTCCCCCTCCTGCCCCCCTGACAAGTGACAAGTGCCTGAGCATTCTTTAATTTGTTTCGCTGCTTAATGGCTGTTCCTGCTCATGCTGTCCTTTATTTCGGGATCAGGGAATTCCAGGTAAATATTTTGGGCAATAAAGGAAAATATAAATGTTATCAGGACCCTTTCAAATACAACTTTAGATAAGTGATTGGCAAACTATGGCTTTTAGACTAAGTTCAGCCTGCTGCCTCTTTTTGTAAATAAAGTTTTATTGAAACACAGACATGCTTATTTGTTTCAATATTGTCTATGGCTACTTTCACACTGCAATGGAGAAGTTGAGCAGTTATGAGAGAAGCTGTACGACTCCTAAAACCTAAAATGCTTACTACTTGGTCCTTACTACTCAGTAAAAAAATATATATATGCTGACCCTTATTAAGACAATTACAAATGACACAATGGGATCACAGACTTAGAGTTTTCATTTGTGAACATGCAGAACTGCTCACTCCATCTTGTATCTGAAAGATTCAAAGTTCTTAGGGGAAGATGCTGGTTGTCAGAAACAGGTCCTCTAAAAAAACATAACAGCAGGTGCAATGGAAGAATTGTGGGCTCTTTTCCAACTTGGAATAAACTTACTGCCTCAATATCCTCATCTGTGAATGAGGAAAAACACAAAAAGGAAACCATAAGGTTATCATGGAGATTACTGAATCCACATGTGGAATAACATATGTAGATTCTCAGCCAAGTGTCATTCATGTTGCTGTACTACCTTCAATCCATAATTTTTTGCCCAGTATAGAAATTGTAATATTTTGGAATGACATCTACGGATTTAAGCTTCACAGAAAGATCTCTAGACTTACCAGACTGCACATTTCATTCCTTTGAACAAAAGAATCATATAGGAGGAATCTATCTATATTATATGAAGACATAGATTCCCATTTCCACGATTGTTTCATTTACCAAGAATCTCCTAACACAAGTATGCCCATGTTCCAAGCTGTCCTTCTCTTATCAAAATGTATCCATGTGTTTGGAACAATAGTATAATTGTAGAAACACAGTCATTAAGTGGAGAAATTACTAGAATTCATTAAGCTCACTTTGTATAGATTACAATGATTTCCATTGTAAAGCACAGATGACAAACATTTATTCAGAGTTAACAATGTATTAGGGAGGTCAGGTCAAAACCAAATATATACTTTATGTAAACAAACAGATCAGGACCGTAGAGACTTGTAGCACAATTGAGATTAAATAAATGTGATTATACATAGTGGAGAAAATTTTAAAACCCATTTAAAAGACCCTATTTGCTTTTCCTTGGTTGGTTTAAAAATTTGCTTCTTTTATATAACATCTGCCTTACTTATATTCATTACAATAAACAACATACTAAAAAATTTTGCAAATATATGTAAATTTTTAAAATTCTGTATTTCAAAGAAGAAATGCAAAAATGATTTGATATTTTAGAATGTCAATGTTTAAATTTAAATTGAAAAATATTTATGACTATGTATTTTTATCAATATGTGCAAACATGCACTAACTAAAAATTTATCAAGGACTTTTTAGCTTTGCCTCCACTGATTGGATTAAATACCAACCTTTAGTTATTATATGGGGCATTGAATATATTTAATATATTATTATTTAATTTTTATTATTTGGTAAGTTTTGAAGTATAGTTATATTCATATTTTAAAGATTATGTTTTTATTTTTATGATTTTGTTTATTAATACACATATTATCTTGATTAATGAATGAATGAATATTAAGTGAATTTTTTGGATCAAGTAATGCTCATGAGTAGCTCTTAAGTTAATAATTAGATAACTGAGCAGGGGACTAATCCAATTCAATTAAGTAAAATAATTACAGAAAAAAAATTTGTACTCTCTCAATACATTAAGCTTCCTAGGGGAGAGTTCAGAAGAACAAATAAGATTTAGGGAAATGGAAAAGAGCAGGAATCGTGAGACTTTTAGGACAAAAGTAAAATATGAGCTTTGAAGAATAGAATGTTGTCAGGAATGAAAATACAGGTTTCAACATACTCCCATTAAGTCCTAGGCTTCAACTGTATAGATTTACAAAATTAGGTCACTCTGACTTGCTATTTTGAAATTATTAGGAAACAAGTCCCTGTGTGCCAATTGAGCAGAATGGCTGGTTCTTTCCCAGGTGGCTTGCAGCTGTCATGAAAAAGTCTTCTTTGCAGCTGCCTCTGCAGAGAGTGAAGTGCTGACAGCAACAACCCACTCTTTATTGTCCAAGGACTACCTGGTCTACCGCGCAGGTCTCTACTAATTTTCCAAGGCTAGAGCTTCTCCTCCTGATGCAAAGGAAGATGCTCTCTTCTCAGCAATAATCCAGTTGAATATCAGGTTACACACCTGATATTAGGGTGAAATTATTAATAGCATCCATTTGTATTTTTAAAGTGGATGACATTGGATGTCAAATTGGATGACAAATTATACAGCCTGGGCCTTAAATGTTATGACTCTATTGTTATAATTCTATTACATCATGCACCTGCATGCAGCTATTTTGCCCAGGGTATGCCCATTGTGGAATTAACTGCATTCTAGGCCTAAAACAGTATCACTCTCCTGTAGCCTAGTCTTGGCTTTAACATACGATTTTCCCAATCATTATGGTGACTTTTGTTTTCAGGGCTGCAGTTAACCTCTGACCTTTTGGCCTCAATCAGAGACTACATGCATTCAGCATAGGTAATCACGTCAATAGACTCCATATTACTGCCATAAAATTATTCTACTCTTTTACAAACTTTTAGATGAGATAGATAAAAGAAAAGTAAAATCTAATCTGATTTTAACAGTCAATATAAGCTAAGACATGGGCAGATCTTTGCCAAAATGTCCATTTATAAAATTTTGCCCTCTTATCAGTGGGAAGTTTCTTTACCATATATCTGCATATCTAAAGTAGGTCATTCTATTAGTGCTTTCCAAAACTAAGAAACAGTCTGGCCCAAAGGTAGATTCTAGTCTTCTTAGAAGGCCGAAACTAAATGAGAAGTGTCCAGTTAAAAGTTTTCTAGTTTCAAAAAAATAAAATTCAGATCTCTACCAGATATCTATAAATATGAATGTGGGAAATAGTGGAGCAATAAGCTCACTGGTTTCTCTAGCTCTAGAAAATACCTATAACTTTTATAGAATTTGAGTAGGTGAAGAAGTTAAGAGGAGATGATGAAGTGAATATGATGTTTCTAAAAAAGTTTCTTGAAAGAGGATTTCTAGTATTTAGCAGATGCTCTATGTTATGGCTTAAAAATCAAATACAAAGAAGTAAACCACTAAGAAATGCCCTTGACCAGGGAGGAGAGTAAAAATTACATCATCACAGGACATGAGCACAACCAAGTAAATAATAAAAATTTTAAAAAACCAAGTCAGGTTCTTCAACTTCTAGCCTAACTTGATTATCCTAATGATCTTGAAAATGACTTCAGCTACCAGGAAATAATCAAAGATAATTTTCAGCAATAATTGAAGATGATTCTTGGTGACTCTAAACAATTACTTTGCTGTTAAAGATATGGAGACTAAGAGAGAGGGAAATATGGCTTTGGTACGAGGCTTATGAATGTTAAATTGGATTACATTTGGAAACACCCGTTAAAGGTAGAGTGAGAGTAAATATAAGAGGTGAGCTCTAACGTTAGTAATAATTACTCCTATCATTGAGTGTTTTCGGCTCTCCATTTGGAGAATATGTAGGTAATATTTTCTTAATTATCTCAGCACCCCCTAGAGGGAAGTACTATTGTCTTCTGCCTGATAAAATTCAGAAAATGGGAGCATGGGGAATTTCAGGCCATTAGTTACAGGTCACTTACGAAATCAGGGAACTGGAGTCCAAAACTAAGTCTCCCTGGATAGAAAGCCAGAATGGCAGCCACTGTGATACACAGAAGCTGTATCTGCATAGCCAGGATAACATTTGACAGTGTTTAATATGCTTCCTGGCACATAAAGCATGTTAACAGAGAGTGAAGCAAGCTCTCAGATGAGACCTGGCTGTTGGTGAAAGCTCTGGGAAGGAACGTTAGTGTCACACACATTATTCATCCTCATGATGTCACTTTCAAGGAGCTAAAGAGATGAAGTTGAATGGGTTATAACTTGAGACATATGTTAATTCAGTCCCTGAAGAAGGACATCACAATTACTCAATTATCAGATACAGAAAAGCTGAGGAAGTTTCTGTTTCAGTGGAAATAAAGAGTTTTGGAGCAGCAAGACTTATAAGGCACCACTGCAAATATTTTCAACAAATCAGAAATGCAGAGTGGTACTTTAGGCCTTCTTCTTCGTTTATCTGGAGTGATCATTTTTTTAAACATGGGAGACTCCCTCAGTATTCTTAAATTTAAAAAAAAAAAACTTAAAAATATAATCATTCAATAAGTAAATGTATTAGAGAGAAAACTTTCTTTAAGCATCTCTCTTAAAATATAGTTCAAGTGCAAAATATTCTTGTTACATAAATATTAGATGCCAAAATATACAATGATATATTCCTAAGAGATTTTGAACTCTGCTCTGAAAATCCTCTTGGAATTGATGCTCTTAATTTGTTTTTATTTTTTTGCCCGCTTTCATGATAAAGAGTTTAAAAACCAATTACCACGCTCCAGCAAACTTAAAGATAAATTTAACAAATATAATAAATGTTTATTTTACCTGAAGAAGAGACTCCATAATGCTTTACAAGAAAAGTTATGTAGGAAACAACCAGTGCCTATACAATTTGTCAAAACAAGTTTTTAATACAATTTATTGATTAAGGAAAAACAAATCTTGCAAATCAAAACAAAATGAGTAAAATTTGTCAATTTCTTGTCTCAGTAGAAAGCAAAGGAGTGAAACAGACTAGTAAAAACAACACCTCTTTAGTGTACGTGCACAAAGAAATGTCAAAATTAAATTTCAGGTCTGTGCCTCCACACAAGTGGTTAAGTGGCAGCATGAACAGGAGATTAGAGTGAGGCAGGGCGGGCTTTCATAGGTCAACGATTCCCAAGAAAATATTCACAAACACTGGCTGAAAGGAGAAGATAATCACACGTAGTTTTAGGTTGCCAGTTATGTTCATTGAAGTGAAACCAATAAGTTGTAAAATAAAACAGCAACAAAACTCCTATTCTTTTAATGTTGTGGGAAAAACGTAGGAGGCCTATACTTGAAACACGATTACAAAAGAGAAAAAAAAATCAAAGAAAAATAAAATGTAATAGATAGCATTGTTTTTAACTTGGGCTTGTGCAGGACAAAGTGCTGAAGGCTTTCACACATTGTTTCCTCTATTTCTCATCAGATTTTAACCAAGGGGTAAATGAAATGTGTAAAACTGTGACCCACATGTTTAAATCACAGAACGTCATTACAGTAAAATGAAAATATGTCATGTAATGAGAGAAATGTTAAAATATTCTGATTGTTTACTTTCAGGTCTTGGAAATTATGAAGGAAATACATAATCTGCAAGTAATAGTTTTTTAAATCTTACTATTTTCTTTCTTAAATGATCTATGTGCTTCCCCCGAAACATCTCTTTTCAAATTACACCCTTGCTTATCTCTGAAAGGGTTGTCCAGCTCTTTTTCATTTCTCAATCTTTTCACTCCCCTTTTAGTCTGATTAAGCTTCACAAATACACAAGAAGTAGTTTTCTAGTTAATGAAAATTAAAGATCAAGGGAAGAGAAATACTTAAAGTGATTCCAGCCAGAATAATTTTTGGTGGATAAAAGAAAGACTAGAAGCTCTTTTATTGTAGTAATTTATACATTGTCACATGTATATTATTATTTCAGAGATACCAAAAGCAACACTTAGAGAAATAATGCAGTGTGGCCAAGGTCACTGTTCTTTAACTGGAGTAGCCAGGATGAAACATCTTTGCCTCTTTGAAATTAGCCATATTGATTTATCCAACAGCAACAACAAAATGTTACATGGAATCATTTATATCTACCCAATATCATATTCTTTATATTATGTTAGATATGTAAAAAAATCATGTGTAGAATTAAAATATCATATTTTCTTTAAAATTGGCAACTCAATAAAGGAAGAAAGTATTATTTGGACTCTAGGTGAAGTTTTCTTAGAACTGACTTTACCATCATAAAAAAGAAATAACTGCATCTCTTAATTATTAAGTGCCTTCTATGGAACAGGCTTAGAGTTGGAGAGTTTAAATAATGTCAAGGATGGGGCAAGAGGGGGAGTCCATCTCCCGGTGGGTCCACCTGCAGAAGGAGGAGCTATCCATGTCTCCACAACAGCTCTCATGTTTTATTATCACTCTACTTTCTCTAAAGCAGAAGTTATTTAATATGCATCACAATTACTTGGAATAATTGTGGTTGTTTTAAAAAGCAGACTTCCAGATTCCTTAATGACAGATCATGAGTAAGTCTCCATAGGATGCAGGAATCTACATTTTTAACCAGGCAATCTTTGTGAATCAGATTTAAGTATTCCAATGATTGCACTTTGAGAAACATCAGGGCTTAACGAGAACACTGGTGGTAATATTGCATTTTAACATGTTATTTTTAAGATCAGTGCATATGAAACATAAAATTCCTACAATCTTTGCTGATATCATGGTTGAACTCTCACCAGAGAATCATAGGCTCCAAATTGTCAGCTTTTTCAGAAACTCTCCATGAAATAACAAGTATTGAGAACACACTGTAATTTCCTCAATTGTTTGTAATGTGCCATAGAAAAGAGTTTAAATTTGTCACAGTTATTCAAGACCAAATTAACTCCAGGTGTGTGCAACTGAACAGGGTGATAATTGGATAGCAGATGAACCGACATTGTAAGGAGAAAATTCATGCAATGGTTGTTTAGAAGTGTCTAACTTCTTAGACATGTAATAATAAGTTTAACTGGATATTCCTGTTAGAAAATTGTAATAATAATAGCCAGTAGATTACTAAATTTGTTTAATTAAATTAGACAACTATTGTGAACCTCTGTGTGTCGGGTTTTGTTTTAGGCATTGGAAATACAATAAGAAGCTCACAATCGAACATATTTGAAATTATATATGCATGATACAGAATGTTGAATGTTATTTTGGACACTTAGATTGCAGATGTGCTACATAAATGAATAGATAATTCCAATACAGCACTGAGAGGTCTAGGGAGTTGGGAAGACAGGTGGGGAAGGAGAGTTCAAACAAAAACCAGGGAGGCTTTATGTAGCAGGCAATCAACTTGTGGAGGAAAGAAAAACAAAAGTAGAGATACTACATAGGAAGATCCATCTGGAAAGTATGGGTGTACAAATCAATATGGACCTTTGAGGAAACTCTAAGTTGTTCAGAATATCGGAAGAAGCACAATTTAAAAATTTGGGAGTGGAAACAAATAATGTGAAAGTATTTGAAATGCACCATCTCATGAGCAAAATTCTGCACATGGAAAGGAGCTTGGTCTTTGTTCTGTAGAAAATGGGTTATATTTTATAGAGAGTTTAAATAAAAGTATGAAATTAGCAAAATTTCACTTTGATAGGACTCTCTGATGGCAACATGGACTTGCAACATCGAATATGCATTGAACTTGAGGAAGAGAATCTATGAAGACTTTGGCATAAACATCAGAGTTCAAAAATATGAAGTCTCTCAAAAGAAGGGGATGATGTTGGTGAATCTAAAAAGAAATATCCACGATATCCTACAACAACCTTTACCTCACTGGTTTTGGCTAAGAAGTCTCTGTGTGACCATCTCGCACATTATTCTGACATTAATGAAGAGAGAATTTTAGAAGCAGGGCACTGAGTTGTTAAAACATGAAAGAAATGATAAGAGTAATTTTAGGTATGTTTGGATTGAAACGGAAACCAGCAGGAAGTTAGATGTTTTAACAGGGAGAGAGTAGGACAGACTAGAAACATATTTAAAAAAAAAAAAAAAAAACTGCTGAACTTGGGCAAGGAAAAAGGAAGAGGACTAGAAACATATTTTAAAATCAAAAGCCGTTGAACTTGGTCAATGAAAAAGCAAGAGGACTAATGATAACTAGTTGACCTAACTTGTTGTGTCATGGTGCAATGATATAAAACTCAATCAATAGAAATAATTTTTACAAATAATTTTGTAGGAGTTGCTGAATTCTGGATATCAGAATTGTGTTGATAATAGATATAGACCACTAATTACCAGCATATCTATATATCAACACCAGCATATGTATGTATCAATACCAGCTAGGGATCTTTAACCCATAACTTTACTGAGGCAACCTAACAATTTGTTGACAATGATTGCATTTATACACTGTAATAAGATTATATGCAAGTTGCTCTAGAGATGATTCAGGCATAAAATAGCAGCAAATTATAAATTGTATACTTTATAAAATATAACTCATAAATAATAAAACTATAGTTTCTGTTTGGGGTATGAATGGATTAATCTTTCTGTTAGATTTGTATATCTTCACTGTTGCATGTACTACTGGTACCACACAATTCTATGCTGAGTTGTCATTGTCTTTTCTCATGGTCCTTATTATTTGTAGAATGTTATTACTAACTCTGTCTGCAAATAGTTCTGATACTTTTATCTCAAATTTTTGTTTGTTTGTATTTCTCATGTGTTGCAAAATTTAGGCTGTTTGCCATGTTCTTTGCATATGGTAATATATGTTCTCTCCTTTTTCTTACTCATTCTCGTTCTCCTCTTATATTTCTTTTGTGTCTTCCCCCAACCCCCACTCAATATTTTTATTTTTCCATATGTTAGCAACTTAATATTTTATTATTTGGATGTATTATTCTGTGTCATCAATATATCAGTCCTTTTACCTGTCCCCCCCACCAATCAATATGACTAGATTTTAAACTAAAAAGATATTTAGCATCTTTACATGTACTTGCACATTTTAGTGGCAAATGCCCAGAACACAACTCGAAATCCCCAACAACAACAACAATAAAATGGAATTCATTGTGGCAAAACCATAAATTTGTTAAAAATGATTTTGGTCTACTGATGGATGTACTAAACTATTACAAGCATTATCAGTACGCTATCTCTCTTTCTTTTGAAGTCTTTTTACCTTTTGCTTCTTTCCCTGCCTTTGTCATTGTACATGGATTTGTTCTGTTAGATCATATGTCTCTAGGATTGAAAGCAGTAGATAGAGTTAGTTCATTCCATTTTCATCCTCACAGTCTTATGATGAGAAAGGAAAAAGACTTCTACCTTGCCAGATACAGGTTAACTCCTATACCCAATGCATGACCAATATGTGTCTGGGCAAAAGGGGGTACAATGATTTGTCCAGCCTGCCTCACATCCCTACCCCTGAAAACAAAAGTATCCCACTTGACAACCCTCCATAGAACACATTCATATAGAGAAAACAATATGAAGTCTCTCAAAAGAAGGGGATGATGTTGGTGAACCAAAAAAGAAATATCCATGATATTCTACAACAACCTTTACCACACTGGTTTTAGCTAAGAAGTCTCTGTGTGACCATCTCACACATTATTCTGACTTTAATGAAGAGAGAACTTTAGAAGTAGGGCACGGAGTTGTTAAAGCATGAAAGAAATGATAAGAGTAATTTTGGGTATGCTGGATTTGAAATGGAAGCCAGTAAGAAGTTAGATGCATTAACTAGACTTTGAGCTTGTGGTTAGACTTAGAGATTTGAGTTTTGAAGTCAATAGTGCATAGGAGGTAGGTAAAAACTGGAAGTATATTCCAGCACCTTCATTTGTTAGGAATTCAGCTTTAAAATTTCCTTTGCCTAGCAGAGTGCTTGGCAGAAAGGTGTATTCAATGCATGATGAATAGCTGAGGCAATGGGCATGGGGGGGTGTTTACTTTTATCTTCCATATTTTCTTTTATACTTGCATATAAGATATAGGCATGGAGACCTAAACAGAATGAGCTTATAATTTAAATTCCCAAATAAGTCATCACTATGGAATGTGTGGTAAATGTTAGTCAACATTAGAAGAATTGTGGTAGCAAAAACAAAATTAAACAAAAAGATCTGGTACCAGGTGAAAAGCCTGCAGCCAAGAAATAAGAAAACACCCAAAGGTCTATAGGTTACAGTAAGAGAATAGAATGAATATCATGAAATTCAAAGTTTAAGGAAGGGACCCCAGAGTGAGCAGGCAAATATTTGAATAATACTGAAAGGGTATGAGCTAGAGAATAGCTCATCACAGTTGGAGCTGATTCAATCCATAGAGAAGGATAACCTCTGTATCTTCAGGAGATCAGCTTGCTTAAATGTTGGACAACATCAAACAGAAAGTTCTGTAGACTGTGCTTGAGTAGTGTGTGTTTTAAGGACTTAGTCTTGAAGGTGTTGGGGAGATGCCACCAAACATTTCGGAGACTACAGTGGGCAGTTAGCCCTGAAGACATCCTCAAACATAATTTCTTCTTTCCTAAGGATCTAAACAGGTGAATCTCCAACATTTAACCAAGAGGGTTTATAGCACCTTCCTGAAATAAAACATAGGAAACATGATGAGATGTTCTCCAGTTTGGGGGAAATATTTCCAAAAGGAAAGCACTTTCTACCTCCAAAAATGAAAGAAAAATTAAATGAGTCTGAGCCATAAGGAAGAATTTTCTTCTAATGCAGATAATTCTGTGAATCACAGATGTCCTGTAAAAACGTCCCACTTTATGGCGGTTAACATCTTTCAACCATGTGTCACTGTATCATGCTGCTTTTTATGTGTATTTTAGATGTTGATACTCTGGAAGGTAATATATTCAGATTATCGATGAAGAAAAACAACAGAGCATTAAGAAATTAAATGACCAATGACTTTCTCAATTTATAAAGGTAATAACTATTATATCTGCCCAGACAAGAATGAAAATCTTTGGATTTAAATTCAGGCCTCTTTCTACTTTGTCAGAATGGCGGCAGCACTTGACTGCTCTCAAATAATTGTTGCATTTTTCATGTGCTGTAAAACAAATGTTTTCATTAAATTGGTAATATATTTAGTTCTAAACCTTGTCAGTTTTTAAATTACTTATTTTTAAATTGTTCACTTTATTTGTTACATTTTTATATATATTTTTTATTTTTATATTATTTTATTATTTTATAATAAAAAATATTTTATAATAAAAAATTATTTTATATTATTTTATATTATTTGTTATATTATCAATTCAACCAGAACATCTACACTACCTACAAGTAAACAACCTGTAGTTTTCTCAACATTACTTCTAATTTTGTAATTCTGATTAGACATGCCCTTATATTTACATTGGCAATGCTACTTCTAAGTTTTATTTTATTTTTAGTTGGCACGTGTATATTTATGAGGTAAGAAGTTTGATATATGCATATATTGTGTAATGATGAAATAAATCAGTGTAGTTAAAGAAATCCATTACCTCAAACACTTACTATTTTTTTATGGTGAGAACATTCAGAATGCTTTCTTCTAGATATTGTGGAACATATAATAAATCATTTTTAACTATACTCACCATACTGTGCAACAGAACATAAAAATTTATCCCTCTTAACTGTAAATTTGTAACTGTTAAACCACCTCTCCCCCATCACTCCTACCACTATCCTCCTCAGCCTATGGTAACCACTTTTCTGCTCTCGCCTCCATGAGATAAACTCTTTTTAGATTCCACATATGAGTGAGATCATGCAGGATTTGTCTCTCTGTGTCTGGCTTATTTCACCTAACATAATGCCCTCCAACTTTATCTATATTGTCCCAAAAGACAAGATTTTATTTTATTTTATTATCTATTTATTTATTTATTTTTGGCTGAATTGTATACCATGTTGTATATATATCACATTTTCTTTACCCATTGATTCAAAGAATGCTAAAGTTGATTAGATATGTTAGCTACTGTGAATAGTGCTGCATTTTTTCTTGGGAGTGCAAATATTTCTTCAACATACTGATTTCCTTTTCTTTGGATATACAGGAATTGCTAGATCATATAGTAGTTCTGTTTTTATTTATTTGAGAAGCCTCCTTACTGTTTTCCCTAATGGTTGTGCTAATTTACATTCTCAAAGAGTGTAAAGGACTCTTTTCTCAACAACCTCACCAACACTTGTTACCTGTTGTCTTTTTGATAATAGCCATTGTAACTGGAGTAAGGTGCTATCTTATTATGGTTTTGATTTGCTTTCTCTGATGATTAGTTATATTAAACATTTCTTCACATACAGTTGGCCATTTATATGTCTTCTTTTGAAAAATAACTATTCAGACCATTTACCAATTTTGTAATTGGAATATTAGTTTGTTTGTTTGATTTTTGCTGTTGAATTGTCTGAGTTTCTCATATATTCTGGATATTAACCCTTTGTCAGGTGAACAGTTCACAAATATTTTTTCCCATTCTATAAGTTGTCTATTCATTCTATTGTTTCATTTGCTGTATAGAAGCTTGTAATCCCATTTGTCTATTTTTGCTTTTGTTGCCTGTGCTTTTGAGGTTTTATCCAAAAAAATCCTTGCTGAGACAAATGACTCCTGTTTTCTTCTGGTAGTTTCATAGTTTTGAACTTTACATTCATTTTTATTAGTTTCTGTATATAATGAGAGATAGAAGTCTAGTTTTATTCTTCTGCATGCGAATATCCAAATATCCCAGTATTGTTTATTGAAAAGACTGCCTTTTCCCCAATGTGTGTTTTTGGCCTGTTTATCAAAAATCAGTTGGCTATACATGTGTGGATTTATTTCTGTGCTTGCTATTCTTCTCTGATATAGTTTGGCTCTTTGTCCCCACCCAAATCTCATTTCAAATTGTAATCCCCACATGTTGGGGGAGGGACCTGATGGGGGGTGATTAGATTATGGGAGTGGTTTCCCCCATTCTATTCTCATGACAGTGAGTGAGTTCTCACTCTGTCTAATGGTTTAAAAGTGTGGCACTTCCCCTTTGCCTGCTCTCTCTCCTGCTCTCCTGCCACCATGTAAGACATGCCTCGCTTCCCCTTTGCCTTCTGCCATGATTGTTAGTTTCCTGAGTCTTTCCAGCCATGCAGAACTGTGAGTCAATTAAACCTCTTTTGTTTATAAATTACCCAGTCTTAGGTAGTATCATTATAGCAGTGTGAAAATGGACCAATACATTCTCCATTGGTCCATTTTTTGTTTGTTTGTTTGTTTGTTTGTTTGTTTTAATGCCAGTACCATGCCTATAGCTTTGTAGTATATTCTAAAGTCAGGAAGTATGATGACTGCAGCTTGTTCATTTTGCTCAAGATTGCTTTAGCTGTTTAGAATTTTTAGCAGTTCCATGTGATTTTTAGGATTTTTTTCTATGTCTTTGAAGGTAGTTTGCTATTTCCATAGTGACTACATTGAATTTATGGATCACCTTGGGTAGTATAGATATTTTAACAACATAAATTCTTCCAATCCATGAACGTGCGATATTTTTCCATTTATTTGTAATCTCTTGAATTTCTTTCATCAGAGTTTTATAGTCTTCAGTGTGTAGCTCTTTTCCTTCATGGTTAAATTTATTCCTATGTTACTTACTATTTCTAGCTACTGTAAATGAGATTAAAAAATATTTTTAGATAGTTAATTGTTAGCATATAGCAACACTATTGCTTTTTGTATGTTGAATCTGTATCCTGCAACTTTACTGAACTTGTTAATTAGTTCTAACAGTTTTTTTAATAGGGTTTTTGGGGTTTTCTATACGTAAGATCATGTCATTTGCAAACAGGGACAGTGAACCATCTCCTTTCCTATTTGGATGCTTTTTATTTTTTTATTTTATTTAAATCATCTGGCTAGGACTTCCAGTCCTGTGTTCAATAGGAGTGGAGAAGGTGGGGATCTCTGTCTCGTTTCATATCTTAATGGAAAAACTTTCTTTCCTCATTTAGTGTGATGTTAGCTGTGGGTTTGTCATATACGTTTTTGACTGTGTTGAGTTATATACCTTTGATGTCTAATTTGTTGAGAGTTTTGATTGGGAAAGGATGTTTAATTTTGTCAAATGCTTTTTTTGCATCTATTGAAATTATCATATGGTTTTTGTCATTTATTCTGTCAATGTGAAGAATTACCTTTATTGATTTGCATATATTAATTCATGCTTATATCACTAGAATGAAACCCACTTGATCATGGTGAATAATCCTTTAATATGCTGCTGTATTTGTTTTGTTAGTATTTTGTTGAGGATTTTTGCATATGTACTTATCAGGAATATTGGCCAGTAATTTTTTGTTGTGATTGTGTCTTCGTCTTGTTTTGGTATCAGGTTAATTCTGGTTTCATAGAATGACTGTGGAAGAATTTCCTCCTCTTTAATTTTCTGAAAAAGTTTGAGAAGAGTTTGATTTTAAAAAAAAAAATGCTTGGTAGATTTCACCAGTGAAAAACTTCAGGTCCTAGGCTTTTCTTTGATGTGAGGATTGTATTATTATTTTAATCTTGTTACTCATTATAGGTCTATTTTGATTTATTATTATTATTATTATTATTATTATTTGAGATAGAGTCTCACTCTGTCACCTAGGCTAGAGTGTGGTGGCATGATCTCTGCTTACTGGACCCTGAACTTCCCAGGCTGAATCAGTCCTCCTGCCTCAACCTCCTAAGTAGCTGGGACCACAGGTACAAGTCATCACACCCAGCTAAATTTCTTTATTATTTTTTTGTAGAAAAGGGATCTTGCCATGTTGCCCGGGCCGGTGTCAAACTCTTGGGCTCAAGCGATTCTCCCACTTCGGCCTCCCAAAGTACTATAATTACAAGTGTGAGCCCCTATGTTTAGATTTTTTTATTCCTTCATGATTCATTCTTGATAGGTTTTCCAAATTGTTGGTATATAATTGTCCTAGGTTTACCAATTTTTTGGTATATAATTGTTCATAGTAGTCTTGTATGACCATTTGTATTTCTGTGGTATCACTTTTGTGGTCTCCTTTTTTACTTTTGATTTTATTTATTTGAGTTTTCTGTCTTATTAGTTTTTCTAGCTAACGTTTTGTCAGATTTATCATTACAGAAAAAAAAACTGTTTTCTCCATCTTTTGTATTTTTTAAGTCTCTATTTTATTTATTACTGTTCTGATCTTTATTATTCAGTTTCTTCTACTAACTTTGGGTTTAATTTATTTTTGTTTTTCTAATTCCTTAAGTTGCAACGTTAGGTTGTTTATTTAAGATATTTCTATTTTTTTTTAATGTAGGCGTTTGTCACTATAAACTTTCCTCTGAATCCTGCTTTTGATGTTTCCTGTAAGTTTTGGTATATTATCGTTCCATTTTCATTTGTCTCTTGAAATATTCTGATTTCACTTTTAATTTATTTATGATGCATTCATTGTTCAAGAGTATGTTGTTGATTTTCTGTGTATTGGTATGGTTTCTGAAGTTTCTCCTGTCATCGATGTCTAGTTTCATACCATTGTGGTCAGAAATAATACTTGACATGATTTCAACTTGTTTTAAATTTGTTAAGTCTTGTTTTGGCCTAACATATGCACTATCTTAGAGAATGTTTCATGTGCATGGGAGAAGAATGTGTATTCTGCTGCTGTTAAGTAAGAAATTTTTCATATACCTGTTAGGCCCATTTTGTCTTCAATGCAGTTGAATTGCAGTATTTCCTCATTACTTCTCTGTCTGGTTGTTCTGACCACTGTTGAGAGTGGAGTATTGAAGGCCTTTAATATTACTGTTAGCTGTTTCTCCCTTTATTCCCCTTAGTATTTGCTACATATATATTTAGGCATTCTGATGTTAGGTGCATATGTAATTGTTATATCCTCTTGGTAAATTGTGCCATTTATTACTAAAGTTCTTCTTTGTCTCTTGTGATTGTTTTCAACCTGAAATCTGTTGTTTCTGATATAAGTATAGCCACTTGTGATGTCTTATCATTTGCATGGAATATCTTCTTCCATTCCTTTATTTTCAGCCTGTATGTACATAGGCTAAAGTAGGTCTCCTATAGGCAACACAGATTTTGATCTGGTTGCTTTTCCTTTTAATTAAATTACCCATTCTATGTTTTTTGATTGGAGAATTTAATCCATTTACATTAAAAGTAATTATTGACAGATAAGGACTTACTACCGCCATTTTGTTAGTTGCTTTCTAGTTGTTTTGTAGATCCTTTTTCCCCACTCTTATTTTTGTAATTTTCTTTAGTGTAAGTTTTAATTCTTTTTTTAAACATTTGTGCATCTGCTATATATTTGTGTTTGGTGGTTTCCATGAGGCTTAAATAAAACATCTTAAAGTTAAAATAGACTATTCTCTGCCGATAACATTTTAACTTCAGGTACATAAAAAACTCTAGACTTTTACCTCTCCCCCTACATTTTATATTTTTGATATCACAATTTATATCTTTTTATATTGTGTATTTTAAAACAAGTTATTGTAGCTATTGCTATTTTTGACTGTTTTGACTTTTAATCATAATAGTGTGTGTGTATATATGTGTATATATATGTATATACATATATATGTATACATATATATATATGATTTATATAGTACCATAACAGCCTTGGGGTATTCTCAATTTGACCACATATTTACTTTTTCCAGTCAATTTTATATATTATGTGTTCGTATTTAATTAACATTCTTTTGTTTCTACTATAAGAACTCCCTGAATCATTTCTTGTAGTGCTGATCTAGTGGTGGTGAACTCGCTCATCTTTTACATGTTTGAGGAAAATTTTATCTTTCACTTCTGAGGGACAGGTTTGGTAGCTATAGAATTCTTGACACACATGTTTTTATTTTTCAGCACTTTAAATATATCATCCCATTCTCTCCTGGCCTTTAGGATTTCTGTTCAGTTAATTACTAATAGTCTAATGTTAATTCCTTTACATGTGTCTTGACACTTTTCTCATGCTGCTTTTAAAAATCTCTCTTGGACTTTAACTTTTGACAGTTTAATTATAATACGTCTCAGCAAAGACCTCTTTGGTTGAAACTATATGGGACTTTCGAACTTCACATATCTGGATGTCCATATGTCTTCCCACACTTGGGGAGTTTTCAGCAATTATTATAATAAGCTTTCTGTCCTTATCTTGGCCTCTTCTACGTCTCAAAATCCTATAATGCAAATGTTTGTGCATTTAATGGTATCCCATAACTTCTGTAGGCTGTCTTCACTCTTTTTCAATCTTTTTGTCCTCTAAGTAATTTCAAATGACCTATATTTCAGTTCAGAGATTTTTTCTTCTGCTTGACCTGTTCTGCTGTTGAAGCTCTCTACTGTATTTTTTTACTTTATTTGTTGAATTAGCTTCAATATTTATGTTTAGTTCTTTTTTATGATATCTGTCTTTGTTAAATTTCTCATTTCTTCAGATTTTGTTGAAGTATCCTTCTGTATTCTCTTGTATCTCACTGAGATTCCTTAAGATTATTATTTTGAATTCCTTTTCTGTTAAGTCATAATTTCCTTTTCTTTGTGGCCTATTACTGGAGGGTTATTGTGTTCTCTTGGTGTTGTCATATTTCCTTGCTTTTTCATGTCACTACCTTGATGTCTTCATATCAGTTTGAATAATCATCTCTTCAAAACTTCACAGGCAGGCTTTCATAGAGAAAGACTTTCACTTTTAGATCAGTCTTGGTGTGCTGGTTGGAAAGGGTATGGTGACTCATTTCAAGTAGATACAGTGGTATAGCCTCCATCCAGTTTCTTAAGTTGTGACCAACATCAGCAAAGACTTTAGGTACCTTAGTGGCCTAGGCTGTAGAAGTTTGTGGCAGCAATGGTGGTGGTAAGGTTTTTAGGGTCCTTGGTGACAATCAGTTTTGGGTTTCTCTTATTCTCAATTTATCCAAAATAGGAATATTTAGTTGAGCTGATCCTTCTTGGTGTTGGGATTGACATGGCCTACAAGTAATTGCAGTGGCATTACGTTCTAGAATGTAGGTGCTCTGATTGGCTGTGGAGCCAGGGTCTTAGGCTCAAGGTCTTGTGAACCTATTGTATTACCTGTGCCTTGTGGTGCAAGTTCACCCTCTGAGGCAAAGTTGGATATAGATTGCCCACAAAAGCTGGGGTCTGTGACTCTGAGGCACCTCCTAGTAGCTTAGGTCCAGGAGTATAGATTATAGCTTTTGACTTTGCCACTGGGAGCCAGGGCCCAGCTCTGGGGAAGAAGAGGTACTCTGGAGGTTTGTGCCCAGGGAGCACAGTTTTGGAACCAGAGCCAATAGGGTTCAGTAGCAACTCAGGTCCAAGGGTTATCTCCATGGATAACCAGGCTCCCATGTAGTAGACCCTGGATCCTGTGATAGTGG
The DNA here is from genome assembly GCF_008728515.1 of Papio anubis. Classification (NCBI taxonomy): domain Eukaryota; kingdom Metazoa; phylum Chordata; class Mammalia; order Primates; family Cercopithecidae; genus Papio; species Papio anubis. The sequence goes on along the minus strand of NC_044980.1, from coordinate 21,274,865 downwards.
GACTCGGCAGTGTCCCAGACTCTGTAAGTCCAGGTGCAGTGGCGCAAGATCACCATGTGGAGTGCAGCTGTTGCTTGAACCATGTTGGAGCAGGGGCAAGGGGATGGGAGGAGACAAGAAGCATCACAGCTATGATTTTACTCCCTGGGAAGAATGGTGTTCGGCATCTCAAACTCTAGGAAGCCAGTGCAGCTCCAGAGAAACAGAGTACTAACACTATTTGGCCTGTACAGGAGGGCATTTTAGCTTAGTCGGTGTTCTGGTTTTCTGGGATGTGGGGTACCACATCAACTTAATCCTGGGAGGTGCAACTCCTCAGCTCAGTCCAAGCACTAATCCTTTGGTAACTAATGATGTGATGTACCACTTCAGCTCATGACTGGGCATCATGTCTTCTCTGGGTGCCAAGGGATGCATGACTGCTCTGGGTGGCCAAGGCCCAGTTTCTTGAGAGCCAGAATATTGCTTCAAATTAGGCATGAATGGTGGCTGAGAGGATTATATGGAGCAACTTTGTCAAATAACCATATTTTCAGGAGGCAGAGTGAAGCTTCAGCACAGGCCCCTAGAGACAGGGCATAGCAAGGATTGAGAAAAGTAGATGGTACAGCTCCACCATGGCACCATTTCTTTGGGAGGGATTGTGTAGCTTTAGCCTGGGTCCTGACGTGCAGGAGGTAGCAGTGACTGGGAGGGCCAGATACAGCAGCTCCATCAAGGCACCATTTCCCCAGGAGGCAATGATCAGCTCCAGCTTAGCCCCCTAGGGAGGTGGGGCACAGCTGCAGCTGGGAGTGGAGTGGTTCCAGGGATGCTTGGCCCCACAGGGTAGGGTCTATCGCTACCTCACAGCTTAGCTTGGGGATTTTGGGCCACCAGGCAGAGGTGGTTCTGCTATAGAGAAACCTCAAGGATGGAAGGCTATGAGGCCACTGGCGTCCAGAGCGGGACACACTCCAGTAGTTGCATTTCCAAGGAGGTATAGTACAGTAGCTTCACTGTGCCTCGGGGGTAGGGCACAGTGTCAGCTTCTTCTCTGAGAGGAGCACAGTTGTGTGGACTCCAGAAACTTCCTCAGCTCGGCTTATTGTCCATGAAGGCTTCAGTGGTCTCCACTTTTGAGGACTGTAGGTGTCCACGGTGTTGATGGGGACCGCTAGGATTCTCTTGCTTTCTTTTTCCCAAGAAGAAGAAGTTCTTCTTGGTTTTGAGCTGATCCTGACTGGCGAATGAGGTGGTGGAGGCCATAGATTTTTTTTCATTCTCTAGTGGCTATACTGAATTTCTGTGCTTACCAGGGTTCCTGTTAGTCCTTTGATGTAATCTAGCGCTTTTCTATCAACACATCGTTGTTATTTTGGGTGTCTTTGGGTCAGGATGAATACCAAATGCTTCTAATCAGCTATCTTGTTGACATCACTTTCTAGCAAGGCTACTTTCCAATACCAGTGAGTTAACTGGGTTCATTAGTTGCCTGTGGCCGCTGTAAAAAATTACTACACATTCTGTGGTTTAAAACAATGCACCTTTAATATCTTACAGTTCTGTAGGCCAGAAGACTGACATGAGTCTCAACGGGTAAAAAATCAAGGTGTTGTCAGCACTGCATTCCATCTGCAGCCTCTGGAGGGATTTGTTTCCCTGCCTTTTTCAGGGAAAAGAAGGGATTGCCTGAATACTTTGGCTTGTGGATGCAGTCATCTATCTTAAAAGCCACCAGTGGCCCACAGTCTTTTCCAGGCTATATCATTCTTATTCTTTGTTTTCATAGTCAAACTTCCTTCTTTGACTCTCTTAAGAATCCTTCTGCTCAGGCCCACTCTGACAACCCAGGATATTGTATCTATCCCCAAATCCTTAAATATGTCTGCAAAATGTAGGGTAATATTCACAAGTTCCAGGGATTAGGATGTGAGTATTAAGGTGTGAGGTGGGGCATACATTATTTTGACCACCATACCAGGTATTGCTCTTCAAGCTTACGGCTTCTCGCCGTTTTCTTATGTCTATGTTAATATTTGATTCATTCATGTTTTTCTAATTTTAAAAATTTTGTTTTTTCTCCTTGTACTCTCAGTTCTCTCCATTTTCAATTTTAGAGTTGATTAACAAAAACTAGCGGTGAGGATTAAAAATAAATATTAATTTTTCTTCCATACATCTTAAGATCAATATTCATTTTCTAAGTAACCAAAAATAAAATTATCTTATTTTAGGAAAAATAACTGTATTAAATCAAGGAAAGGAGTTATCTAAAAGCTGTCCTTTGATGCCTTTGTCTGGAAAATGCTAGTTTAGTGAATATATTATTAAAAATATTTTCATATGAAATCTTTATAAGGTCTTAAAACACTAATTAAACCTTGATTAAATTTTATAGCCCCTAAAAGCTAGTACTATTTTCTATTTCCAGATGACAAAGAAAGTTGTTCTGTATACATAAGGCTCATTAACATTTTCATGCCTCTAAAAATCTGCATGTAGTAATTATTCCAAAATAACTCTTGGCAAAACACACACGCACACACACAGGCACACACACACACACGCACACTCCAAACTGAGCCCAGTAACAGATTTCCATCTCTCTGTCTGTTCATGAACAGTTAGCCATAATAAAAAAATGTTCTCAAACTTATGGCTTTCTGAAAGGGTCCCCATCTCCTGAGTTTTGACAATGTTCTTTTTTGGATTAGCTCATCATGTTGTCATTATCATACCATATTGGAAATGAGCTCTGCAATTGTCCAGTAACTCTGCCTATAGTCCCTGGATGAGAATTACTAATATGTAATTCTCTAGCAAGATGCTTTCCTCTTTAGCATTTCACATTACCTTTAGCATTCAATCACCATAAGCAGTGTGGAGGAGTTTGCTAAGGCTAAAAAAATTGATATGTTCCTCTGGTAAGAGCACATGTATCAACTGATAAACAGTAAGCCGCAGGAAAAAGCATTTTCATTATTAGTTCAGTGCACCAATCATACCATCTAAGGTGCTTTTTTTCACAAATGCAGAATAGAAGACAGTTAATGACCCTTATATGTCAATGCGAGCTGCATTCACCCAACTGTAGGGAGTTGTTTCTAGTTTAACCTTAACTGATAGGAATGGGAGATACTCAGAATCAATCAATGAATTTCAGAGGATTCAAAGAGAGATTCTTATATAATCCTAATGAATTCAAGCAGCTGACATATGTACAGCTTAATGGCTGTCATAAATACAGTGAAGAGTTGAAACAGTGGTCAAGTTTCATTTTAGGATTTTGGAAAGGTCTTAGTTTTTTACAATGTTAAATCAAGACCAGATTTTGGGAAGCTTCCTCTGGGGAGTGTGCATGTGTGTGTGTCTGTGTGTGTGTGTGTGTGTGTGCGCGAAGAGTAAAAAAAGAAGTAAACCTCTTCATAAAAGTTTTTTCTTCACCAATATTCAATTCTAAACTGAGGCCAGTTCTAGGATACCTGATGATGATTGATATTCTAATTTTAAAAATTTTCTGTTGGTAATTGAGTTTTCAGATACATTTTCAACCTATTATATTTGCTATTTTATTGTATTAAATAATAAAACAAGAAATATATGTAGTTCTTTACAGTTTTCACAGCATGTTTTTATACTTTCTATTCTCTACTGCTCTCTATAAGGTTGGATGCTGGTAGTTAATATTATGATGCATATATATATACGAAGGCCAGAGAAATTAACTTTCCTACCCAAGGCCACTGCACCTAATAATTTATATAAATTGAATTTTCCCTTTTAATCTGCTAATACCTGATAACATAGCCTTTCTACTTCATCCTGCTACTTGATTAAGTCTTTGTGTGCCAAAGAAGGACACACCACAACTCCAAATCACTCGAATTTTCCAGAAGACCCAGACACTTGGGTGAATGAAGACAGGGACTGAAATATTAGCAAATTACTGTGCATGACTAAATATATATGAATTTTATATGAACTACACGAAGTCCTCACTTAACATCATTGATAGGTTCTTAGAAACCGCAACTTGAATCGAAAAAATACACAGCAGATCCTCAAATAATATCATTTTTCCAATGTTATTTCATTATAACATTGATGAAAAGAAAGTCAGTTTCATTGAAAGTCATTTTGCCTAAAGTCGTAGATTTCAAGAACGTATCGATGGCATTAAGTGAGGACTTACTACACCTGGTATTGTTTGCTTATTCAGGACACCGAAAAGCTTTATTTTATTGTCAAATTACTTATATCAGGATCTATATTCTAGACTCCCATATAGTTTTAATAATTTGTCTTTATTCTTCATGACACTTATTTTTCATTATTTGGATAATTGGCAATTGAATTTTGTTCACCTGGAAGGCTCTTCGAAAATTACAGCACAAATGTTTTCCAATATGAAGGTTTGATTTTCTATAAGATTTACTTTGTGTTCACCAGTCTGTGAATAATGTCCTATTCTTCGTAAAAGAGTGAGATTAGAAAATCATTCTTTATTAATTGTCATCTTTAGTGTAGCATAAAGGCAGACAGAGCAGGAATGTTCAGCTGGTTGTGGGATCTTCGCTGCAAGGCGTATGTCTCCACAGTTTCTAGTATGGTATTTTTGGGAAACACACCGTGCCTCATATGTTTTTCCCTTACAATATAGAAAAGAAAAAATAAGCCAGAGTAACTCTAGAGAAATTACTAGAATTCTGTTATTTATGAAATAATGTTCTAATCTTTTATTCAACAATTTTCTTTAAATATAGACTGGGTAAAGTGGTTCACACCTATAATCCCAGCATGTGGGGAGGCTGAGGCAGGCAGATTACTTGATGTTAGGAGTCCAAGACCAGCCTGGCCAACATGGCAAAACCTGGTCTCTACTAAAAGTATAAAAATTATCTGGGCATGGTTGCGCACTACTGTAAACCCCCCTACTTGGGAGGCTGAGGCAGGAGAATCCAGAAGGCGAGGGTTGCAGTGAGCCGAGATAGCATCACTGCACTCCAGCCTGGGTGACAGAGTGAGGTTCTGTCTCAAAAACAAACACAAAAACAAACCCTCCCCCAACAACCTTCTTTAAATATATATTGAAGACTTACAATGTGCCAGACAGGAAGAAAACAGATTCACACTCTTTACATTCATGAAGTTTATATTCCAGCTAGGGAGAACAATATTATCAAAGCATCACACATGTTTACAATGACAGAAATGCTAAATGCTAAAGAGGGAGAGTACAGGGCTCTGTGAGGAAGAGTGGCCTGGACATGACTGGGCTCTCGTACTGTGTGAGAAATGTACAGGGTTTGTCCCCCTTTATTAAAAATATGTAAGGATTGTTTTACCTAAATTCATGCCTTTGCCAAGCGTTTTCCTGCCTGTTTTCTTCTTCTCACTCAATATCCATCCATGTTACTTTTGACTAAAGAAAAGCAGACATAACTTTAAGTTATTTTCATTACTACTATATTAGATTTCTTGCAGAGACATTTTCTCTTTTTCAAATAACCACCAAAGTCATATTAGATATTTCCATTCAGGGCAGATTCAAATTGGTGTTTATAGAGAAACTATCTATTGTAAAACTAACACAGAAATATGAGATTTTTATATAATTGGCTCTTCGGAAACATCAGTTTCCTTTTCTGTATGAATAACACTATTCTGCAACATTTTGGAAAAAGATTTTAAGTCCTTGTTAATCCTAGCAAAATTGAGATAATGAAAAACCCTGGGCTAGGTAATTGCTGTGAAAAAATTCAAACATGTGTCTAAATAATTGTGGAGAAACCAAGTCTGGGACAATAGATTTTATTTCCAACCTTGCTTGGCTTGTTCTTGTAATGCTGAGACTACATAATGAGAAAATTTCCTGGAGCAATAAATTACAGCTCCATTTTCCACTCACAGAATGTATGTATTCCAGTGCATTTTGCAACAAAATACATTTGTAAAATTTCCACATTTATACTCATTGTAAAATTATAGCTCTTTTGTCCTTGAAAAAATGTAAAATAATAGTCTGAGTCAGCCTGGCCCCAATTTTTTTTTTTTTTTTGGAAGCAAGATGTTTATATAGCTTCTTGGCTGTGGTAAGAATATTTTAGAAAAACTTTTTGGGGAAAATGTTCTCACCTTCCCATCTTATAGTCTGTTCTCCTCTGTCCCACCATGGCAAAGCTAGGCACCTCTTCTGTCTGCTTCACTGCACCTTGAACTACAGCATTCTGCACTGGAGTCCTTCCTTTTTGTGTGTGTATATATACAAACAAAATGTGTATATATATACACACACACAAAACATATATACATATACATGTATATATACAAATATACATATATATTTTTTTCTTTTTTTTTTTTTTTGAGATGGAATCTCACTCTAACGCCCAGGCTGGAGTGCAGTGGCATGTTCTCAGCTCACTGCAACCTCCACCTTCTGGGTTCATGCAATTCTGCCTCAGCCTCCCAAATAGCTGGGATTACAGATGTGCACCACCATGCCCAGCTGATTTTTGTATTTTTAGTAGAGACAGGGTTTCACCATGTTGGCCAGGCTGGTCTTGAACTCTTAACCTCAGGTGATCCACCTGCCTCAGCTTCCCGAAGTGCTGGGATTATAGGCATGAGCCACCATGCCTGGCCCCTTTTTGTATATTATTATCACTCCCTTAAGATGCAAACTCCAGACAGGCAAGGATCAAGACTAGAATGCCTTTCTCAAAATGGAATCTCCTGCACTTATTATATAATGGGAAATCAAGAGGTATTTGCTGTAGTAATACCATCCTTTCATTGCTTTAGATTATAAACATTTCTTATAGGCTGTATATCAGTAATTCCCAGAATGTATTTCTTTTTAACTAGATATGCACACTATATGTTATGATTAATATTTATGAGCATATAGTTGACAGGCGTATGTCATATATATGTTCATAAATGATATGTAGTTGAAATATATATTATATAATATTTCTATTTATAACATTGGCATACATTCTTTTATTGTACTTCACTTTACTGAGCTTTCAATATATCGGTTTTTGTTTGATTTGGTTTTCTATAAATTGAAAGTTTGTGGCAACCCTGCATTAAGCAAGTCTATCAGTGCCATTTTTGCAACATGTGTTCACTTCATGTCTTTGTGTCACATTTTAATAATTCTTGAAAATTCCAAATTTCTTCATTATTATCATCTCTGTTATGGTCATCTGTGATTGGGGATCTTTGACATTATTGGAATTGTTTGGGGGCTCCATAAACTGTGCCCATATTAGATGGCAAACTTAATCTATAAATGTTGTGTGTGTGTTGACTGTTCTCTGGCCATTTCCCTGTCTCTCTCCTTCTCCTCTGGCTCCCTGTTTCTTGAAACACAATAACATTGAAGTTAATGACCCTACAATGGCCTCTGAGTGCTCAAGTAAAAGGAGGAGTTGCATGTTTCTCACTTTAAATCAAAATCTAGAAATGATTAAGTTCAGTGAGGATGCCACATTGAAAGATGAGATAGGTTGAAAGGTAGGCTTCTTGTGAAGAATAGTCAGCCAACTTGTGAGTGCAAGGAAAAGGTTCTTGAAGGAAATTAAAAGTGCTACTCCACTGAACACACAAATGATAAGAAAGTGAAACAGTCTTATTGTTGATATGGAGAAAGTTTTAGTGGTCTCGGTGGAAGATCAAACCAACCACAACATTCTCTCTCTTTTTAAATAATAATAATAATTATTATTATTTTTTTTTGACGGAGTCTCTCTCTGTTGCCCAGGCTGGAGTTCAGTGGCGCGATCATGGCTTACTGCAACCTCTGCCTCCCAGGTTCAAGCGATTCTTCTGCCTCAGACTCCTGAGTCGCTGGGATTAGCCTGCCACCACGCCCGGCTAATTTTTTCTATTTTTATTAGAGACGGAGTTTCACCACATTGGCCAGGCTGGTCTTGAACTCCTGAGGTTGTGACCCACCCGCCTCGGCCTCCCAAAGTGCTAGGATTACAGGTGTGAGTGAAAACCTATTTTAGAGTAAGGCCCTAACTCTCCTCAATTCAATGAAGGCTGAGAGAGATGAGGTAGCTGCAGAGAAAAAGTCTGAAGCTAGGAAAGTATGTTCATGAGATTTAAGGAAATAAGTAATCTCCACCACATAAAAGTGCAAGGTGAAGCAGCAGTGTTGATGTCTACAACTGCAGCAAGTTATGGAAAAGATCTTGCTAATATCATTGATAAATGTAGCCACACTAAACAGCAGATTTTCAATGTGGACAAAACAACCTTCTTTTGGAAGAAGAGGCCATCTTGGACTTTCATAGCTAGACAGGGGAAGTCAATGCCTTTGGACTTCAAAGTCCAAAGAACAGGCTGACTCTTTTGTTAGAGGCTAAGGCAACTAGTGATTTTAAGTTGAAGCCAATGCTCATTTTCCTTTCTGAAAATCCTAGGGCCCTTAAAAGTTGTGTTAAATCTAATTTGCCTGTGCTATATTAATGAAACAACAAAATCTGGATGACAGCGCATCTGTTTACAGCCTAACTTACTAGGTATTTTAAGCCCACCATTATGAGCTACTGCTTAGATAAAAAGGTTCCTGTCAAAATATTACTGATCATTCACAATGCACTTGGTCACCCAAGAACTCTGATAAAGGTATTCAAGGAGATTAATGCTGTTTTCATGCCTGCTAATACAACATTCATTCTGTAGCCCATGAATCAAGGAGTAATTTCAACTTTCAAGTCTCATTCAAGAAATACCTTTCATAATACTACAGCTGGCCTAAATAGTGATTCTCTGCTGGTAGGCCAGTAGAGGTTCTTGTCTTTGCTGCACCAAAGAATTTGGAAGTGAGACCAAAGTGAAAGTGTAGAAACTTTATTGTGGAGTGTAAGCAAATAGACACTCAAGAGAGGAGTGTGGGTGTGCTCAAAAGAATGAGTCACACCCAATGTGGTCAGGGCTCACACACTATATGGATAAGCATAATGAGAGCATGATACCCTAACTGTAATATTAACCCTACCCCTACCCCCTAACCTGTATCCTAACCTAACCAATTATAAGCATAATAAAAGCATAGAATATTCTATAATAAGAGGAAGAGTTTTTTGGGGAAATGGGTGAGCAGTTCCTGGAATTGGGGTGCCACCATTTTATTGACTAAATATGTTAATCTGGAGCTGTCATAGCACAGGTGCATGATGGGAGTGGGAAGTTTCCTCATGATAATTTTATGGGAATAGAGGCATAACGAAACCAAGGGTCAACAGTTGGTCAAGTTTTGTGCTCTCTTGGATTTAACCAGTTGTGGCCAGTTTCTTTTTTGTTACATTCTCATTTGTACCTAGAGCAGGATGTCTGCAGTCTGTCTTTATTAGCACAGCCTGCTGTAACAATTCCTTTCCACTAGGGGTCAGGTCCTTATGCTAACCCTTTTGACCACATTTGTGTTGCTTTTAGCCACCTGCAAGTAATCATTCCTGTTCCCTCACTAACTGCCTGGTGCCATGCCTCTGATGGATCTGGGCAAAGTAAATTGATAGCCTTCTGGAAAGGATTCATTATTCTAGATGTTATTAAGAACATTTGTAATTTACATTTGTGGGAGGTGGTCAAAATACCAACATTAATAGGAATTTGGGGGAAGTTGATTCCACTTCTCATTCCACACAGCTGACTTTGAGTGGTTGAAGACTTCAGTGGAAGAAATAACTACAGATGTGAGAGAAATTGCAAGGGAAGCAAAATTAGAAAGGGAGCCTGAAGATAGGACTGAATTGCTGCAATCTCATGATCAAACTTTAATGCATGATGGGTTGTTTCTTAAGAATGAGCTCGAAAAGTGATTTGTTAAGATGGAAACGATGCTGGTGAAGAAGCTTTGAATATTGTTGAAATGACAATAAAGAATTTAGAATATTACATATGCTGAGTTCATAAAGGGGAGGCAGAGTTTTAGAGGATTAACTCCAATTTTGAAAGAAGTTCTACTGTGGATAGAATGCTATCAACCAGCATTTCATACTAGAGAAATATTTTGTGAAAGGAAGAGTCAATAAATGCAGCAAACTTCATCATTGTCTTAACTAAGTAACACTGCAGCCAACCCAACCTTCAGCAACCACCACCCTGATCAGTTAACAGCCATCAACATCAAGGCAAAACCATCCAAAGCAAGGCTAGTCAGTGAGATGATCATTATCAATTTTTTTAGCGATTAAATGTTTTTAAATTAAGGTACTTGCATTTTCTTTAGATATAATGCTATTGCATACTTAGTATAGTATAGCATGAACATAGCTTTTATAAGTGCTGGGAAACAAATTATGATTTGCTTTATTGCAATATTTGCTTTATTACACTGGGTGTGAAACTGAATATATTTATATCTATCTAATTTATTTATCAATAAATATAAAGAGTCCAAAAAGTAAGCTCCCTTGTGTCCAGAAATTTATATTTTGTATTAGCCACGGCAAGACCTGTACCATTAATTTTGTAAATTCTAGATTCTGAGAATTCTAATTCAGATTCTAATCTGAATCGAATTCTAGAGTCTGAGAATTCTAAATTTTAAATCGGTGATGGTGGTTTGATTTTGTTTTTGTTTTCTTATTAGGCATCATAGTAAAGTCAATGTTTCTTCTGATTTTAGGTTGAGTATCAGTTGGGTTGGCTAAATAATTGTTGAAAAGTATTTGCTCAGTATTTTAATTTTTTAGCTGGGTTTCTATAAGGACAAAGTAACTGATGTAAACACCCAACAAAAAGTTTTAAAAATCTAAAGTAATATATATGGCACACAACAGTCCATACATTTAGATTTTCTGTGTACTAATTTATTTTGCTTTTGGCCGGGCACGGTGCCTCACAGCTGTAATTCCTGCACTTTAGGAAGCTGAGGCAGGTGTACCACTTGAGACCAGGAGTTCGAGAACAGCCTGGCCAACATGGCAAAACCTTGTCTCTACTACAATACAAAAAATTAGCTGGGCATGGTGGCATACGCCTGCAATCCCAGCTATCTGAGAGGCTGGGGCATGAGAATTGCTTGAATCTGGGAGATGGTGGTTGCCGTGAGCTGAGATCATGCCATTGCACTCCAGCCTGGGCAATGGAGACTCTGTATCAAAAATAAATAAATTAATTAATTAATTAATTAAAGTAAATTTACTTTTATACATGATGATGCTTCAAGGTATTTATATTGTTGAAGGTGAGTGGTTTTATATATGCCAGATTTTTTAGAAATACTCAGTGGTGTTTTAAGTTAGAAAATGCAAATGATTTCTTTCTTTTTTTTTTTTTTTTGTTGTTGTTGTTTTTGTTTTGAGAGAGAGTCTCGCTCTGTTACCAGGCTGGATTGCAGCGCTGCGATCTTAGCTCACTGCAACCTCCATCTCCCAGGTTCAAATGATTCTCCTGCCTCAGTCTCCCGAGGAGCTGGGACTACCGGTGCACTCCACCATGCCCAGCTAATTTTTGTATTTTTAGTAGAGACGGGGTTTCACCATGTTGGCTGGGATGGTCTCGATCTCTTGACCTCGTGATCCGCCCGCCTTGGCCTCCCAAAGTGTTGGGATTACAGGCGTGAGCCACTGCACCCAGCCAGAAATGATTTCTTAAGTTGAAGAGTATTGTCTGCTATTTTTTTTTTTCATTTTGTTTTACCTGAATTGGATCCAGAGAAGCACAAGCAGTTTCACATTGCAGCTCTAAAGGATTATTGTGTAACTTTCCGGAAGAAAAAGGAACAAACACTTTAATGTATTATATAAGAGAAATGTGTAATTATCTTTCATATGTGTAGTCTCTGTATCATGCAGTTTTAAAAATAGTACCATATATGTTCAAGTCACTAAAATTCGATCATTAATTATCCTCCACTTGGTTAATACATTTTTCTCACCTCAATACTCAAATCACCTGCCCAGGGTAGTGGAAATATTTAAAAATCATGAATGGTTCATATGCCCTCACCCAACTCCCAGCCCTTTGCAGTTAGGTGGGACCACGTGACTGCTTTTGGCCAATGAGTGGAAGTGATACATTTAAATCTGTCACCTGATCCTCCACATCTTCCCTCCTCTGCATTAGTGACCTGACATGCATGTGTTGAGAAGGCAGAGCCAAATTTGGCTCTAACTTGGGTTACTACAAGGAAGAATGCTCTAGAAAGCCCCAAACACATTAACAGCTTAGTGTGAGTTAAGCCATTGTTGTATTTAACCTCTAATATTTATAAATTAATTCATTAACATAGGTTACCCAAGCTTGTTTTAATATGCTCTTGAAGACATTTTTTATCTTTACAGTAAATTTGCCCCTACTTTGGTAACAGTCTGCTTCTTGTGTAATAAGTGTTTAGTTAATTCTACCTGTCATTATAAAAATTTGTGTGTATATATATGTGTGTGTGTGTGTGTGTATATATATATATATATGTAGAGAATATTTGTGTGTATATATATACAAATATATATACATACACACAAAAATATAGAGAACAGAGAGATAATTACAGAGAATGAAAGTTTGATGAGGTCAGAGACCACATTCTCATCATTAGATACACATACAAAATGAGCAACATATTTGCATGTTTATTTAATACAGATTTTTAAGTACCTCTGTGTGCATATCATTAGACAAATCATGATGAATATAATTAGGAATTAATTAAGACAAGAAATAACAGGGTGTTGAAATAAAGAATGTCCAGGTGGCATGCATCCTATTACTAAGTTCACTGGTGTGAGGAAGGGAGAATTTCTACAAACAAGAAAAGCATGTATAAAGGGTCTGAGTCATGGAAGAGCTTGATTTTGGGAGAATGTGAATACTCAGTGTGGTTGGTCAGCATGGGAGAGTGGAACAAGATGGAATCACAGAAGTCAAGAGTGGACCATGTAAGACCCTGCAGATGTAAGAATTTGGATGCTACAATAAATATTGTTGAAAGTTACTAAAGAGATAATGGGGGGTTAATATGAGATAATTGCTATTTTTAAAACTCCTAAAATCACTTTGTGAAATTGTTGGAAGACTGGTTATAATGAAAGGAAGGGAAACCAGTTAGATTATTTTGCATTGCTTTGGACATGAGTTAATGAAATCTGTTTATCATGGGAATAGAACTGAAAACAAACAGATAAATGTATGTATTATTTGGAGGCAAAGCAAACAGTATGTACAGGTAGATACAGTTTGGAATATCAGAGGAGAAAAGTTAAAGGCGACTTCTAGGATTTGGTTTTTAGATTAAATCAAAATTACATTGAGTGAGCAAGAAAATTATTAAATAGAAAGCAGATCTATAGCCTTCAATATTTAAACGCCTTAGAACTCTAGGTTTTAATATTTAAATGCCTTAGATCTATAGGCTTTAATATTTAAATGTCTTAGATCTATAGGCTTTAATATTTAGATACTCAGCCTGTGATATTATTACTTCAAAATGTAAGATAACCAAATCCAATTCTATGCTTTATTATTTCATCCATGATATAATAAGCTGATACCACATGTATTAGTTCATTCTCATACTGCTATAAAAAACTACCTGATACTGGCTGGGTGTGGTGGCTCATGCCTGTAATCCCAGCACTTTGGGAGGCCGAGATGGATGGATCACAAGGTCAGGAGATCGAGACCATCCTAGTTAACACAGTGAAACCCCGTCTCTACTAAAAATACAAAAAATTAGCCAGGCGCTGTGGCGAGCACCTGTAGTCCCAGCTGCTCAGGAGGCTGAGGCAGGAGAATGCATGAACCTGGGAGGCAGAGCTTGCAGTGAGCCAAGATCGTGCCACTGCACTCCAGCCTGGACAACCAAGTGAGACTCCGTCTCCAAACAAACAAACAAACAAACAGACAAACAAAAAACAAGAAAACAAAACAGAAACAAAACTACCTGAGACTGGAGAATTTATAAGGAAAGGAATTTTAATTGACTCACGATTCCACAGGCTATACAGCAGACATGGCTGGAGAAGCCTCAGGAACTTACAATCATGGTGGAAGGGCAAAGGGGAAGCAAGCATGTATTCACATGGTGGCAGGAGAGAGCGTGTGAAGGAGGAAGTGCTACACACTTTTAAACAACCAGATCTCATGAGGCACTATCATGAGAAGAGCACGGGGAAAATCCACCCCCATGATCAAATCACCTCCCACCAGGTCCCTCCCCCAACACTGGGATTACAATTCAACATGAGATTTGGGTGGAAACACAGAGCCATACCATATCACCACATTCAAAAGATGACATCTAAAGTCAATAGTGGGGCTGACTGAGTGGCTCATGCCTGTAACCCCAACACTTTGGAAAGTGAGGTGGGAGGATTGCTTAAGGCCAGCAGTTCAAGACCAGCAAAGGTGATATACTGAGACTCTGTCTCTACAGAAAATTTAAAAAATTATCTGGGCATAGTGTCATGTGACTGTAGTTCTAGCTACTCAGGAGGCTGAAGTTGAAGGATCCCTTGAATTCAGGAGTTTGGCTATAGTGAGCTATGATTGCACCACTGCGCTTCAGCCTGGGTGACAGAGCAAGACCTAGTCTCTAAATAAATAAATAAATAATGTGGACTGCCAAATGTCCATTCTAACTCCTTGGTCTAATGACAGAACCATATTTTTTAGCTGCATTTAGGATCGATCAAGCCAACACAATGTATACATATTTTTTTTACTCAACTATGAGCATTAACTCACTCTATTCCAATTGAATGAAAATCTAATGTACATCTAATATAAAACCTATTTTATAATAAACTATTTAATAGCTCACATATTTTATCAAGTGCTCTACTGAAAGTGAAAAAGCAAAATGGTTGTGCGAGTACTCAAAGTAAGTTTCTAATGAATGTGTATCACATAATTGTAAAGTTGAAAAGTAATAGTTCAAACCATCTTAAGTCAAGGACCATCTGTACCATATAATATTAATATGTACTTTTCCACCTTTGCAAGTAGTCTTGATGCCTTGGTACTTTCCCTGGGTCATCATGCTTTGTTCACATTTTTGACTGCTCTGTTCATATATCTTCCTCTGATAGATTCTATTTCCTTTCTTCTTTCCCTAAGAATAATACAGGTGGAACAGCTCTAATCAGAAAATCCAAAATTGAAAATGCTCCAAAATCTGAAACTTTTTGAATACTGACATGACTCCACATGTGAAAAATTCCAAACATAAGTACTTAATGCAAACTTTGTGTCATTCACAAAATTGTTAAAAACATTGTATAAAATGACCTTCAGGCTATAGTTATAAAGTGTGTATGACACATAAATATTGTGTTTAATCTTGGGTCCCTTCCCCAGTATATCCCATTATGTGTGTGCAAATATCCCCAATCTGGCAAATGTGAAAAATTCAAAACACTTCTGGTCCCAACCATTTCAGATAAAGAATCCTCAGTCTGTACCATCTCCCTGGTCCAACATGATATCATAGCATGTTAAAATAGTGATAAAAGCAGCACTCGCCAATTAGAAATTTTAAGATTGTTTAATAAGAAAGATTTCTTATCAGAGGTTTACAAAAGTCCCTGTGCTATGGGCTGAATTGTGCCCCCTCCCCAAAATTCATATGTTGAAGCCCTAACCTCTAATGTGACTGTATTTGGAGATAAGGTCTTTAGGTGGTAATTGACATTTTATGAAGTCATAAGAGGGGGGATAACTCAATACAATTGATGGCCTCACAGATGAGGGAGAAAGAGAGGTTTCTCTTTCTCTCTCCATGTGCAGTCTCAAAGGATAGGCCATGTGAGAATGAAAGGAGAAGGTGAGCATCATCAAGTCAGAAAGAGAGCCTCCATCAGGAATCAATTGACATGAATCTCAATCATGGAGGTTGGACTTCTTTTTTTTTTTTTGAAATGAAGTCTCACTCTTGTCACCCAGGCTGTGGTGCAGTGGCACGATCTCGGCTTACTGCAATCCCCCCAACTGGGTTCAAGCGATTCTCCTGCCTCAGCCTCCCGAGTAGCAGAGATTACAGGCTTGCACCACCATGCCTGGCTAATTTTTGTATTTTTAGTAAAGACGGGGTTTCACAACGTTAGCCAGGCTGATCTTGAACTTCTGACCTCAGGTGATCCGCCTGCCTCAGCCTCCCAAAGTGCTGGGATTGCAGGTGTGAGCCACTGCGTCCAGCTGTGGTTGGACTTCTTAACCTCCAAAACTGTGAGAAATTAATTTCTCTTCTTTAATCCACCTACCCTGTGGTATTCTGTTAGGGCAGCCCACGCCAACTAACATACCTGGTCCCGCAGTCATTATTCCATAGTGTAATGATAATTAGCATCATTGTTCTTAAACCTCAATGTGTATCTGAATCTCTAATCAGATCAAACTACTTAGCACTTCCAGAAG
The DNA here is from genome assembly GCF_008728515.1 of Papio anubis. Taxonomy (NCBI): domain Eukaryota; kingdom Metazoa; phylum Chordata; class Mammalia; order Primates; family Cercopithecidae; genus Papio; species Papio anubis. Next base: position 21,258,506 of record NC_044980.1, on the reverse strand, counting down.
ATTCTTCCAGTCCTCCTAGCCTCCTATGCTTTTTTAAATTTATTTTTTATGTTTTGTTTGTTTTTATTTTTTTTTGTCTCAAATGCTATGTATCGTTTTTCTCTGCCCAGTAAGTGGTCCAGTGCCATTGGACTAAAGCCACTGGCCAAGAATAAAACTTTGAGACTTAGAGGAGACATTTCTTGGAAGATTTTGATTTCTCACGTATTGACAGTTAGTTTGCCACTCCTCTGCACTCCCTTTCTTATGTCTCTATGGAACAGAGCACATTGAAGTATAATCAATAAGTTTAGAAAATTCCTCTCATTAGTGAGCTCCTCAAGGCATCATTCATTATCGATGGTTTTATCCAAAGAAAGCAGCATCCAGCCCATTATGTAAGATGTCTGCCTTAGCCATCTTGGGCTGTCATAATGAAATATCATAGACTGGATGGTTTGAACAACAGAAATTTATTTCTCACAGTTATGGAGTGTGGAGGTCCAAGATCCAGGTGTCACCAGTGTTTGGTTCAGGGCGAGGGCCCTCTTCCTGGTTTGCTGGTCTCCATCTTCTTGCCATGCATCATGTGACAGAGACAGCGGGAGAGCTCTAGTCTCTTCCTCTTCTTACAAGGACACAATTCCATCATGAGGGCTACACCTTGGTGACCTCCTCTAAGCCTAATCACCTCCCCGAAGCCCACCTCATAATAAAATCACATTGGAGTTAAGATTTCAACATAGGCAGTACAAAAAATTAACCGGGCATGGTGGCGGGTGCCTGTAGTCCCAGCTACTTGGGAAGCTGAGGCAGGAGAATGGCGTGAACCCGGGTGGTAGAGTTTGCAGTGAGCCGAGATGGCGCCACTGCACTCCAGCCTGGGCAACAGCACAAGACTCTGCCTTAAAAAAAAAAAAAAAAAAAAAAAATTCAACATAGTCACTTGGACCTTTGTTTTCTAACCTATCATTTTCTAAAATATGTTTTTTGGGAAAAAATCCTGCCTAAAAAATCTTAAGTATATACCCTATGTGTTTGCTCACTTTTGTATCACCCATGAAAAGATAAGGTACTTGAAGGTGAAGATGTTATCTTATTTGCAGCTTTTTCTCCAACATAAAGAACAAAACATGTGACAGGTCAGGCCACAGATAGATGGAGAGAGAAAGGCAGGGAGAGATTATAGATAGATAGATAGAAATCCTAAATATTTTAACCAGAAACATTGAAACATTTCCTTTTTTATTTTTTTAAATTTTATTTTGTGACAGAGTCTGGCTCTGTTGCCCAGCTTAGAGTACAGCAGCACGATCTCAGCTCACTGCAACTTCTGCCTCTCAGGTTCAAGCAATTCCTCCCAAGTAGCTGAGATTACAGGCACATGCCATCAAGCTTAGCTAATTTTTGTATTTTTAGTAGAGATGGGGTTTCACCATGTTGGCCAGGCTGGTCTTGAACTCCTGACCTCAATTGATCCTCCTGCCTTGGCCTCCAAAATGCTGGGATTACAGGCATGAGCCACCATGCCCAGCCAACATTTCTGTACTTAACACCTGTTAACTACCAATAGGACTAGTCATTAGTACGTCACATTTTGGTAAATGTTGCCATTGATTTCTTGCACAACACTAGAAAGTGCTATCTGTTGGAAAGATATTTTAAAACAACATTTTGTTGACTTTTATGTAACAACCATAAACAAAGGTCCTTGGCTACTTTATCCAAAGTCTAATTGGAAGTAGAGCCTCACTTCAGAGGACTTACTTGCTATTTGTGCATGTTCTTGTGTGTTTGCCCATTCATTCATCCATTCAAAAAATACAAAGTTCCAACATGCAGCACACAGTTAATGGAATAGGAGCTATCACTGTAATCACAGAGATCACATTTTTTTTTAGTTATATTTTCCCAGTTATCTTCATTAATCCAAAAAAGATCACATAACCTTTCTTACAGATTTTAAGATTTAACAGTATGAAGAGTTTTGAAATTATACAATACTAAAGAGGTGTGCTATAATTTTTTATGGTAAGCTCCCATATGACTTTTTTAGGGTAAGCACTCGTGAGTCTTTATCATAGAGAGGAAAATGGAGACAAACTGGCTTTTCAAACCTTTTTTTAGTTTCTTTTGGTTTTAAAAATTGAAGTACTTCAAACTAATTTAATCAACAAGAGCAAACACATTTATTGGAATGACATTATTGTTTCTTAATATCCAAGAAAAGCAGATAACCTGGACTAAATATTAAGAGTAAAGGCAGCCGGGTGTGGCGGCTCATGCCTCTAATCCCAGCACTTTGGGAGGCTGAGGTGGGTGGATCACCTGAGGTCAGGAGTTTGAGACCAGCCTGGCCAACATGGAGAAATCCCGTCTCTACTAAAAATACAAAATTAACCGGGCGTGGTCGCACATGCCTCTAATCCCAGCTACTCAGGAGACTGAAGCATGAGAATTGCTTGAACTTGGGAGGCGGGTGTTGTGGTGAGCCGAGATCACGCCATTGTATTCCAGCCTGCTCAACAAGAGAGAAACTCTGTCTCAAAAAAAAAAAAAAAGAGTGAAGGCAAACTGATATCTTAGTAGAAAAATTAAAGCAGCCCAGATATCTCTGCATCGACTTACTCTCAATATTTCTCTCTCACTAACCCTCTCCCTTTCTCTAGCTGCATGCCATTCTTGGCTCCCACATTTACATCTTCTTCATTCAATAGAAGGGCATTTTCTGAGATTAGTCTCTTCATGATTTTGTCCAAAATTCACCAGAATTTGAATCATTTTCAGTGTTAAAAGAAAAGTTAATGTTAATGATAGAGATGAAAGGCTTTATTCATCTGATACACATAAGGGAGCATCTGAAAAACAGTTAATTCCCTTAGCAGCTGGATTGAAGTTTGCATAGGGTGAGGAAGAGAGAGGAGCATGTGATCTTCAGTCTAGCCCAGGTTACAGTTCTCATCTTCTGGAACTGCTACTAAACTTGTGGTTGCAACAGTTAGATTTTCCCGGTTTTCGAAGTCTTATGTTCAGGGTCATTGGTACAATTCTTTGCCAACAACCCTCAGAACAGTCTTTTTGAGCTATTTCTGTAAGCCTTCAGGGTTGTCTGTCAGCCAAGGTTCAAGAGAAAAAGGAGTAGGAACAAAACGAGAAGCACAGTGAAAGAGAGGTGAGAGGGAGAGAAAAACAATGAGTCAAGGGTCAAAGCAAGATAGTCTATGGTCTGAGTTAATATGGTGGCCAACATTTGCTCAGGAGTCTACCTTGATCCAGTTAGCCTGAGTTTGTAATGGTGGGTCATAGAGTGGAAACAAAGATGCTATTATCTTCCTTTGGGTGGGGCAGAGGCATTTTTCATAGAAACAGAACCAAGCTGTGACAGAAGGAGTATAGCACAGAAATTAAACAAGATCAATAAATGTAGTTTCAATATCCCCAGTTATTGAAGGAAAATGGCTGACTCCTCTGGCTAACACAACAAGATGTCTGTCATTAAAATTATCTTCAAATGCAGGCCGGGTGCGGTGGCTCAAGCCTGTAATCCCAGCACTTTGGGAGGCCGAGATGAGCGGATCACGAGGTCAGGAGATCTAGACCATCCTGGCAAACACGATGAAACCCCATCTCTACTAAAAAATACGAAAAACTAGCCGGGCGAGGTGGCGGGCGCCTGTAGTCCCAGCTACTCGGGAGGCTGAGGCAGGAGAATGACATAAACCTGGAAGGCGGAGCTTGCAGTGAGCTGAGATCCGGCCACTGCACTCCAGTCTGGGCGACAGAGCAAGACTCCATCTCAAAAAAAAAAAAAAAAAAAAAAAATCTTCAAATGCAAAGGTTTACTTCAGAGAAGAGAATAAACCACTAGAGTACAACTGGATAAATGCAAGAGCTGCTGTGCAAGATATTCTTATACTGAGTGAAGGCTATATTGGGAAACTTTTAAAATCTTCTATAAGGCCGGGTGCAGTGGCTCACACCTGTAATCCCAGCACTTTGGGAGGCCAAGGCGGGTGGATCACTTGAGGTCAAGAGATTGAGATCATCCTGGCCAACATAGTGAAACCCCATCTCTACTAAAACTACAAAAATTAGCTGGACGTGGTAGCACGTGCCCGTAGTCTCAGCTACTTGGGAGGCTGAGGCAGGAGAATCACTTGAACCCGGGAGGCAGAAGTTGAAGTGAGTCGAGATTGCACCACTGCACTCCAGCCTGGAGACAGAGAAAGACTCCGTCTCAAAAAAAAAAAAAAAAAAATCTTAGATAAGTGATTCTATAAATGGGAACAGAAAAGGTTACAAAATACATGGCTTTCACCAGCTTACATAAACCTTACTGCAATCATTTAATTAAGATTAGCAAGTATCACAAAAGTGTTCTGTTTACACTTTTATGATCCTAATTAATTTATTTCCCTTTGTTACATTGACCACCTAGGTCATCATACACTACAGTCTGAGGAAGCTATCATGATGTTCTCTGTTTCCTAATGTATTCAGTGATCCCCAAATACCAGTGAATGGTAATTTCAAAACAATAGTATTAATAATCTAATTCAGTCTAGCTATCACCAATGGCCATATCTTAATAGAAAATCACCTTTATATTTTTCTAAAGAGATTATTATATAACTATGATGCTGCTGTCCTACTTAATAAGATAATAACAGATTTCTACCAAGTAAGGAGATATTATGCAAATTTCTTAGTCCATTTTCCTTTTAAAAACTAATTGCTAATTACAGGCATGTAATGCTTATGATAGGTAGTAAAGTGTCCTTTTAGTAAAGTTTATCTGCTTTCCTCTTTGTTTAACCATCTATGAACATTCAATATGATATTGTAAGCCAGATGAATATATACTGATTATTTGCTTCAGAAATCTCTGGTGTAACTATCTGTCACATTACTTCACTGTGAAAGAACAAAGTTGAAGAATATATGCAAAATTACACTGGGACTCTATAAAGCCATGGACATTATATCATGATTATGTATTTAAATAGCTGAAAGTCATTTGCAGTCTTAATGTGCTTAGATGATATAACAAAGGACATGATGAACATGGGCCTCGAACCATGTCTAGGCGAGAAATAATGGTGACATTTGTCTAAATTCTGAATATATTCAACACATTTTGGCAGATTTTATTGATGAAAATGATTTTTGGAGAATCAGTGTTCAGTTTCAGAGATGAAAACGTAAATTTCCATTTTTCTTGTTGAATTACATTTCCCTCATGCTACATTAGCACTAATTTTAAAAGGGATTGGTGCAGTATGTGTATCTCTATTATGTGGTAAGTTAAGCTATTGTATTCTGAAATTTAGAAGCATTATTTTCAGTGAAAAAAAACACACAGATAGAAATGTGTACGAAACACTCACTGAATGATTTTTCTTTAATAGTAAAGGCACAATATGTCAAAATCTCCTCTTTCCTTTTTGCAATGATGTAGAACTGCAAAGTTAGCTAATGTCACCTCATAATTAAACAAAATCAACTGTGAGAAAATTAAACTGATTGCTTCACAATTATGGTTGAGCAAACACTCAGTTTGTCCCTGTTTCATCTCCTGCTTCAGGTCTTTGAGAAATGTCCCATTATTTCGCTTCTGTAGATTTACAGGGAAGAATATCTTAATATTCCTGAATGAACTTGCATTTGTAGCATTTATACTAAAGTTACATCAACTAGGCCTACGCACGCATATTTATAAGTTAAAATATTCTGCACAAATATGATATATTTTAAAGTCTATACCTCTTATAAGTATTATTTTTTCTGCTGAAATTCAAGGCTATCAAATAAGTGTATGTTTTAAGAGTTGTACAGTGAGAATTTAAAAGCAGTCATGATGTAATCACTGTAATTTTTTTAATCAAATGGTGGCAGATAGGCCAGATAAATTGTGGGAAAAGGTCAGATAAATGATGTTATGGATGATGTAAACTTTTGTCATATTTTGTATTATTTGTTATCTATGCTTCTGTTTATATAGCAGGATGATTCTATTGCATTCTGTCATTAACACTGATTTGTCCATATCAGCACAAGTGAAATCTGCCCTACCCTAAATGAATCAGTTATTCCTAACCTATACCATCAAAAAAGGTTATTTATATCAATCTTCACTACATATTATGTAGAATACACACAATATACATTCTAGAGATATAAAGTCTTTGCATACATCCGAGTTATGTGTATGAATATACATTTATATATCCTTATATATCATATGTTTAAGATATGTATATTTTTGAGGATCCAAACATACATGTCAGTGAACATGTACTCAATGAGCTTTCATTATTGTGCAAACATAAACAGTGCAGTGTTATGGGATATTCCAACCAATTATAAGATCAAATCTCTTCACTTACTCTATTTGTTTTTGTTGTTATTGTTGTTGTTTTTTGAGATGGTGGAGTCTTGCTCTGTCACCCAGGCGGGATGGACTTCAGTGGCGCGATCTCAGTGCACTGCAACCTCCGCCTCCTGGATTCAAGCAATTCTTCTGCCTCAGCCTCCCAAGTAGCTGAAATTACAGGTGAATGCCACCACACCCGGCTAAGTTTTGTGTTTTTAGTAGAGACAGGTTTTCTCTATGTAGACCAGGCTGGGTATGAACTCCTAAAGTGATCTGCCCACCTCGGCCTCCCAAAGTACTGGGACTACAGGTGTGAGCCACCACACCTAGCCTCTATTTGTTCATTTTTACAAGGCAATTCTTCACTGAAGATGTAGAATCCCTTCTCTTTTCTTACTTCATTATTTTTTTCTAGAAGTCAACGTTAACAAGGGAAATATATTAAGAGACACTTTAAAAAGATGAGATTTACAAAAACATCTTGACAATAAGAAAAAAACCTATATATCATTTATATCTAAATCAATCAGATACTTTTAAGGCTTCTCTCATAGGATCTTATAACCAGGGTTTTGAAAAATGCTTTATATTTAGAATAGCTAAGAAATGAGAACTTAGTCTGCCTTCCTGTTATGAATTCTACACCACAGCCAGTATGAGCTGAGATAGTTAGAGACTCTTAATGCTATTGTTCATGCACTTCATATTCATGAAAATTGCATAGATATTTAGAGAAATCTACATTCCACTAAACATCTATTTATCTATTTATATATGTATTTACAATTTCTGCATTTTAGAATATGCATGCATTCACTAAATGTGATATAGTTAGGCTTTGTGTCCCCACCCAAATCTCGTCTTGAATTTTAACCCCAAAATTCCCAAGTAGCAAGGCAGAGACCTGGTGGATGTAATGGAACCATGGGGGTGGTTTGCCTCTTGCTGTTCTTGTGATAGTGAGTCAGTTCTCAGGTTATCTGATGGTTTTATAAGTGTTCTTCCCCGCTTCGCTCAGCACTTCTCCTTCCTGTCGCATTGTGTAGAAGGTTGCTTGCTTCCCTTTCAACTTCTGCTGTAATCGTAAGTTTCCTGAGGCCTCCCAAGCCATGCTTAATTGTAAGTCAGTTAAACCTCTTTCCTTTATAAATTATGCAGTCTCTGGCAGTTCTTTATAGCAGTATGAAAACAAAGTAAAACAATATGTTTTGACATGTCCATATAATTTGGTTGACTCACCTGGCCCCTTGCAGCTTGGTACAAATTGTAATACAATTTCCATGTTTGTTTATCTCTATCAAATAATAAAAACATGGCATCTGCATTCAGAGATAAAGTTTCTCATTTTTATACAGGCACAAGTTTTATCTACTAAATAATGTTCAAATAACTTAAAACCAAGTTCTAGTTATACTATCTATTACTCCAATTTGATCTCAATAAATCACATGAAAGGAAGGTAGATATTGTTATTTTCATCTAAGAGGAAACCCAGTTTGAGAAAAATGAAATAACTTGCTTAAGGTCACAAATCCAGTAAGTAGTGCAGGCTAAACTGAAATCAAGGTTTTCAGGCTCCAAATTCTCTATTTTTGAATGTTCTATAACCCAACCAAGTAAATATCATATATTAAGGTAAAAAAAATATATTTCACATATTTATACCACTAAACTCCATTACAATTCTATATAGAATAGTACATGGACATTTTAGCAGTTCTGTAAAACATCAGGGTAAAAGCTTTTCTCCTGTAACTCACTATCAACTGAAAGACAAAGTTTAGTCTCTGAAAAATAGAAGAAATATCATTTGCAAGTTGAAGAGACGATGCACTTTTTCATTTTCTTAACTCAACTGGAATTAAAATTATATTAACTCATCATTTTTCTCTTTCATATAACAAATAACTTATTCTGCTTCTCACTATTATAATGTGTTTTTTTAAAGTCTAACAACTCTTTCAGTTATTTGACAACTTTATATTAGAGTTAAAAGTTAAAAACAGTTTTTCTTTTGACGTTTAAAAATACAATACAGCAATGGAAAAGGGAATCTGCATGTCATTGTACATTGCAGACTCTATGTGGAATTTGCTAGTTAATCAGAAATTCCAATAGCATACATATCCTTATATCTCTGGTTGTTTCAACTGATTCTTAATAATTAAAGAAACTTTTCAAAAATATAGTGTATATTTTAATTATATAAGAATATGTAAATTTTGGATGCAATTAATATTTAAACCATTAATCTACACTTCAATAATACAGAGTTGACTCTTTTGAGATAAAAGTCAGCCAGGATTACAAACTCTAGTAGTATTTTTTAATAAATAAAAAACATTGAAGAAACAGCTTTCTTTTCCAATCCTTAGTTTTCTTCATTTTGTAAATAAATGTTTGCTGAACATGTATAAAATGTCAAGTATTGTGTGTGCTTTGATAGTTATGTATAAGTATGAGATATGAACTATTCTTAGAATATTAATCTTTTTTGCATATTTGCTTATTTCATGTTCTTTTTCAGTAAGGCTTTGTGCCTTATGATTACATATAATCTAATGGAATGAAATAAAATTAATTGGATGAGGACATCAAAATGAAAGAAAAATAAAAATTCTTTGAAACTAGGGATTAAGTTAGTATACAAAGTCCATGCCAAGAAGAATTAGTTTCTAGCAATGTATTCCACATGTGGCTCTAACTGTTCCGTCTATCCACAAATAGAAAAAAACAGACATAATTACATGATTCAGGTCTTCCAGAAGTTAAATGGACATACACACAATTGTTTTGTTCAATAAAAGGCAACGCTATTCCTTTTAGCTGCATAATAAGAAAATATCTCTCATTATCCTTTTTCTAAGAATACTGAAAATAATGGCCATCAACAATATCTTTAAGTAAATAATCTGATGTGTCACAGAATATTTTCTTGTAATTTCCCCCCTCTGAGTCTTTGTAAGAATATTTCGTAAAAGCACTTCTATGTAAGATCTGAATTTTGTGTGGTTGAGGATTAATTAATGCCTGTGAAGGTCTGGCTTCATTTCAGGAAGAATTTCCAGTATCCAGAGAAAATGGCTGGCCCATAGTCCTTCTGGCATGCCTTCATAAATGCCGCTTATTTTCACTAACGTCTCCATCTGTACTGAGTGGCAGTATGTTTATGGTTATTTCCCTTGAAAAGAGACTAAAGTTCAGAGAGCCTTTATTGTGTGTTACTTGCAAATCCTACACTAACAAAGTCAGTTAAACCTGGGCTGGTAGTGATGCAAGCATGAATCAAAAGGCATCTCACCTTTGCTCAGAGGGAAGCTTCAAGGAATCCTTGAAGGCAAACATCCCTTCAAAGACAACACATGAATGAATAGGGATGGGGTCTCAAAATCCTGAATCGGAGCATTACAATATGTAAATCTCGTGGAGAAAAGAACACATACATCCGGCAGAGTGGGATAGGCACATACAACTCTAAACAACACATGGTAGGAGACTTACAGTTAAATAATAGAGATGACTGAGAATATCGCTGACCCAGGACAAGGAAAATTTTGTTATTGGGCACAATTGAGAATAATGAATTTATACTAAGCTGGAGTCAGACAATTCTGAATCCTTATCCATGAATGGATAAACCAGAGAGTGGGACTAATAAAGTGTTCACAGATTGCGCATTTTATTCGGAAAACTATCAAGGATAATTAAAGGGGCAAGAGATTAGCTAAGACATAATTGGTTCTGGAAACGAAAGCAATAGAGTTCCATGAAGCAAAGCATTCATGATTTGGGTGAAGCGGGGCATTCACCCAGAATAAAAGCCTTGCTAAGTTGGCTCGGGTTACATCAGAGACACATGTAATATAGGTGGTTAAATGGATGGAGGGTTAATGGGCATAAATTCTTAGTCCAGGAAAAGTAAGAAGAAATTGTCCTATTTTTGTGAAAACTGGCATGGAAAAGGGGGAAGTAAAAGAGAAAATTTTACGAACTATTAGTTTCATTAGCTTAAGATATAGTCAAATAAATGCATCATCAGAATTCTGAAAAATTAAGCCACTACTAACATACCCTCCGAATATGATGGTAAAGCAATAGTTTATCAAGATTAAAAAAGAAAACTTAGTGTGTATTTCTCAGATACATTTTATATTTTAGCCAAAGAGCCTACACAATTGTTTTATGTTGACTCATTTCTCACAATTGCAGTGCTGACTCATTTCTCCCAAAATGAGAAACTACAACCTTTCTTTCTTTCTTTTTTGAGACAGAGTTTCACTCTGTTCCCCAGGCTGGAGAGCAGTGGCATGATCTCAGCTTACTGCAACCTCTGCCTCCCAGGTTCAAGAAATTTTCCTGCCTCAGCCTCCCAAATAGATGGGATTACAGGTGCCCGCCACCACGTTCGGCTAATTTTTGTATTTTCAGTAGAGATGAGGTTTCACCATGTTGGCCTGGCTGGTCTGGAACTTCTGACCTCAAGTGATCCACCCACCTCAGCCTCCCGAAGTGTTGGGATTACAGGCATGAGCCACCGCGCCCAGCCAACTACAGCCTTTCTTCTAGAACATCATAATATTAAAAATAAAAATTTTTAAATTAATTATTTATTTATTTTTACTGCACAGTTGTTGAGTTGATGTTAATGTAAAGTAAATTTTTAGGGGACAGAATCAACCAGTAATGTTGTTTTTGAAAAGTATGTTTGTCCTAGATAAGTGTTTGCTACTTGCTTGTTAAGTTGTAATCATCAAGTTAAAATTGTATGTTCAAGAAATTTGAGGGGAAGATTTCTGCGAAGGATCAATGGGAAGGTGCCAGAGAAGACAGGGAGAGCCTTTGGATTTTGATGCAAGGCTGACATTTGTGAATGGAAGAAGGAAGTTCAGGAAGGCCCTCATATAATAGGGCAGCTCTGAAAAAAGTAATGCTGACCAGACAGATGGCGAGTCCTGTAGCCAAAACCAGAGGAGTGCACATTGTACAAGGATGAGCTGGCATTTTTAGTTCTGTTTCGCTTAGTCATTAGCTTGGAACAGCCTGAAAGAACGTGGCCTTAGTGGTGGTAGATCCACAGTATAAGAGCAGGGTCTATTAGTCACCTCAGCTTCTTGCATTATGTTCTCTTGCTGGCAATAGAAGTGCACCACTGGGGTCCCATCAATGCAGAGTTTGAGATTTCATAGGCCACACCGAAGTGTGAGACAGTAAACAAGGACTATAGCTCCATAGTCCAGGTAGAGCTTAGATTAGCACCCCTAAGTGAGGCTAAAACATTCAAAAAAAATAAGCAAGTTCCACCCCATAGAAGAGGATGGAAGATAACCATGACTGTCTCAGAGACAGCTCCGGATAGTGAAGTGAAAGAGAGGACTCCTGAGAGAATTCCTGTCCTTGGGCTGTCCTTCACACTGGGGAATGGTTCTGGAAGATCTTAAAGTCCTAAATGTGGTTTTAAAATGGTCTCAGGTCAGGAGCAATCCCAGATATCTGGGACATGCAAACGCAAGTCCTATGCTGAGGAATGTACCCTAAGCCCAAGTCTCAAATATTCCCTCAGATAAACTTCTGTGGAAATGAGTTCCCAACAAAACTATCACAAACAGATGGAGAGAGAAGTCACTATGAGCGGATTTATAGATAAAACAAAGGATACAATCAAACTTCAAGTGGTTGTGAAACTTGAGGGTCTTCATAATAAAAATACAATTTAAAGAGTTTGTAGGCTGGGTGTGCGGTGGCTCACTCCTGTAATCCCAGCACTTTGGGAGGCCGAGGTGGGTGGATCACTTGAGGTCAGGAGTTCGAGACCAGCCTGGCCAACATGGTGAACCTCCATCTCTACTGAAATACAAAAATTAGCCAGGCGTGGTGGCGGGCACCTGTAATCCCAGCTACTCTGGAGGCTGAGGCAGGAGATTTGTTTGAACCCGGGAGGTGGAGGTTACAGTGAGCTGAGATCGTGCCACTGCACTTCAGCCTGGGTAAGAGAGTGAGACTCCGTCTGAAAAAAAAAAATGTACAGTTCATGTGAGCAGAGTTCTAAGTGCTTTTATAAATAACTCATCTCCTCCTCATAATTCCGTCAATAGGGAATATAATTTCACAACACAGCCAACAAATATATGTTGAGTGCCAAAAGCACCAAGATAATGGAGAAATAATAGCAGCAAGGAAAGCAGGATGTCCATGAGGCTTGCCTTCTAATGAATACAAAATCCATATTAACCCCTATTTTCTCTCTTTCTGTCCCTGTGTCTGTCTCTCTCTTTTTCTCTCACTTTCACAACATGCATGTACATAACACATATACAACACAATCATTTCCTTTGCAACTTTGTAGACAGATGAAGGATAATGAAAAAAATCTAGGAAAGCCAAAAAATAACAAAATGATATATGCAACAGGCATTGAAATCATCAGCCAGCATATTATATAGCCTAGCTACTGTGTGATTTTGTATTTCATTTATACAAAATCAAATTTTCTTTCATTTAGAAAACTAGGAAGAATTTCTAACTTCACCATCTTCTTCCAGGGAAACCATGGGGAGAAGGTTTAGTCCCTGGTGTTTTCGGTTTACATCTCTAGATGTTTATTTACATTTCTCAACCTAACAATAACAGAGGAATTAAATGAAACCCGAAAGTGTTATGATTTAAACAGGAATAATTTCTCTAGGTTTTTGCAGGCCAAGTGATACAAACAACAGTATGTTTTATTTTTCTAAAATAGGCTGAGTAGAAACCACACTATTACTTCCTGGTCTGTGTTTGTCATCATCATTTTACTATTTTTTAAACTAGCAAAAAAGTTGTATATATTTATGGGGTACAACAGTATGTTTAGAAATATGTATACATTGTGCAATGGCTAAATCAAGCTAATTAATATATGGCTTACCTCACATACTTACCAGGTTTTAAAGTGAGAACACTTGAAATGTACTCTCAGTGATTTTCAAGCACTCTATACAATACATTGCTATTAACTATCATTACCATGTTGTATAAAAGATCTCTGGAGCTTGTTATCATCCTCAGTTAATATTAATACATGAGGAGATAAGTCCAGGATCTGTCTTTTATTTCCTTTATTGCTTTCCTTATGTAGTGCTATCTACTGTTACACTAGATTTTTCCTATGCAATCCAAGAAGAGAGATTTCCTAAAACAATTAATTTACTGATTTGAATGCAACTAGTTGGTAAATCTGTTTTTATTGTCAAACGTATAAGTAAATAATTTTAAGTAATATGAGTCATTCTCTTTAATATTGGCCCATGAATTATTTGTTTATGAATCATAGGCCAATATTAAAGAGAATGACTCATATTATTTAAAAAGTTTATAATTTGAGATAAACAGGAAAATAAAACATAATACTAATTTTAATAATTAAAAAAGCTATGTTCTGAAGGATTAATGCCAGGTTGTTACAGTGTGAACATTTCACATGCATGATCTATTTTCATGGTAAGAGCAACCTAATGTGCCAGTTACTGTTAGTGATCAGGTTATACAGATAACCTTTCTCCCTGAGAAAGAGAGAAGATAAGAAAACTAATGAAGTTAAAAAAGAACAGAACAGGGACTCAAACCAGTATCTGACTCAAAGCCCAGTCTCTCACCTATTAGTTTCCAAATGTTATATCTATAGGTGAACTCACTAAAGCCTTCAGACATAAGATTCAAAATTATGGTGTTTTCACATTTAAATTACGAGTAATGTTTACCAATAGATAATTTCTGAATAGAACAAGTTCTTGTTATTTACACATTTATAGACATAAAGTTTGAGACATCTGGGTAGGGACTGAAACAGCAGACTGGAACTTAAAAGCAGAAGTTTAGATGAGAGGGATATTTAGGTGTATTAATAAGGATTAAGGCTGTAAAAATTAATGAAATTGCCTGAGAAAGCATTTCAAATAAGAAGAGAGGTGGGCTTGGCAGGGCACAGTGGCTCATGCCTGTAATCCCAGGACTTTGGGAGGCCAAGATGGAAGAAATGCTTGAGGCCAGGGGTTTGGGACCTACTTGGTCAATATAGTGAGAGCCCCATCTATATTAAAAAATAAAATAAAATAAAAGAAGAGAGGTGGCCTGAAACACAGACATAGAGTTACCCAATAAGTGGGGCAAGGAAGGATAACCACGCAAAGGAAACTGATAAAGAGGGCCAGATAAGGAGATAGAAAATCAGGTCAGTGGGATGCCTCAGAAGCCAAAGAAAGATGTTTGCAAAAGAAAATGATAAACAGCTTTAATAGTTGGTAGAAAGAGGATAGAAAACTTTTCCATAGGATTAAGCCAAAGTGAGCACAAAGGTGACCTATAAGCTGCAAAGGTTTGCACTAGAAGTTCTAAGGTAACCATAAGTTTGAATACATTTGAAAAACCATTGCAGAGAGTATGAGAGTAAGTTGACTAGGTATACAATTTCAGGCAATTTAGGAAAAAATAATTGAAGGGCTGATTATAAATTTATTCATTAATTCAAAAAGTGTCTAATAATTGCAGTAAACAAAACACTATTCTGAGTGGTTTAAACGGGTACATTTGGAGTGTAAAACAGACAATATTCCCTGCTATCATAGAAATTAAGGTCCTGGCCGGGCGCGGTGGCTCACGCCTGTAATCCCAGCACTTTGGGAGGCCGAGGCGGGTGGATCACAAGGTCAGGAGATCGAGACCATGGTGAAACCCCGTCTCTACTAAAAATAGAAAAAATTAGCTGGGCGCAGTGGCGGGCACCTGTAGTCCCAGCTACTCGGGAGGCTGAGACAGGAGAATGGCGTGAACCCGGGAGGCGGAGCTTGCAGTGAGCCGAGATTGCGCCACTGCACTCCAGCCTGGGCGACAGAGCAAGACTCCGTCTCAAAAAAAAAAAAAAAAAAAAAAAAAAAAAAAAAAAAAAAAAAAAAAAAGAAATTAAGGTCCAATAGAATGATAAAGAAACAATAAATATCAGGTAAAAATGTTTTAATACAATACATTAGAAAATGGCCAGTGTTTTTTTTGTTTGTTTGTTTGTTTGTTTAAAGTAGATCGCAACAATTAGAAAGATCAAGAGTGTTTGAGGTCAAAGCAGGTTGCATTTTAAAATGGGATTGACCAGCTGCTGGATATCTACACAAAGGGAAAGGAATCATTTTTATAAAAAGACACCTGCACTGCTATGTTTATTGCAGCACTATTCATAATAGGAAAGTCATGAAATCCACCTAAGTGCCCATCAGTGGATGATTGGATAAAGAAAATATGGTACCTACTAGGGTGGGTGCGGTGGCTCATGCTTGTAATCCCAGCACTTTGAGAGGCCAAGGTGGGCAAATCACCTGAGGTCAGGAGTTCGAGACCAGACTGGCCAACATGGCGAAACCTCATCTCTACTAAATATACAAAAAAATTAGCCAGGTGTGGTGGTGGGCACCTGTAATCCCAGCTACCCGGAAGGCTGAGGCAGGAGAGTCGCTGGAATCTGGGAGGCAGAGGCTGCAGTGAGCCTGGACAGAACCATTGCACTCCAGCCTGGGCGACAGAGCAAGACTGTATCTCAAATAAATAAATAAATAAAACACGGTACATACACCAGCCATGAAAATAATAAAATAATGTGTTTCACAGCAACACAGATAGAGCTGGAGGCCATTATCTTGGGTGAAATAACTCCAAAAATCAAATACTGCATATTCTCACTTAGAAGTGGAAGCTAAACAATGGGTACACATGGACATAAAGAGGAAAATAATAGGCACTGCGGACTCCAAAGGTGGGGAGGATAGGAGGGAGATGAGGGTTGAAAAATAACCTGTTGGGTACAATGTTTACTTTATGGGTGATGGGTATATTAGAAACACAGACCTCACCATTACCCAATATATCCACGTTAACAAACCTGCACATGTACCCCCTGTATCTAAAATACAAAATAAAGTGGGATTGACAACGATACTCAATTTGGTTGATATTTCAGCAACAATGCAGACTGAAAGAAGTGAGAATTAGCCATGCAGATATCTAGGGAATAGCACTCTAGGTATGAGAACAGCAGTGCAAACTCCCTGAGGTGGCAGGGCAGCGTGCATGAACAGTGAGAGGAGAGTAATAGGAGATGAGGTTAAGGAAATGGTGGGAATGAGTGTAGGGGCCAGAAAGTGTAGGAACTTGAAGGCTGCGCCAAGGATTCAGGTTTTACTGAGTGAAATAGGAGCCTTCCTATTGCTAACAATGTGCACTAGTCCCCTCATTTCTCCAGTGGTGTTCAGTTTAGGATTTCTAAGCACTGAGAGTGACTTCATAGCTAGCTTTGACAATTACTACAAAAAACTGCATGAGGAAGGAATTGGTTACAAGCGTCTTATGAAAATGCAAACCATATGTTTTCTGCTTAATAATGAACAGAGGTAAGAAATTAACGGGTGGCTGTTTTAGAAGAAAGGAGAGAAACGAACTGAGGTTTAATGTGTACGTTTGTATTCTCATTCACTGATATCAAGATAAATACATTGAGTCTGGATCCAGGATTTGAGGCTTTTTCAGCATCAGACCTTCCTGTTCTCCTTAGTCAAATCATTCCCATTTGTAAAACTAAATTACGATTTCAAAGTGCTGAGACAGAAATGGGAGGGAAAAAAGAAGGTAATTTTGAGCCAAAAATGTTTTAACATAGCAGGAAGCTTTAAATTCAAAAAGACACTTCTTAGTGTTATACTTCTGGAGCCTAAATCTAAATCTTTTTTTTTTTTTTTTTTTGGCAGGGGAGGCCTACTGATCATTTATTCATTCACAAAACAGAACAAATAAACATTTATTTGTTGATTACGAAGCAAACATTAAGATGGGTCTTGGGGAAATATTCTCTTTAGAAACTCACAGTACAGTGTGCTTCTTCTCCACTTATTTTCTGTGTTGTAGTGAACTGTTTTTCCTTTTATAAGTACATATGAATTACTCACCTTTGATTCCAGTCAACGCAACACTAGAATTATTCAATGAAATTACATTTTCTTATGGTGCCCAGAGGACAGCCCATTGTCAATGTAATTGAGGCCCTTTCAAAACATAATTTCCGTTAACAATGTTTACTCTGAAATTGTCTCTTTGGCTTTCTTCATATGGTAGAATCTATGACTGAATGAAAGTGCTAGGTTTGAAATTACTGCATCTATAAATGTAATATTTACTTTGAGTATTAATGATTGTGATGGTTGACTTTTAAGATCATTTCAATTGCTTTGATAACAGAATAGCAATGCAAGAAACTAACAGTGATGGATGACTGCATTAACTAATTCCAGTTAAATAAACCTCTGATTCTCTCCCCAGCTCACATGTTGTTCACATAAATGCTTGGAGAAAACGTGAAGATTATAGTTCTTTTTATACATTTTTAATATACATACATCATACTGAAAATTTTGTATATATTATATAAGGAAAGAATTATTCATAAATTTATAAAAGCAAATTCCATTCTCTGACTGGCAATAAGATCCCTTAACACCCATATGTATTTCCTATACAGGTATTATTAAAATGAAAACTTTGCAGTTTTTAGGCATATATCCACTAAATCAAAAGCCCATTTTTGTTTAAATATTTTTCTTCAGCTATATCATACCATTTTTGAAAGCACAATTTATAATGTTCAAAATAGAATATGTTCCAAACTTTTTCTTAGAGTGCTCAATAAGAAAGTACTTATATTTATATCCATTTTGAATTAGTCTTCAGAGAATCATACTTTAATCAGGAAATCTGAGCTTATGAAAATGTTCATTATATTGATTTTTTTTTCCATATTGCTGGGCACACTGAATCTTGTTCCAGCAGGCTAATGAAATACTTTATTTCATGATGTGTCTCTAGGCTAATGGAGATATGTGACATGTTATGGCCAAATTTTGTGAGATCTTAGATATTGAAAGAGTCACCCACATGTCACAAAAAGATACCCATACTTGCATTTTTATAAAAAAGTGAATTTTGCTCAAACACATTATGTACAGATGTTCAATCAGATACGTTAAAACCAGACAATTTGTAAATGAGGTAATTGAATTTTAATTATATTGTAGAAGGGATATGGAGAAGAAATCCAATGAATAAATATCATTTTTTAAGTGTATCTCAGATTTTGTAAGAAAATATATTTACAAAATGGAAAACTGCATTATTAAAACACAAACTTTATAGCAATTTCATGCAAAATAGTATATAGAACAGTTACCTGATGTGTAACAAAAGGGTAGCCCTGTATTCTCAATACAGATCATTTCCCTTCAAATGTTTTCATCTTTTTAAAATGCTTTACAAAATAATTGTTTCATTATTTACTAGAGAGTTCATAATAAGTTTTCTTTGCATAAGGTATTCGTTTGTCATTTTAAAAAATACAAAATTAAATGGCTCTATCAACAAAAATGTTTGGGGTATTTTCCATTTTATATTTACTGACTACTATAGAGTAAATTAAATGAGTTTTGGAGTCTCTCTTTTACATATGTTTTACATTGATATGATTCTTACTATAAAGTCATAAATAACTTTTACAAGTGTAAACACTGCTGCATGAAGGAAAATACTGACCTACTAATTACCTAGGTTAGATATGGATTCAGCTGCATGGAACAGAAATCCAATTATAATCTCTTAAAGAGGGATTTATTTTTCTCGTGTGTCTTATACAGCAACCGAAAGATTGGCATCCTGGGTGTTCTACAGCAACCCCATTATAATATCAAAAAAAGGACCTTTTAATTTCTCAGTCTATTATCTTAAACATTTATTTTCTATGCTCGTAAACCAGTTTCTGCATCTCTAATCATTATTTCGGCAAGCCATGGAAAAGACAAAGGCAAAAATGGGAAAGATTTAAAAAAAAAAAAAAAGCTGCAAAAAGTACATCCAGTATGAGTGCAGGTGGATACAAAGAAAGGAACAACAGACAGGACCTACTCGAGGGCGGAGGGAAGGAGGAGGGTGAGGACTGAAAACCCAGCCATCGGGTACCATGCCTATTACCTGGGTGATGAAATAATCTGTACACAAAAACCCCCATGACACTCAATTTACCTATATAACAAACCTGCACATGTACTCCTGAACCTAAAACAAAAGTTAATAAAATAGAATAAAATAATAATAAAATAATCTTTTCCTAAAAAGCCTGAAAAGACTTTTTTCCATGTTTGCTGCATAAGGTGAAATGGAGTCACATGTCTGCTATAGCTCCGAGGCATTCTGGGAGGAGTGGCATTTTAATTAGGCATACTGCTACCCAAAACACAGCCATTGATGATACATGCTGTGACTATGGAAGGATTCTATTAATAAGGAGAAGGGAGACTGGATATCGGGTAGGCCTCTAGCAGTGACTGTCATGCTCATTAACAACTTGCAATCAAGTCCCAAAAGGCTAAGAAACTGTTAAAGACATTGCTTAAAATAGTTCACTAGCTTCAGTGAAATCAAAGATACTATATTTCATTGTCTTATGATTTAATGTTCTGAAGTAATCATTTACTGAAAGCTACAACAATTAATGGTGACAAATTTAGAGGGTGAAGTCACATCTGTGTTTCTACTCCCTATCTTCCAGCTACCTAGGATTGGGCAAGTTATTTAATATGTCTTGGCCTTTATTTTCTAATTTATAAAATGGGAGAAATTTTTTAGTGAGAACTTTACTTTGGATAAAGTACATACCCAATTATCAAATGACTTCAATTTTTCTAAAATTTGTGAAATCAATAATATTTGCAATGACTGAGTAAAATATTCAGGAAAAGGAAAACTGCGTCAATGAAATTTTCTAGAGTACTGATGACTTCTTTTTTCTAATAGTGTAAGTAAACAACAAATGCAAAGTAAAAAGTTTGTTGATTTTAACAGCTAAGACAGGCTTTGTTTCAAGCTGAATAGATACTATGTAAATATAAGTACTCTTTTGCAACTGAAGCATATTGTAAAATAAATTGCACATTGGCTGAATTTATATGTATGGCAAGTAAAATATTTGTGCACTATCCAACCATCACTTGAAGATTGAATGTAACAATCTTTAATTCTTCTACATGGTAGAAATGTGAGGGTCCCCCTGGTTGCTGCAGTATTTCCAGCCAGTAGCAATTCATACTTTCTAAGTGGAGATTAAATGAGTAATTATGGCATTTTACACCTGGAAACAGTCATGGTGATGGACTGATTCCAGATTGCTACAGTAAGAATGAAGAGGTTGAGTCCCGCCCCTTGCTTATTTGTTGAGATGAACCAGATAAAGTGACCACCAAAGTTGAGTCCTCCTGCTCTTTCTGAGACTTACACATATACCTTTATCTGTTTGGTCTTGCAGATATCATTTGCACTCAACGGCTGATGTGACGCCAGGCTCAGTGTCCTATGTGGCATTTTCCTATTACACATAGATATTGGCTCAGGCTTTCAAAGATAAGAAGGAAATAACCACAAAACTTTAAGCATAAGAAACAGCACATGAGGCTGAGTGTGGTGGCTCACATCTGTAATCCCAGAGCTTCGGGAGAATGAGGAGGGAGATTAGCTTACGGCCAGGAGTTCAAAACAAGCCTGGGCAACATAGCAAGATTCCATCCCTACAAAACAATTTAAAAAAGAAAAAAGAAAAGAAAAAGCAAATAGCAGGAGTCACATGTTTACACTGTGACTGAACTTCAGGAATAACAGCAAATGAGCAGATAGGCTCAAATAACCATGGGAAAAAGAAACTAGACACAAGTGGGTGGAAGGAAATAGTAACTAATGCCTAGTAGTGCAAAATATTTACATTGTACTAAACTCTTAACTTTCTATTATCTTGTTTAATTCTCCCGACGGCCACAGTTATTTCCCTTTCATACATACAAAGTTAATTATTTTGCCCAAGGTCGTAGCACCAAACTCAGGCAGTTGATTTTAAAGTCTATGCATTTAAATGATATTCTACATTATATCTACCAAGAGATACAAAATAAATTCTAAAAAATAAACCTTCACTAGTGCTGAGTATACTTCTTTGAGGAAAACCTTGATAGATTGACCTATCTACATTTATGACTGGAAAATCCCATTGCAGGTACACACCTGTAGACTAGACTTGAAGTTCCAAAGAGATGCCTTTAACAGATACTGTTCACTAATACCAAGATTTATCACGGACATTATGGAAGACATTTAATGGTTACAGTACTCTGAGAGACATGATCTGGGAATATATGTTTCAGGCTGCTGCAGTTCTTCTCAAATCAAATCATATTTCTTGTGAAAATAGTGCAGTGTTAACTGATAGCGTATCAAACCTGAAGGGACAGTTCAATGGGTTTGTGCGCCAAGTTGAAAAAGAAAGTCAATTTTCATTTGCTCTTAGACCCACATTTTGGATCAGACAATATTAGATACAATGGCAGTGTCAGAAGAGATGGTCTCATGTTTGCCTTTTAAATGTTGGTGCTTCATTTTTAAGACCAAGATAAAAGCATGTGAGAAAAAGCACCCAGAGAATACTGAACGGTAATTCTCTCATGATGAATAATATGTCTACCGTAATTGATACTTGAAGAAAAATTGGTAAGTCTCAGCTAAGAAAGCATAGTAACTAAGGGCTGGTTTGTAAAATAAAGAAAGAAAAAAGGAAAGGGCTACTATTGCTTTAATACAGACTTCCTGCGAGTATGTCCTGCTGCAAATTGTAAATGGTGGAAGCACTTCACCTCTAAGCACTGTGAATGGAAATGGAGACCGTTAAGGCAACCTTTTAAGAGTAAATACTTTCATTTGTGGTATTTAATTTTCTATGTATGATGTTTTAAAACAATTAAACATGTGTAAGTTATAGTAAATATAAGATCCTTATTTATCTACGCCTCATTTTGAAGGAAGAAACCTTCCCTTGAGAAGGAAAAGAACAAAGAAAGACAGAGCCTAGGGTACTGTGTGTAATGAACTGAAGGGTAGAACAGCTTCTCAGGAGACTAACTGTGGTTCATTCATTCAAATGACACACAAGAAGACATGGTCATATGTTTAAGTTTGCTTTTATGTAAGAAACTATTTACTGCTATTCCGCTTAAAATGTTGACCCTGAAAATATTTTATAAAGATCTAACATCAATGAAACTTTACCAAGCCAATTATAAGGAAGTAGACTGATTTTTCTGATATTTTGTACAGACATTTAAAAATGTTTTAATGTAAACTTTGATATTGTAAGTATTAATAACACAAAAGGGTTCGTTCTCATTTTAAGCAGGGAACTATTTGTGTCCTCTGTACTACATAAACTCAACATGAGATACAAGAGAAAAATTAATATTATGCTAATAGATAAAACCACACACGATCTGCGGTGGAAGGACTGGAATTGCACTATCACTGAAGTGCAAGTGTGTATATATATTTAAAATTTTGAAAGCTTACACTTTTCTCAGACTTAGTTAAAAAAAAGATTCTAGTTTCATTCTCTCCTTTATTGACTGCTGTTCCTGCTACATGACCAAAAGTTTTCATTGTTCATTGTTCATTTTTGGTTTGTTTTGCTTATAGATAAAGCTTATTATAATTAAATACATATAGCCAAGGAGGGGAAAAATTAACAGTTACATAGGAGAGTAAGGAGAAAGTAAGAATGAAAGTCAATATATACGCCAAACATTATGTTTCAGTCTCCTTCACATACAGATCTTGGCCTGGCGTTGTAACCTTAAACCATCTGATCCAGATAGGTCAAAGCAAGAGCTTTTAAAAATAAAACTTTCTTATTTTCAGCAAGTTTTCCTGCTAAGGAAATACATTCTCATCCCTCAAATCACTTGATGTCAAATAATAACTTTTAGCTCCTACCCCAATTTGGAAGACAATATTGTGAGGTATAAAATCATTGTAGATGTTATAGGGAATCCTAAATAATCAGGTGAAGTACTTTAGATATAATCATCTATTAGCTTGGAAATTTGCAGATCGATTTCATTTATCTATTTGCAGTGCAAACAAACAACTTTAAAATATGCATATTACTTCACATTTTCGTATTTTTGAGTACGAGAGAAAGAAGGTAAAAGTAGAAAGTAGAGAATCTTCTGTCTATATTTAAGTGATATAATTTCAGTTATATTCATGGCATCTCTAGTATTTACCACATAGTTTTCCCTGGAGAAATATCATTTTTAAGTCTGGTCTATTATTGTTTGCTTCAAACTGTATAATGTATAGTAAACTATTTATGGATAAGATAAATTACACTGCAGCTTTAATTTTTCAGGTTTACAGCTCTCACTTGTGACATAGAAAATGAAGAGATTTAAAATCCGTTTCAGGCATGTAACTATAATTTCATAAAATTTTATGCCCTGCAATATATAACATGTGATAAAAGATGTGAAGTGCAGAAAATATTCACCATTTACTGCTTCTTCATGGCCACAACTTTTGGACTCTTTAAACAGGGATAAATATTGGAGGAACAGTATTCTTTTTCATTGTTGATAAGCTTCCAAAATAGGTTACAGTAAAATATAAAATAAAACAAAAGAGAAAATGCATCATTGAGACAAAGTCAGGACACCTGAGTTTCGTTCCCAGACTCTGAACCTGTTTGCTGCAATATGCTAGGCAAATTCTTTAATATTCTAAGCTTCAGCCTCCTCATCTTCATTACTAAGAAGAAAAAGATTATTAATAATGTCAAAGAATATTTATAAAATAATTCATAGATCTATAGCAATTATTCAAATAGAAAATATTAATGTCATTATTAATAAACAAATAATCCCTTTTCTTTTGATTTACATTTTTCTCTTCAAACATACCCAAGTCAGATAATGACGCTTCTATCTACAAATTTTACTCCATGTTATATTCTTCTCTGTTGCTACTGGAGCTTGAACTTGATGTCTTCCTTTCTGATCCTGGCAGTCATCCATTCTCAGTTCCTAATGCTTTCTGGCGGAACTTTTTCCTCATATAAATGCTGTAACACATTTACATATGAAATCCATTTAATGTAATGTATTTTATCTGAAACCATAAGAAAACAAAACTTGTTTTACTTATAACTGTTTTAAATTTTATCGGAACATAATATTTTGATTTATGAAACATTAAAAGGCTGCTATAATGAGCCATCTAGTCCAAATAGCAGCAGGTAATTTTATTTGGTGTAATGGAAAGAACTCTGGGCAGAGGACTGGATAACCCAGTTTCTATTCTGATTTCTGTAATTAACTAGCTCTATGATATCGGGGAAATCACTTAGCCTTCCTGATTCTCAATTTCCTCATTTGTTAAATGAAGTAATTGAAACAATGTTCTCTAAGGAACTTCCTAGTTCCAGCGGCCTGATTTTATGCCGACAGAAGCCATGCATGAAGGCCATTTTATTTTCTTTTAAAATCTATACTTTCTTCTTACCAATTTATATTACACTAACAACATTTTTGCAATACCTGATCACAAGTATAATTAAGTTTAGGAGCTACCAATGTCAATACAATTGGGAGGAAACCGGCATGGCCAGAGCCGGTCCCTTCAGCCAAAGAATGTGCAAAAGTCTAGAATGGCCAGCTCAAGAATCGTAGTAGAAATAGTTCTAGCATGAGAAATACATGGTCTCCACCTCAAGTAGGCGTTGGAAAAAAAAAAAAAAAATGTGTGTGTGAACTGATAAGTACCTGAGCCGACTGCTCAAATACCTTATTCTTCTTCTTATGAGAAGGTCAATAAATTTCAAGCTTCATTAGCACCAATGTGTACTCAGAACCAACAAATATTATGCTGAATACTCAGGGAAGGATTGAAGACATAAAATGGGTGGCAATCTTTATATCTGTAAGCATAGAAGGATCATGGAAGCAAAAGTACTCAGCATTTTATAAGGCACTAAATAAAGCCTGTTTTAAACTAAAAATACAGCAGTACTTTTGGGCTTTTTATGCAATCAGCATAAAAACTTGGAAAGAAAGAAAAATTATGTTGAGCACGAAGTGTTTCCCTCAGAAAAGGATAGGAGAGAGGTTAGCTTGGAGTAGCCAAATAGTGGTACCACAAAGTTTCAAGCAGAATTTTTAAATGTGTTCTGCGAATCACGGTGATATTTCCTGTGTGTGCCTATGGTTATGAATTGGGAAAGGGGAGTGGGGAGAAACTGAACCCTGGCCCTGCATTTTTCCAGACATTTAGCATAATGAGGTGGCTACTAAGCTTTCATTTTCAAAAATCCCCTGTTTTAAAAAATGCTTAGGATGGCTGAGTTGGAGAATACTGGCATGGGGCACAGTAAAACTAATGAATCTACACATTTGCTTGAAGTTTAATTAACTGCCATTATTTGAATGGCAGAAAAAAAGGCCGATACCCTGATGTATCAGTACAGAACACACCACGTTTCATTTGCTTTTGTACAATTTACATGATGAAAGCTCTGTCCTCTACATTGAGCTCACTACACACTAGATCAATGGCCTAGATTTCCTTCCTTCATAAGTTTGGATTGGCTGACATTTTGTGTCTGGAACCGGTTCCTTCTAGTGGGTTCTTGGTCTCACTACTTCAAGCATGAAACCACCATTACGGTGAGTGTTCCAGGTCTTAAACACGGTGTGTCCGCACTTTGTTCCTTCTGATGTTCAAATGTGTCCAGAGCTTCTTCCTTCCAGTGGGGTTACTGGTCTCACTGACTTCAGGAATGAAGGGCAGACCTTTGTAGTGAGTGTTACAGCTCTTACTGGTGGTGCGTGCAGAGCCATTCCTTCCTGTGGGTTCATGGTCTCACTAACTTCAGGAATGAAGCTGCAGACCCTCTCGGCAAGCGTTACAGCTCATAAAAGTAGTGTGAACCCAAACAGTGAGCAGCAGCCAGATTTATTGTGAAGGGCAAAAGAACAACACTTCCACGTAGTGGAACTGCACCCAAGCCAGGTTGCAGCTGCTGGCTCGGGTGGCCAGCTTTTATTCCTTTATTTGACCTCACCCACATCCTGCTGATTGGTCCATTTTACAGAGTGCTGATTGGTCCGTTTTTACCGAGTGCTGATTGGTGCATTTACAAATCTTTAGCTAGACACAGAGTGCTGATTGGTGTGTTTTTACAGAGTGCTGATTGGTACATTTACAAACCTTTAGCTAGACACAGAGTGTTGATTGGTGTGTTTACAGTCCTTTAGTCAGACAGAGAAGTTCTCCAAGTCACACCCTACCCAGAAGCCCAACTAGCTTCACCTCTCGATTTCACTTTGACTTAGTAGAAGAAACAGAGTTGTTTCCAACTGTATAAAGGATGAAGCAGTAGCAAAACATGCTGTACTGACTTTGATGTGGAACAAGGTTTCTCCTCCCAGGTTACCTTTGGGGACCTACTGATGAACTTGTCCCAAATCTGTGAAACTTGAATACAATGAGTATTCATAAATGCCAGTTGCATGGAAAAAGAAAGTGGGAAATTGTGTTTTGGGGGTCACTTAGGCCGAATGTTGTTTTTCTTTTTTTGTTGTTCTTTAGAGTAACAAAAACAAATTCAGAGTTAGAGATTGATGAGTACATTATATGTGGAAAAGTCAAGAATATTTGTTGGAATTGACATGATGTTGTCAGAACTCCTTTCTCTCTCCTTTTCTTATTTTTGTTACTTCTGTCTCCCTTTGTGTGTAGTCTCTATTTTCTCCATTTTTAGAGGGGACTCTATTACGTTGTCCAGTGCTCAAGATGAGGTGGGGACCATCTGAGTAATGAAGCAAGTACTCTTTTTTTCTAAAAAGCTGCCCATGATTATTGGTCAGACCTAAGACTCTTGCTCAGCCTGTGGGTAAGGTACAAAATACAGTAATTACAATATCACTATATTCACGCAGAGGATAGGTATCAAAACACTGATAAAATGAAGGGGCAGAAGTGTCAACCAGAAATAGTGGAGAGAGGATACTGACAGGCAAACAAATTAAAATGTATCAGAGAACTGTAGCACATAACCGAGAAATAAAAATTCTGTTTACTCTTAAGTCATGGTTTTTTTAAAAATGAAGTAATGCAAATATTATATTTCAGTATTTATTTTTATGTACTAGTATTCTATTGCTGCATTTCAAATTTCCATAAACTTAGCAGCTGAAAATAACCCCTATTTATTAACTCACAGTTCTGTAGGCGAAAATTCAGCCCAGTATAAATGAGTTCTTTGCTCAGGGTCTCACAAGATTTAAACCAAGGTGTCAGCAGGGCTGTATTCGTCTCATGAGGCTCTTAGGGAAGAAGCAGCTTTGAAGATAATTCATATTGTTGATAGAAGACACTTCTTTGCTGTCTTAAGGTTGAGGTCTTCTTTTTTACTGCCAACTGTGAGCTGAGGTGTAGGTAGTTCAACTCCTGCAGGTTGCTTCTTTGCATCCACAGCTTTAACACGTGTGTTTGCTTTCTTCCAAGCTGGCTGGAGCATGTGTTTAGGCCTTCCTCTTCTTACACTTGGAAAAAACTTTCTGCTTTACAGGTCTCATGTGATTGGGTCAGGCCCACCCAAATAATCTTGTTTGAAGGTTAACTGTGCCAAATGACATAGCATAAGCATAGGAATAAAATCCACTGTCCTGACAGTCCTGGAGATTATGCAGGATAGGGACACTCAGGGGAGAGAAATCTGGGAATCAGTTGCAGAATACTTCCTACTACTCTGTAGGTTACATTTCAGTCATAATTGAAAATTCAGGTTTGATTTTGATTTAGTTCAGTATTGAGTAAGCCAAAGTGATGTGGTTTGGCTCTATATCCGCCTTCCACCCCCTGCCAATCTCATCTCGAATTGTAATATCCACATGTTAGAAGAGGGGCCTAGTGGGAGGTGATTAGATCATGAGGGCAGATACCCCCTTCATAGGTCTGATAGTGAGTGAGTTCTCATAAGATCTGATGGTATTAAATTGTGGCACTTCACCCCTGGCCATCCATCTCTCTTCCTCTCTCTCTCTCTCTCTCACTCTCTCTCTACTGCCACCATGTAAGATGTACCTCGCCTTCTGCCAAGGTTGTAAGTTTTCTGAGGCCTCCCCAGCCATGCAGAATTGTGAATCAATTAAACTTATTTTATTTATAAATTACCCAGTCTCAGGTAATTATTTACAGCAAGTGAAAATGGACTGACACATCAAGTTTTATGATGTAAAATAATACACTGAAGTATGTTTGGACCCTGGTTAGTCTTGGAAAATCTGTCTGTAAGTTCTGTCTGTAACTTATCTTAATAAGCAACCAATGATACATGGAGAAATAAAAATTATAAAAAAACAGTGGATGATCAATAAGAAAACTATTTTTTTTTATCTTGGAAATAATGCACCTCGACGGTCTATAATATTCATGTGTCAACTTTAATAAAATGTTCTATGAGCACATATGCACACACATAATTCCATGGACTCCAAGAATCATTAGGAGAACCTTAATAATAATAATGATGATAAATCAGTAGCTTCTGAAAAGCAACCAAACTTTAAAAGAAACATTCAACATTTAAGACCTCAATGTCAAATTAAGCACCTGCTTTCATAATCCTGAAACTCATTAAAAACAACAATAAAAGCTCTGTGACCTTTAAAAATCCTATAGCCTGAAATCAATTTATTTCAGTCAGGAATTCAATAGTACATACTAGCTAAAAGCAGTCAAAGTTCAAGTTATAGCATCTGTGACAGCTATTTTTTTCGTTTTTGTATTTTTGCCTTCTTATTTTATTTTTTTCTTTTAAGTTAAAGTCAAAATGGAACTATTATCTCTTTGGCAGTTTCTTGGGAATCCTATTAACCTATTGGGAAATAAGTAAACTCTGAGAATGATTCCTTTCTTAATGTGTTTATAATGAGAGCTTTTAAAAAATGATCTCTTACTAACCTGTATTTAGAAACAAGATGTAACTTACTGCATTTCTTACACAGGATAGTTAATATTTATCTTTGGGATTAAGATTACTCATTTTCACCCTATGAGTCAGAAAATAAATATTATGCATAAATTATGAAAATAAGACAATATTTATGATACTATTACAAGATATAAGACCGTGAGATATTAATTCTTAGTAAATTTGACCCAAAAAAAGACTCATAATGCAAAGAAAACAAGCTAAGATCTTGTATTTATTTTTTCTGCATTTGTGATATTACACATTCAAATCCATTTGAAGTAGTTATTATAGAATGAGGAAAGGAAATAAAATACTTCAGTAAGGCAGCTTCATGCTTTAACACACTAAGCAATCCCCACAGTAATGGATGCTACAAAAAATAGGTCACCTTCAAACCACCCTTGAAAATAAGCAGACACTGTAATTTCAGATCGTGTTATTATAAGCATCGTTAAGAGCACTGATATATATACATATCTATATCAATGTTATATATGTAACAAATTATATATATACTTGTTACATATATTGGTTATATATAATTGTTATCTATATATAACAAATATATTTTTGTTATAAATATAACAATTATATATAACCAATATATGTAACAAGTATATATATAATTGTTATATATAACAAATATATATAACCAATATATGTAGCAAGTATATATATATGTATAAATGCATATATTTGGCCTTTTATTTATTTTGTATTTATTTTGCAAAAATTGTGCTTGTCTGAGCATAAGAAAATACCATTTTTTCATTTTTTTCTCTCACATAAAACACATATAAACATCCTCATACACATGCGCAAATCTGTGTAGTTATTAGTTCATTGTGAGAAAGAATGTAGATATTTTAATGACCATTTCTGTTATTAAATGGAGTTACTGTATTACCTTTTTAATATGATGTATTTTATGTCTTTGAAAGCAAATTATGGCACAATGTGCACAATCATAGAAAAATATTTTCATTCAAAAAACTGATTCCCTGGGAGCGATTACTAAATTGTGTTTTCTAGTACCTAGTACAATTACTAAGGGCAATCAAAAGTATTTTTCAATGATACTGCTGTTATTAATGCATTCAAAGTAATATACATCTGGCTTTGCTCAAATTGGTGTCACAAAACGAAACCTTGGGTAGTTTATACCTATTGCTAATTCAATTCTCTGAACATAGATTCAGCTTGTTTGGTTTTTTTCTCTCAAGATATTTAATTTTTTTTTCTGTTGATGGTGTTGTATTACAAAATTAAAATTGAGATGATTCTGTTTAAATGCTAGTCCCAAAGACACATGGGATTAGATGACCTGGTTTAATCTCTGCTCTGAATATTTTTAACTTGTGTGTCTTCAGCCAAGTTAGCCTGCCTGTGCCTCAATTTCTGTATCTACAACATGAGAATGCTAATAGTAGGATTGTAATCATAGCATTTTTCTGAGTATTAAAGTGGGTTTAGACACATAAAGCCATTAGGAAGTTGCCTGGCAAAATATAGAAGCTTGATAGCTTTTTCTACCATCTTTTTGAATCCAATTAGTTTTCTCATGCACATTTATATAAGTTAATATAAATAGAAAGGAATATTGCTATACTGGGCTTATTTGGATATGAAGGGAGAGAAATGAAGGAAAACAAATATTATGAAGCCAAATTCTCTACAGTATTCTCCAAATTTATGATATATATATATCATAATCTACATTTTACATATGAAAACTCCGAGGTATGAAGAAATTTAGTAATTTACACAATAACACAAATGTAATAAGTGATGGGTTTTGAATTCTAACCAACAAATATCTGATGCTCAGGATCATGGATTTTAGCTCTTTTTATGTTGTATGCACCCTATATGCTAAACAAAAATTCAAACGACAATAACAGAATTTAAAGATGGGCTTCCTATATGTGCGTGCATTCATTCCTTTATAAATTCATTAGTTCATTAAACCATTACTAAGCATGGACCATGTGATCTGTGTTTGATCTGGTGAAAACACAGAAATCACTAAACATGGTACAATTGTGTCTAATTGCATATCCCTGTGAAAATAAAACGACCTCTAAAGTTAGACCAACTCCGGTGAAAATCCACATCAAATGACAGAAAGAAGGATACAAATTAAATAGGAGGGGGTAGAAAAGTGTACATCAGACAGAGAAAGAATAAGATTGATTAAACAAAGGGATCTGATATAAATGTATCATATTGCTTCACTATCAAATATTGTGAACTGAACACATCTCTCAACTAAGTTAACATCCATGTAAGGGTAAGAGAAAGCCACTGATAAAATTAGTAGTATCTAAAACAAATTTCAGTGGCAAAAAAGGAATTTATATTATCTCCACTTTGTAGGGTCATGTCATTCTGGTGCAGGTTCTGCAAAAACAAACCATGATTTGGAAATCATAAATATATTCTAAATTTTAATACAGTTACTTATGTTAAACATAATATGTTGACATTTTAGCATATTCTTTTGGACTAATAATTAGTTACTTATGTTAAACATAATATGTTAAAATTTCAACATATTCTTTAACTAATTAATCATTTCCTTTTTAAACTCAGAGAGAGGCAATGGGGGTACAGAATGAGTCAGGAAAGCAGCCTCTGTAACAACCTGAAGACTCGCGGTTGGGGAAAGATGTCACCTACTTTTAGTCAAGAGATAAGTGTTTTACCTGCTAATAGAGAAATACGCCCGAAAGCACAGAGAAAAGTCTGGTCAAAACATTGCATTGCATCTAATAAAAACTAATTAACTGGTTTAAAAGCAAAAGATCCCTTGGTACTGCAAAACTCAATCACTTTCACAACAAATGGATAAACTGCTTTGTGGGAAAAATTTACTAATACTTTGAAGAACTTCCATTAGAAACTACACGTTTATTTGATTTCTTAAAATGTATTTAGGCATAATGTGTGTTCTAATTATTTTCATTTCTTGAAGAAGAATATGTATTCTTATACAATTATTATTGTTGACAATCTTGTGGCCACACTTCTGTCTTTTCTTTTTTCCTTCCTTTCTCTCTATTGTGCCTTCTTTTTCCCCTTTCTTCGTCAAAATTCTTAAGCCTTCTAAAGTCAATCCTGTCACAATGAAAGTACATTAAAATAGTTATAACGTCCAATCTATAAACTGTAGTGAACTCTAAAGGCTCCTCAAATATACGCAGAAGTATAGGATTCTTACATTTCTCCTAATGTCTACTAGAGAATCTGTCTCTTATCTCTGCTTCCCCAGCTGTTCCCTCTACTCACCCCATATTACCCAAGCATGAAGCACAGCCCTAATATTAAAAAAAAAAAAAAAAAAAAAAAAAAAAAAAAAAATCCAAAAGCTTGTGAAGTTTTAATGAAACCCTAGAACGTGGAAAGTATATCAAACTACAGAAAGCTGAAAATTTAATATTTGTCCCCCCTCTTCTTAAAGGTCCTCTATTCAACCTTTAGACTGACAGACTCTTCACGGCTTGCCTCAGTGTCTTACATGCTTTTCCCACCACTTTTTGGTTTTTTTTGGTTCTATTCCGATTTTCTGTTTTTAGCAAACCTTGATGTTTCTGGGAATGTCCATAGATAGCCCAGATTTCTTCTTACACCCTGCAAATTAAGAAATCAAGCAATTTTTCCTTATTTATAACCTACTGCAGGCATTTTTTGTTTGTTTATTAGTTTTTTGCTTTGTTTTATTTTTTGAGACGGAGTCTCGCTCTGTCGCCCAGGCTGGAGCGCAGTGCAGTGATCTCGGCTCCCTGCAAGCCCTGCCTCCCGGGTTGACGCCATTCTCTTGCCTCAGCCTCCGGAGTAGCTGGGACTACAGGCGCACGCCACCAGGCCCAGATAATTTTTGCATTTTTAGTAGAGACGGGGTTTCACCTTGTTAGCCAGGCTGGTCTCCAACTCCTGACCGCAAGTGATCTGCCCACCTCGGCCTCCCAAAGTGCTGAGATTACAGACATGAGCCGCCGCACCAGGCAGACATTTTTTTGATATTGCAGAGCTATGATCGTATCCTGTAACCAAAGTGACCTGCCGTGGTGTTATAGGGGGGAAGGAGGGTGTAGTTTTCATTACTACGTTTGAAAACATTCTAGTCTCTGCTATTAATTTACCTTTCCCGTTACTCTTATAATAGGTGATACAGGTGAGGCAGATATCAATTTTAGATCTATTCCCCTGTATGGTGGATTTTTTTTTTTCCCCTAACCTTCTTTAGATTATTATTTACACAAGTTTGTTGCAAATGGCTTTGTGAAGGAGATTTTTTTTTTTTTCCTTTTCTGGTGATTACAAGATCAACTGGGAGAAAAGATGGTAAATTAAACCAATGCATTGAATATTGATCTCTGTAGTAACATGAAAAAGCGATGCTGATTCACAAAGAGTTCGTAAACTGCAGATGCTTTTCCCTAGTATGTGTAAACATTTGAGATAACGTGGCGCTCATCAATATACTTAGATGGCAAAAATGTTTGACTTATCAAAATAGTCCCATTAAGAACAATGAAGGAGTGTAAACATAGCAACCAAATTTTCACTTCCCTTACTCAGTATCAGTAAGAAATAAATACAGGAAACTTAAGACTCAACTTTTCTGTTCTGATCAAGAGGTCCTATTTATGAAGGGAAGATTATGAAAGGCTCAGTTGTGGACAGAAAGCCAGATAGTTGCAGTTGTTGATATCTTTATCTTCTTCAGATGATGCCTTTAGATCCAGCATTATCCTTCTTGTTCTCTCTTGAGAAAGAAGCTGTTTCTGAGACATACAGCTAAGAGTAGACACGGTGGAACAAAATGCTTGATTTATAGGTCATTTTGTTATACTGCAATTAAGAAATTTGAATATATCAAATATTTTTTAAAGTTTTATCCCCAGTGTATTAAATTTTATTTACTAATAAATCCTGTGTACTTTGGATGTATCAAAAATGCAGAATTTTTAGCTAGATTTAGATTTTCTTTTTTGAAATCTTACTTATATTTATCTTATTGTAATTGATTTGATTTCATATAGCCAGACATTTTATACTATTAAATAATAAGGTATTTATAATAAAAAGTAAAAATTAAAAAATAAAGGAGAAAATAAAACATAAATAGAAGTGACTATAATAATAAAGACTAACAGAAAGAAATTAGGTTAGATGGAGTTTTACATTCGAGTTCAGATTTGGGTTTGGCTGTTTTATTGGGATTATTAAGTGCATATGCAAATAAATTAGTGTAGGACATATAGTTTTGAAAATTGTATTTTGCACTTGGGACTATTTGAATTCAGTTAAAAATATTTTATTACCATATTTTTCATGATAGCATATCAGTGGTTAGTCAAAATTAAATAAAACCAATAAAGCATATAACATAGTATATAATATTCAGTAATAGCTAATAATGGAAATAATGAAATGAAGAAATACTAGCAATAAATTAAGAAATGATATCTAACTATAGTAATGTATTGTTATTAATAATTGATTATTATTGGCATTTATTTTTAAATCTAGACTAAATCACATACATTTATATAGTATTCTGAAAAATAACTACATTGTTTGAAATGATATGTCAAATTTACTGTTATTCAAAATAGAGATTCCATTTCTGAAAATTTGATATGAATGGTTTATTTTCTGGAAATGTTTTTCCCTAAAACCCAGCTTGTGAAATACGTTTTACAATGTTGGAAATATAGGAAAGACGTTATTTTAACCTTCTCTCATATTTTTCTTCCCAAATCCTGGGTCCAAGCCAGTGACC
This sequence comes from Papio anubis, assembly GCF_008728515.1. Classification (NCBI taxonomy): domain Eukaryota; kingdom Metazoa; phylum Chordata; class Mammalia; order Primates; family Cercopithecidae; genus Papio; species Papio anubis. Next base: position 21,223,466 of record NC_044980.1, on the reverse strand, counting down.
TCTCCAACTTTTACTGAAGTTCTTATTCACATATTGTGACACTTTGAAATGAGAGATTATAATTGGAGTGAGCTAAAGTTGTAAAATATGACAATCTGAGAAAATAGGATAGCTTTTATATGTAGCCATAAAGGCAATATTCAAGCAAAGTAAGAAAGATGAAAGACAGCATTGGGGGAATAGTATGGTTTTTTTTCTGTAACAGGATATATTATCCCAGCACATAAGCTTTTTTGCTCTTGAGCATTGCAAATATTCTTTGTTCTTCTGGGCGCTTCTTTGGCATACACTGGGGATGCGTGGGGGTCTTTTTGAGATGGATTTCTGCTCTCTTCAATAGAAGGTGAAATATTTCCAGATGATAAATAGCTCTGGGTCTGTTACTCAGGCAGGGGAATTCTCAAATCACACTGGGCTGTTAGAGGGAACTCCTAACATTGTAAAGTGGTATCCCTCTTGCTCATACAGCAACAATTAAACTAGGGGAAACAAATGAGTCACCTCAGGAGAGCGCACTAGCATAGAATGTTAAATATTCTTGGGCATTCGGTGGCTTTGAAAAGAGAGCAATTTGCATAACATTACTCAGGCAGAGTTATAGATCATCTTTGGGTCTGATCTTCTTTTATCTGTAAATACCTTAAGTATAATCTAATGGCTTTGTAGTTAATATAATGGCCACTATGATGTTCTTGAGCTCAGAATAAGTATTAGTATGAAACCAGGCAATTTCAAAAAAGGAAACACTAAGTGTTTTATAAGTTTACCAAGAAGAATCTAGCAAAAGTAGTTTGTGTTGTACATAATAAAATTATTTCAGACAAAGAAACTCACAAAATTTTCTTATACTCATATTGGCTGGTTTAAATGACTAAATCCTGTATGTAAATAAATAAATCAGTGACAATATTACTTTAAATCTCAAGCACTAACTACTAAACTGTTCTACATCACTTATAATCATAGATTTCAAGAATGGTAGTGGGTCTTACCATTTATATGTGATTATTACAACAAAAGGTACCGAGAGCATTCTGTACAAGAAACATATCCCTTACATCTGAATGTGTGTATAGACCTAACTGTCAGAAGATTCTGTAACTTCTTTTATAAAGATCTCCGTATTAAGTAGGACAGACCTTTATGTGATTGCTTTTGTCCACATATGTTTTGAGACTGAAGAGCAGCAATGGTAAAACAGATAGAGCAATAAAGATTTAGACCACATGTCTGGAAGTTTCTCATTCCAGCAGAAAAATTCAAAATGGGGTCCTGGTTCCATGACAAAAGATAATGACAAATAAATTGTTAATATTAAATTTGTGGTCCTTCTATATTAAGGAAAGTAAAGACACTAATCCAAATGCAATGCTTGAAACTTACGAGGTTCGTGTTCAGAAAACAAAGAAAGAAAATGCTACAAAGATATTTGGAGATAGAAGTGGGGATATTGAATATGACCCGTTATTAAGTGATAATAGTCATTTTAATTAATTTTCTTAACTGAAATTGTGACAATGTGGTTATGCAGGAAAAGGTCTTATTTTCAGAAATCTGGTGCTGAAATATTATGTAGTGAATTGGTATGATGTTTGTAAATTATTTTCAAATTGTCCATACGTGAAAGTAAAGCAAATACAACAAAATGTTAACAATTGTTTAACCTGGATTTTGAGAACATAGATTTTCATCATATAATTACTTCTATTTTTTTCTGTTGATTTCAAGTTTTACTTAATACGATTTTGGTAAAGGGAAATGGTGTACCTCCCAAACACCTTTAACTCCTTTTCAGAGAGCATCAGTAATTTATAGCAGAGGAACAAAAATAACAACCCCTAATCCTGATGGGAGTGGCATAGAGGTCATCAGAGAAGATGGCCAATTTCTGTAACATTGCACAGAGGTGAAGGATTGGTGACTGTTTAAACAAAAGCCCAAACGAGCTACATGCAAGTATCTACACTGAGAGGGCTCCAGCAATGAAGGCACAGCTCTGAAAGCGACCCAGATTTGGCATTGATTCCAAAGAAAAGGCATAAAATTTGCCAGGAAAAACACAGAGATGAACCAATATTCTATATATAGAATTTCTCCCATATGCTTGAGAATGTATAAAATATAGGCATTAATGAACAGAATGTAAACAATAAAGAAATAATTTTTAAAAGACTTTATTCTGTAGATAACCTGCAAAGAATTAGGGCAGTGTTGGGACACCATTATGCTTAGAACACCCCCAACCAAATATCTGAAAGTAGAAGAAATGATTGATTATTTTATTCATTCTAGGACAAAACTCTAATCAATAAATACAACTCAAAAACTCAAAACTTCAAATTAGGTTATTTATTCTTAAATATGAACAGAAAACTCAGAGTTATCAGGTATTCAAGGAAAACCCACGTTATGAATGGCAAAGATTCAAATTCCAAACACAAAATTAATCCTGAAGGAAGAGATAATTTAAAGAAACCACACAAACATAGACTAATTAGACTTTTCAAAACGTTTCAAGAAATCCCACAGTTCACAAAATAAAAATATGATTATTTTTAAAAGAACATTTAAAGAAATCCTGGAAATGAATATATCTGTGGTATATGTGTGTGTGTATGCACAATTTGTGTGTATTAAATTTGAAAATGAAAAGCTTTACCAATAAATAAAATCATATAAATCTATTGCTTTCACAAAATAGTCCGAAAGAAATGACAATAAATAATGAGTGAAATATATATGATATATTGAAGATGCATAAGGTCTAACATTAAACAATTGAATTTTAGGTTAAGAACACGAAAAACAGAGGACAGGAAATAATCATGGAAATAATCATTGATAAAAATTTCTGAGTGCTGAAGGAAAATAGGTTTTGATTTGAGAAAATTTACTAAGTGTCCAACCTCAGGTAGGAAACATAAACACGTAAACTCGCACCTGGAGGCAATGTTCAACACACAAACCCAAATAAAAACATACTTGGAGACAGTGTTCTAAATAATTAGACTACATTCATAAAAATAAGACTATAAACACTAGAGAAAGAGAAGATGAAAATAAAAAGGGAAAAAAGAGCCTCTTTACCAACAAAGAAAATATAATCAGACAGATATCAAGCCCACTCTTGGTTTCTAGAAGATAATGAATACAATTTTAGATAGAAATGTATAAATTCCTTAAAATGTAGAAAGAGAAATTATTTCCAATCTGGAAATATATGCCCAGATAAAAATTAATTATATGTGAGGGTGAAATAAAGGCATACCGTGATATGAAAAGACTCAAGTAAAATGTCTAATGTAAACTCATTGATTATATAAAATTAGTGCAAGCCAACAAAATAGTAAACCAAAGTAAATATAACATCCAAGAAAAACTGTTTCCAAACCAGGAGATTAATACAGTAAATTCCAGGTTGACAATTGTGCAGATGTTCTTGTTTGGATTAGCAAGAAAGAAGCCTCCCAAAGAGAGGCATGTAGTGAAAAGATCTGATGTCGGACCTCAGAAGTGGGATGAATCTAAGGATATTAAAAAAATAAATAAATAAAACCACTAACAGACAAAGATGTTACAGAAAAAAATCCATATGCAAAATAAAACTGCAGCAATTACATAGGAAATACACATTATTTGGTAATAAAACAAAAAGTTTTACATTGTAATTGTAAAAAGAGTATTTGTTGTTGTTTTATTTTTTAATGTTTTAGCATCGACGGATAGAGAATACTTGGAAGGCTTATTTATCAGTAGGTGTTCTCAGAGAAAAAGAACAAATTGGATGTTGATATAGCTATAGATGTAGATGTAGATATAGTAATAGATATATAGATATATAGAGATATTTAAGAGATCTCTCTATATATAGATATATAGATATCCATATATAGGTATAGATAGATAGATAGATAGATAGATATCTCTATATATAGACATATAGAGATTTGTTATAAGGAATTGGCTCACACAATTATAAAGACTGACTAGTCCAAAGATATGCAGTTGGCAAACTGTAGACCCAGGATAGCTTCTAGCTCTAGTCTAAAGACGGCAGTCTCAAGACCCAGGAAGAGCCAGTGTTTTAATTCAAGTCAAAAGGCAGAAAAAAAGGAGTCCAATGTGTCAGCCTGAAGGCAGTCAGGCAAGAGGAGATCTCTGTCACTCACGGAGGGATTTGCCTTTTTGTTCTATTCGTTCCCACAGCTATTGAATGAGGCTCACCCACATTAGGGAAGGCAATCTATTTTATTCAGTCTACCGATTTAAGTATTAATCTCATTCAGAAACACCCACAGAGGCACATCCAGGATAATGCTTGATCAAATCTCTGGGCAACTATGGCTCAGTCAAGTTGACATACAAAATTAACTATCAGGCTTATTTTTAAATAGAAGCCTGGCCACACAGGGTGTCTCACACGTATAATCCCAGCACATTCAGAGGTATAGACAGGTAGATTGCTTGAGCCCAGGAGTCTGAGACCAGCCTGGGTAATATGGTGAAACCCCATCTCTAAGCTGTTCAGGAGGACCACTTGTGCCCAGGAGGCAAAGGCTGCATTGAGTTGAGATTGTGCCACTGCACTGCAGCCTGCACCACAAAACAAGACACTTAAAAAAAAAAAAAAAAAGCCCAAGGCCAATTCACAAATTTTTAGGGCAGATTCTGTAGAATACAGATGATGAAAGCTGGTGGGGGACAGGGGGAAGAAACGGAAGGAGATGTAAGGGGAAGTGCAAAGGTGTTAATGCTATGATCCTAAGAAATAGAGAAACCACAGATACATTCTAATGTAAAAAAAAAATTAAAATTGTATTGTAGGGTGACGGGTATTGGTATCTACAACCTACTTTCAAATGCGTCAGAAATTAAGCTGGGTTAGCAGATAGACAAATGGGTAGAAAATGATAAAAACATTTCTAAAAAGTATGTTAAAAATATATAGACTAAGAGCTAAGCATATAGATGAATACTATATACTTTCATTATGAAATTGAAAATTTCATAATAAAATGTTTGAGGAAAAAAGAGGAAAAGGGATATATTCTATGAGTGAACTGAAATTTAGAAACAAAGGCACTCAGATATCACTTAGTGTTTTATTGACAACACATAGTATAAATGGTGGTACAATTTTATTGGGACAAGGCAAGCATACAGTTTGAAAGTCAACAAACAGTGTTCAAATTTAGAATTAAAGAACTACTATAACATTTAATCATTTAGCCAACTTTATGTATGTATTTTTTATAAGAACTGAAACAGAAACAATGAAAATAGAAACAATTAAAAATATCCCCAAGTGGCTGGGAAAGGAGTGTATGGTTGGGATTATAAACTGTTCGATTCTCTGTGATATTTAGCAATTTAATTGTATTACGTTGATTAAAATGTTTTTGATCAGTTTAAACTGATGTAATAAATTCACATTTATTGATACAGAAAAGTATTTATCATATAATCCATCTGAAAAGCAAGTTACAGAACAGTGTACAGTGTACCATAGTACATATGAACACAATTAGTGAAGTAATTTGCAGAGCTATATACCAAATCAGAAATTATTTTGGTAATGAATTTATGATTTTTCCCCATTTTCTGATTTTTTTCCATGATCTCATATACTTTATTCTAAGAAAACAAAAGACAAAACCCCACATATACACAAAAATAAACGAGTAAGTTCATTACAACCCCAGAGGCTAAGTCAGTGGGAAAAGAGGGAAATGAATGGTTATGAGCATAAAGACAGGGACAAATAAAAGAAGTCTGGAGCACAGAGAACAATTTACAAATCAGCAGTCATTTTAAAGGACACAGAAATTATGGTTTTAAATATCATTCCATAAGCAAAGAGAATATTAAAATCATTTTTTGTAAAATTCCCTGAAAAATGTTTTGTAATAACTTTTTTATTTTTTACCCTTCTCATCACCACCATCCTCATTACCTCATAAGAGCCATATGTGGTAACTATCCGGGCTTGTTAATCTCTATCTCCTGCCAGGAAATATACTGAATTGCAAGAATTAGGTACTACAAAAAGAAACATATTTTATATTAAGCAGTTAAATTTTGAAGTAAATGGGTAACTTGATGGTATTTTTATAGCATATATATATATGGCATATATATGTGTCTGGCATATATATATGGCACTCATATATACCATACATATATATATATGTCATATATACATATATATATGGCACTCATATAAAAAACACACATAGCCACATATGGGTTAGTAGTAGTATTTGTTGAACACAATTTTTGGTTTTCACACAAATCCACCTTTTCAAAACCAATTGTTCCTTCTCCCAGCATACTCCAGGCTGGCAAATGACAAATGAAAATAAAATCCCTGCTGGAAATAGTGGTATAAAAAGCATTTTTCATTTTATGTGCACTTTGCAACCCGGAGAAAATAAGAAATTTGTTTTAGTTTTGTGTAGTAGTTTCTAAAATATAATCAGAGAGATTCTAGTAAACATTTAACTTTAGATGAGCTTTCTCAAAACTTTTAAGTGCTGGAATGAAAGATTTGCTTACACTCTGAAGCTGGTGCTGGGTATCTTTTTTAAGCCTCCCTTGGCATCTCATTTTCACACACCATCTGAGATGACTTGGAAAACACCAGAAAATAACAACACTACTTCCACAAAACAACTGCCTGGACAGTGCCTATTTCTACAGCCATCATTTATAGGACCCTTTTTCTGGGGAGAAATTTTATTTTAAGTGTCAATACTAAAAGATGATATATTTGGAGTTGGCTGCTTCAATCAGTAAATGTAGTCAGTACCGACTCAGAAACAGCTTATTTTTAATAATTGGAAGAAGAAATAGTTCTAGCTGTTAGTTTTAAATGGCTACAAAGGGAAGAAATTATTTTTGTGGAATTATTAGCTTACCGTATGTGTAGTTTAAAATGGTTGTGTAAAAATGGCATCATGTGATTTTTTTTTACAGTGAACGTGACCCAAAAATGTGGAAAGACCGAGTTCTTTTTCTCTGTAACCCTCCTTCCTTCTTTGTGCAAATGAGACTAAGAACTTCCTTCACATTGTAAGCGAAACCTGAATCCCATTGCTGACATATTTGAGAAAGCAGTTTCATTGATAGAGATCAATTTCTGGACTAAAAATTCAGTATTTTCTAAGATTCATAAAAATTATTATAGCTTTAGTCTTGACAGTTGCCTTTTTATTTTAAGGAAATAAACCCCAGAAAGCACATAAACACATGCATCTACATACATACATACACGCACATTCACCACACAGTTTATGAAGGAATATAGCGTGCCCATTGGATCACTCAACTTCGCTGAATGAATATGCAGACATTTAAAAAAATAATTTTGAAAAATTTTAAATGATACTGAAAAATAATTATGGCATTTTGTTTTTTAAAATCTTGACTCATTTATATAGTGTGTGTATCCATAGATATAAGCAGAGAAATATGTATCAATATAAATGTACAGTAAATATGTATTTATATATATTTACCCTTTCAGTTATATATTTACATAACCGAAACATATAAAAATAACAAAGTAAGGCAGGGCACAGTGGCTCATGCCGATAACCCCAGCGCTTTGCGAGGCAGAGGCGGGTGGATCACTTGAGGTCAGGAGTTTGAGACCAGCTGACCAACATGGTGAAACCCTGTCTCTACCAAAACTACAAAAATTAGCCTGGCTTGGTGGCATGTGACTTGTAGTTCCAGCTACTCTGGAGGCTGAGGCAGGAGAATCGCTTGAACCCGAGAGGTGGAGGTTGCAGTGAGCCAAGATCATGCCACTGCTCTCCAGCCTGGGCAAGGAGAGCGATACTCCAACTCAAAAAAAAAAAAAAAGAAAAAAAAAAAAAGAAGAAGTTATGTCTAGGTAAGATGATGACGGAAATTTTCGTCTTACTTTATACCTTTCACTATTGAAATTATTTTATAGTTGAAGTAAAGGAAATTTTGTAATATCAAACGTGAGCCAATGTCATTTATTTAATATCAAAATTAATATTGGAAAAATGTCTATACTTTAGGCTACCACACATCTGCCTGAATTAATCAGCATGAATACTTAATTTTAAATATTACCTGTCAACACAGATCACTGAATGTGATCTCCTTTAAGGTATTATCATGTCATAAACTGCTATAAAAAGTCTAATTCTCTCAAGAGTTTTATGGTTATCCACTTCATTTTCAGGTCAACATTTTAACATATTTTCCCATATTTTTTTTTTCTGAATCTTGAATCTCTGCAAAGCCAACCTTCGAATTAGAAGGAAAAGGTAGAAGAGTGAGGAGTAGCAGCAATTCACTTGAATTTGGATCTTGGATATAACTAAAAACACATTTTGCTTTTTTATTTTTATGTCAGTTTGCGAAGGAAACAGTTATGGTTTTAGCTAAATGAAGAAATTTTTGTTTTGTTGTTCTTTTTTCTTTTTATAATTCTACTCGTATCACATTTCAAAACCTACTTTGAATTTTCACTCAGTTCCCACAATATTACCATATATTCTTTGAGCTGCTGGCAAAATGGATCCATTTTGTAAAGTCATGCTTTTTGCACTGAGCTTTTGCCAGTCTCATATATTTAGATAAATCTGAAAGCAAAAGCAATACCCAATGTGTTGAATATCTTTAATAGCATGGTTGAAATTTATAATTTGAAAATCATAAGTTCAAAGAACATTTATCTACGGCTTGATTTTACGCTTGACACTGCCTATGCTTCACAGCAGTTTTTTTTTTTTTTTAAATAGGAGGACAAAAATACTTCCTTCTATCATTCATAGCAATTTTCTTTATACTTAAGTAAAATATACAGAAACTTTTAAAGGAACATCAAAATCTTGTTCTCTCTTATTGTTGCCATATTATTTTTATTATATTACCCAACCAGGTTGTTACGGTTATGCTTATACTCTTATACAAATACACTTTTAGAAGAAATATTGAACGAAATGCAACTTCACAAAATGAATAAGTTTACCTTAATAACATTAATATGAAAAATGATGTTATTTTATTCAACTTAAACCACGCTCTTGAGTTTAAGAGCAAAGATGTAGCCACGGTTGAACATATATTTATTTGGGCTATATTTGTGCTTTTAATTACTCATACTAATACATAAGAAGCTTATTTGCAACAGGATATGTATATAATTTTAAATATTTTTAGAGTTTATGTGTGTGTGTTGAAATGTTAAGAAAACAGAACTCATTCTTAAGCAATGATTTGCAAAACAGCAGTGCTCATATGCAGATTTTTAAGGCATAGCCCAAATGGTTAGAGACACTGCAAAAGTTTATTTTTCTTTTGGGTGATCTGTTGACTGGAAAGAGCTTTTACATATAAAAATGTGGATGCTGAAATCAAATGGCTATACCCAAATGAGCAAGAATAGTTTAAAACATTTAAATCAGTGTCTGCATAAAAATTAATGTACATATTATTTATAAGAATATGTTATGTATATATGTATATATATTTATATTATGTATAAGAATATATTTATAGAAATATAAACTACTAGAAAATTGTATATGATCCAATATTTTATGTTAGGTAATATTTTATGTACATATTTATTTACAGGTAGTTTATATACCTTTAAGTCTGTGTCCATTTTTCATTTATTCTTGGTCTCCAGTTTGAACAACACTGCCTTATGGTATTACACTGATAATTTTCTCTACTCTTCAGTTCTCTTCCTTATTGCTTATTCATGTGTATCTTATTCCATGCTATAACGTAAGGTACTATACATGTGTTGAATTTTAAAAGAAACTAGCGGAATTTCAATGCTTTCCTATATTACTCAACATAAATATTCTATATATAGAATGAATTAGAACAAGCTATTTGTGAATCTGAAAGGTTAATCAGTGATTCTATCAATCATCTGGTTAATAGTGGTAAACTCATTCAAACTCAGTCTGTTAAAAATGAGATGCTCTGCCCTTTATCACTGAAAACCTCTTGGTTTGCCAGATTTTTCCCTTCCTTACAAATGAAAATGCTTAGTGTTTTCTGAGTTCCTTTGCACTATCTCCCACTGGATTCAGGTCATTGATTTTATCTTCAGAACACTTGGAAAGTTTATTTTGTGGTGTTTATGAGCTAATTTATTTTTATCGCAATGTTTATTTAAAATGAAACAATAAGTACACTGAAGTTTTGTGCATTTCATTTTATGAAAATGTTATCCCAAAGGGATACAGAAGAACTAAATACAAATTTTCAAAATTTGTTGGTTTTTTGCCTGTTGCTGTATCTGAGGTTGTACTTTTGTTCTGATCTTCATAATACCTCAAAAAAAAAAAAAAAAAGATGGATTAAGAGAAGGATGAATGGAAGAATGGATATGAGATCTATCTAATAAGGCAAGTAGATTAATAGACGAATGGAGGAATGTTTGGACGTATAGGCATATATGTGTTCATTGCACAGTTTCAACTTTATGTGTTAACATTTTTATAATAAGAAGTTGGAGAAATAAAAAACAAGAAAACAGAACCGTAGGATTTTTTTTAACGTTTTTGATTAAAAGAATTATATTGCAAATTATGAATTTTTAATTTGGCAACGTTTTAATGGTGTTCTTTCTTTGTTCTTCTCTTTCTCTTCCTCTCTCTCTCCCTCTCTTCCCTAAAGCTCCATTCCGACTTAGACAAGGGAGAGGGCACTGTTAAATACACCCTCTCAGGAGATGGCGCTGGCACCGTTTTCACCATCGATGAAACAACAGGGGACATTCATGCAATAAGGAGCCTAGATAGAGAAGAAAAACCTTTCTACACTCTTCGTGCTCAGGCTGTGGACATAGAAACCAGAAAGCCCCTGGAGCCTGAATCAGAATTCATCATCAAAGTGCAGGATATTAATGATAATGAGCCAAAGTTCTTGGATGGACCTTATGTTGCTACTGTTCCAGAAATGTCTCCTGTAGGTGAGTAGGCAAATCAAAATTCTGTGAGATACAACGAGACCTCTTCAACATTTAGTTTCTGCAGGTTGATGTAAACATCTTATCTGTCATCTAAAAGAGTATTTTTCAATGCTAGAAAATACAATTCTTTTCATTTACTTTTGTAACTTTTTGTGTGTGTGTGTTTGTTTGTTTTTTGAGACGGAGCCTTGCTCTGTCGCCCAGGCTATTGTGCAGTGGCTGGATCTGCGCTCACGGCAAGCCCCGCCTCCCGGGTTCGCGCCATTCTCCTGCCTCAGCCTCCCGAGTAGCTGGGACTACAGGCGTCCGCCACCTCGCCCGGCTAGTTTTTGTATTTTTAGTAGAGACGGGGTTTCACCATGTTAGCCAGGCTGGTCTCGACCTCCTGACCTCGTGATCCGCCCTCCTCGACCTCCCAAAATGCTGGGATTACAGACGTGAGCCACCGCACCCGACCCCTATTTTTGTAACTTTTTTGTTTTTCTTTCTGCTTCATTATGAAGATAACTACAAGAATATATAACATTCTTTACTGTTTTCCAACCTGTGAATTTACCTGAACTCATAGAATCCTTGCGTGCTTTAAGCAAAAAAAATATATTTTGTATTGAAATTGATTGTTATCTCAATTCCAGACACCTATATAGTGCTGGGGATACCTACCCTACACCACGAAATACCAGACAGTAATTCTTAGCTCAAACTAAATTATCTAAAGCATGCATCATATCTGATCTGGAAGTGGTCCAGAAACAGGTGTGTTGCATCTTTTGTAGCCGTTAGTAGAGATTCTGGAAGGGTGATACTGTTTCCTTTTCGGGTTAAATAACCCATATTTGTTATGCCATAAAGTCAAGCAGCAAATGAATAATGTCAACAAATCATTATTAGAACAAATTAACAAATTACAATTACAATTATCAAATTAACAATTAGAATATAGTAGCACCATCATTCTAAAAATTTAAATTTGATATAAGTATACATTTCCATATCAGCCTAAATTTACAAAGTTCTGTAATATGTAGGATATAAGGTCAATAAGTTAAGAATTCCAGCTTTAAAGACCATTTTAAGTTATAATTTTTATTCCTCGGTCACCACTGCTAATCCTTCAATTTATTTCAAAGTAACTTCTGGTTTTTATTACATTTGGAAGATAAAGCAACTTATCACATGTAGGTTACAACTTAAAATTCGTGTATGAGCCATTGCTCATATTTTCTAAAGCTAACATGCCTCAGAGGGTTTCTACTGCTCCTACAACCACCCAGGACATGCGATGAAGATTGTGCACGCTACCCTGAGGGCAGAAGCAGGTTAGTAGCTGTAGTAGCTGTCACATGGATTTACTATAAATGCGCTTGAAATTGTGTATGTGACCTTATCAGGCATTTAAAGACTATAATCTCTCCTTGACCTAAGAAATCAGCTTGAAGTAATTCACTTAGATTTCAAATTTTAATGTGGATACCCAAGGCTGCAAATCTGTTATTCAGTACCTGCTACACTTTTGGGGTTACCTCTTCTATGCACTGTTATGATTGCTAGAAATTTAGAAGTCCAATTGGAAAGAAGCGTATCTTGTTAGAAAAAAGTCCCAGAAAACGAGGGAGACTACATTTGAACTGTGTCTTGATTTTACAGGGGGAAAATAAAGTTAATATTTTGAGGAAAAAATAAGGCTTTTAAGATGACGTGCTATATAGTAGACAAATAGTTTAACTCGGTGCCTGCTTCATGTACACTGGATGTGTTAACATGAATTTATGAGCCTCAGTGACTTTTTATTACCAAAACAGCTTCCTTAAAGCAAACACACACACATGCCTCTACAGTATTGGAAAATTCTGTCTCATTAGATAAAACAATTAGGATTTTTCTTGTGCCGACTAGAAAAACTAGGGCTGCAGAGTTGGAGGCTTCATATAAGGAGTTTGCAGCTCGTATCCAAAGAGAGACATATATTTGGAAAGTCAAAAGTGTAGGTAAGTGAGAAAGTAGAGTAATTTCAGCTTTTGCAGTTGGAGTGGGATATAATTTACTATGTTGTCATAACATATTGGAAAGATCTTTGGAAGAATAGATGCTTAAGGTGTTTTCTCATTTGCCCTTACTGAAACTTCCCACTGGGTCTTCAAGACAATTCCAGTAAATACTTAAATTGATTTTCAATGCACTGCTTTCTTTCATTTTTATTTATTTATTTGGAAACTGGGTCTCGGTCTGTTGCCCTGGCTGGAGTGCAATGGCCCAATCTTAGCTCACTGAAGCCTTAAATTCCTGGGCTGAAGAGATCCCCCTACATCAGCCTCCTTAGTAGCCAGACGTGTGCCATCCAGCCTGGCCAATTTATTTTATTTTATTTTATTTTATTTTATTTTATTTTATTTTATTTTTTGTAGAGAAGGGATCTAGCTGTGTTGCCCAGGCTGTTCTCACATAGTTCTGGCCTCAAATGATCCCTCCACCTTGGCTTCCCAGAGCACTGGGATTATAGTCATAAGCCGCTCTGCTGGCTCCTTGTTTTATTTTTAAAAACAGAAGGGTATTTCTTTTGAATGTGAAATATTACCACATGGTATGAGTTAGTCCAAGTGTTTTTATACTAAATTTACATAATATATACTTTTCAAGTAAGTACAAAGAGGTATAAACACTGCTTATGAATTGAATGTTAAAAATTAAATCTCTGTGCACTACTTTTGCCTTTCCCCGTAATCTCACGTATACACATAAAACAAAAAACAAGATACCCAATTACAGTTGTGGTATCTGCTGTTCCTGCCTTGAAATTTCCAGCTTACAGCTAACCAACAACTACTGTGCATCCAGAACTTACATCTATGTTCCTAGAGTACTTGAACCCCATTCTCAAGTGCATCCTTCTTACCAGGTGGAAATGGTTCACTGTTGTACTAATCTAAGAAAAGATTTTGTTTTTCTCTACTTTTTTTCCTCTCATATACTTTAGGCAATTCTCCCTCTGTAACATTTTCCTGAGAATACTAAAATAATTTTTAATCAAGACCAGATGGAACTTTGTATGGTATATTGACAGTATACCAATTGTTGTGACAAATCTCACTGCCTGTTGTAGATACCAGTGTTTGAGGTGTTCCCTATGAAATAACTTTTCTGTCTCAATAATTGAGAATGCTACTGTTTTATTTCCCAAAAAAAGGGAAACATTAATCAATTAAAAATACATACAGTGAAATACTTATTTTGTAACATAAAAAGGAAGATGAAGAAATATTGGAACATTGAGATGAAGTTTAACAGTAATGGATTATATATCCAGAAATATGAACAATAAACCTGCAATGAAAATTTACTAATGCTACTGATTTTCACTTGTGTAAAGTGAACATTACAAAGAACATAGTGTACAAAAGGAGAATGTGGTGGGTAGGGTGGATCAAGATTTCAGAGGAAAATCAATATTTAAGACTTACAGCACTATGGAATATATTTAATTTTCCTAAAGTTGAAGAAAATTCCAGTGAATCTATGAATTGTTTAAGAGAAAGGTCACTCTGTTGTTGACTTCTGCTACATTTGATATTCCAGGGAAGTAATATTTAGAGATGAAAAGCTTTCACTCTGACCTCCGAAAGTACTTATTGATCCAGATATTCCCAAACTCAAAGTAAATCCTTGGAGACAAATTGGGACTTTATGAATGTGGACTTAATTCTTTAAGATCACTAGAGCAACAATAAATTACAGGAATATACCCTCTTTAATATCTGATGATTATGCATAAGTGGGGTATGCAGTTTTAAGTTACTTTTCCTAGAGTGCTGACAGGTTTAGAGTGTAAAATCCATACTCAATTTGTATCATTTTCCTCTGCTTGAGCTATGCCACCTTGAGTCATCTGATTTGACTATTTATAATTAGATTCCTAACCTATGATATGATATAGTAGATGTCAATAGTGACTCATGATTTATGTAGTAAGTCTTACCATTTTCTAAGCAGTAGTTGGGTGCCATGTGATCTAACTAAAAATTTGTATTTCTTATTTTATTTAACAATTACATTAACATCAATGCAGTATTATTTACTGTTGGATTTTTTTTCAATGTGAAAACTTAATAACCCCTGTGGATAAGAAAGTGAGAATGGTTCTTAGGCGTTTTAGAACCAAATTAATCAGAATTTAATATACCATTTTGTTTAGGTGTCATGGCTGCTAAAACATCTTTGTGAAAGTTAAACTTAGCTTTCAATCTCAGATGATCTACTTAAGAGTTTGGAATGTTTATATTATATTATTTGAGAATGAGGAGTCTTGCTTAAAGGAAACCTGAAGGATAAGCATCTTTCATTCAATATCTTCAAAAAGAAAATTTAGCTGACGTTTAAATAAGAAAAGATACACCTAAAATAAAGTAGAACACTGGCTTCATAAAAATAGTGAACAGGTTCTCCCTAGCTTTTCTTTTTTTCTCTTAACTGTATCTTATTTTACATGAAATTTGGGGAGAAATGCTAAGATTAAATTTTTGGTGGAGTATTTCAGAGGCTATTTAACCAGAGACTATTTTCTTTTTCTTTTCTTTTCTTTTTTTTTTTTTTTTTTTTTTGAGATAGAGTCTCGCTCTGTTGCCCAGGCTGGAGTGTAGTGGTGTGATCTTGGCTCACTGCAACCTCTACCTCCCAGGTTCGAGTGATTCTCTTGCCTCAGTCTCTTGAGTCACTGAGATTACATGTCTGCACCACCACACTCAGCCAATTTTTGTATTTTTAGAAGAGATGGGGTTTTGCCACATTGGCCAGGCTGGTCTAGAACTCCTGACCTCAAGAGGTTTGCCTACCTTGGCCTCCCAAAGTGCTGGGATTACAGGCGTGAACCACCGCACCCAGACAGCCAGAGACCACTTGCCATGTGGCCATATTTAAATAGTCCAAGAAGGAAAAGTGAAGACTGTGTCTGTACTTTACATTAATGCACTATTATAATTTAGAAACATATGTAAGTCTCCACACTTCCTTATTTTCACAAAAATGCCATAGAGAGACAAATCAAGACATAATAAACTAGATATATTCTGTTATCCCGTGAGCCAGCCATGGAAACAGAGAGCAGCACAATTAGAATCAGAGGAACAGGTGAATTATCATCTGCTTCTATCTGTGCCCTAAAAGCAGATTTTTTTCAGAAGCTTGAAGACAGAATGTCGACTATTTATTTTCTACACATAAAGACATTCTCCTTGTGCAATCAAAATACAATGTTTAAAATCAGGAAATTCGCATTAATGTATTATTACAGTCTAATCCTTCAGCCCTATTCAAGCATTAGCACTTGTCTCAATAGTGTCTTATAAAACAAAAAGTTAAAGTTCAAAATCAAATGTTGTATTAAAATGTTAGGTGTGTTTAGTTTCCTCCAATCTGAAATAGGTTCATATTTTTTATTGGCTTCCATGACTCTAATTTTTTTGAAGATTTCTACCGAGTTATTTTTTAGAATGGCCCTCCCATCTTGAGTATGTGTGACGTTTCTTCATGTATGAATGAAGCATGTACATCTTTGTCAGAAATATCCCCAAAGCAATTTTTATACTCTCCTCATTGTGTTCTATTGGGTGGGCCATGGTTTTTGTCTCATTACTGATGATAGTTATTTTTATTATTTGATAAAGGTTGTGTATAACTTATCTATTATGGCATAATACATTAACCAAAACCTTAGCAGTGTAAAATAGCGGATACTTAAATTTCTCATAGGAATGGCTCTATTGAGTACCTCTGTCTCAAGGCTTCTCAAGAGATTGTAGCTACCTTGTTGGCTGGGGTTGTGGTCTGATCTAAAGGCTTAGTTAGGGGGTGGTAGAAATCGTCTGTATGTGATTATTTGTAGGCCTCAGTTCTTTGCTATGTGGACCTCACAGGCCTGCATCATAACGTGGCAGCTGGCTTTCCCCAGAATGAGCTACCCAAAAGAGAGCTAGACAGAGAGAAAACTCTCTGATTGAAGCCATAGTCTATTTATAACCTAATCTTGAAAGTGACATCACATCCCTTCTGCCATATTCTACAAGCAAGTGCAACCCGAATACAAGAAAGCTGGGATCATTGAGGGCCCTCCTACAGTCTACCTACCACTGTCTATACTTTGGCTCTCAATGATTCATGTTGCTTTCTCACGCAATATATTCTCATCCCCTTCCTAGGACCCCAAAATTTTCAGTCCACTATAGCATCAGCTCAAAGTCCAGAAGCTCTTCATCTAAATCAAGTCCAGATGGGGAAGTGATCTTTGGGTTTAATTCTTTTTTTTTTTCTTTTTTTAAATTTTTTACTTTTAGTTCTGGAGTACCTGTGCAGGATGTGCAGGTTTATTACATTGATGAACATGTGCCTCGGTGGTTTGCTGCACCTATCTACACATCACCTAGGTATTAGGCCCAGCATGCATTAGCTATTTTTCCTAATGTTCCCCCTCCCTCCACCCCACCTCCCATCAGGCCCCAGTGTGTGTTGTTCTCCACCCCGTGTCCATGAGTTCTCACTGTTCAGCTCCTACTTATAAGTGACAACATGTGGTGTTTGGTTTTCTGTTCCTGCGTTAGTTTGCTGAAGATAATGGCTTCCAGCTTCATCTATGTCCCTGCAAAGGACATGATCTCATTTCCTTTTTGTGGTGACATACTATTTCATAGTGTATATTTTCTTAATCCAGATTAATGATACTAAAAACGCCAGTTAGTTACTACACATTCACCAAAAATGCAATGGTAAAACACGCACAAAATAATGTCTCTAGACATTCCTGTTGAAAAAAAAAAATGGGAAAAGGCACAGACTAAAGGAATTATTGGTCCACCACATTTTAAAATCCCAGTGCTAAATGTTGCAAGTCATTTGATTATATTCAACATCTGTGAATAATTATTCATGCCTCTCAGTTCTGCCCTCTAGGCTCTTTGTTCTGTCTTTTGAGTTATTCTTTTTTTCTCCCATGAAATACAGCTTGTACTTGCAATAGTACGTGGGTGTTGAACTTGTTAAAAGTTCATATCCTTTTGTTCAGATTCAACTATCATTTCCTAGTTGTATGTAGTTGTGTGGGTTATTTCTCCTCCTTTTACGTTGATTTTCTCACACTTTATGAGCAGGGCTATTGCAAGTAGCAAGAAGAAAGTGTATATTTACCATTTGCCACAATCCCTGGGGAAGTGCAGTCAATACATTGGAAAAGATCCTCATAAGAGTTTGATGATCATTCTCAGAAGAGTAGCCAGAGAAAGTCTAAATGGTAAAGGTTCCAGCTAATTATCTTCTTCCCTTTTCTCAAGTTTTTTCTCCATCTGACACATGAGCTCAATATTTACCATTGCCCTTTCTACAAATTTAACCAAGTTTATTTAAAAACATAATGACCTTCTATCCCAATTTGCATTTTCTTTGGTGTAGAGGACGCCTTTACCTTGATGTGTGGAGACAAGCCGTTGATTTGTAAGAAACACCAATTATCAGGTTCCACTTGTGCTTCACAATCTGCTGAGCTGCTTTAACACATTTGATGAAATTGAGCAAGGCCCTGTGATGTCTCCTATGCCAGCCGTGAAGTGTCCACCGCACGCAGCGTGGCAGAATTATTTTCAGCGTCATAGGATGTTATGGCTGTGTGTGCAGGGAGCATTTTATTCATCTGTTTGATTCCTATGTTTTTATTAGTGGTGCAATTGCAAAGGTAATGCTATTGACACTTTTTGTGTGGCCTTGAGAGAAGAGTATGAATTATTTTAGTAGCAGCACAGCGTGTCCCTAAACATAAACCATGCTGTATTGATAGTTACTTTAGCAGCCACTGATCAGCAATAAATGTTAAAAATTAACAAGAAGTTCCTTTTATTTTGAAACCACCAAATGACTCGAAGCATTAAAGATATTTTAGCAGGAGTTGCTTCTCGGCCACAGAGTGGTTCAAAATATTAAACATATTTTCAAAGTATTACTCCTTCCCCAGCCTCCAAGTGGTTGTAAACATTAAATATGTTTTATAAAAACTGCTTTGCCAGCTACTGGCAAGATAGCTATGAACATCATTTTTCTCTAAAGTTGCCTTCCAGCTGCGGGACTATTTTTCCTTATTTGCTCTATTCTATTTATATTTTGTACACAAAAGCAGGCAAGAGGCTACGTTGGCCCAGTTGTCTCTTGCTTTATGATAAGTGATCGGGGGAGAGAAGTTGCACCTCCGTAAAACCCTGCTGGCCACAGGAGCTTGCTGAAGTTCAATTGCTGCTACTGAATATTTCATATAGATGTCAGCTGTGTCTTCCAAGATAATTTTTGTTTTTCATTGTGTAATGTGTTGAGGCATAAAGATAGGCATGCACTAACATCAGCATTAAGAAAAATAACTTGAAGCAACCAGACACTGATGAGTTATATCCACTGATTCAGGTGAAAATATTCCGTGAAGAGAACAGACTCAAATGGCAGGACTAGTATGTTAATGAGGTCTTTAACCCAAACATGATGAAAGACTTGGAACCTCTGTCTGGAAATCATCCAGTGTGACAACTGCATGCAATTCAAAAAGAGTGAAGAGTATGCCCCTACATAAAGGTCTATCCAGGACTTAGACCAGGAAATATTTTCATTTTAACCAAATTCACAGTGAAAATAATGTGTGTCCCCCGAGTTAACTGAAAAATAAATTAGCTCTATCATCTCAGGCCCAGTAATTCATCATCAGGCCAAATAATTAATTATTCAGGAAGGCTTTGATTTCTATGGGAGCCAAGTGTTTTCCAAATAGTGTAGTACTGTATCTTGCCAAATGTTTTATTTTAGGTGTATGTTCAACAGATTCAAATATTCATCAATACTTATGTGGCAGGCACTATTTTAGATACTGGAGCTAGAACTTGAGCACAAAAGACACAAATTCCTCCTCTCAGGAAGCTTTTACTCCAAAGGCCTCCTGCAGGGGCAGCAAGCTAAGCTTTGTGAGCTAAATTCATCATATCATCTGTTTTTATTGGAACACTTAGACTTATTCATTTCTGTGTTGTCTATGGCTGCTTTCACACCACAATGGAAGAGCTGGCAACAGAGACCATATGGCCTGCAAAGACTAAAATATTTACTATCTGGTCCTTCACAGAAAAGTATGTTGACCCATTACATAGTAGATTGAGTTTGAGAGAGGAGATTAAGGTAAGGCCAACTTTTTAAATCGACCTATGAGGAAAAAGTGGTTTTTTCTCCCTAAAAATTACCTCTTCCAAAAATAAATAAATAAATAAAAATACAAATACAAATAAAGAAAATGGCATGACCCCAGGTAAAATGAAGGGTAAAAGTGAGGACCACACTAATACATATGTA
Organism: Papio anubis; assembly: GCF_008728515.1. Classification (NCBI taxonomy): domain Eukaryota; kingdom Metazoa; phylum Chordata; class Mammalia; order Primates; family Cercopithecidae; genus Papio; species Papio anubis. Next base: position 21,203,137 of record NC_044980.1, on the reverse strand, counting down.
TCAGCATGAAATCAGATGTTATCATTTAGTTCCTGCTGAAAGTGTTGGTTTGGCTTTATTAAAATCAGTCTTTCAATGTTATAGATTCATGGTAAAGGTTTCTTTTTCTTTTTGTTAATTTTTAAAAATTTCTCTGCAAAAATTATTCCTCACACAATTACGTAACTTTACATTTTCCATTAAAACTAAAACTAAAAATGTAGAAAGAACAAGTCTATATTGGATTAAAATATTCATTTTCCATCTTCATTCTCAGTATTCATATTTGGTTGCCTCATTGAGATATAAGTATGCTGAAAAAAATGTAAAATTGCTGAAAGCAAAATTTTAAAAACTCACCAGTATTAATAATTATCACCAAATAACTGTTGCAGAAAACTTCCTCGGAAAGTAAAATTAGAGTGAAGGTATCAAGGTTGGCACTATTTTCATTCCCGACCAAGAAACTGATACCTGAAAATAAAAAAAATCAGAGTCTGCAGTTTTACAAATAATTAACAAAATGAACATCAAAATATGGTGCAATTTGTTTAACTAGCAAAGGCACGCAACGAAAAAGAAATATGTCAATTAAACTGTCAACCATGTTAATTTTGCCTCTGAGAAAAACATTGTAATGGGATAATTTCATGAAATGCTTTGATGACAAGAAAATGCCAAAATGTGATTAGTTACTTCAAAATTCAACTGAAACAAGAAAGCAGTTGGTGGCAGTCGAAACAACCAAAGGTCTTTTTTTAAATATACCATTTTTTTCTTCTCTTTTTGCCTGTGTTTAATCATAGCATACATTTTGTTTGACAGTGAAATGATTCATACTGAAAACATCAACATCACAAAAACTTAGCAGAAATTTTGCTGTAAGATTAGAATATACACCTCTATTTTCCCCAAACTTTTAAAAAATATAATTAGTATTTCTGAAAGAATTTGTTATCTTCATGAAATAATGTATTTTTCTTATTAGCATTAAGTGGTTATTTAGCTAAAGGCCAGAATGAGAAGCAACTCACTCATATGAGTATATGTATATTTCTGTTGTCAAATATATTTACTTAGAGTTTAAACCAAGATATATTTTATTTATTGTTCTCATCACTGCCTGTTAGTCAGAATGGATATTTTAAAATTTTACCAGGTCATGTAAATTTTACTACCTATATTTCTTATTCCTGTTTGTTTAGAAAAATAATCTAGTCTATACCTAAGCTAACACATAATCCTAAACGTTGGAAATACAAAGATGAGTATGAAGAATTCACTCAGGTTTTACAAATGGCTGCTTAGATATAATGCATAAATACAATGTATTTTAAAAAATATGTCTTGTTTATGCATTACTTGAACCATAACTGATCCCCATTTCCAGTCAAAGAGAACACTGTCTACATATGTTAATCTTTAATACAACAAAAGCAGGCTTAGCTTAATGGGAAACTTATTAGAGTAAAATAGTTCTTTTTGTTTTTTATTTTTATTTTATTTTATTTTATTTTTTACAATAAGAAGATTATAATTAGGTAAATAGCAGGAGAAGAAAGACTTCCAAAGTTTATTTTACGGGTCCATGTATTTGTTTTTCCTGAGGGTGACTAGTGCTAATTCTAGAAAGGCCGAATGCTGTAGGAAAAACAAAATAAGCCCTGAAGTACAAAATATTTGGATTCAAACTTTGAGGAAGGATGGGAAAGTGTTTAGGGAAGTGTTTCCTTGTGTAAAACTTAGCTGGTAAGTACTATATTTCACTGAAATTGCTATTATAATAATTGAAACAGATTATTACTGGAAAAACAACATCAGCAAAACTAAACCCTGGACAAGTTTAAATAAGTGCCAGCCATTTTTCTCCTGTGGGGATTTAGAGTTGAAGTAGGTACCTTCAATTACTTTTCTTTAGCCTCATTCTTATTCTTACAATTTTTCCTAATAAGTCTCCTAGGAAGGGCATTTAAATAAGTGCTAGCCATTTTTCTCCTGTGGGGATTTAGAGTTGAAGTGGATGTCTTCAATTACTTTTCTTCTCTATTATCATTCTTATGCTTATAATTTTTCCTAATAAGTCACCTCAGAAGGGGATTCTAGAAACAACTCTTTCCAAGAATGCACATTATTTTAAGAAGTATCAGTTACCCAAAATATTGGAATATAAACTAGGAAAACAGGAGAGGGAGATTATGGTATAAACAAGGAATTACTGTACAGTAATATGTCTAGTGGACGTGAAAAGTAATGACTTACAAATTGAATTCGCAAAGATGGACTAAACAAATACATTTATTTCTTCTTTTTTCCAAATTACCATTGAAATAGTAAAATATAGTACTTATTAAAATAACTATGGAAAGTTGAGAAGAATTCTACCAACAGACTAAAGAGTAAGCAATTTCTGAAGAACATAAGTCATATCAGAGGCACTTTGGTCTTTGGCCATGAAAGAATTATTGGAGGGACTTGCCTTTTCACCATAAACAATGATAAGACTGGGCAACATATATTAGGAAACAGGTTTTATGCATCAAACAAGAAATAAAAATTTTTCATACTCAAGAGAAAAGAAAGCCATGAGGTAAGCACCACATTTAACCAGAACATGGGACTAGGGGCAATTTTTCTACCATTAAACAAGGAGGCCGACTCTAAAAATAATGAGTTTAGAGGAAGAGATTAAAGCTTAAAGCTCTCATTTTGTAGGTTGTCTGCTTATTTGTTGATAGGTTTCTTTTGCTGTGCAGAAGCTCTTAGTTTAAATAGGTTCCAAAAAGAGGTAGCGGTAGAGGGACAAGAGCCAAGGAACTTTCTGGTAGGTATTCAGTTCACTAACCAGGTGACAGGATCAGTGGAAGCCCAAACAGCAGCAGCAAGCAATATAACCTTGTAATAAACCTGCGTATATACCCCCTGAATCTAAAACTAAAATTAAATATATGTCTATATCATCGATATCATCTCTGTCTATCTATCTATCTATCTATCTATCTATCTATCTATCTATCTATCTATCTTTGTAAATAGCTTAAAGTTGCTTAAGTGGCTGTTGAGAGCTGCTTAAGTGTCTGAAATTTGTATAGGAAAGGAAAAAGAGGCACGAGGCAGGCCTATAGAAGCCAGAATAAGCGTTTGGCACCAATTTCCTCAAAAGCTGCTCTATACATGAGCAGGGTTAACATCTGCAAGACCTGCTGAAAGCAGATACTGTGGGAATAAGATATCAGTAGTAACAGGACAAGGAGATGTTGGAGTTATTGACAGCCACAGGGAAGATATTTCACGAAATATTCCAGGCATTACGAACAAGGACTATTTATTTCAGTAAAGACTATGTCCTATATTTAAGAACAAAAATGAAAGAGAGTTTCCTTAACAAATAATGAAACCAGGCATCGCAGATCAAAAGGATCTGTTAGCCACTTAACAGTTTTCAAAGGACTACCTTAAGGCCCTTTACAAGAAGACAACGTCTAGATTTTCTTCAGTGTATTAGTCAAAAATACAAGTTATGCAAAGAAACAGGGAAATTTAATCAATAATCAAGGGGAAAAAAGCAGTCAATAGAACATACATCAAAATGACTCAGGCATTGAAATCAACAGATATCTATTATGAATATGTCCTAAAACTATGGAGATATTGTCACAGTGATAGAACAAAAAAAAGGAAATTTTGAGTAAAGAACATTTTTGAAGTAACAAGTGCAAAATATACAGTGAAAGAGTCCCTGGCAGGGTATACTCTCAGATTTCAGCTATCTGCAAAACAGACAAATAACATTGAAAACCGTTTTTGAATTTACCTAATCTCAGATAAAAGAGGAAAATGACTAAAATAAGAGTTTGAATGACATGGGATATCAAGCCAACAAACCTATACACAAATGAAGTCTCAGAAGGATGAGTCAGAAAATGGGAAAGAAAAAAATATATTTGAAGAAATAATTGCCAGGGTTTTCAAATTTTGATGAAAAATTTCAATGCAGAGATCCAAGAACATCAAACCAATAAGAATACATGTATGAAGGATATAAAGTCAATAGCATAATTAAAATGAAATATTGAAAAATATCCATTTACTCTAAGGAAGGTAACACTGAACCTGTGAAGAAAGACATATCAACAACCAAGGCAAGAAAACAGCACCCAAATAAGAATATAGTAGGCAGGTAGTAAAATGGTAATTTAACAACACTCACATCACTGATTAAATGTAAATGGATTGAACGTTTATATTAGTTTCCTAGGGTTATGTAACAAAATACCATAAACTGGGTGGCTCAAGCAACAAAAATGTATTATTTCAAGTCCTGAAGGCTGGAAATCTGAATTCAAGGTACTGGTTCCTTTTAAAGGCTGTGAAGAAAAATCTGTTATAGACATCTCTCCATGGCTTTTAGATGGCTTTCTTCATGTTCATATGTTGTGCTTTCTGGTGGCATTTCTGTGTCCAAATTTCCCCCTTTTATAAGGCCACCAGTCACATTGGATTAGGGCCACTCTAATGATCCCGTTTTGACTTGATTACATCTATGAAGATCCTATCTTTAAATAAGGTCACATCCTTAATTACTGGGGTAAGGACTTAAACATATGTTTTTTGGCAGACTACAATTCAGCCTATAACACACTCAAATTAAGAGCTAGCAACTTTGAGACTGGATTAAAAAAGGAAAAAACTACAGGCTCTGCACTATGAATGCATTTTAAATATATAGATAAAATTAGGTTGAAATGAAAGGAAGTAAAACCGATGTAGCTGGCTAATACCAAATAAAGTAGGATTCAAAATAAGGTGTAATATCAGAGATGAAATGATAAAAGTTTAAGCTAATTCGCAATGCATTATAATTCTCACTGTTTATACAACTGATAACAGAGTGTCAAAATGCACAAAGTAAAAACAGACAGAACTAAACAGAGAAATAGAAAGACTTTCACTCATAGTTGAAGATTTTAATCATCAGCTCAAAATAAACAATAGATGAACCAATAAAAATTAGTAAGGATTTGGAAGATTCTAACAATGCTATCAACTAATGTAGTCTAATTTCAAGTTGTAGAACACTATACAAAATATTTTATGAAAATATTTTTATCAAATTTACATGGAATATTTATGAAGGACTGTGTAGTCTCGGACATTAAATAAGTCTCAATAATTTGAAGAAGATTAAAAATTATCTTCAGAGGTGAAACAATGGTCTTTGCGTTGATTGAGGTATTGATTAAATATGCACACTTGTGAAAACTTATCAACTTGAATGCTTAATGTCTGTGCATTTTGCTGTATCTCAATTCTAATAGACAGAAAGACAGGCAAACATATAAATAGCTATTACATACATACTGACACACTCATACATGTGTCCGTGTGTGTTTGTGCATGCATGTATGTGTGTGTACAAGTCATTTGCATATATGCTGGCATGAATCCAAATAAAAGTGAGGAATATACATATTCTCACACTGGTAAAAATGATGACTTTTTACAGAGATTTTTTGTGTGCGTGTTTTAATCCAGAAATAATCCCAAAATTAGAGATACAAGGGAATGGAAATTGGTCCACAGAATAAGAATTGTCCAAGAAATTTATAGCACATGACTCCCTGTCCCACACTCAATTGATGTTTGTTTTATGTCTTTACTCTGAGAAGAAAGCCTCAGTTTAGCTCTCTAAATGATGAGTTCAGAATCTACTCACAAGAATTAGAGACTAGTAAAGTTCCTTGTGTTCAGTAGAGTTCCCTGCGACAAACGTGAGGAGTAGAGATGCTGCCACTTTCAAAAGACTTACATATAGACCACTGAAAAGAAAGCCATTATGTGGTCAATTTTAGAGCATGTGCCAAGTAGAGATGAGAAGAATCTATTCTGTTGTTTTGGTATGCAGAGTTCTGTAGATGTCTATCGGACCCATTTGGTGCAAAGTTGAGTTCAGATCCTGAATATCTTTGTTAATTTTCTACCTTGATGATCCGTCTAATACTGTCAGCAATGTGTTAAATTCTCCCACTATTATTGTGTGGGAGTCACTTTGTACTCTAAGAACTTGATTTATGAATCTGAGTGTTCCTGTGTTGGGTGCATATATAGTTAGGATAGCTAGGTCTTCTTATTGAATTAAACCCTTCATCATTACATCATTATGTAATGCCCTTCTTCTTCTTTTTTTTTTTTTTTTTTTTTTTTAGAGGGAGCCTTGCTCTGTTGCCAAGCTGCAGTGTGCTGGCACAATCTCGGCTCATTGCAATCTCTGCCTCCTGGATTCAAGCAATTCTCCTGCCTCAGCATCCAGAGTAGCTAGGACTACAGGCGCACATCACCAAGTCTGTCTAATTTTTTTTTTTTTTTTTGAGATGGAGTCTCACTCTGTCACCCAGGCTGGAGTGCAGTGTCGCAATCTTGGCTCACTGCAAGCTTCGCCTCCCAGGTTCACCAGGTTCACGCCATTCTCCTGCCTCAGCCTCCCAAGTAGCTGGGACTACAGGTGCCCGCCACCATGCTGGGCTAATTTTTTGTAATTTTGGTAGAGGGGTTTCACCGTGTTAGCCAGGATGGTCTCAAACTCCTGATCTCCTGATCTGCCCGCCTTGGCCTCCCAAAGTGCTTCGATTACAAGCGTGAGGCACTGCGCCCAGCCAAAAATCAGCAGTTTTATAAACCAACAGCAACCAAGCTGACAGCCAAATCAGGAACGCAATCCCATTCACAATTTTCACAAAAAGAATAAAATATAGGGTAAAATACAACGAACCAGGGAGGTGAAAAATCTCTACAATGAGAATTACAAAACACTGCACATAGAAATCAGAGAGGGCCGGGCACGGTGGCTCAAGCCTGTAATCCCAGCACTTTGGGAGGCCGAGGTGGGTGGATCATGAGGTCAGGAGATCGAGACCATCCTGGCTAACACAGTGAAACCCCGTCTCTACTAAAAATGCAAAAAACTAGCCGGGCGTGGTGGCAGGCGCCTGTAGTCCCAGCTACTCGGAGGCTGAGGCGGGAGAATGGCGTGAACCCAGGAGGTGGAGCTTGCAGTGAGCCGAGATCCGGCCACTGCACTCCAGCCTGGGCGGCAGAGCGAGACTCCGTCTCAAAAAAAAAAAAAAAAAGAAATCAGAGAGGATACAAACAATGGAAAACATGTAATGCTCATGGATAGGAAGAATCAATATCATTAAAAGGCCATACTGCATAAAGCAATTTACAGATTTAATGCTATTTCTATCAAACTACCAATGACATTCTTCACAAAACTAGAAACAACTGTTTTAAAATTCATGTGGAACTAAAAAAGAAGCCAAAGAGACAAGGCAATCTTAAGAAAAAGAATAAAGCTAGAAGCATCAGGCTATCTGGCTTCAAACTATACTACAGGGCTATGTTAACCAAAACAGCATGGTACTGGTACAAAAACAAGGACATAAACCAATAGAACAGAATAGAGAACCGAGAAAAAAAGCCACACAGCTATGATTATCTGATCATCAATAAAACTGACAAAAACAAGCAATGGGGAAAGGGCTCTCTTTTCAAAAAACGGTGCTTGGACAACTGACTAGCCATATGCAAAAGATTGAAACTGAACCCCTTCCTTACACCATATACAAAAATCTACTTGAGATGGATTAAACACTTAAATGCAAAACACAAAATTATAGAAACCCTGGAAGACAACCTAGGCAATACCATCCTGGACGTAGAACAGGCAAGGATTTCATGACAAAGATGTCAAAAGCAATTGCAACAAAAGCAAAAATTGATAAATGGGAACTGCATTCGTCCGTTTTCACACTGCTATAAAGACCTGACGGATACTGGGTAATTTATAAAGAAAAGGATTTAATTGACTTGAAGTTCAGCATGACTGGGAAGGCCTCAGGGAACTTACAATCACAGGAGAAGGTGAGGGGGAAGCACGGCACATTTTTCACAAGGTGGCAGGAAGGATAAGTACAAGGCAAAGGGAGGAAGAGCCCCTCATAAAACCATCAGATCTCATGAGAACTCATTCATTATCACAAGAACAGCATGGGTGGAACCACTCCCAGATTCAATTACCTCCACCTGGGCTCTCCATGTGGTGATTATGGGGATTATAATTCAAGATGAGATTTGGGTGGGGACACAAAGCCTAAACATATCAGGATCTCATTAAACTTAAGAGCTTCTGCATAGCAAAAGAAACTATCAATAAAATAAACAAACAACCTACAGAATGGGAGAAACTATTTGCAAACAATGTATCTGACAAACGTCTAATATCCAGCACCTACAAGAAATTTAAACAGATTGACAAGAGAAAAACAACCCCACTAAAATGTGGGCAAAGTACAGGAACAGACACTTTTCAAAGAAGACATACATGCAGCCAACAAGCATATGAAAAAAAAGAAAATCTCAGTATCACTGATCATTACAGAAATGCAAATTAAAACCACAATGAACTATAATCTCATACCAGTTAAAATGGCTACTATTAAAATGTCAAAAAATAACATAAGCTATCAGGTTGTGGAGAAAAGGAAACACTTACATACTGTTAGTGGGAGTGTAATTTAGTTCAACTATTGTGGAAAGCAGCATGACAATTCCTGAAAGACCTAAAAGCAGAACTACCATTTCAACCAGCAACCGCACTACTACGTATATACCCAGAAGAAAATATATCATTCTACCATAAAGACACATGCACACAAATGTTCATTGCAGCACTATTCACAATGGCAAAGACATAGAATCAACCTCAGTGCTCATCAATGACAGTTTGGATAAAGTAAATGTAGTATATAGACACCATGGAGTACAACAGAGCTATAAAAAAGAATGAGATCATGTTCTTTGCAGTAACATACATGGAGCTGAAGGCTATTATACTTACCAAATTAATACAGGAACAAAAAAACAAATACTAGCAAATACTGCATGTTCTCACTTATAAGTGGGGACTAAATTATGAGAACACATGGACACAAAGGAGGGAACAGTAGACACTGGAGTCTACTTGAGGGTGGAGGGTGACCGGAGGGAGAGGAGCAGGAAAAATAACTGTTGAGTACTAGGCTTGGTACCTAGGTGACAAAATGATCTGTACAACAAACCCTGGTAACACGAGTTTACCTGTATAACAAACTTTCACAGGTACCCCCAAACCCAAAATAAGAGTTAAAAAAAAAAAAAAAAAAGAAGAAGAAAGAAAGCCCAAACCCATGCTGTACCACATGGCAGCATGGCCAGAGTTTTAATTATTGCAATTTTCTATTACTTGGGGGAAATAAAGATTCTCATGTGATTAGAGGAAAGAATATTTATTTAATAATAACGCTTAATAAGAACACTTGACAACAGATGGCTGAGAAAACCAAGAATCACCACATATTTAAATAAAAATAGAAAATAAAGAATATCCTGTCTGTGAAAATGATATAAACACTAAGGAAATAGAATTAACAGAAGTAACTAAAGAAAATGTAAATAGCCTTGGTGTCCACAGAGGGATAGGAATCACAAAAGTAACCATAAAATATGTTTTTAAAATGCCTGTTACAAGCAATACTCCAGAATGTCAGAAATTAAAAACATAATTAGCAAATTAAAAATATAGTAAATAGAATAAATAATATAAAAGATAAAGCTGATGTCTAACGATTATCCCAGAATGTGAACTGCATGAGGGGGAATAATAATTGCGTTATTGGATATAAGAACAACTATTTAATAGACATATCTACTTGGATGACAATTTTTTTAAAAGATGTCAAATTTCCAGTTTATTATTTTTAATACATTTCTGATCAAAATTACTCATTTCTTTACCCTTATTTTTTGCATTTATTTTCATTTTTTACATCTCCATGCTGAATTGAAAAAAACTTCAACTGACCTGTATTTCAGTATATTAATTATTCCTTCAATTGTACCTAATCTGGTGGCAAATTATCTCTTATATTTAATTTAAGTAATCACATTTTTATTTTAAAGAGTTTGCCTATTTCATCTATAACACTAATATAGTTTTTTATCTACAATTAGTTTAAGCTTCTAATTAAATTTTTAAAGAGTAAAATATTATCTTTCTCTGATATTGTCCAATGTTTGAAGTCTTTGTGGGTCTAATTATGTTTCATGTTGTTTTTGTTGATTTTAACTTATTTTGCCCTGTTTCACTGTGTTCTCTGAGAATATTGTAACATTTAGCTTTAAGATATTTTTATAAAGCATTCAGATTTGCTTCTCCCTAACACCTGGGCAGTGTATGAGTAGGACCACCTTAAAAAAATGTTCTAGTCTTGAGATTAACTGGGTCACGCAGTCACACAAACCCAAGTAGTGGATCCAAGCTAGCCCTGCTTTAGGTCTGGTTCACCTTATGCTGAGGGTATAAGATTTGGTCATCTCAATCTTTTAGGGGAGGACTCCTTAACAAGATTTAACATATGCTAGTCTTGGGTTTTGGTTTCTTTCTCATTCACCCTGAGACTGTCAAAATAAATATTATTATTTGTAGAGATCAGCAAATTGCAATTGGTAAGGTTATATCCTTACCTCTCTGGGTTCCTCTTTTCTCTTCAAATTTGGTTTGATTACTTATTAAAATTTTATAATCCCTCAATGCTTTTTAAAAGGTGTTTTAAATGTGCAATCACTAGTATTTTTTAAAAATCGTTCATTGGGAATTATAGTCTGAATAACATCCAACCATAACTAGAAAATGAAATACCTACCTATTACAAATGCAATACATTTTATATATTGAGTAATTTGCCTTTTTCTAATTAATTTTATTTTAAAACTCATATTAAAGCCTACATTTGATAAGAAAAAAAAAAATCTCGACATTTGATTAAGACCAACTTAGCTCCACAAATCTCTACCTGAATGACCACAAGCAAGTGATCTGACATTTGTAAGTGCCTATTTTTTTTTTCATTTATAAAATGGAAATACATAACTGAGCTTAATGTGAATCAAAGAAATTACTATATAAAAAAATCAAACACAGAACCTAAAAATGATAGGAAGTCAATTATTCAGCCTTCCTATCCACTACTAAAACTCTTGGTTATGAACTTCACAAGGGAACACACTTATTACTACCCTACTCAATAACATGAATTTCATTGTGTATCTTCTGGGGCAAGTGCTTCTTCCAAACAAATTTAAACCATGTCACTCACACAATGTTCATCTGTCTCATAAGTTTTTGCTATTCTCTTGCTGATTTTACATTTAATGAGGGATAAATTCTATGTTCACAATCATAATCAAAGAGTACCTAGAGAATAAAAGCTACTAAGACAAGACAACCCTCAATTCAATTTATAGATAATCCCTCTCTTTTTCAGAGGTACATCAGTTGTTCCTCCAGTATTAAAACCCTTTGTGTTTTACAATAAAAAAGCAGACAGATGATAGGACTCATTAAACATCTATTGTGCACCCACAAAAAAAAATTAAGTAGGCAAGATACTCTGATTATTTAAAGCAACACACAGAGTTTTAGGATGAAATTTTATTTCTGAATTTTAACTTATGCACAACTTTTAAAATATTACTTCATTTATAAATAAAGCAGCACTAACTTGGTAACTTGGAATCACTGTATTTTTCTTCATAAAATATAAAGGCAGGATGGAATAACAATTAGCTCTCTTCATTTCTGAATAATGATTCAACATTAATTTAGATATTAGAAGCTCTCTCTCACACACACACTACTCTGAAGAAGTAGAAGATGAGGAAATAAGATACACATACCCACACAGAGAAGGAATATGTAACATTTAATTTTAAGCTCAATACAGCAGGAAGAGCACCAATAATCTTTAAAAAAAAAAAATAGAAGTTTTGAATTAGCTGCCTCTCTAGCTACGTATATATTTTGTTGCTAATCAATATGACATGACCAAAATTACAGCAATGAAAATAGTCATAATTATCATCATTAAGTGATGAAAATAATATTTATATGCTCAACAGTATTACTTATATATTCTGATTAAATCATGTGCTATTGAAAGCAGGATGAATTAGAGCTTATTTTATGTCTTAGAATTCTTTTCCATCAATGTCAGTTTAGGAAATGAAAGTTATTAGAATTTCAATGTAATTAATTCATTTGTAATTGGTGTCTATTTGGTTACATATTTTTTCATAGATGTAGTCTGAGAGACATTATGTTGTGACTGTTATCAAGTCTCTGAGAAACCAATTTCCTGTAAGGCCTAATTTTTATTCTTAAATAAATATGTGTCTGCTCATACATATACCACCTTCATTGATTCCAAACAATAAAAAAGTTAACTGTAAGGACTGGACAGAGTCTACATTTTAAATGCTATTTAAAACATTATCACACTGTAGTGGAGGAACTATGAACTGCAGGAGCTTTTCAACCATGCCACCACAAGCTACATCTCTACAAAGCGTTTTCTACTTTTACTTTAATGAACTAAAATTAGAAACAAAGAGCGGAGAATTATTTCTTCCTTTTCCCTTCCCTTCATCCTCATTCTAGCAACAGTCATGCCTGACCATGATTTTTAAAGAGTATAAATTCCTCCTCTTCTCAGAGGTAGAAGTTCACAGAAAAATATACAAAAACCAAATTCTGCCAAAATATATTTAAAGAGGTTTATTCAGAGCCAGTATAAGCGACCAAGGCCTGGGTTATACTATCTCAAGAGGTTCTGAAAGTGTGCCCAAGGCAATCGGGTTGTAGTTTGGTTTTATACATTACAGGGAGAAAAGAATTGCAGGTAATTGCAGGTAGGTCGGGGGAGGAGCTTATAAGTCAAAAGTGGATTTTAGGGATCCTTTAGTTGACAATTGGTTGAAAGAGTTATGCTATTGTCTAAAGGCTTGAAATCGATAGAAAGGAATGCTTGAGTTAAGAGAAGAGTGGGGAAGACCAAGGATCTTATTAAGTAGATGAAGCCTCATAGGTGGCAGTCCTCAGAGAGAATAGATGGTAAATGTTTCTTTTCAGATGTTTAAAGGTATCAGATTCTCAATCAGTAGGTCCCGGAAAGCCATAGAAAGGGGAAGCATGGCTGCATTAATGAAGATTCTCCATAGATACAAATGTCCTCTACCTCAGTTTGCTGGCCTTGCAACAGCCATTTCAAAACACCTCAAAGAAATATATTTTAGGGCAAAATATTTTTATATCCTTCAGGGTCTGCTGTCTGTTATGTGATGCTGTACCAGAGTCAGGTTGGAAAGCAAGGCACATTATATAGGGTTAATAAAAAACCCATGTAAAGTGATTTTACCATTTGTAGGGCTGACTGCCAGTTGCTTTAAATAGGAATTTGGGCAAGAAGAAAAAAGAAATCAGAATTGAGTCCTTAAGTCAAATATTTTATTCATTCAAATGCTTATTGAAAGCACTGAATCCTCCAGTAACAGAAAGTATAGTGTCTGTCCTGAAGACTTTCATCCCATTCACAGCATGTTTTCTCCTAGTACACCCCGATTGTCCAAGGACTTCTGAGAGCACCATTCCAAAAGAGGTCATGATCTCAACAACTGTCACAGAGAGAAAGAATACAGGAAGACAAGATGGGAAAGTTATGTCAGTGGCTTTCATTCATCACACCACTGTGTACTGGTTCTCTAGTACCGTGCTGTCGTGATGCTCCTGACTTTTACCCTGTGAATATATTAGTGCTTTTATATCAGTCTCACATCCTCAACACCCTGGTTTCCATAAAAATGCAGCCAAGTCAGATGGCTGTGATCTGGTGGGATTCTAATTTGCAGCCTCCAAAGCAGTCTTTTACCTAAGAACGTTCAGGCCTCCAAGGTTAAGATAACACTATACTCCAGTGCAAAATTCTCCACCTCCCTACTTCAGATCCCAGAGACTCTCAACTGTGAGTCACTCTTTGAACAATAAGAACAGACACTTAAATAGTGATAACTAATGGCAGTAGCACTAATGTAAGAACTCTGGAACTATTAGTACCCTCATCTTCCGATGAGATAACGCAATAGCAGATGATTTACATAAACTGTCTGAAGATACAGTAGAATAATAATGAAATCCAGGCATTGTGGACCTGAATGCTGCTACCTAGCCCCTCCTCTTTGTGGCTTCTCCATTGTGTTTTCCTGCCAGTTCAGTTCTAACAGGAATAAACAGATGCTATCCAAAAGCTTTTCAGTTTTGAATGAAGATGTACCAAGGGTTGGTGTTGATGAAATTTCCCTCACTGATGTTTCTCTTCCTTAAGCAAATTTGTTATTTCCTGCTATTTGAGAGACTGTTCTTCCTCTTCTTCAAAAGAGCTAAAATGCACTCTTGCATTGTCAAGGAAATGAGCTCCAAAGGAACTTTCTTTTAGCATAGAGAAACCTGCTATCTGTTTTTATTTACTTGCATTTTGCATTTGAATATATTTTAATTTAGTTTCAACAGGTAGCTGAATTAGAAAGTGAAATTATAAAGTCATTTCTCCAAGAAAGAAGGTAGAGTTCATAAATATCAATCTTAGTAGAGCGTGATGACTCACACCTGTAATCCCATCACTTTGGGAGGCTGATGCGGGCCAGTCACCTGAGGTCAGGAGTTTGTGACCAGCCTGGTCAATATTGTGGAACCCTGTCTCTACTTTAAAAAAAAAAAAAAAAAAGAAAAAGTCTGTATTAAAAGTACAAAAATTAGCCAGGCGTGGTGGTGTGTGCCTGTAATCCCAGTTACTGGGGAGGCTGAGGCAGAAATTGCAGTTAGCTGAGACCATGCCACTGCACTCCAGCTTGGAGAACAGAGTGAGACTCCGCCTAAAAATTAAATAAATAAATAAATAAATAAATAAATAAACAAATATTAATAATCTTTTTAAAGAAGTAATTGTGGCTATTTCTGGGTCTCATGATACTTCTTTAATTGTATTTAAAACAATGTTATTTCTTTGAATGGCAATGGAATGTAAAATATTTTAAAATGCAATTTGACTTCTGTACTTTTTAAAATTTATGTAGCTGATATATTACTATAGCCTCACTTGCATTTTTAAATTATTTTACTGTTTCTTTTTACCTTACCTATGTTGTATTTGAAGTTAGTTTTATATACACAGAATTTTAAAAAATATTTATCTATGGGGTACAAATGCAATTTAGACAATATTGTTGGCCATGTTTTTTGGTTTTTGATTTTTGTTTTTTTAACTACTCTGCCAATCTATGTTTTTTAGTTGGTTTCTATAGGTCTTTTATGTCTAACAATTTGTATGTTGTGGCTGAAGTCTACCACTTTGTTATTTGTTTCAGTTTGTTTCTAAGTTTCTTATTCCTCTGTGTCTCTTTATCTTGCTTTCCAATGGGTTATATAAACATGTTAGGATTCCATCTTAATTTATTTATTGTGTTTTTAAATACAACATTGCATCACTTAATGACAAAAGTTACATTCTGAGAAATGCATGCATTAGGCAATTTCTTCACTGTGTAAAATCATATAGGGTACTCTATGTGTAAACAGAGATAGTATAGCCTACTACACACCCTAGGTTATCTGGTACAGCCTATTGATCCTAGGCTACAAACCTGTACAGCATGTACTGTGCTGAATACTGTACACGATTGCAGCACAATGGTAAATATTTGTGTATCTAAACATAAAAAAAAAGATACAGTAAAAAATCCAGTAAAAGACATCAAAAATAGTATACCTGATTAGGGCACTTACTATAAATGAAGTTTGCAGGACTGGGAGTTGCTCTGGGTGAGCCAGTGAGTAAGTGGTGAGTGAGCGTAAATGCCTAGGGCATCATTGTACAAAACTGTAGACTCTATAAGCACTGAATAGTACACTTAGGCTATGCCAAATTTATATAAAATACTCATTTCTTTCAAAATACATCAAACTTATCCTACAGTAACTTTTTTACTTTTTTACTTTATAACTTTTTAACTTTTTGACTCTTTTGTAATAACACTTAGCTTAAAGCATATATTCTACACAGAAATATTTTATTTCCTTATGTCTTTATTCTCTAAGATTTTTGTAATTTTACATCTTTTAATTAATTTTTGTTGTTGTTGTTAAAAGTAAAATAACAAATGCACATACTAGCATAGTCCTACACAAGGTCAGTATCATCAACATCACTGTTTTCCACCTCCAGATCTTGTCCCACTGGAAGCTCCTCTAGGCCAATAATGCGTACGGATCTGTGGACATCTCCTATAGTAACAATGCCCTCTGAAATGCCTCCTGAAGGACCACTGTAAGCCTGTTTTACAGTTGCCTATTTCTTTTAATAAGCAGAAGGAGTACACTACAATAACAATAAAATATATGGTATAGTAAATACACAAAAATGTAACATATTTGTTTATTATTATTACTAAGTAAAATGTAGTTGTATTAGTCCATTCTCACACTGCTATAGAGACACTACCCGAGATTGGGTAATTTATAAAGGAAAGGGATTTAATTGAGTCACAGTTCTGCATGGCTGGGGAGACCTCAGGGAACTTACAATCATGGTGAAATTGGAAGCAGTCATCTTCTTCACAAGGCAATAGGAGAGAGAGAAGGATTGTGTGTAGGAGGAGCTGTCAAACACTTATAAAACCATCAGATCTCCTGAGAACTCACTCACTATCATAAGAACAGTATGACGGAAACCGCCCACATGATCCAGTCACCTTCCACCAGGTCCCACCCTCAACACATGGGGATTATGAAGATTACAATTCAAGATGAGATTTGGGTGGGGATATAGAGTCAAATCATATCATTCCACCTTTGGCCCCTCCCAGATCTCACATATATTTTACATTTCAAAACCAACCTCATGCCTTCCCAACAGTCCCCCAAAGTCTTAACTCATTTCAGCATTAACTCAACAGCCCGCAGGTCAAAGTCTCATCTGAGACAAGGCAAGTCGTTATGGCCTATGAGCCTGTAAAATCAAAAGCAAGTTACTTATTTCCTAGATACCATGGGGGTACAGGAATTGGATAAATGCTCCCATTCCAAATGGGAGAAATTAGTCAAAACAAAGGGGATACAGGACCCATGCAAGTCTGAAACCCAGCAGGGCAGTCATTAAAACTTAAAGCTTTAAAATAATCTCCTTGACTCCATGTCTCACATCCAGGGCATGCTAATGCAAGGGGTGGGCTCCTATGGCTTTGGGCAGTTCCTTCACAGGCTGGCATTGAGTGCCTGTGGCTTTTCCAGGTGCACAGTACAAGCTGTTGGTGGATCTACCATTCTGGGGTCTGGAGAACAGTGGTCCTCTTCTCACAGCTCCACTAGGCAGTGCCCCAATGGGAACTCTGTGTGGGAGCTCCAACCCCACATTTCCCTTCTGCACTACCCTAGCAGAGGTTCTCTGTGATGTCTCCACCTCTGTAGCCAACCTCTGCCTGGATATCCAGGCATTTCCATACATCCTATGAAATCTAGGCAGAGGTTTCCACACCTCATTTCTTGACTTCTGTGTACCCTCAGGCCCAACATCACGTGGAAGCCTCCGAGGCTTGGGGCTTGCACCCTCTGAAGCAACAGCCTGAGCTGTACATTGCCTCCTTTTAGCCACGGCTGGAGCTGGAGTGGCAGCAGCTGGGACACGGGGCACCAAGTCCTGAGTTTGCCCAGAGCAACGGGGCCCTAGGCCCAGCCCATGAAACCATTTTTCCCTCAGAGGCCACTGGGTCTGTGATGAGAAGGGCTGCCATGGAAGTCTCTGACATGCCCTAGAGAAATTTTGCCATTGTCTTGGCTACTATAATAACATTCGGCTTCTTGTTATTTAGGCAAATTTCTGTAGCCAGCTTGAATTCCTACCCTGGAAAATGGGTTGTTCTTCTCTATTGCATGGTCAGGCTGCAAATTTTCCAAACTTTTATGCCCTGCTTCCACTTTAAACATTAGTTCCAATTTCAGATAATGTCTCTCAAATTAAAAGTTCCACAGATCTCTAAGACAGGGGCAAAATGCTTCCAGTCTCTCTGCTAAGGCAGAGTAAGAGTGATCTTTGGGCTCTAGTTCCCAATGACTTCTTCTTCTTCATCTGAGAACACCTAAGCTCGGACTTCACTGTCTATTATCACTGTCAGCATTTTGGTCAAAACGATTCCACAAGTCCCTAGGAAGTTTCAAACTTTCCGACAACTTCCTCTCTTCTTCTGAGCACTCCAAATGCTTCCAACCTCTGCCCAATACCCAGTTCTAAAGTCACTTCCTCATTTTCAGTATCTTTATAGCAGTGCCCCACTCCCAGTACCAATTTACTCTATTAGCCGGTTCTCACACTTATTAAGATACTACCCAAGACAGGGTAATTTGTAAAGGAAAGAGGGTTAATTGACTCATAGTTCTGCATGGCTGGGGAGGCCTCGGAAAACTTACAATCATGGTGAAATAAAAGCAGTCAGCTTCTTCACAAGGCGACAGGAGAGAATGAGTGTGTCTAGGCGAAACTGTCAAACACTTATAAAATCATCAGATGTCATGAGAACTTACTCACTATTATGAGAACAGCATGAGGGAAACCGCCTCCAGGATCCAATCACTTCCCACCAGGTCTTTCCCTTGACGCGGGAGGATCATGAGGATTACAATTCAAGATGAGATTTGGGTGGGGATATAGCCAAACAATATCAGTACTAGACATAATTTCACGTGCTACACTTTTATATAACTGGTAAACCAGTAGGTTTGTTCACACCATCATTGCCACAAACAGGTGAGAAATATGTCAGAGTATGATGTTAAGACAGCTGCAATGTCACTAGGCAATATTCATCTCCATTATAATCTTATGAGACCACCATGATGTATGCAGTCTGCTGCTGAGCAAAACTTCGTTATGCAGTGCATGATTGTATATGCTTTTGTTTGGTTTTTATTAATTGCACTGGTAAAAATAATATATATGTAATGTCAACATCTACTGTTACTGATGTTTTACCTCTTTAAGTGAAGTGTAGAAAACTTGTTTCCATATGAGTCTCTTTACTATCACTATTTTTTAAATATAATTATCTTAAATATTTCATCTATGTTCATTGAGCATCTAACCAGATAGGCCAATAATTTTTGCTTCAACTATTAGAAATGGCTTAAAAGCTTAAGAGAAGTTTGATTGTACCTTATATTTATGCTTAATTTTACCCGTTTAGATGGATGTTTTTAAAAGCTGCAAGCCTTCTTCTTTTATCATTTCTTTTCTGTTTAGAGAACTTATTCTTTAAAGGTAAGTTTGCTGGCAACACATTACCTTAGTATTCTTTCATTAGACAATGTTTTCTATGTCACTTTAATGCCAGAAGAATATTATTGCTGGGTATTGAATTTACAGTTCACAGTTCTGTTCTTTCAGTACTTCAAAAATATTATCTGTTTCTTTCCGGCCTTCATGGTTTCAGATGGAAAATCTGCTGTGGTTTACATTATTATTTTTCTGTAAGAAATGTGCCATTTTTCTCTGTTTCCTTTCAATATTTTTATTTTTATTGTTTTTCATTTCCAGAAATTGAATGTATTTGGGTGTATTCTATTTACGGTTTGCTCTGTCTCTTGAATATTTCAGTTTATGTCTTCTATCCAATTTGGGAAGGTTGAAGTCATTATTTTTTAATAGTTTTTTTAGTCCCATACTGTCTCTCCTCGTCTTCTATATCTCCTGTGATTATGAATGTTAGCTTTTTTATTATTGTCCTAGTTTCCTGAAATACTGTTATTATTATTATTTTTTTTTATCAGTTTTCTTCTTCTTGTTCAGACTGAGTGAATTCTGTTGGTTGGTATGCTTTCAGATTCACTGATTCCATCTTCTGCTCTGTGCTCTCTTCTTTTGTGCCCATCCTCTGAATCTATTATTTCCACTATTGTATTTTAATTTTATTTAGTTCATATTTACTTTTTATAACCTCTAAGTCATTGTTGAATTTATTTTAAATTTTATTTGTTCCAAGAGAATAGAATATATAATTGCTTATTTAAACACTTTTATGATGATTTCTTTTTTTTTTATTTTATTTTATTTTTTTAATTTATTTATTATTATTATACTGTAAGTTGTAGGGTACATGTGCATAACGTGCAGGTTTGTTACATATGTATACTTGTGCCTTGTTGGTGTGCTGCACCCATCAACTCGTCATTTACATCAGGTATAACTCCCAATGCAATCCCTTCCCCCTCCCCCCTCCCCATGATAGGCCCCGGTGTGTGATGTTCCCCTTCCCGAGTCCAAGTGATCTCATTGTTCAGTTCCCACCTATGAGTGAGAACATGCGGTGTTTGGTTTTCTGTTCTTGTGATAGTTTGCTAAGAATGATGGATTCCAGCTGCATCCATGTCCCTACAAAGGACACAAACTCATCCTTTTTGATGGCTGCATAGTATTCCATGGTGTATATGTGCCACATTTTCTTAATCCAATCTGTCACTGATGGACATTTGGGTTGATTCCAAGTCTTTGCTATTGTGAATAGTGCTGCAATAAACATACGTGTGCATGTGTCTTTAGGGCAGCATAATTTATAATCCTTTGGGTATATACCCAGTAATGGGATGGCTGGGTCATATGGTACATCTAGTTCTAGATCCTTGAGGAATCGCCATACTGTTTTCCATAATGGTTGAACTAGTTTACAATCCCACCAACAGTGTAAAAGTGTTCCTATTTCTCCACATCCTCTCCAGCACCTGTTGTTTCCTGACTTTTTAATGATTGCCATTCTAACTGGTGTGAGATGGTATCTCATTGTGGTTTTGATTTGCATTTCTCTGATGGCCAGTGATGATGAGCATTTTTTCATGTGTTTGTTGGCTGTATGAATGTCTTCTTTTGAGAAATGTCTATTCATATCCTTTGCCCACTTTTTGATGGGGTTGTTTGTTTTTTTCTTGTAAATTTGTTTGAGTTCTTTGTAGGTTCTGGATATTAGCCCTTTGTCAGATGAGTAGATTGCAAAAATTTTCTCCCATTCTGTAGGTTGCCTGTTCACTCTGATGGTAGTTTCTTTTGCTGTGCAGAAGCTCTTTAGTTTAATGAGATCCCATTTGTCAATTTTGGCTTTTGCTGCCGTTGCTTTTGGTGTTTTAGACATGAAGTCTTTGCCCATGCCTATGTCCTGAATGGTACTACCTAGGTTTTCCTCTAGGATTTTTATGGTATTAGGTCTAACATTTAAGTCTCTAATCCATCTTGAATTAATTTTCGTATAAGGAGTAAGGAAAGGATCCAGTTTCAGCTTTCTACTTATGGCTAGCCAATTTTCCCAGCACCATTTATTAAATAGGGAATCCTTTCCCCATTTCTTGTTTCTCTCAGGTTTGTCAAAGATCAGATGGCTGTAGATGTGTGGTATTATTTCTGAGGACTCTGTTCTGTTCCATTGGTCTATATCTCTGTTTTGGTACCAGTACCATGCTGTTTTGGTTACTGTAGCCTTGTAGTATAGTTTGAAGTCAGGTAGCGTGATGCCTCCAGCTTTGTTCTTTTGACTTAGGATTGTCTTGGAGATGCGGGCTCTTTTTTGGTTCCATATGAACTTTAAAGCAGTTTTTTCCAATTCTGTGAAGAAACTCATTGGTAGCTTGATGGGGATGGCATTGAATCTATAAATTACCTTGGGCAGTATGGCCATTTTCACGATATTGATTCTTCCTATCCATGAGCATGGTATGTTCTTCCATTTGTTTGTGTCCTCTTTGATTTCACTGAGCAGTGGTTTGTAGTTCTCCTTGAAGAGGTCCTTTACATCCCTTGTAAGTTGGATTCCTAGGTATTTGATTCTCTTTGAAGCAATTGTGAATGGAAGTTCATTCATGATTTGGCTCTCTGTTTGTCTGTTACTGGTGTATAAGAATGCTTGTGATTTTTGCACATTAATTTTGTATCCTGAGGCTTTGCTGAAGTTGCTTATCAGCTTAAGGAGATTTTGGGCTGAGACAATGGGGTTTTCTAAATATACAATCATGTCATCTGCAAACAGGGACAATTTGACTTCTTCTTTTCCTAACTGAATACCCCTGATTTCTTTCTCTTGCCTAATTGCCCTAGCCAGAACTTCCAACACTATGTTGAATAGGAGTGGTGAGAGAGGGCATCCCTGTCTTGTGCCAGTTTTCAAAGGGAATTTTTCCAGTTTTTGCCCATTCAGTATGATATTGGCTGTGGGTTTGTCATAAATAGCTCTTATTATTTTGAGGTACGTTCCATCAATACCGAATTTATTGAGCATTTTTAGCATGAAGGGCTGTTGAATTTTGTCAAAAGCCTTTTCTGCATCTATTGAGATAACCATGTGGTTCTTGTCTTTGGTTCTGTTTATATGCTGGATTATGTTTATTGATTTGCGAATGTTGAACCAGCCTTGCATCCCAGGGATGAAGCCCACTTGATCATGGTGGATAAGCTTTTTGATGTGTTGCTGAATCCGGTTTGCCAGTATTTTATTGAGGATTTTTGCATCGATGTTCATCAGGGATATTGGTCTAAAATTCTCTTTTTTTGTTGTATCTCTGCCAGGCTTTGGTATCAGGATGATGTTGGCCTCATAAAATGAGTTAGGGAGGATTCCCTCTTTTTCTATTGATTGGAATAGTTTCAGAAGGAATGGTACCAACTCCTCCTTGTACCTCTGGTAGAATTCAGCTGTGAATCCATCAGGTCCTGGACTTTTTTTGGTTGGTAGGCTATTAATTGTTGCCTCAATTTCAGAGCCTGCTATTGGTCTATTCAGGGATTCAACTTCTTCCTGGTTTAGTCTTGGAAGAGTGTAAGTGTCCAGGAAATTATCCATTTCTTCTAGATTTTCCAGTTTATTTGCGTAGAGGTGTTTATAGTATTCTCTGATGGTAGTTTGTATTTCTGTGGGGTCGGTGGTGATATCCCCTTTATCATTTTTAATTGCATCGATTTGATTCTTCTCTCTTTTCTTCTTTATTAGTCTTGCTAGTGGTCTGTCAATTTTGTTGATCTTTTCAAAAAACCAACTCCTGGATTCATTGATTTTTTGGAGGGTTTTTTGTGTCTCTATCTCCTTCAGTTCTGCTCTGATCTTAGTTATTTCTAGCCTTCTGCTAGCTTTCGAATGTGTTTGCTCTTGCTTCTCTAATTCTTTTAGTTGCGATGTTAGAGTGTCAATTTTAGATCTTTCCTGCTTTCTCTTGTGGGCATTTAGTGCTATAAATTTCCCTCTACACACTGCTTTAAATGTGTCCCAGAGATTCTGGTATGTTGTATCTTTGTTCTCATTGGTTTCAAAGAACATCTTTATTTCTGCCTTCATTTCGTTATGTACCCAGTAGTCATTCAGGAGCAGGTTGTTCAGTTTCCATGTAGTTGAGCGGTTTTGATTGAGTTTCTTAGTCCTGAGTTCTAGTTTGATTGCACTGTGGTCTGAGAGACAGTTTGTAATAATTTCTGTTCTTGTACATTTGCTGAGGAGTGCTTTACTTCCAATTACGTGGTCAATTTTGGAATAAGTACGATGTGGTGCTGAGAAGAATGTATATTCTGTTGATTTGGGGTGGAGAGTTCTATAGATGTCTATTAGGTCTGCTTGCTGCAGAGATGAGTTCAATTCCTGGATATCCTTGTTAACTTTCTGTCTCGTTGATCTGTCTAATGTTGACAGTGGAGTGTTGAAGTCTCCCATTATTATTGTATGGGAGTCTAAGTCTCTTTGTAAGTCTCTAAGGACTTGCTTTATGAATCTGGGTGCTCCTGTATTGGGTGCATATATATTTAGGATAGTTAGCTCTTCCTGTTGAATTGATCCCTTTACCATTATGTAATGGCCTTCTTTGTCTCTTTTGATTTTTGATGGTTTAAAGTCTGTTTTATCAGAGACTAGTATTGCAACCCCCGCTTTTTTTTGTTCTCCATTTGCTTGGTAAATCTTCCTCCATCCCTTTATTTTGAGCCTATGTATGTCTCTGCGTGTGAGATGGGTCTCCTGAATACAGCAGACTGATGGGTCTTGACTCTTTATCCAGTTTGCCAGTCTGTGTCTCTTAATTGGAGCATTTAGTCCATTTACATTTAAGGTTAAGATTGTTATGTGTGAACTTGATCCTGCCATTATGATATTAACTGGTTATTTTGCTCATTAGTTGATATAGTTTCTTCCTAGCCTCGATGGTCTTTACATTTTGGCATGTTTTTGAGATGGCTGGTACCGGTTGTTCCTTTCCATGTTTAGTACTTCCTTCAGGGTCTCTTGTAAGGCAGGCCTAGTGGTGACAAAATCTCTAAGCATTTGCTTATCTGTAAAGGATTTTATTTCTCCTTCACTTATGAAACTTAGTTTGGCTGGATATGAAATTCTGGGTTTAAAATTCTTTTCTTTAAGAATGTTGAATATTGGCCCCCACTCTCTTCTGGCTTGTAGAGTTTCTGCCGAGAGATCTGCTGTGAGTCTGATGGGCTTCCCTTTGTGGGTAACCCGACCTTTCTCTCTGGCTGCCCTTAAGATTTTTTCCTTCATTTCAACTTTGGTGAATCTGGCAATTATGTGTCTTGGAGTTGCTCTTCTCGAGGAGTATCTTTGTGGCGTTCTCTGTATTTCCTGGATTTGAATGTTGGCCTGCCCTACTAGGTTGGGGAAGTTCTCCTGGATGATATCCTGAAGAGTGTTTTCCAACTTGGTTCCATTTTCCCCCTCACTTTCAGGCACCCCAATCAGACGTAGATTTGGTCTTTTTACATAATCCCATACTTCTTGCAGGCTTTGTTCATTTCTTTTGCTTCTTTTTTCTTTTGGTTTCTCTTCTCGCTTCATTTCATTCATTTGATCCTCAATCGCTGATACTCTTTCTTCCAGTTGATCGAGTCGGTTACTGAAGCTTGTGCATTTGTCACGTATTTCTCGTGTCATGCTTTTCATCTCTTTCATTTCGTTTATGACCTTCTCTGCATTAATTAGTCTAGCCGTCAATTCTTCCACTTTTTTTTCAAGATTTTTAGTTTCTTTGCGCTGGGTACGTAATTCCTCCTTTAGCTCTGAGAAATTTGATGGACTGAAGCCTTCTTCTCTCATCTCGTCAAAGTCATTCTCCGTCCAGCTTTGATCCGTTGCTGGCGATGAGCTGCGCTCCTTTGCCGGGGGAGATGCACTCTTGTTTTTTGAATTTCCAGCTTTTCTGCCCTGCTTTTTCCCCATCTTTGTGGTTTTATCTGCCTCTGGTCTTTGATGATGGTGATGTACTGATGGGGTTTTGGTGTAGGTGTCCTTCCTGTTTGATAGTTTTCCTTCTAACAGTCAGGACCCTCAGCTGTAGGTCTGTTGGAGATTGCTTGAGGTCCACTCCAGACCCTGTTTGCCTGGGTATCAGCAGCAGAGACTGCAGAAGATAGAATATTTCTGAACAGCAAGTGTACCTGTCTGATTCTTGCTTTGGAAGCTTCCTCTCAGGGGTGTACTCCACCCTGTGAGGTGTGGGGTGTCAGACTGCCCCTAGTGGGGGATGTCTCCCAGTTAGGCTACTCAGGGGTCAGGGACCCGCTTGAGCAGGGAGTCTGTCCCTTCTCAGATCTCAACCTCCGTGTTGGGAGATCCACTGCTCTCTTCAAAGCTGTCAGACAGAGTCGTTTGGGTCTGCAGAGGTATCTGCTGCTTTGTTATTGTTTACTGTGCCCTGCCCCCAGAGGTGGAGTCTACAGAGACAGGCAGGTTTCCTTGAGCTGCTGTGAGCTCCACCCAGTTCGAGCTTCCCAGCAGCTTTGTTTACCTACTTAAGCCTGAGCAATGGCGGGCGCCCCTCCCCCAGCCTCGCTGCTGCCTTGCCGGTAGATCACAGACTGCTGTGATAGCAATGAGGGAGGCTCCGTGGGTGTGGGACCCTCCCAGCCAGGTGTGGGATATGATCTCCTGGTGTGCCTGTTTGCTCAAAGCGCAGTATTGGGGTGGGAGTTACCCGATTCTCCAGGTGTTGTGTGTCTCAGTTCCCCTGGCTAGGAAAAGGGATTCCCTTCCCCCTTGCGCTTCCCAGGTGAGGCAATGCCTCGCCCTGCTTCAGCTCTCGCTGGTCGGGCTGCAGCAGCTGACCAGTACCGATCTTCCGGCACTCCCCAGTGAGATGAACCCAGTACCTCAGTTGAAAATGCCGAAATCACCGGTCTTCTGTGTCGCTGGCGCTGGGAGTTGAAGACTGGAGCCGCTCCTATTCGGCCATCTTGCTCCGCCCTATGATGATTTCTTTAAAATCCTTGTTAGATAAAAATTCCAACCTCTTTTTTTTTTTTTTTTTTTTTTTTTTTTTAAAGAGTCTCTCTCTGTCACCCAGGCTGGAGTGCAGTGGTACGATCTCACCTCACTGCAACCTCTATCTCCCAGGTTCAAGTGATTCTCCTGCCTCAGCCTCCCAAGTAGCTGGGATTACAGGCATGCACTTCCACACCTGGCTAATTTTTTATATTTTTGGTAGACGCGGGGTTTCACCATGTTGGACAGGCTAGTCTTTAACTCCTGACCTCAAGTGATCCACCCATCTTGGCTTCCCAAAGTGCTGGGATTACAGGTGTCAGCCACTGCACCCAGCCCCAACCCCCTTTTTTTTTTTTTTTTTAATCTCTGTGTTGATATCAGTTGTCTTTTTCTCATTCGGGTTATTATTTCCTTGTTCTTTGTTTTACAAGTGATTTTTATTGTGTAATGAATAGTTTTTTAATATTATGAGAATATTTTCTCTCTTATTATTGAGTAGATGGTTTCCTACCCATGTGTAACCTCAGTGCTGGGTGGTGGATGTGCATGTTTGTTTTCCTGATGGGACCTACTAAGACCATCCTACAAAAAGTGGAGTGCTAACTTATACTTCCTTCTCGCAGACTGGTTAGGTAGAAGTTTGTCTTCTCTCTTCACCCACTGGCAACCTCATGGCAAAAGTAGGGTACTGAGTTACATATCTTTGTTTTCTCCAAGTGAAAAAATAACCTCACTTCCCTGATGTGGTCCCCTGACACCAGGGAAGGGGTGATTAGAGGCCAACTCATACCACTCGGTTGCTTCCAAGGGGTAGGAGTGGGGAGAAGCTGTGTAAGAACAGAACTGATCATTGGAGACCCTGTTATAAATTCTTGCCTTTATAGTACTTATTCTCATGGCTTAAATAATCCATGTCAACCAATCACCATGGAATATGTGAGAGATCATATTACATATTTGTTCAAGATGTGGACTCGGGAGCAGTGTGTGAATATCAGTTTTGTATTAAAGTACAAATACCTTCACAAAACTTGCAGACTCCAAAGTAACTATGTCACCTATCTGCGTTTTAGTATTCTTGCCTTTAAAATGGAAGCACTTAAAACTCACAATGAGGTCGTGAGAAATCAAGAACGTAATAATAAAGGCAAAGCGTTCAGAACGGTGCCTGGAAAGTTGTTGAATTTCTGTAGATGTTGGCTTCAGTTACTTGCAGGCTGACATATATACAGTTTTGCTTAAGACAATAGTGTTTTCACTGTTATCTCAACATAATTATTACTAGTGCCTTTGTTGATGCTTGAACGTGTCTCTGTTGTAGATGATATAATTTCCCAACTTATAAATTTTTAAATTATATCATAAATTTACTCAATTGCTAACAGTCTTAAACTGTCTTTGTTTCATCAGCTTTCTTTATTCTGCCAAATACAATATAAAATATTCTATTCAGACACTATTTCAAACAGTGAATTAGAGAAACAATATGAAGTTCAATTTCATAGTGATATCATCCAAGCGGTTCTCTTGCCATCATCCACTGACACCAAGGAGGGGGCCAACTAGGGGCCAATTCATGCCACTGGTTGGCTTCCAAGTGGAGAGAAACTGTGTAAGAACAGAGTTGATAATTGAAGATCCTATAATTATAAGTTCTTGCTTTTATAGTACTTATTCTTATGGCTTAAAGAATCCATGCCAATCAATCACCATGGAATACATGAGAGATTATATTAATTATTAAATTTTACGTGGCAACACTAACAATATTAACTCTCATTTTCTACCTCTTTAATTGAGCTCATTCTTTAGAAGTTTAAGTATAATCCATTCCTCTGTCCTACACGACTGAGTGTATAGTACCAGTATGTAATCCTAATGCAATGGCATACCCCAGATGACCCTTTTGTGTGTTGGCATTGACCATGGTGTTTCAGTTTAATTAAAGTTTAATTGATTAAACTCGGGGTTCGCATTTTCTTTCTACACACCATTATTGAAGAGAAGTGCCACAAAATACATAGGAGCACTAAACTGGTAGTAATAAGAAAAACATAAATATATTAAAGATAGTGTGTTGCTTTTATTTCTAATATTAGCTACTGATACAATTAAAGCACTATGGCTCAGTTTTCTCTTTTATTTCTTTTTTGTAAGAGGACAAGTTTACACTAGTTAGTCTTTAAATGTCTCTCTACAATCTGATTCTGAGACTGTGAATAAATAGATCTAAATACTTTTATAGGTATATAAACACACATATAAATGCAGGTATGGGTAAAAATATGGCTGTGGGTCCCAGCCTTAAACTCTTATTTTGTATAACTAACTGATATTCAAGGATAGATTTATGTGATCTGCTCATTTGCAGGGACGCATCACTTGGCTAATCCTCTGGTGTCATTTGTGTCAAGTTTGAAATAATTTTTTGAGTAAGATGTCCTATATTTTAATTTTTCACTGAACACTGCAAATTTTGTAGCTGTTCCTGTTAATTTGTTAATGAAATTTCTCTTCAGAAAACTACTAAATTAATAAGGCAATCACTAAACAAATAATTATTAAATTTTACATGGCAACACTAGCAATATTAACTCCCATTTTCTATCTTTTTAATTGAGGCCATCCTTTAGAGGTTTAAGTATAACCCATTCCTCTGTCCTACACGACTGAGTGTATAGTACCAGTATGTAATCCTAATGCAATGGCACACCCCAGATGACTCTTGTGTGTGTTGGTATTGATTATGGTATTTCAGTTTGAGCAAAAGTTTAATTGATTGAAACTTGAGGTTCACATTTTTTTTCTACACACCAATATTGAAGAGAAGTCCTACAAAATGCTTACTCCATGGAAAAAACAAAGTCCACTTTAGATCTAAAACATATGTAATTGGTTGCATAAAATTTTGAGAATAAATTAAATATCATATAAATGTAAGTAAAAATTTTACTGTAAACTTTGTAAATGCTAACTATAAACAGAAAATGAGTATATCTTATATAGGGAAATGTGTAGAAAATGGATTAATACTGTATTAATCCATTTTCTGTATTAATCCATTTTCACATTGCTATAAAGAATACCTGAGACAAGGTAATTTATAAAGGAAAGAGGCTTAATTGACTAACAGTTCTGCACAGCTGCAGAGGCCACAGGAAACTTACAATCATGGTGGAAGGGGAAGCAGGCACGTCTTCCATGGAAGCAGGTGACAGAGAGCATGTGAAGGAGGCACTGTCAAACACTTGTAAAACCATCAGATCTCATGAGAACTCATTCACTATCATGGAAACATCATGGAGGAAACTGCCCCCATGATCCAATCACTTCCCACCAGGCCCCTAGACACGTGGGGGTTATGGGGATTACAATTCGAGATGAGATTTGGGTGGCAGCACAGAGCCAAACCATATCATTCTCTGTACCTTGTATTTCTCATACTAGTCAGTGCCAACTCATTAAAAGTTATCTGGCGATTTAACATTTTGGGGGATTGTATATTGTCACTACTGTTATACTTTTGTCAGGATAATGTAGCAATTCACAAATGAATCATACTTAAACCTCCAAAGAAAAGACACATAGAAATGAGAATTCCATTGCCAGCATTGCTGTGAAAAACGTTTCAGAACTTTGAATATATATGTTCATATATATATACACACACAGAGAGATATATATTTCTGCATGTGTATATACATATATGGATACATATGTTCTTAAACTTTCTTTTAACAGAAAAATTAAAATACAAGGAAAATAATAGAGCACTAGTTATATAACTAGTATTATATAAATAATGCTATGTAACTAGTTACATAATGAAAAATATAAGAACCTAGGTGAGAGTCAGAAAAATCTAGATTTAGATTTACTACTTTTTCTAATACTCACCCACACACATATATGTATGTGTATATGTGTGCTTGTGTGTGTGTGTGCATATATATATATACATAAACTATATTTGTCTCATAGTGACTGGAGCACATTACTACCAACTTAGTGGAATAAAACAACACAAATCTACTATCTTACAGTTCTGCCAGTAAAGACTAAAATAGACACATAGGTTAAAATCAAGAGCTTCTACTCTCTTGAGGTTGTCACTCCAACCTGTGCTTTCATGGCACATCTCCCATCTCCTTCCTAACTCTAAGGCATCTTCTCAGTCTTGCAAGAACTCCACCTGTGTTCACATTTGGGACACCCAAATAACCCAGCTTAATATTCCCATCTCTAGATCCTTAAATAATTGCTTCTGCAATGTCCCTTTTGTCATGGAAGGTGACATTTTCACAGGTTCCAGAAATTAGGATATGGACATTTTGGTAAGCCATTATTCTGTCTGCCACAGTGACCTTGAATAAAAATCCTTCAGTTTTCATATATAAAAGCAAGATACTCTTTCAAATGAGGAAGCTAGATTAGGAAAAAAATGTCAACCACACAGATCTTCCCATTAAAACTTAGGATGGTACATCTTTATTCTGAGTCAAAATGGAGATTCTTCCTATATAATTCCTTTTCCACTGTATGATTTGTCACTTAATATCTCTCTCTTACTTTGAAGTCAGAGAACAGCAAACAGTTTGCAAAATATATAAATAGTCTATAAGTTGCAGTCCAAATAGTTCTTAGAATTCAGCTACATCTAAGTACACAATTACTTATTTAAGCTTGATTCAGTGAAACAGATTTTCAGTTGAGTTTCACTTCAATGACCAGTCACATTTTTCAAATTTGGCTTTATGCATAAATTGACAAATTATTTATAATTTGAAACATCTGGGCTCATTTAAAAAACTCATAAAATAAGAAATCATTTTATTGGTTCAAGCATGCATGCTATTAAATGACTCATCTTAATTTTTATCTTTTCATAAATGTTGAAAAATTTCAAGAAACCATTATGTTGTCCTAAAAATGGCCAAGCAAGGTTAATTTCTTTTTGATGTTTAGATAGTTAGGTTATTTCTCATTTTTCTTTTAGGGATTATGTTGCTATTCTAAAGCTTGACATTGGCTAAAGTCAGCCGTCTCCAAATTTTTACCTATAGATAGTCTTAGAAAGATATTGCAAATTAGTGCTGCTTCTAGTAGCTAAAATAACCTGCAGCTAGCTGGCAGGCAGCAGTGAATATTTTAAAAGGTGTACTAAATTACAATTAGATTTTCAGTTCCTTTTGAAGTGAAAAGAATATTCAAAGCTTGGAAATCTTTGACTGTCTCATAAGCCTAGTAGATTTCAAGTACAAACATAGATTTGAAGATAGTTTACAGAAAAATTGTGGATTTTATGTTATAATCTCATATTAATGATTTTTTCCTTTTAGTGATTTTTTTTCAAAGTAATTATAAAGGAGTGTGTGTGTGTGTGTGTGTGTGAGAGAGAGAGAGAGAGAAACAGAGAGAAAGAGACAGAGATACAGACATTGTCCAAATGTAGACATAAGATTTTCTGTGACGATTACACTTGGATTATCTAGTAACAAGTTTAACTACATGAAGCAATTGTATATAATCAGATTTACACCACTTTCTGAAGAAATCTATAACTAGTTGGATACTAAACTGGTTTCTGAAAGCCTAATTATTCTCAAGTCTATGCATGTGTTTGGTAGGATGATAGTTAGGTTTTGGGACAAGTTTAACTGTTTATTAAAATAGTTGTGAACTTCACAAGTTAGGTGAAATACATGTCACAAGAATTTTTCCATGTGGAGACAATTTGGTAATACTTTCACATTTATGTTAAATAAGTATAAATTATAAATTATATTTTTGCTTAAAAAATAAATGAAAATAACACATTTTAAACAAAAGTAGACTCACCCATCCTCCTGAATGATATCCAAAGACCAAAGGAAGTTTGGCCTTTTTTAGGCATTTGAGACTTGCTTTCAGTAAATCATATCATCATATTTATTTCTATAACTTTTCTTTTTTTCTGAGATGGAGTCTTGCTTTGTCACCCAGGCTAGAGGGCAGTGGCGTGATCTTGGCTCACTGCAGCCTCTGCCTCCTGGGATCAAGTGATTCTCCCACCTCAGCCTCCCGAGTAGCTGGGATTACAGACGTGAGCCACTACACCTGTTTAATTTTTTTTTTTTTTTCCCAGTAGAGATGGAGTTTCACCATGTTGGCCAGGTAGTCTAAAACTCCTGCTTTGAGTGACCTGCCCACCTTGGTCTCCCAAAGTGCTGGGATTGCAGGTGTGAGCCACTGTGCCCGACCTCTATAACTTTTTACATTTGTGTTTATCATGAGTATGCACACACAAAAAAAACACTTTTTGAATATCTTTTTCCCAGATTTTTAATTATTAAGGACAAAGCAAAAATGTGGATACATTAGGTAAAAACTGCCAAAGCATGTCCAAAGAAAAAATAAAGTTCTGTAAATACTCAGAATCAATAGTTGAATAGGTATTCAGGTTTTCAGAGTTAAAAGCACAAATGCATATTTTAGTCTCTTTTCATTTTATTTTAAATATGACTATCCATATAATGACTATTGCACAGTTTCATATGACTCCCTTATTTGTGTATTTAGTAACTGAGATGCATTATTTTTTAATTAGTACCTAAGTAATTACTAGTAATCTGAAACTAATTTTCTTTTATGAGGGCAAAATGCTTTTTCTTTTAATAGGAAAAAGCAAAAAGGAAGTAAGCGTAAGTATTTTTTAAATGAATGAAATTGACAAAATAAAAAGCATATTAAATTTAATTGTAATCTTGATATATGTAAAACCTTTATTAAAAATATTTTTCCAAAGTTTTTATTAAGCTTTAATTAACTCTTTGTATATATTACCTTAATGACATTTTAAAAGTACAATTATTACATATTGTGTGGAAAGATTTAAACATTCAGAAAATATAAAACTCGGCGCAACTATTTTTTCCTACTCTTCATGTATTATAATTCAGTCTTTTTTCCAGCAATTATACATATATAGAAGATATGACAATTATATTACATTTAAAATTTAGTACAACTTTTATTAAAGTGTACATATTTTTTGTATAATGCTTTTTTTCTTTTCTATATATATACAGCTAACCCATTTTTAGAGGGCTGCATATTTTTCTATAACATGTATATGTTGTACTTTACTTGTCTGTATCCCCATTAAGAGATAAGTTGGCTTCCAGGTTTCATTATTACAAATACTGTTTCAGGGAACAGCTATCTATATACATCTTTGTGCCCATGTAACAATAAAAGTATTTTTGTATGCATCTAGAAGCGTAATAGTTATAGTGTCCATGCATTTTCAATTGGGTAGTTATTTCAAAATAGCCTTACATTTTTCAAATAATTCTAATACAAGAGGCTGCTCCCCTTTCAAACCTGGTAAAAGTTGAAATCTTTAATGCTTTTGCCAGAATTAGGATGAATTGACAGAGCATTGATATGTAGAATATATATATTATATATAATATTTATACATAATACTGTAATATATAATATTATATATATATATAAAATTCCTAAAATTTAGCAAGTAACTCAACAACAAAAATGACAGATGAAAGAAGCAGGTCATGCATAGCCTATCTGCCTGAGATTTATTTAACCCTTCTTCAGAAGAGACTTTGATTCTTATCTCTCTGTGTCTACCTCTAGACAGCATTTCTCCCAGCAAGCTTGCCCTGACCTCCTAGAATTAGTTATGTACCATTTCTATATTTTTCATATTCCACTGTACATAACTCATAACAGAAATTATCACAAGGGAAACAGCTGTGGTTTTATTGTTATGTCTAGCTATCCAGCTATCATCTTCACCAGATAGTAAACTCCTTGAAGGCAGAAGCCAGATTTATCTTCATGACCTCTGTGTTTTAGATGAGGTCTGACAGAGGTCAGAATTTTCCCTCTAGGTAAATTAATTAGATTAACCTCAACTTATACCAAACAGTAGTCATTAAATTTATCCCCAACCATCCGGAGCTTAACTACTCTGGAGAGAGAGCCAGGTGTTGGAGTAGGCAATTAAGACATCAAGACAACATGACATTAACAAACCTTTGAGGCTAAACTGGAAAAAGCCCTGACAGTCCCCATCCCCGTCCTTTTTTTCCTCCATGAAACAGCTCTATTAAGGATCACATGGATCAGCACAGACGTGGGGTTGACTCACTATCAAAGGAACCCTGAACAAAAGGCTCTCGCAGTTTTATGGAAGGGAGTGGAAAAGCACCGAGTATTGAATCAGAAGGAAGACAGTTGCCTTCAAGACTCCTCCTCCTCTCACCATGAAAAGGAAGTCTTGGGCAAACATGCCTGGGGAGGGTCTGCCACAGTGGAGAGGCCTCCAGGGGAGGCACCAGTCAAGTGACACTGATCTGTGTGTGAGCATGGCCCTGCAGCTGTTACTGAAACTGCCATTAGAGGACTATGCACTAGTGTGGGAAGGGTGAACTCTCCCTGTGGGACCTGCTTGGTCAAGTATTTATCATTGTTTATGGATGGGCCCAAAAATCACATATAAGATTGAGTCTGGGGCTGGACTCTTTACTGCTCTGTCTGTATTCTCTATCTTGTTTGACACCTAATACATGATTAAGAAACTAAGAAATCATTTTAGACATCGTTGTTGTATGTGTGTTTTATGCTTTGTTGGCTTGAAAACTTTATCCAATCAAACTTTAGTTATTTTTATTACCATTTCTTCCTCTATGACCCCACAGCATCCTCCATGTGCCAGGGTCTGAATCATCTTTCACCTGGACTATTTTATCAGTATCAAAATATACTCTTTCATCAAAATATATTCTTTCATCAAAATGTATTCTTTCTTTTCTCTCCCTGTAATCTCATTCATTTCCAGACTACTTCTTTTCAAACTAAAAAGCAATATAATCACACTATTCTCTCTCTCTCTTTTTTTTTTTTTTTTTTTTTTTGAGGTGGAGTCTTGCTCTGTTGCCCAGGCTGGAGTGTAGTGGTGCAATCTCAACTCACTGCAAGCTCCGCCTCCCAGGTTCACACCATTCTCCTGCCTCAGTCTCCTGAGTAGCTGGGACTACAGGCGCACACCACCATGCCCAGCTAATTTTTTTGTATTTTTACTAGAGGTGGGGTTTCACCGTGTTAACCAGGATGGTCTTGATTCGCCTGCCTCGGCCTCCCAAAGTACTGGGATTACAAGCCTGAGCCACTGGGCCCGGCCACACTTTCCCAATTCCTAGAATAATATCCCCCTTTAATAAATATAAGGCCTCAGTGACCTACCCTCAGGACTTTTTAAATTATTCTGCCATATTGTTCTATTATGTACCTGTTCCATCATCCTTACAACCCTCAGAATTCCCTAATCTGTTTTAATGCCACATGGTTATATTGTTATGCTTTTAATTTCCTTTGCCAAAATGATTCTTTCCATTCGTAAACTAGTTGATTACCAATTTCTTAAGTATTCTGTTGAAGTGTATCGTAGTCCATTTCCCACTGCTATAAAGATACTACCTGAAAATGGATAATTTATAAACAGAAGAGGCTTAATTGACTCACAGTTCCACATGACTGGGGAGGCTTAGTAAACTTCCACTCACCATGGAAGGCGAAGGCAAAGCAAGGCAAGTCTTACCCTGTGGTAGGTAAGACAGATAGCGGACAGGGGAAACTGCCACTTCTAAAACCATAAGATCTCCTGAGAACCTACTCACTATCACAAGAACAGCATAGGAAAACCACCCCTATGAGCTAATCACCTTCCACCAGGTCCCTCCCCAGGACACATGGGGATTACAATTGGAGATGAGATTTGGGTGGGGACACAGAGCCAAATTGTAACATGTATCTTCTTTGCCAATATTTTCCTTACAACACAAAGCAGATTTGACATATTTTAATTTCTTCCATCCCACCCCACTATAACATTCTTACCTCTATGACAGAGCTTATCAAAATTTGTAGCTATTATTTGTTTAAATGACATCATTCTTTATGCTTCTTAAGAGGCATCAACTTTATGCTATATTCATCTTTGTATGCCTATCACACATTACATTGGCTGAGACAAGGTAAATATTGAATACATACCTATTAAATAAGTAAGAAACTTAAACAAATAAAAGTGTGAATGAATAAAAATGTCTAGGAAGTATGAAAGGGACTTATCTTTTAGCATTTTTCATCAAGGAATTAAGAAATTTGTGGGGAAAAAGTTAAGAGGCCCCAGTTAAAATGGCTTTTATCTCAAAATCAGGCAATAACAAATGTTGGCGAGGATGTACAGAAAAAGGAACCCTTGTTCACTGTCAGTGGTAATGTAAATTATTATGACCCTTAAGGAGAACAGTCTGGAGGTTTCTCAAAAACAAAAAATTGAGCTATCATATGATTCAGCAATCCCACTCCTGGGTGTATAACCACATGAAAGGACATCAGTACATCAGAGAGATATCTACATTCCATGTTTATTGCAGCACTATTCACAATAACCAAAATTTGGAATCAACCTAAGTGTCCATCAACAGACGAATGAATAAAGAAAATGTAGTACATGTACAAAATGGAATACCGTTCAGCCATAAAAAGCAATGAGTTCCGCTCATTTGCTACAATGTGGATAGAACTGGAGGTCATTATGTTAAGTGAAATAAGCCAGGCTCAGAAAGACAAACTTCAAATGTTCTCACTTATTTGTGGGAGCTAAAGCTTAAAACAATAGAACTCATGGAGATAGACAGTATAAGGATTAACAGAGGCTGAGAAGAGTAGTGAGGGTTTTGGAGGAAAGTGGGGAGGGCTAATAGGTGCAAAAATATGGTTAGAACAATGAATAAGACCTAGTATTTGCCGGTACAACAGGGTGACTATAGTCAAAAATAATTTAATCATACATTTTAAAATAACTAGAAGAGTATAATTGGATTGTTTGTAACACAAAGGATAACTGTGTGAGGTGATGAATACTCAATTTATCCTGATGTGATTATTAGGCATTACATGTGTATATCAAAATATCTCATGTACTCCATAAATATATGCAACTAGCATGTACCCACAAAAAATAAAAATAAAAAAGAGGGAAATGTTACATTTTAGTTTACTAGAAGTGCATTAGTTTAGACAAGGATCATTTTATCCTTGGCTACCCTTTGATAAAAGTAGAGCTTAATGTTGTGAAAGTTTGGGAATGTCTGCATAGCCATGTCTAAACTGAATAAGAATTTCTAATAACTAGTATTATATTTTTAATATAGAAAATTAGAGAAAATGAAAGCATATATAAAATTAGCCCATGATCTCATCACTGAGAAACACTGTAAATTTTGAAACTTAGCACAATATATGAAAAGCCATTCAAATATGATTGGAGTAGGTAGAAGAGGAGGAGGAGAAGGAGAAGCAGCAAAAGAAGGGGAGGAGAGAAATAATTGAAAGGAGAAAAGGAAGAATGTGGAGGGAAAGGGGGAGAAAGAGGAGAAGGGAGAAGAAAACAAGGGCAAAGCTCTAGCCTTTCTCCGCACCAGAAACCATCAAAGAGTTTCTAGTGCTTCCTTATGATATACATAGACCCACAGACACACACACATGCATACACACATACATACATCATAACTCCACACATTGTATGACTTTATGTACATATATATGTATGTATGTGCATATGACTTTTTCATATTTTTAACAGAAGAATTTAATAATTAATTCATATCCCCTTTTCCTCATTGATAGTGTATCTTGGAGAGCTTTCTATATCAATACTTACTTTACCTTTCTTTTGGAAATCTGAGTAGTCCATCAGATGTCTATACCATAATTTAGTTGAGCAATGCTCTGCTGATAGATGCTATCACATATTACATTGGGTGAAATAACATACATATGCTCGTGCATAATAAATTAGAATTTTAAAATTAATTTCAATTTATAATAAAAGAAGATTACACTTACTTGAAACTTAGTGATTTAAAATGACTATCCCGTACATAATCGTATTTAGACTTTACATCAGCCTATTGTCACATGTATAATGTTTCACAGAAAAGCTGCTTGGTAAAGATTTCTGAACAAATTGAATGGACAACTGAATGCTTTCAGTCACTTTAAAGGGGATATAATTAAGGCTCAGCAGATTCCAGCAATTTTCTTCATGTTCAAAAATATATTTAGTAGTAAAGACAGGGGAATTCCTATCTTTGGACTCTATTTATTGACCATTCTTGCTTTCCTTACTGGGAATTTGTGACTTTAATGATGTAGATTAGCTCTATTTCAATTAGCTTGTCGAAGAAACTGACACTGGATGATTTTGACAAAAACATTTTCATATGGATCAACCAAATGCATCATCTCTGTTTAAATAAAAAGCACATTCTAACTACCATTGTGCTTGAATATGAAGCCAATTTTAAGACACAATCCATACTCAGGTCACCAACCACTTTATATTTCTGTTATAGTAGCTTCCTATATTGAAATAATACTGTGTATTTTTATTTGGCATAATTTGACAAATACTAAAATGTTGTCAGTTACTAGACTGAGAATGTTTCTCAGTCTAGAGAATGTTTCTTTCCCCTAAGTCTGAATGTAGAATTATATAGATCATTTTTATACCATTTGTGCCTCCTCCAAATGGGTGGATAATTTTTATCAGATAGAAGAATGCTGTTATTATTATTATACTATTTCTGACAAAAAAATCCTCTGTGGCTGATATGATGGATTTGCTCTTTATGATATTGTCCATTTAAAATGTATATCATATTGGTAAAATGTATGTGTGTGTGTGTATAGTCTATTCTTCCATAGCTTTAAAGAAATACTTGAGACTGGGTAATTTCTAAAGAAAAGAGGCTCAATTGGCTCATGGTTCTGCAGGCTGTACAGGAAGCATGGCAGCTCCTGCTTCTGGAGAGGCCTCAGGAAATGTACAATCATGGTGGAATGCAAAGGGAAAGCAGGCACGTCTTACAGGGCCAGAGCAGGAGGAAGAGAGAGAAAAGGAGAGGTGCCACACACTTTTACACAACTAGATCTTGTGAGAAATCACTCACTATACATTACCAAAGGGGAATGGTGCTGAACTGTTCATGAGAACTCTGCCTCTATGATCCAATCACATCTCACCAGGCCATACCTCCAGCAATGGGGATCACAATTCCACATCAGATTTGGACGGGAACACAGACCCAAACCACTTAAGTTTGTGTGTGTGTGTGTGTGTTTAACTCAACATGGAGCTGTAAGTCTGTAAAAATTGAACTTGAGAAAGTTGAAGTGTCATGTTCTCCAAAGAAAAATATCCAATGACACAATTTGCTGTTTTCAAGCAATCCTTTTGTCAAATAAATCTTACGGCTGTGCCTAGAATCCATAGATAGTAAAAAGATTTAGTGACTGCTTCGTGCTTTCTGTTAGTTTTATCTTCTATCTGATTACAAAAGTTTCACATGGCAGTACATTGCCATGTTTGAGTTCAATGAACAGATGTGTAATGAATTCTCCCTGCCTTACCACTTCTCCTCCACCTCCTCTTTTCCACAGTTGCCATATATAAATTTCTCCCCTAGATATCTGTGTTCAGATCCATTACCAGCTCCCATTCTTATGTCAGTCTTTTCTACCACTTAATTTACGTCTAGAGCAACCTCTCATTTCTCAGTTGACAAATTTTCTCCTTTCACCTGTGCTAATCTGCTAGTTGTTTTATTAATAAAAATCTTGAGTCACAAGAAGATCCCCCCAGGAGTATTATATGCTGTAGAATGCATGGTTCATATTCCACCAAAAGTTGTTTTTAAATAAACCTTCCTCCCACTTTGCAATGAATCTTGATATGCCCAAGTCAATCTTTCCTTAATTATTTAGAAGTGCTGTATTATTATAAACCTGATTTACTGGAGGTGTATTTTGGAATACTAAAAAATATCATGGAAGCTCTGACCTGTTCCCTGTTAGAACGCTGTATTTGAGGCCCAATGGCATTTTCACTTTACTTATACCCAAGCCTCATTAGGATACACAGTCTATTAGTCTCATATTTAATTTCAACATATAAAAAGAGATAACTGATGTTCAACATAATAAAATTAATAATAGCACAAATATAATGACATTAAATTAAATAATTATAAATTGGGAATTAAAACCATGAAATTTTATCTGCTTCAGATTTAATATTCTTAGTGATTGTGATCTAAGTATTAAACTCTCGTGTATGTCAAGAGAACATTTTCCACTTGTTATGTATGAGATACTGTACTTAATGAATATTGATGATGGTCTGTTAATGTTGGATATACAATTTCATATTTTTCTCTACAATTGAAAATAGCTCTGTCAATTCCTCAGATACCAGATACAATGATAAAGAAAGTAAGAGATTTGTATATGGATATTTTACTTTGGAATTAGAAAAGAAACAGCAAAACAACAGTGAAATCATGGCAATGTGCATGTTTTAAAAATTGTACATGATTTTATCTAGTATTGCAACATTTGCTAGTATTTTTTTTTTTTTTTTTTTCCTGGGATGGAGTCTTGCTCTGTCACCAGACTGGAGTGCAGTGGCATAATCTGAGCTCACTGCAACCTCTGCCTCCCGGGTTCAGGTGATTCTCCTGCCTCAGCCTCCCAAGTAGCTGGGACCACAGGCGAGTGCCACCACGCCCAGCTAATTTTTGTATTTTTAGTAGAGACGGGGCTTTACCATGTTGGCCAGGATGGTCTCTATCTCTTGACCTCATCATCTGCCCGCCTTGGCCTCTCAAAGTTGTGGGTTTAGAGGCGTGAGCCAGCGCGCCCAGCCTTGCTAATGTCTTCTTTTATTTTTATTTTTTAATGATATGCAATTATAATTTGATAGCAGACAAGACCGTGAAAACAAATTAATAGAAACCCAAAATTATGGATGTTTCAAACTTCATTATGTCAGTGTTCCTCTGCAGAGAGCTGGATATTTTTTATCCAAAAGAATGTAATGATTAGTTTTTTATTGAACAACTTTTATTTTAATCACAATGATTTATATTTGTGTTTTTACCTGCCCATCTAAGGATGTTTCAATATCCAGAAGAGGAATTCTTATTTCAATTTTTAGAGGACAAAATAGAGTCAATGAAACATTGAAGTTTGCTACTAATTAATTTTAAAAAATAGTATGACTCTAGTCTCTTTTGTTAGGCCACAGCATGTTCCTATTTGCTAAATAGCTTTACTGGTGCACATTATATTTGACCAGCATATGAGGTAGAATTAATTCCAATACTTTAAAATAAAATTACTATCTTATGATTAAAAGTAAAACAATTTGTGGTTGTTTTATTTGTGTAGAGTATCCTAGTGTTGTTTTGTAAAACTAAACATTGGTGACAGAAAACAGACATCAATAAAAGTAGTTAAAATGCAGTGATTATAAAATTGAAAGATTAAAAAACCTGTGCTCATCATCAACCCCAGAGTCCACCATTCAAGTGTTGATCACTTATGCTATTAACAGCGTGATTTTGATTTTGAAAAAATCTCCATGACACCTTTATATCTAAATCAATCTGGTTGGTCAATGAAATCTTTACTAATGACGTTAAACAGGAAAAGAGCGACGAATTTGTTTGTTCTTAAGGCTAGTCTTAGTACACAAAACCAAGAAAAGGTTTAGGGAGAAAAATGCAACCATAATTGACCAAATTGTTTGATAGACTAAAATGCAGTCTCTTTTGGAATTAGTGTATTATGGTATTTTGAAGATTGGATTTAAAAATTGGAAAACAACTTAAACCGTAATGTGGGAGTCAGACTGTGCTCACTGTAATATGCATTGCTTCTTAGTTTTATTTGTTAACCTGAAGGTCAGTTATTCTCAGGCAGATTTTTTATTCATTGAAAAAAGAAGTAACATTTTGCTTTTTTTCAGGAGTAACTTTGTTCAAGCACCATGATTAGTGAATATTTCTTTTGTTCATTGATCCATTAGTTCATGCTACCTTAACTCCAGGCCCTCTGGGATCTGAACTGCGGCTGATGTTAAGTTTATTCTCAAATGACTTCTTTAAAAGCCTATTCTAGGTAGTTTCTAATTAGACACCCCCAGATGGTATGAATCAAGCAGCTGCAATCCCAGCTGGGAACCAGTGTGAGGAAATGCTCTTTTTTTTTTTTTTTTTTTTTTCTATTCTCTTCTTAGCTTTTTTTCCCTCTCTACCACAACTTTCACTATTCTCAAATTTCACAGGCATTTGAATCCTGTAAGTCGTTGTATCATATGCTCTGGAATACTAATAAGATATCCTGTTCTAGCAATAAAGATATAGGCTCTGTGAATGTAATGGACCACTTGGATTTGTGAATGATCCAGCTAAAAGTTATGTCATAAAACAATCTGCCTATGTATTAACATTAACACTGAGAGCACTTGATACACATAAAGCTCAACACTTTTTGGCACATACCTATTTTCCCCAGCTCCTCATGATCTTCCTAAATCCTCCCAAAATCCCTTTTAGGTTATGGGATGTGATTCAATAATACACTAATTTGGGTCTAGCATACTAAATACAGCTCATTTGAGGCATTTTTATAATAAAAATGATGGTAATGTTAACTGCTTATACCTCAATTATCAATAACTTTATATGTTCTTATTATACAAAGCTATTGATCTATAAATTATTTCATTAATCTCAACAATTGTATGTTACATCTTTTTTATATACGTATTCTTATATTGTGCTATATTCTTATTCTACAGATGAAGAAACTGAGGCTTAGAGAAGTAATAAGATGTTCCAGCAGCATGCAAGAAGGAATATAGTAGGGAAGGGAGTTCATATTCTAATAATAATGACCAACATTTGTTGAGTGTCAACAAAGAGACAGTGTGCTAAATTTTCAAGAAACAGGATATAATCAGGACAATCCTATTATGTATCTTGCAAGGTAGGATAATGTGACCTAGAACAAGAATTAACCAAAAGGCATGATGGGAAATGACTGTAAATCCAGATTGTCCCTGGCAAATATGGATATTGTATTACTAAGATTACACTGTGTATAAAAACTTCTACATAATGTACAATCAGTCTCTATATTTTAAACTTTGATTTAATAATACTGAAAAAAGTGTCCTCCACAATCATGACTAGCAAACAAACAGTGGTGCTGCAATCTGCCATGTGTCAAGCACTTAAACATGACAGCATCATTTCCTCTCAGAATTACGAATCAATCTTTCTCAAGACCCCCTTTCTTGCTCTAAACATAAGCACTAATCGCTTTCACAGCTCACTGAAGCCAAGCCTCTTTGTCCATCCTTCACTCGTTAATTCTGTGATTTGGGACACTGTCTCTACCAAATCAAGATTATCCGTATTTGCTATGTTACTAGCTACCTGGTAAGTAAAATTTCTGATTACATAGTAACTAACACCAAAATGTCAGTAAATGGAATTCTGCTGTCCTTCGGAAAACCATCTGATACTCAAAATGAATGAACCATGGTAGAATTTCCAGAGGGCATTTTGGGCTGTGGGATTATCTAGAATATATGAGAGCAGTATTATCTGTCATCTTTGCCCAGGAGGACATATACCTGTAGCAAATTTTTCAGTTTCATTAATCTCAACAAGACATTTATCT
Organism: Papio anubis; assembly: GCF_008728515.1. NCBI lineage: Eukaryota > Metazoa > Chordata > Mammalia > Primates > Cercopithecidae > Papio > Papio anubis. Next base: position 21,159,358 of record NC_044980.1, on the reverse strand, counting down.
CGTCTTTCAAAATATCTTATTTCTGAGCACTATGGCTCATACCTGTAATCCCAGCACTTTTGGAGACTGAGGCAGGAGATTCACTTGAGTCCAGGAGTTCAAGACCAGCCCAGGCAGCATGGTGAACGCTGTCTGTACAAAAAATAAAAAAAGTAGCCAGGTGTGGTGGCACACACCTGTAGTCCCAGCTACTTGGGAGGCTGAAGTGAAAGGATCACCTGAGCTTGGGGAGGTTGAGGCTGCAGTGAGTCAAGATCACACCACTGATTCCAACCTGGGTGATAGAGCAAGACCCTGGTAACTTGCATTACCACCTGAGCTCTGCCTCCTGTCAGATCAGTGGCAGCATTAGATTCTCATAGAGGCATGCACCCTATTGTGGACTAAGCGTGCCAGGGATCTAGGTTGCACACTCCTTATGAAAATCTAATGCCTGATGATCCATCACTGTCTCCCATCACCCCAGAAGGGACCATCTAGTTGCAGGAAAACAAACTCTAGGATTCCACTGATTCTATACAGTGAGTTGTATAATTATTTCATTATATATTAAAATATAATAATAGAAATGAAGAGCATAATTAATATCATGTGCTTGAATCATCCTGGAACCATTCCCCTCCACCCACCATCCATGGAAAAATTGTCTTCCATGAAACTGGTCCCTGGTGCCAAAAAGGTTGGGGACCACTGATGTAGAACACTTTCCTACAGCCCAATTTTGAGTATATCTTTGGCCTCCCACTGCCTCTTGATTTCCTAGTAGTATTCTCATTACGATAAATCTCCTTTTTCTCTCTTCCATTCCAAAAATCTGTGCAGGAAGGGTGAATTCTGGCTGGTCTTGTATGATGGTCATTTATGGATGAGCAAAGAATGAAGAAGGAAAATCAAGAATGATCAAAGACCCAAGACTATGTGTTCTTTCAAGAAAGAACGTTAAATTGAAAGAGTAATTTATACCACAACTGTTACAAATCACCAAAACTACAAAATGAAATGTAGCTTTTTCCATTTGGGGGATTAGCCAAAAGACTTGTAAAATTACATTAAAAAGGTAAAATATCTGATAGCATTACTCAGTTCATTGGCAAGGAAATAAAGTATGCCAAGAGTAAATATGCAAAACTTAATAGCTAGTATACATAAAATACAAAATTAAAAAAAAAAAAAACTCTTGATAGAATTTTTAGAAGACATGAGCATACTTAAAAAAACAGTGACACAAATGGCTGATAAACTCTAATCCTCATATATCACTGTATATTTTCTGTTTACATCACTCATCCTTTTCCAACTCTTGACATTGTCTAGAGTGTGCTTTGGAACATGCAATCCATCATAAGCAAAACCTTGAATGTTCTCAATGTCTTCTCTCTCATTCATCTTCTTGCTCTAACCAGCACTGGAGTCTCACATGACAACATTGCTTTCCTCCAGATATAAAGTGGCTGGTTTTTCTCCTACTAACTCCATGCTAGGAGCACTGAAGGTGAGAATGAGTGTGTTTCATTTTCCTTATTGTCGATTCTGGATAATTTTTCTTCTGTCCTCACTAAAGCCTCTCAAAATACTGGAAACTTTACCTTGAAGCCTACTGTAGGTCTCTCTCCAGAACAACCTATGTCATGATTCTTGGTGGTTTCAATATAATATCTATAAAGATGGCAGATGATCATAGTCATAGTCAAGTGTTTTCATCATTGTTTTTATTACCATAGTCAAATGTCTTCACTATCTTTTTTTTTTTTTTTTTTTTTTTTTTTTTTTTTTTGAGACAGAGTTTCACTCTGTGGCCCAGGCTGGAGTAGAGTGGTGTGATCTCAGCTCACTGTAAGCTCCGCCTCCCAGGTTCATGCCATTCTCCTGCTTCAGCCTCCCGAGTAGCTGGGACTACAGGCGCCCGCCACCACGCCCAGCCTTTTTTTTTTCTTTTTGTATTTTTAGTAGAGTCGGGATTTCACAGTGTTAGCCAGGATGGTCTCGATCTCCTGACCTCGTGATCCGCCCGCCTCGGCCTCCCAAAGTGCTGGAATTACAGGGGTGAGCCTCCGCACCCGGCCTGTTTTCACTATCATTCTTATTACCAATGATTTCAGACTCTGAAATCTCAACTGCAAGCATCAGAATCCCTGACCACAATCTTTCCAGTTCTTTCCCTCTACTAATTGGATTCTAATAATTTAATAATTTACTCCTCCCCACACACACTAAACACTATTATTAATTTATTTATATATATATTTTGAGACAGAGTCTTGCTCTGTCACCCAGGCTGGACTGCAGTGGCGCAATCTTGGCTCACTGCAACTTCTGCCTCCCGGGTTCAAGTGATTTTTGTGCCTCAGCTTCCCGAGTAGCTGGGACTACAGTCACATGCCATCATCATACTCGGCTAATTTTTTGTATTTTTTAGTAGAGACTGGGTTTTACCACGTTGCCCAGGCTGTTCTCAAACCCAAACTCAAGCAATCTGCCGGCCTGGGCCTCCCAAAGTGTTAGGATTACAGGCGTGAGCCACCGCACCCAGCCAGATTTATTACAATGTTTTTCACTTTTAATCTCTTCCATCTTACCCATCTTCTATTCCTCCTTACCCATTTTACATGTCATGGTTAATTGTTATTTCACTCTCTTGCATATAATTTTAAATTTTGTTCCTTAATTACTTGATAATACACCAGCCCTGGCTAAATCTGCCTCTCCACTTACTCCACATCTGCCATTATGACAGTGTACTGTGGCTGATGGAATTTCACAGCCATGCTGACTTGTTTGCTATGACCACAGAATGCAAGTGGTCCCACACGCTGCTTGATTATCCCAAGAAATTTCCCTCATTCATTTAGTCAGCTGCTGGCCTAGAAAATCTTAAAAACGTTCTTTTATCGTATGCTATTATTTCCTCAAACCTTCACCAACTCCTCCTCCATGATTTCTCTCAACTAATATCCTACTTCGTTTTTTATAGTGAAAACAACAGCAACCAGGAGAGAACATTCTACCATCACCTCTATTGTTATACACAGTTCTATACGCATACACTCTGCCTTCACTCCCACGACTACAGGTGAAAGTCAACCCCTTCATTCATATATTAATCTCTTTTAATTTTTTCTTCCTCAAAGACATCATTCGAGCAAGTCTTTTTCTTTCCTCCTCCCTCCTCCATAGAACAAGAGGTATTAAATCTTGCTTTTATAGAGGGTATTTAATTTGGGGAATTAACAAAATGTTTTCTGTTTATAGTCCTGTCTTCAAGAGTTTATTCTACTTATTTCTCAAGCCATAGGGCTGTCACATTCATAGGTGCCAGTGAAACAGGTGGTTGGAATGGTGTTACCCAAAAGATATTTTTATATAAGCAAAACCAAGAGAGAGGTAGAGATAGATATGTAGAAGAGAGGCAGGGACTACATTCAGATATTCACTGGTTCTAGCCAACAAGTCAAGGTACCTCCAGAAAATGTCCACCGATGTCTAGGAAATGGGGAAGGTCATCTTGTTTGTGTAAACCTCATCTGCAGAATTTAAGCCAAGTCAATAATTATGTCATTGAATTGCTCAGGGCAGCCCAAAGTAGGACAGTCTGATTCCCAGGGCACTGCAACACTATCCCAAGGTCAGTGGATAGTTTATAAAATTCAACTGCATTTCTCAGTTATGGTCTGCCCGAAAACCTATAGCTTCCTGAGCAAAAATATGCACAACACATCAAAGTGTCTGACATATGATTTTTTTTTTCAAAAAAGGTTGCAGATCAATCTGAACTTTCAAGCAAGATGAAAGATTCTAACATCTAAAGAAAGATGACAAGATGTGTATTTTCATGACAAAATATAATTTAAAACCTCTTCAGATCCTCCCCCACAAGATGCCAGAAATCATTTCTTTTTTTTTTTTTTTTTACCAAAAGCATATTATTGGAGTCATAATTCACATCCAAGAAAATGAAATAGAAAGTCAGTAGGATATAACAGTAGGCTTTCAATCGGCCTGTGCCCAGCTCCTAGCGTGTTTTACCCACTGTTATGAGGCATAGTATGTGCATATACTCACTCTTATTAATTAAGCAATCTATTTAGGAACAATGTCCAGTAACATAAAATGCATCAATTATTGCATATATCTAACATAAATTACGGATACAGTTCTTAAGTCTAAACTTTAGCCTAAAGACTGTAAAATATATGCACAGAAAGAGCAAAATGAAAAATAACCAAATTAGTTACAATGAATAAATATGTGAAAATATTTCTTATAACTGACAGTGTTACTTTATTGGTAGTGGCTTCTATTAAAATGTAACGTCTTTTAATTTTGAACATAGGTAACACATTATCCAAAAAAAAATTCTATGGATTTTGATGAAAAGGTATTCAGAGCCTAAATACAAGAGTCAATAGGATAGACACAAGTCACATCATATGGATATGTTTGTGTCAGTTATAATTAGAGGTGTATCTCATTTTCTATTCATTGACTTAAAGATGAAGGGCCCACTTAGTCAAATATTTCAGAAATGCAATGTTGTAAGGAGGACTTGAAAAGCAGTTTCCTTTAGAGCCACTGTTGCATATATTCATGATGTTTTTCAAATTGTCTTCTTTTAACAAGGGAAAAGGTTGTAAAAATGGATCGTGATTTGTAGGTAGATTCCACATAGAATAAAGCAATGTGGATCTAGCCTCAGGAATATTCAGAATTTGATCTTCCCATCTTTGCTGCTGTAGTAATGCTGTAGCCGGAATTTTTTTTCTTTTTGTTTTAATTTTTCCTCTTTGTTGTGTTATTTGTGCTTTGTTTTCAGTTTTGCCATGCAGAGAAAATGATGTCTGAATTCTGGATCATATTAAATATGTTGCATTCTCCAGGAACATATATACTGTCATAGGCTATATGTCAGATACAGATTACCATATCATTGGTCTAATAGAGTATCTCAAATAATATAGCTATTTCTAGTATCAATGGAGAATTCTGAGTATAACCTCAGAAAATTCTACATAAAAAGTGGCCACATTTGAATAATTGTAGATAGTAAGTGTTCTAAGTAAAATTTTCACATCACCTCAAACGTAAGCCACATAAGAGAAAGTTAGTAGATTCTTACATTGTCCAACAGTAGCATGAATATTAAAATAAGCTATCTTTCAGATTTCTGAAATAAAATCCTTAAGAACAACAGTGGGACAACTAAACGTCATTTCACCAGTTTAAGTTTTGAGACTTACTAGAACTTAGAACCGGACTGAAGATAATAAGTGCACAGTTATTTATTTATTTATTTATTTATTTAGATGCAGTTTGGCTCTTGTTGCCCAGGCTGGAGTACAATGGCACGATCTCAGTTCACTGCAACCTCCGCCTCCTGGGTTCAGGCAATTCTCCTGCCTCAGGCTCCCAAGTAGCTGGGATTTTTGTATTTTTGTATTTTTAATAGAAACAGGATTTCTCCATGTTGTCCAGGCTGGTCTCGAACTCCTGACCTCGGCCCTGGCCTCCAAAAGTGCTAGGATTACAGGCGTGAACCACCGAGCCCAGCCACAACTAGTAATTTAAACATATCATCCTCAGCCTTTATTCATTCTTATTACCTTGCTGTTTCTCTCACAATTCATGGGGGAAAAAAGTGCATGGTTGCTATAATTATAACTATTTTTAGTTTTTCTATTTCCAAGTTTGAGTCAGCAATTGCATTAGTGGTGTTATTACAGTTTGAGCATTGATTACTTTAAGTGGAAAAACTAAATTAGTACCGAGAGGAAGGAGGCAGTTTAGTAATTCTTCTCTGACAATCCACAGCTCTTAACTTTCTCCACTGTGAAGACAGGATGCATCCAATATAACATAAGTGCTAGTAGTATATCTGCATGTTCCAATAACTTACCCTATGTCTTCAATTTGCAAAAGAGAAACGTTGATTTACTCCTGTCAATGGCGATTTTAAAAAACTGATCTAAAGTCCAATCCAAGACTGTGAGAAATGCTTTCATAGAAAACAAACAGCATTCTAATGGCTAAAAATTATACCAAGATCCATATGACTTACCTATCCCTCTTTGAAGCACACTCAAAACTTATTAAAAAAATAATAGAATTATCAAGTTTTAAATGAAGATTCATAGGCATGGATATGCTAGAAGGGCTGCTGTATCTGCTCTATGGAATCATTGCAGGAACCAGAAACAATCCAGCTCATAGAGGACATGTGGAGCATAAAGAAACATAACAGATGCCTTGAGGTATTTGAAGGGTTGGAAGGAATATTATACTATTTAGTTTTGCTTTGGGAAACAAAGCAAGGTATACTAGGAAAACAGAGGAAACTATTAGTTGAGATGTGGTAGGGGTGGAGTTGTAAATATGGGAAAGATGTCAGGTCAGTGTAATTAAAAATTAACATTTACAAGGGTTCAATAGAAGTTAATTATATATTTGTGACGCTATACACACATACCCACACACACGAGAGACAGGCTAACTTGTTCATGTGTTTATATAAATGTTGGAGATTGCTTCTCAAAATCTTTTTTAAAAGATTTTTGTGTTGAATAGAAATTTGAATTTGATTACTTAGAATGTCCTTTCTAACGTCAAAATTTCCTAACTCACATAATGTAACTTAACTGTATTATTATTCACCACTATTATGGTATAGATTGGAAGTTAAACTTTATTGCATTAAAACAATGAGAAAAATATTCAGGTGGCAATGTTGAAATTATAAAATACAGTCTTTGCTTAAATATGTGTTTAAATTGACCTCTTGAGGGATGTGTATGTGGGTACATGCTCCTCTCTCTCTCTCTCCCTCTCTCTCTCGCTATATATATACATATACATATATATACATACACACACACACACATACATACACACACATTCTTATTTTTATTCTTGTATTTATTATAAGCCTGGTTTAACTTAAGAAGAGGAGTACGATGTAGACAAGATTATGAAGAGATAGTTATCAACTTTGTATTGGCAGAGAAAAAGGTAATATTGTCCTAATAGAGAAATCCAAGCCATCTTTTCTATTTCTTAGGCTCTCTGGAAGCACTTAAGTGGATTTTTTAAAAAAGAAAAATAAGGGAATAGGGTGAATTGGCGTTAATCATTCTGCATGCAAAGAAAGATTTATTTTTTCTAGTAAACCATCTCTATCTACATACGTATGTCTGTATGAGCCTTGTAGATATTATTCAATTTGACTTATATTTGTATTGTCTACCTTTACCTGAGCACTTTCTTGCAAGAGAGAATTGACCTTGTATATAATCAAGAATTCTTGACTACATATTATGAGAAAGTTTAGAGGTCAGCATATTTATTGCATGTTCAATAATCTTTTTTGGTAAGCAGATGTAGGTTTCATGACCCATAATTCAGCATTTTTGTAAAGGAAATAATTTTAGTCTTTGAGAAGCAAGGTTCATCGAATTTATTCTAAATGCGATTTCTCATTTTTTCTTAACAGTCCTCTTGTAGCATAAACTTATTAACTGGTTCTTAGATGCTTCTTATATGATTCTGTACTCTGAAATTCTATGATAATCTTTTATAAATATGTTCCTGTGTGTACAGAGAGAAGTAAATAAATACATTCTTCTAAAGAGTTTTCAGTTTGAGGATTATCTTTACACTAGTATTTGTATAAGCTATTTCAGAACTATGGACAGATGATACCAAATGTTGTAAATCAATGGTTACTCAAGGAGTGGAAATCACAGAGACTTTTCTGCCTTATTTGACAAAGCTGTCAATGTTGCACAACCCCATGGGAAAAGAAGTTACTATAACCAGTCAAGCACGTATTCATTGTATGAAAAGATGTGTGGATTTTTCTGTTAAGAAACAATTTGAATCTTCGACAGTGAGTTAGCTACTTTGAGGCAATGCAAGAAATGGACATGTTAAAATTAGCAGATGACAAAGGAGGGGAAGGCCAGCAGGTTAACACAGAGAAAAGTTTTGAATAATCTTCCATGTCTCTCCTGATGGCCCCAAGGTTTCTGAGATGGACATTGTTCATTTTCAAGTCGGTAGAATGCACAAATAGACAGAACTTCAGTTCATACTGCACAGAAGGAAATTTGTAGTGTCAGATTCTTCCCCATTATATCTAAGAGAGAAAAAGGCATGAGAACAGAAAGGACTGTCTTTCTTTTTCATCTGGTCATTGGACTGACCCCAGTAAACGTTGCTGTGCCTCACAGAGGTTGCTTTCATGAATTCAAAAAGCAGTTATACAGATGGGATGGTAATGGTCTCTAACATTTGACTCAAGCCCTATATAGTTTGGGTTAGAAAAAATAGAGCATCCATCAGTAGCAAATAAAAGAAGACCAAAAAAAATTGTTTTAAAAGGACCTAAGTCAAATTCAAAAAAAGAGCAAACCTACTTCCTTATAGGAATAAACTAAACAGATTAGTTTCAGGACCAGATGAAGAAGACGCAGGACCATCCCTGCTAAACATATCTTGACACTATGACAAGTATATAGATAAGGCTAAGCATAAATACATTGACCTCATTCATGATTTTAAGGCTTAAAAAATTTAGGATCATGCCACTCATAGCCATATAATTCTGTGCTTCTAATATGTGGGGCAACATCATAACTTGTGTCTTTTTTATTTGTTTTATTTATCCTCACATTTCCTAAGAACAAAGTCCTCAACAAATGCCTTGATCAATCTTATGTCCCTCAAGGACGGACACAGAAGAGAGATGACAATTTTAATGCTTTAGAGGAAAAGGTTTTTCTGTATGTAACTGCTTCCTAAAATGTGAGCAGCAGATGTAGAATGAAGAAAAAATCTGTGGTTTCCAAGCATCTGCTGCAGAGGAGGTTTTCTTTTACTGAAGCAGATTTGACTAAACATTCATGATTCTTCTTTCTTTGCCTCACAACTATTCCTGTTTCACTCAGTTACTTTCCTAAATGCTTTTGGGTTGTTAAAGGTTCGGAAACATGAAATAAAATTGTGGGAGTGACTGCACTGAACAACCTCAATTTTGAGACAACAGCATCCTAAGATGTCACGCTGTTTCTCTGAATGGTTTCTTAAGCCAAGTCACAAAATGGCTATATTGGCTTTGAAGAGTATTATTATTATTATTATTATTATTATTATCATTATTATACTTTAAGTTCTGGGGTACACGTGCCGAATGTGCAGGTTACATAGGTATACATGTGCCATGGTGGTTTGCTGCACCCATCAACCCATCATATATACATTAGGTATTTCTCCTAATGCTATCCCTCCCCCAGCTCCCCACCCCCCGACAGGCCGCGGTGTGTTATGTTCCCTTCCCTGTGTCCATGGGTTCTCATTGTTGAACTCCCTCTTATCAGTAAGAACATGCAGTGTTTGATTTTCTGTTCTTGCGTTAGTTTGCTAAGAATGATGTTGCAGAGTTATTCAAAGTAACTTACATTCATATGAAGCTTCTGATAGAGCCAAGATATCTGACTTTATAGGCAAGCCACTCTTTTTCTGTCCAAGTCCTTCTATTTATTGTAATTGGCAAAGTGTTTTACATGTCTGCTAGCATGATGTCTCATCAAGGCTGGGGTATCTGTCAGCTTTGCTTTATTCATGGATGTAACTCAATTTTCTAAAACAGTACCTGGACATTGTTGATCTCTATAAATATTTGTTGTGGTCAATGAATAAATTAGAGACTGAATGGAAGAATGAATGAATGTCTTGTATCTCCATCCGTAATTATAGATTTAAAATAATATATGTCATAATATCACCAAAAGTGAAATAAGAAACAAAGTAAAATGAATAATTTGTATTCATTATTTTCTCATTTATTTCTTACAAAATAAGTATGAAGATATTTTTCTTAATATTATCACTGGGAGCATCAAGAGAGTGGTAGCTATGGAAATTTTTTCTTAAATATTTGAAGGGAAGTCATTTAGCATCATTGACTTTAGAACTCTGTCAAACTCTGACAATGAGAAGGTTTGTCAATGCTGAATCCTCATGTGGCAGGCTTATCATGATCTTTAAATAGTAAATACAATAGTAATTAAATTTTTAATGCATCTAAATGATTCTTCACAGATAGTGTTGACTTTTAGATTTAATAAATTATGTATTTATCAGTCTGTTTCTCTGGGAACCAAGTCTATCTACAGCTGCTCTTACAAAGAGATTGGTGACATCTAATGGTCAGAATAAATACTACACATGGCTAAGGGTTGGCCTGCGAAAATGAGGACAGACTGTGCAAACCAAATAACGTTTTTGAGAGAAAGGAAGAAGAATTTGGATGAAGGAAGTGGAGGGTGAATAGGCAGCTTATGAAATAATGGCATTTCATAAGTGGAATTGAAACATTAACATGTTGAGTTTTGTGTCCAATAAAAAGAAGTTTAGATTTCCTAGAGGGTAAAAGGAAAAAAAAAGCAATAGGGTTACAACTAAATTATCTATTTGAATCTTTGAGTTTTGATAAATAATATTTTATAATCCAATAAATTATCTAAGTAAATTTCATCGAACATTTCAGCATAAGCAATAACAAGAGAGAACTGAATGACGAAAATGGCTCAGCTGTGTAAAACATTGTTATTTTATGAATGAAAGCCACCTAAAATAAAATCATCCCTACATTTGAAAACAAATGTGCTTTGACCAGACAACAGCATTTTTTAAAATTTGTAAATACTTTGAGATATTGCAGTTATTATTAGTCCATCTGTATTTATATCAGTTATTATATTGGTTTAATGGTATTTTAGTCAAATTTGACGTTTAAAAGGAGCAATCAAGGGAAATTTGCATTAGTTATAGGCAACAAGTTGAAAATTGTACTTTTCCAGCATCTAATTTAGATAAATCTCTGTCAGTATGATTTTGTAAAACTGAAAACTATATAGAATATATGTTAGAGATATTGATAATGAGGAAATAACAAAAATCAAATTTATATGTTTTAATTTGAATAATTATGCATTTCCCATCTGAATTTAGATATATGACAATATGATGGTATGATTTTCACCAAAAATGTTTTCAAATGATATGGTTTGGCTCTGTGTTCCCACCCAAAACTCAACTTGAATTGTAATCCCCATAACCACCATGTGTCAAGAGTGGGGCCAAGTAGAGGTAATTGAATCATGGGGACAGTTTCCCCCCATGCTGTTCTTGTGATAACGAATGAGTCTCAGAGAGCTGATAGTTTTGTAGGCCTCGGGAGTTTCCTCTGCTAGAACTTCTCCTTCCTGCCACATTGTGAAGAAAGTGCCTTGCTTCCCCTTTGCTTTCTGCCATGATTGTAAATTTCCTAAGGCCTCCCTAGCTGTGCTGAACTGAGTCAATTAAACCTTTTTCCTTTATAAATTACCTAGCCTCAGGTATGTCTTTATTAGCCGCATGAGAATGGACCAATACAAATGCTTTGCTGGAAAAAAAAAAGGATTTTTAGATACAAATATGCTTTTGAATAGAAGAACCTAATTGTAATATCTGAATAGGAATTATCTTACTGAGAAATAGAAATTATTTTAATTGCAATACAATTCACACTTAAATGCATGTTGGAAACTGGATAAAATAAACTGAATTTTCAGTGTGATTTCAGCTATGATTTTCAGTGTGCTGTGATTTTAAGTGGTTTTCATTTACAAAATAACAATGTTTTACACAACTGAGCCATTTTCGTCATTCAGTTCTCTCTTGTTATTGCTTATGCTGAAATGCTTGATGAAATTTACTTAGATAATTTATTGGATTATAAAATATTATTTATCAAAACTCAAAGATTCAAATAGATAATTTAGTTGTAACCCTGTTGGTTTTTTTTCTTTCCCTTTCCTTCAGTGTGCTGTGATTACTAAAAAAACAACACTATAAAATACTAATGTTATAAGCATTTTTAATGAACAGTGAAGCATTTGAAAAACCTCTTAAAATAGCACTGTGTATCAGCATATATATATATTATTAACAATACATATTTATTTTCATACTATATAGAAAAATGTATCTTAAAGATATTAAAGGAGCAGTTTTAAAAAGGTAACATTGTGACTTTAATGTAAAGCTAAAAAGTATATATGTTCAAGATTTGATTTATCTCAATATTGAAGAGGGAACCAGTAAGATGTTACAACTGATATAAAGGAGAAAGCAAAGAAGCATACATTTATATGCAGTAAAGCAATGTTAAAATGAATTTGAAAATCAGGTCTTTCCACAGGGAAATAATCAAGTATCCTACCAACCATAAATAATTTCTATTTCTATGGACAAGAAATATTTGCATTACTATCTATTTTCTGTAAATTCACTTGTATTTTTACAGTTTTTGAAAATAGCCAAACCGTCTATAGGGTGCTTCAGCATTTCATTGAAAGGACGTTCAGCACTTTATTTTGTCTATTTCAAAATCTATTTTTTTTCTTACAGAGTACTCTTGTTAGTTTCATCACATAAAAAATAAAGATACACTAGACTAGATGATTTTCTCCCCATGTCCAGTGCTTAAAGTAATTGCAATTTACAGGCATGAAGGTAAACATGAATGAAAACTCCCTGAAGAGCTAAGACTGTAACAGAAACATCTTGAAATTGTCGAAGGAAGATTAATTAATTTTAATCGGTAATTTTTATATAATGACCACTTCAGAGCTGGACATAAAACTGTATTCAAACCATTTTTATAGTTTATTTTCCTACTTGTGATGATCACTGCACTGATTCATGTAACAATAATGAAACTGCTACTACAACCAATGAGCGTCCCCAGCAGCATGAATCGTGAAGTTAAAACTCAAACAGAAATATTTGTATAAAGCTGTGTTTTTTTCTCATTAAATACCAACATTTGAAATATGATTGCCTCTTTCCTTCTAAAACTGATCTCCAGACACAATGTGGAACATCAGCAAACCCTTTCATTACCGTTACAGTTGAAAAAGAGGGCTAAGATTGAAAATGGCTTTGAAAAGTTTTCCTGTTTTCTTTTTTATTTGTGATTTATTTGTCTCAGTCAATGAAGATCAAAAATATTGAAGCCACATCAAGAACTGAAATAAATCTTCTGGCATGTTATATATTGATACATTATCACAGACTACAGATTGTATTTGACTAGTTTGTTTTACCCCCACGTTGAGGAGTGATACAGACGTTCTAAGCAGACAATTTCGATCTTATGATGAAAATAGATATGTCTTAAAAAATACTTTCCACAAATAGAGCTGAGCCAGGATCTTGATTCTCCTTATGAGAAATAAGTATCTCTATTATGCCACTCTTAGAACATTGCTTTTTAATCTTGTGTTTTATTTTCTCCAAGATGAACCTGCAAGCTCTTTAAGGGAAACTTGGCATTGTTGGAAGGAGGTCCATGATCGCACAAATCAGCATTTCAGTCTTGTTTTGGTTCTTACTAGCTCTATGATCTTGGGCAAATTATGTAACCTCTCTTAACTTGAATTTCTTTATATGTAAAATGTGGGTAAAATAACTTTCTTGCAATTGTTCATTAAAGAATTAGATGAGATAGTAGTTCCAAGCTAACTGACACACTGGTTTTAAATAGTAGATGCAAAAGAAAATAAGTTTCTTTTCCATAGGCTTACTATATGGAGCACAGCAGGGTTCAACAGATGTTTACTGTATACGTAGGGGAAAGATAATAACCCACTTAGGTTCTTATTCACAATGGGCCTCTGCTACAAAACACAGACTAACAAGAGGAAAACAAGTTGAAGTTTATTAACATGTATATTTTACATATACGTGGGAAAAACCAAGAGGATGAGTAGTTATCAAAGAGGTGGCATGGAATTCCAGCTTCTATAGCATCTTCAACAAAAAATAATAATGTTTAAAGAAGTGGCAAGACAAAGGAAAAGAACTGTAATTATCTCCAGGCAGCAACCTGGGGGCAGGCTAGTAACTGGCCAACTGATAAAGGTCTAAAGTTGCCTGTAGTGGTTAAGCTTTGTTTTCCCTGGTAGAGAGAGAGGTAAGATACCTTTCATCTTCATAAATCCATATCTTGCTTTTAAGCAAATAGAGAGAAAGCAGAGAGCCTTCCTGTATCTGCTTCTTCTTAATTGTTTTCATCTCAACAACCCTTCATGTTTTGGGATGGCATATTTTGGTCTCCCAGAAATCAATTTCTCAATAATTTACAAAGCAAATTCAAATGGAAAAATATAAAGTTTTTATTTAGTATTTGATTTGTGCATGTCCTAATTGAGGCTAAGGGTTGTTACAATCGTTGAGCTACCTCACCCCTATTTGGCTAATATAAATGGCTGCTAGTTTGGTTGTTGTTTTTCATTTGTTTTTTTCTCATGGAATGAGGCTGACAGCACATCTCTGTTTAGAATAGTCACTGCGTGCAATGCTCACCAACTCAATAGTCTTAGGTATTCTGTCAAAGAAGAGAGAAGGAGTAAAGTCAGAGATTTCCCAAATGAACTGTGCTAACCTTGGGTAATTTGACTAAGCCACAATAGCTAATCAGGCAGATTCTGGGTTGTATACTAAAGAAAGAAAGAATAGTCTTCTCAGAAGGTTTAGCTGCAATAAAATAAAAGGGTAGGATGAAAAATTATGTAAATATGAACCACTACTTCCACTTTAAAATTACAATCACTTTCTTTCTTAAGCTCTTCCAGCATTGTACTTCTACAAAAAATATCTAAATTAAAAGGATGGGTCTATTTTTATATTTACTCACCTATTTGTTTTTATTTGTCCTTCCTCTGATAAACGTAATATTTGTTAAAAGTAAGTTCAGAAAACGATAAGAGAATAGTGGCACTATCCCATTAAATATTATGTTGACATGCAATTTCTTTTCCTAATTCTAATATTCACAAAGTCATTATTAAGACTTTCTAAAAATCAGTATATAACTCTTGAAGGGAAAAATGAGTTCAAGAGGAACAAATGAATTTTGCATGTGTAAATTACTTTTTTAAAAAAGGAAAAATTAAAAAGGTGAATAATTTATCTTTCATTTTATCATGATACAAAGAAGACTACTTTTAATAATTTTCTATTTCTACCCACATTGGAATAAGTCTTAAGATTCTTTCCACAAGCCTGAGACAATTAAAAAAAAAAATCAGAAACTTAATATCAAGAGAAAGCTCAGGATATTATCCTTTCTGTGTCAGAGATTCATACTTGAGTAGATTCTCATCCTTACATGCTGACTAGGAATGAAAGTGGTGCATTAAGGAGGAATTGGAAATACGACATTCATAGAACATCTACAATGGTATGAAAATTATAACATATGCATACCTTTGTAGGGGTCCTTTTGGCCTTGTAAATTTTCACTAAATATCAACTTGCAAAAGGCAAAACAACAGAGAATAGGCAAACAAATTAATTTGTGTAGACACGGGAGCCTTCATAATGAAGACCCAAAGATACAGGAGAAATTGTATGCTTAGGTTCAACAAAATTTGAACAGCCCTGTAGAAAGATGATTGGGCAAGAGGGATCTGAATAGACTCTGTGGGGAAACCCAGCAAGGCCTGGCCATCTAGATTCTTTCTGGCCTTTCTGAGCAGCATTTCCTCTTTCTAGGCATAAGGCTGGATGGACCCTGTCTGGCATGAGGGTCTTAGGACTTACAGTCAAGCAAGGTAGGTCATGTAATTTCTTTATGGTCAGTTTTTGCACAAAAAGGCAGAGGGACAATTTGAGTAATATTTTTAGGTTTTATGGCTGGCTTTGGGGAAAAATGGTTCTGGTTTCTTTTCCATTTGCTGTTGAGATGGTCTCACTCTATCACCCAGGCTGGAGTGCAGTGGCATGATCTCTACTCATTGCAGCCTCCACCTCCTGTGTTCAAGCAGTTCTCGAGCCTCAGCCTCCCAAGAAGCTGGGATTACAGGCGTGTGCCACTACACTGGACTAATTTTTGTAATTTTAGTAGAGATGGGCTTTTACTATGTTGGCCAGACTGATCTCAAACTCCTGACCTCATGTGATCTGCCGGCTTTGACCTCGCAAAGTGCTAGGATTCCAGACATGAGCCACCAAGCCCGGTTGGGTTCTGGTTTCTATGATTCATTTTAGGGAAGATGGATTCTGGGTTTCTATGGCTAATCTTGGGGAAGAGTGGGACAGAGAGACAGGAGGACAGAAGAAGGTCAAAGAAAGACTATTGGTTCTGAGGCTTTCATTTAGGGTAGCTGTCTTCTGAGTCCCCACATAATTAAGCCATTACAATAATCATCACAATTATATATTTTTTGAAATTAAATACTTTACATTTACATTTCTTTCTTGTGATCATTTTGGATTTTTAGGAAATTTCAGAGAAATGATATACATGTATCTTCTGGGAAAGAAAAATCAAAAAGAGTTCACATAATATGTAAAAGTAAACAAGTTTCTGTCTGGGTGCTTAATTCACAAATTTTCCTTCAGTAACTTCATACGTTTTGTGCAGAATCAAAATCCTACTTTTGTTAGCATAGCTTATTTTATAAATCAATTTATTTGTAACATTAATCACACATATATAAAATATTATACATATATTAATCAGAAGACTAGAGACATTGTTTCATACGTTGTGGGGTTTTGTTGTTGTTGTTGTTGTGTTTTGCTTTGAGACTGGGTCTTGCTCTGTCAACCAGGCTAGAGTGCAGTGAAATGATCACAGCTCATGGCAGCGTTGACCTCCTGAGCCCAAGCAAGCCTCCCGCCTCAGCCTCCCAAGTAGTCTCTGTAGTGGGACTACAGGTATGCACCACCATACCCAGCTAACATTTTAATTTTTGGAGAGATATGAGTCTCACTGTGTTTCCCAGACTGGTCTCAAACTCCTGGCCCCAAGTGGCCTTCCAACCTTAGCCTCCCAAAACGCTGGGGTTACAGGTGTGAGACACCATGCGCAGTGCCCTGTTTCATACTTTGAAAGTGTAGCTTCTCAGTGTTTCATATTGGTCCTTTCATTGTCAGAAAGGACTACAAACCTTGTCAGACAGAGTAAGTCCTCACCATACACTAAGGCGTTATTGCCTTCATTTTCAGTCTCCTAAGATGGCATAGACACTATCAATTCTTTATAAGAAATCCACACTGGAAGGGGATTTTGACGTAAAAAATGTGAGACAGAATGACTGAATCCTTTTGTTTTTCTCTTCAATTGAATATTTGCTATTCATCTTCTACATGAAAAGCACTGTGAGAGGATATTAAATAGTCTATATCCAATAAGGTTGAAAGTCAATAGAGTAACAAAGTTTAGGCAGGAATAATGGATGATTTAACTGAGTAGCAGGCAATAATTTTTCAGGAAAACAGTGAAGAATGGATTGTATCATATGATCATATATATCCTGTATTTTATATACATATATACACACAAACTTACAGTGTATATATACATATATACATATTCATACAAAGAGAGAGAGATGGGAGTGATATTTTATTGAATTGGCTCTTGTGAATATGACACTGGCAAGTCTGAAATCTATAGGGTAAGCCAGGATGCTGAAAACTCAGGCAGGAGCTGATTCTGCAGTTTTCAGGCCAATTTTCTTACTTGTCAGGAAATCTCAATTTTTACCCTTATTGTCAGGCCTCCGAGCCCAAGCCAAGCCATCGCATCCCCTGTGACTTGCACGTATACGCCCAGATGGCCTGAAGTAACTGAAGAATCACAAAAGAAGTGCAAATGCCCTGCCCAGCCTTAACTGGTGACATTCCACCACAAAAGAAGTGAAAATGGCCGGCCCTTGCCTTAAGTGATGATATCTTGTGAAATTCCTTTTCCTGGCTCATCCTGGCTCAAAAAGCTCCCCCACTGAGCACCTTGTGACCCCCACTCCTGCCCGCCAGAGAACAATCCCCCTTTGACTGGAATTTTCCTTTACCTACCCAAAATCCTATAAAACGGCCCCACCCTTATCTCCCTTCGCTGACTCTCTTTTTGGACTCAGCCCACCTGCACCCAGGTGATTAAAATCTTTACTGCTCACACAAAGCCTGTTTGGTGGTCTCTTCACACGGATGCGCATGACACTTATAACTTGAATGTGTTGGATAGAGCCACCCACATTATTGAAGAAAATCTCCTTTACTTGAAGTCAACTGATAATGGATGTTAACAACATTTGTAAAATATCTTCACAGTAACACCTCAATTAGAGTTTAAATAACTAGGTAACTTAGCAAAGTTCTGACATAAAATTAATCATCACACCAAATTCCAAGTTGGATGTGTGGTTGAAATGAGTATTTGTTTAAAAATTATGACATATTTGAACTGTATGATTAGTATGACAAAGACTGACAAATGCAGACAGAATGTGAGAGATGAGGCAAGACAGGTTGTGCCTTGTTGGGCTAGGATTAGCCAATATGGAGAGAAAGAACGAAGGCACAAACCTAGAAATGAAGGTTAATTCAGCCTGGGAAGGACCTGAAAAGTTATTGTTTTTCCTAAAAGCAACCAGTAGTCCTGGGAGATTTTCAGCAAAACGTAACATAATTAGAATCTGTCTTCTGAAAATATAAATCCGATCTTATTATTTTACAGCACAGGTTGAACAACAGGTTAGATATTAGTAGGGGCTGGGGTCAAAGGTTATATTTACATTCAAAATGAGAAATTATATGTAGCAGAATAACAAGTAATGATTATTAGTAGTATGTAGTGAAGAAGGAAAGCATGAGAAAACAAACAAAAGAAAAACTCAGGAAGTGAACTGTAAGGTTTGACCCATTAGATTAGAAGGAAGGCAAAGATAAATATAAGAATTTAAAAAGGAACACAGTGACCTAACTATGGGGCAAGCTAAGAATAGGCACAAGTGTAAGGCACTTGGAGATCACATTACTACATTAATTGCTGATAAGATTGGTACTGGAGAGTGTAGATTATACATGAATATAGTAAGGGTTTTGAATTGGAAATGCCAGATTTAGACAGTTTTGTCCATCAGCAGTGATAGACTGGGTCACAAATCCTGCTGTTATTTCTCCTCCCCAGAATACCAAGTCTACCAACCAGTGGAGGGGCACACCCCTTACTTGGGATGGGAAAATGAGTAATGGTGTAGGGTATGGAGGGAGGTCATGCTCAAGAAAACAGCAGGAGGAAGAAAGACAAGTTACGCTCCATCCACTCGGCCTTGGGTACTCCTGTTTCCGATCATTTGTGCTGTGTGTGTGTGTGTGTGTGTATGTGTGTGTTCATGTATTAAAAGAAGTGGACAGCATAAGGGTTAGGAAAGGAAAAACAAAAATAAAAGACCCAGAGGGAGGGGTAGAAAACAAGGCCTTTGTACTTTTAATTAGCAAAAATATATAAACAACAAAGTATGTGTCATACTGGCTCATAATAAAAAAGTGGTTGTCTCCTCTGTGCCAATGGATCTGATTCATGCTCGCGTGTTTTCTTTTTTCTCCACCTATTCAATGCATATTTTTGAACATCTGTGAGTGCCAGGCTTGAGTGATACTGGGTCCTAAGACAATTATAATAATAATGACTACAACAACACATCAATAATAATAATTACAACTATGTAAGTATTCTATCTTCAAGGAATTTAGATAGAAAAGCCATATAGCCACATAAATAAAATTATCTTTGTCTCCTGTAAACTTAGCAGTTAGTGTTATAGTATCCGGTAATTAGGAACTTAAGGTAAGTTTTGTGCTTATTGAATGAGTTGGACTCAGGAAGGTCAAAATTATGGGAAACTTTTATTTGTTTCTACTCCAGGGTCTTCAAATAAGCTCCACTGAAACATTCTTCTTGTCTTTGCATTAAAGTTTCAGCAGATCAAATGAATCTTATTTGTGGAATTCCAAAGTTTCCCACTGTCAAAATTTCATTTTCATTTTTTCATTTTCGGCAGATTAGGCCTATTGGAAGCCCACTTTGGGAAAGGCGGAAGAATACAATTTACTTCTGCAGTCTTTCTCACGCCACCAAACACCCTTTCTCCTCCCCTACTAAGTGGCATTTGCTTCCAGTCCCTCCAAAGTAGGGCCTAGAGTGGCTGGTGGATTGAAGAAAAAAGGCTAAGTTTTACCGGGAGCATGTAATCATAATTTTAATTGATGCTCTCTGGATGCAACTAACACAGAGTCCAAGGAATGCGTCTCTCAGAGGGCTCCTAAGAGATACCCCATTATGCATTTTGGCTCATTCTCTGGGCCAGGCAAGCCTTCATTTTGTTAGGGTTTGCTTTAATGAGTTTCATGCACATAGTCTCTCTCTATCTGTAGACATTCTTCGTAAATAAAATCTCTTGAAAACAGATGATGACAGCTCCATTTCAGAAGACCAGCACCTGACTCCTAGGCAGTGTCAGTGCCTTTACCTTGCAGTTAGTGGTCGTAGAGCTGCCTTCTGCTACACCTTTCCCTCCTCTCCCTCTCTAGGCCCCCTTTTCTGGCCTCTTGCATTTAACGTTTTTCAGGTGTGGTTTAAGTACTGAACTCTCTGAACTTCAAGCTCCTCAATATGCCAGTTATCTTTCCCAAGCTTCCCAAAGGTTTTCATTTGGCTTGAAGGCCACAGGGAGACAAAGAGAAGAGCTAGTATGTGGCACCAATGGGCTCTGACCTAGCCGCACATGGGAATCCCCTGGGAGCCTCAAAAACTCCCAATGCCTCTGCCCCATGCCCAGAATTGGGATGTCATGTTTAGGGTGTGGACCGGGCATCTTGAATGATTCTACTGTCTAGTAAAAGTTAACAACTGCTGCCTTCAAGGCATTCTTCCTATTGACATGCCCAAGAATATTTTTTCTTCAGATAATCTGGAGTGGTTATTGGCTCCTGTGTGGCAGACTGATTTTGGATCACCCATGGGCAAACCTCTCCTCAGTGACCAACGTCCTTTCTAAATGTAAGGAGTTTGATATCTTTCATTCTCAGCTTTAGACTTCAGTCTTTCTCTCCCAAGAAAGCAGGAGTTCCATTTAAAGTCTCGCTATGTAAGGACTTTTTGAAGTGACCTGATTGAATGTGAAGGCGATGGATAAGATTAAGAGTTATGTAAGTCCCTTGGGGGGGAAAAAAAAAGGGTGCTTAACAATTTTCCAGTCCATTTCCATTCTGTTTCTCATTTTGTTTTCATCCAGAAAGCACACTATGTTTCTGGTTTTAAATATCGTATTCATTTTACCTACTATTTACTAAGATCAAAAGTGTCAAAACTGGCCATCTCAAAATCTCACGGTTTGATTCTTAATTTTCTCTTAGAATATCTAGAAGCTAATTTTAAAAAATATTTGAAATAGTCTTTCTCTCTTTTTCTATTCTGATTTTTACAGTGAGAACTGTAAAACACAAACAAACCAAAAAAATCTGTCCTAACTTGTTTCTCTTTATAAACTTCCAAGTTTCCTCAGGCAATAGTTTGTCATGATTTTGAAATTGGAATACTAAAAGTTTTTCAACTTACCTAATATAACCATCACATTTCAAACAAATTTAATACAATCACAAATGTTACAAACTTTTTAATGGAAAAACAAAAAAAAAGAAAAAAAATTAAATTGAATTAAGCCTAAAAATAAAATTTGAATGTACTACACATGAAAATTAATTATGGATGAGTTAAATAGCATTTTATATAAAAATAATTTGACTCCCATTTTTCAAGCTGTGAAAACAAAAGAAAAAACATTGTTCCTCAAGAAATGCAATTATAACTGCATGTTTATAATAAACTATGTCAAGGTTAAAATGTCACGCATCCTTAGTTCATATATTTCAATAATATTTTATGAATACTTTTAAGGAAACTCAGAGAATATAAGCTATGTATGACTTTAATCATGTTTAATCATCCATCTATATCTCCTACAATATACTTCATGTATAGTATCTTCTTCATAATAGTAAATAAAAACCATTATCAATTATATTGTAATATTGTTTCACATAGTAGCCCTTCATATTTTAGTCCTCTAACTAAACCTTAAGTAAAAGTCATCAATAATAAAAAGTAAAAGTAAAAGTGATCAATAATGATAAGAATTCTAGTAAATACTTAAAAATAAGTAATGAGTCGGACATCTAATTTATAGTCTGAGAATGATTTTATTTTCATAGGCTGTATTGGGATTTGTTACTTCTTCTATATACCACAATTTAGGTTATGACTTTAATGAGAAGCTCAGGATTTCTCTAAGAACTTGTTAAGCTTAGATAAATAACGTAATGGCTATCAATGAAGAGAAACAGCCACTATCTCTGTCTGGGGACTTTTTAAGAAAGTAAATTTAATGCTTTCATTGGGGAAGACAGAACATATGTTATTTTTATTTCTTGTAAATTAACTTTGCAAAATAATTTCTTTGAAACACTACAAGGCTTATTATTAGGCAATTTCACTTAACAAGGCTAAGGCCTTCAAAAACATCACTAGAGAGCATTTTGATTCCAGAGACAGAAGTTGCTAATTGGATTTATATTGTCGAGTCCTCTAGTTCCCTTACCCTCTGGGATCTGAGTTATTGAGGCCTCTGGAAGAGCAAACACATGAGGACTATTAATGGCTTCTTCCTAGCACAGAAAAGGGGATGGCTTTTGTTGTAGATAAACCTCAGTGAGTGGTTTATGGAATAAGGTTTTTTGGTGTGGTGGAATCTGTATTGTCGCCTGCCCAGCATCCCAACATTCTCTACTGATTCTTTTGATTTTTTTTTTTTAAAAAAAGATAAATCCTACTTTTCTCTTGGAAAATACCTCTCCTTCACATTTCCCCACTTCTTTTGCTGTGGGTCACAGCAGCATCAGCTTCTCAGATAAAGCAGATTTGGCCAATGCACTGCAAATTCAGGGATGCCATGAGACCTGTGCCAAACCATTTCTGGCCAATGAGTTCCAATTATAGGACATACATTGGCGAGATCTTGCAAGAAAGGGACAGTGTCTTTCTTTTACAGTGGCTGGGAGAAAACATGTAAAACTGAAGTTTCTGGCAGGTGCAGCATCACTGTCTAAGAAATGAGGCACCACACATGAAAACAGAGCTCTGAGATCAAAAGCCTGGGTCCCAATGACATCCTCGGAGCCTCTGAATTTGATGTCCTTGATGTCAGGCTGTTGTTGACTCTTTTGTTATGTAAGTCAACAAAGTCCCTTTTCCCCTTAAGGCAATTTGAGTTGATTTTCTATCACTTGTAGCCAGAAGAGTTCTGAATAATGCATGTGGGATGCTCTGTTTGCAAATACATACACATTTTCCACATGGCAACTCATTTAGGTAAGTGGTGGCCTGAGTGTTAAATGGGGAATAACTGATAAAGCAAACTCCTGTAGGTAGTAGAATAGTTGAGAAGCATAGATGTTTCTCAACTGGAACCCTCTAGTTCTGTGTCAAAAACAGCTATTTTCTCTCTGTGACCAAAGGAAATTTCAATTTGACCTCCATAGCATTTGGAATTCCATGCCAATCAACTAGCTCTTGAAATGGATGGGTTACAGGCACAGATATTTAAGATATGGGTTTGTAGGTTCCAGTCTATGATGATGTTATCATAAATGAGTGACAAATGCAAAAATATCAGGAAAAGCCATGTCTTTTTTCATATAGTTAAATCGTCCTTTATTCTGAAATTATCTCTTGCCAGTTTTTGGGTTTACACATGTCTCTCTAAGGAGGCGAACCTAAAATTGTGGTAGATTTTTATAATGTTTATTTTGCATCGTTAATTGTCCTTCTTTCTGAAAATGACATATTGAAATGCATATTACCAGCCCCAAATTTTATTAGTATTTGTGTTATCACTGTTATATAGAAGGTGAAATGTAGTTGGTTTGAGAAATTCAGAGTTGTGAGAACCAGTTCTTTACTGTACCTGCCTATTCATTTGTTTTATTCTAATTGTAATATGTGACAACTCATTACATTTCTCACTAATGAACAATGCAAAATTGTGTGCCAAATAAAAAGTTCACAAACTTCTCTTTTTCTATTTTCTTGGAGATTGTTCAGATTTACCTGCATGCATCTCAGCAGAGGCTGCTGGCAAGGGTTTGAGGTAGCCCCTGGCCTAGTGCATGTCCTATGGGACATTAAAACAAAAGGAGTAAAAACCAGCATAATTATGACATAGTCACAGAGGTATTAATGAAGGCTTCAGTGTTGTTAATAATCATTACTGGAGGTGCCACAACTGCCAGATTTGGTAGACAGACACAGGAACAGAAGACATTGGAATCATGGCATAAAGGCTTCTCTCAAAGCTTGGGCTGTGGGATGTGCAGACAGGTGCAGTCTAAATTATTAAACAATGGAAGAGGAGCTTTTCTTTAATGTTTTTGTTTGGTCTATTTGTTATAAGAAGAGAATTCAAAAAGCAGACAGAAGCAAAGGAAAAAAAAAGAGAATTCTCAAATACTGAGCTCCAGAACACTGTTAAATTGGAGAGAAATCCTGGGGAAATACAAATACATAATTTTTTTTTTTTTTAACACTCTCATGCATACCCTGCTCTCAAGTTGGGGAAGATCTCACAAGCATTCACATTAAGTGAGCAACCAACCAGCCAACACCAAAATCTGATTCCAAAAGTCTGAAGAACAGTAATTGCTTTTTCTGGGGGAATTGTCAGTGACAGAGGAGAGGGCAGAGTGACACTGTATTGAAGATGAGCGTGCCTTCCTGCTTTTGTGCCCTTTGCTATGTGACATTGCCACTTCTCCTGCACCCTGAAGTGCCTCTCTGCTTTCTGATGTGGGATTTGATGATGTGACTTGCTTTGGTCAATGAGATATTAAGAGATATGACCCAAGCAGAGGTTTGAAATATGTGTGTTCAGTGCATTTTTCTTTTTATGTGTCTGTAAATGCCTTGGAGAGAGCTTCTGGAGAAAATAAAGATATTTATTATCAACATCAACCCCAGAATGAAGACAAATGGATGAGATCTTGGCCCAACCCATGCAGGGCAGCCAAGCACAGCTGGACTCACAGATTGAAACCTACCCCCTCAAAAGAGCCCAGTTTAAGCCAGCAGGACACAGAGCATGGGAATAATTGCCTATTGCAGTTTTTAAAATGAGTTTGGATGTATTTGTTACATAACATTGTCCTGACAATTGCAGTTACAATTGCTGTCACAGAATTTTCTAAGAATTCCCTTTAAACTCAGTTTCTCTCCAAATTCCGAATTGCTCTGGCAGCCACACTAATCATTCTTCTCTTTCCCTATTGTCCCAGCTTTAATTCTACTGATAACCAACTACCTCTTTATTCAGCAAAATAACTGAGAACCCTCTTAGCTTTGCAGACTTTTATCATTACCTTTCCTCAACCTAAATACCATAAAGGCCACCATCTGAGCGGCACAAAGAAATTGTCCATTTTCTCAACAAGTCAGAATAGGCAATAGATAATAGTTATAGCTTTCATGTAACTGGATCAGTTGCAACGTACTGGGCATTCTTCTGAGCTGAAGACATGTATAAACTCCCTCGAATATCAGAACACCCCAATTATGATGTCCATTTTAAAACAGAGAAAATTGAGGTACAGTCAGGAGGTGACATCATTCTGGGTATTCAGCGTATCGGGGTAGACCAAGTCTGAGCAGATAATCTTTCATCGTACTTAAGGGAGAGACACTGGAATCTGCTACCAAGATGTAAAAATGAAATTCCAAGCCAGGTAGAGCAGCAGAAGTTTTATCCTGAATCCTGTTTCTACCAATATCCTGCCCTAGAGCTGGCTCTAGGATTTTGGTAAGGATGCATGCAACTGGGTATTCTTTGCTTAGCTCCTGGGATAGAGCTGGGACAGGAACTCCGAGACACAGAGTAATCATATTTTACTTTCAGCTTTAAATTGGTTGTGGCAATCATATGCTTGTCTAAAACTGTTTCCATCAGGCTTCCATGGCGTGATACAGATTATCCCTGTGCCCACCTGCAGGCCCCTCCCTTTGCCAACATAGGAGCAAATTGTATTTTATGTGCTTGCTTTGCAGTTTCACAGATAGTCCCCATTTAAATCCTACCCACTGCTCTTACGGTTAGTGAGAAAATTATTCCCCATTCTCCTTTCTGTTCCCAACGGGGTCCCTGGCTTTGTGCTGCCGCCGACACCCCGTACATACAGGAGAGGTCTTTGGCAGAAAGCCTCTCAGTTTAACTCTTCCCTATTTGGGCCTATTTTTTAACCCCTCTTTCCCGTTATGATGTTCTAACTGGCAGCAGCATTGCAGGTCTGCAGCAGCCCAGGTTTTCTAATGGATGTGGGGATGTTGCCGGAGTTTTTATAAGCAGTCTCCCCAGTAAATGACAGTATTGCAGTAGCTTGTATTTCTATTAAGGCTGAGGCTGTCTTTTGTAACAGCCGGTTTAGCACAGTCACTGTTGATTTTCACAGGAGCTGGGCTCTACCAAGACAAAACTATTGACTGGGCGCAGTGGCTCAGGCCTGTAATCCCAGCACTTTGGGAGGCTGAGGGGGGAGGATCTTCTGAGGCCAGGAGCTCAAGACCAGCCTGGGCAACGAAGAGAGACTTCATCTCTACACATAAATAAATAAATAAACTAAAACAAAAAAAACCCAATAAACTATGATTTCTTACTTCACAATTGTGAGTAATAGCAGGAGGCAGCTGGAGAGGGCAGGGTATCAGAAAACTGACTGGAGCTCGGGAGTGTTGCTTCCAGTGTGGAAGAACATGGTGGGACATACCTACAGACTCACAAATGGTGTCAGGTCCCAAAGTTCCAATAAAGTTGCCCAAATTCTGATTTTTTAAAAGAAAACAACTACAACAAAAATTAAAATCTCCTTTTGGGAATTGAAAAGAAAGCAAAGAACATCTGAAGGGTTATATTCAGTAAATCATGCAAGACAACAGTGTCAGAAAGTGACTCAAGTGTGATTAGTATTCAGCACCTCCTAACACCTTTTCCTTCCCTTAAGACTTAAGTGGCAAGAAGAATTTCGGAGTTGTCTAGATATTTCTTTTCAGTACCTATTTGTTATACTGCAGCTAATAAGGTGTTGCTGTACTCTAAAGTATGTGTCAAATCTCAGTATGTGGGATCTAGAACATTGCAAATGTCATTTTCACTAAAGATATATAAACAAAAGTCTGCTCAACGAATACGTATGTCCAGAACCCTAAAATAAATGACTGCAGTCATGAAAACCCCTGACCTGTCTGCTTCAAGTAATCATATTCACATTTGGAAAATATCCTAGTTCCAGAAACTAATGTATTCTTGAACACCATCATACAGAAAGCTAGCTAAAATACCCACCTTTAAAAATAATTTAGACATTAATTAATGGTTAGGAGGTAAAATAACTTTATAAACATAAACGTGTACTTATAATAACATATTACGGATTGATTTTAATCTGTTATTTCTATCTATTGTCTTTCCCCTGTATATTCTTCCTTCTCTTCTTCTAAATATAAATATTGAGCACTTATAATTAACCAGACACTGTTCTAGACACCATGAATTTAGAAACAATCAGAAGACAGTTATCGCTATTCTATGTCAGTGTCTGTCAGAAAAATACTGACAATAAACATATGTTCAAATAAATGCAACTCACATCCAGTGTTTTCAGTGCAATACGGAGAAATAAAGCAGTGAAAGGGGAGAGGGAAAAAGAGCAACAATAGATACTTCAAACATAGTAATTGATGAAATCTCTCTGCCGAGATGGTACTTGACTCAAAACTAGAATGAATGAAACAATTGGGGTATCTGTGGGAAGAACTTTCTAGTCCAGGAAAACAAACAAACCAAAAAAACACAGACTATAAAGAGAGATGTTTGACTGGAATTGGGAGTCTGAGAGAGAATGACTGGACAAGGGACTCAATAGGTGGCCAGAGCCTGGTAATTGTAGTCTGTTGAAAAAGTCCTAAAACCTGAGTTAGAAAATTATAGGGCAGCTGTGGTTTCACATTTTCCAATGTGTCATTGAGGAAAAGACAAACTGCAAAGACAGTGATTTTTGTCTGTTTTATTCACTGCTGTATTTCCAGTGCTCAAGAGTCTGCCTAGCAAGCATCCAATCAGAAGTTCCTACTAAAATTAAGGTGTTGTCAAAACTGGAGCAGTTCTCCCATCTCTTTGTAATTTTAAAATTTAGTTAGTTTTTATCTCATTTTGTCATTTCTATGTTTTATAGTTTGAGTTCAAAGGCACAACTTTGAGTCCAACAGTTTATAAGGCTACAAAACAAAGCCATCCCCTATAAACCTATCTGCTCTCTCTCTGCTGCACCACACATATTTCCTGTGCTCAATGGCACCCACTTAAAACTATCTTTGGTAACTTTTTCTATTTACTATCTGTCCCTAAATGCCAAGTAGTGACTGACATCCAAAGTACACATTACAATGGCTATGTAAATGCTTTTATAGCTGAGTCACATGATTTTCTTTCCTGTACGTTACCTTGGTTTCCCTCAATTTAATAAATTTTGAACTTTATGGCTATCTCGGGGGAGTTTCCTATGTACTTCATGTTAATACGTCTGCAATTTCACCCTGCAGTGGTGTAAACCACCTCTCAATATTTTAGCTATTTTCTCAATTTTATAGTCTGTTTTTCCTTTTCCTTTTTCTTTCTTTTTTTTTTTTTTTGTTTTGTTTGTTTGTTTGTTTGTTTTTAGAAACAGTGTCATGCTTTGGTTCGGGCTGGAGTATAATGCTGCAGTCATAGCTCATTGCAGGCTGAACTCCTTGGCTCAAGCAATCCTCTTGTCTCAGCCTCCCGAGTAGCTAGGACTACAGGCACATACCACCTTGCCTGGCTAATTTTTTCTTTTTATTTATTTATTTTGTAGACACAGTGCCTCTCTGTGTTACTTGGGCTGGTCTTGAACTACTGACCTCTTATCCAAACCTCTCAAAGTGCTGGGATTACAGACATCATGAGCTACTGTGCCAGACCAATTTTATAGTCTTCAAGAAATCTTCTTTAGCCTTTTCTGACTAGCTTCAGTCTGGTTTGATTACTCTCAAGAATTCCAACACTCAGTAGTGGCATTTTGATAATCATGCCGTTATTATTCCTTCCACGTCTCTTTTGTGTTCTCTCCCTTTTTTCTTTTAACTTCTGATTTTCTTCTGCATTCCCTTACTTTCTTGTTTTGGTAGAGCTTATCTCACTAATTGTTTCCTGCAACAGGATGCATGGTCGGTAAACTTTTTGAGATCCTGTGTTACACAATGGCAAAGAACCCAAACACCACCCGTGAAACATTTTTACAAGGGGAAAAATGTAACACGAAGTTTATTAGCAGAATTTAGGGCAGGAAATCAGCAATGCAGACAGTAGTTATATTGTCTAATAGAGAAAGAGGAGACATTACAGAGGCAGATCACTGATGATTGGAAATTATCAGTCTTGAATATTGCTGCGTGTCTACTTCCATCCATCACGCAGGACACTTAGAGAGACATTTTAATCTGGAAATCCATGTCTTTGTTTCTAAGGAATAAATTGGAAATTATGTCGTTGATAGCTTTTTGGTATCTCATTTTCTGTTCCTTTTCTGGAACTACTATTCAGATTCTTTCCTTTGAGTTTTCTTACCTTTTGGCTCCTACTTTCCATCTATTTGTTTGCTTTACCTTCTTGAAGATTTTCTCACTGTATCTTTTGACTTCTGTTGTTCATTTGTGTTTTCATTCGTTTTGTTTTTATTTTTTCTCTTGACTGATCCAACTATCCAGAAAAGACTTCTATTTTATGACACTGGGATATAAACCTAGCTGTTGGAGTTCTAGGCACTGAATAGGGGAAACTGGTACAGGTTTAACTTTTAGAAAGTAAATTTCTCTTAATTCTCCTGTTTTCAGAATTAAGCTGAGACCTGTCTGTCAGCTAAGGCTGGTGGCCAAGGCACTCTTTTCCACTTTTAAGATAATGAACCCCTAGCCTTCTTTTGAAGCATATGTAGGCAATAAGGGGTAAGGGCAGGAAGGGAGTTGAAGACAGTCCCCTAGCTGAGTAGAATGAGGGAAGAACTGTTGGGATCTACGTGCGTGCTTCTTACGTACGTTTTTCAAACGTACTTACAATCTCTTCTTTAGCACTGTTTTCACAGGGAGCTAAGGATCACCAACCTTGTTTCTTACAAAGCATCTGCAGCACAAATTCTATTAACTCTCAAATTTCCCTACTATTGCTGTGTAGAATTCAACATTTGGGGAGCACTGTCAGTTACCACTTACTTTCCTGCTTTCCAGCATTTAAAATGTTGTCGTTCTTGTTTCTTCCGAGTCCCATTGTAATTTTCATTTATTTATTTAATTGTATTTATTTTTTATATAATTGTATTTATTTTAATGGGACATGAAGGAGAGCAGCACCTAATGGTTGTTTTCATTTTCTTAACTCTAAGTAGCAGCCTTGGCCGTTTATTATTTTGAAATGTTTTCATTAGCGTCTTAACTCATTTGTAAATTGTAAAATTTATGACATAATAATTTGAATGCACAGTCTTATTTTTCTGAGGTCTTTATGGGCTCAATTCTTCATCTTATCACGTAATCCTCCATTTATGCAACATCTTTAAATCAGCATACAAGTGTTCCCCAATGTTTAGCTGTTGTTACCCTTATCTAATAGACTCGTACTCTCCAACGTAATAGCCATTGGCCACACTGACTGATTAAAACTAAATTTAAACAAAAATTGAACAAAATTAAAATTTAGTTTCTTATTTATATTAGTCTCTTTTAAAGTGATAAACAGCCACATGTAGTTATTGTTCAGAGAAGATACAGAACATTTCTGTCACTGCAAAAAGTTCTGTTAACACTCATTTAGAATTAAGTAATGCTGGGTTACATAGTGAGAAACATATTTTCTTTTTCAATTCTCTTTTAACTCTTTCCGCTTACATGGAGGACAGAGCCTCTCAGATACAATGGGCCTGTGAATCACTTGGGTATCTTGTTACACCATGGATTCTGCATTAAGTCTGATATGGGGCCTGAGATTCCGCGTTTCTCAAAAACTCTCTTCATGGTACTTAATCTACTGACTCTGGAAACGTTGTTAAAGTAGCAAAGATCTGAGTGAGAGAGAGAGAGAGAGATAGCGAGGGAGAGAGATAACATGAGAGAGATAGAGATAGAGAGAAACAGAGACAGAGATAGAAAGAGATAGAGAGAGAGAGATAGAGAGAGAGAAATAGTGAGGAAGATATATATATATATAGAGAGAGAGAGAGAGAGACAGAGAGAGAGAGAGAGAGCACCTCAACTTGGTTTACTAGTAACAATTTACCTTTGTTTATTACTTGCAAGTCTCCCTTCATAAGAGGGGACAGATCTCTAAGGCAGATCCTACAGAAGGCAACAGAATAAAGATAGAATTGAATAATACTGCTTTGTTTATACTGCATAATTTTGAAAGATTCCATCTAGTGGTATCTTCATCTGTTCACTTGCTTATTCAACAATGTTTCCTGAATAAGCAGTACATGACCATGGTTATTGTAATCTCTGCACATACAGTGGCTAGCAGAACAAGAATATATCCCTTTTATCATAGAGTATCTGGTATACAATAAAGTCGTAATTATAACACAGCAAATTATATACAGATGGAGCAAAACTTGTGAAGGAAATAATTGAATGACTGATGTTTGGAAAACCTCATGATGGATATAAACTACTGCTGGATGGTGATGTTGTTTGTCAAGCCCGGATCAGGTGCAAGCAGATCATAGTGAGGGAGAACACCTGGTTGCTTGGGAGTTCAGAGTGGCTGGAAAATCATATGCAGAGGTGGCTGGTTGAAATGAATCTGGAGGCTTGACAAAGCCAGGATCCAGAGAGATGTGGTGGTGGTTGTTTGCCAAAATGTGATGGGCAAATCAGGAATTTTATTATGCAAGTGTGAAATCAGAAAGCATTGAAGCAGTAGTTTCAGAGGTATAAATAAAAGGAAATTGAGATGTCACTTCTAAAGTCAGTTGGGAAAGAATGTCATAGAACTAGAACAGTTCCAACAAGTTTCTGAAAAAGATATTTGAAAATTATGAACTCAGCTATTTACCTGGGTTTAAACGGCTGAAATTTTCCATGGGATCTTATTATGTGTAACATGGACCTAAATCAGTTAGAAATAAGCCATAATTGAACATAATTATAAGAGATGCACTTAACTTTTTTGGTTCACTTTCAGAATTGGAATTAGACTATAATATGATTTATAAGTTCTAGGCATACAAAAACATGGTTTTTTTTTTTTTCAATATTGGACTTTATATGTTGACCTTAGAAAACCCCAACATTTTCTTGAACATGACTCAACTTATATTTTACAATGGAAAATGTGCAATGTGCATTACAAAATATATCACTTCACTAAGGGTTTAGAGAAAACCCTGAAGAAATCTGAGCAATCTCTTCTCTGGCTGAATTTAAATCAAACGTTTAAATTCATTTATATTATTTCACAATATTTACTGAGCAACTGTTCCGTGCCAGAAATGCCGCATGGCAGAAGCAGCAATGAGAAAGAATAGCCTGGACTTTTGTTTGCAATGTGGCATGTGCTATGTGGGCTGCGATGCTCTCTTCTTTTCTCAAGGATTTATCAGATTTATTTAGGCAGAGGTTTTAAAGACGACTGTAAGATTCTGTAGCCCATTGCCTTTCTGAGCATCCACTATCAATGTTCCTTTTGTCATTGCATTAATTCTACAGTCTTCAGCACTGTCTCGATTGGTGCTGCAATTGTGGTGGGCATTGGCTTGCGGAATAGGGGAGTGATTTTAAACTTGTTATTGAAATATGCATTTTCTGTTCAAACTCCAAATCAGAAATGGGTCACCCATAATGAAGAAACATAAATATCATGACATTTCTAGTGTAACGTCCAGCATTTGGTTGTTACGGTGGCAGAATTCCCAGGTCACTACCAGTTTTTAATGAATTGATATGGCTTATTGTTACAAATAGTGAATACAACAACATTTTGTACAGATACAGCTAATATAACATGATATAAGATGATGTGATATAACCCTTGGCATTTTAATTATCTAGAATAGGTATTCAACATACTATGTACCTGTCATATATAGATTTTATTATTATTCACTAGTAGATGGTTATCGTTAGAATAATAATGTATTGTTTACTTGGATAGCCAGTTTATAGTGTTTGCTTTCTACTTCCTTTCTTCCTTCCTTTATTGCCTCCCTCCTTCCTTCCACAGAAATTGAGGCACATATTATTTCCTGTGATAACTATCACAAGGCATGGATATATTATCTGAGATTCATGCATATATACTTTAGAGAGCTGGTGCCAAAAGTGATGATTGTCAACAGCATACACTGGAGATCCAAATTACGTAATGTTAACATTGCAAATTAACTTTTATTAAGTCTTTAAAATGTTCCGTAAGTACCTGTAACTATCTATATATCTAGCTAGATATATAAAATCTGTGGATGTGTATATATAAATTCCCCATAGTTATAAGAATAAAATGTTCAATAATAACTTGAGGATTATAAAATTTCAAGCAAATTTTCTAGTCTTGATTTTCTCACCTTTATAATGGAAGTTATGATCGTGATTATTGTAAGAACAAAATGAATTCTATCACAAAGTATTAAAATTATATCATAAACAGCATTTAGTATGGTTCATATTATACTTAATATTCAAAAAAGCTAGAATGTTATTATATTAATAATTGTTATTACTAATAAGAGTATTTTAAAACAAAGCTTTTAAATAACTTTTTCAATTGTTATAGGTTAATCCTCTATACATTTCTTTATCAATATCTTTACCAAGACAATTCGAATGCCATGCCTCAAATCCCTCTGAAAACTAATTGTTTTGCCATTAGATGACCTCATATATTTCATACCTTTTAAATTTTAAATGAGTTTAAATTTTGAGATTTCTCCTTCTCTCCTAAAGAGCGCACGACCTTGATTTTATCCCAAACACAAATATACTTGACAGTTTGTAGCTTTAGCCTGGTCCCTAGCAAACTCTTCAACTAGGGTCTTGATTTAACATGTTCATGACATGCTTTCACTGAATTGTATCAAGTGTCTACTTTCTAAAATGGCCTTGTACTAGGTTCTCTGAGTATTATGAGGAATGCAAGGTAAATCAGAATGCCCTTGCCTTCAAGAGATCTATAAACCAGGAATAAAGCTAATGTGTACATAAAGATTTGTAATGCAAGGTGGCCTGCAATAAATACTTTAAGTAGGAAGTGTTGTGAAAGCACCAGAGAGAATAAAATTAATTCTAGCTAGAAAGATCACAGATAACTCCATCGTATTTATGATAGTTAAATTTAGATGTTAAGGATGGGTAATTTACAGCAAATACAGAAAAGGTAGGAGGGAACAACCCCCAGGTGGGAAGGAGAGTAAAAACTAAATCACAGAGGTGGAAAGACCATATTGGCGCACTGAAAAGTAAAGTTTTCCTGGAAGACAGGAGAAATTGTGTGAGATAGACTAAAACAGAGTCTCGGGCCATGAAGATCTGCCTTTTCCCTCATAAATTTCTTCTCTTAGATAAACTCATTTTTGTTTAACTTCCATGACAAAATTCAAGTGATACAGACCAGATTTCTTCTCCTTTCTTCATGATTACATCTCCCCATTCAGCTTGACTCCTTTCTGAATCTATCTCAGATTTTTTTCATAACTTTTACAATGGTCTCTTCTCAAATATATTTTATTTTATTTTTATTTTATTTATTTATTTTTTTGAGGCGGATTCTCACCCTGTCGCCCAGGCTGAAATGCAGTGCTGCGATCTCGGCTCACTGCACGCTCCGCCTCCCGGGTTCACGCCATTCTCCTGCCTCAGCCTCCCGAGTAGCTGGGAGTACCGGCTCCCGCCACCACGCCTGGCTAATTTTTTTTGTATTTTTAGTCGAGACGCGGTTTCACCGTTTTAGCCAGGATGGTCTCCATCTCCTGATCTCGTGATCCGCCCGTCTTGGCCTCCCAAAGTGCTGGGATTACAGGCGTGAGCCACCGCGCCAGGCCTTTCTCAAACAGATTTTTTAAAAGAAATTTTAGGTTGAGTGCAGTGGCACATGCCTGCAATCCCAGCACTTTGGGAGGCCAAGGCAGGGGAATCACTTGAGACCAGAGTCTGAGGCTGCAGTGAGACATGAGATCACACCACTACACTCCATCCTGGTCTCACAGAGTGAGACCCTGTCCCTAAAAATAAAGAAAATAATAAAATAAAATAAAGTATTAAAAAGAAAAACTGAAAAAAAATTTAGTGTCTACTAAAAGGCCCTACATATAGACTTTTCCTATAATTCCTAAAGTAAGCCAAGTTTTTGATTTATTCTGGTGATTTAAGCAGTTGTTTAATATTCAAGAAAGTACTTTTACTACATAAGGTCATGTCTGTCATTAAGAAAGAACATGTCAATTTTATGATGACTTTAATAAAAATATCAGAAATATTAAGTGGCATATAACCTACTCAATTTAAATAAAAATATCAGAATGTTAAATGGCATATAACCTATTCCATTTGCTTTACATTTTAATGACATTGTGTTCTGTAATATAATTACAGTGTAGAAGCCTTTAAAATTTCAATCTGCTGAAAATGTTTTGTTGGTGTCAGAAGACATAAAGAAATATTGTAATACATGGAAGAAGTTAAAATTTAGCTTTTACTTGTATTTTTTAGATTCACTTTCAAAATACCTCTGATAAATGTTTTGTAACCTTGAGTTTTTATCTTATAAATTATGTGGGGAATATTTAGGAAATCTTACTATAGAAGCAGTTTAACCTATTGCAAACATACAAAACTAAGATGTAATATGTTCATGTTTCCAGGATTCTTTTAGAGCTGGTTTGAATACAATCAAAATTTCACACGATGGTCCATAATCCTGTCAGTTTCATTTTGAGTAACTCAGAAACTCTGAAGAATATGGGACAGGCTAATGATACTGTCTCTAAAAACTTGATATCACCTTTGTCAGTACATTTTCATTCAACGTAACAGACATCTGAGGCTTTATTTCTCTTCAGTAACATCTTTTCTCATAAAATATCAAGGTATCACTTGGGAAACATTTTTTTGTAAGCAAAATACAAAATAGATAAATGTCATCTGCTCGGAGGATACCAGAGCTTTCGAGATGCCCACAGTCATATGAAGCCTATAGAACTGACCAATACATTTCAGTTACTGGATGAATGCTAAAAATTTCTGTCAACCAGATTTGTAAAAATCAACCCTGTGAATGTTAGTCACAGAGTCTTTGAAAATGACAATATCTGGCTGTCATTCTATTTATATAACCTTTTTTTCCACTTCTTACTGAGCAACATTTCAGTTGATTATATTTGTTGGCAGTTTCTATCAAAATAAAACTTATACATTCATCTTTATGAGCTAAATATTTTTTCTCAGATTTAGTTGTAGGTAGAGTTTTTCTCAGATTTAGTTGTTGGTTGACTTGTATTTTCCAATGATTCTGAATAAAGAGCAGAAATCTCAATGTTCTATTTTTTTTTTTTTTTTTTGGCTTCTTCTCTAGCAACATACTAAATTGAGACTTTTTACATGCGCTTGAAGAAAAATTACATTGGTAAGAATAAATAAGCCAATAAAACTCAACAGTGGTAAGCTACCACAGATTTAATACTTTGTCAGTCTATGGTCTCATTTTTCTGAAATACCTGGGAAGCGGGAAGTATTAACAAGTTTAGCCATCTATCAAGCATTAAACAAGTTTCTTTGTTTCACGTGTTTTCCGTCATTTGTCAATCTTAGTTGATTCCTTGATTTCAAAATAACAGCAAAACTATACTTGTTTATACATCGATTAGGTTGCAGATCACCTTGAATTAGCCATTAGACACAACACTCCGTCTCTCAAGTTCAGTCTTTAAAGGTTGTTATAACAATCTGGTATTTCAATGGTGAATGGAAGAGAAAGAGGTAGAGTTCCCATTATCTGCTGAGAATTGTAATAACCTGATTTGCATTTTATTCATGTTATAGCTTGTGAAACAGTTTACATATAATGTAAAGAGGACTCCAGCTTTTACATTTTTGAGCAGAGAAAATTTTTATTTTGACACTTTTTAATTGTCCAAACTGTGAAGATAATAATCTATGTTTGGGAAATAGTTGGTACTAAAACAAATTAGTTTATAAGAGGAATTCAAGTATTATAATTTTTCAAGATCATATAAATATACATTTGTATTTTTCTCACTCTCACTCTCCATCGGTGACTCCCAATTTCTTTTTTGGAATGGATTCTATTTGATTAAGCTGGCTATCATTCCAGCTGGCATAGCAGATACTGTGCCTCATTCAGGTCCAGAGTTCAGCATTCAAACCTTACACTATCTAGAGGCATGAAAGCCAATGCACCTTCTCTCGGGGCTTTAATTCAATTTAGGATTAGAAGAGACACCTCTGCACAGCTGCTAGCTCCCAAGGGAAGGGGATTGTTCAGCCTGGTCCATTGTTATTCTGGTGCTTGGGTTGCAGCCAAGAGACACACACTGATGAAAATAACTGAGATTTGAGAGATCCTGTTCAATGCTAGAGTGGGCTTCCAGGCTATGTTTGCTTCCAGGCCTGGGGGATCTTCCTATCTGTACCCTCATGCACAATTATTTGAAGGAAGCCAGTTTCCTGTTGACTTTTACCTTCAATCATGAAGGCTACTACCTGGGCACTGGGGCAGGGCTAGATTCTCTCTAGAATGGTAGAATTCAACTCCAGTCCCTGACTGGGTGGGGGACAGTGGCTCCTCTGGGCTCTGATATACTTCTTGTGGCACCAGGCTGTCTAAGGTCAGCAGCTGAGCTGAGCCCTGAGAAAGAAAAGCACAGCTGTGTGGCTAACAAGGTGATGCAGTTTCCCAAACTGGTGCATATGGAGCTTTGGAAACATTCCCTCCTGCTTTAAGGGACTGAAGACTGCTTGGGGAAGAGTAGCTCCTTAAGGGCAGGATGAACATTGTGATGGGCTAAGTCAAGAAACTTCCACACATTAATGACATGTAAGAAGACAGAACCACAGTGTCTCTTCCCTACTCAGTGCCAGGGCTGCCAGCCTACTCAGTTTTGTTTGTATCTTCCCATGTGGAATCTTAATGCCCATATTTGCTACATTTATGGTTTAGACCACATATATTAGCCCACAAATAATACCTCTAAAGATGGGGTATGTGAGGTAAGCTGAAGGAGTGTTATGGGGGAGATACATTCCATTTCTCTCAGATCACTGTGGAAGCTTATGCACATTTACTCATCTCTCCAGCTCTGTCTTCTTCTCTGTGCTATAGGCTACTACCTTCCCTTTATAGTGAGCACAGCTGAACAGCCTTGAAAGTCAACTAATGAGGAACAGTATAGCAGGCTAAAAGGGACCAGTTCTCTGAGAACCAGTCTTCTTTCTTTTTTTTTTTCAATTTATTTGCTACATATTAGTTGGTGCAAAAGTAATTTCGGTGTTTGCAATTAAAAGTAATTTCCCTTCACATTTTAATTCACTTGAGCAAATATGGCGCACCACTTATGCTCTATGCAGTTATTATAAATATTTTATGGGAGATATTAGAAGGCTGAGGAGCAGTCACAAGGTATCCAGAGAAAGAGATTTAGTAATAACTAAAGGATAATGTTAGATTTGTTTTCATTTTGCCAAGGGTTACCCCTTTTACAGACGAAAAGGAAATAAATTCTGTCTTGGTTTTAAATGCTGGTCAGAAGAACTTTCTGGAGGCCTAGAATGCAACTAAATTCAAAAAATGAGTCATGTTCTTTAAAAGATCTGAATAAAATTATAAATAGATATAACAATGTAAAGAAAGATTTTCTTTCTTTCAAACTGCATATTTATTGTGGGTATTTGTGTACATGTATGTGTTTAAGTGCATTTCTACACTTTTTAAGTGCATATTATACTTTACAAATTGATTCATAGTAGATATACATACTCTTTGGATACTTGTGATAACTTAATACATTTGCATATTTTTTAAAGATCAAATCAGTGTCCTGGGGATATTCATAACCTTAGATATTTGTGTTTTCTTTCCTACTTTCTTTTTTTTGTTTTTCTTTGAGATGGAGTCTCCCACTGTTGCCCAGGCTGGAGTGCAGTGGCGCAATCTCAGCTCACTGCAAACTCTGCCTCCTGGCTTCAAGCAATTCTGCTGTCTCAGCCTCCCGAGTAACTGGGACTACAGGCCCACGCCACCACACCCGGCTAATTTTTGTATTTTCAGTAGAGACGAGTGTCCGCATATTCATCAGACTGGTCTCGAACTCGGACCTCAGGTGATCCACCTGCCTCAGCCTCCCAAAGTGCTGGGATTACAGGCATGAACCACTGTGCCTAGCCAATACTTATCTTTTCTTTATGCTAGAACCATTCTATACTTTAATTGTTTAAAATCTATTTCTGTCATTCATCTTTTTGGACTAGCACCTAACTCAGCACCTCTGGCAGGCATTAAATACTGTAAATGGTTTATTCAGTGAATAATTGATTAAAATAAAAAACACTCAAATATCTTTTATATGATGGAAAGAGTTGTAAAGAACTTTATTCCTTGGTTATAATTAATGACAGAAAAAAATCTCACTGGCAGCTATTTATGTAAGGAGCCATTTCAGTTGGGATACTTTTCTTAAAAATTTGTTTCTTTATAATTGTACTAGGTTTCAAAACCAGAGGTAGAGAAGAATGAAATGATTCATTCTAAATGTTGCATTTGCTTGTTTCTATTTGTCAGTAGATAAGAAAATATATTTCACCCACTGAAAACAATCAGTAGCAAGGTTACTTCACACATGTACATTTTGCAGTAAATACCAAAATTACAAGAATACTTGAAGTTCTTATTTTCAAAAAGTTGAATAGTGCTAACCACCTCATTTTGGGGTACTACACTAAAAATTCTAAGGCTTTGTTAAATATCGCTGGTGACAATAAATGTAAGCTGCACTATTTAGCAAGATAAAGATGCACAAATATTTTTATAAGTGTATCTCAGCTTACAAAGAGATATGTCTGCAATTTCCCCTTCTTTTCTAATGGGCAAATTTCTAAACTCATTATGCATTTCTGGACTAAATTTTGTTCTCTCCTACCACTCCCTTGAATTTTCCTTTTATCGTGGCCATTTGTTTTGCTGAGGTTCTATTAGTATAATTTCAGAATCCCCTCTTTTCCCCTCAACCACAACTTAGACTAAATAGCTGCTGCAAACATGCATTCAAATAATCCACCCATGCTTGAAATTTTACAATTAACTTGAAAGGCAATGATCAAAACTCTTCTAAGTCATTTACAGGGTGGTACAAATGAGATAACTGCTAGCAGATGTTGATGTTCAAAAGATAAGAACAAGAGCAAGATGCAGGAGAACTTTGTTACTATAGAAGATAAAGGGTATGAAAAGGGGATAAAGGGGATCAAAGGCAAATGTGATCCAGTAAATCCTGCTATCAAGAGCTAGACCAGTTAGTTCTACATGAAGCTTTGCTGGTTGTTTGGTTACTCTTTCCAACAATTATACCATATTATTAAATTATGGGATATAATTACTTCCTCAATTAAGTTATTATTTCAACAAATTATTGAGTCAATGCTTACATCAAGCAGGTTTTTTATGGAGAAAACAGAGATGGACGTCATGCTTTCGCTTTTCCTGAAACCAAATCAGGCAGCATCACAGACGTTTTTAAGGATCAGAAAGGTCATAGGTCATATCCCTGCCAACCATTTTTAAAATTATTTTCCAAAAGATTTAGTATTGTAGGTAAACTGATGCAAACATTTTTATAAACATAAAACTTTATATATTTATTAAAGTAAAAATAAACACTTTTAATACATACTGTAAGTTTCTGCCACAAGAAGAACTTGTGGCTTTAAAAACCCCAGTGAATAAAATTAGACTAGAAGAAAAAAGCTTATTTCTTTTACAATCCAAATTAATCTCTGGCCTCACTAACTAACTGCATGTGATGGGAAGACCTGTGAAAAGTGACAACAATGAAATACTTTACTTTTTCCTGCCACCACCCTAAACCCACCATCTACCCTAGAGTTCTAGGATTCTTTACAGGAAGTTGTGTTGCATTCTAGGAAAGTTCATATCAAACAACAAGACAGCTCATCACCATGATTGATAACCACATCATTCTGAGCCTTGCCAAACGTCTACATAACTAAACCAGATGCTGTTCATCAAGAATTGCATATCAGTTAATAAATAAAACCAAAGGGAATTACTAGCATTATCTCAGAGAGCATTTAAAAAATGTTGTGCATCTTTTACTCCCCACATGCAGCTCGGATCTGTAATTATTCTTATTTTTACTGAAAATGATCAGAATGTAAATATGATGTTATTAACCTGAAGCCCAAGATACTATAATGGATTTAAAACTGAACGTGTTACATGAGCTTGGCATAGCAGTCATGATCAGCTAAAATCCTCAGCACAGTGTTGGAACAGGTTCAGGAGAATACAATTAAGCATAGATTTGGAGCCTTTCCTAGTTTTCTTGTCTTATCTCTCTCTGTATTTTTCTTCCTCTTTTCCTTCCTGCCTTTCTTCTTTTGAAGTTTTGATTTGATCAAGCCACAAACTTGCCCCTCATTTCAAAATAATTAATAAGGTACATTTAGCAAGGAGAATTAAGTACAATTAGAAACTGTAACCTTGGGATATTGATTTGCTTGTAGAAAGCGTTGATTGTCTCCTATAGAGATAAATTCAACTACTTTGGCTACATCCAAACACAGATGACTTAATCCAAAGATTAACTCTGATCCTTGTTTAATCTGCTAACAAGATTTGTAAGAAACATTGCTAAAGTGAGTTTTGTGTGTGTATGTGCGTATGTGTGCATATGTGTGTGTGTGTGTGTGTTCAGAGGAAAGAGAATTGGACTGAGAATGAAGGGACTTTATTTCTTCTCCCAACTGTGATAGTATATGCCACGTGATGTGTGTAATTCATTTCATGATCTCTAGCTGCTTTTGTCATCTCTGTAATGGAGAGTTAAACGAGATTTTATCTTAAATACCTTTTGAATAAAAAATTCTAAGCCAATGAAAGATGCAATATTAATACTTCTTTGTTGAATTTTCCAAAAATAGGGCAAGGTCTGAAAATTCGACAGCTGTAAATTGACTTTGTTGGATGTAAAAAGGGGGGACTAGAATGTAGTATCGAAACTCTAGAAGTGTATTTTCCTGAACTCTTAATCTTTTTCTAATTCTACTTTATCTCAAATGTTGGGCTGATCTTAAATAAATGATCACAAATGAAGTTACTGCAGAACTATAAATTGCAATTAGGATTTATATAAACAACTCAGGATAGATCTGGTGGGTCATTCCTTTGGAAAAGTGTATGTCAGATATATTGACATTTCATCAATTTTAGACTTATCATCATTTATTGAAATTTTGACAATGTAGTTGGCATTCTATGAAGACGTAATGGGGTTTATGTATTTTGGATAACATTAATAATCTATATGCCAATTGTAGAAAATCTAATTTTTATCCCTTTCAACTTGCTTCCTTGTTTTGACATGTTTCTTTAAATTTTCTATTTTTGTTCTTTCTTTGTAATTCTAACTATTACTACTTACTATCCCAATCTAAATTTGACAGCATCCTCATGTTTTTAGTGTCATTTTATAAAATGAGCTTTATTGTGTTATTTTACTTTTCAAATATATAGAGAATCCTAACATGCTTGTCCTTTGTATGCATCTCTGCTGCAAAACCTACGTATGTAGAATCACTCTGTCTCTAAAATTGTGCTTTAATGGGTGGAGGACAGGTCCTTGTTTGTTAACATACAAATGTAAATAAACAAATGTAAAACACATATTTATTTTTATCCCCCTC
The DNA here is from genome assembly GCF_008728515.1 of Papio anubis. Taxonomy (NCBI): domain Eukaryota; kingdom Metazoa; phylum Chordata; class Mammalia; order Primates; family Cercopithecidae; genus Papio; species Papio anubis. The sequence continues at coordinate 21,116,442 of NC_044980.1, read as the reverse complement.
CACTGAATTTGAAACTGAGCAGAAGGTGGAATAGTGAAATCACATGAGAAATATACCAATTGAAATCCTTTCTTGACCAAATAATTAGCTGAAAGTAAGGCTGTAGTTCTTTTTATTCTTCTTATTTTCCAGTAGCTGTTATAACAAATAATTGACTTTCTGGGGTTCTTTTTACTCTTCTTATTTTCCATTAATTATTATACCAAATAATTGACTCTAGACATTTTTAGCATAGAAGAAAGATTTAAGAGTTTCATTCATTCAATATGCTGTTTTTTAAGCAACCACTGATTAAATATTTGTTGTAGATGCTATGCTGGGTGCTAAGGATAGGGAAATGAGTGAGGGAAATAAATCTTAACAATTAAAGTACAATAGATGTTTAAGATCCTGACAAAAGAAAGAAATACAAGTAAGACATACACATACACCCATGCACAAGTGTATTTACTACACTTTGCAAAGAGAAAAACAGAATTTTTTCTGAAGCTGATTCATTTAAGTGTTAGTCGTTTAAATTTGTTTTATATATTTCTTGAAACATAGAATGAAGCTTTGAGATTTATATTTTGTTGGTTAAATATAGTTGTAAGAAGGAAGTGTCTTAGGCTACAGCTGATGTTTTTTACCTGATTCTGTAAGCAATAAAAGTCAAACATTGCCAGTGTGGGGTAGCTTATATGCTAAGAAAAGCAGCTCTGCCCTCTGATGCTAAGAGAAAGAGGGTTTTAGGCAAAGGCAGCTCTTCATCATCTATATTGAGAAATAGTAGTATTGTTTTTATGGACATGGTTACTTCCCACAGCAAAAGAAAGAAAACAAACAAAACCCCATATATTGTTTCGAGATGTCTAGAATGCCAAAGAACTGGAGAATACTTTCAGATTTTGTTCAGCATTCAAGATACTGATGGCATGGAAAGCTGTGTTATCAAAGCCACACACATGCGAACACAGACTGGAAAGAGGCATCTTTAGGTAAAATATTTTGTTTCACTTCGCTTCTGTGAAAACAGCTTCAGGAGTCTAGCTTCAGAACATTGAATTGGTAATATATTTTTCTTTCAAAAGATAAGCCCCACAAAGGCAGTGTCTGTTTCTCTCTTTACAGGTGCAGGCAACTACAGCTTTGCTAAAACTGGCAGTGACAGGTCAGGGACTGTGTCCACAGACTAGGGGGCCTCCTGATCTAAATTGTAATAATCCCCCTGCAGTGAGCCAGACACCACCTCTCCCTTCTCCCTACTTTGTTTTGCTAAATAATGATAATAGATACAGGAAAAATAACTCTTACACTTTTTTATTGGTTTGGAAATTAAGAGAGTAAACATTTTTAATGTTCAAATTATATTTCTTTGAAAAAGACTGGCATCACTTTTATCATTCCCTTATTGAAACTCGGTTTAAATTATAAAATATAAAAACATTATGTATCATGCAGCATGTTGATCTTATGTTTTCTGAATTAAAAATATGAGTAGCACCTAAAATATATGATTTTTCCTATCAGAAATATATAATCCTATGTGCTTTTCTATTTTAAGGACTTAGTCTTTCTTTAGAAGTAAATTACTATATCAGCAACATGATAGGTTATTTCTAATTTTCTAATTGCAACCATTTGTATATACAAGCATGCCCTTATTTATAATGGGAGAAGCTTAAATTCAACTGGAGTAGCATCAATAATGGACTAGCTATAAAAACTAATATAATCATTTATTTCATAAAATAGGTATTTATTAAAAGCACATCAATAATAATAGGTAGAAACTAAACACTTATCACTATATATTGTTAAATTTTAAAAACAGGTTACAATATAGTACAAAGAGTATAATCTCAATTTACTTAAATCTATGTAGGAACAACAATACAAACTTTAAAAGTATTATCACAAATAGCTTCCACATGTTGGAATTGAGAGTGAATTTAAATTTCTATGAAGACATGTTACTTCTTTTTTTTAAAAATTATACTTTAAGTTCTAGGGTACATGTGTACAACATGCAGGTTTGTTACATATGTATACATGTGCCATGTTGGTGTGCTGCACCCATAAACTCATCATTTACACTAGGTATTCCTCCTACTGCTATTACTTCTTTGAAGTGAGAAAACATTGCAAATTGTTTCCTCAACTGAGGAACAATTCAAAGTAGATGCTGTTTATCTCCCTGCATTATTAGTGATGTCGTCTCTCTATGAGCTAACAGGTAAGTTGTTTGATATGATATACTAGTCATCTTTTTAAAGCCTGAAAAGTAAGTCTCTAAGTTTCATGTGAAAAAATTACACTTTAATCATCTGAACTTATATTTTAAAGGTATGGGGAGGAAAGGAGAGAAAAGCAGATATCCTTTGGTCCTTTCTTAGATTTGGTACACAGTGTGGTGGACCTCACTGTAGAACTTAACTTCTGGTTGCACCATATTGCAACCAAATTTTTTCCCTGCATGATATTACCCCAGACCTGGCTAATGTAGCAGTCTTTTCAGGCCCTCCTTAGTGTAACTGTATTGTTGTTGTTGTTGTTATTGTTTGTCTTATACTCTCAGACTTTTTGTTTACATCAGGTGCTTAGTGAACTGTCTTATTAATTAGTGCTAATGGAAAGAGGTGAAAGAAAACCTGGAGCTAAGAAAAAAAACAGTACAGGATTTGGGCAATTCTTGCTTATACTATCTACTCCTGGCACTGCTCAAAAGTATTTGAATTCCTAGCTGTTGTGCTCTCATAACAATGAATTACCCAGGCTCTGACTACGTCCATACTAAACTGTGGCCTCACGCAACCTGGTAGTGATTCTTCTACAACTCAATTATTCATTTCTAGATGCCAGCAGGCACTTTCAGTCATCTATGAAGGACCTGGAGGGCTACTCCAAAAAGTCCCTGGTGTGAATCATGTTATACAAGGAACAGTTGAAGAAGGGGGTATATTCAATTGGAAGAAGTGAAAGGGCAAAATGATAGCTGATTTTCCATTGCTCAAGGTGAATATGGAAGCTATGGATCCACGGTGTCTCCAGAAGGATGAATGGGACACTGGGGCGAAGAGTCACAGGCAGCCAGATTTTAACTATAGGAGGAAGATCTGTCTATTCACCAGAAGTGTTTCAAGTCACTATTGATGTTCATTTGGAGACAGAATTAATTTCTCCTTCAGTTACTTTCTTATAATATTAAATTTGTTATAACTTTGATATTATATTCATGCATTTTAAATTTTTATCCATCACTATCAACTGAATCATAAACACCTTGTTTAAACTTCCTATCAATCATACAAAATAGTGTCTGAAAACAATATCAGTAAGAAGTGAAAGAAGGAGTAAAAGAGGGAGTTTCAAAGAATTATCATCAGGGAGATATTCTAAAGTGGAGAGATAAAGATAAAATGGACACATAAATGCAAAGTCTTCTCAGATATTGTTAAGCTCAGAAATAATAAAGAATTTAATTAATTTATATGAGTGAATGAGTCTGAAAATCCTAAATAATTTTATAATGTAAATATGGATATTGATAAAATACTGATATTGTCATATCACAACACACGTTGATAATAAGAAAATTTGCATGGCACACTAGAGGAAACTAACCAGACTATTGGTTCCACGACTGTCATGGCCCCAAGTCATAGCCAACTGCTTCATTGTTCCATCTTAAAAGAAGTGACAAAAACCAAAGATCATCATACATTTGAGGAAAACTACATTATAAAACAGAAAAACAAATATTGAATGAGAGATAAGTAATAAAAGATCGATAAAAACACCTAAACCACTTCCCCAACGTCTATGACAATTCAAATTACAATTATATCTAAAGTAAAATTATATTTATTAGAAAAATTGAATAATTAGAGATTAAGTGCTTATATGTAATATTTGAAGAGATGTTAATGGAAAAAAGAAGTATATTCTAAAGAAATAGAACAAAACCTCAAAGAGTTTTATATACCCCCTTTGGGGTTTTATACATAAATATATAAAAAACATATATATAAATATATAAAATATATAAATATATATAAAAAGTATATATAACCCTTTGAGGTTTTGTTCCATTTATTTATTATTTTTCCTCATATATACGAGGAAAACTAATAAAAGAAAAATAATAAAAAGGAAAAACGACAAAGAGAATATGAGAATGAGAATTCCAGAAAAAAGATAGAAGAGCAAAATGGATAATTTCACACATCTGAGCATACAAGCTACAGATTAACGGTTTCACCCAGTGAATATGCATGATAATGAATGGGAAAAAAAAAAAGTACTTAATTTTAGCTATTAGAATACCAAAGATGAAGAAACATTTTCCAAAATTTCAGAGGGAAGAAAGAAAATTTTTACAAAATCAGAACAAAAAAAGTGAAGAAACAAATGGAACAAGTCACTTTAAATGGAGAATCAAAGTGACACTAGACTTCCAGAGAGCACAGTCACTAGAAGTAAATGGAGCAATGAATTTTATGTTACAAATAAAAATGGTGCTTAACCAAAAATTTTGTTTTCAGCCAAATGACCAATATATTCCAAGAACAAATTCAAGGAAGTTCGCATACAATATACTATCCAAATATGTTTGGAAGATATACTAGGGTCTTCTTTTCAGAATAAAGAACTAAAGCAAGCAAGAATTACAGGTGACATGAAGAGAGCAGAGGTACCTGTCTAATAAAGAAGTGAAGGAAAGAAGGTGTATGGAGAACTGGTGTGGGAACTACTTAAAAAATAAGATTTAATAATATACGGATATCATTGAGTCTTTGGAAAGCACTGATGATATAGTAGAGACAAATAGGGCGCAAACAAGAAACATAATTAAAGCTCTATAAAAACAAAATTTGCATAAAAAGAGAATATCCTAAACTGGCAAAGGATTATTCCTTTAAGTCCTATGAAGGCATTTTTTGGCAAACTCATATAAATCAATACACAAGTGCAACTCAAATTCAGGATAGGAAAATACAAAATTATATTATCTGGGTTATGGGCTCAGATTTGCTATCTACAAATTGTGCTTCACCATATATGGTGAGCTTGCATGAATCCTTTACTGAAAGAGTGAACCATTTTGAAGCTAAAAGGTGATGCTATCAGCTACCCAATTCAACAGGCATATAACCATTTTTCTGTAAACTAAGGGGTGAGTGGCATAGTAATTGAGAACAGTGGCTCTGGAATTAGCTCTACAGTAAGCTAAATCTAAAGTTGTACAACCTTGGGTAAATTGCATATAGCTTCATTTGCCTGAGTTTCCTCACTTGTAAAATATAGTTAACAATTACTTTCTCATAGTGTTGTGAGAATTAAATTTGTTAAAACAAGGAATGTGCTTAAAACAGGGCCTTTTGGTCAAGCACGATGGCTCATGCCTGTAATCCCAGCACTTTGGCAGGCCAATCTAGGCGGTACACCTGAGGTCGGGAGTTCCAGATCAGCCTGACCAACATGAAGAAACCCCGTCTCTACTAAAAATACAAAAATTAGCCGTGCATGGTGGCACATGCCTTTAATCCCAGCCAACTCTGCAGGCTGAGGCAGGAGAATCACTTGAACCTGGGAGGTGGAGGTTGTGGTGAGCCGGGATCAGGCCACTGCATTCCAGCCTGAGCAACAAGAGTGAAAGTCCATCTCAAAAAAAAAAAAAAAACAAAACCAAGGCCTTTTATATTAAGTTATTACTCCATAGGGTAGTTTCAAAAATTAAGTGAATATATTTAGAAAGGGAAAACATAGAATGTTGTCTAATATATCACTTTTTAAAAGCAAATAAATGTGGTAGTTGTACTATAAATGGGACACACAGACATCTGCCAAATTGTGAGAGTGATACAGCCAATTTATGTCTGGTTCAAATAACCTGTTTTTGTCTGATTAATAATTCAATTTGAAATACTGATAAAGCAATAAAAATACATCTTTTTGATCATTTCCATGATTGCTTTACATCATCCTCTGTGTGTGGCTGTGCATGTGGCAATAAACAAATTAAATATATGTCACAAACATTTGGACATGAGAATAAATTCAGATAAAATATGATTTCCAGTAATGGGAGAATCATCATGATGCATCAGTGCTTAATTTATAATGGCATAACAAAGAAATTCACTGACAATAACTGTCTGATGCTAAAATGGTAATACTGAAACCTGAACATTGCTTCTTAATTAACTACTGGCAATATTGTTTGATATATCTTTACAAATATTGCTTTGTAATCTACTTTTTGTTTTAGTAAAACACTTACTATTTATCTTGAATTTCCAATCAATACATCATAAAATATCAAAATGCATCTACAGTCACAGCCCGGGTATTAGACTGATTTCTTCCCACTTTTGCTGAGTGTCAACATATGAGTTACAATGGTGCTATATTTTTAAATGGTATTAATAAGAACAAAAGAAAAAAGATCCATGATTCAATACATATTATGCATATTTGATCTTAGGTATGTGTAGCTACTGTGGAAAATTCCTTGCATACTTTTTAAGTATTCAGGTAATTTGAAATTATATATGCGGATCCATTAGTAACCATTTTGTATCAGAGAAACTAATATATAAAAATAATATGAAGTTTAACCAAATAGACTGTTTGGTTACTTAATTAAACAAAAATGAGCAGTGTATTTCTAGAAAGCTCGATTCCAAATTTTAAAAAAAAATGGGAAAAATATGTTGTACCAAGAATGGCCAAACAAACAAAATAAAACAGCTTAGTTATATTATGAAGAACTTCTGTGTTCCCTGGAGGGGGACTAGGGTAGTGGCTGTGAGCAGTGGTTTTAGTGTCAACTGCTTGAGTTTGTCCCAGCTCCACCACTTACTAAAAGTCAGGACCCTGGACAACTCCCTTCGTCATCTAGGTGTTAGTTTTGCATTTACAGAAATGGTGCAAATAATAGAAAATAGCATAGGCTTAAGCATTAAATATAAGAATGCATGTAAAAATGTTTTGCACAATGTTTGACGCATTGTAGTAGCTCCATAAATATTGTTAAGTTCCTTTCCTGTTTTAGGAAAGAAGAGAGAGTTGCAAATGATAAGTATTTTCTGAGTTTCCCAAAAGAAATCATATAAAATAAAGTTTTTTGAATACTATGTTTCAACAATTTTTTTTCATTTCTCTTTTTCCTTCATTTTCATAGCTTATATTCTCTGTGCATAGTGCAGTGTGAGCTGCTAAAATAGTGGTCACTTAATAGACGGCTTATAAATAAAAAACTAAGATATTATTTTTCTCCCCAAGGGGTAGCTAAAGAGGTGCCCTGGCATTAAATACGTAACTTTAGAGACAGCCACTAGAAACACAGGTGAAGTGTCCTATGTTTTTGTACTCTGGAAATTATGGATGATTCAATTATGCACTTGAGTGCAAAATCTCACTCTTTAGAACAAGAAATGGATAAACCCTGACTCCATGAAACTTTCTCTCTCATGATCAAAAGTACTGAGAGCTGGGGTGCACTGGGATTCTACTTTCTATTGCTTAGACTTCACAAGGAGTTAATGCCAGGAAGGAGGGAAGGAAGGAAGGAAGGAAGGAAGGAAGGAAAGGAGGGAGGGAGGAAGAGAGAGAGAGAAAGAAAGAGAGAGAGGGGGAGGGAAGGAGGGAGAGAGAGAGGGAGGGAGGGAAGGAAAGAAAGAGAGAGAGGGAAGGAGGGAGGAAGGGAGGGAGGAAGGAAGGAAGGAAGAGAGAGAGAGAAAGAGAGAGAGAGGGAGGGAAGGAGGGAGAGAGAGAGGGAGGGAGGGAAGAAGGAAGGAAGGAGGGAAAGAAGGAAGGAAGGAAGGAAGGAAGGAAGGAAGGAAGGAAGGAAGGAAGGAAGGAAGGAAGGAAGGAAGGAAGGAAGGAAGGAAGGAAGGGTGGAAAAGCATTGTATATAGAACAGCCCAGTGCTGGGATGATCCCCATCTACAGACAAGAGCTCAGTGCCCTAATGTCACAGTCTAGAAGAAAGACATAATTTTAAGCATGGCTCCAGTAGAAGGAAACTAACAGATTCTATAGAAAAGATAACACTGATAGCAGCAGTGTTGACTGAAGGGTAAGATAGTTGGAAGGAAATATAACTTTGTTTGAACCATAGGTTCTCAGCAGGGTACAATTCAGGGAATAGACCAAACTGCTATTCAAACTTCAAAGTCAGTGCACGCTGTACCTGAATGTGGCCCCAGGTTCAGTGCTGTAAGAAGTAAGATGATAACTTGGAACTGAACTTGAGTCCCAACAAGCATTCTGGACTCCAGATTGCCAGGTGGATTTCTGTGGCCAGATGCTAAATTAGTATGAGCAAGGACATCAGAACCTTTCCTGAAATTTATCTTCTCACAGCTTCTTTCTTAACACCACTCACTTATAATTTGTAATTGTACCAGGCAAAATTGCCATTCTCTAAGTTTCCAATCTACCTGTTAAATTAAATATTAATTGAATTCATGACTTAAATATTCTGAATCCTCTTGAGCTCCTGAAGAATTTGTTCTTGCGTCGACCGCTTTTCATTAGGTTTCCTTTCCATCTCTTTGGCTGGGTCATAAAATAAATTCATGGGTAATCTTATCTAGCTATAATTCACTCCCCCTTAAACTCTTAATCTCTTTATTTTTTAATCTGCACTATATTTTATCCCTGTCTTACAACTAGAAAGCTTTAAATACATATAATATATAAAAAATTCCACATAATGATATATTGACCAAAATATTTTTTTAAATACTTTTAGTATAATGAGAGAAGCCTCGTGATATATAAGGGAATAATGACTTAATTGATTAAGAGCCATAGCTTTTACTTAGAAATAACAGCATAGTTAATTCAACTTTTGTCATCGAATACATACTTTAAAATAGCATCAGATATATTTCACTGCTATAAGTAACAAAAATGTCTTCCAGATATCTGCATCTATTGTGGAGGTACTAGGTTAAGCTCAATGTTCCCTGTAGTAGAGATCAAAATTATACTTTAGTGATAGAATGGCTCTTATCTTTTCTTTCTTTTAATATGCTACCTAAAAATTTCAAAGTGGTTAATAAACAATTATCCTATGAAATTGTAATAACATATATATTTTAATTTGTTTTTAGTGAGCTTTGAAACTGTTGTCCAACTTTTAAAGTTTTTTCTTTTATAGTGTGAACATGTAAATCATCATGAGAATGATTACCATAATGTATCTCCTTCAAATGCAAATCCTACGAGCCACTCTTGAGAGAGAACCATATGAAGTAAAAATCTGATAGCATGGGAAAGGAAAATGGAAAAATCCATCAAAGTTTAATTTCAGCAACTCTCAGTACAGTTAGTCTTTTTGGACAGAATATCAACATAGATATTTTTCTTTTCTTTTTTCTTTCCTCCCTCCCTCCCTCCCTCCCTCTCTCTCTCTCGCTCTCTTTTCTTCTTTCCTTTCTTTTCCTTTCTTTCTTTCCTTCCTTCCTTCCTTCCTTTCTTTCTCTCTTTCTTTCTTTCTCCTTCTTTCTTTCTCTTTCTTTCTTTCTTCTTTCTTTCTTTCTTTCCTTCTTTCTCTGTCTCTTTCTTTTTCTTTCTTTCTTTCTCTTTCTTTCTTTTCTTCTTTCGATGGGGTCTCACTCGGTCATCCAAGTTGTATTGAAGAAGATGGAGGGCAGTGGCAGGATATCAGCACTGCAACCTAGGCCTCTCATTCTCCAGTGACCCTCCCACTTCATCCTCCCAAGTAGCTGGGACCACAGGCTGTGCCACCATGCCTGGCTAATTTTGTTTTGTATTTTTGGTAGAGATGGTATTTTTCAAATACCTACTAGTATTTGAAGAAACTGATCTCATTAATAAATGTATTGGGAGAATTTGGATCAGAAGGCATTTGAAATATAATAAAGTTTAATTTTCATTTATCTACAGTAAACTCCTGCATTTAGCTACAGTAAACTCCTGCTTTTGAGTAATTGCATTACAACGAATCTTGCAAAACAAGTAGGCTTCGAAGTCTTTTATTTTTGTAACAATTACTAACCCAAATCCCACCCTAAATTACTGCAGCATTTAACCATGGCAACACAGAAGAAACAAAACCTTAATATGAAACCAGAGTCTCATACACAAAGTTTTCTCTATTAGCTAAGAATATTTAAACAATATAATGTGTACAGTTATTTCTGCTTTGTAGACAGATGCTATTTCTATCATTACTCATCTGGATTCATAAGCACTTCAGCAAGTATTGCAAAGACATGTGGCATCATTGTGCCTTTGAGTTTATGAAATAATCAATATTCAAGGTCACTTGCCTTCAGATAATGTGAACTGCTATAATAAGTTCTACACTTTATTGTAATGGATTTTCCACACATGATATCCATTTTTCTAATGGGAATCAATGTAGTCCTTCCTTTTATGAAAGCTCATGCTCTACCCGGTAATGGAAAGCAGAATTGTACACTCTTCTGTAGACTTAGCATGGCTTGAGGTGTCAGGATTGCCAAAATTCTAGTAAATGGTTTATTGCACTCTTTGGTCACTGCTCTTAAGATTTCTCTAGACATTTTTCATTTGAAGCTGCTCCATTGATTTCTGTAACAGACAGCAAAGCAGTGTCATCACTGCCATAACTATTGATGGGATATTGATATTGTAACTATTGACATTGAGCCTTGTGGCTGAATCAAGACATCCAAAGGCTTGATTGAAAACTTCTAACATCAGTTTGATCAAAAGTATTTTCTTAGCCAGACTTATCTGTTCCTTTATTAACTTACACAGTAGACATGTATTAAGTACCTATTATATACTAAGCTCCATTGTAGGTTCTGAGGTTCCATTAAAAAATAGATAAATACATAAATAAAGCAGTAATACTCTCTGGATGTTAACGTGCAGATTTGTGGAAGAGACAGTGGAAAATGAGACAGGAAACAAGACACTCTCAGCATATGGAAATGACTTTCTAGAAGTGGAGCTATTGAGGTCAGTCTTTAAAATGGAACGAAGTTTACCTGAGTGAAAAGGAGCACTCACTGGCCGGGCGCGGTGGCTCAAGCCTGTAATCCCAGCACTTTGGGAGGCCGAGACGGGCGGATCACGAGGTCAGGAGATCGAGACCATCCTGGCTAATACGGTGAAACCCCGTCTCTATTAAAAAATACAAAAAACTAGCCGGGCGAGGTGGCGGCGCCTGTAGTCCCAGCTACTCGGGAGGCTGAGGCAGGAGAATGGCGGGAACCCGGGAGGCGGAGCTTGCAGTGAGCCGAGATCCGGCCACTGCACTCCAGCCCGGGCGGCAGAGCGAGACTCCGTCTCAAAAAAAAAAAAAAAAAAAAAAAAAAAAGAAAAGGAGCACTCACTTCTTTTTCTTCTTCTTTTTTTTTTTTTGACAGAATATCACTCTGTCACCCAGGCTGGAGTGCAGTGGTGCAATCTAAGGTCACTGCAACCTTCTCCTCCTGGGTTCAAGCAATTCTCATCCCTCAGTCTCCCAAGAGGCTGCACATACCACTATGCCTGACTGATTTTTGTATTTTTAGTAGAGGTAGGGTTTTGCCATGTTGGCCAGGCTGTTCTCCAACTCCTGTTCTCCAAATGATCCACCCTCCTAGGCCTCCCAAAATGCTGGCATTACAGGTGTGAGCCACGGCATGAGGCCTGAAAAAGGACATTTCTGATTTTGACAACAGCATGCATAAAGGGCATAATATGAAGTAGCCCTGAATCTTAGGGAACTATATTGCATTGAGGCAACATAAAGTAGGCAGGGAAGAGACAAAGATAAACTTGGAAATGTCGAGAGGCACATTTGTGAAGAGCGTTGGAGACAGTGGTGAGGACAAAATTAAATGTACATTTTTTGAAAGACAAATGTGGCTGAAGCAACCAGAGAGACTGCAGGTTAAGACAAGCAATATTTGGACTACTAAATATTATAACACTATAACCTAGGTGAGAAATACTAAACATTTCAAATAAAAGTAGTGGCAGAATGCATAAGGAAAACATGGTAGCAATGTTTAGTCAATGAAAGAGACTACACCAGATGTAAACAGTAAGTGCTAAATAAATGTTTTAAATGTCCTTAAGACTTACCTTGGTCTAGTTTAGAGGCAGTTTTGCTATTGAAGCTACCGGAAAATGCAAATGATGGTCACGATTTAGTCACTGGCACATAGGGGCTAAGATGAACAAGATTGTAGAGTTAAGTAGGTAGACTGAGAGACAAAATCATGGTACATGAGCAGGGAGAGGAAAAGGAGTCTGTAAAGAATGCTAAGTAGTTATCAGAGACTCAGCGAGAGAGCCAAGAGTAAATGATGTTGAAGAAACCATAAAAGGAGACAACTTGAAGAAAGAGATTTGGCTCAACCATTAAAATGCCCACAAAGGGCCGGGTGTGGTAGCTCACGCCCGTAATCCCAGCACTTTGGGAGGCCAAGGCAGGTGGAATGTGAGGTCAAGAGATGGAGACCATCCTGGCCAACACGATGAAACCTCATCTCTACTAAAAATATAAAAAAAATTAGCCAGGCATGGTGACGTGCATCGGTAGTCCCAGCTACTCGTGAGGATGAGGCAGGAGAATCGCTTGAACCCAGGAGGCGGAGGTTGCAGTGAGCCGAGATTGTGACACTGAACTTCAAGCTGGAGACAGAGCGAGACTCTGTTTAAAAAAAAAAAGAAAGAAAAAATCCCACAAAGAAGAAGGGTAAACATAAGAAACACCATTCTCTCTTAGGAGAAAAGATCAGTTAATCAGAAGCAGTAATGATAAGCAGAAGGAATGAAGTTTTGAGTCCAGAATGCTCTAGTCATAGTACTAGGCTCAGGGGAAAGCAAGATTTCAGTTAAGGTAAATTGCTGAAGGAAGCATTCTACAGACGCGTGACAAGGAGTGGAGTTTGTGTCCAGTACTTGCAGAAGTAGAATCATTGTGGAAAGCAACCTGGGAGCCAGCACTAGTGGAAGAAACCAGAAGATGTAATTTACACGTATTGTTACATTTAATCTTTGTTAACCTGTTTGTGAAATTCAGTTACAAATTTCCAATTCTTAGATAAGAGGCTCAAACTTGTTACCCAAAAATTAAGTGGCAGAGCTCTAACTTTTTTTGGACAGACAGCAAAAGACATTCCCTACAGAAGAGGTTTACAGAAGCGGGGTGGTTAAATTTTAGAATGAAAAAAGGAGATGGCTATTAATCTTGAAGTTCAGACTACATACCGTAATTGGCACTGCTTTGAAAGTTTTGGACAGAATAATGATATATTCAAAACCCTGTAACCAAAAGATTACTCTTCATTTTGGGAAGAGTTCAGATATAATTCTGTTTCAAATTGTACAACAAATTACTGGAAGTAGGGAACTCTACCCATTCGTTACAAAGTTGAAGAATTTAAACCATCATTTTGAAGAGGGTTCGCTAAGTGCCAGTTATTATGCTAAGAAATTTATATGCATTTTCACATGAATTAATGCATAAATAAGTTCCATGAGGTCCCCACTCTCTATACTCCCATGTTATATTTGAAGTAACAGAGTCTTAGAGTGTTTAAGTGACTTGCGAAAATCTTGTTAATTTGGAAGTATCAGAAAATTCTAACACAACTCAAAGTATAAAACAGCACAGAAAATATTTTAGAGATCGCTACACTGTCTTCCACAATGGTTAACTAATTTACATTCCCACCAATGGTGTAAAAGCGTTCCTATTTCTCTGCAGCCTTGACAGGATCTGTTGTTTCTTGTTTTTTTAATAATCACCATTCTGACTCGTGTGAGATGCTATCTCATTGTGGTTTTGTTACCAGGGGTCCTTGTTCTTAGAGCTCCCAAGATGGTGGCAAGTCTTTTGTTCTCTGACCTGGGGTTCTTGGCCTCATGGATTCCAAGCAATGGAACCTTGGGCCATGCAGTGAGTGTTACAGCTTCAATCACTCTATTAGGACGAACCCTAGGCACTTAGCCCACGCAGGAACAATGGCGAGCCTCTAGCCTGATTGGGAGTGGCAATGGACACTGCCCGGCTGGGTCAGAAGTGCAGCGGACACCCTTCCACCCCGGAGGTAGAAATCAAGGGCGGGTCTGGGAAGGCAGCAAACAGCAGTGGTGGATGGCGTGGTGGATGGCAAGTGAACGCTCAGCTCCAGCAGTAACAAATACAGACCAGAAGAATGTGCAGTTGCAAGATTTAATAGAGTGAAAACAGAGGTTCCATACAATGGGAGGGGACCCAAAGGGAGTTTCTGCTTTCTGCTCAAATGCCTGGGGTTTATATCCCAATCATTCTCCCTCCCCCTGTGCTCTCAGGCGATAGATGATTGGCTATTTCTTTACCCCCTGTTTTTGCCTAATTAGCATTTTAGTGAGCTGTCTTTACTACCTGATTGATTGGATGTGAGCTAAGTTGCAAGCCCCGTGTTTAAAGGTGGATGCGGTCACCTTCCCAGCTAGGCTTAGGGATTCTTAGTCAGCCTAGGAAATCCAGCTAGTCCTGTGTCTCAGTTTTGATTTGCATATGTCTAATTATCAGTGATGCTGAGCCTTCCTTCATATGTTTGTTGGCAGCACAAATGTTTTCTTTTGAGAAGTGTCTGTTTATGTACTTTGGCCACTTTTTAATGGGTTGTTTTTTCTTGTCAATTGCTTGCGTTCCTTGTAGATTCTGGCCCAGCAATCTCATTACCGGGTATATACCCAAAGGAATATAAATCATTCTGTTACAAAGATACGTGCATGCAAATGTTCTTTGCAGCACTACTCACAATAGAAAAGACATAGAATCAACCCAAATGCCCAACAATGATAGACTGGATAAAGAAAATGTGGTACATATACACCATGGAATACTATGTAGCCATAAAAGGGAATGAGATCATGTTCTTTGCAGGGAAATGGGTGAAGCTGGAAGAAATTTTTATCCTCAGAAAAGTAATGCAGGAGCAGAAAATCAAATACCTCATGTTCTCACTTATAAGTGGGAGCTGAACAGTGAGAACACAAGGAGAGGAGCAACACACATTGGGGCCTGTTGGGGGAGGGAGGGGAGGGAGAGCATCCGGAAAAGTAGCTAATGCGTGTTGGGCTGAATACCCAGGTGATGGGTTGATGGGTGCAGCAAACCACCATGGCACACATTTACCTGGGTAACAAACCTGCACATCCTGCACATGTCCCCCAGAACTTAGAGTACAATAAAATAAAATAAAATAAAAATAGCACACAAAAGAAGATTTATGGTCTCAAATTATCAAAATGCTTGGAGGATGAGATTCTGGCAGGCTTAGTTGAGACTCTTCTTTATTTTTCTCCCCTGTGATTCTAAAGTTTGTGGCCTCTGGTCTGTGACAAGCTTGTCAATTATCCACTGAGAGGTTGAAATGGCAATAGCGATTCCAGGCATCTGCACACCAGTGTCCAAACGGGATACAAAGAAAATTTTCTAGAGTTCCCAGCGTATGTCTCTTCTGATCGTATTGGCTTTAAGTAGGTTACATTTATACTTCTTAAACAAGCATTATTAGCCAGAAAAAAAAGGGGTCAGAATTTAGATTTGTTGCTTTAGACCTAAGCCAATTGCCTCCATGAGATTCAATAGCTAATGACCATGGAGGTATAATGGAGATGGAGATATATTAATATAAATATGAACAGTTCATAGGATTAGGTGGGACTAATTTTTGGAGGATTATCACACTGTCCACTAAAATTACATTATCATTACAGAATTGAAATAACTTGCACAAGATCATATATCTATTTAATTACAGTGTTGGTTTTAGGATTTAGTACTCCTAAGTGCTAGTTTGCACACACACATATATACTATGTATGCGTATATATAATACACAAATGTATGTTTTTTTCTTACATAGAGAGATAGATGCAGATAAATGAATAGGAAGATGATAGATAGATAGATAGATAGATAGATAGATAGATAGATAGATAGATAATAGGTAGATGATTGATATATAGGTAGGTAGGTAGGTAGATAGATAATAGGTAGATCAATAGATCTTACTCTTAACATGGCAGAGGCATCTGATCAAATCAAAATAAGTAATGTTAGGTATGTAGGGTGTGCATTAAACTCTAATTAGTCATAGTAACTGGTCCTTAGCACCTTGGCCAAATATATTTGCATCAAAACTGATTTCTTTACCCTATAAAAATATGATGCTACACAGAAAAAATACAAAGCTTACTGAATTATCACTGAGAGCCCCTGAGTGAGTATATTCCAAACTCAGACATTTCATCATTATTTCTATGGAATTTCCTAACAGCATCTGTGAAAATAATTTCAAATGACATTAGATGTAAAGGAGGCAACACTGTAAGTTGGAGTTCAATGTGTGTCACTGGACGCAGGCATTAGCATTTGTATTGATATTCATGGTATTATAGAATTCTTGGCACACAGCTGAGAGATAAAGTGCTCATAAAAATGGATTCACTTATCCATCAAAGTAAGTTTGAATCACAAGGTGTAAATATGTATAGTCTAAAATACTTAGGACAGATCTAAGAGGAAGGTTTTATAACCTTAGAGTGCTTCTGGGGCCTTGGACTGAATACCAAATTATAAGTTGCTGTCACAGCATTAGATGTGCTGGGGCTACTCTGGGCCCACGCTGAGCAAGGTCAGGGTGTTAGGCAGAGAAAAACCAAACTGGCTGCTCTGATCTTAGAAGTACAGTTCACGGAGGCATCATTTCTACTCTGGGGGATTTTTATGACATGTCTTTTCTAGTCCATCCTAAGGGTTTCCATTATTTCATGAAGACTTAACAAATGTATAATTCTTTTCCCTTGGGTCTCTAACAAAGTGATCCAATATCATTATAATCTACTTGTTGGCTATTCAGGGGTGAGAGTTGAGGACAGGAGTCTTGAGAGTGTCACACTTTGGAAGTCATACCCTATGTGTGGTGCAGGAGAACAGAAAGTGAGTATTTAGGTATTTGTTTATTTTATTTTATTTTATTTTATTTTATTTTATTTTATTATTTTTTGAGATGGAGTTTCACTCTTGTTGCCCAGGCTGGAATGCAATGCTGCAATCTCGGCTTACTGCAACCTCTGCCTCCCAAGTTCAAATGATTCTCCTGCCTCCCAAGTAGCTAGAATTACAGACATGTGCCACCACGCCCAGCTAATTTTTTGTATTTTTAGTACAGAGGGGGTTTCTCCATGTTGGTCAGGCTGGTCGCGAACTTGTGAGCTCAAGTGATCCACCTGCCTTGGCCTCCCAAAGTACTGGGATTTCAGGCGTGAGCCACTGTGCCCAGCGGTATTTGTTTTATTTTACATACCCTAGAATAGCAGTACTACTTGGCAAACTCTATTATAATGTCTTTATCTGTAAATATTAACACATTTAATACCACTAGAAAATTGGTGCTATGTTTTTTCACCTTTTCTGCAAATGAGGGAACTAAAGCAAAGATAAATTTGCTTGAGACCACACAATTGTTTAATGGTTAATCTGGGATTCAAAAGTTAGGCCACAGAGACAAAGATTATAATCACAGTGTCAAGATATGCAGCCTCCCCTAATTGACGAGTTCTTCTAGGAGAATTCTTAGCCCTCGCTATTCCAGACTCATCTTCAGAAACTTTTTAAACAAATTCTGTTACCGGTCACACTGAAGAGCAATTAAATTAAACTCTCTGATGAGAGTCCAAGAAGTGATGTTGCTAGTCATTCTTGTGTCTGGGAACAGTGACTTATGCCTGTAATCCCAGCACTTTGGAAGATCGAGGTGGGTAGATTGCTTGAGCCCAGGAGTTTGAAACCAGCCTGAGCAACATGATAAAATTCTGTCTCTACCAAAAATACAAATACTAGCTTGGTGTGGTAGCATACGCCTATAGTCCCAGCTACTTGGGAGGCTGAGGCAGGAGAATTGTTTGAGATCACCAGGTTGGGGCTGCAGTAGGCTGTGAGTATACCCGTGTACCCCAACCTGGGTGACAGAGGAAGACACTGTATCAAAAACAAAAACACACTAATTCTTGTAAAATATCTTATATGCTGCCCTGGCTGAAGATAAAGAGGATGGAGAAGCCATTTATAAATCTAAGCAAACACAGAAAGAGGACCCACAGAACTAAGCAGACCTCATTGTTATAATCTATTTTGTACTTATAAAACAAAATACTCAAGACTGGGTAATTTATCATGAACAGAAATCTACTTGACTGACAGTTCTGGAGGCCGAAAAGTCCAAGATTGAATGGCTACATCTGAACAAAACTTTCTTGCTGTGCTATCCTATGGTGGAAGATGAAACAGCAAGAATGCGCACGCATGTGCAAATCACTTCTTTTCTTCCATTTTAATTCTATCCAGGCCCCCAGCTAATTGGATGGTCCCTGCCCTTATTGAGGAGGGATCTTCCCCACTCAGTTCACTGACTCACATGCAGATCTCCTCTGGAAACACCCTCACAGACACACACACTAGTGCTTTCCCAATTCTCTAGGTGTATTAGACCATTTTCATGCTGTTGATAAAGACATACCCAAGACTGGGCAATTTTCAAAAGAATTTCCAAAACTTACAGATTCACGTGGCTGGGGAAGTTTCACAATCATGGCAAAAGGCAAAGAGGAGCAAGTCACTTCTTACATGGATGCCCATAAATGAAGAGAGAATGAAGAAGAAGCAAAGGCAGAAACCCCTGATAAAACAAACCATCAGATCTCGTGAGACTTATTTACTACCAGGAGGACATTATGGGAGAAACTGCCCCCATAATTCAGTTTTCTCCCACCAGGTCCCTCCCACAACACATGGGAATTATGGGAGTACAACTGAAGACAAGATTTGGGTGGGGACACAGAGCCAAACCATACCACTAGGTATTCCTTAAATCTGTCAAGTTGACACCTAAAATTAACCATCACAAGTCCAGCCCTTATCCACTTGGCATCCATATGCATTTTCCTAAGCCATACTTAATCTCCAAATAAAGATAATGGCAAGGTAATAATTCTCCCTAATATGATACAACTTCCTTTGTACAATTAAAAATACATTCTTTCCTTCCCCTGAAGAAGAGGTAAAGTCCTTGGGTGACGCTTACCCTTTGCCTAATGTCCCATAACTTAAATGCTATGGTATAAAATGAACAATACTTAAAGACTAATATAAAGTCAATATATCTTATATGTGATGATGAAAGAATAATATATAAAGAAAAACAAATATATTTTCTTAATATATGTATAAATACTCATAAACATATTCAAAAAATATGTTAAAAAACTTATGATAATTAGTCCTCATTTCTACCACTACTCATGTGCTCATAGTACAAGATGTAATAAATCCTCATGGCATTTATTAACATCTTCTTCTACTTCTCATTCTGTATTCCCTTTGCCTTCCACAAGTATGTCAGCTGGTCACGATTCTTTACAGGAAGGCTCTGGGTCATTCCTAGTCCTACCTAGGTTGAATTATTATAACTTCCCATTAACCTTAATCATAGGGCACGATAATACTAGACACAACCTAAGGGATCTTCTGTATTCTAGACATACTCCACCTTACCTCTACTGTGGAGTAGTAGTCCAATTTCACCTCACTAGTCTGAATCAATCACCCCAGCCAAGACTATAACTCCCTTCTCAGACTGTTGACTTAGATGCATGAGGAGCCCAAAGTATCCTGGTGGCAGTCTTAGCTTTGAGTTTAACGGAATCACTGTTAGTGTCCTGGTGGAAGCATTCCTTTCTCTGGAACTAAGACGTATAGGTCAGCAGAGCATAAAGTTGCAGGAACAAGAAGCAAAAATTTGTTAGTGGGTCACCAGGGGTAATGTTGAGTGGTGCCAAGAATTCACCCTGGCCCTCAAAATTAATGTTCTTTTCACAATCAAATGCATTCATTCTATCCCAATAGCCCCTAAAGTCTTAACTTGTTCCAACATCAACTCCAAAGTCCCAAGTCCAAAGTTCCATCTAAACCAGATATGGGTGATATTCAAACCATGATCCATTCTGAGGCAAATTCTTCTTCAGTTTGTGAGCCTGTGAATTAATAAGTTACCTGCTTCCAAAATACAATGGTGGGACAGGCATAGGATAGACATTCTTATACCAAAGGAACAGTTAGCCAAGAAGAAAGGTGTAACCATTCCCAATTAAGTCCAAAGCCCAACAAGGAAAACAACATAAAGTCTTAAAGCTAGAGAATAATGTCTGCACACATGAGGGTAGAGTTTGGGCCCCCAAGGCCTCAGAAAGTTCAACCCCATGACTTTGCTGGGCTTGGTATACCCAGCATATCTTAAGGGCTAGAATCATATGCCTATAGCTTTCCCAGTTTGGAGTTGCATGCTGATGGCCCTACAGTTTGGTCTCTTGAGACCAGTCCTACTCTCAGGGATCCACTATGCCTTGCCTGGTTGGGGACTCTCTGACATGGCGTATTAGTCTGTTTTACACTGCTGATAAAGGCATACTGGAGACTGGGCAATTTACAAAACAAGGAGGTTTAATTAGACTCACAGTTCCATATGGCTGGGTAGGCCTCACAATCATGGTGGAAGGTGAAAGGCGTGTCTCCTGTGGTGGCAGACAAGACAAGAGTGAGAACCAAGTGAAAGGGGTTTCCCCTTATAAAACCATCAGATCTCGTGAGACTCATTCACTACCACAAGAACAGTATGTGGGAAACTACCCCCCTGATTCAATGATCTCCCACTGATTCCCTCCCACAACATGAGGAAATTACGGGAGCTACAATTCTAGATGAGATTTGGGTGGGGAGATAGCCAAACCATATCATTTCACCCCTCAAATATCATGTTCACACAATCATGCTTTCCCAACAGTCCCCCAAATTTTTAACTCGTTTCAGCATTAACTCAAAAGTCCACAGTCCAAAGTATCATCTGATACAAGGCAAGTCCCTTCCGTCTATGAACCTGTAAAATCAAAAGCAAATTAGTTACTTCCTAGATACAATGGGGATACAGGCATTGGGTAAATACAGTCACTCCAAATGAGATAAGTTGGCCAAAACAAAGGGGCCACAGGCCCCATGCAAGTACAAAATCCAGTAGGGCAGTCAAATCTTAAAGTTCCAAAATGATCTCCTTTGTCTCCACGTCTCACATCTGGGTCACACTGATGCAAGAAGTGGATTCCCATGGTGTTGGGCAGCCCTGTTCCTATGGCTTTGCAGGGTATAGCCTCCGTCCTGGCTGCTTTCATGAGCTGACGTTGATGTCTGAGGCATTTCCAGGCCCATGGTGCAATCTGTCAGTACATCTGCCTTTCTGGGGTCTGAAGGACAGTGGCCCTTTTCTCACAGCTCTACTAGGCAGTGCCCCAGTGGGGACTCTGTGTGGGGGCACCCATCCCACATTTCCCTTCCAAACTGCCCTAGCAGAGGTTCTCCGAGTGCCCCACCCCTGCAGCAAACTTCTGCCTAGACATCCAGGCATTTCCATAAATCTTCTGAAATCTAGGCAGAGCTTCCCAAGCCTCAATTCTTGATTTCTGTGTACCTGTAGACTCAATAACATGTGGATGCTGCCAAGCCTTGAGGATTGAACCCTCTGAACCCATGACCCAGAGCTGTACCTTGGCCCTTTTTAGCGGCTAGGATGCAGAGCACCATGTCTCTAAACTGCACACAGCAGAGGGACCCTGGACCAGGCCCACAAAACCATTTTTTCCTCCTAGACCTCCAGGTCTGTGATGGGTGGGGCTACCACAAAGGTCTCTGACATGCCCTGGAGACATTTTCTTCATTGTCCTTGTGATTAACATTTGGCTTCTAGTTACTTATGCAAATTTCTGCAGCCAGCTTGAATTTCTTCTCTGAAAATGGGATTTTCTTTTTTATCTCATTGTCAGGCTGTAAATTTTCCAAACTTTTATTCTCTGCTTCCCTTATAAAACTGAGTATTTTTAACAGCACCCAAGTCACCTCTCAAATGCTTTACTGGTTAGAAACTTCTTCCACCAGGTACCCTAAATCATCTCTCTGAAGTTCAAAGTTCCACAAATCTCTAGGTCAGGGGAAAAATACTGCCAATCTCTTTACTAAAACATGACAAGAGTCACCTTTGCTCCAGTTCCCAACAAGTTCCACATCATCTGAGGCCACCTTACCCTGGATTTCATTGTCCATATCATTAACAGAATTTTGGTCAAAGCCATTCAACAAGTTTCTAGGAAGTTCCAAATTGTCTCACATTTTCCTCTCTTCTTCTGAGCCCTCCAAACTGTTTCAACTTCTGTCTGTTACCCGTTCCAAAGTCGCTTCCACATTTTCATGTAACTTTACAGCAGCGCCCCACTCTACTGGTACAAATTTACTGTACTAGTCCTTTTTCACACTGCTCATAAAAACATACTGGGAACTGGACAATTTACAAAAGAAATAGATGTAGTGGACTCACTGTTCCACATGGCTGGAGAGGCCTCACAATCATGGTGGAAGGTGAAAGGCCACATGATGGCAGACAAGACAAGAGTGAGAACCAAGTGAAAGAGGTTTCCCTTCATAAAACCATCAGACCTCATGAAACTTATTTACTAGCATGAGAACAGTATGGTGGAAACCATCATCATGATTCAATTATCTCCCACTGTGTCCCTCCCACACCATGAGGGAATTATGGGAGCTACAATTCAAGATGAGATTTGGGTGAGGACACAACCATACCGTATCACATGCCCTCATTCCTACAGATCTATACGTCATTGCCATACTTGAGGCTGTCTGGGTGAGTTTGCCCCTGTGACAAGTATGTGACTGGGTCCCCAGGGTTTCTGTGAAATTCTTTTAACTCTAGGTGAAGGCCACCATGGTCTTACAGCCCACTCACTCTGCATGCCTCCAGAATAAACACCATACAGCCAAGGTTTAGAGCTTGTACCTTCCAGAGTGGTTGGTCAAAGCTCCCCTGGGCCCACTGGAGCCATGGCTGGAGTGACTGAAGGGCACTTTGCTGGAATGTGGGAAACAGAGTCCCTAGATAATCCTCAGCAGTGAGTCTGGGCAGGGGTGGGGGCACTCTGGGTCTATCTCTGGAAACCATTCTGCCCTCTCAGAGCTCTGGGCTTATGATGGAAGAGAAAACCTTGAGGTGTTCTGAAATGCCTTCTCTGTCTTTCATCCAGTGTTTTGAAGAATAGCACCTGGCCCCCTTCTGTCCGTGGTAATCTATTTAGCAAAGGGTAGTTTGGCCACCCCCTTAGTTTGATCTCATAAACACACTTTTCATTCTTTACATGGCCAGGCTAAAAGTACTCAAAAATGTTACTTTCTGCCTTAATTTAATGTTAAGTTCTGTCTTTAAATCATTCTTTCCTCTCTCATTTTACTTCAAATGGCTTAAAGAAGCCATGCAGCATCCTAAATGCTGTGGTTCTTAGATATTTCTTCTGTCGGGTATCTTAGGTCATTGCTCTTAAGTTCTACTTTCCACAAAGTCCTAGGATATGAACACAATTCTGCAAAGTTATTTGCAACATGAAATAGCGCTCTCTTTTTTTGTCACTTGCATCAGTTCTGAGAAAGATTCATGTTATTCTTCAAAGAAATTTACATTAACTCTCCTCTGGTGTGCATTCCATAATCCTGTATGACAAGGACTACCTTTATTCTAAAATCCAATGCCTTGTTCTTAAGTTTGATCTGAGACTGCGTAAGAGCAGCCCTTACTGTTCATATTTCTATGAACATTCCAATTACAACCACTTAAAAACTCTCTAAGAAGTTTCAGACTCTACTTACATTTCTTTTCTTCTCAGCTCTCACCAGAATTTCTCTTAATACTGTGCTCATGGTGATCTAGGTTTTTTCTAGCTTCCTCCTCTAAATTCTTCCAGTCTCATCCATTACCCAGTTTCAAAGTCACTTTCACATTTTCAGGTGTTTGTTATAGCAACAACTCCAATTGGTGTCAATTTTCTGACCAATTAGTCCATTTTGTGCTGCTGTAATAGAATACCTAAGACTGGGAAATTTATCATGAGGAGAAATTCGTTTGACCTATAGTTCTGGAGGATGAGCAGTCCAAGATTGAGAAGCTTTATCCAGTATGAAACTTCTTTCTGCATGATTCCATAGGAGAAGGTATAAGGACAAGAGATAACGTACATGCAAAAGGGAAAATAGCTTTTCTTCCATCTTGTTGTTGTTCTCTTTTGGCTTCCAACTGATTGTATGGTGCCTACCCACACTAAGGGTGGATCTTCCTCATCCAATCCACTGACTCAAATGCAATCTTCTCTGAAAAAACCCTTAAAGACACATTGAGGAGTAATGCTGTACCAGTTCTCTAGGTATTCCTTAATTCAGTCAAGTTGACACTTAAAATTAACTAGCACACCCTTGTTTCAATGTCTTATAATATTCCATTCCTTTGTAGCATCTTACATGCACACACACACACACACACACAGACGCGCACACACATACTTATATTCTTTTGTTTTACATTTCTCTGCTGCATAATGTCTTTTTTATATAATAGAATGTACAATCTTTAAATTTCATTTGAAAATAAATTTCAATTTCATTTGAAAATAAATTTCAATTTTATTTTGCATTCTTATTTGGAAAGCAACTTTAGTATATTTATAATTCTGAAATAAGAATTCAAAAATACAATTTTCCTAATTCTGTTGTATCTCTAGATCATAATGCAATGTATATACACAAGGCAAAAGCAAAAATAAAAAATAAAACTGATTTGCTACATGAAATCTCTCTCTTTTTGTTACACGCGTCAGTTCTGAGAAAGGTTCATGTTATTCTGCAAAGAAATTTACATTAACTCTCCTGATTTGCACTCCATAAATTGGCTAAGTCTTCTTGCCTATGTGATTTTTTTAAAGTAATGCTGTTTACTTTTGGTTCTACTCTCTAAATTGAAAACAGTGAAGTATATTAGAAAATTCAATATCAGCAGAACCCCCAGTTTAGTATTGAAAATGACTCGAAAGATCATAACCAGCTACCAGGTCACTCTTTATAGAATTATGTATTGTATTTCTGTCTTTTCTGTGTAAAGGTCTATGTGATTACTATAAATATCTAATCAATAAACATTTATTTTGGACTTAATGACAGACCTCTGCTAGGTGCTTGGTGTCGAAAGATAAATATGATAGGGCCATTGGGGTAAAATTGTTTTACTATAGTAAGAAAAAACACACACTGAGTTTTAAAAACTCAAAATATTCTAAGTGTGATGAGATTACAGAGGAGTGAACAAATGATCTCTGCCTGAGATCAGAAATGAAAGGGTCCACACAAGTGGCATGGACCTGGACATCAACAGTGAGGCAAATGTCCTCCAGGTTGCAGAATCACCTGTTCAAGAGCACAGAGGCATGAAAGAGCCTCATCATAAACAGTAAATAAGTATGAGTAGTTACAGCATGGGGTCTCTGGCAGCACAGTTGGAATCTAATCTGCAAGGCACATTTGAAATCTATTCATGTCACGCTGTTCTTAGCATGTCAATGAGTTTAGATGATTTTTTAAAAAACAGGGATAGAAACTCATTAGAGCTTTATGTGTTTTTGTTCTGTTTTGTTTATTTCCATTTTATTTTTGTAATCAATGAAAGTAATAGGATCAATCTTTTGAATTGGCTCAATGATTCCTTTATTCCTATGTTAAAGGAACTGAAGGGGCTGAAGGAGAAAGCAGATAGGATTCATTTCAGCTTTCCAGTTGTGAGAAGGTGAGGACCTCAACCTGTTAAGACAATGACAGAGTGATAAAAAGCAACAGCATATGCAATTAAAAAGCAAGAGCATATGCAATTCCTATACATATGGAAAATTTTAAAAACATTTTCTAGAGGCCATACATTAAATATAATCTGCTTATATTTATCTATTATCTATGTCTTCCTATCAAGTTTATTTAATGCTCCCAATGTAAATAATGCATTGAATACAAAACTGTCACACTAGAAGTAGCATTTTACAAAATAAATAATTATGTAACATACTTTTTTACTGTTCATTGAAAGTAGCATCTAGTGTATAGTATACAAATGTAAATACTTATTGATTGAAAGAAGACATGAATGAATTAACAAAATTTATTGAAAGAAGACATGAATGAATTAACAAACTCATGACTACTTTAACTGAAATTGTGAGTTAGTGGGGCTCAGTTCCACCCTCACCTTGCTACCACTTTGTACAAGAATGTCTTTAAGTAAAAATAAGAATGATTTCAACATCTCTGGCCTTCAAGCATTGGATTGTAAAATGGGAACATTGTGCCAGATGATTCTTAAAATTTATCCCAAGCCTTTATATTATTAGTCTTAATTAAATCAAATAAATAAGGGATGATTACTACATGATACATAAAAGAGCAGAAGCAAGCCCTCTGTAGTTATATCATGAAATTAAGGTGGCTCGCCTGGTCTGGGCTTCAGAACCCATATGCTTGTTGTATAGAAATTCAGAAGACTAAACAATAAAACTCACATAATTTTACCAAACACAAAAGGATAAAAACCCACATAATTTTACCAAACACAAACACTAAAGGATAATGGTTTTTAAGGTATATATACCACACATGCACACATAGATATAAACACATTCACACAGAAGGAAACCATTTAAAGTTACCATATAAAAATGAAAGCAAATAAAAATAAGTTAGTAAATTAAGCTTTCAATAGATAGACACAGATATAACACATGAAAAAAGTAGATTAAGAAAGATTGCAGCTGGTACACACACACACACACACACACACACACACACACACACACACACAATAGAAATGACCAAAAACCATATGCTGTTAAAGTTCAAGCATAAAATAAAAAGTACAAACAATTAGGATATGTGCTGGTGAGAACGTTAGAAAATATACCTTGTTGATAGGAATGTAAAGAAGTAAAATTTCTGGTAGTCACCTTGACAATGCAGCTCAATATGTTGAATCTATATGCTTTTTGATCCAACTTTGGCAATAGTAAGAATTTACCAATAGCAGAATTTTTTGTAATAGAGAAAATAAACAAAATCCTCTTAACAAAGTGTCCACGGAAAAGAAATTCGTTAAAAATTGTGAGATGGATTTTTATGTGCTTTTATAAAATACCCATTCAGTATATTTAATGAATAAAATAAGGTTCAAGAAATTACACTGGAAAACAACAAAATTTAATCAGAGATGAAAATACTATGTAAAGCAAATAGTCATTACAAATTGTAAAGTACTACTCACTTTGTTACATTCTCAGTCAAAATATTTTTATTTTTGTTAAGCTTTCATGTAATTTTAAATTAATGCAATTGCACCATACAATAAGTATAAATTGTGTGCAAGTATGCTAAGGTTGTTTTGTATTGGGGAAAAATTAATGTGTAGTTAGTTATATCTGTTTCATGTTAATAAAAACTGAGATACAGCTTAGTGGGTAAGTATACTAGATATATAGAGATAATGTGATAAAGATAAGTCAATGCAGAAAGGGTAGTTAAATCCCACAGGAGTCCTAACAGTGGCTTAAAAAGTCATACATGACCATTTTCTCTGCCACCTCTTCCATCTGGTTTTTGATCCACAGTGAAGGTGGCTCTGATTTTCCTGAGGTTTCCCTCAACACTTCCAGAACCTCTTTTACCCAGAGCTGCCTCTGCATGGAATTAAAACTCACAGAAGCAGTGAGTAGAATGGTGGTGTATTACGGTTCTCTACAGGGACAGAACTCGTGGATTAATGTATGTATGAAAGGGGGTTTATTAAGGAGTATTGATTCACAAGATCGCAAGGTGAAGTCCCACAATCGGCCACTTGCAAGCCGAAGAGCAAGGAAGCCAGTTCAAGTCCCAAAACTTCAAATGTAGGGAAGCTAACAGTACAGCCTTCAGTCTGTAACTGAAGGCCTGAGAGCCCCTGACAAACCACTGGTATATGTTCAAGAGTCCAAAAGCTGAAGAACTTGGAGTCTGATATTTGAAGACAGGAAGCATCTAGCACAGGAGAAAGATGAAGGCCAGAAGACTCATCAAGTCAGCTCCTTCCACCTTATTCTGCCTGCTTTATTCCAGTTGCACTGGCAGCTGATTAGATGGTGCCCACCCAGACTGAGGGTGGGTCTGCCTCTCCCAGTCCACTGACTCAAATGTTAATCTCCTTTGGCAACACCCTCACAGGCACATCAGTAAAAATAATTTGCATCCTTCAATCCAATCAAGTTGACACTCAATATTAAACATCACAAGTCCACCTGTTGTCAACTTTAACCCATACACGTCTCCTGAAGTCATACATAATCTCCAAATAAAGACAATAATAAGGTCATAATTACACCTACCATAATACAGCTATCCCTTGTACAACCCAAAGCATGCTAATCCTTAATCTAAATGCTATTACAGAAAGTTAACAATACTTAATGCTGATATGAATTCAATAAATCTTGTGTCACATGATAAAGAAAATGAAGATATTTTTCTTAGTACAAATGTATACATGCACAAACATATTCTTAACAAAATAAAGAAAAAGTGTTCATGACAATTACAGTACTTATTTCTGCAACTGGTCACGTGGTCATGGCTGGTATGGATGATGACCTTCTTCTACTACCCATTCTGTATCCCCTTTTTCTTCAACAAGCACCTCAGCAGGTCATGTTTTTTTTTACCTAGTGGAGTGACCCAAACCTTCATTTCCGAAGAGTCTGGGCCAATTGTATCTGCCTGGATTGGGTGGTTGTAGTTTCCCATTGATCTTAATCAGAGGCCATGGTAATACTAAGAGATGCCCTAAGAGATTTCCTGTATTCCACACGTACTCTTCTTTACCTCCTTTGTGGAGTAGCAAACTGATTTCATCTTGATTATCTGGGCCAATCACGCCAGCCAACGCTGTAACTCCCTTCTTAGCCTGTTGACTTAGAGTTAGCAGGAGCCCAAAGTGGCCAGGTGGCAATCTTAACTTCCAGTTTAATGGAATCGTTGTTGTGTCTCCTGGTGTCAGCATTTCCCCCTCTGGAACTAAGACCACTAGGCCAGCAGGATGTAATGTCACAGAAACAGGAAGTAAGAATTTTGCTAGTGGATCACTAGGGGGTGATGGTGAGTGGTACTGTGTCCACCCTTTGATTCCTAGACTGGTGAATCCCGGTTATGGGAGAAACAGTACCATATATTGGACACTGATTCAGAGCATACACAACCTTCTGGAGAACTGATTGGATTGAAGGCAGAACCAGGTGGAGGTAATAGGATCATGGGAGCTGTTTCTCCCATGCTGTTCTCGTGATACTGAGTGCATTTTCATAAAATTTGAAGGGGCTTTTCCCTTTTTGCTCAGAAATTCTCCTTCCTGCTGCCCTGTGAAGAAGGTGCCTTTCTTCCCCTTCACCTTCCACCCTGATTGTAAGTTTCCTGAGGGTTTCCCAGCCATACTAAACTATGAGTCAATTAAATCTTTTTTCTTTATAAATGACCCAGCCTCGGGTATTTCTTCACAGCAGTATGAGAACAAACTAATACAGGTGGTTAAGGGAAACTGAGTGGGCAGACTAGGGAGATGTTGCCCAAAGTATACAAAATTTCAGTTAGATGGGAGAAATAAATTCTGGACGTCTAACACACAACATGGTGACTCCAGCTAATAGTAGTGTATTGTATTCTTGAAAATTGCTAGGAAAGTAGATTTTAAGTGTTCTCACTACATAAAGTGACACATATGTAAGGGAATGCATAAGTTAATTAGCTCAGTTTAGTTATTCCACAATGTATGCGTATTTCAAAACATGCTCTACACGAGACATACATACAATATTGTCAATTAAAGAATAAATAAATTAGGGGGAAAAGGAAAGTGCAAAAAAACTATTCAGGTCTCTATATAAATGAGATTTTACAAAATTGCTTTTCCTGATTACTATATGGAAGTCTCTCACCTCGAATGTTTCTCCTCCCATTCCCTTCTAGATGGGATATAAGATTTCAGGAGCTGGCCTCTCAATTTTGTTCATGGTGGTTCCCTAGCATCTTGGATAGTGTGCCGAGCACTTCATACGCTCACTAACTTGAGTGGAGTAATTACAAACTATTAAATCATTTGTGCATTTGTGTCTGTGTAAATGTATTGTCTGACCATATAAGATATTACATGTGTGAGTTCTCAAATGTATTGTCTGACCATATAAGATATTATATGTATGAATTCTCAAAATTGAATCTAAAAAGTGAAACACTATGCTTTCTATTAGTGTTTTCAACATAAATTGTACAAAAAATATTGACTTAAATTTAAATTAATTCATCTAGGTAATGTATACCTGTTTAATAAGTCTATTTATCAGAATTTTATTATGATATGAATGTTTGTTTGCAAAATACTGATATTACCTTATGTTATGACTATAATTTTGCAACATAGAAATAAATTATGCTTTAATAAGTTGTTAATTTCCACATGTAGTTTAACATGTACATATCTGTACACTAAAATGATGTGTTATGAACTGACCTGAATCCTCCTGAAATTCATATGTAGAAGCCATGAATGTGACTGTATTTGGAGATAGACCCTTTCAGGAGGTAATTAAGGTTAAATAAAGTCCTAAAGATGGGTCCTAATCCAATAGAACTTGTGGCCTTATGAAAAAAGGGGGATACACCAGAGAGGAGCTCCTCTCGCTCTCTCTCTGTCTCTCTCTGTCTCTGTCTCTCTCCGTCTCTGTCTCTCTCTCTCTTTCCTTCCCTTTCTCTCTCTCTCTCTCTCTCTCTCTCTCTGTCTCTCTGTCTGAGCACAGAGGAAAGGGAATGTGAGAACACAGTGAGAAACCAGGAAGAGAGCTCTCATCAGAAACCCAATTTTTTGCTCTTTGATCTCAAACTGCTTGTGTCCAAAACTGTAAGAACGTAGATTTCTATTGTTTAAGACACCCAGTCTGTGGTATTTTGTTACTGTAGCCTGAGCTGAGCAATACAATATCCAAATCAGATCTCATGTGAACTCTAACTCACAGTCATTTACATGTTAGTGATCACTTGTTTAGTTGGAGTTTATATCATGTGGGCAGCTCCTGATGCCTCTTCATCATAGTTTTGTCATACTCAGTGATCAGTTTATCTTTTCTTTGCTTTATCATAGTTTTATAAATATTTATTCCCTTTGAGTGACAGTATAAGATATAGAATTTAGTTATTACTATAAAATAACTTTTAGTGCTGGCTTTAACTGTTACTAAAAATACACTAATTTGTTACTGATCAAAGCAGTGTTATATGGGAACTTGAAGTGACTTGAAACTCTCCATTGCAAATTCTGCACTCTAGTTCTCACCACTTATACAAGAGTGTTTTCTCTAAGAGCCGCATTCTCTCTGCAGATATAACGATTTAGAGTGGTTATATTGTCATTCCCTGGATTCGAGTGATAAGAGAATAAATTTCAAGCTCACTGCTACATACAAGACTACTTCAGATTGTTTGCAAATCATTGACTGTATTACTTCCTTGTGGCACATTAAACATGCCCCAACCACAACCTCCTGCTCTTACCTCCTGGGTATTTAGTGTTTAATAGTGTCAGGAACAGCTGGTGTGCTATCCAAGCACTGAAAAAGGTAGTCCTCGGAGATTTTCATGCTCCAGGCAACTGACCGAGACTTCTTAATGGAAAGAGTACAAAATGTCTGTCTTTTGCATGAGTTTTGTGGCAGTCATGAAGCAGCTGACAAAACAAGCTGGTATACTGGTGTTTAACTGCATTCTTGTAAACACCCAAAAAGGCCATCTTTAAGAACTTTTGGAGAATTTACGTTGGAATCTGCTCTTTCACTAAAGAAGGATTAACCTATATTGTAATTCAGTGAACAATTACTTTTAATTCTATAGATACAACTGAAGAAATGTGATAGGAATACAGTTATTCTTGCTATCTAGTGATCCTTTTAAGTAGCTCAAAGTGGGTTGTATGAAAAAATATTTGCAACTTCGATGCATTAATGATTTCCCAATTCACTCCTTTAAATATTTGAGCTTTAAAAATAACTGACATAAACAATTTAATACAACTAATAGAAGAAAATATTTGTTCAGCATAGTGGAGGTTCATGTAAACATTAAAAACAAAAATGTAAAAGTGAAGACAATATGTGTTCATCTTTGCTTTCCCCACTGTACATTGCAATGTGGTGTTAGTTTGGCAAATTTTATTAATGTTGTCACTAAATATTTCTTATTTCTCAAGTATTTTAATTTCCTATTTGTAACTAAGTATAATACGTTCCTTTCCTTCAAATATATCCAACATGTAGAACAATGTATAGTTTTTCAACTGTAATATTTATATCCAGAATTAGGGCAGCAGTGAATATTTGTAGACTTTGCCTATATAACACATGTGTAGTGGAGGGATAGTAAACATCCTGATGAATATTCTGGAGGAAAATACTGCTGAGAAGATAGGCCTTTACTCTTAATAAACTGTCTATTTCTATAGCATTATAGAAAGGTAGTTTTAATGAATCTTTAATCCAGGTACCCAATGCTTCATAGAAATAAATGTTGGTCAAATTGTGATTAATGATAGTGATGATGTTGATGATGATGATGGTGATGATGATGGATAATATTAGTCTTCACTCCTGACTTCCCAGTAATGTTTATCTACATTCCCTCTAAAAGTTCCCTCTAAAAGTTTCTTTTCTTGGGAAAGGCTGCTGTAATATGTTTTTCCTCTGTTAATAAAGCCAAGATTCACTCAACCATTTTAAACTGAAAGACCTTGGCATTGAATGTCTACAAAAAGTTATCGTTTCTTACTCTTGTCACAAGCCTAACATTTATTAAAAGAAAATGGTAGAAATGAAAAAGTAATTCATTCTTTTAGCTTCTATAGTAATCTAGGAAGACATAGTTTGTTCTAAATTTATACTCTTAGAGAAAAGGCTGAAAGAGTAATTGAATGAAAAGGAACAATCCTATTTTCCCCAAACAGAACAGTTACTTTGAGTGCCTCCAACAGATTAAGGGAGTTCCACTCACTGTATAAATTTGGATGTACACATGTGTATGTGTATGTATGTATATAGATATATAGAAATATATGTATATATATACACACACATATATATGTCTATTTTATTTGCTCCAATTTGGGTACTTTTGATTTCACTTTGTTCTGAACTCAGAATAGTAACATTGAATAGGACGTTAGGAAGAGATACTCACTTTACACATCTTTAGAGACTGATTTCAATGTGCTTATGAACAGATAAGGAAAATACAGAGAAAAGCTCTCTTCAACTTCTTTTAGTACAGAAAAAATATACCCATGCCAAAAAAAAAAAAAAAAAATTAGGAAAGCTGCAGATCATTTGATTGTTTGTGGTGTCTTCCTATGTCACTGAATCTTTAGGTTCATTCAATCTTGAGGCAAAGAAGTGCTCTTATAGCTATTTTGCTATTCTTTATAGTTTCTCAATTTATCAAATATTCCTTTTCTAATTAAAGGCTTCCTGATGCTAGTAGGTAGTTGTTAATTTTTAAATTGCAATTGCAAATTACTTAACAACCTCTAATGTTCAGTACACTCTAAACCTTTTAGTCTCTCTATTGATATCTTAATCATAAAATTAAAACATCAATAGTAAGCAGATGAGCTAATATAAGTGGCGTCCATGCTTTCTTTGGTGGACCAATCAATAAAGGTATCATGATGACTTTCATTTCAATGGTTCATCTCCTAGAAATGGACACAGCTTTTAAAATATATATTTAAAGTTGTGATTTGTACTAACAACTATATCATTGCTCAACATTTTGGTTATAATGGTTAAACTATCCTCAGTGACATCATGTACTCATGGCCTACTTGACATAGGTCAAATACCAAAGGAAAATTGAGTTCAGCAGATAAGAGACATGACCTTGAAAGAGGTAAAACAAAAATGCTGGAGTGATATTGTCTTATTTTCCAGGTGCATATGTACTCCAGGTCAAGGCCACAGATGCAGATGACCCGACCTATGGAAACAGTGCCAGAGTCGTTTACAGCATTCTTCAGGGACAACCTTATTTCTCTATTGATCCCAAGACAGGTAAATTTTTTATTAGAGGCAACATTATCACCAGCCCTTCAAATATTTAAACTTTAATTAAATCTTGGCATGGGGAGTTGCATATTGTAATACAGCCATAAAGCTTCAGTGCAATGTGCATTAAGCAAAGAAGATGGGATCTTACCTTGCTGCTGAAGAACGATTTCCATTTAAGTGAACTTTGTGTAAAATAAAACTTTTAATATATCTTTATAAAGTTCCAATTTGTTAGGTCGGCAGTCATTGTTGGTCTTATTTAAAATTTTCAAAAGTCTACTTAAAAAAAATTCTTCCAGCTATAATAGCTTTTCATTTCATATTTATTGGATGGGTTCGGTTATATTTAGTTTTGGGCTTTAACAACACATGGGAACATCCTGGAGCTTCTACTGCTATATATATAAGGGTTATGAATGCTTGGTTTAGATTAATAGAGACTTATGCTTATAGTGGGAGAAGGGAGAGACTTGACAATCTTGCAATACCAAAATCATTGATTCTGTTTGCCTATGTTTTCAAATACAGTCCCACTGTTAATTAAAAATAGCAGTTTTCAAATTCAAATATAATATGAGTAGCATACGAAGGGCAGGAGGCTATGCACGTGGAATATTTTGTCTTTCCTTTTAAATAAATGAGGAAGCTCTGTTTCTAAACAATCAATATCTGAACATTGAATACTTTGCTAAGAAGACTCGACCACTTGACCAGTGATCAAAGTAGGCCTTCCATGTCACAGTTGAAGCAGAAATCCCACAACAATGGTTATTTTGTCAATGATTATATACTACATTCGAACATATTGCAAACTGAATTTAATATGATGCATCATGTGAACTTAAAATAATGGAAAATTGTTCTCATACTGAACTAATAAGTTACATTTTAAAGTTGTAAATTAATTTTTAAATACCAACATGCATTTGAAAAGTACATATTTCAGGCCGGGCGCAGTGGCTCAAGCCTGTAATCCCAGCACTTTGGGAGGCCGAGGCGGGTGGATCACGAGGTCAGGAGATCGAGACCATCCTGGCTAACATGGTGAAACCCCGTCTCTACTAAAAATACAAAAAACTAGCCGGGCGTGGTGGCGGGCGCCTGTAGTCCCAGCTACTCGGAGGCTGAGGCAGGAGAATGGCGTGAACCTGGGAGGCGGAGCTTGCAGTGAGCCGAGATCGCGCCACTGCACTCCAGCCTGGGTGACACAGCGCGAGACTCCGTCTCAAAAAAAAAAAAAAAAGTATATATTTCAGACACTATACATTCAAATAAGTTAAACATTTTATAATTGATACTTCCTGAGAGGTATGTGTAAAAATCTGGTATACTAATTAGATATAAGTTAATTAACAATTATTATGTATTAATGTTGCCTGGAAACATAAGGTCTATTGATGTTTCTTAACAAAAGTTGAAGTGCAAAATCTGCAACACTTTTTGTCAACTGAACCTGCCATTCTCTCTTAATTTCTTATCCTCCTCATTAAGCCAATAGGGGGCAGAAGTCATCAAAAAATTAAAGAACTAAAATAGGGAGTCACTCCCCTATGTAAACCTGAAAAACGGGTAGAGTGTAGTAAGGACAGCATCAGTCCTTCAAGAGATCCAGTAAGAAGGGAGTATCAGTACTGAAGAGAATCCAGAATGGCTTAGGACAAAGAAGCTTCTCTGATTTGCATAGACTTTTGGAGAATAAAAGCCAGTCTGTCAAATGTTAAAAGTGAGTGCATGATGAGAAAATTACACCTTACCATGCAAGTGATTTTTCAAGAAATACGGCAGCAAAGATAAGAAAATGTTTAGCAATACCATCTAAAAGGAGCTTTTGTGGTTATTTTTTAGCTGTGAAAAAAAAAATCTTATATTTATTTTGTAGAAAAGGGGGGTAAATTGAAAAAAAAAGATTGGGGAAGTTGTCCAACGAAGTTTATGATCCTACAGTGTTCCAGAGGAATTAAGAAGGCCTGGAGAATAGGCAGAATATATGAAAATAATGAAGGAAAATTATCTAAAATATTTCATTTCTTCAGATGGGGCCACTATGGGTTTTTTTTTTTTTTTTCTTGTATAGTTATATATCTTTTTGAGGTGTGCTATAATGGGTAATCTGACCGGAAATGAAAGTATGGACAATGCAGTTCTCTTAGATCCCTTCAGCCTATGAAGAATATTCCTGAAAGGCAAGAGGAATAAAAAAATGAGAAAAGTATGTGTATAGAGATTGGTGAAGAAAAAGAATATTAAAGATCACTCATTGGATTATAATGATAAACTCTAAAGTAGGTGAGTTTATATACTCAGAATAAGAGTGAGTATTCTCTTAGAGAGAATTAAGGACTTAACATTAAGCATTTAATATTGGTAAAATAACTGTAGATGAAACCATATCTAACCTTTAAAAAGCAAGACAAAAATCAAACAAAGATAAATTTAAATGTAAAGAAAGGGTTAAGAATATAATTGTTATGGTCAAATGAATACCAAACAACTTTATGAGCCAAAAAACGTACTCTTCCCTAGATTTCACTTGGCCAATATCGACTTTCAGTATATTCTAGTATCTTTAAAAAGTTTGTTTTACCATACAGTACATGAATATGTAATGTAACTTTTATAATTTTGTATTTATGTTTTATATAATGTTTATTATTTAGAACTAAGAGTGAAACAATTCTGTCGTAAGCTATGTAATAGACTTTTGAAGCATTGATTTTCACTGGAGACAGAAGTCTTGATATTAACAATGCCTCAGACCACTAGGCAGGAAAAGAGTGGATGATGAAGCACTTCATTAAGAGAATGAAAACTAGCTCTTCATGCACAGAAACCATTAAGAAGACTTTTTGTCAAATTTATCACCTTGTGGTAGATAAGAGTAAATCAAAAATCAAGGATAATTGCAATTTCTCAGAAATAGGCTCCATTTGTTCCAGCCATATAGCTTCCCTTTATGATTTCTTTGCTGTTATTAAATAAAATGCATGAAAAACTAATATTATCTGAAATTTTCCACATTTGAGTGTAGAAAACAGCTTAAAACAACTCTGAAAAGTTTCATCAAAACCTCTGGTGCCTAAATATTTATGAAGAGATAAAGAGATCATTTTGTGTTTCATCTGAAATGAGAAAATAAAAAGATTTCTGTATTGATACTGTTGTTTGACAAACATTCCCAGCATCTCTCTTTAAATGGATATGGCAAGTTTATTTCTAAACAATATAAATTGATACATTCTACACAGTATAAACTCATTTATTCCATGAAATGAACCAATAAATAATAGTTCTTTAAAAATCATTGCATTCGACAACTTTTTGTCTTAACTATGAAATAGTTTACTCTGAGTTAAAATCCAAATGCATTCATTTATATGCTTTAGATGATTAGTAAATGACATTTAAAGCACCCAACATGTAGTTACAACTATAAAAACATTAAACAATTATCTTTATTATACTTAACATTTATAAAGCATTAAAATGTTTTTATATTAACATATTGTATTATTTAATTATACAAATTATTTCACTTAATGTTTATAAAATATTTATAAATCTCTATAATCTATAAAACATTAAACAAGAGCAAAAATATTATAATATTTAATTCAGTGATTGAAATCAGGATGCTGAACATCTCAATAGTTTTGATAATAGAGTTGCTCCATTTAAGAAAACAAATGTCAGTATAAATGATGAACTCTTATGTCTTAATTTATTATTATAATTCTGTTAATGCATTTAAATTTTCCCTAAATGATTCTAAATAACTAGTCTGAGTTCAGTAACTAGGTATTGCCATATTTCACATCATATGGTAATGGTATGCTGTATTCTAAATGATCTAAGCTCTACTTGAGAATGCATTAATTTTATTTTACCTCAATATCCTCTTGTTAATCTATAAAATTGTTTTCCTATCAAGGTAAAATACACGTTATATAAAATTGACCATTTTTACCATTTTAAGTGGACAATTCAGTTGCATTAAGTATGTTTACATTTTTGTCAAACCATTACACCATTTAGCCAAAACATTTCCCTCCATATCTCTTAATTTACATGTATTGTAAAAAATATGTCCTTTACAAATGATTATTTTACACGTTTCTACATGTATTTATAGAATTCATATTAAGAAAACAATTGAGTGAGAATAGAGTTGCAGGAGATACTTTAAAAGTTTTTTATTTCCTGTTCTGATATTTCTTGCTGTGTGATCCTGTTCTAAATTCTGCTTAGGGAAACATGATAAAGTTTGCCCACATGACTAATACTTTCCCAAGATTTTTGCTCTTGAGTCTATCAACCTTTCATTCAGAGATAATTATCTTCAAGTCTATCTCCCAACGAAACCTCCTCCTATAGCTTGACCGATATTATTCTTGTATGTCTTCTAAAATATGTTGGTGTTATAAAAGCTTCCTATTAAAATTAAAGCATGGGCCAATAACTTTATATTTTGAGCTAACACTTTATGATACTATACACATACTTATGCTTATGATTTGAACATTCTTTTAAAAAATTTATTTTGTATATCCCATATTATAACATGATGTTATAAGAGATACACACACACATAATAAATGGTTACTATAGTAAAACAAATTAACTTACCCATCATCTTGCTAATTCATTCTCCCTCAACCGCGCCAGGCTCCTGCTCATGGCAAAGAGAGTTATAATCTACTCATTTAGCAAAAATCCTAAATAAAATACACTATTATTAACTCTAGTCCTCATGTTGTGTATTAGATCTTTTAACTCGTTTATCTTGTATTTTTGCTATTTTGTATCCTTTGACCTACATCTCCCCATTTTCTCTCCCATACCCTGACCCTTATAATCTGTCTTTTATTCTTTACATATTTTACCTTTTTTAAGATTCCACATATAAATAAGATCACACAATATTTTTATTTATGTGCCTGGCTTATTTCACTTAGAACACTGTCCCCCAGGCCAATCCATGTTGTGGCAAATGGCAGGATCTCCTTTTTAAAGGTTGAATAGTATTCCATTATATGTGTATACCACAGTTTCTTATTCTGTTTGTCCACTGATGAACAACTACATTGTTTTCATATGTTGACTATTGGGAATAATGTTGCAATAAGCATGAAAGTGCAGATATCTTTATGAAGTGATAATTTCATTTCTTTTGGGTATAGACCCAGAAAAGGGATTGCTGGGTCATTTGGGGATGGAGGAATCTTTTGATATTAATTCAGAATAAAATCTGTAGACCTGAGTAAGACACCTCAGTTGGTGCTAGTGAAAGAAATTATATCTTCTTTCTTTAAGGGCAAAATAAGAGTCTTTTCCTACACAATAAAGTCACTCTTTTAATACTTTTTGCCAGAATGAATAAGTTGCCAGGGAGCATTAAGGCAAGGATTAATGATGGGATAGCAAAGCAAGGAAATCAAAAGATGCTAATAATAATAAGGAAAGAAAACTGTGTCAAGGAAATAAATAGTTATTAAGATAAATCAGCACATATTGTTACCTATTTTGTAATATTATGATTGTGTAGTAAAATTCCATGCCCAGGAAGGCATTGCAGGCAATCATTTTCTTGTATTCTGCATTGTCAGACTTCAAGTAGATTCTGGGTGAGTTCCATGTACTTTATTTTAGAAATCATGAGATGAACACATCAGCAAAAAGAACTAAGAAAGTTGGGCTTGAAAGGAAAATATTCCAGAGGGATGTGATATATGCCTTTAGCAAGTTGTAGAGCTGTCATGTAGAAGAGGAACTAGATGTATTCTGTGCTGCTTGAGAGGAAAAGAGCTATCAATGCATAGTGTGAGTTACAGGAAGAAAGAATTCTACCTCCATATATATATATGTATAAAAAGATAAGAAAAATACCATACATAAGAGTGATAACTCATTAGATTGTGAGTTTCACATTACTGGATGAGTTAAAGCAGATGACGAGTAATGAACTGGTGGTGTTGGATTTGATTATGTCATTTGGTGCACATGTATCTATAACATGTGACCTCACAGGTCCTTTGTTATTGGGAGACTAAGATGAATCAAGTAGGTCATCAGGTAGATCCCTGTCTAGTAGGGTGAGCTCATGAGGTCTTCAGAAGATTGTATGTGAGTTTTCTGGTATATCATTCTCTGATACATAATGCTACTACAGGACACTAGACTGACTGAAGGGATGAGAGCTTCCGGAGGAAAGAACTCCTGGAGGAAGTGACTCATAAGTCCTATAGGAGAGTGAAGGCATGGTACAGTTAGAAAGTTGGACAACATGGCCTCTAAATTTCTTACTGAAGATAACCTGATAACTCTTCTTGTCCTTCAAATACATTAGCAAAAAGTTTAAAAAATCATATACCTAATCTGTGCAATGATGAACATGACACTTGAATAAATATTATTCAGGAATGTACTCGTATTTTCTAAAAATCCATTTTACATTTTAGGCTAATTTAAGACTAAAATGAAATGAAACTCAGTAATTTTTCACAAAAAATAATGCAGAATCTGGTCTCTCATAACTCTAATATAACTGAGCCATGGAATTGAAAACAGAAACTTATATTCTCACTGCTGAAGTTAAGTTTTGAGTGCCATCGTTACTCTTTTTATCCTTCAACTTATTAGCTATCTCTAACATACTTGTGCATTAAAATACTGTTTTTAATGTTTCCTCCAAATCTTTATTAAAAACAGTTAACGATGACTTGGTAAACACTGGAGTCTATATTTAACTAGGAGAGATCTCATTCAGGTCTAATCAACAACATTTTCATGATACGATAGCTATAATACCCCTAGGTAAATACTAATAACTCCACCTTCAAAATTACATCATGAGTTATTTGGGTCAATAATGATCAAAGTTACAAGAAATATGTTAAATCATAATCTCTCTTGAAGGATAAACACTTATTTTCCATGTGTTACCTCAGCTAGTATTATGCATTACTTTACTTATTTTACTAATATATATTGAGTGCCTACTATATGCCTGGCATTCTGCTAGCTAGCCATTTTCCTGCGAAGAAAAATGCGAAGGGGCAAAAGCCCCTTCCTTCATCAACATACATTCAATTTGGGGAAACATAAAGCAAACAGAATAAACAAGGGAAATATACCGTATTTTCAATAGCCTAAAGACTAAGGAAAGAATGCTAAAGTAGAGAAAAGAATATGAAATATTAAGGAAGAGTATGTATGGTAGACAGAACAATGATTGCCCAAGTATGTTCATGTTCTAACCCCCAGGACCTGTGAATATGTTACATGGCAAAGAAGAATTAAGGTTCTAATCGTAGATAGTGGAGATGAGGTGATTATTATTATTTTACGGATAGACTCTGTGTAATCACAAGGGTTCTTGTAAGCAGAAGAAGGATGCAGAAGGGTCAGAGTCAGAAAATGATATGTCAGACATGAAGATGCTAAGCTGCTACTGCCTTAGAGGAAGGAGGAAGGAGGTCAGGAGCCAAGGAGTGCTACCGTCACCTAGAAGATGAAGAGCATTTAGAAAAAATCACAGCCCTACCCATACCCTGCCCCATGTTGGCCTCCTAACATCTAGAATTGTAAGATAGTAAGTTTATGTTGTTTTAGGCTGGTAGGTTTGTGGTAATTTGTTACAAAAGCAATCAGAAATTAATTTAGAAAGAAATTTTGGATAGAATGGCCAACACAGTCCTGTGAAGATGACTTTTAAAAAAGATCTAAAGGAAGTGGAAGAACTATAAACGAGCACCCCTTGGAAAGAACATTTCTGGCCCGGGAAGACAGTGTGCAAGCCTGCCGTGAATGAGGGAAGGAGTTGTGGAAAAGAAGATCAGAGTTCAGCAGGCAAGTGAAGATTATGTGAGGGCTTTATTCTGAAAGATGTGGACAGTCTGTGATGACTTCAGAGTGGAGGAGCTCTGTGACCTGGCTTATGCTCTGACCTCACCATCATGGCTGCTCTAGGGACAGCAGACTGGTGGCCTAAGTCTCCTTTGAACTATAAACCTCATTGAGAGGAGAATAAAGCCATTTACCCATTGTTCATCTGCCAGTCCCCTAAGTTCGTACAGTGCTGGTCTAAATCTCTAGAATTTGGAGAAAAGCAAAAAAACTTTTTCTCATATGCTATCTACAAAAAGCCATTTTCTTATTTCATGACATTATTCAGAATGATTAAGATAATGTCTGGACTTGCCTCCCCAGATATTTAGCTCCAAAGTAAAAAAGTGATAAGTTGAAAATAGACAACAACTTTTTTCAAGAAAACAAACTTCTTCTTTTGCAAAATAAATAGCTATAGGGTAAAAGAAATCAATGAAATGAATTTTTCAGGGCATGGGTAGAAGATGGGGGAAAACTACAGGAAAAAAATGAGAAGAAAATCTATATTTGGATTATGATTCACAGAGAGTAGAAGAAAAAAGAAAAGATATCACAAAATAATAAATTTACAGTGAACTAAAAAATTATAGTACATATAGGTGGAAAAAGTAACAGAGCTGGATTAAGAACAGGGAAACAGAAAACCAGACATACTCTTGAAGTGGCATCATTCTCTGGGATAATTCCCAAGGTTCCTTTTCCCATGCTGAGGAAATCAAGGATTCAGACACACAAGGAGTGAGGTTAAGAATGGAGGCTTAATAGGCAAAAGAAAGAGAAAGGATCCCCTGCAGAGAGGGGGGACCCGAATGGGTTTCTGCTTTTGTGGTGAAATGCAGCAGGTTTTATAGATAAGCTTGAGGAGGTGATGTCTGATTTACACAGGGCACGAAAGATTGGTCAGACCAGGTGTACTGTTTGCATAAGGTATGAAAAACTGGTTAGGGCTAGGTGTGCCATTTGCACAGCGTGTGAAAATCTGGCCACCCCACCCTAATCTCTTATTGAGACGGGTTCTCTACCTGGCTAGTGTCATGTTGCCTAGTTCTTTACTGTGCATGTGGTGACAAAGAAAAGGGAAGACAGAGCCTCCATGTTGAACATGCCTGGCTCCCAGGCAGCCCTTTTCTCTCCGCACAGCTGCTGGCATTCCCTGGAGCAAGCTTCTAGCTTGCTTATCTATGTCTGCAGTTCAGTTTTTCAGGCTGCTCTTTGTTAGAAAAGAAATGATTTGGACGCTGCTTTTTATTAAAAGGGAAATTTTACCAAGGACTCTTTTACTCTTACTATCTGCCTAAATAATTTCTTTCTATGTCCTTTATCAATCTGAGCCAGACATTAACTAGATGCCAGAAACAGAAAAGCAAATGAAAGGACTTCTCTCTGTCCTAAAGTGGCTTTTGGTCTGGTAAAGAAAGGTAAACAGGCAACAAATCAAAAAATGCACTAAAACATTCTACACGCTATGATTGAATCTTAGGGTGGGTACAGTCATTTCTTCCTGAAGCCATGCTGTGAGTCAGAAAAGGCTTCATAAGAAAAAAACAAAAAAAAGACTAAAGTGGAAGAAACCAGAAAGATGTCCACTAACTGGGCAGGCATTCATTGGGGAACTGAGAGAATGAG
This sequence comes from Papio anubis, assembly GCF_008728515.1. Classification (NCBI taxonomy): domain Eukaryota; kingdom Metazoa; phylum Chordata; class Mammalia; order Primates; family Cercopithecidae; genus Papio; species Papio anubis. Next base: position 21,072,864 of record NC_044980.1, on the reverse strand, counting down.
GACAAGAAGTTTGGAGAAGTTTAGGGGCTCAGTGGACCTGGAGAGAGTGGAATAGCTGGAGCCTAAGCACTCCAATGTGTGCACTTCAAGTGGCATCTTCTCACAAGCTTTGACCATTAGGAGTGGATGATTGGAATGAAGGCACTTCTTGTTGGAGTCTCACAATTCTTACTCTATTTATAGGGGCTAGGTAACATAATAATTCTGTGAATTGCATTATTCAAATGATCCCCTACCAACTTGTCATTTCTTTGAATAAACACCATCTTTAAATATATTTATTCATGTGAAATGGTATGATGGATCCTAGACTAAGTTTCAGGTTATCAATGCTGACATTACTTCTGTCATCTATACCTTAGATAAGTCAGGCTTTCCATTATTCATATAGTCGCTATGCTCCTGGAAATGAATTTAAAAAGCATATCAATCTAATCTAATCTAGTCTAATCTAATCTAATCTATCTATCTATCTATCTATCTATCTATCTCAGTAGTCTCAGGTAATAATAAGAATTAACTTATATTAAGATACAGCAGAACATTTGAAAGAAGTTTGGAATTATGGAAGATAGTCTTCGAAACTGTAGTTGCATTTGTGACTGTCACCAAATAGATGCTAGCAGAAGGTCTGTCACTATATCATTATCCATCTATCTATTTCTATAACTATCTATTTATCTGGACAGAGAGAATTGTGGAATTGTATTTTTTCTGGTTATTTGCAAACCTATATAAAAAGCTATCTACTGGGATCCAGTTAGATTAAAACATTAAGATGCAATTGAACAGAGACAAAATAGGTGTTATCAGAGTTAAGAATAGATATGTATTTTTTCCAGTGTTTCATAAAAATTGTCAAGACCTTTTGCATCACACTCACAGCCCTGCCCTCCTACTCTACCCTGTGTCTTATGAGTGACCTCTCTACTGCTTCTAGCCCTGCTATTAGTGTAATGCTACCAACTGGATGGTAGGTAGAACTCAGACAGAGGAAAGGATTGCATGTGTAGTTTGAAAGTCAATTTCTAGTGATGACCAGGGTGTGCTTCCCCTGCCCCAGCACCACTTCCATTTAAATACCGCTGTTCCAGAGGAAAAATAGTGTAGTTATGTGTATATTTTTTTTGGAGTTGGAATCTGGGTGCTAAACCAAACTCCAAATTTAACATGAGAATCTTTAAACATTGCAGTTTATCTTAATGCAGGAGAAGAATGTTTTCAAGAAGTCATTCTTTTCATAGCTACTCTGTTGTTTATTAATTTCTCAATAATTAAGCAAAAATTGATGGCATTATCTTGGGAAAAGAAGAACTTTGCATCTTAATGTTTTAATCAAACTGGATCCCAGTATATAGTTTTTTTATTTAGGTCAGCAGATAACCAGAAAGGAACAACTCCACAATTCTGTCTCTCTGTCCAGATAGATAGATAGAAAGATAGATAGATAGGTAGGTAGATAGATAGATATGGAAATACACTGATGAATAGTGATAGAAATAATTTTCATATTGGAAATTTTTATGCTAGAAATAAATTAAGAAAGATATACATAACTTTCTTATTGAAAATGAATTAAGATAGACTCGGTCAACAACAGGACAAGACATAATGCAGATGAATCAAACCCAGGTATCCATCTAGAAAATGTAAGCATTGTAAGTCAGGCAGAAGTCACATAACTTAAGGTCTGTAGAACCAGAACACTCATAGGCAGAGATGAAGAATCTTAGTTAAGAGACTTGGAAATGGAGCATCAGGAGCCTGGGCTGAAGAAAGGGCAAACACATTGGATTAAAAAGGTGTCACCCCATCTCTACTAAAAATACAAAATAAGCCAGGTGTGGTGGCACGTGCCTGTAATCCCAGCTACTTGGGAGGCTGAGGCAGGAGAATCTCTTGAATCCGGGAGGTGGAGGTTGCAGTGATCTCAGATTGCACCATTACACTCCAGCCTGGGCAACAAAGAGAGACACTCCCTCTTTAAAAAAAAAAAAAAAAAAAAAAGTGTCAGTACCTATTGATAAATAAAGTAGCAGCATCATAAAGGAAGGCTGTCTTTTTTTGCAACAATTTCCTGCCAATAGTCAGAAGAAATCTCAGACTGTAAAATTTGAATAAGCGTTTGTTAAGTAGAGAGTGGAAAATACAGGTAAAACAGGGATGTAAGTTGGTTTTATGATTTGGATTCTGCATGTTTGTTGATGGTTGATTTATTTTTGTTGATATTATATTTGTTATTTATATATGCTATTTAAAGAAAGTAGCATGTTTCTTAAAGAAAGAAACAACACTATTAAAGCCAGCTGTGTTTAAAACAAATGCTGTCCAATCTCTCCCTAAAACCATTGACTGAAGATTGGAATTTGGTATGAAATTTATTCGTGATTTTATTTGAGAATAATCCAGGAGGTTTTGGTTCTTTTACTATGAATAAATAGGAATATAAACTACTTTTACACTTGGACACCAGGACAGGAAATGAGGACAGTATGTAAATATGCACATGTACTATAAAGTTCACACTTGTAAATTTAATTATTTAGAGATTCATTCACTCAGCCAGTCACTCATTCAGTTAATTGGTTTGCATATACTCACTGTGTTCCTTGTAAATGGCAAGCACTGTCCTGGAAGCTGGAGAAACTTAGTGAAATATCTGTTGCTAAAATAACTAACGGGAATTCTGAAAGACAAAACAAAATATGTAACCAAGTTATTGAATGCATTTTTAGAAAAGAAATTAGTATTTTTATCCTAGAAAATAAACAGAAGAACAAAGAAGAAAGTAGTAATAATTGGAAATTGCATACTCATTTTAACCACTTGGTATTTTTAGCATTTATATTTTTCTCTCTAATTTTTAATGATTTCTTCTTCTTAAAGATAGGATCATGCATATAAATCGTGTCTAACTTGGTTTACTTATGAATGATGACTATTTCTTAGAGGTGATACATTGTTCTTTAACCATATTTCTCATTGTGGCACGGCATTTTATTATGTAGCTACTATAATATTTTAAATTATTTCCTAACCATTGGACATTTTCAATGTCTCACTTTTTAAAAGATATAATTATAGCTATTATGTCTCTGTTAGTGATTCTAGGTAGAATCATGTTGTTGCAGATTATTTTATTTCAGAAAACACAGCATTTGTGATATTTACTTTACATTATTGCTTTTATCTCTTAAGGTGTCATTAGAACAGCTTTGCCAAACATGGACAGAGAAGTCAAAGAACAATATCAAGTTCTCATCCAAGCCAAGGATATGGGAGGACAGCTTGGAGGATTAGCCGGAACAACAATAGTCAACATCACTCTCACCGATGTCAATGACAATCCACCTCGATTCCCCAAAAGTATGTCACCTTTCCTGCTAAGCCTAAATTATTGTGGTTTAAAAAAATTTAATGGTGTCATTGAATGCTACAGGAATGAAAATCATTTTTCTAGACACTTAGTCTTTAGGAAGCAGAAGCTAATTAAAAATTACACATCTTCAGAATTAAACATTTTGATGAGATTCATGTCTAGTGTTACTTTAGTAAAAAATAATGAGCCAATAGTTGAAGTACTGGTCTTATGCTATCAATTTTTATTAAAGTAACATCTTCAAAATAAGTTGGGATCTTACCATAGTGTTTTATTAACTGAGAAAGTAATATAAATGTGCCAAATCTAATGTAATATGGAGCTTCATACTTTTGACACATATCCCACCGTATTAGATGCTATGTAATATAATTAGCATCAGAATTCTGTGCCTTCTCTTTAGTGATTATATGTGTTGAATCATTTCCAAATATTTTCATGTATGATATTTATACTATTTACAGTACTTTAGTTCTGATTAGTTATTTCATTTTAGTTTTGTAATAGATGAAAATTGCTATAGTTCCTATGATAACAGAGTGATTCACACCTACGTCTTCTCTATAACTCTGTGTTTCTTGTTGGGAATGAGTTCTCACTTGTGTTACATGTAGTTTTCTGTTGCAGTATTACATTTAACACCAATCACTACCTGTTTTATTCCTGGTGCATTTCAGTGTCCCTAGGACTTAGAATACAGAAGCTACATGTTTCTCTCACTGGTTGTATAGGATCTTAATTAGGTCACTAGGCAGTCATTTGCATAAACAGTTAAAAAAAAACACAGTTTTTTCTCGTTCCACTCCAGGACAGTTTACGAGTTCATCTACTAAAATATATAATATTGAGGATATTTAGCTAAATGAACATTTTATTTATTCCTTTGGCTATATATATGTTTTTCCATATTTTACTACTTTGTCATTTTTTTCTTAAAATCATAAACCTCTATTTTATTGATGGAAATGTTTTAATTTAGTGACCAAAAGTCTAAAGGCCAAATGTTTTGAGTGGCAATTAGAAATAATTATACTTTAATGAATATGTTTTAGCTTGACTGAGCCATCCCACTCCCAATAAGTACATACATTTAAAAACATGTTGTACATATTAAAGGTGAACAATTTCTGTTTGTCAATTAAAATAACTAATTAAAGAAACAAGAAATAATTGTACTTTTGCATATAAATGTATCTGACAAGTGGCTACTATATAATACGCTATGATTAATAACACAGAGAGTCTTAAAGCAATGCTTTTCCTTATTTTGTTATTAAGGAAAACAGGAAAAAAGAAATTTAAAAGGAGAAAGAAATAATGCATTTGTTTCCCTAATATATGGTGTGACTAATATGATCTCGACTCTAAAAACACTAAATTTTTATTTTTTTAACTATTTAAGTGTGGCAAGCTGTAATAGCTAGTTGAGGAGGACAGATTGGGAGACTGCTCATACATATAAAGTGGCATTGTGAAATTGGGTCTTGTTTTGGGTTTTGTGCATATGAAATATGTTCAATCTAGAGTGTAGGAAATAGCCAATGTACTATTAGATAATGTCAATATCCTCATTCACATGGGTGATAGTGAGGATTCTTAAATCAGGGATACGAAGTTATAGCAAGTAGAAGAATGTAATCTTAATGGGTATGGATGAAGGCTGGTTTGTAGAAGTTGGACTGGAGACCCTGACAAAGAGACTGGGCAAAGGGGCATGATGACAATGGCTCAATGGCAAAGAAGCCAGAGTATGCTTAGGAAGCCAAGATGGCGTCCTTTACTCCCACTGAAACAAGATGGTCGTTTTCAGATCTTAACAAATGAAAGAGTGTCTGAATAAAGTAGTAGTCCTGCATGACATTTATTCAAGGTTGAATCTACAGGTCTAAGGGAAAGTCTGTGAGATGTACTTGCAAAAAATGTGGAGGATAAGGGCATTGGAACTTTTTTTTTTTTTGAGATGGAGTACTCTGTGGCCCAGGCTGGAGTGCAATGGCGTGATCTTGGCTCACTGCAACCTCCACCTCCCAGGTTCCAGCGATTCTCCTGTCTCAGCCTCCCAAGCAGCTGGGATTACAGGGGTCTGCCACTACGCCCAGCTAATTTTTGTATTTTTAGTAGAGACGGGGTTTCACCATGTTGGTCAGGCTGGTCTTGAACTCCTGACCTCAGGTGATCCACCTGTCTTGGCCTCCCAAAGTGCTGGGATTGCAGGCGTGGGCCACCTCGCCTGGCTGGCATTGAAACTTTTAAAACATTTACATATGCGTCAAGAACTTTATCATTACTATCTTGGTTACCTTTTCACATCAATACTCTAAGATCACTGTTTTTCACCTACTACTGTTAAGAAACTGAGGCCTATAAAGAATAACTTGCTGAAGATCAACAAAATTAACTGATTTAACAAAAAATCAGAAGTTCAAATTCCTTCCAGTTTAACATCATATTAAAATAAAAGTTATTAGTTTTCTTTCTCTGTCATTCTAAAATCTTAGAGCACATTTGCAAAAAAATCATGGCATATGTTGTCACCACTCATAAACAGGGAAATGAGAGGGCAGAAGAAATCTATCAAAGAGATCACTGTGATCAAATTATTTTCTGCTTATATTACATGAACACTTGGATTGTTTATTGTCTGAAACTCTAACAGGTGGGGGATATTTTGAACCAGGAAAAAGAAGAGGTTTTCACATTTTGAATGAAAAAGAAATTCATCTCCCTGAAATTTTACATGTTTTTGTGTTAAGACCTTTTTACTACACTGTCATTTTGAATTACATCCTTTAGAGGAAAAGACAGAGCAAAACATTTAAAAAGAGAAAAGCCAATTCTTTAAAAGTCAATGCTCTTTTTTCAGGAATATTTCTCATGTGGCACACTTAACCATCAAGTGTGATATAGAATTACAAACTGAAATAATAGCCTTTTCAATGTGGAAGTCAATAAAATATATTCCATTATATTCCATACGTACATAAGAAAGAATTTCCCACAACTAACTATATTTGTTCATGATTGTTCAACATTCATCCTAAAAAAAAAAACAAAAAACAAAAAAAAAACCAAAAAACTTTCTCCAGGTGACCTTTATGAGATACTCTTTTAATTGCTTAAGCAACACAGATAAATTTCTTAAAATTTACTAATCGTGGCCAGGCGCGGTGGCTCACGTCTGTAATCCCAGCGCTGTGGAAGGTCAAGGCGGGCGGATCACAAGGTCAGGAGATCGAGACCATCCTGGCTTACATGGTGAAACCCCGTCTCTACTAAAAATACAACAATTAGCTGGGCGTGGTGGCAGCGCCTGTAGTCCCAGCTACTCGGGAGGCTGAGGCAGGAGAATGACCTGAACCCGGGAGGCGGAGCTTGCAGTGAGCCTAGATCGTGCCACTGCACTCCAGCCTGGGCGACAGAGAGACTCCATCTCAAAAAAAAAAAAAAAAAGTACTAATCGTAAAGCATTTTGGCTTTCTGTATGTGACCTCTTAGTCTGAGATGGAAAAAATGTAAATGGCATAGGCATTTGTATCATGCATGTGTAGTTTCCTATTTTATTGTTGTTGTAAAATATATAGTTTCTGAGATATCACATACCAGATATCACTGCCAATTTGATATGATGATGTGATGAGGATATGGACTAATAAATCACTGTGTGTCATGCACTACAGAAAGTGAGTTGCATGTGTATTCCCACTTAACTCTCATTATGACTGTATAGCATTTTCTCACTTTTAGAAATAAAGGAGCAAGGCTATATTATTAAGAGTGGTTGGACAGATAACTTGTCTAAGAACCCTAACTTTTTTGCACTCTCCCTCTTTAATGGTAATTTGCTTTCAATGTCTGTGTTTTCCCCAAAAGATCCTACAGATAACCCAGAAAACGGTCTTCATATAAAGGTAGTAATATTGTTTCAGAAATAGAAATGATACATGGCATATGAAAAGAGCTGTTCCTGAAGTTATATAAAGACAACATAATTTATTTACAAAATGTTTTCCATAGAGTTAAATAGCTTCCATCTACTACAGCCAAGGATATCTGTAGAGGATCTCCATCTGTTAAAATAAGCTACAGAGAAGTGCTGATGGCTTCCAATACATGAATTTTAAATGACAAAACCATCTAACAAGCTGATCTAAATTATACATTGTAAGGTTAAATCAATTAAGTGATGTCGTTAATTCTCATTTTGCAAAATATTCAAACTTTTCCCACTTGGTCACTTTTTCTGTACGATAATTTTGTAAGAAATATGAAAACAAATTAAGTAAAATAAAGTACTCTGTATACAACATTTGATGAAAGGAGAGTTTTCCATTATAGAAAATGTAAAAGAGTGCGTGTGTGTGTATGTGTGTTTTCCTTTCTATTTCAATATAATAACAGATAAGATAATTGTTTGTATGGTAAATGGATTTGAACATAGAAAATAGTACATCAATAATTGTTCTAAGAAAATTTCTTACTCATAAATACAACAATATTTTAAAGCAATTCTGTTTTGATTAAATATCTACAAACGTGTTTGTATTGACAGTTTCTATTAAGAGCTATATTATTCTTTATTCTGTTACAAGTCAGTAATACTTCATTTACATAATAATTGCAGAATAAAACATAGTTGTATTATATCATAGTTTATTAACTTGTTAACACCTGAAGATATAAAAATTCTTATTATCCTGAAATTGACAAAAAATGTCAAAATAAAATTGAAGTAGTAAAAGCATCAGCCAAAATGCTTACAGAACAGTGAACAATATTTTGTCTTTGTTTATGTAAGCTGTCAGATTAAAAACAACATATATATGTATGTGCGTGTATATATGTACACATACATATGCATCTATATGTTTTTTCTTCTCCTGTAGATTTAATGACATAGAAAGACTATAAGATGTCCAGGTTAATTATTGAATTATTAAAGATAACATGCTAATAACTGTACTTTTATTCAGTTAAAAATATTGATACGTTTAAGTAAAATATATTTTCTCTTTTCATCCTGTCATTAATGTATTTGGCACCCAGGTTCTTTTATGATCTTGAAATCTACCACAGGTCTTTTTTTTAAATAAATGTTTTTTAAAATATGTAACGTATAAAGATTTTAGAATAAACATGAATTCAGCTACACCTTGATGTGGCCACGAAGTCTATTTCATTGTTTACCATTTGGCATTCTTAAACCTGGAAAATGGTAAACTTCTAGGGTTAAAATTTTCTTGATAAAATCATATAATAAGTCATTTTGCATAAATAGCGAAAAGCTAATTGAATTTTGACAGTTACATTTTGCCATATAAAAACACATCTTTATACTTTGTCAGGTACTTAATGTTTGACTGTCTTAATATCTGAGATTACCTGCTAAAAAACAAGTGTTCTGTGATGTAAATTCATTTGTGTATATATGTGTGTATATATATATACACACACACACATATATATACATTCTGCGCATTCATAACTCTTTATAAATTGTTATAAAGCTAAACGTGTGTGTGTGTGTGTGTGTGTGTGTGTATGTATATTCATAGAGTCTCAAAGTCATGAAATCATACTCTAGGATAAAATATTTCCTGTTATTTGAGTCCAGAGAAGGCAATCTGCTACCCACAATGTGCTGCTGACTTTGTTACTGTTGTGAGTAAATTATATGCCTCTCTCACCTCCCATATTTCCTGGGAAGTCTGGTTAAGAGTCTATTGCCTGCCTGCACAACAAGTGCAAACAACTGATAACACCCCCAGCATGCACATAAATGATTCCCCAGAGGGTGAAACAAAGGTGAATTGCCACTCTTATCACTATCTGCGGTATGCTCTCTTAAGTAAATGGATGGAAAATAAAAAGATGGTTGCAAGGACTCTGAAAGAAAATGCCAAGGAAGTATGGCTAAAATAATGGCTCTTAGGTGAAATCTACTACTATTAAATGAGGATAACTACTTCAGCTTATTCAAATAATTGAGGTTGAAGAGATGGTGTGGGCCAATTTGATCTGCAAGGTTAATGTATAATTATCTATCATATAATTTAATAAAGAAGTTTTGACTACAAAATGAATGGTAAGGTTTTCCTTAATCGAGAGCAGGTGGAGGTTTTAAATAGTAATACAAAAAGTTCATGATATGTTAATGTTTCAATTATACAAATACGTGTTTGTTTCTAAAATGTAGGACTGGTGCTTGTTCAGCATCAATTTTAGTATACAATTTAGTTCTCACAATTCTATTTCTACTAATGTTTAAGTAATTTCAAACAGATAACACTTTGCTAGCATTCTTTGATGACAAATTTACCTAATCTACTGTTTTCAGGACCATGCTTTTCTTCTAAATATCTCCAGCGTAGGAAGAGAATGTAATTTTCAAAAGTAGTATTTGGGACATTATTAATATTTTAACCTGGATTATTTAGATACTGTACATGAATATATTACCTTTTTGGTCAATATTTCCCAAAGATATGGGTAAGACAAAAATAGACAAATAGAACTTTGATGTTGTGTGTATTTATGTGTATGCATATATATGAGATATATATGTTTTATGAATTGTGTGTACGCGTGTGTGTGTATCCTCTCACTTGGGGGTGGAAACATTTAAAAGGCATAAAAAATAAAACTGTAAATATAAGCATTTAAAAATATTAAACAAAAAGCCATGACCTTGTATTCGGGTACTCCCTGAGTCTCATAATAATTATAGGCATGAGTAATGGAAAAAAGTCATCACATTTGATGACACTATTCCTGTTTTTGAAAAATAAGCCAAGACACGTTATAAAACCAGCTTTTCTTCTAAGTGGAATAAACACATCTAATTTAATTACCAAATAGGTCTTTTGTCTACTTCAATAAAAGTAAACAAAAATGACTACGTGCTGAAGGTAACGCATGGCAATGAGAACGTAGACCCCACTCTCCAGCAGATCTTACAGTGGCTCTCAAATTACATTTGCCTGAAGAATCCCTTGGGATCCCATATCCCCAGTGAGGGAAGTTTTGTTTCAACTGACATAGCTTGGACCTAAGAAATCTAAATTTTAGATAAGTGTTGTGGTAAATTCTGATACAGGTAGTCTACAGAGCAAATCTGAAGATCACTGGTTTACTGTGATGAGCCAGCAAGTGCTGATTCCTTGAATAATGTGTATGAATATATATGAGATACATGATATACATATATTATATATCATATGAGATATATATTATATAATATATTAATATATGATATGTAATATATGATCAATATATAATGATCATATATGATATATTTTATATAATGTATATACCATGTATATCATGTGTAATAAGCATTTCCATTACTTATTAGAGTGAATAAGTTAGTAAGTTAATTGTGTATCTCATGAGAATATTTTGTATTCATGCAAAATTGTAGTCCTACAGATATATTTGGGTAAAGACTAAATATTAAAATGTATTCATTTTAAACTAACTAAACAAACAAACACTCATATATAGTGGTATATCTTGTTTAGATGTCTTCCAAATAGCTTAACACTGCCAGATACAGATGCTTCGAGGCTAACGTTGGAACTGAATGCAATTTGAATGCAAGCTCAGAAAAAAACACTGTGCTCCAGATTCTCCCACAAGGAGATCATGAGTTTCACTGGGCTATATATAGGCCGATGTAAGCATACAAAAAGAAAATTAACAAATTAAAAAAAAATTTCTCATGGCTATTATTATTACTATCACATTGTCCTTTGCTAACGAGAGCATGAATCATTTTTAAGTGGTGCTGAACATTTTCTTTGACTTACTTAGTTCTGTTCACCATGTGCTAAAGGACAAAGATTGTAACATGACTGTTTCATGGTGCCGTTAGCAGAGTCTCAGAAGAACCTAGCATATGAGCAATAACATTGACAGGTCCCTTAGAAATATGACCTTTAGTTTTAAATCATTTTTTTGAAAGATATTAAATAATGCTTAAAATTGAAGTGATATTAAAGATATTGCCCCTAATCTGACCAATGTTATAAAAAATAATGTTAAAGCCCATGGGTCCATTTAATATTTATAATATTTGTTAAGGTTAATCTGTCTACTTTCCAGCTCACTTTAAGTGACTTTTTTAGAACTTAAAATATTGGCAGAGTGGCATGAATAATATAGTGTTATGTAGTCTACCATACAACTCAAATATGAGACTTTACCTATGAGAGATTAAAACCTGTAAGTTCCTAAACAGGCAAACAAATTAAAACATAAGAAAACCTGAACTGGAAAGCTCTTCTGTCCCCACCTTTTGGCCTTTCTGCAAACATAGGAGAAAATTGTCTCTCTTGACAATCCCCTGAGAATCAGGGCAAGTACATGGATACTAGAAACAGAACTTATCCAACTTAGTCATAATAAAACATCTGACTGTGATCTACCCATACCTCTCCTTTACTTACTAAGTCTGCAAGTTCACAAGTCCTTAGCCTGCTTTTCTGAATTTGGCTACTGGAACTGCATTAGCCAGTTCCCAGATTTCCCCAGGTGGTACATTTGCCACTTCTCTTTAGAGAATAAGGCAATTATTACAGAGAGAAGAGCAGCTCACATATATTGCACCTGTACTATGTAAAGACACCATTAAAATTGCATATTAATTTCCTTAATCCGTATGAGTAGGTTCTATTTATTTGTATATTTTTAGAAGAGGAAACTGAAAGAAAAAGAGATAGTGAGAGATGGAGCCAGAAACTTTGTAGTTACATGTATGATACAGCAGAACGTAAGTGGATAGCACATTAGAGCTATGGTATTGATGTTTATGAAAATATAGATTACTGCTTCCAACATCAGAATTGTCCCAGTAGCTAGGAGTAGGGGCCCTAAACATGAATATGGGGCTTTCAATCCACTGCTCCACTAATCAAAACTGAAAAGACATTGTTTTAAAGTATCTCTGTGTGTGTGTGTGTGTATGTGTGTGTGTGTATATATATACACACATATATATATATACATATATATATATATATATTTTTTTTTTGAGACAGAGTCTTTCTCTGTCACCCTGGCTTGGAGTGCAGTGGTGCCATCTCGATTCACTGCGACCTCCACCTCCCAGGTTCAAGCAATTCTCTGCCTCAGCCTCGCGAGTAGCTGGGATTTCAGGCACCCGCCACCATGCCGGGCTATTTTTCTTTTTTTGTATTTTTAGTAGAGACAGGGTTTAACCATCTTGGCCAGGCTGGTCTTGAACTCCTGACCTCATGATCCACCTCCCTCAGCCTTCCAAAGTGCTGGGAATAGAGGCATGAGCCACTGCACCTGGCCATTGTGAATATTTTTAAGCTTATAAAGTGATTTGTAAAGCACAGAAGGACTAGACTCTTGGAAAGGTACAGATGGGAAACGCAGCTCTGCTATTTACTCACTGGGGCCTGAGTAAACTGAATAAACTCTGACCTGAAGCTTTTACATAATCAAATTGAGATAATAAATAGGGTGATCAGCTATACTTGTGTGCCAGAGATAATTCCATTTTATACCTATGACCTCAAATTAATTACTCAGACTGATTTGTTTTACTCTCAAAAGTGGCTCTGTTTGGCTTATAAATTATATAGCCATATTAATAATAATATATTGTGCTTCTGGGAGAATTAAGTAAATCAATACAACTAAAATATCTGACAGTAAAGATGTTTATTTTTAATTTTTTCCTTCTCCTTGTCCCTCTTACATTTTCAAGAGAAGTGAGAGTCAAAGAAGCGTTTCCCTTTTTTTTTTTTTTTTTTTTTTTTTTTTTTTTTTTTTTTGAGAAGGAGTTTCACTCTTGTCACCCAGTCTGGAGTGCAATGGCACGATCTCGACTCACTGCAACCTCCACCTCCTGGGTTCAAGCAGTTCTCTTGCCTCAGTCTCCCAAGTAGCTGGGATTACAGGCGCCCACCAACATGCGCAGCCAATTTTTCTATTTTTGGTAGAGATCAGGTTTCACCATGTTGGCCAAGCTGGTCTTGAACTCCTGACATCAGGTGATCCACCTGCCTCGGCCTCTCAAAGTGCTGGGATTACACATGTGAGCCACCACACCAGGCCCAAAGGAACATTTCTAAGAGACAAAAACATAGAAGTGATCAATGAGGTTTGGAGAATGGATATACTTAGCCAGATTTTAAAAGACGTAGCTCTATTTAAGTCTTGTGTATAAGAAAACCCAGGTAGGAGAATGAAGTTACGAGGAGGACTTTAAACACAACCTCCTCAATTCTTTAATGCATAGATTTCAGATGGCAACGGCAATCTTTAGTCACAGATGTGAAAGCATCCTAAAGTCACCATTTATTTCACAATGTTTACAGTTCTCTATTTCCTATTTGCCTTATTATTGGTCTTAGAAATTATATAGACAAGGAAATGAGACTTCTAACGTAGTTCTTTTTTTTTTTTTTTTTGAGACGGAGTCTCCCTCTGTCGCCCGGGCTGGAGTGCAGTGGCCGGATCTCAGCTCACTGCAAGCTCCGCCTCCCGGGTTTACGCCATTCTCCTGCCTCAGCCTCCCAAGTAACTGGGACTACAGGCGCCCGCCATCTCGCCCGGCTAGTTTTTTGTATTTTTTAGTAGAGACGGGGTTTCACCGTGTTTGCCAGGATGGTCTCGATCTTCTGACCTCGTGATCCACCCGTCTCGGCCTCCCAAAGTGCTGGGATTACAGGCTTGAGCCACCGCGCCCGGCCCCTAAAGTAGTTCTTTAAGAAAGTTAACAGGAATCTGAGCAATATTAAAAACCACGGAAACAAAAGACCTGGTACTAAGAAATATATTTTGTTAACAAATGCCAGACACAAGGGAGTGTATCATTTCAGGAATAATGTTTCATTCACTGCAAGTTTCATTACAGTATAAAGGAAAAAAACCTGTCATTTTCATTTTGCACTGCATAAAGAAGATAAAATTTTTAATTTCTTCTCTTCAAAAGATAGTGTAAAAATAGGGAGGGTTTTTTTTTTTGGTATTTATTTTTTTATTTATTTATTTATTTTGAGATGGAATCTCTCTCTCTAGCCCAGGCTAGAGTGTGGAGTGAAGTGGCATGATCTTGGCTCACTGCAGCCTCCACCTCCTGGGTTCAAGCTCTTCTCCTGCCTCAGCCTCCTGAGTCGCTGGGATTACAGGCATGCACTACCACACCTGGATAATTTTTGTATTTTTAGTAGAGACAGGTTTTGCCCTGTTGGCCAGGCTGGTCTTAAACTCCTGACCTCAGGTGATCGCCCACCTCGGCCTCCCAAAAGGCTGGGATTATAGGCGTGAGCCACCACACCCAGACAGGTAGGGAGATTTTTAAGTTAATGCACATTTATACCATCTGGAGTAAAAACAATGTATTCCTAAATATTTAGACTATTGCAAAAAAAAAAAAAAAAAAAGGACATATGATTTATGTATGCATAGAAGTGTGAAACAAATAAAATTGCAAAGACAAAAGGAAAAATATCATCAAAATGTGGCTTTAGGTTGTCCCAGAAAGAATAATAGATTTTATACATAGAAATATGTGAAGTAGTAGACAAGTAAAACATTTTAGGTAAAAGCAGGAAAACAAGGATAACAGAAAATATTTTTTAAAAATGCAGGAAATGACAGAAAATTTAAACCATTGTGTCCATATGTGATATATGATGAATATTCACAAATCAAATTTGCAAATTGGTGAATGAGTTGTTATTGAAATAATTAGTTTTGGCTAAAAGAAAGCAAAATATACATAGGAAAAGAGCATTACCAAATTTCATCTTTTTTAGACAACTCTCCTCATGTTTCAGAAGAAAACTAGTGAGAAGTCAAACTTGTGAGTAAGCTGACTTAAAATTTTCAATGCTTTTGGCCAGGCACAGTGGCTCATGCCTGTAACCCCAGCACTTTGGGAGGTCGAGGCGGGTGGATCACCTGAGGTCAGGAGTTCGAGACCAGCCTGACCAATATGGTGAAACCTTGTCTTTACTAAAAATACAAAATCAGCTGGGCCTGGTGGCAGGCGACTGTAGTCCCAGCTACTTGGGAGGCTTAGACAGGAGAATTGCTTGAACCCAGGAGGCAGACATTGCAGTGAGACGAGATCCTATCACTGCACTTCAGCCTGGGCAATGGAGTGAGACTTCATCTCAAAAAATAAAAAATAAAAAATAAATTCCAATGGTTTTCAAGAGCTTATTTTATAAGATGTTAAATTTATTTATAATTTAGGAAAAAACTTTTAGTGTTGCTTCTGGCATATTTTTGTAATGCTATTAGGCAGCATCACTGAGAATTTTTTATTTACTATATATCGTCAAATGCATCAGAAATTACATAGATAAAGACAACATAAACAAAGGTTTAAATATTCAATGAAGGTTTTAAGAGATATTAAATGTACTTCATTAAATATATAACAATGAAAAATTATTGATGCACTTGAAATGTTGTGAACTCTTGCCAAAATCTCCAACATGTTTATTATTATGTAACAAGTATAGTGGTTATATAAATTACTTATATTAAAAATACACATTTTGGAAAATCAGAAACCCCAATTATTCTGAAAATCATTAAGTAATATAAGTTGGTTTTGTTCCATAGTCTATTTGGAATTAGGTTGGTTGGAATTTCTAGTGCATTTGCTTAAAAAAATAATGTTGCAATGGACAATTAGTTTTGCAGATATGTATTTATAAAACTTATAAGTAGTAGAACTATACTATTAAACATAATATTTTGTACTTTAATGTTGTGGCGTTGTAAGAAGAAAGGAAGAATTGGAAAGACAGAAAGAGATGTAATAGGTTTTCCTTTCTTTCTTGGGTGCAGTAGCAGAATCATTTTATGTTTAGTGCCCCATCCCCTTCTAGAACCTTGTCACATCTCCCAATGTCCCTTTTCTAGGTGTTTTCATGGATTTTTCTCTCCAATCACTAAAAAGGGAAACTTTCTCCAAGTGTGCCCAAGCCACTCAGTCCTCAGTGAATTGAAATTTGCATCACTCAGTCTAGCTAAAATTAAGAATTCTGAATTACCTGAATTTTAAAATATCTTATGGATCAACCAAATATTGTATCCATTTGGTTGACTTTCAGGCAGCACAAGCAAGTCAACAGAAACGGACAGACAAAATGAGGAACTATGTTTTCAATCAGGGATACTACTTGCTTGACTCACCTCGTGGCCATTAGCCCTAACTTGCTCATTTGTAAACTGATAGTAGGTTCTACCAGATCAGCAGAACCAATTGTACATGTTTCTTCTCAACTCTCTGTTCAAGACATCACAATAGTACTTTGATATAGACCATGGTGGGAACTCTTACACCACAGAAATGAACAGATCCTGAAAATTAGGGATTATACCTGTTTTTTCTCCCTATCCCAATATAGTTCTAAAATATTTACTAGGATATAAATGACTGGAAGTTACAATAATAGTGGGTATCTCATAGTCTTGCTGTGAAGATAAAAATTAGTTAATAATGGAAATGTGCTTAGAAATGTACCTGGAAAATAGAAAGCGCTATATAAGTGATTGCTGTTACTAAGTGTCTATTCCACTTCAAGAGTAATTTCTATTTAAAATTTTCTTCCTTTCCTTCATGTTGACACGCACGGATTTTCTAAAAGGGTAATTTCCTGACTATATGAAAGAAGAAAATGAGTTTTTACTTAGGAGTGATGGAAATGACCTCTCTATCCTTGCTGTGCAGCATGGAAAAGACATCTCAGGCCAGGGGAGGAGAATAATTTGGGAAGACCAGTTAGCAGGCATCGGCAGTAACAGAAAAGAAGTGTGAGTTGTGTAGTCTGTGATGGTGGTGACCAGGGCCATCGTGAAAAATGGTAGCGTGTAGACAGATTTGAGTGATTTTCGGAGGTAAAATAATCAACAATAGCAGTGGATTTGCTACAAGGAAGCAGATTCTAGTTCATGGAACTGGAGAGGTAGAAGTACTACTTGCTGAGAGAGTGACTAGTAGGAGAATCTTCATCTAGGCATGGCAAGTCTATGATCTCATGTTTGAATATGTCAAAACTGAGACACCTTGGAGATATCCAAGTAATGTTTTGGAATAAGATGATATTTTGCCAAGTATAGTATGAAAACTCAAAAGCTGAATATAGATTGGAGTTAAAATAAAAAGAATGTTTAGCATAATGATAGTAAATGAAGCAAAAGGGAGAGATGAAGTGACCTAGGAAAAGGAAAGACTGAATAAACATAGTTGGCAAAATTGATTCTTGACCACGTTTGTAAAGTAGAACAGGAGGGAATTTAATAAATCCAGCTCTAAACTTAGAACAACTAAACAGAATCTCTTTGGATGGTCCCTGCGCTAGAGCATTTAAAAAATTGTTTAACTTTCCAGATGATACCGAAATGCAGTAAGTTTGAGAATCACTTATCCAGATCTTTTCTGAGAATTCCCACAAAGGAATCTGGCAAGGAGAGAGCTGCAAGGTAGGAGGAAACTATGATAGTAGAGTGCTAGAAAACCACAGCTGTAGAGTCTCAGAAGAGATGTGCTTCAGAAAACAGGGAATAGCCAAGAGTGTTGAACACAGCTAAGAAATTGCCACTGGATTTTAGTGGCAAGGAAGTCACTACATCTCAGGGGAAACTTTGCTATGCAATGATAGGTTCAGTCAGCCGGGTAAGGCTGCCTGTGGAGTGGATGTTAAGAAGGCATGGGTAACAGTGATTCTCTTGGAAAAGTTCTGTTGGAAAGGGAAAAGAAAATGATAGGGGTAACTAGAATCAGATTTGGGACAAGGCGAAATTTTTGTTAAGATGCTCAACTGTGAGCTGTTTGTGTCTCATCGGGAATATCTCCATTGAGAAGAAAGTACTGAGTGCAGAGAAAACTGATTCTCTAAAAATAGTACAATGTGTACAAATTGCTGGAGCTTAAGAAGAAAAAGTGGAGATGAAGGACACTTCAATTGAAAGAATGCTTACAGCTATAACAAGAGGTTAATATTGAAGTATGAACTATAAAGCTAACACATAATAGATACTATGTAGCAGAGTATGGTCTCAGATCACAATTTACAATGGAAATATCAGATGCTTTTAAGAATGTTGGAGCTTTCGGTCATAGTAAGGTATTTTGTTAGTCTTTTTGTTTGTTTGTTTTTTGGGGGGTTTTTTGGTTTTTTGTTTTGTTGTGTCTGTGTGTGTGTGTGTGTGTGTGTGTGTGTTTTGAGACAGGGTCTCGCTCTGTCCCCCAGGCTGGTGCGCAGTGGCACGATCTCACCTCACTGCAACATCTGCCTCCCTGGCTCAAGTGATTATCCTGCCTCAGCTCCCAAGTAACTGGGATTACAGGCACACACTACCATACCCGGCTAATTTTTGTATTTTTAGTAGAGATAGACTTTCACCATGTTGACCAGGCTGGTCTCGAGCTTCTGACCTCAAGTGATTGGCCCGTCTTGGCTTCCCAAAGTGCTGGGATTACAGACTTGAGCCACTGCGCCCGGGCAGTATTTTGTTAGTCTTTTAAAGCATGTTTTGTAGAGTGTGAAGTAGAGGGAAAATTATGTGCAGAGGATTTCTTTGGAGAAAGCCATGTTTAGTCTCTATCTACCAAAAGTGAGTGGTGCGATTGCCCTTCCTACTCCTCTCAAGTTTGATGAATAGGGCCTTCCATTCAGCTAAGATCAATAATAAACTCTAACATATTTTCCCAGAAAATGAGGGAAATTCCTGGACTGATACCTGTCTCGTGCTGAGGACAGTTAAAATGTCCTGAAAACAGCAGAGAAAGGAAAAGAGAACAAGGCTGTGTTTGGGAAAGTAATTGTATGACAACAAAAGGAATGGCAAGAAATGAGTAAGCAGAAGGGAAAACCAACCCAGCATTATGCTAAGTCCTGGCAAAGAGATTCTCCTTGAAGTGAGAATCTGCATGTGGAGCGGGTCGCCAGAAATCTGGAGGCTGAGGTCATAGTCCATCAAAGGAGAGGCAATGCCATTGGTGTGGGAGCTGCTGCAAGAGAAACTTCCAAGAGCTGCCCCCAAGTGCACTGTGCAGCTCCAGAGAAGCAAAAACCACATCATCAAGTAAGAACAGTCCAGTCTCCTAGCTTTCCTGCCTCCAATGATAAGGTGAAAACACCCCAGGAAAGGAGATGATGAAGAAAAATTTTAAAATTTGGACAGAGAAAGCCTGCTAATCCATCCAGATCCCAACCCAATGTCCTATCTGCTGCTGGCTCTAATTGGCTTGGAGGTGGGTGGGGTGGCCAAAGGGAGAAGTCTTCATTTTGCATATGGATTGATGCATTAGTTAATGTCATTTATTGGAAATGTCTAACTTCCAAATCTAGGTTTTTAAAATTAAAGTGAACATAGGACTATTATTTAATAGTGAGAAGAAACATCATTTACTCACCATTGTTTTCTTCCAAGACAAAGCATACTCCCACAGAAGAAAGTCTAAAGGAACAGCGAGAGATAAATAAAAAAAAGTTTGTATTATATCTTACATGTTATGATTGTTCAAACTATGAGTCACACTGATGTGGGATCCTTTGAAGGTTGGGGAAGCTGAGCAATCTCCTATGCAACATCGTTGTTTTTTTTTTTTTTCTGTGAACTACAAGGCAAGGCCACCACCTGAGAAAGGAAGTAGTAAAGTTAGTAATTAAGCAGATATGTGAGGACAGTAGAGCAGTTCAAAATAGAAGTCACACAGAACGGTAGTCAGCTACCTTTGCAAATCTGTGTGCTTTTTAAGCAATTTTGAAGGGGCATTCAAAGTTAATGATCATAATTTATAGTAATATCTAACTGCTTCTCTATGGCTTTCCTCAGTGAACCATCCCTCCTCCTTCAGAAGGAAGATAATTACCATCATCAAGAGTTAGGGTTTGCCAAATTGCAGCAACAAAAGGACATGGCCAAGCTATATAGGCTGTAGGTTAATTTACTAGAGGTGGTTCTGATATTAGAGATGATAGGTCCTAGTGGGAGTTATTGAACAAACAAACTGGTAAGACTGGAAACTATGATCATATCACCGTTGTCATATGGTTACTTCTCTTTAGAATGTTTTCTATTAGCTGACCTCATAGACCCCAGCGTTATGTTGTCTCAGCTCAGATTCTCAATTTAAACATTGAATAGAATTGTGTAACTTTCCTTTAGAGCAATGGTGTTTCTCTAAAATTTTACTTTGTTTGTGTGATTGTTTAATTGACTTCTCTCCCACTAGACCATAAATGCCATCTAGAAGAACACTTGTCTTTTTGTTTGTGTTTTTCCTTGTCATTCCATGAAGGAGACCACTAAAAATTGTAGTTGAGTCAAATATCAATCATCTGAGATACAGGAAAATTCAGCAATTAATCTACTATGCAAAGATAATTTTTGAAAGACAATTTAACATCCAGCCTTAAATTTTTTTATTGCATTTAGCTGCTCAGAACTAGAAAAAGTTTACAGGAATAAATTTCTCATTGTTCGGAGACAAGAAATATTGCTATTGTTACAGATAATTTATAAATCTTGATTCATTAATATGATGGATATTGTGTGCATGGCAATTCTTATTCATGTATATCGTTAGTTAAAATCTAGAATGGGCAATTATAACATCTTAAAGGTGAAGTAATTTAACCAATCAAGTGAACCTCTAGGGCCAAATAGTTGACACATAAAAAACTAGGTCCATCTGGCCGGGCGCGGTGGCTCACGCCTGTAATCCCAGCACTTTGGAAGGCTGAGACGTACTAATCATGAGGTCAGGAGATCCAGACCATCCTGGCTAACATGGTGAAACCCTGTCTCTACCACAAAAATACAAAAAACTAGCCGGGCGAGGTGGCGGGCGCCTGTAGTCCCAGCTACTCGGGAGGCTGAGGCAGGAGAATGGCGTAGACCCGGGAGGCGGAGCTTGCAGTGAGCTGAGATCCGGCCACTGCACTCCAGCCTGGGCGACAGAGCAAGACTCCGTCTCAAAAAAAAAAAAAGAAAAAAAAAAAAATTAGCCGGGCCTGGTGGCGGGCGCCCGTAGTCCCAGTTATTCTGGAGGCTGAGGCAAGAAAATGGCGTGAACCCGCGAGGCGGAGCTTGCAGTGAGCCGAGATCTCGCCACTGCACTGCAGCCTGGGAGACAGAGCGGGACTCCGTCTCAAAAAAAAAAAAAAAAGAGTTCATCCTAGCCTCATCCTGGGAATGAGCAGCAGTGGATGTTTCTGTTATTACTGAGAGATTCCATTCACCGTATGTTTAGTATGCTTGACTAAAATCCAGCTTGAATCCAGCTTTGTTATCAGGATAGTTCTTCCTAGTGGACAATATTTCTATTACTTTAATTTGGGCTTATTGAAAATATAGCCTCAGGCTTGTAAGGAAATAGAGGGCATAAAATGTTCTTCCACCACCAAAACATTTTTTTCTTCCTGAATCCTCCAATTTTCAAGATATGGGAAAATATTTCAATTAAAATTAAAATGACTTTTTAGAACTGTTTTAAGATCTTTCTTTCATCTCCACACCTCTATAGACGGTTCCCTGTTGGCTATTGCCATTCTGATAGGAAAAATTATAAGACGTATAGACTATACAAATATTATTATAAAGTTAACTAGTAATAATAGATAATACTGTATGAGTTTCATACACTTTTGTATAAGTGACTTTCAAAAACAAATCTGTAAGGTAGATATTGTTATACTAATTTTACATATCAGGAAAAGAGAAATATTTTAAAAGATCAGCAAAACAGGGATATTTAAAATATTTTGCTCAAGGTCACAGAGCTACAGGTACACAATTTCTATAAAGTTCCTTTTTATTCACACAATATGTTGTTTACTTGTATTTTCTTTTCATGTTGTTTAAGTAAGGTGAAATAATTCTGTGTGATATATATTTAAGACATTAAAAAAATAAAATATTGATACAACACAATTTTATTTCTAAGCCATTAGAAGGTAAATCACTCTCACACAAAAAGTATGCAGGATCATTTGAACAATCTAATGGTTGAATTCAATTACTGAATCAATAGTTCAGTGCTATATATAATTTTTTGAAGTTTAAATTGAAATGTAATATTTCAAATCATAGTCTATTTAGTTGGTCTCAAATATATGTTTTTGAGTTTTTAAAAATGTTTAACATTTTCATCAATTTGAAATAATTTGTTCTTAAGCCCTCCAATATTTCTAGTATTCTTGTATTATTAAATATGAATTATATTTGCATTAGTTACTTGTATTTAGGTAACTCGTTTGCAGCTGAACATAGACTTCTTTTTTTTAGTAACTTTAGAATTATTGTTACATAAAGATAAAATAAAATGTATTTCAAAAGTCAGTTTGTAATGGATTATTTTATCTTCTTTTTAACTTGCTACTGGTATTATTGAATGCTGTGGTATTTTTAAAGTCATTCATTCACTTAATATATTTGTTCAGGTCCTATAATCTTTATTTTTAAGTAAAGATCTTCATTTATATTTTGTCAAGTAAATATATTTATTTTGGTGTTTTCATCAGTATCTGGAAATTTCCTGCAATAAACAAAAAAGGAAGGTAAATGTATTTTACATCCTTTTTTTTAAGTAGCAATGCATGTCCTCTACCCCCCAACCCACAGTTTATGTCCTAATCAGTATCTTTTCAAATGACATAGTTACTGAGAGGATACTTACGTAGCTTATAACTACCTGATTTTTTTTCTACTCTTGGAACTAACAGGGAATATTATATTTAAGAATTTGATCATTATACTTAGTTCACTGCATGCCGTTTCCTCCTTCTCCATGGGAAAATGGAGATTTTGGTTAAGCATAATATGTATATTTGATGAATAGGTAAATACATATTTTTATTGACTGTGGACAATCTCTTGTCACCTGTTTTATTTCTCAATTCTTGTGGTACAGGCAGTGCCATTAAGATGTTTCATATGCATCAAAAGTAGGACGCCTAAAAGACGATGGCGGTGTAATTACACAGTACATCATGAACAATCCAACTTTGGCACAGCTGAAGATTACTTCACAGTTTTGAATTAAGCTGAATGACCTCAGTTTTATTGCTGTTGAGATTCTAGAAATGATAAAATGTCAAGTCATTGGAAATAAACTGACAGAACCTACACAATCCAACATGACAAATGCATAGTTTCTCTGACTTGATCCATATTCTGCAGACTTTATTACCAGCTGTAATATTTTATTAAGAAACACTTGTCTTAATGAACGTGACTTCCACCTTACTAAAATGTATGTCTGCTATGTAAAGAGTAGAAAATCCATTGCTCTGGATATTTGCATTTCACATGCACTAAAACTTAATGCACACAAAAATGTAAGTGGTGAATTATTGCTTTACTTTTATTTTATCTTAATTTTGAGGGCATGCAAGCTAGTGGAATGCTAGTAAATCAATCATTATTGGACAATGATATTATTTCAGTTTATCACAAGTTTTTCAATGCCATTAGATAAAAATGGAATTTGTTGGCATTCTCTATGCTGACAACTTAAAACAAAACACCCTATTTCACTTACATTGGTAGAATACTACAAAGAATAGCTGTCTTTACATTTATTGTTACTAGCCCCATAAAATGTTCTTTTATAAAACATAAAGTTCATATCTCAGCATATTATGTTGAAAAGGGGGATCTTTCATCTGCAGTTTGAATTATCCAGTGCCCTTTGGAATACCTTTCAGTGCTTTAATTTACCCCCCACCTCCCACCCATATTGGAGGATCTCAACTGTCGCTAAACTCTTCACCTTCACTAACCATAATCCCTTAGAGAGGACCTCAGGCTCTATCATTTTCATCGATGTGTAATTCCCTTAACTTTTGCTTTTAACCATTCAAATGTAAATGTAAAGCTAACTCATAAACCTAATATGTAACTTGAATTGGCTCTCATTGAATGGATTGGATGGAATAAGCTGAAATGTCCCCAGCCCTTTAAGTGAGAAGCCCATGAGTTCCTAACATTCTCGTACTACTCCTCTCCTTGTGACTCTCGCTGTTTCACCTTTACCACCCCTACTGCTGGCCACATTTGAAGTTTGAAATCCACTATACTCGACGGCTCCCTGTCTCTCTGAACACTTGTTCAGCTATTTCCTTGATGATGTTTAGCCCTAAGTTTCCAACTAAAAGTCCTGATCAAGAAGGATTTCTAGTACACTGTTCAACATAGACCTCCATTTCTCTCTTTTATTAGAAAAAAAAATTTAGACTTTTTCTAACACTCATTTATGAACCATGAGTTTGGGCTATGACCAATCATACTGTGAGTTCAAAGCTTTTGATGTTCCTTCAGATTCTTCATCACAATCACACAACAAGATGCAAAAGATACAAACACAGTTTCTGATAAGTCGTATTTTCATTTAACGGGCATTTAAGAAGAAAAAAAAAAAAGAAAATGAAAAATTACTCACACGTTCTGTGCCTTGTCGTTTTTCTGGGGAATTTGTCCTTAAGTTTAGTACAACTATAAAAACTTTGTCACATGCTTTCTTGCCTCATTAAACAGAAGTTCAGGGACCCTCATATTTCCTATTATCTCAGGAGTGCCTCACTAGGATCAGATTTTAATTTATCTATTAAGAAAACTTATGCCCTAAGAAAGTAGTTCCAAAAGCCATGTAATTAAGTCTATTTGAAATCGGATAGATTCTTCTTGAATATCTGGCTTATCCTTCTGGTAGAAAATAGGAATGTCATGTAACCCATTGTTTTGTTTTTCTTCTTTGATTTGATTGCCTCAAGTTCAATCACTGCTTTAAGTTCAGCAAACATTAAGCATCCCTAAATGACAGCTACCACGTTAAGTGCTTAGGAAATAAAAATAAAACAATAATCCTAGCCTATGAGAAGTTACTACTTTGATCAATTAATATGACTTTTCTTAACTGAGATTTCTTCATAGTATCTATGTAACTCTTTAGCATTGTGACTTGGAGGGAGTTTTTTGTTGTTGTTGTTTTTGTTAGGTCTATAATTTTTTTTTATCTATTTCAACTTTTAAGTGCATTTTTTAGAAAGACCCCTCATATCCTCTTTGAAGGCAGATATACTATGAATTAACTAAGCTGATTATTTAAATATAATTCTTATGGACCACTGTAAAGTATCATTTTGTCTTGTATGTAAAATAAACAAATTTTAGTTGAGTATTTAGCTGTCTTGAGATCAAATCACATATACATTCCATGGAGATAATATGCTGGACTTAAATATGGCTGGTCTGCATATGCAAGACACATGGTAGATATCATTTTCTGGGGGAAGGAGGGAAGATGGGAGATTTAAATGTTGCCCACACTAATGAAATTACCAAGTTTTGAAACTGATTGTGAAAGAACCATAGGACCTCAAAAATAATTGGAAATCAAAAATAAAATATCTGGCAGAATCTCTACAAGATGTGATTTTTTTTTCTCACACTTTCCTGGAGAAAATAACTGTAATATTGTAATATGATTTTTAATTAACTTCTATGCAACAGACATTTTTAGTATCTTCTTAATTTATTTTCCATAAATGTAACTAAAATTCTAAAATGAATGAATCACCACAGTTGATTTACCCATGGGAAAGAGCCATTCTAAATCCAGTAAGAGAAATTGAAAGTGGAACTCCAATATAAAAATGGAAATTTTAGATTTTTGTGTTTAGTTTTGTTTTTTAATTTTTATTTTCTCTCACTTCCTTTCCTTATTTTAATTTCAACAGACTGTTGTTAAACCCATTAATATTTGCTTTAATGAAATATCAGTAAAAGAGCATGCTTTTTATATCTTTCTTGTGTGTCAGACTTTTAAAAATTCTACAAAACCTTAAAATCATGTCTATTTTTTTTTGAGAGTATTACAATTTTCCATGATTCTGACATGTTTTATCTATGTTTTGCTGATTCAGTATAAATTTCATTACAATATGAATGCTCCACCTGGTGGTAAAAATAAGCATTTTACTTTTTTTTTCTTTCTTAATGCTATTAAAAAGCTTCAGGAGATAGAACTTTATGACTTAAAATATCAGTAAAAGTATATAGAAGGGTGACAAGTTAAAATTTACTAAATAGAAGCTGAATTTTAGTCTATAATATACTATATTTCAATCTATCATCTACTAGAATTTTGGTTAACTATACAGATTATCATTTTACAGGTTGTTTTTAGTTTAATGATATATACTTATTGACGTCATTAGTTTTAGGAAATACAACCTCAACTTTCTCTATGTATCTATCTATCTATCTATCTTCTATAACTTTTCATCTATGTCTTACAGTCTGTAGTATTAGTACTAATTAATTTCATGAATAGTCCCACCCTCCCATTTGACATGTGGTACACTTTTATGTCAATAAGTGTGTAAAACAAGTCCTGCTAATAATTTTACTTTAGCATTCTCTACTATTTATAATGCCCAATTAAAATTCTAGAGCAGCACATATTGAAGAGAAAAGTGAAGTTATTACTCCTAATCATAATCCTAAACGTGACAGCAAAATGCCTTTTCATTTTGCACTATAATGTTCTAAATGTGATTTACTTTCAGTAGACTCTATTTTTCAAGCCTTGTAATCTTACTATATCTCTTACTAACCCCACTGTCAATTTGAATTTTATGTCTTATCAGGCATCTTCCACCTGAAAGTTCCTGAGTCGTCCCCTATTGGCTCAGCTATTGGAAGAATAAGAGCTGTGGATCCTGATTTTGGACAAAATGCAGAAATTGAATACAATATCGTTCCAGGAGATGGGGGAAATTTGTTTGACATCGTCACAGATGAGGATACACAAGAGGGAGTCATCAAATTGAAAAAGGTACATAAACAAATGTTTGGACAGTTGACTACTAAATAATAAGAAGAAGATAAAAATAAATGTTGAAAATAACAAGTAATTTTAATTTTCCTTCAATTAGCAATAGAGTTGACCCTTGAACAATGTGGGAGTTAGGGGTACTAATACTCCATGCAGTCAAAAATCTGCATGTATCTTTTGGATCCTCCAAAATTTCGGTACTAATAGCTTACTCTTGACCAGAAGCTTTACCAATCACATAAACATTTGACACATATTTTGTAAGTTATACACAGTATATACTGTATACTGTATTCTTTTTTTTTTTTTTGAGATGGAGTCGCAATCTTGTCACCCAGGCTAGAGTGCAGTGGTGCGATGTTGGCTCACTGTAACCTCCGCATCCTGGTTTCAAGGGATTCTCCTGCCTCAGACTCCTGAGTAGCTGAGATTACAGATATGCACCACCACACCTGGCTAGTTTTCGTATTTTTAGTAGAGATGGGATTTCACCATGTTGGTCAGGCTGGTCTCGAACTCCTGACCTCCTGATCCACCCGCCTCGGCCTCCCAAAGTGCTGGGATTACAGGCCTAAGCCACCACACCTGGCCGTATATACTGTATTCTTACAATAAAGTAAGCTAGGGAGGAAAAAATGTTATTAAGAAAATCATAAGGAAAAGGAAATATATTTACTTTTGTTAAGTGTTAGTGGATCATCATAAAGGTCTTCATCCTCATCATCTTCACATTGCTGAGGAGAAGGAGGAAGAGGAGGGGCTGGTATTGCTGTCTCTGGGATGGCAGAGGCAGAGGCAGAGGAAAATCCACATATAAGTGGCCCTGCACAGTCCAAACTTGTGTTGCTCAAGAGTCAACTGTATTTTAAACTAAAAAAAAAAAAGAAGAAGAAGAAGACCTAGTGATGCTGAGTATTTAATTCTACAGGTGCTATTATTTTGTGATTCAACTATTATCTATTTTATGTTGAACAATTAGACCTGATAATTTGATTATGTCATTTAAAAAGATTCTTACTGGAGTTTAATTGTAACCTAATTTTTTATTACTATACATATAAAGATTATTTTAAAAACAAGATCAAAAAGTAACTCTAACCGCACCAGCCTTGATACTGCGCCTTTTTATGGCTCTTCTGAAGATATAAATATCTAATTCACCACAATGTTGGTTGATATCACAGTGGAGGCATACTGATGTGTGTAAGCTCTAATCCCCTGAGAAGTAGAAGAAATGTGAAAGGCCAGTAATGGATGTGAGAGGGCTATACGGAGGAAAGGGAAAAAGAATTACCAATAAACAGACAGAGAGAAAGACAGACTGTGCTGGGAAGTTGTTTAGTGATGGCATATAGACTAGAGCCAAAGAGGATTGCAGAGGGCAAAGTTAGTTGAAATATCAGAAAGAAATCATTCTTTACAGTGTCTGTAGTTTTGTCTTTTGTTGGGTGGTGACATAAAGGAGTCTGTTAATGTGAGAAAGAAAAATTATAATGGCATTTAAAGTGTGCAGCTTTCTTCCATAATAATGAGGCAAATTATAGAAATTTCCAATAAGAAAATAAAGGCAGAAAAGCGAAGCTCATTTAATTTAGCCTTTTCCTCCTCTTCTACAAAACACACTCTATTTTGAAGAATTTTGGAGAAAACACCCCAAACTTCAGTATACAATACTCATTTGCTCATTGTAATTATTTTGACCAGAATAAATATTTTGCATTCAGTTCCATTAATCAGCATGCCCCTCCCATATTTGCTCAGGAACTCTGAATTTTAACAAGAAAGCAATATATATGATAATGAAAATACTCTGAAAAAGAAACACATTTTTCAAATAGATTATCATATTTTTATTTCTGCTATTGTGCATAAATTATGCTTAGTCTAGAAATTAATTTAATTTCTAGATCCCACATGATCCCACTATATTAAATTAAGCATTTATGCTAAATTTGCAAAATACTCTTATGCTAATTTATGCTAAATTTGCAAAGAAAAATATGTCAAATTATTATCCAGTTTACTCCCTTATTATTATTTAGTTTTTCTCTTTTTCTTTTAATCCCAAATCAATGTAAAGTCTTCTCACTTAATATTTTCCCTAAGAAAGTCTCCAACAAAGAAATCACATTTAAATAGGTTACAAACATCTATTCAAATGAAACAAATAAAAATCATTAATAATATAAAAAATATTTTAAATTAAGAAGTCATGATATTTAAATATAAAATTAAGTATACTTCCAAAGTTAAATTAAAGTACAAAAGATTCAATTCTAGATATACATTATATATATTTATGTCTATATACTTGTTTATATTTAATTATTATAACTATATTTTATATTCACGCAGTTTTATGTTTATATCATCATTTTTATTTACACATATTTACCATCTATACCAATAAGTAATAAATGTCTAGGTGTCAATCTAGAAAAATATATGTCATTCTTATTTATTTTTAACACAATTGAAAAAGGTATGGTTTAATAATAATTCTTTATCTTATTATATCAAAACATATTAATCTTTGAAAGTAATCATTCAGTTATATAAGTTCAACTATCATGAAAGCAATAAGAACATATCTGCCTTTTTCATTATGAAAGATCTACAGAGAATGAGTCATGTTATTTATTTTTTGTATTTATTGTGTTTAATTTATTTGGAATTTTTATACTTCTTAACTGTATTAAAATTGAAATATGCAAAATTATATAACACTTTTATTAAAATAGATTTAGATAGGGTAGATAATCTTGTAAGTATATCTGCAAATAAAAAAGCGCACACACACACACTCTTCTCTTTTCTCCTGTGGTGGATTAATCATTGTTGTCCATTTTACTGGCCTGAAATTCATTATCTAAATAAAGCTCAATGTCCATAACTTTCACTACTTCATTCAACAGGTATTTTGGAAGCAGTCACTGTTTTCCAGTGACTTCCTATGGAGATAGGGCAGTGAACTCAATAGACACACTCCCTGCACTCAAACAGTTTCCATTCAACTGAGGATGTCAGAAGATAAACAAATTAGAAATCACTTTCAGCAGTGATGAATTCAAGCTAGAAGGACTTAAAGCAGGGTGAAGGGGTACAAGGCATGTGGAGGGTGGAGAGTATCTTACAGTGAGGTGAAAAATAAAAAAAAAGGCTTCTCTATTAGAAGGGAATATGAGCAAAAACCTGACCATGTGGTATTTAGGGGACGTGAGTTCCTAAAAGTTTGAGCAGCAATTTCAAAATCTCTGAATTGGGAGTGTACTAGGCAAGAAGGCCAGTGGGGCTGGAGTGCAGTGAAGGAAGAGGCCCTTGCCCAGAGATGAAGGGCTCGCCAGGGAGAGCCCTGTAGACCAGGCAAAGGTGTTGAATTATTAACAGATCATGATATAGAGAGCCCATATTGAGTGTAGGATCACCTTTACTCTTTTTTTTTTTTTTTTTGATATGGAGTTTTGTTCTTGTTGCCCAGGTTGGAGTGCAATGGAGGGATCTAGACTCACTACAACCTCTGTCTCCTGGGTTCAAGCGATTCTCAGGTCTCAGCCTCCCGAGTAGCTGGGATTACAGGTGCCTGCCAACACGCCTGGCTAATTTTTTGTATTTTTAATAGAGACGGGGTTTCACCATGTTGGTCAGGCTGGTCTTGAACTCCTGACCTCAGGAGATCCACCCGCCTTGGCCTCCCAAAGTGCTGGCATTACAGGCATGAGCCACCGTGCCCAGCCTCACCTTACTCTTGTAGACTCAGGTGACTCTGGTTGTCTGAAGACAATAATAACTAGGAAATAATGAGAACAATAGCTCAGTTAAGAGACCATAGAAGTGAGCCAGGAAACTGGTAGAAATGTGGAATGTGATGGTATAGTGACAGACATGGTGAGAGATTGTGAGATTCTACATAAATTTTAAAGGAACAGCCAAAACATATTTGTATAAATAGTATCATAAATTACACCAAGCATTTGAGGACTTCAGAGCCTAATAAAACACATGGATTTTCTTTCAGTGTGTAATTTGCTTTCATCTCTAAATATGGATCCACTAGAGGCAATCCCCTACACTAACTTACTGTTCTATTAGAAAGAAAATTGTAACCTGTACCCTACATCTATTGAGTCTTTAAAAAATAATTCAGGAGGACATTTTTGTAATGAAACTTAAAAACTATCCACCTATCTATTGTATATATTGTATTGTGTATTGTGTTTGTACACACACATGCACATAGATATGTCACTCAATTAAACATGACAGTATGACTTCACAAAAATATGAGAAAATATCTCATTGAATAAAGTCCATAAAAATTCAAAATCAATTGAAACAACTACAATTTTTAAAATACAGAATGTTTTGGGTAAAGACTGTAAAATAGTACTATACTCAAGCATATATGCAATAAGTTCTCAGAAAACTTTATATTGGCAACTATCATTAGTAATCCTTAAAGAATTAGGTTTATCTCAATAATTGTGAATGTAAACATCAACAGTAGTGTTGCAGATCCAGAATGATCTTAAATTATTTGTTATGATTTTCCTTTCAATATTGCAATACAAGAATTCTGACATAAAATCAGATTCACACAGAAATTACATTTTAAGTATACTAAATGCATTTAGAAAGTCCCAAATATATATTCTACATTTGAATATGTAGTCCTTTTTTAAACACCAGTTATTTTAATTTTTTAGCTAACAGATTTTGAGCTGCAATAGAGGAATGAGGCACGATATGCTTTGTTTTCAGAGTTTTTCTCTTTTTAATGCACTTAAGAATACATTAAAATGCTAACGATCTGAAGTACATATTGTTATTGTTTTATCTTCAAAATCTTTTATTTGCTTCTCTCTCACTATTTTCTCCTCTGCCTATTTCCTGTATAGAGGGAGGGCTTGAGGAAACAAAAATGATGATCAGGTTTACATGAACTGAAAAGACTGAAGAAAGGCATTTTTATTTGTTTTATTAACCTTAACTTTGATTCACTTTATGAGCACTGTGACAGAATGCCATTTCACTGCGACACTTTGAATTCACAGGAACATTATGAAGTTTTATAAATTGCTCCAAGGCATAAGATATTGGTAAAACAAAACAAAACAAAACAAAATAAAAACTGCCTTTATTCCACCCTCACATCCTACTACTCTGAGAAATCTACAAAAAAAAAAAAAAAAAAAATTGTCCTATATAGTGTTAAGTATTATAGCAATAAAACACTAATAAAATCAGAATAAAGTTTTTAAAAAATTCAAATTGTCTCGAAATTAAGAGGTGAGCTACATTTACCATGACAGAATAAGAGTTTCTAAATTCAACGGCTTCATTCTTAGTGAAAACCTAAATGAAATTTGTGTTTAGTCACTTGTGTTTTTTTGCTACTAAATAAATGGGAACAAAATATATACTTCTTATACATAAATAAGAATAATAGGTTACATGAATTTAAAGTTTTCAATGACTCAAAATCTAAATATAGTTATAGAAGCACTTGAATTTTCTTCAAAGTGATTGCAAAATTTAAATAATTAAAATAATTAAGTGGATACTTAAGCTATCCAAAATAATAATTTAATATCCTGTATAATTTTTCAAACAGCTCTCTATCATTTCTACAAAAGTTTCTCTTGGAAACTGTTTAAAATGAAGAGTGGTGAAGTGATTTCCTATTTATTTTTTAAAAAGTAAAGCTTTTTTGGAATTGAAAACAGTGTTTACCATGTTGATGTTACTTGGCAATATTAGTTTATTTCAAATTAACATAACTGTGTGATCACATTAAATCGAAGGCAGAATTTTTCTTTTTCCCTAAAAACATATGAGATAAATGATATTGCTCTTCACAAGGAGCCTTTTAACAAATAGGCTAAGGTACCCATTGGTCCCACTGGGCATGTATACTTTATATTTACCCGATAATCAATATAACTCTTTTTCTTTTTTCGCTCTTAACAAATGACTCAGTTCATGTCATATGATTTGGTAGCATAGCACCATCATGTGGTTAATTTCTGAATAACTCTTAAGAACAAAATGCTAATAAAATTTGGAATATTTTAGATAGCCAAATATATATGCTTCGGTTTAAGTTTAAAATACTGCTATTTTTAGCCACACTAATGTACCCAATTAAAGAAAAAACACATAAATACCATTGTTTCTATAAGTGTTATGTCTCTACTTTTCTAAATATTTGTCTTCACCTTCTTTTGTAATACCTTGCCTAGTTTCCCTAAACAGTCTCATCGACTGTAACTTAGCCCCAAATCAACATAACCAGTGCAGATTTTTCTGTAGTCTTGTAGGCAGTTCTAACTGCACATGCCATAGACTTTTCAAACTCACTGCCTAAAGCTGAGTTCTTTCTTTGCTCCCAACAAAAGTCTGCCTACTCATGTTTTCTCCTTTCCAGTTTCTTAAAGCAAAAATCTATGATTTTTCTAATGCCATTTCCATTCCTATTGATGTCCCCTTGCCAAATAGGGCACAAATGCTGGTTGTTGATTTTTCCAGAACTCAGGTTAAAATTTTCCTTTCTCCATCTATGAATTTGCCATACAACCCTCTTCTTGACTCCTTTTTGGCACTGCAATGGCTTTTCTCCCAGCCTCACACATTATTTTCCTCCAACAAATCTTGTTATTCAATGGGGAATGAAAGAAACCTA
This sequence comes from Papio anubis, assembly GCF_008728515.1. Lineage (NCBI taxonomy): Eukaryota > Metazoa > Chordata > Mammalia > Primates > Cercopithecidae > Papio > Papio anubis. The sequence goes on along the minus strand of NC_044980.1, from coordinate 21,038,970 downwards.
TTTAGATGTTTAGATAGAAACCTCTTCATCTTACTTAAATCCTTTTCTGGTCCCATTGATAGAAAGATAAAAATCAAAGAGTGCATTTTCTATTACTATCTTCTGCATACACACACATATACATGCATGCTCACATGCACAAGCTACATTCCAAGTACACCAAATTCATTGCAATGTCTACCAGTGGTATTGTGGTTCTCCTCCTTCTGCATAGAACTCCCTGTCCTATATCAGTATCTTCATGAATTCTTATACATTCTTTAACATTTTTTTTCCTTACCTCTCAACAAAGGCTTCCTACAGTCCCTCAGGCAAAGTTGATCACTCCTTAATTCTGTCCCCAAATATCAACATTTCTGTCAAAGCATCTATGATACTTACATGGCTCTCATATTTAAAATACAACTGATTCCTCCTACTCTATTTTAAGCCCCTGGAGGCACTTTTCCATATCTGTGTTTATTTTCCCATCAGTAAAGAAATGTCTGAAATATACAAGATGTTTAAAATTGTTGTCAACTAAAAGAACAAATATCCTCTGTTGCTTTACTGTTTTCATTTCTGATACATTATTTTTCTTTTTATTCACATAGTATGTAAAGTTTGGAATGTTTTGCAAAGTATTTAGAAAAATATGTTTTACTGATTCTACTAATAGGAAATCTGAAGCTCAAAGAAGGAAGATAATTTTTCAAAGTCACACAGCTTGCTGTAAGTCATAGTATATGTTTAAAAAGAGCATACTTCCAATTATTGTGTACAACAATACATGTTAGAAAAGGTAGCAGGCCTCCCCTGATATTCATGATTTATGCTGTGTGAGTATATGACACATATATTTTATTTTAGCATTTATAATATATGATGAAACCCTCTGTAATTTTTGAGGGAAAATATCACTAAAAACCTATGTCTAGAAGCACGAGAGTTTCTTGCAATTCTTTTTTGTTTTGTTTTGTTTGTTTTTTGTTTATCTTGGTTACTAAATTTATTCCAAAAATTAACACTAAAATACAGGTATTACTGTAATGACTAAGATTCTTAAGATAATTTATTAAAACTATGAAAATTTTGCAGTGTTGCAAAACACTAAAGTATAGTAATAACTTGTCCACAGAAAAATTAAGTGCATTTCTAATAAATAGTTTTGTTACAAATATTTTTAAAGATTAGTTATATAAAATGGATGTTTCTTCATTTAAATATTTTTGTTTACAAACACTTTTTGCCTAGTAATTCTACCTTTCTTATAAGCTTATATATTTTTAATTTTCTAACAAATGGTGTTGAAATTTTGTCCAAACTAAAATCTATGTTTTAAAACTTACCGCATTTCATTGTTTTCCCTTTGTTATAGAGACATTCTTACCTGATATAGTGGCAACTTTTGTTCATCAAGTACAAGCTTTTTTATATAAAATATTGAGTTGCAACCTTTTGTCAATGATGATGAGATATGCATAAACTCTTCCACATCTCTTCCCAGACAAGAATTGACTACTATATTGATCATAAAACTAAGTTTTAGCAAGCCTGCTTTTTCATTAAAATGATGCCTCTTCTGAACATCTTATCTTTATTGTTCAGCCTGGTGTAAAAAACCTATTCATAAGAGCTTGCTCCTAGTGTCTGTGCAGCCTGGTTCAGCCCAGTATAAATCTGTTTTCTAACTGCTTGTCTTAGAAAGAATCTAGTCTGTTTCTGATAAGCCTACATCCTCAAATCATTTGCATTCATTGACAGTATTCCTTCCCATTGCCTATTAAGACCTACTAGATAATTGAGTGTGTAGAGCCTTATCACTCAAGGATATATTTTCCTAAAAGTGATGGCTTTCCTGTGTTGGTAAAAATAATATAGGCTTACTATAAAAATTGAAGTAATACAGAAGACTAAAAAGTAAAGAGGGACAAAACCACAGCTACAGTGAGTCATAATATGGTATAACTGCTTCCTTTGCTCGGGTCTTTTGGGCAGACATCAAGGCGTGACTGGGGCTAAGATCCAATCTGAGTCTTGGAGTCTTTTATAACCTTACTGGTTCCTAGCGGAGCCAGGTCCTCGTGGCTGTTTGTTTTGTATTGTCATTGTGTGTGTGTGTTTTGTTTTGTTTTGTTTTTGTGGTAATTACTACTTCCTTGTGGCTCTTATGACAATTTTGTTAGCTCTTGCCAAATATCAGGTTTCAGTTCTCACAGGCACCCCTTGAGCACTTTCCATATAATCTCCTATAATGACAAATTTACATCTTATAAGGCAGGACAAAAAGCATCTGCATCACCCCTTTCTTTTAAGGGGTCTCCTGGTTAGGTTACACCTTTCAAGTAAAATCTCTCTTAATTAGCTCAATGTCAAGTGATTAGGGACCCTAATTATATCTGCACAACTTATGTTGCCATAAAACTTAATAAGTTTATGTGAGTGAGATATCATTTAATTTACAGGCCTCTCACACAATCAATGGCAGAGTCATTGCACACAGAGTATAGGTCATTGGGGGCAGGAATATTGGGAGCATCTTAGAATTCTGCCTGCTGCAACTATCATTTCTTCAAATTCCTCAAAATATCTATAGCCATAGCTATCCGTTTCCACTCAACATTATCTGGAAGCGTGAGGAGCCCTGGAGGAGCCCAGGCAGCTATTCTCTTATAATTTATGCCAAAAATTGCTTATTTCCCTTTGAAATGAGAAAATCCTTTGGCACTTAACATTTCATTTAGTTTTTTTGTGACCTGGGCTTCAACAAAGTAAGAACAGAGAAAGTGGTGCTGTAATAGCCCAATGGGCTCTTCCTGCCCATTGCACAGACAAAACCAATTCACTGAGACCACGGGACTGCAGTGAATAGCTTACCTGACACTAGGCTAGCCATGTGGAAGACAGAGTTGTTACTCAGATCAGTCTCCCTGAAGGTCCAGAGGTTAAAGTTTTTCAAGGATAGTTTGATAGGTAAGGGACTAGCAAATGGGTGCTGCTGATTGGTTGGGGATGACATCGTTAAGGGTGTAAAATATAGTCCTCCCGTGCTGAGTCCATCTCTGGGCAGGGAGCCATAGGACTAGTTGAGTCGTATGCCACAAATTTGGGTGGGGTTAGAGTGAAAAACATGTCAAAAGACCAATCTTAGATTCTGTAATCGTGATGTTATCTGTAGGGGCAATTAGGGAAGTTACAAATCTCGTGACCTCTGATCACATGATTCCTGAGCAGTAAGAGATTATAGAAACTACCTATGTTTTAGCAGAATTAAGGTCACTGTCATAATCCTAATCTTGTGGCCTTTCTTTAGTTTTGTAAACGTGGTTTTGGCCCAGGAACAAGGAGGGGATCAGTTATAGGGAGGGACTATTATCATCCTTGGTTCAAAGTTAAAGTATAAACTAAATTCCATGGTTAGCTTGGGCTATGCCAAGGAATGAGCAAAGATTTTAAGCCTGTGAGGCTCAAAGCAAGATGGCGTCTGCCATGCTAGACTTCCCTCACTGTCGTAATCTTTGCAAAGGTGTTTTCCGTGTGGGAGGCATAGGCTCTTGGGCCACAAAAGGTTTGCTGAAAAATTACTGACATGAGGCAGATTGATTAATAATAAAAGGCAAACAAATTATTTAACATGTATACACAGGCGCCTTCAGAATGAAGACCCAATTTTCCAATAAGTTACAGAATCTAATTACCATCTCAAGGTTACAGAAAGAATGGTGGCCCAAAGCATGGACAAAATCAGGTTGTCTTGGTAAATCAGGTTTAGTGGCAAGAAAGGTTATGAGAGGGAGAAAGGAAGTGGCTTGGTTAGCAAAGCCACTTGTTATGTAAATGAAACCTTGCTCAGAGAAAATCGGTGATACTTATTTATTTTCAGACTTTTAAAACTGTCAGGCTCTCATTGGCTCCTAGGTCTGGGAAAGGCATAGAAAAGACCTGCCTACATTAATGGGAATTCTTTACAGATGCAATTTTTCTTCCACAAAAGACAGCTTTGCAAGGCCACTTATATTTTCTGGCCCTGTGGCAGACATTTCAAAATCCATCAGAGAAATACATTTGGGGGTAAAATATTTTTTTATTTCCTTCAGTGGCAAAAAACAAAGAAGCAAAACTCCCCCCTTCCCCAATTCCTCCGTTGAATCTCTGGAGAGCAACTGAGTATATCATACTTTATTTCTCTATAGTTGTGGTTCTTACTGCACAATTCGATAAGATGAATTGTTTCCTGAACATTCTGGTGCCACTAATCTTCCCTTATAGAAACAACCTAAAGAGAAAGAAGCTGCTCAACTACATTCTCTTTAGTCAATCATTTCTGCCCCTTGGAAAGATTCATAACCATTAAATGGCTCCAAGCAGTGCCACAACGTTTTCTGTTTATTGTGCAAGAGATAAATTAGTTCAGTTTCACAATAATGTATGTCTATGGTAGAATATGATTCATTTTCTAGCACTGAAAGGAATCCTATTTATTCTATATTTATTTCAAATGCTGGGATTTTTATTGATTGTGAAACTAAAGTTCATTCCCCACAAAAATGGAAGGTAGTCAGTCAGATGGGTAGGTGAAGTCAATTAGAGAGGGATCACTGCTGATTCTCTTTGCCCTTTCTGAGCTATATACCATTTTGTAAAGTGGGATTGCCTAAAGGTCAGGGTCACGAAGAACTAAGTCCACCTAGGAGACTATGGTGGCATTTCTCTTACAATTTTCTTTAGTTCTTTGATCACTACAGGCTATAAGTTTTCAGTTGCAAAAATCTGTATGTACAGAAGGATTCTTTTGTCTCACTCTATCTCCCTGACAACCAGATATCTGCCTGCTGTGATAGGTCAGAGGTTCTTAAAAGGCATGGAATACATCTCATCTTTTTTAAAGGTTTCAAAATTCTCCTTTTGTGTCTGGCTTGAAAAGGAGTTACCAGTAGAGAGTCAAGATTATCCAGCTAACAGTAGTGTGTAATCAAGTAGGGAAAAAAAATTAAGATCTTATCTAGAAAGAATTTGCCAAATCATATAGATAATCGGAAGTATTTCGACATGTGAGAAAATTGAGAGGGAAATGGGGAATGATTGGTAGTAACGTTTACATTCTAAGATAGAAGTTAATTTTTGCCTAAAAAAAGGGAGTTAGTATGAGCCAGATCAGCTCAATTTGCTTTCTAGGCAAAAGGAACCCTAAGGTGATAAAAATCAAAGTATTCTTATACTATAAGTTAAGGATATCTATCATAGACAACTTACGTTGTTTAACACTTATTTAGAGTTTGGAAAAACAGAAAATATATTTTTATACGTTCCTTAATTTGAATTAGCTAGTGCACGCTTCTATCTTATACGTCATTCTCTCTCTGACAGCTTCTAACATATTCAATTTCTCTTAAACACATGTAGTTATAGAGAACTTGGTACTTCTTCAGACTCATTCATTAAGCAACATGGCAATATTCCTTAATTTTTTGAATGAATTGAAAGACAAGTCTTATTTATGTTTTCATTTTCCCATCCTTACAGTATGCATCTCAAGCCTTGCCACCTTGTAAAACATCTACGTGTGTGTGTGTGTGTGTGTGTGTGTGTGTGTTTAAATTCACTATAGAATGATTTTATTTATTAGAGGATTTCTCCTTTTTTTAACCTAAAGTTACTCTTCTTAATAACTCAAATTACTATTAATTCACCACTCAGAGGCATAAAGAATAATCCTAAGTAATATCAACATAATGGCCCTTCAAGTATTTGAAAATGTGTGTCTTTCCTTGCCTTGATCTTCTTCATTCCATCTAAACACACTCAGTAATTGTAGTGGTTTCTTAATTTTGACTTTGGTAATATTTTATCATTCTAGTCTTGCAACAAGTTATCTTTTCTTGAGTCTGATTTCTTTAACAAAACACAGTATTCAAGCTTTAGGCTGATCAAAGGAGCATCATTGGGCGATCCTCTCTCTTTTTTTCACATATAACATTTCTAGACATCTGCATCCCCGTTTCTTTTCAGGGGTCACACCTCTCAAGTAAAATGTCTCTTAATTAACTCAATGTCAAGTGATTAGGGACCCTAATTATATCTGCACAACTTATGTTGCCATAAAACTTAATAAGTTTATGTGAGTGAGATATCATTTAATTTACAGGCCTCTCACACAATCAATGGCAGAGTCATTGCACATAGAGTATAGGTCATTGGGGGCAGGAATATTGGGAGCATCTTAGAATTCTGCCTGCTGCAACTATCATTTTTTCAAATTCCTCAAAATATCTATAACCATAGCTATCCGTTTCCACTCAACATTACCTGGAAGCGTGAGGAGCCCTGGAGGAGCCCAGGCAGCTATTCTCTTATAATTTATGCCAAAAATTGCTTATTTCCCTTTGAAATGAGAAAATCCTTTGGTACTTAATATTTCATTTAGTTTTTTGTGACCTGGGCTTCAACAAAGTAAGAACAGAGAAAGTGGTGCTGTAATAGCCCAATGGGCTCTTCCTGCCCATTGCACAGACAAAACCAATTCACTGAGACCACGGGACTGCAGTAAAGAGCTTACCTGACACTAGGCTAGCCATGCAGAAGATAGAGTTGTTACTCAGATCAGTCTCCCTGAAGGCCCAGAGGTTAAGGTTTTTCAAGGATAGTTTGATGGGCAAGGGACTAGCAAATGGGTGCTGCTGATTGGTTGGGGATGACATCGTAAGGGTGTAAAATATAGTCCCCCCATGCTGAGTCCATCTCTGGGCAGGGAACCATAGGACTCTTTGAGTCATATGCCACAAATCTGGGTGGGGTTAGAGTGAAAAACATGTCAAAAGACCAATCTTACATTCTGCATTCGTGATGTAATCTGTAGGGGCAATTAGGGAAGTTACAAATCTTGTGACCTCTAATCACATGATTCTTGAGCAGTAAGAGATTATAGAAACTACCTGTGTTTTAGCAGAATTCAGGCCACTGTCATAATCCTAATCTTGTGGCCTTTCTTTAGTTTTACAGACGTGGTTTTGGCCCAGGAACAAGGAGGGCATCAGTTATAGGGAGGGACTATCATCATCTTTGGTTCAAAGTTAAAGTATATAGTAATCAAAGGCCATATGATCAACCATCGCATCTTATGCGTACTATTCTTTGCTTATATAGGTATTAAGAGAAATCAAAATTTCTAACAGGGGAAACATGAAAATGAAAGGAGATCAATATTATAAGTTAACAGGTATGAGGTGAGCAAATTAAAATATAGAAAGGTAAAAAGAAAGCATTGATTACAAAGCAGGTAAACACATGAATAAAAATATGATAAATAAAAGGAATACCTATAGGGAATTAATAAATATAGTTCCTGCTGCATAAAAAAGTACGGTGAAAGAGAATGATGTCATGTTCAAGTGAAATTGCTGTTTTGTTATAATAAATTCCATGAAATTGTGAGAGTTTTTGAAGATTTAAAACTGATTTTTTTTTGTTTTTGTTCCTCAGAGGAAACGCATAAAACAATCATATCTTAGAAGGAGAAAAATATCCTTCCTTTATTTTGCCCAGGTTTACTACAGTAAAGGAACAGGTACTGACACTGCAATTAGCAACTCATTGGAGTCAGACTTGAGGGAATTCCTTTAGAAAACAGAAATTTTTAAAGGTCCTAGAAAATCACTATGTTAATGTTAAATTCGTGCTGTCTCAGATTTTCTTAGATGATGAGAGGCCAGTGCCATTGACCTTAAAATTATCACTTAAACAAAGCACCACAGCAGCACCGTATTTCAGGAATAGTATATTTTCAGTTATTGCAGACATAAAATTAATGTTTACAGTGAGGGTGCAAGTAAGCAGTGATAAGCTAAAATTGAGCATCCGTGACTCCATAGAAAATGACTTCCTATATTATATTATGTTTCACAGCCTTTTCTAATTTGGTCATATATATTGATACTGAAAGCCCCAATTCTTGGTAATGTGTATTGATGACGTGTTACAGTGCCCATAATTTATATATACGGTTCTGAGAACACACAAAAAGCAAAACTATTTTTAAATTAGCAGTATGTATGCTTTTAAATACTGATACAGACATTTACTAGTAAAAAAAAAAAAAAAAAAAAAGACGTAGACATCCAAAAGTGTTTAATATAAGATGCCATAAAATAAGACAACAAAATATGGAGTTTTCATGGGACCACTTTTCCAATACCAAATTTGCAGCTAGAATCTGGAATATCTTCAATGATCCTATTTCATTTTTATTCAGTTTTTTTTTTTAATCATTGCTTTATTCCACTAGATGTCAGTATTGGATAAGAGCAGAGAAATGCTTCCCTGAACATCTGTTCTCTTGCTGTTTTAACTTTGCTCATATAAAATGATTAAGCCCTACCTAGCATGTATGTCTGCATGTAAATGATGTGATTTTTAAGAAAAAAAAACAAAAAACATTTGCAACTGATGATCTTTACAAATTACCCAGAAACTTGTACATGGAGGTGATTCTTTTCTTAAAATGTTTACCTTGCGCCTGTAATCCCAGCACTTTGGGAGGCGGAGGTGGGTGGATCACCTGAGGTCAGGAATTCGAGACCAGCCTGGCCAACATGTTGAAGCCCTGTCTCTACTAAAAACACAAAAATCAGCCGGGCATGGTGGCGCGCGCCTGTAATCCCAGCTACTCAGGAGGCTGAGGCAGGAGAATCGCTTGAACCCCGGAGGAGGCGGAAGTTGCAGTGAGCCGAGATCGCGCCACTGAGCTCCAGCCTGGGCGAGAGGAAGAGGCTTTCAAAAAACTAAAAAAATAAAAATTCCTTGTACTACCCTTACCCACTAATTATGAAGAAAAATGAAAATTTTAAACCAATACAATTGGTAATAACTTGCAAATTGCTCTGAAGTAATGTTGACCCTTTCTGTCACATTCTACATAAATGTACTCCTTATTCTTAATTTGTCCTCGCTACAGCCTTTAGATTTTGAAACAAAGAAGGCATACACTTTCAAAGTTGAGGCTTCCAACCTTCACCTTGACCACCGGTTTCACTCGGCGGGCCCGTTTAAAGACACAGCGACGGTGAAGATCAGCGTGCTGGACGTAGATGAGCCGCCGGTTTTCAGCAAGCCGCTCTACACCATGGAGGTTTACGAAGACACTCCGGTCGGGACGATCATTGGCGCTGTCACTGCTCAAGACCTGGATGTAGGCAGCAGTGCTGTTAGGTGAGAAAAGGAAACATTTTCTTTTCTACGTCTCAGGAAAACAAAACAAAACAAGAACAAAAACAAGAAAACCAATTCTCTGTCCAAAACTGCATGATGATTTAATTATAGAATATGATGCTTGAAAACATAAAACTTTACATAAGAATAGAGGAAGTGCTATAGGATTTTGGGGGTAAATACCTTATCAACTATTGCAACAATGTTTACTAGTGGCGTTACAACCACTAGAGGTCTGATTCCCCTGTCACTCAAGGTAACAAATCTCAACTCTTCATGTAGAAATGGAATTTAATAATATAACCTTTTAGAGAATGATTCTCATAATTAGTGATATTAAGATACTTTGCAAGTGCCTAGAGTATAATAGACATTAATACATTTTATAAATAGTCTAAACTTTCTGACCCCTTACCCAAAGTTAGTGTTTGAAAAAGTTATTGCAATTTGCATGTCATTTTTCCAGTGTGTAAAACATGTCTGCTGGGTTTGAGGTGAAATGAGTAGAGGCACAGTTAGAGTCAGTCCTAGAGTAAAATGAATTTATGAAATTGCTCAAAGCACACACTTTGCAAGGAACTGCTTCCTGCTCATCTCTCTCCCACTCTCTCAACACATAAATTCCACTAGTACTATCAAGACAATGCAATTTCCCTTTTCCTCACTTATACATTGACCCAGCAGTATGTTTTGAGACTTTTTTTTCCCCATTCATTCTATTGTATGCTTGAATTTTCTGCTGCATGCCTACAGCTGTTGGGAAACGGATTAAAAGACAAGTATGAGATTTGTTTCTGAATCTTCTGTCCCTAAATGATTGAAGCTTGGTATGCAAGAACCAAAATAAGAAAACATTAAGTAGGTTTTTAAAGCAAAACACTCTCTTCTATTGACATACAACAGACAAATATTTTGTAAGATTTTACACCATGTGGTAAGTAAAGATTAAAACAATGGATCAAGTTTTCAGTGGTATCCTTAACACAGTAATTGCATATAGTGAAATCTCACGAAATGGCTTGACAGCATACGCAACTTGCTCTTTGAATTTATCTGAATCCATCACCTATAGTTACATGAATACTACCTCAGTCAGCTCTAGCTGCTATAATCCATTAATGCATACTGGATGTATTAGTCTGCTTTCACACTGCTATAAAGAACTGCCCTGAGACTGGGTAATCTAAAAAGTAAAGAGGTTTAATTGAATCGCAGTTCCACATGGCTGGGGAGGCCTTGGGAAACTTACAATCATGGCGGAAAAGGAAGCCGGCGAATCTTACATGGCGGCGGGCAAAAGACAACGTGTGAAGGAGGAACCGTCAAACACTTATACAATAATCAGATCTTGTGAGAGCGCACTCACTATCATGAGAAAAGCATGGGGGAACCACCTCCGTGAGTCAATCACCTCCTACTAACTAGGACCCTCCTTCAACACGTAGGGATTATAATTCGAGTTGAGATTTTGGTGGGGACACAGAGCCAAACCATATCGCTGAGTGACTTAAGTTACAAACACAGTTCTGGAGGCTAGACAGTCCGAGATCAAGGGACCAGCTGATCTGGCGTCTGGTGAGGACCTGCTTCCTTTTCAGCAGGTGGTCATCTTCTCCTTGTTTCCAGACACTGGAGAAAGAGAAAGAGAGCTCTCTCTATAGTCCCTTTTGTAATGGTAAAAATAACTTCATGAGGGCTCCATCCTGATGAACTAATTACCTCCCAAATGCCCCATCTTTTAATACTATCACATTGAGGTTTAAGATTGCCAGATGTGAATTTTGGGGGGATACATATCAGCTCATAAGATTCCAATTCTGCCCACCCCAAATTTATGCCTTTTTTACATGCAAAGTGCATCCATCCTAAGAGCCCCAAAAGTCTCAACTTCTTCCAGTATTAACTCAAATCCAAAGTGTCATCTAAATATTATCTAAACCAAACAAATGTGAGACAAAAGGTACAGTTTATCCTGAGGCCACATTCCTCTCCAGCTGTGAATCTGTGAAACCAAATAAGTTACGTGTTTCCAAAATACAATGGTGAAGATATTCGTATTCCAAGAGGGAGAAAGAGGAAAGAAGAGAGGGGTGAGACGTCCAATGTAAGTCCAAAACCTAACAGTGGAAACTCCATCAAACCTTAGTGTCAAACATAATTTTTCTCTAGATCAATTCTTCACTTTGCAGGTCCACTAGAATGGATGTCCCACTTTTGGACTCACTAGGGTGGCAGCATAACCTCCCACACTCAGAGGGGCACCACCCAGGCTGTGGCTCTCTGCAGTAGCCTCACTCATGTGCAGTGGTCACACCCTCAGTGCTCCATTGGGCGACTCTACCCCAATGTCTCTTCTAGGCATTGAGCCCAATGTTTGAAATCATTATGGAAGCAGCCATTCCACAAGCCTGGTGACATCAAATCACTATTGGGGTGATTTGGAATTCTTCCCTCGATTTGGAGAATTATGAATGCTCATAGCTGAAGAGTTATGTGATGCTGTTTAACGGAGTTGAAGAAGTTTGATGATCTTCTTTCATTTCATTTCTCTTTCCTTCGGTACCAGCTGGCAGTGTTTCTGCTATTATAATCTCATCTGTTTTCCTGGCTTTTTCTGAAATAGTGGATGAAGTTCATGGTTCGCACCTATACAAATCTTCTTATTAAGTAATTGGTCTATCTATCAACCCTTAATGTTCTCTTCTAAACACACTTTCTCATTATTTTGGAACACAGATGGGTTGAGATATTTCCAAGTTCTTAAGCTTTGGTTTCTTTTTACTTAAAAAATTCATCTTTGTTTAATTTCTTTTATTTCACATTTTACTGTAAGGAGTTGTGAGGAACCAAGCTACTCCTTTAACACTTTGCTTAAAAATCTCCCCAGCTAAATACCTAATTTCATCACTCTAAAGTCCTTCTTTACACAAAATACTAGAACATGAACACCACCCACCTAAGTGCTTTGCCACTTTATGACAAATACTATCTTTCCTCTAGTTTCTAATAACATGTCTTTATTTCTCTCTGATAACATATCAGAATGGCTTTTACATCCATATATCTACCAACATTCTGTTTAGGATTGTTTAGATGTTCTTTGGGAAGACAGAGTCTTTCTCTACAGTTCTCTTTTCTCTCTGAACCTTTAACTGAATATCCTTGAACATTCATAATTTTAGCACTTCAAAACTCTTCCAGCCTGTACCCATTACCCAGTTTCATAGCCACTTCTACATTTTTAGGTATTTTTTATAGCTGCACTCCTACTGCTTGGTACCAATTTCTGTCTTAGTCACTTAAGGCTGCTGGAACAAATTACGGTAGATGGAGTAGCTTCAGCAGCAAACATATATGTCTCTTGTTTCTGGAAGCTGGAAAGGTTATGATCAATGTGCCAAGAGATGCATTTTCTAATAAAGGCCTGGTTTCTATTCTGCAGAAAGTCATGTTCTTGTATCCACACAGCAGAAAGAGAAAGAGAGCTGTCTGGTGTCTCGGTTAGAAGGGCACTAATCCTATGTATGAGGACTCCACCTTCATGACCTCATTACCCCCACGAAGGCCCATATCCATATATCATGCATTGGACGTTAGGATTTCAACATATGAATTTTGGGGAAACATAAACATTTAGTCCATAACAAATACTTTTATTCTTGAAGAGAACCTGTAATCAGGAGAAAACTCTAAAAAAAACTCATCTGTCTTTTAAAAAGAAATAAGTATAACAATTACTGAACACCCCTACATTTCAGACTGAATGCTAAACAGTTTACTCACTAGATTCAAACTATTGTTTTCCATGTCTGTATTACAACATGATTCACTTCCAGTTAAGTTCCAGAAAACCATATATGATTTATAAGGCTATATGCAGATACACACACACACACACACACACACACACACACACATCCACATATACATTCAGTATTTGTTGAGGTATTCTCCAAAATCTCCTGCCTTGGTAATTATTATGTATTACCCTAACATTATTTATCAGTCTTTTATTTCTGAAGCCCTTGGATGTTCTGTTGATAATTACAAAAGTAGGAGATGCCTGGTAAATGGATTTACCGGTTTTTAAAAATATGAACAGTTATTGAAGGAATATTGAAGATTGTAACAAAAATAATTAAAAGGTAAATAAGATTAATTGAAACTCTCTGCAGGTCAATAAATAAGAATTTACATAGAGAAACTAAGTATCTAGAGTAGAGAACATGCTATGTTGTTTAATTTACTGTATGTTCTATTTTTAAGACTTATAAAAGAATGATGAGGCCAAAATATTAAGAAGAACATGATTTTAATGCAATACTTAAGAACTAGAAAAATCAAAGTTCCTAAGTAAAAAACATTATTAGGTAAAGATACACCTTCCAAATTCAAGAAAATTGTTAGAGTCAGGACCCTGGTGTGAGGAACAAAGGAAGGTTAACATGAAAGAAATTCTCCTGCTATAAGTGTGTTTTTTATTTTGTACTTTTTATGTCACAGTAGCTAGTATCTGACAAGTGCTACTTTATATCAAATAAAGTAGTGTACCATGTCTTACTTCTAATGAGTAGCGGTCGACCCACTTGACACAGATGGATCTAATTGATCCCCGCAAGGGGTTGTCAAAAGACAGAGCTGTTTTTGAATCAACTGAAACCTGTCTTTGTTCCATGTCCTTGGAGTGAACAACACACTTGAATAATGTCAGCTAAGGAAACATGGGGTATGAGGCATCATCTTTCCTTGCTCTGAAAATGTGTTTACTCACTTAAGAATGAGAGTGAAAATACGTTGTGAAAACTAAGAATGAAAGTGTAAAATTACTTGACATGTTTAGATATGCTGTTTGTTTTGTTTTCCTTTACTTAATTATCTTTTCACAGAGTTATTATGCAAGGTATTAATTTAGGACCTTGAGTATTTTATCATCATCATCTTCATCATCATCATCATTATCATCATCACTAAGCACAGCCAAGAACCACATCAATGCCATAACCAAGGACTGATCCCATTTTGAAGAAAGGTTCTCTTAGGTTTCATAACTAGCAAACACACCATGTCTGGTTCCTTACTCTCAACCTTCGGCCCCAGCTTAATTTCTAGTTATTCTTTACTTTTCTAGCCTTTGCCTTTTGATGCACTGATTTCTTGTCTCTAATGCTGTATATTCTTTGAGATGAACACTGCTATTATATAGTTCCCAGAAACAATTTCTAGTGAGTCAAATGAGACTGGATTAAGTATATCCACCAGTAGTGATGCAGGGGCTTTTCATAACAGCAAGTTCTTGAGTTTAGAAATTTAAAACTGTTGATTATCCAGTTACATTGAAAGGTATTATTTATTTTGAGTATTATTGATTTGGGTTACAGAAAGATTTCAGTGGGTAATTTTGTTCAATATGTACCACTTTTCTTTTGTTCCAAACATGTAAAAGTCTGTTATCCTTGGAATAAATTTAAAAATAGAACTTAATCATATTTTTTATAAAATTTAAAAAATTGATTATTTAATTTTAATCCATGTCAAAAGTATTAAATAATAACAGAATGATGATGTAAAGTAAATCTATTTTATGTATGTAGACTTGCATATATAAACTCAAAATTACAGTGGTTAAGAGTACAATTTAAAAGTGTACAGATTGTTCCCTGACTCGTAAAGATTCATCTTACAATGTTTTCACTTTGCAATGCTCTGAAATTGATATGCATTCAGTAGAAATCATACTTTGAGTACCTATACATCGATTCCTTTTTTCCCTTTCAGTTCAGCATTCAATAAATTACATAAGATATTCCACACTTTATTATAAGACAGGTTTTGCGCTAGATGATTTTGTCCAAATGTAGGCTAAAATAAGTTGTTCAAGCAGGTTTAAGGTAGGCTAGGCTAAGCTAGAATGTTAAATGAAAAAAAAATTGGATATTTTTGTATAAATTGATGGACATGAAAAGAAAAAGCAGAGAGGGTTTGATATGGAATACCTCTAAGAAACTCAGAGATAAACAAACAAATAAAAGGAGATGTAGAATTTAGAAACTGCAGGGGTAGCTGAATATATTAATCTCTGGGGATTTTGCCCTATTCATCTTTTTCACAACTGTGGTATACTGAGTCTTTAGGACCCACAAGAGAATTATTTCTCTGAAGTTGGTTTTTGCATGAAGTCTCTTTGTAAGTGTGCTGAATGGATTTAGCTTGTATTAACTCCATTTATAGAAGCAAAGAAACTGAAAAATCATTTTACTTAAAGAAAAATGAAAAAAAAAAGCAAACGAGAAAG
This sequence comes from Papio anubis, assembly GCF_008728515.1. NCBI lineage: Eukaryota > Metazoa > Chordata > Mammalia > Primates > Cercopithecidae > Papio > Papio anubis. The sequence goes on along the minus strand of NC_044980.1, from coordinate 21,023,495 downwards.
AGAAGAAGAGAAAATTTGCTAAGAAAATAGGGATCAACTGGACTACAATTTGCTAACAGAGGTTAATCCCCATAAAGATCATGCCAGAACACCCAGATGTATGAGCGCTTAAGAAAAAAAGACATTGCATTTACACATCTAGATATAGATCTACCTATATTAGATTTGCAAAAACTCACATGCACATATACACATATATATGCATACTGTATTTTATTAGTACATTGCATTATACACTAGAATATATCTTTTACATCAAGAAAATTGTTTAAATTAAATTAATTTTGCATGTAGTATATGAAACCTTATTCAGTATAGTCCCAACTTTAAGGTATCTTTTCATTTTTCACATTATATGTATTTGTGTCCTAAGTAAAATTTTGGTAAGTACCATGACAGGGTTCAATATGGTGGTTTCAGTGGATATGAAGGACATGAAGAAGACACTGGGAAATGGGAGAAGTGAGTTATAAGTGATAAAATATACATACCCTTTTGATATCCAAGATGGCAGAAGTCTAGGATGAAGGAGATAAAATAGAGGTTAACTATTTTAACTGGAAGAAATAGAACTGAGAAGAGTTGAGTTTTGGTAGACCACATCTTCAAATGTCTTTATATGAGTTCTGAATCATCAATAACTTTATATGAGTTCTGAATTTATCAATAACTTAATTTCCCTCTCTTTAATCTCTCCTTAATCTCTTTGGGGAGCCATTGCACACAAACTCAGCAAAATCTATCCCCAGTGAGACAGTTGAGTATATATGCTTTAGACATGCTGTTATCAAGTTATTGGTCCATGTGAATCTGCCTTTTAGAGTGGAATTCTATCTGTAGTTGACAATATTAAACAAAGCTGACAATTTTACTAGTATACATGCTTATTTTGTTTGCACTGGAAAAAAAATAGCATTCCCTTCAAATTTACACCAACTGAATGGTTAAGAATATATCCCTTCAGAATTTGTTATTATATACTAAATGATGGAGACTTACATGTTTCTCTGTAAATAAAGTTATTTTGCTTCCTCTTCAAATGACCAACTCACTGACGGTCAATATACAAGGAACTATCGCAAATAATATGTAACAAGATAAACACGTTCACTTTTACTTATGTCAGTAGCAACCAATTATCTACATATAGTAACATTGTAAGAGCTAAATTGTGCTGGGTACTGAGCTTAGCACATTGCTCAGATTTGTTTAAACACTGAAGCTGACATTAGTTGACAGAGTGGGACACTGAGGCCCAAGATCATATTATGTCTTCAGAAAGAATAAGAAAACGATTTAAACAAAGGCTGCCAAATTTCAAAGGTTATGCTACTAATCACTCTGCTACTTAAATTTAATTGAAATGCTAACCTGAATTTTTGAGTAGCTTTGTAATTCTACAATTGATGAAAATAAAATTAAAATTAAGCAAAGTGGCTGGAATATGAACACAAAGCAGTAAAAATATATATTTGGTATTTTAAAATATGCTAACTATGAACCCTACTATATACGTGAAAGTATTATATATACTTTACATATGTTTAAAGGTAATTACAGCAACCTAATTAAACCTGAAAAAATGTTAAATTGGATTATGACAATAGTGACATTAATCAGGCTGGACTCACCATATTATACCTTATTACGAGAGTTTAAGTTCCCTTTATTTTACTGGAGAACTACAAAGTTCTTTTTTTTTTTTTTTTTTTTTTAAATTTATTTATTATTATTATACTTTAAGTTGTAGGGTACATGTGCATAACGTGCAGGTTTGTTACATATGTATACTTGTGCCATGTTGGTGTGCTGCACCCATCAACTCGTCATTTACATCAGGTATAACTCCCAATGCAATCCCTCCCCCCTCCCCCCTCCCCATGATAGGCCCCGGTGTGTGATGTTCCCCTTCCTGAGTCCAAGTGATCTCATTGTTCAGTTCCCACCTATGAGTGAGAACATGCGGTGTTTGGTTTTCTGTTCTTGTGATAGTTTGCTAAGAATGATGGTTTCCAGCTGCATCCATGTCCCTACAAAGGACGCAAACTCATCCTTTTTTATGGCTGCATAGTATTCCATGGTGTATATGTGCCACATTTTCTTAATCCAATCTGTCACTGATGGACATTTGGGTTGATTCCAAGTCTTTGCTATTGTGAATAGTGCTGCAATAAACATACGTGTGCATGTGTCTTTATAGCAGCATAATTTATAATCCTTTGGGTATATCCCCAGTAATGGGATGGCTGGGTCATATGGTACATCTAGTTCTAGATCCTTGAGGAATCGCCATACTGTTTTCCATAATGGTTGAACTAGTTTACAATCCCACCAACAGTGTAAAAGTGTTCCTATTTCTCCACATCCTCTCCAGCACCTGTTGTTTCCTGACTTTTTAATGATCGCCATTCTAACTGGTGTGAGATGGTATCTCATTGTGGTTTTGATTTGCATTTCTCTGATGGCCAGTGATGATGAGCATTTTTTCATATGTCTGTTGGCTGTATGAATGTCTTCCTTTGAGAAATGTCTGTTCATATCCTTTGCCCACTTTTTGATGGGGTTGTTTGTTTTTTTTTTGTAAATTTGTTTGAGTTCTTTGTAGGTTCTGGATATTAGCCCTTTGTCAGATGAGTAGATTGCAAAAATTTTCTCCCATTCTGTAGGTTGCCTGTTCACTCTGATGGTAGTTTCTTTTGCTGTGCAGAAGCTCTTTAGTTTAATTAGATCCCGTTTGTCAATTTTAGCTTTTGCTGCCGTTGCTTTTGGTGTTTTAGACATGAAGTCTTTGCCCATGCCTATGTCCTGAATGGTACTACCTAGGTTTTCCTCTAGGATTTTTATGGTATTAGGTCTAACATTTAAGTCTCTAATCCATCTTGAATTAATTTTCGTATAAGGAGTAAGGAAAGGATCCAGTTTCAGCTTTCTACTTATGGCTAGCCAATTTTCCCAGCACCATTTATTAAATAGGGAATCCTTTCCCCATTTCTTGTTTTTCTCAGGTTTGTCAAAGATCAGATGGCTGTAGATGTGTGGTATTATTTCTGAGGACTCTGTTCTGTTCCATTGGTCTATATCTCTGTTTTGGTACCAGTACCATGCTGTTTTGGTTACTGTAGCCTTGTAGTATAGTTTGAAGTCAGGTAGCGTGATGCCTCCAGCTTTGTTCTTTTGACTTAGGATTGTCTTGGAGATGCGGGCTCTTTTTTGGTTCCATATGAACTTTAAAGCAGTTTTTTCCAATTCTGTGAAGAAACTCATTGGTAGCTTGATGGGGATGGCATTGAATCTATAAATTACCTTGGGCAGTATGGCCATTTTCACGATATTGATTCTTCCTATCCATGAGCATGGTATGTTCTTCCATTTGTTTGTGTCCTCTTTGATTTCACTGAGCAGTGGTTTGTAGTTCTCCTTGAAGAGGTCCTTTACATCCCTTGTAAGTTGGATTCCTAGGTATTTGATTCTCTTTGAAGCAATTGTGAATGGAAGTTCATTCATGATTTGGCTCTCTGTTTGTCTGTTACTGGTGTATAAGAATGCTTGTGATTTTTGCACATTAATTTTGTATCCTGAGACTTTGCTGAAGTTGCTTATCAGCTTAAGGAGATTTTGGGCTGAGACAATGGGGTTTTCTAAATATACAATCATGTCATCTGCAAACAGGGACAATTTGACTTCTTCTTTTCCTAACTGAATACCCCTGATTTCTTTCTCTTGCCTAATTGCCCTAGCCAGAACTTCCAACACTATGTTGAATAGGAGTGGTAAGAGAGGGCATCCCTGTCTTGTACCAGTTTTCAAAGGGAATTTTTCCAGTTTTTGCCCATTCAGTATGATATTGGCTGTGGGTTTGTCATAAATAGCTCTTATGATTTTGAGGTACGTTCCATCAATACCGAATTTATTGAGCATTTTTAGCATGAAGGGCTGTTGAATTTTGTCAAAAGCCTTTTCTGCATCTATTGAAATAATCATGTGGTTCTTGTCTTTGGTTCTGTTTATATGCTGGATTATGTTTATTGATTTGCGAATGTTGAACCAGCCTTGCATCCCAGGGATGAAGCCCACTTGATCATGGTGGATAAGCTTTTTGATGTGTTGTTGAATCCGGTTTGCCAGTATTTTATTGAGGATTTTTGCATCGATGTTCATCAGGGATATTGGTCTAAAATTCTCTTTTTTTGTTGTATCTCTGCCAGGCTTTGGTATCAGGATGATGTTGGCCTCATAAAATGAGTTAGGGAGGATTCCCTCTTTTTCTATTGATTGGAATAGTTTCAGAAGGAATGGTACCAACTCCTCCTTATACCTCTGGTAGAATTCAGCTGTGAATCCATCTGGTCCTGGACTTTTTTTGGTTGGTAGGCTATTAATTATTGCCTCAATTTCAGAGCCTACTATTGGTCTATTCAGGGATTCAACTTCTTCCTGGTTTAGTCTTGGAAGAGTGTAAGTGTCCAGGAAATTATCCATTTCTTCTAGGTTTTCCAGTTTATTTGCGTAGAGGTGTTTATAGTATTCTCTGATGGTAGTTTGTATTTCTGTGGGGTCGGTGGTGATATCCCCTTTATCATTTTTAATTGCGTCGATTTGATTCTTCTCTCTTTTCTTCTTTATTAGTCTTGCTAGTGGTCTGTCAATTTTGTTGATCTTTTCAAAAAACCAACTCCTGGATTCATTGATTTTTTGGAGGGTTTTTTGTGTCTCTATCTCCTTCAGTTCTGCTCTGATCTTAGTTATTTCTTGCCTTCTGCTAGCTTTGGAATGTGTTTGCTCTTGCTTCTCTAGTTCTTTTAATTGCGATGTTAGAGTGTCAATTTTTGATCTTTCCTGCTTTCTCTTGTGGGCATTTAGTGCTATAAATTTCCCTCTGCACACTGCTTTAAATGTGTCCCAGAGATTCTGGTATGTTGTATCTTTGTTCTCATTGGTTTCAAAGAACATCTTTATTTCTGCCTTCATTTCGTTATGTACCCAGTAGTCATTCAGGAGCAGGTTGTTCAGTTTCCATGTAGTTGAGCGGTTTTGATTGAGTTTCTTAGTCCTGAGTTCTAGTTTGATTGCACTGTGGTCTGAGAGACAGTTTGTTATAATTTCTGTTCTTGTACATTTGCTGAGGAGTGCTTTACTTCCAATTATATGGTCAATTTTGGAGTAAGTACGATGTGGTGCTGAGAAGAATGTATATTCTGTTGATTTGGGGTGGAGAGTTCTATAGATGTCTATTAGGTCTGCTTGCTGCAGAGATGAGTTCAATTCCTGGATATCCTTGTTAACTTTCTGTCTTGTTGATCTGTCTAATGTTGACAGTGGAGTGTTGAAGTCTCCCATTATTATTGTATGGGAGTCTAAGTCTCTTTGTAAGTCTCTAAGGACTTGCTTTATGAATCTGGGTGCTCCTGTATTGGGTGCATATATATTTAGGATAGTTAGCTCTTCCTGTTGAATTGATCCCTTTACCATTATGTAATGGCCTTCTTTGTCTCTTTTGATCTTTGATGGTTTAAAGTCTGTTTTATCAGAGACTAGGATTGCAACCCCTGCTTTTTTTTTGTTCTCCATTTGCTTGGTAAATCTTCCTCCATCCCTTTATTTTGAGCCTATGTATGTCTCTGCGTGTGAGATGGGTCTCCTGAATACAGCAGACTGATGGGTCTTGACTCTTTATCCAGTTTGCCAGTCTGTGTCTTTTAATTGGAGCATTTAGTCCATTTACATTTAAGGTTAAGATTGTTATGTGTGAACTTGATCCTGCCATTATGATATTAACTGGTTATTTTGCTCGTTAGTTGATGCAGTTTCTTCCTAGCCTCGATGGTCTTTACATTTTGGCATGTTTTTGCAATGGCTGGTACCGGTTGTTCCTTTCCATGTTGAGTGCTTCCTTCAGGGTCTCTTGTAAGGCAGGCCTACTGGTGACAAAATCTCTAAGCATTTGCTTATCTGTAAAGGATTTTATTTCTCCTTCACTTATGAAACTTAGTTTGGCTGGATATGAAATTCTGGGTTGAAAATTCTTTTCTTTAAGAATGTTGAATATTGGCCCCCACTCTCTTCTGGCTTGTAGAGTTTCTGCCGAGAGATCTGCTGTGAGTCTGATGGGCTTCCCTTTGTGGGTAACCCGACCTTTCTCTCTGGCTGCCCTTAAGATTTTTTCCTTCATTTCAACTTTGGTGAATCTGGCAATTATGTGTCTTGGAGTTGCTCTTCTCGAGGAGTATCTTTGTGGCGTTCTCTGTATTTCCTGGATTTGAATGTTGGCCTGCCCTACTAGGTTGGGGAAGTTCTCCTGGATGATATCCTGAAGAGTGTTTTCCAACTTGGTTCCATTTTCTCCCTCACTTTCAGGCACCCCAATCAGACGTAGATTTGGTCTTTTTACATAATCCCATACTTCTTGCAGGCTTTGTTCATTTCTTTTTCTTCTTTTTTCTTTTGGTTTCTCTTCTCGCTTCATTTCATTCATTTGATCCTCAATCGCTGATACTCTTTCTTCCAGTTGATCGAGTCGGTTACTGAAGCTTGTGCATTTGTCACGTATTTCTCGTGTCATGGTTTTCATCTCTTTCATTTCGTTTATGACCTTCTCTGCATTAATTACTCTAGCCGTCAATTCTTCCACTTTTTTTTCAAGATTTTTAGTTTCTTTGCGCTGGGTACGTAATTCCTCCTTTAGCTCTGAGAAAGTTGATGGACTGAAGCCTTCTTCTCTCATCTCGTCAAAGTCATTCTCCGTCCAGCTTTGATCCGTTGCTGGCGATGAGCTGCGCTCCTTTGCCGGGGGAGATGTGCTCTTATTTTTTGAATTTCCAGCTTTTCTGCCCTGCTTTTTCCCCATCTTTGTAGTTTTATCTGCCTCTGGTCTTTGATGATGGTGATGTACTGATGGGGTTTTGGTGTAGGTGTCCTTCCTGTTTGATAGTTTTCCTTCTAACAGTCAGGACCCTCAGCTGTAGGTCTGTTGGAGATTGCTTGAGGTCCACTCCAGACCCTGTTTGCCTGGGTATCAGCAGCAGAGGCTGCAGAAGATAGAATATTTCTGAACAGCGAGTGTACCTGTCTGATTCTTGCTTTGGAAGCTTCCTCTCAGGGGTGTACTCCACCCTGTGAGGTGTGGGGTGTCAGACTGCCCCTAGTGGGGGATGTCTCCCAGTTAGGCTACTCAGGGGTCAGGGACCCACTTGAGCAGGCAGTCTGTCCCTTCTCAGATCTCAACCTCCGTGTTGGGAGATCCACTGCTCTCTTCAAAGCTGTCAGACAGAGTCGTTTGCGTCTGCAGAGGTTTCTGCTGCTTTTTTGTTGTTGTTGTTGTTGTTGTTGTTGTGTAGCTGTGCGCTGTCCCCAGAGGTGGAGTCTCAGTTGAAAATGCAGAAATCACCGGTCTTCTGTGTCGCTCGCGCTGGGAGTTGGAGACTGGAGCTGTTCCTATTCGGCCATCTTGCTCCGCCCCCTCCCAAAGTTCTTATACAATTTAGGCATAACTAAGCGTTTTACTGTTTACCAAATTCAATGGGTTTGTGATACAGATCTGCAACTCCAATTTTTAGGAGGACAGGAGGATTTCAATGAAATAGGCAATGATGCATTTGCTTTAATTTTCAAATAAATTTTACATTATTCTATTGATACGCCTAAGGGAATCTCTATAACTAAAGTGTTCAGATATTTGTTAGGCTATGAACTTTTTTTTTTTTTTTTTTTTTTTTGAGATGGAGTCTTGCTCAGTCGCCCAGGCTGGAGTGCAGTGGTGCGATCTCGGCTCTCTCAGCTCACTGCAAGCTCCCCCTCCCAGGTTCACGCCATTCTCCTGACTCGGCCTCCCAAGTAGCTGGGACTACAGGCGCCCACCATGTCTGGCTAATTTTTTTTGTATTTTTAGTAGAGACGAGGTTTCACCGTGTTAGCCAGGATGGTCTCCATCTCCTGACCTCGTGATCCACCTGCCTCGCCTCACAAAGTGATGGGATTACAGGCGTGAGCCACCGCACCCCGCTGGATATGAACTATTTTTGTGCTGCCCTGTTATGCTCTTTGTAACTACCCCCAAATGAGAGAACGTCCTTGTCTTTGTAGTATACATATTCTATATTACTGACCTGTACTATTTGGGTTTAACTTTTGCCTGCTAGAGATTCAGTTTTGTTGCTTTACCTGCAAGTACTGAGAGAGTATCCTATAATATACAATTATCCCAGCTCTTTTTCTTCTGTCTTTAATTTCCTTTGTAGAATAGCCCCTTTGTCACATGTATTTGAGATTTTGTACATTATTTATATATTAAAATAGTTACTTTAAATATATAAACAATAAATGTAAAATATTCTTCTCGAAAAATACTGTAATAATCAGTGATCAATAGGAAACAAGAGAAATGAATCCATTTCATAAGCTGTTCCAGAGCACTCAGTTAAGAGAATATAAGTAATTTTCAGAGCACAAATTAGCTAAAGAGTAGACTAATCACAAGCAGAAAATGCAAGCTGAGTTAGAAGGAAAAGGAGGAAAATAAAAGCTTTCTTTCAAATATGATGTCTATATTTGGGTTTCAAATGGTAAGCAACTCTACGTAAAATGGCACTGTTCTTCAGAGCCATTTGGCCATGACCTAATAAGAGTAAATAAATCCAGTGCTGACCTGGGATAACAAGCGTTGGACTTAGTTCAACAAAATAGTTATAATGAAGCTCTCTCAAAAAGACGTCGGAATAAATACATTTGAATATTCAAAAATGTAAATTAAGGTATTCCATGCTTGAAGTATGACCAGGACATTATCAATAAGTCAGATAAAGTAATTCAATTCGCACATATAAGTGCACTGTATTATAAATAGAACAGTATATTCAGTAAGGAACTCTTCATACTTGAAAGAAACTTCCTGTATAACTAACAACACAAAATAGTTACTTTACTATTCTCATTTGAGAGAAACTGTTAACACCAATTCAAATTGGTAGAAAGTAAAGTTTTAAAAATGGTACAGTTTTGTAAGAAGGAAGTAATAGATGCTCTCTAGAGGGATTTGGCAAGTCTTTATGGGGAGAACATGAGGAAAGCTAAAAGGTGCCTTTGGTTTTTGAGTAAATTAGGAAAGTTCTGTGACATGAATGGGAAGAAAAAAATTGAAATGAGCTGACAACCAAGTCCAGAATAAGGGACTTCTGAAGGTCTAGAGTCAAAGATACTTCTAAGCAGAAGATACCAACATTTACTGAGCAAATTCTTTACTTATTTAGTCAGGTATTACAGTCTGTATTTTTTAATATGTGATAAAACTGAGACTTGGAAACTTTAAAGCTATTAAGTACAGAGCCTAGACTTAATCGTTATTTGTCTCAACCTCATTTTCTTTCTATTAGAGTAAGCTGCTTCAAGGTGTCTGCAAAGTAAACCAAAGGACAGGTGTAAAGCTTTGGGGGCAGAAGAAGTTCTTGTCAAAGATAAAGTTATTTTTGCTCTGAGTTAAAGACAAAATACATCGGTCAGATGAACCAACAGAATGGCGGGGTAGAAGAGAGTTTTGAAGTTAACTTCCAGATCTGTAAGATAATACAGAGTGAGAAGACCATGTATGGCTGTTCCAAAAAGAAAAAAAAAAAGAGGCAGAGGAAAGCTTAAGCAACTTGGAGGAAAATACAAATATAACAATTATAATTTCTACATTATATAGATTATGGTATATTTCTTCTTCTTTAGAGATCTATTTTAATCATATTGTGTGTGTACAAATGGGAAATTTAAAGACAGAAGACTTACTTTTATTAAATGATTACACTTTTGTAAATATTTAGTTTCTCATCAAACATTTAAAACAAGCCATAGGAACCCTCAAAACCATTTAAGATACAACTTTTAAGTCTAGTAAGGGGAAAGGAGAGATGAGGAGGAAGATAAGAAAAAAGAGGAACTGATAGGAAAGTAGGAACTGGTAGTTTAAAAAGTTTGAGAGGAACATAGTGGCATTTATTTGTGATTGCTGATGGAGAAATTACAATTGACTTATTGTTGCAGGTGGCTTAGGTGCTCAGTAAAATGTTTGTTAAAATGAATTGAACTGAATTTACTTTCTTTAATTGTCTTCCAAATGACAAAACAAAACATTGGCAACTAAGAAGACATATGAGTAAAGACATTTTGATCTACTATCATTATCTTAACAAAATAACATTTTCTACCTTGACCTGTATCTTTATTACCAGATTTTTCTTGTTTAAACAATGAGGTGTGATACTTTCAGAGTAATTTTGTACCATTAAGTTCTTTTTACACATGTAGTTGACAACTGGGACAGGGTCAAAGTTAGCGTTTCCATTGATGGTGAGAAAGTTATTAAGCGAATTGAAAAGCACAATTTTAAGGGAAATGCTTACCTAATAAATAGAATAAAAATTTTTAAAGCATTTCTGAAAACTAATTTATAGTATGGGAATAAAACCACACTTTCTCAAATGGCCTGCACAGACTAGGTTAAAGTTTTAATTTCTGATTTCTATTCAACTGTTAAAACCTTTTTTTTCCAGCAACAATCACTACATAATTGTATGAACTTTAGATTTATTTTATTATATACAGATTATAATCATATAATTGTTTTTTCATTTAAATCCCATCTACTCACCAAATAAGTATGAGATGAGTCAAACATACTTTCCGTTTAAGTCTTCTGCTCATAGAAACTCATTTGTTAGGCCAAATTACACAGTTCATGTTACACCATTGTGATTAGTTGCAATTCCAATACTATTTTACCCTTAGATTGTAAGTAGACTGTTGCAGACTGGCAGCAGAAACACATGATGGTTTACTCTGCGAGGTTGTAACTCTTCAAAATTTCTATACCTTTTAGAACTGGGCCATATCTTTTCTGAAATTGTCCAGAAAATGTAGGAATGGTTTCATTGAAGTTCATCGAAGATCTTTTCTTATAAATGTCTCTCAGTTGCTATACTGGATAAAATATCACAATAGAAAATATTTATGCTTTAGTCAGGCACAGGATTTAGTCAGTCACATACAGACAGAGCATCAGGAAGATGCGGGAGCTAGTATTAGGCTTATAGTCTAAGACCTGGCTAACTATGAGAAGATGCTGAAGATGCTTAGCTGAGTAGAAACTGTTCAAATATGTTTCAGCCATATTCCAGAAGATATAAAGCTTCATTGGAGGATAACATGAAGAGAAAGGAGCTTGCCAAATTTCACAAGGTGACAGAGCTAAAAATTAGATACCAGAAAGTAGTGACTGACAGTCAAACAGAAGCACCACATTTATGGTTTGTACTTTATGAGTTTGTGTGAGAACTTCATATTCAAGTACTAGAAAGCTGAAGGTTATGTGTGCCACTACTTGATGCCAGATAAGAAAATGTGTGTGTAAGGAAGAATTTTTATCTGGCAAGTAATACAAAATAATATGGAAGGAGAGAGGGAGAAAGGGGGAAAAGAACACTCACACACTCATACGCTGATACACATGACTCTATCCCTATGCAACATATGCTTTATCTTATTTCATTTTTATAACAACATTCATGGTTACACTGCTAGGTAGGTATTGTTTTCCAAATTTTATAGAAAGTAAGGAGACTAGATATTGGAAGGGAATCTCACTAAACTGATTGCACAAGGTAAATAAATAAAATGTATGTCACCCTAGTTCTCTCTGTACAAAAAAATTAGTGTGCTTCATGCTATATTTCATTGCATCTAGGTGGTGGTTAATGTATGTATTGCAAACTCTACTTCAGCATTAGTCTGAATGAACAAAAAAAATTAAATATGTTTACTAAGCTTGCAAGATATTGGATCCTGGTTGACTGATATATAGAAACACACAACTAAGAGATATACACATTATTTGATGAATATATTATGTAATTCTTGAATTTTAAACTTGTTATCAAAAATACCTAAAATTACAATTAAACATAACCTGTATATGTAGTGATTCACTGTATGAAGTTAGACTTCTGTTTGAATCAATTTGTTGAATTATAACATATGCTACAAATATTAACTATAAACAAGGTGATCAATTTTCCCAATCTCATCTGGGAAAAATCTTGAGGAGTTTTCTGGTCCTAAGGACACTCACTGTAAAAACTGAGGAAGTCCTCAGCAAACAAGAAATAATTGATTGTCCCGAATAAGACAGTCTTAAAGCTCTAACTATGCTGCCTTGATGTAGAAATATGTAACTATTACATAGACAGGAAGTATAGGATCTGTGCAATGAATTCAATACAATATTTAAGTGGCAGGTGCTATGTACAAACAACAAACAACATCCCAGGTCCTTGACAACACAGAGATGAACAAAGCTAGTCTCAGAGCTCTCAAGAAATTTAACAAGCTTTGGGTAAGTAAGATAATCATGTCACGTACACAAAATGTATACAAGCTGTGTTATATTTGCCAACATCTACATAATAATGGAATATTATTAGCATTAAAGAATGATCTGTTCATTGCAGAGATTTTCAAAGATGGAAATAAAGAAAAGCTTTGAAAAATATCATGCAAGTTAACTGGAATTCACAAGAAAAGAGTAAGAGAATTCCAAAAATTAGTGGAGTTTCCACTTAACGAATGGCAGCAGGATGCGGTCTGTAGACACACTCCACAGTGAAACAAGAATAAATGACATTTGTTTCTTTAAGAAATAAAAGACACTCATTTACAGCCTCTGGAAACTTTTCTAAGGGCATGCAGCACATAAAGAACAATTTATTCAAGAAAAGCTACTAAAACTTGGTAAGAATAGCAAAAGGCAGTGACACTTAACCCAGAACCTGCTCCCCCCTCCCATGCCTATGTCCTTGCTCTGCTTGATAGAAATGCCCACCTGGCAGGTGCGGTAAAAAGACGTGGTTTCTCTTCCCTTCGCAACCAGTCAAGGGCCATGATACCTTACCAGGAGGGGCAGAATGCAAACATTACATAAAACTATAAAAATTAATAATTATTACAATGTTTTATTGCACTTGTGACATATATGGATGTAACAGGTGTAATATACACAGTTATTGCACGTAACTATATAGAAGAAACATTTCTATATTTTACTCTAATTAAGTTAGTATGAATGTGAATCTGATGAGTTAAGTCATATATGGCAAAATTTAAAGCAGATACTAAGAAAATAAATGATATAATAAAAATCATTAAAGAAATACTCACTTATTGTAAAAGAAAGAAGTAGAGAAGAAATAGAGAAACAAAAAAGACATGAGAAATATAGAAAACCTAAAAAACAAAATGGCAAATGCAAATACCATTACATCAGTATTAGCTGTTGAATGGGAATGGATTAAACAACCTAATCAAAGAGAAAAGATTATCAAAGAATCAAAGAATAAAAACTGATGACTATATGAAGTGCATGTCTGTAGTTTAATGGTACCAAAGTCAGACAACTTGAAACCTTGACTCTGCAAATACTCATGTGCTTTTTTTTTTTTTTTTTTTTGAGACAGAGTTTTACTCTTTTTGCCCAGGCTCGAGTGCAGAGTGCAATGGTGTGATCTCAGCTCACTGCAACATCTGCTCCCCCGGGGTTCAAGTGATTCTCCTGCCTCAGCCTCCCAACTAGCCGGGACTACAGGCACATGCCACCATGCCCAGCTATTTTTTGTATTTTTAGTAGAGACAGGTTTCACCATGTTGGCCAGGGTGGTCTCCATATTTTGACCTCGTGATCTGCCCGCCTCAGCCTCCCAAAGTGCTGGGATTACAGGCGTGAGTCACCAAGCCTAGCCTCATGGGCTTTTTTTTTTTTTTTTTAAACATTTTGCAGCATATGACTATACCAGGCTCTCTTATCTTTTAGAATTTCTCTAATGTCACCACAATCCTTCTAGGTACAAGATAATGTACTTCATGACATTTCACAGAACATCCTACCCATCCCACAGTGAATCTGATGTTGCAGAATTTTTACTATGCTAATAGAGAAAGAACACAGGAATAGAAGCAGTGTGGAGCTTGACTTGACAATTTTTGCCTGGCTAGTTGGAAGACTAGTATGTAGGGGGGTAAGGGGAAGTCAGTTTGGAAACGAAGTTAATCTAATTCACCCCAAGAAACAGAAGCACAGGATATCTATAACAGAGGGTAAAAACATCTGCAAAACACTCACTCAGATCATTAGCTTCCAATCAGAATAAGCATCAGAATTACCTAAAATTACAGAAGCTTTACCTTTGTCTATATTGGCATTATCCTGAGATAAAGTCTGGAAATACTTATTTTCAAAATATGATTCTTCATCTCCCTAACCAGGTGGCTTATGTTTACATTACCGATACTGGGACAAATGAATCATCTTTGTTCTTGGAAAAACATAATTAAGTATTTAGGGCTCGAGGGACGTGGTATCTGTATGATGTTCTCAAATGGGACTGACAGAATATCAGTATGTATTTATACATTGGGAAAGTGGTAAAGTAAATGTGGGAAAATATTAACATAATAAGTGCAAGTGAAAGGTATGTGGAATTTTATTGGGCAATTCTTACAACTTTATTATAAATTTGAAATATTTTAAAATTAGTAATAACATATTAAAAACCAGTGATTTGTCTCAGTTGTATTTGAGAGTTTCTAATACAAATCATGCACCAAGGACTACTCATAGAGAAATTAATAGTTTTTTAATAATAATGTATAAGAAAATCCTTGACCTAAATCACTCATTTTTTTTCATGTCATTGTGCTTCTCAGACAGTTTTCTATGGTCATTCTAAACAACTTACGGTTCCTCACAGTACCTGTGTGGTTTTGCTACTGCTGTTGCAGCTTTCTAAAACACCGTCTATTCCTCTCCTCACTTTTTCTGCTTCAACCTCCTCTTGGATGATTTCCATATAGCCTTCTAATGTCAGACAAATATCATGTGCAGGAAGGATTGCCTGAAGCACTAGGTTTTACGTTTGATGTGTTTTCTTGGCACTCCTGCAGAGCCTTCTTTACGATCTCTCTTTTAGGCATTGAAATAGTCTGTTTATCCGTGTCTTCCCCACTAAAGTCTTCAGTGATGGGCATCATACTTTAGTTATTTTTATATGTTTCATCTCTAGAATAATGTATAGTGTATAGTGGACACCCAGCAGATATTTAATAAATTGAAAAATTGAACACAGTAAGCCTACATCAGCAATTCTGTCAGAAATACTACAGTTAATAAGGAGTTTCAGTGGCAATTTTCTTCTTAAATTAGGCATATGGCAAGTTAAATGAGGTGCTGTAAAGCAGTATTTTGAGAAATACTTTCTTGTTCAGGAAAGAATATGCAATACGGAGAATTAAGCTCATTATATCTCTGTGTTTCCTGACCTTTAGGCGTACCTTAACTTCATTTTTAATTTTTGAGAGCATTCATGTGAGCTAAGGTACCACACTGAAATGGGAAGACATCAATGCTTTCTCACTCCTCCAATAAACAGAAGAAATGTCAAAATTAGATTAACAGCATGGCTCATACCCTATTCTAATAAATACCATGCATTTTCCGGTTCAGAAATCAATGACAGACATACCTTGGAAATATTGCAGGTTTGGTTCCAGACTACCACAATAAATCAAATATTGCAATAAAGCAAGTTAAACATTTTTTTGGTTTGCCAGTACACATAAACATTATGTTTACACTATATTCTAGTAAGTGTGAAATGGCATTATGCCCAAAAAAGTACATGCCCTAATTAAAAATACTTTATTGCTAAAAAACAAAAAAACAAAAAACAACAAAAAACAACAACAACAACAACAGAAACCACTGAAGATCATCTGAGCCTTCAGCAAGTTGTAATCTTTTTTGCTGGTAGAGGGTCTTGCCTTGAACTCAGTGGCTACTGACTGATTGGGGCGGTGGTTGTTGAAGGGTGGGGCGGCTATGGCAATTTCTTAAGAAAACAATGAGGTTTGCTCTGTCAGTCGATTCTTCCTTCCACAAAGTATTTCTCTGCAGCGTGTGATGCTGTTAAGTAGCATTTACCTACAACGGAACTTCTTTCAAAATTGGAGTCAATCCTCTTAAAACCTGCCACTGCTTTATTAAGTTTATATAATATTCTAATTTTTTGTTATGATTTCGATAGTATTTGTAGTATCTTCACCAAAAGTAGATGTTATCTCAAGAAATAACCTACTTTTCTCATCTATAAGAAGAAAGTCCCCATTTGTTCAAGTTTTATCATGAAATTGCAACAATTCAGTCCATCTTAGGGCTTTACTTCTACTTTCAGTTTTCTTGTTACTTCCACCCCTCTGCAATTACTTCCTCCATTGAAATCTTGAGTCCCTCAATATATTCCAACCCATGAAGGTTGGAATAACTTCTTCCAAATTCCTGGTTTTATCTTTTGACCTCCTCTCATGAATCACCAGTGTTCTTAATAGCGTCTAAAATGATAAATCCTTTCCATAAGGTTTTCAATTTACTTTGTCAAGAATCATCATAGAAATCACTATCTTTGGTAGCTATAGCCTTACAAAATATATTTCTTAAATAAGAAGACTTGAAAGTCAAAATTACTTTTTTGATCCATGGACTTCAGAATGAATGTTGTGTTGCCAGTCAAGGAAACAACATTCATTTCTTTATACATCTCCATCTGAGCTCTTGGGTGACTAGGTGCATTGTCAAAGAGCGGTAATATTTTGAAAGGATTTTTTTTTCGTGAGCAGTGGGTCTCGACAGTAGACTTAAAATATTTAGTAAACCTGCAGGGTGTGGTGGCTCACGCCTATAATCTCAGCACTTTGGGAGGCTGAGGTGGGCAAATCATGAGGTCAGGAGTTTGAGACCATTCTGACCAACATGGTGAAACCCCATCTCTACTAAAAATACAAAAATTATCTGGGCGTGGTGGCATGCACCTGTAATACCAGCTACTCAGGAGGCTGAGGCAGAAGAATCGCTTGAACCTGGGAGGCGGAGGTTGTGGTGAGCCAAGATCACACCATTGCATTCCAGCCTGGCTGACAAAGTGAGACTCTGTCTCAAAAAAAAAAAAAAAAAAATTAATAAGCCATGCTGTAAACAGATGTGCTGTCATCCAGGCTTTGTTGTTCCATTTATAAAGCAACAGGCAGAGTAGATTTAGCAAAATTCCTAAAGACTCTAGGATTTTTATAATGGTTAATGAACACTGGCTTCAACTTCAAATCACCACTTGTATCAGCTTCTGCTAAGAGAGTCGGACTGTTTTTTGAAGCTTTGAAGCCAGGCATTGACTACTCTTTTCTAGCTGTAAATGTCCTTGATGGCATCTTCTTCCAATAGAAGGCTGTTCTACATACTTTTAAAATCTGTTGTTTAGTGTAGCCACCTTTATTGATGACCTTATCTAGATCTTTTGATAACTTTCTGCAGATTCTACATAAGTACTCCCTGCTTTACCTTGCACGTTAATGTTATAGAGAAGACTTATTTCCTTAAACCTCATAAACGAACCTCTGCTAGGTCACATTTTTCTTCTGCAGTTTCCTTACTTCTCTCCACCTTCATAGAATTGAAGACAGCTAGGGTCATATTCTGGATCAGGCTTTGGCTTAAAGGAATATTGTGCCTGGTTTTTTCTTCTATCCAGACCACTGAAGTTTCTCTATAACCACAATAAGACTCATTTGCTTTTAAACCATTCCTGTCTTCACTGGAGTAGCACTTTCATTTTCCTTCAAGGACTCCTCCTTTGCATTCACAGCTTGGCTGTTTGGCATGAGAGGCCTGGCTTTTAGACTATCTTGGCTTTAGGCATGCCTTGTTCACTGAGCTTAATCATTTCTAGCTTTTAATTAAAAGTGAGATATGTGTGACTCTTTCATTTGAACAGTTAGAGGCCACTGTAGAATTATTAATTGATTGATTTTCAATATTGTTGTGTCTCAGGGCCTAGGGAAGGCCCAAGGATCAGGAGACAGATGGGGGAATGGCTGGTTAGTGAAGCAGTCAGGACACACAACGTTTATTGATTAAGTTTACCCTTTTATATGGGTGCAGTTCATTGTGCCTCAAAATCATTCATTGTGATTCAAAATAATTTCAATAGTAACATCAAGTATCACTGTTCATACATCACCCTAACAGTTATAATATTAATTAAAAATTTTGAAATATTACAATAATTACCAAAACGTGACACAAATATGAAGTGAGCACTCACTGTTGGAAAAATGATGCTGATGAACTTACTTGACACAGGGTTGCAATAAACTTTCAATTTGTAAAAACGGCACTAGGGGTGAAGTACAATAAAGTGAAGAGCTGTAAATTAAAGTATACCTGTACTAACAGGTATAGACTAGTATGGAATGATATATTTCAGATATATTTCACTTGTAAATGCAAGTGATCTAGAACTGAAATAACATACAAACTGCTACAGTTTCAAATAATCAGCTTGTCAAAATAAATAGTTTGTTATGTTGAGATACACATCCCTTTACTGACTTTTCACCATGAACACTTTCTTTGGAGTGGGGATTCCAAGGGACTGACTAACAATGATGCCATCTGCTTTCAGCCATTGTTTGAAATGACCTCTCTTTGGTACCAGGCTAGAATAAAATGATGACAAATATTTTGTGTATTGTACCTTTTGATTAGCAAAATCTTCTCCCATGAAATGTTCTATTTAAAATTGGTAAGACTATATAATGATAATCATATGGGAAACATTGATGACCTGGTTCAAACATCAATCTAAAACTTTCTGTTTTAATTTGGACAGATTCCTTCATGTCTCTATGCTTTCTGTTTTCTTATATATAAAACAGATTGATAATACTATTCTTCAGACATTTCATATTCTCAATGTTTAAGCATTGAGAATAATGTCTATCAAATGGTCATATTTAAAAATGTTAATGATTGTTATGACTGAAAACACATGTTGGAAAAAGAATTTCACTTAATATCAATCCATATATCTACTGTTACGTAAAGATTTAAATACATGCATTTTTTATTTTGCTATTCATTTTCCTGGAATTTTTAGTCCAGTTGCTTCACATAGGGCGACATACATTATTATCAAATCTGTCACATAATAAACGTGATAAAGAGACATCATTATCCAAGGTCACTGTTTTTTTTTTAATGTTGACTGATATATAGTAAAACAACAATCAAACAATAAAATACACAACAAAATAAAACAACAATGACCATTTTATATGTGCTTGAGGAAAATATTTTTGTATAATCACCAAATTGTCAGTTAAAAAATTTACCTTTTGTTTCCATGATGTTATTTTTCTATCTTTGGAAACAAAGATTCTACCTCTGTTTTGGCCTGGGTTCTTTGTAGTTGTTTCCAGGTGCTTCTCTCAACCCTATTTCCACAGCCATAGCCACTGTTAAGGAATTTTTTACTGCTTTGAAAAGTTTTAATATTCAGCAGGTTAAGGAAACTCATGGTCAGCTTTAGAATTTTAGTCTTTGCTGAGCTTTCAAGGTGCCAAGACCCTAAAATAATATGAACAGCAGGAGTACTAAATCTTTTATTATTTCCAGTTTCCCCTTGAGCATACTGACTTTGCAATAAAGAAGCTGTCATTTACACTCTTCTTTATTGCAAAGTGGGTAATAGCTACATGGAGAAAAATAAGAAACTGTGTCAAGTTAGCCTAAGTGCCATTATGATTAATGTGTAATCATTGCACATTTGCATCTACTCTTTTCATATACAGGTACTTCATAGATTGGAAGAGTGATGGGGACAGCTACTTTACAATAGATGGAAATGAAGGAACCATCGCCACTAATGAATTACTAGACAGAGAAAGCACTGCGCAGTATAATTTCTCCATAATTGCGAGTAAAGTTAGTAAGTATGGCATGGACAGAATCAATGTTATACTGCAGTTCTTTGGATTTAAGACTCTTAAACGAGTCCCTGCTGAGATGTTTTTCATTTTTGGACTGACAGCTGAGTGGTCTCGCGGGGAAACTCAGAAACCTGTTCCTTTTCCTCACAGCGTAAGTCCGGAGAAATTGTGACAGCTGCCAATGAGTCCTGTTTGCAGGATTGCATGAATATCTAGTAGTGCATTTCATTGTGTGACCTCATCCTTTTCTATGCTCTACCCTCAAAAATTCACCCGAGTATTAATTTCTCTTCCACACGGGTTCCTTTTACATATCGTTGGGAATTTCACAGGGCCAGGCAAGGTGAAATAATTATCATATAAAATCACCCATTCTGAAATATTTTCTGACATAGAAGAGAGTACTTAAAAACTCATACATCTTCCCTTTCTCTCCCTTTATTCAAATTTATTTTTGATGGCTATCCCTGTGGAATATACAGGAGTTTCAATTGCAATTCTTCAAGGAGTGGCTCAAAATGTTTACAATTATTAGGAATTATTTCTTGAGTTGGTTTCTGCTTGGTTCAGAAGAGAATCCTCTAGACTGAGAGTGCTTATAGGTTTTATTTGTTTGACAGAACAATCAAGGTTATTATCACAACTTTCTCAAGTAATGTATGGGGGTGAGAGTGGTGACGTTTGGCTCTTGAGATAGTTGTTTTTAATAAAAGTGCATCTCCCCATTCCTTTTACTTATGGTCTCTTGAAAGGTTTGGAAAAATCTCAACTGGATCTCTTCCATTTGCTTCCTTCTTATTTTATTTTGTGCATCTGGTGCAAATTTATAACACTTTAGCAGCTAATTCTAACTTTCCATGCAGGGAATAGCTGTGAGCATTTCTGCTGAAGGGTTTTGATCAGTCCAACTCAGTGGGGATGTAAACATGAAAAAGTTTGGTTTGTCTTCAACAACTCCGTACAAACATGAATAGTCAGATATCCATTCCCACATCCTCATGACATCTTTAGCTGATCCCATTAGTTTTAGGTTATTTTGATTATTAAAAGTAAGTCTAACAAAAAAGATCATGCAGCTTCTGCCTTGCTCGTTGGAACAGTTATTGTTCCCAAGTATCATGTAAGAAGTCTGACTACCCGGAGGCTGCCATACTAGAGAGGTCACATTGTGGTGCTCTAGTTGACAACTCCAGCTCAGCTCTGCCTTCCAGCCATACCTCCCAGTGTTGTGGAAATGTGAGTGATGCTGTCTTGGAGCCTGTAGTCCAGTCCACTTTACTAGTGGACTACCACAATGTAAACTTCATCAATGCCATGTGAAATGGAATATTAACCCAGCCAAATCCTGCCCAAATTCTTACCCACAAAATTGTAATAAATGTGAAAATTTATTCATCACAACTTTACAATATTTCACAATTATTAAAAGCAACTACATTTTGGTGTCTGCTGATACACGGGAACAGATATCTGAAGAACTCAAAGACAACATAATCAGAACCTTCATTCCTTGGGGGTGGGGCTATTGATTCTCCAGTTTCTTGCAGTAGAAAGGAAAGAGGGGAATTTTAAAAATGCATAAATCTCTATTAATGTAGTGCCAATATAGTGCTCCATTGGTTGCCACCTTTTTTTTTTTATTTTTTAGATACAGTCTCGCTCTGTCTCCCAAGCCGGAGTACAGTGGTGTGATCTCGGCTCACTGCAACCTCCACCTTCTGGGTTCAAGTGATTCTCCTGCCTCAGCCCGCCAAGTAGCTGGTATTACAGGCAGGCACCACCACACCTGGCTACTTTTTGTACTTTTAGTAGAAACGGGGTTTCAACATCTTGGCCAGGCTGGTCTCGAACTCCTGACTTTAGGTGATCTACCTGCCTTGGCCTCCCAAAGTGCTGGGATTACAGGAGTGAACCACCATGCCTGGCCTTTTTTTTCCACAGAAATATTTTTTTTTTAAGTTATTTTTTATTATTATACTTTAAGTTCTAGGGTACATGTGCATAACGTGCAGGTTTGTTACATATGTATACTTGTGCCATGTTGCTGTGCTGCACCCATCAACTCGTCAGCACCCCTCAACTCGTCATTTGCATCAGGTACAACTCCCAATGCAATCCCTCCCCCCTCCCCCCTCCCCCTCCCCATGATAGGCCCCGGTGTGTGATGTTGCCGCCGTTTTTAGGACTAAACTGGAATGGCAGTAAAGACAGTTGTTGAAATGCTAATTCTCATGTAATTTTGTGAATTATTTGCTGTTGGGGGCTCTAGGTGTCCCCTCCGCATGGGAATCTGACATGGGCACCCAGTGGTAGACCTTATAACTTCTTAATTCTAGGGCCCCCTTGCTTAGCAGGTGGCCTTTTTGAGTAAATTGATAGCATGATTTCTCAATTTTAGCTCCTTTTTCCTGTGTCCAGTTGACCATGGGAAATTCACTCATTTTCATGACATTAAAACCGGTGCATTATGGGTTGCCACTATATTGCAAGTTTCCTCTGCCTTGCCATCTTCTTTCATATCTGCCCTCTTTGGGCAGTAAGGCTTGGGATAGTCAGCGAGTTAGCTTCCAAGCAGTCATATGGTAGGGAAAAGAGAATGACAGTCTCTCCTTCTTGAAGGGCTCCCATCCTTATTTTCTTTGTTTTCCCCAAGTCTCCTTTCACACCTGGCGTCTTTCTCCCCTCCCATACCACATCCTATTATAGTCACATATGTTTTCCTCATTCATTTCATGCTTTCATTTATTTCATTTATACAGAATTTGGGGACAGCTAAAATGTATCAGAATTTAAAAAATCCTCTTTTGTTTTCTAAGATTTTTGAGAAATATGGTGAAAATGAGTTGTCTAAGTTACAGAATAGAAGACCTCTGTCAACCATGTTACTTTCACTCTAATGACAGGGATACAATAAGTGACAACTGACCAGTCACTTCAATAACTTCTACTTATCATAAACATATCATCCATAATAAAATATTATTAAGTAGAAAACTATCTAATCTAACCTAAACGATCCTATTAATACACAAACAGGTGCATATTTCCTTGATGTAGAGATAGTAGGCCCATGTGCCTTAATTCTAGATGGATGTCTCAGATAGTTTATTGATTGCTTCTACTATAGCTGTGGCAGGTCTCTTTCTCTCCAGGGACTCCCTGGGCTATGAAAGCAATTATCATAGTATTGAAGACACTCATAACAATAAGGTCTAGTGCCTTCTTTCAGAGCCTTGAGCTTCAACCATTTAGAAAATGGAAGGAAGTATGACCGTTTATAGTGGAAGCAAGTGTCATTAGTCCCTAAAGTTTAGATCTTAGAATCCTAATTTGTTAGTTATCAATATAATTGGTGCATATGCGGACTCTGTCACACTGCCACCTGCTGGCTAAAGTTGTTGCCTAAATGAAAATTAGGAATCCACAGGGCATGGATACTAATAAGTTATATTGCCCCTCACTGGGTCATAGGCAGAGCCAGTACTTAGACAAATAAACAAAATATGTGCACAATCTAAGAGTGATGCCAAACTAATATTCTTAAAATTGACTTCTGGTTTATTCTAGTATCTACTTCATGACCAATGTAAAGATTTTAGAACCGTAAAGAAAATCTGGTGTGACAAAGACTATATATCTGTATGAAAAATAAAAAGTCTAAACACATATCATGTGGTAAAGATTCTATAAGAAGAGTAGGCAATTTAGTTTGAATGCACAGCTTAAAAGTAAACTTTATTCATATTCTAATGCCTAAGACTGTCTTCACTGATCACACTAGCCAGCTGAGCAGGGTATATCATCATCGTGAATAAATGAGAAATGAATAGCCCACACTTGCCCTGCCAAGAAAAATGAAATTGCTTAAGTATACCTTATTGCAGATTGAACTAGCATATGTTTTGGCTCTGACCCTTTTCTAAAAACTCTCAGGTGAAATGAAATGGCACGATGATTGAACAACTTCCAATTAATTAAAAAGCAGTCATTAATCAGTGTTGCTATAGTTGGAGGTCCAAATAATTTTATTACACTTCTAATAATTATTTTATGCATTACTGCTTTGCTGTTTTTATTATATTAACCTTGAGTATTTTCAATAAGACAGAGACTCCAAACTTTACTTCATTCACATTATCAGAAAGTTTCAACAGGCAAATGTTTCTAGGATTTTTGTGTTACTTTAACAAATGTCATTAATTAAAGATAACTAACCAGACAAGGTGGCTTGCAACATAGTCCCAGCTACTCAAGAGGCTGAGGTGGGAGGATCACTTGAGGCCAGGAGTTCAAGACCAGTCTGAGCAACATAGTGAGACCCCATAGTGAGTCTCAAAAAAGAAAAACAAAATTAACAAAAGGAAAAAGAAAGTTAATAAATAAATAAATAAATAAAAATAACTAAACATAACTTCACTAAATCCTTATATTTTATATGATTATAAAATCAAAAGGTGATACTGGAGACAATTCTTTTCTTGGTCCTATTAGTTATCAAAATGGCAATGAATTGGTCCCATTTATTGTGAAATAAGTAAAAAAAAAATGGGTTCCCTTACTAAATGCTATATTGAAAAAAGTTTACATACAATTGTATCATTATGAGTTGTGATTAAGTTGTTAGATAATTAATTTTTAAGGTTATCTTCTCTATAGAGCTATTTTATGCTGTAACTTTTTAAAATTTCACATAAAGTAATATTATCTTCATATGTACAGAAAATCAAATTTCAAGATTGGTACCTATAATTCAGATTCAACGTAAATTCATGCATTTTTTGGTATCACCTGTATAGAGTACTATCTATGAGCAAAATATTATTTGTTGTGGGTTAGGAGAAAACTGATTAGGACTGGTGTCTATTCTTAAGGACATTACAATTTAGGAGTAGTTATAAATTGACCAGATTTGTAAATTTTGGTAAGTAATAAGTATGCAAATTATGCTGAATTCCAGGGAAATTAGATTGAAGTGAACTGTTATATAAACTTCAGAGGTTGCAGGCTTGCAAAAGGTTAGGATTGACCACAGTATGGTCATGAAGAATTTAAACAAAAAAAAAAAAAGAGAGAGAGAGAGAGATAGATAAATAGATAGATAGATAGATAGATAGATAGATAGATAGATAAGTTTTTCCAGCAGAATTTTCTGAATTTTTTTTGGCTTGTATGCCAAATAGTCAGCTATGAAATGTATTATCAGAACATATGAGAAGTGAGTACCTAATTTTTCTAGAATAACATTAAGTAACAATAGAATAAAGTAATAAACTATTTTAATAGCCTTCTATGCGTTAACTCATCTGATCCTTTCAATGAACCTGCAAAGTGAGTGTTCTTGTAAGCATTGTAGTCATGAGGAATGGACTCTCGATATATTTTGTCTGTAGCTCAGTGTCACACAGCTAATGATGACCAGGCTCGGACCAACACCCTGCAGTCTCTCACTCCAAAACACATTCTGTGAATTAGATTGACAACATTTCCACAGGGAACATATTCATCCTGCTTCATTTATTTATTTTAAATAATTTAGGGGGTGTGATTGGGAGATGTTGGTCAAGTAATAAAACAATTTCAGTTAGATAGGAGGAATAAATTCAAGAGATCTATTGTACAACATGATGACTATAGTTAACACATTATATTCCTGAAAAATCTTGACAGAGTGGATATAAAATGTTTCTACAAAAATTATAACTATGTGAGGTAGTGCGTATGTTAATTAGCTAGAGTTATTCTACAATGTATATATACTTCGAAACAGTGCATTGTACACGATAAATACGTACAATTTTATCTTTCAGTTAAAATATTAACTTAGAAATGTTAGTGGTAGGCTGGGCGTGGTGGCTCACGCTTGCAGTCCCAGCACTTTGGGAGGCCAAAGCAGGGGGATCACTTGAGATCAGGAGTTCGGGACCAGCCTGGCCAACATGGTGAAACCTTGTCTCTCCTAAAAACACAAAAATTAGCTGAATATTGTGGCAGGTGCCGTGCCTATAATCCCAGCTACTCGGGAGGTGGAGGTTGTAGTGAGCCGAGGTCAAGCCACTGCACTCCATCCTGGGTCACAGAGTGAGACTCTGTCTCAAAAAAAAAAAAAAAAAAAAAAAAGTTAGTGCTAACAACTGTCAAGGTGATTTCCATTGTGTAGATAAATAATAACATAGTAAAAAAGGCTAAATATTTTTGTTTGCAATGTACATATAGTTGAAGTGAAATACATATTTATTATCTATCCATATTTAAGCTTATTAGATGACTTACATATTAAAATCCAATAGAAATTTGCATTTTAGAAAGAAAAAACAAAGACTCAAAATAGAATTAAAAACATGTATGTAATGTTATGTACATGACAGTGGTATAGTTAGGTAGATTTCTTTGTATGCCCAATAAATGTGAATTACCAGGGTCTCAAGCTACAGTAAGAGTTCCTAATAACTTAATTGTGAAGGACTTTTCCTGATAATTTCCCTTGTACATTAAAAGAGTTTGTGTACCTGACATGATACTCTTATTTAATCAATATTTATGAAATAACTTTATGTTTAATTAATCAGAGTGACAATTTGATCAAAATAATAGCATACTTAGTTGATATAATTACAAAATGATATGTCAATTAATCTTACAATGAAATGATATGTAATATCTAACATGCCAGACTCTTTGAAATATTGAAAAAATACAGCCTCATTATCAGTAATTTCTCAATACCTCAGTTGGGAACTGATGAACAAAAACATACTTGGTACTTATGACATGACAACTATGTATTTTTCACCTTGTGTTCAGTGGTGTCATCATAGGTCGTGTCTTGGGATGACTAAGTGATGAGAATTAGTTAAGACACATAAGACGTATGAACCAATGTAGACCTTCAAAATCAGGGCAGAGTGTGGGAAGGAATAAGACTTTCTGGCAAATATGTTCAATGATGCAAGCAGCATATGGCGCTCTCAATATGGTGCCCCTGAATAAGGCAATCTTAATTATAAATGGGGCGGAGGATGGCACATAAATAGAAGATGAAGTCACAAATATGCTAAAAATGGGTGGAGCATAATACTGGTAATCAGAAGTGGATCATATTTAGGTTTTAAGGGTGGAAAGACAGCAACATTTCTTTGAAATATGTTCTCAGTTACTACACTGCTATTCATGAACAGGTCTTCAATTCTTGGGGAAGAAGAGTGCAAGAACTTGGAAGAAAAACCTACTCCTTATGTATGGGTTATTAGTTACTTATGCCATGTTACAAATGATACCAAAATTTGGTAGTTTAAGCAACATTTATTATTTTACAGTTAGGAGAGTTAGGAATCCATTTATGGTGGAGCTTTGTTCTCTTAGGTTTCTCTCATAAGACTGCAACTAAGTTGACTCAGTGGTTGATAGCAAGATTCAGTGTTCTGTAAGCTGTTGGACCAGTAACTATACCACACTGCTGTTTGATCTGAAGCTGCCTTCTGTTTCCAGCCACAGGAGCATCTCCATAGAGCAGTTCACAACATGGCAGCTGGCATGATCAAAATGAGCAAGAGAAAGAGAAAGTGCCAGCAAGATGAAAGTCAGCTTTTTATAACTTCATGTCAGAAATGACATCTCCTCTTTTCCCACATTCTTTTTATTGGAAGCAAGCCACTAGATTCAGGCCATACTTAAAGGAAAAGAGTTACACAAGGGTGTGAATATCAGGAGGTGGGGATCATTGGGAGCCATTATAGAAGCTTGCCTACCATATGGGCTCTTGGCAATCGGACAAGTCAATTGAAAAAGAAGAAAATTTAGAAACCATATTGGTTGGCCTCTAGGCACTGAAAATGTCATGAGAGATGCAACAATCTGGCTAAATACATTAAATATAAAATCAAAATACAGAGTGCTCCCAGAGAGAATACAATAAGTAATTATTTTTGAAAAAAAAAAAGTGTACTTTGAAGACCTAAACATAGTATGTCACATAGGAACCTCCATGTGAGCTGAGGATTTAAAAGACTAAAAAAAAAAAAAAAATCATGGAAGAAAGGAGGCTATTCTAGGTTGAGGAAACATTTTAAGCAAAGACACAGATATGAAAAGTCATTCTGAGGTCAGATATAGCAAGCAGTGTGGTATAGTTGCTGCCAAGCAGTAGACATTGAGAAAGGAGGCTGAGGCTTCATTCAACGGAGTCTTCAAAGCCTTGTGAGAATCTGCAGTTTTTCAGGTGGCACTATGAGTCTGTCCTCCTTCTCACTGTATCTCCTCTACCTGTGTGCCCCCAGCTTACTATGGATACAAGAAGCATTTCACTTCTCCAACTTTTCCTATCTGTTCCTAGGCCTGCATTTCTGTGAGCCAGCACTGATTGGCTTACAATGTGTTCACCTGGGTGACTATACAGTTAACCTTACGAGTGATCAAGTGACAAAGAGGTGTGGATTCTTTGTGGCATTTGGGCAGAAATATTCTCCTCCAGAATTTGGCCACACTTGTTTTCAAAAAAAGGTATTAATAGTTCTATTCACTTTGAGAATAGGCATCCTTGGTTTGGCCTTTTCTTCTCTTCTGGCCTTCCTCAAGGTGAATCACAGCCACCTGCATCAGAGACACCTGGAACATTTCCTAAAGGGAAGATTCTTGTATCTCTTTCAATACATGGTGAATCAGAATTTCTGGGAGTACTGCCAAGAAATCTCCATTTCAAACAAGCTCCCTGAGTAACTCTAAGGAACACTGATTTGAGACCCACTGTGTCATTCTCAAATTTGAGTAAACAAAACAGTGGAATCAGTTACCATGAATATATGTACTTCCTCAAAGACTGTAGTTGACTTTTCAGGATTAAACATAACCATTGGTTTCAATTCTCTTTCAATTGCCCAAATTACTGCTTTCCTCTTATTTTTTGTAAATGCCTTGTTTTACGTGAGTGTAGGTAGTTTATTTACTGTTTTCTAATTTCCTTTCTTTTTCCCAAATAACTATATAAAACTATTTTGTATTCTCAAAGAGAGGTAAGTGTGGTTTATACTAGAATTGCCAACATTTTATTAGTACTTGTATATTAGTCAGTGTTCTCTAAAGGGACAGAATAAGACCGATGAATATATGAAGAGGAGTTTATTAGGAGAAATGACTCACGTGATTACAAGATTTAGTCCCACAATAGACCATCTGCAAGGTGAGGAGCCAGGAAGTCAGTTTGAGTCCCAAAACCTCAAAAGTAGGGAAGCAAATAGTGCAACCTTCAGCCTGCGGCAGAAGGACGGAGAGTCCTTGATAAATCACTACTCTAAGTCCAAGAGTCCAAAACCTGTGGAACTTGGGGTCCGATGTTCGAGGAAAGGAAATATCCATCTGGCACAGGGGAATGATGAAGGCCGGAAGACTCAGCCTAGTCCTTCCGTGTTCCTCTACCTGCTTTTATCCTAGCCGTGCTGGCAGTTGATTAGATGGTGCCCAATCAGACTGACGGTGAGTCTGCCTCTCCCATCCCACTGACTCAAATGTTAATCTCCTTTGGCAACACCCTTACAGACACACCCAGGAACAATGATTTGCATCCTTCAATCCAATCAAGGTGACACTCAATATTAACCATCACAAGTCCACCCCTTGTCAACTTGAACCCACACATATCTCCTGAAATCATATATAATCACCAAATAAAGACAACAATAAGATCATGCTTATGCCTAACCATAATACAGCTATCTTTCTTACAACCAGAAGCACACTAATCATTAACCTAAATGCTATTCTATAAAGTTAACAACGTTTAAATGCTGATATGCAGTCAATAAATCTTATGTCACATGATAAAGAAAAAAAGGAAATAAAGATATTTTCTTAGTACAACTGTATGCATGTTCTTAACAAAATAAGGGGGAAGTACTCATGACAATTACAGTCTTCATTTCTTCAGCTGGTCACATGGTCGTAGCTGGTATTGATGACTACCTTCTCCTACTACCCGTTCTGTATTCCCTTTGCCTTCAGCAAGCACCTCAGCAGATAGTGGTTTTTTCCCTGGTGGAGTGACTCAAACATTCATTCCTGAAAAGTCTGGGCCATCTGTAGTCCTGCCTGGATTGGACTGTTGTTTCCAGTTAACTTTAATTACAGAGCATAGTAATACTAAGAGATGCCCTAAGGGAGCTCCTGTATTCCACACACACTCTTCTTTACCTCCATTGTGGAGTAGTGGACGGATTTCATCTTGATAGTCCTAGTCAATCACCCCAGCCAACACCGTAACTCCCTTCTTAGCCTGTTGACTTAGAGGTAGGAGGATCCCAAAGTGGACACGTGGTATCTTAACTTCCAGTTTAATGGAATCGTGTCTCCTGGTGGTAGCATTCCTCCCTCTGGATCTAAGACCTCTAGGCCAGCAGAATGTAATGTTGCAGTTATAGGAAGCAAAAACTTTGCTAGTGGGTCACTAGAAGTGATGGTGAGTGGTGCCACTTCCACTTCCACCCTTTGATTCCTGGACCCGTGACCCTTGGCTATGGAAGAAACAGTACCTTGACACTGATTCAGAGCACAGACAGTCTTCTGGAGAGCTCTGCCCCAGCCCTGCAAATTATTGTTACCTATTTGGGCTTGTAATTATGACTTAAAAAGGCCATTCCACTGTTCCATCAATCCAGCTACTTCAGAATGATGAGAAACATGGTAAGACCAGTGAATTCCATGAGAATGAGCCCACCTGTGCACTTCTTTAGCTATAAAGTAAATGTCTTGGTCAGAGGCAATGCTGTGTGGAATACCATGATGGTGAATAAGGCATTCCCTGAGTCCACAGATGATAGTCTTGGCAGAAGTATTGCGTGCAGGATAGGCAAACCCATATCCGGAATAGGTGTTTGTTCCAGTGAGGACAAACCAATGTCCTTGCCATGATGGAAGAGGTTCAGTATAATCTACTGCCACCAAGTAGCTGCCTGATCACCCCAAATAATGGTGCCATATCAAGGACTCAGTGTGCTCTCTGCTGCTGGCAAATTGGGCACTCAGCAGTGGCTGTAGTTAGGTCAGCCTTGATGAATGGGAGTTCTTGTTGCTGAGCCCATGCATAACCTCCATCCCTGCCACCATGACCACTTTGTTCATGGGCCCATCAGGCAATGACAATAGTGGCTAGGGAAAGAGGCTGAGTGGTGTCCGTTGAATGAGTCATTCTACCCACTTGATCATTAAAATCCTCCTCTGCTGAGGTCACCCTTTTGTGAGCACTCACATGAGGTACAAATATCTTCATAGTTTTTGACCACTCAGAGGTGTCTATCCACATACCTCTTCCCCACGTTTCTTTGTCATCAATTTTTTAATCATGCTTCTTCCAAGTCCCTGACCCTCCAGCTAAGCCATTGGCCACAGCACATGAATCAGTATATAATCACACATCTGGCCATTTCCCCTCCAAACAAAGTGCACAACCAGGCGGACTGCGCAAGGTTCTGCCCACTAGGAAGATTTCCCTTCACCACTGTCCTTCAGGGCTGTCCTAGAAAGGGGCTGTAGTACTGCAGCTGTCAGTTTTCAGGTGGTGACTATCAGGCAGAAACATCTGTAAACCAGGCCCTTGTCTTCTCTTACTCTGTCAACTTCTCATAGGGAACTCCCCATAAGGTTACAAGTGCAGGTTGGGGGAGAGAAGGCAGGGTGGCAGGAGTGTGGAGCATGGACATTTGAGCCTCTTCCTCATGTAACCTACTTGTGCCCTCAGGACCTGCTTGAGTCCTATCACATATATACCACTTACATTTGATGATGAAATGCTGCTGTCCATGACCCACCTTATGGCTACATGAGTCAGAAAGCACCCAGTTCATGATAGGCAGTTCAGGTCTCATGGTGACTTGATGACCCATAGTCAAACATTCAGTTTCCACCAAAGCCCAGTAACAGGCCAAGAGAGAGACAGGAGAGTAGTTATCTGCAGAAGCAAAGCAGATAACAGGAGAGTAGTTATCTGCAGAAACAGAGCAGATAACAGGAGAGTAGTTATCTGCAGAAGATGGCAGCGCCTTGCTCAGAAATCCTAAAGGCACCTGCTGTGATTCAGCTATGGGAGCCTGCCAAAAGCTCCAAGCAGCATCCATATCTGCCACTGACACCTCAAGCGTCATTGGATCTGCTGGGTCATATGGCCCAAGTGGCAGATCTGCTTACATAGCAGCCTGGACCTGTTGCAGAACATTCTGTTCTTGACCCCATTCAAAACTGGCAGCCCTTCAGGTTACTTGATGAATGGGCTGGAGTAACACACCCAAATATAGAATGTGTTACCTCCAAAATCCAGATAGGCCTACCAGGCATTGTGCCTCTTTCCTGGTTGTAGGAGGGTCCAAATGCTGCAACTTATCCTTCATCTTAGAAGGAATGTCTCAACAGGCCCACACCACTGGACCCCTAGAAATTTTACTGAGGTAGAAGTTGCCTGAATTGTAGTCTTATTTATTTTCTATCTTCTGTATGCAAATGTCCAATAAGTCCAATGTGCTTACTGCTTCTCACTCACTGGATCCAATCAGCATAATGTCATCAATGTAATGGATCAGTGGGATATCTTGTGGAAGCAAAAAATGATCAAGGTCTCTCCAAAAAGAGGATTATGATACAAAGCTGGAGAGTTTATATACCCCTGAGGCAGGACAGTAAAGGTATGTTGCTGGTCTTTCCAGCTGAAGGCAAATAAATTGCTTCTGGTGGGCCTTATGTACACAAATAGAGGAAAAGGCATTTGCCAAATCAATGGCTGTGTACCAGACACCAGGAGGTGCGTTAATTTGCTCAAGCAATGAAGCCATATCTGGTACAACAGCTGCAATTGGAGTCACCACTTGGTTAAGCTTACGAGAATCCGCTGTCATTCTCCAAGATCCATCTGTCTTCTGCACAGGCCAAATAGGAGAGTTGAATGGGGATGTGGTGGGAATTACTACCCCTGTGGTTTTCAAGTCTTTGCTGGTGGCACTAAACTCTTCAATTTATCTAGGGATGCAATATTGTTTTTGATTTACTAATTTTCTAAGTAGAGGCAGCCCTAACGGTTTCCATTTGGCCTTTCTCACCATAATAACCCTCACTCTACCAGTCAAGGAGCCAATATGTGGGTTCTGCCAACTGCTAAGTATTTCTATGCCAATGATGCCTTCTGGCACAGGGGAAATGAACACAGAGTAAGTCTGGGAACACACTGGACTCACTGTAAGTCAGGCCTGAGCTAAAATTCTATTAATTATCTGACCTCCATAAGCCTCTACTTTAACTGGAGGACCATAATGATGTTTTGGGTCCTCTGGAATCAAGGTCAACTCAGAGTCAGTGTCCAATAATCCCCCAAAAGTCTGTTCATTTCCTTTTCCCGAATGCACAGTTACCATGGTAAAAAGACAGAGGTCTCCTTGGGGGAAGATGGGAGAAAGATTAACAGCATAAATTGTTGGTAGAGTAGTGGGGTCCTTCCTCAAGGGGACCTGGCCTCTCTTCATTCAAGGGGTTCTGGGTCTGTAAACTGGTACAAATCTGGAATTGATTGAGAAACCATGATTCTCTGTTTTTAGAGTTCAAATTAGTCTTCTGTTTACTTGATCTGGAAGTTTTCTGCTTATGTAAATTAAGTAAGAATACAGTAGGCTTCCTGTAAATTTAACTTCTAGGAACACTGTGATTAATTAGCCAATGCCAGAGCGCTACACGAGTCTGACTATTTTGATTGCTGCTTTGCCTCTGCTGTCCATTACAGTAACTATGCCCACCTTGCTTTTGACGGTTGAGTGCTGTCTCTTGGCCCCTGCAACCTTGGGATCCAATTATTCCCATTGCATTTAAATTTTGTAGTTGAGTGACTGTGGTTCCCAACATAAGATCCCACATACAGAGAAGAACAATCACAAAACTCTTCAAGGATGCAGGTGCTGCCCTCACAAACCTCTTTTGGAAAGTATTGGT
The DNA here is from genome assembly GCF_008728515.1 of Papio anubis. Lineage (NCBI taxonomy): Eukaryota > Metazoa > Chordata > Mammalia > Primates > Cercopithecidae > Papio > Papio anubis. Next base: position 20,989,709 of record NC_044980.1, on the reverse strand, counting down.
GACACATATGTCTTCTAGACCCTTCCAGGTGGGATGAATAGGTCTAAAGTGACTAATCTACTCTAGCATCACAATCTCCCTAAGTCTTTGGATCCCTTCCTCTATATTAAACCAAGGGAGATTATGCATTTCCAGCTTACCCACAGTGGTCCATCTTTTAATCCATATTTCAGCTAACCAAGCAAATAAAGTATTAGAACCTTTTTTAACACCACTAACTGCAATATTAAATGCAGAATCCCTACTTAGTGGGTCCAAATCAATAGATTCAACCTGATTCAACTTTATACTCCTTCCACCATTATCCCACACCCTTAATATCGATTCCCATGCCTGTTCTCCAGATTTCTGCTTATATAAATTAGAAAACTCAAGAAGTTCTTTTGGAGTTAGTGTACCTCCTTGTGGATTACCCTCTGAAAGTCACCTCTAGGGTCCCGTTGGGACTTTAGTCTAGTTATAAGTCTAGAAGCAAACAGGGGTGTTGGGGGTGGGTCCGGAAGAGTACCAACATTGTCTGGTCTGACAACTGCCTCATGGGAGGCCATCACTGTTGCCTTAGGCAGTGCAGGCTTTATCTCCTCAGACAAATGTGGAAAGGCTGATGGCAGTGTGGGTGGAGGAGGGGATGTTGCCACCACTGGGAATGGGAAAGCTGTTTCCTCTGACAATAAAGGCTTATCAGGGTTTACAAGCTGTGTCCTTACCTTTATCAGGGCCCTCTCACCAGTTTCCATTCCCAGGTGCAGGGTCCCATTCTTTTCCAATGCCCTCACTTTAACAGTAATCACCTGACAAGGCTGTGTATGTACTTTTTGTTGCAGGTCAGCTACTCTCATGATAAGACCTTTTGTCTGATTTTCCACAATTTCAGCTTTTTCTCTATAGGAGATAAGACTCTCACTCAGGGCAATCTTAGAAAATTTGAGGCTCAGTATCTGCTTCTGGACCCAGGAGTTAGACTCCCTGAGTTTATTGTTTTCCTTCATCACTTTGTCTGGTGAACAACTAACTTCATTACGTTTCTTGCTTCTCCACATATGGTCAAAGGTATTATGTACAGAGTCACAAAACTCCTTGCCTCTCATGAGCAATGAATCAGGAGTATAAAATTCATTTATTTTGCATAACTCCCTAAACAGTTCACACCAAGGACTATCGGTGTTCTCCATACTATTAGAAGCAAACTCCTTAGCATTTTTGAGTCTCATCATATTAAGCAGCCAACTCCAGAAACCCCAAAACCAGCTAAAGAAATTCGTCCTTATAATTATATTTCTCTAGAACCACTCCTGGTACTAAAAGTTGAATTAGTCAGGGTTCTCTAAAAGGACAGAACTTCTAGGAATGATGAATATAAGAAGGGAAGTTTATTAGGATAATTGATTCACACGATCACAAGGTGAAGTCCCACAACAGGCCATCTGCAAGGTGAGGAGCCAGGAAGCCAGTGCAAGTCTCAACACCTCAAAAGTAGGGAAGGCAGTAGTGCAGCCTTCAGTCTGTGGCTGAAGGCCCAAGAGCACCAGGGAAATCAATGGTGCAAGTCCAGGAGTTTATAAGCTGAAGAACTTGGAGTCTGATATTTGAGGGCAGGAAGGATCCAGCACAGGGGAAAGATGGAGGCCGGAAGATTCAGCTTGTCTAGTCCTTCCATGTTCTTCTGCCCACTTTTATCCTAAGTGCACTGGCAGTTGATTAGATGGAGCCCACCCAAATTGAGGGTGGGTCAGCATCTTTCAGTACACCGACTCAAATGTTAATCTCCTTTGGCAACACCCTCACAGACACACCCAGGAACAATACTTTGAATCCTTCAATCCAATCAAGTTGACACTCAAATTAACCATCACAACTTCAAAGAGTAATACTTCAAAGCGAGAATCACTGATAAAGTTTTCACATCATTTCCTAAAGCACTGTAATGTATCATATACATGGGAAATAATAATCATTAACATCACCATAATCATCAATTTAATTTAGAAATAATACCATTTTTTCTCATTATTATGTTATGTAAATGTAATGAAATCCAAATTTACGTTGTGATAGACTATATTTTATCTTAAATTTTCAGCAGCTTATGGGTACATTACTGTAATCAAACTGCTTAGGAATACTTTAAATCAATCTAATTGCTCCATCAAAATCACATGTAAAACTATAATGCCAGGCTTATATTTTTCTTAATTAGTATCTCATTATCACAGGAAATTAAAACTACATGATGAACTTTTCACCTAAAGGTTGAAATTTGGATAAAAATTATATTTAGACATGTAGATAAAATTCTTTTTAACATCATATACAAGAGAGAATTCACAATTAGAAAATATTTTTACATGGAAATGTTATTTTGTTGACATATACTATATCATATTGAACCTAATTACTATAGGAATAGATTCAATATGATATAGTATATGATGATACTTATAAGTTCATACTAAGAAGTATCAAAGACTCTATTTGGGCCAGGCACGGTGGCTCATGCCTGTAATCCCAGCACTTTGGGAGGCCGAGGCAGGTGGATCACCTGAGGTCAGGAGTTTGAGACCAGACTGACCAATATTGTGAAACTCCCTTCTATACTAAAATTACAAAAATTAGCCAGACGTGGTGGCATGTGACTGTAGTCCCAGCTACTAGGGAGGCTGCAGCAGGAGAGTCACTTGAACCCGTGAGGCAGAGGTTGCAGTGAACCAAGATTATGCCACTACACCCCAGCCTGGGTGACAGAGTGAGGCTCCATCTCAAATAATAAAAAAAAAAGACGGTCTCTGATACATCTTTAAATCTCATGGTCTATAGTACTTTCTGGAACATATGGATATGTACATAATTAATATATGTAAATCAACATTATTATATCATAACTTTTATGTATTAATATTTCAAGAAAATGTTTATCATGAATATAACAACAACATTTTAGTACTCATTTGTTTATTTATTCCCTAGACACAAATTTTACAAAAAATAAAAATAATGTCTTCCTCAGATGAGTTTCCAGCCTAAAGGACATCAGACATAGTGAACATAGTCAATTAGAATACTGCACTAAAATGGTTCGTTGTTAGTGTTGTTTTTGAGACAGAGTCTTGCTCCATCACCCAGGCTGGAGTGCAGTGGCGTGATCTTTACTCACTGCCACCTCCGCCTCCTAAGTTCAAGTGATTCTTGAGCCTCAGCCTCCCAAGTAGCCAGGGTTACAGGTGTGTGCCACCATGCCTGGATAGTTTTTCTATTTTTAATAGAAGTTGGGTTTCACCATGCTGGCCAGGCTGGTCTTAAACTCCTGACCTCAAGTGATCTGCCAGCCTTGGCCTCCCAATGCATTAAAATGTTAACACAGAAAAGAAGCAAAGCAGCAGGGGGTCAGAGGAGCAGACAGAAAGATACCTGGGAAATCTGCTGCAGTAACATGGCATCTAAACTGAGAAGTATAAAACTTAGGGGAATAATAGTGAGAAGAAGGTAAAAAGATAATTTCATTGGCAGAAATAGCATACATCAAACTCTAGAAGTGGAAGAAAGCATAAAATATTCAGAAGAATATACAGGATTTCAGAGTAGGAAAAAAAAAAAAAGAAACAGAGGATGAGTACGAGGTGTAACTCCTCTCTCTGTGGTCTCTGCGTCTCTGTCTCTCACCATACCCTTTGCCTCCCAATAATGAAGAAAATCCAGATGACAAATATGATTTTTTTCTCAGCATATTCTGATATTTTGATTTTTATCCTGAAGCAAAAATGTACACACCGAGGAGATATAATCAAAGACAGAAATTGATCTTACCAGTATTTTTGAAAATTTATGTTGGTTACAGTGTAAACCAAAAATAAAATTCTAAGCCCAACAACTCACTGAATGGACCTCTCCTCTCAACCAAGGGGATTCCAAAGTAAAAATGAAAAACTAGCTCAGGCTATGATGATGGGAAGGGGAGTCATACATGCCTCACGATATTCTCTTCCTTTTGGAAATCAGGCACAACTGACCAGCAATAACATTAAAACAAAGATCTTATGAATGACTAAACAGACTCTTTGTAGCAATAAGATAACAAATTTTACCCTGACTCTAGTAACATCACATGACAAGACAGATAACCAGACCCTAAAAGGAATCAAAGTAATTTACCCCAAAATATATTTATTTGACATATTTTGAAATAGGCCTGCAGTGCTCTCTCTCTCATGGGGGAAAATTTACATTCTGTAGATAGTTTTCTTTCCTTTTCAGGTCTTTTCCTGATCCCGGAGAGATTTAACTAAGAATCTAGTACCTTTTTGGGCCTGATAAGAGACATTTACCATCTATTGTCTCTGAAGCCTTCTATCTAGAGGCTTCATCTATATAATAAGAGCCTTGGTCTCCACAACCCCTTATCTTAACCCAGACACTCCTTTTCATTGATTCCAGGTCCTTAAATAATAATAATTTAACACTCTCAACCAATTGCCCATCAGAAAATCTTTGAATCCACCTTTATGGAGTCACAGAAGTATATTGGTGAATACATTATCTTTATGGATTTCCCAGATAGCTACAGATTATTTTAGACATGGAGTAATTTAATGTGCCATTTAAAAGTAACTGAACTAAAGAGAAAAGTCAAAGAAAGCCTGTATCAACCGATAGCATTCATTTATTATATCTGACTGAGTTTGCACTAGTATAATTCAGTTTTGTGTCATAAAAGGCTAAGATTCTGTTCTTGAAGCTATTGTAGTTGTAATTTAGAACACAGTCACACGATTGAATTTAAACTTTTTTTGGTAAACTTTCATTTTATGTTCAAGGGTACGTGTGCAGATTTGTTATGTACGTAAATTGCGTTTCATGGGAGTTTGACGTGCAGATTATTCTGTCACTAGGTGATAGTTTTTTGATCCTCACCCTCTTACCACTCTCTGTCCTCAAGTAGGCCCTGATGTCTGTTATCCCTTCTTTGTGTTCATATGTACTCAAAGTACACTGACAAGTGAGAACATGTGGCATTGGGTTGTCTGTTCCTGTGTTAGTTTGCTTAGGATAATGGCCTCCATCTCCACCCAGGTTTCTGCACAGGTCATGATCTCATTCTTTCTTATGGCCCCATAGAATTCCATTATGTATATGTGCCACATTTTAAAAATCCAGTCTACCGTTGCTGGGCATTTGGGTTTATTCCATGTCTTTGCTATTGTAAATAGTGCTGTAATGAACATACACGTGCATGTGTCCTTACGGTACAACAATTTATATTTCATTGGGTATGCACCCAATAACGGGATTGCTGGATCAAAGGGTAATTCTGTTTCCAGTTCTTTGAGAAATCACAACACTGAATTTTAACTTTTTTTTTTTTGAGATGGACTTTCGCTCTTGTCGCCCAAGCTGGAGTGCAATGGCACAATCTTGGCTTGCTACTACCTCCACCTCCCGGGTTCAAGCGATTCTTCTGCCTCTCGAGTAATGGGGATTACTTACAGGTGCCCATCACCATGCCCAGCTAATTTTCGTATTTTTAGTGGGTTTCACCATGTTGGCCAGGCTGGTCTCAAACTACTGACCTCTGGTGATCCACTTGCCTTGGCCTCCCAAAGTACTGGGATTATAGGCGTGAGCCACCATGCCTGGCCGAATTTTAACTCTTACAGTTATTCCAAAGAGATGTTATTTTTAAATAAAGAAACAAAATAACTCCAGTGTATTTTAATCTAACAAGAACCTTGTGTTCATTAGTACTTTACCATTTTCAAAACATGTTCAATTACACTTCTCATTTGGTTCTCGGAAACACATTTACTAGGTACAATTTTAAGAAGCTCTGCCTTGTCCTTTGAATGTAAAGTGGGCTTCCTCAAAGCCTGGTGGTTAGATGCGTTCTGAATGTGACTCATTGAGGATAAGTGATTATCATATATATTGGTAGATTTCAGGCATTCCATCTTCTTGCTGAGTTAGTTAATAGCTATCATAGAGCATGGAGAAACTGTGAGAAGATCTGGATTCCTGTCTTGACTCCAACAGAAATCATAGGAAAGATTATATCAATGTTTTTTCATCTATCAATAGATATCTATGCATCTATAGTTTTCAAACTTTGTAGATGAGCAGGACACTTTGTCAGATAAAATCTTACTTGGAATCTCAATAGATTACATCAAGAAAATAGTGGGTAATGCTAATAGCTTCTCTTTATTTCTCATGAAACCACCTAGCACTAAGAAGAATAGCATGAGAACTATAAGTTTATATAACACCAAAATTCTCTTTTATATTTAAAATTCATGTTTTCCAGGGTTTATCAAAGGTTGCAATGGCAGTTGCCAGTGAACTCATTTCTAAAAGAGATTTTTGATTATGAATTCTAATTATGTCACACCTAAAAATCTATCCTATATGACATGTTCTTCTGACAATGAAGCTGACATTTCTTTGGTCAAGAAGTGAGGTCTATCCTCCTTTCCTTTGAGTATGGAAGGGTAATTAATGGACCAACAAATTTGGACTTTACTGGTATATTAAGTGTATAATTGTCATTTTACATTTATCTCCTATCCCAAGAACTTGATGTATTCCTTTATTATATCTGTAAGTTTATTTGCAGATTCCTTAAGATTTTCCATCTACAAGGTCATGTCATCTTTAAGCAATAATCATTTTCTTTCTTTCTATCTGGATACCATTTAAAAATTTATATTTGGGTCTGATTTCAATGCATAAAACCCTCAAGGACAATGTTAGAGATATATGTATATATATTTCAAGAGCACATATTCTTATTCTGTGCACAGTGTTAGAATAAAAATGTCTTTTACCATGATGTTAGTTTCTCATAGACATACTTTATCAGGTTGAGGAAGCTGCCTTTTACTTATTATTTCTTGAGTGTTTTTATCATGAATGGACTAGGGTTTTGTCAAATGCAAATTCCAAGTCTATTGAGACAGCCTTGTAACATTTTGTTCTTCCTTGTATTAATATGGAGATTGTTCTTGGATGTTGAATCAACCTTGTGTCCCTAGGATAAACACCCATTCGTCATAACGTATTATCTGTAGAACTTGCTGCTGGAATTAATTAGCTACTATTTTGTTAAGGAATATTTGTACTTAAGTTTATAAGAAACAATAGTCAGTGATTTGGGCTTTTGTGATTTTTTAAATTGGTTTTTGTATCAACGCACATAGGATTAGGTGGTAAGTGCTTCCTCCTCTATTTCTGAAATAAACTGTGAGAAAATATTATTTGTTCCTTAAATATTTGATAGAATTCCCCGGTGAAGCCTCCCGGGCATGGACTTTACTTGGTGAGGAGATTTTTCATTACAAGTTCATTTCTTCACTGTTTTAACTATGTTAAGATTTTCTGTTTATTCTTGAGTCAGTTTTGGTAATTTGCGTTTTGTCGGAATTTGTCAATTTCACCTATGTTAACTATGTTCTTTCATAAAGCAATTTACCATATTCCTTTATCATTTTTTATTTCACTTATAATGATGAGAAGTAATGAATTCATCTCAGATTTTGGTAATTTATTATTTTCCCTTTTTTCTCTTAGTTTAAGCTGTATTTTAAAATATTAATAATAAAATAGGTTCTAAATCGAATTGACTCAAAATATTGTAAGATCTGACTCTGATATTATTGAAAGATAGGGAGAGGAAGATCTAACAAATCATTGTGAAAGTATAAGGGACAAACATAGAATTATTTCTTTGTTATCTAACATGAGCCTCAAATTAGTAAGTAACTATCTATTAAATATAGGCAATGTGGAACAACAATAATTAGAATTTAAATGGTTTCATTATTAGGAACTTAACACTTAATTGTGTAAGACTTTGATTATTTAATGTTTACTAGGTTCATAATTCAATTTCCTTCGTAAGTATTCAACAGTAACTAATTTCCACATGGTGTTATTTTCAAATAATTGTATAATAATACTCATGCTGAATCAAGGTTAAATGAATTTCATCATTGCTGCCCCAAATATTGATTAGATGAGTCAGTAAGAAAATAGGTCATTACTTTTCAAAATAATTTAGTACAATATCTCTCTCTATAAATAATGCATAGTATTACTCCTATGCATTATTCATTCTTGTGAAAATTTCAATTCATATTTGAGTATAGTAGTTCTAAAACTGAGATGGTATTGCTTCTCAAACGGCCACTTAAAAATATGAGGTGACATTCTTAATGTTTAATTATGAAAAGTTTTGAAAATATATGATAGAAGAGAGAGTAATATTATTAAACAGATGAACTTGTTACTCATTTTCAACAATGTAAACCTGTGTTTTGTTATTTTATCTCTATTTGGATACTTATTTTGTATTGCCACAATGATGCCTTGTGACATTTAATCTTTAGGAATTGAGATATCCTATAGGATATCTAGTGCTCAGGGAAGTTTCACTGAACAAAACATTGTCATAGCTAAAATGCCAATAGTACTTTTGGGGAAACACTGTTAATAAAAAAAATTACAATATTAAGAATAAGTTTGGGACCATTTACTCATAACAGATATTAGAATTTATTTTGCAGGATAGAAAATAATTTACAACTAGCAGAACAGAATTAATTTTTGATAGATAAACCAGGCCTAAATTCATTTTAATAACCTTTTCTTATATCATAAAATAAATCTCTAGGAAAAGTCCTGTCCCCTGTGGAAGATATCCGATTGTCATATCAACTTAATAAAACAAAACCGTAATACTGAAAAAAAGTAAAAAAGATATTTTCCTTTTCATGTAGCTGCAGGACTCATACATTATATACCATGTAAAATAAAACGTAGAAACTGAGTTTTACATTGCCCAGATGTTGAGTAATTTAAGTTATTCACATTTATTGACTAAACTTTATAAAATGAATTAGTCGTCTTTTTGTAAGTAGCTATATGATTGTCAAAGTGGTTTATTTTTTCATCTAAAGATCAATATATGATAGAGTTTAAGAGCATGAGCTGTGGAATCAGAACAGCTGGAATCAAAACCTAGCCTTACCACTTTCAACTTATGATATTTGAGAAGTTACATCCCCATCTCTTCAGAGTTTCACATACACAATGGAGATAAAAATAATGCCTATATCATAGTTGCTGTAAAGTCTAAGTGAGTTCATCTTTGTAATGTGCTTTTGAATATTTGTACATTGCAAAGATTCTAAAGTATTAGGCATTAGGCATTGCTGTTGTTTATAATTTCCAGTTTCTTTAGAAAAGTAAACCTAGTTTAACCAACTTGTTGACTTTTATTTATATTTTATACTGTGCAGATAACGAGTAGCAATAACAGAAACAGATCTTGATCATCCCCACAAAGTATAAATGGTAATAAGAGTAACGATATTTACCAAAATTTATCAAACACCTTGTAAAATACCATCTCATTTAATGCAACACCACTGTGAAGCAGGGCCTATGAAAACCATATGTTTCATACAAGGAAACTGAGTTAAAAAAAGGTGAAATAGCTTGTGAAAAACGGGCTAAAAAGTTTCTATCAAATAAGATCATGGCTTGTGACCAATATCAATTTTTAAATACTATGTATTTTCTGAATAATTCTCCAAGATTTTTAATCTACCTTTTATAAGCACACCCGGTGTTATAAGAACTAACCATTTATAAGCAATTTATGTTATCTGTGCTGGTATTGGTGCAAATAATGAATTTCACTGTCGTATGTGAATATGAGAATGCTGTTAAAGCTATTGTGTCAAATGTTTGTTATGTATTTTTTAAAAGAATTTTAACGAAGCAAGATATTGTATACCTTTCAAAATCAGTCATGTGGAACGATTTTGTATGCATTCTTTGAAGTATTCTAGATAGACATCTAAAATAATATTAGAAGTCTTTGGTGGCATTGCAGAAGAGTTTAACTCATAAACCAATCAATAGAGAAGGTATGATGGAATAAACATGGTCTTTGCATTTTCGTAATCCTGGGTTTGGATCTAAACTCTTCATTCATTTAGCTTTCTGCCTCTGGGCAAGAGGTCTTTCAGCAATGTGTAACAGCTTATCCATCTGTAACACTTCATAAGGTAAAATTATATATTGCACAAGTTCAAATAGGTACATTATTTTATGCTTTATTGGTTTATTTAATTATTTCCTAGTTTTATTCAGTAAATGACAGAGATCCAGATAATAATCCATAGGTTGGGTCCAAAACCTGTGATGGGATTTTGGCAGAGGCATCTTGTCAAACTGACAGTCTTTTTGATACTAGGAAGTAGGAAGAAGGAAGTTATTGCAAAAACGTTTATTACTTCCTTTTTTATCACCAGCAAGTAATTTAAGGAAGTATATAGCTTTCCATAATCCGTCTCTTATTTCTACTTCCTTAGGTTTATTTTAATACTTTTCATTTATAAAGAGCCTTTTTTCTCTCTCTCTTTTTTTTTTGGTTATAATTCTTCTTTTCAGGAGGAATCTTCTAGGAGGAATCATTTTGAGTGAGTCATTTAAATATGTAGATTATTCAACCAATAACGTTTTCATTATGTGGGTGCAACATAGACAATTTTTTATCTGAGGAAAAATATCACTGTTGGTAAAGATTCATTCTGTGAACTAACCCCGGTACGATAGCTTAGTCATTCTTTTAGAAAGGGCTACACTTGTTGCTAAAATATCAGTTAAATAGTTGGCCTTACTTTGGTGTTGAATTCTAAGGGTTCCAACTACAAGATGATAAAAAGGTAGTTTTTTTTAATCAACTTGTAGTTGGAACCCCCAGAATTTCCTAAAAGAAGAAGGATTTTTTTCATTCTGTATAAAGGCTGATTTTTTTTTTAATTTAAATACCATTTATTGTAGGAGCAATAACTGACCGTATTTTGTAATCATCTTTTATCTTTATATGTTTTTAACAGGTAACCCTTTATTAACCAGCAAAGTCAATATACTGATTAATGTCCTAGATGTAAATGAATTTCCTCCAGAAATATCTGTGCCATATGAGACAGCCGTGTGTGAAAATGCCAAGCCAGGACAGGTATCTTATAAATATTGTTTCTTGAATGTATAAAAACACACCATATGCATGTATGTTAAGTTATAAGTCCAGACATGAATGTATACACAAATATTTATTTTTCTGAATCAGACCTTTCATAAAATAAACCATAAAAGATATTAAACTCTTGTAAATTAATGATATAGATAAATGGATGTGGAGGTGATACTACATGGAGGAAGTACTGATTGCTTAGTGAAAGTTCTTTGTATAAAGGTCTACACTTGTGGATTCTGCTATGTTTTTCTATTCTCCTACTGTTGAATTTCTTTTCTTTTCTTTTCTTTTTTTCTTGATAGGAAGTCTTGCTCTGTCACCCAGGCTGGAGTGCAATGGCACAGTCTTGGCTCACTGCAACCTCCACCTCCTGTGTTCAAGTGATTATCCTGTCTCAGTCTCCCAAGTAGCTGGGATTATAAGCATGTGCCACCACACCCAGCTAATTGTTTGTATTTGTAATAGAGATGGGGTGTCGGGGTGTCTCCTTGTTAGCCAGGCTAGACTTGAACTCCTGACCTCAAGTGATCCACCAGCAAATTTCTTTCTTTCTTTTTTTCTTTTTCTTTTCTTTTCTTTTTTTTTAGACAGAGTCTCAGTCTGGCCCCAGGCTGGAGTGCAATGGTGCGATCTCTGCTCACTGCAACCTTCGCCTCCCGGGTTCAAGTGATTCTTGTACCTCAGCCTCCCGAGTAGCGGGGACTACAGGTGCCGGTCACCACGCCTGGCTAATTTTTTTGTATTTCTAGTACAGACGGGGTTTCGCCATGTTGGCCAGGATGGTCACAATTTCCTGACCTCGTGATCCACCAGCCTCTGCCTCCCAAAGTGCTGGGATTACAGGCATGAGCCACCGCGCCCAGCCCCCACTCACAAATTTCTAAAGAACTTGTGACTGTAAACCCAGTAAGTCAGTCACTTTAGAGTGCATTCTCCCAGTATATTTCTTATTTTGCTCACGTGCTTGTATTAGTTGCACAACAAATCTTTTAATCTAACCTGAAAATGCAAAGCTTCCCTCTCTGGTGGCCTTGAGGAGAACGTCTGGGTTATTTTAAATGTCTGACTTTCATTTTTCTTATGAAGTTAATATTATTCTGTGGAGATGTAGTTGTGGGAAGATGTTATGAGGAAAGAAGACCACAAAGTTAATGAAACTGATTGTGAATGGTTTTATATTAGGTGGTGGTAGGTTGCCATTTTTTCTTCTTTTTTTTCCCCCTAAAGTCTTATGAATGAATAAAGGAATAATATAAAGGGAATCAGACATGGGTATTTTTAAAAGAGTATGTCATGAAACAAAAATATATTTAATCTAATATTGTGGACTTACATTCCAAATGGAAAAAACGGAAAATGCATTGGTATGCTTTGGTTTATTCTATTTTTGATCAACTTTAAATAGCATAACTATTCACTTGAGTAAATTGAAGTTTTAGTTCTTGAAATAAATCTTGATATTTAAAAGAGTATTTTTGTTGAAAAAAGTCATTCTTTAATCTTTAGTATCTTTTTCAATTTCCATGCTTTACATCACTTAGCAGAACCTTTGTCCCATAGTTCTAAACCTGTGATGTCTACTAGTTGTATAGCTATTAAAATAAAATTAAAATTACATGAAACTAAAAACTATATTTTCATTCATACTAACCACATTTCAAGTGCTCAATATGTGGTGAGTAGATATTATTTTGGTGCCTGCAGACATAGAATATTTTCATAACCATGGAAACTTCTAGTGGACTGTGCTGCTTTACTCTTCCATTTGATAATTTGGGGACTCATTAATCTTCTAACATCATAACTCATTTTGTGATATTTTCTCAAGTAAGAAATCTGCATCCTTAATTTTGGATGGGCACCGAATACACTTAAAATTTATTACCTTAAGTGCATACACAATTTATATGGGATGAGCCTACAGCTTTCTTTAGTTTCTGAAATCCTAGTTGCTACAAAAATATTTGGGCCCAAATAAATAACCCGATTTGGTTGTTTTGGGAATTTGAAGAGGTTCACCAAAATTCATCAAGTTAGCTATTTTCCACTTTCAGGATACTTCACTAAACAAAGACAAAAAAAAAGCCAGTTCTTTAGCTTTTAGGTGATTGAGGATATTAATGATTTCAGATCAATTAGAATTTCATTTCTAATGCTCCAAATGGAAGCCTTCGGGAATAGAGCTCCATTTAATGCTGTATGTTTGTCCAATAAATTAAAGGATTTGTTGAGTTGAGAAAAGGAAATTAGTTGAAATCAATGTTATTTTTTCATATCTGAACAAAATTTTGAAGAATATCTTGGATTCTTAGAGGCTCTTATTCTAAAATACATTTCTGGGGCTTTTTGTGTCCAATTGAGCCATACTTTTCTACAAAGCATAACCCTGAAATGTCCATTGAGTTTTCAGGAATTGTAATATATGAGAAATTAACTGTAATATATTGTAATATATAAGAAATCTATATATGAGCAATGTATATATTTTCTGTTTTTGAGCCCTGACATTCTGCCACTGGCCTAAGAACTATGCAGAGGAACTGTCTCCTCTGGATTATGCTACTATCTATTATCTGCCTATCGATCATCTACATTTCATGTATTTATTCTGAAAAAATAAGAATAGGAGGAAAGATGATGCTATGTAAATCAGTGAAGATTTATATGGGAGCTGTTTTCCTTGGGGCAGGGACTCCCAAGTGACACTTCCAGATGAGTTCCAGTCTATAACAAAGTCTTCATATCTATATGCTGTTCTTAAGGACTTTTCTTTATTCTAGAGTGATATTCTTGATAGATTTTGATGTTATACATTTAATTTAGTAAATGGTACTAGTTTATAACAGTTAGAGGCAAAATTTGACAGCCAGTCCCCAAATAATATATAGAAATTTTATCAGCAAAATAGAGTGATCTGTAGACATTGGTCTAAGTGAAGGAAAGTTGGTTTCATAGGGTCTGTGTGGTGATTCACTGACTAAGTAGACACATCCCATGATTTAGACTTTGGTGCTGAATAATGAAAGCCTCCCCGTGACAATTTTAAAGCTTAAATAGAGTCTGTGTGACTAATTCACACTAAGACAAGAAATCAAAATTCATACAAGAGGACCAATTAATTTGTTAAATTAGAAATTACTAACACTGCACTGTATATCCAAGGTCCCAGTGATATCTATCTATCTATCTATCTATCTATCTATCTATCCATCCATCCATCTATCCATCCATCCATCCACCCACCTACATACATAACTATCATCTATCTATCCATCCATCCATCCATCCATCCATCCATCCATCTACCTACCTACAAATCTATCATCTATCTATCCATGTGTGTGTGCAGATAAACAGGAACGTAGATCATAGTCATAAAATTGGGTTTTAACTGAATTCTCATGCTTAATAGCATCGATGTAAGATCACGTAATGCATGCTTTACACACTGGGACCAGGATATAGTGTCTGAAATCTAGAGCCTTCCTCTCGCATATTCAAATGTAGTCTGAGAGCATGATTATCTGGCCAACACTCTGCCCTTGTCATCTCTTACATACACTTCCTGAAATTCTGTCTGATGCACAGCCATTGGATATGTTAATAAATACATGCCTCAACGCCATTTTTACTTGCTTATCTATTTAATGGATTGTAAATTTCACAGGTTGATTCTCAGAAGTTATTTTTATTCTCTGAGTATTTAAGGGCATTTCATTGAAGTACCGGGCTTTTAACTGTAAGATACACAACGTATGGGAGCAGTTTAGGAAAAATTTTGTAACAGGAACGATAGTGCTTACTCTTTTAAAAATTCTTTGAAAACACAATTTGTATTCCTATCGAATGAAGAAAAACATAATGAAAGCAGATATACTGCTTTTATATCTCTCCTTCTCATCATTTTATTTATTTATGAAAATAGAACCATTGTTACAAAACATAACTCATACTAAAATTTTGCTATCACAAGGGCTTTTAGATAACCAGAGATTTTGTTTTCAGTAAGCATTTTTATATTCAGGCTAGAAAGCATTTATTTGATCTAATTTAAAATGCAAGCAAGTACATTTTAATTTTACTTTGCTAATTAGTGTGAATTTTTAATGCTGGTTACCTTTTTAGTTACGCAGATATCAATTTGAAATTAGCCCATGTTCTGTAATTGTTCCTGTCATTATTCCCTGTAAATGTTAGAAATTTCTTTATAAAAATTATGTGTAAATAATTGACCTACTGTTATTGACTCAAAAAGTGTCATTTCTGTCTACTTGCATGTTTCATTAAATACATTTAGTAGCCTGGTGTGTAAAGTCCTCTTTGAAACTGACGACCGACTTCAAGTTTAATCTCAACTCTGTTTCAGATAATTCAGATAGTCAGTGCTGCAGACCGAGATCTTTCACCTGCTGGGCAACAATTCTCCTTTAGATTATCACCTGAGGCTGCTATCAAACCAAATTTTACAGTTCGTGACTTCAGAAGTAAGTGTAACCACAGAAAAATTTACCTCTTATCATGTATCTTTGTAAAAAGGCACAAAGGGAGGAATCAATACTTTTCTTTGAAGCACTCATTTTCAGAAAATATGAAATCCTTATATGAGAAAGGCAAAATTCTATACCTAGTAGTAAATTAAATATTTAATCTATATAGACTGTCTAGTAAGGCAGGTTGCTTCCATTGTAAATGTGGACAGTCTCTCAATGAGTCAAGCAAATAAAAGAGTCTCTGAGAAATTGAATGTTTTCCCTGTTTTAAACATATCATTTGTCCCAAATGCACATTACTTATACTTACTAATAAGGAGCTCTTTAGAAACTGTTTTATTAGAATAACACAGTACAGCACAGGTTAAGAATGCAGGTATTATAAAGACATGTGGACACAAATGTTCATTGTAGCACTATTCATAATAGCAAAGACAGAATCAACCTAAATGCCCATCAACGACAGACTGGATGAAGAAAATGTGGTGTGTGTGTGTGTGTGTGTGTGTGTGTGTATAAATACTATGCAGCCATGAGAAGGAATGAGATCATGTCTTTTGTAGGAACATGGATGGAGCTGGAGGCTATTATCTTTAGCAAACTAATGCAGGAACAGAAAATCAAATACTGCATGTTTTCACTTATAAGTGGGAGCTAAATGATAAGAACTTGGGAACAGGAACAAGGAAACAACAAATTCTGGAGTCTACTTGAGGAGGGAGGATGGGAGAAGGGAGAGGAGCAGAAAACATAACTACTGGGTACTGGGCTTAATACTTGGGTGATGAAATAATACACACAACAAATCCCTATGACACATGTTTACCTATGTAACAAACCTTCACGTTACCCTCAAATCTAAAATAAAGGTTAAAAAAATAAAAAATAAAAAATAAATTTAAAGAATGCAGGTATTATATTTGAAATGATATAGGTTTTCATTTCTGCTCCATTACTACCAAAATGACAGACTCTTAATGTATACAATTTTACTAAATCAAGTCAATCTCATAGTATTTTTTATTAAATAAAATCATATTTTCAAAGCCTTAACAAAATGCCTAAAACATGTTACCATCAAGATCATTTTAGCCACCACCAGTGCCATCATGGTTACACTTACACTTTTATTTATTTATTTAGAGGGAGGGGGAGACATGGTTTGCATAGTTTATAATGAGAATTTGCTACTTAAAGATGAATGGAAAGGAAGGAATGAAACTCTTTAAAAATAAATTTGTGTAAAATTTGTTTTACACATTAGTGTAAATGAAACTCTAGTCATTAAAAAAAAGCCACTTAACAATTGCAGATAAATAATTCTACCTGCAAAGAATAGAAACATTACACTTTAAATGTGGACTATATCTATTATTTAACATGATATGGAATACAACTTGTTTTAAATTTAATTTTACTTTTTAAAATTTTAGATTCAGGTGCAGGTTTGTTACATGGGTATATTTCATGATGCTGAGGTTTGGGCTTCTAATGATCCCATTGCTGAAGTAGTGAACCTGGAACCTGATAAGCAGTTTTTTTTAACCCTTTATCTTCTCCCTTTCCCCCCATTTTCGGCATGCCTAGTGTTAGCTGTTGCCATCTTTGTGTTCTGTGTACCCAAAGTTTAGCTCCCTTTTATAAATGAGAATACATGGTATTTCGTTTTCTGCTTCTGTATCAATGTGCTTAGGATAATGGCTTCCAGATGCATCCATGTTGCTGCAAAGTACACGATTTCATTCTTTTTTATGACTGTGAAGCATTGCATGGTGTACACTTATTCTTCTACTACCACTACTATTGCCAGCACTCCTACTGCTGCTGCTACTGCTAATGCTATTACATCTGCTAAAATTACAACCATTACCAAAATATAAAGGACACTGGATTAGAAATATTAAGGTTGAGTATTAAACGGTATCTGTGACTTTATTAGTCTGTAACCTTGGGTATTTTATGCCCTCTAAGTTTCCATATTCCGTAAAATAATCATCAAAACACCTGATTTTATAACCCGATAATAACAAGATAAATTTTTATAAACTCAATGCATATAGAACAAGTGAACAAATTATATTGAGATGGTGATGATGATGATTGAATCAGAGGATGTTTTGAAGAGATTAGTTTGCTACAATGATTAGGCAAAGAAAATCAGAGTCTCCACAAAATCAGAGTCTCCACATTTTATCACTGAAGGAAGTTGAGTAGGGTTTGCTGAATAAAATATGCAATGTGACAAATGGCTGTAAGTGAAACAGCGGTCCAATCTTGAAGTCATTTATAATGAGACTGACTACATATTTTATCATAAAAACTGAAACACTTATAAAAAAGTGGGAAATATTAATAATGTTATGTCACAATAGCACACAAAAAATAGGTCTGTCAAAGACAAACTGGACCATATGGTGACCCTATCCAGAAGCTATTTCAGGAGATAACTTAAACCAATAATGTTAGTAGTCTTTGAAAGGTTTAAGCAAGAATATAACATATTCATATTTACATTATAGAGAAATCAGCTTGGATGTAGCATATATCATAGGGAGATAAAACTAGTTCTGATGTTATTGCAAGAAATGGGTGAGAGCCTTAGATTAGGATACTGACTGTGAGGATGGAGACAAGTGGATGGAAATAGAATTGATAAGACTTCATGATAGATGCCCTAGATTCAATATGTGTATATCATGTAATAAGACAAAATAGATTTCCAGGTCATAGGCTTCAGCAACTAGGTAGATAGTCACATCATTCACCAAACCCAAGTGTTGACTATTTTCTACAATGTATCTTTGCTGAAAGATCCACTTCAGATTAATCGTGTTAATGGGAACCAGATGATACTGCGTCATAGCAGAGTGCTTTCTCATGGACTAAACATGTACTTGTCACAAAATTTCAGGTGCCATTTACCATGTTCCTTGTTTTATAATGAGTTAGATTTGTAAGGTATTTTTAGTGAAAAGAAAGCATTTAGAGAGGAAATAAAATATAGTGTGTCTTTTTCTTCTCACTACAGATATCACAATAAATTTGTTATGGTCAATTTTCAATAAATAATAAATTGGGTTGGGTGTGGTGGCTCACGCCTGTAATCCTAACACTTTGGGAGGCCAAGGTGGATGGATCGCTTGAGGTCAGAAGTTTGAGACCAGCCTGGCCAACATGGTGAAACCCCATCTCTCCTAAAAATACAAAAATTAGCTGGGTGTGGTGGCGGGCACCTGTAGTCCCAGCTATTTAGGAGGCTGAGGCAGGAGAATGCTTGGATTCCAGGAGGCGGAGGTTTCAGTGAGCCGAGATTGATCCCCTGCACTCCAGCCTGGGTGACAGAGTGAAACTCCATCTCAAAATAAATAAATAAGTTGAAAATAAACATTTTAAAAAGGGTTAGGCTGCCATTTTACACATGCATTGAGTTCAAGAATACCAAATCCCTACCTCCTCCCAAGTGCAGACACACCAGACATTCTATTTCTATTGGTCATTTTCATTTCAGATTACGAACTTCACTCCTAGCCTGTTCCTTTTCCACAGACTCAAGTGTTTAACCATCAATTGCTTAATATTTAAATTTTGATTCAATTAATATCCTTTTGTTCATCCCTAATCATATCCCAAAAAGTTTTCTCATCTTGGTGCTTCCTATTGCTGAAGAACCTGCCTAAATTTCAGTTGTTTAATTTAAAGTCTACCAATAGAAAAATGAAATCTGATTGAAATAGTAAACATGTTTGTGACAGACTTGCACAATTGTAACATATTGTACACTTTTCTAAAGTTATCTTACCTTATTCTCAAGTATTATGCGTAGCTATACTAAACTACATATTGATACATTTCTAAAAATAAAGCATTTCTAGGGGTTACTTTGACACACAAATGAAATATTGTTATGAATAAAACAAAATTCCTGCTTATTTGTGTAGAAATAAAAGAGAAAATGCATGCAAAAGAGCACCTTCAATAGAAGTATTAATTGCATTTATATAAAAGTAGTAATTTTTATTGTCTCACATTATTACAAGTAAATATGATTTTGAATTAACCAGAATTACAATGAATTACTTTTTAAATTATATTAAAGTAGTGATTGTTATAGTTCAAGGTATTTACAACTTTTAATGTTTTTAACAAACCTTATTTTCCTTTCCATGTTTCTTATTCCAGCTGATGTGCAGAGTTGAAAGTATTCCCATACATACAAACATATATAACATATATTTATAAACATATAGACATATACAACATGTAGACAGAAAAATTCTTAATTTAAAATAGTCAATTGGTTTTAATATAGTTTAAAGAATAGGTTCTTATGTGAAATAATTTACATTCATAGTTTAATATTTTCTATTATGCATGAAAATATTTACAAAATTACTTTTTAACGAGATTGCAATGTCAGAAACAAATTGATCAATTTAATTCACTTCCTGTCTTATAAAGTATTCCATAATCTTTCTGAACAGAAAATTTAATTCTCCTACCAGACAAGATTAATGTTTATTTTTCCTCTAATGATTATTTTGATTATATTTTGGCAGTTTTCATAATGGGAAAAAAAAATAAAGAAAATAAGAATCATTTTTCCTGATTCAAGAAGAGCTTCTTACTATTGAGCAGATACCAACTTGAAGATTTGAAGTGAAGCTCATAGTAACCATGTTACCATAAATGTCCTGTTTTGTAGACAACACAGCTGGGATTGAAACCCGAAGAAATGGATACAGCCGCAGGCAGCAAGAGTTGTATTTCCTCCCTGTTATAATTGAAGACAGCAGCTACCCTGTCCAGAGCAGCACAAACACAATGACTATTCGAGTCTGTAGATGTGACTCTGATGGCACCATCCTGTCTTGTAATGTGGAAGCAATTTTTCTACCTGTAGGACTTAGCACTGGGGCATTGATTGCAATTCTACTATGCATTGTTATACTCTTAGGTTGGTTTCAATATTAATCATTGTTAATTTTTTCTCGCTTGGTCTCTTTCTTTCTTTTTTTCCCCTCTCTCTCCTCTCTCTCTCTCCTCAATTTATCATGTAAACAAGCTTTTATTCAAGGACATGTCATACCTAACTTCTCAATTTGTTTTACATCCTAGTAATTGCTGCTGTCTAATAAGAGATTATATCATCTTTTTAAAAAAATATACTTGATGAACAATGGTTCTCAGATTCCAGTTAGATAAAGAAAGGAAAATAAAAGAGAGAACAGAAAGAAACAGAACATAAAGTAATCCTCAAATTTGTTTGTCTTTTCTGTCTAAACTGCCATCCAGAAGTAATTCTTCCATTTTCTTGCATCTCCTTACATCAAAATTCTAACCACTCCCACTAGAACAGAACAGAATAAAATATCTGGAAATACTCCAAAGGAAAATCATTGAAGTAAATGTATTCTATATTATCTCGGTGAGATTGAATATAAACCTATTAGGGGGTTCCCCCTTCCATCAACTCTGTTCAGTTTCTCCATTTATTAATCGACTGCCAGATTCACAAAAGTAGAGAGAGATTTTCTATTACACCTCATTCCTTTAAAATCAAATGGCAACAGATATACAATTGGGTATTGTGGAATCAAATTATATATGCATATTTACTAATTAACCAAAAATAATCTGACAAATATGGACACCTGATTTTACCTCTAGGAAAGAAAAAAATTAATTAGTAGGATGTAAGGCACGGAGTAAGGCATTAAATGGTAGCTTGTGGAGAGCACTCCCTGAGTCAGAAGCTCATGCTGATGTGGAGGGTGAAGTTCTAGTCCAATTGGCATGGTGTAGATGTGAATTCCATATGAGAAACTTTGGTGTGCAGAGCAAAGTATTCTTTATTTCCTTATAATTCATAATAAATTATCCCGGGCATCTCTTTGTGTTAAGATAAACCTTAAGGACATATTCCAAGTAATATTTTCACATCTGAAATGTAATGAGATCATTTAGATGTTTAACATCAAATGAATTTTTTCTCTCTCATATGCCTCTCTTCACTTGTAGCTGAGTCCTGGAGTATTTCTATATTGTGAAAGTTGTCAGAATCAAAATGGAGTCACTAATGTTAAGAAAATCCTGACAAATAGAGCTAGAGAAGACCATGGAGAGAGGGTTTTCATCCATATATGCCTGATGATGAAAAAAACTGTAAAAATCATGGCCCCACACAAAGGCCATCACAACCTTGTACAAAATCACTTCTGCCAGGACATCTGCCCAGCAACTGCCTGTCCAATGTTGCACTGGCATCACCCTTGTTATTAATCTTTGTAGTCAAGGATAATTATTTAAAACAATTATGTATCCTCCTCATTTTTTTCTTTAAAAACCTTTGTCTTCCTTTATCTCCCTGAACACACACATAGTTTACTATGGCACTCACATTCTCATTGCTATACTCTATTTCCAAATAAATATATTTTATTTCAGAGAAACTCTTTCGGTTTGTTATTTGGGTCGACAGTATCAACCTAACATGGCTTGGTATGTTCAGGATGTTCTCCTTTGGCCTCTTTGGCCATCATACACTGTAGCAAGTAATCTGCTCAGGTCATCCTTATCATGTACTGCCACCTGCCACTCATTTATCCGAATACTTCCTGGGCATCCACAGAGCTCCAGCACTATTCTAGGCATTGTGAATTTTTGGTATACAGCAGTGTATATTGACACTCTTTGTCCAGCCATAAGGTCTGCGTAAAAATCCGTCTAATCTTTGACATCCTTGACCAATGTCACACTCCTTTAGGTCCACTAGCTTGTTCTCAGCCATTCTCATATCCTTTTTGGGGTGAGAAGAAGCACAGAAAGTTATGGTGCTTGGATCCCTTTTAAATGGACCTCAGACACATCCAGCTAGTTTCTTTCTCAGCCATGGTGATTCTGAACTCATTTTATATATGGGACTGCTCCATGAGGTCTGCAGTCTCTCACATACTCAGTAGAGGAACAAACAATAGTGTCCTTTGTTCTGAGAGGAGAATATAAACCCATGGGAGGAGTGTAGGGTGCTAAACATCTCCCCAAGACCCACTGTACAGAAGCTCTACATGGATCTCCTCTCTCCTTCCAACTAGTCCATCTCTAATTTTGGAGGAAGAGAGAATACATGAAATTTTATCATTATGCATTCTTCTCTACTTTATAATTCTATGACAGGTGTCTTCCAGACTCTGCTATGGCAAACCAAACACACATTAGCTTTCACCTGTTGACACCACTATGGAGGAGAGGGGTTATTATGACAAGAAAAGCTGAGCACTGACATCGTCACTTGTATCTGTGCATAGAAGAAATAAACACCATTGACTTAGCGGAGAGTTTTAAATCAACTAGAAGTAGAGAGAGATTTTAATTATAAAAGTACATAAATTAACAATTTTAAAATATTGTTTCAAGAAAGTAACCTGAATTCTAGGCTCTTGATTTAAAAACTGTCTCAATATGGCAGGACAAAGAAATGAAATCGATGCTTTAGTTTGTAAGATTTATAAACTAAGGTCCTTATATTTTCCTTGTTTCCTTCCTTCCTTCCTTCCTTCCTTCCTTCCTTCCTTCCTTCCTTCCTTCCTTCCTCCCTCCCTCCCTCCCTCCCTTCCCTTCCCTTCCCTTCCTTCCTTCCATCTTTCCTTTTCCTCTACTTCTCTCTTTCTTATTTATTGCCTATAAAAATAATTGTCACAGTGAAGATTTGGGCTTATCGCATAAGAAACATGAATTTCTAATTTAAAATAAGGAATGTTCCAATTGGGAAGTTAGCTATGAATGATAGTCTTATTTATAGATGATAATATTCAAGTTTTCTTGTATTAGTGCTAACAATTTTCTGTATGAGTGGAATAACTATTATTTCATGTTTTCTTTTGTTGCAACACACACTTTTACCTGACCCTAAAATACTTGGAGGCCATTAACGAAACTCAGCCACCCCTAATCATTTTTAATTTTTATGGAGAGATGAAATGACCTATCTGCTTTCTATTCTCAAATTGCAATTTTTGTCTTGTTCCAGCCATAGTCGTACTGTATGTAGCGCTGCGAAGGCAGAAGAAAAAAGATACCCTGATGACCTCTAAAGAAGACATCAGAGACAACGTCATCCATTACGATGATGAAGGAGGCGGGGAGGAAGATACCCAGGCTTTCGACATCGGGGCTCTGAGAAACCCAAAAGTGATTGAGGAGAACAAAATTCGCAGGGATATAAAACCAGACTCTCTTTGTTTACCTCGTCAGAGACCACCCGTGGAAGATAACACAGACATAAGGGATTTCATTCATCAAAGGCTACAGGAAAATGATGTGGACCCAACTGCCCCACCGTACGATTCACTGGCCACATATGCCTATGAAGGGACTGGGTCCGTGGCAGAGTCCCTCAGCTCTATAGACTCTCTCACCACAGAAGCCGACCAGGACTACGACTACCTGACGGACTGGGGACCCCGCTTTAAAGTCTTGGCAGACATGTTTGGCGAAGAAGAGAGTTATAACCCTGATAAAGTCACTTAAGGGAGTCGTGAAGGCTAAAATACAACCGAGAGGGGAGATTTTTAAAAAAGAAAAAGAAACACAAATATTAATAGAAATCACTCACACAAACACATACACACACACACACACACACACACACAGACTTTCTGGGACAAGATTCCTTTGATTATCTGGTTTCTAGCAAGTTGTTAAATTAATCGTATTGTCAGTTTTGGTTTATTCTGCCAACACGAGATACATCCTATAACGTGTACTTGCTTCGTTCTGTGGTTTGGTTTTTTCACAATCACGCTGAGACAAGCTCAGGCCTATTCAATACAATTTACTGACATGACAACCTAGAACGAAGATAGCTATGTGGCATCACGGTGGAAGAGTGTTAGATTTTTCTTAATTCCACTAAAGTGCCTATTGAAACTCTTATCATTTAAAGTGGTGTACAGTGCACTCTGCTGTGATGGTATTGCAGGATTCAGAAATAAAGAGGACATAAAACAAAGACGTCCTTATGTCAAGAAGCAATAGCGACACTCTGACTCTCCTCATTCCTTTTGAGAACAAGAGAACACTTCCTGATCTCCACCGTCTTCTAATTCAAAAGGTTTTCTTTTTCTTTTTTAAACTGTATGCTAAGACATATGTTTATCCTATCCTTTCAGAAAATTGAAATAAATATGAAAATATCAGGTTCAATATGTAAGTCCCCAATTCTGGAAACGATATTTGATCTTAACATTAGTTCACATTAAAGCTGTTCATTAAAATGTTACTTTCTTTTCCAAAAAAAAATCAAATTAAAAAAAAAAGAAAAGAAAAAATATTCCTCTTTATAAAGAGAGGCCTCAGGGCTCAAATTACACATTAAAATAAATATTGGTTTTGCTTAATATTGTACTGGTGTGTGGAAAATTGGTTTTAACAGTCACCAGATTCAGCTTTTAGTCACAGATATAATTTCAGGTTGTGTTTCTATGAAAATTCCTAGAAGAAAAAAGTGCCATTCATTTAAGCTTGGAAGGAGAAATTCATTGCACAGTTTCTCAGAGTTTCTTACAATCTAGTGATTCTTTGATGAGCAGCAAAATAAAATACATATCAAATAATCGAGGATGGATTTATAAGATGTCTAAAAATATTTGTTATACATTATTGAAAAAATAAAATGTCGAGGACTTAAAAAATTCAAACCAATGACTGAATCCTAAAATGAACGCAAATTCAATTTCAGGCAGCTAATATACCTACTTTACTTACGTGGACTTCAACTTTGTGAACACCATTATCATATTGGAGCTCATAGTTGCCTCTTTGTTCTCTCATCTACAAAAACCTTAATGTAAATTATCCCTTACAAATTCCCTGTAAAGAACTTTTTAATTTGCTGCAAATTTCTAAGTAATATTAGATTTTATAAGCGCATTAGTAAACTAAACTCACATACATCACTTTCAAGAAGATTGCACACTAGCTTGGAAAACATAAAAATATGCAAACTAATTATAAAATAATACATTTTCTATGAATATGATAACTGCTTAAGTGACTACTGTAATACTGACACTATATGTATGAAAAAATTGAAGTTACTTATGGGTCCATCCTGAAGATACAGTCAATATCTAGCTGGGTTTATGAAATACTTATAAATATATTTAATATTTGCAAGGTTTTGAAGCTAAAAATTCACACATGGGAAAAACAGGCAGAAGTATAGACAACACAAGAAAATCATATTCACCTTTATTCATTTATAAATGCATCCATTAAAATGATCTGACTACTCGTTATGCTGTGGCAATGGGGCCATTTGAATTCGCGTTCCCCATTTCTTTGTTGATATCTCCCAGTTCCATATTCTCATTTTCTCCCTCTCAGGAATGGCTGATGAACTTGTTTTCTTCTATCCCATCCCAATTTTACCTTTATCTATCCCTAAGAACTGCATTATAATATTGATGTAGTGTGGTAATTTACAGTATGTTTGGGAAAGTATTTACATAACATGTTTCAAAAGCTGGTGAAGCCATAACTATCCTGGAGAGAAAAATTAGGACAATTTTTGAGTTTGCCTTAGCAACATGATTTGCTATGGAGTGATGCATAACCCCTGAAAAAGCTTACCATGCAAGATTACTTCTGGTAGACAAAAAGATTCCCATCAGGAATTGCTGCATTTTGCATTTTGTAGGAAATCTAATTGCCTCTGCATGCGGTCATTTAGCAGAGGCAATGGTAGCATGGAGAAAACTTGGGAGGGGCGGGTCATTTCAAACCTCATGGCTGAGATGCTGAACAAAAATATGAAATAGGTAGGATCTTATTTTCACCAAACTGTTAAATACTTTTTAGTACGTCCGGCTTTTATTTTTGCCACACCACTGCATTTGTTTGCTAGATCTGCCATAACAAAATATCACAGACTGAGTGACTTAACAGTAACGTATTTTCTCACAGTTCTGGAGGCAAAACATCCAAGATCAAGGGGTTGGCAGGGTTGATTTCTCCTGGGAGTCCCTCCTTGGCTTGCCCATGGCCATCTTCTCTCTGTGTCTTTGCACGGTAGTCCCTTTGTGCTTACTCATGTCCCAATTTCTCTTCTTATAAAAAACACCAGGCTGGGCACGGTGCTTGTAATCCCAGCTTTGGGAGCCGAGGTGGGTGGATCACCTGAGGTCAGGAGTTCAAGACCAGCCTGGACAACATGGCGAAACCCTGTCTCTACCAAAAATACAAAATTTAGCTGGGCATGGTGGCAGGCGCCTGTAATCCCAGCTACTCCAGAGGGTGAGGCAGAGAGAACTGCTTAAAACCCAGGAGGCAGAGGTTCCAATAAGCTGAATTGTCATCACTGCACTCCAGCCTGGGCGATAGAGTGAGACTGTGTCTCAAAAACAAAAACATAAACAAAAAAAGACGCCAGTTATACTGTATTAGGACCCACCCATAAGAGCTCTTTTTATCTCAATTACCTTTGTAAAGGCTCTATCTCCAAATATAATCACACTGTGAGTTACTGGGGTTTAGGACTTCAACACATGATTTTCGAAGAGACACAATTCAGCCCACATCAACCACAGAGATGTTCATCACATATTCTTTTTTACAAACTGGCTTGGTTTAAAACACACACAAAACAAACCAAATATATGGGGAAAAAATGAATAGAAATGATTTCAGATACAACGGGACACCAGAGGAGAGATATGGGGAAAAGAGGTCTTTGGTGCTCATAAATTTAAGTATTATGGGATATCTTTTATGCTATGACATCACACTAGGCCTAATATTTCAATACTTGCAATATGTTGGGTTCTGTTTTATTTTATAATAACAAAATTACTGACCTTCGTTTAAGCATTAAGCACTATAAAATGTTTAGAACTTATATGGGGAATTTTGGCTATTAATAATAATTAAACCATAATTTTATTGCCTTGCATGTTTACTTTTATGGAAGTATATATGTATGTATTATATGTAACATGTATGTTACTTATATATATTTTAAAATGTTACATTTAATTGTGTTCAATGAAGTATTAGATCAACACATATGAGTGCAACAATGTGATATACTAGAGATAATCCAAAATTGCTTTGGTACCAAATTCTCACCAGAAATGTGAGGCAAGCTCCTTAGCCTCCCAGTGGTCTGTTTTCTTTGGCAAAATTAATTTGTTGAACTTAGTGTTGTATACATTTCCTCTTAAATGTCTTGATTCTTAAATTCTAGTTACAATCTCATGAAGTTCACTAAATCATTTAAATATTGATTACATGTAATTATAAGAATCATAGAGAACCTTAAAGCGTATTATAAATATTAGGAATCTTTGAACTATGGATTGGATTCATTATACATTAAAACTCACCACTTCTACCACATAAGAGAGGCCAAACATTTCCTAGGTGCAAATGTCAAAATTTTTCTGCAAGATTGAAAAGCAGAGGTGTACATATGATGAGAGAAAAAAAAAGTGTTAAAATAATTAGGCCCAGATATTGAGCCAAACAGGATAAACAAATGATAGGAAGAAAAAATTAGAAGGGATGTGCTATTGAATACAGAAATCCTTGGAAGAGTTTCAGTAACTATTTTATTAAAAATGGGAATTCCGAAAACGAGATGTCAATATACAGGCCTTATATTTGAAGTGGTCCCTCACTTATTACTAAACCTGAACAAAGAGTTGATTAAATGTCAATAAACAGTCTGAGCTTGATTACTAAGGGAAGGGACATGTGTATGCGGTGGGAGGGGTATGTTATTTTCATAAATTACTCCTCCCTTGAATTTTTTTTTTTTCTCACCAATCTGTAGTTTGTTTAGGTACACAATTCTTATTTGGAATTATGTTCTTTTTTAATGATTCACTCAATATTTTGAAAATAGTTTCTGTCATATTTTAGCATCCAACTGAGGTGATGAGATAGCATAGTGACCATGTCATTCTTTTCTTTATATGTGATATGGTTTTTTACATAAGGGTCTTCATATTTTTTATCCTTATTGTTATAACATTTCACACGAATGAGTCAAGAGAAGTTTTGTTCGTCGTTCTCAGGACTTGGCATTCCATGACGCCTTTCAACACAGAGCTTCCGAACCTTAAGTTCTGAGAGAGTTTCTTGCAATCATTCTTTAATAATTTCCTACCCCACGTTTTTCTCTTCTGTCTGTGGAATTTTGAATCTTTGCTTTTTGGATGTTCTAGATTTAAGCACTAATTATCTTTTAACTGTCACTTTCTGTCTTATACTTTATCCTGTATTCATGGTGATCTTTTCATCTTTGTCTTCTAGTTCTATTGATTTTTTCTAGTGATTTTCTTTCATTTTTAATTTCAAGAGTATTTTGTTGTTCTGTTCCCTGTCTTTTTTATAATATTCTGCTCTTATTTTTAGATCAGTCTTTTCTTGACTCACTCCGATGATGTTAATTGCAGCTCTTTACATTTTGTAATGCTATTTTTCCCTCTGAATTATGTTATTCAAACACAGTATGAGAAAGGGAGCTATAGACTTCCATTCTCCTTTATTCTAGTTCACCCTCATGTCTCATTCCAGTTTTCTGCCATATGATATGTCCAAATCCTGACACATCCTAGGATTGTGGTGAGAAAATAAATTCTCTACTGAGCTGCAACCCTGATTCCCTAGTCTGCAAATTTTCTGCCCAGCTTCACCCACTATTATTCTGTTAGCCTTCCAAACATTTACGCAAAATATTTGTCTGCCAATGAACTTTATGGCATATTCTTTATTTTTGTGCAGATACACACAGACCCACACACACACACACACATACAAAAACATGTATACGCACATATACATAACATAGGAATAATATATAGAAAGTTTTTATAATATATATTCTTTTATCCTTAAGTTACAATATCATAACTTTCTCTTAGTTTGAAAAGGACATAAAATAAGATATAATTAATCAAAATGACCCCAAATCTGAAAAAGAATCCCGATCATTTCATTTTATATCCATTGTTATAAAACAATGAAGTTAATTTTAGTGTGTGCGTGTATTACACAAACATATATACATATACTTATGTACGTGTTTACATGTTTATAAGTCCAATTTGCATTGTGGGCTGCCACATAAGTATTTTATTATTTATTTTCTTAAAAACCAATTTTCACGGATTTTCATAACAATAAATTTTGTTTACTGAATTTCTCAAAAGTTCTTAAACTTTATTAGGGTTTAATTGTATGTCATTTTAATCGTCCCATTTTCAAATAAAAGCAAAAAATAGAAGGCAAGAGTGCCCAAACAACTTGGGCAAAACCATGAAATAATAAAAAACTATGGGGTAAAGCCCTTTCTTTATTTGTGAATGATTAAATAACTCAATCTCAACTTTCACTCTGATGCTTTTTCCCTTGTTTTTTGTAGTTTCTACACTATTATTTGTTACACTGTAAAGGCAAGGTAAATTAACATGGATCTCTGGGAATTATGGATCATACTATAATTGTTATACTTCCTTAAAAAGAAGAAATAACCTAAACATTATTTATTCTTATGTCAATATCTTATTCAAGAATCTAGAATGAAGGACACAATAGGTTGCACAGTACAGGTGAAAACTCTGTTATACAATTGAAAATATTCATGTCTATATTACCAAGAATTCAATGTATTTGAAGCTGTATCATTTTGCATCTCCTTTTAAACATTGACATTTACCATCTCAACACTACCCTGATCTTAACTTACTTGGACTTTTCAATCTATGTCTAAATTCATTTCTTTTTAGCTTCCCATAGGTGTAGCTATACCTTAGCCCATATCATCACTTAAATTCCTAACCTCCAAATGGAATTTATTTAGTCTCTTCCTATCCATTTTTCTATGGATATGGTGTTTGCCATGATTAAAAATTACATGAAACATTCAGTAATTCTCTTTCTTCTCTTCTGCTCTGATGGGTTTTTTTTTTTTTTTTTAAATAATAGCAATAATAGAGCTACTAATCATTGAGCATATGCTATGTAGGCAATTATGCTACAAGCATTTAAAGCTTACTTGATGAGACACATATTACCATTGTATTTATCTTACACATGAGTAAATTAGGCTTGAATAGGTGAAGTAACATGTCTGTTTAGTCACAACTAACAAGAGGCAGAGCCAGGACACTGACAGAATTATGATATGCACACTCCGCCCCTTTACCCATGAGATACAACATATTGCACTCTCCTGCCTAGCTCCTTTGTAACTGTTTAACAACCTGAAATCTGTTTCTTTGAAGTTCACTAATAACTTTATAGTTTAAAAACTTCAGTGTTCCTTTCTTTCATCTCCCTGATGTTTCTGTAGAGTTAATAACACGTTCATATCTCATCTTCAAGCTTCTTCCACCTTTTTGGTCACACATTTTTTCTTTCCTCTTTTAAGGCTTCATATACCTCTCACACAGCCTACAAAAATAATCCCACAGAGTTCTCCCTTCTGTTCTCATTTCTTTTTTATATCATTGACATTTGGAGGCCTCTTGTTATAATAGCAATTTTCATCTCTGTATAAATACTATTCAAATGATCCTTAAATGTATATTTATACATTTTCCCTTTCAGCAAGATGACGGAGTTTTAGTTGCACATGCTTGCTATCTTCTGAACACCACCTGGCCAATCTAATCCATTGCCTTTGAATTCTTGAGATCCAAGTCTATATCCTCCTTTCTCCAAGTTTAGTATTTCTGTTGTTACTTGGGATCTGAACTATCCTCCTGCACTTGCTCTTTCCCTGTCTCCTCTCCTCTCCTCTCCTCCCCTCTCTTCTCTTCTCACCTTCCCTCTCCTCTCCTCTCCCATCCTTTTCCCTGTTTTATCAGTTCTATTTCTGATGGGATATTTATGATCTTCTTTTCCATGCTGTTGTTAAAAAAAAACAATGCATTGCTCTTCTACTTTTCAAGTAACAGTTTAAAACATGCACTCTTAAAATTACTAAGATGGTACAGAAAATAGCTGTGCATTTCATACCCAGTTTCCCCTATTAACACCTTCCATTAATTAACCAATACCGATGCCTTGTTAATTACATTCTATTTTACATTTTTGTTTACCTAATATGCTTTTATTTTTGTTGTTGTCTTAGAATCCTATCCACAACATGCTATTGCTTGTAGTTATCAGGTTTCCTTAGGTTTCTCTTGTCTGTGCTACTTCTGCAGGCTTTCCTCC
Source organism: Papio anubis (assembly GCF_008728515.1). Taxonomy (NCBI): domain Eukaryota; kingdom Metazoa; phylum Chordata; class Mammalia; order Primates; family Cercopithecidae; genus Papio; species Papio anubis. The sequence goes on along the minus strand of NC_044980.1, from coordinate 20,957,966 downwards.
TTTTTAATGATCCTGAGAGTCTTCAGGATTAGTGGCCAGGTATTTCGTAGAATGTCTCTCAGTTGGTATTAATATGATTTTTCCCCCTCATGATTAGACTGGGAGTATGGATTTTAGGGAAGAAGACCAAAGAGGTAAAGTGCCATTCTCATCACATTAGAGGAACATGCTATCAAAATGACTTATCACTGTTGGCGTTCACTTTGATCATCTTGCTGAAATAGTTTGTCAGCTTTCTTCACTATAAATTATTCATTTTTCCCCAACTGCTTACATTTCACTTCCCTGAAGAAAGTTACTTTGCGCAGCCCTCACTTAAGAAGTGCAGAGTTATGCTTCGTCTCTTGAGGGCAGAGTATCTGCCTAAAATATTGGACTTCATCTGCATGGGAGATGTGTCTATTCTTCATTTATTTGTAAGATTACTTATTTATATTAGTATGGACTCATAGATATTTGATACTTTGGTTTATAAGCCAACACTACTTTATTTTTTCATTTTTTTAATGTTTATTTTTTTGAGACAGAGTCTGCCTCTGCTGCCCAGGCTGGAGTGTAGTAGCACAATCTCAGCTCACTGCAACCTCCACTTCCTGGGTTCAAGCAATTCTCCTGTCTCAGCCTCATGAGTAGCTAGGGCTACAGGCGCCCACCACCATGCCCGACTTATTGTTGTATTTTTAGTAGAGACAGGGTTTCACCATATTGGTCAGGCTGGTCTCAAACTTCCGAACTTAGGTGATTCACCCGCCTCAGCCTCTTAAAGTGCTGTGATTACCAATACCACTTTATTTATAAAGCTATCTCAGTTGGCTCCTGTATCCTTTTTCATATCCCATAACTGATTGATTTTGTGTTTGTTCAGTTTGTATTAAGCACTATTTTACTGCTACTATTAAGCACTATTTCTGCTACTGCAAGATTCCAGCTTTTCCTTGAATATTTCCTGTCCAGTTCTAGAATCAGCCATAGTTCTCTAAAAAGCCTTGTTTCTGTTCGTTGGAAAATTGTATGCAAGCAAAGATCTTGATGGGAGGTATGCTTCTTGCCACTAAGGTGTTTGTGTTTCTATGTCTCCTCCAATGATAGAGCAAGAAAATATATGTTTATACCAACAATGCATCTATAATCAATATCCATATATATTTCCATGTGTAACCATCTGTACTAATATTAGACTAAAATGAGTTAATACTGATGTCCTCCACTCTAATCTATTATTATATAGGAAATTACACATACACTTCTCTCTTACTTGTATGTTCCCTCCCACCCCAACACTGACAAACCCACCTCCCACCATCTGCCATTCATTTACTTAATTGTTCAATCCTAGTATATAGTTGACCCCAGAACAACATAGGGGTTAGGGGCACCTATGCCCCACACAGGCAAAAATCCACATAGAACTTTTGCCTCCTCAAAAACTAAACTACTAGGAGCCTACTATTGACCAGAATCTGACTGATAAGAGTCAATTAACACATATTTTGTATGTTGTATGTATCATATACTGTGTCCTTACAATAAAGTAAGCTAGAGAAAAGTCAATGTTACTAAGAAAATTATAAGAAAAAGAACATACATTTACTATTTATTAAGTGAAAGTGGACCATCCTAAAAGTCTCCATCCTTATCATCCTCACACTGGGTAGGATGCAGAGGAGAAAGAAGAGGGGTTGGCCTTGCCGTCTCATGGGTGGCAGAGGCAGAAGAAAATCTACATATAAGTGGATCCATGTAGTTCAAACCCATGTTGTTCAAGGGTCAACTGTACATTTTAGGATTGTTAACTCATATCCTCTTGTGAAACAAATTTATCACTTAGAGTTATTTTGCCTTTAGTCTTACAGACTCCACTCATTTCCAAATTTGCTTAGGTCACAAACTTTATACCCCTTCCCTGTCAGTGAGGTGGTTTCATTCATTTGTTACAAAGTGAGACTCTTTTGTTACATTCTTCATTCAATTCTTGGATCTCTTAATCTCCTAAAAGATTATGTTTAAATTTGCATAAATTAAGGTTTATTGTTTGGGTGTAAAGTTCTATAGATTTCAACAAATGCATAGTGTTGTTTACCCACTATTACAATTGCCTGCAGAGTAGTGTCACTGCTTTAGAAACATCTCCTGCGCTTCAGATACTCTATGTGAAGCTCTCCCCGAACTGAAAAATCATTGATCTCTTTTCTGTCTTTATTGTTTTGTCTCTCAGACTGTCATATAAATGGAATAATACAGTGGGGAGACTTATCAGACTGGATTTTTCATCTAGCAATACGGATTTGAGACTCATCTCTCTCTTTCTGTGGTGTAATAGCACATTTATATTTATGGAATCACATCCCATTTTCTGGGTGTACCAGAGTTTATCATTCATTTACTGAAGGATATTGACGTTGCATTGAGTTTTTGGTGATTAAGAATAAAGCTTTTGGCCAGGTGCAGTGGCTCACGCCTGCAATCCCAGCACTTTGGGAGGCCTAGGTGGGAGGATCACCTGAGGTTGGGAGTTTGAGACCAGCCTGACCCACCTAGAGACACCCCGTCTTTACTAAAAATACAAAATTAGCCAGGGGTGGTGGCACATGCCTGTAATCCCAGCTACTTGGGAGGCTGATGCAGAAGAATTGCTTGAACCCAGGAGGTGGAGGCTGTGGTGATCCGAGGTCATGCCACTGCACTCCAGCCTGGGCAACAAGAGCAAAACTCTGTCTAAAAAAAGAAGAAGAAGAAAAAAAAGAATAAAGTTTCTATAAATATTTATTTACAGGTTTTTTTTTAACTTAAGTTTCAGATCACTTGGAAAAATACCTTAAAGCTCAATCATTGCATAGTATAATAAGATTATTTTTAATTTTGAGTCCAACTGCCAGAGTGGTTCTACCATTTTGTATTTCCACCGGTAATGAATAAAAACTCTTCTTGCTATTCATTCTCATCAGTATTGGTATTGTCAGTATTTTTTAAGATTTCAGCCATTCTGATAGATGTGTGGTGGTACTCCACTTTTTTTCATTAGTTTTTCTAATGAAAATGATATTTAATATGCTTATATGTCATGCCATCTGCATATCTTTTTGTTGAAGCATCTGTTCAGATATGTATTTTGAAAATATTTCTCCCCACCCTGTAGCTTGCATTTTAATTTTCTTAAATTATCTTCTACAGAGCAGACATTTTTATTTTTAATAAAATCTACCCTATCGATTTTTTCCATAAGTCATGCTTTTTTTTTTTTTTTTTTTTTTTTTTTTTTGAGACGGAATCTGGCTCTGTCGCCCAGGCTGGAGTGCAGTGGCGCGATCTCGGCTCACTGCAAGTTCCGCCTCCCGGGTTCACGCCATTCTCCTGACTCAGCCTCCTGAGTAGCTGGGACTACAGGCGCCCGCCACCAAACCCGGCTCATTTTTTGTATTTTTAGTAGAGATGGGGTTTGATCCGCCCACCTTGGCCTCCCAAAGTGCTGGGATTACAGGCGTGAGCCACCGTGCCCGGCCAGGTCATGCTTTTACGGTTATGTCAAAGCCATCACCAGACCCATGATCACCTAAGTTTTCATCAATACATTTTATAGTTTTTTCATTTTAATTTTATGTCTAAGTTCTTAGATCAATTTTAGTTTTTTTTTGAAAGGTATATGATGTGTGCTAAATACATCTCTTTGTTCCAGCACATCTTGCTGAACAAACTATTTATTCTCCATTGAAATTGTTTGCACCTTTGTTAAAAACTAGCTTATCATATTTGTGTGGGTGTACTTTTGTACTCTCTATTCAATTCCATTGATCTTTATGCCCATTCTCTTGTAAAACCATGTTGTCTTGATTACTGTCACTTTATGCAAGTACTGAAATCAGAGAGTGTGAGTACTCCAACTTTGTTTTTCATTGACTTGTAGGCTACTTCAGATTTTTGTTTTCCATATGAACTTTGGAGCCAATTTGTTGCTATCTATAGGGTAGCATGCTGGGATTTTGTAGAAATTGCATTGAATCTAGAGATCAAGTTGTGGAGAATTAATATTTTAACAAAATTGAGTCATCTAATCAATAAAATATATCTGTATTTATTTAGACAGTCTTTGATTTCTTCCATAATTTCTATAGTTTTCTGTATGAGATCTTATACAGAATTTATTAGATTTATAGTTAAATTTTTTTTGGTGTGTATTATAAATGGTATATTTTAAATTTCAAATTCTAATTTTTATTGCAGTATGTAGAGAAGTGAGTGGTTTTTATATTAAATGACATGCTTCCTGTAATATTGCTATATTTACTTATTATTTTAGATTTTGTATAGATAATGTGGATTTTATAATCATTCATATTGAAATAAAAAGTATTTTTTCTTTATGATCCATATATTCCTTTTATTTTTTTATGTTAGCTAAGAATTTCACTATGATGTTGAATAGCAGTGGTGATAGCAGGCATTCCTGTCATGTTACTAAATTTAGAAGTGGTGCAAAGTCCATTATTATTCAGTGCAATGTTAGATACACTTTTTTCTTTATTTTTAAAAATCAAGTTAGAAATGTTCCCTTTTTCTCCTGATTTCTTGAAATTTAAAAAATCATGAATGAGTGTTGAATTTTGTCAGCTTTTTTTCTCCCTTAAATGAATGAGTAAATGATTTTTCTTTGTTAACCTACTGAAAATGTAGATTACAGTCACCCCTTGGTATTTGTAGGGGATTGGTTCCAGTACTCCCTCAGGATATCAAAATCAGCAGATGTTTGGGTCTCAAATAAAATGAAGTTGTATTTTCATATAACCTACATACATCCTCCCATATACTTTAAATCATCTCTAGATTACTTATAATAATATAATGTAAATGCTGTGTAAATAATTATTATACTGTATTGTTTCTATTTTTATTGTTGTATTATTACTTTTTATTATTTTTTCCCTAATATTTTCAATCAGCAGTTGGATGAATCCACAGATGCAGAGTCAGCAGATACAGAAGGCCAACTGTGCATTGATTAATTGTTGAATATTGAAACAGCCTTGGGTCTGGAATGACTGACACTTGTTCATGATATATATTGGTTGAGGGTTTTTGACTCTATATTCCTGAGAGATATTGGCCTCTATTTTTTTCTTTATTTTAATATTATTTCTGGTTTTGATATGAAGATAATAATAGTCTCATGAAATGAATTATCTAGTATTACTCCTCCCTGTGTACTCTGAAAAAGATTGTGTAAAATTGGCAGTATTTCTTCCTTAAAGGTTTGATAGAATTTCCAAGTGACATAATCTGGGCCTGTTATTTTTTTGTTGAAGGCTCATTAACTGTGAATCTAATTCATATAATAGATGTAGAGTTATTCAGGTTATTTATTTTCTTCATGTGGGTTTTTGTAGTTTGTGTCTATCCAGGAATTGATCCATTGAATCTAAGTTATAAAGTTTGTGGGCATAAAGTTGTTCATGGTTTTTACTACTGATATCTTAATGTCTATTAGATCAACAGTAATGATCCCTCAACATTCATTTCTGATATTGTTAATTTCTGCTTTCTGACTTTCTTTCCAGATTAGTCTGGTAGAATTTTGTCAATTTTATTTATCTTTTCAACGAAGTCAGTTTTACTTTTATTGATTCCTCTGTGTCTTAATTTCAAATTTACTGATTTCTAAACTTCAATTCTATTGAGTTCTGTTCTAATTTTAGTATTTTTTTCTTATTTGTTTCAGGTTGAAATTGTTATTTTCTTATTGTACTTGAAGGTGAAATCACAGATTATTTATATCAGATCTTTCTTCTCTTGTAATACATGCATTTAATGCTACACACTTCTGCTACACACTTTTTATTATATATCTAAAATTTTGATAGGCTGCATTTTCATTTTCATTTAGTCTAAAATATATTTTTGATTTCTCTGGAAACTTCTTTAACCTATGTGCAATTAAAGAAATTTTTGTTTAATTTATAAACATCTAAATATTTACACAGGTATGTTTTTGTTACTGAGTTCTACTTTATTTCCATTGCAAATTTTTTCTGCTTTCTATTTTGCAAAGTTACTAAGGTGTGTTTTATAGCCCACAGTGTGGTTTATCTTGGTGGCTGTTTAATTTCAACTTGAAAAGAATGTGCGTTCTACTGTCCTTAGACGAAGTATTCTACAAATGTCAATTAGATAACATTGATTGATAATGCTGTTCAGGTCATCTCTGTCTTTACTGATTTTCTGCCTGCTCGATCTATCATTTACTGACAAAGAGATGTTGAATTCCCCTATAAAATTAGTGGATTTTTCCATTCCTCTTTTTAATTTGTATCAGCTTTGTTTCAAGAAAATATGTAGGATTGCAGGTCTTCTTGGAGAGTTGACTCCTTTACAACGGATAAATGCTCTTTATCCCTGATACACTTCTTTGTTTTGAAGTCAGCTTTGTCTAAAAGTAATATAGCTACTACAGTTTATTTTGATTATTGTTAATATGGTCTGTGTTTCTCTATTTCTTTACGTTGTACCTTTCAGTGTCTTTATATTTCAAGGAGTTTCCATGTATATAGAAAATATCAGTATGTCTCTTTAAAATCCACTATGATAATCTCTGACTTTTAATTGACATATTTAGAACATTATACTAGAACTCTTTTGTGTATTGAGAAGATGTGGAGGAGAAAGACAGTTCTATACATTTCTGATTAAATCTCAATGTTACTAAAACTGTGTCTCAAGTGTGTGACCTTCAAAAACATTTTTTCAATGGTATAACTCTTAAAAAAAATCATACTGCCCCAATTCTTTTCAGTGTTTTTTGAACTAATTTTTGAATTGCTCCCTAAAAACTCTATTTCATGCTACTATACACTCTCATATCTTGTTGCTATACCTTTCTCCATGTGAACATTTATAGTTGGGCTGGGTATGGTGGCTTGCACCTTTAATCCCAGCCCTTTGGGGAGGCTGAGGCAGGAGGACCGCTTGAGGTCAGAAGTTCAAGACCAGGGTGGCTAACATGACAAATCCCTGTCTGTACTAAAAATACAAAAATTAGCCAGGTGCAGTGGTGGGCACCTGTAATCCCAGTTAGTCAGAAGGCTGAGGCAGGAGAATTGATTGAACCCAGGATGTGGAGGTTGCAGTGAGTCAAGATGGTGCCCCTGCACTCTAGCCTGGGCAACAGAGGGAGACCCCATTTCATAAAAGAAAAAAAATAGAAAGAAAAAAGAAATCTTAGCGTTAATATGAAGAGCCAAAATTAACTTTATTAAAATTTACTAGAATAAAAAACTAATTGAGGACACTCTAACAAAAAAAAGAAATTTACTAAACATTCAATTTTAGTATTCTTTTCAGATGATTTTTATAATGTAATTGCTTATTTGTGTATGTGCATGTGTATATGTACATATATATATATATATATCACACTAAATATTAAACAAGTTAGACCTATTCTTACTTAAATCCAACATTAGTAAATGAAAGTAGGATCTGGTGTTTTATAGCTGGTGTTTTATAGGATCTGGTTTTATAGTATATAATTATATACTACAAGGATATAGCATACTAGGTTGTTATTTAGGAAAATAACATATGAGAAGTAAGTTTTTAACAAGGCATTAAGCTGATGGACAAAAAGAATGAGCAGAGGAAAACCTTAGCTTTCCCTCATTATCATTTATAACGAGGGTTTATTATAAAATCCTTTAAATTTTTGAAATACTGAAAAGGTCATATGCAAAACAGTTAAAAATATGTCAGGTGCCCAGCCTATGAATGTTTCCCAGCATATGAACTGTAAGATCAATTACAGAGGAGATTTAAAATAATTATTCTGAAAGTTGAGGTTTATTATGGCAACTGTGAACTAGTTAGATAACATAAAGTCAGATTCCCAAAGAATATTACATATGTGCTTATATCTTTTGTTCTCATGAGGATGTTACGTTTTGATTGAAAGCACTGGCTCTCTTAAGAATGTTACCTTGTAAACATTCAAGTAATATGACTGGCTTAAAAAGCTTAGGAAAACCTTTTATAAGAGCAATAGTACCAGTCATAAATTTTAAAAACATATTTAGAAACCAGTCGTTTTCTTATTTTAAGAAATATATAATTTTAAGTACTGGAAGAAGATTTAAACATTTAGCAACAACATAATGTGTTTTAGTTACAGGTATGTGCTTTTGTTTTTTATTTCATTCACACAAAAACCCTATAAAATTAGTACTTATTCAATAATGCAAATACAACATCTCAGCTTAATTAAAATTACACCTGCGGTCATATCACTCTTAGGTTAGTTTTGTGAAAAAAAGTAAAACCGGCCGGGCGCGGTGGCTCACGCTTGTAATCCCAGCATCTCGGAGGCCGAGGTGGGTGGATCATTATTAGGTCAGGAGATGGAGACCATCCTGGCTAACATGGTGAAACCCTGTCCCTACCAAAAATACAAAAAATTAGCCAAGTGTGGTGGCGGGCACCGGTAGTCCCGGCTACTCAGGAGTCTGAGGCAGGAGAATGGCGTGAACCCGGGAGGCGGAGCTTGCAGTGAGCCGAGATCGCGCCAGTGCACTCCAGCCTGGGGGACAGAGTGAGACACCGTCTCAAAAAAAAAAAAAAAAAAAAAGGAAAACCAATTAAAAACATCAGCAACAAAAAACAATGATAGCAACAAAACCTCCCAATTGGATACCTCCCAACGAATTCTTTCTGTATGAAAGCAAAGAAATGTATCTGCACTCACATCTGTTCACTTCAGTCTCAAACACGTGTGAATTCTGAAGTGAACCATTCTGTCAAAAGAATTACAATCTTAAAGAGAATCAGCACATTAGAAATGTAACCTCTTTCTTACTGAAACACATGTAGTGTTTTACCCTGCAGCACTCACTCAAAAGGAAAAATGCATTTTCATCAATTTCTTTGTTATCATATTTGAACTTTTAACTTTCTTCCTCTAGATGTAAAAACTGAGACACTGAGAAGTTATCTAATTTCCCATAGTCTCAAAGCTAATAATTTTCAGAGGCCTGATATGGACATTTGTTGGACTGACTTCAGTGTTTAAGCTCTTTCTATAGCATTTCTCTATCTCCCCTTGACATACCTAAGCTGGATAATCTTTTACTTATCTCTAGCCTATTTCATTTTCCATTCCGTATAGAAGTTGTTTTAAAATTGTCTACTAGATTTATTTCCAGTCACTGCCATGCACAGCTCCTCCTCCTCCAAGTCTCCATAGAAAATCAAACTCCCAACTTTATAGAGTAACTATTAATTATCTTCACTCCACAGTTTTCCTCTCATCCTTCTTTCCTTGTCTCTTAACCTATAGAGAATATTTGTAAAATTTCCAGGAGTGCCCATTCTACAATACCTTGCACACACATAGTATTTGCAATCTCAAAGTGATTTTAAAGAATGAAGTCACAAATAATATAATTGTCAGGTCACTGTATTTTTTTTTTTAATAATCCTCTTTCCTTCTACAAATTGATTCTTTTTACCTTTTATTTCTTTGGCTCATTATCAAGTTTTCAAGATTTCCAAGTCACCCTCAGCAATAATATGTTTATACTATCTTGGGTGTCTTCATTATTATCCATTTATTCTTACAAAAAAAAATCATTAATTGGTGATCTAATTTGTACCAGTCAGTAAAGAAGCTACAGTGGAAAAATCTATTTTGGTTTGTGTTTATATGGACAAAGACAAACTATGAAGAATGCTGACTAAAGGTTTTAGAGGTGCTGACACCCCCATACACACATCATAATTAATAAATATCTGATCGTTCTTTCTTCAAGTTAGTACTAAGAAAAAAATGAGGCATAAAAACATATTTTAATGCAACCGACTTTTGTTCCTAATTATCCAGTGTTGGCCATTATGATTTCTTACTAAATGTCACTAGAGTATTTAAAAATTATTTATTCATAAAAAATGTTAGATTCTGGATCAGCAAATCAACTATTTTTATAGTATTATGTTGGTGTAAAAGTAATTTTGTTTTTTGCCATTAAAAGTAGTAGCAAGAATAGCAATTACTTTTGCACCAATTTAATAGTTACATAAAATATGAGCTCATTTATTCAAGCAGGCACCAAGTTTACTTAAAAAATAACTATAGGAATGTAATAACATTTCACTGTACTAATTTTTCATATCTTCAATATTTGTTTAAATGACTAAATTAGTTTACGTACATCTTTATTAGTATTGTTATTATTATTTTGAGATGGAGTTTTGCTCTTTTGCCCACGCTAGAGTACAGTGGTATGATTTTGGCTCACTGCAACCTCTGCCTTCTGGTTTCAAGTGATTCTCCTGCCTCAGCCTCCTGAGTAGCTGAGATTACAGGCACGTGCCACTACGCCTGGGTAATTTTTGTATTTTTTTCATAGAGACGGGTTTTCACCATGTTGGCCAGACTGGTCTCGAACGCCTGACCTCGTGATCTGCCTGCCTCAGCCTCCCAAAGTCTATTTTGTTATTTGTAAATAACAAAATAGCCCAATTTAAATAATCAGTATAATTATCTAAATTAAAATGGAACTAAAATGAGTATATACAATTAAAAGGAAATGTATTCTGTACACTTTTATTTGATGTAGCAATTTATTTTGTATGGAAGTGTATGATTAGAGCTATTCATTGCTTTTACTCATTGATACCAACTTGAGTCATAAAAGGTTATTTTTTGTAATATGTATCTTTCTGTACCAAAATTGATTGAAAATAAGTTTTAGCTTAAAAATGACAAAAATATTTTCATATTTATTTGCTGTGAAGCAAATGTTGAATTCATGTTCTTGGATTTTGTTTCTTGTTTCTTTATATTATATTTTATTTCACCCATATATTCACAATACACACACATAAATTTGTTTTTGCCATTGACGATTACATAGTAACGTTATATAGAGAATCACCGACTATTTAAACGGAAATTTTTATTTTCTTTATATTCTTATATAAAATAATTTATACATGATTCATAAAAATGTCCCAATGTAGAAGGGTTGATATGTTGGGATTCCTTCCCAGAGTCTACTTCTTCTCAGCAAGCACTCCTTCCACACTGTTGGCCTGCTGCTCTGGTGCTGCTGCCCACACACCCCATGCTAGCGACGGCCATGTCATCCAGCTCTGACTAAATGGGGAGATCACACTCCCATGCACACTGTTTGAAAGGCGGGAACAAGACTAACCTCATGAACCAAACAATTTCAGAGACTCTTGTTAGAATTTTTTTCAAGATAATTTTACTGTTAGGTGTTATGTGGCATAGACTTGAAAGCAGCTGATAGCCATGTGGTCACACTGAAGCATAGCATTGTGCACACGAAGGAGCAGAGAAGAGGAAGGCTAAGCAGACATGGAGACAGCACCGCTGTGCCTTAATGCCATCTTTTTAGATTATTTCAGCTTCTTAAGAGACAAATAATTTTTCATGTTGCTTAAAAGAATTTGAATTGAATTTTTAGTGCTTTTATATGGGTGAGAAAACTTTAGAGTAACCCTGTTATTTGTTATTCGTTAACGAATATGTCCTCTGTCAAAGAGTTAGAGACAGAGGTGATAATCAAACGTTATGTTTTCCTTTAGCTTTATCTCAGTTCATGATTCTTGATATCAGTATTAGTTGCTTTAATATATAAATATAATATATACATAAATATTGAAAGGAATTATATCAACTCTATTGCAAACTATTAATGCAATCAAAAAGTTGTATTTTGAAAGCTAATACTACCATATTTGGTTTATTTTTATCTTATTGCTATTTTTCCTGAAATATACATTAATTTAATAATCTGTGTGACTAGAAATTAGGTTACATAGAATCTGAACTTAATTTTAATATATTATAGTTGCTAATATATTTTTTTAAATTTTTCATTATTTGAATTTTTCTAACATTTTAATCAAATCAGAGTAAGAGGTAGAGAGAAACAGGGGTGTTCTTGGTTCTGAGAGCTGTCATTATTCAGTGATTCGACTTTCAGTTAAATAACCAAAAATGGTTGGATTTCCATATCTATATGTCAAATAAAGGAAATTGACCAAGTTACTTATAAAATACTTTGAAGTTTTGTTAACTTTATTATTAAAATCGGTGTGTAATTAAAGACACATGCACTATTACAATAACAAACTATTACTCTATATCAGAGCTCTCAAAAACTAGATGTATTTCATTTGGACTATGTTAAAGGCTTTTAAAAAGTCTTTGCTAACATCTAACAATTTGGAGAAGGAAAAAGAAATTAAAATTCTGCACCTCCTAGAGAAAAAGTAATTAAAACTACAGAAGCTCTGGCTATATTGGGTCTCCAGGACTATATGTGAAAAATTAACTAGAGTCAAAAAGCAGATGCTCTCTTTAGTTGGAGTCTATATTCAGAATCACAGTCCCCAGAAACTCATATATTTATTTAAACAGACTGATTATTAATAGGGTGTGAATAACCATCTTTCCCAGCCTGAGTAATTTACTACTGTGCTGCGCAGGACCTGATGACATTTGGATTTGTGACCCCTCAGATATACAATGATAACTATGAATAGTGTTCTTTAGAAACACAAGAGTCTGGCATGTAGTTGGAAATTGTATCCTGAGTTGATTTAAGAGTCTGATCAACCTTCAACATCCAAACTACACGTTCGTAGCGTACAGTGGCTGCAGGGGTTAATTGTGTGATGGAATAAATAACATGGATACAAAGCTGTTTACACTCTAGAAAGTTAGGTGTATTTGAGAATAAGCGAAATGGGCAGAAAAGTGCACGTGGGAGAGAGTGTGACATTATATTACACTGATATAAACTCCGTAAGAAAATAATAACAACAACGATAATCTGCTGTGAAATAGAAGCTGAAGATTCTGCAAATACAGAATTAGATGTATAGTTGTTTACAACTGTGTTTAAAGTGCTCGTGCTGAAAATGGGAAAAAGCACAAAAATCAAACACTCTGCTTAATTCTGTATATTTCTCTTGTGACGACAATAAAATGGTAAAACAAGTAATGTGATTGCTAGTAAGCAGCTATTCCGGCCAGCCATGGTTGTCCACAGTGCCCCAGCTGCCCATGCTGAGGGGTGACTGCAGGCCCATGCTGAACTGCCCTCGACCTTCCCCAGCCTCCCTCCCATGCTCCTGGGTGTCCAAAGTCTGGAGCGGGCCGAAGCAGCAAGGGGCTGGGGTGTCAGCAGTGCCCTGAGTGTGCACACACCTGACTAGGTTGCGACAGCAGCCGGGCTCAGCCACAGCTGGGCTCTGCCCTGGAGCAGGCACTGGGAGGAGGGAGAGGCCAGGAACTGGGAACAGAAACCTCTGAGCCTTTGAGGGTAGCGGGGGCTTCCTGGGCCCCGGAGAGTGCAGGGATGCCTGGGTCCAGAGCCACGGCTGGGCGGCCGCAGCTGCATCCGGAAGCCTGAAGCTCTTGCCCTGGCAACTTGGTAGCGGGTGGGGCTCCCTCCTGTTCCCGGCCTGCTGACTCCATGGAGCAGGCAGCCCCAGCCGTGTCTCCCCTGATGTAGTCAGTATCTTCAAGCAGCTGCTCCAGATGGGCCACTGCTGCCATCACCAGCACTTCCGGAGGCTGAGGCGGAAGGATTGCTTGAAGACAGGAATTCAAGACTAGCCTGTACAATATATCAAAACCCCATCTCTATTGAAAAAATAGTGAATAGATGTCTTTATATTTCTAAAAAACATCATAATAAATTTAACTATTTCAATAGAATTTTATTGTAGACCTACTATGTCATACATTTGACTAGACTTTCATGATTCAAATATAAATAAAACACATTCTCAAGATGTCTTATGTACAAGAATAGTACTTTCCAAATTTCAAAATTATAAATTACAGGGTAAAATTGGATTTGTTCATTTTTAAAATAAAGATGAATAGTAGACAACACTTGTAAATTGTAAACTGGAATTGCAGTCAATTTAACTATGAAATATTCATAGAACTTAATCTTTGTTGCCTTAAGATTAAAACTACATGTGAATAGAAGATCTAATAGTTTCTTTGTATTTATGGATCGTTGTTTAAGAATCTGGAGAACTTACCATGGATGATGTGGTAATGTTTACGCTCTTTCAAAATTCATATGTGGAAACCAACATCGTGGTATTAGGAGGTGAATTCAGCCTCTGAGAGGTGATTTGGTCATGAGAATGGAGCCTTCATGAATAGGATGTGTCCTGATAAGAGACTAAGAGAACAGGAGGTCACTCCTTCCACTATTATGTGAGGACGCAGCTAGATGTCATCTGTGAACCAAGAAACAGGCATTAACCACACATTGGATCTGCCAGAGCCATGATCTTTGACTTTCCAGCCTCAAAACTCTGAGAAATGAATTTCTGCCTTTTTATAAACTACCCAGTTGATGGTGTTTTGTACAGGAACCTGAAGGGACTAAGACAATGTGAAAGGCATATAAGAACCTTAGAATGGGCTAGTCAGAGTGGCTCACTCCTGAAATTCCAGCACTTTGGGAGGCCAAGGTGGGCCTATATTTATCATATAGGGAATATTTATAATGTAGAACCATAATTTTAAAAAATTCTAATAAACACAATAATTATATACAAATGTATTATATTATTATATAATACAATTAATATATCGTAAACATAAAGTATAACATATACTTAATATATACGATGTAATATTCTAATGTCAATACTAATTAATTATAATTAACAACATACAAATTAATAATTTTTATTTAATTAGAGCTAATCTTTTCTTCAAAGGAATGCTCACGTTTGTAATTTATACTTATCCTGCTCGAAGAGAAAATTTATATTTTCTTGCTGCCATCTTAACATTGCTAATTAGATCATGTTTTTAAACTTATGCTTTCTGGGTAAGAGTACCAAACAACAGAGGAAAAACAAGGAAGACAGAGCAAATTTTCCATGACAGTTAGTCTAAGGAGGACTGTGATGCTTTAGGTTTTGACGGGAAAGAAGAATGGCTCAGATTTGAAAATATTACATGGACCTGCATCATAGAGGGAACTCTGATTTCATTCGGCCTAACTTACACAGTATTTATATACTATATATGAAATAATTAAATGTATTCTTTGTCTCTTTCTCCCTGCAGAACAGAAGCCAGTCTTTTAAGAACTAATGCTTGTATTTTCAACTCCTACTTTATTTTATTTGCCCTGTGTTTAATGTCTTTTAGAGGTAATTTTTTCTTTATTTTTTATATGAGAACTTTATGTTCTTAGTTTTATGTGTTGAATATTGATAGTTCTATGAATTTTCTTAAAGTTTCAAGTCAAAAACTATAATCTATCAATCAATACCTCATAGAAAATAAATCCTGGATAATATTTTATTAAAAGTGTATTTAAGATAATTTAGCCATTTTTGTCTCAAATTCAGAAAATTTTAACTCTCAAAATACTTAAAATCACTATAGAAAATACATAACCTTATGAGACAATTAAAAAGTTAGGTGTCTCCAAAGTTTGAACAGACAGTGGCTCTGGATTTGCAAATTTCATCTGTGGTGTGGCTGAACCATCAGAGCTGATTCGAATGTTTTCCCAGGCATGATTGCATTATGATATCAAATATCAACAGCACCTAGGATAACATGTAACATGTAAGCATGTCCTATTCTAACCTCCACCATGTCTAAACATGAGCAGTAACCTTTCAATTTGTTCATTACAGATGAGGTACATTTCCAAAATTACTATAGTAAAAAAATAGTGTCAGCAGAGGGTGAAAGAACCAAAGAAATGACTATAATTTTTGAAGGACATGAACATACAGAATTTTCTTCTAAAGTGACACATGCATTTTCCAATATTCAACCAAAAATATAATACAGAAATACAAAAATATAACTAAGACACAAAAAATCACATTCTTCGGAGTCATTTCATCCTGAATTTTGTACCAATAAGTGAAGAAACTTGAGAAAAATTAAAAAAGCAAGATGAATTTGCCTCATGAAATTATGTGTGTTGCTTTATTTGTTAATTGTTAATTTCTTCATAGCTTGGAAAAACTGTATTGATCCTCAAGAAAATACATCCCACGCATGCCATTATCCTAATTAGAAAAACAATATATTGGGAGGCTGAGGCGGATGGATCACCTGAGGTCAGGAATTCAAGAGGAGCCTGGCCAATGTGGCTAAACTCCATCCTACTAAAAATACAAAAAATACCACACGTTCTCACTCATAGGTGGGAATTGAACAATGAGATCACTGGGACACTGGAAGGGGAACATCACACACCGGGGCCTATTGTGGGGAGGGAGAAGGGGAGAGGGATAGTATTAGGAGGTATACCTAATGTAAATGACGAGTTAATGGGTGCAGCACACCAACATGGCACATGTATACATATGTAACAAACCTCACGTTGTGCACATGTACCCTAGAACTTAAAGTATAAAAAAAAAAAAAAAAAAGTAGCCAGGCGTGGTGGCGGGCGCCTATAATCCCAGCTACTCAGGAGGCTGAGGCGGGAGAATTGCTTGAACCTGGGATGCAGAGGTTGCAGTGAGCCGAGATTGCGCTGCTGCACTCCAGTCTGGGTAAGAAGGGCGAGACTCCATCTCAAAAAAAAAAAAAAAAGAAAAAAAAACCCAATATATTTATTATACAAGTGATTAGTCTTTGCACAATGTACAAAATACAGATAACTTTTTGTTGGGAATAAAGTCCTGTTTGTTTAATGTCATAGCTCACAGATAGACCTAACAAAATATCTAGATGATGTGGATTTTAAGTGGTAAACACTAATCATTTAGGACTGTATAATTTCACAAATTATTTCAATTATAGCATGTCCAAATGGGCTGGTACAAGTTAATGCGGACAGACTCATAGACAATGAATCTATTCACAACTCATATGGCAAAAGACAACAATTAAATGCAAGAAATTGAATTTCATCTTAATAGATAGACACCATTTATTTTTTCAGTTTTCAATGCATTTTAAATGTGTTTTTAATTCAATTGGAGGCAAATTGGTGACTGATTTTCTCTCTAGAATTGGAAACATAGATCCAGGGAAAATGAATGTATCTATTGTTAGTAAGAGGAATCCAAACGATTCATTCGTACACTGAATGGGGGCCACATTTTTATCAAAATTAACACAGAGAATGCATCCCTGGCATTAGAGGAACTGCAGGTGGCATTCAAAAAGTTTAATTTGCAGAAATTCCATTCTGGAAGCACCAGAGAAAAATTTATGTACTTGAAACAGTGGCAAAGTTAATTTATACAGATTCTCCGTAACAAACTTGGTAATGGCTGAATTTCTGGCAAAAAAAAAAAAAGGTATTGCTGGTTATGAATCCATACCCTATATTGACTGGCTTCCTCTTGTAGCAAATAGCAGAGATTTCTATCTTGCCAAAGGCAACTTATCCAGATTCTTGCCAAAGAGTTTGATTTTTGGCATGATCATCAAAACGACTTATTTCTAGTAACATTTCCCAAAGGTTGCATGTTTCCAGGAACCTCGCAACTATAACTGGCTTTATAGGGTCAGACCAGAAATAGAGATGACCAACAAATTAAGCTGTATGATTTACTGATTTACTGTGGCAAAGTTTTATATTCTCAGCTGTGTCTGAAAATCACAATAAATGCCTTCTGTCATAGATAATTCTAAGAGTTAATGGTGAGTCCAAATGGCTATTTCTTTAGATTTCATCAATAACAGCTGAAACATAAGCAAACATCCTTTTTAAAAAATTGCTTGTTATCTAAAAAAAACATATTCATGGGTTCTAAAGTTAAGTGCATCATGTGAAAAATATTTTTTATTCAATAAGACAAAAATGATGTACATATGTATTTATATTGGGCATATATTGAACTATTTTCTGTATAACCTAGTATTGATTGCCTGAAGTAAGGTTGTGATTTTTTATCTTTATATCTTAATTGCTTTTTTCCTGACTTTGGTGATGATATCAACTGTTTTTAAAGTTTTTCAAATAAATGGATTTATTTCAGTTTTGATATACATCATAATTTAAGTTTTATTTTCATTAGTAGGTTTAGCAGAATTATTAATCCAGTTATACTTCTTTCTTTCTTTTTTTTTATTTTTTATTTTTTGAGACGGAGTCTCACTTTGTAGCCCAGGCTGAAGTGCAGTGACACCATGTCGGCTCAGTGCAACCTCCGCCTCCCAGATTCAAGCGATTCTCTGCCTCAGCCTCCCCAGTAGCTGGGATTACAGGTGCACGCCACCACACCTGGCTAATTTTTGTAGTTTTAGTAGAGACGGGGTTTCACCATCTTGGCCAGGCTGGTCTTGAACTCCTGACCTTGTGATCCACCTGCCTTGGCCTCCCAAAGTGCTGGGATTACAGACGTGAGCTACCACGCCTGGCCCAGTTCTAAACTTAAAAAAAATACATCGTGGCAGTATTTTTTCAAGGCACTAAATGCCATTAATACATTAGTGTTTCCTTTTGTGAGCTTTTCCCCACAATATCTTAATTGCTTTTTTTTTTCTTTTTGAGAAGGTCTTCCTCTGTTGCCCAGGCCAGAGTGTAGTGGTGGAATCTCAGCTTACTGCAATCTCCACCTCTAGGGTTCAAGTGCATCACCTCCCAAGTAGCTGGGATTACAGGTCTCTACCACTACACCCCCCACAATATCTTAAATATAATCAGATCAGAATAGAAATGTATTTGTACCATATTTTTATTTTCTATTAATTCTCCAAACATTAAGGTCATATAAAATGCTTCCTTTTAATAGCTACTGGGGAACTGGAAGTTTAGAATTAGTCTAAATAGGAACCAATGGTTGATGGTCTTTTCTATCTATGAGTGTATGGGATGACTTCCATTTGCCATTCTAGACATATACTACAATATTATTTGCCCTACTCATTGACTGGGAGTATGAACTATGGAGATTAGGTTAATAGACCTTGTATTCTTTGGGTCCTGCTGACACTGAGCAGTGAGGAGCTCCAGCAAGAAACCAAAGAAAAGAGAGAAAGAGTATATATTTCCTTGGTTCTTTCCCTGTGAAGTGGCATCAGGAAAATCAGATTTCTTTAATGGCAGGTCTCTGCTCCTCTCAGTGAAGCTGACCCTAGAGGGCTCTCTTTTCAGATTCTAATGATTCTTTTCTGCCCTTGACTCTTTGAGCCTAGAGATATTGATAGCCACTGTTGCTACGTCTGAGTTCCTACACTATCTCTTGAGGTTTCCTGCAGTTAATCAATTTTTTAATAGGTAATTCCTTTGTAAATATGCTTTTCACCTATTACACAAATTAGAATGTGTCATCTGTTTCTACCAACATTTGGATACATATGTATGTGATTTTTTTCATAATTAATTAATAATATAAAAATTTTATTATTTTACCTGAAGCCCTGAATTCAAAATGAATGAAGCACTATTCCCAGTCTAACTTCTGGTGAAATGGCTAGGCTTTGTATCCCCACCCAAATCTCATCTTGAATTGTAATCTCTATAATCCCTATGTGTCAAGGGAGTAACCAGGTGGCGGTAGTGGAATCATGGAGGTGGTTTCCCCCAATGCTGGTCTTTTGAAAGTGAGTGAGTTCTCATAAGATCTGATGGTTTTATAAGGCACTTCTTCACTCAGCACTTCTCCTTTATGCTGCCCTGTGAAGAAGGTGTCCTGTTTCCACTTGTAAGTTTCCTGAGGCCTCCCCAGCCTTGCTGAACTGCGAGTCAATTAAGCCTCTTTCCTTTATTAATTACCCTGTCTTGGGCAGTTCTTATTAGCAACGTGAAAATGGACTAATACAATAAATCGGTATAAAGGTAGTGGGAAGTTGCTATAAAGACTTTGGGAATGGGTAACAACAAGAAGAGGGTGAAACAACTTGGAGGGCTCAGAAGAAAAGAAGATGTGGAACAGTCTGGAACTACCTAGGGACTTGTTAACTGGCTTTGACCAAAATGCTGATAGTGATATGAACAATGAAGTACAGGCTGAGATGGTCTCAGATGAAGATGAGGAATTTGTTGGGAACTGGAATAAAGGTGACTCTTGCTATGCTTTAGCATAGAGGCTGGCGGCATTTTACCCCTACCCTAGAGATCTGTGGAACTTTTAACTTGAGAAAGAAGATTTAGGGTATCTGGCAGAAAAGCAGCAAAGCTTGTTCAAGAGGTGATTTGGGTGCTCTTAAAAGCATTCAGGTTTATGTATTCACAGAAAGATGGTTTGGAATTGAAACTTATATTTAAAAGGGAAGCAGAGCATAAAAGTTTGGAAAATTTGTAACCTGATGATGCAATACAAAAGAAAAACCTATTTTCTGAGGAGAAATTCAAGCAGCCTGGATAAATTTGCATAAATAATAAGGCACCAAATGTTAATCAACAAAACAACGGGGAAAAAGACTCTACAGCATGTAAGAGGTCTTCAGGGCAGTCACTGCAATCACAGACCTGGAGGCCTAGGATGAATAAATGGTTTTGTGGGCTGAACCCAGGGACTTACTTCTTCATGTAGCCTCAGGACTTGGTGTCCTGCATCCTAGCTGTAGCTAAAAGGGACCAACATAAAGCTCAGGCCATTGCTTCAGCAGGTGCAAGCCCCAAGCTTTGGCAGCTTCCACATGGTATTGGACTTGTGGGTCCACAGTAGTCAAGAATTGAGGTTTGGAAACCTCCACCTAGATTTCAGAGGATGTATAGAAATGCCTGGATGTCTAGACAGAAGTTTTGTTGCAGGGATGGAGCCCTCATGGAGAACCTCTGCTAAGGCAGTGGGTAAAGAAAATGTGAGGTTGGAGCCCCCACACAGAGTCCCCAATGAGACACTGCCTAGTGGAGTTGTGAGAAGAGTGCCACCATCCTCCAGACCCCAGAATGGTAGACCCACTAACAGCTTGCACTGTGCACCTGGGAAAGTTGCAGACACTCAACACTAGGTCATGAAAACAGCTGGGAGAAGTTTGTACTCTACCAAACCACAGAGGGAGGGCTGTCCAAGGCCATGAGAGCCCACCTCTTGCATCAGCATAACCTGGATGTGAGACAAAGAGTCAAATGAGATCATTTTGGTACTTAAAGATTTGACTGCCTTACTGGATTTCAGGCTTGCATGAGGTCTGTACCCCTTTTGTTTTGGCTAATTTCTTCCATTTTTGAATGGTGTATTTACCCAATGCCTGCACCCCCATTGTATCTAGAAAGTAGCTAACTTGCTTTTGATTTTACAGGCTCCTAGGTGGAAGGGGCATGCCTTGTCTCAGATGAGAGGGATGAGACTCTTCTCCCTTCCCTCAGCATTTCTTCTTCCTGCCACCTTGTGAACAAGGAGCTTTGCTTCCCCTTCACCTTCTGTCATGATTGTAAGTTTTCTGAGCCCTCCATAGCCATGCTGAACTGTGAGTCAATTAAACCTCTCTTCTTTATAAATTACACAGTCTTGGGCAGTTCTTATTAGCAGTGTGAAAATGAAGTAATACAACCAGCTAAGAATCTTATACTGATAAATGGGTGGGGTGTGAAGAAAAGTAACTGAATACATGGTACCTATAGGTTCCCAATATCCAGAAGAACAGGAAGTCTTGGATGAAGGATCACTCAGTAGGCAACACACGGAGGGTAGTTTCTGAGGATAAAATTTGAGGAAAACATCCTAGCAAAACTGAGCAGGATAATTTGGCAAAGCAAATATGCACATAAGCCCTTGAGTGAAAATACAGTAAAAAAGCTGGGAAACAAAATACAAACATCAAGACCAATGATATAAAAAAGAAGATAAAAATAAAATTCATAGACAAGAGTAAGAGCTAGACAAAGCTGCCATCAACCTAGATGCAGCTGGAACTTGAACAAACACTATCATGTTTTCTGAAGAAGACTTTATGCCTTATTTTTTATAGATCATTCATGAATACATTTATCCATCGACTCATCCAATTATTCATCAAATATTTATTCATTGATACAATTTTTTGGGCAGTATACCAAGCTATGAGTATGCAATGGTAAAGAAAATACTGACGCTGCTCACAAATCCATGAGTGAGGCATAAGGAAGAAATACTATGGGTACAAAGAAACACAAAGGAGAGTCAGATAAGTCAGTCTTTAGTAAATCAGAAAGCTAGCCAAAACACAGGGATTTATATGGGCTATTTCAATAAATATTTATTTTGCTCAATACCCATGTATACCGAGGAGTATTGGATAATGCAAACACACGTCTGTTATTGAAGGAAGTTCTAATAAAAGAATAGTGGATTTTAAAAAGTAACTCAAAGTTATAGTGATTCCAGGAACACCTGGTAGAGTAGGGAAAAGTTGAATTAAGAAAAGGGAGAAAGTCCAGATGTGTTAATAAGTAAGTTATCATAGTGGGCAACTGGAGTGCAATCCCACTGCAGACCTTTGGGACCAAGTATAGAATTGGCCTCAGAATTTTCCACCTATTAAGTGAGAATGATGGAGTCTTTTTTTTTGTAAGTCCACTTTTGTCATTATTGAGGGATGTTCCCTGTGGAAATTAACTTCCCTGAACCAGCTTATGTGTGAGCCAAGATCATTCTGAAAGTACTGGAACAATATAATGCCAAGGGTATATGGCTGGGCACAGAGCATTTTTTCACAGATTCCTAAATAAAGTGGATCTCACAGAAATATCCATACTTGCTACATTAGACCTGTGATGTCCATGTGTTCTCTACAAAATGCAGTATGCTATTTGAATTCAAGTTGATGAGAAAAATAAATATAATTTTAAAATTCCGTTTTCTTTCATCACACCAACCACATTTCAAGTGTTCAATATTCATGTATCCCTAGAAGTATTGGGAAATGCAAAGACATTTTCATTCTTTAAAGAAGATCTATTGGAGAGCAATGGCTTAGACATAAAAGAATACTGGGCTTTTAAAAGTAACTAAAAGCTGTCATGAAATAAAATAAGATGTATTCAATAAACTGGTTCACTAAAGAGAAGGAAATAAGTGGAACAGAACATATGTAAGTGCTCATATCTAGACTGAGAGTTCAAATCAGAGCCCAAGATTATTCACTTTGTTTTGGAGGTGTTTAAACTATTATTTGAGATATTTAACATTTTCATAAAATTATATTCATTTGCTGACTATGTAAAAATCACGTTCATGCTCACTGCTCTCAATTGCTTCCTAATATAATGTAAATGATATAAATCTGCATATAATTTATGTGATATTTAAATACTTCTGAGTGCATTTTACAAACTTTGGATTCCAAAACTCAAGAGGGCTTTTTCTAGGCAGAATCCTCTCCCACTTGTCTCTGCAGTTGGAAGCTAAAGGGGAATATAGTGTTTTGCAATTATCACAGACTTGGGACAAGAAATCTGCATTTAGCTGCTCTGTCTTTTGTCTATGTAAACAGATTTCCTACAGGTCCTATACAGTAAACTTTGATTTTATCTGTGAGCATCACTTTATGTTAAGTCATGTTAGTACTTGTAGCAATCATCAAGCTGGTAGATGGTCATGGAACCACAAAGACAGTATGTAATACTTTAAATCTTAACATGTTTTAGAAATTAATATTTAATTTAATGTATTGTAATTTTGGAGATCTTTCTCGAACTATTAAGGAAAATAATTTTATACTGGCTCTTGTTATTTTAAAATTATTGATATACTTATTAAGGATGCTGAATAGAAGTTAGATAAATGAAAAAAGAATAGTGAACTATACAAAATTTATATATTACCATCCGTATTCAAGTGGTAACAAAACACAGAGAAGTATGTAAATAAATATATGCTCCGTGGTAATTATGAGTTATTATTTTATATTTTCTATAAATGCAGCAACCATAGTTAACTATAAATCAAGGTAGAAAAATTTAATTCAAGCTTTATAAAATATAATTCAAATAAGTATCCTCAGAGAAGACAAATATATCTCACCGGAGCTAAGTGTATAAAATGCTTTGTCTATAGCATTACTGTATTTACTAAAATAAGTTAACTTGTTATAGTACAAAAATAGTGAAATGCAATAACCCATATGATGTATTAGTATAAAAATTATAAAAGACACTATGAAGTAAATTATTTAATTTGAAAAATGTTATGTTTTATAATTTTATGAATATTGCTGACATTATTCTTACAAAAAATGCCCATATTACTACAAAGATTAAAAATTTCTAAGACATCTATAACTCTAGACTTTTAGGTTCTTTTCTCAGTGTTATTTTCAGTAAGTCACAATTTTGTGGAACTTGGAAAAATGCAATATTGAATGCCAGAGTGAGTTTTGAAGAGAGAAATATGAACCTTCAGATTAATTTTTAATATATAACATTATGAATATGTATATATCAATTATTAAGTTTCAGAGAGAGTGAATAAACAAATGTTACCCTTTACACATCTTCAAGTAGCATGGATACAGAAAAAGTTTATTCATCCTTTCTTAGAAGACACATATATGAAGAATATACTCACACATATCTAATACAGACATACCTCAGAGACATTGTGGCTTTAATTCCAGAGCACTGCAATAAACATTATTTTACAATAAAGTGAGTCACATAATTTTTTTCTCAGTGTATATGAAATTAGGTTTATACTATACTGTAGCCTATTAAATACTAAATAGCATTATATCAAAAAATATATACTATAATTAAAAAGTACTTTACTGGTAAAAAATGATAATGGTCATGTAAGCCTTCAGTGAATTGTAATCTTTTTGCTGGTGGGGGATTTTGCCTTGATGTTGATGGCTACTGACTGACCATAGTATTGGTTACTAAAGGTTAGGGTAGCCATAGAATTTTTAAAAATAAGACAACAATGAAGTTTTCCACATAGATTGACTCTTAATTTCATGAAATGTTTCTGTACAGCATGAGATGCCATTGGATAGCATTTTACCTACAGTACAACTTTTTTCAAAATTGCGGTCAATCCTCTAAAACCCACTATTGCTTTATCAAATACATTTATATAATATTCAAAGCCTTTGGTGTCATTTTAACAATGTTCACAGTGTCTTTACCAGGAGTGCATTTCATCTCAGAAAAGCACTTTCTTTGCCCACCTATAAGAAGCAACTTTTCTTCCACTCAAATTTTATAAGATTGCAGGAATTCAGTTAGATCTTTAGCTTTCCCTTCTTATTCTAGTTCTTTAGCTATTTCTAGTACATCTGCAATTACTTTCTCCACTAGAGGTTTAAGCTCCTAAAATCCATGAGCAATAGAATCAACTTCTTCCAAACTCCTGTTAAGGTTGATATTTTGACCTCCTCCTGTGAATCACAAATATCCTGAATGGCATCTAGAATGATGAATCATTTGCAGAAGGTTTTCAGTTTTCTTTGCCAGCATACATCAGAGGAATCATTATCTATGGCATCAATAGCCTTATGAAAGGTGTTACTTAAATAATAAGACTTGAAAGTGAAAATTATTCTTTGATCTGTAGGCTGCAGAATGGATGTTGTGTTAGCAGCCACAAGAACATTAATCTTTTTGCACTTTTGATCAAAGCTCTTGAGTGACTAGATCCATTATCAATATGGACATGTAAAAATATACTCTTATATATATACTTACATTTATTCTTATATATATTCTTTTATATATATATATTCTTTCAAACTATTACTGCTCATTGACAATGACTAGATCTATTGACAATGGATCTAGTCACTCAAGAGCTTTGATCAAAAGTACAAGATTAATATATATATAAATCCATATACATAGATTAATATATAATATATATATTCTTTCAAACTATTACTCCTCTTTGTCAATGAGCAGTGAATTATATATATTATATACTATAACTATAATATGATATAATTATATAATTATCACATTATAATTATAGTATATATTAAATATATTATATATATTCAGAATGGTCAGTGAGCGTTGGCTTCAAATAAAGTCACCAGCTGCATTATCCCCCAATAAAAGAGTCAGTCTGTCCTTCAAACTTTGCAGCCAGGTATTGGTTTCTCCTCTGTGGCTCTGAAAGTTGTAGAAGACATCTTCTTGGAGTGGAAGACTGTTTTGTCTACATTGAAAATATGCTGTTAATGTTGCCACCTTCATCAATGATCTCAGCCAGATCTTCTACATAACTTGCCACAGCTTCTATATCAGTACTCACTGCTTCACCTTGCATTTTTATGTTTTGGAGACGTCTTCTTTCCATAAACGTCACGAATGAACTTCTGTTTTCTTCAAATTTTGCTTCTGCAGCTTCCTTTTCTCTCTTGGCCTTCAGAGAATGGAAGAGAGTTATGGTCTTACTCTGGAATAGGCCTTGGCTTAAAGGGAATGTTGTGTCTGGTTTGATCTTCTATCCAGATCATTCCAACTTTATTCATATCAGCAATGAGACTGGTTCACTGTTTTATCATTCATGTATCCACTGGAGAAACACTTTTAATTTTTTTTAAAGAACTTTTCCTTTGCATTCACAGGTTGGGTAACTCTTTAGCACAAGAGGCCTTTCAGGCTATCTTGGCTTTAGGCATACCTTCCTTACTATGCTTAATCATTTCTAGCTTTTGATTTAAAGTGAGAGATATGACTCTTCCATTCCGTTGATCAATTACAGGTCATTGTAGGTTTATTAATTGGCCTAACTTCAGTATTGTGTCTCAGGGAATAGGCAGGCCTGAAGAGAGGGAAAGAGATGGGGGAAGAGTTGTCCAGTGAAGCAGTCAGAACACACATAGAATTTATTAAGTTCTCCATCTTATACGGGCACAGTTCATGGTGTCCCAAAACAATTACAGTCATAACATCAAAGATCTCTGATCACTTGTAACCAAAACAGACATAACAATAATGAAAACCTTTGCAATATTATGAGAATTACAAGATGGGATGAGACACTAGTTGAGCACATGCTGTTGGAAAAATGGTGCCAGTAAACGTGCTAGATGCAAGGTTGTCATAAATCTTAAATTCTGTCAAAAGAATGTGATATCTGCAAAGCACAATAACACAAAGGCCAACAAAACCAAGTATGTCTGTATGATATTTTACCACACTGTGTGCAGCAGGTCCATTCTCTGGGTGGCCTTGGACCAATCCAGTTCTCACGTGCAGTTCTCAAGAATAACTGTAGACTATTCTGGAAATATCTTGATATAAGGGGGGGAGATGGCCAGAACAGAGTAGACTGTTCAAGTCCTTCCAAGAAACAATATGTCTATCAATGCTTTAGCCCAGTGGGTCTTGTAACCATGAGGTATATAACTGGGGCAGACTGCCTTTCAAGGTTCTTTATCTGTGGTGCAAGTGGGGTACACAAGATTGAGACTCTCTCTTCTCTGAGTGGCTTTCTGAGCTTCAGAAGACCAGCTCAAAATAAATCCTAGGCTTCTGTTGTCCCTTGCTGCCCATCTGTAGATAATGCATCCACTTAATGTAATTTGTTGCTTATGAGCATGTACTGTCTTTTCAAATTCAGACCTGTCTTGCATAAGTGTGTTCTGTCTCACCAGACTCTAACCAGAGAACAGTGAACCAGCTTCACAATATGCAGCCTAAATTTCATTTTGAAATGGTTATTTACATAAATTCTTAGTGAATGAAATTATCAGAGGCTTTTTTTTTTTTTTTTTTCTTTTGAGACGGAGTCTCTCTCTGTCGCCCAGGCTGGAGTGCAGTGGTGCGATCTCGGCTCACTGCAAGCTCCGCCTCCCGGGTTCACGCCATTCTCCTGCCTCAGTCTTCCGAGTAGCTGGGACTACAGGCGCCCGCCACCACGCTCCGCTAGTTTTTTTTTTGTATTTTTAGTAGAGACGGAGTTTCACCACGTTAGCCAGGATGGTCTCAATCTCCTGACCTCATGATCCGCCCGCCTCGGCCTCCCAAAGTGCTGGGATTACAGGCGTGAGCCACCCCGCCTGGCCTATTCTTAACTCTGCCCTGTCATCATTCTCCACTGGGATAATTTTCATCCAAGCAAGTTTCTTTTATTGGCTTTTTCATTTTCAGAATAAAATTCTAACCATACCATCTGTTTTTTTCCTGATGTTTAAAATAGATAGTTCTGCACTCTAAAAGCAATACACAATAACAGTGTAACAGCCCTTCAACCAGAGAATAAAAATCATAAACTCTTGCATATGCAACCAATAGAGAAAACAATTTGGAATTCTCCTTAAGTTCCGTTAAATAATAAGAATATTGCGCCAAGTTATACAATGCATCAGAATGACTGCAGTATTTAGTTAATAAGAGAAAGAAAATTTAACATCTTCAGTTAAATTATTGTTCTACTCTTTCTATTAATAATTATATATGTCCAGGCATTGTCAAAAAGTTTAATAATACATAATGAAATACACTATTGCCTATAACTTATTGAACTGTGCACTTAAAATAAGTAAACATTTTATGGTATGTAGAATATATCTCAATAAAACTAAAGATAAAGCATGATTTACTGGTTGACTTCAGAATATGTGGTATATTTATAAAAGATGAAAGCACCTATAATGCTAAAACTGTTGGTTGGAATCTAATGACTTGTGTACGCTTATTATGGACTATTTAACTACACATTCTAATAAGAAATAAAAAATTGCTGAAGAAATTTTCACATTCTATTCACCAGGTACTCTAAATTGTATCCTTAAATTATATAGGACAAATAGGTGACAGTGTATTTTAGCATATGATCTTATCTTTAGTGAGTTGGTTTTATTAGAAACTTCCTTGTGAATCTTGTCACCAAATGTAAAGTAAGATTGTTGATGAGGACATTGCATGATTCAGACATTATTTTACTTAAGGTGGGATGTATGAGAACATCTTGGCATTCATCCTTAGATTAAGATGTGCTTTGTTTCAAGATTTGCTATTCTTTCTGCTTTCCACTAATACACATTATGGGACTTTCCATAAAAGGAGATAGAGTAAGACAGGGAGATACTTAAAATTGAGATTGTATTGTCATTGCTGTGGCTGGTAATGGCTGAGTCTAGATGGCATGAGTGAGTGGCTGAGGTAGAGTGGAGAATAAGATTAAGCAGACAAGGTTGGGAGAAGGTAGGAACAGTTGTATGAAAGTAATAGAGAAAAGGAATAGAGACACCTACATCTCCTGGCATAGATACACACAAGCTACTTACTAGTACCTCTGGGTTCTGCTGTTGTTTTCATTTAGAACACATATGGAGAGCTTGACTCCATCTTACTCCCTCTCTTGTCTAGACAATAATGAACTAAAATCTGGTATCTCATCAGTCCAATAGTGTCTAAATACTCCATTGTGACAATGGTTACCATTTTCCAAAGCACAGACTTTTCTGTAACTTCCAGGATTGTGACAAGGTATCACAGGTATTGTTAAACTTAGTACTCTCAGACCACTCTATTCAATATTAGTTACATTCTAGAAAGCAAAAAGTTGGGCAGAATGGGCAGGATAAAATACATTTCTGTCACATATTCATTTTTCACTGTTTTTGAAAATGTAGATTATTTGAAAACAACAAAGAAATATTTATATTAGCGGAGCCTTTGATAGCTCAGTTGGTAAAGCAGAGGACTGT
This sequence comes from Papio anubis, assembly GCF_008728515.1. Taxonomy (NCBI): domain Eukaryota; kingdom Metazoa; phylum Chordata; class Mammalia; order Primates; family Cercopithecidae; genus Papio; species Papio anubis. The sequence continues at coordinate 20,928,415 of NC_044980.1, read as the reverse complement.
GGTGGATAGAAATATTTATATTTACAAAAGAGCTGATAAATGCACATTGTATATGCAGAACAAATTATAGAAGTAAAATTAGTATTGATCATAATTAAGTATAATTAATAATGAATTCATGATTATATTGGGCAGACAAAAAGTGTGTTTGACCTAAGACTTATAAGCAGTTAGCATTTCAGAAAATGTCTTAAAATATGAACTTTAATATACTATTCGTTAATTTGCTTTTTTATCCATAACTATTTTTTAAATCACTTAATATATAGGATGTGCATAAGACTTATTTTTGAATTTATATTAACCTTACAATAAGTAGAACTATGTTTTTAATTAGGTAAATATTTTTAAGTTGAGGAAATACATACCTTTTGTATTAAAATTGCATGCATAATTTTAAATGTAATGTATATTTACTTTTATAGTTGTCTACCGAGAACGTCATAAAAATAGCATTTGTTTTCACAACCATTTTATTAATAGTGATGTCCTGCAAGTGAATTTATAAAGAACTTGGTTGAAGATTAAAAATTATTCTAACAGGCCAGGCGCAGTGGCTCACGCCTGCAGTCCCAGCACTTTGGGAGGCCTTGGCAGGAGAATCACTAGGTCAGGAAATTGAGACCATCCTGGTGAACATGGTGAAACCCCGCTTCTATGAAAAAAAAAAAAAAAATTCTAACAAAGACCTAGAAAATCAAGATAAACGTAAATTGTATTGCAATTGTTTCATTTAGTGATAAATTGTGATCATTTCTATGATATTAAAAATATAAGCTTTGTTCTGCCAAATACTTTAGAAGATGATTTATTTTCCCGCTTTTGGTTATAGCATAGCTTGTTTCAGATTAAGTTGCAGCTATGTGATGGGTTGTTAAAGGAAAATTTAAATTCCAGTAGGTTTAAAATAGAAAATCACTGCCTGACTTCAGGCTATCTGCCTGGTAATTGCAGAAAAGACTTCGTTAGGCCCGTGTAGAATGAATGAGCACAGGCTCTATGAAAGGCTCTTCAGACAACCATACACCAGCGAAAAGACTTTGAAGACAATTGCCTTAGGAGTTATTGGGCACACATACTGAAGAAGTAATTCTAGTTCAAAGAATGCAAACCTTCTTGATTTTTACGAAGATAACTTACTAGAACTACTGGAAAGTAACTCCTGCATTCAGCACATAATTGGTATTTAAGAAACATTTTATCTGACTGAGTTAGCAATGTAGGTTGAAATGGAAACCAATTTACTCTTGTTGGAGTTTAATAACCACATCTATGTGACATATTAAAAATAAGAAATATAAGGATGCTGTCCTGAATTGAAAGTTGAATAATAAAATAAGGAAATGATAAAAGTGCATGGCCAATGTTTTGATGTCTTTGCGTATTCAAACTAATCATTTTTTTTTTCAATTTAAATAAACCAGATGGCGATAAAAAAGAAAGTATAAATAGTAAAGATTTTAGAGACCACATTTGCTGTAGAAACTTATAGTGAGCTGATATTCATGTTTTCTGTCTTCTTTATAGAATCCTTAATTATTTTGGTGGATAAATGGCTGCCCATTGGGAAGGGAGAGCTCAGATTTAGCAAATGCTTCGGCAGTTATGCATGACCATGTGGTTAAGTTCTGGTCAAGGAAATCTTAGTTGATACAGTGAGTAAAACTTACCTTCAAAGAGAGGAAGACCTGCTTGGTTTATTCCTTTCTCTTGCTCCTAATTGGAATATGGACTTAATGGTTGAAGCTCAAAAATCTATTGTGGAAATCCAAGTAGAAACTATAGGTAAAACTGTGTGATTAAAATAAGATGCTGCTACCTACCTCCTTAGCTTATCTACTTCCAGATTGCTGTATATGACAGTGAAACAGCTACATTGTTTAAACCATGGTCATTTTATCACTCAAAGGCAGACTTAACCCTAATTGATTCAGCCTTGTACACCATTATAACCTGCTTACCTATTACACTCATAAACAAATTTTAAGAATCATAGTTTTGAGTAGACATTACATTAAACTACCTCTCCTGTCGTTTTTTCCTATTTAGGGACTCAATTTCTGATCAGGGTATATAAGATGCTTTCACATTTCTGACAATTCCATTTAAGAAGCCATCACCGAGATTCTCAGTTGGAAAACTTATGTTCGATGCCTAAAGGAAAAACTATTCAGCACATAACAAGGCTTGGGATGTTAAATAAAATTGTATCTCCTACTCTGATTGGGAGCAGTATTTCATAACATGATGAACTATGATGCTGCGGGGCCACATTCTAACCAGTAGAAACCGGCTAGTGTGGAGGAGAGGTAATACAAATTGTCCTCTTTCCTTTAAAATGTTCAACAGTCTATATTGCTGATGAGAAAGAGGAAGAGAAATCAAACTCAACAGCCAGAATGGAAGAGCAAACTTTTTTTTTTTTGAGGTAATAGGTACTCTGCAGTTGGAATTTATAGTTAAATGACTAAAATCCCCAAATCCAATGCATTTCTCTTGTGGTTTGGTCATGACAGGTTGTCTGCATAGCAATGATTCTCAGATTGGAGCAAGCTGCAGTCACTTAGCAGGTCTTAGGAAAGTATGGGATTCTGAGTCCCACTCCAGAGTTTCTTAGTTGGCAAAGGTAGGTGGGGCCTGGGGATTTGCTAAATTTCTAGATAATTATTCAGATACAGGATTCACAGTTTCAGAACATTTTTTAAGTCGTTGGAGATTCCTCCCTATTAACTCAAATGAAGGTAGTTTACAGGGTGAGAGGGAGAGCAACTTTGAGAGAAAGCCTGTTAATTCTACCAAAATTTATGTTTTTTAAAATGTGTGGCAGCAGTGCCAGAGATGGACTGAATGAAAGTGGGCTGATTTGAAACCCCAATGATAGCCTGAGCTCAGGGCTGACATCAGATATGAAGAAGTTAGATTAACTTTTAAAAAAAGTATATTTCTAAGGCAGAAAATTACCAAGATCTGAGAGAGAAAAGCCAAGAATGATTCTGGATGCCTGGCTTCTCTGACCTCCATAGTGGTACTGACAAGACTGGAAGTTAGGTTCTATGTTGGATGTGGAGTTTTAAGACTGGGCTTTCTTTAAAAGAGTGTGTTTCAAACTTAAGTGTGTGTGACAGTTACATGGGGTGCTTTGAAAATACAATTCCAAGTCATTACCCCAAACCCACTGACAAAGTTTACGGGTGTGACCCCAATTTATTTTAAAGAATTACAGGTGATTTTGATTCAAATGGTCTGTGGCCATTGTTTGGGGAACAACAGTACAGAAAAAAATCGCTTTCAGAGTTAGCCCACATTCCTTGGCCCTAGTCGCCTTCCAGTAATAGAATCATTTAGACCTCTGCTTCCTTCATCAAATCTCCCTTCGCTAACTCTGACACTCTCCCTCCCTCTGATGAGGACCCCTGTGATTAGATTGGTCCCACATGGATAATAATAAGAAAGACCAAATAAAAATATGGCAAAAATTTGTATAGTCATTTTGCCAAAGAAAATATACCAATGTCTAATAAACACATGAGAAGATTTTCAACGTCATTAGTAATTAGCAAAATTCAAATTAAAACAGCACTACAGTAGGCAAAGAATGGCTATAATAAAAAAACACTGTTAATACCAAGTGTTGGTGAATATGTGAAGGAACTGGAATGCTTATACATTGCTGGTGGGAATGTAAAAATGGTACAGCATCTTTGGAAAAGTTTGGTAATTTCTTAAGCAGTTAAACATTTCCTTGTACATGGCCCATTATCCTACCCCTAACTACCCAGTCAAGCAACATTAAAACCTATATCCACACAAAAACTTGTAGTAAATGCTCCTAGGAGCATTATTTATAATATCCAGAAGTTGAAAACATCTAAATAGCCATTGACTGGTAAATAAACAAATCAAATGTAGTCTATCAATACAATTGTACACTCCTCAGCAATAAAAAGAGAGAAACTACTAATGCCTCTAACAACATGGATTGATCTCAAAAACATTATGCTAGGTGAAAAACCCAAACTGAAAAACTGTATATTACATTATTCTACTTAAATGAATTTCTAGAAAAGACAAAAAATATATGTATGTATGTGTTTGCATGATATATATTATATATAAATATATAGAGAGAAATCAATAATATATATTAGATCAATAGTTGTCTGGTACCAAATGTAAGAGCTGGGCTTGACTGAAAACACAAATATCAGAGTATTTTAAGGTAATAGAGCTATTAAAAAACTATGTTGTGATGATTATTGCACACCAGTGTACATCCATGTAGTCATAGACAGTTATGAGGATGAATATTATGGCATGTACTTTTTATATACCTATAGAAAGAGACATGGCAACTAAAAAATAGATAGAGAGATACACTTAAAATAAATAAAAAAGAACAATTCATGACATATGAGACAAGATAAAGCCTTGACCTAGTCAACATAATCTATTAACAAAGAGAAATACAGCTAGGGTTAGTAATTCTTTCTCCCTTTCTCCTGTCTGTGGATTTATATATACTCATATGAGTTTCCAATTGAAATGTATTACAAGTAAGAAGAGAGGATCAAATATCAACATTTTGAGTGATTATTTTCTTTATCTAAAATATTTAAAAATCATTTTAAAGGACATGTATTAAAAATTTAGATTAAAAAATCAAAATCCATTGATATATATTAAAAGAAACTAAAGGTCATGTACTTAAAGTACAATTTGAAGTAGGTTCCCCAGCTTCCCACCAAGAAAAGCTTTTTCAAGACACATTAAGAAGCTTAAATTTATAATCCTTCAAAACTGACTGGGTTCTTGAAATGTGAAAATGCCACAAACCAGTAAATTGAAACTAGCCCCGTACAACAGAAAACCCATGGAGGGGAACCACAATTAAGAAAGAAAGTAAAAGATGTAGAAACAAGGATTAAGCATTTGAGCAGGAGCTATCAGCTTACAAACTGGCAGACAATGGAAAGAGCTAAGCAAAAAATTGCCCTTAGGCTTTTGAGTTTCTGCACTTCTTTACTACGAAAAAAAAAGTACTTATGGGAATTAGTCCTTTTTAATACAGATGTTCTATGTACATTAGTAAAACTTTTTCAGTTTTGCATCCTCTCAAATGCTTATGTGTTTATTTGCCAGTATTGGTGGTTTGATTTTGCTGGAAGCCTCAGGATGCAGGAGTTGTACAACCAAACATACCTGGGATTACATTCAGAGGCAGCTAAATGGACTATCAGAAAATTCTTGGTCAATCTCAATTTTCTCATTTATTAGAGAGAGTAATGCTATTTACTTTGACAAAGGCTTTATTTTTAAGCATTGAGATATTTATTTAATAGCCTCCCAAGTAATAAATGTTCATGGTAGTCAGATTCTAAAGATTCTTGAAGTATTAATTGAAACCAACATGAAACCAGGTGCTGCCATAAAGGAATTTTACAGATGTTATTAAAGACCCAAGTCAGTGGACTTTTAAATAGTAAGATTATCCAGGTGGGCCTTACCTAATTCCTTTTACAAACAGAAAAGTTGCTCTAGCTGGTAGCAAAAGAGAAAGTCAAAAATTCAGAATACGGGAGGGATCTGATGCACCTTCAGCGTCTTGGAGATAGACAGGAATTGCAGAACAAGGATGGCCTCTAGAAGGCGAGAGTGGTTCCCAGCTTCCAGCCATCAAGCAACTGGAGATCTCAATCCTTAAACCACAAACACAAAATGTGGCTGACAACCTGAATGAGCATGGAAGTGGAGTCTTCCCCTAAAGTGTCCAGTTTGGGTTACCCTAAACATAGAACTTAGTGGTTGCCACCCAGACTTCTGAACACTGTGAAGTAAAGAGGGGGTGTTGTGTTAAGCCAGTAAATTTGTGCACAGCAATAGAAAATTGATACTATGTTTAATAAAATTTAGTTTTTCTCTCTCTTTCATATAGCTAGGTAGAAACAAAGCCTACTAGCTTTTTTTTTTTTTTTTAAACACAGCAGTCTACTGTGTGTGGTGACTGCATGTTGATGCTTATGTTCATTACAAATAATTACTAAAATGTGTAGAACCCTTTTATAGGACTCTTTTAGTCCCTAAGAACTGCTATATGCAAAAGAGTTGCAACAGTTTTCAGTATCTTGTTGCACATATGAAATCACTCTTAGAATGAAATAATTTTAATAAGGTGCTTCCCAATCCTTACATAGCCCTTTTCCACCAGATGAAGCAACAGGCATAGTCCGGTAAATTCATTAAAATGTCAAAGTGGAGGTGTGTATTCATAATGTATATACTTAAAACCACAGTGAAACAAAATTATAATTTACCTGGCAAGTTTTTTGAGCACTTAAAATGGATGATTAGTTAAATAATTTATGTTTGTCTTAATTCAGGGACATGTACATTATAGAGATACATTAGGCTACGATATATCTGTCTCTAATCTGTCTCTACTAACTCTTTCTTCCCATTAGATAAATTTTCCAAGTGAGAGTCAAAGGGAGTGCTTGGATCTATGTAAGAGTCTAGCTTGGTGGTAATAGACTTGATAAGCTAGTGGACACTTTCCAGTTTTCTGTAAAGATTTATGTGCCCCTAAAGTAATTACAGTGAGGTAGATCCAAGCCTAATTACTTTTTATATCCATAAAAGGTTACTTTCACCCAAACCTTCCAGAGTCTGGTTGGCCACCTCTTTGTCTGACTTTACCTTGGCTCTATCACTGCAGCCACTGTTGCTGTGACAACTATTATCATGTGTTATCTGCAACCCCTGTTGGAGAGATCTTCAAGTTTAATACAATGATGGTGACTGATGACAATTAAGTGGCCATGTTAAGTCATGAAGGCCAAAGGATATGGCATATGTGAAAGAAGAAGGAGGTCAAGGTGGAGAAAGCAGGATATCTTGGTTGTGCTAAAGGCCACTGAACAAGCTGTGGACACTGACGATTCTGAACAGATCAGTATGAGGGTGAAGAATGGGAGAGTGGAAATGAAGGGAATGGAAGGAGGGTAAAACCCTTTGTCTGGAGTTGATTTAGAGGGGGGAAAGAAAAGATGTCTTTTGGAATCCATTTTGCCTCTGAACGTTTTCAATTTGTTATTAAACATTTTGCCTTTGGCCAGGTGCGGTAGCTCACCCCTGTAAACCTGTAATCCTAACACTTTGGGAGGCTATGGCAGGTGTATCATGAGATGAGGAGTTCAAGACCAGCCTGGCCAAGATGGCGAAACCCTGTCTCTATTAAAAATAGGAAAATTAGCTGGGTGTGGTGGCAGGCGCCTGTGATCCCAGCTACTCAGGAGGCTGAGACAGAGAATTGCTTGAATCCAGGAGGTAGAGGTTACAGTGTACAGAGATTGCGACACTGCACTCCAGCCTGGGCGACAGAGTGAGACTCCTTCTCAAAGAAAAAAAAAAGAAAAGAAAAAAAAGATTTTGCCCTTGTGGAGAACAAGGAAGAGGGTTCTGACCATGATTTCAGTACACAGCACCTGCCTAGGCAGGGAGCCCAAGCCAAGGAAACAGGGAATCTTCCAGTACTACAATGTGCCCAAGGGAAGCCACATTCTAGTGGAAATGGTTTATCTTCAACAAAAGCATGCTGACCTCAATCAACATCAGTATGTGGCAAAAAAAAATTATAAGTGTAACTTAAAAGAGCAATGAAGCCCAATGTTGTAGAGAGATTTTTGGTGGTTTTTTTTTTTTTTTTTTTTTTTTTGAGACAGAGTCTCGCTCTGTCGCCCAGGCTGGAGTGCAGTGGCCGGATCTCAGCTCACTGCAAGCTCCGCCTCCCGGGTTTCCGCCATTCTCCTGCCTCAGCCTCCCGAGTAGCTGGAACTACAGGTGCCCGCCACCTCGCCCGGCTAGTTTTTTGTATTTTTTTTAGTAGAGACGGGGTTTCACCGGGTTAGCAAGGATGGTCTCCATCTCCTGACCTCGTGATCCGCCCATCTCGGCCTCCCAAAGTGCTGGGATTACAGGCTTGAGCCACCGCGCCCGGCCGATTTTTGGTGTTTTTAATGAGAGGAGAAACTTAAGGAGGATTATAAAAGTAAAGATCCCCAAGCAAGGGCTCTCAGCCTCCGCTGCACATTAAGATTATCCAAAGAGCTTTTCAGCATTCCAATAAACCAAACTTATCTTAAGTTGAAGCTTTTCCCAAAAGTGATAATAAAGTCATAATCATTATTTAGAAAGTCTGCCCCTGGTGCAGTAACAAGGAAAAGTGGTTTCTAAATCTATCGCTGCTGTTAACCACCTGAGTAACTTATTGTTCTTCCAAGCAGCATTTCACTTATAAAATAAAATATTGGAACTAGGTTATATATCATATCTCTAGTTTTTTTTTTTTCCACAACGTCTCTATATATTACTTATCTGTATACGTTGCTATACATATAACAGGTTTGGGGATCAGGTTGGCTAGGTGTAAAATGGGAATTTACTTTCAGTTGTTGTGAGAACATGGTCCAGTTCTCAATTTCTTCCTCTGTAAACTAGAAATAGTTAGGTTCTACCTCATAGCATGAGAAAGAAATGAGGTAGTACATGCAGTAATTAATTAATACTTGGAAAATACTGATTTTTTAAACCTAAGCTCATACATTCATGTAAATTTTTAAATAATATGATAAAATATTTGTGTCTTGTATGCTGTCCATATAAATAATATATAGCCAAATGTATATGTCATAGTATATCAATATGACATTTATATAATTGTTAATAATATATACATTTTTCTGACTCCCATAAACTTGCATATATCTTATGCTAAAGTATGTTTACATGACACTAGTTCTCAGAATGTGAATTAGGAATCACAGTTTTTTTAATTTTTTTGGTGATTATATGAGAAGGTGTGTTAATAACATTAACATGAACATCATGTTTACTGGTAGCCAAATCTTCCATTTTTTTGTAAACAATTATAAGTTTCCATTTAAAGCCAATTCAAAACCATTGTTAAAATTTATCTAAGGAAGGATACCAAAAAATGGACAATGAGAAAATCCAAACATAAACTCCACTAACAGTTTTATGTGTAATAAGCTATTTGATACTATAGATGCAAAAGTAAACAGCATCATTTGTATGGATTTCAAATGTAAACACTGCTCATTTTATTTTCAAAATTGAAAAGTTTATTCACAAACTATTAACATGCTTTGATTTTTTTTGCTTATCAGAGAATGTAATTGCTCTATTTTATAAGTTATTAGTGAAATATAAATGTCAGCAGAAGTAAACAAAGAAGTTTTCTCTAATTCCATGAGCTATTGTTTAAAGGCTTATAATTGAGAAAATAGATAACTGAATGACATTTTCTTTATCAGTACTCACAGCACCAAATTCCTAAGTTTTAGCCTTAATAATTCAAGTATGTGGTGCCTACATGTGATTTTCACAAAGCTTGAATATTTATTTAAAAGAACTAACCTACATAGAATGATCTAATGTCAATATGTATAACTCTCAATATATATTTCCACAATATTAGAGTGGCTTATTAAAAAGTCTTAAAAAAAATTTAAGGACAACGGAAAAGATTATCTATGTTTGTAAAAACACCAATGTGAATGTCAATAGTAAAATTAATTTTAAAGTTATTATCTTTGCTTTAGATTAAATGTTTAATCTATTTTGCTTACCTTACATGCATTAATGTATTACTAATTGTTTTATTAATTAAAAAGTTACCTTATTAATCAGTGTTCAAAAATAACAAGCATTCCTATACACTAACAATAGACAAGTGGAGAGCCAAATCACGAGTGAACTTCCATTCAGAATTGCTAACAAAGAGAATAAAATACTTGGGAATACAGCTAACAAGGAATGTGAAAGACCTCTTCAAGGAGAACTACAAATCATTGCTCAAGGAAATAAGAGAGGACACACACAAATGGAAGAACATTCTATCCTTGTGGATAGGAAGAATCAATATTGTGAAAATGGCATACTGCCCAAAATCATTTATAGATTCAATGCTATTTCTATCTAACTAGTAATTGACACTCTTCACACAATTACAAAAAACTACTTTAAAATCCATATGGGACCAAAAAAGAGCCCATTTGGTCAAGACAATCTGAAGCAAAAAGAACAAAGCTGGAGGCATCATGCCACTTGACTTCAAACTATACTACAAGGCTACAGTAACCAAAGCAGCAGGGTACTGATACCAAAACAGACACATAAACCAATGGAACAGAAGAGAGATCTCAGAAATAAGATTGCACATCTACAATCATCTGACCTTCGACAAACCTAACAAAAACAAGCAACAGGAAAAGGATTTAATAAATGGTACTGGGAAACCTGGCTAACCATATGCAGGAAACTGAAACTGGACCCCTTCATTACACCTTATACAAAAATTAAATCAAGATGGAATAAAGAGTTAAATGTTAGACCTAAAAACGCAAAAGCCCTACAAGAAAACCTAGGCAATATCATTCAGGAAATAAGCATGTGATTTCATAATGAAATCGCCAAAAGCAATTGCAACAAAAGCTAAAATTGACAAATGGGATTGAATTAAACTAAAGAGCTTCTCACAGCAAAAGAAACTATCATCAGAGTGAACAGGCAATCTACAGAATGAGAGAAAATTTTTGCAACCTACCCATCTGACAAAGGTCTAATATCCAGAATCTACAAGGAACTTAAACAAATTTACAAGAAAAAAACAAACAACCCCATCAAAAAGTAGGCAAGGGGGCCATGTACGGTGGCTCATGCCTATAATCCTAGCACTTTGGGAGACTGAGGTAGGCAGATCACCTGAGGTCAGGAGTTCAAGACCATCCTGGCCAACATGGTGAAACCCCATCTCTACTAAAAATATAAAAATTAGCCAGGTGTGGTGGCTGGTACCTGTAATCCCAGCTACTCAGGCGGCTGAGGCAGAAGAATTGCTTGAATCCAGGAGGCAGAGGTTGCAGTGAGTGGAGATCATACCACTGCACTCCAGCCTGGGCAACAGAGCGAGACTGTCTCAAAAAAAAAAATGAACAAAGGATATGAACAGACATTTCTCAAAGGCAAACATTTATGCAGCCAACAAATACATGAAAAAAGTTCAAAATCACTGATCATTAGAGAAATGAAAATCAAAACCACAATGAGATGCCATCTCACACAGTCAGAATGGTGATTATTAAAAAGTCAAGAAACAACAGATGCTGGTGAGGCTGCAGAAAAATAGGAATGCTTTTACACTGTTGGCAAGAAAGTAAATTAGTTAAACCATTATGGAAGTCAGTGTGGCAATTCCTCAAGGATCTAGAACCAGAAATACCATTTGACCCAGCAACCCCATTATTGTGTATATACACAAAGGAATATTAATCATTCTATTATAAAGATAACATGCACACATATGTTTATTGCAGCACTCTTTGCAATAGCAAAGACTTGGAACCAACACAAATGCCCATCAATGATAGACTGGATTTTAAAATATGTGGTACATATTACACCATGGAATACTATGTAGCCATAAAAAGGAATGAGTTCATGTCCTTTTCAGGGACTTAGATGAAGCTGGAAGCCATCATCCTCAGCAAATTATCATAGGAACAGAAAACCAAACACTGCATGTTCTTACTCATAAATGGGAGTTGAACAATGAGAACACATGGACACTGGGAGGGGAACAACACACACTGAGGCCTGTCAGGGGTGGAGGGGTAGGGAGAGCATCAGGACTAATAGCAAATGCATGTGGGGCTTAATACCTAGGTGATAGATTGATAGGTGCAGCAAACCACCTTGCCACATGTTTACCTATGTAACACACCTGCACGTTCTGCACATATATCCCATATCCTAATTTTTTAAAGTTGCCTTATTTATCTATTTATCATAGTCAAAGTGCTATGCTTATTCCTTTGCAAATGGTTTGCTTCATCGAAATAACTATAATAATAGCAAAATAATTTTTTGGAAAGCTTAGTGTAATTGTTTTGTGAAAATGAGCAAATATAAACAGAACTTAAATGGTTTAATAAGTGTTTCAGATATAGTGAATAAAAAACAAGGACTGAAGTTTATGGTATATTGAAGGAATGTGATGGTATAAAGATGTTCCAGGCATGTAATGAATAGCTGATTAAGGAATACAGAATTCCTTAATGGGGAGAAAGTGGAGTCTGTTGAACAAGATGGTAGTCATCTCACTGCAATACTTCCAGAAAGGATAAGAAATGACATTTATTGGCCGGGCGCGGTGGCTCAAGCCTGTAATCCCAGCACTTTGGGAGGCCGAGGCGGGTGGATCACGAGGTCAGGAGATCGAGACCATGCTGGCTAACATGGTGAAACCCCGTCTTCTACTAAAAATACAAAAAAAAAAACTAGCCGGGCGTGGTGGCGGGCGCCTGTAGTCCCAGCTACTCGGAGGCTGAGGCAGGAGAATGGTGTGAACCTGGGAGGCGGAGCTTGCAGTGAGCCGAGATCGCGCCACTGCACTCCAGCCTGGGTGACACAGCGCGAGACCCCGTCTCAAAAAAAAAAAAAAAAAAAAAAAAAAAAAAATTGACATTTATTGAACTTCTCATTTTCTGAGGGTTTAAATCACAGTGAATAAGTAAGTTTGGAAGGGGAACTAAGAAAAATTTCACTCCAGAGCTTGTGTTCCTTCTATTAAACTGCATTGCCAGGCAATGTAGAATGAATAGAAAAAGAATGAATGTTTAGATTACTAGAAATATCCAAGTCAGTTAAAGGGCTCGCTTCAGAATATAAAGTCAGAAAAGAGAGAAAATAATATTTTTGAGTTTTGTGTTTTCACAGGAAAATAATGATGAAGTGATATAGAAGCAAGGATGTCATGGTCCACAGCTTGTAATTCATTTTGCTAGTGTATGCTGGGGTGGATGGTGATGGGAGGCCATAGAGCAGAGAAAATAATAAAAGCAAACCTCCTGAAAACACAGAATGGGAAGATGTTAAAAGTAGAAATTTGATTTTAAGACAGAATTAGACCCAGGACACATGTAGGGTGTATTAAGATGCAGTAAACCAAGAAACATTTTTTTTTAAGTGACAAAGTTGAAAAGGACAATAACTGAGAAAAGCGACTTTATTTGTAAAATAAAAAGTCACTGTTGGCCTTTAGATAAGGAATCAAATGTCAAGATAGGATCACTCAAAAGAAATAATTAAAAAAAAAAAAACTAGTTGCAATTTGATGAAATGAATTGCTAGAACTAGACATTTCTTTCTCTTAACATACTGTAGCAGCTTCATGAAATTTTGGACCAGGGAGAGAGAACACCAAAAGTTGCTGACACATTGAATTGACACTATAAATATTTGTTGAATTGACTTCAATACAATTGAAATGTTAATGAAAAGTTTTAACAGCAGGTCATAACTTGTTCACTGTTTACTTCAGTAGAGGAAATTAATGATCCTGACCAGACATCCTTGTAAAAATATTAATGGTAAGGTACTATCAGAAAGAAACTGGGAGTCCCTATCTGCAAGATATTTTAGAGGGATATATCTAGTCCACATTAATGTCAATCTAGAAGTTACGGATTTATGAGATCTGGCTGACTGAAGAATGGAAGATAGTGATATAAGTGTAATCCTGTTGAATTAACAGAGTATACAAAGAAAAAAATTTAAAATCACAATGACTTTGTTTTGTGGTCAATGACTCAAAAAAACTCTTCTATTAATAGGAAATTGTAATTTGTTTCAGTGAGAGATAAAGGAACATTCTAAGAAGCTATCTGAGATGCTTTTGGTTCCTCCAGAAAAAGGTTTCTTTGCATCTGTTGCTTTCCTGTTTCATGTGTATCATTAGTGAAGTTTAGTGAGAGAATGTTCCTGAGACTGATTTGACAGCTAAACCTTGATAATAGCACAGGTGGTTACTGGGAGTCTTTCAAGACATTTAGTATTCATCTTTATTTATTTAGAATAAAGGCAGTGTTTGGTGTCATTAATATTACTGTTATACTGTTAAAATTATACTCGGGTCCCAAGTGAAGGCTTCTTTTTTTCTACCTCTTTCCATGCACTGAATAATTACCTTTCCACTGGCATTTCTTGTTTAAAAGTGCATGCCATATTTATATTTGGCTCAATTATTTTAGAATTACCTTGCACTTCCCATTAATTCAATAAATCTTATCCAAGTTAAAACTAAGCTCCACTGAATACCTAACATGTCTTTGGGGTCAGGGATATTTAATATGTGTGGTATTTTACACACATTATCAGAAATGAATATCAGAACACTTTGTTGAAGGGATGTTGAATGGGATATATATTTTAAAAAAACGAGAAAAAATTTAAATTACTCTCAGAAAATCTGAAACTTTTTTTTGTTGTTGTTGCTCTGTGGTAATATCTTCTCTCAATTTTTTGCAAGTGTTGGAAAATACGACACATAAAATAACAAAACTTCTGTGTTTGAGCCTGTAATCTCTGCCTTTTATTTCACGTCACCTCTTACAGTTTGCAGCATGCTTTTATTTTTATAATCTCTTTTTTTTATTCTGTCAAATAGGTCATTTTTGTTTTCTACTTTCGTCTCACCTACCAAATATCTTTAGAAAATTGTTGATTTAATCAAATACAGATTTGATATGTCTCTAAAGGCAAAAACAGGAAATATGTGCCTGAGGTTATGTGTGTAGTTCTTTATTTCCTCACTGATTTTGGTCCTTTTATAAGTCAAGATAACCTAATGATCTAACTGTTAAAAACACTGCACAGAGCTCAAATCTCAACAATTTGGGAATTAGGCTATGAGAACTTTTTCCATGACTTCTCATTCCAGGATCTATGCTTCAATCATATTTTTTTCCTATAAGAAAATAATGCTAACCACCGTGATATGGTTTGCATGTGTCCCTACCCAAATCTCATCTTGAATTGTAGTTCCTATAATCTTCACGTGTGGTGAGAGAGACCCAGTATGAGGTAATTGAATTATGGGGGTAGTTTCTTCTATATTATTATTGTGATAGTGAGCAAATTCTAATGAGATCTAATGATTTTATAAGGGGCTTCCCCCTTTGCTCAGTTCTCATTCTTATCCTTCCTGCTGCTATGTGAAGAAGGACATGTTTGCTGTTCCTTCTGCCATGATTATAAGTTTCCTGAGGCCTCCCCAGCCCTGTGGAACTATGAGTCAATTAAACCTCTTTCTTTCATAATTAACCCAGTCTCAGGCAGTTCTTTATAGCAGCGTGATAACAGACTAAAACACATTGCTTCATCAATTCGGTGATTTTCATGTAGTACCCAGTCATGTATTTAACTATTAACTCTGCCAGGTTGTTTGCTATGTGTTCAGAATAAAAAGAGATTTAATATTTTGATCTAATATGTTCTTATGTATATAACAGCTCATTTTAGAAATATACATTTACTTCTGCTTTCAAAAAACTGGATCAGGCCGGGCGCGGTGGCTCAAGCCTGTAATCCCAGCACTTTGGGAGGCCAAGACGGGCGGATCACGAGGTCAGGAAATCGAGACCATCCTGGCTAACAGGGTGAAACCCCGTCTCTACTTAAAAAAATAATAAAAAAAAACTAGCCGGGCGAGGTGGCGGCGCCTGTAGTCCCAGCTACTCGGGAGGCTGAGGCAGGAGAATGGCGGGAACCCGGGAGGCGGAGCTTGCTGTGAGCCGAGATCCGACCACTGCACTCCAGCCTGGGCTCAGGCATTTTTTTTTTTTTTTTTTGAGACAGAGTGCAGCCGAGATCCGACCACTGCACTCCGTCTCAAAAAAAAAAAAAAAAAAAAAACTGGATCAATTTGGGGTAAGCCAAAGCTTCCACAATGTAGGTTGCAGAATATCATTTAGTATTCTTGTTCTCAACTTTCAAACCTACATCCTCCCTCTCCTGTGGCCCATATATTCCTGTTCAATTTGTTTCTTCATTCAATTCAGAGAATAAACATGTGGCTTCTCTGGATTAAAGTTTTCCCATGTAAAAGATACAACTACCCAATCTACAGGCTTTCAAACCCTTTCCTTATTTTTACTACCCTTATTTTTACTATGATACCTCCAAATCTTTGTTCTCCTAGAAGCTTTTCTGGGTGGCTTTGATTTACTTTACATTTTCTTTACCCTTCCAAATACATGCCATATTGAACATCCTCCAGCCTTTAAAATTAGTATTAATTGATGCACATATTTGGAGTGGGGATTTAGTATAAAAATGTAGAGTTTCTGATTAAATATGGCCAATTGGCCATGCTTTAAAATAACTTCTTTTTTTCAAAACTCTATAGCATTGGCTTAGTTCAATAAAAATTTCAAAAGATCAAGATGAAAAGAATAGGGTAAGAAATATATATATATTTGTGTGTGTATATGTATATATGTGTATATATATGTAAAAACATAGTTTTAAGATGAAAATTAGACTCATATTGAATAATTAGGTTTTATTACATTTTACAAGTGTCAAAATTGCAAGGTAATATTTTTAATGTTGCAGGTATAGAAACTGGGTAATACCAAGCTTACATTACTTGCTTAAGGGTCTTCTGTTAATAAGAAAACCAGGTGGACCTCAAAACAAAATCTATTGACTCATATGATATTTTTCCCAATATAATACACAATCATGTCATCTGACTACATAAATCTAAATCACAAATAGCCTTATTCTTTCAGCAAGAAAGATGTTTTTTATGTACTTATTGTGTTTTGTATCCTGTGAAAAAAAGAAACAAAGAAAACATTGCTGAAACATATTGGGAAGTATTTCAGTACCAAAACACTGAAGGTATAGATGTATTATTCTTTGAATTAAAGTATCCATAACTGGTGAATGAGAAGAATTATAAAACATTTTGTCAAGTTCTTCTAAATCTCCAAACAAAATGGTAAGTCTCAAGGATGAATTTTGATTGCATATTGAATTTTAAAGTAAAATAAACTTTAATCAAAGCTTTTGCTTGAGATTGGGACTGGACTAGGTGGATGGCAACAAGAAATTATTTTGAACGTTTCAAAATTATTGCTAGAAAGTTATGCTATTTTCTGTTTAATTTAAAAATATTTGCTCGATAAGAATGATCTATGTATCAGTAGTTCCTATGATTCTCTATATCAGTGATATTTATGTTACTTAAAATGAGAAAAGAATTTATACAAATTTTTTTCTACTCAAGTCAGGTGCTCAGAATTGAGAAAATAAGTCTAGGATCTTTAAAATATATTGATCATAATTAAGGGAAATCACTGGAGAGAGGAAGCATGAATAAAAATGATAGATCTTGGGTTACAAATCAAACAATTTTAATTGTTTCCATATTTCCAAAATTGTTTGCTGTCAATTACAGAAATACATACACCATAGGAACATAGGAATCAGCAAGATAGAAATAACAGAATACTTTTAAAACAGTAAGAGCCTGAACATAGAAATGAGGGCCATGAAATTCTCTACAGCTTTATAACTTGGAGAGCAAAATCAACTTGTAGCTTTCTGGCAGCTGAAGTACAATTATGCTCAGTTACAACTTTCAAAACTTATAACTGGTGTTAGTTTTATGAACAAGTTTCAAAATTCATAACTCGTTCAAAAAATTAATATACCAGTACACTGAGGAATCATAAAGAGGGAAATGGTGCAATTCTGGCTTAAGTAAGGTAGAAATGCCAGCAGAAGGAAAAACAACACCATTGCCCAGAGATAAACAAGACAGTATTGAATTCACAAGGTTTCTCTAGAAGCCCATAAATAACTGAAATTACTTTCCCTTATAACTGAGTTGGTTTGCTCCAGGGCAAACTGCTCTTCTTGATAGTTTTCAGCAAATCAGTTTGCCCAGGGAGGGGAAAATAAAACAAAACAAATTATTACATGTTTTTCTTTTCCATTGACTTTTTTGTTCATTTGTAAATCTCTATTTCCCTTTGATGAAAGTCTGCATGCGACTAATTTCTCTTATGTATCACTAATTCAATTGTAGGTTTAACTAAATTAAATATCTATTTCTTCTTAATACTACTCGGAAAAATAAAAATTTTAGTTTTTATTGTCATCTGAGAAATCAGATCTTGAATTCTTCCTTAATAAAGAAGGCTCTTAGTGACTTTATAATACTCAACATTCCTACAACATACATAATAAAAATTTCTGTATGCAATTTACTATATTCCTCAAGTAGCTCATTTTTGCAACTACAAAATATATTTCCAAAAAGCAGTTCTATAGAGGAACAAGCTACTTGTGCTGCTGTTTGATAGTGTGATTTAACAATCAGATTTAGAATATCTTTACCAATAGCTCTAAAATTTTAATGTAAGTTAGATTCACTTTGACAGTTTTAAAGTGCAGATTATTCTCCCACAATCTCCAACCACAATTCTGCTTAGTAGGGTTGACATGTAATCCAGAAATATGACTGCTTAATAGCTAACAAGATGAATTTGATGCTTATGACCCAGGACAACACATTGAGAAACACTGATTGAGGTTTTTAAAAAAGTAGTTTGTACATCTCTAAGAAAACCTTTTGTACATGCGAGTTATCCTAGTTGAAAATTTTATTAAAATATGAATAGCAAAGAATTTGTGATTATATTCTCAAGCTTGGGTTGAGGTAATCTAAGTTTGTGTAAATACATTCTATGATGTTTGCATGATTGAGTAATGAGTCCCTTAACTATATAGATACATTCTGAGAAATGTGTCCTTAGGCAATTTTGTCATTGTGCAAACATCATTGCACGTACAAACCTAGGTGGTACAGCCTATTACCTACCTAGTGTACCAGTCTGTTTTCATGCAGCTGATAAAGACATACCCGACACTGGGAAGAAAAGAGGTTTAATTGAACTGACACTTCCACATGGCTAGGGAGGCCTCAGAATCATGGCGGCAGGTGAAAGGCCCTTCTTACATGGAGGTGGCAAGAGAAAATGAGGAAGAAGCAAAGGCAGGAACCCCTGATAAACCCATCAGATCTCATGAGACTTATTCACTATCAGGAGAATAGAACAGGAAAGACCAGACCTCATGATTCAATTCCCTCCCCCTGGGTCCCTCCCACAACATGTGAGAATTCAGGAAGATACAATTCAAGTTTGAGATTTGGTGGGGACACAGCCAAACCATATCACCTAGGTTACAGTGTGTAGTAGGCTGTACAATTTAGGTTTGTACATGCAATGATGTTCAAAAAAAAAAAATCATTGTATGTTTATACTTGCAGTAATGGTTTAGCCTATTGTTCCCAGGCTACAATCTGTAGAGAATGTTAATGTACTGCATACTGTAGGCAACTGTAACACAATGATAGGTATTTGTGTATTTAAATACATCTAAGCATACAAAAGGCACAGTAAGGATACGGTAAAAAAGACAGAAAAAAAGGCACATTTTCATAGTGCATTCTACTAGGCCAGTCTTGATTTGCTATAAAGAAATACTGGAGACTGAGTAATTGATAAAGAAAAGAGGTTTAATCGGCTCACAGCTTCTTCAGGCTGTGCAAGCATGGCACTGCCGTAGCTTGGTTTCTGGGGAGGCTTTGGGGAGCTTTTACTCAGGGAAGAAGGAGAACCTGGAGCTTGTGCATTACATGGTGAAAGCAAGAGCCAGAGAGAGAGTAGTAGATGGGGGAGGTGTCACACACTTTTAAATGACTGGACCCCATGTGAACTCAGAGCAAGAGCTCTCTTATCATCACAGGGAGAATGGCACAAGCCATTCGTAAGGGATCTGCCCCCACGTTCCAAATACCTCCCACCAGGCCCCACCTCCAACATTGAGGATTACAATTCAACATGAGATTTGGGTGGGGTATTCAAACCATATCAGGCACTTACCATGAAATATGCTTACAGGATTGGAAATTGCTCTGGGTAAGTCAATGAGTAAGAGGTGAGTGAATGTGATTGCATTACTGTATACTACAGTAGGCTTTATAAACACTGTACACATAGGCTATACTAAAGTTTACAAAAAGTTTATTCTTTCTTCAATAATAAATTAGCCTTAGCCTACTATAATTTTTTACTTTATAACATTTTTATTTTTTAAAATTTTGACTGTTTTATAATAACAATTAGCTTGAAACACAAACACATTGTACTGTTGTACAAAAATGTTTTCTTTCTTCATATTCTGGTTCTATAAGCTTCATTCTATTATTAAATTTAATTTAAAAATTTTCCAATTTGTAAATAGTTTTACTAAAAACCAAGACACACACATTAACCTGGGCCTACCCACTGTTGGATCATCAATATCACTATCTTCCCCTCCACATCTTGTCCCACTGGGAGGTCTTCAGGGACAGTGACGTACATGGAGCTGTCATCTCCTATGATCATAATGCCTTCTTGTAGAATGTCTACTGAAGGAACTGCCTCAGGCTGTTTCAGTTAACTTTTTAAATTTATAAGTGGAAGCATACATTCTAAAATAAGATAAAAGGGTAGTATAGTAAATACATAAACTAGTAACACAGTCATTTATGATGAAGTATTGTGTACTGTATATAATTGTATGTACTAGGCTTTTTACGACTAGCAATATAGCAGGTTTGTTTAATCAGCATCATCATAAACACATTAGTAATGCATTGCTCTATGAGGTTAGCAGGGCAACAGGAATTTTTCAGCTCCATTATAATCTTATGGGACCATCTTCCTGTAAGAGGTCCTTTGTTGACCAAAACATTGTTACATGCCATATGACTGTACTTACATTTACAATTGCATTGTAACAAACACATGAAATACCCAGAAATAACTTTAACAAAATTGTTACAATGTATACACATGGCTGACAGAAAGATCTAAATAAATTAAGATATATACCATAATCATGAATCATGAGAATTAATATTATTTAGTTTTTGGGTTTTTTTTTGAATTTTATTTAGGTAAAATTGACAAGGTATATTTAAGGTGTTCGGATGAAAAGAAAAACTAGGGGTGTGTTTTTCTTATTCTCAACACTCACATACTCAATACTTCTGTGACCCCAGATGTGTGATGGCTTTTCCTCATACACCAATCAATTATCCAGCAAATTCTTCAGCAAACCCCAGCTGGCTGTCCTCTAATTCAATTTAATTCTGATACTATTTACCTGGATAGAGCATCAGCTCTCTCAGGTTGAGGTCTCAGCAGCACAAGACTTTCCCCCAACTTCAGATGCTACTTGCAAGCACAGGCTAGGACCTGTGTCTCTGACCAACCAGCTAGAAATCAGGGTTCCCACAATCTCCTTATTGGGTTTCATTACCTTGCAACAGTTCTTCACAGAAAAATGTTGTACTTACGTATATTCATTTATTATAAAGGATATCACAAGATACAGATGGGCAGCATGATGGAAGAGATGCATAAAATGAGGTTATGAGGTTCTCATTAGAATGAGGCAAGTGGAAAGAGGGGTGGAGCTTCCATGCCCCCTTCAATTGTCAGCCTCCAGGAGCCTCCACGTGTTTAGCTCTTCAGAAGCTCTCTAACCTTGTCCCTTTGGAATTTTATGGAGGCTTTATTACATAAACATAGTTAATTAAATCATTGGTCTTTGGTGATCACAACTCAACCTTCAGCTCCCCCCTCCTCCTTAGAGGTTGGAAAATGGGGCTGAAAGTCTCTATTTTGTAATTCTGTCTTGCTCTTTCCAGTGACATGCCCTATTTTAAAGTTACCTAGAGGCTGCCAGCCATCAGTCATCTCATTAGCATGCAAAAGACACCCTAATCATGTAGGAGATCCCAAGAATTCTGTGAGTCACATGCTGAAAAGGATGAGAAAGACCAAGTGTATATCTCACACTATCACCCATATACAACTCGATGTTTGGATATATGTATACATTGTGAAATGATCACCACGGTTAATTACATTAATGTGTCCATTACCTCACATAGTTACCATTTTTTTGTAATGAAAATGCACAAGATCTACCCTTTTAGTAAATTTCAAATATACTATACAGTATTGTGACCTACAGCATAGTATAGTTATCAATACTGTTTAAATATCAATGCTCCCAAAATTGATGAAAATATCAAGCAATACTAATCAACATTTGTACAGTAAATGATTTTTCTTGCTTAAAGAGAGGTTTGATCTTTGTTTGGCTCCTGAAAAATAACTTCTAAGCCTTTGGAATGTCCTACCCAATAAAGGTATCTTTGTTTAGCTGCATGCTTATGGCCACACCAGATAGTCTATGTTAACAATGTGATTTATGTTGTATAGTGGAGGATCTTGAGTCATGTGTAATCAGCTTATCAGCTGGACATCTGAAGGAGTTGGAGGCTAAGGTCAGTAACATGGTGAGCAATAATTTCTATGTGATCGAATGCAATAACAACTCTAGACATCAAAGCTTGGCTGAGCTTTCTGGTTGGTGTAATGCATGCATATTGTCACCCATTCCTGCTTAGAGAAATAGATTCTGTACCCAAGACTCTGCTGGGAGAGCAGAAAGGGAAGCTTCATAGCTAGGTATTGCCTGGACTCTCCTCTATGTGCTTCCTCCCTCTGCTGCTTGCCATTTGTATCTTTTTTGCTGTAATAAATCATAACCATGAGTTGAACCTGAAAGCAGTCTTGGAGATGTGGGAACCTGGACTTAAAAGTGAGAGTGTTCTTGGAGACTGTACTAAGTTAAATAATGCCCCATAAAACTTCATGTCCACTTAGAACCTGTGAATATGACCTTATTTGGTAATAAGGTGTTGGGAAATACAATCAAGTTAAAATGAGTGAAACCTAAATCCATGCAACTGATGACCTCATAAGAAGAGGGAAATTTTGACACAGAGGCACAAACACACAGGAAGAATCCCATGTGAAAATGGAGGCAAAGACTGTAATGATGCATTGACAAGCCCAGAAGCTCCTAGGATTGCCTGTGATCACAAGAAACCAGGATAAGGCTAAGAAGTATAATTCTTAGAGCCTTCAGAAAGAGAATGGGGCTGTTGACACCTTAATTTTGCACTGACAGCCTCCAAAACTGGGAAAAAATAAATTTCTTTTAAACCATCCAATTTGTGGTTATTTATTATGATAGCACTGAAAAACTAATATGAATCTCAAATTTTGCAAAATTCCATAAGGAATTTTATAGAAACTGACTGATTCTAAAATATTCATGCAAAGCAAATAACCTAGAATAACCAAAAGAGTTTTGCAAAAGGAAGACCACAGCTAGGAGAGTTATACTGCTTTACTTGAAAGTATACTATAAAGCTACTTTTATCAAGACAGAATAGTATTAGCATAGAGATATACATGTAGATAAATGGGACAGAACAGAATTCATGAAAAGACCCACAGATATATAATCAATTGATTTTTTTTTAGCATGTTACCAAAAACAGGCAGGGGAGAAGAAAGATAGTATTTTAGCTTATAGCTCTGGAAAAACATAACCATTAGAAGGAAAATTGAATATCAGTTCTTTTTTTTCTTTTTTTTTTTTGAGACAGAGTCTCACTCTGTCACCCAGGCTGGAGTGCAGTGGCATAATCTCGGCTCACTGCAACCTCTGCCTCCTGGGTACAAGCAATTCTCCTGCCTCAGCCTCCTGTGTAGCTGGGATTACAGACGCGCGCCACCATGCCTGGCTAATTTTTGTATTTTTAGTAGAGTCGGAGTTTCACGATGTTGGTCAGGCTGGTCTCGAACTCCTGACCTCGTGATCCACCCATCTCAGCCTCTCAAAGTGCTGGGAATTACAGGCATGAGCCACTGTGCCCAGCCGTATCAATTCTTAAATAATAAACATTTACTTGACGTGAATTACAGAACTAAATGTAAACTGTTAACTTATAAAACTTATGATGAGGATAATACATAGGAGAAAAGCTATGTGTCCCTAGTAGGAAAAAATACAATACAAACACATGCAAAAATAAGTAGAAGTGTAAAAACTGATTTTATAAGAATTGAAAACATGTACTCTTTGACAGACATCTTTTAAAACAAAAAGAAAAGTCAGAAAAAAACAACTCAGTTCACGTATTTGGCAGGTTGATTTTGATCCAGAATATGCAAATATTCTTTACATCTCAATAATAAGATAACAAAAATTTTTAAAAAATACAAATAGTATAAAATGTAACATGAAATTTTGTGAAATAAGTCATATGCTATACATGAATTGCTAATAAGCACATATAAAAGTGCGAAGCTTTTTTTGTAATAAAATGCAAATTAACATCGCAGTGTGATACACTACACATCTATCAGAATGTCTGAACTTATTATTATTTTTTCTCATCCTATCCTATTTTATGGTGCTGTAAAATTCCTGAAATTAAAGAGTGATAGTGTTGTCAAGGAGACGGGGAACCACAACACTCAGACTTTGCAGGTGGTAATCTAAAGTGATATATCCACTGTAAAAACTGTAAGTTTCTCATCAATTAACACATATGCTAACTGTATTGCCAGTCATTCTACTGTGAGGTGCATGTACAAGTCTGCCCATGAATGTTCATAGCAGCTTCTTCTATAATAGCCTCAAACTGGAAAGAAACCAAATGTCTATCACCAGGGAAATGGACAAACACAATGTTGCATGAACATACATTGTAATGCTAATCAGCAGTAAAAAAAAAAAAAAAAAGAAAAAGAAAAAAGCTGCTGCATTTTTGCAACAACTTTGATTAATCTCAAAAAATAATTTTCCTGAGTCAAAGAAGCCAAAAAAGTACACAGTGTGTGACCCCATTTTTCTAAGATGCTAGAAAATGTAAACACATCCATAATTAATAAAGCCCATCAAGGTTTGCTTGGAGTAGAAGGAGTGGGTGGGACAGACTGCAAAGAAACATAAGCAAACATTTCATGGTGGTAGAAAGGTTCTCCATTTTGGTTGTGGTAGTGATGTCAGGTGTAAATAGATGTTAAAGTCTATTAAATTTTACGCTTTAAATGGGTGCAATTTGTTGTACATAAACTAGGTCTCAATAAAGTTTCTCTCTCCTAAAAAAGTACCTCCTTTGTCATAGCCCTACACAGAGGTGAACCCAAAGACAAAGTAAAGTGAAATCTTCCAAAAGGGCAGAAACATCTGCCTCATAGACAGTACATTAGGTTGTCCACACTGAGTGGAATGGAATAGGGTCTGAGTTTTGGATTTTAACACTTGGACAGTGACTAATGGCACAGATGCCTGAACTAGAGCTTGGATAGAACAAAATTATTTAATTGGTAACATAGACTCCTTGGGGAATGGTACAAAGGGTAATTGATTCTGATTATTTTGGAGGAAATTAACTTGGTATTACAAAATGGGGACAAGGAAAGCTATTTCTGGAAATTAGGGCATTCAACGAAATAACATTTAGTTCTCTCTCTTAATCAGCCTTGCAGCTATTCAGGGAACTCTTATTTAAGAAAAATGGATGAGGCTGGGTGCAGTGGCTCACTCTGTAATCCCAGCACTCTAGGAGGCCGAGGTGGGCGGATCACTTGAGGCCAGGAGATTGAGACCAGCCTGGCCAACATGTTGAAACCCCATCTCTACTAAAAATACAAAAATTAGCTGGGTGTCGTGGTGTGTGCCTGTAATCCCAGCTACTCGGGAGGCTGAGGCAGAGAATCACTTGAACCTGGGAGGCGGAGGCTGCAGTGAGCTGAGATCCCACTACTGCACTTCAGGTTGAGCAACAAAGCAAGACTCCATCTCAAAAAAAAGAAAAGAAAAGAAAGAAAAGAAAAAAGAAAAATGGGTGAATCTCAGTAACAACAGCAAGCATTGTGGCGTTCTAAGTGGTCCTCTTTTTATCTCCTTTTTCCCCCTTCATCGTAGCCTTAAAAAACAACAGTCTGTAAACAACTGAATAACAGCTACTGAAGAGGGGTAAGAAGTTGGGTCTGTTGTACTTGCCTGTTCCCAGAGAATCGTCATTGTTCAACCAGTCTGCTATATCCCCACACCCAACTTCAAAGTAGTCTTTATTATGTATGACTTGAAGCTTACCTAATGAGAATAAACTTTTCCAAGGGTGCATTTTCAAGAACAATCAAAGGAAATAGTTTAAGACTGTGAGTGTCCAAGGAAGGAAATGATGTTTGGAGACACCAAGAAGTTATAGAACTCACTTAAAATAAAAATCTAGTGAAATGAGATGTCTGTAGAACACTTCAGAATGCTCCAACATATTCTTGGAAATCTAAAATGCCGTATGCATAATTAGAGCTGTTCCCAGACTTGTGTGTATGCACAGGATAGAACTGAGAAGGCCCTAAGTTCTTGCTGACAAACCTTAGTGCTCTTTGCAAGCAGAAAGTGAAGGCTAAGTAAGACAAAGATGTAAACTGTCACTTGAGTACTGAAGGTATGCATCAATATGCCCAGAGACCCAGTCAACAAAGACTCAGAGACTTCTTGGTTTCTGGAATTTAAGGAAAGTCTATCCACTTAGTCTAACCACTAAGCTAGACAAGCAATGACTTCAATAATCAGGTAGGACAAAGAATCCACACTTTATAGAATTATTTTGTGGAAGTCACTAAACAACACCAATAAGTAGCAACAAAAACAAGACCTGGGGTGGTAGAGCATCTGTTTTCCAGAGTTGCCACAATATGTCTGTTAAAACGTCAAATTTTCTAACAAAATTTAAGAGACATTCAAAAAATAATGAAGACGTGACTCATAGCTACAGGTGTGGGGGGCAGTTAATAGAAACTATTTTGAAGAAGTTTAGATATTAGAATGACTACGCAAAAACTTTAAAATCAGCTATTTCAGTATATTCAAGAAACTGAAGGAAACTGTGTTCAAATAACTAAAGGAAAGCATAAGAACAATGCCTCACCAAATAGAGAATACCAATAAAAACATATACATAAAAAATCAACTCAAAATTCTGTACTCAAAACTTACAAAAACTTTCGTGAAAAGTTCAGTAGAAGAACTCAACAGCATATTTGAGACAGAAGAAAGAATTCACAAAATTGAAGCTTGGTCCATTAAGATGTAGTAGTCTGAGGAAGTAGTAGTCTGAGGAAGAGAGAGAAGAAAAAAACAATAAAGAAAAATGAACAAAGCCTTAGGGACCTGTGTGATTCAACAAGCATACCATCAGATGAATGATGGAGTGCCAGAGGAAAGTATAAAAAGAAATGGGTAGAAAGAATATTTGAAGATATAATGGTAGAAACACATAAATTTTTTATCAAAAAATTAACCTATACATCCACGAATCTCAACAAACTAAATAGGATTAACTCAAGCAGACACACACCAGACACATCAAAATGACACTATTAAAAGGCAAAGAAACAATCTTGAGCGCAACAAGAGAGAAGTAGCTCATCACATACACAAAAACCCTCAATAGGATGAATAGGCAATTTATTAGAAGACACCTGGAGGCCTAAGCCAGTGAGAGGACATATTCAAGGGCTAGAAGAAAAAAAGTCAACCAAAGATTCTATAACCAGCAAAATTACCCTTCAGAAATGAAGAAGCCTTTTAATACAGTCTCATAGAAGCAATTAAGAAGTAACTTGTTACTAAGCAGAACTGCTCTATAAGAAATATGAAAGGAAGTCCTTCAGGCTGAATAGAAAGGACATTAGAGAGTAACCCAAATGCATAGGAAGATAGAAAGAGCACCGGTGAAAGTACCTACGTAGGTAAAGTAAATATAAAATACATAAATATATTTTTTGTTTATATCTCTTTTTTCTCTTTTCTGATATAAAAATGCAACTCTTTAAGTAAATAATTATAAATCCGTGTTGATGAGACTACAATCTATAAGGAAGCAATTTTTATAATAATAGCACAAAATGAAAGGAGGAAATGGAGGAAATGTTTTGTATAATACTGAAAATAAATTAGTATTACTCTGTATTATACTGATATAAAATAAGGGAATAATGATAATTCCGATGGCAATCACTAGGGGGAACAATATCAATAGGTATTTATAGACAGATAGATATGGATAGACAGATATAAAATCAATGATTAGGAAAGGTAAGTAATTACACTGAGATATAACTTCATGCACACTAAGATGGGTATTAAAACAAAGACAGGCAATAACCAATTTTGAAGAGCATGTGCATAAACTGAAATTTCATACATTGCTGATGGGAATGTAAAATGGTACAGCTTCTTTGGAAAACAATTTGATAGTCCACCAAAATATTAAGCCTAGAGTTATCATATGACCCAGCAATTCCACTCTTAGGAGTGGAACCCTAAGGGAAATGAAAACGAAAGCCTGCATAAAAACATACACATTAATGTACACAGTAGCATTATTCACAATAACTAAAAAATAGGAACAACTGAGGCTGTATGCAATTTATTTGCTGAGTCCATGAACAAGTTCAGTGCTTTGAGGAGAGAGCAATTGTAGGAATGGTAGGGTTTGAATATCTGTTTCCCCTTCAAAATTCATTGAAACTTGAATTCCCAATATAATAATATTAAAAGGTAGGCCCTTGAGGAGGCAAACAGGCCATGAGGGTGAAGCCCTCATAAATAAGGTTAATGTCATATGTAAAGACTGGAGGGAACTAGCTAAGCCCTCGTGCCCTTCCATCTCTGTTGTGTGATGACCTAGTGTTTGTCCCCTCTGGAGGATGCAGCAACAAGGTGCCAACTTGGAAACATAGATCAGGTCCTCATCAGACACAAAACTTGCTAGTGCCTTCATCTTCGATTTGCAGTCTCCAGAACTGTAAGATAGAAATCTTTGTTCTTGGTGAATTACCCAGCCTCAGGTATTTTGTTACAGCAGCTGGAATGGATTAAGACAAGAACACCCAGCTACTCGGGAGGCTGAGCCAGGAGAATCACTTGAACCAGGGAGGCAGAGGTTGCATTGAGCTGAGATTGCACCACAGCACTCCAACCTGGGCAACAGAAAGAGACTCTGTCTCACACACACACACAAAAAAAACAAAGTTGAAAATGCTATTTTCATAGTCTTATTAAAATAGTCTGTGCTCATTAAGATTTTTAATTTTAAAGTACGTAACTGACAGAGATTTCATATGCTTAATGTGTGCAACATGATAATTTGATATACATATACATGGTGTAATGTGTATCACAAACACGTTGATCACCAATCATGCTGTATATTACAGCCGGAGAATTTGTTTAGCTTCCATAGTGTTTTTCATAATGACTGGAATAGTTTACACTGTCATTAGCAGTGTACAAGGATTCCCTTTTCTCCATACCCTCACCAACACTTGTACTCACATGTTATTTTTATAATAGCCCTCCTACCAGGTGTGAGATGATACCTCATTGTGATTTGTTTTGCATTTCTCTGAATGTTAATGATGTTGAGCATCTTTACACTTACATATTGACTATTTGCATGTCTTCTTTGGAAAAATGTCTATTCCTGTTCTTTGCCCATTTTTTAATTGGGAAAATTATTTGTGATTTTTTTCTTTCTTTTATTTTTTTATTTTGTTATGTTTTTACTATCAAATTGTGTATATATTATACATTATATATTTTGGATATTACCTCTTTAATAGAGAGATGGTTTGCAAATACTTTCTCTCATTTTATAGGTTGACAGGCTGTGCTCTTTGATTCACAGGTGAACAACTATTATCTAGAATGGTAGATTTCAACATTGCTTCTACTTATTTTGGGGAAAGAGAGCTTCCTGGTCTCGCTTGGCCTCTGGGGCACCAGCTGCTATATGCCATGAATCAGGACTGGAGCAACAAGCAGAATAAAATTTGTCTTTGAGTGTATCTGAAACACCCTCTGCAGATGTCCAGAAATCTCTTAGGGATGATTTGTAGAGAACCAAAATACTTTTGTCAATGATTAGGGATGACACATCAGCAGCATGTAAATGTTATAAAATGCTACCATATATACCTAAGGATTTGAAGTATGTTTAAAATACATACGAAGAAATTCTGGCCAGGGGCAGTGGCTCACGCCTGTAATCCCAACACTTTGGGATACTGAGGCAAGTGAATCCCTTGAGCCCAGGAGTTTGAGACCAGCCTGGGTAACACGGTAAAACCCCATCTCTACAGAAAATGCCCACCCTCACCAAAAAAAAAAATTAGCTGGCATGGTGGTGTGTGCCTGTGTTCCCTAGTCCCAGCTAAACAGAAGGCTGAGGTAGGAGGATCGCTTCAGCTGGGGAGGTCAAGGTTGCAGTGAGCCATGATCATGCCATTGCACTCCAGACTGGGTGACAGAGCAAGGCCCTATCTCAGAAAAAAAAACAGAGAGAGATAGAGGGGAAAAAAAAAAGTTAACTATGATACGATATCTCCAATGCTGACTTCAACTGTCAAAAAATATGATAATCCAAAGAGTAAATAAATTTGTTGTTCTATTTTGTAGTTACTCAATATATTCAGTCTGTTAAAAGAACACATGTAAGAGAAGTCCTCCAATTATTGTAAGTATTAAAATAGGCCCCAAACATGGAAGCTTTTCCTATATTCTGACTTTATGATCTATCATAAAGATACGGTAAATGTATCACAGATGTACATACTAAATGACTGAATAAGATGAATGCTTCATACATATTTATGGACAAACTCCAAAAACCTTTTGAAATTTTTCCACATCTGGAGTTAAAACAAAAACCTCAAAAAAATGTTATTCCTAAAAGCAAATTCAATGGTTACTGAAATATATGATAGTTGACTAAAATTACTGCTTTAAAGTTACCTTATAGTTTTATCTCAAGATAGACACAAAGAGCTAAGTACTTACTTCTTTTTCCTATAAAATCATAAAACTCTATCATCACTTTATTTCTAATAATTTTCTGACAGTAAAAGGCAGAAAGGAAATTGCACTATACTACCCTAACATCAGTGTTCAGGGACACTGAGAAATTTTAGTACTTATAAACCAAATTCTAGGATTAAAGAGGTCAGAGGGAGCAAAGTGTTTTATACTCTACCTTATACCTCTCATTTCAAGTACCTCAGAAAATAAAAACTATCTTGGAAGTAGCTATAAAATGTGAATTTTAGAAGGCATCAACACAAAATTTTATTTTTAATTTGCTTACTTCAAGCAAAAATTCTCTTGCAAAAATTCAAGCAAAAAGTCTCTTCATTTATATCACCTCTTCAATAGGTGATTAAGAAATCTAACATATATTTCACTCCTTTATAATGTTCTCATTTGCTTTATGATTGATTATTCAAATATTTTGCCTTCTATTTATATTAAACATATTTTGATATAATTGACATATATTTTGCTATTAAAATAGTTAATATGGTTTTAATATGAAATGTGGTAAATAAAAACAAAGGCTCTCAGCTAAATTATACATCAACCTTCATCAATTTTTCTTAAGTAATCTATTTAGTAATGATACATAATTTAAGCTAAACTTCATTTAATCTATTTCTTCCCCCAAACCCTTGAGAAAGTCTTCAGTGCTTACTATGTTAAGGACAAAGTCCTTGGGTAGGCATTTTATTTCTTCTACATTTCTCCTTCTTTCTCTCTTTCTCTCTCTCTCATTCTTTCTGTACTATGCTTTCTTGCTTGCATTTAGCTAAAATATTTTTCAACTTTTCTCTTCCGCATTAATCTCTTGTTTTGAGAAGACACTTTTCATACTCATCATAAATGTCATCTGTTTTATATATTGTATGTATAAATTCCTGATTATATGACTAATACGTGCTCATATTAAGTAATGTTAAATATACAAAATGAACAGGACAATCTATCATAACGTCAACAGCCAGTTACAATTCATATGTACATACACAGAGATATATAATAATTTTCTGACAGCTAAAAGGGCAAAGGAATAACATGCTATTTTATTTTTTAATTGCTGCTATAACAAATTATTATAATATTTCTGGCTTAAAACAACAACAAAGTATTATCATATAGTTCTGGTGGTCAGAAATAAAAAAATCCAAGAGGTCTTATGGGCTAAAATCAAGATGCTGGCAGGGCTGTCTTCCTTCTGGAAGCTCTAAGGAAATAATAATTTTCCTTGCTTTTCACACATCTAGAGGCTGCCTGTGTTCCTTGGCCTGTGTCCTTTTTACATCTTCAAAGGCAGCAATCTCACTACTTTACCTAACGCTATGATTATCGCATCTCCTCTCTGACTCTGATTTTCCTGCTCCTCTCTTCCATTTTTTAAGGGTCTTTGTTACATTGGGACCAGTGAGGTAATCCAGGATGATCTCCCAGTCTGGAATGTGCTTCTGCAAAATTCCTTTTGAATATAAGGTAATATATTCACAGTTTCCAGAGAGTAGGATGTATATATCATTAAAGATCACTATTCTGCTTACATTATGCACAAAAAAGTAGCCCATAGAATTAATTAGCGAAGAGCTGACACTGGAGCCTCTAATCAAATTAATTTTTGTTTTGCTTGTGTTTTTAAGCCAATATTTGTTGATTTCTGTCATCTGCAGCAAAGAATCTCAACTGATTGGAGTGCTTCTTAGCCTGGTATGAATCCCATTCTTTATCCCTAAATTTTTTGTACAATTGTGTACACACCAAAGTTGTATCAGTGGTACTTAGGGAATCCAAATAAGGAGAGCTTGTAAACAATCATATGGGGAGCGGTATATAGCCAACAAGGGTGGCGATGAACAGATGTGATTAAGATTTAGGGAAGAGGCCTGGTGAGGTGGCTCACACCTATAATCCCAGCACTTTGGGAGACCAAGGAGGGTGGATCACCTCAGGTCAGGAGTTTGAGATCAGCCTGGTCAATATGGTGAAACTCTGTCTCTACTAGAAATACAAAAATTAACCAGGTGTGGTGGCGGACGCCTGTAATCTCAGCTATTCGGGAGGCTAAGGCATGAGAATCACTTGTGTCATGTGCGTCCCTGTGAAGAGACCACCAAACAGGCTTTGTGTGAGCAATAAAGCTTTTTAATAACCTGGCTGCAGGCGGGCTGAGGCTGAAAAGGGAGTCAGTGAAGGGAGATAAGGGTGGGGCCGTTTTATAGGATTTGGGTAGGTAAAGGAAGATTACAATGAAATGGGGATTGTTCTCTGGCGGTCAGGAGTGGGGGTTACAAGGTGCTCAGTAGGGGAGCTTTTTGAGCCAGGATGAGCCAGGAAAAGGAATTTCACAAGATAGTGTCATCGCTTAAGGCAAAGACCAGCCATTTTCACTTCTTTTGTAGTGGAATGTCATCAGTTAAGGCGGGGCCAGGCCTTTTTCACTTCTTTTGTGATTCTTAAGTTACTTCAGGCCATCTGGGCGTATGCCTGCAAGTCACAGGGGATGTGGATGTGCAAGTCACAGGGGATGCGATGGCTTGGCTTGGGCTCAGAGGCCCGACAACTTGAACCCAGGAGGCGGAGGTGGCAGTAAGCTGAGCTCGCGCCACTGCACTCCAGCCTGGGCGACAAGAGGGAAACTCCATTGCTAAAACAAAACAAAACAAAACAAAAAAACAAGAAAGGGAAGAAGGAGGAAGGGAAGGAGGGAGGATGGGAAGGAGCGAGGAAGAAAGAAAAAGAAAGAGGAAGGGAAGAAGAAGAAAGATTAGGATCAAACCTTAGATCAAGAATTCTTAAAATTATTAGGTAAAAACCAGAACTCCCTGCATAAATACTTGTGGTCTGGATTGGAGTTGTTTCTCCTGCCTTCCTCTCTTTCACCCTCTCTCTCAGTGTCATCTATCTATCTTTTTATCTAGTATCTGTCTCTCCTGTATATATTTATACACGTACTGAGAGACAAATCTTATTCAGAAATAAAACCACTCAGAAACATTCAAAGAGAAGCTTTATCTGCTCCAAGTTTTCTCAAAAATACACACAAGCACAAGTGCATAAAATGTCTTCTGCCTAAAAAGTAGTGATATTAATTTGCTCTTTGAGAAAGAAAAATGTGAAAATGAGAATAAGAGCATCTTTTTAAAGAAAGGATTCAGTTTTAATTAAAAGATAAAGCTATTCACTTGGGCGTAAGACTGTTATTTATTCATATACTGTGCTGTCAAGGAAAATAGAATTTATGGTTAGTAAAATAAATTTACTGTATTCCTACATTTTCCTATTTATATGTTTAGGTTGTTTAGGTGCTTTGAAAATTTAACATAACACAAATTCTAGTTATTATTTGTGTATGTGAATTTGTGTCTAACTATATCTTTGGTAGTGTTTTCTAGCAGTGATGTGGTTTCACGCACTGTATTGCGGGACTCTTTTTCAGGTGCAAGAGTGAAGGAAGCAAGATGGGTACAGCAAATAGGTACACACTGAGAGATAATGTGGTCTCAGAGAAATCAGCCTTGTCTTCATCTGCAGGATAATCTGGAACATAAATCTCACCACAAAGTTGCCTTCACGTTGAGGCATTGTGGCCAGACTTCTGTATTTCCATATAATTAAATATTGAAAGCAGTACGCCCATGGCATGGGAAGGAGCTCTCCTGGGTAAGGAAGCTCTTTTCAACCAAGGACTGTGGTCCTGATGAAGGGGATAGTTGTGAGCCTGTTAGCAGCCGGCACTAACAGCAGCTGCAGAATGGGTGAGTTACCAGAGCAGGCATTGACTTCAGCTCACCCCTCACCCCACTGAGAATCACTTTGTTCTCACTTTATGTTTTTTTTTTTTTTTTTTTTTTGAGACAGAGTCTCGCGCTGTGTCACCCAGGCTGGAGTGCAGTGGCGCGATCTCGGCTCACTGCAAGCTCCGCCTCCCAGGTTCACGCCATTCTCCTGCCTCAGCCTCCGAGTAGCTGGGACTACAGGCGCCCGCCACCACGCCCGGCTAGTTTTTTGTATTTTTAGTAGAGACGGGGTTTCACCATGTTAGCCAGGATGGTCTCGATCTCCTGACCTCGTGATCCACCCGCCTCGGCCTCCCAAAGTGCTGGGATTATAGGCTTGAGCCACCGCGCCCGGCCTCTCACTTTATGTTCATTGGATCCGGACACAGCTACTCCAGGATTCTAAATCACCAGAATTCCTAGGAAGAATTAAAAGGGGAAGGTTAATGCAATGAACTACAGCCCCTAGTGCTGCAGTCTGTCCTGAGGACTAAACTGATACTCATCTCCCTTCTCTACCACAGTTAAATGACACTGATCTTTGCTAGCACTTCTGTCGGTTGAGGTGGCTTGTGGGTGAAGATTCATAGATACTATGGCCTATCAACCATCTACTATCATAGATTCCTGGATACTGTGACCTTATGAAGTTGCGGTTGTTCCACTTTCATACTGAGAATAAGAACTGAGCATGGGATTATCAAGAAACTGTGCAGTAGATCACCCGATTACCAAACACTGTCCATCTTATGTAGCAGCCATCACCTGCCAGGTAAGAGGCAGACATGGCAGTGAGCCGAGATCGTGCCACTGCACTCCAACCTGGGTGACCACCTTCCTGTCCATCTTATGTAGTAGCCATCTTACCTGCCAGGACCAATTACCCTGGCTGTTTTACTAATTCCTTTTTATACCTGCTAGATCATTGGCATGAAGAGTTCAAGGAGAACACTTGGCAACTGTAGCTCTAAGTATAATGAGATTCTTATTGTGTTCCCTGTAGGAAAGTGAAGCATAAATTCTGCATGTAGAAATGATGGAGAGCAGTGCCTGGCTACCTCCACTCCTGGATCCTGAATCCACACATTTCTACCTGCTGGAGACAGCACCTCATCACCATCGTTTTAGGACTGTATAGAAGCATGAAGCATAGCTTCCCATTAAATGTGGATATGATTAATGTGCATATGACGGAATCCATGTATCTGCATCCTTAAAGTCTTTGAGAGTGGCACTAAGTTCTGCTATTCCTCTGGGATGAAATATTGTTTTTAATTTACTCTCTTGGCCAGGGGCTGTAATGGCATGGTGTGAAAATTTCAGGGACTTCCATTTGGCCTCTGCTATGACAATCACTCTTACTCGAAAGATCAAGGAATCAATGTGAAGAATAGATTAACTGCTAAACATACCCGTTTTGATTTTATTTTCAGTCAGAAAAATAACCACTGTGTTAGTTCCTGGCCTCAGTGAACGGTGCTGAGATGGAACTGAATCAAGGCGCCGTGAATTAGCTGAGTTCCATATGTCACTCCACTAAGCGGAAGGTCATGGTGGTGACTGGGATAACTGGGTTTTAGAAAGAAATTCAGAACACATGACTACTAGTCCCTATTATAAATTTTGCATGTTGCTCTTTTTATAGAGTATGGTTATTTGAGCAGATGATTGTGATGCTTTTGGAGAGACTGGGAAAATATCTAGTGCATATATTTGCCAGGCTATCACAATGGCCTTCCTCAGAGAAACAGCCGCTCCTTCAGTAGTAGAAATGATGATGCTCAAATAGTTTTATTGTTTTTGTTGTGGTGTTTAAAAGAGCAACACATACACAACACACACAGACACACACAAGTGCACAAAACTTATTACCTCAAATCTTTATTAAAATGTTGCAATATGAGAAAAGTTCTAATTAGAACTCAAATCTGAAAAGTAGAAGGGAATATAAAGATTTTATACTGATTGGGATAATCACTGAAATTCAGGCTATTCCAGGAATTGCTCACAAAGCTCATTATGCCAACATTGACTTTACAATAATTGTCCAGAAGTCAAATCCACTTTTCAAATTTAAAATCTTTCTTTGTTTTATATCACAACATACTTATTTATACTTTGAATTGGCCAATGATTATTTACTTCTCACTTCTTATACACCAAAATTTTTTAGGTACAAGGAAGAAAGGGAAAAGCAAACAAACTTTTTTTTTTTTTTTTGAGATGGAATCTCGCTCTGTTGCCCAGGCTGGAATGCAGTGGCATAAATCATAGCTCAGTGCAGCCTTAAACTCCTGGATTGAGGTGATCCTCCTCCCTCAGCTTTGTGAGTAGCTGGGTCTACAGGCACATGCCACCAATTTGACTAATTGGTTTTCTTCTTTGTAGAGACAGAGTCTCACTTTGTTGCCCAGGGTGGTCTTGCACTCCTAGGCTCAAGCAATCCTCCCAACATACTAGCATTGCAGGCATTAGCCACTGCACCCAGCACCAAATTCTTGACCTAGAGCAGTTTAATCAATATATTACACTATTTGTGGATCCAGATGTATTGTATTGAACTTATAAAAATATCATTGTCAATTAATTTCAACAAATACTGTCTTAATTTAATTTAATCTAGGAGAGCTAAATAATTAAACATGAGGCCAAAGTACATAAGAAAGCAGCAGCCTTTTATTGCAAATATGCACACACTCTCCGAGGAGGTTCTCCGGTCCTCAGGTATGGGGCCAGGGAAGTCGCGCTGGCGCTCTGGGGTAAGGTTCTGGGGTCCACAAGTAGGAGGAGCCGAAGAAGTCACGCTGGCTCCTGCCGGAGGAGGACTTTTATGCATTGGTACTGGAAAGGGGAGGGCAGTGGGCGGGATAAGGGTGTGATAGGGGCTTCTCCATAGGCGTGGCAGGGTAAGTTTCGATCTCTTCGGATTGACGTCACCTGGCGCATGCTCGGTTGTCCTGCACTTTCCCCAGCGTGGGAAAGTTGGTGATGAAGAACCCGGAAGCAATGGGGACTGTGCCATCTTGTTCACCTTCCTCCATTTTGGTCCCTTCTCCCTCACCCAAACAAATACTAACATAAAGTAGCTATCTAATGTAAATTCAAAGACTATACAAGGCCAGGAAAAGAATCAGTGAACTTAAAAATAGGTCAATATAAACTTCCCATATCAAAATACAAAAAAAAAAAAATTAAAAATACAGAATGCAAAATCCAAGAATGGGACAATTTCAAAAGGTCAACATATATGTACTAGAATGCCAGAAGGAGAAAAAAAAAAGAGAGTGGAGGAAAATAAATATTTGAAAATATAGTGGCTTAAACGTTCTAAAATTAATGACACTCACCAAGCCACAGGTCTGGGAAACTCACATCATCAACATAAAAACAAACAAAAATTTTTTGAAAATAAAATCATATAAATACCTAGACATATCATAATCAAATTACAGAAAACCAATGATGAAAAGAAAGTATTTTTTATAATGGAGATTCAGGACAGTTTTACTACAGAGGAATAAGGACAGGAGTTACTGTGGACTTCTCATCGGAATCACATTAGCAAGAAAACAGTAAAATAGGCCGTGTGCAGAGGTTCACGCCTGTAATCCCAGCACTCTGGGAGGCCGAGGCTGGCGAATCACAAGGTCAGGAGATGGAGACCATCCTGGCTAACACGGTGAAACCCCGTCTCTACTAAAAATACAAAAAATTAGCCCGGCGTGGTCGCGGGCACCTGTAGTCCCAGCTACTCAACAGGCTGAGGCAGGAGAATGGCATGAACCCGGGAGGCGGAGCTTGCAGTGAGCGGTGATCGCGTCACCGCACTCCAGCCTGGGCGACAGAGCGAGACTCCGTGTCAAAAAAAAAAAAAAAAAAAAAAAAAAGAATACAGTAAAATATTTTAAGATGTGGGAAAAAGAACAAAACACTGATCAAGAATTCTATGATTCTCTGATGAATAAATAAAGATTATCTCAGATAATATAAACAGAAGTTATGCATCAGTAGCAAATCAGCCTTGCAGGATGTGCTAAAAGAAGTTTTTCAGGGAAAAGAAAAATTACACAGGTCAAAAAAATTAAAAAGTTATAAGAAAGGAAGACCACTGATTACAAAATAATGAAAGAATAATAAGGTGTTTTAAATTTTTTTTAATTGATCAAAAATGTAACTGATTTTAAAAATTTCATTTAATTTTAAGTTCTAAGATACATGTGCAGGACGTGCACATTTGTTACATAGGTAAATGTGTGTCATGGTGTTTTGCTGCACCTATCAATCCATCACCTAGGTATTAGGCCCCGCATGCGTTAGGTATCTATCCTGATGCTCTCCCTCCTCCTACTGTCCTCCGACGCGTCTCAGTGTGTGAAAAACATAACTGATTTTTGAAATAATAATTATAACAAGGTATTGGGAAGTTATATATTGTACGGATAAGTTTTATGAGTCACCGTAATATCACAAGGCATAAGAGGGAGGAATTGTATACCTGGCCTTGACGTGAATGAACTGGCAGTGTTATTTAAAAGTAGACTTAGTTAAAATGTATAGTGTGAACTAAAGCAACAACTGAAAAAACTTAAAAGAAGAATTAATATACTAAGAGAGGAGATAAAATGGAATTATAAAATACTCAAAATCAGAGGAGGTAGGGGAAAGAGGCAGAGAAAAAAATACAACAGAAAACAGTTTCAAACATGTAGATATTAAAATAACTATCAATATGCACATCATATTTTAATAGTCGAGTTTCTTTCACTTTTAGAAAAGAAATGTGGGGCGCTTCATGTACTTACTTCCCAGAATAGCAACATAATTGGTGAAAATTATTATAAACAAAAAGACAACCATTTAAAGTGTCTGGAAATTGTCACTAGGACGTTTGTGACAGCAAATGAAGAAACATTTATTCAACAAAACTTACTAAAACTCAGTAAGAAAATATCAAGTCTGTGGAATGTGAGTCATAACACTTTCCTTTCCTTCTCCACCCATCTTATGCTGATGAAGGCTTTATTCCACGTGGGAGTGACTGAGACAGGATCCTTCTTCCTTGAGGTGCTAATCAAGGAATATACTGTCTCGCCAGGAAGGAAAAGCTGCCAGCCTATCTCATCTATCCCAACTCCAAGTTAGTGTAGTAGAGAGGTTGGGGTGTCCTTGTTCTCACAGCTTTTACTCACAGGGCATAGTGTCTAGCCCACATGCAGAAGGCTGAGAATATCTGGGTCGCAATAGTGCTCATCTCAGCACACTCACAGAGTAGAAGTTACATGTAGGGGAGAAAAACTGAGAAGACCAGAGGCCACTATTGCCTCCTGAATATTCCCAGGGTTTATTTCCAAAGTGGGTGCAGCCTATCAGAATGGAGAGCTTCAAAGCTCTTCACAAAGGAATTGGCTCTATTTAAACACAGGAATCCAAACCATGGGAATAAGATCACAAAGGAGGCAGATGGTAGTAAATCTGTATTAAGATAAGAACATAACAATAGGTGGTAACCTGAATGCATGGGAACAAATGAAGATGACCTGTAATGATAAAGAATAATTCTAATTGTCTTTGTCCATTTGTTTTGCTATGAAGGAATACCTGAGGCTGAGTGATTTATAAAGAAAAAATGTTTATTTGGCTCACAGGTCTGCAGGTTTTATGAGAAGCATACAGCTGCTATCTCCATCGGGTAAAGATATCAGGCTGCTTTCACTCATGGGGGAAGGTAAACAGGAGGCAGTGTATGCAGAGATCACATGGTGAGTGGATGTAAGGCTTGAGGGAGGTGTCAGGCTCTTTTTAACAACCAGCTTTCATGGGAATCAATAGAGCAGAAACTCACTCATTTCTGTAAGGACTGCGCCAAGCCATTCACAAGGGATCTAACCCCTCAAAGGCTTTCCATTAGGCCCCACCTCCAACGTGGATTATCAGATTTCAACCTGAGGTTTGGGGGACCAACAAGCAAACTATAGCAATAATATAACACATTGATATGGTTTGGCTCTATGTCCCCCTTCAGTTCTCATCTTGAATGGCACTCACCTAATTCCCTTGCATTGTGGGAAGGACTCAGTGGGAGATAATGGAATCATGGGGGCGGTTTCTCCCATACTGTTCTCACCATAGCGACTAAGTCTTATGAGAGCTGATGATTTGATAGCAGGGGGACTCATTTCACCTGACTCTTATTCTTTCTCTTTCCCAGTGGCATGCCTTTCACATTCCGCCATGATTGTGAGGCCTCCCCAGCCACATGGAACTGAGAGTCAAATGAAACCTCTTTTGTAAATTACCCAGTCCCGGGTATGTCTTTATCAGCAGTATGAAAACAGACTAATACAGTAAATTGGTACCAGTAGAGTGGGGCATTGCTGAAAAGATATCCAAAAATGTGGAAGCAACTTTGAAACTGGGTAATAGGCAGAGGTTGGAACAATTTGGAGGACTGAGAAGAAAGGAAAATGTGGGAAAGTTTGGAACTCTCTGGAGACTTACTGAATGGCTTTGACCAAAATGCTGATAATGATATGGACAATGAAATCCAGGCTGAGATGGCCTCAGCAGATATGAGAAACTTGTTGGGAATTGGAGCAAGGGTGAATCTTGTTATGTTTTAGCCGAGAGACTGGAGGCATTTTGCCCCTGCCCTAGAGGTTTGTGGAACTATGAACTTGAGAGAGATGATTTAGGGTATCTGGGGGAAGAAATTTCTAAGCAGCAAAGAATTCAAGAGGTGACTTCGGTGCTGTGCTAGTTTTAAAAGGGAAACACAGCATAAATGTTAGGAAAACTTGTAGCCTGACAATGCAATAGAAAAGAAAATTCCATTTTCTGAGGAGAAATACAAGCTGGGTGCAGAAATTTGCATAAGTAACGAGGAGCCAAATGTTAATCCCTAAGACAATGGGGAAAATGTCTCCAGGGCATGTCAGAGGTCTTTGCCGCAGCCCCTTCCATCACAGGCCCAGAAGCCTAGGAAGAAAAAGTGGTTTTGTGGGCCCAGGGTTCCTGTGCTGTGTGCAGCCTAGGGTCTTGGTGCCCTGTGTCCCAGCCTCTCCAGCCATGGCTGAAAGGGGCCAACATAATATTGGGGAGGTGACTTCAGAGTATGCAAGCCTCCAGCCTTGGCAGCTTCCATGTGGTGATGAGCCTGCCAGTGCACAGAAGTCAAGAATTGGAGTTTAGGAATCTCTAATTTCAGAAGATGTGTGGAAACACCTGGATGTCTAGGAAGAAGTTTGCTGCAGGGGCGGGGCTCTCATGGAGAACCTCTGCTAGAGCAGTGCAGAAGGGAATTGTGGGGTTGGAGCCCCGACAAGGAGTCCCTACTGGGGCACTGCCTAGTGGAGCTGTGAGAAGAGGGCCACTGTCCTCCAGACCCCAGAATGGTAGATCCACCAACAGTTTCCACTGTGCACTTAGAAAAGCCACAGACACTCAATGCCAACCTGGGAAAGCAGCCGGGAGGGGGCTATACCCTGCAAATCCACAGGGAGGAGCTGTCAAGGCTGTGGGAGCCTACCTCTTGCATCAGCATGACCTGAATGTGAGACATGGAGTCCAACGAGATGATTTTGGAGCTTTAAAATTTGACTGCCCTGATGGATTTCAGACTTGTATAGGGCCAGTAGTTCCTTTGTTTTTGCCAATTTTCCCCACTTGCAATGGCTGTATTCACCCAATGCCTGCACCCCCATTGTATCTAGGAAGTAACAAACTTGCTTTTGATTTTACAGGCTCACAGGTGGAAGGGACTTGCCTTGTCTCAGATGAGACTTTGGAGTGTGGACTATTGAGTTAATGCTAAAATGAGTTAAGACTTTAGGATACCTTTGGAAAGGCATGACTGGTTTTGAAATGTGAGGACATGAGAATTTGGGAGTGGCCCGGGGTGGAATGATATGGTTTGGCTCTGCGTTTCCATTGAAATCTCATCTTGAATTGTACTCCCATAATTCCCATGCTTTGTGAAAGGGACCCAGCAGGAAATAATTGAATCACGGGGGTGGTTTCTCCCATGATTTTCATGGTAGTGAATAAGTCTCATGAGATCTGATGGTTTGATAAAGGGAAATTTGTTTCACTTGATTCTCATTCTCTGTCTTGCCTGCTGCAAAGTAAAACATGGCTTCACCTTCCAACATGATTTTGAGGCCTCCCCAGCCACATGGAACTGTAAATTGAATTCAACCTCTTTATTTTATACATTACCCAGTCTCAGGTATATCTTTATCAGCAGTGTGAAAATGGACTAATACATGTATTCTATAAATATATACTTGCCTTTCTATCTCTTCTGGGCTTTATTAATTTATCAACATTTATATAATGTAATACTTTTAACCTTTTTTTATTTTTGCTGGATCTTATTTAGAAAAGCAGAAAGACCTAAAATAAATAACCTGAGGTCCTACTTTAGGAAACTGTAGACAAAAGATCAGTTTAAGGCCATAACAAAGAAAGAAATTATAAAACATTAGAGCAGAAGTCGATGAAACTGAAAACAGACTAAAAGTAAAGAAAAATCAAAGAAATCAAAACTTGTTTATTTTTAAAAATCAGTAAAATTGACAAACTCTTTTTGGGTTAAACAGGGAAAAATGTGAGATGACACAAATTAACAATATCAGAAATGAAAGAGTGTTCTTCCCTATTGATCCCATGATCATGGAAAGAATTATTGTTATTGTTTTATTTCAACTTCTATTTTCAATAAAGGGGGTATAGGTGCAGATTTGTTACATGGGAATATTACATGATTATGAGGTTTGGAGTAAAGATTCTGTCACTCAGGTAGTGAGCATAGTACCCAATAGGTAGTTTTTTAACCCATGTCCCCACCTCCCTCCATTTTTTAGTAGTCCACATGTCTATTATTCCCATATTTATGTCTACGTGTGCTCAGCATTTAGCTTCCATGTATAAGTGAGAACATACAGTATTTCGTTTTCTGTTCTCTTGTTAATTTGCTTAGGATTACAGCCTTCAGCTACATCTGTGTTGCTACAAAGGACATGATTTAATTCTTTTTTTATGGCTGCATAGTATTCCATGGTGTATATGTACCACATTTTCTTTATCCAACATACTCTTGATGGACACATGGACTGATTCCATGTCTTAGCTGTTGGGAATAACAGCACTGAACATATGAGTACATGTGTCTTTTGGCAGAATGATTTATTTCCTTTTGGGTAGAGATCCAGTAATTGAATTGCTGGGTTAAATGGTAGCTCTGTTTTAAGTTCTTTGAGAAATCTCCAAACTGCTTTCCACAGTGGCTGAACTAATTTACATTCCCACAAACAGTATATAAGTGTTTCCTTTATTCCACAGCCTCCCCAGTAATTATTGTTTTTTGACTTGTTAATTATAGACATTCTGACTGGTATGAAATTGTATCTCATTGTGGTTTTTATATGCATTTATCTGGTAATTAGTGATGCTAAGCATTTTTTCACGTGTATGTTGGCCATTTGTATGTCATCATTTGAGAACTGTCTGTTTATGTCTTTTGCCAAGTTTTTAAAAGAGGTTATT
The DNA here is from genome assembly GCF_008728515.1 of Papio anubis. Lineage (NCBI taxonomy): Eukaryota > Metazoa > Chordata > Mammalia > Primates > Cercopithecidae > Papio > Papio anubis. Next base: position 20,884,370 of record NC_044980.1, on the reverse strand, counting down.
TGCTTTTTTTCCTTGCTTATTTAAGTTCTCTATAGATTCTGGATATTAGGCTTTTGTCAGAGGCGTAATTTGTGAGTATCTTGTTTCATTCTGTAGGTTGTCTGTTTTCTCTGTTGATAATTTCTTCTGCCGTGCAGAAGCTCTGTAGCTTAATAAAGTCCCACTTGTCTATTTTTATTTTTGTTGCAATTGTTTTTGGGGACTCAGCCAAAACTTTGCCAAGGCTGATGTTGAGAAGAATATTTCCTAGGTAATCTTAATGGCATAATATGAATGTCTCAATGCCCACAAATTTAATAATTTGTCAAATTATTTTGAAGATACATACTTCTAAAATAAACACATAAAGGAATAAGTAAATGCCATGCTTATGGCATAAATAAGGTTTTGACTTAATGGGTGTGTGTTTATCTCCAAACTCATTATGATGTACACTGTAAACATGTACAGTGCTTTGTATGTTAATCACACCTCAATAAAGTGGTTCAGAAAACAATTAAAATGTGCTAACACTCAGTAGAAAAATTGGAAAAAGCTATGCATGCTCTGTTAGTTTAAAAATTAACAAATTCAAATCTCCAATAAACATGCATCCATCTCACCACAAATTTCTGTTTCTAAGTGCAAAATAGGGTGTCTGTTTTTAATTGCTCTTATTAAAAGAATAGCAAGCGTAATGTTATCTGGTTCTAGAAAGTATTTTGGAAAATGTATGTTCTTTAAACTGTAGGAAATATAAATAATACATATATTCTGGAGGGTATATTTTCCACATGTATCAACATCTTTAAAATTTCACATGGCACTTGGCAGCAAAATTCAAATTATAAGAATTTATATTTAAAAAGTTATCTGAAATGTGAGAAAGAATACCACTAAAAATGGAGAAAACCTTAAAAATGTATCCATTGGATGTATTAATGATGGAGTGTTAAGCCATTAAAAAGATGATATACCATCATATGCATTTAATTTAAAAAGATATTTTATGAATAGAAAAAAATTGAACATAATAAATAATGATAGCTGACATTTGCTGACTACTGACATTATGTCAAACATTTTTCTATGTTTAACATGTATTGAATTATACCATTTCTCTCCCTCTCTCTCTCTCTCACACACACACACATAGACACACACACACACACACACAGATTTTATAGAGGAGCAAATTTAACTATGTTTTCCAAGGACACATAGCTAGGAGTTGTGGATAATATACTAACTCAGGCAATTCAGCAACAGATACCTTTAGAATCACTATGTTAATATGATTCTAGGTAGACTGAAGATACAGAAGGTGACTCAATTTGTATTTTTTAAGTTTAACTTTCATTTTAAGTTCAGGGGTACATGTGCAGGTTTGTTATGTAGGTAAACTTGTGTCATGAGGGTTTGTGGGTCAGATTATTTTGCTACCCAGGTATTAAGCCTAGTACTCATTAGCTATTTTTCCTGATCCTCTCGCTCTTCCTACTCTCCACCTTCTGATAGACACCATTGTGCATTATTCCCTTCTGTGTATCCATGTGATCTCATTATTTAGCTCCCACTTGTAAGTGAGAACATGTGGTATTTACTTTTATGTTCCTCCATTAGTTTGCTAAGGATAATGGCCTCCAGTTCCATCCATGTTCTTGCAAATGACGTGATCTTGTTCATTTTTATGGCTGCGTAGTATCCCATGGTATATGATATGGTTTGCCTGTATCCTCACCCAAATCTCCCCTTGAATTGTAATAATCCCCGTATGTTAAGGGGTGGGGGCAGGTGGAGATAACTGAATCATGCGGATGGTTTTCCCCATACTGTTCTCATGGTAGTGAACAAGTCTCATGAGATCTGATGGTTTTATACAAGGGAGCAACTGCACAAGCTCTCTCTTGCCTGCCGCTATGTAAAACATGACTTTGCTCCTCATTCACCTTCTGCCACGATTGTGAGGCCTCCCCAACCATGTAGAACTCTGAGTCAGTTAAATCTGTTTCCTTTATAAACTACCCAGTTTCAGATATGTCTTTATTAGCAGTGTCAGAACAGACTAATACAGTGTGTGTGTATATATATTATATATAATGTATATATAATATGTAGTATATAATATATAATATAATTTAATATAATGTATAACATATATATGTGTGTATACATGTGTGTGTGTGTATATGTACATGTAACATTTTCTTTATCCAGGCTACTATTAAAAACTAGGCAAAGGACATGAAGAGACACTTGACAAAGAAGAAATACATGTGGTTAACAATCACATGAAAAAAAAGCTCAACATCACTGATCATTAGAAAAATGCAAATCAGAACCACAATGAGATACCATTTTATGCCTGTCAGAATGGCCTGTATTAAAAGTCAAAAAATAACAGATGCTGGCAAGGTTTTGGTGAAAAAGGAATGGTTATACACTGGTGGTGGAAGAGTAAATCAGTTTAACCATTGTGGAAGATAGCATGGCAATTCCTCAATTCGTATTTTAAAATGAAGCAACACATATTAAATGTACCTTTATGTCCAAGAAAAAAAATCATCAAAGCAAAAATAACTATTCCACGATGGTTATACATACCCAAGAAAAGGTTTTCTAACTCCATTCCAAGAAGAAACTTCTTTTATTCAATGATGATGAAAGTTCTGAAGTGAGTCAATGAGATGTATTTTATGCGGACAGACAGGAAATTTTTGGTTCTAATATGTCACACAACGTATCACTTACTTTTATTTTTGCAACATTCATTCTTGTCTCTAAGTAAAAGGAAGCTACATCTTATCTCCTGTCTGTCTAGGAGCACTGTCTGATTGTTAGCTGAATTTCTGCCAGATACTTTCCTTCAACAAAGAAGGAAAAAAAATATTTTTCAAGCAAGTGCTTTGTAGTTCAGTCAGCTTGGCTTTTAGAGAATACTTTTGGGTGATGTTTCAAGAAACATTTGGTCTAAGAATAAGGACTTTCCCCCATCTTGACCACAAAAGCCCTCTGCAACTAGTCAAGTACATTAATGGGAATCAATATCGAATTAAAAATAATTTAATTTGTGGAAATTTAATTTGTGTTTGGGTTTTGGTTTTTCCTCAGTTTTACAAATCTGCACATTTATTTAAATTTGATATATGTCTTGTAATACATTATTGACATGTCATTGAACAAAACCCTAAGTAGAAAATTCAGTTTATGTCATAAGACAGTGAAACAGTCTCTAGTTATCTGTTGACGTGTAAAAAGCTGTCACAATAATTGGTAGCTTCTAATGATATCATTTTGCTACATTTGAGAATTTTGTGGATTAGGATTTTGCCTGGGTGATTATCCAGCTCCACGAGGGGTAAACTGGGGTTCTTGGGCAGCAGCTCTGGTCAGAAAGGCCCAAAATGATATTTCATATTCCCAGGACCTTGGCAGGATGGCTGGAAGGCTGGGCTCAGCTGAGCTCCTTTCTCTTGTCTGACCAGGGCCTCCACATTGTCTCTTCCACAAAGTACTCAAACTTTTTACATGACCTCTTAAGACTCCAAGATTCCAAGGCAGAAACTACCAATCCTCTTAAAATGCCAGGTCCAGGACAAGAATGGAGTTACTCTGCCACACTCTAGCAGTCAAGTCAGTCACTAGTCAGTTCACATTCAAAGGAGAAGAAATGGCCCTGCCGCTCTACAGGAATAGTGCCGAAACACTCGCAGTGATGTCATTGCAGTACAATGACTTTGCTCTCTCTACTTTTTAAAACACTGGTGGAGTCACAGAAAGTGTATGTTATCCAAATTAGTTTGTAGTTGTTTCTTTTCATGATACTGTAACATAAAGTTAGGAGCACTTTCACATATACACATTTAAATGCACTTCAGTTGCTTAAGATTCAGCTTTAATACAGTCTGAAAGTGTTTTTTTTGGGGGGGAGGTGGCGGGGACAAAGTCTTTCTCTGTCGCCCAGGTTGGAATGCAGTGGCACCATCTCGGCTCACTGCAACCTCCGCCTCCTGAGTTCAAGTGATTCTCTTGCCTCAGTCTCCCAAGTAGCTGGGACTACAGGCACCCGCCACCATGCCCAGCTATTTTGTTTGTATTTTAGTAGAAACGGGGTTTCACTGTGTTGCCCAGGCTGGTCTTGAACTCGTGAACTCAGGCAATCCTCCCACCGCGGCCTCCCAAAGTGCTACCGGCCTGAAAGTGATTTTAATAATCAACTTTTCACAGCAAACAGTGAGTCTCGAAAATAAAGTTTGATTAGTGTTAACTGGTGGAAGATTCACAAAGCTCAAACCATAAACTAATGCTATCATTGAATTCCCATTTTCAGCAGTAAGACTGAAGTAGCATCACTCAGTCCTTTGTAATGATTATTAAATTTTATACCCAATTGTGCCAACTTATTTTTCATTTTTCTTGTGATGCACAGTGGTTTCATCACGTATTAGGAATTTTTCTTGGCAAGCAGACAGTAAAAGGCGCCATAATAATTATATATGTTGTTAGAATATTTGCATAATGAATTCATCTGGTAAATTATGTTTTATGCTCATGCAGCTGTTGTACTTACAGAACATACATTTGACCCTCTTAGAACTTTTAATAGAAGCATTTCTACCTATCAACAAAGGATAACATGTACCAACGTTGCATTAAACAGGAGTTGAGTTTTTGATCAATTTGAATAAAACACCTGAACAATTTTTAGTGCAATCTTTCCCTTCATGTCTTCACTTACAAATGGAAAAAATGCATCATATGATTGGAAACTATAATTTTGCACTCTGTTCTACTTGTATTGTATAATCTTAAAGAGCACTTAGAAAGTTTGTTGGCAAATATTAGTTTTAGTGCCAGCTTTCTTACCAATTAATCTTATGATCTTGATCAGTTCAGCCTTCCATGTCTCAAATTCTTTCAATAAAATAATACTGATTAGATGACTCTTTCAGGTCTAACATTAAGATATTATATAATAACTATATACCTGTAATGCTTCTTTTATGGGTTGATTTATGTGACATAAATTTTATTTTTAAAGTTAATATAAATTACTCAAATTGCCATATTTGATTGAATATACTTTATTTATTTATTTCTTTATTTGCATATTATACGATTTAGAATGGTAAGCTAAAGGGACTAAAGAGAAGATTTTTATTTGTTTTTGTTTCACAGAATTTATTTGCCAAGGCAATTTGCCTAACTGTAAGTGAAATATAAATACAGTGGACTTTAAAAGCAAACAAATCTGCACATTTGTCTGCACATGAAATTGACAGAAAAGTTGACTTTATCCACTATTAATGAATTATATGTTGTCTATGCGTGAAATTGACAGAGAGTTTGAGTTTATTCACTATTAATAAAACTTAATCATTGGTCTGTGAATGTCTGGAATGACATAATATTGAATAATTTGACAAATATTTTAAATAAATCTCAATTTTGTACAGGTATCTTTGCATGATGTGTTGGAAATCTAATATTCTAAATGGCTAGCCTTTAAAATCTGAATCATAGCCAGATCTTTTTAGAGCAAAAAAAATGGTTTACATTAATCAAAATGACAGTATTCAACATATGGTCATGATGTGGGTCATTCTTTATGATTAGGGAATGCTTCCTAACCATGGCCTTGTGCTGATTACTGATGATACGGTTTTTCTGATTCCATAATCTGACAGATTCGCTCCGATTCTCCAACTGCCCATAGCCCCAAACACTATAGACACATCACTCTCTGGTTCATCCACAACTGCCCACTATTTTTCCTAACCACAGAATAGTGAAACTGAGCAGGACTTTTATTCAACACTTAATTCCGACACAAGATAGATGAAATTTAGGCAATTTGGAACCCTCGTTTACTTCTCTGTAAATATAAGTACATGGGAGAGCTGGGCAGTGCTGTAAAGGATGCTGGGCTTGGAGAAGAATGTGAGGAGTAGTGGGGACTGGGTCATTTGCATAGCAACAAAGTATAAATGGGAGCTGGGCAAAGGCTGACTTTAAGTGAATCTTTGGTGACACTTTTCCAAAGAGAGGATAACGATTTCCTGTAGAGGTATTCCAGCTGTTCTAAACATTAAATCTTTCAGGTTCACTCAGATAAATAGGCCTTGACCCTTCCTAAAAAACATACCAAGGCTTCTTTAGATTTGAGTGTAATTCTGATTTATACGTCTTGCTTCTCACTTTATTAAAATTAAATTAAACGCTGCATTTGTTCTGAGCCTCATGACGGGTCTTCTGCTCTTTGGTGTCTGTCATGCCTGGCGGTCATTAAGCCTGTGTTTTCAGTTATAATTTAAGAACTTCACTGAACAAACTATGGTACCAACTATCTAAAATCTGGTATCCACATACACATGGTGGAAAAAAAAGTTTTAAAAAATGTTTAAAATAAAAATATTTATGAAAAGACTCACAGGAGTCTCATATATCATATGCTAATTTCTTTCATGTCTTTTAAAAATAATCATTATCAAATATTACGATGGTAGTGGTGTGTGCGTATCTTCTGGCCTTGTTTGTACTTTAAACTGTTTGTGAATTTACTGGGAAATCCATCTATCTTCACACAAGCGCATGACTTACATTCCATAACAAAAGAAGGAAAGTTATTTGTTATCTAGGGAGAAATATGATCTCATGTCAAGTTTACAGCCATGTATTTTAATTAACAAGCTATTGACCTGTTAAAAATACTGAATTCAAAGAATTTAAAAAATTTAGTCTTCCCACTGGAAAACTTGTTATTCAAAGAAATCCACAGGATCATTAATAAGCCCTTAATACAATTAGCTTTATCAAGTAGCTGATAATTTTTCTAGAGACAAATTTTAGATTATAAAGTTCTATATAACTTTTAGTTACATGTCAGCACTTAATGATATTTATTTCCCAAATTTTATTAACTTTTAGATATAAATGAGTTGACAGAATTGTACAATAAACACCCATATGTCTTCCACCTAGATCCAACAACTATTATTTTTGTATATTTGCTTTCTCTTATTCTCTCTCTCTCTCAATCTGAATTTATGTCAGAAAAATCATGAAAATTCATCTCTAAATATTTATTAAATATTTCCTAAGAATAAAGAAACCCTACATCCTTACATCTGTTATATAATTATCACAATTGACTAAATTAAAATAATCATCTTATCATCTAATAAGTCCAAACTCAAATTTTTCTCAGGAATTTTGTTTTATTATCAGAAATATCTTTCATAGAGTTTGCTTTTCTAAACCAGGAACCAAAACAAACAAAAAAGCAACATGAGTTATGTTTGATTGTTTTGCTTTAAGTAACATCTTGTGTTTTTAGCCTGTGATACCATGGTTTCTTAGTGACTCTAACTTTTTAAGCATTTTTTGTGACTGTGATATTAGAAGATTTTACATTAATTGTCAAGTTCTACATTCTTAATTTCTCAGCTTATTTCTTCACATTTAATGTCTTCCCTAATCCACTATATTTTCTGTAAACTATATTAAATTTCTGGGTTCTTGATTAAATTTAAGATTTTTTTTTTTTTTGGCAAGAATACACAGGTGATGTTTGGATGATAATATTGACTATGTAGTTTCCATTATCAAGCAATAATCTATTTCCCATATAGTCTCCTCAGAGAAAATAGAAAGTTTTTTTTTCAATTCATGATGTTTTCACAGATTGTATAAAAGAATAATAGCTTTCGAAGGACTCTTCATGAGCTCTTAGTTTCAGAATCTCATTTTATACAAGAAAATACCAGGTAAGCACTGATAGGTGTAAAGGGCATTAGTGACTCCTATTCTCTCTTCTTCTTGTTCCTGATCTCCTAGTACTGGGACTGTTTATTTTGCTCTCTCACCCCGCATGTCTCGCAGAGAACCAAGCAGCCTATGTACTCAGGCTATCTATTCTCCTCCCAACCAAAATGGAATTACAACTTCATGATTTTTAAAAAATGTGTTAAATATGTTATTTTTAAAAAATACAAATTAGTTTATCACTAATAATTAAATAAGAATAACACAGAATTTCAGCAATAAAATATTGTAATGATAGAATAAAAACAAGAATATTAATACAGATAGTAATAACAAAATTAAAATCTACAATTTATTCTCTTACCTTTGGAAAAATGTTTTATATAGATACAACTACAACACAATGGACAGTCATATTTTGTATCATATTTGGCATCAAATGTTATGGGGCATTTTTCACAATCAGAACATAGAGATGTATTTCATTTTCCTAAATATGGTATGTGCAGTATTTTGTTGTAATGAATGCATCACAATTGTTCTTCATTGTTCTTCTCTTTATGTGCATTTTTGTTGTTAAAATTTGGTAGTGTGTGTGTTTCTGTTATAAACAATGATAGACTGATAGCTATGTACATTTTTGCTGTGTTTTCACCAAGGTGAATTATTAAACCTTTTTAATTAAATGTAACTAATATGATGAGCCAAAACATCATTCTATTACTGTTTTCTGCATTTCTATAGATTTAATTATTGGTGATTATGTTCTCATTTGTTTTATAATCATTTGTATATTTGTGTGTGTATGTGTGTGTGTGTGTATGCAAGAGAGTTTTTTCAAGATATTTTCTCAATATTTAAAAAATTGGACCACTTTTTTTAGTCCATTCATTTATGTTTTCTAGAAATTAGACCCTAGTTTGTCATTTTGGGTTCAGTTACTTTCCTAGACTTATCATTTGCATTTACAATTTAAAGACTTTTAAAAGCTCCAGTAGTTGTTCTGGCTGGTTTTACATTTTGACATCATCATCCAGTTGTTAAAATTGTTATGTAATACAATTTATCAAGGTAATTAGTGCTTACAGTTTTTTAATTTTCATTTTTTGAAAAACATCATACTGAGATTATTTATTTTTAAATGTCCTTGTATTCTTATATTTATGAAGTTTAATTAAAAAAAACATTATTTTTATCCTGGAAGTTACTTTGAGGGAAGAAAGTGGTAGATTTACAGTTTTATTTATCAATGTGGTAGTTCTGGGACTCATACGTATTGTACATGATGGAGCCACCAATCTCGTACTTAACATGTGTAGCTAACCACGTTTCACTTAACTAAAAATGTAAGTGATGGTAGGTTAAGAACATACACGCTATTATTAAGTTTTTACTGAATTATGCTCTTTATCTTTACCTTATCAATTTACTAGAAATGTTTGTTTTCTAAAATCATATTAATTGATAATTATTCTTTGTTTTTTAATTCTATATTCCAATGTTTTATATGTATTTACAAGCGGTATTTTTTTTCAGTACCAGAATAATTTTTTAACTTGTACTTGGAAGAGAAGAAGGAAAGAAAGAAAGAAAGAAAGAAAGAAAGAAAGAAAGAAAGAAAGAAAGAAAGAAAGAAAGAAAGAGAGAGAGAAAGAGAGAGAGAGAAAGAAAGGAGGGAGGGAGGGAAAGAATGAAGGAGGGAAGGAAAGAAGGAGAGAAGGAAGGTAAAGAAAAAAGAAGAGCTAATTATTAGAGTTAATGCCATAGTTTAAATATTTTTAAATTACTCAATGGTATCCAGTTTATTTAGATTTATTAGTTTTATATTTAACACATTTTCATTTTAATTTGGATCCTGGGGAATTTCAATATCACAGTAAGACCTACTTTTCACTATGTTTATGCCTCAGCATTTTTACTCACTGCAGACAACTTGCCTTTACGTGATTAGAACTTCATTATATCCAAGAAGATATGATAAAATAAAACCAAAAGTGATGACATTAAAATGAAGATTACTACTTTGTATAACATGGATTTATGAAATGTATACAAACATTAGGAGACAATAAACATATTTGTTTATTGCGAAAGTTTAAAATTTGTTTAATTTTAAAAATCTTTACCTTTTTTTCCCCTGGTGTTAGACCAATATTCATGTTTTAAAACTTAAAATGACTGCTCCTTGCTGTCTTCACCTTAGGGGGTCCTATTATTCACTTGTGGATAAATGCCAATGCCAGCTCAAATAAATGATGTTGACTGTCTGATTCATTTCCCAAGATACTCAAAATACAATGTTGTATTTGGGTTGGAAGCTCATAAATCTTTGAGCTTGAGTGTAGTGAGATTCCTAGGTGCATTCTGTTCTGATAGCATTAAAGATGAGATTTGAAGCGCTCCCACTGCAGCAGGATAGTTTATCTGTAGCTGATACTATTGTAAATGACAGCCAAGTGGTAATCTAATTAATGATTTAAGATTTCTACCCTGGCCCAAAATATCCACGAAGGAAGGAATTCCTAAAGTAATACATATAATGTCTGGATAAAAGAGATTTGGCATTTCAGAGTAGAGGTTCAACCAAATTGAAGTGTTCTATTGCAAACTCTCCCACATTTATTAATGATTTAAAGACATCTACTGTTTTTCAGCAGTATGTTTTTCCATTATTTATTTCCACCAAGGTGGGGATAATTAACTGCTCTTTCTCCAGTGCAGGTCGTGATTGAGTAAGAATAGTTCATGGCATGTTACAGTATATCATCGTTTTGTCATCCTATAAATTTCTCACCTGACAGGAGTGTTGAAATTTGGGCTGCAAAATTAATCATTATCTACTTTTGACCAATATATTAGTATTTTATCAACTAAGACCCATTCATTTATTATTTATATCTCATCTACTTCCAAACTTTGTTTCAAGTGAATTATTAACCCAGAATTACAAATTGTAAAGTTTCAAGGGAAAAATAAATGAAATATTGGATAAAAACACCTGTATAAAACTACAAATTTCTCCCCCAAAATAGAAGAAAAGAAACACTATTCAGTAATAATTTTCAACTTACTTTTCTGGTCGAGGAATATGAACTGAACTAATCACATGTCATGTATTTTATATTTGCTTATTGTTTAAGATCTTGAAGAGATCTTTAAGATCACACTTTTTTTTTCAATCAGGGCAATAATAAACCGATTTTCATAAGACTATCAGAAATGTATTTGCACTTATTTAGTTATTTCAGTCTCAACTGCATGTTTTTCAGCTTATGTTAACTCTTTTTTTTTTTTTTTTTTTTGTCCTAAAAGTTGCAACGTGCCATGTTAGCGAATGGAAAATTTATGAACAAGTAAAAACTTTTGCAACAATGGGAACATCATCTAATCAATTATGACTTATATGTAAAAATGATTCATGTGGTGGAAAATATGAAACCTAATGATGTCCTAGCCTATTTGTATATATATATATCTAAAATGTGCTTATGTTTTAGAAAAACATTATCCTATATTTTTAGAAATATTTGTTCATTTGTTCTTCTACCCAATGGAGCAAGTCTTATTAATGGAGGCACAGATATACTTAGAAATGTATTAGAAAGAGGTATTAGAAAGAAAGATCAACAGCAGGTGGTTTACTGGAGCAGTGTTTTAATAAAACAGGTATCATTATTCTATTTTTAAAACTTTTTTATCAAACTACAACATGTATAGGAAAGTGCAAATATCTTAACTGAATTTTTCAACTAATTTTAAGAAATCGATGAACACTTCATGTAATGGACATTATGAGAAAAAGATGAACATTGACAAAACTTCAATAACCCCTTGTGGTCACTACCAGACTAATGATGGGTAACAATTATCCTGACTCTTAAACTGCAAAAGTAGTTGTATTTACTGTTGTACTTTATACAAATAGAATCAGATAACAAGTGTCTGTCATCTTTTGCTCAACATTATAATTGGAAGATTCCTCCATATTCTTTTTTTTTTTTTTTTTTTTTTTTTTTTTGAGACGGAGTCTCGCTCTGTCGCCCAGGCTGGAGTGCAGTGGCCAGATCTCAGCTCACTGCAAGCTCCGCCTCCCGGGTTCCCGCCATTCTCCTGCCTCAGCCTCCCGAGTAGCTGGGACCACAGGCGCCGCCACCTCGCCCGGCTAATTTTTTTTGGTGTTTTTAGTAGAGACGGGGTTTCGCCGTGTTAGCCAGGATGGTCTCGATCTCCTGACCTTGTGATCCGCCCGTCTCGGCCTCCCAAAGTGCTGGGATTACAGGCTTGAGCCACCGCGCCCGGCCGATTCCTCCATATTCTTGCATGCTATGTACCTCATTAATTCTCACTGTTATATATGATTCAATGTGAGGAGTATTTATTAGTTTGTGTGTTTATATTGTGATCATCTGATTGTTAAGAAAATCAACATGAGACTACCCTCAAGCATTTCTCGTTACTTTTTAGAAAAAATACTTCCTTCTGGACCAAGTGTTTCCTTTATAAGAAGATTTTTTTAAACAATACATTCAATTTATTTAACATATATAGGAATATTTATATTATTTAGTTTTTCAGTGAGATTTTTTAGTAGTTGTGTGTTCATTTCACTAAATTATCAAATGTATTAGCATCAAGTTGTTCATGTTATTTTTATTATCCATCTAAAATAGGTATGATATGTAGTGATATAACCTCTTTTACTATTAATATATTGGTAATTTTTGTCTTTTCTCTCTTTCCCTTAATCAACCCGCCTACAGGTTTATCAATTTATTTTTAATCTTCACTGAGAACCAGTTTATGATTTCTTTATTGCTTTTCTATTTGTATGGTTTCTTCACTGATCTTTATTATTTCAGTTTTTTGTTTATTTTGGTTTTCATTTGCTCTTCTCTTTTTAGTTTTTATGGTTGAAACTGAAATACCTTTCCTCTTTTCTACCACAGATGCTCAGTGGCAAAAATATATAACTATTGCTTCAGTTGCATCTTAAACTTTTGATAAGCTCTTTTTCATTTTCATTAAACTCAAATGCTTTTTAATTTTGCTTTTAATTTGTTATTTGACCCATGACTTATTTGGAATTATGACATTTTGTTCCAACATTTAGGGATTTTTCAAATATGTGTTGATTTTAATATAATTGCATTATGGTTAGAGGAAGTAATTATATGATTAGAATCTCTTAAAATTCATTAGCCCTTGTGATATGACCCAGAATATTGTGTTCTTGCAAATTCCCCATGAATACTTGCAAATAATGTGCATTTTTGGAAAATTCTCTAATGGTCGATTAAATCAAATTGGTTGATAGTTTTCTTCAATTCTTCTGTGTCTTTGCTTAAGTGCTGACTGATTTTTCTATTCAGTATTGAAAAATCAGGCCAGGCATGGTGGCTCACACCTGTAATCCCAGCACTTTGGGAGGCTGAAGTGGGAGAATCACCTGAGGTCAGGAGTTCAAGACCAGCCTGGACAACATGGCAAAACCCCGTCTCTACTAAAAGTATGAAAATTAGTTGGGCATTGTGTGGGTGCCTGTAATCCCAGCTACTGAGGAGACTGAGGCAGGAGAATTGCTTGAACCCGGGAGGTGGAGGTTGCAGTGAGCTGAGATCACACCACTGCACTCCAGCCTGGGTGACAAGAGCAAGACTCCATCTCAAAAAAAAAAAAAAAAAAAAAGGAAAAACTGTCAAACTATTATTATACTACAAGTGTAGATTTGTCTATTTCTCCTTGAGGTTGTATTAGTTTTTGTTCATATTTTGAAGCTTTGTTACAAAGTGCATAAACAATTGAGATTGCTGTGTATTCTTCATGAATTGACCACTTTATCATTATAATAAAAATTTTCAAATTATATAATACTATAAAAGTCACAAATTTAATTGTTAACGCAGTGCTTAACTGGTTACATGTGAAGGAAAATGGAAGAAGATAGACCAAGTAACATAATTGTTAATACCCCCAAAAAAACAATGACAACGCTATAGAATGTGGAATGTATATGTGTATGTGTGTGTGTGTGTATGCGCATGTGTGTGTATAGAAATAAATATTCCAGTTTTCAACAACAACAAAAATCATAAGTCATTGTAAGTCATATAAAGAAAGAGAAACAGGAAAAGTGTGATTCATACAAAGGAGCAGAAGCCAAAACCCGAACCAAAACATAACAAAGGAGGAAACAGAAATTGCTTGTGAGAGGGCACAGATGTTGGAATTGGAAGATAAACACTTCAAAGCAGCAATTATAAGCATGTTTAAAGAACTAAAGGAAACCGTGTTTAAAACAGTAAAACAATATATACGACAATATATTTTGGGGGGTAGAAGGGGCAGAGTCTTGCTCTGTCACCCAGGCTGGAATTCAGTGGCATGATCATGGCTTATTGTTGCCTCAGCCTCCTGGGCTCTAGTCATCCTCTTGCCTCAGCTCCCCGATTTGCTGGAAGTGTAGGTGTGTACTACCATGTCAGGCTACTGTTTTGTTGTTGCTGTTGTTAGAGGTAGGATCTCACCATGTTGTCCAGGCTCCTCTTGACTCCTGGACTCAAGAGATCCTCCTGTCTCAACATGCCAAAGTGCTAGGATTTGAGGTAAGAGCAACTGCACCCCGTCAATATAAGACAATAAGTTATGAAATATGGAATACGCATAAAGAGATATAATTTATTCTAAAAAGTCAAAGGGGAATTCCAAAATGAAAGAGTATGATAATTGAAATGAAAAATACACTAGGTTAGCTCAATACGGTATTTGAACTGGCAAAAGAATCAGTTAATTGGAAGATAGATCAGTAAATTATAAAATCTGAAGAATACAAATAAGAAAAATGAAGAATAAAATAACATAGCCTCTCAGAGGCATGTGAGAAAACATTAAACACACCAATTTAAGTGTAATGGAAGTACCAGAGGGAAAGGAAAGAGAATGGGGTAGAAAAAATATTTTAAAAAACACCAAGGATGAAAACATTTTAAACTTTAATAAAAAGCATTAATTGATAACCTCAAGAAGCTAAAAAAATTCCAAGTAGAATAAATAGAGATCCACAATTAGACACATCGTAGTAAAATGGTGAAAGACAAAAACAAAGGTAAATTATTGTAAGCTGCAAAAGAAAAACCACATGACATGCAGAAGGTAACCCTCATAAATTTGTCAGCTCATTTCTCAATAGAAACAATGACATCAAGAGAAAGTGAGATGACATACTCAAAGTTCTAAAAAGAAAAATAATTCTAACCAACATTTTTATGTCCATCAATAATACCTTTCAAAATTGATGATGAAATAAAACATTCCTAGATAAACAAAAGTGAACTAATATGTTGCTATCAAAACCAGCTGGAAATAAATACTAAAGAGAAGTTCTTCATGCTGAAAGCAGGTAACCTCAGACATTAATTTGAATCCACATGATAAAAAGAACATAAAATATAAGGATTGTTTAATTATGAATGATATTAGAAATGTATATCTTCTCTTGATGGATTTAAATAGCAATTGCATAAAAATTTATGTAAATAATTGCACGGTTTGTGTTACAATGTATAGAAATATAATTTGACTAACAGCACAAAGAAAACTAATAAGGAGGAAGCTGTACTGACAACAATAAATGACAAATGACACTAGATAAGATGCTAACTCGAATCCACAAGAACAAATAATAGCATCAGAAAAGACAAATTAAAAGGTTAACATAAAAATAATTACAAATATATAATTGTTCTGTTTTGGTTAACTTCTTTAATAGTGATACAATTTTGTAATGTAATAATTATAACAAAGTATTTTTTGTAACACATGTAGATGCAATGTTTTTAACAACAACAACACACACACAAAGAAAATAAAACATAGAGCTATACAGCAGTCACCTTTCTATATAGTATTAGAATTACATCAGTATAAATGTGAAGCATGTGAAGCGTATCCCGGTAAGGTAAGATCTACATGGTAAACCCTAGAGCAACTGCAAGGAAAATAAATTTTTAAGATGTAGTGAAAAAATTGAAAACAAATGATTAAAATGTTTCACTGGTTTCATTCAGTTGAGGGAATGAAGGTGCTACACTAGAATATATTCAAATAATGGAAGTGAATGCAGTAAAGGAAGGATAAAGAAACATATGAGACAAAGAAAACAAAAGCATAAAATAGCAGATGTAACTGTATCAATAAAAGTATTAAATGAGAATGAATTAAACAACAAAGTCAAAAGGCAGAGACTCTAAGACGATAAATATCAAGTTCCATATACATGCTTTTTATAGGAGACATGTTTTAGAGTCAAAGATTCAAATATTTTGAAAGTAAAAGAATATAAAAATATATATCACGCAAAGGACATCCTTAAGTAAACTGGAGTGGCTATACTAATATGAGTCAATAGACATTACAAAAAATAATGTTACTAGAATCAAAGAAGGACATTTTAAAATAATAAATGTATCAATCCCTCAGGAAAAATAATAACAATCATAAATTTGTATCTACAGAACAACAGAGTTCTAAAATACATGAAGCAAAGCTGATATAATTGACAGAAATAAACAAGTTAATAAGGACAGTTTGAACTTTACTTCCTTTCTTTCAGTAACTGACAGAAGAACTAAAAAGAAGATCAAGAGAAAATAACCTACTTGAACATACTATAAACCAACTATACTTAGCAGATATCCATAGAAGATGACACTCAACAATATTATAACAAATATATATATATATAATTTTTCCTCAGAAACACATTAATATGATTCATGATAGAACTCTTGATAGACTATAAAATAATTCTCAAAAAGTTTAAAGGATTGAAAGAATATAATATTTTCTGATCACTTGTAGTAGAACAGAAATCTATAATAGAAGAAAATTTGAAAAAAAAAAAATCCCAAATATGTGAACATTGCAGAACAAATTCCTAAATAACCAATGGATTAAAGAGGAAGTCACAAGGAAAATTAGAAAATACTTTAAAAAGAGAGCAAATGAAGACATACATGCCACAAATTAATAGTGCTTAGCTAAATCAGTGCTTAGAGAGAAATATACAACTTCAAATGCCTAAATTAAAAAAAGAACAATCTCAAAGCAATAACCTCAACTTTCATCTTAAGACCAAATAAATAGAAGAGCAAATGAAACCCAATATAAGTAGATGGGGAGAAATTATAAATATTCAAATAAACTAATGAAATAGAGAATATGAAAACAGGGAAAATCAACTACATCAAAAGTTGGCTATTTAAAAAGATCAACTAATTTGACAAACTTTTAGACTGACCAAGAGGAAAAGAATAAAGATTGAAATTAAAGAGGGCGTTACAATCAACCTCACAGAAAGAAAAACAGTAAGAAAGTGCTAAGAGTAACTGTGTGACTACTATTAGACCATTCCTAGAAATACACTAACTGTCCAAAGTAACTCAAGACAAAATAAAGCACTTGGACTTCTTTACTTATATAATAGGTGTTTTGGTTTGAGTGTGTACCCTTCAAAATTCAGATGTTAAAATTTAATGGCCAATGTGATGGTATTTAGAGGTGGGTCCATTAAGGGGTGACTAGGCCATGAGGTTCTCCTCACATAATGTTTGTTCCCTTTAGAGGATACAAGCCTCATCAGACAACCAAATCTACTCGTGCCTTAATATTGGACCTCCTAGCCTTCAGAGCTCTGAGGAGATAAATTTCTGTTCTTTATAAATTATCCAGTCTGTGGTATTCTGTTATAGTGGTACAAACAGACTAAGAAAGAAATTGAATTAGTAAAATTAAATAAATAAATTCTACACATACAAAAAAGCCCAGATGTGGGTGTATCCCTGGTAAATCTTACCACACATTTTACAGAATAATTGATAGCTGTTCTTCACAAAGTCTTCCAAAAAATAGTACTAGAGGAAACATTCCATAATTCATTCTATCATCCAAATTTATTGGATTACCCTGAAACCAGAATAACACAAAGACACAAGGAAAGGACACAGTGTGACAGCTCTTATAAATATACATACACAAATTCTTAACGAAATAATAAACTGATTCAGTAAATATAAAAATAAATATAATAGGAATGTAGACTATGACAAAGTATGATTTTTCCTACAAATGCAAGATTGGTTTAACATTTAAAAATCAACTAATATAATATGCCACATCAATAGAATAAAAGGAAGAAAACAAATCATTTTCTCAATGGATGCACACAATACTATTTTAAAATTGCAACACTGCTTCAAGAGGAAAAACACTCAGCAAATTAGAAACAAAAGGAAACTCCTCAATCTGATAAAGAACATCTCATCTACAATAAACCCACAGCTAACATAAATACTTAATTGTGTAAGACTGAAGGCTTACTTACCATTTTACTATCAAGAACTAGACAAAGATGTCCACTTACATTACTTGTATAAACATTGTACTGAAAGTTCAACCTAGAGTTAATTAGTCAAGAATATGTAATAAAATATATCAATGTTAATCCATGTTCCTAGTTACGTGTTAGTGTGTTGGTCAAGCATCTTAGCTGCAAACAGAATCCACTGTAGCTAAGTTAAGCAGGAAGTAAATTATTAAACAAAATGTATCATTTGAAGATGCTATAGAAGTAGTCTCTAAGATGAGCTTTCAAGCACATTTTTTATTAAAATCCTACATAGCTGGACTGATTAAAAGTTGAAATCCCCATACACATAAACAAGTAAATTAATTGTTGTGAAGTTTCCTTATGAAAGCTTCCAAGGACATTTGAGACAGCTCTTACAAGAACATCTTACATCTTACACATCTTACAAGCATGTGCTCCTGCAAGGAACAAAGTATACAAAGGGAAAAATAAGGAAGGAATCAAGGGTGAATGTGATGGATAGACTCAGATGTGGTCCCTCATGATCCCAAGTTTAGTGCTATGTCACTGTGTTTTCCTTCCCCTTGAGTTTGGGTAGAATCTGTGGCTTGCTTCTAAACAACAGAACACAGCAAAGCTCTTGTGATGTTACTCACATGACAAGGTTACTTTTATACATTCAAGACTCTATCTTGCTAACAGATTCTCTTTAGAAACACTCCTTGCTGTCTTGATGAAGTAAGCAGGCATGTTGGAAAGCCACATGTAAAGGTTTTCTAAGGACAGCAGAAAGCCTCTAATAACTGAGGGTCACCTCCAGCTGACGGCCCGCAAGAAACCAGTGTTGTCAATCCTATAACTACAAGGAAATGAACTCTGCCAAGAACTTGAAGATCTTGGAAGTGGATCCTTGCCAAGTCAAGTCGTGAGATGACCACAGTCTCAGTCAACATTTTGACTGTAGCTTCATGAAACCCTAAACAGAAGACTTTGCTAAGTTGTGCCTAGAATCTTGTCTCAGAGAAACCTGAGATAATAAATTTGTGTCGTTTTAAGCCACTAAGTTTGTGGATATTTGTTACATAGCAATGAAATACTAATGCAGGAAGTAAAAAAATAAAATCACTAAAATATACCATTTCTTAAATAAATAATGAACATAAAAGATATACTCTCAACAATCTGGAATTTAAGACAAGTAAATATTAAGCAAGGATAAATGGGAGGACTATCAGAGAGAGATAAAAGTGTGCTAAAATACTTATATTGCTTAGGAAGAAAATATAGATACTGGTAAGCTTTTTGCATATGTAGAAAAATATTACTATGGTAATTAGTAACTTATAAGTAAATATTAAATCTACATGTACAATTATCAATCAGTTAAAACAAAGTTAGAAACTTCTTTCAATGTAATAAAACAATCAGGAAGAAAATAAAGAAATAAAAGCATGAAAAATAGTATTTACAAACTAAGATGTCAGTATGTAAGCCCTAATGCCAACAATTAAAACAAATATAAATGTATTAAGAGATTAAAAATGTGATAGTCTCCTGTGTTACAAAACCAACAAGAAAAGACCTGGTGCTATGTTATTTTAGGAAACATGCTTGAAACTAATGAACAGAGCTAATGAAGATAGATAATGAAGATAGATAATAGATAGATAATAGAAAAATATAGATAATGGAAGATAGGTAATATTTGATATTTATACAAGGAATAGATGCACCAAAAGAAAGATGGCAAATAAATTTTTTTTTTTTTTTTTTTTTTGAGACGGAGTCTCGCTCTGTCACCCAGGCTGGAGTGCTGTGGCCGGGTCTCAGCTCACTGCAAGCTCCGCCTCCCGGGTTCCCGCCATTCTCCTGCCTCAGCCTCCCGAGTAGCTGGGACTACAGGCGCCCGCCACCTCGCCCAGCTAGTTTTTTGTATGTTTTTTAGTAGAGACGGGGTTTCACCGTGTTAGCCAGGATGGTCTCGATCTCCTGACCTCGTGATCCACCCGTCTCGGCCTCCCAAAGTGCTGGGATTACAGGCTTGAGCCACCGCGCCCGGCCAATAAATTTTAATGTATGACAAAATAATGAAGAAAAATATTAAAGGGTAAAATGGGTAATGTCTGATGTTTGTGAAAGGAAGACTAAACTAAGTTGACACAACCCTCCTGAACATGTGTGTCTCTAACACCGTAGTCCTGAAATATGTGAACTATCAGAAAATATGGGAAAATATTAAAATCTATAAATTGAAGATGAATGTATTTTAGTAATACAATGATATGTAATATTGAAATAACATTATTAGCAAGCTTGACTAAACAGATGTAGATAGGACTTTGATATGAAAATAAGTTAGAACAAAAATAATTTGTTATAAAAGCATTCATTGGATGGTCATACATGTCGATTTGCCCTGAGGTCAAATAAGTCAGTAAAGGATCATGTGTTACATTTATGGGTCATGTCTTGTTTGTCTTGTTCAAGCTGAAAAATTCTAAGACTTTCCTTGATTTTTATAATGTTGTGATTTTCTAAGATACTCGCAAGCTTTGTTTTATCTGATGTTTTATCATAATTATATTCAGATTATGCATTTTTTGTCAAGAATATCATGTCATCCTTTCAAATGATGTACAATTTTGATTTCTCACATTAGTGATGTGCTAATTTTGATCACTTAATTTGCCAAGTTTCTCCACTGTAAAGTAATTGTCTCTTTGTAATTAAAAAGTGCTTTGTGGAAAGTATTTTGAGACTATCCAGTATTCAATTTGTACGAAACTTCTCCTCACAGTATATTCATTCCTTGACATTTTGTACCACCAATAATCATGCCAATAGTTATCAGGTGCTGATTTTTTAATTCCAACAGTTCTTCTAAATTTGTTAGTTGTCTTTTTACTTAATAGCATTCTCTTCTACCTATTTATATATTAAGATATTTATTACATAATTTTAAATACACTGAGCTATTCTTCTAAAGAACCCTGATTCCTTCTAGTGGAGAATAAAATTAGAGTCCATGATTTCGGTGCTAATTATGTTCCTGGCTCTTTCATTTTCTCAAAGAACAGAGAATTAGGAAACACACATATAGAGATTTACAATTATAATTATTTCTGTTTCTATCTAATCTATTTATCCATCTATTTAAATATTATCTATCAAAAACCAAATTCACAATACATCAAATTTAATTTCCAATCCTACAACAGAGAGAATATTCTAGCTTTCTGTTTTCCATTTTTGTATCCTCTGACAGAGGAGTACTATATTGGAACTCACTGCTCTCTCTAAAATAAGATTTTTCACTAATAAATACTTCATTAATTTTCAAAAGTTTGAATTTTTCACCCTCCCAATATGGGTTAGTCATCTAAACAAAATTGACTTAATTTTAAATTTGTGACGGCCTGTATTCTAACTCACTTTTAGTATCTAATGTCATTCAACTTCATATTACCCAAAACTTATATTTCAGTTCCTATTACATTTTACTTTTCATTGAAATAGTTTTAAAAAACTTCATATTTACCTTATGCATTTTTTTTTTTTTTTTTTTTTTTTTTTTTTTAAGAGGCGGTGTCTGGCTCTGTCACCCAGGCTGGAGTGCAGTGGCCGGATCTCAGCTCACTGCAAGCTCCGCCTCCCGGGTTCACGCCATTCTCCTGCCTCAGCCTCCCGAGTAGCTGGGAGTACAGGCGCCCGCCACCTCGCCCGGATAATTTTTTTTTTTTTGTATTTTAGTAGAGACGGGGTTTCACCGTGTTAGCCAGGGTGGTCTCGATCTCCTGACCTCGTGATCCACCCGTCTCGGCCTCCCAAAGTGCTGGGATTACAGGCTTGAGCCACCGCGCCCGGCATTATGCATTTTTTTAAAAAGAAAAATTTGAGGTAGACTATCTGAGAAATGTTGAATATAATCATTTTATAGCTTATTATGTTCTGAGAGGGTGAACTCTAATAGTCTTAAATGCATTAGTTGAATAACATCAGATTACCAATAATTGTATTCTCCTTTTCTATTTTTCCTGCATAACACCATCTTATATAACTTTTTATGATTTGGTTCAAATTAGATCTGAGTTATAACTGCAAGGTTCTTGATATGATTTGGCTCTTTGTCCCCACCCAAATCTCACCTTGAATTGTACTCCCATAATTCCCATGTGTTGTGGTAGGGACCGACTGGGAGATAATTTGAATCATGCAGACGGTTTGCCCCACACTGTTCCTGTTCAAGTCTTGTGAGACTTGCCCCACCCAAGTCTCACAAGACCCGACGGGTTTATCAGGGTTTTCTGATTTTGCATCTTCCTCATTTTCTCTTGCTGCCACCAGGTAAGAAGTGCCTCTTGCTACTTGCCATGATTCTGAGGCCTCCCTAGCCGTGTAAAGCAGTATATCCAATTAAAGCATTTTTTCTTCCAATCTCGTGTATGTCTTTATCAGCAGCATGAAAATGGACTAACACAGTTCTCATACTAAATTGATTAGGGAAGCAGCCTAAGAGTTATTCTTTACCTGAATAAATATGTAGAACACTAACTATGCAACCACACTAAATAATATGCAATTTCTATGTCTCATATATGGGAAAAGTCCACAGCTGATTGTGCTAATTTTCCCTAGCACCAACAAATGTGGAGGAAAACAGCAAAAATAAAACATTGTTATTTTCAAATTCTAAAAAAGAAGTAATAAAATCACTTTAAATATCAATCAACTTTTTTATCACTTCTAAGAATTTTTATTTCTTCAAGCATATTGAAAATCATTACCACTGTCTTTGACCTTTCATTTGCAAATAAATTTATTTTCCAAACTTTCCTAAGTTGCTTTCTTGCAACAGTAATAAAAAAAAATGACTTTTGTAAAAGCTTTTCTAGAAGAGGCATCTGACACAAATTACAAAATAATACACAGGCTTTCAAATGATAATTGGTATAAAATTTTGTTTAGGCCTGTTTCATGGATTTAAAGTTTCAATAAGCCATTAATGAAGAAGATTTGGGTGAAAATAGGATAAAAATGTTTAAAATATCATTCAAAGTGTGTGTGTGGAGAAAAGAGAGAAAGCGTTACAGATAAATAGGAAGTTTTAACTTCTTCACTGCTTGGTCATAAAAGATGAAGGTGGCCCACTTTCGTCTTTCTCTGTGCACACATTTTCAGATATCTGATCTCTGCAAGAGCATAAAGTACCCAAACTTCAAATCCTGGAATGCAACAGATCTGCCTGATTAAAGGAATTGTAAATAATTAACAATAATAACAAATGCATAAATATTATATATACTATAGATGTGTGATGAACATTGATTTATCATTCTCTTATAACATTTCGTTATGCCTGAGTTCCATTACACAATCAAAATAAATGTTAAGTAATTCTAATCACTTTGTTGTCTCTATGATTCTTGAGGAGTTAAAAATGATTATAGTTTAGGCAAATACTATCTTTTGAATAAGTGCAGGGTACAAAAAATAGTTATAAAAACATTCAACAGACACATTACTATATTCTTTAAAACTGTTCCCGAGGTGATATAAATGTGGGAAAACATAATGGAGGAAGTTAGAGTATTAAGAGTATTCTTGCTAAGACCTTTTATCATTCTATGATTTTTCTACTTTTCTGATTGTATAATTCTAAGTAATGAATGTATTTTAAAGTTAAGTCAAGTCATTTATTATGATTATATAGTTCAAATCATAAACGAATTTAGAGTGTTGATTCGTATTGTATTTTGGGTGTTAAGTATTACTTCCCATAGTTAATGGACCCAAAGTCTTCATAGAACGGTTTTATCAAAGGCATCATGAGCCAGAGTCTATTCTGAATTGTCAGAATGCTCGTATGGTGCATTCTTCTTTCTAAATCACATTCTTATTAACCATATTCACAGAGAATGGTACAAGAAAAAATTAAAGTACAGAGTTAATGATCAAATTACTTAATAATCAATACATCATAGGTACAAAACAATAAAATGGGAATGAGTACTGGTGTAAATCATTGATTAGTTGCCTGCACTGAGCATCTGAAAACATGCTTAGTAGATCCAACTCATTGTCATGGTGGGCAAACCTAAAGGGGGAGCCAAATTATAATTAGAATGTTATCTGGATAGAGTGGAATAAAATAAAGAGAGTTAGCTCATCACTCAAAGATGGTTGACATTGCCAGCAGTCAACTAGTATTTCTCCCAGGATGAGGTCCACATATGTCAGTGCCCTCATGCCACCTCACTCCACCTCAGAGAAGAGAGAAGGTTTTGGCAGAGACAACAGTATTAGACTAAAGATGAGTCGGTTACACTCAACAGAGCTCACAGACAGGTTATCATAGCTTTCTCAGGTGGTCCAAATTAGTTAAATACATATTTACATGTGGAGAATGTTTCCCAGTTTTGTTCAAAGAATGAAGAATGTGATGATGAAAGAATGGTCAGAGAGATCCAGCTTTGCTGGTTTTGAAGAAGGCAGAAGGAGGCCATGAGCAAAGGAATGTGGGCAGCCTTTTGAAACTAGAAAATGGATTACCTTCTAGGACCCTCAGAAAGTGTCACTCCCTTGCCAACACCTCGATTTTAGCTCATTGAAACCTAGGATAGATGCATAATAACATAAAATAATAAATTTATGTTGATTTAAGTCACTAAATTTGAGTAATTTGCTACTGCAGCGGTAAACAACTGATACAAATGTAAATAGCAATCATGGGTATAGACGTAAAGGTAAATGGCAAGCTCTCTATGTAGCTAAAGGTTCAATGAATTAAAATCTAAGTTCAAAAATATGTGCAGCAGGAATAAAGAAATATAAAAGGTGAAACAAAAGATGTTAGAATAGAATGTTAAAGTGAAACTTATCTTAAAATTATGGATATATATCTACATGTATTCTTCAAATTATTATATAGAACTGTAAGCACCCCTTAAACTTTTTAGGTGCAAGTGACAGTGAGTAGGTAAGCTGTATAAGTTATCTAACTTCTGTTAGTTTTAATTCTCTCATGGATAAAATGGTGATAATAGTGCTCTCTCTTCAAAGTTGTCATAATGAAGAGTGAATGATGTATGTCAATATAGTAGCGCATTTACTGGCACATAGAAATAATATGCTAATATTGTAAACAAAATGCTTATGTGCTGTATATAATTCATTGCATAGTGGTTTCCAAAGTCTCATCGGGTCTAGATAACATCAATGGGTAGTATATGTTATGTTTATAATCTCATGCCTATCTAATTAACCCCTTTAATTAGTATCTTAATTAATCCTAATTAACCTCTTTAAGTATCCTGTGTCTAAGGTAGTAAACTAAAGTTACCCCCAGACTCTTTAAAGCCCAAAGTTGAAAATAATTTTTAAATGGAACTATAAAAACACATGTCCCCAGAATTTTAATAACAAAATTTAATTGCAACAATCACATTGGTTTAGAAGAATTATTTAAAATAAGCATATTAATCATTTTATAGGTTTCTTTAGAACTCTATACCCATATTGTCTTCGATAAACAAAAAATTAACTTTGAACTCAAAATATTTCCTATTTTCCATTCTTGAATCAACCTGTTCATTGGTGTAGGTCTTATTTATAGGATTAGACTATTTTATCCAACAATCCCTATTGTCAAAGTATAACATAATAACTTCCCATTTTTACATTCCAGTCAAAATTGCACTGTTTACCCTATTTTAGATAGCCTATTATCTTATGATACAAGACACAGAGTTAAAAATAAACTTGCTGTCAACAATTTGACTGAGGTATTTGTTCCCTACCACACATTATTAATAGAAATCATCCTGCTACATGTTAAATAAAGCCTCTGTGAAGATTGAATTTTGGAAAAAGAAGCAATGACCTGATTGCAATTCCATAATGAACAATGAAAAAACTCTTCCCACATTAAATATCAAATTCCCTGAAGGATAAGCTCGAAAAGCCACTGAGAAGTGGGTGCTCCTAGTTTACAGGAGCTATTATCTTCTCTTCAATTTCAATGAAAGAGAAACGTTGTTAGACTAAAGACAAGTTCAAGTGGAAATTTTACCTTTGTTGCTTGTGTAGCTAAAGTGTTCACTTTCTTAACCCCTTCAGTTTAGCTATGGCCAGGAGTACATAAAAAATTACCTCCTATATGTAAAAACAAAGTCAGCAGAAGAAGTACAACTAAACAACCTTTGTCTGATGTCTCTAGGAAGCATTCCGTATATCCCTCCTCTTCTTTGTTTAGTTCCTTTGTGTTACAACACATAATCCACAAAGAAGAGCCTACCTGCCCTTATAAGAATAGACTGGGAAACCTCAAAATTAAGTGAACAGACTGCTAAAAGCTGAAAAAAAAAATAAATTTTTAAGTTGCCATGATCATGTGACAGTTGCAGATACCTGGGTGAAATCACTTTTGTCAGATCCCGACAAAATAGGGCCTGGAAAGCCCCAAGGAGAGGAGGCTCATGCCTACATATCTGAGTAAGAACTATTTCCAAAGATTTTCTAAAAATCCTTTTGAGTCCTTCACGCATCTCATGCTTTGATAATACATTCTTTAGGACTGCAGTAATTCAGAGAAGATGTTCTCAGAAGAACACTTGCCCAGTAAGGGCATCTCCACCAATGAGCGGAAAATAACTCTGGCTTCGAACCTCTGAAACCGATGAGCTCTCTTTTTAAGCAGCTTTGTAACTCTCTTTTCACCAATGAAAGCTCCCCCTACCTTTCCTTCCCCAAATGCACTGGTGGCTTAGCATTTCATGCATTCCAAGTTATATTTCTTATTTTTATTTCCCAGTAAAACACAACATATTTAGAGGCTATTTTCTCTAGTGTCTTTTTAATTTGTGATTATGATTAGGGTGGCAACAAGACCTGTAAAGAATGTAAAGAGGTTTTCAGTAATTTGCCATGTGTCCTTTAACCAGGGAGAACCAGCACTGTTGAGGCTACTTTCCCACCAAATGCAAGTCTGCATGAGGCACAGTCACTTGCCGCAGACACCTGTGACTCTCTAAGAGTTTTATTTCTGGGCATGGGAGCATGTCCTTTACCTGCTTCAGACACTCTTGGAATGTTGTAGAAGTAATGGATGTTGGAGAAGTGAAAGATGTTTTTCTAATAGTTCTTCAACAATAAGGGGAGTTTTTAGCTTGTATAGAGGTGAATGGTATTTCTAACTTATTTTTTGGTACAGAAAATCATGATGGAATACTATGCAGCCATAGAAGCCATCAACTCATCAACTAATGGCAGATGGAGTGTGTTCCTTGACCCCATGAGGGGCTTAGGTATTTGCTCCATTTCCCTGAGTTCACTAGCAGGACCAACAGCAGTAATTTTGGCACATTCTATTGAGTTTTTGCCTATTACGTATCATTTTTATGCTCTCTTCTATCGTTGCCATCCAAATAAATTCCTTGCACTCAAACCATTGTCTCAGTTTCTACTTCTAGAGGAACTCAGCCTAAGAAACCTAGCAATAGCATTAACCCTTCTCAAATGGTGCCACTAAGATTTTCCACTAATGTTATTTTTCCTTGAGATGCTGAAAATATGACCTGTAAATTATATGAAAAATTATTTAGATGTAACTTTGCTCATTTAGTCCAAAATATGCCTTTTCTTTTTCCTTCAGCATTTAGAAGATATCATTCCTTTGTTGAGCATCAGAGGAAGCAATCGACTTTCACTGGAGAGACATATTATAAAAAAGAAGTTTATTTATTTATTTATTTATTTATTGAGATGGAGTTTCGCTCTTGTTGCCCAGGCTAGAGTGCAATGGTGCGAGCTCAGTTCACTGCAACCTCCACCTCTTGTGTTCAAGTGATTCTCCTGCCTCAGCCTCCCAAATAGCTGGAATTACAGGTGTGTGCCACCATGTCCAGCTAATTTTGCATTTTTAGAGTTTTTAACATGTTGGTCAGGCTGGTCTCAAACTGCTAACCTCAACTGATCCACATGCTTCGGCCTCCTAAAGTGCAGGGATTACAGGAATGAGCCACCGTGCCAGGACCCAGAAGTATCTTTAAAACCTGGAATCCTATGCAGCATGGTGAAATGTGTACACTACTCAAAATATAAATAAAATGAGGCCAACTAAGGGAACAAATTATTAGAATGCCTTTCTCATATGCAAGCTGTAGAATCATTGAGTGATGGAGCAGATGGAAACTTCCACACTATTTTACCCCCTCTGTTTTACTCTTTCCAGTGAAACAAAGTCTTGTTTATTTGATTTGATCAAGAAGGCAATATGGAGGGATATTTTCCTAATAGCTCTCCAACAGTAAGGAACATTTTTAGCTTGTATGAAGCTGAATGGTTTTCTAATTTATTTTTTTGGTAGATAAAATCATGATAGAATACTATGCAGCCATAAAAAAGAACAAAATCATATCTGTTGTAGCAAGATGGATGCAGCTAGAGGCCATTATCCCAACTGAATTCACACAGGAACAGAAAACCAGATACCACATGTTCTCACTTACAAGTAGGAGCTAAACATTGAGTTTATATGGACATAAGGATGGAAACAACATGACTAGGCCTGGTGGCTCACACCTGTGATCCCAACATTTTGGAGACCAAGATGAGAGGATCACTTGAACCCAGGAGTTCATGACATGCCTGGGCAACATAGAGAGACACTGTCTCTACAAAAATAAAAATAAAATGTTAGCCAGGCATGATGATGGGCTTGTGGTTCCGCCTACTCGGCTGAGGTGGGAGGATCCAGGCTCTAATGAGATGTAATCTTACAACTGTACTCCAGCCTATGTGACAGAGTGAGACTCTATTTCAAAAAATAAGAAAATAAAGTAAAACAATGAAAACAACAGACACTGAGGACTAATAGGGGAAGGAGGATGCAGGGGACTAGGGTTGAATTACTATGCTCACTACCTGAGTGATGGGACCACTTGTACCAAAGCCCAGCTTTCTGTAATGTACCCACATATCAAACCTGCACACATACACCTGAACCTAAAATAAAGGTTGAATTTTTTTTTAAATAAAAAATTATGGTCCTTTCAAAATATGTTATGAAAGAATTAAGCAGTCTTGATTCAATTTTCATGGATTACATGATATCCCTTAACTCTTCCCAGTGACTTACACTGAAGTGTCCTGGCCTGTTTATGAGATTACTGCATGTAGTTTATTCCCTGAAACAGTCCGAGAATATTCTAGAGCTCTTAGAATTAATGTTATAATTGTCCAAATTCCCCATTGACAAATGACAAAGGAAACAGACTTTGGACAAACAGTAGTAAAGGAAGTATATGATAAGCATATCTGTATTTCCAAAACTAAGTAAACAAATGAGGTGTGAATTAGCCAGGCCTTCAATGAATGAGAACTGTAGTAATATGCATATATGCTCAGCAGACCTTCTGAATTCAAAAGCAGTCTGAATAAATGGTGAACTAACTTCAAGGGAAAGGCTTATAGTCAAATTGTAGTGTCCTTCATTTCCAAGATACTTCAATATAGAATGGGGATGTATATTGCTTTTTCTTTCTAGGTAAATAATTTATTTTTTCATTAGCTACCTAGATTTGAAATGGTGTATGAACACAAGTCACTGAAATGATGCTTAATGAGCTGATATTGTAAAAATGCAGACTAGAAAGGGAAAAAAAAAAAGGACTACAGGGGAATTGTTTTCTTACAGGAAACCACATTTTCTTCTTCACTGTTTTTATGATACAAATTAGATGATCTCTTGTTTGGAGTCTCTCTGACAAAGTATTCTTATTTCTGTAACTATTTCTAGAGGTAGCAGTGTGGCAGAGCTTTACAGTCATAAAATGTAGCCTCACAAGAAAGGGATATAAGCATTTCTTGAATATCTGCTGTATCTCAGGATCTATGTTAGGTGTTTTACATTTATTATCTAGTTTAATTTGGCCTTCAGAGCAACAATGTGATTCATCATAAATTGTGGTAAGAGCATACTTTGGAAACGGAGTCTTTGGGTTACAATTGTGACTCCACTTCTAAGGTGTGTAATCTTGTGTAAGGCACTTAACTCCTCTGTGATTCGAGATTAAAACTGTAAAAAGGAAAGAAAGATGGTAACAACAACAACAACAGTACCTACATCATAGAGTTATTAGGGAATTTAAATCAGTTATTTTTTTAAAAATGCTTAGATTACCATCTGGCAAATAATGAGCATTAAATAATATTGGTTGTTTTAACCAACAATTTTAAAGTTAACAGGTGATGAAAAGGGTAACCAGAACTGTGTGAATGGGTTATTTTTCTAGTAGATGAATCCAGAGTAGGAATGACTCTGGATCTGTCTGAATAGGTGTCCTTTCCTCCTATATTAAAAAATCATGATGCAGTAAACTGCTCAATGTCCTGCAGATGAAAAGAAGTAAAAGACAAATTAAAACTCAGCGCCTGTGACATGGAAGATATTCGATGCATATTTACGTGGGAGATGAATGAGCCGGTCAGTTAATAATGTGTCTGACTTCTGACTCTTTTTATTATATTAGGTTGCTTCTAGCTCAGGCATATGAATATCAATTTAAGGAAAGCCTTTGATCTCCCTGTGACATGTCGGATGAGTTGTATCATCTGTCCTATCAACCGCAAGCCTGTTACAGGACTTTGAGATGATAAATGTGGTGAGGTATAGGCAAGGACTTTAAAAATCATAAAACACCATTTAGGTGTATGTATGCTGTTATCTGGCAGGTGATATGCTGCATGCTGCAAAACAAACCTAGGATTAAACCTTACTAGTTTTATGACTTTGGTAACCACCTAAATTCTCTAAACTTCACATATCTCATGGAGAAATGAGTGTAGTAGTTCCTAACTGATGGTGAAAAGTAAATGTGTCAGACAGTACATATAAAGTCCTTAACTTAAACCTTATAATGGCATTTATCAGTGCATAAAGTATTCTGTGTCAACTAGATCTTCCTATATTATTGTTGTTATCGTTATTGTATTTTTAGCAAGACACATTTGTAGGAAGCATTTCTTCAGAGAAATAGCAAATATCAGGCATACTACTAGGTCCCGACCCTGTGACAATGGCAGATGTTGCTAATTCATAATATCCTTTCTCTTCCTGCTATATCAGGCAGCCATTACTGACTGGAATGATAAATGGGATGCAAGTTACGTGCTGCCATTCTCTCTTAAGTTTTTTTTCATAGGCTACATTAAATATGGACAATGAAGATAATGAATGACTCAAATGCAATTTTTATAACATTCATGGTTTCTTTAATAATCAAATATTGAAGATGAGCTTAATAATCAAATCTTGAAGATGAGTTTTTGATGTAGAAGTGGAGTCCACCAGTAACTATTAGAAAATAGCAACTTTGAAAGTTTGTCTCATTTAACCCTTTTACACATCTGTAATAATTACGATTTCAAGACCAGAAAACTGGTACTCAGAAAGGTAAATGACACAACCAAAGTCACATAGCAATTACATATTGGAGCAAGGGACCCGAGTCCCATAATTACAAACAACACAAAATAGCAAGTTTTTATATAACTGGAGGATTCCTAGGGGAGGAGGAAAGCCGTGCTTACTCACTAAGACTGCAAAACCCAATTCAAATCTGATCTCCTTTCCTGCAGCCTTATCTACATATCTCAATGTTTAATTCTCTTTTCAACATTTTTTCATTTAAATATCATTCAGCCATTACTTTAGTAACTATTATAGGGCATCTTAAGTCACAGTCTCATAATGAGACAAGATTTACTTATAATAATTCTAGTAGAGGAAAGTGACATAAATATATGGGGTTATATTAAAACATTCTCAAAGAATTCAGAGAAAAGAAATGCCATTTTTACTTGTTTGATTGGAATTTTTGTCATATAGAAAGTGGTATTCAAACTGAGCTAAGAAGACAACAAAGGCATGAAAAAGAAGGGGTTTATGAAACACTGGAGTGTGTTTAGTTTTTCTACGTGATATGGTTTGGATCTGCGTCCCCACCCAAAACTCATGTCGAATTTGTGAACCTAGAACATCTGAGAGAGGGCTCAGCTAATTTAGAAAGTTTATTTTGCCAAGGTCGAGGACACACACCCATGACACAGCCGCAGGAAATCCTGACAACATACATCCAAGGTGGTCGGGCACAGCTTGGTTTTATGTATCTTAAGAAGGCATGAGACATCAATCAAGTATATTTAAGAAATGCATTCATTTGATCCAGAAAGGTGGAACAACTCAAATGGGGGGTTCCAGGCTACAGGTAAATTTAAACATTTTCTGGTTGACAATTGTTTGAGTTTATCTAGAGACCTGGGCTCAACAGAAAGGAATATTAGGGTTGCAATAAGAGACTGTGTAGACCAAAGTTTCATCATGCAGATGAAGCTTGAAGCTAGCATGCTTCAGAGAGAAACAGGCTGTAAAATGTTTCTTATCAGACTTAATGTGTGTGTTGATGTGAATGACGGAGAGGTATAATAAGGCATGTCTGACCCCCCACTTCCCTTCATGGCCTGAACTAGTTTTTCAGGTTAAATTTCAAGAGCCCTGGCTGAGAAGGAAGTCCTTTTAGATGATTTGGGGTGGTGCCTTAGGATTTTATTTTGGTTTAAATTCTCCTTCTTCTGGCCGAGATTTGCCAGAGGCAGCATCAAAGGCCAGGAATATTTATACTGTCCCATAGCATTGGCAGAGTGGCATGACTGCCTACCCTGGGTCCATGTTGTCCCTTGGTGGGACTCTATGGCTGAGGACTTTAAGAGTCAAAAGACTTATAGCCAATTAATTGTTGTAGGCCAGATAAAACTGGATGTGGACAGGCATTCATTTGTCTCTTAAAATTGTAATTTTAGGAGATAGCTGTCAAGATGGCCAAATAGGAACAGCTCTGGTCTTCGGCTCCCAGCGAGATCAGTGCAGAAGGCAGGTGATTTCTGCATTTCCAACTGAGGTACCCAGCTCATCTCATTGGAACTCGTTAGACAGTGGGTGCAGCCCACGGTGGGCAAGCGGAAGCAGGTGGGAATCGCCTCACCAGGGAAGCTCAAGGGGTTGGTTATCTCCCTCCATAGTCAAGGGAAGCCGTGAGGGACTGTGCCGCAAGGAACAGTGCATTCTGGTCCAGACACTACACTTTTCCCATGTCTTTGTAACCCACAGACTAGGAGGTTCCCTAAGGTGCCTATGCCACCAGGGCCTTGGATTTCAAGCACAAAACTGGGTGGCTATTCAGGCAGACACGAAGCTAACTGCAGGAGAGTTTTTTTGTTTTTGTTTTTTTCCATACACCAGTGGCACCTGGGATGCCAGCGAGAGAGAACTGTTCACTCACCTGGAAAGGCAGCTGAAGCCATGGAGCCAAGTGGTCTAGCTCAGTGGAGCCCACCGCTCCAGAGCCCAGCAAGCTAAGATCCACTAGCTTGAAATTCTTGCTGCCAGCGTAGCAGTCTGAAGTCCACCTGGGATGCTAGGGCTTGGTATGGGGAGGGGCACTTGTCATTACTGAAGCTTGAATAGGCGGTTTTCCCCTCACAGGGTAAACAAAGCCTCTGGGAAAACACAACATACCAGAATCTCTGAGATACAGCTAAAGCAGGGTTTAGAGGGAAATTTATAGCACTAAATGCCCATAGGAGAAAGTGAGAAAAATCTAAAATTAACACAGGAACATCAAAATTAAAAGAACTCGAGAAGCAAAAGCTAACAAATTCCAAACCTAGCAGAAGACAAGAAAGAAGTAAGACCGGAGCAGAATTGAGGGAGATAGAGACACAAAAATCCCTTAAAAAAAAAAAATGAATCCAGGAGCTGGTTTTTTGAAAAGATTAACAAAATAGATAGACTGCTAGCCAGATTAATAAAGAAGAAAAGAAAAAAGAATCAAATCGACACAATAAAAATGATAATGGGGATATC
This sequence comes from Papio anubis, assembly GCF_008728515.1. NCBI lineage: Eukaryota > Metazoa > Chordata > Mammalia > Primates > Cercopithecidae > Papio > Papio anubis. The sequence continues at coordinate 20,850,345 of NC_044980.1, read as the reverse complement.
ACCACTGATCCCACAGGAATACAAACTACTATCAGTGAATACTATAAACATCTCTACGCAAATAAACTAGAAAATCTAGAAGAAGTGGACAAATTCCTGGACACATACACCCTCTCAATACTAAACCAGGAAGAAGTCGAATCCCTGAATAGACCAATAACAAATTCTGAAATTGAGGCAATAATTATTAGCCTACCAACCAAAAAAAGCCCAGGACCAGATGGACTCACAGCCTAATTCTAACATAAGTACAAAGAGGAGCTAGTACCATTCCTTTTGAAACTACAAGAAACAATAAAAAAAAAAGAGGGACTCCTCCCTAACATATTTTATGAGGCCAGCATCATCCTGATACCAAGACCTAGCAAAGACACAACAAAAAATGAAAATTTCAGGGTAATATCCCTGATGAACATTGATGCGAAAATCCTCAATAAAATACTGGCAAACTAAATCCAGCAGCACATTAAAAAGCTTATCCACCATGATCAAGTTGGCTTCATCCCTGGGATGCAAGGCTAGTTAAGCATACACAAATCAATAAACTCAATCCATCACATAAACAGAACCCATGTCAAAAGCCACATGATTATCTCAATAGTTGCAGAAAAGGTTTTCAATAAAATTCAACACCCCTTCATGCTAAAAACTCTCAATAAACTAGGTATTGACAGAATGTATCTCAAAATAATAAGAGTTATTTATGACAAACCCACAGCCAATATCATACTGAATGGGCAAAAACTGGAAAACCTTTGAAAACTGGCACAAAACAAGGATGCCCTCTCTTACCACTCCTATTCAACATAGTATTGGAAGTTCTGGTAAGGACAATCAGGCAAGAGAAAGAGATAAAGGGTATTCAAATAGGAGGAGAGGAAGTCAAATTGTCTCTGTCTGAAGATTACATGATTGTCTAATTAGAAAACCCCATCATCTCAGCCCAAAATCTCCTAAGTTGGTAAGCAGCTTTAGCAGTCTCAGGATACAAATCAATGTGCAAAAATCACACGTATTCCTATACACTAATAATAGACAAACAGAGAATAAATTATCTAGGAATACGACTTACAAGTATGTGAAGGACCTCTTTAAGGTGAACTACAAACCACAGCTCAAGGAAATAAGAGAGCACACAAACAAATGAAAAAACATTCCATGCTTATGCATAGGAAGAATCAAGATTGTGAAAATGGCCATACTGCCCAAAGTAATTCATAGATTCAGTGCTATCCCCATCAAACTACCACTGACTTTCTTCACAGAATTAGAAAAAACTACTTTAAATTTCATATGGAACCAAAAAAAGAGCTCGTATAGTCAAGACAATCCTAAGCAAAAAGAAGAAAGCTCAAGACATCATGCTACCTGGCTTCAAGCTATACTATAAGGTTACAGTAACCAAAACAACATGGTACTGGTACCAAAACAGATATATAGGCCAATGGAACAGAACAGATGCCTCAAAAATAACGCCACACATCAACAACCATCTGATCTTTGACAAACCTGACAAAAACAAGCAATGGGGAAAGGTTTCCATATTTAATAAATTGTGTTGGGAAAACTGGGTAGCCATATACAGAAAACTCAAACTGGGCCCTTTCCTAATATGTTATACAAAAATTAACTCAAGATGGATTAAAGACTTAAATGTAAGACCTAAAACCATAAAAAATTCTAGAAGAAAACCTAGGCAATACCATTCAAGACATAGGCATTGGCAAAGACTTCAAAACTAAAACACCAAAAGCAATGGCAACAAAAGTCAAATTTGACAAATGAGATCTAATTAAAATAAAGAGCTTCTACACAGCAAAAGAAACTCTCATCAGAGTGAACAGGCAAGCTACAGAATGGGAGAAAATTTTTGCAATCTATCCATCTGACTAAGGGCTCATATTCAGAATCTACAAGGAACTAAAGCAAATTTACAAGAAATAATTCCATCAAAAAGTGGGCGAGGGACACGAACAGACACTTCTCAAAAGAAGACATTTATGAGACCAACAAACATACAAAAAAAAGCTCACCATCACTGGTCATTAGAGAAACACAAATCAAAACTACAATGAGATACCCTATCTCACACTAGCTAGAATTACGATCATTAAAAAGTCAGGAAACAACAGATACTGGAGAGGATGTGGAGAAATAGGAATGCTTTTACATTGATGGTGGAAGTGTAAATTAGTTCAACCATTATGGAAGAGAGTGTGGCGATTCCTCAAGGATCTGGAACCAGAAATACCATTTGACCCAGCAATCCCATTACTGAGTATATAATTCTACTATAAAGATACATGCACACGTATGTTTATTGCAGCATTATTCACAATATAAAAGACTGGAAACCAACCCAAATGCCCATCAATGATAGATTGGATTAAGAAAATGTGGCACATATACATCATGGAATACTATGCAGCCGTGGAAAAGGATGAGTTCATATCCTTTGCAGAGACATAGATGAAGCTGAAAACCGTCATTCTCAGCAGACAGACAGAGGAACAGAAAACCAAACACCATGTGTTCTCACTCATAAATGGGAGTTGAACAATGAGAACACATGGACACATGGAGGGGAACATCACACACTGCGGCCTATTGTGGGGTGGGGGGACTAGGGGAGGGATTACATTAGGAGAAATACCTAATATGGATTATGGGTTGATGGGTGCAGCAAACCACCATGGCACGTGTATACCTGTGTAACAAACCTGTATGTTCTACACATGTATCCAAGAACTTAAAGTATAATATAAAATATTGTTATTTTAAGTAAAAAGCCAACAAACAAAACCAAAAGGCAAAATTATGAGACTGTCTTATTTTTAACCTCTATGTGTTTAGTTATTGTAAGCTTGGTTTTTGTTACAGACTTACGGCAATTATCTAGATACAAAATAAGCATTGTTCTGAAAATAATTAAAAATATGCATATATATTTATCTTCATAACTTATAGCTAGAATATTACACCCAGGAAGCTTTGTTACAAGGTATTTTTACCCTGTAAGGAAATGTTTTTCTTTAATTCTATTGTAAGCAAGAAATTCTTTGTGGTTGGGGTGGATGCAAAGTTGATACATAATTGTTTAGAAGGCAACTAATCTTGTTTTACTAGTTGTTTAGGCATATGTGTACCCGTTTTTGATTTGGAGGGTTTCACCTTGACCTAATTTTATCCCTCAAAACTGGCCCTTATAATCTTACGCACCCACCTCTTCTGCAATAACCCCTGGGCCTGGAGGGAGGGTGCTTCTATGGGTTTAGCAGCAGAACATTCACAGTGAAACAGATCCAGGCCTTGTGGGATGCCAAATGAGGGAGATTCTTATCTCTGGTACCATGATTTTGGTTTCCTGGAAAGCACAACAAGGAGAGATAAATAACATTTGTAATTTGACAATTATAAGACTAATTTGTATGTCCGAACAGGAAAAGGAACCTATTCCATTAGGGCACCAACTAAAAAGATGAAGAAAAATTATAATCTGGTACTCTCTAGAGAATTACTGTAGCCAATAAATAATGATCTATTCTGCACTCAAAAACAGTTGGGGCTGTGATTTAGCATGAGGTGTTATGCTTTTCCCTTGAAACAATTTATTGAGCTGCTTTTTTTTTTTTTTTTTTAATTAAAGACATATTATAGCAAGACCATTTTGTGTATAAAGTAAGTTTTAGGCTTATTAAATTTGGTCTGATTATTTTGCATAGAATGCAGCAAGGAATGGCCATAGAGGCTTTTTAAAGTTGGCCTTGCCTGAACTTTACCTACAAATATGCTAGTTTAGTTAAAGTCTTCGAAAAATAACCAGTGCCTCCAGTTGTTTCAAGATACTCTCATTGAATGTATGCAGATAACAATATTGTCATAAAATTACAAATTTGAATTTTAGAACTTAGACAAAAAGTAACCTTGCTTATAAAATCATATGCTACCCAAATAACTTAAAAGCAAAATATTTTTTGACCCTTCTTTAACTAGAGCAGCAGCTTTTAAAACAAGATGTTTATTTACCTTGGAAATGCCATTTACAAACCAAGCAGCTCACGAGAGGTGTCTATTAGGCACTGTAGAATTGAGCAGTTCCTCATAATTAGTCTTTGGAAAGAGTCTCCTGCTTATTAGGTGGCAACATTTTATGTAAACCATTTTTATTTTATCATGGAACTCTTTTGGGAAACATTATTTCCACTAGCATAGGGGGAGCTTCAGTTAATGTTCCGTAGCAAGACAGTCAATGCCCCAAACAGAAATTCTCTAGTTTAGTCGTTATTGAAAAGTACTCATAATTTTTGGCTTTAGCCCTGAAATAAGCCCCACATAAAGGGCTATACAGTGGATATTTGTCCCAACTAGCAGTCCAACTTTTACCCTATATTTTGTGAGCTCAGGCAATTTACTAGTTCCCATTTAGCATGTGCGATTAACATTTCTTAAAATAACAAATTTATATGTCTTCAGTTTAGGAAACATCCGCCAGTTAGATATAGTACCCATTTTCATAAGACTTTTCATAAAGGGGTTACAACTAATTTACATAAAGCTTGTTTAAACATCTTAAATTTCATAATTTTATTAACCTCTATGTTTTTATGTTCTGGGTCCCAGGTTTGTTTTTTATATCTTCAAATAACTATTTTACCTTTTCTGGTGGAAAAAAAAAAAAAAGGTATTTGGGTTCCCAGCAGGGAGTTGCATCTGTTAGACCTATGGGGAGAGCAAATTTGATAAGACTTTTTAAACAGTCCTATGATTCTATGGGAGGGGCACCTATGTGAAAAGGGGCCCCTTAACCCTCAAATTCACCATGACTTGGGTAATAGACATATTTGATGGGAGGGTATCCCCGTTACCATAAAGCTAGTCCAACATGGCATGGACACGAAGCATATTAACTGCTTCATCTGGGTGCTTCCTTTGGTATTTTATAGGGAGAGTTGGGTAGTCCCCTTCTCAGAGCAAACAGACCTTCCATTGGCATTTATCCAGTTCGTGAGGCTGATTGCTTTTTCAGGAATAATCCCCTGTACATTTGGATCACGTATACTCATCAATGATTGTTCAATAGTGAGCTGTGGGTCCTGCATTAATCCAAACTAGCTCTTAAATTGTGTAGCATTTAAAAATTAAAAAGCTGAATGATACCAAGGTATGTAATGAAACTTTTTTTTTTTTTTACATTATATCCTCTGGTTTTACATGTTACTTGTTTTACCCTTCCTCCATATCGACTATTTTATTGGGAACCACAGTCAGTGTTCAGAGTAAACTACCGTTGCCCTGTCTTGTTTATTTTGTTTGTTTGTTTGCTTTTTGTTTTTTGTGTTTTTTTCAATTCATTTAGTTTTATTTGTATAGTTTTCTTCATTATAAAGCAACTCCTTATAATAGTTTTTTAACCAAAAGAAAACCTACATTTTTGAGTATTGACACCTTTGTGTTTTATAAAATTTTACTAAAAGCATATTTTATCTCCTACTTTTTAAACTTTTTAGTAACCCAAATTTCCAGTGGCAAGGAGGAAACCCGAGGGTTTAACATGACTTTGAGATTTTAAATTACTGGAGGTTATTGAGATTAAGTTTACTAAATTACTTTTACCAAAGCACTGAGGTCATGTGAATTGAAAGTCAGCTGGGTTAGTTTCTACCAATCTGATAAGCACTGACAGTTTTTAAGTTACTTGATTAGAGCTCTTTCATGTGGTTTGGTAGTGAAATATGACTTTCACATGACACAAATAAAGATAGGGATATAACAGGCACTCAGAGTAAAATGTACGTCCAAAAGATACTTTACTTGCCTGTATTCAAAATAATTTTTTTCTCTCTTACTTTAGATAATTACTAAAAGTTACAGAAGCCAACAAAAGGTGAAGGGTAGAGCCATCATTCAAGGTCTTTTCAAAAGAATAAAAGTGGCACTTTTAAGATCTGAAGAATGTTAAAGAGGCAGATATTAACATTTAACAATTTTTCATATTAAAGACAAGTTAATATTTGTAATAAAACTTGTTTTAACCAATTATTTAGTTTTGTATTAGTGCATTTTTATATATCAACACTCATCTCTAGAAAGACTATATTATACTTTATATATAATTATATTATATATATTTATATATTAAATATAATTATATTATATATTTATATGTTATATAATATAATTATATTATAATTTCTCTTTAATCACAGTCAACTGAATTATAAAATCTCTTTAAAAATTACTTTTTATTAATCTTATTACAACCTACATAGACCATTCACAACATGCTTAAACTTTCTGTTTTCCCCTTAATATCCCCCTTTCTTGAACAAACCAGTCATTTTATTTTAGGGTAAAAATACATCACACAAAATTATTTCTTGCATAAAATTCTTTTCCTTTTTACCTTCTTTACCAAAAAATAGCTCTTTGTATCTTTAGCTTTCTTTATATCTCATTTCCTGATATTTTTTACCTTGTTTTATATACATCCCTTAAATAAGCTTTGAATTAGACAAGATATTTACCTTTCAATGAGAAATTTAAACAATGTTTTAAATTGGAAATGACCCAGGTACTTAATATCAATTAATGACCTTTGATCTTAAATTTGATGCTCGTTTACACGTATTTATTCCATTATTTACCTGATTAATTTGTTTAAAAGTTTAACTAGATTATTTACCAAAACTGTGAAAGCCAATATTTAAAGTTATTTTCCTATTAATCATTTTTTATAGCTGTGAATTTCAGGTATTTACTTAAGTAATAAAACATACTGTTTCATTAAAGGGTACTTATTCCAATAACTCAGGATTTAGCTGTTTTCATTAAGCCAACAATATTTCATAAGCATACACAAGCAAAGATCATTCTGTCTTGGGCCGGGCTTTATAGTTTTATAACCCTTACGGTAAATCTTATAGTATTCTGCAGGAATAAACATGAAACCATTTGATTAAAAAAATGCTAACGATTCATAAGACATTCCTAATATTATTTTATCAATAGTTTCAAAGCCACCTTGTTTATTAAAGATTTTACTTAAGTCATGTGAACAAAATGCTTTTGACTAGTCTTGTTTTAAAGTATCTGATTTAAGCACTTATATTTGTTAAGCCAATTAATTAGAACTCTTTTATATATTTTTAGTAGTGAAACACTGTGTACACAACACATAAATACATAGACATAATAGGCATGCCAATAGAAGTACATTTTATAAATTAATAAAGACCCCTCTTTTTTTTTTCCTATCTTAAACTCATATTCTTGATACGTGCTTCACAACCTTAGGCAGTTGTCAGATAGTAGCCTTATATTTGCATAATAAAGGAAACAACTTAAGTGAAAATCAAATAGCATAAATAAATCATAAAGTACAGAGAGAAAAAGTCTGGTGGTGCTAGAGAGAGAGATGCTAAACTCGGGTGAAAACAGAATTCAGTCAACTGAGAAGAAAAAAACACTTTTGCTCAAAAAAAAAAAGACAAGGTCTTAGAAGAGATAAACAACAACAAGAAAAAAACAAAAACATGAAAGCTTTTAAAACACAAATACAAACATGCACACATACATGCAGACATCATGGATGTTAGCCTCTTAATTAAGATGACTTTTAACCATTGAGCTCCTTTTAAATAAATATTTTAAAATCTCATTACCATATTTTGGCTAGGACAAAATGCTTCTCTTTCAGAAGTACAGTCATTGCTCTCTCAGGTTGGTCTGGCTGACAAAAAGGTGGTCTTGTTATATAAATAAAGCCCTTTTAGTAGTTAAAATCAAAAATCTTCCCTTTTTTTTTTTTCCTTTTGCTGGCTATTTTCCTCTCCTAACCATCCCACCATTTGTGTGTGTGTGTGTGTGTGTGTGAGTTTTTAGCCATTTCAGAGGCCTTGTTCCCCGTGATTTGGCATTCCCCTTCAGATCTGACTAAGTTGGGACATGTGTAGGACCCATATGTGCTGCTCACAGACCTAGCTTTTCAGGGCCATTACTCCATGAACAGATTCAGTCCACCTGTGTTGTGGCTACCTGGCACAGCGTGTCAGGTGCTCAAGGTGCAGGAGGGGTCAACTCCTTACATACACCTGCCAGTACTAAGTATATTCTTTGCAGGGGCAAATCTATTTAGAGCCACTGCACATCTTAGGGAGTGTTCCTCCCAAACACCCTCATGTGATTCTCAGTTGCCTGAGAATGCCCCAAAAGGGTGAGGCAAGTGAGGTGCTCTTATTTATTTGGAGTAGAAGATTCCACATTCATGAGCTAGAGGGTTGTGAGTTGGTCAAATCCGATAAGGGAAAGGACCAAAACACACACACACACAAAATCCAACAAGGCAGAAACAAACAGCAAAACAGTTAAGCAAAACTAACAATGATCACACAAATTAAAAGATTTCTGAGCGCTCTAAGAGTAAGCAGAAATTAACACCATGTGGTTGTTAATGCTAACTTTAGTCATTTAAGAATAATTTGGAAGACAGAATCCCAAATCAGTGTCTTACATAATGTTGGATCTCAGGCTATAGACTGCTCTCTACCATCTTAGAAGCAGGAAACAAAACGAAACAAAACACTAATCTTCCCTGTTGGAAGTGAGCTCAAACTAGTTACTGGCCTTCCATCACCATGGAAGCAGGAAAGCTTGCATTCCTCGTTGTGAAGCAAGTAAAACTCCCCCAAAAAAGAGAAGTTGTACGGCAAAATAAACTTTAGACATTGACAAAATGTTGGAAGATCAGAGATTTTCTGGAGATTTTCTCATGTCTCAGCAAATTGTCCTATGTGTGTGAGCCTAGCTCATGCTAGTACCAAGCACCGATAGAAGATTTGTCAAAGGTCAGAGTCATCTCCACTCAGAATCCCTCTGTGGTTACCAAAAAGGTGAACCCAGAAAATCTGAGACAGGTCTCAGCTAATTTAGAAAGTTTATTTTGCCAAGGTTGAGGACACACATCCATGACACAGGCTCAAAAAGTCCTGACAACATGCGCCCAAATTGGCTGGGACGCACCTTGGTTTTATACATTTTAGGGAGGCATGAGACATGAGCCAAGTGCATTTAAGAAATACGCTGGCTTAATCCAGAAAGCTGGGGTAACTCAAAGTGGGGGCTTCCAGGCTACAGGTAAATTTAAACATTTTCTGGTTGACAATTGGTTGAGTTTGTCTAAAGACCTGGGATCGGTAGAAAGGAGTATTTGGGTTGTGGTAACAATTGTAGAGACCAAAGTTTTACCATGCAGATGAAGCTTTTAGCTAGCAGGCTTCAGAGGGAAATAGGCTGTAAAATGTTTCTTATCAGACATAAAGTCCGTGTTGATGTTGATGCTGGAGAGGTATAATGAAGCATGTCTGACCCCCACTTCCCTTCATGGCCTGAACCAGTCTTTCAAGTTAAATTTTAAGAGCCCTGGCTGAGGAGGAAGTCCATTTAGATGATTGTTGAGGGGAGTGGAGAGGGGGCTTAGGATTTTATTTTTGGTTGACAAATTGTAATCCCTGATGTTGGAAGTGGGGGTTGGTGGGAGGTGATTGGATCATAGCAGTCAATTTTCCCCTTTGGTGCTGTTCTGGTGATAGAGTTCTCATGAGATCTGGTTGTTTAAAAGTGTACAGCACCTCCCTTCTCTCTCTCTTTCTCTTGCCCTGGCCATGTAAACACGCTGCTTCCCCTTCTGCCATGACCGAAAGTTTCCTGAGGCTTCCCCAGAAGCTGTCAAGCTTCCTGTAGAGTTTGTGGAACTGTGAGTCCATTAAACCTCTTTTCTTTATGAATTACCCAGTCTCAGGTATTTTTTAATAGCAGTATGAGAAAGGACTAATACACTGGGATAACTTGGATTTGTACTAGGGAGTTGTAGAAGACAAAACAATATAAACATATTAGGGATAGACAGGGCATAGTTTCCTTTTTTCTTTTTATTTTTTTCATTTACATTTTTTTTTATGCTGTAAGTTCTGGGCTACATGTGCAGAACGTGCAGTTTCGTTACATAGGTGTACACGTGCCATGGTGGTTTGCTGCACCATCAACCTGTCATCTACATTAGGTGTTTCTCCTAATGCTGTCCCTCCCCTAGCCCCCTACCCTGCAACAGGCCCCGGTCTGTGCTGTTCCCCTCCCTGTGTCCATGTATTCTCATTGTTCAACTCCCACTTATGAGTGAGAACATGTGGTGTTTGGTTTTCTGCTCTTGTGTTAGTTTGCTAAGAATAATGGTTTCTAGCTTCATCCATGTCTCTGCAAACGACATGAACTCATCCTTTTTTATGGCTGTATAGTCTTGCACAGTGTACCTGTGCCACATAGTTTTCATTTCCACATCTAGACTTTGGATATTTTGTGTAGTTGACATTGTGCTGAGTGAATCAGGCGCACCCTCAGGAATGAAAATTCAGTTTCCATTGGGAGGACTGGCTGCCTCAGTTAAGGATGATGCTGATGAGTTACCTCAGGTGTTGTGAATGAATCATGTATCACATCCGAACTCTTGCCTCTGTCCCACATTCTCACTTCCCTGCCCCCACAGGCATTTATCTGGGCATACCTCTGAATAAGGAATACATACTGTTTTTACACTATACTCTCAGCTGTTCTCAATACTTCACTTCTTGTAGCCGGAAGAGCCGCAGACAAAACCCCTCAGACATCGAATTAAAGGAGGAAGGAGTTTATTCGGCCAGGAGCATCGTCAAGACTCCTGTCTCAAGAGCCGAGCTCACCAAGTGAGCAATTCCTGTGCCTTTTAAGGGCTCACAACTCTAAGGGGTTCTGCGTGAGAGGGGTTCTGCATGAGAGGGTCGTGACTGATTGAGCAAGCAGGGGGTATGTGACTGGGGGTTGCATACACTGGTAATTAGAACAGAACAGAACAGAACAGAACAGGACAGGGATCTTCACAGTGCTTTTTAATGCAAATAACCAACTAGGTCAGAGGTCGATCTTTAACTACCAGGCCCAGGGTGTGGAGTTGGGCTGTGTGCTTGTGGATTTCATTTCTGCCTGTTAGTTTTTACTTCTTCTTTCTTTGGAGGCAGAAATTGGGCATAAGACAGTATGAGGGGTGGTCTCCTCCCTTATTCTGACCCCAAATGTTTACTTTTCTTTTTCCCACACCAAGCAATTATCCAATTCTTTGCAGACACAAACTGAGTGCCTTACAATTTAGCTCAATTTGGACACTGTCTACCTGGAGAGAGCATCAAATTCCACAGATTAAGGGGTCAGACCCCCAAGACTTCCCCCATGTCAGATACCAATGACAAGTCCAATTTGTTACCTGTGCTTCTGACTGACTGGCTGTAAGTCTGAGATTCCCATGTTCCCTTTCTCAGGTTCCATCATTTGCTAGAATGGATCACAGAACTGAGGAAAACTTTGCTTAGGGTTAGCACATTGTTATAAAGAATACAACTCAACAGCAGCCAAATGGAAACGCTGTATAAGGCAAGGTGTGAGGGAAGGTGCACAGAACTTTCATGCCCTCTCCATGTACTCCACCCTCTGGATGCCTCCAGCGCATCCAAGTGTTCACCAGCCCAGAAGCTCTGCAAACCCCATCCTCTTTGGTTTTTATGAAGGTCTTATTATGTAGACATGACTAACTCAATCATTGGTCATTAGTGATTGACTCAACCTCCAATCCCCCTTTTCTCTCACAATATCAAGGTAGAGGCTGAAAGTACCAATCACTTAGTTGGTTCCCCTGGCAACCAATCCCTATGATAATGCTATCCAATAACTGCCCCCCAACACCAGTCCTTTTATTAGCATACAAAAGACACATCACTTCAAAGATTGCAAGAGTTTTATAAGCTGTATACCAGGTCATGGGGGCAGAGACCAACAAATATATTTCCTATTATATCACAACTTCTAATAAACTTGATGCACACTAATCCCTATTGGAGAATCTATTTTCTTGGGAACTTGACTTTTAAATAATTGCAAAATATGAAAAAAAGGTATTATAGAATATTTAAGATGCAAAAAAATACATAAGAAAGTTAGTATAATTGCTTTTCTTTTCTTTTTTTCTATTTTTTTTTTTTTTCGACAGAGTCTTGCTGTGTTACCCAGGCTGGAGTGCAGTGGCACGATCTTGGCTCACTGTAACCTCCACCTCCCGGGTTCAAGTGATTCTCCTGTCTCAGCCTCCCGAGTAGCTGGGATTACAGGCACCACACCAGGTTAATTTTTGTATTTTTAGTGGAGACGGAGTTTCACCATGTTGGTCAGGCTGAATTGCTTTTCTTTTAACATGTTTAATTGAGTTTAAGTTTCTCCTCCACTCCTTTCCAAAGCACCAATTTTCACTTGCGTCTATATGAAGAGACCACCAAACAGGCTTTTTGTGAGCAACAGGCTGTTTATTTCACCTGGGTACAGGTGGGCTGAGTCCGAAAAGAGAGTCAGCGAAGGGAGATGGGGTGGGGCCATTTTATAAGATTTGGGTAGACAGTGGAAGATTATAGTCAAAGGGGGTTGTTCTCCGGCTGGCAGGGGTGGGGGTCACAAAGTGTTCAGTGGGGGAGCTTTTGAGCCAGGATGAGCCTGTAGAAGGAATTTCACAAGGTAATGTCATCAGTTAAGGCAGGAACAGGCCATTTTCACTTCTTTTGTGATTCTTCAGTTACTTCAGGCCATCTGGATGTATACCTGCATCACAGGGGATATGATGGCTTAGTTTGGGCTCAGAGGCCTGACACCAATAAAATGATATAAAAAAGAAAAAAAATTATAAAAGACCAAAAAAAAAGAAAAAAACACTCAGTGAAAAATTTCTACAAACTTCTGCAAAAGAGAAAGAATGTGAGAGTCAGTATTCAGGAAAAGGAAAGCAATGAAAAGAAGTAGTCCAAGATAAAACAGGAGTGGGCTACAATGGAGAGAAGGCCAAGGGTTGTTAAAAAGAGAAAGTAAAACTAAAAGTCCTTCTCAAATTCAATGTAGATTATAATGATAAATATACAATCAATAAAAGGAATAAAATAATAAATTTCATTGATAAGAGGAGGTGGGGATAGAAGGCTTTGTATACAGACATTGTTGCTGAACACAGATTTGCCCACTCTCCACTGACAAAATTAAATAACAAACATGAGGGCAGTAAAAACAAATGATTTTATTCCCAAGCTTAGCAACGGGAAAGGGCTAGATTCATATGTAAATGAGCCACTTCAGCCTTGTGGGCAGAAAACAGGGTTTTAAGAAGAGAAATTTTGGTATGCAGCGTATGCAGAAGAGGCATGGAGGTGGTGGTCTGTGACTTTCTTAGGGACTCATCTCAATTAACGGGTCGTCTGGTAGTCAGGCTGGCACCATTGCAGGCAGATTCGGCCTGTAGTGTCCTGGTGGGGGAGAATTCTGGAAGGTGCTTGTTTTGTTTCCAGATTTGGTCCCTGGATCTTCTAAGCAAACACATAGTTAACAATACTTGTAGGCAGTCTGGCCAGCAGAAAGGAAGGTAAAGGTTACATTTGCATTCCTGAGATGCTAAGTGAGAGGTTGAACACAAGGAAAAAGAGAAAAATAAAGATAACTTTTAAGAAAATGGCATACTCAGTTACAGTACATTAAATTTACAACTTTAAACTGGTATATGGTAACTAAGACTAGATAACAGAAAAAATTCTATATTCAGAATGTATAAAAAAAGGAAGATGCGTTTGGGGTAAGAAAGGTCAGGGAAAATATATGTTTTTTAAATTGTTTTTGTTTTAGTGTTTTTTTTAAGGAAAAGTGACTTTGCCTAGTTTAGAGGTTATTTAAAGGATGAATTAAATTGGTAGAATAAAACAAAGAATGAGACGGATTAACTGAATGGATATAGGACAATGGGAAAAAAGAATAAAAATTGTAAAAGCTTATAAAATGTTTACAGAAATCTTGTGTAGTCAAAGCTAGTTGAGGTTTGATGGATCTGTTTATAAGCTTCTATTAAAAGCAGGTTTACTATTTATAATACAATACACTGATGCAAAGGTAACATTTTGTTTTTTCTTTTAAACAAGATTTTATATATTATTCATAAGATAGTAAAAGAGACTCAGTTTTCCAAACAATCAAAAGACCTAAGAAAGATAGCGTAGGACCAACAGAATCTGTTTCTCTTTATCTCTCTTTCCTTACTCCCTTTTTAAACAGATTACTCAAAAGATATACAAACAACTCTATAGTTAACCCAACACCTTATAGTCATTCAGTAATGATAGTCAATAGCTCATCAATATTATTTCTGTAAACCAATTAGAATTCTTTACAAATAACTTTTGTAATTGCAACTATTCAGATTCATCTTTTTTTTCTTTAAAGACTTGAGCCTCTCCTTTGTTCTCTTCAGCACTTCCCAAGGTAACTTGGAAGCGTTTCTGGGCTTCAGCCCTCAACCTTCACTCAAAGAAACTATTTATTATTACCTTAGCCTCAATTTATTTCTTTATGTTGACAGTATTGCTATTAGTTTTCAAGATTGGGTGACTCAGAAAACAGAAGTAGGACTTTTTTTTGTTGGTAGTTTTTTAACTACCATTTCAATCTCACTGCTTGTTCTTGATATGTTCAGGGTATCTAATTCTTCCTGATTTAAGCTAGGAGGGTGTGTCTTTCCAGGAATTTATCCATCTCTTCTAGGTTTTCCAGTTTATGTGCATAAAGATGTTCATAGTGTTGAAGGCCAGGTTTCACTAAGGCAGGCCTCCATCACCACTGTATCAGCACTGACTGAGTGGTTAAGTTAAATAGTAAAGGCTAAAAAAATGTCAGTACCCTTATACAAAGACTGGGATATAACAAAAGCCCATCAAAAGTTTGCCTAGGCCTTTCCTGGGCCTTAAAGCATGACAAAATAAAGAAGGAATTCTTAACAGGATTCACTTAGGATTCAACAAGTTTTATTGGGGTCTGAAGAAACTCCCCAGGCCTCCACAAACAAGTATATTGGGGGTCTGAAGGAACTCCCCAGAACTCAGTGATTTAGCAGGAGGCTAGATAAGGGTACTCACCCCAGCACCTGGATCCATTTAGATTCAGGAAACTTACTGAGGCTCCATAAGAAGGTCTTCAGGACTGAGACTTTAGGTATAGATAAAAAGAAGTTAATCACTTATGTTTTTAGATGAATGCACACTTACATGTAGATGTATAGCTTAGAAGGTATATAAGCTCTGAAAAACTTTGTAATTTTGAGTTGGTCAGGTGAAAAGTTCCAGGCCTTCTTCCTGTAACCAGTCACAGAAATAAAACTCTCTTCCTCCCCAGTTCATCTGCATTTCATTATTGGGCCATGAGAAATAGCAGCCTGACCCTCAGTGTGGTCCAGGAACCATAGTAGCCTTGAATGATCTTTTGTAATGCTGTGGTGTCAGTTGTAATAGCTCCTGTTTCAATTCTTATTGAGGTTATTTGAATTTTCTCTCTTCTTTTCTTTGTTAATCTTGCTAATGGTCTCTCAATTTTATTTATCTTTTCAAAGAACCAGCTTTTTGTTTCATTTATCTTTTTTATTGTCTTTTAGTGGCACAATTTGCAAGTACAAAATCATAGAACCAACCGCAATGCCCATCAAATAAAGAGTAGAGAAAGAAACTGTGGTGTATATATATACAGCGGAATACTGCTTAGCCATAAAGAGGAAGAAATTAACAGTGTTCACAGCGACCTGGATGAGATTGGAGACTATATTCTAAGTGAAGTAATTCAGAAATGGAAAACCAAACATCATATGTTCTTACCGATAGGTGGAAGCTCAGCTATGAGGATGCAAAGGCATAAGAATGATTAAATGGACTTTGAGGACTTGATGGGGAAAGGTGAGAGGGTGGTGAGGGCTAAAAGCAAACAGTGTGCAGTGTATACTGCTCGGGTGATGAGTGCACCAAAATCTCACAAATCACCACTGAAGAACTTATGTAACCAAACACCTCCTGTACACCAATAACCTATGGAAAAATTAAATAAACAAATAAAATAGCTAATTAAGTTAAAAGAAACAAATGAAAAACAATCAAACGAACGAACTAGGACAGGATGAAACAGTCATCAGTAACAGCAACTGTTTAGAAGGATCATTGTAAACACTTTTGGTTTAGATGCATGTCGAATAGATGCTAAAACCTGTTCAGCAGGCCACTGGAATGGGACAATAACATATGGGAAACAGTTAAACTGTGTATTCTATTATGTTACTTTAAGCAAAATATTTTGAAACATTAATCGTCAGGCTTCCTATACATTCTTCTCGTTCCCTTTTGATTTAAGGGGACGGAAGTACCTTGAAAATGTCCGGTATTGTTACAACAGAAATGCCAAGAGAGGCTGGGTGTGGTGGCTCACCCCTGTAATCTTAGCACTGTGGGTAGTCCAGGTGGGAGGACTTCTTGAGCCCAGGAGTTTGAGACCAGTCTGGGCAACATAGCGAGATGCTGTCTTTGACAAAAAAAGGGCGGTGGGGGGGTCGGGGAGGAAAGAAAAAGAAAAAGAAAAAAAGAAATGTAAAAACTAAGACAGAGCACCGAAGGAAAAAAAAGAAAAAAAAAAAAAACAATAATTAAAAAGTCCGCCATCCTGGCTAACCCGCTGAAACCCCGTCTCTACTAAAAAATACAAAAAACTAGCCAGGCGAGGTGGCGGGGGCCTGTAGTCCCAGCTACTCGGGAGGCTGAGGCAGGAGAATGGCGTGAACCCGGGAGGCGGAGCTTGCGGTGAGCTGAGATCCGGCCACTGCACTCCAACCTGGGCGACAGAGCGAGACTCCATCTCAAAAAATAAAAAAATAAATAAATAAAAAATTAAAAGTCCTAACTAGGCTCTTGACACTCAACAGTCTAGGAACAGACAGGATGAGAACATGAAATTGATCACATAGAAAACTTTAGAAAGTATATGGAAAGGAAAAGATAGAAATGATTGGTGGCCCATGTAAAAGTAAAGGAGAGTCATATGGAATTGAACAGGGTAGACAGAGTGACAGGGTCATGGTCATGAAAGCAGTCCAGTGTCAAAGACAAAAGGATATGTTCTGGAGGATTTGCATACTCTCATCAAAAGATAGAAGCAGCTTATGTGGCCAGCCAAGTGCAAGACAAAGTAACAACTGAAAACTTTAACTCTTCGTTCAAGCAAGCAGCTCACCTCATCTGAAGAGATGCCAGATGGGCTTCACCTTCCTACAGAACAAATGCTTCCTGCCAACCACTGCTTTTAAACCACCAGAGCCTCTTTCAACAGAGGATGCCCTTTCGTGCTGGAAAATTATTTGAGTCTCCATCAAAATTCCCCTGTTTGCTTTGCTACAACCGAGGACATTTGTAAGCATTGCAAAAGCACAGAAGGCCCTGGACTTCTAAAGGGACTGTGGTAAGATAAGTTTTGGAGGGTAATAGGGCTGGGTGTGGGGAAAGACATACTTATATCATGCAATTTAGCAGTTAATCTTATATTAGGATATTGTCACTTTATTTATGATGTCTATAAATGATGGTTTTTTTTTCCAAATTTAGTGAAGTCTTGATGTAAAAAGACATTTCTTCTGCAAAAATCTCATGTTCTCACATAGAACAAGGCCTATAATGAACACTCATTAACACTTGTTAACTTAATTCTTAAAGATTAGAAGTGTTTCATTATATTCCTTGAGGACTTTTTAAATCCCACTTACAGTTATACTGTATTCTGAAAAAGATTGATTTAAAAGTATGAATACATAAAAAAGTATTAAGTATACCCTGAAATGACCAAACATTGTTGAAATACTTTTTTTGGGGGGGGGGATATAGAGTCTCACTCTGCTGCCCAGGCTGGAGTACAGTGGCACAATCTCAGCCCACTGCAACCTCCGACTCCCGGGTCCAAGCGATTCTCGTGCCTTAGTCTCCTGAGTATCTGGAATTACAAATGAGTGCCACTATGTCTGGCTAATTTTGTATTTTTTGATAAATACAGAGTTTTACCATGTTGCTGGTCTCAAACTCCTGACCTCAAGTGATACGCTCACCTCAGTCTCCCACAGTGTTGGGATTACAGGTGTGACCCACCACGCCCAGGCAAAAATACATTTTTAAAGAGACCTAAATTGATGGCCTGTGTTCATTGATTGGAAGACATACTACTGTTAAGGTGGCAATACACACACATACACACACACACACGCACACATGTAACCCATGTGCACGGGCATGTCTATATTTATTTCTCTATGTATCTAGCTAGCTGTCCAGACATGAGGGCATACTGATGACGCCAATTCCCACCCACAAAAATCATTCTAGCCTTCCTTCCATCATTTCTCATTTGTAACTTCTTTCTCCAGCAGTGAGAAGCCTGGCTCTTATTACCTATAGTATATTTACTTATTTGTTCAACCCTTATATACATATAGTTTCTCCATATTCTTTTCGAAACCTAAATCAGATCACTCTTTTGCTCAAAACCCTCCCATGCCTCCCATTTCATTTAGAGTAAACCCAAAGTCCTTCACCTCCTCTGACCTACAAGGCCGTATGTGCTGTGGATCCTCAATACATATTGATTGACTTACCCCTCCTTGTGCTTTCGCCTGAGATACACTGGCCCCCTTGCTGTATCCCACAGGCTAAGTGATGGGAAGGGATTTCTTGACAACTGGAATAGGAAACTCTTTGGTAAAATAGAATTTTTTTGCATTTTGACTTTGGTGGTGGTAACACAACTATATACATCTGTGAAACTACACATTAAAATTAGTGAATTCTATTGTATGTAAAGTGTGCTGTGATGAAGTTGAATTTTCTAAGAAGACATTTATTTCAAGCATGCTATCTGTGATACCACCCATTTGAAATGTTAGTTTGATGTTTCTAAAGTAACTTTGAAGTACTTTGGGAGGTTGAGGCAGGAGGATCACTTGAGGCCAGAAGTTCAAGACCAGCCTGGGCGACATAGTGAGGCCTCATTTCTAGTAAACAAACAAACAAAAAAAGTATCTCGGCATGGTGGTGTGCCTGTAGACCCAACTACTCAAAAGGCTGAGGCAGAAGGTTTGCTTGAGCTCATGACTTTGAAGACGTAGTGAGCTATGACCACCACTGCACTCCAGCCTTGATGACAGAACAAGACTCTGTCTCCAAAAATAAAATATTTAAAATAAATAAATAAATAAATAATAATAATAATATAGAGAGCTATTCTTTCCTTTCTCCCTCTTTTCCTTTTGCCGTTTTTAGTCGGTCTCTCTGTGAGAACAGAAGATTCTCTTCAAACACAAAAAATGCCCAAAGAAAGAACAGATAACCCAGTTTGTGCTAGTCTCTGAAATATTTCGAAACCTATGCTCATCTCCTTTATCTCTTTTCTTTCTTTCTTTCTTTTTTTTTTTTTTCTGGTTTTCACTTCTTTGCTCCACAGTTTTTTGGTCTTTCTTTTATTTACATTGAAAAGCCTGGGGAAAAGCGAATGCATTTGAAGCCTAAACATTTTTAAAGCAAGCTTTGCTAGTAAAAATGACTGAGGTTTCTTTGACCTTTAACTACTTCTGCTGTTAGGGCTTATGTATTTTCTCATCTTATTTGGCATAAGGTTCATAAAATCACCTGGTAGTAATTTTGAGATGCCACTCAAAATTGCCACCATGTGCCTTTTATCATGTGCCTTTTATCATGAGGCATTGTCCAGCACATTTACATTATGTTTTTATATATAGAAAACTAAAAAAGTCTCTGGCTGGTTTCTTAACTCCTAATAATAAGGCATGTGTTTGAACTATTCTGTGTGGTCATAAACAAGTAGACATAGAATTAATTTTTTGCTGATCTATACCCTTAAAGCACAGGTATTACATATACACTTTAACCTATAGGTAGAGTAGAAAATCTGTCTTTCCTAAGGCGTCGCAGATTACTATTACTATTATTATTATCATTATTATTGTTGTTATTTTAGAGATGGCATCTTGCTATGTTGCCCAGGCTAGACTCGGGGTTAAGAGACCTTTCTGCCTCAGCTCACAAAGTAGCTTGGACTACAGGAACACTACTGTTTTTATCCAATTTATTTGATTAAAAGAATGAAGCCAAGTCTAATCACATGAAAAATACTTAGACTTTTACTTTGTCAGTGTTTTATTTTAAAGTCTTTATTTTTTTCATTTCCTTCCAGAAGACTGTCAGGTATAAATTTGACAGTCACTAGAATCATCCATAAATTGATTTAAAAAGTCTGTATCCTGGCCAGACACGGTGACTCACACCTGTAATCCTAGCACTTTGGGAGGTCGAGGTGGCCTGATCACTTGAAATCAGGAGTTCGAGACTAACCTGACCAACATGGCAAAATACCATCTCTACTAAAAATACAAAAAAAAAAATTTAGTCGGGCATGGTGGTGGGTGCCTGTAATCCCAGCTACTCAGGAGGTTGAGGCAAGAGCATCGCTTGAACCCAGGAGGCAGAGGTTGCAGTGAGCTGAGATAGTGCCACTGCACTCCAGCCTGGGCGACAGAATGGGACTCCATCTCAAAAAAGAAAAAGAAAAAATAAAAAAGTGTGTGTCCTAATATGTGCCAGACATCAAAGCAAGCATGAGGTTAAAAAGTTGAGTGCTATGATTAGTGAAGTACATACTGACCTGGTGTATCTGGTCTCCACATATGTAGACTGGCACATTATTAGGTTAGGAATTAGTAGAAATCAGCAAGAAAAAAAAACTGCAGTGCTACTGATACAGTTTTAGGAGCTGTGCCTGCATCAGCTTATGTTGACCTCTTTATACTCCCTACTGTGTAGCAATATCTGGTGAATGTAGTCTGTCTATGTTTGTGAATCTCCACTGTCAGATTTGGTGTACAGGAGAAAAGTTTGTGAACCTTTCATTTGGTCTTATATTAAACAAATATATTTATCTTTTTTCTTTTAAGTGTAGAAAGCTTTAGTTTGAGAGACATCCTTATCTTATTTCTAACAGAAAGATGGACAAGTATTAGCATATTATGAACCGCAATAGATACCAATCAATCGTTTTACTCAATCTCTTCAGGAGCTAAAAAGATTTATCTGAAATTCTTATCTTATAATAACATCTTATTATAATGTTTAGATCATGTGCTCTGAATTTATCATGTGTTTTATTTCTAGTTCTACTCACTACTAAATTTGTGAATTTGAACTCACTTGCTACAGAAAGTTTGCTCTTCTATAAAGTGTGATGGATAATAATAATGTGTACCTCAGGGTAGAGTTTTCAGGAATGAGAATTTACTTAATGAATTTAGTCCAAAGCCTAGAAGATATAAGCATTAGGAATGTTAACTCTAGTATAATTATTATTTTTATTACTCATTTATTTATTTTTAGACAGGATCTTGCTCTGTCACCCTGGCTGGAGTGAAGTGGTGTAATCATAGCTCACTGCAAACTCCACCTCCTCTGAGCTCACGTGATTCTCATGCCTCACCTTCCCAAGTAGCTAGGACAACAGATGTGCACCACCATACTCATCTAATTTATGTAGTTTGCTTTTAGAGGGGGAGTTTTGCCATGTTGCCCAGGCTAGTCTTGAACCCTTAGATCAAGTGATCCACCTGCCTCAGCGTCCCAAAGTGCTGGGATTACAGGAATGAGCCACCACTCCTGGCCCAATTATTATCTTTAAATAAAAATAAAACTTAAAAGAATAAGGATATTTATCTAGTTACAAAACTAGTTTTACAATCAAGTTGTACTTTAATGTCATCCTTTAGATTTTGAATTCACCTCCAAAGGTTTTCTTTTGTATTGCCTAGCTCTAAGTGTCCCTCATCAATTTTACCTAATTTCTTCTTCTTGAATTATAATTTATTGTTCAAAATTTAGTCACAAATAATAATAGTCAACAGAACATGATATAACTCTGTAATCCTTTGTGTAATAAACAGTATTTGTAGCCCTAATGTTTTAGATTAAAAGAATGAAGGCCAGATTGTACACATGAAAAATATTTAAGATTTTCTGTTATAGTATTAGATTTTAGTCTTTGAAGATAAAAACAATGTATCACCAGTGCCAGCATAGGTCATGACATATATTGGGAACTCAGTGAATATTTCAAAAGAAACTTTGCTTCTGGATAATACATTAATTTTGGTAGCCTAATGATTTCTGTAGATAGCTACCCCATCAGATTAATGATGGACATTAGCAAAATCATTATTGTAGCTATAATTACTATCTTCTCTGTAATATAATTCTTTTTCTTTTTTTTTTTAATTTATTTATTATTATTATACTTTAAGTTGTAGGGTACATGTGCATAACGTGCAGGTTTGTTACATATGTATACTTGTGCCTTGTTGGTGTGCTGCACCCATCAACTCGTCATTTACATCAGGTATAACTCCCAATGCAATCCCTCCCCCCTCCCCCCTCCCCATGATAGGCCCCGGTGTGTGATGTTCCCCTTCCCGAGTCCAAGTGATCTCATTGTTCAGTTCCCACCTATGAGTGAGAACATGCGGTGTTTGGTTTTCTGTTCTTGTGATAGTTTGCTAAGAATGATGGATTCCAGCTGCATCCATGTCCCTACAAAGGACACGAACTCATCCTTTTTTATGGCTGCATAGTATTCCATGGTGTATATGTGCCACATTTTCTTAATCCAATCTGTCACTGATGGACATTTGGGTTGATTCCAAGTCTTTGCTATTGTGAATAGTGCTGCAATAAACATACGTGTGCATGTGTCTAGCAGCATAATTTATAATCCTTTGGGTATATCCCCAGTAATGGGATGGCTGGGTCATATGGTACATCTAGTTCTAGATCCTTGAGGAATCGCCATACTGTTTTCCATAATGGTTGAACTAGTTTACAATCCCACCAACAGTGTAAAAGTGTTCCTATTTCTCCACATCCTCTCCAGCACCTGTTGTTTCCTGACTTTTTAATGATCACCATTCTAACTGGTGTAAGATGGTATCTCATTGTGGTTTTGATTTGCATTTCTCTGATGGCCAGTGATGATGAGCATTTTTTCATGTGTTTGTTGGCTGTATGAATGTCTTCTTTTGAGAAATGTCTATTCATATCCTTTGCCCACTTTTTGATGGGGTTGTTTGTTTTTTTCTTGTAAATTTGTTTGAGTTCTTTGTAGGTTCTGGATATTAGCCCTTTGTCAGATGAGTAGATTGCAAAAATTTTCTCCCATTCTGTAGGTTGCCTGTTCACTCTGATGGTAGTTTCTTTTGCTGTGCAGAAGCTCTTTAGTTTAATGAGATCCCATTTGTCAATTTTGGCTTTTGCTGCCGTTGCTTTTGGTGTTTTAGACATGAAGTCTTTGCCCATGCCTATGTCCTGAATGGTACTACCTAGGTTTTCCTCTAGGATTTTTATGGTATTAGGTCTAACATTTAAGTCTCTAATCCATCTTGAATTAATTTTCGTATAAGGAGTAAGGAAAGGATCCAGTTTCAGCTTTCTACTTATGGCTAGCCAATTTTCCCAGCACCATTTATTAAATAGGGAATCCTTTCCCCATTTCTTGTTTTTCTCAGGTTTGTCAAAGATCAGATGGCTGTAGATGTGTGGTATTATTTCTGAGGACTCTGTTCTGTTCCATTGGTCTATATCTCTGTTTTGGTACCAGTACCATGCTGTTTTGGTTACTGTAGCCTTGTAGTATAGTTTGAAGTCAGGTAGCTTGATGCCTCCAGCTTTGTTCTTTTGACTTAGGATTGTCTTGGAGATGCGGGCTCTTTTTTGGTTCCATATGAACTTTAAAGCAGTTTTTTCCAATTCTGTGAAGAAACTCATTGGTAGCTTGATGGGGATGGCATTGAATCTATAAATTACCTTGGGCAGTATGGCCATTTTCACGATATTGATTCTTCCTATCCATGAGCATGGTATGTTCTTCCATTTGTTTGTGTCCTCTTTTATTTCAGTGAGCAGTGGTTTGTAGTTCTCCTTGAAGAGGTCCTTTACATCCCTTGTAAGTTGGATTCCTAGGTATTTGATTCTCTTTGAAGCAATTGTGAATGGAAGTTCATTCATGATTTGGCTCTCTGTTTGTCTGTTACTGGTGTATAAGAATGCTTGTGATTTTTGCACATTAATTTTGTATCCTGAGACTTTGCTGAAGTTGCTTATCAGCTTAAGGAGATTTTGGGCTGAGACAATGGGGTTTTCTAAATATACAATCATGTCATCTGCAAACAGGGACAATTTGACTTCTTCTTTTCCTAACTGAATACCCCTGATTTCTTTCTCTTGCCTAATTGCCCTAGCCAGAACTTCCAACACTATGTTGAATAGGAGTGGTGAGAGAGGGCATCCCTGTCTTGTGCCAGTTTTCAAAGGGAATTTTTCCAGTTTTTGCCCATTCAGTATGATATTGGCTGTGGGTTTGTCATAAATAGCTCTTATTATTTTGAGGTACGTTCCATCAATACCGAATTTATTGAGCGTTTTTAGCATGAAAGGCTGTTGAATTTTGTCAAAAGCCTTTTCTGCATCTATTGAAATAATCATGTGGTTCTTGTCTTTGGTTCTGTTTATATGCTGGATTATGTTTATTGATTTGCGAATGTTGAACCAGCCTTGCATCCCAGGGATGAAGCCCACTTGATCATGGTGGATAAGCTTTTTGATGTGTTGCTGAATCCGGTTTGCCAGTATTTTATTGAGGATTTTTGCATCGATGTTCATCAGGGATATTGGTCTAAAATTCTCTTTTTTTGTTGTATCTCTGCCAGGCTTTGGTATCAGGATGATGTTGGCCTCATAAAATGAGTTAGGGAGGATTCTCTCTTTTTCTATTGATTGGAATAGTTTCAGAAGGAATGGTACCAACTCCTCCTTGTACCTCTGGTAGAATTCAGCTGTGAATCCATCCAGTCCTGGACTTTTTTTGGTTGGTAGGCTATTAATTGTTGCCTCAATTTCAGAGTCTGCTATTGGTCTATTCAGGGATTCAACTTCTTCCTGGTTTAGTCTTGGAAGAGTGTAAGTGTCCAGGAAATTATCCATTTCTTCTAGATTTTCCAGTTTATTTGCGTAGAGGTGTTTATAGTATTCTCTGATGGTAGTTTGTATTTCTGTGGGGTCGGTGGTGATATCCCCTTTATCATTTTTAATTGCGTCGATTTGATTCTTCTCTCTTTTCTTCTTTATTAGTCTTGCTAGTGGTCTGTCAATTTTGTTGATCTTTTCAAAAAACCAACTCCTGGATTCATTGATTTTTTGGAGGGTTTTTTGTGTCTCTATCTCCTTCAGTTCTGCTCTGATCTTAGTTATTTCTAGCCTTCTGCTAGCTTTCGAATGTGTTTGCTCTTGCTTCTCTAGTTCTTTTAATTGCGATGTTAGAGTGTCAATTTTAGATCTTTCCTGCTTTCTCTTGTGGGCATTTAGTGCTATAAATTTCCCTCTACACACTGCTTTAAATGTGTCCCAGAGATTCTGGTATGTTGTATCTTTGTTCTCATTGGTTTCAAAGAACATCTTTATTTCTGCCTTCATTTCGTTATGTACCCAGTAGTCATTCAGGAGCAGGTTGTTCAGTTTCCATGTAGTTGAGTGGTTTTGATTGAGTTTCTTAGTCCTGAGTTCTAGTTTGATTGCACTGTGGTCTGAGAGACAGTTTGTTATAATTTCTGTTCTTGTACATTTGCTGAGGAGTGCTTTACTTCCAATTACGTGGTCAATTTTGGAATAAGTACGATGTGGTGCTGAGAAGAATGTATATTCTGTTGATTTGGGGTGGAGAGTTCTATAGATGTCTATTAGGTCTGCTTGCTGCAGAGATGAGTTCAATTCCTGGATATCCTTGTTAACTTTCTGTCTCGTTGGTCTGTCTAATGTTGACAGTGGAGTGTTGAAGTCTCCCATTATTATTGTATGGGAGTCTAAGTCTCTTTGTAAGTCTCTAAGGACTTGCTTTATGAATCTGGGTGCTCCTGTATTGGGTGCATATATATTTAGGATAGTTAGCTCTTCCTGTTGAATTGATCCCTTTACCATTATGTAATGGCCTTCTTTGTCCCTTTTGATCTTTGATGGTTTAAAGTCTGTTTTATCAGAGACTAGTATTGCAACCCCCGCTTTTTTTTGTTCTCCATTTGCTTGGTAAATCTTCCTCCATCCCTTTATTTTGAGCCTATGTATGTCTCTGCGTGTGAGATGGGTCTCCTGAATACAGCAGACTGATGGGTCTTGACTCTTTATCCAGTTTGCCAGTCTGTGTCTCTTAATTGGAGCATTTAGTCCATTTACATTTAAGGTTAAGATTGTTATGTGTGAACTTGATCCTGCCATTATGATATTAACTGGTTATTTTGCTCATTAGTTGATGCAGTTTCTTCCTAGCCTCGATGGTCTTTACATTTTGGCATGTTTTTGAGATGGCTGGTACCGGTTGTTCCTTTCCATGTTTAGTACTTCCTTCAGGGTCTCTTGTAAGGCAGGCCTAGTGGTGACAAAATCTCTAAGCATTTGCTTATCTGTAAAGGATTTTATTTCTCCTTCACTTATGAAACTTAGTTTGGCTGGATATGAAATTCTGGGTTTAAAATTCTTTTCTTTAAGAATGTTGAATATTGGCCCCCACTCTCTTCTGGCTTGGAGAGTTTCTGCCGAGAGATCTGCTGTGAGTCTGATGGGCTTCCCTTTGTGGGTAACCCGACCTTTCTCTCTGGCTGCCCTTAAGATTTTTTCCTTCATTTCAACTTTGGTGAATCTGGCAATTATGTGTCTTGGAGTTGCTCTTCTCGAGGAGTATCTTTGTGGCGTTCTCTGTATTTCCTGGATTTGAATGTTGGCCTGCCCTACTAGGTTGGGGAAGTTCTCCTGGATGATATCCTGAAGAGTGTTTTCCAACTTGGTTCCATTTTCCCCCTCACTTTCAGGCACCCCAATCAGACGTAGATTTGGTCTTTTTACATAATCCCATACTTCTTGCAGGCTTTGTTCATTTCTTTTTCTTCTTTTTTCTTTTGGTTTCTCTTCTCGCTTCATTTCATTCATTTGATCCTCAATCGCTGATACTCTTTCTTCCAGTTGATCGAGTCGGTTACTGAAGCTTGTGCATTTGTCACGTATTTCTCGTGTCATGCTTTTCATCTCTTTCATTTCGTTTATGACCTTCTCTGCAATAATTACTCTAGCCATCAATTCTTCCACTTTTTTTTCAAGATCTTTAGTTTCTTTGCGCTGGGTATGTAATTCCTCCTTTAGCTCTGAGAAATTTGATGGACTGAAGCCTTCTTCTCTCATCTCGTCAAAGTCATTCTCCGTCCAGCTTTGATCCGTTGCTGGCGATGAGCTGCGCTCCTTTGCCGGGGGAGATGCGCTCTTGTTTTTTGAATTTCCAGCTTTTCTGCCCTGCTTTTTCCCCATCTTTGTGGTTTTATCTGCCTCTGGTCTTTGATGATGGTGATGTACTGATGGGGTTTTGGTGTAGGTGTCCTTCCTGTTTGATAGTTTTCCTTCTAACAGTCAGGACCCTCAGCTGTAGGTCTGTTGGAGATTGCTTGAGGTCCACTCCAGACCCTGTTTGCCTGGGTATCAGCAGCAGAGGCTGCAGAAGATAGAATATTTCTGAACAGCGAGTGTACCTGTCTGATTCTTGCTTTGGAAGCTTCCTCTCAGGGGTGTACTCCACCCTGTGAGGTGTGGGGTGTCAGACTGCCCCTAGTGGGGGATGTCTCCCAGTTAGGCTACTCAGGGGTCAGGGACCCGCTTGAGCAGGGAGTCTGTCCCTTCTCAGATCTCAACCTCCGTGTTGGGAGATCCACTGCTCTCTTCAAAGCTGTCAGACAGAGTCGTTTGCATCTGCAGAGGTGTGTGCTGCTTTGTTATTGTTTACTGTGCCCTGCCCCCAGAGGTGGAGTCTACAGAGACAGGCAGGTTTCCTTGAGCTGCTGTGAGCTCCACCCAGTTGGAGCTTCCCAGCAGCTTTGTTTACCTACTTAAGCCTCAGCAATGGCGGGCGCCCCTCCCCCAGCCTCCCTGCTGCCTTGCCGGTAGATCACAGACTGCTGTGATAGCAATGAGGGAGGCTCCGTGGGTGTGGGACCCTCCTGGCCAGGTGTGGGATATGATCTCCTGGTGTGCCTGTTTGCTCAAAGCGCAGTATTGGGGTGGGAGTTACCCGATTCTCCAGGTGTTGTGTGTCTCAGTTCCCCTGGCTAGGAAAAGGGATTCCCTTCCCCCTTGCGCTTCCCAGGTGAGGCAATGCCTCGCCCTGCTTCAGCTCTCGCTGGTCGGGCTGCAGCAGCTGACCAGTACCGATCGTCCGGCACTCCCCAGTGAGATGAACCCAGTACCTCAGTTGAAAATGCCGAAATCACCGGTCTTCTGTGTCGCTAGCGCTGGGAGTTGAAGACTGGAGCTGCTCCTATTCGGCCATCTTGCTCCGCCCCCCTCCCTTCTCTGTAATATAATTCTACCTTTAACTTTAAATTATTCTTAAATAAAGGATTTTAGCTCTAAAAATTACTGAAGGAAAAAATTTACGGGACAATGGCTTATATGAATAACTATACAAATTAAAAATGAAGAGTGTTTTTCCAGATACTTGGATGGTCATATATTTCAGAGATAAAATGATGTACAGAGATAAAATGATGTATATATTGCATAAATATATATGCAATAATTTCCTTAAAAAGCGATCAGCTTGAAGTGGGCAACAATGTTATTCCATTGTAACTAGCATTTTGACACAAAATTGAGGATTAACGACTGCCCTTTATTTCTCAGAAATAGTCCTAATCTGACTGTAATCCAGGGTTTTGAGGAGTATCACATAGTTCATATATGATATGGTTTGGCTGTGTTCACACCCAAATATCATCTTGAATTGTAACTCTCACAGTTCCCATGTCTTGTGGTAGGAACCCAGTGGGAGGTAATTGAATCATAGGGGTAGGTCTTTCCCATGCTGTTCTTGTCATAGCGAATAAGTCTCATGAGATGTGATGGTTTTAAAAACAGGAGTTTTCCTGCACAAGCTCTCTCTCTCTTTGCCTCTCACCACCCATGTAAGACGTGACTTGCTCCTCCTTGCCTTCCATCATGATTGTGAGGCCTCCCTAGCTATGTGGAACTGTAAGTCCATTAAACCTCTTTCTTTCGTAAATTGCCCAGTCTCGGGTATGTCTTTATCAGCAGCATGAAAACGAACTAATACAATATGGACTTCTTCTTTCTGTTATTTGTAGTTGATTTCATGTGTGTTAATTAAACTGTAATTACTTAAAGAATATTAGCAATAATTTTTGATTTCTAGAAATCTTTCTATATTGAAATGATTATGAATATTATATGTGATATTTTGAAACAGACAATTGAAAGAGAAAGATTATTTCTGCCCATTCTAGCTTATTTTTAATATACAGACAAAAAAATCCTTACAGTAGCATAACTTCTTTGAATCTTTTAAAAAATTTGCTGAAAATAGCTTTATCTATCCCACAGCTATGTAGAAGACACGTATAGGCTTTTATATAGTGAGATTTTCTTTTTTCAAAAAGAACAGTGGAATTGTCTAACTCATTTCACCATCTAGCCTCTTTGGAAGACTCAGAAGAGGTGAGTAATAATTTCTATGTTGGAGTTATAAAGCATTTTATAGTACATACAGATGCTTTTTAAAAAATATAGTGTGAAACATGATTTCCCCTTTGGGATTGTGGAGTCTCTCAGCAATGGAGAGAACTAAAGGTTAAAGTTAACTTATTCCCAAGAAAATTATTACTGTTAATATGCTGATAATTTTATACACAGTAGCCACCAGGCTCAAATGGAATAACATCAGAGTTAAGAGACCAGATATCTTCTTTTAAAAGATGACAGTTGTGCAAATTGGTCTTTTCTTTAACTATGTCTACTCTAAGCCACTGGCTTTGATGTTGCCAGCTCTGTAAAGACATGGAGGAAACTGAACCAGGAACAACTTCAAGGGAAATGTGATTTCAAGAAATCTCTACTATAAGAAAAGCAAATATACAGTTTCTTCAACAGTTGAAAGCTCAACCTAAAATAATTGGAGAAGAGAAAGAAGCAAGTGACTCAAGAAAACCAGCTTCTAAGCATATACTTTATACCAAGTCACGTATGCCTGAGTTGTGGGAGTGAGCCTTGAAGCTCGTTCTCCCTCACATTCTGTAACTTTTCACTAAGTACTTTGAGTTTTATCTTCAAAATATCTTTCCATTGCATTTGTCTATAAAGCATCAAGCTAGAGAAGAATAAACTTTCTCTTGGATGAAAATACTTTAAATTCACTCTTATATCCCTCCTCCAATATTTTTACTGGATCCAGAGAGATATTTTAAAATGGAAATATAAATACTTCACATCATGCTTTTTACTTAAAAGTGTTCACCATCTTCCTATTGCTCCTAGGTAAAAATTAAAATTTTTTTATTGCAGAACATGAGACCTTAAGTAATCTGACCCCTGCCTCTCTTTACGGTTCTAGCCCATATCATTCTCTCTCATATCTTTCATTTCTTTTTTTTTTTAATTTCTTCACACAAACATGATTTCTGTCTTTATAAGAATTTGCACACACTCCTTTGCTTCAAATACTCTTTCCTCTTTCCACTACATCATTTTTGGCTAGATAACAGAGTTGTTCCTTGGTATCCATGTAGAATTGGTTTCAGGAACTTTCTGCCTCCAGATACCAAAATCCATGGATATTCAAGTTTCTAATATAAAATGGCATAGTACAGTATTTGCATGTAACCATATATATTATATTTGCATATAACATTACTGAAGTGTATGATTTTAGTAATCTACTTTAAATCACCTCTAGATTGCTTATAATACTTAATACAATGTAAATGCTATGTAAATAGTCATTATAATGTATTTTTACTTGTTATACTGTTATTAATGTTTCCAAATATTTTTCATCCATGGTTGGTTGAAACTGCAGACCTGAAGGGCAGACTGAATATATGCATCTCATTTGCCATTTGCTCTGAAAATTTTCTTGAACCCCAATATTATATCATGTACTTAATAGCACCTACTTGTTTCCTTTAACTGTACTTTTAAAATAATTTACTTATAGATGCATTTGTGCAGTTGCTTGATTAGTTATCACTCACTCCTCCACTGAGCTTTGGACTCCATAGCAAAAGACACCATGTTTATTTTTTTCACTACTGTTATCTATTGTACTTTGCCTGGTGCCATCCATGTAGTCAGCTCTCAGCTTACATATATTTTAATGGAATGATTAAATAAACAATTGAATGAATGAGTAAATAAACTAATTGTTTAAAATAAAATATCATTTGCAAACATTTAGTCCACTGTTTGTCATGAGTCTGGCTGTGGCTAAGAGATTATGATTGATGTAACACAGTCCCAGTTCCGAGATGAGACCTTGAGAGACATATGTCTCATATTCTTCTGTGCTTTGCCGTCTGCCATGAGAAACATACCCCAGGTAGGAAAATCCCTGAATGTGCACACACATGAACTCAGCTCATCGCTTAGAGTCAAGATAGCTGATCTGAGATGAGCTCTGTAGATTCAGAGCTGATCCACATGTAAGAGATCAATTCTTTATATAGGCTACTCAGTGTTTAAGACACTTGCAATAATAAGTGACTGATACATTTCTAAATATATAAGTGTATTAGATTATGAATTCCAGTGGGAAACGAGGCCATTCATTAAAGTTAGGCAAATATAGTACTTAACCTATTTGATATACACATATTTATATATAATTATACATGAAGTAAAATTATGTGTTATATGTACCATTTATTTAAATATATAAATACTAAATTTATATAACATATTAATATATATCAATATATAAATAGCATATAGTTAAGTATAAATAGTATAAATAAATATACTATTTATATATTGATACATGACATAATACATATTTAAATTTCCTCTTGCTGTTTAAGAAAATTACTCTAATTCTCATTAAAATGCTTAATTAAACCTTATAAAAACAAAATGGGTTGCATTATTTTATACTTATCAAGAAGATTGTTTTCCTTATTTTAATGTAATAGTTTTTACAAGTTACAGCCATATTAAACTCAGTATTTCTTTATTCTTCTTCGCTAAAATTAGGCACTAGAAGAAGTTGACTTTTGTAGATTCCTTGAAATTCTCAGTTCTATCTTCTAAACCACGTACCTATGCCTGGCAGAGAAATGTCTTTGCAACTTAAACTATGGCTAGATTTTATTTTTCTTGTTATCTTCCAAGAACTGCAGAGAAATTGAAACAATAAGTTTATGTCTGCAGCACTCATTGTATTGCTGTAGCGAATTTCTGTGACTTCTCATGAGAAGACCAGCTGTACAGTGGTTGCCTGCAGGGCATTTGTTTCTAATGAATGGCAAGTGTGGGAAGCTTCAGTCATTAAAAACTCTAGGCAGAATCTATTTCTAGGAGTACATGCTGATGCTCACCACTAGTAGTGCATAATAGTAAAAAAAAAAAAAAGGAATTACCTTTTTATAAATAGCATATACATTTCAAGTTTTCCAGAAGGGAGTATTTTAGATTCCTTAGTATCTAAATACTACACCTTCTTAACATCTTATTAGTCTCTTTTCAAATTTCTTTGAACTTCAAGAAACATCTAATCCAGTTTTATCAACCGTGACTATAAAATCAAATTATCTGGGTACTTTCAATGTTTACTGATTCTCGGACTTACCCAAGACAGATTCTGATCATAAGGCCTGAGCAAGGATAGTTTTTAAAAAGCTCCCAGATTAATTTAAAGGTACATCCATGTTTGAGATTATTGATTCCAGTCTAATACCTTTAATTTATAAAGGAGACTGAAACCCAGAGAAGTAAGATGATTTACCCAAGGTGGCCAAGAGAGTCAGTATAATTGTTAGTAAGACCCAGTTTCACAGCACAATATTTTTTTCTAATAGGGAAAAGGCTCCTCTTGATCTGCCTATATGTAAACCAGGATTTGACTCTTATATTTACTAATCATGGTATATCACCACATAACTGAGAGAGTTCATAAGCATGTCTGTTACATTTCTTTAGTATACGGTAAAGAGTATGAAAATGAAAATAGCAGAGAAGCAAGGAAAAGGTTGAAGAGGTAGGGTTTTTATAAATGTAAAGTCATGGTCACAATTGTATGATTTCAAATAAAAAAATTAGACTGTATACAGAACACAAATCTAAGTAAATATTAAATCTTCATTAGTACACTATTTACTTTGTACATTAACCTCTTCTAGATTAACAGAATGGTAATCGCTGATGAAAGAGGATTAAATGTAAACTTCGACAATTAACTGATACATTTTCTAAACTTCTTTTTCTTTCCAAAGGAGAATGTATTGTATTTAATGCAATATAATTCAACACATTTTACTATGGAACTTTGTGATTTCTGCATACTCAATGAAACATACATGTTTATCATAAGAGGGAGTATGGACACTGACATCATAAGGACAGTGAAGAACTCTGCGAATATTAAAGTGCTCACTGTTGAAAAGCAGTCATTAGCATTATTGGACAAATGAATCATCTTATTAAAGATGATAATTTTAATAACGCCATCAAAATTCAATATTGTCTGAGTCATACGACTGGAAAGCTCAGAGTGTTTAAAAGATCCCTTCTCTTTTTGTGACTTCTAAATGTATCTCTGGGAAAGCTGAGTCTGTGTTAATGCCTGCTTAATTGCAACAAGGTCATTTTTAATGAACAGAAGTTAATTAGGCCCAAATGAATTTATTCTGGTGTAAATGGTGCTATTACAATTGAATAATCTTAGACTATTGGGCACAGAGAGAAAAAATTAGAAGTGTAACTCACCAATAATGTCAATCTAGTATTTTTAATAGACGAAATACCACTGGGAGGAAAGGGAAAAAAATGAAAGGCCTAAAAATTTTTTAAGGGGGAAGAAGAATAGAAACTTGCAGAATGCGCGCAAGAAAATTGTAAACTAGAAACAGAATATCTACAGTAACTAAAATGATTATGGAAGGCAATTGTGAATGTTAAATATAGATTCCAAAACATCGCTAAGAGAAATCGTTGATGTATTCATTAAACAGACACACACACACCCCACACGCACACACACACACAAGGTTGAAATAGAAACACCTTAACAGTCTCAGTTAATCCATATGTTGGCCAAAAACCTTAATCTGAGTCAACTGAATTTTTTGTTTGTTTAGTATTATGTTAACAAGACTGCATTATCTGTTTCTCTTGACAATTAATCATTATTTTTCAGTTAAAATATTTTCATATTGACCTTTCAACTGTTCATTAAGGAATATGATAATCTGTTACTAAGACGTAAGGAACTAAACAGAGTGAATGAAGACTGTTATTTATACAACAATAGGTATGAAAATATGAACTTGTTTATTACTGGAGGTCGAACTATATAAAATTGCTCTTTATGTTAAAAGTTGTCAATTATCCATGATTCTGTGGGATTCATCACCCAAGATGAGATACTTGTGCTTGAGAGTAATGGAAATACACAGATAAATATCAAATATGAGGTTTATTTTAATAAGAGACATCAGCATATGCCTTGAAAAAAATAATTTCATAATAAGCTTTGTTCCACAGAAGTCTTGAACATCTCCTTATAGCATCCAACACTGTTGATGGTAGTTTATCCAATTCCAGTGGTTTTCAGATTTGTTTGAATGAGTACCTGGCATATTGTACCCTTCTTCTTCCTCTTACCTACTGTCCTCTAGAGTCATAAAAAGGTAACCTTTCCAGGCCACTGGCCTCATGATCTATTTGCCTTCACACACAGCCACATTTTCATGCTTGTTATTTCTCTGTGAAATTTCAACTATGAATTCTTGAACTCTGGTGTTTCACATATGTAAGGCAAAAGAATGTTTAAGAAGTCTACCTTTAAGTCAAAGTAGAAGTTCAGAAAAATTAAATTCACTCAGTCACATTATATTTTCTCAAAAATGTGATCTTAGATATTTGAAATTTAATTTAAGAAACATAATCTACCCCATGACTCATTTACAGCCTCTTTTAGGATTGGCATGCAGATGAGATGAGGGAATGGAATATGAAGATAGAATATGGAGGGTAGATTGGCCCAAAGAGCTGAATAGATTAGTTTTTAACATTTAAAGAAGAAGATGTATATAAATGTGAAGATGACTTCTTGGAATAATAAAGAAGTCAGCCGACTAAATCAGTATAGCTTAATAAAAATTTCTAGTTGTTTTGTTTATGTTTTTAACATTAGCATGGGAAAAGTAAAATTATAGGTTGTAGTCAAACAAAGTACAGTCATGCATTGCCTAATGACAGGAATACTTTCTGAGAAATTTGTAATCAGGTAATGTCACGATTATGTGAACATCAGTGTGTACTTAAACAAACTGAGAAGGTAGAGCCTATTACACCCTTAGGCTATGTGGTTTAGCCTATTGCTCCCAGGCTACAAACCTGTCCAAGTTACTGTACTAAGTACTGTAGGCATTTGTAACACAATGGTATGCATCTGCCAATCGAAACATAGAAAAGATGCAGTAAAAATACAATATTATAATCTTATGGGAGTACCCCATACATGTGTTATATGGTGCATGATTGTACATGGGATAGCATTTTCCCATTAGCCTTAATGTGGGATTAACAAATCTCATTAGCATCTACATATAGTGGTTTTAATTTCAATTAAAATTATTCAAAATTCTTTAATTACATTATAACAAAATTTTAATGATGTAATCTCCAATTAAGTAGTGTTGCTCTGAAATGCACCAGCAATGTGTCTAATTAGTTTTACTCTAAGCTCTGTCATTGCAAGTATTTTAAAGCCATCCTATTCTATAATTAAGGGAAAATAAAAGAAAAAATATTATATGAAGATGTTTAAAATAATTTAAAATTGGATTTAGGACTAGAAATATAGTGAGGTATAATGTCATGATACACAATTGCATTTCTAAATAAGAATTGCTCTATGTTGGTTTATTTCGGTAAATTCAAGCATATCACTTAACTTTTTGTTAATAGTTCCCTCATGTTTAAAATGAGTAGGAGAAAATATTTTGAGTTCCTTACAGTTAATAAATTGTTACAATTATTCTAGTTACATAGTAAGCTATTTTAAATTACTCACTGTTCTTTTAACCAAGCATATA
The DNA here is from genome assembly GCF_008728515.1 of Papio anubis. Taxonomy (NCBI): domain Eukaryota; kingdom Metazoa; phylum Chordata; class Mammalia; order Primates; family Cercopithecidae; genus Papio; species Papio anubis. The sequence goes on along the minus strand of NC_044980.1, from coordinate 20,814,215 downwards.
TATTTTTTCATTTTTATTGATACAAATTGGTCAAGAAATTATAACAATATTATGTAAGAAAATTTATTTATGACTTTTTATTAACCATTCTCAAGAGAGTAACATATTGAGTTTCTTAGAAAAACTCAACATTAATAGTAAATTAAGGAAGAAAATAATCAGTGTAAATTTGCCTAGCACGTTACTGTCTGTAGATATGTGATTATTTATTGCTCTACAAAATAACAAGGTGACATTTATGTCTCCTAAATCACTCGTATGTTAGAAAATAATTTTCCTTGTAAATCTAGAAGTAGAACAGGGCTGAATTCTCAAATGCGTACTAAGACTTTTAAACTTTATCTAGATATATATTTTTTATTTACAACAAGATATGCAGTATGGGGCAAAACATATATTTAAATCTAAAGTGTAGATTTTATACCTCTGTTAATACATGTGAATTCATGCATTTATAACATTTTAATCAAAGAGCCCTTTGTGCTTGTCACTTTGGTGCATGTCACTCTGTGCATGTCACTTTGGTGGTATGACACATATTCTATCCTTACATGATAGTAAGAGACACAAGAAATATAATTTCATTTCAATAAAAAATAACATTCAAGTGACAAGGGGTTCCTATTGAAATGGGTGATAACATGTAAAGAAGGAGACAACACTGTTGTCATAAATGACCAGGACAGACCAGAGAAAGATTCTTGAACTTAGTCTTAAAGGATATACGTGTCTGCATAGGGGGTAATAAGCAGAGTGCATGTTAAATGTAGGACATTGCTGTACAATGAATGTTTGAGTTTCCTCCAAAATTCATATGTTGAAATCTAATTCCCAGTGTGATGGTATTTGGAGATGGAGCCTGTGGAAAGTAATTAGATCTTGATTGGGGCCTTCATAAGTGGAATTAATGTCTTTTTATAAAGGGAACTAGTTCCCTTCCTCCTTCTGTCATATGAGGACACAGTGAAAAGATGCTATCTATGGGCCAGAAAGTGGGCTCTCACCAGACCCTGAATCTGCTGAAACCTTGACCTTGTACTTCCCAGACTCCAAAACTATGAGAAAGGAGTTTCTGTTGTTTATAAGTGATCCAGTCTATAGTGTTTTGCTATACATGCCTGAAAGGACTGAGATAAACATTCTAGAAAGAACAAGCATTCAGAGGCAGAAAAGCCCAAGATGGTGACATTTTAATGTAGTTAACAGTATAGACTTGACTCAGCTAGGCTGGTTTGGAATCATCACTTTGATGGTAATAACATGTGTGAACCCTGAAAGAGTCAATCCTTCAAGATAGACCCTAAATGGCTAAGTGGGCCTAAATTCAAAATAGAGCCAAGCAGCCATTTGGTGACTAGAGGCCATACACATACTCTGTGTTCTTGGAAAACCCCTAAGCCTCACCTAACTTTGGGACTTTCATAGCTGCCTATTCCTGTTTGTGCAGCCTGAATCAATCAATAGTCTGTGACCTGCATCTGCAATCAAAACTCAACGAGCATCAGCCAATCAGAACTAAACAATTTTGCATCCTTCATTTGCGTAAGTAAACCAGAGTGAGAAACTTTCTCTGTAAATAAAGACAGTCCTTCTCCTTGTTCTCTCGAATGCACCTTTGTTTTGTACTGAAGACTGCATTTTTCTGGTTTGCAAACTCTTCACTGAAATAAAGTTTTTACTTCTCTCTCTTTCTCTCTCTCTCTTTTTTTTTTTTTTTAAAGAAAATCCTCTTTAGTGGATTTGTTGATGTATGATGGCATTGAGCAAGTTTTTTAACTGAAGTGTTTTCTCATCTTCACATTGGCAATAATAGTGTTTCTATATTACCCATTGTAACTATTCCATGGAGCAGCTTAGAGACGTGTGCTTATGGAAATGTTTGAATTCTAGGCTAAAGGGTTTAGTATTTCATCAAGACTGCCTATAAGTGAAGTTTTTTGTTTGTTTGTTTTAGACGGAGTCTCATTCTGTCGCCAGGCTGGAGTGCAGCAGCACCATCTTGGCTCACTGCAATCTGTACCTCTCGGGTTCAAGCCATTCTCCTGCCTCAGCCTCCCGAGTAGCTGGGACTACAGGCACAAGTCACCATGCCCAGCTAATTTTTTTTTTTTTTTTTTTTTTTTTTTTTGAGACAGAGTCTCGCTCTGTTGCCCAGGCTGGAGTGCAGTGATGCGATTTCGCCTCACTGAAAACTCCGTCTCCCGGGGTCACACCATTCTCCTGACTCAGCCTCCCGAGTAGCTGGGACTACAGGCGCCCGCCACCGCTCCCAGCTAATTTTTTGTATTTTTAGTAGAGACTGGGTTTCAACGTGTTAGCCAGGTGGATCTCCTGACCTCGTGATCCACCCGCCTCAGCCTCCCAAAGTGCTGGGATTAAAGGTGTGAGCCACTGCACCCGGCCCTAATTTTTGTGTTTTTAGTAGATACGGGTTTCACCATGTTGGCCAGGATGGTCTTGATGTCTTGACGTAGTGATCTGCTCGCCTTGTTCTCCCAAAGTGCTGTGATTACAGGCACAAGCCACCGCCCCGGCCCTCAAGTAAAGTTTGTTTCATATTAACTAGACATTTTAATTTGGGGTAGCATATAGTAGCCATTAAGATAGATTATAGCAGCAGGGGTAAAGGAAATAAAGTCATGAAATAGTTGAGAAATACTAATAAATAATAATCAACAGTGCTAAGCAACTGGGCATGGAAAATATGAGAACAACTTAGGGTGAGGGCACATTCCAAAATGTGGAATTAGAATGATGGAAAGAAAAGATCTCGGACAGAAATAAGGAAGCCATAATGAGGAGCTAGTTTTGACAGCAAAATAAGAAGTTTAGTTTAAAATATTTTGTTAGAAATGACAGCTGAATGGCAGCATATGTGCCAATTTGATTTAGAGATACGTTTTTTTGAAAGCCAAGTTACTTTCATCACATTTGTTGAAGTTTCGTGATAGACGTGGGTTACTATCCACACAAAACTTAAAAAAAAACCCTCATTTTCAAGTGCTTACACTTTAGATAGAGGAAATTGAGGGCAAGCCAGATGATTTTCTAGCAGAGCTAGATCCTCTTAGCCCCAAAACCTTAACTTTCTTTTTCCACCTTGTGATTATATATGAACAAGAGAAAATTACGAAGAACCATGAGAACAATTTCAAAATATTAGAAAACATGAGCCCTGCATACTTAGAGATAACTTCCTAGTCAAGTGTGCTTGTTGGTTTAAAGAAGATTTAAAAAGATAATATAAGGAAGCAATTTCCAAAACTTCATGTTATTTAAGTAAACAATTTATAACATATATTTATATCAAACCCTTTATTCTTTATAAGAAGAAACTTAAAATATTTAGATAAATCTGGAATTATAAGTAAATCTATTAAGTGGAATAAAGAGTTAAAATGGTCACACTTCCAATCCTACATCTGTATGTGCAAACGAAGACAGTGCTTAAAATCTCAATGGAATAATGGGACTCCTGATTCTGTAGCTCTGTGCCTAGCTCTGCTCATGGATATATTTAAGAAGTTCTGCAGGTGATTGTTACTCTCCAAGGGTATTAAGAATCATCTATCCCCAGCTACTCAGGAAGCTGAGGCAGGAGAATTGCTTGAACCCAGGAGGCAGAGGTTGCATTGAGCTGGGATCACACCGCTGCACTCCAGCCTGGGCGACAGAGTGAGACTCCGTCTAAAAAAAAAAAAACAAAAACTATCCTATAAAGATTGAAGCCTCCCAGATAATCTAGCTATCTAATACACTCTCATCGAGTCCCCTTGGAATGACGATTGTGTGGCAGGCAGAGACCTTATTCCTCAATGAATGGTCCAGCACCATGGTTACCAAGGTTTCATTCAGAATTTGTTAGAAAGCCTGGAGCCCACTAATTAGGCTACAAAGTGCTAAGCTTATCAAGCTTCTGCCTCTATCTGGAATCTTAAGATTTGTCTCCTTGGAATCCAATCTTTTCATAGATTTTATTTACCCAATCATCCTTTTTTTTTTTTTTTTTTGAGACGGAGTCTGGCTCTGTCACCCAGGCTGGAGTGCAGTGGCTGGATCTCAGCTCACTGCAAGCTCTGCCTCCCGGGTTTGCGCCATTATCCTGCCTCAACCTCCCGAGCAGCTGGGACTACAGGCGCCCGCCACCTCGCCCAGCTAGTTTTTTGTATTTTTTTAGTAGAGACGGGGTTTCACCGTGTTAGCCAGGATGCTCTCGATCTCCTGATCTCGTGATCCACTCGCCTCGGCCTCCCAAAGTGCTGGGATTACAGGCTTGAGCCACCACGCCCGTCCTCCCCAATCATTCTTTAAACCAACCCTTAAGGAATAAAAACTCCTCACTAAACTTATGGTCTATGTTTTTACAGTATCTATCCATTTGCACTTCCCTTCTCAAATGTTTCCATTCTTTCCTCTGCGCCTTTGTCATGTGATTAATATCTTCATCTGCCCCACCCCAGGGAGTATGCTGGGACTTTAAAAAGAGGGAGTCCACAAAAGGTGAGTTGATATTCCCCCAGGGCCTCCACTCCTGAGGAACCACACAGACGCTGCAAGGAAAGACAGTTACTACAGAGACTATGTGTAAGACCCATGTGGTCTCGCAGAGCTGCTTTGGCACCCCTGTGTCCCCAGGAGAAGTTCCTAGCCTAGGGTGGTGGTCAGTTACTATGTAGGTAACCATGAAAGAGAATTCCAGAAGAGAGTGGGAAGCACAAAGGCCCTGAGTCAGAACCGTATCTACCAGCCCTGCAGATTCAACAGTAGAGAGTCCAGTGTGCCTGGGGCACATTTAGATGCGCTGTCCACACTAAAGGAAACTGCAGAGGCCTGGGAAAGTGAGTCTTGGTGGAAAGAGGCAGATGCAGAATCAGAAATTGACTATAAGCACAGAGCAATTTAGGGAAGGCATTTTTCTGTAGGAAACTTTGGGAGCTCAAGATTCTAGAAGTCTATGGATTTCATGGATTTAGTGGTTTCAGTTATACTTACAGCAGTATTACAATTTTTACACAACTTACTCAAAGGCACAGCTACTTACAGCAAAGGATATATTTTATTGGAAAGTAGGTGTGGCTCTGGTAAGATGATTGTTTTTTGTAACCAGAGCCAAGTAAAATTCTGACTAACAGGAGGAGGTACAGAGACTAGGGAAGTTTGTTCATTAACACTTAGCCCCAGCCTCTGCCTTATAGGTCTCACTGGCTTATAAGGCAGAGGCTGAAGTTACTTTGTAACTGCCACGGTCATCCATACCTAACTTCCAGGTCTCAGGAGTCAGATTTCCAGCCAGACCTTAGAAGAGCTTTTCAGGTTAATAAAGGATCCCTGAAGTGATACCAGTGCCTTCTCATCTGCATGTCTGCCATGTACCCCTATGCAGATTGCACTGCCTTCTATGCCGGGTTTTTAGCGAGGGGCCTTTATGGTTTATGTCTAGGATTCATGGCTCTTACAAAAGCATTGAAAAAGATGAAAAATAAATGTTTCTCCTTGGGGTTTTAACAGTTTTAATTTAAATAGAGAGTCACGAAAATTTCAAAAGCAATTATCTCTCTTCTGTTGTTTAGCCATGTTTTTATCATTCAAGTCTAAAATAATGAGGCCAAGGAGTCTCTTGTAGATTTCCCACGACCCTCATCCAACATAAGTCCCTAAACTCTATCTAGAATTTTTAGATAGCGAGAAAGTCAGGCTGTCTCCAGGTAGTCCCTTCGTATTGGCTAAACAGAATGCAGCCACTTTGGAGTTGAGGATTGGGCTTAAAGAACTAACAAGGGGTAGTGGGAACAAAATAATAGGACAGCCTCAGTTAGAAGAGAAGTGTGCAGAGGTAAAGAAAAAGAAAGAGTTATCTTGTCTATAGGAAAAAATCAGTTATACTCCCTGTACTCCCTACACTATTCTCTCACTCTCAATACTTCACTTCTGACACCAGATGTGTAGAGTTTTTCTCACACCATCAATCCTCCTACCAGCCATGCAGAATCAACAGCAAAATTAAATTAAATTGTAAGATGCCAGCTCCATGTCTTCCAATTCAATTTAATTCTGATAGCAATCAGAGTTAGTGCAGACCCCACAGGTTAAGCACTCAGTCTTACAAGATTCCTCCTCTCCCACTTCAAGTCCCAGCTACAAGTAGTAGTATATTTGTCAGTTCTTGCATTGCTATGAAGAAATACCTGAGGCTGGGTAATTTATTAATAAAATAAGTTTAATAGTCTCACAGCTCTGCAGGCTGTATAGAAAGCACAGCAGCTTCTGAGGAGGCCTCAGGAAACTTACAATTATGGTACAAGGTGGAGGGGAAGCAGGGACATCTTACATGCCTGGAGCAGGAAGAAGAGAGAGGTGGGAGCTTCCACACACTTTCAAACAACCAGATATCATGAGAACTCTATTATGGTGATGTGGTTTGACTGTGTTCCCACCCAAATCTTACCTTGAATTTCCATACGTTGTGGGAGGAACCCAGCGGGAGGTAATTGAATCATGGGTGCAGGTCTTTCCCACGCTGTTCTCATGATAGTAAATACATCTTGGGAGATCTAATGGTTTTAAAAAGGGGAGTTTCCCTGCACAAGCTCTCTTCTCTTCTCTGCCACCATGTGAGATGTGCCTTTCATCTTCCACCACAGTTGTGAGGCATCCTTAGCTATGAGGAATGGTAAGTCCAATAAACCTCCTTTTTTTGGAACTTGCCCAGTCTTGGGTATGTCTTTATCAGCAGTGTGAAAACAGACTAATACACACAGGAAGAGAACCAGAGGGGAAATTTGCCTCCATGATCTAATTACCTCCCACCAGTTTCCACTTCCAACATTGGAGATTACACTTCGACATGATATTTGGGTGGGGACACAGATCCAAACCATATTAATAGGTTTCCAGATAATCCACAACTTCTGTCTAACTTGGCTACAAAGCAGAGTTGCCTGAGATGTTTTTCTCATGCTCAGTAATTTGCTAGGGCATCTCACAAAGCTCAGAGAAATGCTTACATACATTCATTGGTTTATTATAAAGAATTTTACTAAGAATACAGGTGAACAGCCAGATAAAGAGATTAATAGGGCAAGGTATATAGGAAGGGGCTCAGAGCATCTATGGCCTCACCAGGTATACCACCCTCCAGGCACTTCCATGTGTTTAGCAACCTGGAAGCTCTCCAAATTCTATGCTTCTTAGTTTTTATGGAGGCTTCATTAGGTCAACATGATTGACTAAATCATTGGCCATTGCAATCAACTCAACCTTCATCCTTTCTTTCCTCCCCAGAGGTGAAGGGAAAGAGAGTGACACTTCCAATCCTCTAATTACACAGGTGGTTCCCTTGACAACCAGCCCCCATCCTAAGGCTATCCAGGAGCTGCCAGTCAGGAGCCAACTCATTAGCATTAGGGGCTGTGTGTCAGGAAGTGAAAATAACACCAAAGTTATTATAAATCAAAATATCACATATTCTACATTTTTCCTTTGCCTTTTCATAGTATATGTTGGTATCATTTCTGAACAATCAAAGATTATCGGTAGAGGGAAAGACATTGACAGGTAATGTGAAAAACCTGAAATCTTACATTGTTTAACCTGCAATTTTTCTATCACTTGATTTAGGGTTTTGTTATTTTTATAAAGGCAGTCTCGAAAACACTGTACATTATATTTACAATATTAAAAACCCTTCCCAGACACATTTTCATCACATTTGTCCCCCTTGATGATTTCAGTGGAGGATGAATATAATAAAATTAGCACTTTACGGGAGAGCTATTTGGGGTGAACATATGAAGATATGTATAATATGCTAACCAGCATGATTAGACATACTTTAAAAGTTATTTAGCAATACATCAATCATTTAGTTATAGAATAAATAAAGAATGAGATGTGCACACAAACATTTTCTTTTTATTTGAAAATTCAATCTGTGTATATATGTTCTATATAGTTACCTTTGGCAAGATTCTCAACATGTCTGAAAATTCTTGTGAATATTTACGTATTTAGATGTTATGCATCTATTAACTATAACTAATTTTAAAAATATGAGTATTACGTGTCATTTAATGTTTGGCATGTGGCAGGTTACTTTAAAAATGCATCTTGTTTACATGGAGAAATGTATAAATAACATGATTTTTAGTTGAAAGATATCTGGCAGAAACCTGGGAACCAAACACATATTTAATCAAAGTAAATTTTTAAAATCAAACATTTTCGAATTCATGTTCCATTGAAAAGCTTATATAAATATGGCAAAATAGAATATTAAATTAAATGATGTTATATATATCATATGTATGCTTTGCTAGTAATTAAAAATAAACTTAACTAAAACTTATTGTAATCCTATTATGTATGGGATATTTACATGTCACATTTACTCTTCACAGCAATCTTTGTCCACATATGACAAATAAGAAAAATCGAGGCTCAAATATATCAAGAGACTTTCATAAGGTCATTGAATTTATAAAAGGGTGAGCTAGGATATGAGCCCAGTTTGCTCAGATGTCAAGTTAATGACATTGTATTGATGTCATAATGCTTTTGATTTTTCACAAAGCAACATGGATAAAATGCAACACAAGAATGCAATACGAGGCCAGGTGTGGTGGCTCACACCTGTAATCCCAGCATTTTGGGTGGCCGAGGCAGGCAGATACTTGAGGTCAGGAATGGTCTTGCTGGCCTCTTGAACCAGCCTGGCCAACATGGTGAAACCCCATCTCTACTAAAAATACAAAAATTAGCCAGGCGTGGTGGTGCATGTCTGTAATCCCAGTTACCTGGGAGGTTGAGGCAGGAGAATTGCTTGAGCCTGGGAGGCAGAGGTTGCATCTGTGAGCCGAGATCATGACACTGCACTCCAGCCTGGGTGACAGACTCTGTCTCAAAAAAATAAACAACAACAACAACAACAAAAGGATGAGTAGCCATAGTGGATTCACACTGGGAATGCACAATAGGTATAGTTTACCCAAGACTTATATATATCTGTTTAAATGGGAATAAGGTCACACATTAACTAAACATTTCTAGCTCTCATATCTAATTTCAAAGAAGTTTAACTGTATCTATTCTCATATAATATTAACGAAATAACCAATAATTAATTTAACAAATCTTTGTGGAGTTCCTCTCAATCATATGCATAAACTGAGAATACAGCACCAAATGAAACATGGTTTCTGGGTTCAAGGACCTCACGGACCACAATGAAGACAGACGGTATTCAAATTTTCATAATAAATTTCACATGAAAGATAGGTAACTAGATAAATAGATCAACAGATCAATAGACGGATGAAGATAAAATAATACAAATATAAGTATTTTGTTTCCATGTATACATAAATACATTTCATTGATAATCAAGTCATTCCAACATCACTGAGTTTCCTAATCAATCATACCTAACATAATTTAATGTTATACATTTGGTATTTTCATCTATTTGATGAAACTATTTGAAGTATTTTGAACTATTAGCTCTTGAATTCATTACATAGGAAGCAACTGCTTTTGTTTTATTTCTAATTGACATATACCATTGCTATCTTTATACAGAAACATTTTGGTTCTAAACTGATATTGAATTCATTATTATCATAACCCAATATTTTTAAGCAATATTTGCTTCAAGATTGCTAAAACCTTTTCACAAGTCACACTTCATAACCCTTCAATATTTTGAAAATTCCCTACTGCTGAAAACAATTAAACCAGAAACAATCGTATTACCTCAGGGTACTCTCTACCTTAATGCTAACCACCTAGAGGTTTATGATTTCAAAAGCAAAAAAAACAAAAAACAAAAAAAAACACTTCATTCCATTTAGCTATTCTGATGTGTTTGTTTTTTTGTTATTGGTTAATGCCTTGGCACTGCCCTGTTGATAGATAATTGTTAGAGATAACAATTACACAACTCAAGTATAATATTTTAGCTTTAATCCAAAGAGATAATATAACTGATTTGCTTTCAAAAAGATACCCGTTATGGCTTTTCCAGTGGTGGAGATGATTTAGCAGCAACAATTTCCTACCATTGTACCAGTTTCTTTTTCGTAGGTTTGTAAGTATGCAAGCAAAATAAATTTGAAAACAGAACTTGTGGCTCTGAAATACTTTATTTGTCTTCAGATTGGTCTGGCAGTACCATCTTCTATGAAATTCACTGTGATAGTATCACTTAAGTAACAATATCCCCAAGATATTTCACTTCTCTTGAGCCCTGCATATCCTGAGGATCTAGTCATTATCCACCAGTCTGTTTATACAGGTTCTTGAGCAAATGTTTATGTAATCATACATTTGTATTGAGAATTATTGGAAAGTGAAAGTAGAAAAACCATTTCGAAGTTAATTCTGATAATTCAGAGGAGAGATACCAAAAGCCTCCCTGTCTTAGTTTGTGCTGCTATAAGAATATGCTTGATACTGGATAATTCCTGAAGGACAGAAATTTTTTTCTGACAATTCCGGAGGCTGGGAAGTTTAAGATCAAGGGCCAGCAGGCTCAGTATCTGGTTAGGGATGCTGTCTGCATCCAAGGTAACATCACCTATCACTGGGGAGCCACTTGATCTCCTTCCCTTGGTGACAAGCAAAAATATCTAGAGGACCATATGACAATAAAGAAAAATGCAATTATTTCTCAGGAAATACTGCTTTAAAGGTAATTTGAAATATTGCTGTGACTTTGAAGAGAAGAGCATGAAGACAAATTTGTTCATGTGAGAGGTTTGCTGCACAGCAAATGAGAGCACAGATACTTTTGAGATGAATTGCCTTAACGTCTTTAGTGAATTATCCTTCAATAATGAAGAGCTACTTCTATGGGGACTAAAAGATTATCTATCTATGTGTCTATGTATGTATGTATGTATGTATGTATGTATGTATGTATCTATCTATCTATCTATCTATCTATCATCTATCTATCCATCTAACATCTATCTCTATCATCTATCATCTATGTATCTATCATCTATCTATCTATCCATTACTTATCTATCATCTATCCATCTATCTATTATCTATCTATCTATCTATCCATCTAACATCTATCTCTATCATCTATCTATCATCTATGTATCTATCATCTATTTATCTATCATCTATCTATGTATCTATCTGCCATCTATCTATCATCTATCTATAATTTATCATCTCTCTACCTATCTATCATCTATATATCCATCTATCTATCATCTGTCTATCTATCATCTATTTATCTATCATCTATGTATCTATCTGTCATCTGTATATCTATCATCCATCTATCATCTATCTATCTATAATTTATCATCTCAGCTAGCTAAACAATCTGAACAATCTATCTATAAATACTGTATGTTAGATGAAAATTGTACACATTTACCCACTGGTGGAGGGCCTACACGACATACATTTTTTAAAAGAAAAATATATTGAACAAATATTATATATAACAAGAAGGTATTGTTTCTTATCTAGTGCTAGAGACATTCTATAGATTTTATGTTGTTGAAATATATAGATATAGATAATTTCACATTTAATAAGAGTCATATTTTGGATAATATACTATAATCAGACATTATATCTTAGTTTAACAGGAAACTTCTTTTATGTTAGCTGATGGGTTTTACATATTAGACAATGGTTTGTAAAATGCTAAAATAGTAGATCTATTTCCATGCCCTGAAGGTCAGTAATTCGAACTTAGTAGGATAAATTGAGAGAAGATGTTGTAGAGCTAAGAATACTCTATGAAACATCCTATATGTCTTGTTCTCTGAGATCCACCTGGTAACAGCACAATTTTTGAGCCAGAGAAGTAAAAGTATGCTGTAGACATGTTGTTAAGGCTAACATATGACTATTTTTGAATGAGTTTAAAGCCATTTCAAATGACTTCAAAAGTGGATCTGAAGTTCTTTTGCTGACTTTAAGATAGATTGATGGTCATACCTTTGGACATAAAAGTGAATGCAAATTGGAGAAGTCGTTTGAAATCTCACTTTCAAAATAGGTATAGCATGAACTATCCTGCAGTTTTTACTTTTAACGATTCATCAGTAATCAGTATTATTTTTTTTTTACTGTGATGATCTGTGGTTGACTTTCTTCCTTCTTTCCTTCCTTCCTTCCTTCCCATTTGCTTTTCTTTGCCCTTTCTTTATCCGTCTTCTTTTGTTTTTTCTACCATCCACACTTTAGTAAATGGTAATGATTAATTCTAAAAAGATCCAGATGGAAATTCCAGTGACCAAAGAGTGGTAGGTTGCATGATGCTTTTCCTACAACCACCCCCACCCACAAATGGGCATGGCCTCATCCCTGAAATCTAATATGTTTACCTTGCATGCCGAAAGGGGCTTTGCAGATATAATTAAGATAAAGATCGTGAGATTGGAGGGTTATCCTGAAGTATCCTGGTGGGCCCAGTGTAGACACTAGGGTTTATATAAGAGGCAGGCAAGAAGTTCAAGTCAGAGAGAAAAAGATATGATGACGAAAGCAGAGGCTGGAATGCTGGGAGGAAGGAAGGCTTACAAGGAAAAGAATGCAGGAAGCCTCTAGAAGCAGAAAAGGGCAAGGAAACAGATTTTCTCCTGCAGCCTCCAGAAGAACCCGGCCCTGTGAAAACCTTGATTTTAGAACTTCTGACTTCCAGAATTGTAACATAATCCATTTGTGTTGTTTTTAAGCTGCAAAAGTGCGGCAATTTGTTAGCACAGTAACAGGAAAGTAATGCTGGGAACAACATATGCAACTGTATGGAAGTGTGGACCTTAATAATGGGACATGTGAAGAAATGTAGCTAGAACACTGAATGGATGCAGAAAAATACCAAGATACTGGGCACAATTTGCTCCATTTTTTTTCTTTTGGACCTGGTTAGGTACCTCTGCTTTGGGTTCTCATACGCAATTTTCAGACCTGTTTTATTTACCTGTTTATTTTTCTGTTTCCTCTGATCTGTAAACTTACTGCGGACAAAGATCAGTGCTGTTTTGCTCACTGGTAGATTTCTGGTACCCAGCACAGGCCCTCAATTATGATATTCATTAATGATTGAAATGACTTATAAGTAGTTTGTTCTCAGAGTGGGGTGCAAATATTTATATGACATGTTTAAACATACAAAAATGTAATTTTCTATAACAGATAGTTTTCTTAATGACAGTGGGATAATTTTGATTTTTCCAGTGAAAGTTTTCTCAGAGAAATCTAGGTGAAAACAGTCTAGGTCAGGTGCTGTGGCTCATGCCTGTAATCCCAGCACTTTAGGAGGCTGAGTCTGGAGGATTTCTTGAGACCAGGATTTTGAGTCTGCCACGAGCCATGATTGGGCCAGTGCATTTCATCAAGGGTAAAGAGTGAGACTCTGTCTCAAAAATAAATAAATAAATAAAATAAGAGAATATAGAAGAGTCTAGTTTGTAAATTACTTAATGGTTCATGGTTTCTTCCTTTTTCGAAGTCCTTCTTCTTGGTTCTCCTTTCCCAAATGGCATCTGGGCCTTTGGGTTTCCTCATAACATTGGGGAAGTGCTAAGCTGTCTCATGTTGTGCCCTAGAAGCTCTCTGTAACCGTGGTGGAAGCGTTCAGGGTTTAGCTCCTATAACAGCAAGCCCGCTTGCTCTTTATGACCGAGGCTTAGTGGTTCTCCCACAGTGACTCTCTATGGCTGCTATGAGTGCAACTCCGCTTCCACAGCCCAAAGTTAGGCCCTCTTTGTCCTTGTGTCTATCTGCTCATCGGATTCCTCCTAGTGGAAAACTCCTCTTCCACATCATTATTCTCCCATCGAGCTTTCTCAGTTTCTGGTTTTGCCCCAGTGGGGTATATGCGAAAGTTATGATCATCCGTGTGTTATGTGTTGTCAGTGAAGAACCAGTGGAACTATCTCAGGTCCATCCGTGTAAGTACTGTCATTGGAATTAATATTCCTACACCCAGGCATTCCATTAGACTAATTGTCAGGGAAAACTAGAATTTGCTTAGAAGGGCACAGACTTTCAGCATTGCAGGGATTGGAGACATCAGTCTTGTAGTCTTATAAGCAACTGCTCTTTCAAACCAGCTCTTTGCTAGATCCAGAAATAAAGACAGCATTTATATTTACATTATGCCTTTTCTTTATTTTTTTTGAGATGGAGTCTCGCTCTGTCTCCCAGGCTGGAGTGCGCTGGCCGGATCTCAGCTCACTGCAGGCTCCGCCTCCTGGGTTTACGCCATTCTCCTGCCTTTTCTTTTTCTTTCCTTCTTCTTCCATCTTCTTTCTGTAACAAAAAAAATATAGCTATGCATTTACCTTTTATTTTTCAGCAAAACACTCTCTAAAGCCTTTCCAGCTGCTTTATAGACTAAAACAGCAAACAAAACCAAGCAAAACAAACAACAAAACCAACAACAAAACTCTCAATGATCTTGGGCAATTAGGTTTGGATCTTAACATGAAAATCCCAATTTGGGTGAGAAATTTCTTTAACAGAGAACCGTAAAACATCAAGATCATTTGTTGGAACCTATTTTCTCACCTGTACTTTTAATACTCAACCCCAACACTATTTTGATGTTCATAGAGAAGCATTAACTTCCTCATAATCAATCAAATTCAGCCATCCCCATGAGGCATACCTTTTATTTGATGCATAAAAAACCCTTAAATCAGGTAGGAACTAGGAATTACCTGAAACACAAATGTTTCGATTTAACATGGTCCTCCTACACAAACTTTATTTTGAAGTTGGTTGAAAGTCATTGAAGTTTATTAAGCAGGTGATTGACATGATCATAACTATAGGTTCAAAAATCACTGGCAGTAGATTGAAAGGGGTTACTGAGTCAGGATAAGTCTAGAGATGGAAGTCCATTCCATGCTAGATCTAGAACGCAAGTGGGAAGCAAGATTGCTGTGACTTAAGACAATGATCTGAAGATAGAGAGAAGAAGGTAACATTGAGATAATTTTACAAAAATGAAATGACTCATTGGATATAGCAGAAAAAGAGCAGCAAAAGAGTCTATTGTAATTTCTTGGCTTTTGTGCCATTTAGTGATGCAGAAAATGGAAGAAAAACAGTAGATTTTAGGAATACAGGCCGGGTGCGGTGGCTCATGCCTGTAACCCCAGCACTTTGGGAGGCCGAGGTGGGCGGATCACGAGGTCGGTAGATCGAGACCATCTGGCTAACACAATGAAACCCTGTCTCTACTAAAAATACAAAAAATTAGCCAGGCGTGCTGGCGGGCACCTGTAGTCCCAGCTACTCAGCAGACTGATGCAGGAAAATGGCGTGAACCTCGGAGGTGGAGGTTGCAGTGAGCCGAGATTGCCCACTGCACTCCAGCCTGGGCAACAGAACTAGAATCCATCTCAAAAACAAACAAACAAACAAACAAATAAAATTACCCAGTCTCTTTTGGACATGTAGATTATTAACAATATGGGAATTCAGATTTAGACTCAGAAATGGAGTCTTAGCAGGAGATATGAAGACTTGGGAAATATAAGTGTATGGAGAAGACAGTTTTAAATTCAGGGACACCATTCATAGAAAACCTGATTTTTAGGAAACAACAGGTGCTGGAGAGGATGTGGAGAAATAGGAACACTTTTATACTGTTGGTGGGATTGTAAACTAGTTCAACCATTGTGGAAAACAGTGTGGCGATTCCTCAAGGATCTAGAACTAGAAATACCATTTGACCCAGCCATCCCATTACTGGGGATATACCCAAAGGATTGTAAGTCATGCTGCTATAAAGACACATGCACACGTATGTTTATTGTGGCACTATTCACAATAGCAAAGACTTGTAATCAACCCAAATGTCCATCAGTGACAGACTGGATTAAGAAAATGTGGCACATATACACCATGGAATACTATGCAACCATAAAAAGGATGAGTTCCTGTGCTTTGTAGGGACGTAGATGCAGCTGGAAACCATCATTCTTAGCAAACTATCACAAGAACAGAAAACCAAATACCGCATGTTCTCACTCATAGGTGGGAATTGAACAGTGAGATCACTTGGACACAGGAAGGGGAACATCACACACCAGGTCTTATTGTGGAGAGGGATAGCATTAGGAGACATACCTAATGTAAATGACGAGTTAATGGGTGCAGCACACCAACATGGCACATGTATACATATGTAACAAACCTGCACGTTGTGCACATGTACCCTAGAACTTAAAGTATAATTAAAAAAAAAAAAAGAAAACCTGATTTTTAAATATTTTTATGAATAAAATCAATTTTACTTTATTATAGAGTAAATATAAATTTCTTTTTTTTTTTTTTTTTTTATTTTTGTTGCGGGGTCTTTCTTTTTCACCCATTCTGGTGTGCTGTGGCCAGATCTCAGCTCACTGCAAGCTCCGCCTCCTGGGTTCACGCCATTCTCCTGCCTCAGCCTCCGGAGTAGCTGGGACTACAGGCGCCCACCACCTCGCCCGGCTAGTTTTTTGTATTTTTTAGTAGAGACGGGGTTTCACCGTGTTAGCCAGGATGGTCTCGATCTCCTGACCTCGTGATCCACCCGTCTCGGCCTCCCAAAGTGCTAGGATTACAGGCTTGAGCCACCGCGCCCGGTCGTAAATATAAATTTCTAAATGGCAGTTGTCAACAAGCCAACATATTAGACATATATTTTCCATATGTTGGAAAATACTTTTATATAGGCATAGATCACTATGGGCACAGTTATTTGCCACTTTTTATACATCTATTTTTCTTTGCATAACTTTCATAGCTCTAGACTTCTCTGAATTTTTTTATTTCTCATCCTTAACTCATAAGCCCTAAATGTTTCTGGTGTGGTCAAGGGTAGTTGCCATATTATGGTTTACAAACATGGCTACAAGTTATAGAACTAATAGATACATAGAAATCTATGGAACTCATTGAGGTTAAGTGGATTTTTTGCCTCATTTTTGTGTATACAACCTGGACTGTATGCAGCTCCATTAGCTTCTAGAGCCCTACATAAAAGACATTTAAAAAATATTTCTGAAGAGATAAACATTTCTAAAAGTCTTAAAGCAAATACTTTTTTGAAAGCATACTAATTAGCAAAATTACATCAAAATTTATGCATGTAAAAGCAAATATACTTTAAATATGATATAAAAAAGAAATGAAAGTGCTTGTTTCTAAATTTATGCAGTATTTTTAAAATTGAATTCATATATTGGTATTCAAATATGGGATGGAAAGTAATTTTTCAGCCTTTGATGTTTGTGGCATTCTTTTTAATATTGAATAAGTTCAGTAATTGTATAATTAAATAAATACAGTATTATGGCTGCTATAATACAATCACTATCATTTTTCATAATGTCTTAAAATAGGTGTCTTTATGATAAGAATCTATCAAAGAAACAAGAAAGAGATCATATACACTTTGTTAGTCAAAAAATTAAAAGGATATTTTATATTTCAGCTTTAGAGGAGGCATAATTCGATGACATTTGAATGTTCTCTCTATTTAGGACTTTGTCATGAAAATTGCCCTATTTTGTATGCACATTAATGTTCTTTCAGAGAAAACATAAAATATTCCTGGATAAGTTCCCAGGTGCTGTTAAATAAGTTCATTCTGCCTCATAATTTGTACATCATTCTCTCACGTGGTGCTATTTGTGTTATTGATGGACCTATGCATTCTCAGTTGCAAGCTTCCTGTCTTTGTAAATTCTTTAGATGATCCTGCTTGTAATTACCCTTGTGCTGGGCCCTTTCCCTGTTATTTGAAGCAAGTTTTATAAATCACATTATGCATGCAGAACAGCAGTGCTGTGTGTGGATTCTATTCTTGTTCCATGCTGAGGCCTCACCTGAATGTTGAAAAGGAGCAAAACAAAGGGACAGTGACCCCTCTAACTCCATTTCCTTCTGAAGGTGACATCAGTGGATCTTTTTGATATTATTTAATAACCTTCCAAGAACAACCTCATTGTTTAGGGGTACATTTGTCCATGTCTTATTTGCCTTATTATTATAAATTAATCATCCCAAATTGTATGTGGATATCACTGACATATCCAAATTTACATAGAAAATGTTATTATAAATATATACACTCATCATTCTGGATATAAAACTCATATCTAGAATAACGAGTTTCACCTGCTTATTATCCTCTCTTTTAAGCGGAAATTTTAGTTTCTGCATAATTTGTATAATTCGCTAAAATATTCCCAGTTATAATAATAGTGAGAGTTTCATTGTATCTATCAACTTCATATATTTATAAAATTGCAACTAGTCAAATTTTAATTTTTCTACTGAAATAAAAATATTTAGTTTGTTGTTTTGTGAATACCAGTGTTCATTTTTTTAACATTTCTACAACTCAGGTTACCATATCCCTAATATCTTTTAGCTGAGTTATGTCTAAAAGAAGCTCACTGTCGAATCCGATGTTCTGAATTTTAATTTTGTCTCTTTATTCTTAATAAATATGGTCATTTAATTAACGAAAGATACATTGACTACTGAATACATACCATGTACCAAGCACTTTGCCAGCCTCTGCAGATATTATAATTTAAAACTTAAAAAATGAGTGAGATAGAAATTACCTTTATTCTATTTCACAAAGTTTATAGTATAATGAAGGATGTGGAAAGTTAAAGAGGGGTGTTAATTTCCAATTGCTGCTGTGAAAAGTTACCACACACTAAGTGGCTTAAAATAACATGAATTTATTATCTTGTTATGGAAGTCAGAAGTCCAAAATTAGGTTTACTGGGTTAAAGTAAAGATGTCAGATGGACTCGCTCTTTCTAGAGGCTCTGATAGAAGAATCTATTTCCCTGCCTTTTTCAGGTAAAAGTAGCTACCTGTATTTCTTGGCTTGTGGCTCCTTCTTCCATCTTTAAAATGTATTATTCAAAAAGCTAGCCGCGCGAGGTGGCGGGTGCCTGTAGTCCCAGCTACTCGGGAGGCTGAGGCAGGAGAATGGCGGGAACCCGGGAGGCGGAGCTTGCAGTGAGCTGAGATCCGACCACTGCACTCCAGCCTGGGTGACAAAGCGAGACTCCGTCTCAAAAAAAAAAAAAAAAAAAAAAAAAAAATGTATTATTCTGGTCTCTGTTTCATATCACCCTCTCTGCTGACTCTCAGTTCTCTGTTCCACCTGCAATGGTTGTTATGATTACATCGAGGCTTTGTATGTAATTTAGAATTATCTCTCCATTGCAAGAACGTTGATTTAATGACATCAGCAAAGTCTCCTTTGCCATATATCTCAGTACGTTTAAGCTGCTATAACAGTACACCACAGACTGGGTAATACATAATGTGCAAAAATTTATTGGCTCACTGTTCTGGAGCCTAGAAATATCAAGGTTCTGATTTCTGATGATGATTTTCTTGGTGTATCATCACATGGCACAAGTCAAAGGGTGAGAGAGCAAGAAGGAATTCAATTTGCTCTTTTATAATGCTTTGATCCCAGCTATGAAGGCAGGGCCCTTACGTACTAATCACTTCTTAAATATCTTACCTCTTGATACTGTTAAAGTGGCAAATAAATTTCAACATTAATTTTGGAGGGGACAAATATTTAAATCATAGCACCATGTAAAGTAACATGCACAGGGTCCAGGAATTAGGATCTGTATATATTTGTCTCAAGAAATAAACAGATGCTTGCAACAAAGGAAAATAAATTTTACAATAAGAAAAACAGGTACTCTTATAGAAGCATTGAAGAGGGTAATCTAAAACAGGGATGTGGCAAACAAACAAACAAACAGCATTTTCCTTTTGTTTGTTACGGTTCACTCTACCAAATTGTTTATGTGCTATTCTTATTTTGCAGAAGACTAGATCATTTGTTGTGGTGCTTTTGCACATTCTTCATAGGTGTAGCCCCCAGTTATCGGCTTCTGCTGTGCTTCTCTCAATTAGCATGATTTCATTGCTGCTAGGCTGGGTGCTTGCAAGACCTGCTACTTCAACTCCCTTAGATTCAGTCCCATTATTTTCTAGTTCCTGTCAGAACTGTTGTATGCCATCATATGCTGCTTTAAGAAAAACATCCATGTCAATATACTTATTAAAATGCATTTGATACTCACTGCCAAATTACAATGGGCAATTTTCCTGTAACAGGTATTATATAATCTGATAGCGACTTATACTTCTACACTTTGCACTAACGTATATCCTGAAGTTTAGCTCAACTTGAACAATATCCATTTGGTGTGAAAGCCTCCCATGTTCCTTCTTTATGAGATTATGATTGTACACAGTTGCCTGGTTTTAAAATCTCAGCCTAAGTTCAAGTTGACTAAAGATGACTTTCAAAATTCATCAAGTCTGAAGTCACCTTTACTTTTTGGGAATTTCTTAAATACGTTTCAATGTACTTTCTACCTTATATTGTTATTATTTACATCAGTTTTCTATCACTATAACTGGTATATATGCTTTTTGAAACATAATCCCCAGATTTATTCATCTCAGTGCTTTTCAAAACACCTAATACTATATTTTAGAAATAGGATATGATCAATAAAGATAGGGAGAATGAATTAAATATATGATATGTATTTTGTTCTCAATTTATACTATGTTTTCCTCCGAAAGATATTTTAAACAACCAATAGCAGCTGAATTTAATATAGCAAAGGAAAATAAATTTTAAAAATTACTAAGGAACTCAGAGAAAAAATAAACACCCTGAACACTAAATTAGATCAGAAAAAATTCATTTAAAAATCCAGAGGTTATTATACTGTTGTCAGTAATGAAGAAGTACTAATCAAATATCAATTTATTATCCAGTTTTACCATCAGGCAGGATTCCAGGGAAGAATGGCGTAGGTAGAGTTGGGGTTGGAGGTCGGGGAAACTTGAGTTTGACCAGTGTAGAATATTCAACAGATAGCTCCCACCAGCATTGAGGAGGTAATAAGAGGAGGAATAAAGTTCAAAGCCAGCATATAATTTACAACAAAATCATTAATCCAAAAACATCAATAAAGAGTGGGAACCAAAGTAAGGAATAAGTCTGTGGTCTATAAAACTCAGAAAGCCTCACGCCTGTAATCCCAGAACTTTGGGAGGCCAAGGTGGGTGGAACACCTGAGGTCGGGAGTTCGAGACCAGCCTGACCAATGTGGAGAGACCCCATCTCTACTAAAAATAAAAAAAAAGTTAGCCAGGTCTGGTGGGCAGCCTGGAGTCGCAGCTACTTGGGAGGCTGAGGCAGGAGAATCACTTGAACCCTGGAGGCGGAGGTTGAAGTGAGCCGAGATCAAGCCATTGCCCTCCAGCTTGGGCAACACAGCGAGACTCCATCTAAAAAGAAAAAAAGAAAAAAAAGGCCAAGGGCGGTGGCTCACATCTGTAATCCAAGCACTTTGGGAGGCCTAGTCTGGCGGATCACCTGAGGTCGGGATTTGAGACCAGCCTGACCAACATGGAGAAACCCCATTTCTAATAAAATACAAAATTAGTCAGGCGTGGTGGCCCATGCCTGTAATCCCAGCTACTCGGGAGGCTGAGGCAAAAGAATCGCTTGAACCTGGCGGGTGGAGGTTGCAGTGAGCCAACATTGCACCGTTGCACTTCAGCCTGTGCGACAGAGCAAGACTCCGTCTAAATAAATGAATAAATAAATATACACCTCAGAAAGCAAGATACTTCATTGTATGTAAAATGAAGATAGATTTCAAGATGAATTGTCTTTTTGTTCTTCTACTTTGCAGACGTACCTACTGGCTATCCTAGACAAATTGAAGAGAACAGACTTTGAGGAAAAAAACAGTTTTCTTTTCACAGTATTC
The DNA here is from genome assembly GCF_008728515.1 of Papio anubis. Lineage (NCBI taxonomy): Eukaryota > Metazoa > Chordata > Mammalia > Primates > Cercopithecidae > Papio > Papio anubis. Next base: position 20,792,403 of record NC_044980.1, on the reverse strand, counting down.
TATTTTTCCCCCAATGTCCACACCACAGGAATGAACTGAATGGTACTGATAACTAGTTCTCTTGAAATCTCTGAAAGTTTTCCAGAAAATCGAAAGTTTAGTTACAAATTTGAGTCCCAAAACAACGGATTTTAAGATGTGAAACACAAATAAAGTTTGCCAGCCAATCTAACTAAAGAGATGTTACATTAGCTGCAGGATACAAACTGAACTTTTTGATATAAGCTGCATTTTTACCACTAGACCACAGTCAAAAAAGAAAATAAATCCTTATATTGACTTGAATGTTTACATAAGACCCATAATATATTTTTTAAAACATTCAACACAAGTGACACATAATATTGAATTCGATTGATGTGCCTGTTTTTAATATACCTCAATATTAAGGAGTTTAATGTCATGTCACCAAATGTTATTCAGTCATCAAAATGACAACATAAACCTGATTGGATCTTCAATATCTTTTAAAATCTGTCTATGAGGCGGACCACATTTCTCAAACGACTTATTTAGTGGCAATTATATGTGTGCCTAGAGTTTGACATGCTGCTAAATGAAGTTGATTGTGTGCCTCCTTGTACCTACACACCTAGAAGGGGAAGTAAACTGACAGTAGCCAGTTATAATATTGTTAGGAAGCATGGAAAGGGGGTTATGGAAACAGAGTAACAGTTATTTCTTCCATCCAGACTAGAAAACATTTTTAATTTTCAATCAGAAAGAATAATTTTCTCTCTTGTGGAATTAGTATGATGGAAATGAATTCATTATTTATCTTTTGTTTGCTTTTTATTTGAGTCCACTGTAGCAAATTGACTCAACACTTTCTTTTGTCTTCCACAGGTTGTAGCTTTTGCATACACAAACATAGAGTCATTCACATATATGTGTACACATAAAATTTTGAACGTGTTCTCAGAACCGACATGTCTCTTGATTGTTAGAATAAGCATCTTATGTAGATAGGAATATAAATGAGAGAGAAAGGCTACATTGTCTAGAGACATTTCTGCATCTTCACACTTAGACAAAGAAGCAAAATTATTTTAAAATGAAAAAATGTGTCAAGAATCATGAGTATTTATTGTCACTATACGAAGTTTAAACTACTACTTTATAAGCATAGGGAAATCCAGCCTTTATAAAAGCTTATTTGTATACATTCAATTGCCACCCAACTAACATGTACAAATAAAAGAAGCAATTCACATTCAATAAACTGGTGTTAAAAGGAAAATTTTTAACCTCATTAGGAAAACAAACAACTTAAAATACCAGCAAACATAAATGGGATGATCGTAGCAACAAATAAATCAAGTGGTCTAATATTAACTGTTTGCCGGGAGTTGCAATACTGTGTATAATTACTAATTTATCACACACACACACACAAATTCACCAGCTGAGAAAATGCCTATTATATCGAAACAAATTCAAACTTGATGAAGCATAATCAGTTGGATCATAAGGGACAAAATAAGTGTCTGTAATTCTATTCTCCTAAGGAAACAAACTTAATTATAGCTATTAAATCTGTGGGCTATAGTACCAAACAGAATGATGCCAGATGATTAGTTCTGGAAGTTTTTGTGCAGCTGTCACCGAGGGTCCACTTGATACTGGCAGACTTGGTATTTTGTATGCATTGATAAACTGACATGTCAGAATTGACCTGAAAATATCTCTTGTAAATCTAAATAGGTTTGATATTTAGATATAGCACAGAATCAGAAAGGGACATAATGCCAACTCTAAAACTAAACAAAACATCTCAGAAATGTTAAAACCATTGTTAGAGACAGGACAAAATGCCTTCTTTTACTAATTGGAAGGGCATTATCTGTAGCTAAAAATCTACCTAGATGAAATCAACAAACAACACGTAAAGTCCTGCTATGCTTAGAAGAAGATGGAACCAAAGAAAGTTTATGCTACAGAATCAATTAACATGATTTTGGGAATTAGGAGAATAAACTGAAATAGAAGAGGTTTATCAGTCAATGCAGATGGCCATAAAAGAACAACTAATATGAGACTGTTGTTCAGCAGATAAGCAAAAAATAAAAAAGTTCAGACATTTTAAATATGTTGCAATGCTTTGATGCAAAACCCTTCTATTGTTCCCAGTTTTCATTCTTATCTAGCATGCCCATTACTGTCTTAAGTAGTGATAATGTAGTAATAATAAAAAAAAAGAGTTGAGGGAAAAACTCTTATATCTGTATCAGTTTGGGACAGAAAAAGAGTGGAAGGAAGTGAGTTTGACTACCTAGCTCTACCAGGATATATACAAGTGTTTGAAAATCATTTTATTTTCAAAATAAATGGCTGTATTTTCCCGTAACATTTGTTGATGTTTCTATAATGCTCTATTTCAGAAAATTGAGTGGCCGTCCTCCTGAGCGAAAAATGGAAGTCCTGTTAGACTCTTCTCCTTTCCTCATGCACGTCTTATCAGTCAGATTGTGCAATTTTATTTTCTAACATTTTTCTTAAATTCATGCTCTTTGGTTTCTGCACAATATTCTTGCTCCGATTATTTTGTCATGTCTCCACAGATTAATGAAGTAACAATGAAAAATATTTGCCTCTACAAAGTGTGCACAAATCTCCCCCACCGCCTCCACCACCATAGCTGCCACGTGAATTATCATGAATGGAAGGCTCAATAAGCAGCTCACTCTTCTGCTTAGAACCTTTTAGGGACTCATTATTTCCAAATGCTCTTTTTCTGGACTGGGTTTTACTACTAGTTGAGTAAAGAGTGGGGTTATTCTATTCAGGCAAACGTCAAATTTTTATTGAAGCTTTAGAATAAATTCAAGTGATAAGTTTTGAGATTGTGATTTTTAGGATATGTCATCTGCTCATGTGAATGGTCAGATGCAAAAAAATATATTTAGAGAAAATTCATTCTCATGTTTGTTTTGTCTTTAAACTTTCTCCTGCTCTTCATCTTTTCTTTACTTTCAGCACCAATTAATATTTCATGGATTCCTGCTTACAGGAACATTATTGTAGAAATATGCCCTGACCTGGACTATAAATTCTAAGTTATTTAGGGTGGCATAAAAGGAATCTTGCCTTTGGCTAAAAATCCAATTATATCTCCCTTTAACCTTGACATTATAATTTACGTTTTATTAATGAAAAATGTTTTCAATTCTCTGTGAAAAGGATGCTGTTTCATGAAGCTCTAGCCTGAAATCTTCTCTCTTTTTTCTCTACCCCTCTTCTTTTATTTGATGAGCTCAGCACTGTCAAATTGAACTTTCTGCAATGAAAGAAATTCTGTATCTCTTTGTAGCCATGAACCACATGTGACAATTGAATGCTTGACATGTGGATAGTATATCTCAAAGACTAAGCATTTAATTATATATAATTATATATTTTATATAAATTTATATATAATTATATATTTTATACACATTTACATATAATTATATATGGTTATATAAATTTATATATAATATATGTATATAAATTGCCAAAGCCACCTCAAACTTTAGCAAACACCATCCTGATCAATCAGCAGCCATCAACTTGAAGCAAGACCTTCTACCAGCAAAAAGACTTTCTGAAGGCTTAGAAAATTGTTAGCATTTTTAAAGCAATAAAGTATTTTAAATAAAATCATGTACAGTGTTATTTTAGACACAATGCCATTGCACACACACATACACACCATCTCTTTATATATATATAGTCTATATATATGTGCTTTGTCTGTATATACATATGTACACATATACAGGCATAGCACCGATATAATGTGGGTTCAGTTCCAGACTAGTATACTAAAGCAAACATTGCATGGCTTCCCGGTGCATATAAAAGTGATTTTGACACTATACTATAGTCTATTAAGTATGCAATAGCATTGTGTCTTAAATAACACTGTACGTACCTTTATTTAAAATACTTTATTGCTTACAAATGCTATTCTAAGCCTTCAAAAAGTCTTATTGATGGTGGAAAGTCTTGCCTTGAGTTGATGGCTGCTGACTGATCAGGGTGGTGTACTAAAGGTTCAGGTGGCTTTGGCAATTAAAAAAAGACAACAACAAGGAAGTTTGCCACATCAATTGAATCTTTCTTTCAGGAAATATTTCTCTGTAGCTTCTGATGCTGTTTGATCGCATTTTTATCCACAGTGGAACTTCTTTCAAAAGCGAGGTCGGTCTTCTCAAACTCTACCACTGCTTTGTTAACTAAGTTTATGTAATACCCTAAATTGCTTTTGTAATTTCAACAATGTTCACAGCATCTTCACCAGAGGTAGATTTCAATGCAAGAAACTGCATTCTTTGCCATCTGTAAGAAGCAAATTTTTCATCCTTTAGTTTTATTAGGAGATTGAAGGAATTCAGTCACATCTTCAGGCTTTACCTCTAACTAGAGTTCTCTTGCTATTTCTACCACATCTGCAATTACTTTTTCCATTGAAGTCCTGAACCACTCAAAGTCATTCAAAAGGGTTGGAATGTACCTCTTCCAAACTCTTGTTAATATTTGTATATTGACCTCTTCCCATAAGTCAGGAATGTTCTTAATGGCATCCAGAATGGTAAATCCTTTCCAGAAGGTTTTCAGTTTGCTTTGCCCACATGCAATAAAATAATCACTACTTGTGGCAGTTATAACCTTACAAAATGTATTTTTAAGTAATAAGACTCAAAAGTCAAAATTACTCTTTGATCCATGAGCTGCAGAATGGATGTTATGTCAGCAGGCATAAACGACCTTAATCTCTTTATAGATCTCCATGAGAGCTCTTGGGTGACCAGGTGCATTGTCAATGAGCAGTAATATTTTGAAGGAACATTATTTTTTCCTGAGCAGTAGATCTTAAGAGTGGTCTTAAAATATCCAGTTAACCATGCTGTAAACAGATGTACTCTCATGCAAACTTTGTAGTACAATTTGTTGTGCACAGGCAGAGTAGATTTAACATAATTCTTAAGGAACCTAAAATTTTCAGAATAGTCAGTGAGCATTGGCTTCAACTTCAAGTTACCAGCTGCATCAGCCTCTAACAGGAAAGTCAGCCTGTCTTTTGAAGCTTTGAAGCCAGACATTGATCCTGTAGCTAGGAAGGTAACCACGTAGATGGCATCATATTCTGTAGTTATGAAGGTAGCCATGTGGACGGCATCATAAATGAACAGAAAGCTGTTTTCTCTATGTTGAGAATCTATTAGGTTAGCCATCTTCATCAATGATCTTAGCTAGAACGTCTGAATATCCTGCTGCAGGCTCTATGTTAGCCCTTGCTGCTTCCTCTTGCATTTTTATGTTACGGATGTGACTTCTTGCCTTAAACCCCTTGCATTTTTATGTTACGGATGTGACTTCTTGCCTTAAACTTCATAAACCAATCTCTGCCAGCTTCCCACGTGTCTTCTGCAGGTTCCTTACCTCTCTCAGCCCTCACAGAATTGGAGAGAGTTTGGGCCTTGCTCTGGATTAGGCTTTGTCTTAAAAGAATGTTGTGGTGGTTTGCTTTTTTTCCCAGACTACTGAAACTTTCTCCATATGAGCAATGATGCTGCTTCACTTTCTTATCATTGATGTGTTCACCGCAGTAGTAGTTTTAATTTTTTCAAGAACTTATCCTTTGCATTTACATTTTGCTTAACTGTTCTGTGCAAGAGGCCTAGCTTTCAGTCTATCTTGGTTTTCAATAAGGCATTCTCACCAAACTTAATCATTCCTGGCTTTTGATTTAAAGTGAGAAAGATGTGACTTCCTTTTATTTGAATATTTAGAGGCCTTTGTAAGGCTATTTATTGGCCTAATTTCAATAAGGTTGTGTCTTAGGGAATAGGAGGGCTCCATGAGAGGGAAAGAGACAGGGGATGAGCTGGTTGGTGGAGCAGTCAAAAACCAGACAACTTTTATCGATACGTTCACTGTGTTATATGGGTGTGGTTTCTGATGCCTCAAAATAATTGCAACAGAAATAGCAAAGATCACTGATGAAACGTCACCCAAACCAACACAATAATAATGTAAAAGTTTGAAATATTGTGAGAATTACCAAAATGTGACAAAAAGACACAAGGTAGGTACATATTATTGGGAAAATGTCCCTGATAGACTTGTTTGATGCAAGGATACTACAGACGTTTCATTTGTAAGAAAATAAAAAAGAAATAAAACATATCTGCAAAGTGCAATAAAGTGAAACACAATAAAATGGGGTACACCTGTGTCTAGAATGGAATCTACTGTGTATTCTTATACCAATAGTCCATGATCTATAGGCAGCAACCTAAATCAGAAGATGATAGGGCCAGTGAAGATGCTGCAGCATTACCAAGTATCTCTGAACAGAACTTTTGTGCTGGTGGTAAACATTCCTGCATATATGAAAAATCGAGGCAAACCAATACTGTGCATTATCTAAAATGGCCATAAAATTATTTCTGCTATTCTCTCTGTTGAGGGCAACACATTAGGCCCATTTACCAAAAAGTCCTTGATGTTGAGGGCTTTCAGTTCTAGAAAAGGTCATTTTTTCCCCCCAAGAATTTCTTCAGAATGACTATAATTTGCCTTGGCCAAATTGTACTGTAAGGTCATGGATTCGCAATTGCCGAGGACTTCCAATGGTCTCTGACATTATATGTTATCTAAAAACTTCATCTTTATCGACTAGTGTTTCAGAAGATTAAGTCTTAATGGTATGAATTGTATTATATAAGTTCCTAAAAGATATGAAATTTTGAAGGGTAATTTCAGTGTCAGTCTAATTACACTTTTAATTCTCATGTATTTCCAGGCAATTGAATTTAATTTTTAAAGTTCTGCTTCTTTGGTCACTTTATATGTAATGTAAAAATCTTTGTAAATTAAATTGAAAGTTGTGTTTTAGTTTTAAACAAAAATTATTATGAAACAGTTTTTCTCTGGTAATATATAAAAAGTGAGATAAATTTCATCAGAATTTTTATTTGACGTTTACATTTCTACCTGAGGTATCTATATTTTTATCTACATATCTGTGTCTATCTATGCCCTAAACTGAACAAACTTTTGAGTTTCTTATTCTTGCCTCTCTTGGAAACAAATAAAATAAAAGAAATGTATATTTTTGTTGTCTTTTTCCACTTACTTTATACAATAGTATTATGGTCATATTTCTTTGTCTGTCCTCAACATAATAGTTTATAGGCACAGAATTGAAGTACTATAATTTTCTGGGCATCTTTATAACCCCATCATACAATTCTATCTGCTCAAGTGGTCTTTGCAATGGGAAAAGCCAGTAATTACTGCTTGTGTCATTAATAATTGCTTGTTGTTCTAAAATAGGAACTAAGAACCTGAAATTTCTTAGTAGTGGTTAAAAACGTTAGGGACTAACTTTATCTGTTCCTTTACATAAGAAGCTGATATACAGGAAAAAGAGACTAGAAAAAAGTTGAAACTAGCAGAGTACACTCAACCTGCCTCATGGCTATTAAGATATATCTACCAATAAGCAAGTTTATTGGTAGATATATACACACACATATTTAACTGGAAATCATTTAACTGGAAACCTAATATTCAAATAAAATAATGCATGAATGGAGCACAACAGACTTTATTTGATAACAGTTGCATTTAGCAAATGCATTTATGAAAATAATGCAAGTTTTAACAGTATATACCGTAACACAAGATAAAGTAAGGTGTAGTGTACACATTGCCCAACCTCAACAACTCATTGTCAGTCTTGTTTCTACTATGTTCTCATTTGCTTCCCAACCTACAAGATTCATTTTGAAAGAAATCCCAGGCATGTCTTTTCATTTTAAAATATTTCAGAATACATCTCTAAATTACTATAACTCTTTAAAATAACTAAAATGTTATTAAACTTTATTTTAAAATTAGCTATAACTGCATCAATGGTCAGTGTTCAAATTTTCTTATCTGTCTCATAATTTAACTTATTTATTCATGTTATAATATAAACAAATCTACACTTTGCAAGTAGATGATATTTCTACGTCTTTTTCTCCATCACCTGTGTTTCCCTCTAGTTATGAATACAAATTAAAACACAACATACTAAAACATGGAATGTGGCAGAGATTCTCCTCAGAAGTAAATTTATAGTAGTGAATGCCTACATTAAAGAACATACAGATTTCAAATAAATACTTAATCTTACACAATAAAAAACTAGATTATCAGGAAAAAAAAAATGAGACCCAAAGCTCCCAGAAGGAATGAAATAATAAATATAAAGTTTAAAAATGTATTCAAATGAAATATAGAATGGAAAAGCAGTACGTAAAGTCAATGAAAACAAAAGTATAGTTTTTTGAAGAGATCAACACAATTGACAAATTTTTAGCTAGATTGACAAAGAAAAAGTACATTACAGAAATTTTTGAAGATTTTAGAAAGAATTCTATACATAATTTTATATGTCAAAAATTAGATAAGCTAGATGAAATGGACAAATTCCTAGAAACAAATAAATTACCAAATTGACTCAAGAAAAAGTGGAAAATCTGAACACATTTAGAATAAGCAACGAGATTGAATCAATGTTAGAAAATGTCCTAACAAATAAAAGTTCAGGACCAGATGGAAGACTTCATAAGAAAGGAAAACTAACAGGTCAGCATCACTTATGAATATAGATATAAAGATTCTCAAATACTAGTAAACCAAATATAACAGCATGTTATATAGATTATATACTGCAGCCAATTGGGATTTATCTCAGGAATGCAAATTTCATTCAACATGAGAAAATCAATCTGTGTAATATACCACATTCATAGAATAATAAAAACAACAATTGATTATCTCAACTTATCCTGAACAAAAAATCCTATACACTTCCATAATAAAAACATTAAATAAGCAGAAATAGAAAGTAACTTCCTCAACATGATCAAGCCCATATTTTAAAAATTCACAGCTAATACAATTGTTGTGGTGAAAGTCTGAAAGCTTTCCCCTAAGATCAGGAAACAGACAGGGATGCACACTTTCACCACTGTACTAGAATTTCTATCCAGGGAAATTTAAAAAGAAAAAGAAATAAGTGTCATTCAAATTGGGAAGAATATAGTACAATTTTTTCTACTGGCAGATGACATGATCCTAAATACAGAAAATCTAAAAAAATACACAAAAAGCTACTAGAATTAATAAATAAAATCATCAGCATTGCAGGATACAAGATCAACAAGCAAAAATCAGTAGCGTTTCTAAATATACCAGAAATTAAAAATTTAAATTTAAAATTAAAAATACACTATGATAGTAGCATCCAAAACAATGAAATAAATAGAAATAAATTTGGTTATGTCTAGTGGGGTGTGTGATGGTGGTGATTAAAGAATTGTATACTGAATTTTTTAATTGCTAATAGAAATTAAAGAAAATCAAAATAAGTAGGAAAAAAATCTTGGGTTCATGGATGTGAGCCTCCATATTTTATTAAGATGCCATTACAACGAAAAGTGATTTACAGAGGCAACGTAGTCTCTATCAGAATTCCAGTGGCTTATTTTTGGAAAATGTAAAAATCAAATATCAAATTCATATGGAATTGCAAGAGGCACAAGATAAACAAAATATTCTTTAAAAAAATGGAGGACTCACACCTCCCTGTATCAAAACTTACTATAAAACTATAGTAATGAAAGCAATGTAGCCCTGGCCTAAGGACAGATATACCAATGTAATAGAATTGGGAGTCCAGGAATAATTCCATATATTTATGGTCAGTTGATTTTTAACAAGAGGGCCAAATGACTACATGGGAAAAGGAAAGTCTCTTTAAAAACAAGGTTTAGATAACTGAATATCTACATGCAAAAGAATAAAACTGGACTCCTACCTTACACCATATAAAAAATTAACTGAACATGGATCATTGGCATAAATATAAGCACTAAAACCATGAAAGCCATAGAAGAAAACATGATTAAATTCAAGTGACCTTAGATTTGTCAATGAATTCTTTAGCTATAAGACAAAAAAATTAAGAAATAAAAGAAAAAAACAAATTGTATTTCATCAAAATTAAAACCCATTGGGCATTAAAAAAAAAAAAAACATATATTGTTTCTCTAGGTTTCCTAAGACAAAATACTATAGATTGGGTAAGTTAAACAATATAAATTATTTTCTTATACTTTTGGAGGCAGGAAGTCCAAGGTCAAAGTGTCTGCAGGTTTAGTTTCTCCGGTGGCCTCTCTTTCTGGCTTGCAGATAGTTACCTTCTCATTGTCTTTACATAGGTATTCCCCTATGAGTACATCCATGGCTCTTTTTCCTTTTCTTAAAAGGACACCATTCCTATTAAAGATCCCACAGGTATGATCTCATTTAACCTTAAATTCCTAACTTCAAATACAGTAACATTGTGGGTTAGGGTTTCAACATACACATATAGAGTAACACATTTCACATTATCAAGAAAAAAATAACCTACAGAAGAGGACAAAATGTTTGCAAATCATATAACTAATAAATGCCTCATACCCATAATATACAAAGAATACATACAATCAACAACAAAAAGACAAACAACCCAATTTAAATAAATAAATCATGGACATGGGTAGACATTTCTCCAAAGATATACAAATGGACAATAAACACATGAAAAGATGTTCAGTGTCATTACTTATTAGGCAAATGCCAATCAAAACCACATAAAGTTACTACTATCAAACCTGCAAAAGTGGCTATAATTAAAAACATGGAAAATATTTATTGATGTAGATCTGAAGAAATTGGAGCCCTCCTTAATCGCTGGTGGTAATGTAAATCATTCAGTATCTGTGAAAATCAGTTTGAAATTCCTCAAAAAGATAAACATAGAAGTAACCATATGACCCTCACAATTCCACTCCTATAATAGAAAACTATGTGCACAGTCATATTCACAATAGTGCTATTCACAGTAGCCAATGGTGAAAACAGCCCAAATGCTCATCAATGGTTAAATAGATGGACAAAATGTGATATACACATAAAATGGAATAGTACTTGGGATATTATTCACCCATGGAAAAAAATGAAGTACTGAGACATGCTATAACATGGATGTACTGCCAAAATATTATGTTAATTAAAAGCAGCTACAGAAAAAAGGACATATGTGAATATATTTACATAACATATCCTAAAATCCAAGAGAAAGTATTCAGATTGGTGGCTGTCAAAGAGTGAGTAGGAGCAGAAAGAAGAGAAACTGCTTAATGGTTGTTTTAAAATTTGACATGATGGAATTGTTTTGGAACTAGATAGAGGAGGTGGTTGCACAACACTGTAAATGTACCAAATGCCACTGAATTACTCACTTAAAATGGAAAATATAAATGAGAAGTATCTCTATTCACATATTGCTTCTGAATCTCAAAGGAAAACCAACTGCTAAAACACAATAGTTTGTGAAAAGTAATCTGTGTAAACTCATATTTATAAATTCATTAAAAACCATCACAGGAACAAAATTCATATTTCATTTTTAAAAAATCAATACTTCTCAAAATTTAGAAAAAAGAGGAAAAATGAGCTCTACACAACCACACTCAATCAGAAAATACATTCAGGAAGTAAAGTGACTTGTGCTCCTAGAATTACATGAAAATTGATTCTGGGTCAGTGTTAGAATTGTGTTTTCTTCATGCCAGGGACTCTTCTATAATGTTGCAAAGCAGCTTCTAGAATGATTTACTTGGAGTTTTTTGTACATTTTGCTAGTGAGAGGCCTTACGTTTTGAAAGTATTGTTACTTGTTTATAGTCATTTTCAAAATTAAGATAATTTTTTTTTCTGGAATTCAATTTTCTGTCCCTAGGATGTGCATCTCTTCATCATCAGACAAATAGACTTAAAGCCAACTCATTGTTACTCTCATCATCAATAAAGGAAGAAGAGGTAAATGTAAAGAGGATGTAAATGTTATCACTTCAGGATATTTTCCAAAAGTTTTCCCATAATGCCACTGTTTACATCTGACTTGCCATTATGTGGACACATGAATACATCTAGTTATAAAGAAATCCTATTATCTGTCATTGTCATCATTACATGTGCCCACGTACCTAGGAAGAAATCAATGTCCAAATGTAGGGGGATTGGCATTGGGATAGGCAAACAGCAGCCTTTACCCATAGTCTGCTCCTTTGGTTGCCAATATATCAATGGATATCCATTTTCCTGTATATAGAACACATTTGTCCACTCTCCAAGGAGAAGAGTTAGTATGCTATCCATTACTCATATCTATTTGCAGTTCTTTCTACTAAACGCAGATAAGAGATTGCAGTATCGTGAAACCTGCAAAGTGAGACACTAGTTACTTGCAACATACACACCTAACAAAATGATGATATAAGAATACAAATTTCATTGAGAGAACCTGGGAAACACACTAGCTGATAGCCAGTTGGAATTAGCAAATAATGTTCAGCATAAAAAATAGAGACTCTATTTTGGCAGTAGAGCAAGTTTTCTGTCTAGACTGCACTCTAAGCTTTTGATTCTTCTCTTTGGGAGGATGTCCTTTCTCCATTGTACATTGTGACCTCTTTGTCATGCATTTTACATTTGCCTTTGGGGGCACATTCTTGAGGGTCATAGAGATTTCGTAGCCCATTTCATGCTGTTGAAATTTGGACTTGCTATAACATGGATGTACTGCCATGGGGATTCCTTAACGCTTTTAATATTGGGTCCAATAATTGAGTCCAATTCAGATTTATTTTTCAATAAAATTTCTTGAAAAATGTAATAAATTTCTATTTGCTTCTAGTTAATTATATATGTAAATAATAACAATCAAAGTCTTTGTCTAAACAGATTTTTTTTTTAAGTGTGAAATCTTCCTAAATGCTTCTTTTAGCCTCTTGGCTCTGCCCGTCCTCCTTCTAATGTGGTTGCCATCTTTATTACCAAGCTCATAATCTTTACAGAGTGGGATGCAAGTCTACTCAGTTTGTGGCTGTGTAGACACTCTCTCTTTGGTTACAATTTGAGATAACAGTGAAGTTAGATATTCCAACCCTGAAAGTTTTAAAATCTCCTATTGTAGATTTCAGGCAGAGAAAGGCTCCTTTAGCAAAGCTCTGTTTTCTTTCTCTCTTTGTATTCCATCTAACCTAGGTATCAATCACACAATCATTTGTAGGATTTTTCTAAAGGTTCAAGAAATAGCACCAATAAAATTTCAAAAATAAGCAATTATTTTTCCTAATACTATACCCTAAGTTAATATGTAATTTGTTTTCCAAGGTAAAAAGATAACTTATTCAATAAAACCTGACAAAGGTCACCTGCTTTTCTATCTGTGGTATATATGCTCCCACCTCTCACCACCCTACTAATTACACAAGCCAATTACATGGCTTACTTTTCTTGAAAAATAGTTCTACTGGTACCATATTCTACAATTGTATATGTTATATTTGGCTGTGAATAATAGAAACACAATAATAGTGGCTTAAAATCTAGAAGTTTATTTCACTCTTACAGTAATATTCACAGGTAAGCAATCAAGTCAGCCACGAATCAAGCTACTTCCCACTGCCTTCTCTATCATGGCCATCATAGATCTCACCCTCAAGATCCAACATGAAACTCCAGCCATCACATTGGCTAATTGCAAACAGCAGTGTAGATGATGCAGCAATACACTTCAGGAGCTCTGTAGAAAATTTTTCAGGAGGAATTGTTATGTAATAGTTCTGCTTTCATCCTTTTCGTCATATGCCACTATTCAATGCAAAGATGAGAAATGTATCTTTCATTTCACTTGGCCATGACATCGATTAGAAATTAGTGGTGTTGCTTGGAGGAAAATTCCACAGGGAAGACAGCTGGCAGTCTCTGCACAGATTTCTTCATTGCTCTTTAAATCTGCCGTATTATACAATCATTTTAACAATTAATGAAATAACCTTCACATGTTATTAGGAGGCTGTAAAAGGAACTTGACCTGCCTGACTTTGTGCTTTTTGAAATTTATTTCTATTTTATAACTTTTATCCATCACGATGCCCTGTTTCTTGTGATATTTCATGGGTCTGACCTCAAATAAAAAGAGAATATTAAACAAATGGTCTTGATTATTCAGTTGGCAAATATTAAAGGCAGATGTAACATAGATTGAAAAAAATGAATTTTTATATGAACAAATGGAGACTGAATTATTTAACTAGATCTTTGCTGATGTGATGTAAAACAAAGAAAACAGTGATAAAAACAATGTTTAATATACAATTTAATTATTCTTTACCCAGTAAGAAATAAAAATTAATTTCTCAATATATGTAAATGCAAATTGACAGTTTTCTGTGGTTCTTTAGAATATAAAGGTATGTTATAAACAGTGCGGTTATTGGCAGATAGAACTTAAATTTCTTTTGAGTTAAGCATTTATTGCATATCCAATCTGTGACGAATGCTATCGTAGCTAACAGAACTCATAGGGACCAACATATACATGTGCCTGCCTTTTACCATCATTTGTACTTGTGGTTCAATGTGTGATTTTTGATTCTATGTCCCCAACACGCTGCCTCCAAAGAGTTTCTTAAAAAGTTCCGTTACTATTAAATTCCATGAAATCTTAGAACTTCATATAGTGCTTCCATGACGAAAGTCCTCTCTTGCATTTACGAGGAAACTAATCTTCTTCCAAATCTTTAATCCTGAAAATATGAGTCCAGAAATTTGAAAAGTATGAAAAATTATTGTAAGCTTAGCTGTCAATATAGAGAGGTTGATGGTCCAAGAAATTCACTGACATCAAATAAAAAGCAAAAACAGGAAGTCTAACAGGCAGGACTAACAGGCTAAGCTCAGCATTTCTGGGAAGGTGGAAAGGATCACATACTGGAGAAGCAGTCAGAATCCAGTCAGTTTTGCCTGCAGCCTTTGCACTGTTACAAGAGTGTGTCCAGGTCTGCTTTACTGCTAAAAGTGAGTCATTTTTTTGTAAATAAAACCAAGAGTAATAGATTTGTGTATGTAACGTTCTTTATAAAAACCTACGAGTGGTGTTCCAAGAAATAAGTTTTGAAAGCAAAATATGACCTTAATTAGGCAATTCTGCATATTAGCATGTGAAGGAGGCTAACGCTGCTAAGAGATGCCAATGTTACAATAATCAAACACTATCTTGAGTGTTTCCTGGCACTTTCAAGAATTTGGGTATTACCTCTAGACTATAATTTTTTGTAGCTACTATTAAATATAATTTATTAAGCATTCTTGATATCCATATTAATGAGTAGAATATAAAGAACACTGAAAACATTTAAGAATAATTTATGATTTTGTGATTCTCTGATAATTTGGGAATTCTGATATCTCCTCCATGAATCCTGAAAATTAGTATCTGTCAGGAATTTGAGGCACCGTGAACTCCTTTGTAATTTCTGTTAGACTGTAATTCTGGTAGACTGCAGTTATCATTTGTTTGCAGGCTTCACTATCTCTTTTCTAATTTGAATGACTCTATTTTCTGTTTGAGAAATGGCCCTTTTGCCATTGCACATGGTCTTCTCCTGACTAACTGTCATTCCTCATTTCTGTGAACACAGAGGATAGGGCAATGCCCCACCTGTGGCAGATCATGCCTGACTCAAACATGGTCAACCATGCCTTTCCCTGGATGCCGAACTTCGCATCAAGTTCCTTCCAGAGCCAATATTGAGACAATACCAATAGAAATAAAAGTTTAAAACTAGAACGAACAATGGGGCTGAGTACACAGATTTTGCCTTCTTGAGAAATAGCAGCTACAGCAATGAGTATTCTGTTTTGTTTCCCACATTTTCCCCAGGCCCATGAGTGAAAACCTCAATATTCCATAGCACCAGTAGCGTTCTGTTAGTTCAGTGCATGAGGGAGAGAGTATAATGATTGGCAAGATGATGACCAAGGACATATCCTTGAGAAACTGTATTATGAACCCAATTTAAGATTGATATTGGTGTAATCTCTCATTTATAACATAAAAATGTTTCCATAGCAAGTAAAATACAATTATGTCTGCATGTATATTCATTTTCTTTCTGCTTGCTGGAAACGAAATCAAGTCCAAGAAGGAATATATTGAAGGTGAATTGATTCTTGCATATATAAAGTTATTCCAATTGCTAAAAGTAATTTCAGGAGTATGTTTGAGTAATGAATGTCTCCCTTTTTAGTCTGACTACATCCATAATAAAATCCCACTAAATATATCTCTATTAATGCATTTTCTTCTTAAAAGATTGAGGAATTAAACTGGATGTGGTTAATGAAACTTACTGTAATCCATCTTGTAAAACACACTGATAAAAATCTGTTAAATTCCTCATTTAAAATATCACACGTATTTCATTTAGCTACTACACTCCTGAACTTTTTAGTCACAAACTAAATTAAAAGCAATAATAAATTAAACTAATATATAGCTTTAAAAGAAGAAAACTAATCTTATTTTTTGTTCAATTCCCATATGTCCTTAAGTATTGCCGTTTGTCATAAATTTCATGCTTTCCTTAATTAACTCTATAAATAACACATTAAAGTGAAATACTTGATGAAAATTAAAAGCAAAGACTTGTAAAAGCTGTACCTGTCTAAGGGTTTGTCAGCTAAATTATACCTTCCACAATAGGTGTCAGTATGATGTCTCAGTTGTGTTTCAAAATTAGAAAAAAAAAGACTAAAAAGACTAAAGGCCCTTTTTTTTTGAGATGGAGTCTCCCTCTATTGCCCAGGCTGGAGTGCAGTGGTGCAGTCTCGGCTCACCGCAACCTCCACTGCGGAGACCAGCTCGGTCAGGGAGACCCTAACCCAGTGGCGCTAGAGAAATTAAAGACACACACACAGAAATACAGAGGTGTGAAGTGAGGAATCAGGGGTCTCACAGCCTTCAGAGCTGAGAGCCCCAAATAGAGGTTTACCCACGTATTTATTAACAGCAAACCAGTCATTAGCATTGTTTCTACAGATATTACATTAACTAAAAGTATCCCTTATGGGAAACGAAGGGATGGGCCGAATTCATTGCAGCGGGAACATGCCCTTAAGACACAGATCGCTCATGCTAATTGTTTGTGGTTTAAGAATGCCTTTAGGCGGTTTTCCTCTCTGGACGGGCCAGGTGTTCCTTGCCCTCATTCCACTAAAGCTTGGGTGTTAGGGCCATTAAGAACATGTTATAGTGCTGCAGAGATTTTGTTTATGGCCAGTTTTGGGGCCAGTTTATGCCAGATTTTGGGGGACTTGCTCCCAACACTCCACCTCCCAGTGTTCAAGCAATTACCCTTCCCTAGCTCCCTGAGCAGCTGGGGCTACAGGCACCCGCTTGGCTAGTTTTTGTAGTTTTAGTACAGACAGGGTTTCACCATGTTGGCCAAGCTGGTCTGCAGCTCCTAAACTCAAGTGCTGCCTTGGCCTCCCAAAGTACTGGGATTACAGATGTGAGCCATCGTGCCTGGCCTAAAAACATTCTTTTTAAGAGAAACGCTATAGATTAATACTTCAGTCATGTTACTTCTTCTTTTCTCTTTATAAATCATACACACCTTTAAAGAAATATTTGAAGCCTGACTTCATCTATAATTCTAGGCCTTATTTTCACCTTACTTGTAGTGCCAAGTAACAGAGTTTGCCTCTGAAATTATAAATTATTTTTTAATTTTTTCTCTTTGTAGTCCTCCAGTTATATTCCCAACTATTTGAAGTCACTGACTTAGGTAAATATTATTTAAGAATCTCTGTTGTGTCTGATATAAAACATAAAAATATACTTCTTAAAATAGTAGTATTATAGAAATATTACAGTAAAATAGAAGTATAATAATAGAATACATTATGGGTGATTTTAAATAATGTTGAAACAGGAAAACTATTTTTCAGTATTAGAAAATCACAGAAGTCATGAAGATTCATAATTCTGTCTATATAACATTTTTAAATCCCTCATTCAGAAAAAAAATATAAATAATTAGAATAAAGTATAAATGATGGTCTGGAAAAATATTTGCAATTATCTCAGAGACCACAGGGCAACTTTCCATAATACAGATTTTTAAAAATGTTATACATTACTGAGAAAAAGAATAAATTTGCCAATTACAGAATTGGTGAAGGGAAAAAAATAAGTCAGCCTTTAGCAAATAAAAAATGATATTTATGATTATTCCTAATAAAATAGATGCAAATAAAAGCTATAGTAAAATATAGTTATTTTAACAAGTAAATGATTAGCAAAGACAGAAAAACTTGGGAAGAGATAACAAAGTTTAACACAATTTAAAATAGTAAACTTTCCCTCAGCTGCTCATCACATTCCGATTTAAAAGAAAAATTTACCCCATAGCACCTATCGACATTGAACATACTCTACAGTCTATTTAAATAAACTGCACATAACAAGTGTCACATAGTTTACATAAAAACAGTTTTTCAACTTTGAGGCTCAATCTTTCTCTAGTTATGAACTTCAGGCCCTGGTGCCAGGAATGACAGTGCTTCTATGCCATGCCTCCTCCTCCTCCCTCACTCCCTTCTTCCTTCTTTTTTCTGTCTTCTTTTTACTGTTCATCTTCAACTTCATCTCCTTCCTCTTTCTCATCCACATCTGCTTTGCATAAAACTCTTTGGTCAAACTAGTGAGAAACAAATCTTCCTTGAAAAAATTATCCCCCAAATGCAAAACTCACTGATACTGTAAAAAGTTAAATTATAAAACTGTTTGTGTTGAGGTGAGACACAGATTTTCATTTTCTTTTATTGTTTTATGGGATAAAATAATTGTATCAGGGGAGGAAGAAGATAGACGGCTGCTGCAGCTGTGCTGGTATAACCTGGTCTAGAACTCAATAATGTATAAATGTTAAGTAAATTTAGAAGCAACATGCTAGTGAGTCTCCTGTTAGTAGAACTCATGGCCACTCTGATCATTTTAATGATCATAGAACTGTGGTAGGAAACAAATATGACCATTGTGTTTAGAAACCATGATCCTTCACAACTTTTCTTTCTTCCTAAATACTAACAGGGACTAAAAAATAAAATCAAATAGTTGGTAGTGAAGTCTTTACCAATTTATGTGCTCAGTGATATTCTCTTAACATTAACATAGATCTTTATTGATCCTTTAGACATTTTTAGTTTTAAATCAAATGATCAGAAATGTCAGCACGGGCTATTGGGAAAAAAGGGCTGGGTAAGAAAATTTGAAGTCTCATCTAAGTGGAAGGTAACAATA
The DNA here is from genome assembly GCF_008728515.1 of Papio anubis. Lineage (NCBI taxonomy): Eukaryota > Metazoa > Chordata > Mammalia > Primates > Cercopithecidae > Papio > Papio anubis. The sequence goes on along the minus strand of NC_044980.1, from coordinate 20,773,160 downwards.
TCAGATAGGTTGGCTGGGATTTATTTTATATGAAATACAAAATACATACAGGCCACGCTGGTCCTTCACACACAACACTCAGCAGAAATCCTGCCATTTTATAAGAATTCAGTAAGTGTTAATGTCTTACAACTACTCAAGGTATTATTCAATTCTAAAATCATTTAAGGAAGTTTTGAAATTGCAGTGTGTATATTTCCAGGTTAAAAATGAAGCATTTTAAAAAAATTACATTTATTTATTTTAACTCCTTTGAAGGGCTCTTTGAAAACAATAGAAGAAAGAAATTGTAGGACAGAACAGAAAAGGAATAAGCTAAACCAACGAACTTACTGGAAAGAGTTCACCTGTAACCAGATAAGGTCTGCTCTCAGACCAAAAACTTGCCCTGTTCTGCCTCCCTCTCAACTCTTTTTAAGTGTTATCCTGGTCTGTTTTCATAACTTTGTGTCTGGAATTGGTCGGTTCTTGCTCTCACTGACTTCAGGAATGAAGCCGCGGAGCCCCCGGTGTGTGTCCAGAGTTTGTTCTTTCACACGTTCAGATGTGTCTGGAGCTGCTTCTTTCCAGATGTGTCTGGAGCTGCTTCTTTCCTGTCAGGAGTGAAGCTGTAGACCTTGGCGGTGAGTGTCACAGCTCTTAAAGGCAGCAAGTCTGGAGTTGTTCATTCTTCCCAGTGGGTTCATGGTCTCGCTGGCTTCAAGAGTGAACCTGCAGACCTTCACAGTGCGTGTCACAGCTCATACAGCTCATAAAGGCAGTGCGGACCCAAAGAGTGAGCAACAGCAAGATCTGTTGCTAAGAGCTAAAGAAATAAGTTTCCACACTCTACAAGCCGACCCCAGCAGGTTCTGCTGGGTGACTGGGCAGCCTGCTTTTATTCCCTTATCTGGCCCCACCCACATCCTGCTGATTGGTCCACTTTACAGAGAGCTGATTGGTCCGTTTTGATAGAGTGCTGATTGGTGCGTTTACAATCCTTGAGCTAGACACAGGTTCACAGCCTTCTAGTTAGCTAGATGCAGAGTTAGCTAGATACAGAGTGCTGATTGGTGCATTTACAATCTTTGAGCTAGACACAGAGTCACAGCGTGCTAGTTAGCTAGATACAGAGTTAGCTAGATACAGAGTGCTGATTGGTGCATTTACAATCCTTGAGCTAGACACAGAGTCACAGAGTGCTAGTCCTCCAAGTTTCCACTAGGTTAGCTAGATACAGAGTACCAATTGGTGTATTCACAAACCCTGAGCTAGACACAGAGTCCTGATTGGTGTATTTACAAACCCTGAGCTAGATACAGAGTACTGATTGGTGCATTTGCAATCCTTGAGCTAGACACAGAGTCACAGAGTGGTAGTCCTCCAAGTCTCCACTAGGTTAGCTAGATACAGAGTACCAATTGGTGTATTCACAAACCCTGAACTAGACTCAGAGTGCTGATTGTTGTATTTACAAACCCTGAGCTAGACACAGAGTGTTGACTGGTGCATTTACAATCCTTGAGCTAGACACAGAGTCACAGAGGGCTAGTCCTCCAAGTCTCCACCAGGTTAGCTAGATACAGAGTGCTGATTGGTGCACATACGATCTTCCAGCTAGATATAAAAGTTCTCCAAGTCCCCATCCAGTTCAGGAGCCCAGCTGGCTTCACCCAGTGGATCCTGCACCAGGGCTGCAGGTGAAGCTGCCCGCCAGTCCCGAGCCCCACCTGCACTCCTCAGTCCTTGGGCTGTCTATGGGACCAAACGCCACGGAGCACCAGGCGGCACTGGTAGGGGAGGCTCAGGCCGTGGGGAAGCCCACCACAGGGGAGGAGCTCAGACATGCCATGTTGCAGGTCCCGAGCCCTGCCCCGCCAGGAGGCAGCTAAATCCCACGAGAATTTGAGTGCAGCTCCCGCGGGCCTGCACTGCTGGGGGACTCCACGCAACCTCCGCAGCTGCTGGCCCAGGTGCTAAGCCCCTCACTGTCCTCCGACGGCGGTGCTGGCTGGCTGCTCCGTGTGCAGGACCTGGGGAGCCTGCCCCTGCCTGCACCCACGGGAACTCACACTGGCCCAGGAACACCATGTGTAGCCCTGGTTCCCACCCACTCCTCTCCTTCCACGTCTCCCCGCAAGCAGAGGGAGGAGGCTCTGGCCTCAGCTAGCCCAGAGAGAGGCTCCCACGGTGCTATGGCGGGCTGAAGGGCTCCTCAAGCTCAGCCGGAGTGGACATCAAGGCTGGAGGCTGAGGAGGCACTGAGAGTGAGAGTTGCTAGCACATTGTCACCTCTCAATTTCACCTTCAGTATCATCAAATATTGATACAGAATGGCTGGACTCTCAGCTAACCTCCACCCTCTAGCCCAGAACCTCACCCCTAAGTGAAAACAGCTGACCCCATTCTTCCCCCCAAATGATTGCCTTTTCAGGGTGTCCCACTCCCTATCCTGTGAGTATAAAAAGACTTCAGCTGGCAGCACAATAGAAGCAGCTGGTGCAACAGGTTGGGGATGCAGGCTGCTGAGTGTTGGAGACACAAGGAGCTGAGTGTTGAGGATACAAGTGGCTGAGCATCTGAGGCTACAGATAGACGCAGCTAACGTCAGAAAGTGTGGCTTCAGGGAAAGATCACCTTCTTCCTGCACCATCCCCTTTCCAGCTCGCCATTCCACTGAGAGCCACATCCATTGCCCAATAAAATCCTCTGCATACAATACACTTCAATCCATGTTAGTGACCTGATTCTTTCTGGCCAAGAGGGCAGGGGCTTGGATGCTACTGTGGAACGCATAGAGCCTGCTGCTACCAGAGAGAAGCAGCTAGCTAATTCCAGTGTTCCTTTCTTCTGGTTCTTGCACTTGCTTGCTCACACACTCCCTCTTACAAGGAGTGGCCAGCAGCAGGCTAAGTAAAACAAGCCACTCCAGTTCCCGCCCATTAAGGGAGGTCAGGGGAACAATCCTGTCTTAATATGAAATCTAGTTTCAATAGAGGATTCAGTAGCTACCAAAAAATGATAGATAGATAGAGACATAGATATAGATAATATTGGCAGATATAGATACAGATGTACTGCATCCATCTAGTGATAGCTTTCCATCTTCAGAGTTGGAAATAAAAGGCAAAGATGGGGGTACTAGATCACAGAGATCCCAATTGTTTAACTCCTCAGTTTACATACCATGATAATAAGGGCCAGAGGCTGTATTTTCCATAACATATTCAAGGACTTTATTTTCCAAAATCTCATCTCTTATCATTGACCATTTTCCAACATCAGATGTTAACTTTTTCTCTTTGGCCAAAGAAAAATATATATATATGCATACACACACACACACACACATAAAAAATCATGTGTTCTTTTCATAAATGTTTATGTCAGTAAAAAAAAAAAACTATCAATTTCAAAGATGAAAACAAGGTAACACATTAAATTATGGAATGTCATAAAAAGGGAGTATTATCTTGTCAGTTTCAATTTACATATGTGTTTCCAGGAGACTGAGAAATATTTCTGCTTTAGTTATGTTTCTTTTATTGCCCTGTTCCATACAAGAACACACTGAACACATTGCAGGGTTAACAGTTTTTAAAGTGACTCATAATTTTGTGCACATCTCTGCTATATTATTACAATCTGCATTCTGTTTAAGTTTTAAATTTAAAAATAATTGCTTCTTATTAAAATCTCCCACATTGCATTATTGCTGGTCATGCAGAAAATTACTTTGCTGCAGGAAACAAAACTATCCAATATAATCTTTTCTCCTTATAGCAGAGGAAATAATTGGATTAATCACAAGTCAAAATCTTAGAAGTACAGTGCTTGGTTGGCTAAACTGAGCCTTGCCTGTCGGTGATGATAGATGATAGAGATTCGATGATGCTAGATAATCGAGTGAAGCTAGTCACCATGATAATGATTATTTTTAAGAATACTATAATGTGTTAATTATCCACCAAATATGAGGAGAAGCTGGGTTTGCCCTTTGAGGGAACTAGTTGCCTTGTTAAGAGATCATCATATATCCACGTCCACTTAGACAACTTGTTCTTCTGCTTACCTATAACTAGTCTGTGAATGTTGAAAGCTTGTGATGAAGTAGAGGTCTCTCATATTGTGAATGTTAGCTATGATTACTGCAAATGGTAATTTTTTTGCTACATTTTTCTTTTTTTCTTCTATTAAGCCAATTTGAAGTATGATACATTTCTTGAAATTGTCTTATAGCTCTTTAATGTTCTCTTTTGTTTTGTTCTTTTCATTTTTTTTTTCTCTTCACACTTAAATTTGGAAATTTTCTATGGGCTTACCTACAGCTCACTCATTCTTTCTTCAGTCATGGAAGTTGATTAATAAATGTATCAATGGGCCTCTTCTTTTTTCTCCTTTAGCATTTTCTTTTGGTTCTTTCTTAGGCTTTTTTTTTTTTTTTTTCATTTCTCTGTTTATATTACACATTTCTATTATTTTTTTCTGTTAAGAGTCCACTTAGTAATCACAATTATTTTAATTTCTCTGAATGATGATCCTAACAGTTGTGTTGTACCTAGGTATGGTTCTGATTCTTGTTTTGTCTCTTCAGATTAAGTATTTTATTGCATTTTGGCATAATTTCTTTTTTTTGTTGTTATTGTTGAAAGCTGTAACATGTTGTATTGGGTAATAGAGACTGGAGTTAATTGAGCTTTAGTGTGAAGATTTCAGTGGACCTGTGTTTATTATTTGATCTTGTGTAAGATTCTAGAGCAAGCTTGTTCAACCCATGGCCTGTGGGCCACATGTGGCCCAGGATGGCTTTGAATGTGGCCCAACACAAATTTGTAAATTTTCTTAAAACATTAGGATATAGATACATACATATAAGCTCTCATCAGTTATCATTGTTGTTAGTGTATTTTATGTGTGGCCCGAGACGGTTCTTCCAGTGTGTCCCAGGGATGCCAAAAGATTGTACAACCTTGTTCTGGAGTCTTCAGATTTCTCTATTGTCCTTGATTTCCTCCTCCTTGTTGACTTTATGCTTCCCTACTTTCCCTTAGAGAGAACCTGTATCTTGCAGCTCTTTAAATGTAATTCATTCTTATTATACTGAAGCTCTATTGGTGTGGTGGTAAGGTGTAATAAAGGGGGAGTATTCCATTACCTTCAGGTTAAATCTCAATGTTTCAGTGGGCCTGTATCTCACTTCTGCGATTTTCACTAATATTAGTGGTCTAGCATTTTTATTCCCCCGCCTCCTACTCTCTCTGTTCTTGTTGCTATGCTCCTGATCTATTTCCTTGAAACCCTGACCCTTGGTAATGATGTCTTCTGATAGAATTTTCCCTTTTATGATAGACAAGAAAGCTAGGAAGGACCATAGAGGGAAAAATGCCCTTATTCAGCTGGATATGACTCTGGCAAAGTCATTACCCCTAGAGAATAGGTCTTTACTTTGGAGAAAGCTCTAGGTGTACTTCACAAATATTACTCTTGCCTTCTTCCTGCCAGAGTAATCAGAGAACCTTCTTCAAGTCCTTTATGAATCTAATGAGAATATTGTATGTAAAGTCAATGAATGTGTGTGTCCCTTCACCTAGGTTTCCAGTCTCCTGGAGTAGTTCACTCTTAAACTTATTTAAGAGGTCCTACAAATTCATGGTGGAACTGGCAGCTTCTGTTCTAGGTAAGGAGACTGCAGTTCTGTATTTCTCTGGATACGCTATATCCAAATTGCAGAGCAGTTGGTATGCTTTGAAATTTGTTTCTGATAGACCAAGGAAAGTTAATGATACTCAGTTTTTCCATCTGTTTCTTGCTGTGATGATGAGAGGTATGACATACAAAAATTTATATGCTGGAATTGTATCCAGAAGCCTTCCAAAATTTAGTTTTATCTTGACCTTTTAGCCAGTAATTTACTCAATAATAATCATAAGTTATGCTTAATTTTGAATTTTCTACATATGCAGTCATTTATTTATAAACGGTCACAGTTCTCAAGTTCTATTTCCTATTTAATTTTATATATAATCAAATATATTTGATGAAATAAATTTGATTATATATAATCAAATTATATATATAATCAAATGTATAATCATATATTTAATTCTATATAATAAATATTATATTTAAATATATAATTAAATATATAAGTGTATAATTAAATATATATAATAAAATATATATACACACACATATATATAGCCATCACTCCATTGTTTTATTGGCTAGGACCCTTAATGCAGGCTTCCAAAGAAACACTGGAAAATACTTAACTAAATGCAAATAAAAACTTTGACATTTGTCAAGTAAAGGTAAAGGAGTGGCTTGATGAAAAATTACAACTGCAAGTGCTTATATTAAAAAAGTAGAAAAAAATTTAAAAATTAATGATTTCAGCTCTTACCAAAAGAAGCTAGGGAAAGAGGAGCTTGCTTATTAAGTGAAAGTAAAAAATAGATAAATAAACAGAAAAGACATCTCTGAAAGAAAAAACAAACTAATGATAAACAAATATTATTTTAAATAAATTATTAAAATCAATTTAAAAGACTAGATTTCTCAAACAAAAGTAACGAAAGAGTAGATTGTGCTATATTTGTAACACACAACAGCTAAGAGAATATTATCTAACAACTTTGTGCTACCAAGTCTGGAAACTTAAATAAAAGTGGCAAATATCTTGAAAAACACAAGTTATCAAAACTAATTAAAAAAGTAACAGAAAAGCTAAATAGTCCTATTTCTGGTAAAGATATATAACTGATGATTCAAATCCTTTATACAAAGAAAGAAAAAAAACCCAAAACTAAACAGCCTTATGTAAATGTACTGGTAAATTGTATTAAATATTGAATAAATGAAGCATATAACTCTTAGTTGATAAAATACAGTAGGAAATGTTTACTTATTCAATTATGATTATCGTAATACCAAAATTAGAAATTCAAATACATATTTAATGGATGAATCATATAAATCTTAGTTGATGAAACAGAGTAGGTGTTTTGAGGTTGGAAATTAAAGAAATAAAGAAAAATAAAATTAAAAAGGAAAGAAATAAGCTTTCCTGTATTAGGCTGACAGCTACCAGAAGCAGCAACCGGCACAGCGCAGACCCAGGAGAAGTCTTGGTAAACACTATCTAAGAAGCTAGGACTCAAAGGAATGTGCTCTGGAGACTCTCCCAGCACTCCCTCAACATACGGAGAAGAAAAACAAATTTTCCTTTGCTTTATGGTACTAGTTTATAGATTCTTGTTTTCTGTAACTAGTAACTTCAAGTATTCTGTTTTATCTAAGAAGTACAGTGAAGGTCATGAGAAGCCTGAGCAGGCCTGGACTACAGCTGTCTGGGCACCACAGAGAAGGTTATGAGATAAACCAGTGCAAGACTCTTTACAGCAAAACCTGGAAAACAGACAAATGGGTTGCTTGGTAATGGTCACGTGTAATCTGGAGTTATGAACCTGTCACAATTTAATTAATTGTTCTGCCTCTGTATCCTTGCTTTCGCGCCACTGTAACTGTAAGCCTGCTTCAAGGCAGTCCCCTCGCTTTGTGAAGTGTGTATAAAAGTCAAGTGCTGTCTTTTTTCTGGACCCAGTCTTTGGATGTTGAGTCTGCTGGGTCTGAGTGCACTCAATAAAGATATCTTCCTGTATACACCCCAAGGTCTCTCTCTGGTCCTCCTGATTCTGCAATATTTCACTTATTTAATTATGATTACCGTAATACCACAATCAGAAAAAATTATAAAAGAGAACACAGATGTAAAAGTTGATGCATACATAGATGCAAAATTGTAGAACCAGAAAAACTTTAGCAAAGTATTAGCTAATTGAAATACTAAATGGTGGTTTAATATTGGAACATTTATGGTTGTAATTCACCATTACACTAGAGATTCTAGGATGTGCATTAGAGCAAGGGGAAAATATGTAAATGAAGAGTAAAACTGCAAAACACTATTTGCATTTGATATTATTGATTTTGTAGAAATTATAAGGAGTCTACAAAAAAAGTTATTAATATTTAAATAATGTAGTGGGTTCATAGGAAACCTGGTCATCATACAAAAATCTCTGTCTTTCCATGTCCTGCAATTACAATTAAAATACAGAGTAAACTACAGTTTACGGTAGGATCTAATACAGAAAATACTTGGAGACACATTTAATGTAATATTTGTGAAAGCTCTAAACCAAAAACTATAATACAGATCTGAGAAAAATGAAACAAAACATAAAATGGAGTGATATATCATATTCATTGACTGTAAGACTCATTGTAAGATGTCACAAGACTATACATTAAATGAAATTTGAATCAGAGTCCTCGGAGGCTTTTTTTGTAGATTGTCAAGCTGATTCTAAAATGCATGTAGACTTTCAAAGAACCTAGGAGAGCCAAAATGCTTGCACAGGAAGAACAGACTTTAAGGTCTTTTGCCATGTGATTTCAAATCTTAGTATAAAGTTACAGGTACAGGGTGGTATTAGTGTGAGGGCAGACATAAAAATAAATGAAACAGCATAGAGATTCCAGAAATCAGGCCATGGATATTTGTTAAGCTGACTTTCAAAAAAGGTGTCAAGTCAATTCGATGGGGGAAAATAAAATCTTTTCAACAAATGGTGCTGGGACAAGTGGATGTGGAAAAAAAGAAACCTTAAAATTAAAGTCATGACATATACAAAATTACTTAAATCAATTCATAAAAATATCTATTAAGTGTTAAGCTATAAAATGTCTAAAACTTATTTTTTGTGAGTTTTGAATAGGCAACAATTTCTTACACAATTATTATAAACATGAAAAATAGAAGAAAAAAATTGAACTTTATCAAACTTGCATGGAAATTATACTTGTGTAAAGGTGATTTAAAAAACTAATCCAGTGATAGTACTGAAAATTATGAGAGAAAAAGAAATACATAATATGACTGAGAATACCCTAATAGAGAAATGATGAAGTCTCCCTGTGAGAATATCTGAAAGAAAACATAAACTACAAAGACAATTACCCAGTTGAAAAAATAAAATAAAACGAGATTGGAGGCAGAAATTTAAAATAGCTTTTAAAAATTCATGAGATAAAAAATGTGGAACAAGGGTTTAGCCTGAGCAATAATTTTGAACTATATTTTTCTAAAAACAAAGCAAAACAAAACTTGCATATCTGAATAATTTGTGTAACAGACCCATCAAGAAATGTTTCTTGTGGAAAAACAAGGCATGTTCTTGTTAAGAACTTTCCCTAAAGCAATAGTTTGAACAAAGCAAACTTTCTCTACACAAAATGGGTTAGTTCTACAGCTGATGAATCATTTTTAGTTCAGCATTATGCTTATAACTCAAAATCTGTTACTATTCATGGCCCATGGGCTCATGCGTGACTCTCCTAGAGGGAAAGCTTCAAGTTTTGATTAACAAAAATAACAGGACAGTTTTACCACAATTTGTAAGTTACTAAAGCACTGTTAAATCTACTTGATAGAATGTGCAATGGACAAATGCACAAGTGAGGGAGGAAGCCAGTTCCTACTCTAGATTTATTTTGGTGTACACTGAAACATGGTAATAGCGTGGTTTCTAAGGATATGGTGGTGGTTGACAATTGGTAGACATTGCAACTAGTTTGTACTTTAAAATGGACATTTTTTCTTTGGATTTGAAGAACTATTTGGTCATACTTTGAGGGGCAAGATCTTCCAAAGAGAAGGTCGAGGTACCAACAGGAAACTACTGTTTTCTTTATGTTATTTATTGATTTATTATTTTATTTATTTATTTAAGAATTTCACTCTTGTTGCCCAGGCAGGAATTCAATGGCATAATCTCGGCTCATTGCAACCTCTCCCTTCCTGGTTTAAGTGATTCTCCTGCCTCAGCCTCCCAAGCAGCTGGGATTACAGGCATGCACCAACACAATGGGCTAATTTTGTATTTTTAGTAGAGATGGGGTTTCTCTCTGTTGGTTAGGCTAGTCTCAAACTCCCAACCTCAGGTGATCCGCCCTCCTTGGCCTCCCAAAATGCTGGGATTACAGGTGTGAGCCACCACGCCTGGCCTATGTTATTTATTTATTTATTTATTTATTTATTTATTTATTTATTTATTTTTGAGACAGAGTCTCACTCTTGTTGCCCAGGCTGGAGTGCAGTGGTTCAATCTTGGCTCACTGCAACCTCCGCCTCCCAGATTCAAGCGATTCTCCTGCTTCAGCCTCCCAAGTAGCTGGGATTACAGGCCCGCACCACCACGCCTGGCTAATTTTTGTGTTTTTAGTAGAGACTGGGTTTTGCCATGTTGGCCAGGCTAGTCTCGAACTCCTGACCTCAGATGATCCACTCTAGCACCTTGGCCTACCAAAGTGCTGGGATTACAAGTGTGAGCCACAGCACCCAGCCTCTTTATGTTATTTTGGATCTAAATGAATATTTCAAGCCACAACAACAAAAAAAATTGGTAAGAATTGTGAATAGTGGGCAAATTATTTATAAACAGCAACAAGTGGTATGGGAGTTTGCAATTGGATCTCAGTTAGGTAATCTTAATATATATGGATATTTTATTTCTAATTTTAAAAATCTTGGAGATGAAGTGGATTAGTCAATCTTCTCTCCCTTTTATATCACTGTGAGAAGTAGCATGACACAGGCATCAAAGGATTTATTATACATTGGTAGAAATCAGAATAGTGAGTTTTTTTTTGCAGTTGTGTATTCACTGGAAAATATGTTAAAGAAAATCTCCACAGGCTTCCACTTTCCGGACATCCACTTATATTCATTAATGGCAATCTGAATCCAATTCATGGGCCACACACTGTTCATAAAGTCAATTTCACGTTCATCAGCACATGGATATATAGTGACTCATTTTCCTTCTACTTCACTGCAAAGTTAGATGTGAGAGAAAGACTTTCTTTGCTTAGCTAAAATTGCATTTTTATAACTGCATTTCCAAATACTGAGATAAGTAAATTGGACTTGGAATCTCTTGGTTTATGCAACTAATTTATCAACTAAATTCATCCATTGTTATCTGTAGGAACCATTTGTTTTTGGTTCTCATGTTTATCAATTCTCTTTAAATAGTGACAGAAGATAGTGACACAGATGTCATAGTATCAGCAAAGCATAAATCTATGTGTGTAACATTGTGTGGAAATGAGAACTATTTCAAAATGCACTTGACTGGATTTAAACGAAATATCAATAGGTTGGAGAGATCCCCATCTTGTTTTCTAAATTTAATTATGTTAAATCTGGGGGCTACCTGACACAAATATTAATAGCATTTTTAGTTACTTGTTTAAGGTGAAGAAGCATTTTTCCCCCATAGAAAATTTTCAACCAAATGTCAGGAACACAAATAAACACAGAATTTCTAAAATATTTGCTAAAGTCTGATAAAAATTACATTTCACACTGATACAATGTAAAGAAAAAATTCATATAATTGAAAACAGCTATGAATATTAATATTTTACATCTTAATGTTTTTCCATTCATAAACATTTAATATATTTTGTTAAATGTGTGGTTACATGTAGAAATTCAGAGAACAGCTCAGATAAAAATATGCTAAACGTTAATGATAATCTCAAATATTTAAAATAGCACTGTAGTATTTTTTTCTGATTTGACCTTGAGATCTCTGTCCAAAGAGTACTATAAACTCTAGTCCTGTCCTGATGGGGATTTAGGAAATATGGCCATGGATATTTAGAGTTCTCCTTTCATGGGATATTTCTTTATCCTGGTAGATGACCTAATACCTAACTGACCAACTGGTAACCAGAATGTCTCTCTCACAGGAAACCTGTTGATACTAGTGGATGCTCTTGTGGCTCTTGTCTGACCTCTGTCCAGTTTAATTTCTGCCAAGATAGCCACTCTCTAGAAGAGCCCTGACCAAGAAAGAAGTTAAATTCAGGTTTATTGGCTAAGGGAGATACAGAGAAGGCAAATCAACAAAACATATGAAATAACAAAAGCAGTTTATTACTTACAGATCCCAGAGATGAGAGAACCTCACAGGGCCAACAGGAAGGAGGAAGCTGTCCGAAACCCACACACTCATCCAGTGGATAGGGAACGAGAAAGAGTTCAGGAACTGTGGGCCAAAGCCTTTATTGGGGACCAGCATGATACCCCAGCAGGTTTTCCTCAGGGAGCTCGAATTGGTGAGTTTAGAGAAAGTTGGCGTGAGTTCCATGAAGTTGCTCTGTGACTGAGATGGGCACTGCTGCATGTCTGTTCAGTCTACCTGGGGTATAGGGGTCATGGGCTGAGTCAAGTAGTTTCTATGCAGCTGACCCATAGGGAGGTAGTTACCATGGGGTAGTTGTATAAAGTAGATGCCTGGATCAACCACATTGAGCAAATGAAAGGAGATGGAGAAAGGGAAACTGGGTTAAGCATGACTAAACCCTGTCTCTGTTATGAGAAAGTTAAACTTATATTCAAAATAGATGCTGAGCCAACATAACATTATAGGAAATCACAATAATTCCTGTTAAGAAACTTGAATTTCACTTTTAATTTGTGCAAACATTTTACTTATATCTTTCATTGTTCTACAGATATAAGGTGTGTTCTATCATTTGATATTATTAAGTAATAATAATAACCAATTATTGCAATGTGCTTCGTATATGTCCTCCAATAGAATGTTATATTTATGCAATATTTCATTTCCCACAGTAAACAATTCATATGATTATTTACTATTTCCTAAGAGCCCATAGCAAGTTAGCGATAGAAAAGCACCAGGCAGCCTGACTCTAGAGCATCTCTCTTAAAAAAGACACATGCTATTTTAAAATCATGGATGGCAGAAATGAAATGAATATACAAAAACATTAGACATTTAATACCTAGGTTAGACTGCTACAAAAGATTTGAACAGACTTATCTAAATTATACCTTTTAGCCTATTTTTTGAATCAGCTTAGTCAACTTTATGCACTTATCACAGAAGAATTCCTTTTCCTTCATTTCCTTCATTTCTATGAGTAGAGAGTTTTCCTAAACACCCCTGAGCACTTGTCTCACTCTGTACTCCTGCCCATGAAGTTCCTGTGGACTGCAGACATCAAGAAAGCCAATCTATTAAATGATCTGAGTCAGGGTACCTCCTTTCTTCTAGCAGTCCTACCTTTCAACCTGGATAAGTGAGTCAGCAGTAACAGGTAATACTCTTTGAGAATCTAGACTGTCAAATGCGGAGATAAAGAGTTAGAAAGACCAATTTAGTTCACAAACTAAGTTGTGTCTTCAAACTTAGCACTAGAGAAGACAATTTTCACATGCAGCTCTTTCAGACCTTAGAAGACGGGACTATTTTGAATATTTTACCTTGTTTTTAAGCTTGGACTATAGGAAATGGTTCTAGGCAGGCAACATAGAGAAACTGCTCCAGATCCCGTCCCTCTTTTATATTCCGAATTGCTTTCAGAATCAAAAGACGTTTCCGTTCAAACTTTACGCACTGTTGATATTGTTAGGTTTTGTGTCCCCATCCAAATCTCATCTTGAATTATAATCACCATAATTCCCACGTGTCAGGGAGAGACCAGGTGGTGATAACTGAATCATGGGGGTGGTTTCTCCCATGCTGTTCTTGTGATAGTGAGTGAGCTCTCACAGGATCTTATGGTTTTAACTCTAGAGCTTCTCTCTTAAACAAGAGAGAATAGCTGACCCATAGGGAAGTAGTTACCACCAGATAGTTGTATAAAGCAGATGTCTGGATCAACCACATTGAGCAACTGAGAGAGATGGAGAAATTACTTCTGCCGCCTTGTGAAGAAGGTGCCGGCTTTGCCTTCTGCCATGATTGTTTCCTGAGGCCTCCTCAGCCATGCTGAATTCTGAGTCAATTAAACCTCTTTCCTTTATAAATTACCTAATCTCAGGCAGTTCTTTGTAGCAGCATGAAAAAGGACTAATACAACTGTGTTTACTATTTTTAATCTAAATTAAGATTCTGTTTTTTCCTTTCTTCAAACACTTTTGTAGTTATTTCTTATCAGAATGGCCTTTTTTTCTCTACGTACTTGTTGCTTTGGGTTTTTGCTATATTTGAAGGTGTTACTTATTTTTCTCTTTCTTGTACTAGCTACATGGTACGATAAATAATTTACTTCATTTGATTTTATTTCTCTGGCCAGAAGAATCTACCAGATTTTTCTTTATGGTTTGAAAATGAAATGTACATAAAAATGTCATGTGTTATCTTTCCTGTATAAATGGAAAGTTACATTTGGCTGCCACTGTTTAAGAACCTTTGACCTTGGATGTTTTTCTTCCAATTTCTTCTGTACTATAATCCTCTTTCTAGACCTTGACAAAAATTCATATTTTTAATAAACTCATATTGAGCGTGTACAAAATACTTTTTCCCAGCTTGTCTCTCTCTCTAGAATGCAAGGCCTTATCTAAGTAAAATAATGTACTTCAAAGAGGCCTTGCTTCATAGCAAAGGCACAATCTCAGCAGGACCAGGGTATGTATCAAAATAGGACACATGTGCTCTCTGGTATTATTCATGTAAATTTCAGGGAGTTTTACCTGAGGGTATATATTAGGTTTCCATGCAAATTATTACCTCTGAACCTGGTCAAGGCACCCATCATGCAGTCAAATCATTGCCGTATATCAAATACTATCTGCTCATTTTTACAGAGGAGTCCTTTTCTATCAATGCATCTTCTCAAATTCTAGGAGGAAACTTCCCCTCTGTTTCTTGCATCAGTATTTCGTTCAGCCTTGACCCAAGAAATCTAACCGTTCCCTACTTTATTTTGTCATATCACTTACTATAACTGCAGACTTCTGAGTTCTGGTCGTCTTGGAGTTTCTTCAATCTTTCATGCTATCGGCAACACAATGTTGTGCTCTGTGTGTTCAATTCTAAGACTGCATATAGCTATTGGAGTGTACTTAGTGAGATCTGCTAAACTATAATACAGTCATAATTAAGTTCACATATTTGGGGAATAAGAAACATCTTCAACATGAACAGGGTACTGGTTAGTTCTGTACCGGTGTAATTCTACATGGGTTGTCAGATCTAGGGCAAATATAATTTATTGGCTGTTCTGTTCTTTTGACACCAGCCACTGGAGGTCATTCTCTACCTCTAGTCTCAGAAGCTTATGTTCTTTTCCAAAAAAAATCCAGAATCTGAATCCCATTGCTACAGAAACTGATTTGTCAATGCATTCTGAAACTATGCAAAGGGGACAAAGGAAATACAAAATACAACTCCCACTCTAGATTCCTGTATTTCTTTTTTATTCTCCTCAGAATTGAACTTGCAAGATTTCCTGGCAGAATGCCAGTCCTATCCTAAGGCACTTAAAAATGCTCTCGACAATGCTATTCATTCTTTATGCGAATACAAAAACTGTACAAAAAAAAAAAAAAGCCTGGAACTCAGCTCACGGATAATTGCTGCTTTATTTTCCTGAATGCTTCTTTGCTAGCATAGCCAAATTTAACATCCTGATTTCTCTTTAGCTGGTTACAATCTAACTGTTCCCTGAACAGTGTCTTTCTAGCTGTAACCAGGAAATGTAGACTTTGCCATTTCAACTCCATCGGAATAGCACTGCCATGCAAGAATATTTTAATTTTAATAATTTTTTATGATTACTTTGATGCTTTCCTTATGAAACCAAATATTTCTTTTTTTTTTTAAATTATACTTTAAATTCTAGAGTACATGTGCACAATGTGCAGGTTTGACACATAGGTATACACACGCCATATTGGTTTGCTGCACCCATCAACTCGTCATTTATATTAGGTATTTCTCCTAATGCTATCCCTCCCCCTACCCCCCATCCCCCGAGAGGCCCCATAGTATGATGTTCCCCACTCTGTGTCCAAGTGTTCTCAACGTTCAATTCCCACCTATGAGTGAGAACATGTGGTGTTTAAAACCAAATACTTCTATTAGAGGTCTATCACTTTCTGTAGAATTGATGAATCTTCATAGAAAATGTATTTTTAAATCAAAATCTGTTAAGTCAGTTTTCCATTTTGGGTATATATATATATATATATATATATATATATATATTTAAAACATTCTTATTTACTTTCCCTATTTCATTTATATTTTACACATAATTATTTTCATCAGGATATTGAAAATAAAAATATAATACTTGACTGTTCTATTAATTTTACTCAATATAACATTTTGACAATTTTACATAAGTTATTGTGGATTTGCTCTTCTAGATGTTATCCTGTCAAGGCTCATTGTCCCAGGTAAAAACATTTGCAGATTTATATTTTGTAAAATTATTTTATTCTATCATCAGTTTTGAATACTAAAAGAATTCCAAATGCAATATTAAACCTTTTCATTTGTATTTATTCTTTGGATACGATCATCTCTGTTTTCTCGGATAACCAGATGACAACTACATCCTTTATCTTCAACATGTTGCCATATACCCACCACAATGTGCTGAGTTTTAAGAGTACTCCTTTCCTATACTGCTCAGTTGCATTTATATTATATCCTTTTTGACATTTTCAAGCCACATGTGCTTCCTCAAGTAGTTTATTATGGTCAGAGTTATTATTATTATGTCTATATTTTAGTAATGGATAATGCTATTTGTGATGATGTAGTCCAGCAGTACTTTTCACTATGAATTCAATAAGTTAATTATTACTTCTTAAATATTACATGAGAACTATTTTAAATTTTTCTTATAAGACAGAATTTTTTTAATTCACTTATTTCAGTGCCCATTTAAGTCATCAGTATAGATGTGATTATTTCATATGCTTTGTTTTAATGAGTCATACAACTACCAGCAGAAGAAAGATAAAATTGTCAGTGTCAAAGCTTGATGGCTAAACATCGTTTGGGTGAAAATATGAATGTTAAAATATTAATTGTGATCTGAAGTCATAAAACTTTCTACTAACAGTGAAGTTTGTCCATTTATGTGCTTTAATAGGAGTATTCTGAAGCAAAAGGTGTGACTCAAAAGACATTTTATAGTTTTTGGATTTGTTGAAGATGCTATCTTAAAATCTTTCAAATTCATATGAGAATGCTATCCACTAGATTTTATTCAACAACTCTTCAAGACAAACATTAATTAACACGTTCGAAACTTGTTCAGAACATGATTGGAAAATACTGTCTCTGAACCAAAGGGCTTTGGGGCATTGGCTTTGTGATAATCCTTCCTTCTAGGAAAAATGGAATGAAACTTGTCACTCTTTTTTCTGATACAAGATGCTGCAAATATCTCTAGACAATTCAACCCTGGAGAGATAATTTGTACATTTTTCGGTATAGCAGAGTGAATGAAAATGTATAAATCTTGGTGACGTTCTTACAATATCTTTGTTCTGACCCGAGTAATCATACTTCATACTTTGATGTTTCTAATTTTTAATAGCAAAAAAATCTCAGTGACTTGAATAAAGAAAATGTGTTATAATTATATAGCATCACTGTCCATAATGTCTGTCCCAGTGTAAGTGATTAAAAATAGAATACTTCTTTCCTTTGAAGCTGTCATCATATTTTGCTTCACTGGGTCAGGGAGGCAGATGCCTTTTTATTGGGCACCTTAACTCAATTCTAAGGATATAAGATGTTCCTTATCTGCTAGTTCTAGTTTTTAGGGTTGTTTTTTTACCTAGTCAATCCCTTGTTACTCCAATCCTCTGTTAGAGTTAATATGATTTTAAATATCAAATTCTCCCTGTGCAAACTATTTTATGGTTTCACTCTGCGGATAGGGCCTTTATTGACAGAGTGGAACATTATAATTTATCGAAAGGAAGAACTAGAATCAGTAACAATATTGGATAGCAGGTATTTGATACTGAGGTAAGTAGTTTCTAAATATGGCAGCCGACAATTCCTTCCATTCTGGTATACTCATGCCCTTCCTCAGATAAGAGATGAGTTTATTTATATTACCCTTTATTTTGGAAGAAATTATGTCTGGATTTGGTAGATAGAATGTGACAGAAGAGTGCACTCTCATGGAACCCAGAAGACAAGCCGTTTGGAAGCCAGGCTAAACTATTGAACAGTTAAAGACTATATGGAGAGAGACAGAGAGTGAAAAACCACCTCCCACACAGTCTTTCAGCCTAGTGGAATTATGTAAAAGACTCCAAGTGAGACCAGCAGAACTTCAAAACTGACCCTGGGTAACTCAAAGAATCATAATTAATGGTAAGTTATTACACTGAAGTGTTTTGTAAAATAGAAACAAATTACTCAAACAGTAACCTAGAAATCATGGGTAAATGTGGATATTCCTATTCTCAGATACCTGAGTAGGCAGGAACAGGTCAACCAGCCTCCTCACAGACCAGACCCGCATCCTTCTTTCTTCTTCAGGAAATATCTATCTTAGGCAGGAAATGTGTAAAAGTCTTATTTAAACACCCAAGATCCTACAATAATTTCTATTACTCACCTGGTACACCAATAATTAGTTAAAATATATTGCCAGTTTCCTGAAGGCATGACAGGTGGCATGCTAATCTGCTGGTTATAAAATTAAACAAGATACACAGTCAAACTGAAAAGGTGAATTAGGGGCTTTGAAAGACCTCAGTAAGGATGCTCCCACCATGGCAATACAGCTCATTAAGAGATTAAATGTCCAAGGCTGGTTATAATGAGTAGTGAAACAGCAAGAGCACAATGCCCCAACCTGTAAATGTAATGATGCCACACCCATGGAAAACCTTTAATGTTCTAGAAAGTTAATGAAAGAAATCCCCATGCTATATTCATCACCTTGATTCGATTATTAAATGCTCAAGATGATTCACTTCTCACTGAAATTGAAATAAATTTGTTTTCTTACATATACCTTCCTGGCACCTTTTAAAGAAGGCAAAGCTAAAGCTGGGAAAGTTCACAGGAATTGGGCAATGAAGAATTTGCTCAGCTAGCATGACAGTCACATAGTCTAGATGGAGATAAGTGTCTGCTCAGGACTCATTAGTTTAGGAGCTCCAGGCATCAGGTCTTGATTGGCACATGTGATCACTTCTGCTTACAACAGCAGCTCTAGTGGAGTAGCCTGCAGGGACAACAGCCACATTGGCAATTACTCCTCCTAAAAGCAAGAGGTCAGATGGAAGAAAACAAATGAGGTTACATGTGTTTAACTGTGTCCCTAAGAAAAAGATACTTTCCAATCCTAACCCTAAGTACCTCAAAATGTGAACATACTTGGAAATAAGATCTTTGCAGATGCAATGAGTTAAATTAGAATGAGGTCATATTGAAGTAGGCTAGTGTCCTAATCCTAGAAGCCTGGTGTCTTTAAAGAAGGCAGAGACACACAGGGTCTGTGAAGACTGAGCATTGGAGTGATGTCTTTACAGATTGTGGAATGTCAAATATTGCCAGCCAACTACTGGAAGCCAGGTAGAGCGAGGAAAAGACTCCCTTATGTTTCAGCGTGAGCATAGCCCTGCAGATACTTTGATTTCGGACTTCTAGTATCCTGAACTGCTAGACGATAATTTTTTTTAAGCCACCTAGTTTGTAGTACTTGGTTACAGCAGCCCTAGAGAACTTAATACAAAGGTCAGTCTCTGCCTGTACAACATAAACAAGAATAATTACAATCCCCAGCCCCCAATACACACAAACACACACACACACACACACCCCCTACAGAACAAGAACAGTAGCAACAACAATAAAAATGAAATTTACCTTCTTTTGATTTATCCTCATGTCTATTCCTCCAGAACAATCACGTAAAAATATGTTCACAGAAGCTGTAAGTCTATGTCCAAGACCAAATGATCCTAAGAAACATCAATATACCAAAAATTGAGGAGTTTTTGAAAGTAGTGATGATATAAATAATAAAGAATCTTGAGGAGACCGAAGTTGAAGCTGCAGAATTTTACCAAGTGTCCAGGTTAGACACAAAGAACTAAGGCAATGAAGTTTTCCCCATTCTTTCAACTCCTACTGATAATTTGTTTTTTGTAATTCTAGGGAAAGGATTCTTAAAAGGACAAAAAGAAACAGTTCAGGAACTTCATTACAAATCATAATCATGAAATTATAATGTGATATTTTAAGGAAGACATGTAATGTTTTAATTCTAATATGGAAATTAGAGGGGTAGGTTACATACAATGTCAATAATCATTGCAATTATGATCTCAGTTTGGCTGGTACAAAAGTGAGATGGGTTTTGGCAATTATTTGTAGAATATAAATATAATTATTTATAGATTTTAAAAAAGGTTACAGCAATTAGATGGAAACTGTGACCATATTTCTACATTGAAAGATGATTTTTAATTTCTCTGGTTGGTATGCAGCCACTGATTTGGCTTGTGTGATCTTATGAGTCACTGTTAATGCTGGATATCAAGAGCAATTTGTTTTTCTCTTTTAGGGCCAGAAGTTTGATTTACTGTTTTCCCAGCCACCTGGATATTTAAATTATCTGGCATGATATCATAATCCACTAGGATGAGCTTTAAACGTGGCCTCAACCTAACTCAAATGCTAAAGTTACTCATCACATTGGTGCCATATTAACTGCAGTAATTGTGAAAAAAGTGTGCGATGCTCTGTTTTTATTGATGTTATTGCAGAAAAGTTTGTGTTATCACACAGAAAATCATATAGAGGACTTCCCAGACAGTATAATCCCAGTTATCAGGGACAAATATGCTCAAGACTAGACAGAAACTAGTATTCTTGAACCCCCTAAATACCAAAACGAACACTTAGAAAGAAACTTTCTAATATATTTCTAGGAGCAGCATTTATCGCATCTAGTATGGTCGTGCCTCTTAATAAGATTGCTTTAAATTTTTTTTAAATTTTTTGAGATAGGATCTCATTCCATCACCCAGGTTGGTCTGCAGTGGTGCAATCATGGCTCACTGAAGCCACAACCTCCTGGACTTATGCGATCCTCCCACCTCAGCCTCCTGAGTTGCAGGGACTACAGGCACATGCCACCATGCCCGGCTAATTATTTAAATTTTTTATGGAGTTGAGGTCTTCCTATGTTGCACAGGCTAGTCTCGAACTCCTGGTCTCAAGTGATCCTCTCGCCTCCCAAAGAGCTGGGATTGCAGGCCTTTTCATAAGATTAATAAAATGTGACAAAATGATTTCAGGTATGAGCTATGTGGGGTCTTAAGATAACAAGATGCCTCCCAACTTTTGCGTTCATTTATTCATGCATTCAACAAGTATAAAGCACTTACTTAATGCAAGAGCTGGTCTAGAAACAAGGATCATAATAATGAAAAATTAAAAAGGTATCCTCAAGGAGATTATATTCTAACTGAAGACAGACAATACATTTTTAAAAGTATAAATGCATTACATATCATAGGATAGTGATCACCAAAAATAAAAATAAAGCAAAGTATAGAATTAGTGTGTAATAAGAAAGATATATTGCTTACTAACAGAGAATTGTCAGGAATGGTTGCACTTGCAAGTGGTATTTAAGTGGAGATATCACCGTGCCCAGAAAGGCTACAGTGGAATGGAATGAATGGGGTGACCAGAAAATGAAAACTTCAATATGAATAGATGCGGAACACACAGGATAGGACAAAGCGTGCATCCACAACTTGCCATTACTTCTCTTGATATTGGCTAGTCTCCCAGCACGGCACTGGCAGAGATCATTAATTGCTACCTCTTGATATTCTAGGAACTTTGTAGTCATCCTCAGAAATATTGCCAAGCTCATGGATTGCTTTACTAGCATTGCTTACCAGATCTTTGCAGATAACGAATCAGCCTTGTAGGGGAACATAGAATTGAAAATAGTTTTCATAGCATGTATAGGCATCCTAAAGTGTTAAAATTATTGAAATATATCCCTAGTCAGTAGCCAATGGATTGTCCTATTGTTCTGGTCATTGGCCTTTCAGAAACTGGAATTATCAATCTAAATCTCTGTGAACAGCTCCTTCTAGGTTTGTTTGGCTGAGACGCGTGACAAAGTTGAAACTCTTGGTTCCTATGTAGATTTTGTGGGTGAAATTTCATATTAAATCAACACCTGATGCTCTGAGAAAGCCAAAAGCTTTTTATGAACAGTCCAATCCACAGATAGAGTACAATATATGCATGAGTAGGTTGCCCGTGGATGAAGAACTGCTATTCAGAATCTTTAAAATCCAATTTAGAAGTTTCTACAGGTATCAAAAAAACAGTTTCAAGGGACCAAAGACGGCAACAGAGTTTATTGTCTTCTATGGGTCTATAGTTGGTTTAGTGCCTGGGACTCATGCCTTTATAGGGGCATTTTAGGAAAGATATTAATATTACATAAATATATAAAATAATCTGGTTGATTTTCCTATTATAATTTAGAACTTTATTTTCAGACAGGTTGCTGTTACTTCTCAAAGTTTAAATAAGCATGTATGGTGTTGCACAAATGTTAAATACCTTAATTTCACCACGCCATAATATACACATATGTCAAGGCGTCATGTCACACATCAAAAATATATACAATTTTTGCTGGTAAATTAAAATTATTTTAACTCAACTGTATGGCTTTATTCATGGTTATTTCTCTTAGACCTAACAAGGCTTTTAGTAAACATTTGCTGAATGCATGGCTAGAATAAACAATTAATTAATGATCTCATCCATTGTCTTCTCTTTCCTCGTGTAGTACATTGCTTTGTTTTATTTTCCTGCGACTTCCCTTTTTATCTCTTAGCAGAGAAACTTCAAAACTTTGTCTCCAGTAATCATTGTCCTGAAGTCCAATACTATATTTCCAATTGCCCATTTGGCAAATATAATACATTTCTCTATGAGATGCAGAAAGCAATTGCAACAAAATAAAAAATTGACAAATGGGATCTAATTAAAGAGGTTCTGTATAGCAAAAGAAACTATCAACAGAGCCAACCTACAGAATGGGGGAAATTTTTGCAAACTATGCATCTAACAAAGGTCTAATATCCAGCAACTACAAGGAACTTAAAGAAATTTACAAGAAAAGACAAACAACTCCATTAAAAAGTAGGTAGAGGCCATGAACAGATACTTTTCGAAAGAAGACGTGCATGCAGCCAACAATCATATGAAAAAAAAAGCTCAAGATCATTAGAGGAATGCAGATCTCACATCAGTCAGAATGGCTATTATTAAAAAGTCAAAAAATAACAGATGCTGTCGAGGTTGTGGAGAAAAAGGATCACTTACACACTTTTGGTGGGAGTGTAAATTAGGTCAACCATTGTGGAAAACACTGTGGCAATTCATCAAAGACCTAGAGGCAGAAATACCATTTGACCCAGCAGTCCCATTACTAGGTGTATACCCAAAGGAGTATGAATGATTCCATTATAAAGACACATGCACTTGTATGTTCATTGCAGCCCTAGTCACAATAGCAAAGACAGGGAATCAACATAATGCCCGTCAGTGACCAGTAGATAAAGAAAATGGGATACATATAAACCATGAAATACTATCCAGTCATAAAAACACAGTGAGATCACGTCCTTTGCAGGGACATGGATGGAGATTGAGGCCATTATCCTTAGCAAACTAATGTAGGAAGCAAAAACCAAATACCACATGTTCTCACTGATAAGTGGGAGCTAAATAATGAAAACACATGGTTACATAAAGGGGAACAACACACATTGGGGTCTGTTGGAAGGTGGAGGTTGGGAGGACGGAGTCAGGAAAAATAACTAATGGGTACTAGGTTTAATATCTGGGTGATGAAATAATCTGTGCAACAAACCCCCATTACACAAGATTACCTATATAACAAACCTGCACATACAACTCTGAACTTAAAGGTTAAAAAATACATAAATGCATAAAATACACTGATTAATGCTAAAAAGTAAAATAAAATAAATTCTAAATCCATATATCTTAAAATGAAAATTTGAATGACAAATTAAAATAATTATTTAAAATACTTTTTCAAACTATCCTCAGTATGTTTCTGTACATTCAAAATGTGCATTCTGTTTTTGAAAAAAATCTCATGTAGTACATTGTTTTCCATATTGCTTATAACATGTTTGTAAGAGAAATATAATGATATTATAAACCATTTAACTTTCATTTATTGGGATAATTAACATTTCAAAATAATTAGTTTTAGATGTGGTTTATGGGAAATATGCTTTCCAAGAATGGCCTGAAACTTTATCTATTTAGATATTTTGTCATATCATTTTAATAAAGAAACAGACTGATACTAAGTGACAGTTGTAATTTTCAATTTCAGTTCTGAAAAGCAGGGTTTATAATCTATTTTTCCGAGTCATATATCTGAAATATGATCTCCATTTTTATTTGCATTTGGTTTACATACTGAGTATAAAAAGTTTGCTTTTACTTACATTAAAAACATTAAAGAAAATTAAATAGTATACATCAAGTGTTAAAATAAAAAAATTTAAATGTTATTACATATTATAATAGTATTACAGTGTAGAATTAAGAAGCCATATAATAGTATTTTGTAACATGCTCATATAAAATACTGACTTTAAAATTAACAACATGTAAAAATGGTAAAGATATATAAAAAATCCTTCCAAATTTGGTAAGATTTCACATTACTATAATCTACCGAAAATCAGGAAATTTCTGCTATAAGTGAAAGTATAAGTAAACTGTTTGCTATAAGTGAAATTAGAAAATGTAATTATTTGTGTATTAGAAAAATCTCTCTGTCTTAATGCATGTGTGAATGAGTCTCTAGATAGATAAGAATGTATTGTAATTTTTCAAACCAGGTAAAATATAAGCCTGAATTATGACACTACTATGACAATGGGGCTAGAAAATGATGATTCAATATATAACATTGTAAGAAGGCAGCACCTTTAATATTACAGTAATGACTAGATATAGCTTTAGGGAGAAAGAGTCTAGAATGTCTTGCATTTTTGCTTCGTTAACTGGGCTTATTGTATTCTCACTCACCCACTCAAATAACCCATGACTAAGAATGTTTAGAGAAGACCCTGTATCATTGTAGAAGGAAGGGAGGAGAAAGAGCTAGAAATAGATGAATTATTATGAATTTAGCTCTGAACTTGTTGAGTTAGAGATTCTATGAGACATCAGGTTGTAATTGACAAATGTGTGTGTAGGAAGTCAAGCTTGGGATAGAGAATTGGGAATTATGGTGGTCATTAATACTGTTTTACAGGTACCATGCTGTGCTAATTATTTTATAATTATTATTTCTTTTAATCTTCCAAATGGATTCAGATGTTAAACTCTATTTTCCCATTTGAGGGATGAATTCTCAGATGGACATGGATATAAAGTTTGTTTCCCAAAGTTGCAAAGTTGAGTGGTAAATAGCAGAACTTCAAATTCAGGGCCATCTTATGCAAATTCTGTGTGAGTGCCCCCTGCGATATACTGATCACATTTAGTAGTAGGAAGACATGAAAAGATAAAATTAGCTCTGGGAAACCTCAACATTTAAAATGCAGAAAGAAACATCTGCAAAGAAGACAGAACATTAGGGGGAAATCCAAGAAAGAGAAAAGTCGGAGAAAAAAAGTGGAGTGGCAAATATGTGCAATTTTTCAGCGAGCTTGATTTTGAACACCTGAAATTAAAAAGAGCAAAATAATAACAATATATCGCAGAGGATGAACACAATGACCACGGATCGCTATGTCACAAGTTTGCAAAAAGATTGAGTCTTCAAGTTATGACATAAAGTGTGATAGGAGATTATCAAAAATGTTTTACTCTTTCAAGTAAGTTGCAGGTGTCCTTTGGTGAGAGACAGTTCTCATCAGTCAAAACAGTAAGCTTTCTACAAGTGACAGGCTTCTATTTTTGTTAAAAGTGAATACATTCTGTTTTTGAAAAAGATAGGGTAGAAATAAACACAGGTGATAATACTTTATTCTAAATTTTCTAATGTTTGCTCAAAAGATTGCTACTGTGTGTGGCCAAAAGGCTTAGGGATACAACGATGTCTATTATAGACATATCTGATACTCTGGCTCAAAAGCCAACTTTTTCTAATATTACACACTGAAAAGAAAGGATCCTTATTTCTATATATTTTTTTTTCTTTTTCACAGGCACAATTCAGGTGCAACACAAAAGGAACTTCTCTTCTGTTTAAAATGGTCTAGTATTACTTTAATGTAAAATGTTTCATGGAGGGTGACAAAGAAAATGTAACAGATTGAAATCTGAGAAATATACTGCTGTAAATGAGAAGTCTTGATATATTAAGAACTCAGAGAGCAATGATTAATTTCAATTTTTACTTTCTGTTTTTATTGTATCTCTGATTCTGTAAGTTCAAGAATCAAGCTTTTCCTAATAAGAGCTCCTAGTACCTATTGGGAATTTAACTCTCTTATGTATTCCTTATTTTTTATACATCCATGTTTAACTTTTTTCCTTTATTAAGACAATTAATAAATGTAAAAATCCATACATTTTTGATGTGCAGGGTGATGCTTTGGTATATGTATACATATGAAAAATTAAATCAAGCTAAGTAACATAACCATAATCTTATATATTTATCTTTTTTGTTGTGAGAACATTCAAGATCTACTTACTTACCAATTTTCAAGAATACAATGCATTGTTATTAAATCTAGTCACCATGTTATACAATGGATATCCAGAACGTATTCCTCCTATATGACTGAAGATGTTAACCCTTTGACCAAAATCTCTGTATTTCCACTCCCATTCCCAAAATCCAACAACCACCATTCTGTATCCATGTGTTTTCATCATTTAGCACCATTGTGTCTGCCATCTGTATGAATTCAACATTTTTATATTACACATATAAGTGAAATCAGGCAGTATTAATCTTTCTGTGCCTGATTTATTTACATAGCATAATGTCCTTCAGGTTTCTCCATGCTGCTGCAAATAACAAGGTTTCTTTCTCTTTTAATTCCATTGAGTGTGTGTGTGTGTATCTGTGTGTATCACATATTCTTTTTCCATTCAATTGTTGATGGACACTTAGGTTGATTTTATAAATTGGCTGTTGTGAATAATGTTGCAATGAACATGGAAATGAAGATATCTCTTTAGGAAATGGATTTTTTTTCCTTTGAACATATACTCAGCAGTAGGATTTCTGTATCATATTGTAGTTCCAGTTTTAATGTTTTGAAGACGTTTTATACCACTTTCTATGTACTAATTTGCAATCCCACCAACAGTACACAAGGTTTCTCTTTTCTTCACTTCTACATCAATACTTGTTTTCTTTCATCTTTTTGATAATAGCTATTCTAACAGGTGTGAGGTTATATCTCATTGTGGTTTTAATTTGAGTTTCTCTGGTAAATAATGATGTCAAATATATTTTTATATATCTGTTGGCCATCTGTGTGTTTTCTTTTGAGAAATGTCTATTCTGATTCTTTAGCCATTTTTTAATCAGGGCATTTGGGAGTTTTATTTGCTATTAGAGTGTGATTTGCAAATACATTCCTCAGTTCCCTAGATTGTCTCCTCACTCTGCTGTTTCCTTTGCTGTACAGAGCTTTTGAGTTTTAAGTTTTATTTAATTCCATTGGACTATTTTTGTTTTTGTTACCTGTGCTTTTTGAGTCATGCCTCCCCCCAAAATATTACTCAGACCAACGTTCTGGAAGTCTTCCTGTATTCTATTAGTGATTTCACAGTTTCAGGTCTTAGGTCTTGTCCATTTGGGGTTGATTTTTGTAAATGGTGTGAGATAAGGGACTGTCCTTTCCCTACTGTAGATTTTTGGTAACTTTATCAAAGATCCACTTCACCATAAAAAAGTGGATTTATTTAAGAGGATTCTTTTGTCATATTGGTCTATATATCTGCATTTTGCTGGTATAATGATACTTACATTACTATAGTTTTGTAGTAAATTTTGAGATCAGGTAGTGTGATGCCTTTAGCTTTTTTCTATTTATTCAACAGTGATTTTGCTATTTAGAGTGTTTAGTGGTTTCATACAATTTTAGAATTTAGGTTTTTTCCATTTCTGTGAAAAAATGGAATTATAATAATGATTACATTGATTCTGTAGATTACTTTGAGTCCTTATGGCATTTTAACAATATTAATTTTTGTATTTGGATTTTCTTCATTTTCTTCTATCAATGTTTTGTAGTTTTCAGTGTACAGATCTTTCACCTCCTTGGTTAAAATTTGTTCCTAAGACTTTTCTAAAACTACTATAAATGGGATTGCTTTCTTGATATCTTTTTCAGATAGTTCATTGTTAGTGCATGGAAACACTACTAAAACTTTTATGTTAATTTTATATCCTCTAACTTTACTGAATTTATTAGTTCTAACAGTTTTTTGGTGGTGTCTTTAGGGTTTTCTATATAAGATCATGTTATCTGCAAACAAGGACAATTTAACTACTACCTTTCCAACCTGGATGTCCTTTATTTCCTTTTCTTGCTTGATTGCTCTGGCTAGGACGTTCAGTAATATGCTCAGTATAATTGGCATGAGCGAGTACTCTTGTCTAGTTTCTAATTTTAGAAAAAGCTTTCAACTTTTCACCTTTGAGTGTGATGTTAACTTTGGGTTTATGATATATGGCCTTTATTATGTCGAGATAGATTACTTCTATACCTAATTTGGTGAGAGATTTTTATCATGAAAAAATGCTAAATGTTGTCAAATGCTTTTTCTGCATGTAGTAAGATGATCATTTTGGTTTTGTTCTTTGTTCTCTTACTGTGATGTATCAAATTTACTGATTTGCATACATGGGAACATCCTTGCATTCTAGTGATAAATCCCACTTGATGTTGAAAGATGTTTAAATTTGCTTTTGAATTCAGTTTGTTAGTATTTTGTGGGCAAGTTTTAGGCCTATGTTCATCATGGATATTGATTGGCCTATAATAGTTTACTTTTTTTCTTGTAATGTCCTTGTCTGGCTTTCACACTAGGGAAAGTCTGATCTCATAAGATGAGTTAGAAAGTGGTCCCTCATCTTCAGTTTTTTGGAAGAGTTTGAGAAGGACCGATATTAATTATTCCTTAATTGTTTCATAGAATTCAGTAGTGAAGGCATCAGGGTCCTAGACTTTACTTTGATGGAAGATTTTTATTGCTGATTTAGTCTAGTTACTTGTTATTGCTCTGCTCATCTTTTTAAAATTTCTTAATGATTCAGTCTTGGTAAGTTATATCTTTCTACAACTTTATGCGTATCTTCTATATTATCCAATTTGTTGGTATATAATGGTTCATACAAGTCTTTTATAGTTCTTTATATTTTTGTGGTATCAATTGTAGTGTCACCCTTTTCATTTCTGATTTTATTTCTTTGGGTCTTCTCTTTCTATTTCTTAATAGTCTAGCTGAAGGTTTTCCAGTATTGTCTATTTTTTCAAAAATTCAACTTTTAATTTTATTTTATTGTCTTTCTAGCCTCTATTTCACTTATTTTTGCTCTGATCATTGTTATTTTTTTCCTTCTACTAACTCTGTGTTTACTTTGTTCTTCCTTTTCTAGTTCCTTGAATTGTACCATCAGGTTGTTTGAGAGCTCTCTACTTTTTAAATGTAAGCATTTAATTTATTGGGTATTTACTTATTTATTTATTTTGAGATGGAGTCTCACTTGGTCACCCAGGCTGGAGTGCAGTGGCATAATCTCGTCTCACTGCAACCTCCACCTCTGAGGTTCAAGAGATTCTCCTGCCTCAGCCTCCCTAGTAGCTGGGACTACAGTTGCTCACCACCACGCCCGACTAATTTTTGTATTTTTAGTAGAGATGGTGTTTTGTCATGTTGGCAAGGCTGGTCTTGAACTCCTGACCTCAGGTTATCTGCCTGTCTTGGCCTCTCAAAGTAATGGGATTACAGGCATGAGCCACTGCATCCGGCTTATTGTTATAAACCTCCCCTTTAGAATGGCTTCTGCTGCATCCCATGTTTCGACATGTTCGTTTCCTTTTTTGTTGACGTCAAGAAACTTAAAACTTTTTCTTTTACTTTCTTCTTTGACCTACTGGTTGTTCGGGAGTTTAGAGTTTAATTTCCACATATTTGTAAATTTTCTAAAATTATCTCCTTTTGCTTATTTCTACTTTCATACATCTGTGTCAGAAAAAATACTTGATATGATTTCAGTCTTCTTAAATTTGTTGACTGATTCTGTAGTCTAATATTCAATCTATCCTGGAGAATATTCCATTACATTTGAGAAGAATGTGTATTCTACTTCTTTTGGATAGAATGTTTTGTATATCTCTGTTAGGTCTGTTTGTTCTAACGTGTAATTTGAGTCCACTACTTTCTTATTGATTTTCTGTCTCGATGATCTATTGCTCTTTAAAATGGGGTATGAAAATTCCTACTAAAATTGTATTTCAGCTTCTCTCTCCCATTGTATCTGTTAATATTGTTTTATATATTTAGTTGCTCCAATATTGGGTGCATACATATGTACATTTGTTATATCCTCTTCATGAATTAACCCCTTTATTTTTACATAATTATTTTCCTTGTTTCTTTACAGTTTTTAATCTAAAGTCTGCTTTGTCAGATGTAAGTATAACTTCCCCTACAATATTTTGGCTTCCATTTGCATGAAATATCTTTTTCCATCCCTTCATTTCCAGTCTATGTGTTCCTTATGGGTAAAGTGAGAGTTTTGTAGGCAGCATATATTTGGGTCTTATTTTTCTTTTTTATATATCCATTCAGTCACTGTATGTCTTTTGTTGTTCTTAATAGTGAGTATTGTACTTTCATGTTACTAATTAGTATCCATTTTTTTCACCTTGAAAAAGTCCCACTAGCATTTTTTGAAAGGCATATCCAGTGATAATGACCTTCCTCAGTTTTATTTGTCTGGGAAATACTTTTTTCTCCTTCATATCAGAAGGACATCTTTGGAGTTAAAGTATTCTTTATTGGCAAAATAACCACATTCTGGTTCCCTTTCATCACTTCGATTAGATAATCCCACTCTTTTCCGGCCTGCAAAGTTTCTGCTGAGAAATCCACTGGTTGCTTTATAGAGGATCTCTTATATGTGAATAACTGTTTTTCTCTTGCTGATTTCAATATTATATCTTTGTCTTTGATTTTTGATGGTTTGGCTGTAATATGTCTTGGTATAGCATTCTTTGGATTGTACATGATTGTGACATTTAAGCCTCCTGTGGCTAGGTAGTTATATCTTTCTGCAGACCTGAAATGCTTTAAGTCAATATCTCCTTAAATACACATTCCATCCATTCCGTCTATTCTATCCTTCTTTTTAAAATTCTGTAATGTAAATGGTAGCTCTCTTGCTGTCCCATAAATCTCATAGGCTTTCTTCACTTTCCATTCTTTCTTCCTTCTGACTGTATTCTTTTAAATAACTGTCTTTAAGTTAACAGGTTCTTTCTCCCACTTGATCAATTCTGCTGCTGACTGACTCTTTTTCATTTTATTCATTGTATTCTTCAGCTTCATAATTACTGTTTGGTTCTTTTTTATAATGCCAATCTCTCTGTTAAACGTTTTCCTGATGTTGTTTAATTGTCAATTTGTGTTCACTTGTAGTGTGCTGAACTCCTTAAAGCAATTATTTTGAATTATTTGTCTGACAATTCACATATCTTAATTTCTTTGGTGTAAATCACAGGAAAATTATTGTGTTCTTTTTATGATGTTGTTTCCTTGGTCTTCTATAGTTCTTGTTACCTTTCATTAATGGATGTACATTTCACTCCTTGCCAACTTTATGGATTGATTTTACACTGGAAAGACCTTTCCTACTGGTAAAAGTGATGGCACTGTCTAGGATGGGTGCAGAAGTTCTGGCTCTGGTGAGAATATAGAGGTCATAGTCTCTGTGAAGCTTATCAGCTCATGTTGGTGTCAGCAAAAACCCCAGGGATCTTTAACAGCCAAGGCTGTGGCTGTCTGCAGCAATAACAAGGGCTTTGGAATCTTTTTTTCTTCCACTGGGAAGTCATGGGTAAAGGAGTCTCTCCTGGCATTGGGTCTAGCTTGTGGTTGTGTTCCCACAACACAAAGTGTCTAATGCACACCATCCTTGGAGTGGCCACAGACCTGAGGCCTGAAGCACAGGTCTGAAGAGACCTAAAAGGCTTGAGGAGACCAAGTTGCTAGGTCCAGGTTGGTGGTGACACTAGTGTTTGTGACACAGACAATCCTGCTGCAACACCGGTAACAATGTGTGAAGCACAAGTGCTTGGGGAGCATCTGGGAAGCCAGAATCGAAAATGTGAGCATGTGCTGAGTTACAGTGACTTGAAGTCAGGAAGGTGAACTAGCCCATAGCAACAATGACTCTGGCATCTGAGGTATGGTGCTCACAGTCCATCTCTAGAGCCAGTATATGCAGTGCAGGCACATGAGGAGCTACAGTGGCTCCAGGGACTAGCTTCTTGTGGTGATAGCTCAATTGTTAGCTGTGCAGGCACTCACAGAAAGGTTATAAAACTGCTCTCCACAGTGTGGTGGCACAGAGCAACTGGGGCCCCAAGGTCTGGGAAAGTGTTAGCCCTATCAGTGGTGGCTTCTTTATTTGTAGTATGAGTACATGCAATGTGGCCACAGACCTGTGGTTTTGAAAGCAAGCAAGCACAGAACATCTATAGACAAGTGTCTGGGGTGTGGGTGACCACAGGGTGAATATAGTCCCAGGACTGGGGTTCATGCAGGGTTGAGAGGGGTACGAGTTTCTGCCCTGAGTTGCCACCACAGCAGTTCTTTTTTCAGTAGAGAGAACACAGCACTGTTTCCTTCTTAGGGGACTCTGTGATGGAGATGGTTGTCTCAGTGATGAAAGCAGGCAGTGTCTTCTGCAGAGGGGAGCTCTAGGTGGCCACCATTGTGTGACTGAAACTGTCAGCTTGCACACTTCTTTGTTCCCAGGGATCTCCATATATCTCAGGTACGACAATCTCCTTAGTGATCATTTCTGTGCTTATATATAAAAATATATATAAAAATATGTTGCGTGTATGTGTATATATACATGTACATATGTGTATTTATATATAAATATACATTGATTTTCTTCTTTATGGTCCAATATGGAAGGGTCAGTTTTGCTATCAGCTATTAACGCTCAATATTGTTATGTTACAATGTCTAAAGTAAGAAACAACTTTCGACCAGCAAGATTATGTGTAGGTGTATCATGTATCACTATATATTAAGTATTACATATTTTAGAAGAAGTAGAGTGAGGGAAAATCAGTTAGAAAGGTTTCTGTTGCAGGCACACAATTGGTTCCTCTAAAAAAGGAAAACATATGTTTGTTTGTTTGTTTGTCTTTCTTGCTTTCATATGACCCAACTTTCATTACTACCGGTGGAAGTGTAGTTTGAAGTCTATCAGTTTCAATTAGTTCTCCTCAAACCTGGTCAGAGAAGATAGAATACAAAAGAAAAGAAAAGAAAAGAAAAGAAAAAGGTTATTTCTCCTTTATGCCTCTGAAGACACATATCTTAGTTTGTTTTCTGTTGCTATAACAGAATACCACAAACTGTAACATTGTAAACAATAGAAGGTTATTTGGCCCACAATTCTGGAGGCTGCCAATTTTAAGAAAATGGTGCTGGCCTCTGGTGTGAACTTCATGCCATGGTGAAAGGTGAAAGAGAAGGCAGAAACAAGCTCAATTGACAGAGAAACCAAGAGAGAACAGCCTCCCTCCCTCCCTCTCTCTCTCTCTCTTTTTTTTTTTTTTTTTTTTTTTTGTTGTTGTTGAGAAGGAGTTTCACTCTTGTTGCCCAGGTTGGAGTGCAATGGTGTGATTATGGCTCACTGCAGTGTCCGCCTCCTGGGTTTAAACGATTCTCCTGTCTCAACCTCCTGAGTAGCTGGGATTACAGTCATGCATCACCACACCTGGCTAATTTTGTAATTTCCTTTTTTTTTTTTTTTAGTAGAGATGGGGTTTCACCATGTTAGTCAGACTGGTCTCGAATTCCTGACCTCAGGTGATCTGCCCGCCTTGGCCTCCCAAAGTGCTGGGATTACAGGCTTGAGCCATTGCGCCTGTCCCAGGCTCTCTTTTATAACAATGTGCTCTTGTGATAACTAAACTATTCCTGCAATAACTATTATTCATTAATCCATTCATGAGGACAGAGCCCTCATGACCCAACAACCTCTTATTAAGCCGCATCTCCCAACAATGTTGCATTGGGGATTAAATTTCCAACACTTGAATTTCGCGGTGGGGGCACATTTAAACCAAAGAAACATGTATCTTCTGAACTATTAACCTTGAAAACAACCAAATTCTGTAAAACCTTTAAATATATATATAAAAGATTATTGATAGAAATTGATAAAAAAAAAACTTCATTGACTTCATTTGTTAACATGTCAATGTTTTAAAATTATTGATTCATTCAATAAATGTATTAACAAACACACATCGTGTATGTAACTAAATGTATGTTGACCAAATAAATTCTGTAGTTTAATATTATTTTATGTTTAAAATGTTCCTTGAAGTCATGCAGGCCTTCTGTTTCTAAAGTTCACCTTAGCAGTCCAGAAAAATCCTCATGAGTCAACAACATGAATCTGCAGAGTTTGAAAAAAATAGTAATAAATAATGAAGGTTGTTGCTAACTTGATGGTATGTGTTTTCTCATTTTTGTAAGACTATTGAAGTTCAAATCTTGTAGAGTTTGCTGCTACTGTAAGATATCTTCATTGGGAAAAGCAGAGAAGAGCAATTGGATGTTCACACAAATAGAATTAAAAATAAAACAAAATATTTTCCTCCCTTTGTGGGTTGAAAGATTGCAAGGGGGAAAATGATCAATTTTATTGACTCTAGTTTCCCATCCAAAGACTCCCAGACCTTGCATCTATGATGTAGTAGAATCTGTTAGAAAGGAAAAAAAAAATTTCAAAAGTAAAGACAACTGGCGTTACATGGTGATTTACTGGAGTCTAGCTTACACACACAGTTTCCCTTACTGATGGTAACTGGTCTGCACTTCTGAGATTACTTTTGGTAACCTCTTAGTGACTTCTACTTGAGTTATAAAAATAACTTGGATAAATTATTTGATAGTCTGTATGTTGAAAATTTATTTTTTATAATATTTAAAGAACTGAAGGGCATCTATATTTAGAAACACTAAATCACTTCAAAATAAACAACACTATATTTAACATATATTTAGGAGAAATTAAGAATTCACATGTTTTCACAAGCTCCAGACTGAAAGAAACTATTTATTTTGAAGAAAAAGGGATTGACCTGATAATCAGGAATAAAGCCAGAGGCAAAAATTCAATCTTGATTTCTTCACGTATTCAAAAGGCATTGTGCTAAAATCTATCCTTTTGCATACCTATTATATGAGTCTATGAAATATCAAGTATTTGTGTTCTTTAGTTCTCTACAAATGTTTGAAAGAAATCTGAGATATAGTGTACTTTTTGAAGACAAATTCTAACAAGGTAATACTATCTTTTCAATTAAGTAAAAATTATTTTATTAATAAAATATACTAGTAGAATATTATTACTAAAGATGAAACTAAGTATGCTGTTTTTGTTTTTCAGTTATTAAGTCTCTGAAATACAGCAGGTGTTCTAAATGAGGCAATAAAATTGGCACTACACCTCACAGTATTATTGTTCAGACTTAATTCCTGAAATAAAGCAACTATACATGAAATATATTCAATAACGTGCTCTAGTTTGTCTTTATATTGTATAAAAATAATCTATCTGGGCCAGGAGTGGTGGCTAACCCCCGTATTCCCAGCACTTTGGGAGGCCGAGGCAGGCAGATCACTTGAGGTCAGGAGTTCGAGACCAGCCTGGCCAACATGGTGAAACCTCGTTGTTAGTAAGAATACAAAAATTAGCCACGCGTGGTGGCTTGTGCCTGTAGTCCCAGCTACTCAGGAGGCTGAGGCAGGAGAATAGCTTGAACCCAGGAGGTGGAGGTTGCAGAGAGCCAAGATTGTGCCAGTGCACTCCAGCCTGGGTGACAGAGTGAGACTCTATCTCAAAATAACAAAAATAATAATCTGTTTGCCTATTATTTTTAATAAGTCTATGTGTATTTAATCCATTATTTTGATGATTGAAGGGACCTAAAAATGATTCTATCACTATTTGAAAAATTAATTTATAAATTTACTAGTTTTTATTTCTTAGAGAATGATTTATATGGTATTTACTTTCAAAAATGAGAATTTTTGCATTTTTTAAAATATAAAAGAGTTACTTTATTAAATAGTGTATTTTTTATCTTTTCTGTGTGACAGTTTGTTTATACACCCATGTAATTAAACTTTTAATGCATTTTTTTCTTTTTTTTTTTTTAGATATTCCTTATTCATTACCAATTGATTCTTGGTCTATCAGATCATAATTTTTTTACTGTGAGTATGCTTGCTTTCTAACAGTTCTAAAAAGTTCTGATTTGTTGATTTGGATACTGTTAGATGCACATACAAGTTTACGAATGCTGTATTTTAAATTATTTTAATAGTAAGTTATTAATTGTATTACTATTTTGCTTCAATTTTGTTCATGGCCAATGTAGGAATAGAAACTCTGAGAGGCTGACTTTTTCAAAATCTATTTCCTTTGCAAAAACACACTTATTCTCTACATTGCATCAACTTTGTATGCTTTGGTTTTAGTGATTTTCTTAATAACAAAATTCACACGTTCACTGAATATCTACGCTGTGCCAGGGACTGCTGTTCCGCATGCAGTCATGTCAACAAATGTGTTTGCCTCCATGGAACTTGAATTCCAGTGAAATAAACAGAGAATAAATGGCTCAAACAATAAAAAATAGAATACACTTGATGACAATAACTGCACTAAAAAAGTCATGGGAAGGAAATAGAAATGTCTAATATGAGGTTGGGGACTCCAGAATTTAAGTAGAGTGGCTAAGACTGCACGGAAAAAACAAAAATGACGTTTAAGGAAAGACCCAAGAGATGAGGCTAAGGTAAGCGCTATCCAAGGCAAACTGCTCAACTTACAGACACAAAAGAAGCCAGGGCTATAAGCTTTTGGGTCCTGTTTAAGGGCCCGATAATAATACTGTATGCCTGAGTCAGAGATGTAAGAGTCACACTAATAGACAAAAAAAAAGTTAATTTCACCGATAAAATTAATATTGGAGAATATGGCTTAGTTTTCGCAAATGAAAGGCCAAATCAATATTACCCAAAGTGTAGATAGAGTCAATGCCATTAAGAGAGTGTACGCCAAGAGCGAACCAGAACATATTCTCTTAGCAGCTAACAGATTTCCAACAGAGAAGAGAAGAGGGTGCTAACTCAAGCATTTTAAGTCTCTTTTCCCCAAACAGCCACGGGAAAAAATAATGGGTCATGAAACCACAAGTGTTCTTTAGGAAGCTCCATCCCCTAAGAGCTCTATGAATAAACATGCCATATTACATCACCAGAACATTTAACTTGTAATCTAATATCAACACATAGATTTATGGTAATTCTTACAATTTCTTCAAGAACAATGAGTAAGTAGCTGGTTTTTTCACACAGACGCTGTGATTTACGAAATAAGAAGGAAGACAAAATAAACACTACTTATAGTCCACTCATAATGGTATGGAATTACACATAGAATTTATGAACTTTATTATATTTAAATGTGTTTATACATTTAATCAAATACTATATTTTAATAGCAAAATGAAGTATAAAGTATAACTTTAATACTGGTTTCTAAAAAATTCAATTTTTAAATAATTTTTAAAACAATGTTAACTTCTGTCTCTATTTTTCTATTGTACTGCTACTCAATGTCTAAAAGTGTTTTCTTATATTTTATTGGAATTATTTTCTT
This sequence comes from Papio anubis, assembly GCF_008728515.1. Lineage (NCBI taxonomy): Eukaryota > Metazoa > Chordata > Mammalia > Primates > Cercopithecidae > Papio > Papio anubis. The sequence continues at coordinate 20,735,315 of NC_044980.1, read as the reverse complement.
AGTATCTGCTTTGAGTAAACAAGACTTCAGCACGCTACGTCTTCTGCCAAGTCTATACAAGTATGTTATTAACATTTCCATGAAAAAATAAGCCAATGTATTAGTCAGAGTTCCCTATGGAAACAGAACCAATGGGAGATTGATACTGAAACAGAAACAGAGATCATAGCCCTTGGCTCATAGTTAAGGCCACGAAGTTCAACACTCTGCCAACTGCAGTCTGTAGAAACAGGAAACTGATGGTATGATACAGTCCAAGTTCAAAGCCCCAAGAACCAGGAGCTCTGACATCTGAGGACAAACAGAGAGCGTGAATTCACCCGTTTTCTACTATTTTGTTCTATTCAGGCTCTCAACAGGTTGAATGATGCCCACTTACATATCTTTAATCAGTCTAATATTTGAAACCCTCATAGGCACACACAAAAATAATGTTTTTTTCAGCTATATTGGCATTTTTTAGCCAAGTCAATTTGACATATCATATGTCATATATCATATGTCACACACAGTAATCACAGTTTAAGTCAGTTAACTAACATGTAACACAAGATGTGCTCTTACTGTATAAGAAATGGTGGGAAAAGACCAAAGATTATTTTAGCTTCACTGATGGAGTTAATATATGTGGTTATTAATGATTATTTTTTATTTACAGTTGTGCAAACATTTCTTATTTATATAGTAAAATATTTTTCAATAAAGTTTTATCTGAAATTGTTTTATATCGCTAGAACAAATATAAGAAAATTTTGGCAATAATAGCAATATATTAAACAACCTTGCTAATCTACTAAAAAACAAAACTAAACAAATAAATTTGGCCTTAAAGAAATTTACCCCAGATATAAAAGACTTTAGCATAGAAAAAATAGCAATACTAAAGAAGAGAGACGTTGATGTCCGTGATTTGGTGTCAAATTTGGTGTAGGTCATTGAGAAAATATTTCCTGTACTTTCTGGTATGTTTACAATACTCTAAAATGTGGAGATTTAATGTTCTATCTAGACTATATTTTGAGTAATAAACATTTAAAAGTTACTCTAAATATATTTGTTTAAAGTTTACTTGAAAACTGGCAATAGATGGTAACATTTTATGGCTTATTTTAGTTAATTTTGGTAATTTAAGAAAATTTTTAGACTTCATTGGGATGAGGTCTTCAGACATTACCTGACATATTTTCTATGAATATAAAAGAATATCTTTATAAAAAATAAAGCTCACTTTTCACATTTATAGGCAACTTTACCAAATTGGAAATATTGAGAAAATAAACTTGTTTGTTCATTGATAGAAGAGCTATCTGATAGATTTATGCTTTTGAACTACCTTACATATAAATAGATATAGCACCTAAGTCTACATTGTCATTTAATTATTATTAACAATAATAACCACTTACCTTATTTTTCAACTATCATATAACAAGTATGGATATGTATTAATGGTTGTAAGTCTACTAAGAATAATTAACTCTGAGGAAATAAATGAAACAAGAGACAGATGGAAATCAATGGATGAGATATAGAGTTGCTTGCCTTGTATTTGAAATTTTAATTTGGCAATGATACTTTTATTGTTGACGCCTGAATATATTTTTCTTTCTAGGGATTTGAATGTTCAATAGATAGTCAAGCAATAGATAATAAAAATAAAAGATTATTGTTTCTCAAGCAAATGGATTATTTTCTTTAAAATTTCTTCATTTTAACGAGGTAGCTATAAGCATTTGTATCTAGTAAGCTCAGGAGGATCCTGGTCCACTTTTAATACACTCTTTGGTTAGAATTTTTTCTGCTCTGTAAATAATGACTTGAGAAAATTAGAATAAGTTCACTATGTTTCTTATCACCAGAAAAGGACATTTAAGGTAATTTCAGTTGATAGTTAAGAAGTTTTTCTTACTAAATATAAAATGTGAATAAATTCACATTATTCATTTTGTTCATGGGCCTCAGTAATTAAAGCAATTACCCAATTAACTATGTCAAAGTATTAATTCTCCACCCCTTGAGTCAGAGTTTAGATTTCTTTATGAGCTCCATTCAATGAAGACTAATGTCTCATATACTTCTTCCATTTGCGGTAATATAGTGAGCACACAGTAACTGTCATCAGGGAGTTTATCATCTAAGAAAAATGATGAGCTAAAATCAGCAACATGAAATAACTTAATACAAGCCAAATGCAACAGTTGCCCTTGCAAATTAAATGCAGTTCATTGACAGCAGTGACTCTGATTGAATGAGAAAATTATTTGTTGTGAGCAATATTGATATTGGTAAAGTGTAATCTTCCTATTTATTCATTATTCCCCACATGGGAAGGGCATATGCTAACATGATAAGGTATTTAAATTTAAAACATCTAATAGTTTACGTAGAAAATGTTAGATATTTTCTAATTGCTTTATATAGTTACACTAATTGTATGGCATTCAACAATTTAGTTCAGCAATACATGATTATTACCATTTTGGGGCACTTATTTCATAGTGATGTTTTATATTTATTTGATAGAAAAAAATCAAGAAACACATCCAAGGAAGCTGAGATATTTATTTGTATTTATACAAATATATAATTGCGGAAATTATTCCTCAGGTGTTTTAGTAGAGTCTCATCATTGATACTGTCTAAATTATCAAAAGGTAGCTAATATTAGAAAAAAATGTAATATATATGTTATATTTATGATTGTCTTTTTTGCAGTCCAAAGTCATAAATAATTGAAGTATGTTTACAGCTGAGGAAGTATGCACATGTTAGTATATGCACACATGATACTAATAATTTATAATAATTTTTGAAAAGACAAGATTATGGGATTTTTATCTAAATGAGAGTTTTACAATGCATTTATAGAACACAGAAGAAACACATGGAACCAACACATTTCAAAAATAATTATGTGTAATCATTACTAATAAATAACTTGAAGTATGATTTCAAGAGTATTTGCCATATGTTTACATATATACATATATACACATACATATATATATACACACACACATATATATAATACACCCTTATTATTTCTGGTGCTGGAATATTGTCTTCATCTGACAGAAAAGAGAGGAAAATTAGGCTTTTAAGTGAAAATTGTTTTAATGTTTAGTAGTTAACTGTCTTCATTTAATAAATGTAACTCAGCTAAGATATATTGCAATTATACAATGAATAGAGAAATTTCCATAAAATATATTTTTATTTGTGATGTAATCCAAAAATATAATATTCAGTCAAGCTCTTACTTCTGTTTAAATATTTGCTACTGAATTAAAAATAATTTAAAAGAATTCATTTTGGGAAGTAAGTAATGCTATTTTTAATGAGTAATTTAATATATTTAAAGTATAGTGTGCTTTTGAGACGTGATTTTGACATTAACTAGGTAAGTTGCTTAATTTGTATTATGTTATGTATTTCAAAATTAAATGACAATAGGAATAATTTTATGATGTTTATATTGCTTTACCAAATTATTTATAATTCTATGGGAATCCCCTCAAGACCATTCTGGTTATAAGTAAACACTCAAAAATTTATTGAAAGCTGTAAAAGAGTGTTGCAGATGTAGATAAGTAAATGATTTAAAACTATAGTTAATAATTAATGAAACTCATTTGCATAGCCTTTTTATTATGAAATAGCAATGAGAAAAACTAATAATCAGAACTCTAACACAATTGTTTAAGATGATCTCAAAACAAAAGTGTAACTATATTTTATCTAAAATGTTTATTAGCAGAATTTTCTAGTAGTTTTTGACTTGATTTTTTTTCATCAGAATGCAGTATTTTATAACCTATTTTCTATCAGAATTCGTTTTAGTATTGCCACCATCTTGATTTAATAAAAGGCAAAAATTAAGTATATTAACAGTTTGTACCTCTAATAAATATGAAAGACTGATTTCTTTAAAGGTGCAAATTCAGAGCTTTAGCAAAGGACTTCGCAATCCATTGATATTTATTCTGAATTAATTGTGGATAACTCAAGGTTTCCTTGAGGATAGTCCTGCCTCTATACCAAGCACAATTTCTTGTGCGGAATTTAGTAGTATACATGTTTGAAAAATGTCCATAGGTGCTAATTTATTACCAATAAAGGGAACTCTCAGCTTTTGGAACTTACCTAACTTTATTTTTGCTACATCTGAAAGTGAACATATTGATAGTACACATATCATGGCAGGTAGTACACAGAAAGTCTCTATTTCAGATATCATAGGTGTGGAAGTAGAGTTAGAATGGTTCTTTCTTACTAAAGAAGAACAAAATTGAAATAATGCCATAGTTTTTCTTTCCAATCATTTTTATTTAAATGACTAGGATATTGTAGAAGCCACATGTTCGAACTCCAGATATACTAACAGTAAAAAGAACTGAGAGAGACACACCTAAAATAAGTGCAATTAACAGTAATAATTAGATAAAAAGATGTTACTAAATATTTCAATACGTCATCTCATTTGTCTCTCGGAAAGACTCACCTTTTCTACTCTCATTGGTGGACCAAGGGATTTTGACCCTGTAATTTTCCTTGCAGTGATGTTGGTCATGTGACTAGGTTTGGCTAATGGACTGTGAGTGAAAACAATATTTGTCATTTTCAGTTAAAGCAATTAAATCTGATGTGTCTCATCCATCTTGCTCTTTTGGTGGCCATCATAAAATTTACATAAGCTAAAGCAGCAATATATATGCAAAACTTTCTATATTAAATTTTATTAACCTGACCGATTTTCTACTCTATGTCTAATGCACAAAATTTTAGATTTGTATAAACTAAAATTTTAAAAATATTAACAACTATATCTTTTAATAAAGATGTTTGCTACATAAGATTTATTTTCTATTATTTCTCAACTTTTTAATTTATTTCATTAATACATAATAATAGATGTACATATTTTGAGGGTACATATGATAATTTAATACAATGATATAATTTGTAAAGATGAAATCAGTATAATTGGGGTAGCCAATCACCTCAAATAAATTTCTTTTTCTTATGGTAGACACAAACTATAGCTATACCTTCTAGCTACTTTGAAACATACAACAGATTAATGTGAACTATAGCCACCCTACTAATGTATGAAACACTGAGTCTTATTTCTTATATCAAACTGTGTATTTGTACCCATTAATCAACCTTTTTTTAATCCTTTAATCTCCTCATCTTTCCTGACCTCTGGTAACCACCAATCTACTCTCTATCTTTATGAATTCTTCAACTTCAAAATCTGTGAATGGTTTTCCATGTAGCGTCTCTCCCAAATCATTTTCTCCTGATGATGGCATATTTTTATTGCTGAATAATAGTTTCCTTGCAAACAGAGAAATCTCTTTTTTAGGCCGGGCGCGGTGGCTCAAGCCTGTAATCCCAGCACTTTGGGAGGCCGAGACGGGCAGATCACGAGGTCAGGAGATCGAGACCATCCTGGCTAACCCGGTGAAACCCCGTTTCTACTAAAAAATACAAAAAACTAGCCGGGCGAGGTGGCGGGCGCCTGTAGTCCCAGCTATTCCCGAGGCTGAGGGAGGAGAATGGCGTAAACCCGGGAGGCGGAGCTTGCAGTGAGCTGAGATCCGGCCACTGTACTCCAGCCTGGGCGACAGAGCGAGACTCCGTCTCAAAAAAAAAAAAAAAAAAAAAAAGAAATCTCTTTTTAGTTAAATAAAGCTTGGGTATCGACTTTCTTTTTTAATAGACTTTATTTTTGAAGTAGTTTTATGTTCACAGAAAAATTGAGTGGAAAGTGCAGATTTCTCACGTACCATCTGCTCCCACTCACTAAGAGCTTCTCCATTGTCAACATATTCCGCACGTTGACACTTAATAATGATCTGAAGTCAATAGTTTATATTACAATTCACTCTTGCTATTGTACATCATCTGGGGCTTAGACAGCTGTATGATTACATGTATCCAGCATATTGTATCAGACAGGGTAGTTTTACTATCCTAAAGATCCCCTGTGTTTCACCTGTTCATCCCTCTCCCATGCTCTAGTCTCTGGCAACTGCTGACTTTTTTACTGTCTCTGTAATTTTTCCTTTATCAGAATGTCATATATTAGGAATTCTATAGTATGTGGCCTTTTCAGACTGGCTTCTTTCACTTAGTAATATGCATTTAAGAGTTCTCCATGTCTTTTCATGGCTTGAGAATTCTTTTTTTTTTTTTAAGTTGTTGAACAATATTGAACAAATGGCCGAATCACAGTTTATTTAGCCACTTATCTATTGAAAGACATAATGGTTTACTTTTACGTTTGGGAAATTGTTAATACAGTTTCTACACACATCTGTGTGCAGTTTTTGTGTGGACTTTTGAAAGATGAGTAATTCTCGTATTTTATTTAAAAAGCTCATAAAGCACATTATAATGAAAGCTGTGAGCCCGATATGTTTTCCATAAAATATTAAAAGACATAAAATTAATTCTGGAAAAAATAAGTTAATATATACTAAATATTTAAGCCAGACACACATATTGGGATAGTTTAGGTTTCTAAACTCAAGTGGGCTCAAAAATCAGGGGAAAAAATGGCTCTTAAAAAAAAGAAGTCCAAAAGTAGGTTAAGCTTTACATTTAGCAGGTCATTTTCCTCCATATTTCCCTCAAGCTAGATCCTATTTGTCTTATGGTTCTGCTGTCTACTTATGGTGGGAAATTTATGCTCAACTGAACAAAATTTGATTTCTTTTGACTCTTGGTTGAGAGTCAGACAGCTCCTTTCCCAGATGCTCTCAGCAATCTGCTCCTTCATTAATTAAGCTTAAGGATGCTCATCTCGGAACCAATTTCAAAGTTACAAGGAAGAGAGGAGGATGCCTGAACACCATCAATGTCTGTGAACAAACGTGGACTAGGAAATTGATTTTTGGCAGGCAACCAACTATGCCCTTGGGAGGAGACTTGCACCCAGATTGCCAAAGGATTGTGCAATGACTACAAGGTCGTAACAGTGAAGATGGTCGTGGAGACGATGAATCTGAGTGTCAGAGCACTGAAGAGATAACAAAGACCTATGGATGCATGAAAACATTCCTATGCTGAACACTCCTGAAATATTTACCAATGTTACCAAGATATATAGTTATGAGTAGACTTCTTAGAAAAAAATAGAGTTACCTGTAATTTCATGTTAGATGAAGCAGCAACCAAAAGAAAGTAAGCAATCTGTGCAAGTCACAGGGAACAATTTGAATTGGCCCAGATCCTGGAATTTTTCTGACCACATTTTATAAATCTTTGAAAAGCTCAGAGGTCCTATATGGTATATTAACTATAATGGATATACAACTATTATATATGTGTGTGTAGAGGAAAAGTTATGCCACCTTCCAAAAGAAAAACAGATTCTACTAAAGACTTGCAGAATCTTCAGTGGAGATTCTGAAGATTCTGAAGATTCTGAAGCTTTCTCCACTGAAGATTTTGCAAGTCTTTAGTAGACTCTGGAGCTGTGAGGAGAGGGAATGAATGGGCAGTCAGAAATTACTGCATGGTACATAGTTTCAGGAAAATAGGAAAAAAAACTTGAGTATGTTATTTTCTATTTTGCTTCATTATACAATATATTCAGGCCAAATATTCAACAGAGCATTGGGAATGACAGATGGTATGGTGTAGAAGGTCTCATGCATAGCCAAGGAAGCCATAAAATGTCAATGTTCAATTCTGAGGGGGATGTGGATTAGAGATGAGGGTCATACAGGAATTCTCAGTACCTACATTTACTTTTCTTAGTGCTTAATGCTTCTTCAAATTGGGGAGTTTGAATGGAAACTGCTTATATGGGAGAAGCAAGGTTTGATTTGAGTCCTTCTTAAGCTGGTTTTGCTATATTCCTAAGAAACTACAGTTAGCGAGGGAGGCAGGAGTCTCATCTAACTTGAGACATCTCCATTAATCATTAATTAGAGAGGAACAAGAAAGCATTATGATCTGACATACAGAGAAAAATGTGCTAATAATGAAGGCAGCCTATGAAATGCAGAAATTTTTTAAAAAGTAGAATAGCAGAGGTACATGCCTGAAGGTGACCAAGACCAATGACAGTGAATTGTGTTATCATTTGTGTTCACATTCTTACTTAATATTTATGTTTTGGGTTGACAATGGAAAATAAATGGATCAGACACAAAGTTTAAACTTAAATTTAGCCATATATTTTACAATATTTACCAAATATTTAAATTCTATATATCCTGAAAAGTCTTAAAATTGATGGAGGAATAAAAGATGTTTTAGCTAGTCATAATCTATCTCTTATAGGTAATAATATATATGTCAATCATGACAATATATTATAGCAGTGTAGGATATGTCAGTTTAAAGCCAAAGCCTTATATATTTAGTATAAAAGTTATGAAGCTGTTAGTATACTTATTTTTTTCCAAACGGAATCATTTTGAATAAACTTAACTGTAAATTAATGATAAAATCAATTACCTTGTGTCCCTTATTCAGATACTGTGGAGAGAATATTTTGTTATTTAAGATTCACTATTCATTGGGTGGAGGGGGAATTAGGGGTGGCCCTCGTGAAAGTACTTCAACCAAGAAATTTAGTAGGCTTTACTGTTACTGCTTTATGAGAAAGAAAACAGAGACTGAAAAGTTTAGTAATCTTACTATGGTAACACAGCTAGTGAACTGTGGGTATTAACCCTAAAATTTTGTGATTTAGCTAATTCCCCGAGCATTTTCACTATCTCTTCTTGTTTCTTTTTGTTCAGATTTTTCAATCCAATTCATGTTAAGAAAATAACTTAGTTTTTATTTTTTATTTGATGTTTGTTTCTTTTCTTAAAGAAAAAAATTTCAATAGTTTCAGGGAATAGGTGGTGTTTGGTGGTGATTTCTAAGAGTTTGATATACCAATCACCTAAGCAGTGTACACTGTACCCAGTATGTAATCTTTTTATCCCTCACTTCTCTCCCACCCTTCCCCTTGAGTACTCAGAGTTCATTTTATCATTCTAATGCCTTTGCATCCTCATAGCTTAGTTCCCACTTATAAGTAAGAACATACGATGTTTAGTTTTCCATTCCTGAAATACTTCATTTAAAATAATTGTCTCCAACTCCGTCCAGGTTGCTATGAATGCCATTATTTTGTTTCTTTTTATGGCTGAGTAGTATTCCATTATATATACATCTATCTATAAAATAGAGTTGTATGTAACTTAATATTAGATGTCTCCCTCAGAACAAATATATATATAACATTTATATACATACATATATAACATTTTCTTTGGTTGATGGGTATTTGGGCTGGTTCCATATTTTTGCAATTGCAAATTATGCTACTATAAACATGCCTGTGCAAGTGTCTTTTTCATATAATGACTTCTTTTCCTCTGGGTAGATACCCAATAGTGGGATTGCTGGATCAAATGGTAGATTGACTTTTCAGTTATTTAAGGAATCTCCCTACTCTTTTTTAAAGCCGTTGTACAAGTTTACATTTTCACCAGCAGTGTAAAAGTGTTCCCTTTTCACCACATCCATGCCAACATCTGTTATTTTTTATTTTTAAATTGTGGCCATTCTTGTAGGAGTAAGGTGATATCCCACTGTGATTTTGATTTGCATTTCCCTGATAATTAGTGACATTGAGCATCTTTTTATATGTTTGTTGGCCATTTGTATATCTTCTTTAGACTATTGTCTATTGTCTATTCACTTCCTTTGCCCACTTTTTGATAGGATTATTTGTTTTTTTTCCTTGCTGATTTGTTTGAGTTCCATGTAGATTCTGGATATTAGTCCCAAGTCAGATGCATAGTTTATGAATATTTTCTCCCACTCTGTGGGTTGTCTGTTTACTCTGTGTCAGAGTAAACAGAGTGTCGCTTCTCCCACTTTATGTTTTTGTTTGCTTTGTCAAAGATCAGTTCTCTATACTGGTCCATTGGTCTGTGTGCCTATTTTTATACCAGTACTATGCTGTTTCAATAACTATAGCCTTATAGCCTTATAGTATAGTGTGAAATTGGGTAATGTGATGCCTCCAACTTTTTTCTCAGTCTTGTTTTTACTATGCGAGTTCTTTTCTTGTTTTCTATGAATTTTAGGACTGATGTTTCTAGTTCTGTGAAGAATGATGGTGGTATTTTGATGGGAATTGCATTGAATATGTAGATTGTTTTGGCAGTATGATCATTTTCACAATATTGATTCTACCCATCCATGAGCATGGGATTTGTTTCTATATATTTGTGTCACCTATGATTTTTTTTCAGTAGTGTTTTGTAGTTTTCATAGAGGCCTTTCACCTCCTTAGTCAGTTATATTTCTAAGTATTTTTGTTTGTTTGTTTTGCAGCTGTTATAAAAGCAATTGAGTTCTTGATTTGATTCTCAGCTTGGATGTTGGTGCATAGCAATGCTATTAATTTGTGTACATTGATTTTGTATTCTGAAACTTTACTGAATGCATTTATCAGATCTAGGAGCTTTTTCTGTGAGTCTTTACAGACCAATATCTCTGATGAACAGACACCTCATGCGGGAGAGCTCTGGCTGGCATCTGGCAGGTGCCTCCCTGGGATGAAGCTTCCAGAGGAAGGAACAGGCAGCAATCTTTGCTGTTCTGCAGCCTCTGCTGGTGATACTCAGGCAAACGGGGTCTGGCGTGAACCTCCAGCAAAAATCCTCAACAAAATACTAGATGACCAAATCCAACAGCATCTCAAATAGATAATATACCATAATTAAGTGGGTTTCATTCCAGGGATGCAGAGTTGGTTTAACATACATAAGTCAGTAAATGTGACACACCACATAAACAGAATTAAAAACAAAACTTACATGATCATCTCAATAGGTACAGAAAAAAACATTTGACAAAATCCAGCATTTCTTTATGATTAAAACCCTCAGCAAAATCAACACAGAAAAAAATACCTTAAGGAAATAAGAGCCATATATGATAATCCCACAGCCAACATTATACTGAATGAGGAAAAATTGAAAGCATTCCCCCTTGAAAACTGGAATAAAACAAGGACGTCGACTTTCATCATTTCTATTCAACATAGTGCTGCAAGTCATAGCCAGAGGAAGCAGATAAGAGAAAAAAGTAATGGGCATCCAAATTGCTAAAGAGGAAGTCACTGTTCACTGATGGTATGATCACATAACAAGAAAATATTTTAAATTACACTAAAAAGTAAAGCCAATTGCAGAATGGTGTTGCCACTTTGGAAGACACTTTAGCAATGTCTTATAAAACTAAACATACTTGTACCACATGAACTGGCAATTGTGCTCCTTGGTATTTAACCAAATGACTTTAAAACCTATGTTCATACAAAAACCTGCATAGGAATGCTTTTAGCAGCTTCATTTATAATTGCACAAACCAGAAAGTCATTAAGATACCTTACAATACATAGACAGCATAGTAATCCATACATTTAAATATAATATTATTTGGCAGTTAAAAGAAACGAGTTCTCTCTGGCAAGATGGCCAAATATGAAGAGCTCCGGTCTGCAGCTCCCGGTGAGATTAACACATAAGGCAGGTGATTTCTGCATTTCCAACTATGGTACCCCTTTCATCTTATTGGGACTGGTTGGAGAGTAGGTGCAGCCCACGGAGGGCGAGCCAAACCAAGGTGGGGTGTCGCCTCACCCAGGAAGTGCAAGGAGTTGGGGGATTTCCCTCCCTTAGCCAAGAGAAGTTGTGCAAGACTGTACCGGGAGGAGTGATACACTCCAACCTAGATAGCGTGCTTTTCCCATGGTCGTCACAACTGACAGAACAGGAGATTCCCTCCGGTGTCCAAGCCACCAGGGCCCTGGGTTTCAAGCACAAAACTGGGTGGCCATTTGGGCAGACACCAAGCTAGCTGCAGGAGTTTTTTCTTTTTTTCTTTTTTTTCCCCTTCCCCAGTGGCACCTGAAACGACAGAACCATTCACTCCCGTGGAAAAGGGGCTGAAGCCAGGGAGCCAAGTGGTTTGGCTCAGCGGGTCTCACCCCCACAAAGCCCAGCAAGCTACGATTCACTGCCTTGAAGTTCTTGCTGCCATCACAGCAGCCTGAGGTCGACCTGGGATGCTCTAGTTTGGTGATGGGAGGGGCGTCCGCCATGGCTGAGACTTGAGTAGGTGATTTTAACATCACAGTGTAAACAAAGCCCCCTGGAAGTTTGAACTGGGCGGAGCCCACTGCAGCTCAGCAAGGCGTCTGTGGTCAGACTGCTTCTCTAGATTCCTCCTCTCTGGGCAGGACATCTCTGTAAAAAGGGTAGCAACCCCAGTTAAGGACTTATAGATAAAACCGCCATCTCCCTGGGACAGAGCACCTGTGAATCCAGGAGCTGTTTTTTGAAAACATCAACAAAACAGATAGACAGCTAGCCAGATTAATAAAGAAGAAAAGAGAAAATCATCAAATAGATGCAATAAAATATGATAAAGGAGATATCACCACCGATCCCACAGAAATAAAAACTGCCATCAGAAAATGCTATAAATACCTCTAGGAAAATAAACTAGAAAATCTAGAAAAAATAGATAAATTCCTGGATACACAAACCCTCCCAAGACTAAACTAGGAAGAAGTTGAATCCCTAAACAGACCAATAACAAGTTCTGAAATTGAGGCAGTAACTAACAACTTACCAACCGAATAAATTCCAGCACCAGACGGATTCACAGCCGAATTCTACCAGAGGTAGAAAGAAAAGTTGGTACCATTTTTTATAAAACTATGCTAAACAATAGAAAAAGAACGAATCCTCCCTAACTCATTTTACAAGGCCAGCATCATCATGATACCAAAACCTGGCAGAGACACAAGAAAAAAAGAAAATATCAGGCCAATATTCTTGATGAACATCGATGCATAAAATCCTCAATAAAATACTGGCAAACCAAACCCAGCCGCACATCAAAAAGCTTATCCACCATGATCAAGTTGGCTTCATCCCTGGGATGCAAGGCTGGTTCAAGATACACAAATCAGTGAACATAGTCTATCACATAAACAGAACCAGTGACAAAAAGCACATGTTTATCTCAATAGAAGCAGAAAGGGCTTTCAACAAAATTCAGCAGCGCTTCATGCTAAAAACTCTCAATAAACCAGGTATTCATGGAACGTATATCAAAATAATAAGAGCTATTTATGACAAACCCACAGCCAATGTCATACTGAATGGACAAAAACTGGAAGCATTCCCTTTGAAATCCGGCAGGCACAAGGCAAGGATGCCATTTCTCACAACTCCTATTCAACATAGTTTTGGAATTTCTGGCCAGGGAAATCAGGCAGGGTGTTCAAATAGGAGAATAGGAAGTCAAATTGCCTCTGTTTGCAGATGACATGACAGCATATTTAGAAAACTCCATTATCTCAGCCCAAAATCTCCTTAAGCTGATAAGCAACTTCAGCAAAGTCTCAGGATACAAAATTAATGTGCAAAAATCACAAGCATTCCTATACACCAATAAAATCACAAGCATCCCTATACACCAGACAAACAGAGGGCCAAATCATGAGTGAACTCCCATTCACAATTGCTACAAAGAGAATAAAATACCTAGGAATCCAACTTACAAGGGATGTGAAGGACCTCTTCAAGGAGAACTTCAAACCATTGATCAAGGATATAAGAGAGGACACAAGCAAATGGAAAAACATTCCAGGCTCATGCGTAGGAAGAATCAATATCCTGAAAATGGCCATATGGCCCAAAGTAATTTATAGATTTAATGCTACCCCATCAAGCTACCATTGACTTTCTTCACAGAATTGGAAAAAACTACTTCAAATTTTATATGGAATGAAAAAAGAGCCTGCATAGCCAAGACAATCTGAAACAAAAAGAATAAAACTGGAGGCATCATGCTACCTGACTTCAAACTATAGTACAAGGCTATAACCAAAACAGCATGGTACAAAACAGTACTGGTACTGGTACCAAAACAGATATATAGACCAATGAAAAAAAAACAGAGGTCTCAGAAATAACACCACACATCTAAAACCATCTAAAGTTTAACAAACCTGACAAAAACAAGCAATGGGGAAAGGATTCCCTATTTAATAAATGGTTTGGGGAAAACTGGCTAGCCGTATGCAGAAAACTGAAATTGAACCCCTTCCTTACACCTTATACAAAAATTAACTCAAAGTGGATTAAAGACTTAAACATAGATCTAAAATCATAAAAACCCTAGAAGAAAACCTAGGCAATAACATTCAGGACATAGGCATGGGCAAAGACTTCATGACTAAAACACCAAAAGCAATGGCAACAAAAGCCAAAATTGACAAATGAGTTCTAATTAAGCAAATGAGCTTCTGCACAGTAAAATAAACTATCATCAGAGTGAACAGGCAACCTACAGAATGGGAGACAATTTTTGCAATCTACCCATCTGACAAAGGGCTAATATCCAGAATCTAAAAATAATTTAAACAAATGTACAAGAAAAAAAAATCCCATCAAAAGGTGGGCAAAGGATATAAACAGACACTTCTCAAAAGAAGACATTTATGCAGCCAACAAACATATGAAGAAAACCTCATTACCACTGGTCATAAGAGAAATGCAAATCAAAACCACAATGAGATACCATCTCACACCAGTTAGAATGATGATCATTCAAAAGTCAGGAAACAACAGATGCTGGAGAGTATGTGGAGAAATAAAAACACTTTTACATTGTTAGTGGGAGTGTAAATTAGTTCAACCATTGTGGAAGACAGAGTGGCAATTCCTCAAGTATCCAGAATTAGAAATAGCATTTGGCCCAGTGATCACATTACGGGGTATATACACAAAGGATTATAAACCATTCTACCATAAAGACACATGCACAAGTATGTTTATTGCGGCACTATTCACAATAGCAAAGACTTGCAACCAACCAAATCCCCATCAGTGATAGACTGGATAAAGAAAATATGGCACATATACACTATGGAATACTATGCAGCCATAAAAATGGATGAGTTCATGTCCTTTGCAGGGACATGGATGCAGCTGGAAACCACGATTCTCAGCAAACTAACACAAGAACAGAAAACCAAACACTGCATGTTCTCACTCATAAGTGAGAGTTGAACAATGAGAATACATGGACACGAGGGGGCGGGCATCACACACCATGGCCTGTTGGGGGGTGGGGGCCTGGAGGAGAGATAGCATTAGGAGAAATACCAAATGTAGATGACGAGTTGATGGGTATAGCAAACCATCATGGCACGTGTATACCTATGTTCCAAAACTGCACATTTTGCACATGTAGCCCAGAACTTAAAGTATAATAAATAAATAATAATAATAATTTCTCTAGACCTGAAAAGACATGAGAAAACCTTAAATGCACATTGCTAAGTGATATAAACTGATCTGTAAGGGCTACACACTGTATAATTTTAACTATATGACTTTTTGGAAGACGCAAAAGTATGAAGACAGTGAAATGATCAGTGGTTGCTAAAGGTTCCAGGTTGAGGGAGATGAAACTATCCTATATGATACTGGAATAGTGGGTACATGTCATTCTGTATTTGTTAAAACCCATAGAATATATGCACATAGTTTGCACTATTGTTTACTTCACACAAACAGTGAACCATATTGTAAACTATGGACTATAGTGGATAATAATGTATCAGTATTGACTTATCAATTGTATAACAAAATACGCCATCCTAACACAGAATGTTATTAATGGAGAACACTGCAGGGTGAAGGCAAGGTAAACAAAGGAGACACAGGAAAACTCTATATTTCCTACTTCATTTTTTTTGTGTACCTAAAACTGCTTTTAAAATGCAGTCCATTTTTTTTTTTAATGAATCCAATAACATTCACACTGTTTTCTTCATGGTTAATATACAGAGTTGAGAAGACTAACAATGTCATCATGTCCAGTTAATTATAATTTTAATTATAAATTCTGACCACATCTACAGCATTTGTTATTTAATCTTTAATTATTACTGTTTATAATAACATTTTGTAATATTATAGGATCCTACTCCTGCTTATTAATTTTGTTGTGTTAAATGTTATAATATTTACCAGTCTAAAGGCTATTTAAAAGTCTCTAGCATTTATTTTAAAAATATTTATCTGTAAGAAGGTTGTACTAGAGGGGAAAGGGTGATCTACCATTTCACTATTCAGTTTGCTAATTTAGTATTTCGTGATTTTACTACTTTTCTATTCATTGTTTTGTTTGATTGAATGTGCTCTAATTTCTCAACTACAGGAAATACATCAAGCTAACAAAGTCTTAAAAAAAAATCAATTTTTAATCAAAAATATGTGACTATCCCTTCATGAAAATGCAAAGTAAAGCAAAGTATTCCATTTTCTGTTCACTACCTCTAAAAAATAAAGGAAAAATCACTTTTCTGTTCTTTAACCTTACTTTTTACTTTACACTATCTTATCTTACCTTACCTCCCCTTCATTCCTCTTACCTTCTCTTCACTTTCTCACTGTTTGTTGTGTGGGATGTTGGCGATTAAGATCATTTGCTTGTCACTGACTCAACTGATTAACGTCATTTTTTAGAAAACTGAGTTTGGGAGGGGATCATCATGGCAGATGGGAGGCAGGACTAGATTGCGACTCTGGACAGAGCAGCTTACAGAAGCTCGCATTGTGAATTTTAGCTCCAGATCACTGCAAAAACAAACCAGCAATCCTGAGAGGACCCACAGACCCTGTGAAGGAAGTGGACTGCTCCCGCAGGACCTGGGAGACACCCTAAATACTCCACCCCCACCAGAACAGGTGCCGTTATCCACGGCTGAGAGATCCATAGACGGTTCACATCACAGGACTCTGTGCAGACAAACCCCAGTACCAGCCCGGAGCCAGGTAGACTCTCTGGGTGGCTAGACCCAGAAGAGAGACTACAATCACTGCAGTTTGGCTCACAGGATGCCATATCCATAAAAAAGGGAGACAGTACTTCATAGAGGGAACACCCCATGAGACAAAAGAATCTAAACAACAGCCTTCAGCCCTCGGCCTTCCCTCTGACAGGGCCTACACAAATGAGAAGGGACCATTAAACCAGCCCTGGTAATATGACAAAACAAGGCTCTTTGACAGCTCGGAAAAATCACACTAGTTCACTAGCAATGGAGCCAAACCAAGAAGAAATCCCTATTTAGATGCAAAGGAATTTAGGAGGTTAGTTATTAAGTTAATCAGGAAGGGACCAGAGAAAGGAGAAACCCAATGCAAGGACATCCAAAAAATGATACAAGAAGTGATGCGAGAAATATTCAAGGGACTAGGCAGCTTAAAGAAAAAACAAAGAGCATAAACTAACATTCTAAGGTCACACCTCAAGGAACTAGAGAAACAAGAACAAACCAAACCCAAACCCAGCAGAAGAAAGGAAATTACCAAGATCAGAACAGAACTAAATGAAATTGAAACAAAAATATACAAAAGATAAATAAAACAAAAAGCTGGTTTGTTGGAAAGATACATAAAATCGATAGATCATTAGCAAGATTAACCGAGAAAAGAAGAGAGAAAATACAAATAACTTCACTGAGAAATGAAACAGGAGATATCACAACTGACGTTGCTGAAATACTAAAGTTCATTCGAGGCTACTATGAATACCTTTAGGCACTAGGAAAACTAGAAGAGATGGATAATTTCCTTGAAAAATACAATCTTCATAGCGTAAGTCAAGAAGAATTAGATAACATGAACAGACAAATAATAAGCAGCGAGATTGAAATGGTAATTTAAAAATTACCAACACAAAAGTCTAAGGCCAGATGGATTCACAGCAGAATTCTAACAGACATTGAAAGAAGAATTGGTACCAATCATTTTGACACTATTCCACAGATAAAGAAGGAATCCTCCCTAACTCATTTTATGAGGCCAGCATCACCCTAATACCAAAATCAGGAAAGGACATAACCGA
This sequence comes from Papio anubis, assembly GCF_008728515.1. Taxonomy (NCBI): domain Eukaryota; kingdom Metazoa; phylum Chordata; class Mammalia; order Primates; family Cercopithecidae; genus Papio; species Papio anubis. The sequence goes on along the minus strand of NC_044980.1, from coordinate 20,717,354 downwards.
AAAGAAAACTACCAACTGATATCCTTGATGAACATTGATACTAAAATCCCTAAAATACTAGCTAACCAAATCTAACAACATATCAAAGAGCTACTCCAGGCCAGGTGCGGTGGCTCATGCCTGTAATCCCAGCACTTTGGGAGGCCGAGGTGGGCAGATCACAAGGTCAGGAGATCAAGACGTCCTGGCTAACACAGTGAAACCCTGTCTCTACTAAAAGTACAAAAAATTAACCAGGCGTGGTGGCGGACACCTGTAGTCCCATCTACTCAGGAGGCTGAGGCAGGAGAATGGTGTGAACCCGGGAGGCAGAGCTTACAGTGAGCAAAGATGACGCCACTGCACTCCAGCCTGGGTGACAGAGTGAAACTCTGTCTCAGAAAAAGAAAAAAGATACTCCACCACGATCAAGTGGGTTTCATACCAGGGATGCAGGGATGGTTTAACATATGGAAGTCTACAAATGTGATACACCACATAAATAGAATTCAAAACAAAAATCATATGATCATCTCAATAGATGCAGAAAAAGTATTCGACAAAATCCAGCATCCCTTTATGATTAAAATTCTCAGCAAAATCATCACACAAAGGACTTACCTTAATATAATAAAAGCTGTCTATGACAAACCCACAGCCAAAATAATACTGAATGGGGAACAGTTGAAAGCATTCTCTCTGAGAACTGGAACAAGACAAGGATGCCCATTCTCCCCACTCCTCTTCAACATAATACTGTAAGTCCTAGCTAGAGCAATCAGACAAGAAAAAGAAATAGAGGGCATCCAAATCGGTATAGAGGATGCCAAACTGTCACTGCTTGCTGATGATATGGTCGTTTATTTTGAAAACCCTATGGACTCCTCCAGAAGTCTCCTAGAACTCATAAAAGAATTCAGCAAAGTTTCTGGATACAAGATTAAGGTACACAAATCAGTAGCTCTTCTATACACCAACAACAACGAATCAGGGAATCAAAACAAGAACTCAACCTCTTTTACAGTAGCTGGAAAAAAAAAAAAAACTACAAAATGCTCTTGAAAGAAATCATAGACAACACAAATAAATGGAAACAAATCTCATGCTCATGAATGGGTAGAGTCGATATTGTGAAAATGGCCATACTGCCAAAGCAATCCATAAATTAAACACAATCCTCATCAAAATACCACAGTATTCTTCACAGAATTATTAAAAACAATTCTGTAATTCATATGGAACCAAAAAAGATCCTGCATAGCCAAAGCAAAACAAAGCACAAAGGACAGATCTGGAGGCATCACAATACCTGACTTCAAATCACCATACTGCTAAAAGCAATCTACAAGCAAATGCAATAAAACAAAGATGAATAGCTGGCACCTAATTAAACTAAAGACCATTTGCATGGCAAAAGGAACAGTCAGCAAAGTAAACAGACAACCCATAAAGTGGGGGAAAATATTCATAAATTCTACATCTGACACAGGACTAACATCCACAATCTACAATGAACTCAAACAAATCAGTAAGAGAAAACAAACAAGCAAAGAACAAACAATCCCATCAAAAAGTGGGCTAAGGAGGTGAATAGACAACTTTCAAAAGAAGATAAACAAATGGCCAACAAAAATGTGGAAAAATGACCAAAATCACTAATGATCAGGGAAATGCAATTCAAAACCACAATGTGATGCCACCTTACTCCTGCAAGAATGCAAATAATCAATGAATCAAGAAACAGTAGATGTTGGCATGGATACGGTGAACAGGGAACACTTCTACACTTCTGGTGGGCATGTAAATTAGTACAGCCACTATGGAAAACAGTGTGGAGATTCCTTAAATAACTAAAAATAGAACTACCATTTGATCCAGCAATCCCACTACTGGGTATCTACCCAGAAGAAAAGAAGGCGTTCTTCAAAAAATATACTTGCATACGCATGTTTAGAGTGGCACAATTCACAATAGCAAAATCGTGGAACCAAACCAAATGCCCATCACTCAACAAGCGAATAAAGACATATATAAATAATCATACATATGATGTACATATAGATATCCATCATATATATCATATAGGTATACACATTTTATATATAAGATGATGGAATACTATGCAGACATAAAAAGAAATGAATTAACAGCATTTTCAGTGACCTGGATGAGAATGGAGACTCTTACTCTAAGTGAAGTAACTATGGAATGGAAAACCAAACATGGTATGTCCTCACTGATATGTGGGAGCCAAGCTATGAGGACACAAAGGCATAAGAATGATACAATGGACTTTGGGGACTTGAGGGGATGAGTGGGAGGGGGGCGAGGGATAAAAGACTACAAATATGGTGCAGTGTATATGGCCCAGGTGATGGGTGCCCAAAAATCTCACAAATCACTGCTAAATAACTTACTCATGTAACCAAATACCACCTGTATCCCAATAACTTATGGAAAAATAAAAAAATATATATGGTAAAAAAAGAGTTTGAAAAACTCATGATTTTTGAGGCATAAAGAAGACCTTATGTTTGTGAAATAATTAAATATTACAAATGCTGTCAAGAATAACATTCTATACTTTACAAGGATTGTGTCAAAAATAGCAATTGCCTCTCTCTTTTAAAACTTGACATACGGGTCTGACTACTTTTCTAGGGAATCAGACCTCATAGGTGGATACAGTGGAGAATAGTGTAGCTTTATCAAGTGTGGATACATTTGTAAACCAAGGATCACTATGCTGTGTGTGTACTGTGTGATTGTTAGTAATTTTTTTTACTTAATTTGAACCTCTGTTTTCTCAACTAAATTTTTGCTAGTCTGTGTCTTTGCCATCAACTATCCAGTTTGCTGGTGCTAGCAAATCATTCGTTTCCACTGTTGGAAATTATTGGAATTCCAAGGCTGACTGTACACTTTGTAACCATTCTTGCTTTTTACCAACACTCTATTTCAATATTTCTTGAAATAGAAGTCACTATTGAGGATATTTAAATTTCACATGTGAGAGAAATAACAGTATAACAATACTAATTATAGAAAATATAGAAAACTGTAACTCCTCTAACTCATTGTTTTTATAGGAGAACAGGAAACATAAAAAAGCAAATAATTATCAACTTTGCATAACTTGTTGATATAATTACAAAATATATGATAACAAGTAAATAATGTTAACAATGTAAATAACACAGCTATCTGTATCTGTGCAATTGGCTAACCTGTGAAAGCTACTTAACAAAATGAGATACATAATTTTAAAAAATGAAAATATACCTGATGCTTGTGCCATTTTAAGTTAATTCTGTGATCTCAAAAGCAGTATTTTGAGGAATTCACATTTCCAAATAATGCAGTCTGAGAGTTTTATATAGGTCACATGTTTAAAGTCTTTGTAATATTCAAAGCAACTTTTTACATAAAATGTTTTACATTTTAAGACAACAGTTTACAAATACATTGTTTTTATGGAAAGATAAAAGATAAGAAGTTTAAAAATGCAAATATATATTGAGCAGAATAATTAAAAATGATTAGTGAAGACACAGTTATTTTTGTTTAAATTGTGAATATAATTATTTGCATTAAAATGCATAAGTATATCCCAAATATTGTGTGAGATATACTAAACAATTATGTGTTACATAGTATGTTGAAAAATACTGGACAATGTATATTTTTATGTGCTAATTCTGGCAACCCTAACTTGAATAGCAATTTATGTAACCTAAATACATATCTGGTTGATGCTGAAAATCTACTGCAACATTCTAGTATTGAAACAATTATTATAGATTCTGTCAATGACTTTTGCTTTGCTACAACTGTAAAGCTAATGAAATTATTTCAATTGTTAAATTGATCATTGTTTCTATGCCAACTAATCTCTATTGCTTATGGAATACACCATTTGCACTTACCTTACAATAAAAAAAAGTTACTGATATTAAATTTGGATTATGAAATGCCCACATTACATTTTTCAAGGGCTTCAAGTATTTTGAAAAATAGACCTCAAAGACATTATATAAGGATGTTCAAGTTTAAGCAGAATAACTCCACCCAATATTACAAGAATGGAAGACATTGTAGAAAGTAAATAGTTTAATGATGTGGAATTTTAGAAATGTGCTGTTTAAAAGTACAATCATGAAATAAGCATGTGATTAAGTACAAACTTTAAGACTGATTAACCTAATGAAAATAAAAGAAACTAAATCTGACATTCTACATGATGTTTCTGGTAAACCAAATAATTTCCTGTCTTTTGCAATAAATTGTAACTAGAGCATAATACATTTACAGGCTAACCTCAAATATTTGTAATTAAATCTTATTCTATCAAAATCATTAGAGATCAGATTAGATGATGTATCTGGTACAATTCATGTCAATGGTAAATTATAACACTTGATCAGTTTTTCCATTACCATTGTCAAAGATATAGCACAACAATTGCACACATGCAAACTCCCACACATTTTTATATAGTGTAAATTGCAAATTACATTACAATACATAATGAAATGCCTTATTTATTCAGTGGCTATAGCCATCTATGGACCATCCACTCAAAAATGTACTTATTCTATTACAAGGTCCTATAGAGTTAGGACAATTTATTTTTAATTGCTAAATTTGCCTTGTGGATGAATGTATTTAGTAAGTATTTTAAAACAAGAGAAGTGAAACATTTATTCAGTATTTCAGGGGAGTATGTTGATATTCAAAGAAACTGCTTTTGTAAAATTAAGAGCCAAGAGAGGCAAAAGTCCAACATGCTAAACATCGTAGTAACTTAAGGGCACAGTATCATGGAAGCCAGAAAAAGTGCAGTTAACCCAGTGTGAGGAGAGTGGGAAGAGTCAGGAACTGCTTCCTGTCAGAGGGGACACGTGAAGTCAGAGTAAACGATGTATTAGAGTTAGCCTAGCGTAAGATATAAGGAAATTGCTCTGAAGAATAACACTGTAACCAAACTGATAAAGTTTCCTGCTTCATTGAGAAGATTAGGGTTGTTTTAGGTTATGTTACAGAACGTTATTGAAGGATTCTTTGGTTTGTAAAATGCAATATGATATCCCTTAAGTATTTTTATTGAAATATATATATATAATAAAGTCTAATGGAAAATCAAATAACAAGCTATTTGTGAATGAATGAAGATGTGTGTGTTGGGGGGAGATAGAGACATGTTCAGGATATATAATTGTAAAGATGTTATTTGAAATCTGTAGATTATTAGAGAATATAAAAATCAACTAGGATAAGTCAGCAAATGGCTTGAGACCTGGAAATTAGAGACCATCAATGTTTGATAAAAATGAATATTGTTTAGGATCATGTATAAAATATGTCTTCAAGATATTAGTTTTTTGACAATAAGAATTAACAACAAACTTTTAAAAATATTATTATTAAATTCCTATATATATTTTAGCAAAAATTGATACTTAAGGTCTGAGATTGAATGAAAACCCTTTATGTGAAAAGAGACAACAGTTTGTTAATATATTATTAAATTATTTTTATTTCAATAGTTTTTGAGGAAACAGGTGGTATTTGGTTACATGAAAACGTTCTGGCCAGGTGTGGTGGCTCAAGCCTGTAATCCCAACACTTTGGGAGGCCGAGGCGGGCGGATCACGAGGTCAGCAGACCGAGACCTTCCTGGCTAACATGGTGAAACCCCGTCTCTGTTAAAAACTCACAAAAAAATTAGCCGGGCATGGTGGTGGGCATCTGTAGTCCCAGCTACCCGGGAGGTTGAGGCAGGAGAATGGCGTGAACCCAGGAGGCAGAGCTTGCAGTGAGCCAACATCATGCCACTGCACTCCAGCCTGGACGACAGAGTGAGACTCCGACTCAAAAAAAAAAAAAAAAATGTTCTTTAGTGGTCATTTCTGGGGTTTTGGTGCACTCATCACCTGAGCAGTGTAGACTGCACACATTGTGTAGACTTTTTTTTTTTTTTTTTTCTTGAGACAGAGTCTCGCTGTGTTGCCCAGGCTGGAATACAGTGGCGTGATCTCGGTTCACTGCAACCTTTGCCTCCCAGATCAAGGTTTCTCCTGCCTCAGCATCTTAAGTAACTGGGACTACAGGCACCTGCCACCACACCTGGCTAATTTTTGTATTTATAGTGGACATGGGATTTCACTATGTTGGCCAGGCTGGTCTTGAACTCCTGACCTCATGATCCGCCCTCATTGACCTCCCAATGTGCTGGGATTACAGTTGTGAGCCACCACACCCAGCCTAATGTGTAGTTTTTTATCCCTCATCTACCCTCCTGCCCTTTCCCACCAAGTCCCCAAAGTCTTAGGTATTTGCATCCTCATACCTTAGTTCCCACTTATAAGTTAGAACATGAAATGTTTGTTTATCCATTCCTGAGTTACTTCATTTAGGATAATGATCTCCAACTCCATCCAGGTTGCTGTGAATGCCATAATTTCATTCCTTTTTATGACTGAGTAGTATATCATGGTATGTAAGTCTATATATGATATATATATACACATATATATCATATATGGACCATGAAGTCCAGGCTGAGGTGGTCTCAGATGGAGATGAGAAACCTGTTGGAACCTGGAGTAAAGGTCACTCTTGCTATGCAAAGAGACCTGCAGAACTTTGCCCCTGCTCCTCTGCTGTGGAACTTTGAATTTGATAGAGAACATTTAGAGTATATCTGGCAGAAGAAATTTTTAAGTGTCAAAATGTTCAAGAGGAAGCAGAGCATAAAATTTGGAATATTTCCAGCCCAAAAATGTGACAGAAAAAGAAAATTTCTGTGGAGAAATTCAAGCCAGCTGCAGAAATTTGTATAAATAATGAGAAGCCAAATGTTAATCACCAATATAATGGGGAATATGTCTCCAGAGCATGTCAGAGACCTTCATGGCTTCTGCTCCCATCACAGGCTCAGAGGAGGTAAAAATAATTTCCTGGGTGGGACCAAGGGCTCCCCCACTCTGTGCAGACTCAGGACATGGTGCTCTGCCTCCCAGCTGCTCCAGCCATGGCTTAGAGAGGCCAGCATAGAGCTCAACCCATTGCTTCAGAGGGTGCAAGCCCCAAGCCTTGGCAGCTTCCATGTGGGATTGGACCTGAGGGTGTGTGGAAGTAAAGAACTGAGGTTTGGGAATCTCTGCCTGGATTTCAGAGGATGTACGGAAAGTCTGGTATGTCCAAGCAGAAGTTTGCTGCCCACTTGGAGAACTTCTGGTAAGGCAGTGCCCTACCAGAAGGGAAATGGTGGGTTAAAGTCCACACACAGAATCTCCACTGGGGCACTGACTAGTGGTGCTGAAGGAAGAGGGCCACCACACTTCAGACCCCAGAATGATAGATAGACTCACAGCTTGCACTGTGTGCCTGAAAAAGCCACAGACACTAAACACCAGCCTGTGAAAGCAGCCTGGGGAGCTCCAAAGCCACAGGGTTGGACCTGCCCCAGGCCATGGGAACCCATCTCTTGCGTCAAAGAGCCCTGGATGTGAGACATGGAGTCAAAGGAGATCATTTTAAAACTGTAAGATTTAATGACTGTCCTATTGAATTTTGGACTCGCATCAGGTCTGTAGGGCCACGTTTTGGCCAATTTGTCCCATTTGGATTGGGTGTATTTACCCAATGCCTTTACCTCCATTGTATCTAGAAAGCAACTAACTTGCTTTTGGTTTTACAGCCTTATAGGTGGAAGGGACTTTCCCTGTCTCAGAAAACACTATGGACTTGGACTTTTGGGTTAATGCTGAACTAAGTTAAGACTTTGGGGAATTGTTGAGAAGGGCGTGATTGTGTTTTGAAAAGTGAGAACATGAGATTTGGAAGGGACCAGGGAAGAATAATATGGTTTGGCTCTTTTCCCACCCAAATTTAATCTTGATTTGCAGTTCCCATAATTCCCACCTGTCAGGAGAAACAGTGGGAGGTAATTTAATCATGGGGGTGGTTACTCTCATACTGTTCTCATGATAGTGAGTGAGTTCTCATAAGAGCTGGTGATGTTATAAGGGGCTTTCCCCACTTTTGCTCAGCACTTCTCTCTTCTGCTGCCATGTGAAGAAGGATGTGTGTGCTTCCCCTTCCACCATAATTGCAAGTTTTCTTAGGCCTCCCTAGTCATGCTGAACTGACAGTCAATTAAACCTCTTTCGATTGTAAATTACCCAGTCCAGTCTCTGGTATATCTTTATTAGCAGCATGAGAATGGATTAATACAATAATCATATCATCAGTGAACGGTAACAGTGTGACTTTCTCTTTACCAATTTGGATGCCCTCTATTTCTTTCTTTTGTTTGATAGCTCTTGTTAGGACTTCAGGTACTATGTTGAATGCAAGTGGTGAACGTGGGCATCCTTGTCTTGTTCCAGTTCTCAAGGGAAATGCTTTCAACTTTTCCCTTTTCAGTATAATGTTGGTTGTGGGTTTCTGCATCCTTGGTATGAAACCCCTCTTTATGATGCTGGATTATTTTCTTGATATTGTAGTAATCCATTTTCACACTGCTGATAAAGACATACTTGAGACTGGGAAATACATAAAGAAAAAGTGGTTTGATGAATTCACAGTTCCACGTGGCTGGGGGAACTCACAAGCACGGCAGAAGGCGAAAGTCAAGTCTTACATGGTGGCAGGCAGGACAGAATGAGAGCCAAATGAAAGGGTAGGCCCCTTGTAAAATCATCAGATCTCATGAGACTTATTCACTACCGTAAGAACAGTATGAGGAAAACCACTCCCATGATTCAATCATCTCCCACTGAGTCCCGCCCACAACATGTGGAAATTGTGGAAGCTACAATTCAAGATGACATTTGGGTGGGGACACAGCCAAACTCTATTGGAGATACTGTTAGATTTGGTTATCTAGTATTTTGTTGTGGATTTTTGCATCTATATTCATCAGGGATATTAGTCTATAGTTTTCTTTTTTTGTTAGGTTCTTTTCTGATTTTACTATTAGGGTGATGCTGGCTTCAAATAATAACTTAGGGAGGACTCCTTTCTCTATCTTTTTTAATAGTGTCTATAGGATTGGTACCAATTCTTCTTTGAATGTCGGATAAAATTCAGCTGCAAATCCATCTTGTTCTGGACTTTTTTTGTTGTTGTTCATTTTTAAAAATTACCGTTTAAATTCTGCTGCTTGTTATTGGTCTGTTCAGAGTTTCAATTTCTTCCTGGTTTAATATAGGAGGGTTGTATATTTCCAGGAAAATATCCATCTCCTTTAGGTTTTCTAGTTTGTATGCATAAAGGTATTCATAGTAACCCTGAATGCTCTTTTGTATCTTTTCTGTGGTATCTGTTATAATATCTCTCATTTCATTTGTAATCTTTTTTTCTTGGTTAATCTTACAAATAGTGTATCAATTTTGTTTATCTTTTCAAAGAACAAGCTTTCTGTTTTATTCATTTTTTGTATTGTTTATTTCAATGTTCTTTACTTCTGCTCTAATCTTCGTTATTTCTTTTCTTCTGCTGGGGTTGGGTGTGGTTTGTTCTTGTTTCTCTAGTTTCTTGAGGTGTGACCTTAGATTGTCTATTTGTGCTCTTTCAGACTTTTTGATGTAGGAATTTAATGATAGGGATTTTCCTCTTACATCTCTTTTGCTGTCTCCCATATGTTTGGATACGTTGTATCACTATTATAGTTCAGTTCAAATAACTTTTTAATTTTCTATGTTGATTTCATTGTTGATCCAACAATTATTCAGGAGCAGATTATTTAATTCCATGTATTTGCATGGTCTTGAGGGTTCCTTTTGGAGTTGATTTCTGATTTTATTCCACTGTGGTCTGAAATAGTACTTGATATAATTTTGATTTGCTTAAATTTCTTGAGACTTGTTTGGTAGTCTATCATATGGTTTATCTTGGAGAATGTTCTGCATGCTGAGTGGAGTTATATTCTGAAGTTACTGGGTAGAATGTTCCATAAATTTATGCTAAGTCTGTTTGTTCTAGAGTATAGTTTAACTATATTGTTTCTTTGTTGACTTTCTTGATGACCTGTTTAGTGCTGTCAGTAGAGTACTGAAGTCTGCCACTATGATTGTGTTGCTGTCTATCTCATTTCTTAGGTCTAGTAGTAATTGTTTTATAAATTTGGGAGCTCCAGTGTTTGATGCATATATATTTAGAATTGTGATGTTTTCCTGTTGGACTAGTCCTTTTATCACTATGTAATGTCCCTCTTTGTCTTTTGTAACTATTGTTGCTTTAAAGTCTGATTTGTCTGATATAAGAATAGCTACTCCTGCTCACATTTGGTGTCTGTTTACATGGAATATCTTTTCCCACCCCATTTGCCTTGAGTTTATGTGAATCCATATGTGTTAAGAGAGTCTCTTGAAGACAGCCTATACTCGATTGGTGAATTCTTATCCTTCTGTCATTCTGCATCTTTGAAGTGGAGCATTTAGGCCATTTACACTCAACATTAGTATTGAGATTTGAGATACTGTTTTATTCTATTCGTTGTGCTAGTTGTTGCCTGAATACCTTGTGATTGTTGATTTTTTTCATTGCTTTATTGTTTTATAGGTCCTGTGAGATTTATGCTTTAAGGAGTTTCTTTTTAAGGATTTGTTTCAAGATTTAGAACTCATTTTAGCAGTTCTTGTAGTGCTGGCTTGGTAATAAAAAATTGTCTCAGCATTTGTTTGTCTTAAAAAAAGACTATCTTTTCTTCATTTATAAAGCTTTCACTGGATACAAAATTCTTGGCTAATTGTTTTGTTTAAGAGGCTAAGATAGGACCCAATCACTTCTATTCTGTAGGGTTTCTGCTGAGAAAACTACTGTTAATCTTATAGGTTTTGCTTTATAGGTTACCTGTTGCTTTTGCCTCACAGTTCTTAAGAGTCTTTCCTTTGTTTTGATTTTGTTTTACTCGATAACTATGTACCTAGGCAATTATCTTTTTGCAATCAATTTCCTAGGTGTTCTTTGAGCTTCTTGTATCTGGATGTCTAGATTTCTAGCAAGGCCAGGGAAGTTTTCCTCGAATATTCCCTCAAATATGTTTTCCAAATTTTTAGATTTCTCTTCTTCTTCAGAACACCAAGTATCCTTAAGTTTGGTTGGTTAACAGAATCCCAAACTTCTTGGAGGCCACCCAGGAGGTGGCACTTTCAAGGGAGCTCCAGTTATGGTAGTACAGAGAGAATACAAGCTTTCTCTAAGGTCACGTGGATAATTATTTGAGTTTCTCAGGTGGTGGGCAGGACCATAGAGCTCTCAAGGATACACCAAGTATCCTTAAGTTTGGTTGGTTAACAGAATCCCAAACTTCTTGGAGGCTTTGTTCATTTCTTCAAAGTTTTTTTTCTTTGTCTTTATCAGATTGAGTTAACTCAAAAGCCCTTTCTTTGGGCACTGAAGTTCTTTATTGTACTTGTTTAATTCCATTGCTGAGACTTCCCAATGCATTTTGCATTTCTCTAAGTGTGTCCTTCCTTTCCAGGAGTTGTGATTGTTTTGTATTTATGCTATTTCACAAGATTTTCCATTCCTATCTTTTATTTTATTTTATTTCTCTAAGTTGGACTATGTCTTTCTCTGGTGGCTTCTTGATTAACTTAATAATTAACCTTCTCAATGCTTTTTTTCTGGAAATGGAGAGATTTCTTCTTGGTTTAGATCCATTGGTGGTGAGCTGGTGTGATCTTTTGGGGGTGTTAAAGAATCTTGTTTTGTCGTATTACCAGAATTGTTTTTCTGGTTCCTTCTCATTTGGATAGTCTATTCAGAGGGAAGATCTGGGGCTCACTGGCTGCTGATCAGATCCCTTTGTCCAATGATGTGCTCCCTTGATGTGGGACTATTTCCCTTCCCCTGGTGATGGGGCTTCCTGAGAGTCAAACTGCAGAGATTGTTATTCCTCCTCTGTGTCTACTTACTCAGCAGAGCTACTGGGCTCCAGGCTGGTACTAGGGGAGTGTCCACAAAGAGTCCTGTGATGTGATTCATCTTTAGGTCTCTCAGCCATGGATAACAGTACCTGTTCTGGTAGATGTAGCAGGAGTGTGAAGTGGACACTGTGATGGAACTTGGTTGCAGTTTTGTTTAGAGCACTAGTTTTCTGTCAGTTGGCCTCCAGCCAGGAGGTGGCACTTTCAAGGGAGCTCCAGTTATGGTAGTAAAGAGAGAATACAAGCTTTCCCTAAGCTCACGTGGGTAGTTATTTGGGTTTCTCAGGTGGTGGGCAGGACCATAGAGCTCTCAAGTTATTATCACCTTTGTCTTTGGTTACCAGAATGGGTACAGAAAGACCATAAGTTGGTGGCAGGCTTAAGTGTATCTGAGCTCAGAATCTCCTTTGGTGGGGCTTACTGCAGTCACTGTGGAGTATGGAGGAGTGGTTCTCAGGCCAATGAGGTTATGTTCACAGGGGGATTATAGCTGCCTCTGCTGATTCATACAGGTCAGCAGAGAAGTGGGGGAAAGCCAATAGTGACAAGCCTCATCCAACTCCCATGCAGCCTGAAAAGAAAAGTCACACTCCCACTGTTCCCTCACAACAGCACTGAGTTTATTTGCAGGTAACCAGTGAGCAGGGCTGAGAACTTGTTCCAGGTTACAAGCCTCCCCTGAGAAAGCAAGCAGGGCTTTCAGGTTTCTTGTCTCCCTGACTGCCATAGCTTTTGTGTTGGTATTTGCACTCCTGCTTTGCCCCCTTCCCCATATTCTGTTTGGGAAACTTCATGTTCAGTCAAAATTGTTACAAAGTTCGGCTTGAAGTTTTCTTCTCCCTGTGGTCTTTCTCCAATTCTACTGGCAACCCTCCCCAAGGACCCCTGTGAGACAGTCAGAAATGACTTCCCTGGGGAACAAATGCCCATAGGGCTCTTCTTGCTGTTTCCACTACCCCTATATTTCAACAGTATCTTTAAATTCTTCTCAGCTCCAGTAAGGACTATTCCTTCTCCCATGATCTGGACCTTCAGGTTCCCCAGTGAGAATGTGTATTTGGAGGTGGATGTTCCCCCTCGCACTTTGGGCACTCACAGCTTTTCAGCTATCTCACAGAGTCTGCAGACACAAGTGGCTTCCTTCAAAGGGTCTGTGGATTCTCTTTGCTTTCCCGGTATGTTTCTGCATTATTTCTTGGAACAGAAGTTCATGATGTGAGTCTCCACACACTGCTCTGTTTGTTCCAGTGGGAGTTGCAAGTTAGTCTTGCCCTGTATCTGCCATTTTCCCTGATTATCTCTGATTAATATTAGTCTATGGAGTCAAATGTAATTAAATGAATCAAAATAAATATAAATTTACATTCTTTCAATATGAGTGTTACCTGATACTCTCAATTAAAAATCATTTCTCTAAATATTAGCTTCCAGTGGAGGGCTATCAGGAGAACAGTTTGTTTATAACTCCATAACATCTGTGGCAGGCATATGAAGGATTTTTTGAGATTGATTTAACTGTAATGGCAGTATGATCTGCTTTTCTATCAAAGTTTATTGAGCATCCAAAGAATAGTAAGACATACCCTAAGTGCATCGAATAAGCATGCCAAGCCAGCAACACTTCATACTTCAAACATTGAGAAGAAGAGGGGAGTAAATTTTTGCAAACATCTTGTAATTTCATCTTGTTAATAATAAATTCAAATAAAAATTGTGTTTATCCATGACATGTTAAAATATCTTTACTCAGTTAAATTCATCACAGTTTTTAAAATGGTTTAATTTCACATATGATTATAACATAATACCTGTAAGTTGATCTAGAAATCCATTGCTTTAACCTCAAAATGTTTAGGAATTTTCAAAACTCCTTTTCACATTGAATTATCTTTGGAATTCAAAGATTATATATGTTAACTCTTCAATGGAATCTTTTCACTTTGGAGACTCACATATGTTAATTGTGTTCTTATTAATTTGCACCCAAGTGACACTATTTAGCAATGTAATTTATATAATTTAATATGCTGTATTAGATGCTGCTACAAACCCTTAGTGAAGGGAGGCAACATTCACTACTGAATATGTCATAAATATGCTGCACTAAAAATATAACAGAGCCACCCTAATCTGCTGAAATCACTGCTCAAACTCTGCATATTAAGTTAGCTCAATATTTGCAGTGAATATAAAATAAAAGGAAGCTTTAAATAAAATCAGTTTAGTGCATCTGAATGGGGAGATTAACCTCAGGAAATGATCCTGTTAGGTATTAGACACCCAAAGCAGTATTTCATTATAATGACTCCAGTAGGTAACTGTTTCATAAAATGCCCACCCATCTAGATTTGAATAATTTAATTTTATTGCTCTAATATTGGGAATTATAGCTTGGATCCTCCACAAAGTAAACCCTGAGGCTGAGGCCTTTTGAGTTAATAATTTATTAAGGAAGCAGATCTTAGTTTACAGGTGTGAGAAATAAGAATAGTGGGTCAAGAGAAGGGTAGAGAAAATGTGAGGATATAATAATGAAATTAAGTGTGGCTAGTAGATCTCATAGATGTATGTCAAGACTACTTAGAAGAAAAGCAGTCTTCCAGTAGTAGGGAGAAGAAAGAGTTTAAATAGGGGAAACTTGATGAGAAAGGCATGCAAAAATTGTGCATAGTACAATGTCTGTCTTGCTCTGGTGGCTATCTTGGGTCCCTGTCCACCTGGATCTTGGACTTGCACCACCTCAACAATGGCTGGGTTGTTGATTAGCCACCTTGAAGTAATCTCTGAAATGTTTCAGGTGGGTCTCAGAGTTGGTCTGTCCGTCTCAAGATTAGCCCCTGGAGCCTCTAGGAATACACATAATTTGATAGTAGGGTTCAGTTAGATAAACTTGAAGGAAGTATATATATATGGTGAGAAAGGGAGGAACGGGCAGTCTATTTTAAGGCTAAGGAAAAAGGCTTCTTCAGTTTGCCTCAAGGTTATATCTTGAAACCCGAGAGAAAAAAAAAAGTTTAAAATGCATTTAGAAGTTAAGCTGTCTGGTTACAATTTGAGGGGAGCTATGCCCTTCTTCCTACCTGAAAATAGCTCCCCAACCAGCTCAAAATTACCATGATAATATTCTATCAGTTAACCACCCAGAGTCTGTAATTGAAAAAGTACAGACACCGTATGCTGTATGAAGGTGCACTCACATAGCACCTTAATTAAGGTGAAGGATTTGGTAGATAGACATGAAGAAAATTATAGGCACACATTGAGTCCTTAGGAAACAGTCACGCATGGCTCCCCAGGCTGCTTCCTCAACCCTATAGGACACACTTCATCTTTGGACTAGAGACCATCAAAACTTGTATGAAGAATCTTGTTTTCAGGATAACCTGAGCAAAATTTCTAGGGAGATTTTTCTTGGTTTGTTTGATGTCTCATGTTATTTTATTTTTATTCGTTTTATTTGTAAAATTTTATCTTTTTAAATTCACAGATAATTATTGTACATATTCATGGGATACATAGTGATATTTTGATACATATAATGCATAATTATTACATCAGGATAATAAACATATTCATAATCTCACATGTTTATCATTTCTTTGTACTGGGAATGTTTAACATTCTTCTTCTAGCTATTTGAAGCTATGTATTTTTCTTGATTATTTTTTATAACTTGTAGGCAAGTCACTCTGTGTAACTGCTTAAACATGGTGTAATCCATCAACTTAAACCATGTAAACATGCTAATAACAGAGAAATATAGAACTTTGCAGTATGTTATGTATCAAGTCTATCTTTTCCTTTTTTTGGGTCAAGAGTCAGCCAGACTTTAAAATTCAAGGTCTCCCCATATATAAGCATACTGCTGTTTCAGTTCAGATATATGATAACTCTATCTTACATATATATACATATATGTGTGTATACACATATCGAAGGCCCTATTAAGACACATATTCTTCAAGAGTATCACATAGTAGAGAAGCAGATATATCTTTTATATTTTTTCATTTGGGAAATAAAATAAGAGCCAAAGCAACATCAGCCTGTGTGGAGGAAGATAAAATATAAAGGGACAGGGAAGCATGGTAAGTACGAGATGTTGTGAATATGCAAAGCTACCTGGAAGTGTGCTTTAGTCATTTAGCATTTTCCTCAAGGCATTTCCACTTATTTTGTTAGCACACAGTGGTTGCCCAATAAATATTTATTGAATGACTAAATAACTGTTTTCTGCATAAGCTAGTTATACAAATCAATGATTAAATTCCCCCTTACAGAATCCCCATGGAAAAAACAAGCAAACAAAAAAGTAAAAATTAAGAAAAAGTTGTACTACTGAAAAATAAGTAACAGTGTCATTAACATGCTGCATACTTTTTAGAATTTGTAATAAATAGTAGAGATAAAACTGAATTGAGAGATGACAGTAAAGAAATTCTGTATGGAAATGATGACTGGGAAGAGAATCATTTCTCTTCTTTCTGTTGTTATGGTGTCTCACGTTTATAGGTTTGCATGTTACACCATCCTTGCATCCCTGGGATAAATCCCACTGAATCATACTGAGTGATCCTTTCAGTGTGCAGTTGAATTCTGTTTGGAATTATTTTGTTGAGGATTTTTGTATCTGTGTTTATCAGGGATTTTTTTTTTTTTTCTTTTTTCATAATGTCCTTGTCTGGCTTTGTTATCAGAATAATACTGGCCTCATAAAAAGTTCGAACATACTGAGTAGGCAATTTTGGCTTTAACAAGTGGGATGGTGAGGAAAAAATATGAGGTCTAAAATCAGAGAAAGGCCAGGTTGAAAAATTGTCTATTCTTCAAGGTCTCCATTTAACTATCTCTCTTTGTGAAGTCCCTATTTGAGTCTTTGGCCCAGATACAGGCTTAGCCTTCATTTTATTATTGACTTTAGATATTTGTTATAAATTCTTGATACACATTCTATGTTGGTATTTGAAGTAATCTAGTTCTATTCCTCTGTATATTCTGAAAATCTAAGTTCTCATTTATAATACAGTCTAATTAATCATGTTTCTCTGTAGTTAGTGTTTGTGTCTCATTATAAAATATTTTCCTACCAAAGTCACATATGTATTCTCCCATACTATTTCTAAATCTTATTTATTTTGCTTTCAGTATACTTGGAGTCATTTATGTGTGTATTTATGTGTATGAATTAGATAAGGTAAATTTCGTTTCCTTGTTTTTTCTCCCTATACCTAGCTAGCTGTCAAAATATGACTTATTTACACAAAGCATAATTTTCCCTGCTTTGAAATGCCATCCTTGTGATTGATTTATATATGGGTGCATTATGGGTATATCCATTTCTGGACTCATTATTTCATTATAGTGGTGTATTTGATTCTCTGTGAATCAATATCAAATTTTTCTAATTTTTGTAACATTAAAATGAGTCTTGATATCTGGTAAAGCAAGTCTTTTCTTCTTTTCCATTTCCTTGGGTTGTATAGTCTCTGCTTTCTTTTGTATCTCCACAAAACACACCCTTATATGTGGACACAATGTGTATATGCATTTTGTATGTAAGTGTATATTTTTATTTTGTTATTGTTGAGCCCTACAAAATAAATTTATAAAATGAAGAGAAAACAAATTAGGCTAAAATCCACTACACTCCTATCTGAAATAAGATAGTTCTAAACAAAAAAATAGTTAAATAATCCCAGAAGACTCAGTATACACTTAGAAAATACTAATTATTAAATAAATACAGGAAACAAAATTAAGAACAAATTAATAATAAATAAAATGAGTTATTTTTAAAAGCATAATATTTAAAAAATTTGCTCCAATAAAAAAGAGAAATCTGAAGCATAACATAAAAATGTAGACTGCAGCTGGTTGTAGTGGCACATGCCTGTAATCCCAGCACTTTTGGAGCCTGAGGTGCGTGGATTGCCTGAGCTCAGGAGTTCAAGACCAACCTTGGAAAGACGGTGAAACTCCATCTCTACCAAAAATACAAAACATTAGCTGGACATGGTGACATGTACCTATGGTCCCAGCTACTCAGGAAGATTGAAGCTCACTTTACCCTCAGAGGCGGAGGTTACAGTGAGCCAAGATTGCTCCACTGCACTCCAGCCTGAGTGACAGAGTGAGATTCGGTATCAAAAAAAAAAAAAAAAAAAAAGGAGATTGCCAACATAAACACAATTGTGTAGATTTTAAGTCTAATAAAGAATAGTAATATTTTATATAAAAGTTTTTAAAGTATAGATAAAATGAAAAATCATTTAGGAAAATGTACATTTTCTTAGGCAATGAAGGCAAGCCATTATCCATGGGAAAAATTTTGAAACTGAAATAGTAACCTCAGAAGTATCATCAGGACCTAAGACTGCTAGAGTCTAGAGCTGAAATCTTTACATATATAAAATCATATGTATTAGTCAGGGATCTTTAGAGGGACAGAACTAATAGGATGGATATATATATACACACACACATATATATATGAGGAGCAAGGAGAGCCAGTTCAGGTCCCAAAACTGAAGAACTTGGAGTCTGAGATTCAAGGGCATGAAGCATCCAGCACAGAAGAAAGATGAAGGCCAGAAGACTCCGCAAGTCAGATGCTTCCACCTTCCGCTGTCTACTTTATTCTAGCCCCACTGGCACCTGAGTACGTGGTGCCCATCCAGATTAAGGGTGGGTCTGCCTTTCCCAGCCCACTGACTCAAATGTTAATCTCCTTTGGTAACACCCTCACAGACACACCCAGGATCCCTTTGAATCCTTCAGTCCAATCAAGCTGACACTCAGTATTAACCATCACATCATATTATTATGCACAATTACAGAGAACAGACAAAAAATTGAAACGTTTTTCATTTTATTTAATAATCTTGATTCAAGTTACTCAAGATTTAATAATCTTGAATTAAATCTTATTAAATCTTGAATAACTACATGATCCAAGGTCAATCAAATTAATGCAACAAATGATGTCAGCTTAATATTCATTAGAAACATATGTGTAACAGTTCAAAATAAAAATTATATTATTTAAAATGTTTTTGTTTATTCAAAAAATGTTGAAACGTGATCAGTTTTTCTTTTTTGAGGTAATACAGGATACATTAAACACTGGAGAATCTCTTACGATGATGCATCATAACATCGCAAAAACCCTATGATGAAAGTTTTGAAAGGATGGTGCAATGGATAATATTTGTAGAAAAACAGAAATGATCAAAAACCAGAAATGAAGGCTGGGTTTATTCAGGCAGGCAGGACATAAGACCAAACTTGAAGTAAGTCCTCAGTATATGCCTGTGCAATTTGTGATTACTTGAATGAGTAGAAGGAGAGACGAAGGGTCGATGACGAGCAGCATCACTTGCATAATGTAAAACATTTCTTTTAAATTAACAATCTTCAAATAAAAGTATTTTGAATATTATTTTTCTCATTTTACAATATATTTCACTTAATTCAAGACCTCAGCTTTCATTATGTATACCTTTATGATGTAAACTTTTATTATTACATAGAAAGTGTGATATAATAATTTAATTCATATAAATTAGAATTCATATAGACTATAGAATTTTCATATAAAGTGGTAATTCTATTCCATATAATAGAATTCATATAGATTCTAATTATGAGAAAAAACTCTTATGACATGTTTTCTGTTTCCTTTATATTTCTTTGCTAACATTTAAGAATGAGATTATAATTTTGTGGTATCCAACTTATACTAACTTTAAAAACACATAATTTATTCTAATGCATATATTTGTATTCAAAAATATTTTCCAGGCATTTATTTTATTTTGGTTCATGATACAATGATATATCATCAATCATTAAAAAATCCCCAAGAGTAATCCAATATGAATAAATGTCCTATACAATATGAATAAATGTCCTATAAATTTTGATGCTGTGGTAAGTCATATTTTATGAAATTCTATTGTATTTTACTGCTTACTACTGCTATACATGAATACATCATTACAAACTAATTGCAAACATGTGAGAAGATGTATATTTAAAAGACTCAATCCTAAAGTTAGTCTTCTTAAAAGACAAACACTACAGTTAATTTGTTGCATCTCCAGGGGCAACGAATATTTGGGTTAAAAATGTTCCTCTCTTTAGGATATTAGATATCAGTCTACACTACTTTTATTATGCTATTCTTTATTCCACTCACATTCACTGAAGTATTTGTAATTGTAATTTTTTTTTTTTGACAGAGTCTCAGTCTGTCACCCAGGCTGGAATGCAGTGGTGAGAGCTCAGCTTACTGCAACTTCTGCCTCCTGGGTTCAAGCAATTCTCCTGCCTCAGCCTGTAGGGGAAACCAGCCCCTCACCACCCAGCAGGTACCCCAACTCCAACAGAGACAAAGGAGGTAGAAAGAGACAGAATAAGCATTTAAAAAGTGGGTCCAGGTGACCGGAGCTTCGGAGGCTTGCTCATGGCCCATAGTTCTCAGAATCTGCCCAATTTATTGGTTTACAAGCTCTTTGTTCTTAGGCCAGATGGGAGGGGGAGGAAGGGATGAGGAAAAGGATTAATCAGTGAAGGAGAACTCCTGATCATTTGACAAGATGTATAGCAGTGGCAGTTTCTGTGAATTTCCTTGAGCAAAGGCGTGTGTCTAAACTACTTAAGATCTTTAACTTATGAGGACTGAAATGGATGGGAGTGGGTTTCATGAGGAGCCAAGATGTTTGATTATACTCCACTGCTTCAAGGGAGTGTTAGTTATCTCCCTGAGCAATCTGTGGAATGCTGCTGAGCAGTTACCCTCTCCGGGCATAAAGACATGAAGGCAATAAAGAGACTTTTCTCCTCAGAGGCCACTCATGGCTTCCCATGGGTGTCTCACACAGGGGAGACCAACTCAACTGGCACCCCAGAAACTCTCTTTACCACATGTACCCCTTTTTTGTCTTTATTAACATTTTCTTGATTAATAACCATCATTGCTATCATGGCTTGTTCACGGTGTCTGGCTTCTCTCCCAAGGCACTATCCACATCTGTAAACTAAAAACAAACAGCATAAACAGACATAAACCAAAACAAAATTTGCAATTTTTGATCCACCTATGGTTTTAATCCACTTTAAAGGATTGGTATTAGAAAAGCCATCAACGGCTCCAGCAAGAATATCAGCTCTAGGCAACAGGGTGAGATGAGCCTGAGATGCCTCAAAAACTTTTTTTTTTTTTTGGTTTAGCAATATCTAATGTTAAATTATCTTCTTTTCCTTGTAGGTGATGTCTAATTGTCTCCCAATGGTGTTCAGTGGCATTATAAGAGCCAGGAGAAATACAAAAATCAGAAGTATTTCAATCACCTTGCATTTGAATTCTATGCTCCAAGCTTATAATTCAATCTCCCATCCAAATTACTGTTCGACGGAGATCATTAATTTGATTTGCCAATTTTTGATCTATTTAGCTTTGGGAATTCCAAAGCTTAGAAGAATTTTTCTGCCAACTGTCCACAAAGCTTGCAGTTTGAATAGAAGAGTGCAAAGCAACACCAGCAGCAGCAGCAGTAGCTGTGACAGCTATAAGGCCCATGATCACAGCTATTAAAGTAAATATGAATCTCTTTGATCAAATAAGTACTCCTTTTAGTGCTTCAGTGATAATATGTATAGAGTGAGAGGCCTTCCAACGTCTATTGAGGGAAACAGGTATCCAGACTCCTTCTTGGGCCCTAACCAATAAAATGCTATTATCTTTATTAAAGGTAAAATTAATGCAGGTAAAAAGATGACAGTTGAGGAATGATATGGTTTGAGAGTCAGGTAGGACATTAATTTTTCCCACTGCCAACATAAAAGGAGGTTTAACACAACTCTGCAATGGGACCATCCAATTAGAGGTGATGGCTACAACAAATAGAAGTTTTTTACTATGGGTCTCTGTTTTATACTCTCCTTTCCAAATCCGAATTGGGGTTTGAGCCATCATTAGTTTCCACAATTCTGGATGTTCTGGACTTACAATTGGATCAATCATTTTTGGGCTTGGAGGAGCCATACTGTTCTCTTCCCACTCAATAGGGTAATTTGTTTAAATTCTTCTATATAATTTTGGTGCATTATCTGGGTAGTCATTTGCAAAAGGAGCCTCTCTACAATCTTCATACTGTCTAGTACAATCTACTGCAAAGTGTGTCCTAGGGGCCCAATCAATGACGATTCCATAGGAATTATTTTGCAGTACAGCAGTGCTGTTTGCAATACCATCTTCCCAGGTTAGTGCCTCTAGCTTTCCAGACCATTTAGTGGCCTGCCTAGGGCATGGCTTCTTATTAGGTTTAAATTTATTAATCTGGTGATGTGTCATAACATAGCCATGCTCAAGGTATTTAATAGTGTCCAAAGATTGAAATGTTCTTCCACTGATTGCATGAATAGAGGCTTTTGATCCATTATGTGCAGGGACATAAACCATCCAACTTTGTTTATCGTGATTTAAACATCCTATTGTGGCAGGCAGATGGGAGGAAAGCGATAACCAATGGAAACCTTTATTAACATTCCTTCCTCCTCTGGATGAGTAGGACCTCAGTTATCTCTTGGTCCTGGCATCCAGACACTACCATTAACATAAACCTCCACCAGGGGGTCTAACCATGTAACAGGCCTAATCAGTGGTGGGAATGGAATATAGGTCCAATAAGTGTAATTTTGATCTGCCTCATCTACAGGGAGACTCACTGCCAGGGAGATTACCGCCATCATAGCTACCATTAGATTACTATTACTGGTGGTCAGCAATTACTGCCCACTGGCTTGTTTTGAGACCTCAGTTTCTCTTCTGCAATGTGAGCTAGACTCTTCACCTGCCCCCAGGTTGGTGGAGTTGCTTGGTGAGTTTACTGGTTTCCATCTGCTCAACAGAGACGTTCATCTGAGCCATCTGATGAACTGGGGGTGCAGGGACGTTCCGAAGTCTTTTCCTCTTCCTTGGATTCTGGCTCAGCTTAAGATGTCTTGTGGGTACCCAGAGAGGAAGCTGATTCTCTCCTGGTGAGATACAAGCAAACCCTCAGCCCCATGTAATGATTTTGCCCTTTTCCCAGGTTTTGGTTCTGACGTCCTTCTACCACACATGTTTCCTTCATGAAGATTTATTTTTTGCCCTGTCAAATGCTGCTCTGCTGCCGTTGTAACCTGATCTCTAGACAAATTCAAAAAATTTACAGTGATAAGAGCCAATTGTAGCAGCATATGGGGAGTAGAGTATTCTCTGATTCCCACCTCTATCTTTTGTTTTTGTAATTGAGATTTTAAGGTTCAATTAGCCCGTTCAACAATGGCTTGGCCTTGAGAATTATAGGCTATTCCAGTACTGTGCTCAGTGTGTCATTGTTGAAGGAATGCTTACAAAGATTTACTACAGTATCCTGGGCCATTGTCTGTTTTAATCTTTTGTGGGATGCCCATGGCAGCAAAACAGGAAAGTAAATGTCTTTTAATATGAGCAGCTGCCTTACCTGTTTGGCAAGTTGCCCATACTAAATGAGAAAAGGTATCTATAGTAACATGGACATATGAAAGTTTCCCAAATGAAGGTACATGGGTTATAGCCCTTTGCCACAACATATTGGGGACTAATCCCTCGTGGGTTAACACCAGTCCCTCCATGTGGCAGTTGTAGTACCTGGCACTGAGGGCAATGTTACACAATGTCCTTTGCCTGTCTCCAAGTAATTTGATATTTTGTTTAAGTCCTGCTACATTAACATGTGTTAGGGAGTGAACATCTTGGGCATTAGTAAGCACAGTGGAAACTAGTAAGTCAGCTTGATCGTTAGCCCTTAACAAGGGGCCCAGGAAGATTAGTGTGTGCTCAAATGTGCGTAATACAGAAAGGAAAATAGCGATCATGCACTGCCTTTTGTAAAGAAGAAAACAGCTGATAGAGTTGTTCATCCACAAGATATTTAATGAGTGCAGTTTCTATGTGTTGAGTGGCTTGAACAACATAAGCTGAATCAGAGACAATATTTACAGGTTGCTTAAAGTCTTCTAACACAGCTGTAATTCAGCCCTCTGTGCCAATTGAAAGTCGGTTTGAATAATTCTATTTATAGGTCCTACATAAGCTGATTTTCCATTGCTTGAGCTGTCTATAAACATAGTCACTGCTCCTTCCAATTGAGCACTATGGGTAATTTTTGGAAGGGTATGGGTATGTTGTTAGCTTTAAAAACTGAAAAAAATTGTTTTTTGGATAATGATTGTCAAGAACTCCAATGAAACCAACTAAATTTATTTGCTGATTGACTAAATTGACAAAGGCTTGCCAAATCTGATTTTTATTCATTGGAACTATAATCTTATCTGGATCTGAGCCACAAAGTTTAACAACTCTGAGGTGAGCTTGTGCAATCAAGATTGCCATCTGATCCAAGTATACTGTGAGTGTTCTAACAGTATTGTGAGGCAGAAAAGACCATTCATCTAAGTCCTCATTCTGAACTATAACCCCTGTAGGAGAATGGAGAGTAGGCAACACAATGAACTGTAATGGTAAAGTTGAGTCTATTCTATTAACGTGGACCTGTTGTATTTTTTTCTTCCATCATTTGTGATTCTTTGGCAGCCTCAGTAGTCAGTTCTTATTTTCTACTGAGAGCAGGGTCTCCTCTTAAAATAGAGAACAGATTAGACATAGCATAGGTAGGGATTCCCAAAGTAGGTTGAATCCACTTGATATCCCCTAATGATTTTTGAAATCATTTAAAGTTTTCAGAGAGTCTTTTCAAATTCGAACCTTTTGGGGTTTAATTGCCCTTTCCTGAACCTGCATTCCCAAATATTGTAAAGGAGTGGCCATTTGAATTTTATCTGGTGCTATGAGCAATCCAGCATCGGCTACCACCTCCTATAAATATGAATAACACTGGAAAAGTCAGTCTCAATTTTCGGTCGACAGTGACTGTCCCTAAACACGATATGTCATCCCTATAATGAATGATACACAAATCGGAAAACTGATCTCCCACAGGCTGAATGGCCTTCCCCACAAAAGTTTAACAAATAGTAGGACTATTCAACAAACCTGCAGCAGGATTTTCCAATAATTATCTGACTGCTGGCTCCTTGTTCTTCACAGCAGGAATAGTGAAAGCAAATGTCTCAAAATCAGACTCTGCTAGAGGAATATTAAAAAAGCAATCCTTCAAATCTATAATTATTAATGGCCAGCCTCTGGAATCATGGTGGGTGATTGAAGCCCTAGCTGCAGCGCCCCCATCAGCTGGATGACTGCATTGACCGCTGGTAAGTCGGTTAGCACGTGCCAACTGCTGGATTTTTTCTTTATTACAAACACTGGTGAATTCCATTGAGAAAACGTGGGCTCGATGTTTCCTTTGTTTAATTGTTGTTTGACTAATTCCTGTAAGGCCCCTAATTTTTCCTGAGAAAACGGTCACTGCTTGACCCAAACAGGATTTTAGGTCTTCCATTTTAAGGGAATAGGACTTGGAGGCTCAACAGTGACTGTCCCTAAAAATGGTAACCTAATCCTTTTCGGTCATTTTTTACAGTAACCTGTATGGGTTCAATAATGGCCATCTCCTGTTTTCTCAGGCCTTTTCTGGGAACATAGCTCATGTTTGAAATTATTTTTTGACTAGCTTGACCGTACCAGGGAGAAGGGATTGAAATTTCTGTGCCCCATTGCTGAGGCAGATCTCTTCCCCATAAATTAACAGGAATGGGCATAATTAGAGGCTGCATTGTGCATTCCTGTTCTTCTGGACCAAGGTATGGTAAGATAAAAGTGCTTTGGAAAACTTCCTTTTTTATTTTCTTTTTCTGACACAGAGTCTCCCTCTGTCGCTCAGGCTGGAGTGGAGTGGTGCAATCTCAGCTCACTGCAACCTCCGCCTCCTGGGTTCACGCCATTCTACTGCCTCAGCCTCCTGAGTAGCTGGGATTACAGGCACGTGCCACCACAGCCGGCTAATTTTTTGTATTTTTAGTAGAGATAGGGTTTCACTATGTTGGCCAGATTAGTCTCGATCTCCTGACCTTGTGATGCATGCACCTTGGCCTCCCAAAGTTCTGGCATTACAGGAAAACTTCTGAAGCAGTTCCGACCCCAATAAGACCCACTGGGGCCTTTTGTTTGGGCCAGTTTTTTGGCCATTGATAAAGAGCTGTGATTGACACATCTGCTCCTGTGTCAACCAGACCCTCAAATTGTTTTCCTTGAATAGTGACCATACAAATAGGTCTATTGTCAGAGACTTGATTTACCCAAAAGGCAGCCTTGCCCGCTGAAGTTGTGCTTCCATATCCTCTTGTTCTTTTTTCTAAGCTTTCTCCTAACTTAACATATGGTAAAAGCAACAGTTGAGCTCTTCTGTCACCTGGATTAGCACTGCAGGGAACAGTGGAGGAGATAACAATTTGAATTTCTCCCTGGCAATCAGAGTCCGATACTCCAGTATGTACTTGAATTCCCTTTAAGTTTAAGCTGGACCTTCCCAGTCTAAGTCCCACCACACTGTATGGCAATGGGCAGTAAACTCCCGTTGGAACTTTTCCTATGAGGCTCCCCAGGAAGGAGGGATATGGCTTCGGTACAGCATAAATCTACTGCCCTGCTTTTAGCTGTGGAGGGGGACAATTGCTATACATTTGTACAGGGATAGACTGGGCCAGGAACACTCTGTTTGGAGTAGGGGTTGTCCCAGACTGAATTGGGAATGCATCGTTTTGAATTGGGACCTGGAGCTGGCCCCTCTATCCATTTCCCGGCAAGGGCTGTCCGTTGTTATCAAATTTTGAATGACATTGATTGGCCCAGTGTTTTGTTTTCCTTTTTTACATCTAGGACAGGTACCTGGTTATCTGCTTTTTCCTCCTAAATTTTGCCTTTTTTGGCTCTTTGCACACTCTCTTTTTGTATGTCCTATCTGTCCACAATTACAGCAAGATCCAGGGAACACTCGTGTGTTTTTTGTTACCCTTGGTCTAGTCATTGCCTGAGCAAGGAGGCTGGCCTTACATAAGTGCCCCCCAATGCCATTGCAGGTTTCAATGTATTCGCTTAAATTTTTTTCCTCATTTAGATCTCTTTCCCTTAATAGGGCTAACTGCTGCCTGACATTCTGTATTAGCACTTTTATAAGAACGATCACTTTCCTGGCATGAGAATCTAAAATAGCCTTTTGAGCTGCATCTTGCAGACGGGTGATAAAATCTGGATAAGGCTCTTTGGACCTTGTCGAATTGAGTCAAAGGAAGGATAAGTAGTACTAGGGTCGTGAATTTTTTCCCAGGCTCTTAGGCATATAGTTCTGAGCTGATCAACAGCCTCTTACCATCTGTTGATTTAGAGTACCCCATGCCTGTCTGATTCCAAGCAATTGATCAAATGTGATATTAATGAGAGGTTGGGCTTGAGCATTTCTGCGTGCCTGATTTGTTGCTTCATCCATCCACCAGGTCTTAAATTGGAGAAATTGAGAGGGGGACAGGGTGGATCGGGCTAATGACTCCCAATCCATAGGTATTAAATGCCAGTTATAAGGCACAGATTGTAACAAGGAATGAACATAAGAAGAATTTGGCCCATACTGTCCAATTGCTTGCTTTCAGTCTTTTAATTTTTTTTTTTTTTTTTTTTTTTTTTTTGAGACAGAATCTGGCTCTGTCGCCCAGGCTGGGGTGCAGTGGCCGGATCTCAGCTCACTGCAAGCTCCGCCTCCTGGGTTTACGCCATTCTCCTGCCTCAGCCTCCCGAGTAGCTGGAACTACAGGTGCCCGCCACCTCGCCCGGCTAGTTTTTTGTATTTTTTAGTAGATTTGGGGTTTCACCCTGTTAGCCAGGATGGTCTCGATCTCCTGACCTCGTGATCCGCCCGTCTCAGCCTCCCAAAGTGCTGGGATTACAGGCTTGAGCCACTGCGCCCGGCCAAGTCTTTTAATATTTTAAAAGGAAATGGCTCCCAGCATGCTTGAGTATGTTCTCCGGGATCCTCAGCTGATGAAATAATTACCGGAAACTGCCAAGCATCCAAATCCCCCATTTCTCATGCCTGATGAACGGATATCTGGATTGACCCTGCACCATAATTTGCATTTGGGCCAGCTTGCAGCATTCCTGTACCATAATTAACAGGTGGACAAGCCTAGGTCATTCCCTCACCATAACCGGCTGTCGGGCGAGCCTGAAGCTTCCCTTTGCCGTAGTTAATGACGGAGCATGCAACAACGAGAGCAGCAAGCCTTGTCTCAGGCTCGCGTTCCAAAAATTCGTAAGGCTGAGGCGGGGGTGGCCGTTCTGGACCTTCCCCTAAAGGCACAGTAGGTGGCACTGTTTCTGTAGTAGACGGAACTGTTTCTTCTATAAGTTTTTTGGAGGTTAGCATATATAGCTTCCCGTTTCTCCCCCTTTCTAAAACTAAACTGTGATGGTTCACTTTGCTGATCATCAGACTCCTGATTGGTAAACTTTTCTATGACATCCTGAAACTCTTCTTCCTCCTCAGTGTGGAAGGGCTCCAGTGCTGTTTTAATTGCCGACCACACAGACCAAGCGGAGAAGGGAATATCGTGGCCGTCTTGTGCGCATTTTAAGTCTGATCCGACCTTGTCCCAATCTTTTACATTCATAGTTTCATATTCTGGGAACAAAGGAGAATACTTTTCTACGACATGGAACAAAGATGTGAGATTTTGGGTACTCACAATTAACCGCCCCCCCCCCCCCCCCCCCGCCCCGCCGCGGTGCAATAACTGCCGCACCAGGCTTAAGTAATTAATACACTTACTTTGAGCCTGACCCATATTTTCCCGAGGTTACCCTGGAATTCTCCGAGCGCCGTACTTACCGGTAGAGCCTGAAGTGAAAACGTACTCATGTGTCCTTCTTCAGTCATCCTCCACTTTCCACGCTCTGGCATTTCTTCACCAGATTATTTGTAGAGATTAGCGGGGAGGCCCACATTGGGTGTCAGATGTTGGGGAAACCAGCTTCACACCACCCAGTGGGTACCGCAAGTCCGGCGGAGAAAAAGGAGTTAGAAAGAGACAGAGCAAGCATTTAAAAGGAGGGATCTGGGAGGCCGAGACGGGCGGATCACGAGGTCAGGAGATCGAGACCATCCTGGCTGACACGGTGAAACCCCGTCTCTACTAAAAAATACAAAAAAAAAAAAAAAAAAAAAAAAGGAGGGATCAGGGGACCGGAGCATCAGGGGTTTGCTCACGGCCCTGAGCTCCCGGGCTCTGCCCAATTTATTGATTTACAAGCTCTTTGTTCTTAGCGCAGATGGGAGGGGGAGGAAGGGATGAGGAAAGGATTAATCAGTGAAGGAAAACTCATGAGTTATTCGACCAACTCAACTGGCACCCCAGAAACTCTGCTTTCCCACATCAGCTTCCCAAGAAACTGGGATTATATATGTGAAATCTTATTGATTTTAAAAAATTCATTTATATTTTTATACTAATAGCCTCAGAAACATACAGTATCTCTGCACCATTATTTATTTATTTATTTTTTATTTTTATTTTTATTTTTTAGTAGAGACAGGGTTTCACCATGTTAGCCAGGATGGTCTTGATCTCCTGACCTCGTGATCCGCCTGCCTCCGCCTCCCAAAGTGCTAGGATTACAGACGTGAGCCACTGTGCCCGGCCTCTTATTTTTTTCTATAAAAGTAGTATCTTCTTTTTAACCCAATATAATTTCTAAAATTGCTTATTTTAAATCACAAATTCATCCGCCTGTGTATTTTTTAGTTAACAATTTTTCTCAGAGAATACTATCTCTTAGAAGAATAAGATGCCTTATTATTTGTGGTAACTATTATTCTTACAACTCTGTATAAATCCATTAAGTTTCCTAGTCTTTTCTTCAACTATGAAAATAGTTTTTAATAACTCATCTGAATTCATATAGTGTTACTTCACTACAAATTCAAAATCATACTTACTTTTAAAGAAAACTATGTCTAGTTTTAAATACTCACTAATCCTAATTACTGAAAGGTGGTATTAATGATAATGATCATTGCTTATTTTAATTTACTTTTATTTTTTAATGATCATCATTTTTTTATTACTTCCTATTCTCCAGGCATTATGGAATGTGTTTAATATCTATGATTTCATTTGATAATTCACAATAAGCCTGAAAAGTAGAATGATACTATGACCTCAATATCACTGATGAGAAATCTGAGGCTTAGAGATGGTACAGGTCTTGTTGCTAGTCACAGATCTGAGTTGTGAGGGGGAGCTATCACCTTCCTGATTCCAATCTCCACAGGCTTTTAGGATTATATTACCCAAACTTCTGCAACCCTCACCCTTTTTTCCTAAAAATTTTGATACAATTTTTATTTATAAATCACTATTTTATGTTAATAAAAGTATCATCCTTGTCTAAAGCAAGTACTTGTTTAGAGTTCTGAGCTTCCAAAACATTTCTAATCAATATTTCAGTCCTAAGCAGAATATAATCTTAGTAATGTTCATGTATTATCTGTTAATGAAACCCCAACCCATCTCCCAGACATTTGATTCATCTTTTTGCTATATTATACTATCTAGAATTGTTGAAAACCCTATAGTGATATCCTTTAGAATGACTACGTATATTATCACAAGAGAGTGAAATGTAGGCACAAAATGCAAAGGCAATATATGGTCATCACTAACTTTAGTAACCAGTTAGTACCCAAAGAAAACAAGTTTTATATTTGATCATCACTTGGATTGAGTAGTACTTAATACATTAATATAAAATGCAGTCATCAACTTGGAAGCTCATTAAAATAAATGGATCTGTAATGCCTCCTGGCATCCACCTTACCTTTGATGAATAGAGTCAGTTAGCACTACAAAGAGCAAAGAGCTAATGTTTTAGTCAAACACAGAAAGAGTTTGTTCAGATACCTAGGGACATACAGAGAGCATACTGGCAATGAACTCAGTTTGCTCGCAGTTTTCCAAATATAATTGGTTATCATGAAATCTTGCTTGGTATTTCTCAGTATCGTGAAACATTGCTTGGTATCGTGAAACATCTTAAAACTGTAATAAACTATTTCAACCTATAGTTTGCAACTATATATAAATATATATATCTTAAAACTGTAATAAACTACTTCAGCTTATACTTTGCAACATTTTACTGTGACAATTTTCAAAAATACCAAAAATTTAACAAAATTTTACAGCGAACATCAGTTTACTTGACACCTAGATATCAGAATTGTTACCGTACAATATTTGTTTTATCTGTCCATCTTTCCACTCTCTGTCCATCTTTCCACTCTCTGTCCATCAATCATCACTTTTTAATTATGGTACCTTTTAAAGTAAATCGCTATCTAAATATCCTTTCCCTTAAAAACTTCTGCATCACCATATAATTTTTACATGAAAATATAGAAAATACTATTTTGTTTACTTCTGTTTCTTTGGGGTATGAGAAATTTTAAAAACTAAGTAGTTTTGATAGTGTTATCTATTGAATCTTTCAAATTAATGCAGTGATGCCACTGTCATGATTTGTAAGTAATAAGTCCTCTGCAAAGGAAATGGCTGTTGTTGTTTCTGATCATGCATAACATGTCTAAATTAAAAACATGGTTGTAAACTGGAGATGCTGTCACTTTTGCTGCAGCACAGCAGACAAATTTAGTTCATAAATCCTTCATCAGTGCAGCCTCAGACCTCTTCTCTAAGCACCTACATCCTCACCATAGAAATATTTTAATTACCTTCTTCCACTGCAAGTTAGATGTTTATGGCAAGAGACAGGAGTATATGACAGGGGTCTACAATGTCATTGTGTGACCTCTGTGGCACCAGCACAGCCGAAAGAACTGCTGAGGACTTCAGGCACTTTGAGTTTTGATCAAAAGAACTCTACTGGAGGCAGTTAAATAAAACATTTCTCAACATTTTCAATTGAAATTATTTCTGCCTAAAAGGGACTTCAGTTGAATTAATGTGATCATGCTTTCTATGGACTCTTGAGTTTTCATTTGGAGAAAACGGATTTTTCTTGTTGGTTTTTCATTGCCCCATTTCATCAGTAAACTAACCTTATGAATACAGTTTCATTTTAGATGACTTTCTGCTTTCTCATTTAGCAATTTCTACTGATGCCTTAAAATTTTCATGATCCATTTATTTCCTTATCAAAAGATTGCCAGCCCATTATTTGCACAGTGATAGTAATGTGGAGACAAAAGTAAACTGCCCTTAATGAGCTTATAGTTTTTAAAATAAATATCTAAGCAGTGGTTTATAAAATCTTCAGTTAGAATTTACCTTTGCAATGATTAGCCATTAGTCATTATATGAGAAATAATAATAGTGCCTACATATAGGTAAATTTGTATTTATATTGATTAGATAAGGATGATATTTTAAAACTACAACTATTCATATTTGAGAACAATAAAATGCCTTTCTAATTTCTTTTGCTTTTCTTTTCAGACATTTTCCCGTTACTTATAAACTACCGATACAATAAAAGAATAAAGTATGTTAGTGATACGATCGAGTAATCTATACCTAGAATGAAAACTAAAAATAAGGTAGCAGCTTAGTACATTGCTTAATATGTAGTAAGTGACATTTTTAAAGAGATTAGGTCTTGCTATGTTGCCCAGGATGGTCTTGAACTCCAGGTCCCAAGAAATTCTTCTGCTTCAGTCTCCCAAAGTGCTGGGATTACAGGTATAAGCCACGGGGTCCAGCATAGTAAGTGACTTATTAATATCAATTGCTACTAGTCCAGCTAGTAGTATCATCATCATTCATTTTGTACTCTTTTTTAATTTTTTTTTAAAATTTTGCTTTAAGTTCTAAAATACACGTGCTGAATGTGTAGGTTTGTTACATAGGTATACATGTGCTATGATGGTTTGCTGCACTTATCAATCCATCATTTAGGTTTTAAGTCCTGCATGTATTAGGTATTTGTCCTAATGCTGTCCCTTCCCTTGCTTCCCAACCCCAGAGAGGCCCCACTGTGTGATGTTCCCCTCCCTGTGTCCATGTGTTCTCATTGTTCAACTCCCACTTATGAGTGAGAACATGCAGTGTTTGGTTTTCTGTTCCTTTGTTAGTTTGCTGAGGATGACTGTTTCCAGTTTCATCCATCTCCCTGCAAAGGACACGAACTCATTCTTTTTTATGGCTGCATAGTATTCCATGGTGTATATGTGCCATATTTTCTTCATTCAATGTATCATTGATGGGCATTTGGGTCATTTCCAAGTCTTTGCTATTGTAAATAATGCTGCAATAAGCTTACATGTTCATGTGTCTTTATAGTAGAATGATTTATAATCCTTTGGATTCATACTTAGTAATGGGATTGCTAGGTCAAATGGTATTTCTGGTTTCAATTCCTTGAAGAATTGCCACACTGTCTTCCACAATGTTTTTGCAAAGATTAATGAAATAGATAGACCACTAGCTAGACTAATAAAAAGTAAAAGAGAGAAGATTCAAATAGACACAATAAAAAATGATAAAGGGGATATCACCACTGATTCTACAGAAATACAAACCACTATCAGGGAATATTATAAACACCTCTATGTAAATAAACTAGAAAATCTAGAAGAAATGGTCTGGGAGTGGTGGCTCACGCCTTTAATCCTAGCACTTTGGGAGGCCACGGCCAGTGGATCATGAGGTCAGGAGTTCAAGACTAGTCTGGCCATAATGGCAAAACCCCGTCTCTACTAAAAGTACACACACACCCACACACAAATTAGCTGGACGTGGTGGCAGGTGCCTGTAATCCCAGCTACTCGGGAGGCTGAGGCAGGAGAATCGCTTGAACCTGGGTGGCAGAGGTTGCAGTGAGATGAGTTCTTGCCACTGCACTCCAGCATGAGTGACAAAGCAAGAATCCATCTCAAAAAAACAAAAAAGGAAAGAAAGAAGAGAGAGAGAGAAAGAAAAGAAAAGAAAGAAAGAAAAGAAAGAAAGAAAGAAAGAAAGAAAGAAAGAAAGAAAGAAAGAAAGAAAGAAAGAAAGAAAGAAAGAAAGAAAGAAAGAAAGAAATGGATACATTCCTGGACACATAAACCTTCCCAAGACTAAACCAGGAGGAAGTCAAAGCCCTGAACAGACCAATAACAAGTTCTGAAATTGAGGCAATAATTAATAGCCTACTAACGATAATTTTTTTAAAAAGCCCAGACCAGAAAAATATACTGTTTTTTTATAGTGATAATAAAAATGATAATAATGATTTTCGTACTATGTAGCCTATGTTAGACAGAGTGGTATACATACCAGACATGTCCATCACTAGTTTCACTCTGGGGTTTCTGGTTGCTCATGGAAAATGGAAGAAAATTAGGGACATGATTCCAATTGTTTATAATACAAACACCTTTTTGGATGAGGAAGAGATACAATAACTCCTATTACAGAGTCACTGAAAATAACCTCCCATAAATTCTCATAAAGATAAAACGGTGCAACTTAGTAAACAATAAGGTCAACGCCATTTCATAACACAGCATCTTAGAACTAGATCTTTTAAAGTCCTTCAAATTTGGCACATGGTGTTAAACTAATTTTAGTTCAATAAAAACAATTCTAGACCAAGTAAGGCTAAAATTGATAGTTCTGTGATTATCCGAATTAACTCAAGTACATATTTTGAGCATCTAATTAATGAATAAATCACATATTCTACAAGAAACTTGTAGTTCCTTATCACCAGTTTGTCACATTCATAGAAATGTCAATCCAGAAACTAAAGTAGATGCAAAAAAGTATTTTAATCTCTTGAAGAAAATGAAAATAAATGCAATCTGTGGCACTCAGTCTTACTTTTTAAAGTCTCCTTTTCTTACAGGTACTTGCTGAACTAAATTATTCTAGAAATGGTTGGTCTCTATTTCTCACAGTTTTATCATCTGCCTTAACTACCTTGCATATATCACAGAGCATCCTACAAGACCTTCCAACTGCCTTGACTCATCCTACTTGGTGAAGATGCCATACTCTGATGCATTTCTGTAACATACTATAACTATGATAATGTTCTTTATCTCAATCCCTGACGTTTGCTGGCCTATACATTTTTCAAGATGCCAGTAATGATCAGTCTGTACCCATATCAATCTTCTGAAATCTGTATAATTAAAAAAGAAAACTTATTTCCAAAAAAACAAACAAAAAAACCTGGTCTCCATTTACTACACAGGACAGCAGCCTTGAGTATTACCATCATCTTGGAAGACAGCTGCCATTTGCTAATTACACCTTCTCCTGGTGATAACTAAAGTACCAGGTTTCTTTGAATAATTATTTCTGTCAGAGTTGAATCCCAGTTAGCTAGTCAATAACCGTAACACATTTCCCCCACCAAAGTAACTACGTGATTATGGTGAATAATCACCAAAGTGATTATGTCCGGAGTGATGGACAAATAAAACATTTTCTGGCCTCTGGAAAGCAAAAATATTATGGTCGTTGTGGGATTTGGTCAGATGTGACCTGCACTCTAGCCATATGGTTACCTTGTAGATCTTGTAATGATAGATAAAGGCATAGACATTTAATACAAACAAAAACAAAACAAAACAACTTAGATTAGTGGGGGAAGCCTATGAAAACCTCGTTCAATATACATTCCTAATTTGAAAAGTTCTGAGTGTTTTCAGACTTCCTAATTTATTGACCCCCTATGAGACCACAAAGGTCTGATTTTCTACTTGAAATATCAGTTACAAAGTGCATAGTCTCTCTCCAAATGTAGTTTCAACATCAGTGTATTGCTATAATACCATGCTGACTTGGTAACTGATTTCAAATGTTATGTCTAATTGTCACTTCTTTAATATTTGAATTCAATTAGCTTACTGTTATGGTGAAATTTAACCTCTCACTCAAGTCTAGGATGATGATTTTATCAAAGGTACAATGGATCATTCATAAGATGCACCACAGACTCAAACTCTTAAATGGTGGGCTACAAAATGAATATCATGTAAACTTCAATTGGAAGAGTCTAGTTAAATAAAATTAATCACAGCTTTTACTTTCATCTCTTAACGACACTAACAATCACCTAATTTACAATGTATACCTAACTTCTGTAACTACTTTTTTATCTTTTTCTAATTAATTTTCTGACTTCTAGAACTACTCACTTCTAGAGCCACTCACTTCTCACACCTGGCCTTGACATCCTCCCTCATATCCTACAGATAAAAGCAAAATAAATTGTGCTATAACTCTGCCCTCCTCAACTGCTCCTTAGTTTAGGTTCAGGGGTACATGTGCAGTTCTGCTACACTGATACACATGGGCACAAAGATGGAAACTATAGACATCCGGGCCCACTTGAGTGGGGAAGGTGGGAGGAAGGTGAGGGTCAGTAACTTCCTATAGGGTACTATGCTAATTACCTGGGTGACAAAATCATTTGTACACCAAACCTCCATGACACACATTTATCAATGTAGCAGAACTGCAAACAGAAGCAGCAGTAGGAAACAGCAGGCACTCTTGGCTATATTTTCCTTTGTTCGGATTGAATTCTAAGGTTTTCTCGGTCATGCAACAGTACTACCCACAATTACTATTTGTCACAAACAGGATTTTTAAAGTTATTGAGAAACATTGATTTCAAGGTAGTCTTGTCAAATCATTAGATCATAGATATTCTGTTTC
The DNA here is from genome assembly GCF_008728515.1 of Papio anubis. Lineage (NCBI taxonomy): Eukaryota > Metazoa > Chordata > Mammalia > Primates > Cercopithecidae > Papio > Papio anubis. The sequence goes on along the minus strand of NC_044980.1, from coordinate 20,680,734 downwards.
TTCTAGGCAAAATAAAATGGGCAGGGTGTGCTCTGATAAGAGTTTAGAAATGATTCAGACATTTAATATTTAATTTAATTATGTAAATTATTTAGTCGTTATTACTGATGGTGTGTGTGTGTGTTTGTGAGTGTGCATGTGTATGCTACTTTAAGTATATTTGCCTGGGCTCACAAAGGTATACATGTGGGTATGTACGTACACATCTGTATCTGCAATAGCTATTATGTGGCATACGGGAATGATTTAGCTACTTACTAAAGGCATTCTGGACAGGATGGTAGCAAATGCTGTCCCAGTGTGGTTAGGAAGTTGGTTTGCTGGGAGAATACTTACCAACTCGGTTTCTCTGATTCAGGAAAATGTGGGTCAATACATTTGTTTAAACAGTGGATAATTCTGCAGACTCAGAAATCACTGATGAAGAAATATTTAAATAGATCACTGTTTGGGCCAAAGAGAAAAGGGAAAGTGCGGGGGATGGGGGGAAAGAAAAGCATTGCAATTAAGCAGATGATTTCAGCGCAACTCACATGTGTCAGAGGATGATAGGAGCCGATTTAAGCAGGGTAAATTATACTACCTGGGCTGAGCCCTTTCCAAAGGTAAGAGAAGTAGTAGAAGGTAGGGGAGGAAGAATGACAGCACAAATAAACAAATGAATGGAAAGTTACAGCAAAGAAAATGTAGTAGAGTACAATATTATTTAAAGTAATGTGGGGAAAAGAAAGAGAGATCAGACTGTTACTGTGTCTACGTAGAAAGAAGTAGACATAAGAGACTCCATTTTGTTCTGTACTAAGAAAAATTTTTCTGCCTTGAGATGCTGTTAATCTGTAACCCTACCCCCAACCCTGTGCTTGCAGAGACATGTGCTGTGTTGACTCAAGGTTTAATGGATTTAGGGCTATACAGGATGTACTTTGTTAAACAAGTGCTTGAAGGCAGTATGCTTGTTAAAAGTCATCACCATTCTCTAATCTTAAGTACTTAGGGACACAAACACAGCCCAAGCCTCAGGGACCTCTGCCTAGGAAAGCCAGATATTGTCCAAGGTTTCTCCCCATGTGATAGTCTGAAATATGGCCTCATGGGAAGGAAAGACCTGACCGTCCCCGTTCCCCAGCCCGACACCCATAAAGGGTCTATGCTGAGGCGGATTAGTAAAAGAGGAAGGCCTCTTTGCAGTTGAGATGGAGGAAGGCATCTGTCTCCTGCTCTTCCCTGGGCAATGGAATGCAGTGTTAAACCCGACTGTATGTTCTATTTACTGAGATAGGAGAAAATCACCTTAGGGCTGGAGGTGAGATGTGCTAGCGGCAATGCTGCTCTTTAGTGCACGGAAATGTTTGTGGAGATGTTTGCATACATGCACATCAAGGCACAGCACCTTTCCTTAAACTTACTTAAGATACAGAGACCTTTGTTCACATATTTTCCTGCTGACCCTCTCCCCACTATTACCCTATTGTCCTGCCACATCCCCCTCTCCGAGATGGTAAAGATAATGATCAATAAATACTGAGGGAACTCAGAGACCACCTTATGCTGAGCGCGGTCCCCTGGGCCCACTTTTCTTTCTCTATACTTTGTCTCTGTGTCTCTTCTTTTCTCAAGTCTCTCATTCCACCTGACTAGAAACGCCCACAGGTGTAGAGGGGCAGGCCACCCCTTCAATAGAAGGTAGGGGATGAAGAATGACAGAACAAATAAATAAATGAATGGAAAGTTACAGCAAAGAAAATACAGTAGAAAACAATATTATTGAAAGTGTGGAGCATTCAAATGTGAGGACAGGCTTATTTGGAGTATGACAAGGTCCTGGCACAGGTCTTCACCTTACCCAGAAGCATGAACAGTAAAGTCAGCTTATGAGGGTGTTTCTCCCAATGAAATAACATTGAGGTGATGGAGAATTCTGAAGGGGAATTTAATATTGAATTTCTGTTTAGGTATTTTATGATAGTAAGGAATTTTAAATCTAACTTAGGATACATAAATGCTGGCATTTCATTATTGAACTATGTTAATGTTTGCATTTGATTTCATTGCAGATCTTTAGACAACGTAGCTGAGAATAACTCACAATGAGGAGAGACAAGGACATAACCTTGACTATAGAGATGCATTAGAATTATTGTAATCATTATACTTTTCCTAACCATTTCAAAATCTTGTGGTAGAAACCTACTTAGGGCCCAGTGCGCTCATGTCTGTAATCACAGCACTTTGGGAGGCTGAGGTGGGAGGATCACTTGAGGTCAGGAGTTTGAGGCCAGCCTGGCTAGCACAGTGAAACCCAGTATGTACCAAAAATACAAAAATTAGTGAGGCACGGTGTCACATGTCTGTAATTCCAGCTACTCAGGAGGCTGGGGCAGGAGAATCATTTGAACCCAGGAGGTCAGAGTTGTAGTGAGCCGAGATCACACCTCTGCACTCCAGCCTGGTCAACAGAGCAAGGATCTGTCTCAAACAAACAAACAAACAAACAAACAAAAAACAAAAAAAAAAGGGGGAAAGAAAAAGAAAAGAAAACCTACTTAGTCTTCAGGGTGTCAGGAGGATTTCCGAAGCAGAAGTGACTGGTATTAAAGGAGCAGAAGCAGAAAGTAAAAGTAGAACTCTTATGATGAATGCATATTATCCCCAAGGGATAGTCACAGCCTACTTGACACAAATCTTAATGGGTAAGTCCTTTTGGTTGAAAACAATGACTGAAAAGTTTGGCTTCTTCTGTTTGTGTGATAAAAGGAGATGGTTCTTGCCCACTTCTCATATATTTTTGTCTCCTGAAGCAGATAATTCTAATAGTGTAATACTACTGTTATGGATGGAATTGTGTTCTCCCAAAAGTTATATGTTTAAGCCCTTACCCTCATTTTGACTGTATGTGGAGACAGGGCCTTTAGGGAAATAATCAAGGTTAAATTAGGTCATAAGGGTGGGGCCCTAATGTGAAAGAACTGGTGTCTCTATAGGAAGAGGAAGAGACATCAGATATCTCCATCTCTCACTATGCACATGGAAAAAAGGTCATGCGAGGACACAGGAAAACAGGCACCCAAGGAGAGTGGCCTCAGAAATCAACTCTGATGGCTCCTTGATCTTGGATCTCCAGTCTTGGATTTCTCTATTTCTCTAGGAAATAATAAATTTCTGTTATTTAAAATACCCAGGCTATAGGATTCTGTTATCACAGCCCGAGCAGGCAACTTCTATTATTTATTTGTGTCCCTTTCAAACACTTTAACAATGGGTTTAACAAATGGGAATATGGTCATTGAAAATAACTCTCAGGTTTTCTATCTAAAGCATTATTAAAAATGAATTCTAAGTGAATTAGTGAATTAACACAAGAACAGAAAACAAAATACCACATCTCATTTTTAAGTGGGAGCTAAGCATTGATACACATGGACACAAAGATGGAAACTATAGACTCAAGGGCCCACTTGAGTCGGGAGGGTGGGAGGAAAGTGAGGCTCAGTAACTTCCTATAGGGTACTATGCTAATTACCTGGGTGACAAAATCATTTGTACATCAAACCTCCATGACACACAATTTATCAATGTAGCAGAACTGCACATGTACCTTTGAACCTAAACTAAAAGTTAAAAAATGTCAAGGACAATAAAAAAGAAATCAATAAATCTAATTTAATTATTTTAAAAAATAAGTTCTAAAACTCTAGTATTTAAACCTTATTTATAAGAACACATCACATTTGTGGCGACCAAAACATTACTGTACCTCTTACCTCTGCAAAACATCAACTTTAAAAATGCTTCTGTGTGTGTGTGTGTGTGTGTGTGTGTGTGTGTGTGTGTGTGTGTTATTGCCTTAGACTTATGTGGTGTAAGACAACTAAGAGGTATGATTTGGAAAGCAAATGAATGATATTTCCAGTTTGAGACTTGTACATGTAGATTTTTTTAAGTTCTTTAAAATCTACCTCCAAATCTCAGTGGTTTCACATGATGTAATATATATTTAATGCTAAAAAGTTTAATATTGACTCTCCAGACCAACTTTCCCAGAACCAATGACTTAGTGACCCGTGCTGTTGTGATTTTGAGGCTGTATCATCACAACACAATAAATCTTCTGCAGTTACCACAGTGCAAGTAGAGAAATTTGGATGGTCTTTCACTATCCTTTATTCTTTCGTCCCTGTATAAAGGGACTTTATACAGGCACAGCTACTCAGTGAGAATTAGCAACATGGCCCTACTCAACTGCAAGCCATAAGAAAATGTTATTCTCTTGTCTGCTCAGAAGGAGAGGAGAACAAGATATAGGTGAGCAACTGAAGCTCTTTTCTCAGCAAATTTTTCAAGTTGGTATTTCCTGTTTAACATGAACAAGCTCAGTGAAATTCTGTAGATTAAACAAATTACATAACTTTGAAACTGCAGCTGTCTAAGCACCTTTCCTCCAGAATTTGATAAAATGGATACTGTTGAAGACCCCTTTATTCACTTTCAAAGCTGTATATCTGTATTTTTTAGCTTAGAATAAATCATTCTACTATACTGTGTCACATGTCACAGATTAATGAATCATCAGAAAGGTGTGTTTCTAATTATATCTATATAGAGAGTTGATCAGAAAAATACTTGGGCCCGAAGGAAGTAAACTATTATCACATGTCTTTTCTCAGTAAGAAAGGCTCACTTGTTTAGTGACTGTTACTGGTGCTAACTATGTACTGGGAACCGAATAGGGTGGTAGGAAATTCCCGATTACTATAATGTCTTTTATTGTTATGAACTGTTTTGAGAATTTTCCTACTTTAGTCCACTACCTCTACCTTCTATGCAAAATTCTAAACCAGTATCAATATTTTAGCTTAATTTAAACAGTCATGTGCATTTGAAATCCTAGTATGAAAGGGTTTTCTACACATTCAAAATTTTTATTTTTTTGAGACAGGGTGTTGGTCTATTGCTCAGGCTAGAGTGCAGTGGTGGATGTCAACTCTTTGCAGCCTCCACTTCCCAGGCTCAAGCAATCCTCCTACCTCAGCCTCCTGAGTAGCTGAAACTACAAGTATGTACCACCACACTTGGCTATTTTTTTTTAAGTTACATATAGAGATGAGGTCTCACTATATTTCTCAGGCTGGTCTTGAACTCCTGGACTCAAGTAATCCTCCTGCCTTGGCCTCCCAAAGTGCTGGGATTACAGGCATCAACCACCATGCCAGGCTCTACACATTCTAGATTCACTTGCTACTTGGATGTGACTAAACTAAACATGTGATGCTATCATTTAGGAGTAGGCTCAGCTGTTTTGACTGAAAACCTAAAGCCCCAGGCATTTATAGGCTTATAATTTTATTCTTTTTAATACAATCCATCTGGAGGGAGTCAGTCTAGGACATGTATGGAAGCTCCAAAAATCCATGAGGTGTTTTTGCAGCTTCTGCCTCTCCTCACTTTCCTCCTTGAAGGGTAAACTCTACCTTCAGGGGCCAAGATGGCAATTGACAATCTAACTATGGTATTTGCTTTCTAGGTAAATCTTTAGAAAAAGATAAGAAGGGTTTTACTCTCTCCCTTTAATGAAACTTACATCTCATTTGTTATAATTTAGTGATATGGACATAATCATTGCCACAGAATGCTGAGAAGTACAGTCATTTCACTTGTTGGCAATGCATACACATGAACATTGAGTTTCTCTTACTGAAAAAGCAATGGAGAATAGAGATTTTGGTAGGCAACCGGAAGTCGCTGCAGTAAACACCAATTAGAAGTTATGAAGTCTTTTTTGCATTTTTTTTCTTATTTTAGTGATTTAGAATACTGAAAATAATATTCACAATTTTGAATAATTATGCTTTTTATAGTATTCTAGGAAAAGTAACAGATTTATGTAAGTAAACATGACCATAGTGCTCCATACAGATCATATCAGAGATCCATATATGATGTTATCTACCTTTCTTTTAGTTCCAAATAGCAATTTAATCTGTATTACTTTTACAAACTAGAACAACTCATTGACCATGTGCTATGCAAGATAACAGAAATATACTAATAGATTACATATAAATAAAGAATATATTAATATATTTTTCCAAATACGTAAATATTCAGGGTTTTTGTTTTTTTTTTTTTTTTTTCAGAGTCTCTCTCTGTTGCTGGGCTGGAGTGCAGTGGCGCAATCTCAACTCACTGCAATCTCCACCTCCTGGGTTCAAGAGATTCCCCTGCCTCAAGTAATCCACTCGCCTCATCCTCCCAAAGTGCTGGGATTACAGGCATGAGCAACCGCAACCAACCAATATTCATATATATATATTAGATTATATTATATAAATTATATATAGGATATATATAATTTATATAATATAATATATATATCCTATATATAATTTATATAATATAATCTAATATATATATCTTTCCTCATCTTGTAAAGGTATCAATATATTTAGAATAATTGTTTGGAGTGATTTTCTTGCCGAGATCTGTTCTAAATATATCATGTGGCACAATGGAATAAATGGAGTTTGATTTTGTTAGTAAATGATTGATATACAAGCCTTCAAAACATTATCTTTAGATGCATATTCTCTTCCTTGTTAAAAAAAAAGTGTTTCTCTCTGCACACAGATCACATAAGAACGAGTGAATAATATATTTGTATACAAATGTTAACCCTGATACAATGTTTACCTTAAATAGTTTAATATATTTAATTTTAAGTTTTTAGTCTCTACGAAATTAAAAAAAAAAACAACCGGGTGTTGCGGTGTGTGCCTGTAGTTTAAGCAGCTTGTGAAACTGAGGCAGGAAGCTCACCTGAGCCCAGGAGGTCGAGGCCACAGTGAGATATGGTCACACCACTACACTCTAGCCTGGGCAACAGAGTGTGATCCTATCTCCAAAAATTTTTTTTTAAAATAAATATGACCACTCTTGGACATCATATTCAATACTGCCACTTGCTTTCACTATGTCATTCACACATTAAATCTCCTTTACCCTATTATATATTTTCTTTTATATAGCACTTATTTCCTAGTATACTAGATTTTTACTCATTTATTATCTTAATGATTATTGTATATTTGCCCATAAATGTAAGTCCCATGAGGATGCAGAGCTTTGTCTTATTTTTCTTCTGGTATAAACCTAGAAGAACACCACTATGGATTGCATGCTTGTGCCAATGCTAGTTTGCTAATGTTTGTGCAAAGAGCACCACTGCTCTTCACCAGATGTTGAATGCAATGATATTAGGAGGTGGGGCCTTTGGAGTTAATTAGGAAATAAGGACATGAGGGTGAAGCCCTGCTGAATGAGATTAATGTCCTTATAAAAGTCATGAGAGAGTTTTCCTCTTCTCTTCACCATGTGTGAACTTAGCAAGAAGGCACCATCTATGAACCTGTCTATGCCTGTCACCAGACACCATCTATGCCTGTCACCAGACACTGAATCCTCTGGTACCTTGGTCTTGGACTTCCCAGCCTTCAGAACTGTGTGAAATGAGTGTTTTCTCTTTAAGACACTCAATTTGTGCTATTTTATTATAGCAGTTCAAACCGAGAAGCACTAATTAGGTGTTCAATAAAAATCAATTTAATGAAAGGTGTATATTTTTGCCCATCCCATTATAACTCTGTAAGGGGTTATAAAAAAAAATGTATGATGTAGTTTCTCTTTAATTCTCCACATTCTTCTGCCCTTTAAGCTCCTACGACAATCCTATGCCTCATCCATAGCAAATTTGATCCACAAAATGTTTTTTTGTTCCTGCTCAGGCAAACTGATAATGGTTTGAGCAATTTCCTTTTTAGTCAAAGGTTGGGAAGCAAAGTGAGCTGTCACCTAGATCTGGTGCCTATTAACCAATAAAGAAAGTGCTACTGTTTGTGCAGACTGGTGTGTATATTTCCTCATACATACAGGAAGAGTTTGGCGATTCCTTCTCTGTACTTTGTGCTTCTTCTATTATTGCATTTATCATATCATAATATTGTTTACTTACTTTTATATCTCCAGAAACAGAGTGTAAGTTCTTTGAAGCGAGGGGTTTTCTTTATTATTTTGGTACTGCCTACATCACGTGGACAGCAGGATGCATAGAAACTATTCTATAAATATTTACAAAATTTACAAAAGTTGCCTTCATGTAAACTCTTCTTTCCTCTCATATGGTAATACCGAAGAATCATAAAATATAAGTTGCCAATATTCACTCGAACCTGTTATAGGCTGGGGTCTTCACCAGTTCACTTTAATTGACTTGTATAACTTGCCATCGCATGCTAAATCAGAGGCACACTGTGTTCTTAGTTCCTTTAAAATAAATTGTGATCTCCATGAAACTATTTAGGAAGATACACATACGTGTTAATTTAGTCTTAAATCATCACGTACGGCAACAAAAGGAATGATTTTCTTACTGGAGACAGTAGAATTAAAGGGACTAAATAATGCAAAGTGAAAGTTAGAAGTTACAAAATAGATGGACACATATTCACAAAAAAGTGATGCATTTAATAATAAATTCCTGATTTCTGCAGTTAACTAAAGTTCACCTTTTTAAGGATTTGTAATAAGCACATATATTTCAATTATGTTTTAATTTAAATTATGTAAAGTAAATGTAACTATACCCTGTGATTTTGTGAATATCTTAGAAGGAATTTCACTCTGGCTTTTTACTTTTGATAGCAATATTATAATTATTATTGTTGAAAATGAAATATATATTGAATATGCAGTTAGATATGAACTCAACTAAAATAATGTTGAGCAAATATTTGGATTTTATGAGATATGTATGTATAACAGATACTACTGTTAGCCTAACAAACTAAAATTAGCACTCAGTAAAGAGCTAATCAATTAAGTGTAATCACTTTAATCCATGTTTTTAAATTTATATGCTAAGTAGATAAACTGAATGAATTGTTATTTCCCAGCAAAGGGCTGCTTACTATTAAAGTCTTTCTGGATTTCAGATGGTTGTTCATGACATCTAATCCATTGTTTTTAACTTGGCAAATGGTAGCTTTAAATATGCAGTATAAAAATCTAATAAAAAGCATACCATGTATCACAAAATTTATGAAGTGATTACATAAGAATAATATTATGTTAGCTCAAGTCCTTTTTAATAGTTATTGTGGAATGCAGTTATAAGCTCTAAAATAATATATATTAATATAAGAATATAAATGAAAATAACTTTTAGTGTTAATAGTGTAAAATAAATTATTAGTCTATAATAACAGGTTATTTTAAGTGTAGTGTTTAGTATAGTTTTAGCTTCATTTTATTGTAACTTACACAAATAGGGAGATATTCGCTAGAAATATCTGTGTTGATTAAAAAAAAATGAACAGAGAACAAACAATTATGGAGAAGCTTGAGACGTGTTCAGCATGATTTGCAATTTAGGTAGTAGCTATAGATAGAATAAATATCAAATTGAAGTTTAACTAAATTCTCATTGTTTGAGTTTTACACCATGAGATTTTTGAAATGAATCACCAAAAATATATCTGTTTAGTTTTATGCACACATTTATCCTCTCAATTTTCCATTTCATTTTTTTAAATATTGAAAATAAATTAGGGCACTAATTTGACTAAATACATTGTCAACCAATACTCCACTTATAATATTAGGCTAAAGGGTTATGAGGCTTCAAATGCTCTTATATATGACAATACAAGCTGAAACTCCAATAAACTAGAGTTTCTTGTTCATACTTTGTCATCAATGACTAGTTTGTCCATATGTCTTCTAAGTTATCTTCCCCTAGTGGTCACAAAATGTGGTTTTCTCCCATAAACCTTTCCTAACCTTGCATTAAACACAGTGATAAAACAATATGCTGATGCCCTACCTGGCATTTAAACAGGTATTTTTTTTTTTTTTCTGTTTTATGCTAGCTTTATCATGGAAAACAAAAACTTAACCTAAGGCCATGGCAAGAAATAAAGTCACTGTGAAATTGTTGCATTGTGATCAATGAAACAATAAACAGATACTTCTCACATATAATCTTTTGTTTGTTTGTTTGTTTGTTTTTTGAGAGGGAGTCTCACTCTGTCCCCCAGGCTGGAGTGCAGTGGTGAGATCTTGGCTCCTGATCTTGATCTCCTGACCCCATGATCCACCCGCCTCAGCCTCCCAAAGTGTTGGGATTACAGGTGTGAGCCACCACACCTGGCCTATAATCATTTTTATATACCCAACTGCCTGTTTAATATTTCTATCTGGAAATCTGTTAAGCAACCCAAACTGATCAGTTTCAAAACTCATTTCTCCACTGTGCTCCTAAATGTACCTTCTGAACATTCTCTCATTTCAGGAAATGCAGTGACATTTTTCTAGTTACCAAATATTCACCTTTTATCTATTTTCTGTCACATCCTATCCCCAATTCATCAGCAAATCTATTAGCTCTACCTTCAAACTATACTGATATAACCATCAGAGAGATCACATGGAATTCCCCTTTATTTCCTCATATTTCCTGTAGTTTAGTCTTCAAAAAGAGTAAACTAGAAATGGGCACTTGACATAAATTTTCAAAAGGTTTCACATTTCACTCACAATAAAAGATAAAGTTGTAACAAGCCCTATAAAGCCCCTCAGACTGTCTGCATCAGTTTCTTTGCTGCCCTTAAACTGACCAAAGACACTCTCACCACACCACACTCTTCCCTGTTTACAAAGCTCTCTTTCAACATATTTTCAAGCTTCTGTGTCCCTAACTGTGCTTTTCTTTTCATTGAACATATTGCTATCTGAGATGTAAATTTATATCTATATCTAAAATCTATAGTCTATATATAGACCATATAGATAATGGGGTAGATATCTATAGACTATATAAATATATATAGTCTATATATTATATATGTAATATAGTCTACATATATATAATATAGTCTATATATTATATATAATATAGTCCATATATATTATATATCTATATATAGACTATTCTATATTATATATCTGTATTATATATTATATAATTAATAGATATTAATTACATAATTATACAACATATATATAATACAGATCGATATATAATCTATATGATTATATATATAATCTATAGCCCTCCTACTGGATCCTAAAAAGAAGGGGTTCTAAGAAAGGCTTTAATTTTTTACTGCTCTACACCTGGTGCATAAAAAGGAGCTTATGTATTGCATATGCTTGTAAATGGGCAAATAAATGCAATATTAATTATCACTTAAATAAAGTACAGAACTAAAAGAAAACCCTTTAGAAAGTATATGTGTATACTTTCGAAAGTACAAATGTATTTGCATAAATGTATATCTGCTAATTTATGTATCATTTATAATGTAAATATGAGATGTAAACATATTTATCATTCATAAAGTCAATGATGAATTGCATATTTCCCCCAAAACAGCTTGATATTTCTCTCATAGTAAATTTTACAAATAGATATAAACATTTAAAAGTGTGTTTGAACATCTTAATTGTTCTAAACAATGATCTAGAGACTGTTGATAATTGTAAATTTAACAGATAATGAACAGTTTCCTAGACATTTTAGCTTTTGGGGTTCCATATATAGAAATGGATCTCTGCTGTGTGATTTGCTGTAGCCAAGATGTGAATTATATTTACTATTTTTTTTTTTTTTTTTTTTTTTGAGACGGAGTCTCTCTCTGTCGCCCAGGCTGGAGTGCAGTGGTGCGATCTCGGTTCACTGCAAGCTCCACCTCCTGGGTTCACGCCATTCTCCTGCCTCAGCCTCCCAAGTAGCTGGGACTACAGGCACCCGCCACCATGCCTGGTTAATTTTTTGTAGTTTTAGTAGAGATTGAGTTTCTCTGTGTTAGCCAGGATGGTCTCAATCTCCTGACCTCGTGATCTGCCCTCCTTGGCCTCCCAAAGTGCTGGGATTACAGGCGTGAGCCACCACACCTGGCACTATGGTCTTACAGACTACTGCACAATAAATGCTTGGCAACTTTTATATCAATCAATTACAAATTTCAATAATCACTGGATGAATTTTATCAGGCCTTGATTTAATGATAAGGCCAAAATGTTAGGGTTAGATTTTTATAAATTTTGTCATCCTCTGCCATGCATAAATGTTAATGAAGATATAGATAATGTTTGCTTTTATACATGGAATGGCGCATTTGGTCAAGACAGAAGTTAAAAACATACATGTTTCATTGAGTTGTATTGTTGCAGTGAAAGGCAGCCATAAACCACAAATCCAATTTTAGTGATTTCAAGGTGCATTTTGTCACTATACACCCTTCCTTCAGAGTCTGTGTTGTCTTTTATCACCTCCAAAATGACAATGAGGACACTGGATCCAGTTAAGGAGACATATGGGCATTCAGAAAGCAATGAATGAATGGATTTAGAAGTCAAAGCACAAAGATATATATGATATGATTAGAGATGGGTTCAGTACTATGAATGACACGAAAAGCATGAGCTATCAAAGACTGAGATGATATTCATTAGAAATAGCAACTCTGCCTTGGCCAACTTGATGTCAAAATGCATTAAAGACTCCTTGCAATCTAGACTATTTATCCAACTAGGAATATAACATTTGCTTAGATTTTAAATCTTATGTTTAATACATGATAATCATGGGTAATAAATTTTTCACAAATTAGATTTCACTTGACAGCTGGGATGATTTATTAGGTTCATGGATTCATTTAAAATTCAATACCTTTGGGTGCTGCATCACTGAACGTAATGAGCCAAATTCTCCCACTGAGTAAGTTGCTTGTCAAGCTCCTAGGGTCCTATTAAATTCAGTTCTTCAGTAGAGTAAATGCTTCCCTGGTGTTTCAAAGAGTTAACATATCCTACACTGGGGAAGTACATAAGGGTAACATAAAAAATAGCAGCATATCATTTTTTGAAAAAAATTCAAATAGTACTCTACTTGCTCTATTATAGTATCATTCTGTAATAAGGGACATAGCAGTATTTTCAGGCAACCAAAATAGGTGACTTGCTTTTGTTCTATCATTCATTAAGTAGCCTCTTAACAAACATTATTCCCTATTTTATTTCCATCCTTGCTATTATTAGGCTAATGTTGCCACCAGTAGAATTGTAGAATCAGATGAATGCAAAATTAAGACCAAGTTCTAATTGTTTCCTGGAAATGCAGGGTAAGTTAAAGGGTGGTGACTCCCAAGTAGTTTCTTTCCTTTGTGTGTGTGTGTGTGTGTGTGTGTGTGTGTGTGTGTGTGTGTGTTAGAGTCTCTCTCTGTCACCCAGGCTGCAGTGCAGTGCCACAATCTTGGCTCACTGCAACCTCCACCTCCCGGGTTCAAGCAATTCTTGTGCCTCAGCCTCCGGAGTGGCTGGGACTACAGGTGCCTGCCACCATGCCCGGCTAATTTTTGTATTTTTGGTAGAGACGGGGTTTTACCATGTTGGCCAGGCTGGTCTCAAACTGAGCTCAAGCGATCCGCCCACCTCAGTCTTCCAAATTGCTGGATTAGAGGTGTGAGCCACAGTGTCCAGCAGAAAACTCATAATGTTTTAAGAAAATTTACCATCTGTGTTGGGCTGCATTCAAAGCTATCCTTGGCTGCAGGTTGGACAACTTTGTGTTAGATAGTGAAGAAGTGCTGCTGCATAACTTTGGAGCAAAGGAAGGGAATGGAATGGCTTATGTTTTCCTTTGAGTCGGTTTAGGTTAGTTTTAGTTTGCTTCCAAAGAAAGATATACTGTGAGGTGGTTTTGAGGGAGTGGTATCTAGGTTAGATTTTTACATTTTCTGAATGGATCCTCAGAGATCCCTTAGTCTTTTTAAAATAAGATAAGCATTTTTAGAGGTGGGGTATTGCTATATTGCCCAGGCTGGTCTCAAACTACTGGCCTCAAGTAAGCCAAAAGCTTTGTTGATTTTTTTCTTTTCTTTTCTTTTCTTTTCTTTTTTTTTTTTTTGAGACAGTGTTTTGCTCTTGTCACCCAGGCTGGAGTGCAAAGGTGTAATCTCTGCTCATTGTAACCTCCTCCAGCTCCCGGGTTCAACAGATTCTTCTGCCTCAGCCTCCCAAGTAGCTAGGACTACTGGCACCCACCACCATGCTGCACTAACTTTTGTATTTTTAGTAGAGACGGGGTTTCACCATGTTGGCAAGGTGGGTCTCGAACTCCTGAACTCAAGCGATCCACCCACCTCGGCCTCCCAAAATTCTGGGATCACAGGCATCAGCTACTGTGTTTTGTGTCCGGCCTCCCCAGTAGTTCCTATTTGTAAACACTGTCAATTGGTGAGACAGACGGTTAATAGTAAATAATGCTGTTTGTTGCTTATATTCACATAATTTTGCCCTATTAGAAAACAGAAGCAATAGAAACTAGTTTCACCTTGCCTTAAATTGTATACTGTTTAACATTGTTGCACATGTAAAAAATAAATGACACATTTGGTATCTCTAATACACTTTACTTGGATAAGAAATATTTATTCACACAATATTTAATGAAGCTTAGGAAATGAAGAGTGAAGAAATAAACAAGTAAACCCTCCTACTTATAGCCTATTCATACACACACACACATACACACACACAAACTCTTTGAAAAGAGTTGCATGCATATATGTTACAGATATTACGGCCACTAGGAAAGAAGCAGAAACATAATATGATATTATTTACTATAAACAGTAGGGCTATTAAATTATTATACTACCTTGCAAAGATGTATAGTACATATATATTCTTGAATATTGTTGTATAAATTTAGTTAGATGTTCTGAATGATGAGTAATACATTCAAGAACTTCGAAAACTGTTTCAGTTTAGTGTGTTTCTTATATACATTTATTGATGGAAGAATATTTTCCACTTTCAGTATTCTTTTTTTAAAGGTAAATGTGAAAGTATCATTTTCCTTTCCAAAATGCCCTCTTTCTCCTTAGCCTAGAATAACTCTTTTTAATATTTTATATCTCAGTTTAAAGTTTATTTTCTTAAAGAAAGAGGTCTTTCTATGCCCCTAAACTAATTAGGTTCTTCTTTTATTTCCCCTAATTCCAATTCCAATCAATTATAAAACTTAACAATACTTTAGGGTGAATATGTGTTTAGTAATATATTTCCACCCTGATCACCCTGTGATCTATATGGAAACAAATGCTAACAAATAATCACTACTGCTTATTGGCATTATAAAGTTGGATAATTTAAATATTCATAACAAGCCATGCCTTAGAGTAGTAACCTTATGACAAAAAAGCAGAAGAATTAGTGAACTATCCAATGTTTTAAGAATAACAAATTGATTTTATTTAGATTCTTTTTTCTTTTTTTTTTTTTTTTTTTGAGACGAAGTCTCTCTCTGTCACCCAGGCTGGACTGCAGTGGCACCATCTTGACTCACTGCAACCTCCGCCTCCTGGGTTCAAGCAGTTCTCCTGCCTCAGCCTCCCTAGTAGCTGGGACTATAGGCACACACTGCTACGCCAGCTCATTTTTTTTGTATTTTAGTAGAGACGGCGGTTTCACCATGTTGACCAGGCTGTTCTCAAACTCCTGGGCTCAGGCAATCCACCCGCCTTGGCCTTCCAAAGCCCTGGGATTACAGGAATGAGCCACTATGCCTGGCCTAGATTCTTTTTTACTTTCAATCAGTATTAGAATTTGGTTAAGTGCAGTGGGTCTTTGGGCAATGTTAATTTAACTAAGCAATTTATTATTTTATTAGTACACATTTTCTGAGTTGTATATACTTATACTTCTTAATGTTATTGTTATGCTTTTCTTCAAAAAACAATATATGTTCACAGTAGAAAAACAAATTAAGTAAAAAAGAATGAATTGTATTATTAGTCCTCAGAATTAATTGCTGTTAATATCCTGGTATAGGTCCTTCAATTATTTATCTATTTATAAGCTTACATGTAAAGAGCAGATTTCCTTTTGACCTTAAGTTTTTAAACATTTATGAACATGAAAAATAAGTTGGTATGTGGTGGGGCAGTCATTTATGTCCACTAGTTAGTTTACAGCAGATTAAGACAGGGTGTGAGCTGAAGACAGCATGACACAAGTTGCATGTTGTCATTTTTCTGCTGGGAATAATAAACTTGAGTCTAAAATCTACACCGAATGGTTGCAAGAAGCGGACATCAAAGACAGTGACAATAATGAAAGACGCTAGAAGAGTTTCTCATCGAAGAGGTGGAAGATGAATTTTCATATTATACAACAAGCAAAGCAATTCAATAAAATTTGAATATTTCATTTCGTGTAACTTGATTTTTATCTGCAAACTGGCAAATATGCGTTCATGTATTACCATATGCATATATGCTTCATAGTGTAGTCACTGTTTTAAAACATGCATTTTTTTATTTACCATATTCCATGCCAATATATCCTACTATATTTCTGTTTCATTTTTAATGCCTGAGTTGAATGCTTTATCAGTATGCCTTTTTAAACGTTTTTAATGAAACGGTTCTGTAAAATTCACAAACCGCAATGTTACAGTAACTCAGGAACTTCAAGTAACTGAAAATGTGTCAATTTTTTTAAGTACAATTCAACAGGGCCAGAGATTAATCTTCTATTGAACATATTCTGCATTCTAAATTTAACCTCCAAGAATTCTATTTAAATATCATCCATTTAACCTTATGAAATACAAGGTTTGCTTTTTAATGGGAAGTTGGTATTCCCTCATTAAATGAAACCAAATGTAGTTTGACATTATTAGCGTCTACAATGGCAAGCTTTTATTTGTGGGCTATGTGTTGCATATAATAAAGATGTAGATTCAGCCTAATTTATTTTCCCCATAAAAGATGGAAAAAATTCAAGGAAAAGAAAGAAAAAGGTTTTGCTTCAGGTTTAATAATGAAGCAGTACACACAGCTTATGATAAATGCTTCATCCATTACTAGAAATAAATGTTACATAATTACAGTTTACAAAGGTGACATCTTAAACCTTCCTAGTCAAAAAGAAAGCTAATGGACTAAAAATATAAAAGTGTGAAAAATTAAGCAGAACAATATTCACATTACGCTGCAGGTATTTATCTGATGGTAAGTTTCCCAATAGAATGAAGGTAGGTGTCTAGAATTTCATTGTATTTGCTGAATAGACACAGTGTCTGTCATTCAAAAGTATTCAATAAAAATGTGTGGAAAGGCCAGGCACAGTGGCTCACGTCTGTAATCCCAGCACTTTGGGAGACCAAGGCAGGCAGATCACCTGAGGTCAGGAGTTTGAGACAAGCCTGGCCAACATAGTGAAACTCCGTCTCTACTAAAGTAAATATACAAAAATCAGCTGGGTGTGGTGGTGGGCACCTGTAATCCCAGCTGTTAGGCAGGAATCTAGACCCAACATGGCGGTATCACCCGGCTTGGCAGGCCCTTTGTTAGGACCTCCCATCCTTCACTTCCTGCTAAGACTCTCAGTGCGGGGGGAAAAAAGCCCGCGCCCGCCAAAAAACCCCCGCTCTGCGCAAGCTCCTGGACACGTCATTCCTCAGAGATCAAAACCTAACTCAGGAAAACCTAAGCCTACAAACCCCGCCTACCTCACCCTATAAAAGGCCCCCCCCCATACCCGTCCTGAGCGAGACTTCCTCGGCCTTCCTCTTAGGGGACTGGTGAACCTCGCCGGCGAGCCCAACAAAGGCTACCTCTGTTTTCATCTGCCTCATGTCTTCTTGCTCGGCTCCCCATTACATTACATCAGCTACTCAGGAAGCTGAGGATGGAGAATCGCTTGAACCTGGTAGGTGGAGGTTGCAGTGAGCTGAGATTGCACCACTGCCTCCCAGCCTGGATGACACAGCAAGACTCTATCTCAAAAATAAAAAATAAAAAATAAAAGTGTGGAAAGAAGGGAGTTAAAGAAGAGAGAATGGAAAAAGAATGAGTAAAAAGGAGAAGGATAAAGACAAGCAAGAGAGAAGTAACTAAAGAGGACAAGAAGAAAATAAAGTCAGGTAATTTGGAAATAAACTCTATTTTTTAAAAACTCTGAATTATAAAGTTTTTTAGATGCATATCTATAGTAGGTAATATGTTATAGTTTTGAATTAGAAGACTGAGGTTAATTGTTTATTTTACTAATGCTAAATTTAAGATAAGGTATTTTTTTCTCTCATAAAGAAAGATGGTTAAAACTGTATCATTCACCAAACATTTATAGGGTTATTAAAATAAGAGAAAAATTTCTTTATATTAGTTCATATGGTATCGAAATAGTTAAATAAGATTATATTAAGAATCTGAGTTTACTTTAAGGTTATTTACAAATTGTTAAGTGACAGACTGGAAAAGAAAAATACTTCTAATGTATGACTCATACAATTATAAAAGTAGATAGTTTACAAAGACTTGTTTTCTGTTTAAAGCTTATTCTATGGATTCTTTGAACCAATAACATTTTCTTGAATATACCATTTAGTAACTAGGAAGAACAACTAAACAGGAAACATTTTATTGCATGTTTATTTATATTCTACCTTGAAAATAGACACATATTAAATTATAGTATAAATTATTCTAAACATATGAAAATGTTGATATCAGATAAAGGTTCAGAAAATGATTCACCTTAAATTGGAATTTTTTCCATAATCAAACATATTCTACCCTTAGTCCACCCCATGGCTAAAGTCTTGGGGTAGCAGAAAACTCACTATGTCCAAAATTAGCCTTAAAAACCTTTAGCTGTATATCATGATTTAAATGCTTCTTCTTCAGTTTAACCTGAATTTCCCTTTCTACATTCCATAACTCAAAAGTTTCTCTTACCGGTAATGAGCTCTTCTCTTAAAATATGGGAGAAAGTCTGGAACACAAAAAAGGAGCTTGTTACAAAATTATTCTGAAGTGAGATATGCTTAATCCCAGTTCAGGACTGAAAACACAGACACTGAAGAGCAAATCAATCACTGTTTGTTGTTTGATTTGTTTTTAAACTGTCGTGGGTGATATGAAGAAATATCAGAAACTCAAAATCTGGAAATAAACTGTAGAAGATAAAAAGAGATGTAGATGTACTGGGTCAAAAATATTATTTTACAAGAATCATCACTCATCTAATTTATCTTATTATACCATACTTTCTTATGCCTTGCTGTGCTAGGGAAGCTTTCTTAAACTGCCGTAACTCTCTAAGTACACGTTTCCAAATTCTGAGCAAACTCAACATTTTATAAACAACATATATCTTGAGCTTTCACTCTCTATTACTAATATTCATTTTATACTTTGAAGAATATCACTTTAAGAAAAAATACAGCTTTTTTGACAATTTGTTTTTCTCAAGATCAGTTGAGTAATTAAATACATTTCCTTAGCTTGTTTATATTCCTAAAGGGGATTGACTACTATTAAAATAGCAAACAACTCAAGCATTGCTATGCACAATTATTTGCAACACCAAAGAAGCCTACTTTTGGCAACACTTGACAGTATTATGGGTGACCAACTCTAGCTTGGCATAAAAATCAACAGGGAATCAGAAAATAATAAGGAATTGAGTTAAAATCTCTAACTGGTCTTTGTCATTTTGTGACCTGCTATCTCTGTTTAATTCTAATTAAATAATCAAAGTTTGGGTAGTCTGTGAGATGTGAAATATACCTAAGCTTGGCTTACTTCAAATAAATAAAAATGAAACACTGTACTTTTATGAAGATGTTGGAGTATGATCAGAGTTGGCATTTAACTTCTGCAAATACAGGACAATTTTAGAATATTGTGAAAAGGGAAAATCATAATTACATAGTGAAAATGAGAAATCAGATGAAATGCCTTAAAAACACATACACAAATACACACACACACACAAACATAGAGTTAGACTGTATCTTAAGATATGGAATCCAGGACTTCTACTACCAAGGCCATCAGTGATGGACATTAGGTTGCCTTCTACAATAGAACAGGGACTAAAATTTCTCCATATCAGTCACTACTTGGAACCAGGGTTATTACTTGAGGTAAGTACAGAATTTCTGAAGAACTTGGTTTAAGAGTTGAGCCATAAAAACTTACACTCAGTGAATGTATCTCTAATAATCCCACCTGTGTTCAGGGAGAGGAAATCTGAAGTACACTACCAGATGTTGTGTTCTAAGCAGTTGTGATCTTCTGAAAGGTCAGAAGGCTCTGCATAGCTTCAGGAGACAATAGCTGAAGGCATCTCTTCTCTGACCCTGAGGCAGAGGGCAAGGAGTAGGTACAAGGAAGGGTAGGGGAATTTATGATAAACAGGCTTGTTTATTTATGTTGACCAGAAACCAACCTTTGATCATCCGTGTGCGTGACTTCTCCCTGAAAGGGAGAACAGTAATGTTAATTACCCACAGATTGTGTTGTCTCCAGGCTTTCAGCATTATGTCTGTACTGAATAAAACCAAGCAGCTCCAGCTGTTTGAGACTGCTCACTCTATGGCCGCTAAGTGCTGGGCAGTCCCCCAGCTGCTCTTACACTGCATACCTGTGTCTGAGTACTCTGTCACTGAGCCAGGGTCTGCAGAATGGACCTGGCAGAAGGGATAGAAACAGAGTGAGAAAGAAGAAAACCCTAAACACACACAGTTTCCACTCCAAATGAGCCTACACATGTACATTCTTCAGTGTGAAAATGGACTACAGAAAATAACCACCAGCATCAACAAGAGGATTGTGAACTTATACTAGTTGAATTTGCTTTTATTTTGTTTTATTTAATTTATTTTAGTTTAGTTTCAGAATACAAGTGCCAAATATGCAGGTTTGCAAGTATAAATGTGCCATGATGGTTTGCTGCACCTATCAACCTGTCATTTAGGTTTTAAGTCCCACATGCATTAGCTATGTGTCCTAATGCTCTCCCTACCCTCACACCACCACCCCCGCCAACTGACCCCAGTGTATATTGTTCCCCTCACTGTGTCCATGTGTTCTCATTGTTCAACTCCCAGTTATGAGTGAGAACATGCAGTGTTTGTTTTTCTGTTCCTGTATTAGTTTGCTGAGGATGATGGCTTTCAGCTTCATTGATGTCCCTGCAAAGGACATTATCACATTCCTTTTTATGGCTGCATAGTACTCTATTGTGTATATATACCACGCTTTCTTTATCCAGTCTATCAGTGATGGGCATTTGGGTTGGTCCCATGTCTTTGCTATTGCAAATAGTGCTACAATAAACATATGTGTGAATGTGTCTTTAGAGCAGAATGTGAGTATATATGCAGTAATGGGATTGCTGGGTTAAATGGTATGTCTGGTTCTAGATCCTTGAGAAATTGCCACCTTTCTTCTACAATGGTTGAAGCAATTTACGCTCTAACCAACAGTGTAAAAGTGTTCCTATTTCTCCACATCCTTTCCAGCATCTGTTGTTTCTTGACTTTTTAATAATCACCATTCTGACTGGCGTGAGATGGTATCTCATTGTGGTTGTGATTCACATTTCTCTGATGATCAGTGATGTTGAATTTTTTTTCATATGTTTTTTGGCCACAAAAATGTATTCTTCTGAGAAGTGTCTGTTCATATCCTTTGCCCACATTTTGATGGGTTATTCTGCTTTTTGTTTGTTTTTGTAAATTTTTTTAAGTTCCTTATAGAGTCTGGATATTAGACCTTTGTCAGACATGTAGATTGCAAAAATTGTTTCCCATTCTGTAGGTTGCCTGTTCACTTTGATGATAGTTTCTTTAGCCATACAGAAGCTCTTTGATAGTTTCTTTAGCTGTACAGAAGCTCTTTAGTTTAATTAGATCCCATTTGTCAATTTTGGCTTTTGTTGCCATTGCTTTTGGCATTTTAATCGTGAAGTCTTTGCCCATGCCTATATCCTGAATGGTGTTGCTTAGGTTTTCTTCTTGGATTTTTATGGTTTGGGGTTTTACATTTAAGTCTTTAATCCATCTTGAGTTAATTTTTGTATAATGTGTAAGGAAGGAGTCCAGTTTCAGTTTTCTGCATATGGCTAGCCAGTTTTCCCAGCAACATTTATTAAATACGGAATCCTTTCTTCATTGCTTCTGTTTCTGAGGTTTGTCAAAGATCTGATGGTTGTAGATGTGTGGTGTTATTTCTGAGGTATCTGTTCTATTCCATTGGTCTATATGTCTGTTTTTGTGCCAGTACCATGCTGTTTTGGTTACTATAGCCTTGTAGTATAGTTTGAAGTCAAGTAGATGAAATAACATGATTTTAAAATAAGCACATTTGGAATGCTGAAGGAAGAAAAAGACATTATTAAAATTACAAATAAAAACAAAATTATAAAATAGATGCCCATGCGAAATAAGAAAACATGACATGTAAAATCTAACTAAAATTTAATTCAAATTTCAAAAATTAAATTTATTAAATTTAGAGAAATACTGTATTATGCACAATTCAAAATGCAATAGTGAACAGAAGGGAATAGAAAAGGTTTCAGCAGTATACCCTTTCAAGCAAACAGAATTAAAATACGAACTACAAATGTAAGGATTAGGAGGAGTGATTGAGAGGCTCTCATGTATCTGATAGCAATTTCAGAAGGAGATAATAAAGAAATTGGTTTTTGGAAGACAATTCTCCATGGAATTTCTGGATGTCTTTTATCAGTATTTGTTTCAGACTCTATTTTTAAGGATGTTGTATAGCAAAAAGTCTTTGAAGGTAAAGATAGAGTCTCTTTCTGGGAAAGAAGGCACATTTCTTTTCTAATGCTGATAGTAAAGATAATGTTCTTTCTGGAGCTATAGTTGGACAGATTTGCTTATAGCCTTCTTTATAAGATTAAGGATTTTCCAAATGCAGGCTTGCTCAGCTGTGTCACAAGTCTACTGTGTTCACAGCATCAACCTGGCTGTTTAGCATGGTCCCCATGGAATTGGGGGGCACAGAGAATCTAAACCCAAAATTTATGCTGCCTGCTGTTGTGTGAGTAATAAAAGTTTTTTTGATTCTTACCCAAAATTACATTTATAAAACTGTGGCAGGTTCATCCTTAGCTTGAAAGTTGGGTAAAATCTGAGACCTTGCTCAGTTCTTTATTATTACAGGAATAATAATATTTGGAAGAGGAATGAAGTTAACAATTTTCCATAAAAAGAAAAATAATACTATGTCTATATAAAGAAAGATGGGAAACACATTCTCCTGTGTAGAGATTATAGTGAAAATGCTGTGAACATGTCTCACGAATTGTCATAATATGGGGAAAGAATGTCTTTCTTCACCTACTTCTTTCCTCTTGTTGAAATGAAAGAGACGATTCAACTGAGGGGCATAAAGCAGACAGGAAAACAGGAAGAAAAATAGCTAAAGTAGCCATATTGAATTACCAGGTAGAAATTATATATTTCAGATGGTAGCGGAATATATAATAGGAACAGCCATGATCTCTGATGATTGGGGACCCTCATAACAGCCCTGATTGTTACTCCAGAATTTTGTTCCTATGTTGGTTTCTCTCTTTCTTAGTTTACTTTTATTATTTAATTTTTTGTTATCGTAACTAAATGTATTTTGTATTCAGCAGAATATAAAGAATAAAGATACATTTCTTAAACATTACCAAAGAAAACATGAAGATTACCTACAACAAAATGACATTTAGAATATTAACAGATATCTCATCAGAAATAAGAAATGTTACAACAAAATGGAGTAACACTATCTTCAAAAGGAATATGAAGATTCAAACAAGAACATTATACCAGCTACGCTATAAGTAAAGAGAGAATGATGAAGATATTATCAGGCATAAAACCATTCACACATTAGCACATAAAAGTCTTTGCTAAATAAATGATCAGTCACTTCACCCAAAGAAAAAAATTAAATCATAAGAAAATCATGTGGTAAAAGAAAAAACAGGGAGTGGAAAACATCAACAAAATATGCTAGTGGATTTTACAATTACCAGAAAATATTACAACAATATATATCTCTTAAATTTTTAAAAGATGTAAAATTGGCATTTCAGACAACGTTAGAAGGATGGGTGTGAGGTGAGTGTTTAATTTTAAAGATTGCAAAGGACCATTTTTGTGTTCGTGATGAGATTAATTTTGACTTTGTTGAAAAAATCTACAATTTAGTATGTAGATTTAACATCGTGTGAGTGGAAAAATAATCATGAAGTTTTAGTGATTTTATGATTGGAAAATATTTCAGATAATTTAAAGGTATGCATGTGAATCATCATACTGTTACTGGTGGAAGAGAGTGTTACCTGGAGTTGCTGGTCACTGTATTCATGCGGGTCTGCAGCAACTTCAGTCCTTGCCTCCTCAGAAGACAGAATTCAACTGAAGAGCATAAAGCAGGAAAAGAGACTGAGAAAAGGTTCGGAGCAGGAGTGGAAGTTTTATTTAAAAGGCTTTAGACCACGAAAGAAAGGAAAGTTCACTTGGAAGAGATTCAAGAGGGCGTCTAAAGGTCAAAAAGAGAAGAGAGTGTTTAATCTTGACCCTAGGGTTTTATAGGTTCACCTCTTTCCCATGATTCTTCCCTTAGGGTGGACTTCCCACATGCAGGTGCTCTCCTTACGCTGGGAATTGAGTACGTGCAGTGCAGGCTTTTTCGGAAGTTGTACGCATGCCCCTGTGAGGCTTGCTTTCTTTTCCGGTGGAGTGAACCTGGCAGGTTATAGTTTGCCATTTTGTCTCTTGGTGCGCATGTCCAGGAAGTTTTTTCTTCCTAGTATTTGCATTCAATTAACAATTTAGTGTTAATAGTTGTGGATCACCAGGAAATGGCTTCTCCCTGTTGTCCTGGGTGGGCTGCTGAATTATCATCATTTTCAGAGAGGCCGTGTGATAATTGTCAAACCATCACCTGGTATTCCTAGTGGGTGGAGGAAGATCCCGCTTCTGCCCCAGTCATATCTATCTAACTAGCTGGAACAATACTGTATGGACATTTTAAATACATAGTAAGATGCCTTTATAAACTCAATGGGAAAAAAATATTTTTTTTAAAAACACTCAAGGAAACACTGACAAAAATATTTAATAAATTTGACAATATTATGAAAATCATTAGTCTAAAAATCACCACCACCAACAGTGATAAAAGCAACAGAGAGAAAATATTTGCAAATTAACTGTGATTATATTTGTATTGTTCTATTTAGTAAATATTTGCACTTCTATCAGACATGTGATAGGATTCACTTTCCTTGCCTATTGCCTACTTAGAACTTGTGAGACTGGACTTGCTTTTATCAAAGAAATCTGAATCAAAGTGGCCTGTGTGAGAGTGCAATTTCAGGGTCAGAACTTTAAAAGCAAATTTGCAGTTTGTTTCCTCTTTTCTTTTCTTGCTTTTGATAACTAGAAGTGTCCTAGACCAGAAAGCAGCTGCTCTAACCGTTGGGACCCCAAGTGAGTATGAGGTAAAACCTAGACCCAGCTGCCTCACAGTGAATTTGTATCATGAGGGAGATATATAAACTTGTTGGTTTATTTCTGCTTTTATTTTTTTATCATAACATAATTTAATCCATTTTAATGCTTATTAGAATCCACATTATTATAAAGAACACCCAAAGCTTTTTTAAATTGGTAAATTAATATAAAAATCCAATCTAAGTATGAACAAACTATGCACAGAAGAGCAAGCTCAAGGGGCTGGTCAATATGTAAAACTATAGGAAAACACTCAGACTTTCCTGGTGGACCTCGCTCAGTTTCAGTACCCAGGGTCACAGACCCTACATGTATTTCACTAAAATATTTTTCAGTCAGTGAAGTGTATTTTCAAATATTTATGTTTTTATTCACAAAATTCAGTATTTGTAAATTTTAGCTCTCATTTTAAATTTACTGAGATGTATTTTAATTTTTGTTAGTAATCTGTGTTCCTTAAGTACAAATATGTATTCTCTTCTTGGAGTACAAAGTTTGATATAGAACTTGTCGATGTAATTTCGTAATATCTTTACTAATTTCTGGAGACTTTACCTGCTTTAAACTGATACAAGTGTGTTGTTATTTCAACTTTCATATCAAGTAGTCTCTACTTTACGGAAGTTGCTCTTATACTCTCAGGTACAAAAATATAATAGCAATTACGTCCCATTGTTTATTGTAGATTTTCACACTGCAAATTTTCTTCTGTACCTATTTTATTGACTTTTGGTTTTACATTTACTTTATCAGACATTAAGAGGTAGAGAGTGGACCCAACATCATTTCTAGTCCCACAGCTCTAGAGCTTCCTGCTAGTCTTCTGTCTTTCCCCGCCTTTATCTGTTATTTTCTGTCTCCATTGTTCATATTATCCCCCAAATTTCTCCTCTTTCTGGTCCTTTCTGGATGGGAACTTAGATTGGTTACTTTTGAGTTAGACTGATTTACAGGAATCATATCATTCTAGCTCCATTAAATTTTACCACAGTCACCTAGCAATTACATGGGAATGAAAGCATGAAAAAATCCTCCTCCATTTTAGCTGTTGTTTTTAGATTGTCCAGCTAAGCTTTCCAGTGAGTTCATTTGACAATATTGGGAGATTCTCTCACTCTCATGGTAGAAGATCTGAATTATATATAGACGTTGGAAAAACAGCGTGTACCAACAAAAGACATCTTCTTGATGATAAGTAAGCAATGTTTATATTTTACAATGCAATGCAATAACATATTAAATATGTAGGTGAATTAAGGATGTGATTGGTGTTTTTGCAATGATACATATGACCTTACCATTTTTTTTCTTTTTAATATAATGGGAAGTAGGATTCTGGTTAGCATTTTTACATAGAATGTCTGATATTTAGCATTGCTGTACTATTGTAAAGCAGGGGTTTAAGCACATTAATAAATAAATGCATATTTTATAAGAAGCAACGGTAAAAGCATATCAGATTAGAAAAAATTAAAGTCTAATATCACCAACTGTTGGTGGGAAAGTGCATGTCTGGGAATACTCATACATTGTTTTGGAGGTTATATACTTGTACAAATATTTTTGGAGAGTAACTTGACAATATCTTATCAATTTAAAGACACATGGATCTGACCATCTATACATCCACTACTAAATCAATAACTTATATGTAATTTTGCACATACGTTAAAGAAAAAGATATTTCAAGTGTTTTGTTGGACATACATTCTAAAGTGGAAAATTAAAAGCAATTCACACTCTATACTTTAAAATAATACGTATATAAATTATAGAGTACTCTAATACAACAAAACAATTAAAATGAAGAATAGAGCTACATGTATCAACCAAAGTAAATCTAAAGGAGAGATAATGTTGAGTGAAAAGAAATCAGTTTGCAGTAGGCTATATACAACATGATACCATTGTTGATGAAAGAGTCAAACTGTGAAAATATTTGAAGAGATTTATTCTGAGTCAAATATGAGTGGCTATGGGCTGTGACACAGCCCTCAGGAGATCCTAAGAACATGTGCCCAAGGTGGCTGAGGTGGAGGTTGGTTTTGTACATTTTAGGGAGGCATGAGACTTCAATCAAATATATTTAATAAATATATTGGTTTGGTCCAGAAAGATGCGACAACTTGAACAGGAGGGTGTGGGGGGTTTCCAGCTTATAGGTAGATTTAAAAATTTTCTGGTTGATCATTGGTTGAGTTTATCCAAAAACTTGGATCAACAGAAGGAAATGCCTGGGTTGCAATAAAATGTTGTGGAGACCAAAGTTATCATGCAGATGTAACCTCCAGGGGGCAGGCTTCATAGAGAGGAAGTTGTAAAATGATTCTCATTAGACTTAAAGTCTGTGTTGACCTTAATGCCAGAGAAGTATAATGAGGCATGTTCGACACCCACTTCCCTTCATGGCCTGAACCAGTCTTTCAGTTAAATTTTAAAAGAAGGCTTGCTGAGAAGGAAGTCCATTCAGATGGTTGGCGGTGGGGCTTAGAATTTTATTTTTGGTTTACACCATGTACTTGTAATACAAACCTATTTCTGTACAACCAGTTAATCCAAAATTTAGTGACCTAAAACAACACTATGTCTTTATTATTCCTCAGAGTTTCTTTGGGTCAGGAACATGGGAGAGACATAATTTTGTTGTTCTGCCTTAGGGTCTGAATGACATGGCAGCCTGACGTTTGCTGGGTCTATCATCATTTATTGGCTTTTAGGGGTAGAGCATCTTCTTCCCAGGTGGCTCACGCACATAGCTGGCAAGGTAACACAATTTGTCGATGGGAGACCTTGGTTCCTGCCTACATGGACTTCTCTAAATGGCAGCCTATGTCCACACTCACCCAAAAAGGAGAGATTCAAGATCAAGCCAACAGACATACTTCCTTTATAACAAAGGAAGTCAGACCCTGTCACTTCCACCAGAGTCTACTGCTCACACAGACCAGCTCTGAGTCAATAATGAAGGAGACTACTCAGAGGCAAGAGTTCTAGGAGGCAAAGATTATTTAGGTCCATTTTGAGGCTGGCTAACAAATATTGTTTATATAAATGTCATAAAAATGAAAAACATTACTATACATTGTTATAAATACACAGATACATAGTCAAGCATAAAAAGAAAATTATAGAGGGGATAAACAGCATATTTGAATAGTAGTTACCTCAGAGGGAGGATAGGCTAGGAGAATGGTACATGGGACTGTTAATGGCATCTATTCAATTTAATTGAAAAAATATCTATATTAATTATAGAAGAGCATAAGGAGTTGATAGATTTCAGTGTTAAGTGCTTACGATTTTTTTTTCTGTAAGTTTCTATAGATTAAAACTCCTTCATATTTAACAGATAAACACAGATGAACAGCCTTTGTAAATTACACAGATAACAAATAAATCCACTTTTTCTTTGCATTTTGTAAAAATTTCCATTTGACAGATATCAACAAATGTTGACTGTCTAGCAACAGTAATGAGTCTTGGAGATCTAAGACTTTGCCTTATCCTCAGCCAGTTTATCTCATTATAACATCCCCTTTGACAAAGGCCTCAGTTGACACCAGTCAACCCTTGGGAGATGTGACACTGGACATTCAGAAGAGCATTGCTAATGTGAAAGGGTATATTCTCCCTGAAATCTTCTGCATCTTGCTGACGTACCTTACCAACATATGGGACATCACCAGGCCTCCTCCACCTAAGGTTCCATCTCTAAATCTCAAGTCAATATTACTAGCCAATATTTCTTTATCAAATGCAATATGCCAGGCACTAAGCTAAGTACTTTATGTGTATTATCTCATTTCATCCTAAAAACAACCTTATGGCATGCCCTATCTATTTAAACAAATGAGATTATTATAGGTAGGTAGTTAGGCATGACCAGGACAGTAGAGGGCTCTTCTCCCCTACCCACTATGAATGTCAGGTGATGGTTTGACAGTTATCACATACCTCTCTGAAATTGATAGTTGGGAAGCTGGAGCCAGGATGCCAGGGAGAGACAATCTCCTATGATCCATAGCTGTTAACATTAAAGTGTGCATTGAATACAGACACCAGGGAGAAGCAACTTCCTGGGCATGCTCATTAAAAGAAAAAAATGGCAAAGTATGAGCTTCTGGGGCCACTCCACTGGAAGACAGAAGAAAGCCTCAGATAGGCTTGTGTATAATTTCCTAAACATGCAGAACATGCTCAATCCCCAAGGGCAAAGAGGGCACTGCACATGCGGGCAGCTCACCCTAAGAGAAAACCATGGGAAAGAGATGAGCCTATAAAGTCCCATAACCAAGGCTAAATGTGGCACTTGACTTTCAGGTGCCCACTTGTGTCTCTTCCACGTGAAGTTCCCTTTGTTTCCTGTTCTAAAGCCTTTTAAAATAAATGTCCACTCCTAGCCAGATGCAGTGGCTCATGCCTGTAATCCCAGCACTTTGGGAGGCTGAGGTGGGGGGATCACCTGAGGTCAGGAGTTCGAGACCAGTCTGGCCAATATGGTGAAACCTCATCTCTACTAAAAATACAAAAATTAGCTGGGCGTGGTGGTGGGCGCATGCAGTCGCAGTTACTCAGGAGGCTGAGGCAGGAGAATCACTTGAACCTGGGAGGCGGAGGTTGCAGTGAGCTGAGATCACACCACTCCTCTTCAGCCTGGGTGACAGAGTGAGACCCTGTCTCCAAAAAAAAAAAAAAAAAAAGCCACTCTTGCTCTGAAACTTACCTTGGTCTCTTCTTCTGCCTTATAGTCCTCAGTCAAATTCTTTCTTCTGAGGAGACAAGGATTGAGGTTACTGCAGACAGGTACGGATACTATGCTGGGAACTTGGATACCTTCCACTGGGAACAAGATCATCTGGGCAAACGGTAGTTAAGTAACTTGTTATACAAGTCAGTGACAGAGTAAAGATTTTACCCAAGACATCTAGTGGCTGTGCTCCATTATCTGCTTTCTAGTGGTTCGTGTCACTCTGCTTTTCTTGTTACTACCTTAGCATCACTTTTTAGAAACTCTCCATAAATATATGTACCCTGATTTCACCTCTAACTATGGCAATGCTAACATCATAATACTTCCAATAGAGTTTGAAGAGCTAGCATACGTCTTTATGGCTAGAGTCTAATACCACCCAGAAGATGGTAAACCTAGACCAACTCCAATTCCTGGACTTTCAATGTGCCAGAAATGTGGGAAGGTCACTGATGGTCTCTTCTGAGAAGGCCCAAGTTAAAGGTCAGGTGGCATGGTAGGGTGCTTATGACTCGCATTGGAGTGCTTTCTATCTGGAAACCCAGCATGATCCTGGAGATGCTCTCATCCTAAAATTGTTCAAGCCTCATCTACCATGTGTCGTCTCTAGCAGTGTTATTGCAGCACTTCAAACTTCATTAAGTGTAAACTAAAAATCAAATTTTAAGGCCTTCCAACCATCTGAATGGATTTCCTTCTTCACTAGGGTGCTCTGAAATTTAACCCGAAAGACTGGTTCAGGCCATGAAGAAAGAGGGGGTTGGACATGCCTCATTATACCGTCTAGCATTAACATCAACCCAGACCTGAAGGCTGATAAGAAACATGTATCATCTATTTTCTCTGAAGCCTGCTGCCTGGAGGCCTCATCTGTGTGATAGAACTTTGGTCTCTACAACCTCTTATCACAACCCAGACATTCCTTTCTACTGTTAATTCTTCCAACTATTACCAATTAGAAAAATTTTAAATCTACTTATTACCTGGAAACACCCTGCCTCATCTCCCACCTCAACTTGTTCTGTCTTTCTGGACTGGACCAATGCAGATCTTAAATGTATTTACGTGATGTCTCACGTCTCCCTCAAGTGTATAAAACCAAGTTGCACTCTGAACACCTTGGGCATATGTTCTCAGGATCTTCAGACGGCTGTGTCACAGGCCATGGTCACTCATATTTGGCTCAGAATTTATCTTTTCAAGTATTTTACAGTTTGACTCTTTTTGTAGACAAGGGCAGCTTGGTCACCTTCACCAGAATTTCTTCCAGGATGCTCTGATTATTATTCCACAGTTGTTCACACAGGGTTCTCAGAAATGACCTCTCAGGGATTGCAGTTATAGAACCAAGCTGATAATGTCTATCAGGTCCTAACACAGCACAAAACTTATACTGAGCCTAATCCAATCAACAGTCTAGACTTCCAGTACACATTCAGAAGTCATCTTGCTTCTTGTTCACTTAATGCCTATAGTTCAGGAAGCTTTTCCTTTTCCTTTTTTAATTTAATTTAATTTAATTTTTTTGAGACAAAGTCTCACTCTGTCACCAGGCTGGAGTGCAGTGGCGTGATCTCAGCTCACTGCAACCTCCGCCTCCTGGGTTCAAGTGATTTTTCCTGCCTCAACCTCCCAAGTAGTTGGGATTACAGGCATGTGCCACCATGCCTGGCTAATTTTTGTATTTTTAGAGAGACAGGGTTTTAATATGTTGGCCAGGCTGGTCTTGAACTCCTGACCTCAAGTGATCGGCCCGTCTGGGCCTCCCAAAGCGCTGGGATTACAGGAGTGAGCCACCGCCCCTAGCATGTGTGCCAGTTCTTTAATATGGAATTTTATCACAAATACGTTGATATGGTTAGGCTGTGTGTCCCCACCCAAATCTCATCTTGAATTGTAATCCCCATAAACCCCAGGTGTCAAGGGAGAGTCCAGGTGGAGGTAATTGAATCATGGGACCAGTTTTCCCCATGCTGTTCTCATGATAGTGAGTGAGTTCTCACGAGATCTGAGCATTTTATAAGGGGCTCTTCCCGTTTCGCTCAGCACTTCTTCTGGCCGCCTTATGAAGGAGATACCTGGCTCTCCCTTCACCTTCCGCCATGATTGTGAGTTTTCTGAGACCTCCTCAGCCCAAACTGAACTGTGAATCAAATCCCTTTCTTTTATAAATTACCCGGTCTCGAACAGTTCTTTAAAGCAGTAGGAAAATGATAATTCGTGTGTCCTCTCCTAGCCTGGCAAGAAAACCCAGAAATGGTGATGGAATGAAGGTTTTCTTTTTCTCTTTGTCTAAGATAATGAGTTGTGAGTGTTATTTGATGCCAGTAAGGGAATCAAGCTAAAGGCTGTTCTTTGGGAAAAAAAAGAAAAAATTCATTACAAGAAGAAAATTGAGGCTGGGTGCAGTAGCTTATGCCTGTAATCACAGCACTTTGGGAGGCCAAGGCAGGAGGACCACTTGAGGCTGGGAGTTTGAGACAAACCAGGGCAACAAAATGAGATTCAGTCTCTACAGAAAAAAAAAAAAATTAGCTAGGTGTGGTAGTGCATGTCTGTAGTCCCATCTCCTCAGGAGGCTGAGGCAGGAGGAGTGCTTGGGCCCAGGAAGTGGAGGCTGCTGTGAGCAATGATTATGCTACTGCAACTCCAGCCTGTACAATAGAGCACTACCCTGTCTCTTTAAAAAATAAACAAATAAATAAATAATTTGTTAGATATATTTTATAGAATGTGTAACATTTCCTCTGTAAGCTTCTCTGGAATATACACTGACCCCTTCATAAAAATTTCTTACAATAAGATCTGTTTGGAAATTGCTTGCTTATGTAGAGATAATATGTTTTCAAAGAACGGTTTTTTTTTGTTTGTTTTTTAACTCTACTGGCAATGAATGACAATGACAATAGACAATGTTTTTAAGGGTTGACTGTATGCTTTTTGCATGCATTATTTTATTTAATACTATGTGAAAGATACAGTTATTTTCCATAATCTATAGCTATGAAAAATAATGATTATGATTCAGGGAATTTAACGAACTTAGGTGGTTGGAAACAGGTGGAGTTGGGGGTTGAAATGGTGCTATTCTGACTGCAGAAAACTAACTTCTAACTACTTGCCAATACTCTCACTCAGTAGACTGATGGTGGGAAAAATGTTAAACATACATATTCTTGATTATTCTCCTTGGATATTTTGGTGCAGAATCTAATAATCTACAGTTTTATAAGTTTATCATGTGATTCTGTAAGTTCAAGGTATTAAACCTCTGATTTATGAGATTTAAACTTTCTAGTTGGAGTTCTCTGATAAGCCTGCATTTCTAGGTTATTGAAAGCTCAGTCACATAGGAATTTATTATTTTTCACCATTCTCATCCATCATATTTTAATATTATAAATCTATTTCAAATATTGCATAGAAACAATCCCCATTCTCAAGCTCTGACACAGACAATTCTTTTAAAAGTTGGTAAAATGTTGGTGTTAGTGACACATCTATCATGAAAAAGGTCACATTTTCAAACAGTGTTGGGGGTTAGTCTGGAGAGCTTTAGCTGAAATACTGCTCTCCAGTTAACAGAGGCAGGGCTGTCACTGATAGGACAGAAAAACCCATCTGTTACTCTTTGACTTTCATGGTGGCTACAGATGCCAAAATGGACATTTGCTTATATATTGGAGCATGCTCTCAAAAATCTTTACTTTGGCCTTTAGAGTCTAATAGAAGTACATGAGAAACTTAAAATACAATCTTAAGGACATTAGTATGATTTGTTAGAAAGCAGAAAATACAGCGATGACAGGGCTATCTTTAGGGGTGGTGGTAGTAATTAGTGTATTGAATGGTGAATTTAACATGAGGTTAAGTAGGAGTGAACAGTAATGGCAGTTTACCTTCCTGACTGATCAATTTTCTGACTCAAGAAAATACAAGTTGATGACAAACATCTTTTTGAGATTTCTGAATTTATATGACAGAAGAGCATGACAAATACAAAAATTCCATGCCTTTCCTTCATTTCATATTTAATTTAAGCATGTATGAGGGTAAAACTAAATGATCTGAGGATATTTCAAAAAATTGGAAAGCACTAGGAAATGACTTGAAGAAGAGAATAAGAAGATACCCCAGCTATAGTTTCATAGTTTTATACTTATCTAAATTGTATATACCCCACAGCATGACACACAGTAAAATCAAAAAGTGTTTAGGATAACAGAATCATAAATCCTCTGTAAAATTACTGCCTATTTAAAAACAGTAATTCTCATTTTCTCACAATTGTACTCTCCTCTCCTTCTTTTTCTTTTTTTTCTCCAAAATTACCTTTCTTTATTTTGAACATATTTCCTTTTATAAAACTTTTGTGGATATGGAGAACTCCAGATTGCACAACTTGATCTGGTTCCCTTAGCTTATTTATTTATTTATTTATTTTCGAGATGGAGTCTCGCTTTGTCACCAGGCTGGAGTGCAGTGGCGCGACCTCGGCTCATTACAACCTCCACCTCCCAAGTTCAAGCAATTCTCTTGCCTCAGCCTCCCGAGTAGCTAAGATTACAGGCATGCGCCACCACGCCCAGCTAATTTTTTTATTTTTAGTAGAGACAAAGTTTCACCAGGATGGTCTCAATCTCTTGACCTCAGGATCTGCCTGCCTCGGCCTCCCAAAGTGCTGGGATTACAAGCGTGAACCACCACATCTGGCCTACCTTAGCTTTTTACCAAAAGTCCTAGGTGATGTTTCAGCTACTGAGATGATAGATGATACATCTTGGCAAGAAGTCTTTAGCCATTAGTCAGTAATTAATACCAGCATGGTAAACAAATTTGTTTGATAGATGACTTATTTATACCTAGGATATTTCAATTTTTTTTTTTATCTTAGTGTCAGATGCTACTCTCAGTTGTTCCTCTGAAAGATGAAGGTTGAAATATTGATTCCTCAGTTCTTGCACACCGCATAGGTCATCATTATTTGGTACCAGCTATGTCTCTTTCATTGTACTAAGAGTTTTATGTATATTATCTCATTTTCTCTATAATGCCCACTACCTTGGGAATAAGCTATCATTTTTGTATTATAAAAATACTGATTTTAAAAAAGGCTTATTAACTTGTGTATGGTCTTGAAAAATTGACAGAAAAGGGAATGATCGCATCTAGTTTCAAACTAGATCAAATCTAGTTTCAGAGTTCACGTGTTTATACTGCACCGTACAAAAGCCATATGATCTACTTTACTATCGGGACAGAGCATCAACTTCAGAAATGAATATGAAAGCTGCAAATATAATACAATTTTAAATTAAAAGCAACAAAATGTAAAATCTCTTGTAATCTTTTGATTAAACTATGAAAAGCAGATATTTTTAATATGAAACAATATCAGTTGTTCATAATTTTTTTCTAGTTATTTATGTGTATTTTACATGAGAGAAACTCCATATTTGTTTCCTTCTTTTAAATCCAATTTTCAAATTGTTCCCACGACTAAAACAAGTTAATAAGTATCTCATCTAAAAGCTTTTGAATGTAATGCATCAAGGTAGAAAAATAATTTTCCATAAAACTTACATTTTTCTGTGGTTTTATGTCTTCTCATTGCTTAACTATCCTATTTTTCTGAAAAGTTGACTCCTTTTTGGGTTGAGCTTTTAGAATGAAATAGGATGTCAAATGCTCTGCTTCTGGTTCACTCGCTTTTCTTCTTTTTCCTTTGAATAAGAGCACTGATCTGCTTTAAAGACGGCACTGTATCTCTAAAAGCTTTCGCTAAGATTTTAGTTTATTTTCTATTCTTTGGTGATAGACTAGAAACAGATTTTAGCTTTCACCTTCCATGACACTTAAGATAATACTTTTTTCTTTTCTGAATAAAACAACAATCAAATTTCAGGAATGGAAACAAAAATGGCATATGTTTTTTTCTTTCTAGAAGAGAAAAAGAATGGATTTTTGTCTTGAATAATTCGTCCTTTGGAGCAGCAAGTGATAAAATTAGATTATTGAGTAATATACGTGGTTACATTTATTAGACACAATCTTCTGATGCCTAAAATAATTAATGGAATTAGACTCAGTGTTTTCTGATGTGCAGACCTTGTCATAATTTTCTTCCTTTTAAGTTATGCTAGAATGAGGCTGAATGAGTGCTTGCTACAAGAGAGAGGTCTCTGGAATAGATAGCTAA
The DNA here is from genome assembly GCF_008728515.1 of Papio anubis. Lineage (NCBI taxonomy): Eukaryota > Metazoa > Chordata > Mammalia > Primates > Cercopithecidae > Papio > Papio anubis. The sequence goes on along the minus strand of NC_044980.1, from coordinate 20,644,389 downwards.
CAGGATGCCCTGGAGGTGGAAGGCTATCCTTGTGTTGTAAGGATAAGGTATCCTTGTGTATAGGTTTAGTAAATATGAATTTACAAATTCCCTGAATTTTCTTATAAATCATAGGTCAAAATATATTTAGCGTTTTCGAGCATAAGGTTAAGACACAGAGCTACTTATATAGTTGAAAAACATATATTTATCTCAAATAATGAATCAATATTTATGGATGTTTATATTTTTGTAATAATTATTAAGTAATTCTTATAAGTTTAAATTTTAATATTGGGCTAGATTGTACCTATGTAACTCCTCAAGCTCGTTTGTTTGATCAATGACAAAAATGATCTCTCAATAAGAGTCAGTATATACCTTCAGGATTTATTTGCACATTATTATTCTCATAGAATCAAAAATAAAATGTATTTTATTCAAAATTTGTATAAAGTGTAATGATGTTCAACAAATTATTTTCTTTCAAAGTTACATGTTTACATATATTTGAAATGATATGGAAGACGTCTATCAAAGCCTAGAAAATTCCATTTATAGAAATATGTTCAAGAGACCTATGGTACAAAATAATGACTATAGTTAATTATGTTATATCATATTCTTGAAAATTGTTGAGAGTAGATTTTTAAGTGTTTTAACCACAAAAAATACGTATGTGAAGTAATGCACATATTAATATATGCTATGCAACCATCAACAACGTATACATATTTTAAAACAAAATATTGTACAATATAAATACATAGGATATTGTAAAGAACAATTATTATTTCTCAATTGAAAAATACATTTTAAAAAGTTAAGAAAATAAAATACAATAAAAGTACCCTGGCCAGGCACAGTGACTCATGTCTGTAATCCCAGCATTTTGGGAGGCCACGGTGGGCAGATCATTTGAGGCCGGGAGTTCAAGACAAGCCTGGCCAACATGGTTAAAACCCTGTCTTCATTAAAAATACAAAAATTAGTTGGGAGTGGTGGTGTGCACCTGTAATCCCAGTTACTCAGGAGTCTGAGGTAGGAGAATTGATTTAACCTGGGAGGCGGAGGTTGTAGGGAGCCAAGATCACACCACTGCACTCCAGTCTGGGTGACAAAACAAGAAAAATAGAAAAAAGCCAAGCTTTGATAATGGGAGAAAATGCTGAAATAAAGGTAACCAATCTCCACTTTGGAATTATCTTGTAATTTTTCTAAATATTGGTCTTACTTTATTCAATTTAGAATCACTTAAGACTTTGAGTCTATACATCTTGCCATTTGGAAAATTCATTGTTTTCTGATATGCAGACATTGTCATAACTTTCTTTCTTTTAGATTATGCTAGAATGAGACTGAGTGAGTGCTTGCTGCAAGAGAGAGCTCTCTGGAATAGACAGCTTGGATGCCCTGGAGGTGGAAGAGTATCCTTGTGTTATGAGGCTCAAGTTACATAGAACTGGCTGCTTGTTGCACTTCAAGCGCATGCAGCAAACAGTTGAGGGGAAGTACTGGGCACTAGAGGCATATTCTAAAGAAAGATCATGACCTAATGCTCTAGACATGTGCTTGGAAGGCTGGAATTAGTAGAGATGTCAAAAATGTAATTATCTGAGGAAACTGTATATTAGTTAGGGTTCTCTAGAGGGGCAGAACTAACAGGGTAGATGTATGTATGAAGGGGAGTTTATTAAGGAGTATTGACTCATGATCACAAGGTGAAGTCCCACAGTAAGCAATCTGCAAGCTGAGGAGCATGGAAGGCAGTCCGAGTCCCAAAACCTCAAAAGCGGGGAGGCCGGCAGTGCAGCGTTCAATCTGTGGCCGAAGGCCGGAGAGCCCCTGGCAAAACACTGGCGTAAGTCCAAAAGTCCAACAGCTGAAGAACTTGGAGTCTAATGTTCAAGGGTGGGAAGCATCCAGCGCAGGAGAAAGATGAAGGCTGGAAGACTCAGCAAGTCAGCTCCTTCTACCTTCTTCTGCCAGCTTTATTCTAGCCATGCTGGCAGCATGGTGCCCATCCAGATTAAGGGTGGGTCTGCTTCTCCTGGCTCCCTAACTCAAATGTTAATCTCCTTTGGCAACACCCTCACAGACACACCCAGGAACAATACTTTGCATCTTTCAATCCAATTAAGTTGACGCTCAATATTAACCATCACAAACTCCATACACATTTTTATAGTGGTGGTACTAATTTACATTCCCACCAACAGTACACAAGGACTGCTTTTTGTCCACATCCTCTCCAACACTTGTTTATCTTTCATCTTCTTGGTATTAGCAATTCTTGGTAATAGCAGTTCTAACAGGTCTGAGTTGACATCTCATTATGGTTTTGATTTGCATTTCCCTGATCATTAGTGAAGCTGAGCATGGACACAAAATTGAAGAGGAATAAATTCAGGTAGTCTGTTTCCATCATTGTGACTGCAGTTAACAGCAATATATTGTAAATTTGAAAATTGCTAAGAGAATTTTTTTTTTTTTGAGTGTGGTCGTCGTTTTATTAGTACCTTGACCAGGTTAGTTCTACTTCTGGAAAACACATGCAAGGCACAAGAGTGGAGGTGAAATCATAGCGGCATGTTTTCTTTCTTTCTTTCTTTCTTTCTTTCTTTTTCCTTCCTTCCTTCCTTCCTTCCTTCCTTCCTTCCTTCCTTCCTTCCTTCCTTCCTCCCTCCCTCCCTCCCTCCCTCCCTTCTCTCCCCTCCCTCCCTCCCTCCCTTCCTTCCTTCCTTCCTTCCTTCCTTCCTTTCTTTCTTTTCCTTTCTTTCTTTCTCTTTTCGTTCATTCTTTCTTCTTCTTAAATGAATGTTCTATTTTAAACTAATTTTAGACTTACAGAAAAATTATAAAAAGAGTATAAACTGTTATTTTATATTCCTTATCTCATTTCCCCTAAAGTTAACAATATTAACATCTTACTGACTGTAGTGCAATTATCAAAACCAGAAAATTTATATTGGTGCAATATTATTAACTAAATTATAGTTCTTTCAAAATTCAGCAATTCTTGTTCTTCTTCTCTGCCTCCTCATCTTCCTTCTTCTGCTTTTTCCTCTTCAAGACAAGGTCTTGTTCTGTCGAACAGGCTGGAGTGTAATGGCATGATTATAGCTCACTTTAGTTTCAAACTCCTGGGCTCAATCTTCTTGCTTCAGCCTCTGGAGTAGCTGGGATTACAGGTGTGAGCCACTGCTCCTGGTAAATTTTTTTTTTAATATACCAATTCAAGATCCTACGTTGCATCTAGTTGTTATTTCTCCTTAGTCACCTTCAGTCTATAACAGTTCCTCAGTCTTTCCTTGTCTTTCATGACCTTGACAGCTCTAAAGAGTAATGATCAGTAAGAGAAAAAATTTTAAATGTCCTCCTCACAAAAATGTATGTAAGGGTATACATATGTCAAGTAGCTTGTTTTAGTCTTTCCACAATATATACATACATCATAATATCATGTGGTATATCATAAGCATATATAATTTTTACTTGTAAATTTAAAACTAAAAAATTAAATAAAATACAATTTTTTGAAGCTTGTTTTATTAGAGGAGTAAATGATATGTATGTTGTAAGGGCAAATACCAATTAAAAATTAGGAGTTTAATTCTCATTGAAAAGAGAAGAGACAATCTTCTTTTACTTAAAACATTTACTTTAGGCAATTTGTAATGGTCGATTACTTGTCTGTTTGAAATGTATGTACTTTTCTTAAAGGCAAAATAAGACTCTTGCCAGCTTTATAATCCAGGGCTGTCTTTCTGAAGGATTTTGGAGTCTCTCTTTGGAATGGAAATATCAAGGGAGATAATGCCCCTATTTCCCAGTATTTGTGGGAGGATAGGAGCCTACCTTCTGTGGGATAACTCCACTGAGTTGTCAAGTTATCTCCTGAAATAAAGATATGAGAGGTTTATTTTTCCTTTGGATAAAGTCAATTAGCTAACACAGATGGTTACCTCTATTACCTAGTACATTTTGATGAACTATAGTGTGGCAAATGGTACTGCTTTATTAGGGGCAAACGCAAAACTTTCCACTTGTCCTCTGAAAATCAACCGGTAAAAGGAAGACTAGCACAAGAAAGAGCCTACGAAATTTTATTTTAATGTGCATAGCACAGAGGGATCACTTGAGAGTGATTATTCAATAACACAGTAGGGTACAGATGCTTAATGCCCTTCTTCTTAGGGGAGGGGAGAGGGGGGAAATGTAGCAATTTGGGGGATAGTAAATAATTTTTAGGGAAAATGAGTGGACTTACAGAACATGCAGTGGCTGGGGACAAAGTCTGTTGGACCCACAGAGCTGTCAATGGTTTGTGACAAAAATCTGTCCAAGTTTGTTGAAAGACTTTAGTCTTTCTTCCTGCTATGTGAGATAAACTTATGAAAAATCAGGAAAGAGACGAGGGTTTTTTTTCTTTTGGTGGCTCTGGACTCAAGCGAGATCAGGGAATTTCAGAAAATAACTTCAACTTGCGCTTTGAAAGAGACAGAGGATTGAGAGACAGGAGGGAAAGAGGTCAAAGACCCTGAGGCTGCTGCTTGCGTAAAGCATGTCAAGGTAGCATATTTTAGAGGATGGATTTCTGAGTTCCAACAATGACAATTCCTCTACTTGACTAATTATGGTTTATCGTAAGAACATAGATGCAATAGGTTACATCTGCTCGATTATATAAAGAGTGAGTTTTTTTTCTGTCTTTGCTGTCTCTTAAGTGCGTTGTCTGTGATCCACATCATATATTTGTTTAAGGCTTGTTCACTAATAAAACCATTTTCTTTCTTTTCTTCCTTAGTTGGGAGCTTTTTTGAGCTTGCAGAAGACTTTTTAATTATATTTCTCAAGCAATGTACAATCTGTTATTAAATAACTATTTGTAGATGAATTATCCCCAGAATACTCAGAATCAGCTTCATTTCTCTTACTGGGTCAATTGAGAATCACAATGGTAAGAAACACTGAATCAGATGTAAGCATATGTAGGTAGATCCTGGTAGCTCATTTCCTGTTTCAGAGTTGATATTGCAAACTGAGGATCGGAAAATTTGTGACAAGAAAGCAACTGTAGTTTTCGTTGTCTTAAGCTTCCAGGAAATAGGTGTACTTCTTCAGATTAGTTGCCAGTTGCATTTCTCTCTCTCGCTCTCTTTTTTTTTTTGGTGTAGTATTCCCCCTTTATTTGTCAGTTGCCAAAACAAAGTAGGATGTGGTGTGAATATTTAACATATAAAGTTTAGATTGAAAAAGGAGGCAGGTAGATGCTTTGAGCAGTCTTCAGTGACAGTGTTGCCTTCAGCAGGGGATGCTGATCATGAAACAACCAAAATATGATATCAGAGGTGATTAGTGTTGGAAAAGATGAGGAATTGGAATACCAGATGGATAGAAGAGTCTTGGGTTACCCTTTGCAGCTTGACCTATAGAATGTCAAAAAGAGAAGTCTGATTTCATTTGCATTGAACTCTGAGATTTAATTCCTGTGTAGAAATCCAGAATTTGTTACTTCGACTTTATCAACCGGAAAATGTCACAGAAAGGGGATGAGGAGAATTTTTGACCCTCTTTTATAACCTCTCCAATAATTTATTTTACCCTAAAATTTATTTTATCAGCCTTGAGAATGAACAAGAGGAGTATAGAGAACTAGAGAAGCAATTGTTTGAAAGAGGCTAGGGAAATCTTCAGAGGAGGGAATATGTACCCTGATGAACAGAAGTTTATGATTTATGTGTTTCTGTGTTATTTGCTTGTCAAACTATGCAAACACACCATATTTCTTAAAAAAATGCCCAGTTCCCATTCTTATAAATTACAGTGAAATATATAATATTGTTTGGGAAACACAAAAAATGAAATAGTAACTAAATCAAGTTATACTGAGCTAGTAAATCATCCAGAGTTCATAAAAATCTGGCCTGTTTTGTCTCAGTGATTTTCTTAGACGTGATATCTAGCTACCTATTTGTGGTTCACTTCATTCATTATTTTTTAAATTTTTGAATATTTTAGTGCCTAAAATTCTACGTTAGGTTTTCCTCTCCTTTATCTGTTTTTTATTTCTACATTTTTTCCCCTAAAATTTTTTCTTCATCAGATTTCCATGAAAATGCAAATACCAGTGTTTGAGGGTTGCAGTTAAGGTAAAGCAACATAATCCTTCATGAAGTTGGTATTTATCTAAAAAGCTAATGAACACCTGGCTTAGAAAAAAAATATTTTACACTGGCTGATCCTGATCATTTCTCTGTTTTAATTTCTCTATAAACATACAACACAATTCTACTATGATATTTTCCTGTCTTGCATTCCTTAAGACAATCTTTTCTAGGAACTAAATATTTGCACTCCAACTCTCTAGTTACCTAATAAGAAGCAGACTCAGATACTTCTTGTGTTTTGTCTCATATATCCTTTATAGTCCCAAAATACAAATGTGCAACTTTTCTTACACTGACCAGTATCTCTCTCTTACATAGTTTCGTTCCTCATGGCCCAGTGAGTTCATCCCAGCTAGTCAATTTTTACTGAACCTCAACACCTGGCTGCTCATCAATCCCAAATTCCATAATTCTCATTGTGCTTCCTGAGAATTTCGTATTTAGAGCATTCCTGTATGCTGTGAAACTTGGCCCAGGCATTTTCTCTGCCTCCAGGACTGAAGAGTCTTCCTGTTCACCCAGAGATGTACCAGTAGTATAGTATCCCTCAATTTAGGAAAGATGGACCATGCCCTCTGTCCTTCATTATTATTATTATTTTTATTTTCATGTCATTGGTTCTCATAACCTCTTTAAAAACAAATAATAACACAAAGAAACAAAATATACAAGAAGAAAAATCTGGAAAGCTCAGAACAGTCAACTATTATCATCACCTTCACCTTCACCTTCATTTCTGCAGTCCAAGGAAATCTGAGTTAATCTCTCCACTTCATAGGAGACTTTGGCTCCTGTCTCCAGGCCTTGTTCTACACTTCAACTCTTTTTCTTTTTTCTCTTTTTTTTTTCTTTCTTTTTTTGTTGAGACGGAGTCTTGCTCTGTCACCCTGGATGGAGTGCAGTGGTGTAATCTTGATCACTGCAACCTTCGCCTCCTGGATTCAAGCGATTCTCCTGCCTCAGCCTCCCGAGTAGCTGGGACTACAGGCATGTGCCACCACACCTGGGTAATTTTTGTATTTTTAGTAGAGACAGGGTTTCACCAGGTTGGCCAGGCTGGTCTTGAACTCCCTACCTCAGGTGATCCACCCGTCTCACCCTCCCAAAGTGCTGGGATTATAGGCATGAACCACCACACTTGGCCCACTTCAAGACTTTCTAACCCTGGAGTCAGTTTCAAGGTCAGTGAAAATGACTGGTGCAAGATCATAGTCTTTTAGTGTCTTCACCGCCTCCAATCTATTGAGCTTCTCCTATGCCAACTTTAACCATACATGCCTACAGTCATACATTTTCCCTTTTCATTTCAAGTGACTACGAGATTAATTAAAGTGTTCTCCTCTTTGTCCCTACAGCCTCTCATTCTAATATGTTAGGACATTTCTAGATTTGTTCTTCATTTCATCAATAATTTCAGTTACATTTTTGCCAATGCTCTAAGTTCATTTGTCCATATCCTGTATCTCACTTGCTTTGAAACAGCTTAACTCTAGGAGAACTTGATAGAACATACTGGAACTACCATAAATCTATGAATAGCAAATTCACAGAGGATTTTAACAAGAGTTAGCAAGAGAAGAGTCAGATAGTGTTAAAATCCTCTGTGAATTTGCTATTCATAGATTTATGGTAGTTCCAGTATGTTCTATCATGTTCTCCTAGACTTAAGCTGTTTCAAAGCAACTTGAGTTGTCTTCCTAATTGTCTCTCTTCACATATCAGAAACCCATAACCTATGATCCCACATCATAACCACCCCAGTATGTGATACAATCCTTTCCCTAATGGATTCCTTTCCCTACCACCTTCTCAGAGACCACGCAGTCTATTGCTCCTTATCACTTTTAGATGGTTAACCTCTTCCTCTGACACAGAGACTTACCATCTGTTTTTAAGCATGTTCAGGTGGCAAGGACAAAGCTGTTACTGTATTTTTATTTCTCACCTCATCTCAACAACAAAACTTACGAAGAGTTCTTTACATTTATTGATTCCATTTCCACAATTCCATTCTTATCTAGTGTCCATAGATATTGGGTCATCATAACAAATTTTGTGGAGAGTAATAATTATAAAATAAATGGATGTGGGAAGGGGTGGTGTTTTGTTTCCATGTTGTTTTCTTATTTGACTTTTGCCATTATTCATTAATATTCAGCATAAACTCTAACATGAAGCATTCTTTTCCTTTTCTTTTTTCTTTGTTGCTAAGATGTCATGTTCATCACGTGTCCCTCCTACTCCTTAGATCATTCCCTCTCTGTCTCCTTTGTAGAGTCACTCTTATTCTATGCACAGTCATTGAATGCTCACTTCTTTGCCCTCTCCCTTGCCACGCTATGTAACCAATGGACAATCTCAAACACAGACCTTCACTGTTAATCTATATTATGTGACTCACAAAATTAAATTTCCTGTATATCTTAGGCCTCTCTTTAAAACCTCAGGCCCACATATACAATTTATTTTGCGACAGTTTCCCTTAGAAATCTGCAAATCATCTTAAGCTCACGAGGGGATAATTAAATCCACAGTGCTCCCATTTGTAACAAGTCCCTTTTCAGTGTTTCTTATTCCACCAGGTGGCATCCTACATATCCCTTCATGAAAAGCAATATTTCAGATATTCTTGATACCTATCTCCTTCCCTTTTATTCCATATTCAATCTACCCTCATTGCTTGCTGATTTTTTTCCACGTATTATACAAATATGTCCACTTGTCATCTCCTCCATTCACCCTTCATGTCAAAGCTACATTTGTACATGAACTATTAATATTTCATTATCTTTATAACTAATCTCCCAATTCCTCATTGAACTTTTCCATTTTAAATTACACGCTGTAACCAGGGTAATAATTATGAAATTCAAGTCTGCCCTTCACCTAAGTATTATATCATTTCAGTGACCTCTCTTTGCCCTAAGGAAAAGATCATGATTCTTAATAAAGCCTGGTAGAGACCTACCCTGCTAGCTTCATTTTAAACTCGGGCTAAGCTACCTAATATCAAGATGCAATTATTTCTGTTCTGCCCTAATGACCCCATGTGGGGTTTCAAACATTACATGAGACTGGCTCTTCCCACACACCCTAAAGCAGAAGAAAAACACAAACTGTGTTTTCTTTACAGACTGTGGTTTAAAAGTTTTTGTCCATAGTGACAGGAGGAAAGCCAGTGGCTCTGATATATCACCTCTTACTGCTCTTTACCTCATTCACTTTCTGTCTCCCCAAACTAATTACTTTCTTTACTTTTCTTCAAGATACTTACACGAGAACATTTATTCCTCCATCTTTAATTTGCACAGACTTTCATTTTCCTGGAAATATGGTAATATAAAGGACAAAATAAACCTAATTTTCAGGAAGTAAAATAAAAAAAGAGTTAATGTTTTTTAATATATTATGTGAATTACTTCTACCTTTCCAATATTTGAGCTGTATTTGTTTAAGCCTATGAATATAATGTCATATGTACAGAAAGCATCGTGTTTTACTCAGGACTTAAATAGTGAAATCAACTAAGAGGCATCTTTTAGACTGAAAAAACTGATTCTTGAAGCTCTCACTAAATTTGTAGAGGCAATATTTTAATAGAGTTTTTATGGTCAATCAATGGTAAATATTATTACCATTAGATTTTTCTGTTAATTATAGTTTTACCTATGATCGTGTATCATCGCCATTTAAAAATTACCCTAAAACTTAATGGCTTAAAATAACAAATATGTACCACACAATTATAGAAGTCAGGAAAATGATGGATTTGGGTAGGTGGTTCTGACTTGAGGTCTTTCACGAGTAAAGGTTGTTGTCATGTTGTTGACCCAGGCTGCATCCCCTGAAGCCTTTAACTCGTTTTGGAAGGTCCATGTCTTAGTTTGTTTGCACTGTCACTACAGAATACCATAGACAGGGTAGCTTGTAAACAACAGAAATGTTTCTCATAGTCCTGGAGGCTGGACGGTGCAAAATCAAGGTGCTTGCAGATTTGGTGTCTCGTCAGAGCCCGTTTTTTAGTTCATAGATTGCTGTCCTCTAGCTCACATGGCAGAAGGGGCAAGGACGCTTTTTGGGGTCTCTTTTATAAGGGCACTAATCCCCGGCTGGGCGCGGTGGCTCACATCTGTAATCCCAGTACTCTGGGAGGCCGAGGCAGGCAGATCATGTGGTCAGGAGTTCGAGAACAGCCTGGCCAGTGTGGTGAAACCCTCTACTAAAAATACAAAAATTAGCTAGGTGTGGTGGCACGCACCTGTAGTCTCAGCTACTCAGGAGGCTGAGGCAGAAGAATCACTTGAACCCAGGAGGCAGAGGTGGTAGTGAGCTGACATGGATCCACTCCACTCCAGCCTGGGTGACAAAAAAAAATAAAAAAAAAAAAATTAAAATTAAAATAAAAAATCAAGGCACTAATCCCCAACATGAAGACAGACTATCATCTACCAAAAGCTCCACCTCCTAATATCATTACACTGGGGGGTAGGATTTCACAAATTCAGTGCATCGTAGTCTGCTTCTAAAATGTTTAATCATTTGACTGGATATCACATAGGATGCCTCTGTTCTTTATGTGAGCTTTCTAGGAAAGATAGTTTGGAATTATTTGCATGGTGGCTGGGCTCATAGACAGTTGAAGGAGAGAAAGAGAGGGAAACACTAGTAAGGAGCAAAATAGTTCACTCAGAATTAAAACTCTAGCCTTCGTGACCTTGTCTCAGAAGGTAACATTCCAGTCCTGTGGTGTTTTATTTCTTAGAAGGGAGTCACTCAGCTTAGCCTGCCCTCAGGGAAGGAGTATGAAACTCCACTTCTTAAACTGAGGAGAATCAACAAATACGTGGATATATTTTTTTAATGGTATTTCAGCTCATGAACCCATTTAAACCCATTTTAGAACTTTAAAGAAATATTTTAAAACGGAATTTTCAATTAAGCAGAATAAATTCCCAGTTGTGGAACAGTGTACTTCATTGCTGCAATCACACGCATATACACACACACACACACAGTGCAAATTCATACATAATCAAATCTATAACCTTATTACACAAAGTTTTGTGAGAGGAAAAATGGTTGACTTTTCAAAAGGGCTCATTTATTAAAAATAAAATTACCTTTGTGCTAATTTTAGCTACAACCTTTAAGGAATCAATGACTATATACTTGCTGTAATCATCCTTTAAAATTAGAATTATTGAAAAGCTTTATGATCACTGATGAATGAAAGAAAGTAGTATTGATTTGTGGCCAAGAGAGATGATCTCAGGCAATAAACAGATTTCTTTGAAGAAAACATTTTATTTTACTACTTTCTGACATTATTGAAGTAAGCCAGTTTTAAATAAATTCATCATGTTTTTAAATTTAATCACATATTATTTTATCATACATTAGGTAAAGTTTCAATCTAACTAACTCCTCGATACAAAATGAAGTGTATCAATTTATAATTACAAATACCCAAATGGTAGAGGCATGTATATTTCAATGACATTTATAAATTTTATTTTGTTGTTTGTTCCTTGCATTTGTTTTATTAATCAAATTAACTTATATAGATATATGTATGCAAATGAGACAGATATAACCAGTTCTCTATAAGTAAGCATTATTTAATGGAGTCTTTCCTTTCACTAATGATCATCAGGATAGAGAAGTGAGTTGACATTTTCAGGCCATTAGGTTAATAGTTCCAGTAATTCTATTAATGTTTTGACAGTCATAATATAAATGATTCTATGTGGCTTGAACTAGTGCATTTTCTTATGTAACAAATAAGAGGACGATTTTTAAAAGTGGTAATTACTATTTTTAAATATGAAAATTAAAAATAATAAAAAATAGAGGTTGCACTTTGAGTAGCCATAACATTATCTTTAAACATATTTATTCTTCATTTCCTAACTTTTCCCACTTTTTGGCTAAATCGTATGTTCTTTCTCTAACCTCACTTCTATTTTATTACTCTCTGGGAAAGATTTTTATTATAAAATGTCTAAACAATCAAACCTAACACAAGATGAATATCTACACATTGCTATACCCTCTGGTCACTATTTTTTTCTTCTTTTTATTGCCCATTTCCCTGTTCTTGAAACATTCCAGTTATTGAAAAGCTTTATGATCATTCTACTCTTCCATGACATTCTACTCTTACTTTTACTTTTTTCTCTCCGATTACTCATTTCCAGTTCCCTTGTCATCTCCTTGTCTTCCTACACCCGCCAATTAAGTTTGAATTTCCTCTGCATTTCATCTCATATCTCCTTTTCTTCTGCCAAATTCTCTCCTTAGTCACTCCCATGGTTTTATATCCTACTTATATTCACAGGCTCTAGAATGTATAGCGCCAGGCCAAATCTATCTTAAGAACTTACTTTACTTAACCAATTACATCCGCAACTGCTCAGGATCATGTAACCCAGATCAGCATTTGGCTCATTTGTAGACCCATTTTTTCTTTTCCTGGAAGTCTATTTTGACACCTACGTTCTGTCACTACCCACATTTTAGCATTTAGCCTTGTCAGTTTACTCTCATCCATATGTAACTCTATTCATTTTCTTCTCTCTCTTACGAACAGCATTTTGAGCCATCATGACCAATTTTGCAGTATCTTCTTAAATTAGCCTCCTGTTTTGCATTGGACATTTTCATCCCAGCAATTCCACCGATTTCATTCTCAAAATTAAGAGTTATATTTTTCAATAGCTGTAATCATTGAATTTCCATGCTTAAGAAAATGTTCAGAACAGTATCAGTGCATTTATAATAAAATTTTTAAAATGGACCCACAAATCTCTACGTGTCCTTCTAGTTTTATTTCATTTGTTTCTCCTCAGTCTCTACATTCTGATCACCATGATCTTTTAGTTCATCTGAAAGCTAAGCTCTCTCTTAATTTAGATTCTCTATACTTACCATTTTGTCTACTTAGAAGTATTTTCTTCCATCTTTGGATTGTTATTGCAAATCCATTGAGTAGTTCTCATCAGAATTGCTTCTTCCTTGGGATGACTTATAAACACTTCCCCCTACAGCCAAATCAGAAGACCAATATCAAAATCTTTAATCACAACCTAAATTTGCTTATATGTAATTATATTGCAAGAATTTCTTTGTCTTTATAATTATTATTCATTTATCTATGATTTTTAAAAAACTCTTTTATGTGGTGATGCTAAGCTCCATTATGTTGGGCTTGTTATCTGTCTCAACTATCTTCCACATCTACCACAGTACCTGCTACATAGATGTATTCAATATATATGGTTTGAATTAGTAAATGATGAGCAAGCATGTACTTTTGTTCTCTTTCATTACAGTGTTAGAAATGCTATTACAGCATTAGAAAAGATAATCAGAAAGAAAATTTAATAGATCATCAGAAAAAAACCCAAGATTTGTAGGCAAATGAGCCTATGAACACAGGTGCAATGGACTTGCAATTTACCAAGAAATAGGCTTGTCATACCTAGAAACCAAATGTATAAACATGTTTTTATGTATTAATAACTTCATTTTCCAAAACACTCTATATGAGACAATTATTGATGGAAATACCATTTGCTTCTAGGCTCATTGGTTAAACATAAAGTTAAAAATCTTTGTATGACACATAAAATTGTGGTGACTGCTTAACTTTGCAACTGTAGTGCTCCTGAAATGCTCATCTAACCACTCTGTGTTCCAGACCTATAAAACTTAGATGGTGCTAAAATTGTGTATTCTTTGTCTATAAAACTTAGATGGTGCTAAAATTCTGTAAAAATTGTGTATTTCTTCTACAACTAACTTCTGATAAAAAGGGGGCAGAGAAGGTTAACTCTCTCCCCCTTTAGCTTTATTGGCTTAGTGAATTTCTACAAAACATAATTTAAGTGCTACATTTTTCCAGAGTTTTAATAGGGAAATAAAAACCACAATAGGTATCTTAAGCAGAAAGTGCATTTCATACATATACAATAGGAAGAGCTAAAATAACTAAAGTATGGTTGTAACTGTGGCATGGAGGAAGGTTTTGAGTTATTGAATTCAAAGGCATGCAATCATTTCTGCAATCCTGGGTCAAAAAGATGCTCTTACTATTAAAACTTTAAGCTTCTTATGCCCATGAAACTGGTGATTAGGCACAAGGATATTGAATCCTACCACTTCCACTGCTGAACTATTGTCTCCATGATTTCACTTGCCAGAATCAACAATAGCAAGACAGGCTTTGATCTTTTCCATTTTTCTAAGTCTAATTCGCATGCAAAGAATGGATAAGTGGTCTAAGCTGCATTCATAAAACTGGCTCAAAGGAAGCTGCATTGCTTGTTTTGTTTTGTTTTAATTTTCTAACCTCTTCAACTTTAAGAAGAGTGGAATGAAGGTTGAGGATACCTGTCCACACAGTCTACCACACACCTTCCATGAAAGGTTCCCCAACACCTCCAATAAAACAATATAAACACATTCTGGAACCTATATTACTCTCACACCATAACACTTCCCACACTTCCCACAATACTTTTGCTCTTCATGGGAATATCCTTCCAAAACGTGCTGATATCTCCTGAGCATTATTCATCTATCAAATTTCCCCGTCTATTATAAGGTCTTTCAATTGCTAATAAATGTATTTTAAATGTATTTTAAGTTATTAAAATACATTTTAATAATTGTATTTTAAATTATTAAATATATAATAAATGTATTTTAAATTATTAAAATTCTGAACTAATGGGTAATCAACCGTACAATCCAAATTGCTGATTCACACACAGCTGAAGTCCCTCCTCAAAACTTCTGTAATACATGTAACTTAGGCAAGTGGTTGGGTCATTACCATATATTACTTTATATTTTTGTTTATCAATATATGTGATTAAAGTTATGCTTATGTTAATTTGATATGTATATGTTAACTTTTATACATATGTACATTGTATTATTTTGTTATATAGCACAGCATTTTGTGCTCATAAAGTGACTGATAATAATAAGCTGCATACTTTGGGAAGCATTGCAGGCTAGTGATACAGGTTTTTTTTCCCCTGCAGCCTGACAACCTCTTTAGTCATTCACTAAACCTCTCTCAGCTTCAGTTTCTTCATCTGCAACATAGAGCAAATAATAAAACTTAACTCAGATGGTTCCGATGTGAAACAATACAGAGTAAATGTGCCACCAAATACACACCAATGGCCGGATTGACATAACTCATTGCTAATCTTCTTGAAATGATTCCAAGTATTTTCCAGAGAAGCACACACTGAGGGAATGCATTGCCACTGAATGAGTCCTATGAGAAATACTCAAAGGTGTCCCAAACACAAAAATGAAAGGTCAACATTCATCATCATCAAAACACATGAAAGTAGCAAACTCACAGGTCTTGTAAAACAGTCACACAAAGTAGGGAGAGAAATCAAATAGCAACACAACAGATTTCCGCCAAACCACAAAGACAAAAAGACAGACAGAAAGAAAAGCAAAAAACAACAATAAAATAACCCCAAAGAACTTATAAAACAAGCAGAAAACAAACAGCAATATGGCAGAAAGAAAACCTCATGTATTAATATTAACCTTGAATATAAATGAATTAAACATTCCACTTAAAAGATACAGATTGATGTTGGGCCGGGTGCAGTTGCTTGCGCCTGTAATCCCAGCACTTTGGGAGGCTGAGGTGGGTGGATCACGAGGTCAGGAGTTTGAGACCAGCCTGGCCAACATAGTGAAACCCTGTCTCTACTAAAAATACAAAAATTAGCTGGGCATGGTGGCTGGCACCTGTAATCCCAGCTACTCGGGAGGCTGAAGCAGGAGAATCGCTTGAACCTGTGAGGCAAAAGTTGCAGTGAACTGAGATTGCGCCACTACACTCCAGTCTGGATGACAGAGTGAAACTCCATCTGAAAAAAAAAAAGAAAAAAAAAAGGTAGATTGATGGAACAAACTAAAAAAAATCCAAAAATGTGCTGCTTACAAGAAATGTATAGTACAGACTGAAAGTAAAGACACATATAGATTTAAAGTAAATGGATGAAAAAAGATACTCCATGTAATGGAAACTAAAAGCAAGCAGGAATAGCTATACTTATATCAAGTAAAACAGAACTTAAACCTAAAACAGTATAACAATGACAAAGGAGGCCATTACATAATGATAAAGGGATCAATTCAGTAAGAGGATATAGCAGTTCTAATCACACATGCCTCCAACTCCAGAGCACCAAGATTCATAAAATAAATATTACTAGACGTAAAAAAGGAATAGACAGCAATACATTAATAATGGGGGACTTTACCATCTCACTCACAGCATTAAACATATCGTCAAGACAGAAAACAAATAAACAAGCATAAGACTTAAATTCAACTTTAGACAAAACAGACCTAACTGACATTTACAGAAAAATTTTACACAGCAACTACAGAATATACGTTCTTAATAAAACTGCAATTTCACCCAACAATCCCACTACTGGATATCTACCCAAAGGAGGACAGATAATTATATGAAAAAGATACCTGCACCCATATTTTTTCGCAGCACTATTCACAATAGCAATGTGTCCGTCAATGGATGATCAGATTAATGAAACTAGCATATATGCACTCTAGAATACTATTCAGCTATAAAAAAGAATAAAATCATGTCTTTTGCAATGACATGGATGTAACTGGTCATTATTTTAAGTGAAACAAATCAGACACAGAAAGACAAATACTGCACGTTCTCACTTATAACTGGAAGCTAAATAATGTATACACATGGACAGAGAATGTGGAATGATAGGCAAAAGAGACTTGGAAATTTCAGGAGGGTGGGAGGAGGGGATGATGAGAAATTATGTAATGAGTACAATGTACATTTTTCAGGTGATGTATATTCTAAAACCCTGACTTCAACACCATGTACTTTATGAAGGTAACAAAATGATATTTATATCCCATAAATTTACACAAATAAAAATTGCTTTCGGTACTTACTTTAGCCAAGTTATTATTAGGTTCAACATTCAGCACTTTACTTAAATTTTGTATAGCTTCCTGGACCTTTCTTTGATATTTATATATAGTAGTGTGGCACAGAAATGCTAATATTTACCAAAATAATAGTTATATTTTTAATAAAAAATTAATTCTACAACTAGAATCTCAGGATGGAATGCAGACTGTTACAAATTTATCTAGCTCTGTTAGGAACCATACAAAATAACTTCAGTGAGGGACTTAAGGGAAAGGATGCTGGTCAAAGTGATATTGAAAATGAGTGCACTCTCTTAAGATGAAAGGCAAAAGAAACTTGTACAAGGCATTTAATCTAGTTGATAAATATGTTCTTCTACCAAGGGCAGGTTATCAATCTGGTATAGCTATACACATATACTGGAAGTGAACAATTAACTAAATAGATGTCAGATGGTGAGAGTCAGGATTTTTATTGTTGGAGTGGGGTTTTAGAGATACAGGAAGGTAGTGATGCTTGTGGGACTAGGTTAGAGGTAGCGACATCAGTAAGAACCCATGTTTAGCTTAATGTAGACATAGATGGTGATATGGTTTACATTTTTGTCCACGCCCAAATCTCTTGTCCAGTTTTAATCCCCAGTGTTGAAGGAGGGGTTCAATGGGAGGGGATTGGATCATGGGGCAGATTTCCTCCTTGCTGTTCTTGTGATAATGAGTGAGTTCTCACACAATCTGGTTGTTTAAAAGTGTGTAGCATCTTCCCCTTAGTTCTCTCCCTCCTTCTCCAGCCACGTAAGATATGCCTGCTCCCCCTTTGCCTCCTGCTATGATTGTACGTTTTCTGAGGCTTCCCCATCCATGCTTCCTGTACGGCCTGTGGAACTGAGAGGCAATTAAATCTTTTTTCCTCATGAATGACCTAGTCTCAGGTAGTTCTTCATAGCACTGAGACAATGGACTAATATAGATGGTTACATATAGAAATATGTAAAGATATCTGCCTATACATGTGTAAGAATATACACATATATTTCTTTGCTCTCTCATGTTAGAGAGCTATGAAAAAAATGATACTCCCTTAGCTATAAGTACACCTAGCACTTAAATATTGATTTCTTATATAGAAAGAAGGGCATCTTTGAAAGTGGCTGATTTTAAGAATGAGGAATAAAATACACAAGATGAGCCTGGAACATCCTGTAGTGCCAGAAATTATGAAAATACGAACAAAAACCTATTTGTCAAACAAGCACAGGGGCCAAGTGAATGACCTTTCAATTACTGGAATAATTTTAGCAACACAATAAATTAATTAGTATTATATTTGGATTATACCAAAAAATATAATTTTCCTTAGTCCATACTGATATCAACGAATGATTGAATAAATAAATGATGAGATAGAAGAGACAAATATCCTCTGCAAATAATTTACATACGTATTCCAAACTAAAGGAAGCAGCTCAGCTCTTAAAGACATCTTCAGCAATGCTACACACTGAATGCACTTTCCAAAGATACTGTCACAGTTCATGTATTCCAAGACCCATACATTTCATATTTTCGTATCTCCTGAAAACATGATGCATTTTACAATTCAGTGGTATGTCTTAGTTTAATTAGCCATAATGCTACTTACTTGCTTAATGGGACATAAGATAGTGCATTATAAAACCTATGGGCTCTTGGACTCAAGAAAATACGATAGAAAGGAGTTTATGTTAGAGTCTGCACACTGACTAAAGATCAGAGCAGAAAGCATGTTCTAGGAACAGTCACATTTGTGGCAGTCACTGGTCTCGGCATGCAACAAAATTCAAAGTAAATAGTGGTAAGGTGGGAAATGGACACAGCTATGTAGCTAGAATCAGAAGTCTTTGAAATCAAAACATCAGGAGTCAAACCATTTAGGGGCAGTGGGACTGACATGGTGACAGTGGGTCTGATCAGATAAAACCTTTACAAAGAAACAGTAGCTCTCAGACTCACCTCCTGAGATAGAGTTGTTCTGAGGGGAAAATGAGTAAGTTTCTACAGTAACATACAGTACTTTAACATACAGTAAGTTACAGTACTTAAAGCCCTGACCTCTCCAGTTCGCAACACATCTTTCTTGATGGGCATCTAAATGTCATCTTTTGATCTTATTTTTGTGTTTTTCTCATCTAAGCTCTAAGAACAATGAATGACAACGGGGTGAGCCTCCAAAGTGTGTTCATGTCTTAGAGTGTCCAGAAGCCATATGGGGAGTGTGCAGGTTTTCATTTCATGCCATGGACAATGTTTCTCTTTATTGAGCTAATGACAAGGTATGGGTCTCAGAATATGTACACTTTGAACATATTTGCATCTTTCCTTTAATGAACTGTGAAATCTGTGAGGCTAACGGGAGAAGAAAATTTGTGGGTAGTTGGTGGAAGAATTTTTTTTCATTGTCGTATCTTCAACTTTCCTGGGGTATAATAAGAGATGCATAGTAAATTGAGTATACTTGAAATGTGTGATGTGGTCAAATTTAATATGTATGTATATACTTTTGGAAATACCACTACACTCACAACCATCATTATGAAAAGTTTTCTTGTGCACCTCAGTAATCAATCTCTCCCTCCACGCTGTCTCCAGGCAGCCATTTGATTTTCCATCAAGTAACATGAATGAGAAGAAGAAAATTTTTGTTGTAAGCCATTGGAATTTTGTGGTTGTTCACTTTTTAGAAACTCCTTGGAATTTTCTTTCTCATATCTTTATTAACAAATAATGTGTTTGTTTGACATGCTTTCAGATAATGTGAATAATATACTCAGCAATTGTTTTGTGCTGGGCTTCCATTTAAGCTTTCAAGATCATATGGATTTTTATAGTTTTATATGTTGTGCTTGGCATCTTAAGCTCACTATCTACATACTGCTTCTTAAATCCCAAACCCTAAAGAGGTTCTGAAGATTCCAAACAATGAATAAAGCTTACTTAAAAAAAGCTCAGGATAACTCATATTTTTGTGACTTGGCATGCTTGAGAAAGTATTTTTAAGCTCCTTCCTAAATGAAGGATTATTTAGTCTTGCAGTGTCCATAATTTCTTAGGTCACTTATGGAACTCTCAGATTTGTCTGTAACACCTTATAATAACTTCCAGTACTATTCTAAAATGTAGATTTACTTTATCACATTTTCTTCTAACTTCTACTTGCCCCTGTTATAACAATCTTCAGTCTTCTTTTGCAATTATATTTTCTCCTTTAAAATTCAATCTCTAGGTCCTCTCTCATAATTGTGCTTAAAATTCATCCTGCAGTAGTGTTAGAGCAGGGCTTCTCGAAGTCATTGTGGGGAGCTATCATGTACATCTAAGATGATTAGCAGCATCCCTAGCCTCGACCACCAGATGCCAGTAGCACACCTTCTCTTTCACCGTTTTTTTTATCAGAAATATCTGTACACATTGACAAATGTCCACTGGATGGGAAGAAGAATGTGGGGTGTTAAATTCCTTTTTTCTGAGACCCACTTGCTTAGAATGTATTAATTAAACACCTATAATTGAAAATACCTTGGCAAAATCTCCCAAAATTTTCTCTCAAAATAACGGTATACACAGTGTAATATACACAACATCATAAGTTATACTAATGAAAAAATCTATGAAAAACTATATAATGATATTTAGATATTAAAGTCACTATATTAAGATAATTATTAGGATAATGTGCCACTAATTCCAAATCGTCACTGCTTTCATGTAGTGCCTGCTCCATATTGTCTTAATGTTAATCCTTAATATACACAGCCTGACATAGTTATTGATGTGAAAGTTTTTGTTTTATTTTCAACAACACGGTCTCAACCAGGGGTGAGTTTGACTACCAGGGACCGTTTGTCAATGTTTAGAGACAATTTTAGTTCTTATTACCGTGGGTAGTGGAGTGTGCTATTCACATCCAGTAAGTTCAGTCCGGGAAAACTGTTAAACGTCCTATAATACAAGGCTACAGCCCACAACAAAATTATCAGTTTCAAAAATGTCAATAGTAGTGAAGGTGAGACAATTTCTAGGGAGATATTATACCTTGATATTCTCATTTAATATGCTGGTAATGTAATCCAGCATTCTTTCCGAAAATGAGAATAGCCTGGTGGCCTTAAATGTCATTGTTTTACTCTTATTTATATTGGACTAAAGAATGAGATCAAATGCAGCTGAATAACTTGGATATTTAAAGTAATAACATTTTTCACTAACACACATAAGCTTAATACCTGGGTGACAAAATAATTTGTATACCTATTTACCTATAGGTTTACCTATATAACAAACCTGCACAAATACCCCTGAACTGAAAATAAAAGTTAATAAATAAAGTAATTACATTTGTTTACAAATTAAATACTTATAGAAATGGAAAATATTGTTGAAAATATTCTAAGAATTTTAAATTTATACATTAAAATAAAAATAATCTGAATATTATTACTAATAGAAAATCTGTCTTGATCTCATATTCCAAGTGGAATATGTTTAGACTATTTCTAGCAATAGCTAACAGAATAAGATTTACAAACCCTGATAGATCATTTTTCATGACTGTGTCATTTTAAAATAAATTGATGGCTGTTAAAACTTAATTTAGTTTGAGTCTCTTCTGGATCATATATATGGTTTTACAGATAGCCATGTTCAAGTAAATTGTAATATGTAATATAAGAAATATGCCAGATTTAATGTAAGAATCTCTTTTACATGCTCTGATATTCAAAAATCTTTATCAGTTTTGCTAAACTAAGGATTTTAAACAAAACCTTTAAGAAAGCATTGGTCTCAATAGTAAATCTGCCAATATGAATTGCTGCATTTTATTTTTGCATTTTCTAAAGTACATCCACCAGAGGAATTAGATATAAAATCCTGCATGCAATCTAATATTAGATGAAAAGTTTAAACTACCAATGACACAATATGGATGCACAGAGGAATGAATTGATTTTTATGTTATTCTCAAATTGAAAGTCTATCTTTTTATAAGTAAATTAAATTTATAATAATAGTGATAGTTTAGATCACTTTTGACAGTAGGCTTTCAGTTTCTGATGCTAACAATGGCATAATTATGATTTGTTGAATAACTTTAAAGTGATCGGATAAGGAGATAATCAGGGTCTGCAGTAGTTGGAGAAAGAAAAAGCAGAAATATTTTGATATGGCATACTCCATATGGCACATTCTATGTCGTAGGCTTTAATATCAGTTGACTACTCTCTTTAAAAGGAGTACATGTTGACCTAGACCAGTTTATTTGTTCATTTTTGTAATAATTTTTCTTCATTCTCTTTGACACATTGGTTAACCTAAAATTATTGTGTTACTTACATTGACTAAAAATCATAGTCCTTCAGTTTGTGGCTGCTCACAGGATTTGTTTGTTTGTTTGTTTTGCTTTGGCTTACTAAATAATCTTTTATTGGAGTGAAAACAGCAAAGCTAGTGAAGATATATAAATCAATGCCAAAAAGAAAGGAGACAGGACTACTTAGATGCCATTATCTTCTGTTCCTGCCATTGGATAGAAGGCAGACCTTGTCATTTTTTAATCAATTGTATACTTCATACGTAAGATACAACAAATATTTTTACTGACAAGATTGTACCTAGAGTTTTTATGATTCCTTTGTGAGTGTGAATTATATAGCTGTCCCTAAAATGTAATTCAGAACAAAAAGGTTTTATTTTTAATTATATAATTTTCTTGCCCGAGTTATATGGATTCTTAGGTTATAGAATGTATATTATAACTTAATATACATTTTTTGTATTTTTAAATTTACTATATAATTTATTTGTGAAACCAAATTTGATATACAACTATGTAAACCATTAAATATGATCTGGATTAAAATCATCTTAACAGACAAATCCAAAAACACTGCGCTTTATTATTTCTATTTCTAATGTTACCTCCAGGTTTAAACTCCCCTAAGTAATTGACTCTATCTATTATGTTTGTATTTTGAAGCATTACTCTATATTGTAACAAAATGAAAAGTGACACATTAGTTTTAGATATGTACACAAAAATTTTCAGTTTTAAAGAAGGAAATATAAAGTTTTGAAATTTAAAAAAGTAAATTTTATAATATTTTCTCCAATAATTTACTACTCGCATTCCCATTGCTTAGTTTCATTAATTTTTACAATAACGTTTGACATATCCAAGATATATTTCCAGGTTTATTTTCTGAATGAATTGCTAGGATCTTAGATGGGTTTATTATTTAGCACAAGGTGCCAGTGCTTGATAATTGATTGTGTGTATACCCCATTCTTTAGACTTTTAAAATCAATACCCACACTTCCCCACGAAAAAGAGAAAGTGAAAACAACTAATAGTGGATTTCTATATTATGATGACTCATTTTCAATAGGACACTACCATAGGTCAAATGGATGAATGCATAAATAATGAATGGATTCATATTTTTTATATAATCATGTGCCACATTACAATGTTTACATCAATAAGAGACAGCATGTAAAACAATGGCCCATTAAGATTATTATAGGGTTGAAAAATTTCTATCACCATTACAGATGGCTCACTCTGTTGTTTGCACAGTAACAAAATCACCTAACCACACGCTTCTCAGAACATATCCTCATTGCTAATTGACACAAGGCTATATTTTATTTATTTATTATTATTTTTTTTGAGATGGAGTTTCGCTCCTGTTGCCCAGGCTGGAGTGCAATGGCACGATCTCGGCTCACCACAACCTCCGCCTCCCGAGTTCAAGGGATTCTCCTGCCTCAGCCTCCCCAGTAGCTGGAATTACAGGCATGCACCACCATGCCTGATTAATTTTTTGTATTTTTAGTAGAGACGGGGTTTCTCCATGTTGGTCAGGCTGATCTTGAACTCCCGATCTCAGGTGAGCCGCCTGCCTCGGCCTTCCAAAGTGCTGGGATTACAGGCGTGAACCACCGTGCCCGGCCTATTTTATTTAATTATTGCTTAAATATTTGTTGAGAAAAATCTGTTCTCTAAGTACTAGGATAAAAGAGATTAATAATAAATTAATGATTAAATGCACCATGATCAATCTTATCATTGAGGTCTATATGCTACATTTGAATTACATAATAAAGGTGGAGGTTAATCACCCCAACTTATACAACAGTACACAGAGTGGATCAACAGATAATTACATAATACAATACAGTTTGTAACCTGCAAGATGCATTAGAATTAATTAGAATCAAACCATATTTGTGACTTTGGTTTAATGTGAAAAACCTATTGATATAGACATAGCCAGGACATTTCTATTGTCTTCATAATTTTTTTTTTTTTCTTTGAGACGGAGTTTCACTCTTGTTGCCCAGGCTGGGGTGCAATGGCATGGTTTCAGCTCACTACAACCTCCGCTTCCAAGGTTCAAGTGATTCTCATGCCTCAGCCTCCTAAGTATCTGGAATTACAGGGGCCTGCCACCACACCAGGCTAATTTTTGTATTTTCAGTAGAGACGGGTTTCACCATGTTGACCAGGCTGGTCTTGAACTCCTGACCTTAAGTGATCTGCCCTCCTCAGCCTCCCAAAGTGATGGGATTACAGACATGAGCCACTGCGCCCGGCTTGTCTTTATAAATCTTATAGAAATATTTAACTTTTAAAATCAACCATATACAATTAAGACTTTGATACAAGTAATTAAAAAGTAAAGCAATGAAAAAAGCAATTTTTAAAAACATATGTGAATGATTGAAAGCCAGGAGTAAAATTAAGAATTGTATTAAAATATCAGTATTAAAATTAGCTATATAAATATTTACTTAATGCAGCTAAAATGTTAACAAACAAAATTTACCGAAGAAAAGTATGTTAACATTACTGAATCATCTTAAAATCTTATTAAAATTTAAAGTTCTTCTAAACTGAAATTATGTCACAGAAAAAAATAATGTCGCATTAAAAAGCTTAGGATTAGAAATACATAATTTTTAAATATAGTCAATATATATTAATCATATTTCATTAATGTCTTATTATTTCTTGAATAAATTTTTTTCATGATACTATTTAAGTGCCACGTTCTATAATAATATGGAAAACAATCATACAAAATGTGGCATACAGTAATTTATAGCTAGTACAGCACACCTTTTATCTCTTTATAACAAAAACATAATTTGTAAATTAATATAACACTAAGTCCCATATTGTCTTTTTTTTGTCAAAGAACTCTCTCCTTGAAAACCATCATCCTCAGAAGCATCTGTAACTTAAAAAGACCTTAGAAACTCTAACAATCGTAAATGCGTTATAACTTAAAGAGATACTATCTTCACAGTAGAGGCTAACAGACTTATACCTACTGATAGCTGACAAGTATTATAGGAATCCTGGCAGGCAAATTGTTGCATAAAAATTATATAATTTACTAACTGTAAAATAACCTTTAGAATTTAGAATCAGTCAAATAAGTAGAACAGACAATTGTTATCAAAGCCATATAAATGTCTGTAAAAATTATTTTTTGCTACCCTCATTTTATCTCTGAAGAGACATCTTACAAAAAATGAGTAGACACATATAAATACCTAATTACAAGCAGAGTTAAGATTAAAATTCAGTCCCATTAGGGGTGGGACAGAAATCAGTATAGCAAAGAATATTTTGGTGCAGGTAATTTGTTTCAAATGATTCAACCTTCAACATTACTTCACTTAAATTTTAGCAAACTTTCTGCTACAATTCAAGCATACATACATATGAGACTAGACATATGACTTTGTGTCGTGTGTAAGCAGGGGCTAGGGCAGCTCTATTAAATGTTTACGTAAACCCCAAAGATGTCCTAAGAAATGCAGTTTGAAAAAACTTTGATGTGCTACAGCGCGGATTTTCTCAGACAGCAACAGAGCAGGCACTTGAATACAGATATATTCCTGCTTTCCACCTCCCGGTCAAAACAATAAAAAAGGCCACAGGCCTGTGGTTCTGGCCTCCAGGGAACTGGTGGCTTCTTTAACCCGCACTGCTGCTGCTGAATTCCATTTAGGTTTAGGGTTTATTTTGTATATGCCTTTGTATAGGCTAAATGCTGGTCTAGTTGAAAATCAACATAAAACAACCTTAATAACATCTCATTTTCTTGTGACTTTACTTTTTTTGTTGTTTTGTTTTTTACTTTTGGAGACAGAGTCTTGTTCTGTCACCAAGGCTGAAGTGCAGTGGCATGATTACGGCTCAACCTCTAGGCTCAAGCGACCCTCCCACTTCAGCCACCGGAGTAGCTGGTACCACAGGCACATGCCACCACATAAGGCTAACTTAAAGAACAATTTCTTTAGATGGGATCTCACTATGTTGCCCAGGCTGGTCTTGAACTCTTTGCCCTAAGCAATCCTCCCACCTTGGCCTCCCAAAGTGCAGGGATTATAGGTGTGAGCCACTATGCCTGGCCTCTCTCATGACTTTAAACTTGAACATGATTTTGTGATGTGGCCAAGTTTAGGATCCCAATCAGCCTGTGATTACTGTGATTGCCACACAGATTCCCTCTTGTTCCATCTTTTATATTCCCTCTTCTCACTCTCATAACTGTGTGGATAGTAAAATAATTATCCAAATAGGTATGATATTGGCAAAGAAAGTCACAAAATGTTTTAATGAGCAAACACTTTGGGGATGGTAATAATCTTCTTTCTGCTACCTTCAGTGTCTCTTTTAAGTATCTCTACATTCTTCTTCAAAAATTAAGAATATATCTTTCTTGCTCTTTTGTTGTTGTTGTTGAACACCAGGAGGGAATATTCCTTAATTCTCCAAAGTTAAGGACGGTACAGCACAATATTCCATTCAGCAGGTGAGGTCAGTATGAATGAACATATTTCAATCAGCAAATTGCTGGTTGTGCTGCAAATCCTACTTATGACGTTTTATATAATTTGAAGGGCTCCCATTAATTAAGGTATTTCTTATAAGCATTTAGAAAGATTTTTTTCTTGGCATGTGACTTGTAAATTTGTCCTGATATTTTCCCTTTGACAAGGTTTTGTGAATTGTAACTCAGCCACATAAGTGGCTCCTCATAATAAAGCCACATGGTATCCACTGTACACATATTCAACAAATCAAAGAAGTGGTTCTCAACATAATATCTAGAGGAGGTCCTTCTTGTTACTTTCAATAACTATGTTGAAGAATAGATTCTAAAAAGCTATTACTAAATTTTCCGGTATGTTTTGAAACTTGTGTCCACGAAATCTATAGATCAATAAATGTATAGAATAGAGCATAATAATCTAATTAATGGATTTAAGATGTCATCTAAGCAGTAATGAATGCAATAAATAGGCCTTCTGAATTCAAGATGAGCTGCAGAGGTAATGCATTGCCACTAGAATTGTGTGCTGTGTTGGTAATAAATTAATAAAAACATTGGGGATAAAAAAATCTGCAAATAAAACGGTGTGTCATGTGTGAAATATAATCAGAAAAATGTTCAGATTTTTATAATTAACAGAAAAATTATTGTTTTTATCATCTCCAGTGTTTAACAGACACTATTCACGGCATTTAGTAATGGCAAAAAACGCCATTTTTTTTTTGCCATTACTTTCAATAAAAAAGAGAACCAGCATTTAGAAATCTAATTTCAGAAACTTAATAAAATGAGAATTTTTCCTCTTTTACACATAAGAAGCCTGCATAGTAAGTATTCTGTTGCTAGTACATAAGCTTCCCATTTTCTTCAGAAACCTATATACTTACATTTCTCTTTTACTAACTTCAATGCATGACTTCTATCTTCAAGGCAATTTCATGCTTCTAGACACGATGTCGGCATTCCAGGACAGCAGCAGAAAGTGTAGAAAAATAAAAAAGTCCTACCTCCCTAATGAGTCAACTGCACTTAAGGAGCCATCCCAGAAGTTTCACACAGGTTAGTATTATTATTATTTATTTTTTAATTATTATTATTATTTTTGAGATGAGTCTCGCTCTGTCGCGTAAGCTGGAGTGCAGTGGCGCAATCTCTGCTCACTGCAAGCTCCGCCTCCCAGGTTCACGCCATTCTCCTGCCTCAGCCTCCCAAGTAGCTGGGACTACAGGCGCCTGCCACCATGCCCAGCTAATTTTTTTTTTGTATTTTTGATAGAGACGGGGTTTCACTGCGTTAGCCAGGATGGTCTCGATTTCCTGACCTCGTGATCCGCCCGCCTCAGCCTCCCAAAGTGCTGGGATTACAGGAGTGAGCCACCACGCCCGACCTCACACAGCTTATTTTAATACAGTTGCATCCAGATGCAAGGGATGCTGGGAAACGTTTGGTATTGTGCTCAGCTAAAGTTGAGATTACGTTAGTGAAAATGAGACCTTGCACACTGGAAGGTTAAAAGCAATCTCTCATGACAACAATAAAGAAATTGAATTAAAACTTTAAGCAATGTGATAAACCTATGGAATGTTAACAGGCAAAAATAGCAACATTAAAAATTGCAGTGAAGAAATAAGGTATGATTCGTTTGTAGATGGTTTGTGTGTCATTAATCTAGGCAAAAACTGATAAACTCTTCTAATAGTGATGAAACGTATAAAAGAAATAATAATACACACTATGGCTAACAACATTCCATTTTGGCATATTTACTCTTGCTAAGTCTCTATGCTTAGCATCAGAAATGTACAGTTTTGATAGCCTATGATGTCAACATGTTCAGTTTGATAGTAGAAAAGACATAACATGAAGACAAACCAATGAACAAATAAGAATAAAAACTGTTAAAAAAGAACAATATTATAAGAACATAAGGATGTGATAATGTATTTGATAGTTTTATTGTTTTATAGTTTGATAATACAAATTTACTGCTCCTTCAATGTTAGAATCAATAGAATTACAGCAGAAGTAATTAAACAGATAAAGATCAAAATGTCACCTTTATTACTTACGGTTTGAAAAATAGTCTAAGGCTGGTTTTGTAGGGTTGCTCCTATCCATCACCTGATGTGAACTTTCTTAGGAAGCTTCAGGACTACCCCAAAGAACCAGAACCTGCTCTTTCACTCTGTTGCCTTGTGTGGAGTGCAGACCATCATGACTGCTCTCTATAAGAAAAAGAAAGGAACTGATTAAGAAACGCACAACAGTTGGTGAATTGAGAATTGCACAATAGGTATGAAATTGGTTAGCTTTCTAAACTCACCAATCTCATAACTAGCACCTGTTCCCATGCAGTGAATGAGTAAAGGATGGACAGAGTCCATAATGATTATTCTAGGGAAATCCTTCTGAGTAGAAAGAGGAGAGTTTTGCAAACAGTTTTGTGTAGTTTACTCTTATCTATGCACTGATAATAAATAAGAGTTCCTAAAATTCTCTCTAGAACTCTAGGTAAATGAGATATTTCACTGCTCATGCTGTGTGACCTTCATATCCCATCTGCCTAGACTGTAAATATGCTTTCTGAATTTTAAAAGAATTAGTATACTATGCTTACATTAAGCAAAAAAGTACCCTTATTATGCAGGATCAAGTAACACTCTAAAGATTCATGTTTACGAAAAAACACTGATGATTCTATTTTATTATGTGTCTTCTAAAGAGAAAAATAATTGTGCTCTGCAATGTAATTTTACAATGTGCTATTCTAAATACTTTCATTTAAACAAGATCATTATGAAAATGTTTTGCACACAGAAATATATTTTGAATACTTTTTTAAAAAGATCACAAAGTATATGGTCTCTGTATGTGTTGAATTATTTTAATGCTTTCACTATAACAGGAATTCTTAAAGAGGATACGTATTTGCATAATGCTGATAAACCTTTTTCATTTCTGTTAGTGCTTTGGCTGTTGTTATAGCCACTGAAAGTAGTAATTATATGAGTTTATTATCCATGATTATCTTTAGATATATGTGCATTTTCTTTAATTAGACTACAAATTCTAAATGAAAAATAAAAAAGAAGTCACCTCTTGTCTCTTTGTATGATATTAAATTTTTTTTCTTATATCCAGAGTTTCCCAAATGCCTGTTGCAAAATTTTACTTCAGGAGTAGAAAGTGGCAAATCAATATAGTAAACTATGTTACAGGGAAGGAGACACAGGGTAAACTTTTTCCTTATCTTCTCTCCATATTTATGTGCTGCACAAGCATAAATGGTAGCACTCACATGAACGAGTGGTTTTCAAGAATGTAGAATATTGTCATAAAAAAAAAACACTTTGAAACATCGAATTAATATAAAAGCCAGAACTACTATCACTATTTTTTTACATCCATAGGAGGGAAAATATTTTTAGATATAAAATTCCTTCTAACAATTGTCCCTATCATTTAACCAGTATTTTGATAAAAGAAGGGAAAAATGGATATTCAGTCCAAAGATGGGCATGTATTCCCATGCCCAATCAGAAAACTTATGGATGTTCTTTAAAATAACAATTCATTCAACAAATAATTTTTGAATGGCTACTGAATACCTGGAAATGTTCTAGACACAGGGGCTATGCTAATAAACACGAAAGAACTAACTGACAAGAATGTGCTTACCTACAATGAAATGTCTCCTCATGGAGCTTGAGTTCTATTTGAAAAGACAGAGAACAAAAAAAATATTATTGCATAGAGTGTTAGTTATGTGTGAATTAAAAGACTGGTCAGTACTTGAGGGAGGAGGAGTGACAACAAATCTCACTTCCAGTTCTATTTACCTGAACAGATTAATTCTATTTTGTTTCAATGCAACAATAGTCCTATGGTTAACCAGATCCGCTACACAAAGCAAACAACTTATAAAATGCATTTATTTCCTTATATTGCAAATCAATTTTAAATGGATCTACAAATATACAATAAATAATATAAATTAGGGAACATTTGCTTCTAAGGTAATAAGCAGATTTGTTAATTTCACGTAAATAATTTCAGAAGGAGAGCAAATGTAAAAATGTGTTTTAGACAGTGGAGATGCCATTTTATTGTAAGGCTATTTATAATCAAAGGACAAAGTAATGAGCTTTGTATGTCAATGATTGTCCTTCTCTATTTCACCCAGTTCCAGACAAACCCGAGTCTTCCAAGTCTCTTCATATATCTGATCCAATAAAATGTACAGTGAGTTCAGTTATACACACACACACACACACACACACACACACACGACTGCATTGAAATACTTTGCTCTAAGGAAGGAACATAGTGTATATGCAACTTGTGTACTTGCTAAGTATGGGATGACTAGTCCTTTAACAACTACATTTACTTTCTTTGACTTCTATCGTTGCTACCTACTCCTCAAAAATCTACTTAAACAACCAATAAATATATATGATGTTATGAGAGTTTTGGAAATAATCCCTAAAAATTTACATGGCTGCCTCTTTATATTTGGCAGCTTTATTAAGTATCACCCATGGGAACAACCCCTACAGAAGAATCAGAATATAAAGGATGTGAGCCCTGGGTTTCTCAGGCGCTGAAAGGACCTGTCAGAATCCTCCCAGGTGGGTCAAAATGGCCGGGCTTTATACCTCATCTCCATTCATGTTTGCATGTCAGGTGCTCCAGGATGACCTAACATTAAGCCAGACAACTGTTACAGCTGAGGCAAACTTTGAAGGAGTTGAGAGCTGAAGGCTGCTTTGTAATGTTGCTCCTAGCAGCCAGCGGGGAAAAAGTCTTTTCTTGAAGAGCGATCTGTGACCATCACAAAATGATTTGTTCTTAGCTCTTGTAAAATTGAAATTGTTTGCTTTTGAATTTTTAAAAATGATTCCTTTAAGATTCTTAATACCAAGATATCATAAGGTCCAGGAATTTTATAAAGAAGTATTTCTATTTATGTAATTTCACAAATTTCTCTATACATAAATCAACACTAAAACATGCCTTTGATACCAACAACTTGATTGGTTTGTGAAACAAATCTATCACACAAATACATATTGCTGTTTTTAGATAAGTTCTAAATGTATTACCAAATCAATTAATTTTATTGTATATCTCAATATTCCAGTTGATGTATAAGTTTAAATAGAACAAACTATTTGACATTGAAATGTTCTTTATCAAGGGAGAAGGAATACAATTTTAAAGCCAAACCGAGTGACACGTAGTTCTGAATGATTTATTGGCTGTCTGCCATTCTGAAATGGCTGCCAGTCAATGTTACATGTGACATCTTTCAGATAGTGTGAACTCTTTTAAGCAAGTACTTTTCACTATAAAATTACAGCTGAAGATCATGAAAAGTGTGGTGTTTATCTTAATGGGCTGAAAGACCTATTTCAACAGTTACAGTAATTCAGAAAAATAGTCTCAAGTCTAGTATTTCAATAATGTTATTTTCGTAGATTTTCGTCTTTAAAGACAATGCTTCACTCTTGCAGAAAATGACTTCTCTAATCATCCTGGATTTCAAAAATCTTTCCATTATTTAATATTTAAATCGCTGGCAGAACTTGGCATGAGGAGTAGAGAGCTGTCACCACGCAGCCAGTCATTTTTCTTGGTTTTCCATATGCCATGCCCAGCAATAGAGCATTTCTTAAGGGCTGAGGAATAGTAGCAGTGCTAAACACAGAGATGACATTAACAGGAATGAGAGGGTCCAAGCTGTTTTCCTAGACTGATTCTCATTCATCCTGAATCAAAGCATTTTCCTATTATTATTATAGATATTTCGCTTGTGGTATTATCTATCTTTTGGCAATGTTGATTTTTTTTCTGATTATCCAAATAAGTAATGTTAATGGGGAAAAAATCAGATATTAAGGGGAAAAAAAAAACTAGAAATAAATGTTAACCCAAGACAGTAACAATACAATTAATTTATATGATACTTGAGGGATTGTGTCAATTATATTTTAAATGAAATTATAAAAATTCATCACCTGTGTTTTCTCCTATGATTATATATTCAACTAAGGCACAATTGTAAATGGTTGTATTTGGTTGAATTTTTAGATTGTTTGCAAGTTTTACTGTTGCAGACAATAATAACGGGAGTTTCTTTGAAAATAAATTTAGTTGTTCTATAACCAAGGCATAAATATTCAATTAAATAAAATTAGCACAAATATTAAACGAGAAGTATATTATATATAAAATGCATAAATAAAATAAAATGAAATATTCTACATTGGTCACTTTATGTCTATAGTTACCCTATTGATTCTGTGCTCATTTGCATATGGGTATATATGCAATTTTATAAAATGAAGTATTCGTAGTGTACATAAATTTAGTAATTATTTTACCCCTCAAAAGTATATGCAATGAGTGGCATTTATATTTACATTTCATTAACCTGGAAGAAGAATGTTAGTCAAAAAAACTGAATTTAACAATTTTCTGGTTAATTCCAATGGATTCTGTCCGGGCGCATGGCTCATTCCTGTAATCCCAGCACTTTGGGAGTCCGAGACTGGCGGATCACGAGGTCAGGAGATTAAGACCATCCTGGTTAACATGGTGAAACCCCGTCTCTACTAAAAATACAAAAAATTAGCTGGGCTTGGTGGCGGGTGCCTGTAGTCCCAGCTACTCAGGAGGCTGAGGCAGGAGAATGGCGTGAACCCAGGAGGCGGAGCTTGCAGTGAGCTGAGATCATGCCACTGCAGGCCAGCTTGCGTGACAGAGCGAGACTCTGTCTAAAAAAAAAAAAAAAAAAGGGCTTTCAAAAAATGTCTTTAAAAATTTAATTCCATTTGCTTTCTCATAGCAGAATATGAGAATGAATCTTTTTTGCTGCAAATTTGCTAGCAATAAATTTTTATTTTTATTATTTCAATTTTGTGAATTTGGGGAATGGACTCTCATTCTGTATAGATATCATAATACTAATGAGATTGACTCCCTCCTTCTTATTAACAGTGTGCTTTTTACCCTCAGTGATTCAGTGCATGGTGTAGTGCTGTAATTCAAAACGAACATTTCAAAGACAGATTACGTGCTTCCAAATGCCAAGTCATCACTAACTAGCTCTGTGGCATTAAGGAAATTTCATAACCTTTTAGTGCCCAATTTTGTGGAAGAATGGTTAGGAGGCTATGGCAATAACAAAAGAAAATTTGAATAGCTGTATCCAATATGAAAAGGTTGTTAGTAGTATTAAATGAGTTACTATAGGTAAAACAATCAGGGAAGTAATTAAAGAGAATCTGCACTAATATTGTTTTATTAATTTAAAATTTCTATACACAATCCTTTGATTCATTTGGAATTAGTTTTAATGTATTTTAGAAAATAAGGTTTATTTTATATTTTCCCCCAAAACAATTCTTCAAGACAACTTTTTGAACAGTTAATTCCTTCTTTGTTTATAATATGCATTTTAATAAAGTGACTTATCTTCATGATTTCTGGGACATCTGTTCTATCTAATTTATTATTCAACATTCGTCTCAGTATTTTCATTTCCTTGATCCATTTCACCTTACTGATCAACCCTTCTTTACTCAGTCTGAATTTTTTTTAGAAATTC
Source organism: Papio anubis (assembly GCF_008728515.1). Lineage (NCBI taxonomy): Eukaryota > Metazoa > Chordata > Mammalia > Primates > Cercopithecidae > Papio > Papio anubis. The sequence continues at coordinate 20,609,773 of NC_044980.1, read as the reverse complement.
TGAGAGAGCCCCAAACCTTGGTCTTGGGTCTTCTTTCAAGCCTGTTTGTCTTTCCACCTGATCTTAATTATTTACATGACATTATACCCTATCTTTATGGTGACAAATCCCAAAATTATCTCTCTGGCTTAAACTTATCCTTAAAGATTTGGTTGCAACTTATTAAGAAGTCAGGTTCAATATAATACATGCATTGTTGATTTAATATGCTCATCAAAATATTTAAAGTTTTATTTTAATGCAAAAAATAAAGCTTTTAATTTTATCTCCTATTTAATAATTTTGACAAAAAACATTATACCAATAATTATTAATTATTGCTGGGTTTTAAAATATTATCTGATTAAATATTTTTGACTTTGAAAAATGATAACAAATGCTTCTCTCTTGTCCCCTTGACCATACTTGATATTCCTTTTTCCAAATCTGGCCCACAAGTTCAGAATATAACCTGTTAAAATATCTTCTATGTATAAACTATCTTTAAATTTTCTTGAGAGAATACTAAGTAACCAAAAGCATTGCTCCTTTGCCCTATAAAAGAGAGAACAATAAAAAAAATCCCTTTTTTTGGTTATTTTAAATGGTAATTAAAGCTATTGTGAGGGCTCTTTTATCAACCAAACTTGTGAACAAAAAACAGCTCAAATCTATGTGTAAATAAAATATATTGAGATAAAGCCTTTCATTCAATGTGTGATTTTCAGTTCCAAAAAAACACACTCATGTTCAAGAACAAAGACTGGTACAATAACTATCTACAAAATGCTTTTGTTACTAGATTTTAATTCCTTCATCAAACAGACGCAGTCAAAGTTGATAGTGTCACTAGATGCAGAGGTCTATCAATATCCTTCCCACCATTTAATATGTTCTTAATCTCAGGGAAATCTTTAATCATATTATTCTAAATTGTACAGCTGACTCCTGAACAACACAAGGTTTAGGGGCATCAAACCTCCCTATCCCCTCCCCACCACCCTAGCACAGTCAAAAATTCACGTATAACTTTAGTGATAACATTAACACATATTTCGTATGCTATATGTATTTTACACTGTACTTTTACAATGAAGTGAGCTACAAAAAAGAAAAGAAAATACATTTACGTACTATACTACATTTATCTCACAAATTTACAATCCTGTGTTTACAAGATGGATCCTTCTTCTGAAATGGCGGCACCCACAGCTGCAGACCTCAATCTAGAGTACCTATTAAGCAATTCAACTTTTTCCTGTAATGTCAGGACCTTTCTCTGCTTCCTGGAAGAACTTTCAGGATCACTAGCAGCACTTTGTATAAGTCTGAAGGTGTTTTTCAAGTTTTATTGTATTGCACTACATATCATGAAAAATACATAACCATGAGAGATCACCTTTTACTGTGACAATTTACTGGAGAGGCAAGCTACTCACAAGAAGGTGATTAGCATTGTGTGGCATTTTAAGTGAATACTCACAACACTTGAGTTTACTGCAAGAACAACAGGTGGAGGCTAGGAAATTATTCCAGTAGTACAGTATGTAATACAGTTAATTTCGTGCAATTATGATTTAATATTGTATATTTATGTTTTACATTTCTCTCAACTGCAGTTGGCTAAGTGTGTGCCTACGTCTTGATAAATGTTACTGTTTTGTAATAGATGCATATATATTTCATTGTAGTAAATGATAGATTACACTAGTATCTACATATAATTTATGCATTCATGACTTATCATTTTGTTAGTTTTTTAATATTTCTTTTGTACATGGTTCACTTGTAAGCTTTTTCAATTTGTCATAAATCTCCAAAAATGTTCTGATATATTTATAGGAAAAAATCTACATATGAGCAGACCTGCACAGTTCAAACCTGTGTTGTTGAGGAGTCAACTATGTATTATAATTTAAGAGAGGATTCAACTCTTTCATTCTACTGGCAGTGGGTTAACATAAACTTTAGTCATAACTGCTGAGCTTTCTTGGCACACTAAGGACAAATTGACCAATGTATTTAACCAATAGCTGGGGGAACATTTTGCTAAAATTGGTAAGTATATCTTTATAACTATGTCTGTATAACTTGTCTCAACCTTCACCAGATTAATCCTAGCAAAACTGTAAAATGTCTCAGTAAAAATCTAAATGAATTTTTCATAACAAGTGCTGGCAATAGATTTTAAATATGTTCTGATCATTATTTGTATCTTGTTGGCATGGAGAAAATCCTTTCTTTTTTTTCAGCCTGGGGAATCCCAACCTATATCTCTAGTAACAAGGAAACGATTTTACTGAAATTTTTATTAAATAATGTGGCAAAGTTTTGTCAGTTAATCAGACTTCACTGTCCATATCCTTTCAACCTTTTAGGAAGGCAGAAAAATGGAATTCTGAAACTAAAGTTGGCAAAGTTCACAGAGATTTTAAAACCTGCATGGTCTATGGTATTTCTTCTTTCTGTGGTTCATCTGTGGCTTATGAGTTAGTAACAGACTAAACTGAGTGTCTAGGAATATTAGCTCTGATTCTAGAAATCTACAGTTGTTTAACTAAATGCTGTAAGGACTCAGGAAATCTATTCTTTCCAAAAAAGTTACTGAAGACTTTCCCCATTAGTATCCTAAACAATGTCTGCAAAATTGGTTTTCATACCTGGATACCGTGTCTTCTAAGAGACACCGCAGAGAAAGATCCCAGGAAAAAAGTCAATATCAGGCAGAGCTAGCAACTAGCAAACCCATAAATCTTTAAAAGACTGATCCTCAGATTCCTATCTCTCAAGTAAAGAGGTTTAGGTCATCTTCATATTACCAGAAAGTAACTCTACTAAAAACCTCTAACTAATGACTCTTAGGATTCTTCCAAAAGCAAATAGTCTTTGGGAGGAGACAGCTTCCATCAAATGCCTTCAAATCACGTGAATCGCTATATGAGATATCAGTATCTGCAAACCAAGGTCCACATAAAAAGACCATTGGGTGTCATATTTAATCTGTAAATCTTGAGTTTTTATTTTCCTAGTTACCTTTTTTTTAATCTTTTTATGCTTAAGGTTACATTTAATTACTTTACCTATAATGCTACTATTCCTAATTTCTCTATGCCATCCTCATTCTCTAGAAGAGTTCAGAAGCTGGCTGTAATTCATTCACAATTTGGCTGAACATGCAGTTGAATCGGGGCTAAGTTGCACACATTTTCCTTAGGATGCCAATTAGTGTTTTTTTTTTAACATTGATTCCAAATATGAAACATCTGAGTTTATCAATAATTGGACTCCCTGCTTATTTTCATTTTATCTGACAAACAGCAGAGCATTAGATAAATAGAAATCTTAAATCCTAATATGCTGCACCCAGGAAAGAAAGCTTATGCCTACAGTAGAAGAGCACTCAGAGATCTTTACTATAAGGCAGCTTCTGTCACTAAGCCTTTAGAAAGAAATGTCTTAAAAAGAAGAGAACAAATGGCACATACTTAATTCATTTCTCACATTTACATATCGTAAATAATTCTTATTACATATTCAAGCTCCTATCACATCTTCCTCTTCCTCTTTGTGATAAGGTCTTCATTTTATATCCCCAAAAGAGATTAATAGCAGAATGGAGCTGAAGGCAATCAATAAACTCAATCAACCTTAATGACTGCTACTGGATTTGTGGCACCAGAACCTATTGATTATTACAGCAATCTTGACATAAACTAACATATTGATGTGGTAGTCAGAATAATGACTCTTCAGAGATATTGGGGTCCTAATCCAGAGAATTTATAAATTTGTTAGCTTACCTGGCAGGACAGAGTTTGCAAATGCAATTAAAGTTAAGAATCTTGAAATGGAGAGACTATCATAGATTTTTAGGTGGCCAAATGCAATCATAAGATTCTTTAGAAGTGGAAGAGGGAAATATAAAAGGAGAATGTGAGGACTTGGTCCTTCATTGGTAGCTTTGAAGTTGAAGGAAGGGAACTGTTATAGACTGGATATTTGTGTCCCCCTAAAATTAATCTATTTAAGATGATGGGCATTGTTCAATTATTAATAGATTATTTTTAGTAATCTATTAATTGGCAGTATGATAGTATCTGGAGATGGAGATTTTCAGAGGAACTTAGGTTGAGATAATGTCATAAGTGTGGTGTTCTCATGATACTATTAGTGTTCTTTTGAGAAAAGATGGGGATACTAGACCCCTGCCCCACCCTTCTCTTTCTATTTCCATAAACTTGTATCCAGGAAAGGCTATGTGAACACAGAGAGAAGGTGGCCATCTACCAACCAGAGAGGGAGTGGGCCTTCACCATGAACCACATATACCAGCATCTTAATCTTGGACTTCCCAACCCTCAGAACCCTGAGAAATAAATGTCTGTTGTTTAAGCCACCCCGTCTATGATATTGTCTTATAGCATTCCAAGTGAAGACAGGGAACATGCATCAAAGAATGCAGCTGGAGTCTAAAACCTGGGAAAGGAGAGGGCATGGATTATTCCACAGAGCCTAAAGAAGGAATGCAGTCTTCCAGTGGTTTGATTTTAACTCAGTAGGACCTGTGTTGAACTTATAACCTGGAAAACTGTTAGACAATAAATTTATGTTGGTTTTAGACTACTAAGTATGTAATTTTTCTAACAGCCACAGGAAAATAATACATTTCGCAAATCAGTGCATGTTTCATGATGGTCAATGATATGCCCCAGGGTCCATTTTGGCCATGATTTTTATCCCTTCAAAAAACAAAACAAAAGAAAAAAGTAAAACAAAAGGACCGATTTTACTATATAATTTGATTTTTAAAAGTATTTTATATTTATTTAATCCGGCATATCCAAAATATTGTCATCTCAGCATAAATCAATATTAAAATTTGTATTCAGTTTTTATATTTTTTAAACTAAATCTAGTTTGTATTTTACACATAGCATAAGTCAATTCAAATTCACCATGTTTCAAGTGTTCAATATCTACATGTCACTAGTAATAACTGTAGTGGACAGAGTTGATCCAGATTTTTAAGTGTATTGGTATAAAACTAAGTACATTTTTATCTTATTAAAACAAAACAAAGCAAAACTCCAAAACTATGTCTATGTTCCTTTTGCTTTTTTTAACATTGAACATATTATTCTTGTTTTTAATTTAGTTTTGTCTGTATTTAGTTCTATTTTTTGGTGGCTGTTATTTCTTGTATGGTTGGCATCACCTTTTTTTTCAATTTCTTAAACTATCTAAACTATTATGCTCTAAGTTTAGTTCAATTTCAATCAGCTAATGAAAGACTTTGAAAGACTCATTTAACTCTCTTAAGCCATTCTCCACAGACATGAAAAATCTTCCTCTCACGATTCCCTCCTGAAACACTGCAAAAATATGTCAAAACGGTGTACTTTCTTGGCACAGAGTTTTAATAAACTTAGTTTTGCTTTAATAACAAATTGTCTGATTATATTTCAGGGAATTCCACTGGTAAAAGCATAAAATAGTATTAGTTCAGGTCATCTTTTGTAAAGTTATGATTGTGCCATAATATCAATTCTTGTCAAAATTTATGACCTCAAAATCAACTTAATATGCATCAACATAGATATTTTTTAGCAATTCTAGACTCCAGGTGCTTATTTAAATAATATGGGTACACAAGACTGAGCAAAACCAGTTGCTATTGAACGTACGTTTTAGAGAAATACGTCATGAACAGATGTGTTTTGTTAAATAAGGAACTTGATGACATAATCAATATCATGGCAGCATGCAACTGTTGGTTAGTATGTCTCTTTAAACAAGCACATATGCTCATTCATGGAGTGTGTATTTGTATCTGTGCTGTGTCTGCGTGGTGAAGCAGCAAGCAATAATTGGATGTCTTGATTATCTAACAGCAAAAAACGCCTACATAATAAAAAGAAATTCTGATTTATTTATTAGTTCAACTGAGCTTTTCTTTTTAATGTAACACAGATGGTCCCTGATTTACAATGGTACAACTTTACAGTTTTGCCATGGTACAAAAGTGATAAACATTCAGTAGAAACAATACTTTTATTACCCATATACCCATTCTGTTTTTCACATTCAGTACAGAATTTAATAATTTACATGTGATATTCAACACTTTATTTAAAAATAGGCTTTATGTTAGATATTTTTTTCTGACTTTTGGCTAATGTAAGTGTTCTGAGCACATTTGTTAAGTGTATTTTTTATATATATATATACTTTAAGTTCTAGGGCACATGTGCACAACCTGCAGGTTTGTTACATATGTATACATGTGCTGTGTAGGTTTGCTGCACCCATTAACTCATCATTTACATTAAGTATTTCTCCTAATGCTATCTCTACCCCATCCAATGAGAGGCCCTTGTGTGTGATGTTCCCCATCCTATGTCCAAGTGTTCTCATTGTTCAATTTCCACCTGTGAGTGAGAACATGCAGTGTTTGGTTTTCTGTCCTTGCGATAGTTTGCTCAGAATGATGATTTCTAGCTTCATCCATGTCACTACAAAGGACATGAGCTCATCCTTTTTTATGGCTGCATAGTATTCCATGGTATATATGTGCCACACTTTCTTAATCTAGTCTATCATTGATGGACATTTGGGTTGGTTCCAAGTCTTTGCTATTATGAATAGTGCCATAATAAACATATGTGTGCATGTGTCTTTATAGTAGCATGATTTATAATCCTTTGGGTATACACCCAATAATGGAATCTCTGGGTCAAATGGTATTTCTAGTTCTAGATCCTTGAGGAATTATCACACTGTCTTCCACAATGGTTGAACTAGTTTACACTCCCACCAACAGTGTAAAAGTGTTCCTATTTCTCCACATCCTCTCCAGCACCTGTTGTTTCCTGATTTTTTAATGATCGCCATTTTAACTGGTGTGAGATGCTATCTAATTGTGGTTTTGGTTTGCATTTCTCTGATGACCAGTGATGATGAGCATTTTTTTATGTGTCTGTTGGCTGCATAAATGTCTTGTTTTGAAAAGTGTCTGTTCATATCCTTTGTCCACATTTTGATGGTGTTGTTTGATTTTTTCTTAGAAATTTCTTTAATTTCTTTGTAGATTCTGGATAGTAGCCCTTTGTCAAATGGGTAGATTGCAAAAAATTTTCTCCCATTCTGTAGGTTGCCTGTTCACTCTGATGGTAGTTGCTTTTGCTGTGCAGAAGCTCTTTAGTTTAATTAGATCCCATTTGTCTATTTTGGCTTTTGTTGCCATTGCTTTTGGTGTTTTAGTCATGAAGTCCTTGCCCATGCCTATGTCCTGAATGGCATTGCCTAGGTTTTCTTCTAGGGTTTTTATGGTTTTAGGTCTTACATTTAAGTCTTTAATCCATCTTGAATTAATTTTTCTGTAAGGTGTAAGGAAGGGATCCAGTTTCAGCTTTCTACATATGGCTAGTCAGTTTTCCCAGCACTATTTATTAAATAGGGAATTCTTTTCCCATTTCTTGTTTATGTCAGGTTTGTCAAAGATCAGATGGTTGTAGATGTGTGGTGTTATTTCTGAGGGCTCTGTTCTGTTCCATTGGTCTATATCTCTGTTTTGGTACCAGTACCATGCTGTTTTGGTTACTGTAGCCTTGTAGTATAGTTTGAAGTCAGGTAGCGTGATGCTGCCAGCTTTGTTCTTTTTGCTTCGGATTGTCTTGTCAATGTGGGCTCTTTTTTTGGTTCCATATGAACTTTAAAGTAGGTTTTTCCAATTCTGTGAAGACAGTTATTGGTAGCTTGATGGGAATGGCATTGAATCTATATGGCCATTTTCATGATATTGATTCTTATCCATGAGCATGGAATGTTCTACCATTTGTTCGTGTCCTCTTTTATTTCATTGAGCAGTGGTTTGTAGTTCTCCTTGAAGAGGTCCTTCATATCCCTTGTAAGTTGAATTCCTAGATATTTTATTCTCTTTGTAGCAATTTTGAATGGGAGTTCACTCATGATTTGGCTCTGTTTGTCTGTTATTGATGTATACAAACGCTTGTGATTTTTGCACATTGATTTTGTATCCTGAGACTTTGCTGAAGTTTCTCATCAGCTTAAGGAGATTTGGGGCTGAGACAGTGACGTTTTCTAAATATACAATCATGTCATCTACAAACAGGGACAATTTGACTTCCTCTTTTCATAATAGAATACTCTTTACTTCCTTCTCTTGCCTGATTGCCTTGACCAGAACTTCCAACACTATATTGAATAGGAGTAGTGAGACAGGGCATCCCTGTCTTGTGCCAGCTTTCAAAGGGAATGCTTCCAGTTTTTGCCCATTCAGTATGATACTGGCTGTGGGTTTGTCATAAATAACTTTTATTATTTTGAGATATGTTCCATCAATACCTAGTTTATTGAGAGTTTATTGAGAGTTTTCTGCATCTATTGAGATAATCATGTGGTTTTTGTCCTTGGTTCTCTTTATGTGATGGATTACATTTATTGATTTGCATATGTTGAACCAGCCTTGCATCCCATGGATGAAGTCAACTTGATCTTGGTGGATAAGCTTTTTGATGTACTGCGAGATTTGGTTTGCCAGTATTTTTGTTAAGTGTATTAAATGCATTTTTTACCTAAAATGTTTTCAACTTATGATGAGTATATCCAGATCCATCAAAACACATCTTGGCCTGTGGTTATCAGGATGTAACTCCTTATAAGTCGAGGTACGTTTGTATTATATCTCATGTACACACACATGCACACACACATACAGATTTAATCTGTTTACAGAAATAAAAGGAATAAAATACCGTTTCTATTATACACCAAAACTAGCCATTTTGACAGATACTTCACTCTGAAAAGCAGCACTTTGTAGCTACTTTACAGATTAGTATAAGAATTTGGTGTTTCTGTTTGAGAGATTCGAGTTCACATTTCAGTAAATAAGCCGCTCCCTCTACTAAACCTGGGAATGTAATTCTATTGAAAAGTAATCTGTGCTGTAAAATTACATGTCATATTGAGAAAAGGACAATCTCAAACAGTAGTCACACATAAAATCAAGCAACACTGACATCCTTTTCACATACAGTGAAAACTCCTTGCCAATTTTGAGATTATACAGGAAAACAGAATGGGGGACAAGTGTCTCTGACACATAGAGAGAAAATCCCTTGAAGAAGAACTCAGTTGACACAATCAAAACATGCAAAACTGGAAGAAACAAGGTGAGTGCTTTTTATGTTAGTTCAGCTGTCAAGAAAGTGTAAAATAAACCTTTTTTTTTTTTTTTGACTGAGGATTTTCTTTTTTGAAACATCATCATTTATATTTACCCAGTTTGCAACTTCATCAGCTGAATCTCAGGATGTGTTCCATGACACTGAAGGACAATTAAATCATATCCATGATAATATATGAGAAACTGACAGGAGAGCATGGCAGTGTTTGAATTAATGTCTATCATTAGATAGAGTTTCTGACCACATAATTTGAATTGTAGCTTTCCATACAATTCAATCATGATAAGCACTTATTAGGTTAGTGATATAGTTTGACTCTCTGTCCCCACACAAATCTCATATTGAATCATAATCTCCACGTGTCAGGGGAGGGGCCTGGTGGGAGGTGACTGGTTCATGGGGGTGGATTTCCCATACTGTTCTCGTGACAGTGAGTGAGTTCTCACAAGATCTGATGGTTTAAAAGTGTGTGGAACTTCCCCCCAGCTCTTCTCTACTGACACCATGTGAAGAAGGTGCCTGCTCCCCCTTTACCTTTTGCTGTGATTGTTAGTTTCCTGAGACCTCCCATCTTGCTTCCTGTTAAGCTTGCAGAACTGTGAGTCAATTAAACCTCTTTTCCTCATAAATTACCCAGTAGTTCTTTATAGCAGTTTGAGAAGAGCTAAATACAGAAAATTGGTACCAAAGAAGTGGCGCATTGCTATAAAGATACCTGAAAATATGGAAGTAACTTTGGAACTGGGTAACAGGCAGAGGTAGGAAAGAGTTTGGAGGACTCAGAAGAAGGCAGGGAGATGTGGGAAAGTTTAAATCTTCCTAGAGACCTGTTGAATGGTTGTGAACAAAATGCTGATAGTGATATGGATAATGAAGTCCGGGCCAAGGGGGTCTCAGATGGAGATGAGGAACTTATTGAGAACTGAAGAAAACGTCATTCTTGCTATGCTTTAGCAAAGAGACTGATAGTATTTTGACCTGCCCTAGAGATCTGTGTAACGTTGAACTTGAGAGAGATGATTTAGGGTATCTGGTGAAATAAATTTCTAAGCAACAAACCTTCCAACATGTGGTCTGGCTGCTTCTAAAAGTTTGTGCTAATACCCATGAAGAAAGAGATGGTTTGAAACGAAAACTTATATTTAAAAGGAAAGCAGAGCATAAAAGTTTGGAAAAGTTGCAGCCTGACCATGTAGTACAAAAGAAAAACCTATGTTCTTGGGAGAAGTTCAAGCAGAAATTTGTATAAGTAAAGAGGAGCCAAATGTTAATAGCAAAGACAGTGTGGAATATGTCTCCAGTACATTTCAGAGACCTTTGAGGCAGCCCCTCCCATTATTAGCCTGGAGGCGTAGGAGGGGGAAATTGTTTTGTGGGCTGGGCCCAGGGACCTGATGCTCTGGGCAACGTCGGGACATGGTGCCCAGTGTTCCAGCTACTCAGCTCCAACTGTGGTTAAAAGGGGCCAAGGCACTACTCAGGCCATCGCTTCAGAGAACACAAGCCTCAAGCCTTGGTGGCTTCCACATGAGGTTGGGCCTGTGGTTGTGCAGAAGGGAAGAGTTGAGGTTTGGGAACCTCCATCTGGATTTCAGAGGATGTATGGCAATGCATGGATGTCTAGGCAAAAGTCTACTGCAGAGGTGGAGCCCTTATGGTGAACCTCTACTAGGGCAGTGCAGTGCAGAGGGAAAATGTGAGGTTGGAGCCCCCACACAGAGTTCCCACTGGGGCACTCCCTACTGGAGCTTTGAGAAGAGGGCCATGGTACTTCAGTCCCCAGAATGGTAGATCCACTGACAGCTTGCACAGTGTGTCTGGAAAAGTCACAGGCACTCAATCCTAGCCTGTGAAAGCAGCTGTGGGGGCTGTGCCTTGTACAGCCACAGGGGCAGAGCTGTCCAAGCTCATGGGAGTGCAGATATTGTATCAGTGTGCTCTGGATGTGAGAGATGAGGTCAAAGAAGATTGTTTCAGAGCTTTAAGATTTAATGACTGCCCTGTTGGGTTTTGGACTTGCATGGGGCCCTTAGACCCTTTGTTTTGGGTAATTTCTCCCTTATGGAATCAGAGTGTTTACCTAATGCCTGTACCCCCATTGTATCTTGAAATTAACTAACTTATTTTTGATTTTACAGGCTCATAGGCAAAAGGGATTTGCCTTGTCTCAGATGAGACTTTGGACATGGACTTTTGAGTTAATGCTGGAATAAGTTAAGACTTTTGGTCTGTTGGGAAGGCATGATTGGTTTTGAAATGTGAGAAGGACATGATATTTGGGAGGGGCCAGAGGCAGAATAATATGGCTTGGCCCTTTGTCCCCACCCAAATCTCATCTCAAATTGTAATTCCCTCATGTCAAGAGAGGGGCCTGGGCGGAGATGACTGGATCATGGGAGCAGATTTCCCCATGCTTTTCTCATGATAGTGAGGGAGTTCTAAGAGATATGATGGTTTAAGAGTGTGTGGCACTTCCCTCCTCATGCTCTCTCTCCCCTGCCACCATGTCAAGAAGATCCTTGTTTCTCCTTTGCCTTCCACCATGATTTTCTGAGTTTCCTGAGTCCTCCCATTCATGCTTCCTGTAAAGCCTGAAGAACTCTGAGTCAATTAAACCACTTTTCTTCATAAATTAATCAGTCTCAAGTCATTCTTTATACCATTGTGAAAACTGACTAATACAGTTAGTAATTTTAAAGAACATTTGTGATTTTAACAATCAGGCACATTTTTTAAAATAATCAGACTGCTTCTAATTTTTTTAACTCCTTGCAACTTATAGTTAATGCCTAAAACTTTGATGACTTTCATTACATCCCAATGCCTCTGTTCCCTTATGGCAAACTATCATATTTACTGTACTTACTGTAAGTACAGTGCATTTATTATTTTCAGTCCAAATAGTATTCAGTAATAAGCAGTTCTTGCCACATAAGAATAAGTTATATTCCTATTCACTATATTCCAGAATTTCTATTTTCCTTCCACAGTGCTAGCTAAAATTAAAGTGGAATAATCTATTGGGACCCTGTGTATTTAATGTTTGTTTTCTTATTATATTATAAAAACTGTGAAGGAAGGAAATTCTTGCCTCTTGTTTATACTTTTATCTCCATTATAGAAACACTCTGCATTATTTTCTTACTGCTGCTGTAGCAAATCACTACAAAGTTAGTGGTTTAAAATAGCACAAATATAGTGTCAAACAATTCTGTTTGTCAGATGTCTGACGTGCATCTTATGAGGCTAAAATCAAAGAGTGAGAACTGTCGTATTCCTTTCTGAAGGTTTTAGGGGAGAATCAGTTTCCTTGACTTTTCCAGCCTCTAGAGACTGTCCTGATTTGTTCGCTTGTGGTCTCTTTCATTTGTCTAAACCAGAAATGCTGTATCTCTCTGACCATTCTTTTGAAATCATATCACCTTATGCTTCTAGCCAAGAATGTTTCCCTATTTTAAACCCATTTGATTACATTGAACTCAAAAGGACAGTTTTTCATCTTACCGTCCTTAATGTTATAACACTTGTAAAGCCCCTTTTACCAGATAAAGTTAACATATTCACAGGTTCCAGCAATCAGGACATGCTTTTTTTTTTTTTTGGAAACCATTATTTTGCCTACTATACTGTCTTAATTGGAGGAAGCAACTTCTTTGAATAGGTGAATTAATTTCAAATTGATAATGTGGTGATTCTGAATGAACATTAAAGAAATCAACTATTACACCAAACATTACTTTATAGACCTAAAAAAAATTAACTGACTATATAAAATTCATTATACATTTGGAGATAGAAAGAATTTTGTACTTTTTAATATGACTTTTTAATTTTTTTGCAATCCTTTTTCTTATTTAAAAAATCAGTATTGTATTAGTACCCACATTGTAAGTTTGTTCTAAGAATCAAATGAGATAAACATTTGAAACACCTATCATAGTATCAAGTTCAGATAGTAAGCCTAAAATATCAGATGACTTTTATTATTCAGAATGTAGTCAAAATCAACATAAAATGACGTTAACACTTGGTTTTGTGTATTATAATGCTAGCTTTGTGTCATATCTATCTAGAGAGTACACTGAATGGCTTAAACCAAGTAGGTGATTTCTTGCTTACACAGCAGTTAAACATAAGCAATTTTGGCTAAAGAGGCATCTTTCCTGCAAAGAATAATTCAAGTTAATGAAGGATCTATTATTATCAAATTATATCTTCCCAGATTGCTTTGTATATATCACCATTCCAGAAGACAAAAGACTACTTACGAAATATAATTTGCACACTTCTTTATGTATGAAAAACTTACTTCTCTTCACTCTGTAAACAATCTAAATTTTTGCCCAGTTATTGCTTACAAATTAGCGTTCAGGATGTTTCATGACATGCAGTTCTCTCCCTTAGGCCACTATATGGCTTATCAAGGACTAATGTCCTATAAAGTCAAAAGACAAATTATCTGTAAAATCTAAGTTACCATGGTGAAGCTCCTATCAGAAGACAAAGAAGTCTGCGTAGCACTGACAAGAATATTTCTGAGCAGTACAAATATTCATTTGATGAAACCATAAATATGTCCTGTGGAAGTAACTTTAAGGTCCACTGTCCTTGTGGCTCATAGATTTACTTTCTGAGGTAATTGACATTTTCTCTTACTCCCCATGCCTCCATGTTAAATTAGAACAATGAGTGTTTTCTCAGCATGACTAATCAATTGCACTGATTAGTACAATTTGGGATGTTTGAGGATATTTTAAGCCTTAACTTTTTTTTCACAATAGGCTTATTATACCTTTTCCAAGTATTTATTTATTGGATCTAGTTTATAACCAAACACACAGTTCTTTCCTAGGCATAATTCTGACGTCTGCCTCATTTCCTTGTTTTTTCTTCTCCCCAACACACATATGCTTCTCTGACTGTAAAGATGACCACTTCGAGGTCATTTGAAATCATAGACTTGAAAGAGAAAACAACTTTCCTGATTAGTTCTTTGCTTCAGGGCTGGGTTCCTTGTTTTTTATGAACACAGTAGGATTTAATTTCTGAGCAACTTTTTCAACCTAATCAGAAAAACATGAGCTTTCCTGTCACTGTATAATTCCACCATTACTAGACTTTCTGTTTACAAGTGGTTTCCAACCAGGAATGATTTTTGTTTCCATAGAACACTTGTCAGTGTCTGGAGACATTTTGAATCACAATGATTAGGTGGTGATGCTACTGGTATGTAGTGGTATAGCTTAGAGATACTATTAATATCCTACAATGCAAAGAATAACCCCCTACCAAGTGCAGGAATATCAGGCATAAAACATCAGTAATGCTAAGGGTTAGCAACTCAACTCTATCGACTTTCTTTCTACTCTAAAGACAGGATTTTTTTTTTTTTTTTTGCCTGTGTTTATCTATTTCTTGCATTATGGAACAGAGAAAACATGAACACATTACCTTTTGCCTTTCCCCATTTCCTACACTCTTTCCCAAAGGTAATACTAAGCTTCCAATTAATTTTAGATGGCAGTTTCAATAATTTTTTTTCAGTATATAAAAATGAGAAATACAGTTTATGTGTCTATCAAAATAGAACATAAATGTTTGTGAACATTTGAATCTGTGAGTTTCTCTTGCTCACTCACCTGTAATCCCAGTTACTTGGGAGGCTGAGGCAGGAGAATCACTTGAACCCAGGAGGCAGAGGTTGCAGTGAGCCGAGATCATACCACTGCACTCCAGCCTGGGTGACAGAGCGAGACTCCATCAAAAAAAAAAAAAAGAAGTGACTCAACTGATTGATGTGTAAAACCTCATTGTAAAATAAAGTTCTATAAATGAGACATTAATGCAGTTAAATTTTTGGATTAAAAAAGTTTGCCACTTTGTGAATAAGTTTTATTTAGGCTTGATTTAGTTAATTTTCTTTTTTTTTTTTTTCTTTTTTTTTCTTTTGAGATAAAGTTTCACTCCTGTTGCCCAGGCTGGAGTGCAGTGGTGTGACCTCAGTTCACTGCAACCTTCACCCACCAGGTTCAAGTGATTGTCCTGCCTCAGCCTCTTGAGTAGCCGGGATTACAGGCACCTGCCACAACACCTGGCTAATGTTTTGTGTTTGTAGTAGAGATGGGGTTTCACCACGTTGGCCAGACTGCTCTCGAACTCCAGACCTCAGGTGATCCACCCACCTTGGCCTCCCAAAGTGCTAGGATTACAGGCATGAGCCACCGCACCCAGCCAGTTAATTTTTCTATTAACTAAGACCTAAGTATGATTGAGGCAGAAGAAATTGTCCTTGGGGTTTGAAAATTAGCATTCAATTTGGAAGTTGAATTTGCAATATAGATTGTTTATTATTAAATTACTGGATATAATATCACAAAGGAGGAAAGAAAGGTTGCTTAGTTAAAAATCTATGGTACTAGTCATGATGTCAGATATAGAGAATGATTGAAGGTTATTAGAGTCTTACACCAGATGAGTAAATTGTTGTTTTCAAGGAAGAGGTTATGTAAGGGTAAGAGGGGTAATATTTTAGCGTCCTTGTTAATTAAAAATTTGTAAAGTTATTTACATTTCAAGGAAATTACTCTTAGTAATTTTATGGGTAAAATGACAAATTCCAAGTTTAATTTTCACATGTGATACCCTCCTTGAGCACTTATTTTTATAAAGCTATTATTCTATTTTGGTCTCAATTTGCCTTTCTTAAAGAGATTTTAAATTTTTCTGAAAGAAGTTGAGATCTGGAAGTGTAGCTGTTATACTTTTCAGTTTTTAATTACATATTTAATTATCCCTTAATTACTTAAGGTTATTCTCAAAAGTGAAGAGGTAGCCGGGATCACACTGTGTAAGATTTGACTCCTGAATGTAATATTAAAAAATGTTACAAAGTCTATCAAAGAGGTTTTCATTCTGCGAGACTAGATGGTCAATTTGAAGTGGTCAGGAAACACCACTCCCACTGAGAGATATCAATTTATGGAGTAAACCACTGTAATTTAGGCAGATCTTGGGAGAGAAAATGCTGAGTGGATTGAGAGGCAGCAATGAAGCTGAGTTGAAGAGGGAGGAAGCCTGTGCAGGGAACCCAAACACTACAGCTAGTTCCTGGCCCAGAATGGCTTCTAGGAAAGGGCCTCTGCCTGAGGGAGACCTGTGGCCTAGAACACCTAACACAAGAAACACAGGTGCATCACCAATGATTGTAGAAGACTCCCCCAAGGCCCTGGAGCAGACCTGGTGATGGAGGCATCTCTCTCACCCCCACTACAGGGCACACCTGCAAATAAAAGGAAGTATAAAACAGCCATGCCACTGGGTATTAGGCTAGCCACTGGTCAATACTCTTAAGCACCATGCATTGGATCACAGCCCAAACTACAACATCAAAGTTTATCCTGCTACATATACACCTGTGAAACCAAAGACAAGAATTATCCATACATAAAAATCATGTACAGAGAAAGCCCTAGCCCTTTGCTAGCATCCAGAAACAAAACCAATTGACTATACTCAAGATACACTACAGTTAAAGGAACACTAACCCTACTAGAAAAGAAAAAATCAGTGCAAGAACTCTGGCAATTCAAAAAGCTAGAGTGTCCTCTTACCTCAAAATTAGCCCACTAGCTAGCAAGCAATGGTTCTTAATCAGTCTAAAATAATTGCAACAGACATAGAATACAGAACATTGATGGCAGGGAAGCTCATGAACATTAAGAAGAAAGTTGAAACCGAATCCAAGGAATCCAGCAAAATAATCTAAGTGCTGAAAGATGAAATTGCCGTTTTAAAAAATAACCGCACTGAATTTCTAGATCAGAAAAAATTCAGTATAAGAATTTTGTAATACAATAAGAAATATTAACAGAAGGTAGGCCAAGCTAAGGAAAGAAACTCAGAGCTCAAAGACTGGTTCATTGAATCAACTGAGTTAAACGAAAATTTTAAAAAAGAATTAAAAACAGAAAATGAACCAAAGCTTTAAGAAATATGGAATTATATAAAGAGATGAAATCGATGACCCATTGCCATTTTTAAGAGTGAAATAAAGAGAACAGACAACTTGGAAAATAGATTTGAGAATAGAGTCTATGAAAGTTTTCCTAACCTCGCTACAGAGAGTGACATGTAAATCCAAAAAATACAGCAAATCCAACTAGGTACTATAAAAGGTGACTATCCCCAAGGCACATAATCATATTCACTAAGGTAAATGCAAAAGAAAAAAAATCTTACAGGCAGCTAGAGAGAAAGGTCATGTTTTCATACAGCAAGAACTCCATCAGGCTAGTAGTAAATTTCTCAGCAAAAACCTTACAAGCCAGAAGAGATTAAGGGCCTATGTCCAACATCATTAATGAAAATAAATTCCAGGCAAGAATTTTATATTTCACTAAACTAAACTTCATAAGTGAAGAAGAAACAAATTCCTTCTCAGATAAGCAAATACTGAGGGAATCAATTTCAACTTGACCAACTTTATGAAAGGTCCTTAAGGGAGTGCTATACATTGAGTAAAAAGAATGGTACCTGCTACCACAAAAACCCACTTAAGTATATAGCTCACAGGCACTATAAAGTATCTACACAATCAAGTCTACATAAAAACCAGCTACAAGCATGATGATAGGATCAAAATCTCATATGTCAACGTTAACCATGAATGAAAATAGGCTAAACACCCCACTTAAAAGACATACAGTGGCAAACTGGATAAAAATGTAAGGCTCACCATCTGTAGTCTTCAAGAGACTCATCTCATATGTAATGACAGCCACTGGCCCAAAATAAGGGGATGGAGAAAATCTGCCATGCAAATCAATAACAAAAAAGCAGGAGTCACTATTCTTATATCAGATAAAACAGACTTTAATAAAAATTAAGAAGAACGATTGAAGAATAAGGAGCATTGTCTGATGACAAAGTATATGATCAAACATGAATACGTAAGTACCCTAAATATAAATGCACCCAACATGGAGCACCCAGATTCATAAAACAAGTTCTTTTTGGACTATGCAAAGACAGACAACCACACAATAATTGTAGGAGACTTCAACACCCTTGCTGGCAGAGTTAGATGATCAAAGCAGATGACTAACAAAGGAACTGTATACTTAAACTTGACACTTGACCATTTAGACCTAATAGACATCTACAGAACCCTCCACTCAATAACCTCTGAATACACATTCTTCTCATCTGCACAGGGAACATATTCTAACATGGACCACATGCTTGGTCATAAAGCAAGTCTGGATACATTTAAAAAAATGAAGTCATACCAAGCACACTCTTAGACCCCAATGTAATCAAAATATAAATAAATATTAACATCTCTCAAAACTACAAAAATAGATGAAAATTAAACACATTTCTCCTGAATAACTTCTATGTGAACATCAAAATTAAAGGAGAAATTTTTAAAAATATGTGAAATGATGAGAATGGGAACACAAATTACCAAAATATCTGGGATGCGGCTAAATCAGTATTAAGAGGAAAGTTCAAATGTCTTTATCATAAAATTAGAAATATTTCAAATTAACAATCCAATATTGCACCTAAAGGAACTAGAAAAAAAAAGAACAACCCTACATCAATGCTAGGAATGAAAAGTAATAACTAAAATAGATAAGATCTAAATGAAATTGAGATGCAAAAATCCGTACAAAAGATTAATGAAACGAAGAGGTGATTTTAAAAAAGAGATTGATAGGCCATTAGCTAGATAAAGAAGAAAAAAGAGAAGATCTAAATATAAACCAGAATGAAAAAAATGACATTAAAAATGGTCCCACAGACATACAAAGTAATCCTCAAAAAAATACTAGGAATAACTTTAGACACAAAAATTAGCAAATCTAGAGGAAACAGATAAATTTCTGAAAACAGGCAATCTTCCAAGATTGAATCAGGAAGAAACTTAAATACTGAAGAGACCAATATGAAGCTCTGAAATTGAATAAGTAATAAAAAACCTACTACCCAAAAACACCCTGGACTATGTGGATTCACAGCCAAATTCTAACAGACGTATAAAGAAGAACTAGTACAATTCTACTGAAACTATTCCAAAAAATTGAAGAGAAGGTATTCCTTCCTAACTCACTCTGTGAAGCCAGAATCAGCTTAATATCAAAACCTGGCAGAGACACAATAAAAAAGAAATTCAGGTGACCATTGTTGATGAACATAGACTCAAAAATTCTCAACAAAGTACTAGCAACTGAATCCATCAGTAGCATATCAAAAAATCAATCTACTATGACAATACAGGCTTTATTCCTGGGATGTATGGCTGGTTCAACATATGCAAATCAATAAATGTGATTCACCACATAAACAGGATCAAATAAAAAACCATATGATCATCTCAATGGATGCCGAAAAAGTTTTCAATTAAATCCAATGTCCCTTCATGAAAAAAAGAAAAAAAAAAAAAAAACTCTCAACAGTTAAGACTTCAAAGAAGCATACTTCAAAATAAAAAAGAGCTATCTACAACAAACCCACAGCCAATATAATACTGAATGGGCAAAAGTTGAAAGCATTCTCCCTTAGAACTGAAACAGGCCAAGGACATCCACTCTTAGCACTCCTATTCAACATAGTACTGGAAGTCCTAGCCAGAGCAGTCTGGCAAGAGAAAAAGAGAAAAGCACCCAAATAGGAAGTAAAGATTAAGGCAAACTATCTCTCTTCACCAACAATATTATTCTATACCTAAAAAACCCTAAAGACCCCAACAAAAGTCTACTAGAAATGATAAAGGATTTTAGCAAGGTTTCAGGATACAAAATCAATCTACAACAATTAGTAGCATTTCTATACAACAATAACATCGAGGCTGAGAGTTAAATGAAGAGCACAATCATATTTACAACACTCACAATGAAAATGAAATACCCGCAAACACGACTAACCAAAGATGTGAAAGATCTCCACAAGGAGAATTACAAAACACGGCTGAATGAAATCTGAAGCTGGACGCAGTCGTTCATGCCTTTGGGAGGCCAAGGCAGGCACATCGCTTAAACCCAGGAGTTTGAGACCAGCCTGGGCAACATAGTGAAACCTCATCTCTGCAAAAAATTAAAAAAAAAAAAAAATAGCCAGGCATGGTGGCACATGCCTGTATCCTAACTACCCTGATACTTGAGCCCAGGAGTTCAAGCCTGCAGTGAGCTATAATAACCATGGCACTCCAGCCTTGGTGAAAGGGTGAGACTCTGTCTCAAAAAAGGAAGGAAATAAGGGAAGGGAGGGAGTGAGGGAGGGAGGAAGGAAGGAAGGAAGGAAAAAATTTTTGATAACACTAATAAATGGAATAACATTCCAAGTTTACAGATTAAAAGAATCAATATTGTTAAAATGGCCATACTGCCCAAAGCAATTTGTAGATTCAAGGCTATCCCCATGAAACTCCCAATATCATTCTTCACGTAATTAGAAAAAAACTGTTCTAAAATTTATATGGAACACCCCCAAAACCCAAAATGGCCAAAGCAATTCTGAGCAAAAATAATAAAGCCAGAGAAGCATCATACTACCCAATTTCCAGCTATACTATAAGAGTACAGTAACTAAAACAGCATGATGCTGTTACAAAAGCAGACACTGATGCCAATGAAACAGAATAGAACACTCAGAAATAAAGCTGCACACTTTCCACCATCTGATCTTCGACAACGCCAACAAAAACAAACAATGGGGAAAAGGCACCCTATTCAATAAATGGTGCTGGGATAATTCACTAGCCATAAGCAGAAGAATAAAACTGGATGCTTACCTTCCACCATATGCACAAATTAACTCAAGATGGATTAAAGGTTAACATGTAAGACCTCAAATTATGAAAATTCTAACAGAAAACCTAGGAAATATTTTTCTTGACATTGGCCTTGGCAAATAATTTTTGGCTAAGTTTCTAAAAATAATTGCAACAAAAATGAAATTGACAACTGGGAGTCAATCAAACTAAAGAGCTTCTGCACAGCAAAAGAAACTATCCACAGAGTAAACAGACAATTTACAGAATGGGAGAAAATGTTTGCAAACTATGCATCTGATAAAGGTATAATACACCAAATCTATAAGGAAGAAAATATGACAAGAAAAAATCAACCCCAGTTAAAAAGGGCAAAGCTAATATAGCAGCAGAAAATCAAACACCGCATCTTCTCACTTATAAGTGGGAGCTAAATGATGGGAACACATGGACACCGGGAGGGGAATAACACACAATGGGGACTTTAGTGGGTTGGGGAGAGGGAGAGCATCAGGAAAAATAGCTAATGCATGCTGGGCTTAATACCTATGTGATGGGTTGATAGGTGCAGCAAACCACCATGGCACACGTTTACCTGTGTAACAAACCTGCACATCCTGCACAGGTACCCCAGAACTTAAAATTAGAATTTAAATTAAAAAAAAAGGCAAAGGACATGAACAGATATTTTCTCAAAAGAAGACACTCAAACATATGAAAAAGCACTCATCCTCACTAATCATGAAATAAATGCAAGCAAAAACCATAGTAAGATACCATCTCACATCAGTCACAATGGCTATAATTAAAAAGTCAAAAAAGTAGATGTTGGCCAGGTTGCAGAGTAAAGGGAATGCTTATACACTACTGTCGGTGGAAATGTAAACTGGTTCAGGCACTGTGGAAAGTATTTTGGAGATTTGTCAAAGAACTTAAAACAGAGATACCCTTCGACTCAGCATTCCCATTACTGGGTATACATTCAAAGGAAAATAAATCATTCTACCAAAAAATATATATGCACTCGTATGTTCATTGGCATGTTATTTGCAATAGCAAAGACATGGAATGAACCTAGGTGCCCATCAATGGTGGATTGGATAAAGAAAATGTGGTACATATACACTATGGAATACTATGCCTCCATTAAAATAAAGAATGAAATGATGTCCTTTGCAGCAACATGGATGGAGCTAAGGGACATAATCCTAAGAAAATTGTGCTGGAACAGAAAACCAGATACCACATGTTGTCACTTATAAGTGGAAGCTAAACATTGAGGGCACAGGAATATTAACATGGGAATAAAACACACTGCAGACTATAGGGGTCGGGGAGAGAGGGGAGCATGGGTTAAATAACTACCTACTGGGTACTATGCTCACTGCCAGGGTGCACTGTACACAAGTAACAGATCTGCATATGCACTATCTGTGTCTGAAAAAAATTGAAATTATAAAAACCAAGAGAATATGTTTGTAATGAATGTAGACTTTATTTGATGGACTGGATTAGAATATAATATATTTTTTAAGGGGGAAGGTATTGGGGGATGCACAGTGTCTACAGGTTTCTAAATCTCTCTGGTTTCTCATCTAATTCAGAGTCTCTTATGTCACTCTCATAGTTTTCATATTCTACCTTTCTACCTATTTTTTTACAAGTAAAATTCCTCATAGCATATAAAAAAGCAATATATTATAGATCAGAGACCTGTGGATTATATGTTCTTAGAACTATTCAAAATATCTCTATATAGTTTTGTGTATCTTATTTAGACTTTAGAATATTTTTGGGTTTTTTTTTATTTTTATTGATATATCACAATTGTATATAGTTTTGGAGTACATGTAATATTTTGATACATGTATACAACATGTAATGATTAACTCAGAATAATTGGAGTAATTGAGATAACTATCAACTCAACTATTTTTATCTTCCTTTCTTTGAGTTGGGAACATTACAAAGACCTGAGCTCAAGAGATTCTTCCACCTCAACCTCTGGAGTAGCTGGGACTACAGGCCCATGCCACCACCCCCCGTAGTTTTTGTATTTTTTATAGAGACCGGGTTTTGCTGTGTTGCCCAGGCTGGTCTCAAACTCTTGAGCTCAAGTGATCCTCCTGCCTCAGCTTCCCAAAGTGTTGGGATTACAGTAATGAGCCACTGTGACTGACCTACAATTTTTTTTCTAGCTATTTTGAAATATACAACAAATTATTGTTAACTATAATTTTCTCACTGTACTATTGAATACTAAAACTTATTCCTTTCATAATTTGTTTTGTATCTATTAACCAATTTACCTTTATCCTCCCCCTCTTTCCTTCCCAGTGGAGTAGCTTTGAAAGTGGATCTCAGCTCAGATCAATACCAGAGCTAAAATATAAACATAGTGGGTTTTCTTTATAATAAAGAGTTTGATTTTAAGAGACAATTGAGCCTTTCGATATTTAGGATTAAAAGGAAACCAGAAAGAGTTTTGGAATCAGTGCATGTAAAGCAAGACAAGGAATTGTGGAATGAAGACCACCCAGTTCAATCAAGATTTGGAAAGAAGTGGTATTAAAAGTCAGCTAGTTCCAGATTTTTCATTTTTTCTTTGCCTTGCTTATAAATTTTAGAAAATGTATTTTAGAGAAGCAAAGCAAATTTCGTATCTGAGATGCTTTTAAAAGCTTCCACATAAAAATAAAAATTTTCAGGACAGTGAATATTTGACTTTTTTTGCTTCATTATCATTTTAAAGAACTTCTTAAAACTTTTTTATCATATGAAAGTGTCCCTAAAGAGGATACTGTAACTTTAAATTATGCTTGGTGAAATTATACAATTTGAAATTATAAGCACACAAACCATAATTATTGTGTGAACATATGTAAGAAGCAAAAGCCTGCCTGTAGGAATTTTGGATCTATACTATACTGAGATGAACCCGCAATGGTCTGATGAAGGATGGTAAGAAGTTGCAGTTGAAATTTATCTTGAGCTCCTAGTATATTATTTAGATCTCTTTAATTGAAGCCCCCCAAATCTGCAATTCCAAGCAGGCGAAGTGTTTGGAGTGGACATATTTTCTAGGACCAAACTCTTACAGGGAAAACATGACAAGACCAAGAAACGTTCTCGCAAAATTCACCATAGGTGACTCAAAGCAAAATGTATTTTATAAGGATGCTGGTTTTAATGTGGTTTTCTGAACTCATCCGTTTTTAGGGTCAAAAATAAACAGGTATTCATTGAACTTGAGCTTGTTCATTTTCCTATGAACTGCTTTTTATAGGCTTATAAAATATACGGTGAGGAAACACAGGAAGAAAATCAATAATGTTCCAAGTAATAAAGTCGGTTTTTATTAAGGATAAAACATAATCAAATGATCAAAGAATTCCTTATAAAAACATTTCTTATTTCTAGGAATCAAAACTAACATAAATATAAAAGTTGAGAGTCCACCGAGAAAAAAATTAGATGCTCGATTCCACTATGAGGATCAGGGAAGCGCCCAAACGGGTTGTTTACGGCGCCTCGGGGAAACTTTCTGTTTGGTGTTAAGGATCTTGAACCATAATGGTTAGAAAACCATTGGCTGATTCTTTCAGAAACTCTATGATTGTTTCCTCTGACACTGCATGCAATAGACTCACATTGATTAGGGAAAGCTAAGTTCAGTTAAATACGACTACAAGGGGGGTCACCACCTTGACAGGGATTATTTTAGAAGAGTAGATGATAAGGTGATATTTATAGGGTATTGAAGTCTGGGCTCAAATGGTTACCCAGGGCCTTTCAAGAACAATGACTGATTAGAATAGGTAATGTTCAGGACATAGAGTTTAAGATTGGGAGACACTGTGAGTTAAGGGCCTTGATAGAAGTCTTCATAAGTAAACTGCTATTGATATAAGCTGCTACCTGCCCAGGTGAGCAATCTATTGGCCCAGAGGAGAATTGTTTGCTGACACAAATTGATTTGCAGAAATTTCCTGAAGCAAACAATAAGTTATTTATTGGTTTGCAGCCTTACCTTCCTGAAAAATAATTTTCCGGAATAAATTGTGAAATCATGTTGACACAGATGGCCTCAGGTTTCAGTTCGGATAATTAAGCTGTGTAAATATAGAAAGTCTAAGGTTTCTGTGTGCTGTTGATTCACAGTATGCAACAATGATCATATTACTTTTATTTACTATGAGCTTCAGCTGCAAGTCTAAAAGAAACTTTAATTTCAGATCTTTGATGAAATCATTATAGTTGTGGTAATTTCCTTTAGCTGGGTGTGAGTGTGTGATGTGTGTGTGTGTGTACTCTGGTAGCATATTCCAAATAACTTCTGTAAAATTTAAGTTTAAAATTAATAGATGGCGTATTAAATTGTTTAAACTCTTTGTTACTTAAATCCTATATTACTTTGGTTGATTACTTTGTATTATTATGGCAAAGCTCTGATATGTTGCCCTGAATTTAAATGAAAAGCCTGTTCAGCGTAAAAACAGGAATATTTTATTACCAAAAAGAATTCACTACCATATGTCATTTACAGAAAAGTGTAAATTCTTCAGGGCATAGAAAATGTATATCTCCTTTTATTTGTGTGGAAATAAGCAAAACGGCTGTTATAATATATTCCTCACAGAATTTTGTGAAGCTTCAGGTAAACCTGAAAGAGAAAAATAAAAATAAAATGCTGAAGTTTCATAATTACAAATTGGGATATAAAAATAGAATAATTATTTGAATTTTGTATTTCTGTCCGGGGATCAAAAGTAATATATAAACTTTTAATAAATATCAATATAGCTTCATGTTGACTCCATATGTGAGTAATTTGCTTTCTGTTAAATTCATTATTGCATAATTTTTTTCAGACTGGAATGCACTTGTATGCCAGAAATTTTGATTTCTTAATGTGAAATGAGGTGATAATATATTCCAAAGTATATATTTTTTCAACATTAAATATATGTTGTGTATTTTGAGTGAAATCTGAGTAAATACACTTACATGTAAGAGAATCAAAGGAACAAGATATTATTTTATATCCAAGGAAATTAAAACACTAATAACATAAGTACATATTGCCTTACTTCATATTAAAGAAATGCTTTATGAAAGAAAATAAAAGAGTTTATTTTATAACCCCATTTCCACAAATAATAGCAAAGGTACATACACACTAATATCTGATGTTTTACACACTCATTAAATGTTGTTTCTCTTAAAATTTTTTGCTTATACTACTTCAAAAAGCAAGCCTATAGATTGTTGTGTGTGTGTATATATACACACAACATATATACGTATATATACAATGTATATATGTTGTGTGTATATATACACACACACACAGGAACAATGATTCCTGGTTACATGATTGGAAAATGGAAGCAATGCTCAAAGAGCATCACCTAAATTTCCATCACATTATGCTCTCAATATATTTTGTACATCCAAATATATTGTGATCAGTCTGCATACATTTTTTGCTCTTCTAGGTGATGCTGATATGAGCCTATGTAATACATGACCTTAGTCTGCATGTTGTACTGGTTTAAGCACATAATTTTACAGTGCTAACAGGTGCTATAATAACTAACTATAATTAATGATGACTGAAAGAAGGAAGATGTCAGGGAAGGACTCAAAAGACACAGCGCTTGAGTTAGAATTTTAAGGAAGATTACACAAAAGCAGTCACTTAAGGTGGGTTGGGATAATCTAGAATTAAAGTCACATAGGAGAGATACAGCATGCAACATGTTTAGAAAAATTGTTGATTCCATGTGGGAAGTTTGCAGGACTTGTATCCCAGAATGTCAGGATTTTAAGCTAAGTAGGGTTCAAATTAAATTTTTCACATGCTTTGCTGCATAATAACAACACTTTATGTTTAATTCATCCACTAAACTTTAAGTTATTTGAAAAGAAATGCCAGTGTTCACTCAATCTAGTTGTCTGTCTGTCATTAATAATTTTAAAAAGTTGATATTTTAATTTTGGTCTGCTAAGCCTATTTAATTAAAATTTGACATGAAATAATAATTTTCAGCTCTCTATTTTGTTTTCAGTCATCACAGTTTGAATATTAAACAAATATTACTACTTATATTTCCCTGAGTGAGCATAAAACATACTACTTATGGTTTCAATAACCAAATTCAATGAGCACCAACAAAATTTGATGTAACTATTAACTTTGAAATTTATTGAAATAGAAGTGAGCCTTGAGTATCATTCAAAGCATTTAATTGTTGCAATAAAAAACTTCAAGGTAAATTGAAATGATGGACAATATGGGTCCATAGCAACACTGGCTTGAGGGACTAGAGTAATGTTTGAGAATAGAATTGTTAAGGACGAGATTGGGCGTTTATATTATTTTAAGAAAGATACACTCTAAATGGAGTTTAATTCTAAAATGTTTAATATTATCAAAATATTATATGTTATATGACCATTATAGAAAATTAAAAATATAAGAACATCAGAAGCAAAATAGTTAAAGTCCACCTAAACCCAATTAGAAGTGAATACTATTAATCTTGATTTGCATGTTTCTAATATTATTATCAAATTAATAAACAGCTTTCAGACATTCTACTTCTCCCTGTTACTAGATCAGGATAATGTCATTTATGTACAGGCATCTCCTACTTACTTGGTTCAGCATTGATCAATAAATATTTTATACTTCCATTCAAAACACCTCCATTTTTCTTTTGCCCATCATATTCTTTTTATTCAGTGCTGCCTTTTTTCAAATACCCACCACTTTGTCAAACAAATTGCAACATTAGGTTGGATAGAGTTGGTATCAAAGTAGTAATACACATTGCCATTATTTAAGGCCTAATCCTCAAAGCGTTGACCCTGAAAATTATTTGTAAGAATAGAAAAATACTGTTGCTTACACACGAAAGACTGGAATTAACCAACATAACTATCACAAGGTGATTGAGCAAATGAATAGATGGAAAATATTGTAGAAACTTTACTACAGTTCATCAACCATTGTGGTCATTAGTCCATAGGAAAATACAGTGTCTTCCATCTGCTAAGTCTCACATCCAAGTAACAGTGGATAGACTTTATGAGAAAATGAAGTGAGATAAAAATAATTTTTGGCTTTTCAGTGTATCTTATTTGATCTAAGAGGTATTTCCCCGACTTTGATGCAATCATTATTGTCACAAAATTTGACTTTATTAAAGGCCACTTTAAGGATCTTTGCAGCTGACAGCAGTGACATTTTTTTCTCCTACAAAGTTTCAACTGACAGTCTTATTGTCTCTGACTTTTGCAAATTAATGACATAATTAGTCACCAATGCTTTGGCTGTTCAATAGGGATTTAGTAAGCAATGAGTCATATGTTGGGGAACACTTCAGCAAACAAAATGTTAGCAGAGAAAGATGTATGAATCAGCTAGGAAGAAACAGTATTCTATCATTAAGAATGTTTCTAATGTTAGATATCACAGAAAAATGTTCATATAGATTACATATGAGTGAGCCAAAATCTCAAGGAACAAAAAAGCTTAGTATAATTATAATTCCTTGTCATGATTTAACTTAAAATTTCTTTACTTATTTAATAATGCTATAAACAAGCACAATTTCTTTTAAAGGAACTAAGGAGAGTGTTCATATTGAATCAGAACATGTAGAATAAATAATTGTGGGACTTACACATGTAAAATATCATTAACTAAACTAAAATAAAATGAGAAGGCATAAACTTAACTAGAAATGTTTAAAACCTATATATATAAAAAGCAGAAAACACTCCTGAATGACACAAATTTGTACTTCAGCATAGGGGGAAAAAAATAGCATGCTCTTGAAAAAGTCTCAAACTCATAAATGTGTCAGTTCTTTAAATAAACTTATATCTTTTATGTTATAACAAAACAATATTTTCTAGAATTTATTTTTCTGGATTTAGAGAAGTAGATAATTTACTTGGAGGAATAAAGAAGCAAGAATAGCTAGAAATATCCTAAAAAATCAATGGAATGTGGAGTCAGTACAAAATATCAAGCAATTCCTAAAGCTTCTATGATTAAAATGACTGTATAAATACAGATAGATTAAGATCATATAGAAAATCAGGACATTGACAGATATGGAAATGTGGTATATAATGAAAACATTTCAGATCAAGGAGGGGGCAGTGTTAACTGGAAAAGGATATTAAAAACTCAATGAACTCAACAAGACAATAAGAAGCAACCCACAGAAAAATAACTGGACTGTATTAAAAAGAAAAGATTTTAGACACTTCAAAAATAAAATATTCAAATAGCCAATAAACGTATTAAAAGGTTTTTACTTATATTAGTTATCTGAAAAACTAATTCAAACCACAATGCGATGTAATTACCTGTCATTCAGAACCTTGAATTTGAAAGAAATATTTTGGAAGTCTAAGTTGAAGAGAAAATGCAAAATAGTGGTAAGAATGTTGACTAATTAGAACACTCATAAATTGATGTTATTTGCATAACTGAGTTCAAATAATTTGGATAAAGATATGTATTAGGCCCCAAAATTCTGCTTGTAAAGATGGTTTCTCCAGAAACGCATGGGCATATCTAGCTAAAAACGTGTGTACTGACCGGGCGCGGTGGCTCACGCCTGTAATCCCAGCACTTTGGGAGGCCGAGACGTGCGGATCACGAGGTCAGGAGATCGTGACCATCCTGGCTAACACGGTGAAACTCCGTCTCTACTAAAATACAAAAAAAATTAGCCGGGCGTGGTGGCAGGCGCCTGTAGTCCCAGCTACTCGGTAGGCTGAGGCAGGAGAATGGCATGAACCCAGGAGGCGGAGTTTGCAGTGAGCCGAGATAGCACCACTGCACTCCAGCCTGGGCGACAGAGTGAGACTCCGTCTCAAAAAAACAAAAAAACAACAACAACAAAAATGTGTATTAGAATGTTTATGAAAACACTTTTCAGAACACCACCAAAATAACCCCAAACTATGGGGAAAATATAAACAAAAATACTTATAAAGAGTACAGCGGACAAATAAGTTGTAATATGATCACCTAATAAAATATTAAAGAGAAATAAACGTAGTTTCATTTGCAAGTCATATAATCAATTAGTCTCACAAACATAATATTAAACAAAAAAAATATGGCTCGAAACACTACACACACTATTTGATTCCTTACTGGTGAAAGTTAAAATATGTTAGGAGGGATGGATGGAAATCAGGTGTGTGACTATTACGGTTTCTTATTCTGGATGATCATAGTATTTTAAAATTCATTAAGCTTTATACCTATATGCATTTACCTATGTGTATACAATACTTTAATAGAAGAATCAAATCAGTAAGAAAATATAAAACTGTCTGATGGAAAAATAGCTTGAGGAAATGAACAGGTATAGCAGAAAATAAGGGCTACATATAGTTTAAAAATTTGAAGAGATGTTTAATCTCTTTGCAAGAAAAACATACGCATTTAAATAGTAAGGCCGTTTTCATGTTCCAAAATTAAAATTATTAAAAATATGACGATATACAGTGATGGTAATATGGGAGAAAGGAAACATCCCAGGCAACTTAGCTAAACTTTTCTGAGAAAGATTTAGGCAATATGCCATTAAGTTTTAATGTGAACAAATGGGCAATTTGCTCACATAAATAAATAGAAAAATTTAATCTGAAAATACCTGAGACTCTGATAATTTTCTAAAAACTGGAATGTCCCTGCAGTCATTGGGTTTTAGAGACATAATTTTCACTGTGATGGTCATAAGTTTAAAAAGTTGCATCACCCATTTTTAGTTTGTATATATTGTACTAACTTATCACGTATCTATCTATGCAACAGTGCCAAGTCTAATGAAAGTAAGGAGGAGAGGAATTCAGCCAAAGTACCTGTAACCCCTATTATCCATTACTTGAGAAAGGAACTTCTTTATGTGCTCAAAAGAGGAGATTTTTTTAAATGTCTTTGTTTCCAGAGAGGCATATGCATACACACACACACACATACACACACACACACATTTACATTTCATTTATATGTGTATGTATAATGTACACATGTATTTATTTATTTAGTATACATGTGTTATCCAGGTCCTATATAGGAACACACACATATACGGACTCACATTTTGATTTAAACACTTTTTCACACAATTTTGGTGACAAACGTATGCAATAAATGAGAATACTTTAAGTTTCCAAAAAGCTATTCAAAAGTATAATTTGTAGATAAAATATATGTTTATATGACAACAAATGATTTTTTATAAGTAATATGTTCCGCATTATCAATCTGCCACTGGTTTTTATTAAATAAAAAGACAGAATATAAGTTTGTATGCTCTTAAAATACATATAACATTTGTAAGAATAGTTTTTTATGTAAAAATATTATAGTTCACTACATTTAAAATAGACATAGCCAGGCAGGTCACTCATGACTGTAATCCCAGCACTTTGGTAGGCTGAGGCAGATAGATCACTTAAGACCAGGAGTTCAAGACCAGTCTGGCCAACATAGCGAAACCCCATCTCTATTAAAAATACAAAAATTAGCCGGGCATGGTGGCACGTACCTTGTAATCCCAGCTACTCGGGAAGCTGTGGCAGAAAGATTGCTGGAACCCGGGAGGTGGAGTCTGCAGTGAGACAAGATCATGACACTGCACTCCAACTGGGTAACAGAGCGAGACTCTGTCTCAAAAAAAAAAAAAAAAGAAAAAGAAAAAGAAAAAAATAGACATAGACGAAGGGTATCTTTGATTATGAAACTAGATTAGATTATGTGGATATTTATTTAAAGAAATGATCCACAGAATATGCTACTTTTGATTTATAGTTTTCTTCTCCTTCACAGCTGTGGACTGGGAAAATATTTCTTATTATTTCTGCTGCAGAGCAGCAAAAAACTATGAGCCATAAGGAAGACCACAGCAACAAGCAAAATCTCTGAGTAATCATAAAATGAAGAACTATTTCCTGTTGGGATTCATTGTGAAGAATTTGATTTTAAATTCTTGGTGTTAGCATTTTATTTTTAAAAGTTCGCTTCCTTGCCTATTCTGAAATTGTCAAAAATTCAGAAAAACAAACATGATTATTTGCTTGCTGATCAGTGGCGACCTAATGATTTTTAGGCTGTGAGACTACAGTAATAAATAAATAAATAAATAAATAAATAAATAAATAAATAAAAGTTGATACTTCCTTCTATCGAGGGAAATTGAACATTTTTCTCATAATCCTAAATCACCAGATCAAGGGATATATGTAATAGTTGAGTGTTGACATTTTATTAATTTTTATAGTTAATTAGAGCTGTGAAGTTGAAACAAATGGGTCAATGCAATATCCCATAAAGTATTTTTAAAACACAAAAAAAGAAATATCACTAAAATTTAAACATTAAAAAAAAAAACAACAACAAAAAAACCCTGAACTATAGGAGAGGAAGTTTCCTCTAAATGCCCGAGTTGAAGGCACAGTAAGAAGCAATGTTTTACAGGAACATGATTTTTCAAGTATTTTGAATTTTCAAACTCACCACATTAACTGAGTGAAATGAAAAAAATATATAAACTTCGTCTGGGGCAGAAAAATCATTTGGCAATTTTCAAGATAGAATTATAATAAAAATATCTCACCCCAATAGAATACAAAGAAGCATCCTTAAGCAAATAGAAGGCATCTACGGAAATATCACACTGAAGTTTGAACTAATAAATTAATCATTTAAGATCCAGAACAAGATAAAGTGTCCTCTTTCACTATTGTTCTCTCTACCGTATGGGAGGAATTAACCAGTGAGACAAATCAAAGAAATAAGTAAAACATACATCGTTAAGAAATGAAAAATACAATTCTAAATTTTTAAACAACTCCATTACCTATACATAAAATTCTAGTGACTGTAAAAGTCAACTGCTAGAATAAACTAGTAATTTTAGCACATCATAGAAAAAATTAAGTCAACCCATTAACTTATTTCTATATATTTCCAATGAGTAATTAATGATAAAAATCAAATTCATGTAAAATACTAATAAAAATAAAATATGTGGATATGATTTTAACAAATTGCATGCACGATCTCTCTAAATGAGAAACTAGCAAAACTGTTGAGAGATGTATGAAAGTTCTAAATAAATGGAGTCACATACAATAATTGATGGTTTTGATGTGTGTCCCTGCCCAAATCTGATACAATGTAATCTCCAAGGTTAGATGTGAGGACTGGTAGGAGGTGATTGGATCATGGGGTGGATTTCTCATGATGGTTTAGCATCATTGCTCTTGGTATTGTTCTTACAATAGTGAGTGAGTGAGTTCTCATGAGATCTGGTCATTTAAAAGTGTGTAGCACCTTCCCCTTTCACTTTCTTGCTGTTCTGGCCCTGTGACATGCCTGCCCCCCTTTGCTTTCTGCCATGATCGTAAGTTTCCTGAGTCCTCCCAAAAGCTAAGTAGATGCCAGCATCATCCTTCCTGTATAGCCGGCAGAACCGTAGGCCAATTAAACCTCTTTTCTTAATAAATTATTGAGTCTTCTGTATTTCTCTATAGCAATGCCAGAACACACTAATACAATAATCATGGCTTGAAATTTCAGTGAATTTTAGTGTGTGTAAAAGATTTTGGTTTTTCCAAATTAATCATTCTAGAAACCCTCACCGTAATCACAAAAGATATGTTTATATAAATTGACACACTAATTTAAAAATGTACATTACATCTATAGAGCAAAAAACAAATGATAAAAGGCTGAAAAAAAAAAAGTTGGAATACTCACACTTCCTAACACCATGGAATAATTTAAAGCTATAGTCATCAAGAGAATGTGTTATTAGTATATAGATAAACAAATAGAGTCATGGAATGGTGTTCCCAAATAGATCCATGCTTATATGAATAATAGAATATCAAAGATACTGCAGTTATTCAAAGGAGAAAGATAATTTTATTTAACAAAGTGTACAGAACTACGAGATAAATGTGAAGAAAACAAACCTCAAGTCCTTCCTCACAACAAAAGCATGAATGAGTTCAAAATTAAATGAGTCCAAAATACATTATGAATCAATATGTAAAAGTGAAAGCATAGGCTTCAAATATAAAGTACAGAAAATGTCTTAGCAAACTACATGAGAGCATTTCTCTTTTTATCCAAACTATATGAAGCAATTTGTTTTTATTCAGAAAGCAATAATTATATTATAATAAACTATAGAAATGTATATATTTATACTTTAATGTTTATTTTTAATTACATAATTATATATATTATTTATTATGAATAAAATCAATAATAAATAAATATATTGTACAACATAGAAACAAGAGATACAATAAAAACTAACAGATGCTACACAAAAACGACATAATAGCAAATAAGCAAATGAAAAATTTCTTTATATCCTTAGTAATGAAAAATAAAATGAGATAATTATACACATCTACTAGAAAAGCTACTATTTTAAAAATTGTGTTACCAATATTCAGCATAGATGTCAAGAAACCAGAATCTAGAGTTTTTACACATTGATGGTGGAAGTGTAACACAGTACAGCTACTTTGGATAACTAAATCTACTTTACATGTACCAATTCTATCCCTAGGCATTTATCCTAGGGGGGAGAAAAGCATATGTCTATAAAAAGGCTTGCACAAGTACCTTTATTCATTACTGTCAAAAACAGAAACCACACAATTGTCCATCAAGAGCAGCATTCTCAAGTTCAGCACTATTAGCTGTTGAAGTGGTTTAATTCTTTGTGGTGGGGAGCTATCCTTTGTGGAACCCTGGCCTGTGCCCACTCTATCCCCTCCTCCACAAACCTCTAATAACCAAAAATGTCCCCAAACATTGGAAATGTCCCCTGGCAGGTAAAATGTCCCTGATTTGAGAACCTCTGGTCAAGAGTTTAGTAAATAAATTATAGTGGTATGTCTATGAAATGAAATAATATGTAACAATAAAAAATAATGTGCTACTTAAACATGCAAAAAATTCTTGAATCTCAAAAATATTATGCTTAAGGAAAAAAGACAAAAAGAATTCATACTCTATGATTCCACTGATATATAATTGCAGAAAATAAAAACTAGTATATGGTAATAAAACCAGATTAATATTGAATTGATGATGTGCTGAAAGTCTAAAGAAGAGGCATGAGATCTCTTTATAGAGTGATAGTTTTACAAGTATATACATACGTTAATGTTTAAAAATTTCACACCTCAAAAATGTGCAGTATACCAGATGTTAATTATATCTTATGAAGCTATTAAAATTTAATCTCAAAATTTTAGCTTTATTGCATTTTAGGGCATTATCCAATTTTGAATCTAATCCAGTTATCATTGCTTAATGCAGTATTATGAAAATAATACCTATAAAGATCCAGTTCCTCAAACACCCTTGGAACAAATTTTGTCATCTATATTAGTTACCTTGGGCTGCTATAATAAAATACCACAAGCTGGTGTCTTTAAGCAACAGAAATTTCTTCTCTCACAGTTGCGGAGGCCAAAAGTCTGAAAACAAGGTGTCTGCAGGACCAACCTCTCTTCTGGATGCTCTAGGTGAGAATCTTTTCCATGCCTTTCTCTTAGCTTCTGATGTTGCCATCAGAACTTCAGATGGTGTTCCTTGGCATCTATTAATATTAATACATCAATCCTTTTCAGTCTCAGCTTCTGTCTTCACATGGCCCACTCCACGTCCTATCTGTTTCTCTTCCCTCTTCTTGTAAAGATAAGCCATGTTATTGTAAGCCCCATTTAAAGACATCATTTTAGCTTGATTATATCTGCAAAGACTTTGTGTCCAAAAAAGGTGTCATTTACCTTATGTGTATAACTAGGGGTTAGGGCTTGAACATATGGGTTTGGGTAGGGGAGCACAATTCAGGCCATGACATTCATTGTTTCAGTCATTCATGAGTTAAGGGTGCTTTGATATTATTACATTTGAATGAGAGTGGTTTATAAAATTGTACTTTGTCATGTAGTTCGTTACACCCTGATACTTAAAGGGAGTCGCCTGCCTCAGCCAATTAAACTATGTTGTCTCTGCAGTGCGTTTTATCACAAGAACATGACTTTTAAGCACAAGAACACCTTGTATTCCACCACTAAAAACAAAGAAATGGAATCTACCTTCACTGCTTCCCTATTTCTCTCCATCTTTCCTGACTTGGTATTTTGTTGTTGCTGTTGTTTCTGGCTATCGGTCAATTTTTGTTTCTATTTTTATTTTGCTGAGAATTCTTATAAATCAGTGCTGGATTTTGTCAAATTATTTTTCTGCATCTCTACAGATGATCATTTTATATTTTTAGTCCTTCAATAATTTGGTGAATGGCATTGATTAACTTTTAAATAATGAATATCCTTGCATTTAAGATAATATTTTTCACTATTAATGTTATCTCTGAAATGAAAGCTAAAACTAGTTAATGGACATAAGAGGTGCATGATTTTTAAAATTGTATAAAAATAGATATAAAAATACAAAGAAATAAAAATAATTTTAAAACAATGTAAAAATGTAAACGTCAAATTGATAGAGCATTAAATGAAGCTTATATTAAATATAATCTTTAGAAACTCTCTTGCAGTGTAGAAAAAAATAGAACTGAAAACAAAGCAGAAGAAATCACAGATATAAAATTAAAGAACATGGAATTAAGCACCTGAGTTCCCACATCTAAAGCGAAAATCTAAGAATTTAAATATCATTCAAATACAGACTAAATACAATATAAAAGAAAATTTCCTGAGCTAATTTTTAAAATACTGCTTAGTTTGTAGATCAAAATGCAGACTAATTTTCTAACTATATTACTACAAAAACCTACTACAAATATTTTATAATATTTTAAATAAAATTATAAGAAAAACATTTGCAATAAACACATAAGGTTAATATTTTCATTTCTGAAGTATAAAATGTCTAGATAGACTTGAGCTTGTTTCTTTAGTTTTATATGTGAAGACAGGAAAAATTCTGTTTTGTTTTGAAAAATATTTTGAACTAAAAATGTTGTATTCCACATTTTTGTTAGGAATGGATGTCTTTAAAATGTGAAATGTTTCCAGTTGAAGAAAAATAGTGAAAATAAACTTAATCTGAATAAGTTTAATCAAAATTATATGTTGAAAACATAAAATAGTTATGTGTACTATCAGTGACTACTAACCTAACAATATAAAATTAAGTAAAAATATTACCATATTAAATACAAATTAAAATTACTTATAAAAGTTAAGATCTGTGATTAAAGTATTAAAACAAAATGAGACTGTATTCACAAATTTAAAAGTAAATTCACAAAAGTAAATTTGTGAATGACATATTTTTTGAAATAATAAATTCTTTGGCATATTTTGTATTTTTTATTATAAATGAAAATTATTTATTTGAAATATTTCAAGAAAAAAATATTTGCAGCTCTATTTTACTGAGAAAGTAATTACAAAACAAAAGCAAGGAGTTTTTGTAATTACAAAAGAATATATTAATAATATTATTTAAAAGAACAAAACCAGAAAAACTTTATATTATTTCTAACAATAAATGCAAACCTTCTAATTTTCTGAAAAGGGGTGGAAATCAATATTTAACAAGGAAGATATTATTCTTAAACTTCAATATGTACATTGCCTAAAAATAAAAACATAGTTGAAGATATATTGTGAAAAACAAAAAACGAAGAACTGATAATGTGCAAAGCAAACTCATAACATATTGTACTAATTATAAATCAGTGTATTCACAAAACCTGAGTCCTCAATTATTATTGGCTGTTATTGGCATATTAATAATAGAATATTAAATATAGAATAAAGGAATTTCAAAATAAAAAAGAGAAAGTAATAAACATGAATAGAAACAAAATGCAGCCGTTCAATATTAAAAGTCTTTCTAAATTGCTTGTGTTTTTCTGTTTCGCTACGCAGTGTAGGGTCAGGTGTCTAGATTTTAGCTGCAGATAAACACAAATATTGTTTTCCAGATCTCAGAGTGATCAGTTACATAAAAATAGGCCGTAAACCATATATTTCATTCTTATGGTTGACAAACCTCTAATTCACCTGAAAATATTAAAAAGAAAGAAGACAGAAGTGACAGTGGTTGGAAGTCAAGGATAAGATGAAGTTGGCAAAAATAAACTTTCTTCTTTTGGGCAGCAATGCATAATAATAATAAAAAACTAAACTAAATTCAGTTCATTTCCATAAACTAGGACTTATTTAGAAACTTTAAGAAAGTCTTTGAAGAATTTCAATTAAGGAGTAAATAGGGGCCAATTTATTTCATAGTGTGGACTCTCAAGACAATATACAGCAGTGCTTCTCAAAGTTAAACAGTATATGAGTGACCTGGAAATGTTATGAAGATGCAGATTTAATAGGACTGGGGAGGAGTCTGAGATTCTCAATTTCTAATGAATTAAATTACAAAGAAGAGGAGAAAATAAGGTTATTACTTACTTCATATACATTCACAAACACAAGGTAATTGAATAATTGTTTAAAGTATTGCTCTGATAAGAATTAAATTACATATTTCATAGGAAACATTTTCTTACATTCAGATTTAATCTATTATTAGAATAATAATAGACTCTTGACTTTATATAACTCTATAGTCCAAACAGCTAGAAACTTTTGGATAGCAATTGTTCACCATTTAATAACATTTTTTCCAAGCTATCTAATGCACCCAAGGACAAAATAGCTGCCTTCCAGTGATTTCCAATTTATTCAATTTTCAGGCAATTTGTCTGCCCATACAATGACAGATTATAGTTACATTCTTGCCAGTCTCCGAACAGCTAAGTCAATTGTTTTCAATCTTTTTTCTTCAGCAATTCCATCTCTGAAAGTACTTCAGAGTAGTTCCTGAAAGAATTCCTCTTTAGTTAAATAGCTATACAGCTCTCCCATCATCCAAAGTAATCAGTGGAGAGATAGCAATATTTTTCTTTGCATTAGGTCAAATTCCATTGCTTCCTTCATCTTGTAATCTGATCAGAAACACCACTATAGATCCAATAATTGAGTTTAGAGTTTCAGAGTATTTGGGGTCACAGAACATCTATATCTATTTTGTAAAAATTATTGCATATTACTGAAATAGCTAGTCAAACACTGCAGTCTGCTTAAAGTATCAAAATAGAAATGTTGAATGCTGTGTCTGCACAGAGTTAACTTAAGCAAAGAATCTGCCAGGCTCTTAAGTCTATTAATGCAAATTCCTGAATACAGTTGACTCCCACTATGGGTGGATTTAACCAACCATGAATCAAACATATTTGTTAAAAGAAATACCAAAAGTAATTTTTAAAAAGAAATCCAACAGTAAAACAATGCAAATTAAAAACAATACAGTATAACAATTATGGGTATAGCGTTTACATTGTATTCAGTATTCTTAATATAAGTAATCTAGAGATGGTATAAAGTTTACAGGAGGATGTGTATAAGTTATATGCAAATACTAGGCCATTTTATATAAGAAACTTGAGCATCTCTGGCTTTTGGTATGAAGGGATGATAATGATAGGATTGGTGGTGGTCCTGGAACAAATACCCAGCAGGTACCAAGGGGGACTGTAGACCCCAAAGCTGTTTAGGAATGAGTCACAGTAGCAGGATTGAGGTAGGAATGCTCCCACAGAAAACACTAACCACCTGTTGATTTTTGAATCTGCTCCTCTCGGGCTTGCCTTCAAATGCTATAACCTGGAGATTCAACTCATTTTCATGCTGCTAAGTAGGAATAGGTGATTCAACTCCCCAAGAAAGTGACAGAGGTCCCTTAAATATAGATTTACATTAAAGTTACATGGTGTCAAATGCTGGTCATTTTCTTTTTGCTCGATGGTATCCGCTCAGAAAAACCTTTTTATCATACTTCTAATTCACTTACCAGATTTGTAGAATCATCAAATTGTCTATCAATGTGTTTTTCAAATATTTTGTGAAGTGGCTAGGGTGACAACCTGTTCGAACATATGTTCGTATTTAAATACAAATGTATTTTGGTTTAGTGATTACTCAAGGTCACTGAGGAATCCACAAGGTTAAACTCGACTCTGGAACCATTGTTATATAGAGATATATAGATATCTGCTTTAATATTATAGGCTTAGCAAAATATTTAATAAATAAGGTCTTAGTAAAACAACACACATGTATTTATCCACTTATTTAATTTTGTTATTTTATTTCTTCTGAACATAAATTCCTGAGGACAAGGACAAGGGCCTTTTTTCACAGTTCATTTTTGGATTCCAACACCTACCCAGGTCTTTGCAAAGAGCACTGAATTTGAAATAAATTTCTCAGTTAGTGATTTGAATCATATAAAATATTTAGTAAATTTGAAAACTCAATAACTGTGTAAAGTGATTAAAACAAACATACGAGACAGTAATAATCCCCTGCCCTTTGTCTTCTTCCTTTATATCCATTTAATTCCTATTCTTGTCTACCTCCCCTGTCCCACACAGGAAATGTGGTTAGCCCATGGACTGCAAAGATAGTTCTCATACAATATTGTTCTGATGGATAATGAGACTCTTTGAAAGTGGAACATAAACAGATAAAACAAAAACAAACAGAAAATAACCCAGAAACCTAAACTCAGAATCAGTTAAAGCAGAAAATATCTGTCCAATCCAAACGAGGGATACTCAACTTCCTCTTCTTCTGTAAGAAGCCCGATCCTACGTGGTTCAGTCTGGAACCACGTGGTCTTCAGATTTTCCTGGTGCTCACCAGCTAAAGAAATCCTTTACGACCTTTATTCAGTCAAGTAAATTGTTTCCTTTTGGCAACTTGCATGTTATTTTTTAGGTTTTCATTTATTTATTTTTTTACATTCAAAGTCATATTTTCTTCCTTTTATTCACTTTGCAGGTCTTTCTCACTTTAATTTTTTTTTTTTTTTTTGCCTTGTTGTGCATTTGTTTACTTTAACTTTTTTTTTTTTAACTTATCTCTCTTATTTTGGAAATTATTCACATTATCAGTTTTCTTTTGCTAGGCAATTTTCATATTCTAATAACCATTATTAACATAAAATATAAAGTTTATTAACACCAAGCCCAAACAATACAAAGTCTTAGGGCTCTTTAATTTCAATTATTTAATATTTGCTACTAAATTGTTCATTATTTATATTTACATTGTTTTTCTTATTCCCACAAATCACATATTATTGATGTGTATGTTAAACAAAATTGTGATTGCTTATATATTTTTTTCACATCCTTTCTCCTTCTCATATTTTGGAATTACTTCCAGTTAATTATCCTTTATTCTATAGTTTATACTTTAGAAGTTACTACTCTTGCTAGTAAACCCTCAGTTTTTGGATTGTCTGAAAATGTCTCTATTTTGATGTATTCTTGAATTCTAAATCTAATTGACATAAAATTCTAGATTTGCCATTATCATTTCTTAACCCTTCCAAGATACTCCACAATTTTATGACTTTCGATATTTTTGTTGGTAAAAATGGTGATTGTTAATTGGCTTACATATTCTATTTTGGATATTTTATTGTTTCCTTATAATTTATTTTTATAATTTGTTTATTCATCTTTACAATGAATACATATAAAATACCAATGGCATGAGGAGAATTAGAATAGAAATAAATACAAGGATAATACTTATATTTCCTTCATGACAACTTAAAAATATTAGTGCAGGTGAGTACATAAAATTTAGGGATTTGAATTTTTACCTAATACAATTTTGGTCATAACATCACTAAAGGATTGTAAACATCTGCTGGAAAACCCATGGGGAAAAAATACAAGTGGAACTGGTGTCATAGAAACACATTTTCTAATGGGAAGCTCAAGTGGTGAAATATAAATTGGAACCACTACAAAATTTAGGTCTATGAAAATACTTCCCCAAATACAGTCTTCTTGTTGGATAGGAGGTTTTACTGTGATATATTATTTCTAACAGCCTCCTTTTTTTTTTTTCTTTAGCAAACAAGTAGAATTAAGTGAATTAACTATCATATCTAACCTATAAGTACAAATTACTTTACCTTGAATTTATGTAACTGATAATTGCATATCCTTATATGTGTTTGAATCTGAGATTAACTCAGAGGGAAAAAAGGTGAAATTTTGTTTCCCTTGTGACACTTTTATTTCCTTCTTAAGTTTTTAAAAAAAATTTTAAAATATTTTTGTCTTATTTTGAGAAGTGTCTGTTCATATCCTTAACCCACTTTTTGAGGAAGACATTTATGCAGCCAACGGACATGAAAAAATGCTCATCATCACTGACCATCAGAGAAATGCAAATCAAAACCACAATGAGATACCATCTCACACCTGTTAGAATGGCGATCATTAAAAAATCAGGAAACAACAGGTGCTGGAGAGGATGTGGAGAAATAGGAACACTTT
Source organism: Papio anubis (assembly GCF_008728515.1). Classification (NCBI taxonomy): domain Eukaryota; kingdom Metazoa; phylum Chordata; class Mammalia; order Primates; family Cercopithecidae; genus Papio; species Papio anubis. Next base: position 20,567,357 of record NC_044980.1, on the reverse strand, counting down.
TATACTGTTGGTGGGACTGTAAACTAGTTCAACCATTGTGGAAGACAGTGTGGCGATTCCTCAAGGATCTAGAACTAGAAATACCATTTGACCCAGCTATCCCATTACTGGGTATATACCCAAAGGATTATAAATCATGCTGCTATAAAGACACATGCACATATATGTTTATTGTGGCACTATTCACAATAGCAAAGACTTGGAACCAACCCAAATGTCCATCACTGATAGACTGGATTAAGAAAACATGGCACATATACACCATGGAATACTATGCAGCCATAAAAAAGGATGAGTTCATGTCCTTTGTTGGGACATGGATGAAACTGGAAACCATCATTCTGAGCAAACTATCGCAAGGACAGAACACCAAACACTGCATGTTATCACTTACAGGTGGGAATTGAACAATGAGAACACTTGGACACAGGGTGGAGAACATCACACACTGGGGCCTGTTGTGGGGAAGGAGGAGGGGGGAGGGATAACATTAGGAGATATACTTAAATGATGAGTTAATGAATGCAGCACACCAATATGGCACAAGTATACATATGTAACAAACCTGCACGTTGTGCACATGTACCCTAGAACTTAAAGTATAATAAAAAAAAAAGAAAAAAATTATTTTTGCCTTTCATAAGTATCTATTGAGTTACTGTTAGGTGTTGGGAACACAAGACCTAAAACTCCTGACAAATATATTCTATTTAGAAAGTCAATTTGTACATTAATAAACGCATATATAATACCAGACAAGATGGTAATGCTAACCAGTTTGACTTTGAAGCACAGCACTCAGAAGGTAAATGCCCCTGGAAAAAGAATGTAGTTGGAAAAAATATTCTGAGGTAAAATTATGCAATATTGGTATGAATAATTATAGTGACACACATTTTGTCACACATTTTTGTGCTATGCCATTGGTAGAAAAAGAGTCATAGTTGAAAAAATATTGCAGTCACAAGATGTCAACAGAAATTAAGGCAAGGATATCTTTTGGTCAATTTTCTTGAAAATATTGGCTTTTCAACAGTGCAGTTTATTGAAAATGTAGCCCCAGTTCTTAGCAATTATTTATATACTGATGGACTTATATCCAGGGTCTTCTTGATTTAAAAAAAAAGTCAAAAAATGATTTTATACATTTAAAATATTTTAAAATTGTGATACATACGATTCTTGCCCTCTCGCTGTCCTATTTTTCCGATGTTTTGTCTGTCTTTTCTTTTCTTGCCTTTTCTTCCCTGTCCTTTCCCTTTCTTTTCTTTTATTTTTGTTTTCTTTGTCTGGTCTTGCTTTGAGTTTCTTTTCTTTCTGTCTTTCCTCAGGCACATTCTTAATCCAAATGAATTCATTGGAGGTGATATTTTTATGCATAATATACACAGCAAATTTATAGGGCATCTCATTTTTTACAAATCTTTGTAAGAAAAGGCTATCTATTAACCCAATGACATTGTTACAATGTTTTCTAAATTTCAATGATTCTCAGTTTCTTGCAGCTATTACATTACAAAGTCTACCTCAGTAAAAATTTAGTCAGTCACAGGGTTGATGTTGCTGATTGCTCACTTGCTCAAGCCAGAAGCTTAGAATACATGCTTGGTTCTTCACTTTCCTGTGGGTTTATGTCAAATCAATTTCAAATCTATTGATCTTATCCTCTAAATAACATACAGCATGACTACTTTTCTCTCTCTCTCTCTCTCTCTCTCTGGTACTGTCACATTAATTCAAAAGAAAAAGACTGATGATTCCTAACATCCTGGCTTCAGTAATTGGGAATGATGACATCATTACTGGAATGAGAAAACTTGGTGATAGTAACCAGTATCTGAGGAAAATCAGTCTCCAGAAATATTCTCCCTACTTCCATTTCCCATAACCCTTATTCATTTTTTTCCCAGCAGATTCTACTGTAGTGGAAATTTGGCCAGATTTCTTCTCTTTTTTTTTTTTTTTTTTAAATTTATTTATTATTATTATACTTTAAGTTGTAGGGTACATGTGCATAACATGCAGGTTTGTTACATATGTATACTTGTGCCATGTTGGTGTGCTGCACCCATCAACTCGTCATTTACATCAGGTATAACTCCCATTATCCCCCTCCCCCCTCCCCATAGTAGGCCCCAGTGTGTGATGTTCCCTTCCTGGATCCAAGTGATCTCATTTGTTCAGTTCCCTGAGTGAGAACATGTAGTGTTTAGTTTTCTGTTCTTGTAGTAGTTTGCTAAGAATGATGGTTTCCCAGCTGCATCCATATCCTAAAGGGACACAAACTCATCCTTTTTATGGCTGCATAGTATTCCATGGTGTATGTGGCCGCACATCCTATATCAATCTATCACTAATGGAACCATTTAAACTAATTAAATCACCTACTATATAAAATAAATTTTTCTATCTTTCTCCCAATATACATATATCTTCTCTGCCCTCATAATCCTTGGGTATATCCCCGTGTGGAATTGGCTGGAGTCATATGGTACATCTAGTTCCTAGATCCTTGAGGAATCATGCATACTGTTTTCCAGGAGATGGTTGAGACTGGATTCTACAATCCCATAACAATTAAAAGTGTTCCTATTTCTCCACATCCTCTCCAGCACCTGTGTTCCTGACTTTTTAATGATCGCCATTCTAGCAATTGTGAGATGGTATCTCATTATGGATTTTTGATTTTGCATTTCTCTGATGGCCAGTAGTAGGCATTTTTTTTCATGTGTCTGTTGAAACATTATGAATGTCTTCTTTTGAGAAATGTCTGTTCATATCGTTTGCCCACTTTTTTGATGGGGTTGTTTATTTTCTTATGGGATTTGTTTGGAGTTCTTTTGTAGGTTCTGGATATTGGCCCTTTTAAATGGATGAGTAGATTGCAAAATTTTCTCCCATTCTGTAGGTTGCCCTGTTCGCTCTGATGGTAGTTTCTTCTTTTGCTGTGCCAGAAGCTCTTTAGTTAATTAGATCCCATTTTGTCAATTTTGGCTTTTACTGCCATTGCTTTTGAGTGTTTTTAGACATGAAGTCTTGCCCATGCCTATGTCCTGAATGATAGGTACTACCTAGGTTTTCCTCTGGGTTTTTGTAGTATTAGGTCACAACGTTTAGATCTCTAATCCATCTTGAATTAATTTTCATTATAAGGAGTAAAAGGAAAGGATCAGTTTCAGCTTCTACCGCAAGCTAGCCAATTTCCCAGCACCATTTATTAAATAGGAATCAGCACCTTCTTATTCCTCAAGGTTTGTCAAAGATCAGATGGCTGTAGATGTGTGGTATTATTTCACAAGGGACTCTGTTCTGTTCCATTAGTCTATATCTGTTTTGGTACCAGTACCATGCTGTTTTAGTTACTGTAGCCTTGTAGTATAGTTTGAAGTCCAGGTAGTAGTGATGCTTGCCTCCAGCTTTGTTCTTTTGACTTAGGATTACATCTTGGAGATGCGGGCTCTTTTTTTGGACCATATAGACTAAAGCAGTTTTTTCCAATTCTGTGAAGAGCTCATTGGTAGCTTGATGGGATGGCGTGAATCTATAAATTACCATGGGCAGTATGGCCATTTTCACGATAATGATTCTTCCTATCCATGAGCAGGGTATGTTCTTCCATTTGTTTGTGTCATCTTTATTTCGCACAGGCAGTGGTTTGTAGTTCTCCTTGAAGAGGAGTCAGCTACATCGCTTATCAGTTGGACTCCTAGGTATTTTATTCTCTTTGAAGCAATTGTGAATGGAAGTTCATTCATGAGGATTTGGCTCTGTATTTTTATCTGTTACTGGTGTATAAGAATGCTTGTGATTTTTTGCACATTGATTTTGTATCCTGAAGGACTTTGCTGGGGTGCTTATCAGCTTAAGGAGATTTTTAGGCTACAGAGACAATGGGAGTTTTCTAAATATACAATCATGTCATCTGCAAGAGCAGGGACAATTTGAGGCTTCTTCTTTTCCTAACTGAATACCCTTAGTTTCTTTCTCTTGCCTAATTGCCTAGCCAGAACTGTACTATATTTGAATAGGTAGTGAGAGAGGGCATCCTATCTTATTGCCAGTTTTTCAGAGATTTTTCCAGTTTTTTGCCCATTCAATTATGATATTGGCTGTGGGTTTGTCATAAATAAGCTCTGTGGCCCACGAAATTACATTCCATAATGTCTAATTATTGGCATTTTGCTTATAAGAACTATTGGGTATCAAAAAGCCTTTTCACCATCAATAGGAATATCATATGAATTCTTATCTCTTTAGATTCTATTTACTAGATTATATTTGTGGTGTGGAAATATTAGAACCATACCCATCAGATAAATAGGGTCGTGGTGGATAAGCTTTTGATGTGTGTTGTTGAATCCGGTTTGCCGGTGTTTTATTGGGGATTTTTGCATCGATGTTCATCAGGGATATTGGTCTAAAATTCTCTTTTTTTTGTGTGTCTCTGCCGGGCTTTTGGTATCGGGATGAAGTGTTGGCCTCATAAAGATAGTTAGGGAGGGATTCCCTCTTTTTTCTTTTTTTTTTTTTTTTTTTTTTTGAGGCCAGTCTCGGCTCTGTAAGCCCAGGCTGGAGTGCAATGGCGGGATCTCGGCTCACTGCAAGCTCCGCCCTCCCGGGTTCACGCCATTCTCCTGCCCCTCAGCCTCGGTGGCTGAGATACAGGCGCCCATGCCTCCTTGGCTAGTCCCTCTTTTTCTGTTGAGTTGGAATGGTTTCAAGAGGAATGGGTACTCAACTCCTCCTTGTACCTCTGGTAGGAATCAGCTATGAATCCATCTGGTCCTGGACTTTTGGTTAGTAGGCTAGTAATTATTGCCTCCAATTTCAGAACCTACTATTAGTCCCTATTCAAAGTTCAACTTCTTCCTGGTTTAGTCTTGGGAAGGTGTAAGTGTCAGAATTATCCATTTTTCTTCTAGATTTTCCAGTTTGTTTGAAATAAGAGGTGTTTATAGTATTTTATGGGTGGTGGTTTTGTGTTTTCTTGTTGAGGATAGGTTGAGGTGTCGGCTTTGTCGTTTTGATTTAGTGGGTTTGGGTTGGTTGTAATAGCTTATTTGACGTTGATTAATGCTAGTAGTCATCAATTTTGTTGATCTTTTAATTGATCTCCATGTGACATAGAATACAATCAAACTCTTTATCTCAACCTACAAGGCCATGTGTAATTTGTCTATTTTTATCTTTTAATTTTCTCAAATCACTAGCTCATTATGGCAAGAAAAACTGCTCTTAATTCCTCAAAATGTTCCAGTCTTAAGCAGATTCAGGAATGGTGCATACGCTTTCAAAGTCTTTTCTCCATCTTCTTTTTAGTAACCTCTTCTTATAATTCAAGGTTCTGTTTAAATGACACTCCCTCACAGAAGTCTTCCCTATTCTACATGGATCCTCACTACTTATTTTCTGAGGCTCTTTTTGTTGTTGCTTTCCTGTGAAACACTTTTCACAACTGGAAATAATTTTATTGATGTGTGTGTTTCTTTTCTCATCTATGTTCAATACAGTGGGGCCATTTCTGCCTCCTCATACTTGTATGTTTGATGCCAACATAGTGACTAGTAGGGAGAAGAAATTCAATAAATATTTTCTAATGAATGGATAAATATTTTTAACAAATTAGTGGCTATATTTTTGACAGCAACCTTAGTTACAATCTACTCCAGATTGTATCCTTCTGAAACTATTATTTTAAATATAGTTTGAAGTATTTCTGCTTTTATTATTTTTCTTGTAAGAAAATATCTTCATAAATTACTCAGCATATAGTCGTATAAAGATGACTTCCAGTTTTGTCTTAGAAAATTATGCAGAAAAATCTATCTTATACATGAAAATAAATAAATTTTAACTTACAATGTGAATTTTTTATGGTAATTTAAGAAACTTTTTAATGAGCTTCAACACAAGGAAAAATAATTAACTAGCTCTTTTTATCTCTTTTGGATTTTAATGTTTTCTGCAATTAACACTTTCTCCAGATGTCCAATCTCCTATCCATTATGTACAGTTTTCTTTTTCTATTTTGTTCAAACTCATCTGTACACAAACATACATTTTAGCTACATTTCAGGGAGATGGCCCTGTGTGTGGACAATATCATATTGTTGGACCACAGCCATGAATATGCTTCTGAGGATATTGCCAATTTCTTTTGCTAAGCATTACTTGGTCTTAGTAATTTTTCTACTTATGCAAGATAAAAAGTGAAAATGCCAAGTCAACTGAACAATTAAAAGTGCTTAAGAAACAGACATTTAGATATCTAAATGTTAACTTTATTAGAAATAGATTTTTAGTCGTAATAATTAGTGATCACAATCCATATGCATGCTAAAACTGAAGAACAGAAGTTAGGTAAAAGTGAAATCTGCATATCTACAACATTGTTTAAAAGTTGTAGAAGACAATTAACTTCTATTCATCCTTCTGATAATAGCTCAAATAAAACTTTCTCTGAGAAGCCTAACCTGAATCCCTTTGCTGAATTTAGTGACCCAGCTATTAGCTCTGCCTTTTCTTGTTATAATCTTTGTAACAAGTTTTTAAAACGGATAATCTTGATAGAGTATAAATCAAATATATCTACATCTTTCTCCAATCGTTGCCTTCAACAGACAACTCAAAGGTTTCTTTATTCTAAGCTCTTTGGTATTAAATTCTAATCTGACCTAAAATCATTTGTTGGTGAAAACCGATTTGATCACCTTTGAACTACTGAGAGTTTTATTCTCCAAATACACTTAGGATATATAACAGAAATACATATATATATATATATTTTGGCATGCCAATCCAAATTTATTGAACTACTGATGCTAAGTTATACTTGGAGTTCCTTTGATTAGGGCTTTGGTTTGTTGCCTCAGAGTGGTTTGTGGCATTTGGTTCGGTGTAGATGAAATTATTAAGATAGACACAATCTTACATCAAACATTAAATACGCCACAAAAGCAACAAAACATTATTCATCAAAACAACAATTCTACAAATTAAAACCTTATATTAATTACAATTCCGTCACATTCCACATCCACAATGCCTAAATCCACCATTTAACATCCTCAACAAAACGATACACATGTAAACAATCACTAACAAACAAAATACCAAACCTGTATATTTGGTATTTACCAAATGCTGTATGTATGAGCAAACAAGGCATTCTGAATAAAGGAATCTACAGCTGCAGAAGCCTGAAAAGATTTACAAAGACTATTCTTAAACCATTAAAATTCTTTGAAAATATACATGCTTGCCTTTTACCCCATGTACACACAACTATAAAACATTATTTCCCTATGTAAGAAACAAAAAGGAAACATATAATAAAGAGATTTGAAAAGTCTAGTTTTTCACTTCCCAAGCAGATATTAAAGGCAACGTCTTTAAGACATTATACTAGAAAGGACTATCATATTTTAAGAGACAAGATCACTGTCTCCATAAGTTTTTTTAAAAATTAAAAAACTATATAGCTATGTTAATCAAAGTGCTATTTTGTACAATAATAATGACCTTGAATTTCTTTAAAAAATTACAATAAGCTACCAGTAACAAAGCAGAAGTTATCTGGAGTAGTCTATATAGAGTTCTTTGGACTTTCTTTATTATGCTAAAAATAGTAGGTGCTTTTAGGATTTACATTGTGCTTTTAATACACAGTATAGGGCATGTTAGAAAATATACAATTACCTGCATTTTCATGCATGTACAGCATTTGGTGGATGAAGAATGTCTCTTAGCGGTAATGCTGGATGCTTGGCCTCTGGTTTTACCAGCTGTATTACTCTAGGACCTATTATATAAGTAAAAATCTCTTATGTGATGCTGGAAGTGATTAGAATGTACAAACTGATATAGTAGCTTTCATCCACCTCTTAGGGTACCGCCACAGGAGAGTCAAATTTAAAGGATATTTGGTAGGTTTAACAAAGAAGTTGGAATGCTGGCACTGTTGAATTGGGCAGCAGTTCTTGGCTCTCGGGCTGCAACGCATTTAGTATATTAAAACTTGACTGGCGTATTGGCTTTTTAGATCTTCCCAGGCATGGAGGTTTTCTGTTGATTTGCTGCTGGGTCATAAAGATCTCGGTAACATTTATTTTTGATTTTGCAGAGATTCCTAGAATGCACAGTTATTCCATTATCTTGCTAGATTTTGGCTTTTTGTTCCTTCCTACAACTCTTTCATCTTCAACTCCACATATACCAGCAAGAATCATTGGGACATCATCAATTATCTTTAACTCGAAGAATCTATTCTCTCCTCAAGGTGCTTATGAAATCGTTAAATGTGGACTGTGCTGTGATGGAATAAACTAAATACAAATCCTTGTCCGTTTTTCATGTACAAATCCCTCGTTTGCTGTAGGGGTGTATGCATCGCGCGTGTCGAGATTTCAAGCATACACTGCCCCGTGCATCTCTTCCAGCTTGCTCTATAAGAATCTTCTATAGTAGGATCATATTTTTCTACCGAGTTCGCCGAACAAATTGTACAGTCAAGCGGACTCCAGCGCTATCGCATAGGCAAGAACGACTATAGCTTATACTCATGATGAAACTGTCAAAACCTAGTACCTCTCACGCTGTCACCCGGGTCCCATAGCCAGTTGCCGGGCTCGCCGGGGTTGCTTATAGCGAGCCGCGGGGTCGCAAAACGCGCTTCCTAGCTGAATTTAAACCTAACTCTAAAAGCGAAATTCGCCGATATCCAAAGCTCCATATTATCATCAGATTTCTATCAAACTCTGAAATTATTTCTAAATGCCTGATCTGTTAAACAAATTCCAGTCTCAGGAGTTTCAGGTAACAATTGGTGGGCTTGAACAGCGCATATATGTGAAAACATTATACTCTTTATTTTTAAATATAAAAAAATACATATTCATCTGATTTTGTTATTAAAGGTTTGATCTCTTAAAAAGCCAGGTTTCTTTGCATTCCATCAATTAAATTAGAAATAACTTCCATCAAGTGGTAAGCTGGTAGAGGCCGGGGACAATTTTTTATTCTTCAATATCTCTGTGAACATTGTCCAGTATTTGGCACAAAGTAACTGTCTGCAATATGGCTAAGTTAACAAAAAGAAGGACGGAAAGAAGGAAGCAAGGAGGGAGGGAAGGAAGCAAGGAGGGAGGGAAGGAAAGAAGGAAGGGGAGAAGGAAGGAAGAAAGGAAGGAAAGGAAGGAAGGAGGAAAAGGAGGAGGAAGGGAGGAGGAGGAAAGGAAAAGAGACAAGGAAGAGGAAGGAGGAAAAAGAGGAGGAAAAAGGAGGAGGGAAAGAATAAATAAAACAGATTGAGTTCAATTTAATACGTGAACTTTAGAATATGACTATAATAGTAATGCAATAGATAATACGATCATATATTACGACAAAGTGGGCAACCTGCGGTATTGTATCAGAAAAGAGAATTGAGAATATGTGAATTTACTTCAGATCATAAATAACAATCAACAAAATATTTTTAGATAATTTAAAATAATATCCATACAAAAATCCTAGAACAACAAACAAAATCTTATTAATTCCTTATTTTAATATGAAAATTACAAGACCTGTAAAGAAATTTAAAATGTCTTCCACACAAAAGATATATATCCTATATTTAAAATAATTAACATGTGCCATGTGTGTTACTCATTTCACTCTCTAAATATCTCTTTAGGTAGTAGAGTCATGGATATTTGAATATTTTGGCCCAAAACTTTCAGCATGTGAGGTTTCAATGGGGTGTTAGGGCACTCACGGTTGGCAGTGGGTGAGATTTGTTTTGCCAGCTTGGACCAGGACGGCTCTATAATTTCTCTCCCCAGAGACATCTGAGAGAGTCTGGTGCTGGTTGGCGAGGGTCCCAGGAGTGGGGGCTGAAAGTTAGTACGAACGTTTAGGGTTGGGCTCATGGTAGTGGTTTGGTGTTGATGGCCCGCCTGGGTGTAATGACCAGATGCGGCCAGACAAAGGGTTCGCCTGGAGTTGGGGACTCATTCAGGTCCAGGAGTTCATCACAGAATCTTGGTGGATTGTTCGGGGACGGATAATCAGGCGCATGCCGCAGCGCGCACACACACACGCACAGTATCCAGAACCGCATGCAACACGCACGCACACCGGAATATCCAAACCGCATGCACAACACGCACACACGCACGCACTGGGATATCCAGACGCCACACACACACACACACACACACACACACACCCACCCTTGCAACCTTGGATAGAAGCACCTGAAATGTTTGCCGGAGCCTCTGGTGCTTGCCTGCCCTTGCTTTCTTTTACTCCATCAGCCTCTGCTGCTTTAGTAAAAGCCTCGTGTGCATATGCTCTACAGAGTCTTATGAGCCTTTTCAGTATCCCAAACTGTGAAAACACTAACAATAATCATTTTAACAACTATGAAAATTAATACTAATTCCATAATATTATATAATGTCTTCTCTATATCCAACTTTTCCTACTTGTTCACAATTCTCTCATATATTTCTAAAAAATAGTACCTCATCAATTTCATATTTTATATTTGTTTGGTAAGTCATCACATCATTTGATCTTTTTATCCATAACAATCTCACCACTTTTTAAACCAATATTGACTTTTTAAAGTTCAGGTCGGTTATTATGGCATAGAATGTTCTACATCCTGTATTTGTTTGATAATTTCCCGCTGGTGTGGAGTAACTTGCCATGTGTTCCTGTATTTCTTGCACACTGGATATTAGGCTTAGAGGTATAACCACCTTTAGGTTAAACATTTGTATGGAATACTTTTCAAGTGGTGTATTATTTATCACACATCAGACGGTACATGCCAAATTGTCCCATTATTTCTGATACTAAATTACATTTGTGGTTCAAGTTTTTGCACTTCTAATTTTCTTTTGTAATTTATAAGTAACTGTAGGATGATGCTTTGCTGGTCATGTTATAATCTGGTGCTGATTCTCTACATTTTTGAGGTCACTAGGTCTACCACCTAATTATGCCAACTAAATTAAAATTAAAATAAAATTAACTGGTTTGATAGAGTAGCATTTTTAGTCAGAACTCTTTCGATTGCCAACACTTCTGACTAAAAGACCTTTAGGCTAAATGAGGTGTAACTGGAAGATACTGGAGATATCAAGGTTCAAAGGGTGCTCTCTAGGAAGTGGAACAGCTCAAGGGACCTGGCACCTGGAACCAGGGATAGGACTCCACAGTGACTAAGGCTTCACTTCTCACCTCTGCTTTCATATGAGTGCGATGTTATTTTCTACATGACAGATACGTTTACTTTTCACCATTAAAAGGTAGGAAACTCACTCATAACCAAAGTTGGAAGAGACAGTTATTTTATTCCCCCAGTTTGCCTGTTAAAACTATAAGGAATGATTAATCTGCCATGGTGCTTGATGTGGCCCAGGGATGTGCTCAGACTCAGTCATGTAGGGGCAGGTGGTATTAACATTAGTTCAAACTTGGAACCACGGCATGTGTTAGAAATAATGACTTATATTAGAAACTGGACACAAAATTGTTGTGAGCAAGAAAGTTACCTCAATTTTAGTCTACTAGAAGTTTCAGAGTGCAATTTCACATGGCCACAAAGTTCAAAAGTTCAAAAAGAGACAAAAGTTTGACCAAGAAATCAGTGATTTTTTAAAAAAGAGAAATTGAGCTCAGTCATGTTTTTTATATCTTTTACTGTACTAAGAAAGTTTTTTTTCTCAATAATTGACTAAAAGTTCATTAACTACTGCACAGACTTCAGTATTTAAAAATGTAATATGGACTTGCTAACTAAAAGTGAAGTTATTGTATTGTTGGAACTAGCTATTGTTAGAAAGACTCATTTACTTTTTATAATAAAATTTTACATATGATTGATAGATTTACAGATTATAACAATTTATAGATAATTACCTCATTAATTTATTGAATAACCTGACTAAATTACTTAGTCACTGAATTAAATACAACCCAGCCTTAATACTTTGGATCAAGGAACATTGACCAAATATATATATATGTCACATATTCCTTGAAATTTCTTACCAAAGCAAATTATCTCATTAAAAATACAGAAATAAATTGATAACTAAATAAAACATGTTCTATATTTCAACTTGAAAAATTAAAGAAATTCATAATTCTTAAAATCAAAGCAATGATCATTTGTTTCCTAATTATTATTATTGTGAATGTACTTAAAATTTTGGCTATGCTTTTAAGAAAGATGTACTTCTATTAAAAATTATAAAATAAACAGCAGAGAGACTGACTTTTCAAAATAGTTTATCTGGGAAGAGCAAGGCACTGCGATTTGGGATATGTGTATCGTAGTGAACCATAGGCACATTTGAAAAAGCTGGGGGAGTCAAAGCTTTCTTAGGGGTAAAAGGTGAAGTTCCCCATCAGATTACCATTGACATTCTTCACAGAATTAGAAAAAACTATTTTAAATTTCATATGGTATCAAAGACGACCCCATATAGCCAAGACAATCCTAAGCATAAAGAATAAAGCTGAAGGCATCACACTACCTGACTTTATTACTACCGGGCCTCGGTAACCAAAATAGCATGGAACTGGTACCAAAACAGACATATAGACCAATGAAGGTGAACATAGACCTCAGAAATACACCACACATCTACAACCACCTGATCTTCGACAAACCTAACAAAAACAAGCAATGGGGAAAGGATCTCATATTCAGGAATAGCATGGGAAATCTGGCTAGCCATATGCAGAAAACTGAAACTGGACCCCTTCCTTACACCTTATACAATAATTAACTCAAGATGGATTAAAGACTTAAATGTAAAACCCAAAACCATAAAAACCCTAGAAGAAAACCTAGGCAACAACATTCAGGACATAGGCATGGTGGGCAAAGACTTCATGACAAAAACGCCAAAGCAATTGCAACAAAAGCCAAAATTGACAAATGGGATAGAATTAAACTAAAGAGCTTCTGCACAGCAAAAGAAACTATCATCAAAGTGAATAAGCAACCTACATAATGGGAGAAAATGTTTGCAATCTACCCATCTGACAATGATATAATATCCAGAATTTACTTAAACATACTTACAAGAAAAAGACAAACAACACCATCAAAAAGCGGGCAAAGGCTATGAACAGACACTTCTCAAAAAAAGACATTTACATGGCCAACAAATACATGAAAGAAGCTCAACATCACTGATCATCAGAAAAATGCAAATCAAAACCACAATGAGATGCCATCTCACGCCAGTTAGAATGGAGACTATTAAAAAGTCAGGAAACAAAAAATGCTGGAGAGGATGTGGAGAAATAGGAACCCTCTTACACTGTTGGTGGGAATGTAAATTAGTTCAACCATTGTGGAAGACAGTATGGGCATTCCTCAAGGATCTAGAACCAGAAATACCATTTGACTCAGCAATCCCATTACTAGGTATATGCCCAAAGGAATATAAATCACTCTACTATAAAGGAACATATGTATGTATGTTTATTGCAGCACTATTTACAATAGCAAAGACATAGAACCAACCCAAATGCCCATCACTGATAGACTCGATAAAGGAAATGTGCTACATATACACCATGGAATACTATGCAGCTATAAAAAGGAGTGAGATCATGCCCTTTGCAGAAACATGGATGAAACTGGAAGCCATCATCCTCAGCAAACTAACACAGGAACAGAAAACCAAACACTGCATGTTCTAACTTGTAAGTGGGAGTCGAACATTGAGAACACATGGAAACACAGAGAGAAACAACATGCACTGGGGCCTGTTGGGGGTTGGGAGGTGAGTGGAGGGAACTTAGATGATGGGTTGATGGGTGCAGCAAACCACCATGGCACACGTATACCTATGTAACAAACCTGCATGTTCTGCACATATATCCCTTTTGTTTGTGTTTTTTTCTTTCTTTTTTTTTTTTTTTTTGAAGAAGTAATAAAGAAAAAAAAAGGTGAAGTTCATGGAAGTTATTTTAAAATAAACCTCTTTGGCCCCAGAAACTTGTTGCTGGTATGGACAAATACTCATTGGTGATACTGGCTATTGCTGGGAAGATATCTTCACAGAAGCGTTCTATCTAAAATTTTTGTAGTTTTCAGACAGTCCTTGTGATAATTCTTTTAGAGGCATCCATGCATGAAGGACCTTCCTTTATACTCTCCCGGCTCCATTTTGTTGTGGTTTGACTTAAGTGAGTCAATTTCTTTGTTGGTAACTTTCACATTTCTCCATTTTGGCCAAGAATTTTTTTCTGAAAGCGTTGCTGATTAATCAGCCTGTAGTTAGGTTTTCATTGTTTCTTGGTGCTGGAGTGGACCTTTTCTAGTTAGTCTGATCCTGCATCAGAGACAAATGGCCAGCAATTAAGAGCAGATGTCAAAACCCTTTTAGTCACATTTAAGAAACAAAGAAGTTCAGAAGGAGTGGCTCTCAGAATAAATCTGCCTAGATTTCATTGCTAAGTTCAATTTTGTCAGTTCCATAGGCATTGACTATCATTTGGAAGTTCTGGACAAGTGTTATTCTGTTAGATGCATCATTTCTGCAGAGGTTGGACTGGAAACAGATAAAAAGTTTAAAAAGAATGATGCGGTACAAAATTAATAGTAACATGATAATATTGTCTATGAACATGGACCCAAAGGCTGCCAACTAATGAATCAAAAGTCTATGCAAGACTGAGTGAGATCTGTTGTAGCCATAAAGCCTGTCTTGCTATTTTATGCAATTAGGTCTCGATTTCCCCAGAGAAATATATTCAGGTACAGCATGTAGTTATTAGCAATGGCACAGACACTTCTTGTTCAACCAGTAGATAACTGAGAGTTATCTCATTCTGTTCTGTTCTGTTATCAATGGCCACTCAGCAAGATACTTTAATGAGCACTGCTGGGCGGCAGTAGCCTTTGCAGTGAAGCCTGCAATGAAACCAAAGGTGGCAAATAAGTCATTAGGGATGTTGCTATAGTTACCCACTGGGTGGACTAAAGGATCCCTTAGGTCATGTAAAGATGTGGGTTTGACACGACAGATCCAAAACTTCATTCAGTTACAGAAGCTACTGAATGTGAAATTCTAACCACGGCGTTTTTCTGCCAAGTGAAAAATGTAGGCATAAGCATGAAATAATTAAGAAGGTTAAAAGTCCAGTTTTTTTTTTTACAGTGTCTTGGGAAAAGCTTTCAACAGTGTGAAGTCATCAACTTCTTAATCTGGTTTGCGGTTTGAATGTTCCTGGTTATAGCATGGGGAATTTTAGTCAATTCTCTTTGTAGCCCACACAATAGCCACAAGATTTGTCTCTCGAAATTTACGTGGAGTTTTCTAGCTCCAATTTATAGGACTTTAGGAACAGGACAGTCTATGTTCTTAGTTGGATAATCATAGCCAGATGTTGGAGGAAATTAGAATAATTAAGTATCCTGTTTAATTTATAGATAGATAACAAAAACTAACAAAAACTTGAAAACGACAAAGAAAACTACAATCTAATAACAGGTGTACTGCAGTTTTTCTTCAGAAACATACTTTTTCTTTCTACAATCATCCCTGCTTCTACTAAAGATAATCAGAGTAAGACTAATTTGTCTGCTGAATAAGCTTATTCTCATTAAACTTGGCATTATTATTGACAACAGTGTCACAAGAAAAGTGGTGGAACAATGGGCTGTTTTTACATTTATTTGGCTGGAACTTTTGTTAAGAAATCTCAGATTAGACTTTTAAAAGCCTTGCAAGGGTCAGAAGTCAAATGAGGGCAAACATCAGACTTTGGCTGCAGTGCCTACAAATTTGCATGAATTTCTCTCTTCTTGAGGTCTCCAATATATCTTGAGGTTCCTGGCCTGTCAAGAAGTAAAAATGTTTATTCACTCACTGTGAGCTTGGGAATCCTTGAAGCTAGGCATTCTATGCATATTCTCAAATGTGACATTCAAGTCAAAACCTTCATAATAAAACCAATGTTTCTAATTCTATCCTGTTACAAAGAGAATAGATTTTTATTGAATTTATGCAAATAACTATGTTGCCATAAAATAAAAACATCAACAAGAGCTCTCTGAAGACTGCAGGTTCAGATAGGAAGAAAAAATAAATATTTCCAATTTTATTTATAAAAGTAAACTTTACCAAATTGCCGTATGCTATAGATAGCTTTTTAAAAGTTTTCTCAAATCTGGGGGAAAAAAATTTTTAAAAACCAGCAAAATGTTAAACAAAAAGTCACTCCAAAATATTGCCATCAGTTTGTTTAGTCCCATTCACTAAACTTATTCTACTTGATCTCGGTTACATGTTTTAAGACGCCATTGTTTCTTCATTAGCGTTCTGGAAATTCTTTCTCAGGCTAGTGGTATCATCTTAAACTCATAAGAAATCTAAATTCCAGCATACTTGTTAGAGTCCTTTTCATGAACCTCCTTGAAGAAGAAGTATTTTCCTTTATTCATTTTAATTTGTTCTCTACAATACTTCATTAGGGAGTTCAATGATCTGCACTCAGAAGTTATATAGCCAAGAGGCAAGCAAGTATAATAAACATCAGAATTGGACTGAGTTTTTTTGCACTGAAGGCCATGTAGTCTTTTGCTTCAGGGAAATAAGAACAAAAGTAAACAAAAAGAACACATAGCTCCCTAGGCTCCAGAATCTCGATAGAAAATAACACCAACATTTAGTGAAATTGTAAGTGTTAACACATCATGGGAAAATAGATATTGTGCAAAATATTAAAATTAACACCTGGCACTTATTTTGCCTAGATGATTTTTATTATAAACAATAAAATATATGTAATATCTTAACTACAAACCTTTCATATTGAAAGGGCCTCTAACATGACTTGTTTTAACATTATGAAGGGAAAAAGTTTAGGAATTTCAAAGTGGAAACAATCCAACACTGACAAACTACAGTGATCAAAAGTATTATCTTTTAATGAAAAACAAGCAAAATCCATAAAAGTAGAACTACCATTTGATTTAGCAATCCCACTACTGGGTATCTACCCAGAAGAAAAGAAGTCATTATTCAAAAAAGATACTTGCACACACATGTTTATGACAGCACAATTAGCATTTGCAAAAATGTGGAACTAGCCTAAATTCCTATCAATGAGTGAATAAACTATGGCATACATACATAGATAGATAAATAGATAGATAGATAGATAGATAGATATGCAATGCATATGTGTATATATATATGCTTAAATACATATATGTGATGGAACACTCCTCAGCCATAAAAAAGGAATGAATTAATGGCATTCATAACAACCTGGATGGGATTGGAGACTATTATTCTAAGTGAAGGAACTCAGGAAAGGAAAACCAAACATCTTATGTTCTCACTTTTATGTGGTAGCTAAGCTATGAGGATGCAAAGGCATAGGAATGATATAATGGACTTTGGGGACTCTAGGGGAAAGAGTGGGAAAGGTGTGAGGGGTAAAAGACTACAAACTGGGTTCAATGTATACTGCTCGGGTGATGTGTGCACCAAAATCTCACAAATCACCACTAAAGAACTTACTCATGTAACCAAATACCTCATGTTCTCCAAAAACCTATGGAAATAAAAAATTTAAAAAATTACAGAAAGGGAATGTATCATGAAACAAGCCAAGTTTCCAGACCAAAACAGGCTCATAGCTAGGGTTGAAACAAACCACAAACTAAGCCAGCAAAGTTGGGTTGATTCCTTGAAAACAATGGTTACCTATTGTCCAGCTTGAGTAGCCCAAGGACAAAGGAAACACTGAGCATAAAACATTCTCTTTTTTTTAAACCTACCACTCACACCACATGCACTGATCACTGTCATCACTACTATGGTAAAGCATGTAGGATGCAGTTCAATTTCAATTCAGAGCTGTTACCTCCCCATGCAAAGCTGCCACATGGATGATCCAGACTTGGTGTTTTTCCTGAGAGCCACCTGTCACACATTTTCATGAGATGACCATGACCACACACGTCCAGACCACTGCCTGACTAGGCCCTGTTCAGGAAGCATCCTGAGGTGTTCATTCCTTATGGAGCCAAATAGTTCCCTTGGTCGACTCCTGAGTCCCCTTGGCAACCCAACAAGAATTCAAGCATTTCTACTGCTAGCCTTGTGTTGGAGCATGAGCGAATGTAAAAGGAGTAAGGCTCTTCATAAACCACAGCCTACTTCAATGTGGTGCTGGGCCAGCCCGATTCTTGGGTACTGAATTTCTTTTTTCTCATTTATTGGAATTTTAAATCTTCTATTTATTTCCTTAAATGGCAGGTATCCTACCACATCTTCAATGAAATAAAAAGTGTATATATTATACATTGGGGAAAACAAATAGGGGGACAATTTGATAGTTTAGCTCCTTTTTTTTTTCTTTTTGCTTTTATTTAACCTTTAGAAGTAAAACACAATTATTACAATAGAACACGTGAGCAGTAATAAGTGTAGCCCTATGTATCAATATTGTTGCACAAATTGGATGTGGTGGCTTAATCAAGAGCTGACTGCCCTGATAATAATCCAGAAAAAAACTATTTTTGCATCTGTTTGTAAAAAGACATTTATTATTCTCAGCAGTAGCACATCATGAAATGACTCCTTCATCTTCATTTACATCACGAAGGGAAACATGGCAGGCTACAAAAACTGAGCACAGCAGTGAGCGGGGCTGTGCCCTGGGTGCCCTGATGTCACCCACATTTCCCTTGCATGTCCCAGGTCCTAATGAGCAGTGCAGGACAATGCTGAGTCAACCTACTCACCCTCACCCATTCCTTCCCAGAAACTTAAAGGTGACCCCTATAATAGCACATATGTCCTTTCCCAAATTGTGTCTTTGCTCTCCTAACCCCATTCTGGGCAGCAGGAAAAACAAAAGATCTCTTGACTTGAATATTTGCTCATTTTAGAAACCTACACAATCACCATAAACTTAAAAAAAAATTAAATCAAAATGTTGTTTTCCCAAGGTTGACACCTATCTGCTTCAACAATTCTCTAAACATATTGTTGAAGACCAGAGTAACTTCCTTAGGACCTTTCTCCCAACTGACCAGTCTTCCTGTGAATCATTTCAGCAGTTCCTTTGTGGTGATGTTTTCAAAGCATCTTCTAAGTCCCCTAATTCTATGAACTTTGCTACCAAAATAGTGAAGAATAAGCAAAGGGGAGAAAAAAACTTGCTGACGGCTATTTGGAAATCAGCAACAATGTGAAAGGGAAACGTATCACATGCAAGTTTGAAAGACATAGAATAAATGAGCTCCTTGGAAATTTGCCCTGGCGGAGTGATGATTCCCACTTTATCTTCTTAGGCAAGATAAAGATTCACCTTGTGTAATTACACAGCTTTGTTTAAGCATCCTGTAAAAGACTGTAAAATCAACTGCCTTCCTAATTCTACAGGCAAACTAGAAAAAGGATCTCCCTGCTTACTAGTCCCTCAGGATGTTTTCCTGAAAAGAAAACCAACTTAGGTATACTGGCTTTTCCTCTATGACAAAGTGTCCTCTTAAAGCCCAACCCAAACTTCTTTGCACACTTACGCTTCTGAAAGCCTAGGTCCAACTATAGGGCTGATACTGGGAGAAGAGTGAAGTAGCTGGGTGGTGAGGAAGTGGTTTCTCCTTTCACATCTCTGTGCAGTAATGATATCAGGACGGGTCATGGACATCTCTATTCTATGCCTCAGTCAGTGACACCACAGAGCTCTGTTTGATACCAAGAGACTTAAAGCAGGGAAAATCACAGAAACTCCAACTGATAGTAGGATGAAAATTATAACCTTCAAGGATTATTGAGCCATGAGATCTGCAATGCTACCAAAAGGGTCTCTGATCCTGATGTGGGTCTCTGCCTAGGATCCTTGAAGAAATTATGGCACCCACATCCAACCCTAACATAGCTTCCACTTATGAAACAAGGAGGTTGTAATAAACTCTGGGTATGTAATAAACTGGAAGTTAAAAAATGTAATTTAAAACAATCTAAAAGAATTTAATGTTGGTCTCCATTGCACAGACTGCCAGGAGAATATACCAACTTGATCTGGGGAGGCTGCAGAGGTATATAGAGGAGTATATGGGTTAAACCTTAATGGATCATCAATTTCAGAGAAGAAGCAATTTTGTATTGTAGCTGATTGCAAATGCTTTTAGAAAAGAATGTAAGCAATTAGTCCCTGTGGATGACAGACTTGGAGAGGCCATGCTTGAAAATCTCATGGAGTTTATTATAATAATAATGTAATTGACAAAGAAATTTGATTATTTCTGTGGCATACAAAACTTGAAGATAATGACCAAGATTATGACTGATAACATATCAGATTTTGAAGAATTTAATATAATTTTGAAATACATATCAATAACATATTCTGAAACATAACTTAAAGAAGGTTTAGCACCACTTAGTATTTGACAATGCTCCATATATAATTTAATATATCAAGTAAGTCTGATTAGTTTAATATATCTCTTTACAATGTGAGATACACATTCTTTGATCTTTCCAGGGGTGCAAATGAGAAATATCAAAATTAACTTGAGGGCAAAAAGAGTTAATTTAAAATATCATTTTGGGAAGTTTGTCAAAAACATCAGCTTAAAACACTTTATCAGAGTATAATAACAACTAACCAAAGTGAAAATTAAAAGATTTCAAAAAATATAAAAATTTACATAATTGTCAACAAAAACAGATTTTTAATACTGAGAACACTTACTTTTCTCTTTTTTTTTAACTTTTATTTTAGGTTCAGAGGTATACATGTGGGTTTGTTATATAGGTAAATTGTGTGTCACAGGGTTTGGTGTATAGATTATTTCATAACCCAGATAATAAGCATAGTCCCCAGTAGGTAATTTTGTAATTTTTATTCTCCTCCCTCCCTCCACTCTAAAGTAGGCTCTAGTGTCTGTTGTTCCGTTTGTGTTCATATATACTCAATGTTTAGCTCCCCTTATAAGTGAGAACATATGGTATTGGGTTTTCTAGGATAATGGCCTCCAGCTCCACCCATGTTGCTGGAAAGGAGATGATCTCATTCTTTTTATGGCTGCATAGTATTCCATCGTGTATATCTACCACATTTTCTTCATCCGGTCTACCAATGATGGGCGTTTAGGTTGATTCCATGTCTTTGCTATTGTGAATAGCGCTGCAATGAACATACACATGCATGTGCCTTTATGGTAGAATGATTTGTATTTCTTTTGATATATACTCAGTACTGGATTGATGGGTTAAATGGCACTTCTGCTTTGAGTTCTCTGAGAAATTGCCACACTGCTTTCCACAATGGCTGAACTACTTTACATTCCCACCATCATTGTATAATCACTCCCTTTTCTCTACAACCTCACTAGCATCTCTTATTTTTTGAGTTTTTAATAATAGCCATTCTCATTGGTGTGAGATGGTATCTCATTGTGGTTTTGATTTACATTCCTCTAATGATTAGTGATGTTGAGCATTTTTTCATATGCTTTCTGGCCACATGTCTGTCTTCCTTTGAAAGTGTCCATTCATGTACTCTGTGTGCATTTAAATGGGATAGTTTGTTTTTCACTTTGTTGATTTTTTTTTAAGTTCACCAAATGCACTGTGCTGGGGGTCTGTGATAGTCCCTAACTGTTGTGCACCCTCCCAAGCCTGAGAGCAGGAGGAGGGAGGGTTGCGAGACAGCAAAAAGGTGGACTGCCTCTCTCGTTGGGAGCTTCATACCAGAGAAGTGTAGAGCTGCTCCCAGCTGGAGAACTCAGGAGGACTAGGGTGGCCTCACTAGCATCCCAAGCCAGTGGGCCTTATCCCACAAGGTTTAGTGGTGGTGAGGTCTGCAGTCTATCACTGCTCAGCTCCATGGACTTGGCCCCTTTGCTGGGGAACATGCAAGAAAACTTGGCCTTCCCCATTGCTGGAGCTGCAGCCCCTGGTTTTGGGGTACCCATGGAACCAATGCTCCTGGGACTCCACACATACCTAAGAAGCAGCTTTACCCAGACACCACATGGTTCTCTGTTTTGGTCTGGAAGCCCCAGTTGGGGTATCTCCTGAGCCCAGAGATTCAAAGGTTCGTGGCAGAAATATGCATCCCGTGGGACTCTCACTCACTCGCCATTTTCTTGTAGGGGGATTCCCCTGGATTCGTGCCACTCCTGGGTGAATGGTTGATCTGTCTCACTCTTCTCTGTGATCCAAAGGTCACACTGTGTCACTGATGAATCCTAATGTGTCCACCTGGATGTTCTGGTTGAAGAGCTAGTGTCTACTCACACCTCACCACTCTTTCTGCTATTTATGAGAGTGGCACACACTAGCTGCTTCTAGATAACCATCTTGGCCCTGCTCTGACTCACTTTTCTCAAGTAATCAAAGACCTAATAAAAGACAGCACAAAGCATAAGAAATTATCTTGATAAACAAAAAATCTTGGTTTCTTAGGCCAATTATCTAAAAGGTAGAGAAAATGTTTCAGTATTTTCTATTAAGATCAGATCAATACTCAAAGAAAACCTTGTTGTTTTTGCACAGGGGACAAATTTCAAGTTTTCCGTTCCTGTACTTTTGATAATAGTGCTCAAGTTTTTAGCAGTATTTATAAATAATTCCCTTTTAACTTTAACCAACGTGGTCACCACAAAATTTTCACAAGATTAATCTTCCGCAAACCTTCTACAAATTTGTCATCCAGTTATCTTATTCGGTTTTTGTCTACATTTTTTCTCTTTTTCCTTTTGGAATGATATGATATACTACTTTTAGACAAAAATTATTCTCATTTTCCCTTTACAAAAATGCATCCTCATACTTATAACTTTCTTTACGTGTCTTCCTTCCCTTACATAAAGATTTGTTTCCCTTCATTATTTCTAGTTTATATTACTCTAATATTAATTTTATTTGATTCTTAGTAACCTTAATTTCTAGTGAAAATTAGTAAGCATTTTGAACTGCATCGTATTAGTATTTTGCAGATAAACACCATCCCATGACTTTCATTAACAGACCCAAAAATGTCTAGCTTTTCTATAACATATAAAACCAAGAGGCCAAATTTTAAACTTCTGTTAAGCAATTGATGTTTCAGTATTTTCCTTAGAAATGACTCAAATATTAAATCAATATTATATTACTTAATTTAATATAACATGACTTTAACATTTCAAGTCACAATAAAAGATTTTTGAAATTCTGACTTCATTATAAACCTTTTATCAATTTACATTCACTTAATTTACTCATTCTTAACAGTTATGCTTCAATTGTTCCTTAAACACAAAAACCCAACTAGTCATTGAGTGGATTTACAGCTTTATTATTTTATACAACTCAGTTTCACTGTTTCACCAGTAACTTCAAGTTTATAAACTATATCTGTGCATTGTAATTAATGCTGACAATTCCGAAAACATTTCTATTTTTATTTTACCAACAAAATTTAAAACTAGCTTTATCTGCCAAAGATTATTTCATCACATGAGCCAAAAGGCAATCGAGTTTCTATTTTTTTTGAGAGAATTCTCAGTTTAAGCACTTATATTTTTTCTCTGTAAGCTGTTTACGAATTTTGGTAGAAAAAAATTATACATACATACACACGTAGACATATTTAAAAATACAGACAGAGAAAGATCTTACAACTTTCATTAAGAATTTTTATTTGCCTGACTTGCAAATAGTTTCACTCCCTCTTTCAGACTGTCTTTTTTTGTTTTTTGAGACATAGTCTCGCTTTGTTGCCCAGGCTGGAGTGCAGTGGTGGGATCTCAGCTCACTGCAATCTCCGCCTCCCAGGTTCACGCCATTCTCCTGTCTCAGCCTCCTGAGTAGCTGGGACTATCTGTCTTTTAATGATCTGTTCAATTGCCCCACAAACAAGTGTTAGTTAAGCCATTCAAAATGTGTACTTCCAAAGAGATGATTTTTAGGTGAAGGAATGTAGAAAATTTAAATCTCAAAGGCACAGAACTTAAACACCATTATTTGTTGAGATGAAAAAAAGCATATATAGGAAGCATTTAAAATGAAATGGTTAAGGGTAAGTTTACATAGACAGATTTAGGTCTTTTGCTTTGTGAAAGCATCTAGTGGTTTAGGGGCTAGAGAGGGAGATATTCTTACAAAGCAGAGATTACCATTACAGGCTTACATTTGTTATAAAAACTTTCAAAATAAACAGGTAAATGCCAAAAACTTACATTCTGGGGACTGATTTAGTTCGCTAGTTCGTCTTTCAACTTAATGTGTTTCCTAATGAGATTAAATTCATGCATAAATAACCAAACCAAAAATCAAACCAAAAGAATACTCACCAGAAAGGATGTCCTTTACAAGAGTAGAACCCCCAAAATGGAAGAGTTCACTGAAAAGGTGGGAGCTCAAACCAAGAGAGGACTTACCTCACAGCATAAAGACAACTTGTACAAGTGAAGATCACGATAGCCTCAGGTGAGTATCATACACAATTTCAAGTATCGCCAATCCAAAGAAGGCTTGTCCCCTTTGCATCTTGCTTCTGACATCAGATTATGTCAAATTAAACAACAGAGATACTGACTCTGTAAAATAAAGAGTGTGTTCAGGAAATAGCAATAAATTGCGATTTGAAATACACATGCTATGGTGGACCTTAGGCACCAAAGAAGCTGAGGGGCTGTATCAGTTCTAGCACAAAGAACTACTTGAGACTGGGTTATTTATAAAGAAAAGAGGTTTAATTGACTCATGGTTTCACAGGCTGTACAGGAAACATGATTGGAGGAGGCCTCAGGAAACTTACAATCATGGCAGAAGGCAAAAAGGAAGGAGGCATGTCTTACATGGCCGGAGCAGGGGGAAGAGGGCAAAGGGGAGATGCCACACACTCTTAAACAAGCAGGTCTCATGATAACTCATTCACTATCACAAGAACAATAAGGAGAAATTCCATCCCCATGATCCAATTGCCTCTCGCCAGGCCCCTCCTCCGACACTTGGGATTACAATTTGACATGAGATTTGGGTGGGAACACAAATCTAAACCATATCAGAGAGGAAACACTTTTAAAAGTAAAAGAGAAAGTTTATGTAAGTTTTGTAATAGACCTCATGGGTCAGAGAAGCTTATTACAAGAGTTGGCAAATACTCATTGATAATATTGGCTGTTGCTGGAGAGATGTCTTCACAGAAGTATCATATCTAACATTTTTGTGGTTTTGAGAGAACCATTGCAGCAGTTCTTATTATAGACATATGTACATGAAGGCCCCTCTTTCATGACCTCCCAGCTTCATTTTTTTATGGTTTGATGTAAGTGACTCCATTTTGGTGCTCACAACATTCACATTTCTCTCTTTTGGTTGAAATATTTTTCTGAAAGCAAGTCACACTTAAAAGATATAGACTGGCCAAGCATGGTGGCTCACGCCCATAATCCCAGCACTTTCGGAGGCAGAAGCGGGTGGATAACCTGAGGTTGGGAGTTCAAGACCAGCCTGACAAACGTGGAGAAACCCCATCTCTACCAAAAATACAAAATTAGCTGGACGTGGTGGCACATGCCTATAATGCCAGCTACTTGGTGGCTGAGGCAGGAGAATCACTTGAATCCGAGAGGCAGAGGTTACAGTGAGCTGAGATCATGCCATTGCACTCCAGCTTGGGCAACAAGAGTGAAACTCCATATCAAAACAACAACAACAACAACTGAAATAATTGTAAAAACTAACCAACTATAGTTCTCAGTAATAATAGTTTCATTACTGACAGCTGTTAGTAGAGTTAATTAACTCCTATCAACCTCATATTTTCCATTTAAAAAATAGAGGAGAAAAAATTTGATATGGGTTTAATGAGTAAATTTATATAAAATAGATCTAACTACATTTATCACAAAACAGATGCACAAACTATGTATTTTTCCTCTCACTTGTTCATATTTAATATGTCATATTTTAATTGAGGAAATCATTGAGCATAGTGCAACAAACATTTTCCTAAGTTGTTATAAAGAGGGTTTGAAGGATTTCTTAGAAAGAGTCTGGCAGTGGAAAAAAAATCTGAATAGAAAACGAAAATAGCATGTGAATGTTGAAATAGCATATTAAATATCTGCAACTCTAATATACTTTATATTTGAATTTCAGTATAGACAGAATAGTTAAATTTATTTCTTTAGTCTTTTTGGTTGTTAAACATTTTATTGAACTCTTTATATGCCTTTCATATGTATTGTGCTTCCAGTGTGCTTGTAGCAGCTTTTTCTGTTTAGAAATGCTTGAATGCCTCCATTGTCAAACAATCAGAAGGCAGTAATTGTATTTCCAATGTGAGGACAAACAATACTAGATACCCTGCAATCCTATATTGTAAAAAAATATTCACATCAAATGCCCCAATGGATAGCCACATAAGTGACCGTCTGTAATTATTTAGTCAAGAAATGAATATTTTACATTTAAATACTTTGAATGGCTTAAACTAAATTTTTAAGAAAGCAACCACTATGTAAATTGAAGAGAAAAAGTCTTTTTATTGTAGAAACTTTCGAGAGTTTTTCAACATTTACAAAATTATGTTGCTAATGGCAATACCTTAGTTATCTGAATCACCAGTAGAACACATTATAAAAACATGCATTGTCACATCTGTACCCTGTCACATCCAGGATAACGATAGTATTGAGATATATAATTATTTAGCCCTTACTTTAAAACATCGGATAATAAGCATCAATCAATTTCTATCAAATATTTCAACTAGGGTATTATAGCATAAGCAGAAATATACTTTTACCAATATCCCAACCAATTTCTTTTCTTAATGAAACAAAACTGAGAATGTAGAGAGCATTTAGTAAAGTTGATATATATGTGTACATATGTGTGTTTATATATGTATAATGTAATTAATATAATAGATGAGGTCAAAGAAGCAAGTGATACACAACTTTTAATTTGGATGGGATGTCCTCGAAGATTCCTGTATTAGCCCTTTCTCACATTCCTATATGAAAATACCTGAGACTGAGTACTTTATAAAAGAAAGAGGTTTAATTGACTCACAGTTCCCTATGACTTGTGGGGCCTCCGGAAACTTACAATCAGCAGAAGGTGAGGGGGAGGCAGACACTTTCTTCACAAAATGGCAGGAAAGAGAAGGAGGAACTTGTCGAACAGTTGTAAAACCATCAGATCTCGAGAGAACTCACTCACTATCATGAGAACAGCTCGAGAGAAACCACCTCCATGATTCAGTTACCTCCACCGGGTCTCTCCCTTGACCTGTGGGGATTATGGGGCTTACAATTAGCCATGAGATTTTGAGTGGGGACACAGCCAAACCATGTCAACTCCTAAATCTTAATAGACTTTATTACTAGCTGATATGCTTTGGATCAGTGTCCCTGACCAAATCTCATGCTGAATTGTAATCCCCAAAGTTGGAGGTGGGGTCTGGTGGGAGGTGACTGGATCATGGAGTGGATTTCCCCTTTTGATGCTGTTTTCATGATGGCATTCTCATGAAATATGGTTGGTGAAAATGTGTGGCACCTTCTCTCTTCCTCTCAGTCCTGCTTCTGCCTTGCAAGATCCCTGCTCCCACTTTGCCTTCTGCCATGAGTAAAAGTTCACTTTAGCCTCCCCAGAAGCAGATGCTGCTATGCTTCCTGTTCAGCCTGCAGAACTGTGAGCCAATTAAACCTCTTTTCTTTATAAATTACCCCATCTCAGGTGTTTCTTTATAGCAGTGTGAGAACAAGCTAATACACTAGCCTTCCTTCTAGAATGTGTCTTAGCAAGCTCTAGAGCAGAGTAACCACATATATTAGAGAAGGCCAAAACTGACAGAATCCCACCTTGACCAAAGTTTAGTCATTCTTCTTTAGTCCCTCTTCTCAGGCCCAGTTTTAGCAAAGACTCCTGCTAAGCCAGTTCACTGAGAATCCCTTCACCCTTGATATCACTTTGGCATGCCTTTAGCAAGAATGCAGTTTAGCAAGAACCGCACCTCCCACCACCCTGCCTCCCGCCACCCTTAATGTCTAATTAGTTTCCATCCACTGACTAACTCACTCACTCAGCTGTTTGCTTATGCATTCCCAGCTCCATGCTGGGAGAAATTTTAGTTCAATCTCTCCCTACTATGGTTATATTATTCCCCCATTGCTGTAGTCCTGAATAGAGTCTTTCTTGCTATTTTTAACAAGCATCCAGTGTACACATTTCCTTTTGACAAAACATAGTGTCCATATGTAGAGGCAAGAGGAAAACTAACAAAATAGAAAGTCATCCAAACCACACAAACCCTGGACAAGCTTATCATGTGTGGGAATAAAATACTGGAGGTGGGTTTGGCTTCGGAATAAAATCAGTGTGTAATTTGAGATTTGGTATGAAGAACAGTTACATTCCCAGATTCTTTATCATTACTGAATACCTTATTAATTATTCTTCATTTAACACAACAGGAATTAGGAGATTTATTTTCTGGAGAGACTTGTTCAATTAAGGTGGGGATATGGTTGCTGTGTTGAGCAGAAATTTGGCTCATATAGACCCAAAGCTTAGAAAAAAAAGTTATAGATCTAAAATGACAATCATTGACACAATAAAGTTCATGGAAACCATGATGGGAAGCATCTACGTGGAAATAAAAAGTTGGATTTTCAGTAGAGAGATTGGTAACAACGTAAATTTCCTCTTAAAGTCAGGTGAGAACTAATTCTGAAGTCAGAGGAGGAAAGTAGCCTACAACAGAGCGAAGAGTAAGACCATCTTCACAGGATCAGGGAGAAAGGTAATAGTTGCAAATGGAGACAGGTATATTGATTTAATGCCAAGTAGCCGAAAGACTATGAGTATGAAGACTTACTTATATTTTCTCTGTGTTTCAGTAGCAAAGTCATCTGCAGAGATAGAGAAGTGAAAAGGCAGAAGGGAGTGTCAGAAATTAGAGGATTGTAGAGACTGAAAAAGTTATGTCAGGCACAATTAAAAACCCAGTTTCCAATGGTGATCATTGTCTTAAAATATTATCAGTTTGTTTTCTTGTATGACATTCTTCAGCAGCAGTCATGGACTGAGAAATATGTAGAAATCAAATAGTTGAGTTCATCTAGAGAAGAGGTTGCAATGGGCTTCTAAAAACGACAAAACCAGAAACAACCGAGAGAGAGAGACAGAAAGACGGAGAGAGAGAAATGAAGATGTGAAAAGGGATAGGTCAAAAATCTGTAATTTTTTTAAAGTAAAGGGCTAGATAGTAAATATTTTTATTTTGTGAGCCATGTTGTCTCTGTAGGAAGTACTCAGTTCTCCTTTGTTCTGCAAAAGCAACCATGGAAAATAAGAAAATGTGGCTGCATTCCAATAAGAACTTATTTAAAAAATAGGTGATGGATTGTATTTAGCCCAAGGGAAACAATATGTCAATTCTTGTTTTATGTTACTGCCAATTACATTTTAAAATATTCACTAATGGAATCTACAATATTGATTCCCAACTACGGCTGCATATTAGAATCACAATAGAATGCCAGGTATCTAGCCCCAGAGACACTGGGTCAGCCAATCTCAACTGGGGCCAAGGCCCTAATATGTATCTTTGAAACTCCTCAGGCAATTCTAACATAAAGCCAGTGTTGAAAAGAGCCATTGTTAGTTTGCTGGTGGGAGTACCTGGCCGCAGGAGGATCATAATGCAATAGGAGAAGGCTGAGGCACCAGTGGCTTGAAAGTCTTACTGAGGTAGGAGAACAGCTGCAGTGGGAATTGTTGACACACTGAACAGACAGGAGACTGATCAAAGAAAGGTGTGCTTATTTAGTCACTTCAGAGGAATATCGTGTTTTGTCATTATACGTTTCATGGGTTTGGTAAGCTCCATGCCACTCGTACCCCTGGTAGAGGTAACTCCCTGAGGAATCTTCTATTCTGTTGTCCTAACTGAGTTTATCTCACTTCACTATCAAATAGACTATGGCAGAAGTGATGGATATCACTTCCAACATTAGGCTGCACAAAGACTGTGGCTTCTGTCTTGGGAATCCTCTCTGTTTCTTTCATTGTAAGGGAAGCTGACTGCCTTGTTGGGAGCTGCCTATTAAGAAGTCCACATAGCACGAAGCCAGTGTCAACAGTGACAGCCAGCAAGGAAGGACCTGAGGACTGCCTTCAGCCACATGATTAATCTTAGAAGTGAATCTTCCCTGAGTAAGGCTTTTAAATGATGGCAGCCTTATGAGAATCTTTGAGCTAGAGGGCCTTACTAATTCTGATACAGTTCTTGACCCAGAGAAGTTGACATAATGAATGTTTGTTGTTTTAATCCACTAAGTTTTGGAGGTAATATGTTAAGCATCAACAGATAACTAATAAAAGGAGTGATTCTGAGCAAGAAAGGCTTAAGTAGAGAAAAGTTAAGGTTGAATAGGTTATGAATATCATCCTGTAAGACTACAGGGCTTGGAGATTTGAAGGTGGGAGCAGAAAAAAATTATGTAAGCTTGTCATTAACAATGGGACTAAAAAAGTTCATTATACTGAAGGATAAATGCTTATGTATGCCTCAGAGAATAGATGTTTTTATTCCTGGGTAGAAAAGTAAAATTTTTCAAAAAACATAAAGATTAAGTAGGATGAAGTTTCCAGCTTTGGATTCTGACATTCAGGACATGGGGAGGGTGATGAGCTTCTCCTGGAGGGCTGAATTTAGTACACAATCAGCTTCATGATGGAAGCCCTTATGAGGTAGAGAGGGAGTGCATCTCAGCTCTTTTGATTAATTAAATGATTGTTTGAATTGGAGAAGGTGTGGGTATTTTATCTTGTTTTGGTGAGTACATTGGAATGGTTTTCCAGCATTCCTTCGAGATTTTCCACAGCATAAGTTAAGGTAAAAGTACATTTTCACTTGTTTCAGAAAGCATACTGAGCAAGCTTTAATGTTACTATTAAGTCAGTAGGGAAATCACCAACATTATAAACGCAGGTTTCCAGCCTCTCCTTTTAGTACTTTCAGAATGATTCCAGAAGAACCTTGAAAATGTTGAGTATTTATATTTATTTTATGCCCTTTTATTGTGATTTTTTAATAAATAAGTGTTTTTTTTGGTAAATACTGGAAGTTAATATTCTATAGTTTAGAAAAGCAATTTTGAACTCTCAACTAGCGAGCCCATATAAAACTACATAACAGCACAGAATATAGTAAAATAATAATATAATGAACTTGGGAGACAAACTAGGCACTTTGTGCCAAGTTTTTCAAGGAAGATACAATTTCAATACCAATGAAATAAACTCCCACAAATTGATTTTTCTTTGTGTGCACTCATCAGTGTAAATACAATTAAGTAATAAAGCCTGTACTTGTTCAGGAAAGATGTTTTCTATTCATAGTCTGCTATCTGGGTGCTTTGGTTTCTGATAATTTGTTATGTAAAAACCCTGCAAAAAAAAAAAAAAAAAAAATCAGCAACTCTACATTCATGAGCCCTTATCACAGAGGATTAAAAACCTGTGCATTTTCTTTAAACTGAGAATATTATTTCATTTTTATAATCAAGTGATGAGACCATAATAATTTTCTGAAATAATTCGGAATAATTATAAAACCTAAAAATTAATTTGCATGTGCTGTAATTTAAATAAAAGGACAGTTAATTTTTTGTATTACAAAACATGAAAAATAAAATCAGTAATCCTAGCACTCTGGGAGGCCGAGGCAGGCGGATCATGAGGTCAGGAGATCGATACCATCCTGGCTAACACGGGGAAACCCTGTCTCTACTAAAAATATAAAAAAAAAAAAAAAAAAAAAAAAATTCGCTGAGCGTGGTGGCGGGCGCCTGTAGTCCCAGCTACTCTTAGCTGAGGCAGGAGACTGGCGTAAACCTGGAAGGCGGAGCTTGCAGTGAGCCGAGATCGCGCCCCTGCACTCCAGCCTGGGCGACAGAGCAAGACTCCATCTCAAAAAAATATAAGATAAAAAAAATTTAAAAAATCAAATGTTGCATCCTTACTTTTGTTATTGCATAAATTCCTTTACATTATAGTGCCCCCTAGCACCATGCAAGTCTATAAACCGCTTTCAATTTTAATTATGTTATTGTAATAATTTATTTAAGAATGTATTATTAAAGTCAGTAATTTAATAACAATAATTTCAATAATATATGCATTAGAAAAATACCTGAAATTACGATGAGTATCTCTGGTTTATTGATGGGAATACTGTGGCTCAAAAATATCATCTCAGGCAGAGTGTGGTGGCTCACTCATGTAATCCCAGCACTTTGGGGGGCCAAAGCGGGTGGATCGCCTGAGATCAGCGGTTCGAGACCAACCTGGCCAACATGGTGAAACCTCATCTCTACTAAAAATACAAAACCAGTCCGGCATGGTGGCGCACATCTGTAATCCCAGCTACTCAGGAGGCTGAGGCAGGAGAATCGCTTGAACCCACGAGGAAGAGGCTGCAGTGAGCCGAGATGGCACCACTGCCCTCTAGTCTGGGTGACAGAGCAAGACTCCTTCTCAAAAAAAAAAAAAAAAAAAAATTCATCGCACCCACATCATGTAGCTACAAAGTTATGGTTTAGAATAATTCAACTATTTTACTGACACCAAAACTTTTACTATTAACCAATCAGTTACACTCACCCTGTGTAACTGAATACCAAATAACATCATGTTCCAGTAATTTTCATTCTAGTGAAAAGGGCAGCGCACTGGTACCCTGGACACACTCAGATACACTAAATCAGAATCTCTAAAATGTGGTTACTGTAAAAAGAATTTTGTTCTGAGTCTGAAACACATGCTCCATGTTTCTTAGCAAGTTTCTGCAGCACAGGAGTCAGCTGACAGAAGGTAGTGCCCCACTCCTGGTTATGGAAGGCAAAGGGTGAGTTCTGCTGCACATATGAAGCTATGGAGAGAGCAAGACTGCATAGGAGCAGGGTACGGTCTCTGGATTTAGCAGACAGATAAACCTGGGTTACAGTTGACCCAGTGGAAAATTGCAGGCCAAGAATACATTTCCAGAGACCTTAATAGGACTGAGCATTTGATACATTTTGAAAGTTCACTGATAATTCGTATGTGCAGCGTAGGCTGAGAACTCACCGAAACAATATAGACATGTTTTGCCTCTCAGGGATATGCAGACACCCCAGTTCAGATACGATGTCTTCATGATGATCAGAAATCTGGATCCTATTATCTTGTTGCTTTGCACTCCCAAGTACTGCTGCTTATCGTGTTGTCACATGGCTGCCCCAGATCTAGCCATCACAGCTGCCTTTCCAAGAAGGAAGAAAGCAGAGAGATAGGATATGCCCCCCTGCACGTAAGTCAACTTCTCAGAAGTTACACACATTACTGCCCCTTATACAACATAGGTCAGAAATGGGTCACATGTGTCATGCCCTACATTAAGAAAAGATTGTGAATATAGCATTTATTCCTGGTGATCCTGTGTCCAGCTAAGCAGGACATTTTTACTGATGGTGAAAGGGTGAATAGAGATTGCAGTTAACCAGTCGTCTCTGTCCAATGGGTACTTTATTTGGTGACAATAATTATAGGAAATGTAACACTAGACAGTTTTAATTCATTAAAGTTATTTTGGGTTTTTCTTGTTAATTTGCTTGTTTGCTTATTTGTTTTAGCCCTCAGAGAAATGCTAGAAATTTTGTAACTAAATATTTCACTGAACACAAAAGCATAACATTATGGAAAACAGTAAGTGTTGTTTGGGTTAATTTATATATGTTAGTGTTTTTACTGACTAATCTCGCCAATGGAGACAGAACATTTCTAAGATTTATTACAGGTATTGTGTTTGGATCTTTCTTTCAGAAAAGTAAAAATCAGCTTAACCCAAAAATTCTTTTAGTAATTGGCATATCCAGAAGCCCTGTGCTACACTCTGCTATGTTTGCACAAATTCACAGCTATTTGAATACCAGTAATTGTTAATCCTGGTCAGCTTTGAAAATACTGTTCCTTAGTTTGACTCTCTGCCTGATTTACTTGGATTTAGGTGAAACCCAGGAATCAGTTGATATGAGTATGTAGCCAATGTTGTAAAACACTAATTGCTCTAACTTCTCTAACTTCTAATAGAAAAATATCACTATTTTTTTAAAAAAGTTACTTAATTCATGTGTAGGAACATACTCCTTTTAGCCTAGAAGTAAAAAATGATACAGTCTTGCCCTATTGCACTGATCATGGCCATATATAATTTATAATAACCAAAATAATGACAATATTTTGGTAAAGCATGCTCTATCAATTTGAATGCTCATAAATTAACACATAATTTAATGTGATATTACGTTATAGAAAAGCGTGAAGTAAAAATCATAGGCTGCATTGAACTTTTTACTTTCCCAACTTTGCCTCATTATAGGGAGGGATGCAGCCCTAAAGTTCAAGAATTCCATAAAGACCAACCTGGAATTCTGGTGCCTGGCATCTTGTCACACCTTCTTCCAATACACAAACATCAAGGAGTGTAGAAGTTGAACATAGTCTGTTGTCACTGCCTCAAAGAATCAACTTCTGGCTTGTTCACACTAGGGTGTGAACATTTAAAGAGGGTAGGGAAGAACCACCTGGGTGGATTTTCACTGGGGATTTTATAGTAAGCTCTCAAAATCCCAGATTGAGGCAAGGGAAGGGATGCTTAGTCTTATGTAATTAGGAAAAAGAGAGGAATTTTGAACCCACCCCTGCATCACCTAAGTCAAATAGAGCCAATGTAACTGTTGGGACCGTTGCAGGTATGGTGTGCTAGGTACCAAGCCACATTTAGGTAATCAATGCCTTTTACAAGCTTATTTCCATCTCAGTACACCACATGCTTCTTGTGCTGCTTGCATGTATGTAAGTTACACATCTAAGATTATATTATTGGGTTACACTACTATGAATTATCTAAGGAAAATAGAATGATCATAATTGTGTGTGTGAAGACAACTTCTGAAATTAATACAAATAGATTTCTTCTTTGCATATTTTCAAGCAGAAAGTGGACTAAATTATATCATTGGAACATGATCTCTCAAAAATATTTATTGCCAAATAATTCTTTGCTGCTAAAAATTATTTATTGCATGAAATAGAAAAGATCTGAGACTGAAACTTCCATTTAAAAACATGAATTGTTTTAAAAAATAGAGTAATTACATAACAATTATGAAACTTAGATGCCTGAGTCAGAAACCAAGAAATTAACTGTTAAGCAATTACATTATGATTACAAAGCTCCTTATATATTCATCCCACAAGCATTTTGCCATTTTTTGAGCTATTTTTATGAAAAACATCAAAAGCCAGAAAACTAATGCTTAATGTATATTTTAAGGCCCAGAACAATATAGAAAAACTAATTTTCTCCTTAAAGCTTTTCTTAAATATTTAAAGGAAACATTTACAAAATTATTTAATCTATGACCCAGTCTGAATCACTTTTCTCTTCAGATTCCGATGTCTCCACAAAAATTCCGATGTCTCCTTGAAATTAGCTGATACATTATAAGAAATGATAGACTGTCCTGTCGTATCTGGTATACATACACATAAAAGTTACCCCAAAGGTTTAATTAGATAGTGAAGTACAAAAATACAGATTTTTAAAATATTAAATATATAAACAATATAAATCTCTGTCTTGATAAGTGACTTGATAAACTAGGTTAAATAATTGTTAATAGAGATGACTAAAGGCAGAGATGTTGGTAAACTAATGGTCCAAATGAATAGTAAGTTGGCCGGGCGCAGTGGCTCATGACTGCAATCCCAGCACTTTGGGAGGCTAACGTGGGTGAATTATGAGGTCAGGAGTTCGAGACCAGCCTGGCCAATATTGTGAAACCCCGTCTGTGATAAAAAATACAAAATTTAGCCCCCTGTGGTGCCACAGTGCCTGTAGTTCTGAGAGGTGATAATGTGCTAGCAGCCCTCACTCTCAGCGATTCCTCAGCCTTCGCATCCACTCTGGCGGTGCTTGAGGAGCCCTTCAGCCAGCCCGCCACTGCACTGTGGGAGCCCCTCTCCGGGCTGGCCGAGGCCGGAGCCGGCTCCCTTTGCTTGCTGGGGAGGCGTGGAAGGAGAAGAGCAGGCGGGAAGCGGGTCCACGCACCAAGCTCACAGGCCAGTGCGAGTTCGGGCGGGCGCGGGCTCGGGGCCCCACACTCTGAGCAGCAGGCTGGTGCCACCAGCCCCTGGGCAGTGAGGGGCTTAGCACCTGGGCCCGCAGCTGCGGAGGGTGCGCCAGGTCCCCCAGCAGTGCTGACCCACCGGCACTGCACTCAAGTTCTTGCTGGGCCTCAGCTGCCTCCCTACGGGGCAAGGCTCTGAACCTGCTGCCCGACATACTCAAACCGCCCCCCACGGTGGGCTCCGGTGCTGCCAGAGCCTCCCCGATGAGCGCTGCCCCTTGTCTGCTGTGCTCGGTCCCATCAACCTCCCAGGGGCTGAGGAGTGCCGGGTGCACGGTGTGGAACTGGCAGGCAGCTCAGCCTGAGGCCCTGACGCCAGGGATCCACTAGGTGAAGCCAGCTGGGCTCCTGAGTCTAGTGGGGACTTGGGGAACTTTAATGTCTAGCTAAGGGATTGTAAATACACCAATCAGCACTCTGTGTCTAGCTCAAGGTTTGTAAATACACCAGTTGGTACTCTGTCTAGCTAACCTAGTGGGGACTTGGGGAACTTTTGACTAGCACTCTGTGTCTTGCTAAAGGATTGTAAACGTACCAATCAGCACCCTGTCAAAATGGTCCAATCAGCTCTCTGTAAAATGGACCAATCAGCAGGATGTGGGTGGGGCCAGATAAGGGAGTGAAAGCAGGCTGCCTGAGTCAACTGGCAGCAACCCGCTTGGGTCCCCTTCCACGCTGTGGAGGGTTTATTTTTTAGCTCATTACAATGAATCTTGTTCTTGCTTAGTCTCAGGGTACATGCCGCCTCCCTGAGCCCTAACACTCAACGCAAAGGTCTGCAGCTTCACTTTGAAGCCAGCGAGACCACGAAGACACTGGGAAGAATGAACAACTCCAGACACGCTGCCTTTAAGGGCTGTAACACTCACCGAGAAGGTCTGCAGCTTCACTTCTGAAGTCAGTGAGACCACGAACCCACCACAAGGAAGAAACTGCAGACACATCTGAACATCTGAAGGAATAAACTTTCGACACACCATCTTAAAGAACTGTAACACTCATACCGCGAGGGTCCACGGCTTCATTCTTGAAGTCAGCGAGACCAAGAACCCAGTAATTCCAGACACAGTTCCAGCTACGCAGGAGGCTGAGGCAGGAGAATCGCTGGAGCCAGGGAGGCAGAGGTTGCAGTGAGCCCAGATCACGCCACTGCACTCCAGCCTGGGCAACAGAGTGAGACTCTGTCTCCAAAAAAAAGAAGAAAAAAAGTCTTGATACATGGTGTATGCTGACTTTCAAAGAGTAAGTCCTCCCACCATACCTGTTTTCAAGCTATTACCATTTCAAGATACTAACTCATGCAAATGAAGTTGAGAAAAGATGTGCAAATGTAACTTGAAGGATGAATAGGAGGGTAAAATCTTCAGATTACAGGAAATTGCAATAAAAGCCTGAGGCAAAGATATTTCAAGGGTTTTGGTTAAACAAAAGACACACTGGCTGGCATGAACAAGAGAAATCCAGTATTCAAACCGTCTTAGTCAATGGCAGGAAGATGGTGTTGAGTCTACTAGTTATAGGAAATCTTTGTTTTAAAAACTCAATTTTATCGAATTAAAATTTATATATGGCACAAGTCATCTTTTTAAGTATGCAGTGTGTTGAAAACATAGATGGTTATATAACAAATACCATACTCAAGATACAGAATAACACCATCACCTAGAAAAATCCCGTTTTGTGACTTTTGAATGGATATTTCTGCTGCCCTTAATCTTTGGAAATCGCTGTTCTTTGTCCCTATGGTTTTATGTTTTCGAGAATGTCATACACAAGGGAGCAAACAGCATCCTGAATAGGTCTTTAAGTTTGGCTTTTTAAACAGCCTAATAAATCTGAGACACATTCATGTTGTTATCAGATTTTTTTATTCCTAGGTAACATGATATTAAATATACTATATAACTTTTTGTCTATTCACCAATTTTTGAAATAAAGTCACCAATAGATATACATATGTATATTACATATATGTATATAATATACATATAAAGCAGTGGATTTTTTTTATTGTCAAAATGATTTTTCTATTATAATTCCTTTGCTTCTCTGTTGAAAGTTTTAGAATGAGCTTGTCATTTGCAAATATCCTGCTAGGAATTTTAACTAGACTGAATTTTTGAATTGAATTTTAGATTGGTTTGAACAGAATTAATTTATTGTCAATATTGGCTAGTAAGCTCTTTACTTGTGTAATTCTTCTTTGACTTCTTTTACCAGTGTTTTTTAGTTTTTGTTACCCATTTTTCCACATTTTCTAAGATTAAGAATTTCATGTTTCTTGTGCTACTTTAAATGTAACTTTAAAAAATTCTAATTTCCAATTATTCATTAATAGTGTCGTAATGGGTCCCCCACCAGGGAACTTAAGGACGTATGTTTGCTGCTTGAGTCCTGAAGGCTAGATGGTGAGCAAAGTTCATGGTGCCCAGCCGAGGAGCAGCTGTCCCTAAAAAACTAAACATCCGGGAGCATATCTAGGTATATACCAAGAAGAACAGTTTCATCACATGTAGTAGGCAAAGAGCCAAAAAAGTAGCTTAAAAGCTTACAGCTTACAGAAAGATGGTGGGCAGCAGGCGGATCTCTGGAGTTATCCCGCTGCCCTTTATCTAAGTCCTAATAAACTCATCTTCTCATGAAGTTGGGCTTGTCTGGGTCCTTGTTATTTCAGCTCTATCTCTTGGGAGAGGGATGTTATTCTACACAGGTCTGGGTTTTTCCTGTAACAGTTGTATATGAAAAATAATTCTGTATATTAACATTATAGTGTTATTATAGTGTATAGTGTGAAATTACAAAACTCACATTTCCAGTAGCTTCACTTTTAATAATTTTAATTATTTTGTGCATAATGGAATTTTGTGCATAGACCATCCACAAATCAAAGAGTTTTATTTCTTCATATCCAATTTGTATGCCTTTTATTTATTTTTGTTACTTTAGTACACTGGTTAAAATTTCCAATATATGGTTAAATAGTTCTTGAGTTCAGGTTTCCTGTACTTCTTTTTTTCGTGCCGCGGAATAACATATATTCAACTATGTAATAGATACAACACACAACTATGCTTGTCTTCATGTAATTTCTTATCTTTTTTTTTTTTTTTAGTTTGTTTACATAGCCCCTATCTCTCTAGAATTGCTTCTTGGATTTACGATTTGATTGCCTTCACTTCTTTTGGAAAATCCTCATTCATTATGTTATTAAGTATCGTCCTTGTTCTCTTTCATGAATGCGTTCAAGTTAGGCCTTCAGAGCTGTCCTTCAGCCCTTGGATGCCATGTTCTGCTATTTATCACTCTTCTTGTTTCTTACTTGTATTTGTTATTCAATTTCTATGGTTTTTTTTTATCTTCAATTTTACTGTTGCATTCTTTATTCCTATCAAGTCTTGTGATGAATTACTTCTTTGGTGTTTGCATTTTAAGTTAGATACAACAGTATATCTATTGAGACATTAGTGCAATTAAACCAAAATTTAACAAATTTTAAATAAAAATTTATCCCCCTGTCGCATAAAACTTGTAAAAGTTAAAGTCATCAGCACTTAATATTGTCTGCCATGCTAGGCAATCGGCACTCAAGTGGCAAATGCATTCATTTAACTCTAAATTGGTACTTAATCTCCCTTTTGATTTTTTTTAACCATTAAACACTGGCAAAGAGAAGCATACACATAAAGAGAGATTTTTTTTTACATTATTATGTAGTTAGTTTTTAGAAACAAGGTCTCTTTCTGTCTCTCAGGCTGGAGGGCTGTGGTGCAATTATGGCTCACTGCAGCCTCAAAATCCTGGGCCCAAGCATACCTCCCACCTCAGCCTCCAAGTGGCTCGGATTACAAGTGCCTGCCTCAGCACCCGGCTACTTTTTAAAAATGTTTTGAGGCCGGGCGCGGTGGCTCACGCCTGTAATCCCAGCACTTTGGGAGGCCGAGGCGGGCGGATCACAAGGTCAGGAGATCGAGACCATTCTGGCTAACACGGTGAAATCCCATCTCTACTAAAAATGCAAAAAATTAGCCGGGCGTGGTGGCGGGCGCCTGAGTCCCAGCTACTTGGGAGGCTGAGGCAGGAGAATGGCGTGAACCCAGGAGGCGGAGCTTGCAGTGAGCCGAGATCAGGCCACTGCACTCCAGCCTGGGCGCACAGCGAGATTCCGTCTCAAAAAAAAAAAAAAAGGAAGAAGGAAAAAAAGAAGTTTTGATAGACATGGGGTCTCAGTTTGTTGCTCAGGCCGTTCTCAAACTATTGGTCTCAAGCAATCCTCTTGCCTCAAGCTTCTAAAGTGCTGGGATTACAGCTTAACCAGGACAC
Source organism: Papio anubis (assembly GCF_008728515.1). Classification (NCBI taxonomy): domain Eukaryota; kingdom Metazoa; phylum Chordata; class Mammalia; order Primates; family Cercopithecidae; genus Papio; species Papio anubis. The sequence goes on along the minus strand of NC_044980.1, from coordinate 20,526,811 downwards.
CTGGCCTAGAGGGGTTTTTTTGTTGTTTCAATTTACTTAATAATGTATTTAAATTTTGTTGACAATAATCTTAACAGCAACATTAGTGTCTACTTGAAAGGTATGCATTTTATATATAATTCCTTAGATATAAATTTAAGTACTGAAATACTTGAAAACTCTTTAATTTTTAAATATTGTGTCCCAGTTCTTAAAACGGAGCTATATTGATTTTTTTGAATTCAGTACACAGTAAACAGTTCTTTCATTTAATATGCGATAATATAAATTTAACAGTGAAACTTTCAATTATTCATATTAACTTACCCTGATAGATTTTACAGCTTTAATATAAAACTTCTTATAAATGTAAAATTTGACAAAGCACAATATTCTCCAGGAAGTTAGAAAAAATATAATTTTCTATCTCTCAGAATGTGTTTTCTAATCTCTAAATATAAATTGATGGACTAATCTTTAAATATTCAGAATAAAATATAATTGCTTTGGTTTGATCAAGAATTTTTTTCATTCCATCATTTTACAGTTTTTGCCTAAATAAAATACTTAAGGAAGTTATTATATTGTATTTGAAAGACGCCTGATGGAGAAACATTCATACTTCTATTCTTATGAAAGATTATATGAAAACATACATACATACAAATATATATATATGAACATGTGGATAAAGTACAGAAAATCCTATCATTGCCTCTGACTGAAATGGTAATCTTTAATATAAAGATTTGAAACTTTCATGGAACAGTATATCAGAACTTTATTTCCAATTTGCTTATATATGCTTACGGATATCCTGAGTATCAAGAAATCACATTCAATTAACATATACATTATAAAACAATTCCTATGTGATAATTCTAATAAGTAAACATAATTTTAGAGGTAGTAATTACTCAATCAAATCTTCATATTTTAAAGATTAAATCTTCATATTTTAAAGCACACTACATCAGTTTACAATTCGATATTGACTACTGGATAGAATTTATCAATGAAATTTTGAATGTGGCATAGTTAATGCAGATCATGTGAATTAAGTTACAAGGCAGAAAGTTTTTTAATTAAAAAAATAAGGTGGTTTCTAAATCCAATGCTAGATAGTTTATAAAAGCAATACATATAAATCTCCCAAATACCTCCCAATCTTGGTATTTTGAAATATTTTCCTTTTTAATATTATTTATTTAAATAAAAAAATTATCTGCCTTTAAGCAACAAAACATGAACTCTTGGTAGAAAATTCACTAATTGACATAGGGATCTAGACATATAAACCTGTAAAAAATGTGAAATAGAAGGTATAAAATATTCGAATCAATAAATGACTAAATCTTTTAATTAAATCAGCTTTATAAAAAAGCAAAGGTAAACACATCTTTGCATAAGCACCCCTACATTTTTTAAAGTATATTTGCCTTTTCATAAACTCTCAGTTGAGTAGTGGTAACATTCATCATCACAGCTCTTTAGAGGCGATTAAATTGATGTCATTTGAGGTCTTTATCTCACATTTATCTTTTATTTTCTTATGTTGTCATGTTTAGCAAATGGATAGTAAAAGTAGAGGATCATTCAACCAAGAAATACAGGGAAACTGATCCTTGTAAACAGCACCCTTTATAGACTAATGGATGTTTTAAGAGCAAGATGTGCTAGAAAGCAAAATAAGGTGATCTCTTAATGCTGTGCCTTTTCTTCCATTATATTTTTAGATTATATATTATCCCTTGTTTATTTCTGTAACTGGGAAAAATATTTTTATTGAAATAGATTGTTTTTTGAAGTCTGCAATATTAGGTAAAAAATAAATACCAAACTCCTCTGTCTTTAGTTTAATAGAAAATAAAATCCCTTATTACTCTGTTTCTGCCTTACTGTTGGGTAGAAAGACTTGACTAATTAGTAGGACAACATTAAGAACAACAAAAACATGAATCAAAATACTTTTTAAAAAATATATATATATACATTTTTACTATACATACAAATATAAAAGCATATATACATATATGTACATATATGACTTCAATAACAGGCAAATAGATTTTCCAGATTAAAAACCTAAACGTCTCATCCATAACAAAAGGTTAGCCTGTATACCAATGCTTGAATGAAAACTGTCATATCATCCATTTAAACAAATGCCAACACATGCATAATTTTAGGCTGTAAAAATGAAAATGTTTCAGAATTGATTCTTAACAAATGGTGGAAGCTAAAGTTGTCTCTTCCCCACCTGCACTTTGTTTTCTGTCTCCTGCCTTCACTTGCATTTTTTTTTTGCTTCCTATCTCAGCAATGTAACCCTCCTGCAGTGTGCCCAGTGTGGACACATACCTGCTTTTTTCAGTTACTGTTTTGGACAACATTTCCCTACTGAGCATTAAATCACTTTTTCTTAAATATGTACTGAAGATTTCCATGGCTGAAAAGCTAGTTCTACATACATTAATAATCCTTGAAGAATTAAATCAGATACAACCTCTACATCAGCACAATATTTCAAGGTGGTAAGGGAGTGCTACTGCTGTTTGCCTTCACTTAATAACTTTATTAATGATGTGGATGAGTGAACAAATATGAAAAGAAAATTTATAGGTATTACATATGTAGATTCTGCAGAAACAAATAGGTTGGAAGGTGATGACTGTAGAATGACCTAGAGAGGTTAAAAAAAGAAAATAGTCCATTATTCTACTTTTAAATAAATGAGACCATTAAGCTCTTTAAAATAACCAGTGAATAAAAACTCAAAGCAAGGATAGCTACATCAAAAAGTAGGAAAGAGGGTGACTTACATGTTGCATTGCTATAGAGTACATTAAAGCATTCAGTATATTTCCTGAAAATTTCTTAAGCACTGTCCTTAATGTTTATTCATAAACAAAACCAAACCAAAAGCCATAGTTCATTTGTTTCTAACTAAGAGTACAAATTATTTATGTGGAAAAGTACGTATAAGCTCGCATAAATAACATGAATAATGTTTTCTTTGGGAAGATATTCATAACATTCAAATCACTTGAGATCTTAGGAATTCTGCATCTTCATTAATTTTAATTAACATTTAACAATCAAGATTCAGTTTTCAGTAAATCATGATCTAATAATGAAAGGGGGAAACTATTTTTTTTAAACTTTCATTTCAGTTTTACCCATTACTCATAAGTTGAAATTCTTTCTCACTCTTTGCAAACTATTTTGAAACACTTCCAGGTAAAATTCATATAAATATTTTTTCCTAATTTTTGGAAAAATTTTAGACTATTACAGTTTGAGTTAATAACTTCTTTGTTGATCCAGTGTAAATAAATATTTTTTTCTTGCTGTATTAAAAAACCCCGAGTCTCTATAGCCAAGTCTATATCTATATCGATATCTGTCTATATGTGTATCTCTATCGATGTATGCATACACACATAATATCTGAGGAAGAATTTTTTTTTCATGTAGTGCAATATCCACAGCTCTTCTACTTTAAACGTAATTCAAGTTAATAGCATTTTATTGTCTTTTATTGGTTTTACCTGGAAAAGAAAGTACATCATATACAATATTATAAAACAAAAATAGAACTAAATATAGTGTTTTAGAAGGTAACAAAGTTTTATGTTTAAAGATATTAAATAAAATCTATTTCTTCCAGTATTTTTTTTTCACAATCTGGCTTGAATGGAATCTGCAGATATCTTAACAAGTTGACTACTAGATTTTGCAATGTATTCCAATCAGATCTCTATCTGAGGCCACTCATTTTTTTTTTTTTTTAATAATCTAGGCTTCTGTAGACAATGTGAAGATACTTTTTAAATTATGACGCCCTCCTTTTTCTCCCTAAATTAGTGCATAAAATTCTCATTATTTTCTTAGTTTTAATAATAAAGCAATATAAGATTCACCCTCTGTATTCAATTTGTTACCAATTCTGCTATAATTAGAATTTTTGAAATTCTTAGTTATAACCTTTATTTTTGATAATTGCATTTAAAATGCAATGATGAAGCAAATAATTAAAGTGCTAGGACTAAAACTGTCCTTTATTAATCATAAAGTTCCATAAATTTCAGCTCTCCTTGATTTCTCACTATTCTAGTTAATCAATTTTGTAATTAATCATTAAGCATTATTCTTCCTCTGTATTAAAAATATTAGCAATTATAAAATCTCTATTTAATATTACATTCATTGTTTCAGTTTAATGCTTTATTCTTTTTTTAGTGATATGTAGAGATGACAAAAAAATGATGTGCAGCCTTTGTGTTCCATTTATTGTTGTGTAAAATAAAATTTTATCAATCCTGGATCTAACAATTATTAGGCCCATGATTACATTTGAAGGAAACACTAACTTCTCACATTATTTACAACACACATTTTCTCAACTCATCTTCCATTTTAATGGAGCTATAAATAAATAGCTTTGACAAATTTTTCTGCTTTGCTGTTAATTTAACTTGGTAGATTTATTGAAATTTTAAGACACTATGTTATGCAAGATTTAGGCTATGTGACTACTCTTCCCTTCGGTGTGGAGGTTGACATTGCCACAGGCTAATATCATAGCTCCCCTAACTGGTCCCCTCCCAGAAGCGAGTTGCAAGTTCCTGCTGACTTTGAGAATTATTTCTCCATGTTTATGTCATTTTGATGCAAGAGAGATCAATACAAAGCTAGGTCATCAAAATAATATCTAGACTATGTCGTTCCCACAAAAAAACAACTTACATGCCATGTTTTACTCACTTTCTATGCCATCTGTCATACCAAGGTCTTGTTGAATACTATTTAATTCCTCTAGCCTGGAGACAGCCTGGCAGGTATACTGCCTGAGCACCAAGTTGTTATCATATATGTTTCACTGACCTCTCTTACCTTATCAAATCACCCACAATAATTTTGGTAAAGTTGCATCTAACTTGGTGTGGACTACCTACCTGCATCGCCCCCAAAGTTTGTATGTTAAAACCCTAATTCCACTGAGATGATATTTGGAAACGGGGCCTTTGGAAAATAATTAGGTCATGAGTCTCTCTGGTCTGAGGACATGACAAGGAATGGAGGTTTTACCTGTAACCACTGGCTGGCACCTTTATCTTGGACTTCTCAGCCCCCAGAACTCCGAGAGGTAAATTTCTATTGTCTAAGCCACTCAGTGTATGTTGTTTTTGTTGTTATAGCAGCTTGAATTAAGACACAATTTTCCTAAAACTTAATGCCAGATTGGTGGATAAAATTGTATTTCGTTGTTTTTTTTTTCTTCAAGCCTTATACCTCTGACTCCAAACTCATAGTAACCAGTGTAAGACATGGTAGAATCTTTCCACTAGTGCTTGGGACACTACTCGTAGCATCTACCCGATCTAATTTTAATGAAAAAGTTGAAGGTTGGTATAAAACAATGTTCATCATCTTGGAGTTCCAGGATCAGTTCAACATACTTGTGATTATCTCATGTAGTAGCAGTGGCAGTCAACTACAAATGACACCTGAACAGGGACATTTCAGAGACTATCAGGGACATACAGAGACCTGAAGGGACCTGGAAGGACCTCGAGAGGCCTGCAGGGATAAATAGATGTAAGTAGAGATAAGTAAGTAAAGTAGAGATAGGTAGGGAAAGACAGGGACTTGCAGGAACTAACAGGTATCATAGGGACAAAGAGAAACAGGGATAGATAAAGACTAGCAACATAAGGTCAGTTCCCTGAAGAGGTACTGGTCAGTGCCCTAAAGAGGTACTAGAGACTAGCAAAGACTAGGAGAGATTTGCAGGGACAGACAGGGACAGATAGGGTCCTATAGGGACTAGAGCGAGGAAGGTCTGCTGGAACAGGAAAAAAAAACTAAAACCAACTAGACAAATGAGAAAACCCATTACAAGGCTGCCGGCAGCAATATAAGGTTAGTGCTCTAAAAAGGTACTGGTCACTGCCCTACAAATACAAAGAACGGAAGTTTTTAAAACAGGGTAACATGAGGAAGAATTTGGCTATGTCTTGTTGGAGTTTTGGTACATATCTTTTTGTTATTTAGAATATTTTGCCCCACCTACACCATCTATAGAAAGTGGTGAACACGAGAGGGAGAATTAAAATTGGCTTGTATGGTCTTCTTTTGTGGCTACTTCAGCTTTGGCTTTCACGGATTGTAAATGTGCACTGGTACCTGTGAAATGTGCCGAGGACTTGGGAGGTTTTCTGGGAGCTTGTCAAGATGTGGAAACTGAGCTTCATTGCTCTACAGTACTGACTCAGACAGTGGCTAATTTGGTAGCTGACAGATCTAATAGAAACCAAGGATCAAGCCCTAAAGTGGGGAAGTGTTGTAAGTGTAAAAAAAAAAAAAAATGGACATTTCAAAAGAGAATGTCATCAGACCTCTGGGAAAAGATCCTGTAACACAGTTCCCCTAATACAAAAAACGCCAGGACTTTGCCCTCGATGCAATAAAGGAAATAATTGGGCTAATCAATGCCACTCAAACTTTCATCAAAACAGCACACCCCTGTCGGGAAGCAAGAAGGGGGCCTGGACCCGGACACCTCAAACTATGAGGGCATTCCCCGTCTAGGCCACAATTGTGTTTCAGTGGTTGATTTCCAGAGGCACATTGATTCTCTCTCCCCAGGAACAGCTGGAAACACAGGATTAGGTCTCCTAGTTACAGGACAAACCACGTTAATTGAAAGAAACAAACTCACTAAGATTCACATTGGTATTCGGGGATTTTTGCCAACAAAATACACGGGATTGATCTGGGTAAAAGCTGTCTTAACTTACAAGCCCCAGAGTTGTTGATTTATCATTGTGAATGAGAAATTCAGGTAGCGGTAATACCACAAGACCTTTGTGTTTCTGAATCAGGAGAATGTTGCTCAATTTTTGCTTGTTCCCTGCAAATTGTATCCTTCTCTGCATAAGAAGCAGCGAGGTGGTCAGGGAATCTGAAAGTCAAAGTAGGTGAGAGATTCATCTATCACAACACATAGCATCTAGTGGACTCACCTGTACAGTACCCATTGGAAGTTTAAGGATTGCTTTTTGCTATACTGTTGTACTGGAAGGATAAGCCTCGGATTTGCTTTCTCTGTGTCTTCTGTTAATCAGAAAGAATCTGCTTCTCGTGATCAGTGGAAAGTTTTACCCCACGGCAATTAACCAAAGAGGCAGAAGCTGAGTTACAAAAGCTCCAGCAATAGGCATGCCTCCTGGCTACAGCAAAAAAAGAAAAAAGAAAAAAGAAAAAAAAAAAAAAAACATTTGATTCTGTTCAGTAGATATGTTAATTGTCTGCAATTGGTGGGTTCTTGGTCTTGCTAGCTTCAGGAATGAAGCTGTGGATCCTCACAGTCAGCATTACAATTCTTAAAGATGGTGTGGCTGCAGTTCCTTCCTTCCGGTGGGTTCGTGGTCTCACTGACTTTGGGAGTAAAGCTGCAGACCTTCATGGTGTGTCACACCTCTTAAAGGCGGTGCATGTGGAGTTGTTTATTCCTTCCCGTAGGTTCATGGTCTCGCAGCCTTCAAAAGTGAAGCCGCACACCTTCGCGGTGAGTGTTACAGCTCTTAAAGGTGGCATGTCTAGAGTTGTTCATTTCTTCCAGTGGGTTCATGGTATCATTAGCTTCAAGAATGAAATTGCAGACCTTTGCGCTGAGTGTTACAGCTCATAAAAGTGGCACAAACCCAAAAAATGAGCAGCAAGTTACTGCCAAAAGCAAAAAAACAAAACTTCCACACGTGGAAATGACCTAACACTATTGGCACTGCCCACGCCAGCCGCCTGCCTTTATTCCCTTATCTGGCCCCACCCACATCCTGCTGATTGGTCCACTTTACAGAGAGCTGGTTGGTCCATTTTACAGAGAGCTGATTGGTCTGTTTTACAGAGAACTGATTGGTCTGTTTTACAGAGAACTGATTGGTCCGTTTTGACAGAGTGCTGATTGGTGCATTTACAAACCATTAGCTACACACAGAGTGCTGATTGGTGCATTTACAATCCTTTACCTAGACACAAAAGTTCTCCAAGTCCCCACCCAAGTAGCTAGACATAGAGGGCTGATTGGTGCCTTTACAAACCTTCAGCTAGGCACAGAGTGCTGATTGGTGCGTTTACAATCCTTTAGCTAGACACAAAAGCTCTCCAAGTCCCCACCTGTCCCAGAAGCCCAGCCGGCTTCATCTCTCACTGACACTCCCCATGGGACTTTGTGGCACTTAGCCCGGGAACTCCAGCAGCCCAGAGGACCTCCTCCCAGACAATCAAGAGGAAAAGAGGGAAAGTGAGAAAGAGAAGGAGAACTGCTATTGTGGGCAACAATCCCACGAAGAGGGAACGGGCAATCCATGCATTGGGATTCAGCCTCTGATCAAGCTCAGCAGGCGCTGGCCGGCCGCGCTGGCGCTCACTTGGAACCCCTGACGGCCGTGAGTGCCCCGGGCAGTCCCCCAGCTCCCACCCGCGCCTCTCTCTTTACACTTCCGGGTGAGCAGAGGGAGTCGGCTCCGGCTTGGGTCCGCCCCAGAGAGGGGCCCTCATAGCGCAGTGGTGGACTGAAGGGCTCCTGAAGTGCGGCCCGCGGGGACGCTGACGCAGAGGAGGTGTGGAGAGTGAGCAAAGGCTGCTAGCAAGTTGCCACCTCTCACTAATGTGGGGACAAAGGCATGTTTATGTCTTTACAGAAAATGAACAAAGCGAGTGGGTGCCCTCAAGGTGTGTACAACCATGGAACAGGAGACTGGAGGGACCCATGGATTCCAACCATGGACCTGGTTCTCCTAGTATGAGCCATGAACCAGTTGAATCTGAATGTGAAGATGGATGGAGGACTGCTAGAAGCAGGGAGCTCTCTTCTCCATGCTAATCTTTACTTAAAACAGTTTCTTTTGGGTTTATGTTACCATTTCTATATTCGTCGGTTCATTCAGTCTAGTAATGATGGTCTCAAGTAATAACCGTGGCAGTTGGCCACACTTAAATCTTAATGCTTTTGAATTCTAGAAGGAACTGAAAAAGAGACAAACAAGTCAGTCATAGTAGTAATGCACGGAAAATGAATTGTGAAATCCAAGAGACTGAATATCATGTTAAGCATAAGCTTTTTCAAAGCAATTAAACTGGGCTTTTAATGACATTACTTAGATTTTCCAGACAAAATGTGTAACAATTCAGCTAATTTTAATAAAATGACTTTGAAATCCCCAATCTCAAATATAATCTCATGGAGTAATTGTTTGCGATAAGGCGTTAATATGTTTTATACCATCATTATGAAAAACAGTGCAAGAGAACGGAGAAAAAAATTCTTTATTGTGAGTTAAAAACTTTGAAACCTAAATCAATCGTTTTTATTGTTTCAAGAAATGTTTCCCCAGGGCTATTTTAGTAGCAAAATCAAAGTCAGGAGCTCAGACTTCTGTAAACAAAGTTTAATTATATTCTCCTCCCCCTTTCTTCTCTGTCTCATAATTTTCTCAGTACTTTTTAAGGAGCGAGAAGCATCCCTATGAATGACGCTATTATAGGTTCTAAGGCAGAGGATGTGATGATGATGATCTTTGGGAAACCATGAGGTGAATGTTGTCCACAAAGCTGCTGTCTAGTAGGTGTCTGTGGGAAACTATACCCCTTCTGTGGGGTCTTCTGAATGTAGCTAATACTATTTTTGTTTGGCCTGGAAGTTCTTTATTATTGTGATTATTATGCTTTAAGTTCTAGAATACATATGCACAACATGCAGGTTTATTACATATGTATACATGTGCTGTGTTCATTTGCTGCACCCATTAACTCATCATTTACGTTAGGTATTTCTTCTAATGCTATCCCTCCCCCACCCCTCCACCCCACAACAGGCCCAGGTGTGTGATGTCCCCCGCCCTGTGTCCGAGTGTTCTTATTGTTCAATTCCCACCTGAGTGAGAACATGTGGTGTTTGGTTTTCTGTCCTTTTGATATTTTGCTGAGAATGCTAGTTTCCAGTTTCATCCATATCGCTACAAAGGACATGAGCTCATACTATTTTATGGCTGCATGGTATTCCATGGTGTATATGTGCCACATTTTCTTAATCCAGTCTATCATTGATGGACATTTGGGTTGGTTCCAAGTCTTTGCTATTGTGGATAGTGCCACAATAAACATATGTGTGCATGTGTCTTTATAGTAGCATGATTTATAATCTTTGGGTATATACCCAGTAATGGGATCGCTGGGTCAAATGGTATTTCTATTTCTAGATCCTTGAGGAATCATCACACTGTCTTCCACAATGGTTGAACTAGTTTACACTCCCACCAACAGTGTAAAAGTGTTCCTATTTCTCTACATCCTCTCCAGCACCTGTTGTTTCCTGACTTTTTAGTGATCGCCATTCTAACTGGTGTGAGATGGTATCTCCCTGTGGTTTTGATTTGCATTTCTCTAATAACCAGAGATGATGAGCAATTTTAATTTCTATCCTCTCCATATGTCCATGGGGCTGTTGGAAATATTCTTTTTCTGGGCTTCATGCTGTGCCCAGAGCATTTCCTTTTTCCTTCTCTTTTTTAAAGCTAGGATGCATCTGTTTTCATAAGGTTTGTGATAAAATAACATTGCTACCCTCAAGTTTTGCAAGTTACATGATTGTCATCATCATCTCTCTAATTTTTTGTGAAATATGCATTTCAACTAATTACTTCCAAGAGGGTTTGTTTCTAATGGAAAAAAATTAAACAATGAATAATTTTAGACTTACCCCATGCAATAAATGACAAATTCACTGAAGCAAACATGTTTAGGCTACACTGTATACAATCTACAGATTGCCTGTTCAGTCTCAGTTTCTTGCATATATTTCTTTTACATCTAAATGCTTATTTCCACACTTCCCTCTCTCTAAATCCCTGACAGATGGCAATGGCTAATGACTTTGCATTCACAAAGCAGAAAAACGTGAATCTGAACACATTTTCGGGAGCATGGGACATGGTGGGAATTTACCAGATAATAGGAACTGATATGTTATTTTGAGAGTGCTAAAATTCCCCCAGTGAATGTAGCTTTGCCTATATTTTACAAAACGTATTGGCTTGGGTTTGATAATTAAAAATATCAAAATTATCCTGGGGCAGGAGCTAAGGATGATAGTAAATAATGAGAAGTGAGTCCCACATGCCAGTCTTGTCATTTTCTTCCTTGGATAAAGTGCAGAATCTTGTCATCAGTAAAATGAAAGAGAGATTTTACAGAAAAATTGCCAATTTTTGTCCATGAAGATGAGGGCAATATTCTTAAGTATCAATGGACTAAAAGATGCAATAGATTTCTTAGTAGTACATGCATGCAAGATTGGATTTCTTACCTGTTGACTATTACAGTAAATAGAAAATAATTATTTTAATTAAGTGACTACAATTTAGGGCATTTGTTACAGAAATTTACAAATGTTTCACATTGCTTGACTTCAGGGGGCACCAGTTTGACATCATCTATTTCCAATGGCATGGCCCAGAGTGTACTCCAAGTAACAAATGATGTATAGCATATGAGACAAAGTAGAAACATTTAGGGGGTTGAAGAAATTATCATCTGTATCTCCATGATGCAAAGGAAAGCAAAAGACAAAGAAACAGCAAAAAAAGAACAAATTGTCACCAAGCTGGAGTGCAATGATAAAACCATGGCTCACTGCAAACTCTGCCTTCTGAGCTCAAGAAATCCTTCCACCTCAGCCTCATGAGTAGCTGGGACTGCAGGTGCCCACCACACCTGGCTAATTTTTATATTTTTAGTAGAGACGGGTTTTTTCCGTGTTGGCCAGGCCGGTCTCAAACTCCTGAGCTCAAGCAATCCACCCACTTTGGCCTCCCAAAGTGTCGGGATTACAAGCATAAGTCACCACACCCGGCCACTGCATTTTTTTTAATGGGAAATAAGCATATTCATTAGGTATAAAATTATATATTTAGAAATTTTGTAGGCTTTACAAATTCTGTTGGATAATGGAAAATTTTTATTGTATTTTTTGTGTATGGGAATATATGTTATAAAGTAAAATCTACATAGAGGGAAATGGGATTGTGTGGATAGTAACCATAGGTGAGGAGATGGATGAGAGAAAGGTCTTAACTGCTATAAGGAGCTGTTACTATATTTTCTTCATATTTTTATAAAACATCATTAGAAGACTTAAATTACTTTTTTTTTTTCTGATATGTATATAATCACCTCCATTTTGAAGGCCATTAGTCTGGGAAACCTACGAGAACATTGCTGTAGGCAGGCTTAAGTATGTTAACAACAGAAAATGTTCTGTGAATGTCGTTACATAATATAAGGTCTACATATTCTCTCTAGAACTATGCGCCATAAGACTGGATTTTGAGGCTGGGCGCGGTGGCTCACTCCTGTAATCCCAGCACTTTGGGAGGCCTAGTCGGGGGACCATGAGGTCAGGAGATCAAGACCATCCTGGCTAACACCATGAAACCCCGTCTCTACTAAAAATACAAAAAAATAGCCGGGCGTGGTGGCGGGCACCTGGAGGCTGAGGCAGGAGAATGGTACGAACCCGGGAGACAGAGCTTGCAGTGAACCTCGATCGGGCCACTGCACTCCAGCCTGGGCGACAGAGCGAGACTCCGCCTCGGAAAAAAAAAAAAAAAAAAGACTGGATTTTGAAAAGCTGAGGCATAGATTGATAACTCTTTAACACACTTGCTTCTTCTTCTTTCTGTACACATAGCTTGGCTATATTTCCATGCAACTGCGTCCCAGCTAATGTGTACCACTTTCAGCGGGTGGTCCATATCAATGTTTCTTCCAGTTCTTTCAACATGTGCCATTTGAAAAAGGAGAACTCTGAAACCCTCTAGGAGGTTGAAGCTACAATACTGGAGGCCAATTTCCTGAATTACTACCTGATAAACACCACCCAGACCAGAAACGCCTTTATTTGAATGTTATTAATGAGAAACACATTTTAAATTTTCAGCCACTTTAACTTTGGGGATTGTTTATTAAAACAGCGGGTGTTACCCAAACTGTTATAGAAGTCTACTCAATATTATTTCATTTTTTTCCCTTCTCAAATTCGGAATCAATTGGGACATAGCCATGGGCATTAAACTCATTTCAAGAAGTACAGCTTAGCATTCAGGGCTGACCTCATGAACTTCCAGAGACATTAGAATAAGTGACCCTTATTCTAGTTTTGAAGCTCAGTTCTAGTTCTAAGCATGCATATAAATTTTAAGCAGGATTTCTTAGCCTGCAGGGGCTGAGGATGATTAATAAGTCCTGCTGTTATGCATAAATGCACTGACCTATACTGTGCCCTTCAGTCAAATTGTATATTGTATAATCATGATAAATGAAGTGCAGCAGGCCCAGATAAGCTAGTCCCTGGAATATGTCCAGATACACCTGAAAGAAGAGTGACTCAAGCTGGGTGCATAAAGCTACACGTTGGAGGATAGAGCTTCCCGCAGGTGCGATGGAACCCTTACTTCTCACTTGCTCAGAAATTATGATCTGCAGTGTGAGTCTCCCCTGGTAAGGAAACTGGTATCCTGCTCCTTGAAACATGTTCTAGAGAACAGCATTCATTACCCTCCCATGAACTTGAACATGCTTCTTAGCTCTTGTGCGTTTTAGGTAAGTAAGCTTTATTTGATTTCCCCAGGTGGTGTCAGTGTCTAGTCTTTTCACAAACTTGAACTTACTATTAATATGGAGAGGGCATCCGCAGGCGGAGATACATTGCCATGTCTTGCATTAGAAGCAAATGAACCTCAAGTTTATTTTGTAAACAACTTGTGAAGTTTCATTTGATTTGATTTGATTGTTAATAATTCCATGAAATGCTGGGATAATTAGAGTAATGAATTCATTTCTGGTATGTTTTAAAAGTAATCCAAGGAAAATAATTTTGCAGAATCCTGTTTTAGATAATAGGAAGAGTGAATAGGAAAATGATGAAATTGTTGCTGCTTTTTATAGAGCCTTAGAATCATGGAAATCATTTGCTTTCAGGTATAAAAGGGAATAATTTCATTTTCTACTTTCTAGTTTAAATTTCTGTTATCTAGGTCTACATGCTTCTGTCCATTTCTTCATAGTTTGTTTTTAAAGAATATGCTTCTACCATTCTCTTAAAGCTATTTTAATTTTTTAGCTTAAATATAAATTGGTTGATACTGGCTGCAAATTATTTTTGCTATTCTAATTTGTCTAGTTTTCTTTTTCTTGAAATGGAATAAATAAGCTTCACACACACACACACACACACACACACAACCCTAAACAAAAAAACCACACAGCACCAGAAAGCTACTAGGATGTACTGTAGGATAAAAGCTCTACATGGCCCTGCATACAAACTTTCTGCATACTTCTGCACATTTGTATGCATTATTCAATCCATTAAAAATCACCTTGGAAGAAATTGCAAACACAATAGAAACTAAATGAGATAGTCACAGAGAACAACAAAAATAGTAATTTAAGCTCCCATACAACATCAAGTGTGTTCAGTCTATTTTTGGCTCTTTGGGTTCTCTTTAAAATTGAATTGCGTTTGTATATGCATATGTATGTAGGAGTGGAGGATGGAATTAATTATCCCAAACACCCTACACTCACTCTTCTAATATTTCTTATGTTAACATGCAAATCTGTTCTTTTCATTATTGTGATACTGCATTTAAATTATAACACAATTAGAGATCATTAACTTTCTCCTTTATAATCAGCCATTTTCACAGGCCTTTGATATACAAGCACCTATAATATATTCTTATTCATCTCACACTTTCATTTACCGACTTGTCAAAACAACATTTTTACATCATTGATATTTGTTTTGGTTTCTGCAAGATGGCTGTTAGAGAATGATTACTTCTCTTAAATTACCTCTTACCCTCATCTTGCTATCTTCTTAAAAGGAAAGAAAAAGCACTATAAAAATCAGACACTTTGGGTTATGTACCTTTTATTTTGTGTGAAAAGATATTTATGTATGCTAAATCACACTGATGTGGAAGACAAACTGGATCTTCATTCATTTTTTTGGCACTTTATAGAGGAAACATGTGGAGAACAGATCTTTACTAAGGTATTATATTCATGTGACTTAAAGATTAAGAATACTCAATGTGCCAAGAAGTGCTATATACAAAAAAAAGTTTTTATTGATTAATGTATCTAAATTCAGTTAAAGTTTCTTTCAGTTTAATGTTCTTGCAGATGTAAAATTGCATGTTTAAGTTTTGAGGTTATGTATTAAATCTGGTGCTACACTTCTAATGTCTAATAGGTTTTATTCTATTTCAATTTATTTGTTTTATAGTTTGCCAGAATGTGCTTATGAAAGGCACTCTCAGGCATAAAAATAAAATTACAAGCAGGCTGGCATATAACTATTTTTTTTTAAAATAATAACATTTCTGATTTTAGAGACTTGTATTCTTTTATAGGTCCTGGTTCTCTTTCACCCTCTGACCTGTAAGAACCCATACAGTGTGCATTGATGTGTATGGAAAAGCAGTCAAGGGAAGTACAGCCATCTTTTATGTCCCTTGAATAGCAAAATCTCTTTGACTAATCTCTTGTTCACAGAATAGGCCCACTCCTTGTTTAAAGAATGTAACCGGCCGGGCGCAGTGGCTCACGCCTGTAATCCCAGCATTTTGGAAAGCCGGGGCAGGTGGATCATGAGGTCAAGAGTTTGAAACCAGCCTGGCCAATATGGTGAAACCTCGTCTCTACTAAAAATACAAAAATTAGTTGGCCATGATGGTGGGTGCCTGTAGTCCCAGCTACTCAGGAGGCTGAGGCAGGAGAATCAATTGAACCCTGGAGGCGGAGGTTGCAGTGAGCCGATATTGTGCCACTGCACTCCAGCCTGGGTGACAGAGCGAGACACCATCTCAAAAAAAAAAAAAAAAAAAAAAAAAACAGTGTAACCACTCTCAATAGTAACTAGCATATACTAGCGTATTGTTTCAAATAGACTATATACTCAAATATATCTGCTGGATATAGAATGACCCCAGGAAAAAGTCCAGACACTGTAATCCATCTCACTTACCAGTATTTAGTGACCTTTCAGCTTCATTACTGACCTTCACCCAGTGTCCCTTAGGTGAGTGACTTGAGGCTTCTTTCATAATATTTAGCAGGAGAAAAGATGAGGTCATTGCTCCATCATTCCCATCAAGTCATGTCTGCTCATATGTCATTGCCCGTAACTAGTCACACGGCTCTGTCCAAGTGCAAGGGGGGCATTGCAGGTGGAGGAGGTCCGTCTCCATGTGCTTTGAAAAGAAAATAACCAAATATCAGGGGAAAACAATAATATGAAACACAGTGCCAGATATATACTATGAAATTCATAGAGATTTAATGTGTATTAATCAGGATTCAATGACTGCAGGAGACAAACAGTTTCACAAACTAGGGTAATTAACTGGCTCATAGGCAATATCTCAAGAAAGGCGGGGTACTGTTACACTTTATGTGTTGCAGAAACACAGATGCTCCAATTTTACATGTTCTTTATACGTATGTATCGTCTTTGCCCTCTGGGTCTCAGCTTTATCTCTCAGACTGAAGTCTGTCACAGCTGTAGAGATAAGTCATTGTCAATTCCTAGTTTCACGGTCTCCCATTTTCCAGTAGAGTCTTTCTCTTTCTTTGTTTCCAGTTCAAATGTATTATTGAAGAACCCTGGTTCTCAATTTAGCTTCAGGACCTATTGAATCAGTCTGTGGAAGCTGGAATAATATGATTAGGGCAGCTAAAATGAAGAATGCTTCCTTAGACCAATCACTATGTCCATGAGGCAGACTAAGAACTACGTGACCCTGGCCGGGCGCGGTGGCTCAAGCCTGTAATCCCAGCTCTTTGGGAGGCCGAGACGGGCGGATCACGAGGTCAGGAGATCGAGACCAGCCTGGCTAACACGGTGAAACCCCGTCTCTACTAAAAAATACATAAAACTAGCCGGGCGTGGTGGTGGCGCCTGTAGTCCCAGCTACTTGGGAGGCTGAAGCAGGAGAATGGCGTAAACCCGGGAGGCGGAGCTTGCAGTGAGCTGAGATCCGGCCACTGCACTCCAGCCTGGGCGACAGAGCCAGACTCCGTCTCAAAAAAAAAAAAAAAGAACTACGTGACCCTAATCAATTCTCATTTCTAGAGCTTCTTATCTGGATCCTGAAGCAGTTTTGGCCTTTATACTATGAGAGACTGAATACACTAACAGACAATGGTGGTTCCACACACAAAAAGTCAAGTCTGACTTCTGCAGCAACCAGTCTGCAGCAATCAGTCCAAATGCTCAGGAATTGCTGGACAACTGCCAACTTCCCTAAGTGTTTCCCTCCAGCTTCCAATTCAGAACCAATGAGAGAATGCTAATTACGCACCTTCACCAATCAAATACGATGTTTTGCTTCTAGTTATCTCACCTTTAGATTCCCCATGAAAATAATTTTCATCCAGGGCATTCCTGCAGCCTTCTGATTTTCGCGCGATAAAGCTTTCTCACTGCCCTGCCATATTGATTCTTTGCCACATTGCAAGTGATGGTGGCCAACTCCCTGGCTACAGCAAGCTCTGACTGAATAGCCTGTATTTCTTTACATTTGAGCAATCTTAGCTTATTTTTATGACTATTAAGGAAACCTTGCAGCAACCCTTACACTAAATGAACCTAATTATGCCAAACCTTTATTTACTACCTAAATAAATACTCTTCCAGACGATGTTACCAAAAAGAATGTCCTCTTTGCTGTGAAATCTTGTAGATACTGTTAAATTAGTAGAATCCTCTTACTTTCTTTTTCCCATCAGTTTTACAGTATCTTACTGGTCCCCTATATGATAGAAACCATTTGTATAAGGTAACAGTATATTTCAACCCACGCTGTTACTGTTAATGAGATTCCTTTGCTATTCACCTCTCATAACATTAGCAAAAATGCACGAATCTTAACCTGCCTTCTTCTTCCCCTCCAGGATGAAGGACAACCACATATTTAGCTGACAGTGATTCAAACTCTCATTTTGTCCAAAACTGACTTAAATGGCATAACTTTAATTAACTCTGATCTTATGTTATCTGTTGACAGTTTCCACATAGAATAGAGAAAATTAACCTTGTCTTAGATATTCTCTTATCTCTGAAGACTCAATCTGCCTGGGTAGCTGAATCAATTTTTGTAACTGGAACTCACAACCCAGCCTGAGGCAAAGAGTGAAGAGTGTATGAGAGAGAGAACATTTATGTAGATAGTAGATAAGCACTAGAAATTGTACATGATTTTGGAATGAAGGGCCCTTAGGTTCATTTTCAACTCTTTACTGCAAGTATAGAAATTAACAAGAAAATTAATATTTTATCTGACTCCTTAAGAAATTACATGTTAAGTTAAACATATCTACTCCAGTGAAATAGAAATGAAATCTAAAGTTAATTCTCAGGCATATTGCTTTGCAAGAAATGCTTCACTTCATAGAAAGCTGCCCAAGTAAACAAAATACTACTTTATGGTAAACATTTACTTCTCTTTATGAAAAGTTACTTGTAAAAGAATTTTAACTAGGTATTGAGATTTATTTGACAGTTCAATGATAGTCACTTGGTGGCTCCTAAATCCATACAAATAACATTAGCAATCACACTGTGTGGATCTATCTAAAATGCTAAAGGTAACTCAGAATCAGCGTTACTAAGATTAGTGGATGAGTTTGTCTAGAGAAGAGCAAGCGTGCCTTATCTGTAAATTCTGTAACCACCACAATGTTGATTAATCTGTAAAAGTGGGTCAAAACCTTCAACCACTATCACAGGCATTTTAACCCCCTATAAATGGACATTGTACAAATACCTTAGTCCCAAGGAAACCAATATGTCCGGGAGATTGTTCGTGAATGTCCCTGGTGGAGCAAAGCCTAGGTATAAAATCTTATTGGTGTGTTTTCCCCACCTGGGATCTCCTGTCAACCCTGTCAAGTGAAGGAAGGGCTCATTTTACAAGGAAATGTTTTTGATGATTTTGCACCGTTGTCTTTATCTCTAAAGTGTAATTATACTTATAATCTGCAAAGTGTAGAAAAGATAGAGATATTAAGTTGTGTGTTAAAAGTAAATAATCTGAATGTTCAGAATGACTTCATCTCTCTTGTTCTATAGTGCTTCTTTTAGTGTTAATGGCCATGTGATCCTCAACTTTAAATCTTACAGGCTTTTTCTTGTGAAGTGGTAACTGTAAGAACCATGAACTTGGATCTAGTTACTCCATTCTCTAATTCTTCATTTTGTTGTTGTTGTTGTTATTTTTCTTTATGAGACAGTGTCTTGCTCTGTTGCCCAGGCTGATGTACAGTGGCATGGTCACAGTTCACTGCAGCCTTAAACTCCTGGGCTCAAGCAATCCTTCAACCTCAGCCTCCTGAGTAGCTGGAACTACAGGCATGCACCACCATACCTGGCCATTTTCTTTTTCTTTTGAATATATATGTGTGTGTGTGTGTGTACATATATATATATATATGTGTGTGTGTGTGTGTGTGTGTGTGTGTGTGTGTGTGTGTGTATATATTTTTTTTTCAGTAGAGAATCAGTTCTTCATTGTTAAGTTTATAAAATATCAGCCAGAGGCCAGGCACAGTGTCTCACTCCTATAAATCACAGCATTTTGGGAGGTTGAGGCAGATGGATCACTTGAGGCCAGGAGTTCAAGACCAGCCTGGACAACATGGTGGAATCCTGTCTCTACTAAAATACAAAAAATTACAAAAAATTATCTGGGCATGGTAGTGCCTGCCTGTAATCCCAGCTACTTGGGTGACTGAGGCATGAGAATTGCTTGAACCCAGAAGTCAGAGGTTGCAGTAAGCCAAGATCGTGCCAATGCATTCCAGCCTGGATGACAGAGAGAGATACTCTCAAAAAAAAAAAAAAAAAAAAAAAATACAGCCAGATATCGATTTAACTATTAACTATTGTTTAACGTAGTTACCTACATACCTATCATATAATTAAAATTCAGTATTGAAATGGTTGTCATAGGGACACTTCAAACCAGATTAAGTTTATTTTAAAAGTGAATTGAGAGATTTTACTTTACAGAAAATAAACCAATTTGGTTAGTTTGCCATTTAGGCTTCTAATTTTGATCTGAGGCCTGCTAACCCTGGAGATTACACAAAGACTTCGTGCGGTATACTGCAGTCAGGCAAAGGCTTTTAAAGAACAGATTTCCAGGTGTCACCTTTGAATACTTTTTCATCATTCTTGCTGTTCCTCTCTCATTTCTTCCTTTTCAAAAGAATTCTTCTCCCACAATGTTTCTTTTTTTTTAAGAGAAAAATATTTCTCCACTTTTTTGAACTTTACCTTGGTGCTTTGCCCCTAGGTGTTGAAATTTCCAGGATGCAAAACGAAGGGGCAATTTAAAATGTTCATTTCCATTTCTCAAAAGTAAGTCACCTTGATGACTGGGTAACAAAATCTTGCTAATCATTTGTGTTTTTTGTTTTGCTGTGTTTTAGATTTTTAATTACTTTCAAAAATTTGAAGAAATACCTAGTTGAATTGTCAATGGACACCTGATTATAAATCGATTTTTGTGGAGAATCACTCTGCAATTTCTGTTGTCATTCTTGAAAGGAGTTCAAAGAATCAAATGTCATTGTTATAATAAAGCCCTTTCAATCCTATCCACTTATTTCTGAGAACAAGATTTCTCAGTTCTTAGCTATTATAAAAATAATGATATAGGAATAAGAATGATGTGGAACCTGCCACCTTCTAGCAATAAGGAAGATTCATTTATAAAGACATGAATTTATAGGCAAAACATTAGGAGGTAAATTTCAAAAAATGCTTTTGAAAATAACTGAATTTTAAAATCTGTCACGTTTATGTTTTAATTCAATTTTTAATAAAGTAATTCAAAAGAAAAAGCAAAACTGTAAAGCAACAACAATTAAATATGAATTTACTTTTGTAATTCATATAATTAATAAATTATCTTTACACACTAAAAGAATAAATTATACTGATAAACATTTTGTTTAGGAAGTAGAAATGAAATTCAAGTCAAGAAAACAAGATGTTTAGATGTAAAATTT
This sequence comes from Papio anubis, assembly GCF_008728515.1. NCBI lineage: Eukaryota > Metazoa > Chordata > Mammalia > Primates > Cercopithecidae > Papio > Papio anubis. The sequence continues at coordinate 20,505,685 of NC_044980.1, read as the reverse complement.
CTGACCGTAAAAGAAGTGCTGCTTCTTTCCTTTTCAAAATGAATAATATTAAGTATAAATTAACCATGATTTCTAGATTTCTTTAGAAATATTTAAAAGTGTCATAGTAGTATTATTTTAAAATTTTGACATTTTTAATTTACTGGAAACTGCAACTACTTAAACCCATAATGAATATAATTTAGCTACCAAGATAAATATATGTAAAGATATTATACATATTAAAAATTACCTTAGTGATAAGGGAGAAAAAAAATGTTTGAAAATAACTTTTGTATCTATGGGAGTGGGGAAGCCTTTTCTGTATTACTAAACAGTAGATACCATTTTTGCCTTCCTCGTTGTTAATTTGTCCTCAAGAAAACATATACTTGCACGTATTTTTGTGTAAATCATTTATTTGTTCCTTTAATATACAGATTACCCTTTTTCAAAACTGAAATGAGCTTATTGCCAAAGTCATAACACAGGAATGTTTTGTTCTCAAGGTCCTCAGAGCCATCATTTTGAAATATAAGCATCAAGAAAGATAGTACCCTCACTCATTTCCGTGTCATTGTGTGAGTTCAGCCCAGCTACCTTGATAGATATTTTATTTTTCCTCTGAATAAAGCAAATAAGTAGGTCAGATGGGTCCTCCAAGTACCACACACATTTAGGATGAAGTAAGAAAGAATGTATAGCAAATGGACTGTGGGGTCCTCTTATTAGGAGGACAAGTTGTCATTAATCTTGAGAATGTGCATGTAATGCCCTGGAGGTGGCTCACACCTATAAACTCAGCACTTTGGAAGGCCAAGGTTGGAGGATCGTTTGAGGCAAGGGGCTTGAGACTCGCCTGGGTAAATTAGCAAGACTCAGGCCTCAGTCTCCACAAAAAAACAATTAAAAATAATTAGCTGAGTATGGCTGCGCACACCTGTAGTCTCAGCTACTTAGGAGGCTTAGTTGGGATGATTTCTTGAGCCAAGGAGGTCAAGGTTGCAGTGAGCCAAGATCATGCAACTGCATTCAAGCTTGGGCAACAGAGCGAGACCCTGTCTCTATAAAAAGTAAAAAAGAGGCCGGGCGCAGTGGCTCACGCCTGTAATCCCAGCATTTTGAGAGGCCGAGGCGCGCGGATCACGAGGTCAGGAGATAGAGACCATCCTGGCTAACACGGTGAAACCCCGTCTCTACTGAAAATATAAAAACAAATTAGCCTGGGCATAGTGTCGGGCCCCTGTAGTCCCAGGAGAATGGCGTGAACCCGGGATGTGGAGCTTGCAGTGAACCGAGATTGCGTCACCGCACTCCAGCCTGGGGGACAGAGAGAGACTCGTCTGGAAAAAAAAAAAAAAAAAGAGAGAGCAAGAGAATGTGCAAGTAATTATTATATATTCTTGGCTATATAGAAAGGTGAAGGTTCCTTCCTTCTGTCTTTGCAATCTCGTTAGTGGATTGCCTGTCACGCACATCACACTTTGGTTGAATCTTTATTCAGCAATAAAACTACAATAAAATGGAGAGATTTTTTTTCCCCTTTTCTACATTTGAGAGAGGATTTTCTGACTTGGTAAGAGAGTTTATTCTTAATATTTTCCCCAAAGCCTGTGGAATGTAGAGGGATCTTTGGAAATGAATACAAAAATGTACAGGAAGATTCGGAAGGAAGATGGGGAAATGACTGTCTCATTACAACTAGAGGAAAGGCTTGATTTCTTTGAAACTTTCAAGAAAACACGCTGAAAGTGAAAGTTTGAAAAGGATACTTTTAGGCTTCCTAATCTCAGTCTCTGAATGTCTGAGACATTAAAATCCTCCTTTTAAAAGTAGAGACAAATCGTAATTTACATTGCTAAAGCCCTAGGATGTGGAGATTTTCGCACCACCATTATCCCAAATCTAGGTATGCTACCCTAGATGCAAATTAGTATGCATGACAGATAGGCAGTGCAGGATGCTTTGGGTTCATTGAAGGAAGTAATACATTATTACAAATTCGGATCATTTGACAAGAATGGCATTCTAACAAACATGTCTAACATGTCTTTAGAAAAGTCACTTGGAATTTGGATAGAGCACACCGTCAGTAAATAAGAGACCTAGATGTTATCACAACCACTGGAGGGTTAAGAAAGAAAAAAACATCACTGAGGCCAATTTCTGTGGTTAAATGTCTAAATACTTTATAGAAAGGTTTTCGACAAATAAACTGAAGAGCAGTGAAGGTCAGATTCCTGAATAGCCAGAAGTTTGGCGAAAATATCCATATGCTTACACATAGATTAGACCAAGTTTTGCAGAGAAGATGTACATCAGTATCCAAGCAAATATCCTTCTATCACCTCGTGTAAGGGATACTGAGATGAAAGGCTTTATTATTATTGTTTTTGTAAACAGGGAGTGCACACTAGAGAAAAAATATGGCAGGATAATTGATTGAGTCAATAACCATGGCTGTTTTCCCCAGTTCCATTGAATGAGAGGTGATATTTGCCAAAGAATGAGAAGTGATATTACCTCCTCGTTCCAGAAGGATGGTCAGGGATTTGCGTCCTAGAAATGGGAGCCTACATTTCCCTACTAGGGGAAAATCAAAAGGCTTTTGCAAGCAATCAGGATAATGTAGCTTTGGAGATAGCTTTGGGATGTGTGTTGTTTTATAGGGCTAAAGGAGCAGAGAAGCTTGATATGGAGAATAAGGAGTTAGGTAGTCACAGAGGAGTGCGGGTCTTTCCTCACTACTCAACTTAGCACTCCAAAGGCAGCAAGATGTCTGGAAGATTTGCCTATAGAAACTTCCCAATGGAGCTTTAAGGCTTTGGGTGCTACAAAGAAATCTGACTGTGGTAATAACTGTGCATAGGCTTTGAATTCTGAATCTGTTTCCTTTTGAATAGCTCAGAAAGACTGTATGGTGGCCATCTTAGGGATGGTGGCAATGGTTTAGATGGGCTTTCTCCATTTGTCTGAATTACAAAACTTCTGAAACTTTTTACAATATTAGGGAAGGAGAGCGGACTTCAAAATAACAGATCTAATTTCTTCCAAAAATAATTCAGGTAGGGAGAGAACCACATTTAATTTTATTTAACATAATAAACAAATGTGACATTTTTGCATTGTTAGGAAGCTTCATAACTTTTTGAGACGGAGTCTCACTGTGTCTCCCAGGCTGGAGTGCAGTGGCGATCTCGCTCACTGCAAGTCTACTGGTTCACGCTTTGCATTTCTCCCTACCAGCCTCCTAAGTAGCTGGGATTCATAGGCGCTACATAAGGACCGGCTAGTTTTTGTATTTTTAGTAGAGACGGTTTCACCCATGTTAGCCAGGATAGTCTCGATCTCCCTGACCTTGTGATCCACCCGCCTCGCCTCCCAGCAAGGCTGGGATTACAGGCTTGAGCCACCGCTACCGCCTTATATAACTCTTAATAATAGTGTTGCTAGCTTTTCAGTAGCAAACTTGCTCAGTATTGTTGGCTAAATATGCATCTACTTGGCCAGTTTCAGTAATCAATAATTATGTAGCCTGTCAAATGATGAGAGCTCCTAACTGGAGATGCTGGGGAAAGAATCTGAGTGTCATCACTGCAGAGATCATCTTCAGGCATCTTTTTATGCGGGACCTTCCCCCGATTAAAACCTCACTTTCTTTCATAAGTGGTTAAATGGGCCGTGGTTTTATTTTCAAATGCCTTTTTGTCTGTAGTTCTATATTTGATATTTCTAACAATTATCTCATTGACTAAGAATATTTGACAGCAGCATGCTTTCCTGTGTCTCTTCTTATTTAATATAGCTGTCTGGAAGGATGAATTATTATTTTCATTAAGTGAAGAATTGGATAATGATTTGTACCACCTATATAGCACTATATTAATGTATGGAGAAAGCAAAGTGGCAGAGTACAAAGAGTGTGGACTTTGGATATAAGCAGTAGCAGAGTTTGATCCTGATTCTGTCACCTTCATTGAACCATTTTCTTTAGATTATTTGACTAATGGCTATGTAACTAGAACTTTATAATTTTAAAATTAGTATTGAAGAGAGTAATTTATGAAGATTAGGTGAAATAATTTATGAGTATACATATTTTTTGGCAATAGGTTGTCAAAGTAACAGGAATTAATATTCAAATATAACAGTTTTTAAATGTTGATTATTTTACAATAATAAATTGATAGAAAATAAATTCTTCCAAATTATAAGAAATAGCATAGTAGAACAGTTTCTGTAGGAATGGTACCAGCTCTTCTTTTTATATATTTGGCTGTGAATCCATCAGGTCCCAGCCTTTTTTTTTTGGTTGGTGGACTATTTATTACTGATTCGATTTTGGAGATCATTATTGATGTGTTCAGAGAATCAATTTCTTCCAGGCTCAAGCTTGGGAAGGTGCATGTTTCTAGAAATGTATCCATCTTTTCCAGGTTTCCTAGTTTGTGTGCATAAAGGTGTTTGCAGCAGTTTCTGATGGTTATTTTTATTTCTATAGGGTCAGTACTAACATTCCCTTCATCATTTCTAATTGTGTTTATTTGGATCATTTCTCTTTTCTTCTTTATTAGTCTAGCTAGTGGCCTGTTTCATATTTTTTTTCGAAAAACCAATTCCTGGATTCATTGATCTTTTGAATGGTTTTTCATTTCTCAATTTCCTTCAATCCAACTCTAAGTTTTGTTATTTCTTGCCTTCTGATAGCTTGGGGGTTGATTTGTCCTTGCTTCTCCAATTCTTTCCGTTGTGAAGTTAGGTTGTTAATTTGAGATCTTTCTAAAGTTTTGATGTGGGCAGTGCTATGAATTTCCCTCTTAAAACTGCCTTAGCAGTTTCCCAGAAATTCTAGTATGTTGTATCTTTGTTATCCTCAATTTCAAAGAACTTCTTCATTTCTGCTTTAATTTCATTATTTTTCCAAACATCATTCAGAAGGATATTGTTTCATACCTATGTAATTTCATGGTTTTGAGCAATTTTCATAGTCTTGACTTATATTTTTATTGATCTGTGGTTTGAGAATATGTTTGGTATGATTTCTGTTCTTTTACATTTGTCAAAGATTGTTTTATGTCCATTTATGTGGTCAGTTTTAGAGTATGTATCAGGTGATGATGAGAAGAATGTATATTCTGTTGTTTTGGGGTGGAGAATTCTGTAAAGGTCTATCAGATCCATTTGGTCCAATGTTGGGTTCAGGTCCTGAATATCTTTGTTAATTTTCTGCCTTGATGATCTGTCTAATGTTGTAAGTGGAGTGTTGAAGTCTCCCACTATTATTTTGTGGGAGTCTGTGTCCTTTGTAGGTCTCTGAGAACTTGCTTTATGAATCCGGATGCTTCTTACTTCCTTTCTTCCTTCCTTCCCTCCCTCCTTTTCTCTCAATACCCCTTCCTCCTTTTCATAAGACTGTAATGAGTGCTTTGGCTGGCATGGGTGCTTCCCTGGAGGCTCTGAGAAGAAATCACCTAGGCTCATTCTGGTTGTTGGAAACATTAAATTATTTCTCATGTTTTTTCCATGTAGTCTCTTACATCAAGATTGCCATACAAATCAAATCTTTCTCATATTTCTGAGCTCTGACTTCCCTCTCTGCCTTGTTTCTCTGACTCGTGCACCTCTGTCTTCAGCTGTTTTGCTTTTAAGAGCTCATGTGATTCTATTGGGAATATCTGAATTAAGGTAAATTTTCCTATTTTAATGTCATCTGCAAAGTTTTTTTTCTGTTTTTGTCGTTGCTGTTGTTGTTTGGTTGTTATTTGGCCATCCGCAGATTGAACAAGAGTGGGTGAATGTCGTAGGGGACAAAATTATGCCTATTGCAGGTGCTGAGACATTGTGTTTCATGCTTGAGTAATTCTTATCCCTGCTGGACTAGGCCAACTCGGTGACGCCATCTCCCCCATTAAAAAAAAAAAAAAAAATACTCACCCTCTCACCCTGCCACATACCACCACCAAGGGTAGGAACCTTGTCAGTCAGTAGAGTCTTCATGCATGTCTTTTCCTTTGGTCCTGCCTTCTTTCTTGGCCTTGGTGTGCTGAAGAATGGAATGCTTCATTCTATTCCTCCTTAGTCATTTTATCACAAAGATCACAGTTACTACCAATAGTATATACTATGTGCAGTATACATTGAGAACAACTGGCTTTTCAGAGGATGTCACAATCTAGTGAGATTATCTTTTGTGCAGTTGGGAAAAAAGATAATGTTCACTATGTCAGAGCCTGTGCTGCATATTTATCAATAATTTGGCTATTAATTAGTAAATTAAGGATTCAGAATCAGGTTGACCTTGATAAAAATCAGGTCCCTCCTCTTGCATTTTATAACACAATTTTTATTAAATTATATTAAAATTGTGGGCAGTATCATGATTTCAGAAATTGCCTTCATATGCATATACTAGACTGTATCTAATGCTATGTATTTGATGAAAGCTATGGCCTAGCAGATGTGAGATATGAAATAAAACAAACATGGATACTGAACAGATAAAACATGTATCAACACCAACTCTTATAAAAATATTTATTTCATCTTTTGCTTTCCATAATATAGTCATAGGATGACTATCCAGTTACTGATTTGTTTTATTCTACATCACTTTGCATTCAATTGTTTGTCACTTATTACTATACAATGAGGTCTTTGAAATTAGGAATTGGCCATTTTAAGTCAGGATTCCCACCTTATAATTAGCCCAGTCATTGTGTTTATCTGAATGCCTGCTCCTCATAAGGCATTTGTTCATCAACAAATATTTCTGAAAGTTCAAGTCAAGTCTAGATCTCCATTAGATATGAAAATTTCATAGATAAAAGTTATAATTTTTGCCTTCAGGGAACCCACACCCTTGTATTCAGACCCTCTTATAATGATTTATGAAGTACAAAGTGTGCATGACAGTCATGAGAAATAAAACTACTGTGTTCTTTATGCACGATGCCAGAGTGGTCTTTCTAATTGTGAGTTAGGTATTATAGCTCCCCGATTTAAGCCCTTTCAATTGTTTCTACCAGTGATTGAAAACAATTATCCATGACCCTCATTCATAGATGCATTATTCATTCAGCAAGCATTTCGAGCTCGGTTACGCCCCAAGAAATGTTCCTAATGATAAACATGGTTAATAAATTGTTTTAACTCTCCAGAAGCTTATGGTACATGGGGCATAAATAGAAAAACAAGCAAATGTTTGAAAAAGAAAATAAACAAATACACATAATTTGAAACATAATTGCATATAAATATTACAAACTCAATAAATAAATAAACTCAATGTGTATAGAGAAATTAATTTCTCTGTATTATATATACATAATAAATTAGTGTTAAGTACTCTGAAGAAAATTAAAAGATGGTAGACAAGAAAGTTGGAAGAAGGAGTTGTTAGTGTGGCTATTCCGGATTGGAAAACAGGGAAGATCACTCTGAGAAAAGTATCCTTTAAGTTAAGATGTGATCCCAACATTCAAACTTCTAGTAGAATAACGTTTCACATACATTACATGGTTCCATATAACGAAAGCAACATCCTTAGTAGAAAATGGGCTTATTTTCATGAGAAGAATCGATGAACATCAAGTTTTCCTTAAAAGGCAGTGCCCATGGAGGGCAGTGGCCTAAGTTAAAGGCAAAGATATGTTTTTGTATTCACTTATATATTCATTCATATATTCATTCCTCTGGAATGAGAACTTCACGCAAGCAAGGATTTTGTCTTTCTCACTTACTGTTTCCCATAGCTAGGACAGAGTAGAAACATGCATATTATAAAAACTAAATAGACATTTGTTGAAGTAATAAATGAATGGTTTATAGTTTGGGGCAGTTAAATTTGCCAACACGTTAGAAAAAATAGAAACAAAATATTAGTGTTGGTTATGTTTTAGGATAGTATTGAACACTTAGTCCCTAAGAGACAAAATTCTATCTCACCAAACGCTGCCTGAAAGTAAACATAAAACTTAGTAGGCTGGGCACGGTAGTCTGTAATCCCAGCACTTTAGTAGGCCAAGGATGGCAGATCACGAGGTCAGGAGATAGAGACCATTCTGGCCAACATGGTGTAACCCCATCTCTACTAAAGATACAAAAATTAGCTGGGTATGGTGGTGCATGCAGGTAATTCCAGCTATTCGGGAGGCTGAGGCAGGAGGATGGTGTGGACCCGGGGGGCAGGGGAGATTGTATTGAGCCAAGATCGTTCCACTGCACTCCAGCCTGGACGACAGAGCGAGACTGTCTCAAAAAAAAAAAAAAAAAAGAAAAAGAAAAAAAAGTAAATTAACAATAAAACTCCACAATTTACTAAAATCATGGAGGAAAAAGTATATGTACTATTGAAATCATAAGTAAAGTTGTGGACAATTAAAAGAAAACGTAGTATAATAACTAGATAAAGAATCAGAAAAGATGGGGGCCCATCTCCAATTCTCCTCTTCAGAAAAAGAGACTAGATAGCTATAATATCTAAGAAATATCTAGTCCTTATTTCATGTAGCCCTGTTTTTAGCAATCAATCAATACTACCTTAGTCAGCATCAAACACAGCTTTAGCCAAATAAAACTCTAAATTGCTGATGACCAAAACATTTCTAAATTTTACATTATTTTTAAAAGTAGCAAATTTTAATTTAGGGATTGTTATTAAGGCAGAATCAGAAACACATGGGGAAGCAATTTACTTGAATCATATAAGACCCAAGATTGCTCTTTTGGGAAATAAACACTTTTCTCGATGCCATCAAATAAAAATTTTTTAAGAAAATAAATCATTAAAATTTTGTCTTGGGCCAGGTGAGGTGGCTCACACCTGTAATCCCAGAACTTTGGGAAGTGAATCCATTCTGGCCAGGAGTTTGAGATCAGCCTGGCCAACGTGGCAAAACCCTGTCTCTAGTAAAAAATTTTTAAAAATTAGCTCGGCATGGTGGTGAGCACCTATAATCCCAGCTACCCAGGAGGCTGAGGCACAAGAATTGCTTGTACTCAGGAGGCAGAAGTTGCAGTGAGCCAACATAGCACCACTGCACTCCAATCTAGGCGACAGAGTGAGACACGATTTCCAAAAAAAAAAAAATTGTCATATCAACGTTGACATTTTTAATTATATGGATTAGATATTGAATTAAAATGTTTTAAATTTACTTTCAAAATTGAACTACATCTTATATCTTAACATTAGAAATTAATTCTTATGAATGAGTCTTTTAATTTAGTGTTATCTATTAATGCATCTTATTTCTGCTATCCTGTTTCAGTTGTTACTTTAAACCCATCCAAGTAAACATATAGGGATGTATATTGAAGGAAATTTAGTTTATTTCACTCAACCATTTTTTAAACACATTCTTTCTTACTTTTAGTTTCAACAAAAATAAAACCATAATATAATCTAGAATATCTTTTCTTATTTTACTTCACATTTATAATGTCTCTGGAAATTTGTAGTAAATGTCAAATGTTTTATTATATTTGTCCAGATACACAGAGTCACATGGATGAAAGAACCCAAGAAATCAAATAGCATCTGGTGACATTCAATAGTCATAATTTAGTGCATTTTCAGAAGCTACCTAAGACTCAGATGTTCATATTGAATGTTATATTATATAAAATGAAATCTTAGCTATTACTCTTCTTTCTGAATACTAGTACAGATGGTCCCCAACTTATGATTTCCTGACTTTATGAGGGTATGAAAATGATAAGCATTCATTAGAAACCATACTTCAATACACTATCCAATAAATTACATGAGGTAGTCAAGTGTTAGATTTTTTTGTCCAACTTTAGGCTAAGTGTTCTGAGAATATTTACAGTAGGCTTGGTGAAGCTAAATGTTCAGTAGATTAGGTGTATTGAATGTATTTTTGATTTCTGATATTTTTAATTTATGATGGGTTTATCAGGATGTAACTTTGTTGTAAGTTAAGGAGCATCCGTGTTAGGATGCAGACAATGATGGAGGTAATTACCCAAATGGGTATTTACAGAAGCGTTAATTTATGTCAAATTCCCTTTCAAAAGTATAGAGAATTATAACCTGCTTAAGAACTTACAGTCTGCATGAAAAGAGGTTTATATTTACATGATTTTAATGAAATGAATGAGTAAATAAATGTCATACCTGAAAATAATATGATAAATGCCAAACATGAAAAGAGAATTAGTAGCTACTTTTTTTACAATTTGAAAGTGCAAACATTTTTCCAAATGTCACTGCTCCTACACACAGGAAAGTGAAAAACAGATTAACTTTTAAAAATTCCTGGTATTTTAAGGCACCTATATTTAGTCAATAATAAATACATGGATTGATTATTTCTGAAGGTGTATTTCCAAAATGTATTCACAGTCACAATACCCTCAACGATTTAATTTGACATATATTTATATGGGTCCTTATAAAATTTAATTTAATGAAGATTCTAAAGTAAATTTAGAACTCTGATTATCATTCATAGTGACTGTTATTTCTAATGATAATTGCATGCATTGTCATTAAATAATCTGTTATATTCATGTAAATGAATAACTCAATACTTTAAAATATTTGGTTAAATGAGACCTCAAAACAATGCTTTGAAGTAGACAGGGGCAGCATGCTTCCAATTAGTCAACCTGAAAAAAAAAAAGCCAGGAGTAGAAGTCAAATTCTAGTCCAATGTTCTTTCTATTATCTTTTTAGTGTCTAATGGCTTGATTCATTTCTGAGGACAAGTTAGTTAGATGTTCTCTTGGGCTTCAAGGGAATACATATAGCTGATGTACACATGAACATCTGTAGAAATTGTTGGATAACCAAAACACATGCAAATTACGCAGAATTTGCTAAGTGTGTATTTCTTTTCAGTCTTGCTTCCTCTCACCTTGGTTTGTTGGAAAATGCTACGATCCAGATGTTTGTGTCTTCCCAAATTTCATATGTCAAATTTCTAATCCCCAAGGTAATGGTATTAGGAGACAGGGCCTCTGGAAGGTAATTTGTTCATGGGCTTGGGTCCTGGGATTAGTGTCCTCATTCAATAGGTGCAAGGGAACAGACTTGCCTATTCCATCATATGGTGAAATAGCAGAAAGGTGCCATCTGTGAACCAGGAAATGCATCCTTATCAGACACTAAATCTGCTGGTGCCTTGATATTGGATTTGGTGCTGACAGAACTGTGAGAAGTAAATTCCTGTGTTTATAAACTACCCAGGTGATAGTATTTTTGTTATCACGCTCTAAGACCACAACTTTGACACAATTGCAGTAAAATTACAGCTGAAATATAAATAAAAAATTTGTAAAGTTGGGATAAATAAGTACATTTTGATATTTTTTAAGAAAATTATAGAGAAGAAAAGAAAGTGGGCTGTATCAAAAGGTTGCTTTCTAGGATGGGCGTGGTACACATATATAAAGAATGAATAGTAGTTTTTTTCAAAAGGAGGAAGGAAATGCAAAAGAGGATAATAAAAAACACTGGGTCAGTTTTTATGACAGAATTTGTAGAATGTCATAGATTTAAGGAAAAATAAAGTCAGAGTTATAATTAGAGTAGAGAAAATATCAGATGAATCTCCAAGTCAGTATCAAACTGGTAGGCTCACAAGGGTATGAGCTTAAAGTGTAATCACCACTTGGAGAGGGTTGAATAAAAAATGAAATTAAATAAATAAAATCTGGACATTGGATTAAGGCATTTACATTTATGTCAACCGGGGATGCTTTCTTAGAGGGCTCAAGGCAGACAAGAGCATGAAATAATATAAATTTAGTAATAAGGATATAAGTGCCATAGATGGTGTGGTAGGAAGAATAATGGCCCCCCAAAGGTGTCCGTATCATAGTCCCAGAAACCTCTGAATATGATAGGTTACATTGCAAAGAGGAGTAAGGTGAAAGTTTGCCAATCAGCTAACTTTGGGATGGCAAGATTATCCTGGATTTTCTGGGTGGGCTCAATGTAATCATAAGCCTACTTGTAAATGGGAAAAGGAGAGAAAAAGAAATTGGCAGAGAGAGAGAGATTTGGAGATGCTGCTCTGCTGGTTTTGAAGACAGAGGAAGGTGCAATAAGCCAAAGACTCCAGGCAGCCTCTAATAGCTGGAAAACATAAGAAAACAGATTTTCCTACAGGCACAGAGAGAAATCAGTCTTGCATACACCCTGATTTTTAGCTTAGAAAGATGCAGTTGAGCTTCTGAATACCAAAACTGGTAGACAGTAAATTTGTATTGCTTTTTGGCAACAAATGTTGTTGTAATTTCTTAAAACGGTTAATATAGAACTATTGGAAGTTTGAGTACCAAGAGTGTATTTATTATTTTCTCTCCTGTTATGTGAAAAACCTTATGAAGTAAAGAAGTTCTGCTCAATTGATTATAACTGTTTCTCCATTATCAAAACACTGGATTAGTTTTCTATTGCAAGAAATTGACTTTCATGATTGTGAGGAATGATGAGTCAAGAAGTTTTAGTGCAGGCCTTCAGGAAGGATAGACTGGAACTCTTGGGCATGAGTTGAAGCTGATATCTACAGATTATATTTCTTCTTAATTAGGAAAGCCTCATATCTGCTGTTAAGGTCTTTCAACTGATTGAAACAAGACCTCTGGTAGCTAGGATGATTTTTTTTTTCTCATTTAAAGTCAATTGATTATATACTTTAATCATATCCAAAAATTATGTTCACAGAAGTAACTAAATTTGTGTTTGGTTGAACAACTGGAGACTGTAACTTAGCCATGTTAACACATCAAAGGAGCAATAACTTTCGTGAAGCAAGATTTTGAATTTAAGGGAGTGAAGTAGATAAAAATAAAATGAAATGAGCACAGAGGTGAATGTAATTAGCTATTAATTAAAACAACAAATAATGTTTCCATCTTGGCTTTATGTTGTAAAACGTAAGAGAAGTGCCCACTGAAGGAGAAGTGTGTGCAAAGAGAAGTGTGTGCATAGATTTGTGGTGACAAAGAGGCTAAGGCTCACAATTTATAAACTTAACTTTTCCTTCTCTAAAAACCATGTTGGAAGAAGCCAAATATGAGGGTGCCACATGAAAACATCAGAGTCTAAGTATTTATTTTTTATATGTGTAAACCGTGGGCCATTTCCAAAAACTTATTTGAGTGTACCCAAATGATCCTTCAATTAGAAAGATGAAACTTTATGACCTGAGAGGAGAGAAGTCATAATAGTCACAAACTGACAAGTTTCAGAAAGTCTATTTAAAGGGATATCGAAAACCGATACTTGAAGATCATAGATTTTAAGTAGAAAAAAACCATATGATGCATAAAAGCCTTATAAATGTTTCCTGAGGATTAAACACTGAAGATCTATTTAAGCACCACCATGGTTGGGGTAGTAAAACAAAAAGGATCTTTTTGCTGCCTGAGATGGAAAAGTTTAAAATATGTAGCATGTGTTTCTGCTGATTAGAGACTGATTTCCTGCTCAGAACCCTTGAATCTCAGTAATGGTCAATCTTGGTGCATCCTAGAGTGTTTTGGGATGACAAATAAGATCCAGTTTTTCTTTCTGGTGTATACTCTCATCATTACCTCAAATATTAAAAAAAAGTCTAGTGCAAATTAAAAAGAAACTTCTAGTGCAAACATCTAGTGCAAGTAAGTAAACTAAGTCCTTCCTTTCTTTTCTCTCTTTTTTTTTTTTTCTTTTTGAGGCAAGTCTTGCTCTTGTCACACAGGCTAGAGTGCAGTGGTATGATCTCAGTTCACTGCAGCCTCCGTCTCCCTAGTTCAAGGGATAATCCTGCCTCAGCCTCCCAAGTAGCTGGGATTACAGACACGTGCCACCACACCCGGCTGATTTTTGTATTTTTAGTAGAGATGGATTTCACCATGTTGGCCAGGCTGGTTTCGCCTGATCTCGGGTAATTCACCTGCCTCAGCTTCCCAAAGTGCAGGGGTTACAGAGGTGAGCCACGGTGCCCAACCTTTAAGTCCTTATTTTCATTATCATAACTTGACGGAGGGCTCTGGGAATGAAAGCAATGTGTAGATGGGTGGACCTAAGAAAGAAGAGGAGAAGGTAGAAAGGCAAGTGGATGTGGAGGCATATTTTTATATGATGGTTGTCTCCATGGCCTTAAATAATACTGAAGATTGATAATAAGGTGAAGGGTGTAAGCTGATGGTTTCACACAGATAATCACTTCACTAAACAATGCTGCAAGGTTCTATATATATATATTTTATATAATTAAACATGCTCTTATATGATTATTATCAACTTAGATTATAGACTTCTTATGTGTTTTTGGTGATGCTTGATGTGAAAGGGAAAAATAACTGGAAATGACAGTCATTAGGGAAATGTAATGCTGGATTAATCATATTGTGGGTAGTTTAAGTTGTTGAGATTTTACCAATTTATGCATTTTCATCTGATAATTAATGTTTTATAGATCTAGATGATGATGACTTTAGGCATATCTAAAATTTAATTTATGAAAATAGATGGAGTTTAAAATCAATGTGTAGTCTCTAGAAGCAGAATATTTAAATGACTATTATAGTAATGTAACCCAAAACATAAATTATATCATTTTGGTCAAAATATCTAACGTAACTAGACCAGTTCCATTCCACTGAGAAGGCAAAGAAATCCTTCTGGTAGCCACAATGAGAATTTACTAGATGAAATTTGGGTTTGAAAATCATATAGTAATCATCTTTGTCTTTAAGATTCAGCATAATAAATAGTTGTCAGATTGTTGGTGAATCTAAATCAAAAACATTATTTACAAGATGATGTTTGTTTTGTTAAAAACTTTTGTCTGTTTTTATAAAAGTAGGCTTGACCTAAGTCAGAATCAGTATTCTTGAGAAAAAAATGCAGGGATGGAGATTGCTTTTCTTGAGGTGAGTTGCAGTATGATGTCACCTAAAAAAAGGCTCTGAATTATTTATTTTGATTATGTAGTTCTGTCTCGTATCTGGTTGGAAATTGGTAAAAAAATAAAAATAAAAAGTAAATAAAAGGCAAGAGAAAACACATATTTACCAGTTACAGTTATGTAGTACACTACAATATCCCTAAGTTTTCTCTTTTTTCTATAAAAGAACATTGGGGCCACTTACAGAAACTATATGTCCTTGTGAAACTTCATCAACTGTCTATGCAGATACAGATCTGATGTTAAACTATGAAATTTCCAAATCTCTAAAATCCTATCTGAAGAAGATTTGGGATATGCCCCTTAATAATATAGGGTGAGATTATTTAAACTTATCTATATTCCTTCTCCAGTTTCAACTCTTTTGGGGGTCCAACTGAACTCTCTTCTTTGGGGGGTTTGACTTATGCTAATCTCAGGTTAACAAAGTTGGCAGAAAGACAGAAACTTCATAAGTAAAACCGATACCATAGAAAGAGCCAATTTCTTACAGGATAGAAATCCATGGGAAATATGTGGTCAGTCTTCAAAGCAGAGCATTGAATTTTCTTATCCACTTCTATGACACTCTGTTGAGAGACTGTTTTCCATCTCATCTAGTCCGTGCTCTGGATGGTAATCTTATCTTCATCCTCATGGACAATAGACCTGCTGAAAGCTGAGCAAGATAAGTAAAAGCCAAGTATGATGATTGTGAAGAAATTAAGGGGAAGGTACTATAGTTTAAAAGGCTATTGGGCTTTGGAAGAGGAGAAAAATGTAAGCCATTCAAAGACGGTGATCTCTTCTAATCAGGTGTGAAATATTTATACAAGAGTAGCTGTTGGAGTTGTGTGCCTGAGGATGAATTTGGGCATGAGATAAGAAGGTCATAGGTCACCTATAATTACTTGACTTTTGTGGATTCTGGGTGTTTAGGAATGTATGACTTAATTGTGAAGAAAAAGACTATTATTATTATCACTTGGATAAAGACAGGATAGAGCTTGAATTCTAACTCTGGCATATGTTTGGTTTGTGATTCTCAAAATAATACAAGTCTTCAACCTAGCTCTCCAAGTTAATATTTTCATCTTTATCACAAAGGTTATAATTCTTTCCCAAATGACTACCTTAATTAATTTAAGATTGTTTCTAAATAGTATTTGTCATTTAGAATATAAGGGAAATTTCATTTACACAAATGAGGAACTAGATACCTGATTTAACTGGTTTTAGTAAAGTATAAAACTGAAGCAGTCTATTTAAATATTTAGAGATCCTATCAATTATTTTTATAGGTTTAATTGATATGTCCACTTTTAAATCCTTTACTTGAAGTGACTTCGACTCATGCACTTTCAAAATTGATCAGGGTTTAAGGGAGTATCACTAACAGAACACTTCATCTGCAAATTCTCAGCTGTAGTCCCGCGGTGAGAAAAGACTACTTTTTCAGGGCACTTGCAAATGTTCCTACTTTATAATCGTCAAGAACTTAATAATCTTTATACCCTCTCTGCATGAAACGGTGCCAAAAAAATCCCTTCAAACAAGTAAACAGCGTCCAAAAACCTAGCTTAGGTCCAGCAATAGAAAGTGGCATTCGAACAGCGGTGCCAGCTAATTTAACCTTTCATCTGAAGATTGAATACTACAAGCCCTGTTTCCAGCACCTGTGGCAGATGGTCAGCAGTGGAGAAACTGTCCCAGTCAGCATATCTCCGTCTTTAAATCCCCACATTCAAGTCACAGATGGCAATGGGAATGCCACCTGGAGCATCCGAGCTCTGAAAACAGACCTCAGTCGACCTGAGACATGCTATTAAAAATATGCCTGCCTTGTTTATAAAAACCAAACCAAAGCCTTGCCTGGGATCATCAGAACATTGAACAAAAAGTCGTGTCAAGTTTTAAACTGTACATTTGTAGAGTGAGGAATTATATGCACATGGTATATTTAAATTTCTACTCCAACATACGTAAAAATCACCATGAATATGAGAAAAAAAGCAAAATTTTATTATTTATTTATTTATTTATTTATTTATTGAGATGGAGTCTTGCTCTGTCACCCAGGCAGGAGTGCAATGGTGCAGTCTTGGTTCACTGCAACCTCTGCCTCCTGGGCTCAAGCGATTCTCCTGCCTCAGCCTCCTGAGTAGCTGGTAGCTGGGACTACAGGCACATGCAACCACACCCAGCTAATTTTTGTATATTTAGTAGAGACAGGGTTCCACCATGTTGGCCAGGCTGGTTTCAAACTCCTGACCTCGTGATCTGCCTGCCTCAGCCTCCCAAAGTGGTGGGATTACAGGTGTGAGTCACCATGCCCAGCCAAAGTAAGTAAATTTTTAAATATCTTCTCTTTCTCTTGGAATCTACTAGCTCGGATTTTTACAGGCATAAAAGGGAAATAAAAAATGTATCATACTACCGTCTTCCAAAACGTCTATTATTATTGTAATTATTATTAATGGGAGGTCACACAAGATGGAACTGTCCTGCAAGCATGTTTTATTTGGTTTGCCAACAATGATTCGAATTGGGTACCAGTATTTAAAAGTAAGGAAATATCCTCCTAAAAATCCATTTCTGGTAACTGTGTCACATTCCACACTACCCAACCAGTTGGCTGGCCCTGACCCCAGCGGAGATGCCTTCCCTAGTTTGACACGGTGCCAGATCTTTCCTGTTTTATTACACCTGGGCTGCCTCACTTATAAATGTCACTCAGCTGAGCTCTAGTTTAGTACATTTAAAACACAGGGTGCTCAAACTTTAAGGTGTATCTTAAGGTGGGATTACCGAGACGGCTGGCTGAAACAGATTCCTCCCCCAATCTCCAGTTGCTGAGTCAGTAGTGCCTTGAAGCTCACAAATTTGCATTTCCAAAAAGTTTCCAGTTGACGCTGATGCTGCTTCTCTAGAGACCACACTTGGCGAACTATTACTTTAAAATTGAATTTAATATACTATAAAAAGTTTTTAGCCCCATATCACATTTTATGGAGCATAGGAGAAGAAAGAGTTCCCTCAAGTACCTTTATCTTCATTAGTGAGTATATCCATTTGCTAGGGCTGCCATAACAAAACACCACAGAATGGGTGGCTCTAACGGCAGAAATTTATTTTCATCCCAGTTCTGGAGGCTGGAAGTCAGAGATGAGAGATTGGCAGGGTTGGGCTCTTTTGAAATCTCTCTTCTTGGCTTGAAGATGGCCACTTTCTTGCTGCCTCTTCACGTGCTCATCCCTGGGTTCAGGCCCTCTCAGTGTTTCTTCCTCTTCTTATAAAGGACGCCAGTCATCTTGAATTTGGCTCTCACCCTAGGGGCCTTATTTTAACAGAATCACTTCTTTAAGGACCTTATGTCCAAATATGGCTGCATTCTGAGGTACCGTGGGATGTGACTTCAACATATGCATTTCGGAAGGATACAGTTTATCCCGTAACATTGAGGGGAAAAAATTAATAGGAAGTAGAAATGTAAAATAAAACTATAGCTGTTTTTTGGGGGGAGTGGTTATTAACAAACATTTATTAAAATTTGATTCTGTTTTAGTTCATCACATATTGAACATTTCTAAAAATTAAAGATCTTTGAAATATCAAATGAACAGAAACCCTCAGATTCCCCATAATTCCTTATATCCTTTTTCTTAAGGAACTACATTATTGTATTTAAGAAATAAATGAAAGATTTTAAACTCACTACTTGTTAATTTGAAGTCTACATTTGTTGTTTTCTATTTACCCAATAATGTTTTTATTTTTTTATTTTTATTTTATTGACAAATAATAATTGTATATATTTATGGGGTACAATGTGATGTTATGATATAGGTATAAAAATGAAATACTTGGCTGGGTGCGGTGGCACGCACCTGCAATCCCAGCACTTTGGGAGGCTGAGGTGGGTGGATCACTGAGGTTGGGAGTTCAAGACCAACCTGGCCAACATGATGAAATCTCATCTCTACTGAAAAAATACAAAAAATTAGCCAAGCATGGTGGTGGGCACCTGTAATCCCAGCTATTTGGGAGGCTGAGGCAGGAGGATTGCTTGAACATGGGAGGCGGAAGTTGTAGTGAGCCGTGATTGCGCAACTGCACTCCAGCCTGGGCGACAGCAGCGAAATTCCATCTCAATAAATAAAATAAAATAAAATAAAATAAAATAAAATACTTAGGAGTAAATTTAACCAATGAGATAAAAAATCTGCATACAGAAACCTGTCGAACACTGATGAAAGAAATTTAAAATGAACAAATAAAAATATATCCTGAATTCTTGCATTGGAAGAACTAATATTGTTTAAATGTTCATACCACCCAAAATGATCTGTAGATTCAATGCAATGCCCATCAAAATTCCAATGTCATTCTTCACAGAAATGGAAAAAGCAATCCTAAATTTCATATAGAGTCACAAAAGACCCTGATTAGCCAAAAAGAACAAATAACAAAAGAAACAAAACTGGAGGTCTCATGCTACCTGAATTCAAAATGTACTACAAAGCAATAGTAATTAAAACAGCATGATGTTTGAGCTGATTTTTATACAGATTTTAGGCTTGCTTAGCCACATCCTCTGAGGAACTGGAAATTCTATCTAGGTATCTAGCTAGTGTTTGAGAAAGTTACGATACACTAGGAGTGATTGTTGCTATATGCTGTGATTCAGTTTTCTCTTAGAAAACCCTCTCCTTTTTGAATGTCCAACTATTCATATACATAAAAAAGGATGAGATTCTGTCATTTGCAAGAACATGGATGGAACTGGAGGTCATTATGTTAAATGAAATAAGTCAGGCACAGAAAGACAAACATTGCATGTTCTCATTTATTTGTGGGATCTAAAAATCAAAACAATTGAACTCATGGAGAATAGAAAGTAGAAGGATGACTCACGCCTGTAATCCCAGAACTTTGGGAGACCAAGATGGGTGGATCACAATGTCAGAAGTTCAAGACCAGCCTGACCAAAATGGTGAAACCCTGTCTCTACTAAAAATACAAAGATTAGCTGGGCATGGTGGTGCACACCTGTAATCACAGCTACTCAGTAGGCTAAGGCAGGAGAATCGCTTGAACCCAGCAGGTGGAGGTTGCAGTGAGCCGAGATTGTGCCATTGCACTCCAGTCTGAGCAACAGAGTGAGACTCCGTCCCCCACCCACCACCCAAAAAACAGAAAAAAGAAAGAAAGAAAGTAGAAGGATGGTTACCAGAGGCTGGGAAGTGTAGTGGGGGATTTGGGGCAGGGGATTGTGGGGGCAGGAGATGGTTAATGAACCCAAAAATAAATAGAAAGAATGAATTAGAACTAGTATTTGATAGCATGACAGGGGGACTATAGTCAATAATAATTTAATTGTACATTTTAAAATAACTAAAAGAGTATAATCAAACTGTATGTAACACAAAGGACAAATGCTTGAGGGGATGAATACCCAACTACTCCTGATGTGGTTATTATTCATTGCATGCTTGTACCAAAATATCTCATGCACCCCATAAATACACATACCTACTATGTACCCACGAAAATAAATAAATAAATAATACAGTAAACTATAAAAAGGGGATTGCATAATTATTCGTAATCTTCATGAATTCTTAGAAGTGGTAAATTTTGATTAAGAATATGTATATTATAGTTTCCTTTCAATCACCACACTATGTAAATAAGCTATATCAGCTTTGAATCTCATCAAGAGGAAATGAAGAATGATGTAAATTCTTTATCTAGGGTGGATTTAATAATTTTTTTAGTTATATAATACATGATAAATGTGTGCACTATGTCAAAACATTTAAGTAATACTACACTCAAACACATATTTACATACATTTTTACAAAGACATTTTATGTGTTATATGCCACACTGAATAGTTCATATAATGGTTGTTTTAGGTATTCTTAAAGGGAATATGCTATAAACTGGATTTACAAGGTAGAACAAAAAAGTGAATAACATACAGATGTAGCTTTTAAAGTACAAATATAAAAAGAAAGACTAATGCATTAAAGTATATAACTTTTTTTTTCAACATCAGAGTTAGTTGTAAAAAATTGTCAAAACATAAGAAGATACGACTAAGGTTTGCTACAGCTTACCTATTGACAAGAAAAGCATAATAGTACAAAAAGATAAGCAAGCAACATTTTACAGCAGAGAAATATAATTGATTACAAATATAAAAATATTTTCATGTTTAGTAGTACTCAATGAAGAAAATGACCTGTCAAATTGACAAATACATTAAAATTATAATGTCAAATGCTGGTGAATTAAGCAATACAACATTTTTTATGAAGTATAAATATTTATAAAGCAGTGGTCCCTAATCTTTTTGGCACCAGGGATCAGTTTTGTGGAAGTCATAGACAGGGTCGGTAGGGTCTGATTTTGCAATGAAAGAATTCCGCCTCAGATCATCACACACTAGTTAGATACTCACAAGGAGTGTGCAACCTAGATCCCTCCCATGCACAGTTAATAATAGGTTCACACTCCTATGAGAATCAAATGCCACCACTGATGTGACAGGAGGCAGAATTCAGGTGATAATGCCAGCTCTCTGGCTGCTCACCTCCTGCTGTGCCGCCCCATTCCTAGCAGGGCAAAGGCCTGGTGGGGGTGGGGGCCCCTGTTATAAAGTATTCATGAAAGGTAATTTGGTAAAGATATGCAGATATTAACCAATGAGTATATCCTTTAACCCTTTTCCTGTTTGTCTTGAGAATACTCACCAGCAGCACTTGTGGTTGCAGCGATTACCCCGAGATAAGTTTGCCATGAAATCTCTCTCTTTTATTATTATTTTCGTATCGTTCCAGTATGTCAACTTTGGAAATAAAATACATAATTCTGTTTATACCATTCTGTTTTTAGTAGTGCTATTGCCACTTACAAAATATAGTAATTCTTGACTGCTGAAAATGTCCAATCCTAGAAATTTCCAGCATTTCTACGCAGTGTTCTCAAACAGTGGTTGGCTGAAGATTCATTTGATGAATCTGATTTTTCCACAGACAATTCTGTTGATTCAGATGACTCTGATGTTCTGTTTAGAAATAACTCCAAGAACAGTTTTTATATTTTATTTTCACATTGAAAATTCATTGGATTTGCTTCAGTTTCAAAGAGCATGTTTATATAAAATTAAATGAATGCTGACAGCAAGCTACACTTTTTTTTTCTAAGTGGGAAAAAGGTTAATTCTATTTGTGGAAATGTATTTCAAAAAGTATCCTCAAATATCAAGAGACGTTTATCATTTTATTGGAAAATAGGATTTATATTTTATTATGAGACCCTGATGTATATACTTATTCATAAAATGATAGAAACACATGAAATGGAACATTATTAAAACTTCACATTTAATTTGGAAAATGTAAAAACAAACATATAATGTTTTAGGTTACATTAAAAATAAAATATATGCTTAGAAAAAGTTGTCTAGGTGGAAATATTCAGAAATATTAACAATGGTTGTCTTGTGTTAGAAGAAATACTTATATTGTTTTACATCTCCAAAATTCCTGTAATTATCAGGGAAAAATAAATAAGACAAAGTTTATAGTTGATAGAAGCCTTTTCCCTCTGATTGTTTTTGTTTCCTATTCCAATAAATAGGCTCTGAAGAAATGTAAACCAATCAATGATATACCTTAGTGAAATACAAGGACTTTTTTTTACTTTGCTTGCTTGCTTGCCATTTCCCTTTATGGATAATGGTAAGAAACTACTTGTGAAGACTTGCTGCCATTAAATTTCTCTGTGATATTGTGAACTTAGTATGTTACATGTTTGAGTCATCCTGTTGTTGTTTAATTTTCAGTAAGAGTCACTTTTATTTCTTCACTAAACTTTATGCCATTTTAAGGCATAAGAATTTACATGAAAGAGTGTTAAGAATTTACTCCAGAATCATTCATATTGTTGAAAATAGTAGAAATTAAAGGATATGTAAAATCAGAATGGGTATGGTGACCTATATATAGGTATAATCAGAATATTTCTTGTGTGTGTGTGTGTGTGTGTGCCCCATGGAAATCAACTCTGCAAATATGTCAGATGTTAGAACTCATACTTCCATATACATTCTCTTCTCACAACTCTACAAGATAGTTATTATTATTCCACTTCATGGGAATAAATTAGATTTCAATGAGGTTAAATGGATTTCTCAATTCACAGAACTATTAAACTTTAGACCTAGAATCCAAATATCTTTCTGACACAAAAACCATGATATAGAAATTGAAGATTAAAGTCTTAAAGCATTTGAGTTTATAACTATGGTAGTAGTTTAGAATATATACAAGATTCCTAAATAATGGTAGTGGCAATAGAAAAAAGAAAGAGAAATGAGTATGATATAATGATATAAGACTCTGTCAGCCAATTCTTGTGCTGCTATAAAGAAATACCTGAGGCTGGGTAATTTGAAAAGAAAAGAGGTTTAATTGTCGCATGGTTCAGCAGGCTATAAAAATAAGAAAGTGCAGCACAGCATCTGCTCCTGGTGAGCTCCTCAGGAAGCTTTTAATCATGGTGGAAAGCAAAGGAAGAACAGGCATGTTACATGCTGAGAGGAGGAGCAAGAGAGAGAGAGGAGTGGGAGGCCCAGACTCTTTTAAACAATCAGATCTCATGTGACCTAACTGACCAATAACTCACTTATCACCAAGAGTATGGTGTCAAATCATTCTTTAGAAACCCACCCCCATAATTCAATTACCTCCCACCAGGCTCCACCTTTAACATTGGGAATCACATTTCAACATGAAATTTGGAAGGCACAAACATCCAAACCATATCATTCTGCCCCTGGCCCCCCAAAATCTCATGTACTTCTCACATTTCAAAATAGAATCATGCCTTTGCAATAGTCCCTCAATGTCTATTGTTACAGCATTAACTTAAAAGTTCAAAGTCCAAAGTTTGATCTTGAGATGAGTTTGTTCCTCCTATAAATTCAAAAACAAGTTATTTACTACCAAGATACAATGGTGGTACCAGCATTAGGTAAACATTTTGACTGCAAAAGGCAAATGTCAGTCAAAACAAAGGGGCAATTGTCCCCACAGAGGTCTAAAACCCAGTAGGACAGATATTAAACCTTAAAGCTTGAACATCATCTCCCTTTGTTCCTTGTTCTGCATCTTGACTACCCTGGTGAGAAGAGTGGGCTCCCAAGACCTTGGACAGCTCCACCCCTATGGTTTTGCAGAGTGCAGCCCCCATGGCAGCTCTCAAGACTTGGAGATGAGTGCCTACAGCTTTTCCAGGCTCTATAGGTAAGTTGCCATTGGCTCTACCATTCTGGTGTCTGGAGAGCAATGGCTTTCTTCCCACAGCTCCACTAGGCAGTGTCCTGCTGAAGACTCTTTGTGATGGTTCCAACTCCACATTTGCCCTTTCCACTGTCCTAGAAGCGATTCTTAGTTTGGGCTCCACCCCTGTGGTAGACTTCTGCCTGAGTACCTAGGCTTTCTCACACATCCTCTGACATATAGGTAGAAGCTGCCAAGCCTTATTCACTCTTGCATTTTATGCACCTGCAGACTTAACACCACATGAAAATCTTCAAGACATGACTTGGACCCTCTAGAGCAGCAATCTGAGATGTACCTGAGCTCCTTTGAGCCAAGGCTGGAGATGAAATGGCCAGGATATAAAGAACAGTGTTCTGAGGCTGAGCAAGTCAGCAAGCAGTGTCTCAGGCCTGGCCCCTAAATTTTGTTCTTCTAGGCCTCTGGAGCTGTGATGAGAGGGGCTGCTTCGGAGTTTCCTGAAATGCCTTTGAAGCCTTTTCCCTATTGTTTTGGATATTAGCACATTGCTTTCTTTTAATCATGCTAATAGCTCTAGCAAGTGGTTGCTCACAATCTGCTTGGATTCATCTCCCAAAAAAAGTATTTTCTTTCTGTGCCACATGGCTAGGCTGTGAATTATTTTTATTTATTTATTTTTTTACTCTGCTTTCTTTTTAAATATAAGTTCCAACTTTAAGTCATTCCTTTGCTTCCTTATCTGATAATAGGCTATGAGAAGCAGCCAGGCTTCCTTTGGAACACTTTACTCCTTAGAAATTTCTTCCATAAGATACCCCTAGGTCATCATTTTTAAGTTCAAACTCCCACAGATTCCTAGGACATGAACACAATGCAGCCAAATTCTTTGCTAGGACACAATACAGGTGACCTTCCTCCAGTGTCTAATGACTTCCTCATTTCCATCTGAAACTTTGCCAGCTCAGCCTTCACTGTGTATATTTCAATCAGCATTTTGGTCATAACCACTTAGCAAGTCACTAAGAAGTTCCAAACTTTCCCTCACCTTCCTGTTTTCCCCTGAACCCTCCAAACTCTTCCAACCTCTGCTCATTACCCAGTTCCAAAGCTGCTTTCACATATTCGGGTATCTTTAGAGCAACGCCCAACTTCTCAGTACCAGTTTTCAGTATTAGTTCTTGTGTGTCAGATAAAGAAATACTTGAGACCGAGTAATTTATAAAGAAAAGAGTTTTAATTTGGTTCCTGATTCTGTAGGCTGTACAAGAAGTATGCAGTTGGGATTTGTTCCTGGTTAGGGCCTCAGAAAGCTTGTAACCATGGTGGAAGGTAAAGAGGGAGCAAGTGTGTCACATAGTGAGAGTGAGAGCATGAGAGAGAGATGGGGGAAGGTCCCAGACTGTTTTAAACAACCAGATCTCACATGAACTAACTGAAAAAGAACTCACTTATCACCAAGGGGGTGGTGCTAAACCATTCACGAAGGATCTAACCTTATGACACAATCACCTTCCATCAGGTCCCACCTTCTACCAGGCCCCACCTCCAACACTGTGAATTATATTTCAATATAAAAATGGGAGGAGACATATATGCCAACCATGTTAATGATCCACAATGAAATGATACTCAACCACCCACCAAACTGTTTTTTCCTCAGAAATATGGATTTTAGCAAATGGCACCATTATCTGTTTGTTCAATCTAAATATAATATTAAACACACACACATAAAAGGAAATTCCAAAAGTCTCTTAATGACTCTCTTTGGCTAACTATATATTCTATCAGAGATTCTGTGGTAATCTATTTCTAAAATACAGGCTTTCCTAATTACATTTCAAAAATATCCTTGAAAAAGTTGAAGTTGAATAGTTAAATTTTGTTTGTTTGTTTGTGTTGGTTTTGAGACAAAGTCTCACTCTGTCACTTAGGCTGGAGTGCAGTGGCATAATCTTGGCTCATTGCAACCTCCACCTCCTGGGTTCAAGTGATTCTCCTGCCTCAGCCTCCTAGGTAGCTGGGATTACAGGTGTGGCCACCATGCCTGGCTATTTTTTTATTCTAATTTTGTATTTTTAGTAGAGACAGGGTTTCACCATCTTGGCCAGGCTTGTCTCAAACTGACCTCAAGTGATCTGCCCACCTTGACCTCCCAAAGTGCTGGGATTATAGGCGTGAGCCACCACACCTGGCTGAATAGTTAAATTTGGGCTAGTGAAGCTTTATATTCCGTTACATTACATTAACAGAGGGAAAGAGTAATGCAATGCCAACTCATCCAACGACCCAATCCTATTTTGCCTAAATATCAGGAAAGCAGCTTAAAATATCCAAATATTCACTATTCTGTATTAAATATTTTAAAACTTTCCTTTCTGTCAACACAAGAAAGTACTGCATGCATGGTAGATTGGATGTGTACCTCCAAACTTCGGCCTTTAAACTTAACCTCAGTAAACACATTTTATGTTGTTCATGTTTCTAATGTTTGAGCCTTCCTATGTCTCTGTGTCTCACCAAGCTTCTTCGCTAACTTTTGCAAGTTCTTAGAATATATTTTCACATTTCCTTGAGGTAGGGAATAGTATATGTATGCTAAACAACATACTTAATGATCATAAATATGAGATTGATTCCAATTGGAAGACAGTAGAACTAAGTATGCAGAGTAGTCCACAGGCTGTGCTTAGAAATTTGCACAATCATATGTTTTGGGGATTACCTGTGTCTCAGTCTGCTGGGGTTGCTATGACAAAAACAACAGAAATTCATGTTCTCACAGTTCTGGTGGTTGGAAGCCCAAAATCAGAGTGTCAGGATAGTTGGGTTTTAGCGAGGGTCCTCTTCCTGACTTAGAGATGGCTGCCTTATTCCTATGTTCTCACATGGCCTTTCTTTTTTGTGCACACCAAAAGAAAGATATCCCTGGCCTCTTACTATCTTTCTACAAGGACATTAATCCTATTGAAGTAGGGCTGTACCCTTATACCTTCATTTAGCCTTAATTACCTTCATAGAAGCCCAATCTCAAAATACAGTCTGACTGAGAATTGGGACATCAAGATAGGAATTTTGTGGGAACACAAGCATCCCATCTGTAAAAACCTGGAAATTGAAATTTATTATAGCATTTTTCAATACAAAAATGTAAGTTTTAGACAACCATTTTTTCAAATATGCGATTGGAAATATTCAGAGGATCAAAAATCAGATCACCAGGTATACCAATACAAATAGGAGTTTTGCACCATCTCCATCTCTCATCTAGATTAATGCAACATCCTCCATACTGGTCCCTGCAATACTTAAAACTTCACAAGAGTTTCCCATTTAACTTCCAAAGATATTGTAACTGTTTCATATTTAGCATGGTCTTGCTCCTCCCTGCCGGTCTCTGCAGCTCCACTTCTTGTCTGCCCACAGTTGCCTTCTATGTGTTTATGCCTTCAGTCACAAATTGATGCTATAACTCAATTTTTGCATGTTCCTTTCACTTTACTGAAAGCACCATTTTCTTTAAGTAACTGATTCTCTTTCTCTATTCGGTTCTCCAAATGCCTGTTTCTGACTACTGTACTGGGACTTGCATGCCATATTGACCAATAAGATAAGAACCCTCCCACCTACTCACACACGTGACAATATTTTACACTTCTTCACACTTCTTCTGTCTTAGCTTTTTTTGTGAGTTTTATGTTTATGATTATTTTTCCCACATTAAGTTGAGAAAACCTATAATACCTACTTATCAACTATTTTATTTCTAGTGCGTTTCACAGACTGAACAATCTGAACCATAACAGGCATTCAATAAAAATTTAATAAATTAATAAATGAAGAAAATAATTAAATATTAACATATAGATATCACAGCACTTGGCTGTTAATTTCATGTAGTAGCAAATAAAACAGTTTAAAATATTAAAAGATTAATATCCAAATTAAAGTGACCATTATGACAGCTGATGAGAAAACTGGACAGGCTAAAAGTTAAGATGCCTCTTGGGAATTTTTAAGAGATGGATTTGGATAGGTAAAGTGGGGCAGGGGGATTTAAGAACATATACAAGCAAGAATTCATCATTGTTAACTTTTTTGTTAATATTCTCTACTAATTATATGTACTTACTATTATGTGTCAGGCATGGGGTAAGCAATTTAAATGTGTTTATCATCTAATAATGAGATGTGATTGGTTTTATATTTCTCATATAGATAGGAAAAGTGAAGCCCATAGAGGTAAAGTCACAGTCCCCAGGTACTTGACCTGAAAGGGTGGGGCCTCCTGAATGCTGGGTCCTTCTGAAAAAAAAAAAAAAAAAATTGTCTAGTCTTCAGCTCTTTGCTATTATGGGAAGGAGACATTGAATGATGAAATGCAATCAGACTAGAAGTGTTATTTAAAAATAGCAAAACAGCAGCAATAACAGTTCATAATTTAAAAAAGTACTTTCAAATTATCTCATGGGATCCTCATAGCAACCCTGTTAGATGAATGAGAACTGTGACTCTGAAAAAGAACCAATTAGGATTTTTAAAAATTCCAATTCTTCTATCTACCAACACTGCTGGTTTCAAAGAATAATGCATTTTTAATTAAGTTGGTCTTTATTGGGACTTAGAACTCTATCATTTCCTGTTTGCTTGAAATGTACCAGTATAAAAAGGTGAGTATTCATTTGACAGGAAGAGTAGTGCTGAGGCCTTGCTGCACATCGGAATCACCATGGGAACATGAACATATTGAGATCCATCAACCCTATGCTATGCAATCCTATCAGGATTTTTGAGATACGGTAAAACTCAGAATTAAAAAAATGAGATTTCTGCTAGATTCAATCTTTGGCACTAATGACATATTTGTGACAGGCTTATTTTGGCCTTATCCTGTGTTATTTTCTCCAGCCCAATATCCTACTTGATATTTGGCATTCTATTTAAGAAAAATAAAAGATCATAGAAACAGCCAAAGGATAATGCATATATATATAATTCCTTTCTCATATTAGAAATTTTATCCCCAATTCTGCTGTCTTTGTCCTTGTCCATTTTACTTTTGCAATGTAATTGCAAATATAGCATTAACAGTAAATATAACAGATATTGATATTTTATTTTTATTGATGGGTATCTGAGACAAATAAAGATTAAAATTGTATACATTAATTCAATAACTATTTGTTGAACACTTATTGTAGGTTCAACACTGTGAAAGGTGCTAGAAATACAAAGTCAAATAATATGTGATCTAGATCCTGAAGGGCCTTAAATTTTATTAACACAAAATTCCATTAAAGTGTAGCAGGTAATGTGAAAGTATTCTGTGCAGGGCACAGTTTGAGCAAAATGTAGGTTGGAATTAGGAGGTGGTATAGTATTTAAGGCAAAAAAAAAAACAAAACAAACAAAAACTGTGAGTTTGGACAGTCAAAGTCATACAACTTTTTATTGATCTAATAATGATTAGTAGCCACTTCTTACTAATCTTAATCCAAGATTTTCTATTTTATTATTGTTAAGTTTTATGGATATGGGAGCTAGTTGAAGTGGATTAGGTAATAAAGTTAGACAAAAGTAGTTGACGTGGCACAGAGGAAAAAAAATCCTCAAAGAGAATTCTACAGATAAAAGAGATATAAGTTTGTAATGTAGAGAGAGAATAACACAGAGAAAAGAGACAAAAATGAATCTGAGGTAGCAAGCCAGGTAAACTTGTGGAATCTGTTTTCACACCTGAACTTGGGTTGAGGACTTGATATTGGGGAGAAACTCTCTTGCCTTGAAAGTGCCATCCCTAAAGAAATATACATGTATGTTCAAAGTGGACTGCAAACCACTCAATGCAATAAGTCTATTTTCAATTTTAATCACTCACTCAACCTATTGTTGCCACTGAGGAGGTACCGATAAAAACACTCCTACTTCCCACTTAGGTTCTGAACTAATTGAGAGACAAAAGTAGGACTGGTAGATGAAGACCAAAATATCTACTTTATCACTGACAGGGCAGAGTTGGAGGATAGAGCCTAAAAGCACTTCCTGACCCAAAACTCAGGATTAGAAAGACCCACCCACCCAGTCGCAGGATGGACAGGGACATACTCCTTCTGTGGCACCTTGTTTCCAAGAGGAAAAAGATGAAGTTGATCATTTTATTTTCCCAGTATATATCATTCAGATAAATTACAGCTCCCTCTCAGGGGCTGAGGGTAGGAGCATTTTTAGAGGAGTCTGTCTATAAGTCAGAGACTCTGTCTAATATTTTTGTGTCTCTTACAACATGCTTTTCACATATCTCTTACAATGTGTTTATCATGTTTTCCTGCAAAAAACAGAATATTCTACTAAAAATATTTTCATCATTAAGGTTGTTGATTATTTCACTGAATAAAAGTTCTGGAAGGAGGCAGTTCCAGAATCATTGATTCAGTAGCTCAGTAACTGAAGAATGTAATTTTCTGTTATTGCTTTGGGTTCACAAAGTTGTCCCAATAGACTTGCCAAAGTGCCAAGTCTTCATGTGACAGCATCCATAAGCTCAAGGGAATTAAGTGTTTTTCTTTTTGTGTTTCTTTTTTATTTTATTATTATTTTTTTGAGACAGAGTCTCGCTCTGCGGCCCAGGCTGGAGTGCAGTGGCGCGATCTCGGCTCACTGCAAGCTCCGCCTCCCGGGTTCACGCCATTCTCCTGCCTCAGCCTCCCAAGTAGCTGGGACTACAGGCGCCCGCCACCTTGCCCGGCTAATTTTTTGTATTTTTTAGTAGAGACGGGGTTTCACCGTGTTAGCCAGGATGGTCTCGATCTCCTGACCTTGTGATCTGCCCGTCTCGGCCTCCCAAAGTGCTGGGATTACAGGTTTGAGCCACCGCGCCCGGCCTTTTTGTGTTTCTTTACTTTTACTTAAATAAGCGAGTGTTATCTTTCCCAGAAGCCCCACATCAGCTGTTTTCTGACGTCTCAGTCACTGTAATTTGTCATTTCCTAAACCTTATCAGGTAACAGATAACTGGAAATGGAATTACTACAATTGACTGAGACTCATCATAGTGTATCCTTGAACCTAGTGGAGGAAACTATCACTCCTGAGGTCATTGTTGCTCTCTGTATATCCGAAAAGCGGTAAAATAAATCAGAATTCTTTTGGCAAGGAAATTAAGAGCTTGAATCATATTTATCAAATCATATTTTTGTTCCCTCTGCCCTATTTATCTTCCTATAAAAAATATTCAGTTTGGGGATTAATGTAATATTATTAATGTATGGATAGAGTAAAATGCTGATGTCTGTAAATAGTGCTTTATGCAAATGCAAAATATTAATACAATTCAATTTTAGGTAATGTTGAATTATTCCAACATAAATGAAAATTAAAACATTGTCATAATTAATTTAACCAACTAATCAAACAGAATGTCTTTGAAAAATACTGTTGCCGGCCGGACAAGGTAGCTCACACCTGTAATCCCAGCACTTTGGGAGGCCTAGGCAGGCAGATCATGAGGTCAAGAGATTGAGACCATTCTGGCAAACATGGTGAAACCCTATCTCTAATAAAAATACCAAAATTAGCTGGGCTTGCTGGTGTGCACCTGTAGTCCCAGCTACTTGGGGGGCTGAGGCAGGAGAATTGGTTGAACCTGGGAGACTGAGCTTGCAGTGAGCCGAGATCATGCCCCTGCACTCCAGCCTGGGTGACAGACCCAGACTCCATCTCAAAAAAAAAAAAAAAAGAAGAAGAAGAAGAAGAAGGCTGGTCGCAGTGGCTCACGCCTGTAATCCCATCACTTTGGGAGGCCAAGGCGGGTGCATCACAAGGTCAGGAGATGGAGACCATCCTGGCTAACAAAGTGGAATCCCGTCTCTAATAAAAATACAAAAAACGAGCCGGACATGGTGGCGGGCGCCTGTAGTCCCAGCTACTCGGGAGGCTGAGGCAGGAGAATGGCGGGAACCTGGGAGGCGGAGCTTGCAGTGAGCAGAGATCACACCACTGCACTCCAGCCTGGGCGACAGAGCCAGACTCCGTCTCAAAAAAAGAAAAAATGTTGCCTATACAATTGAATCATTTGGCCATTTCATCCTTTACGAACAAAATATTCCTTCCTTTTTCTTCAAGCAGTCGTCTAAAACAAACATGTAATATAAAATAAAAGTTTCTTTGTAATATATCAAAATACAGATGTATATCTGAAATTCTGTATTTTCAACACAAGGATATAGAGGAAATTTCCACATATATTATGGTAAAATGAGTCCGAATTAAGTTGTTAATTAATTAATACTATATCACATTATGACTGATTATAAAACTTGACCAAGGAACAATATAGTAGCTATCTTCAACTTTCAAGTGTAAATAAAAAATAATCACTTTTTGATTTAAACAAAGCTTTTGCAAAATGTGTTTAATGTAATTGGTATGCTTTAAACAGGATGTTGCAAATGTTCAGAATACCATGCGGTTAGGTGATTACCACAGGTCTTTGGTTCTTAATTATCCATAGGAAGGCCAAATGAATCAGTAGTCAAATGAGGGCAATTATCACATTTACAGAAGAACATGACTCTCTGGATGAAGCTTTCCACAAGTCTCATTTGCTATTACAAAGTCAGTAGTAGAGCATTTCAATACAAGTGAGGTTTGAATGATGCAATATAAGCCAAATGTTGTCAGTTTGGGGGCTGCAGACAATATGGTACAGAGTCACACATGTTTTCCAAAGTTTATTTTGGCAAATTTCTGAATATAGGAAGTGTGATAATTTCATTCTGAAAGGCTTACTTGTGAGAACAGAAACAACTGTTATTATAGATTCATCTAAGATATATCATTTCATTAAGGCACAAGTAAGGAAGGAGGATTAGAAGAACTTCCAGTTGTAAATTGCCCTCTTCCTCTTCGTTGCCTTGCTGTGTAGAATATACTGAAAAGATTTTCTGTCTGAAGTAGCTGTAAAAATGTAACCCACATGTCCCAAACGTCCAGCTAAATAAACTCTCTGTGGCAATTAGCATATGTGTGTGCAGTTAGAAATCAAAGAGAAATATAGGCTTTTTCTTCTAAAAAGTATGCTTTGCTATTAATCAAGAGTAATGACTCTCAGCAGCACTGTTTTAGTAGCAGTTTTAAAGATTAAAAATATAATTGACTCATTGATGCCTTGGATGTCCAAAAACTTCTTATGAGTCAGTATATTAAATACCTAATTATAGGCAATGATAATTCTTTTCCTGAGACATGTCCCAGCAGTGTTTTGGATTGTAAAAGGAAATAAAAGGACTAGGAATAGCTACATGACTCATGTTTTAAAATGAGTGCCTCTTTTCCTATGGAACAGATTAGCTTTTCTAAATAGCCACTAGTACCAGATGCTGTTTGATTAATCCTATGATATGGGAAGAACCTAAATTATATCCAGATTTCAATTACTCTCATTAGAATTGATACTTTTCTTTATCATAACAAAAAAAGTCAAAACTCAAACATCACTCACAACTCGCCACCAACTTCAACATCAACAAGAAGAATTAGCAAAAGGGTATTTGCATAAACACACACACACACAAACTACATATATATCTGTGTGTGTTGTCTAGTTTATATATACACACACATATGTAAACTATATATATATAAACTATATATATGTGTGTATTGTATAGTTTATATACACACACAGATATGTGTATATATATATAAACTACATATATATGTGTGTTGTGTAGTTTATACATGCACACACACACATACCTGTCAAGGGACATGCAATTATTGAGAAAGATGAGATATGTCACTACAGACAAGATAACAAGAGGTAAAGGGTTTTGACTGAGGTTCTAAAGCCATTTAGATTTTATATTATCTAGGGTCCAAATTTTTTTCAAATCCACCTAAATTTATATTCTCTTCTCCCTTCTGCCAATTTTTGTCTTGATTTTTCTGTCTTTTCAAAATCAAAATTTCATTGCAATGACAATTTTCTTGATGCCAATCTAGCCAGTCATGGTTGACTGAGTCTACTTTCATTGCCATATGGTTTATAATTCTAGTTGCATAACTCACCCAATGTTTTCAAAACACTGATAATTTCTAGAAAAAAGCACAACAGAAGTATATTAGCATGTTTGTTGACTTGATGAGTACTCTCTCCATAAGACTATAGCTCAAAGGAAGCATTCATTGTTTTATGTACCTCTTAAAATATCCATGATACATTATTAACAAATAATTGGTTCACCAAAGGAAATGAATATGGTAGTATTTGAATTTAGTAATCAATTTTATCATTTCTGCATTGTTCATTTGCTCTTATTATACTTCTCAGTGAAATAAAAAACAGGGTCCTTAGATTTATCAAGTTACAATGCATAAATGTTCTATTTTTGTTGGCTTTAAACAAACAGCAGTCTAAAACAGGGAATCCATTTCACTCTAATGTATTGAGCATCTTAAACTTTCATGCAGCTTAGGCCTGATCAATTTTGTAGGCCTGAAGGAAAGAGCAAAGACTTGGCAGAAATGATGACAAATTAATGTCACTGCTTTTCTTATTAACTGGGCAGCTAATGCTGACACTTAAACAGACTCCTTGGAGAATCCTGCAAAGACAATCTTTGACCAAGTTTTGTTGGTTCTAGTAATGTTTTAGGCTAGCACCTTGTGACATTGCTCCTAAGTACTCATGGTTCTTGTTCATCTTATCTCCAGGCTCTACTCTTGGCATGGGTCCATCTGTCTCTCTCTTTCTCTCATAAGGGACACCTGTCGAAAGACACAAAAGTTTGTTCATCTATTAGTGGAATCACAGTGCATTCCTAATGATGCTCCCCTTTATTCTGCCCCCAGGAAAGGGAAACAGTCTTTAATCTTACAAATTAGGAGTCACATATGACTCCTCTGCATCTATTAATCTCCAGTGCCACCCATGACAGCCACTTCAAACAGTCTTCTTGAATGCCTCTCTCTCAACACATGATATGAAGGACCCATTCTAGATTTCCCCTTCTCAAGGACTGGAGAATAATGCAAATGCAATGGAAAGCTGTGCAATAAAATCCTCTTCTCCTCAGCACCCTCAACTCTTACATATTTAATGTAGATGACAGACTGACTCTAGCCGAAGGACCTCTATAAAGTCCAGTGCACCCTAATCAGCTGAATTAGCACCACACTTTAGAATTGAGGGTACCTGGTACGGACTCAATCATTCTGTCTTTAGAGCTACAGCCTAACAAGTTATTTTTGTTAACATCTTTTCACGTTAAACTGATTAATACTTTGTCAAGCTATTATGTATAATAGGAACTCTGCTAGTAACTTTACATGTGATATCTAATTTAATCCCCATAATAAACCTTAGGTGCCATGATGATTCTTTTGTAGATAAAAACCAAAGATCTTGGATTTTTACATAATTAATTCAAGACCAAAACACTTGTAACTGGAAGAGCTGAGATTAGTCCCCAGGGTTCCCATCTTTCCCATAAAAAATAAAGAGATTTGAAATATTATCTTTGGAAGGCTTCTTATGTGCCAGGCATTTTAGATTCTTTTACATTTGGTTACTCAGTCTTACAACAACCAAGTGAAAATGAGAATATTCTAATTTATGAAAAAAGCAGGAGTAATTATATTCACTTTTCAATGTCATAAAGTACAAATTGTGCAACCAGAGTGGGATAATTTTTAATATAAAATCCATGCACATTCAATTACACAATTTTGCCTTCTGGCAATTATGTCTTATTTACTTAGTTACAAATCCAGCCTATTGCCTTAGGCTTCTTTGCAATTGACTGCTTTTATTAATATGGGTAGGCAGAGGTTTTCTATGACATGATTCATGCAAAGCAGCAGCATTCATTAGTTTATTCACAGTACCAATAATTGATTTTGAATTCCATCAAGCACTATGAAAAGAGATAGATATATCATAATAAATAAAACATTCTATTGGCCTCAATTTGCTCACTTCTATAGGAGTAAGAGACAGTAAAATAATTACAATATAATGCTGAAAAGATTTGGTAGAACTTGGAACTATTATATTGTGAAAGCACCGGCGCAGGGTGCCTTAGTAATAAAACTGATATTTGAGGTGAGATTGAGAGAAGAGAAGCTATACAGGTCAGACGAGAAGGCAGCAAAGGGAATATTCAGAAAGTAATAAGGGCATGAATATGAAATTATGACTAATTTGATATAACTGTAGTATCAAGTACATGGACAGAAGACAAGTCTGGTTTTCACAAAGGAAAGAAAAAGTAAATCAATCTGACTTTTGGTGAGATTTATTTTTTATATTCTTTAATCAGTCATTTTTTCTTTTCGTCTTTAACGTTTGTTTCCTGAGTTCTTGCTGGCCACCAGATATGAAACAAAAATACAATATGATAATTCTTGTAACTGTTACGAGTACTATAAGAGCATAGGAGGAGGTAGAAGATTTTTATGTGTACAGCACCTCACTGGAATGCCTCTTTCAAAACATGGGAGGGTCTCTTGAAACATGTTAACATGGGCTGGTGATTCTAGTTATTTAAAAACATTCGTGAATAGACTTTTATTTGTTGGAGTAGTTTTAAATTTACAGAAAAATTCTGCAGATAGTACAGAACGTTTCCATATACCCTCTCTCCACTATCCCCCATGCGAGTATAGTTACCCTACTATTAATACCTTGCATTAGCATGGCGCCTTTGTCATCATTGATGAGCCACTATTGATACATTATAATGAACTAAAGTCCAGGGTTAATATTAGGGTACACAATTTGTATTTTACAGTTCTCTGGGTTTTGAAGAATGCATAAGATCATATATCTACAGGACAGTACAGAATAACTTTGCAACCCTAAAAACTCTCTCTGCTTCACCTGTTAATTCCCCTCCTCCTTTCCCCTGAACCCCTGGCAATCACTGACTTTTTTCTTTCCTAGAATACATATAGTTGGGATCATACACTATGTAACCTTTGCAGACTGGCTTATTTCACTTAGGAAACAGGAATATGTATTTAAGTTTCCTCCATGTCTTTTTGTGGCTTGATAATTTCTCTCTCTTGCTCGCTTTTTTTTTTTTTTTTTTTTGAGATGGGGTTTCACTCTTTTGCCCAGGTTGGAGTGCAGTGGCTCGATCTCAGCTCACTGCAACCTCCACCTTCCAGTTTCAAGAGATTCTTCTGCCTCAGCCTCCCAAGAAGCTGGGATTACAGGCACCTACCACCATGCCCGGCTCATTGTTGTGTTTTTAGTAGAGACAGGGTTTCATCATGTTGGCCAGGCTGGTCTCGAACTCCTGACCTCGTGATCCACTCACCTCAGCCTCCCAAAGTGCTGGGATTACAGGTGTGAGCCACCGAGCCAAGTCCCCCTCTTTTTTTTTTTTTTTTGAGACAGGGTCTCACTCTGTTGGCCAGGCTGAGGGTAGTGGTGTCATCACACCTCACAGTGGCCTCAACCTCTCAGGCTCAGGTGGTCCTCCCACTTTAGCTTCCCAGGTAGCTGGGACTACCGGCACGTGCCACCAGACCTGGCTAACTTTTTGCATTTTTTCTAGAGATCGGATTTTGCCATGTTGCCAGAGCTGGTTTCAAACTACTAGGTCCAAGCAATTTACCCTCCTCAGCCTCTCAAAGTGCTGGGATTACAAGTGTAAGCTACCATGCCTGGCCAAAGCTTGATAATTTCTTTGATTGTTCAACAGTATTATATTATATGGATGTACCACAATTTGTTTATCCATTCACCTATTGAAAGACATCTTGGCTGCTTCCAGTTTGAGGCAATTATGAATAAAGCTACCATAAACACTCAAGTGACATTTTTGTGCAGACACAAATTTTCCACTCATTTTGGTAAATATCTAAGGAGTAGCATAGCTGGAATATACGGTAAAACTCTGTTTTTAGTTTTGTAAGAAACTCGTAAAGTTTCCCAAGGGGCTGTTCCGTTTTTGCATTCTTATCAGCAACGAGTAACCATTCCTATTGCTCTGCATCTTCATCAGAATTTGGTGTAGTCAGTTTGGAGGATTTTAGCCATTGTAATGCATGTGTAGGTGTAGCTCATTGCTGTAAATTTGCAATTCGCTAATGAAAAATGATGTTGGGCACCTTTTCATAGGTTTATTTGCCATTTGCATAGCTTCTTTGGTGAGGTGTCTGTTCAGATTTTTTGCCCATTTTTTGTTTGTATCATTTATTTCTTATTGTTGAATTATAATATGTTCTTTGTATATTTAGAATAACAGTCCTTTATTGAATATGTGTTTTGCAAGCATTTTCACCCAGTCTGTGGCTCATCTTTTCATTCCATTCACAGAATATTTTTGCAGATCAGAAAATTGTAATTGTACTGAGCTCTGTTATCTTTTTTGTTCCTTCATAGATTGTGCTTTTGATATTGTACCTAAAAACTCATCAAAAAACCCAGCATCATCTAGATTTTCACCTATGTGTGCTAACTTTTAGAAGTTTTACAGATTTGCAGTTCACATTTTGATTTGGGATCCATTTTGAGTTGATTATTGTGAACAATATGAGATCTGGGCCTAGATTAATTTTTTTCTGTACATGTCTAGTTGTTCCTTTCAAAAAAAAAAGACTGTCCTTTCTTCATTGAATTGGCCTTGCACTTCTGTCAAAGATTAGTTGACTATATTTGTGTGAGTCTATTTCTGGGCCACCTCTTTTGTCCCCTTGATCTAATTTGCCTATTCTTTTGCCAATACCAATGCATTTTGGATACTATAGGTTTAAAGGAAGTGTTGAGTTTTTGGAATTTTTTACATAAACAATGACCTCTGTAGAAGAAAAACAAAACAAAACAACAACAAAAATGTGTTTCATATTTCCCAATCTGTGTATTTTTTATTTTCTTTTTGGTTTCTTTTTTCTTATGATGCATTATATTTTCTATAAAACAAATTTTATTTCATTTTTTTATTATACTTTAACTTCTGGGGTACAAGTGTAGAATGTGCAGCTTGTTACATAGGTATACAAATGCCATGGTGGTTGGCTGCACCCATCAACCCATCATCTACATTAGGTATTTTTCCCAATGCTATCCCTCCCCTAGCCCCCCATCCAACCACAGGCCCCGGTGTATGATGTTCCCCTCTGTGTGTCCATGTTCTCATTGTTCAACTCCCATTTATGAGTGAGAACATGCAGTGTCTGGTTTTCTGTTCTTGTGTTAGTTTGCTGAGAATGATGGTTTCCAGCTTCATCCATGTCCCTTGCAAAGGACATGAACTCGTCATTTTTGTGACTGAATAGTATTCCATGGTGTGTATGTGCCACATTTTCTTTATCCAGTCTATCATTGATGAGCATTTGGGTTGGTTCCAAGTCTTTGCTATTGTGAATAGTGCCACAATAAACATACGTGTGCATGTGTCTTTATAGAAGAATGATTTATAATCCTTTGAGTATATACACAATAATGGGATTGCTGAGTCAAATGGTATTTCTAGTGCTAGATCTTTGAAAAATCACCACACTGTCTTCCACAATGGTTGAACTAATTTACACTCCCACCAACAATGTAAAAGCATTTCTATTTCTCCACATCCTCTCCAGCATCTATTGTTTCCCGACTTTTTAATGATCACCATTCTAAATGGTGTGAGATGGTATTTCATTGTGGTTTTGATTTGCATTTCTCTAATGACCAGTGATGATGAGCATTTTTTCATATGTTTGTTGGCTGCATAAATGTCTTGTTTTGAGAAGTGTCTGTTCGTATCCTTCATCCACATTTTGATGGTGTTGTTTTTTTCTTATAAACTTGTTTAAGTTCTTTGTAGATTCTAGATAT
Organism: Papio anubis; assembly: GCF_008728515.1. Taxonomy (NCBI): domain Eukaryota; kingdom Metazoa; phylum Chordata; class Mammalia; order Primates; family Cercopithecidae; genus Papio; species Papio anubis. Next base: position 20,465,665 of record NC_044980.1, on the reverse strand, counting down.
TAGGCCTTTCTCAGATGGACAGATTGCAAAAATTTTCTCCCATTTTTTTAGGTTACCTGTTCACTCTGATGATAGTTTATTTTGGTGTGCAGAAGCTCTTTATTTTAACTAGATCCTATTTGTCTATTTTGGTTTTTGTTGTCATTGCTTTTGGTGATTTAGTCATGAAGTCTTTGCCCATGCCTATGTCCTGAATGGTATTGCCTAAGTTTTCTTTTAGGGTTTTTATGACTTTAGGTCTTATGTTTAAGTCTTTAATCCATCTTGAGTTAATTTTTGTATAAGAAAGGGATCCAGTTTCAGATTTCTCCATATGACTAGCCAGTTTTCCCAACACCATTTATTAGGGAATCCTTTCCCTACTGCTTGTTTTTGTCAAGTTTGGCAAAGGTCAGATGATTGTAGATGTGTGGTGTTATTTCTGAGGCCTCTGTTCTGATCCATTGGTTTACTTATCTGTTTTGGTACCAGTACTGTGCTGTTTTGATTACCGTACCCTTGTAATATAGTTTGAAGTCAGGTAGCATGATGCCTCCAGCTTTGTTCTTTTTGCTAAGGATTGTCTTGGCAATGCAGGCTCTTTTTTGACTCCATGTGAAATTTAAAGTAATTTTTTCAAATTCTCTAAAGAAAGTCAATGGTAGCTTGATGAGGATAGCATTGAATCTATAAATTACTTTCGGCAGTATGGCCATTTTCACAAGATTGATTCTTCCTTTCCATGAGTATGGAATGTTCTTCCATTTGTTTGTGTCCTCTCTTATTTCCTTGAGAAGTAGTTTGTAGTTCTCCTTGAAGAGGTCCTTCACATCCCTTGTAAGTTGTATTCCTAGGTATTTTATTCTCGTTGTAGCAATTGTGAATGGGAGTTCATTCATGATTTGGCTCTCTGTCTGTTATTGGTGTATAGGAATGCCTAAGATTTTTGCACATCGATTTTGTATCCTGAGGCTTTGCTAAAGTTGTTTATCAGGTTAAAGAAATTTGGAGATGAGACAATGGGGTTTTCCAAATATACAATCATGTCATCTGCAAACAGAAACAATTTGACTTCCTCTTTTCCTACTTGAATACCCTTTATTTCTTTCTCTTGCCTAATTGCCCTGGCCAGAACTTCCAATACTACGTTGAATAGGAGTGGTGAGAGAGGGCATCCTTGTCTTGTGCTGGTTTTCAAAGGGAATGCTTCCAGTTTTTTGTCCATTCAGTATGATATACACTGTGGGTTTGTCATAAATAGCTCTTATTATTTTGAAATACATTCCATGAATACCTAGTTTATTGAGAGTTTTTAGCATGAAGGGCTGTTGAATTTTGTCAGACACCTTTTTTGCATTGAGATAATCATGTGGTTTTTGTCATTGGTCCTGTTTATGTGATGGATTATGTTTATTGATTTGCATATCTTGAACCAGTCTTGTATCTCAGGGATGAGGCCAACTTGATCATTGTGGATAAGCTTTCTGATATGTTGCTGGATTTGGTTTGTCAGTATTTTATTGAGGATTTTCCCATCGATGTTCATCCGGGATATTAGCCTAAAATTTTCTTTTTTTGTTGTGTCTTTGCAAGGTTTTGGTATCAGGATGATGCTGATCTCATAAAATGAGTTAGGGAGAATTCCCTCTTTTTCTATTATTTGGAAAAGTTTCAGAAGGAATGGTACCAGTTCCTCTTGGTCCCACTGGTAAAATTTGGCTCTGAATCTGTCTGGTCCTAGACTTTTTTGGTTGGTAGACTATTAATTACTGCCTGAATTTCAGAACTTATTATTGGTCTATTAAGGGATTCGACTTCTTCCTGGTTTACTCTTGGGAGGGTGTATGTGTTCAGGAATTTATCCATTTCTTCTAGATTTTCTAGTTTATTTGCATAGAGGTGTTTATAGTATTCTCTGATGGTAGCTTGTATTTCTGTGGAATCAGTGGTGATATCCCCTTTATCATTTTTTTTATTGTGTCTATTTGATTTTTCTCTCTTTTCTTGTTTATTAGTCTTGCTAGTTATCTATCAATTTTGTTCACCTTTTCAAAAAACCAGCTTCTGGATTCATTGGTTTTTTGAAGGGTTTCTTTGTGTCTCTATCTCCTTCCGTTCCACTCTGATCTTAGTTATTTCTTGTCTTCTGCCACCTTTTGAATTTGTTTGCTCTTGATTTTCTAGTTCTTTTAATTGTGATGTTAGGGTGTCGATTTTAGATCTTTCCTACTATCTCTTATGAGCATTTAGTGCTATAAATTTCCCTCTACACATTGCTTTAAATGTGTCCCAGAGATTCTGGCACATCGTGTCTTTGTTCTCATTGGTTTCAAAGAACATCTTTATTTCTGCATTCAATTCGTTATCTACCCAGTAGTCATTCAGAAACAGGTTGTTCAGTTTCTATGTAGTTGTGCAGTTTTGAGTGAAGTTTCTGAATCTTGAATTCTAATTTGTTTACACTGTGGTCTGAGAGATGGTTTGTTATGATTTCCATTCTTTTGCATTTGCCAAGGAGTATTTTACTTCCAATTATGTGGTCAATTTTAGAATAAGTGCGATGTGGTGCTGAGAAGGATGCATGTTCTGTTGATTTGTGGTGGAGAGTTCTGTAGATGTCTGTTAGGTTCACTTGATCCAGAGCTGAGTTGCAGTACTGGATATCTTTCTTTATTTTCTGCTTGTTGATCTGATTAGTGGTGACAGTAGGGTGTTAAAGTCTCTCACTATCACTGTGTGGGAGTCTAAGTCTCTTTGTAAGTCTCTTAGAACTTGCTTCATGAATCTGGGTCCTCCTGTAATGGGTGCATATATATTTAGGACAGTTAACTCTTGTTGCATTGATACCTTTACCATTATGTAATACTCTTCTTTGTCTCTTTTGATCTTTGTTGGTTTAAAGTCTGTTTTATCAGAGACTGGGATTGCAACCTCTGCTTTTTTTTTTTTTTTTTGGCTTTCCATTTGCTTGGTAAATTTTCCTCCATCCCTTTATTTTGAGCCTATGTGTGTCTTTGCATGTGAGATGTGTCTCCTGAATACAGCACACCAATGGGTCTTGACTCTATCCAATTTGCCAGTCTGTGTCTTTTAACCGAGGCATTTATCCCATTTACATTTAAGGTTAATATTGTTATATGTGAATTTGATCCTGTCATTTTGATGCTAGCTGGTTATTTTGCCCGTTAGTAGATGCAGTTTCTTCATAGTGTCGATGGACTTTACAATTTGGTATGTTTTTGCAGTGGCTGGTACTGGTTGTTTCTTTCCATGTTTAGTGCTTCCTTCAGGAATTCTTGTAGGGCAGGCCTGGTGGTGACAAAATCTCTCAGCATTTGCTTGCCTGTAAAGGATTTTATTTCTCCTTTGTTTATGAAGCTTACTTTGGCTGGATATGAAATTCTGGGTTGGAAATCCTTTTCTTTAAGAATGTTGCATAGTGGCCCCCACTCTCCTCTGGCTTGTAGGGTTTCTGCTGAGATCTGCTGTTAGTCTGATGGGCTCCCTTTGTGGGTAACCCGAACTTTTCTTTCTGGCTTCCCTTATCGTTTTTCCCTTCATTCAACCTTGGTGAATCTGAATTATGTGTCTTGGGGTTGCTCTTCTCGAGGAGTATCTTTGTGGTGTTCTTTGTATTTACTGAATTTGAATGTTGGCCTGCCTTGCTGGGTTGGGGAAGGTCTCCTGAATAATATACTGAAGAGTGTTTTCCCATTTGGTTCCATCCTCCCCATCACTTTCAAGTACACCAATCAAATGTAGATTTGGTCTTTTCACATAGTCGCATATTTCTTGGAGGCTTTGTTCATTTCCTTCACTTTTTTTTCCCTCTAATCTTGTCTACTCACTTTATTTCATTGAGTTGATCTTCAAACTTTAATATCCTTTCTTGCACTTGATTGATTCAGCTATTGATACTTGTGTATGCTTCATGAAGTTCCCATGCTGTGTTTTTCAGCTCCATCAAGTCATTTATCTTCTTCTCTAAACTGGTTCTTCTCTAAACTGGTTATTCTAGTTAGCAATTTGTCTAACCTTTCTTCAAGGTTCTTAGCTTCCTTGCATTGGATTAGAACATGCTCCTTTAGCTCAGAGGAGTTTGTTATTACCCACCTTCTGAAGCTTACTTCTGTCAATTCATCAAACCCATTCTTTGTCCAGCTTTATTCCCTTGTTGGTGAGGAGTTGTGATCCTTTGGAGGAGAAGAGGTGTTCTGGATTTTGGAGTTTTTAGCCTTTTTCTGCTGGTTTCTCCCCATCTTTGTGGATTTATCTACTTTTGCTCTTTAATGTTAGTGACCCTCAGATGGGGTCTCTGAGTAGACATACTTTTTGTTGGTGTTGTTACTGTTCCTTTCTGTTTGTTAGTTTTCCTTCTAACAGTCAGGCCCCTCTTCTGCAGGTCTGCTGGTGTTTGCTGGAGATCCACTCCAGACCCTGTTGGCCTGGGTATCACCAGTGGACACTGCAGAACAGCAAAGATTGCTGCTTGTTCCTTCCTCTGGAAGCTTTGTAACAGAGAGGCACCCACCAGATGTGAGCGAAAGCTCCCCTGTATGAGGTGTCTGTCGGCCCCCACTGAGAGGTGTCTCCCCATCAGGATACACAGGAGTCAGGGACCCACTTGAAGAGGTAGCCTGTCCCTTATCAGAGCTCGAACACTGTGCTGGGAGATCCACTGCTCGCCTAAGAGTTGTCAGGCAGTGACATTTAAGTCTGCTGAAGTTGCGCCCAGGTGCTCTGTCCCAGGGAGATGGGGATTTTACCTTTATGTCCCTGATTGGGGGTGATGCCTTTTTTTGAGAGATGCCCTGACCAGAGAGGAGAAAATCTAGATAGGCAGCCTGGCCCCAGCGGCCTTGCTGAACTACGATGGGCTCCTCCCAGTTCAAACTTCCCTGCAGCTTTGTTTACACCGTGATGGTAAAACTGCCTACTCAAGCCTCAGCAGTGGCAGACGCCCCTCCTTCTACCAACCTCGAGCATCCTAGGTCAACCTCAGACTGCTGTGGAGAATTTCAAGGAGAAATTCAAGCCAGTGGATCTTAGCTTGCTGGGCTCTGTCAAGGTAGGACCCACTGAGTCAGGTACTGGAGGGAATCTCCTGGTCTGCCAGTTGCAAAGACTGTGGGAAAAGCTGATATCTGATACAGATATCTGGGCTGGAGTGCACTGTTACTCCTCTGGTACAGTCTCTCACGGCTTCCCTTTTTTCCTTTTCTTTTCTTACTGCATTTGCTAGGTCTTTTAATAATGTTGAATAGGAGTGAGAAGACAGAACATACCTTTTGTCACTCTTAGAAGGAAATAATGAGTTTCTCACCATTTAGCATGATGTGAGTTATAAACCTTCTGATGATTACACTTATCAAGTTGAGGACACTTCCCTTTAATGTTAGACCACTGAGAGTTTTGATCATTAACAGATATGGATTTTTGTCAAATATTTTTCATCACCTCTTGATATGCTTGGTTAAATTACTTATTTTTACATTTGAACCAGCTTTACACAGCTAGAATAAATCCCATTTGGTTGTGGTATAAAGGTTTTATCTTTTTTTTTTTTTTAATAAATTGATGGATTTGGGCCTCATAGAGCAAGTTAGAAAGTGCTTATCTCTGTTTCTATTTTGTAAAAGACCTTGTAAATGATTGGTATAATTTCATAAATAAATGTTTTGGGGCACTCACCAGAGAAACACTCTGGCTCTGGTTATTTCTTTATTTGGAAGTTAATTATTGATTAAACTGTGTTTAATACATATAATAATATTAAGATTATTTTTATAGTAACCAACGTTTCAAATAATACTGCCTGTTTGCCCTTTCCATCCCTTTATTCTGATGTCTCCAATCTCCTCCATATTCCATTCATTTTTAGAGGAACTAAAGTGGTCTAGACAATTTTAGAATATTTCTAAAGAGAAGTTGGGTGGGTAGAGTTTGGGTGAAGTGGGATGTGGCTATCAGCCAATTTACCATTTAGGGAAGTTGTTGACAGCTGTCCAGGATAGGATGAATTTTCTGATTACTTCAGCTGCCAGTTGTATCAACTCACTTGGCATCCTGATACCATAAGTGCATGGAAGAAACAAGATTTAACATGTAGTCTGTGAGAAATGCTTTTAATTGTGAGTTGTGCAAAATTCATATTGGAAGATTCACTCTACTTTGAATCTAATCAAACCTGAAGTTGTACCTTGTCAGAAAGGTGCAATAATATTGCATAAAATATAGTTACTACACCATTTCTGTGGGAATAATGTAGAAGTTAATTAACTAGAATTTCTATGATTGAGACATAAATTTGGAACAAAATGCATTAGCAATCACAAGTTTGTGCTTAGTCATACATTTTTATTCCAACTAATAATCCTAAACAAACAAGCAACCACTGCTCAATTATGCTAATGGAAAGCTTCAACTATAAAAACAATGCTATAAACTTGGTTTTATATAGATAATCTCAAAATGTACATATGGACAAATATAGGAAAATAAAGCTTTAAGGAGATAATTTATTTAAAAATTGAATTTCACTGACCAAAGTTGAGGTATTTGCCAATTAAAAAAAAAGTATTGTAACTATTTTTTTTCTGGTCATTATAACATCCTGCTGTACAGAATTTTGTATCCATAATCTTATAGTATTTATTATTTAGGAGGGTTCACTGAATTTTATAAAATGAGTAAGATTCAGATCTCGTAAAATTTGAACTCATTGCTGATTTTGAAATCATTTATGAGATGTACTCGTGCTGAAAATCATGTCTTCCTTGTGAGCTGAACTTCATTTGACTGAGATCTTTTTCTCTAGTAATATTTTCTGCCTTTGAGACTCCTTTGATCAGTAGTAATCACAATTATCTGAGATTTTTTTTTATTTCCACTGCGTGCTATCTATTTTCCATTTGTGATTTTAAATCCTTGTGTATGTGTATTTTTAGATGTGTCTCTTGTAAACAGCATATTCTTGGCCATGCTTTTGTTTATGCATTCATAACTCCTGTTTTTAACTAACTACTTTAGTCCATCTGATTTAACATTATTCCTTGCATATTTAGAGGTTTAGAGGTTTTATGTTTTCCTTTGTTTTAACTTGTTTTACAGTGCTTTTTGCATTATTGAAAATTGTTTCAATTGTTGACCTATCTTCTAACTTGATCCCTTATACTGTATCAAATTGTTTGTAAGCCCCCTCTATGTTCTTGAAATGATTAGCTATATGATGGTTTTAAAATATGATAGCCAATTATTTGATAATCCTCCCATCAGAAATTTGACCAGTATTTCCTCACCTTAAATCTATACTGGCATTAATGACTGGTTTATAATTAATAAAATGAAGTGACACTGAGGGACTTTTGAGGGTAAGTCAACAGGCCATGCAGCTTCCTCCTGTGAGATACGTGCTCTTGAGGAAGCTGGCCACAACTACTCTAAGACTGCCATGCTTGAGAAACAACTGTCAACACTCCCAACTAGGCTCCCAGCCAACAGGTTATTGATGTCAACCACCAGTCCAGTCAAGCCATCAGATGACTACAGTCCCAGCAAATATATAACTGCAGCTGAAATAACATTTCTATACATGAAATATTAATAATTACATTGGTGGAAGTTTAAAATCTTGGAGAAGCCTACTCAATAGTTCCTTAGACAGTTTTTTTTTTGGATAAACATAGAAATTGATGCTTATTGTCTTAAAGTTTAAAACTTGTATATGTTTTATCTGAGTTCCTTCTTCAGAAAATGACCTTCAGGCCACTGAAATAAGTATCAAATAACTGAAATGCAACAGATCAGAACATCCAGAGAATGAGATGGCATTCATTATGATTGCTTCCTTGCCCTCCCTACTTCTTATTTTCCTACACATTGTTTCATTTCTTCCCTACTGTGTAAACCTCTAGTTTTAATCTGTCTGGAAGATTTGAGACTGAGCTCCCATCTCCTCCACCGCAGCACCTGATTAAGCCTTCTTCTTTGGCAACACTAGCCATCTCATCATCTCATTCATTGACTTCCTGTGTAGCAAGTGGCAGGACCTAGACTGAACCCCTGGCGGTTCTGTAATATCAGATTGTGGTGGTGGTGGTTGTTTTTTCTGAAAATCACCTCTTCTGTTGCTTTCAATTCCATTCTTGAAGATGATTTTGTAGAGAAAGTAAGGCAGAGAGAGTTTTCAGTGACTTGAAGATAATTTAAACTATGTCTTTTATTTCTACAAGTATGAATATGTTATTTTACTATTTGTGCTCAATAATTCTAATAACCAGGATGTCTTTGGGGTCTATTTCTGCTGTCCCTTGTTTATACTGATCCTGGCTTGTGTGACTGTATGCTTCATAATCCTTGTTTGTTCAGTAGTTTGTCTGAAAGCTAATTTTAGAAATAACGTGAGATTTTAGACAATCTGCTATGGCCGCCAAATAAACGTAACCGTCATTTCTAGACAGCCCCTTCAGAAAATTGACAGAGTTAAAGGAAAAACAGCCCCTCCTTACAAACTAGGAACGGAAAACATCTGCCTTGCATGCAGCCTTTTAGAGTAGGGGACCCAAGCAAGGCCTTTTATTCTGTGATTTCTTTGTTGGAAGGAGCTAAACCGCATTAATTTAAGCCAAGGCATCCCCCAGGAGCTTACCTCTATTTTTAGTCACTTCCTTACTTGTGAAAGACCTTAGGAAAAATCTAAACTCAAACCCAAACCCTCTTTGGGGTCCAAGCTCAAAGAACTAGTTTAATTTGCCACTTCATCAATCTCCCTCCCCGGATTGCTGGTGGTGATTTGTTGTTGTTTATTTCTTTATTTTATAGTTCAGTTATCTCCCTGTGACATCTCTAATCTTTTAGAGTAGATTTTGGGGGGCTTCCAACCACAAATTTTTTCAGGATGAGGCTTGGTCAGGCTCCTACTATGTAATGACAAGAAGATAAAAATCTCACTCAGTTTATTTTTACTTAACTATGTGTTGTTTAGCTTCACAATTGCACTTTTCATAATTTTTATTACCAAGCTTCCTGTTAACAGATGATCATTTTAACTAGGGTTTTGTCCTGTGCTCTTAGTATCCCCTGGAGAACCCGGAATGCAAAGTTAAGACACACAATTATTAGGGGACACCTTTGTGCTAAGGCTTTCACATAGATTACATTTCATCAACACGACAACTTCATGTAGTAGATATCCAATTGTTAAAATAATTTTGTAAATTAGGAAAATGTAATTATATAAAGTGTATCAGTCTGGGTTCTCGAAAGAAAAAAAAAACAACCAATAGGATATATATTCCAGTATGCTGGAAATGGAGGCAGGATTTCTATGCTGTAGAATTCTTTTTATTTTTCAGCCAGAATTCTTTTTATTTTTGAGATGGAGTCTTGCTCTGTTGCCCAGGCTGGAGTGCAGTGGCATAATCTCTTGGCTAACTGCAACATCTGCCTCCAGGTTAAAGTGATTCTCCTGTCTCAGCCTCCTGAGTGGCTGGGACTACAGGTGCATGCCACCATGCCTGGTTAATTTTTTGTATTTTTAGTAGAGGCTGGGTTTCACTGTGTTAACCAGGATGGTCTCGAACTATTGACTTCGTGATCCACCCACCTCAGTTTTGATCTTAAGATCTTCAGTCCAGGTGTGGTGGCTCATGTCTGTCATCCTAGCACTTTGGGAGGCTGAGGCGGGTGGATTGCATGAGCTCAGGAGTTCAAAACCAGCCTGGCAACACGGTGAAACCCCGTCTCTACTAAAAATACAAAAAAAATTTGCCGGGAATGGCAGTATGCGCCTGTAGTCCCAGCTACTCTGTCGCCCAGGCTGGAGTGCAATGGCAGGATCTCACCTCACTGTAACCTCTGCCTCCTGTGTTCAAGCAATTCTACTGCTTCAGCCTCCTGAGTACCTGGGATTATAGACATGTGACACCATGATCAGCTCATTTTCATATTTTTGGTAGAGACAGGGTTTCACCATGTTGCCCAGGCTGGTCTCGAACTCCTGACCTCAAGTGATCTGCCCACCACAGCCGCGCAAAGTGCTGGTGTCACCTGATTGTAACTGTAATCACATCTACAGAATACCTTCACAGCAATATGTAAACTAGTATTTGATCAAACAACTGGATACCATATCATAGTCAACTTAATACATAAAATAAACCATCATGGTGAGATAACTAAGTTAAAAATCACATTTAATTAAATAGTAGAGCCTATTTTCAGAGATACATCTGGTTGATTGTGTTATCTTTCAGTTGGAACACACATCATCTTTATTTTAATAGATAAATCTTGAAGTTAATTTTAAAATGATATATTTGTATTCTTTGTTTTAGAATAGCATTATTGTTGTATTTAAAATCTATTATATTTCCTTAAGCATAAATATTTTATATAGCATTTCTATATAGACATTTAAACTGACCCTTAAAAAATGTTAGCAATACTTTCAGTGTGCCCTCAAAACTAGCAAATATTGAAATCCCAAAACACCAATGAGTGGTAATTATTCAGCTTGACAAATGATGATTTTTTTTGGAATTAATTATATCCCCAGTGCAAAGAAGATAGTCTAGATGTTAATGTGCTCAATAATGTTTATTTAAATAAATGAATGGGCAAAATCTTAAATTCATGTGTGGCTAAAATCTACTTAGGAAATCCTAGGTACAATATATTAATGTCACATTAAGAGCCATTAGATAAATTAGGAAAAAGATTAAAAATAATTTTGGAGTATGTAAATAAGTGCTTGTTTTTACGTTTTCATTACCTGTTCTTGATCATCTAATAATAGATATTTTTCTATAAATTAAGCATTCTGATCATATGGTTGATTACACTAGGATGTCATTTTTATATTGAGAAATAAATATGTTATTTTAATATTCAAAATTTGTATTATTATTCAAATTTAAATCACTAATATAGCTTAAACAGTCTTTTACAACTTGATTTGCTATTACTTCAATAGAAACTAATGCGGCTTATATTGGATGCTGACCCTTGAATCGTTAGTGAATCAGTCTACTGTGATTATCCAAGACTGATATAGAATGTGTTACATTTTCCACTTACAATTAACAAAAATGTGACAAATATAGTGCCTTATTACTGTATTTCACTAATGAAGTTACTTAAAGGATTTGATGTTCATTTGAAAATATAAAGAAATAAAAATGTTTCTTGTTACAGATATGTAAAGTACCTAATTCAATAACATCATTTTCACGATGATATATTATGAAAAATGGAAAAGGAAACAGTTTATTCTTAATTCATATCAATTTGTTTCTGCATTTTCCTTCCTTAGGAAAATATATAATACAGTACAACACAGTCGTTAAATGTATGGATCATGCTTTTAGCTAAGTCTACATATAAATCTTGTCTCCACAGTTTACTAGCCATGTGACCTTGGAGAAATGTCATAGTCTTTCTATACTTTTGTTTATCAGTAAAATGTCATAATATTTCCTACTTTATGGATATAACTGAGTATTTAATGGTACTTGTGAGGAATCAATGAGATAAGTAAGAAGAATCAATGAGTAAGTACAGAGAACACAGTAAGCTCAACAAATACATACTAGCCAGTATTATCGTCATCAAAATAAGATTTCATTGAAATTTAAAAACATAAAATATATTTCCATTGTATGAATATAATTATTTTATGCATTGTGAAGCAATATTGATATTGAATTTTTTGTTATATTAAACCAAATCCTGTATGTGCAGTATTACAGAAAAGATAGCACAGTAGGTAAGATTGTGACATTTATATGATAAATCCATAGATTAAAATCAAGCATTAATACAATTCCATATTCTGTAACCTTAATCAGGTCAGTTAATATTTGTGAATTTCATCTTTTCATCAATAAAGCTGGTGTATTTATGTTTGTTTCATAGATAGTAACGCGACGTATGCTAAAATAATGATGTGAAAAACAAGTTCATATACAGACAAGAAAATACAATAAAAGGTGGGGAAAAGAAATATTTAAATTAACAGGGATAAGGGATTGGACTTCAATTAGAAGTAGAGGAAAGACATTCTCTTCTTGCTATAAAACATGAGGAAATATACATTCATTTATACAATTGTAAAAGCTACACTCACATAGTTTCTATTTTCTATGGGCAGAAAGAAGAAAAATCATCCACAGTCAGGAAATAATTGTTGAATTAGAATGTTTAAGTTTCTAGTTACATCCTCCTGAAATGTTTTGTGTGTGCCCCCAAACCATACAAATGTAGTTAACAACTTAATTTTTTTCCAGCAATTTATAGTTTCTCCAGTAAGTTCAGCTTATTGTTCCCCTTGGAAAGCAGGTAGCCATTATAATGATAATCAAGCTTCATTAATAAATATTGGAAGGAATTTTGATATGTTTAGGGATAATATTGGGTACTGGAGTAAATTGAAACATTAAAAAAGTTTGTTTTCTTTTTTAAAAAGGTAGTAAAATTTAAAAACATTCATTAAATAATTTTGTTTTCTTTTTTAAAAAGGCAGTAAAATTATCTTTTGAGAAAGAGATCCATGGTAGGTACCTTAAGGAATAAAGATTCATCAACATTATAAGCATATACAAAATATTTTCTATTTAAAAACATTTAAATCCTAAACATGAAAATGAAAATTATATGAGGTACTAAGGAGAGTATCTTTATATTTGACTGAAATTTGCCTTCTCGATACTTTCACACAATAATTGTAGCTTTTGTCTGTCTGTGAAGAAATGACATGAAATCTTGAGTGAAATATGTTTTCAGATTTTGAAATCCACTTGCGCTACAATTTACCAGTCATATGACCCCAGGGAAATGTCATAGTTTCTCTCTCTCTCTCTCTCTCTCTCTCTCTCTCTCTCTCTATATATATATATATATATATATATATATATATATATATATATATATTTTTTTTTTTTTTTTCTTTCTTTCTTTCCTTTTTTTCTTTTGAGACTGAGTCTCGCTCTGTCGCCCAGGCGGGAGTGCAGTGGCGCAATCTCGGCTCACTGCAAGCTCCGCCTCCCGGGTTCAAGCGATTCTCCTGCCTCAGCCTCCCGAGTAGCTGGGACTACAGGGGCCCAGCACCACACCCAGCTCATTTTTTGTATTTTTAGTAGACACGGGGTTTCATCGTGTTAGCCAGGAGGGTCTCAATCTCCTGGCCTCGTGATCTGCCCCTGCCCGCCTCGGCCTCCCGAAGTGCTGGGATTACAGGCGTGAGCCACTGTGCCATGCCTCTATACTTTCTTTAAGAGTAAGATGGCAAAATATTTCCTACTTCATGAATATGTGCATGTACTCTATTTAAATAGTAGCCAAGATGGCTGATATGATAAAAAGAAGACTTCAACAATGAAATATCTTTCCATTTTAAAAATGTTAGCTAGTGCAGCAAGTTCATTATCTTTTTTACGCTCCCTTACCTTTCTCCCCTGCATAGATGTACCAGTGACGGATCAGCAAAATGCCCGACTCCGGTGGAGTGTGAATATCAGAACACTCTTTCCAGAGAGCAGATGTTGGGCAATACACTAAGTCAATGCCACGTAGCAACAAACTCCACATCTTATTAGACTAAAGCACTCATAATAAACCTTTGTTTTGATATGGGGTCTTAAGAGGGCACACTGTATTTTCTAATTTCATATGCTTGTATTTTTATAAACTATCTTCTGGAATTATGAGCCTAAAGGTAATGTATACATATGCACGTAACAGCTAAGCAGGAAAGTACAGTTGTATATATAAATTGTTAGTTGTTCATCTAAATATGACTAGAAATAACATTAATAGTAATCAATTAAATAGAAATAAATACATGCACACCCTACATGTATGTGTTTATATACACCCACACATATATACATATAATATATATTTATACAAATATAGTACATTAAAAATATACATATATATTATGACCACATTGTATATTGTTATAAACATTTTATATCGTATTTATATATATTATAAGCACATCTTCTGTGTGTATGTATATGTGTGTGTTTGTGTATGCATAACCAGAGAATGGTTTTAAAATCTTACATTTTCATTTTTCGTAAATACACTTGGTTGCATTCAGAAATATTTAATAATACTTACATTACCCCATTTATGCCTAGTGTTCCACTATTGGAACATGTGGCGCATGTGGGAGTTATTTATATCTTACTGCTCAAGGTCATTGCCAAGGTCTGATTGCAAAAACTCGAAAGATTGCAACCATAGGTCTCAAATGGGTTAAGCTTTGTGAGGTGCTGATCTTCCTGAATTGCTGCATTATTTCTTCTGGCTTACATCATGTTTCCCCTTCTTCCTTAACCAAGAGTGAAAGTAAATCTGAAGCATGGCAAATATAATTGTAATTTTTCTGAGTAGTTCATTGAATCACTTTCAAGTGTATTATTTTCTTCCTATTCTGTCTTTGGTGTCCCCCCACCCTTTGTTTATAATACTATATAGGTGAAACACATTATTCCTTTGACATCAAAATATAATGTGAATAAAAACATATATGAGAGGACTATATAAGAAAAATTGATACTGTTAAAAGTGATATTTTAAATGCTGGATGCTACTACCAGGTTTTCTTTTTTACTAGAAATGCAAATAAATGATTAATAGTTTATCCTGAGGCTTCTCTCCAATTTGCCTTCTCATAGGAAAGAGTTTATCCGTGCTGTAATTATAAGAATTCTACTCCTGGCCAGGATGGAATAAACTTACCCTCCCACTGCAAAACAAAAACAAAAACAAAAACAAAAAAACTGGGAAACTGTACAGAAAAACAATGAATAAATGTTTTCAAAATTTGATAAAATGTATAAATCCACATTCTTAGAGACTTACCACATCATACCATCTCTGAATTGTTGAAAATCAGTGATGAATGAAATGATATTTTAACAACATCCAGAGAAAAGAAAAGAAAAAATGTACAGAGGAAAGAAAAATTAACTCCACATACTACTTCAGTGAAACATGCATCCTAGTAGACGAAAGAATATAATTCTTAAAAGCTCAAAGCTGGGAAAAAAGGGAAAAAAATTAAAACCAGAAACAACCATTTGTAAAAAGCCCCAAACTAGAATTTTACAGCCAATAAAAATACCATTGAAAAATTAAGGAAAAATACTAAAATGTTCAGCGAAACCCTGAAATAATCTTTTCCCAGCAGACTGTTGGTATGAGAACAATTAAATGAAATTTTTCAGGTAGGAGGGATTAATAGCAAATGAAAACATTAATCTCCATAAAGGACCGAAGAGTACTGAAACTTGCAAATATGTAGGCATATAAAAAATATTTTGTATTTAAAAAAAAATTTAAAATATAATTGATTGCTTAAAGCAAAAATAATCAAAATAAAGCATGAGGAGTTTCTGACATATATAAAAGTAATATGTATAATAAAAATGAAGAAAAAATGAGGAAGAAAATGGAAACAACCTGTCAGAAAGCACTTACAGCATTAAGTGTTGTTATATCATTTGAAAACAAAATGTAGAAAGGTATATATGTCTATAATAAATATTGAGGAATCAATTTTAAAAATAAAGATATAAAGCTAATATTCCAACAGAAGACATAAAATGGAATGTTATAAACTAGTCAGTTAAAATGAAGAAACGGAATAGAAAAACAAGCAAATAATAGAAAACATTTTTAAACCTTACCATATAAACAATTATGGTCAGCCCTCTATATCTACTGGTTTCACATTCATAGATTCAAGTTCCACATTTTCAGGTATCTTTGTAGCAATGCCTCACTCTTCAGTACCAATTTTCTATATTAAGCCATTCATGTATTCCTATAAAGAAGTACCTGAGAACTGAGTAATTTACAAGGAAAAGATGTTTAATTGGCTGTTAGTTCTGCAGGCTGTACAGGAAACATAGCTCTGACGTCAGCTTCTGGAGAGGCCCCAGGAAGCTTGCAGTCATGGCAGAAGGTGAAATGGGAGCAGCCACTTCCCATGGCAAAAGCAGGAGCTAGAGAGAGAGAGAGAGAGACAGAGTGGGCGGGGAGGTTTCATACACTTTTAAGTGGTCAGATTTTGTGAGAACTCACTATTAATAAAAATAGCACCAAGTTACCAGGGATATGTTCCCATGATACAAGCACCTCCCACAAGGCACTGGGGACTAACATTCAACATGGAATTTGGGCAGGGAAAAGTATCCAAACTATATCAGATGATATAGATGTAATTCTTTAAATTTGCTTGGAAATTACAGCAAATGGCTTTATAAGGTCTTTCAGTTTATCAGACTGTAGCATAGAAAAATTGTGACGGTGCGTTTCCTCAAGATACTAATTATATGTTGGATAGTGTTTTTATATGTTCTTATAGACAACCTAGGATATGAAATAAGCTTCCATTAAATACAATGTTAACCACTGGAATGCATTTAGTGAATCCAGTGCTTCTAAGAATGATGAATTGCAATGTAAAATTTGTAGTAATTATCTTAATCAATGTTTCTTTTGCTACCAATTTAATTATTTTTCTGGTTTTGACTACCTTAAATGACCCATTAGTGTGTCCCAATGATGTTATTTCATACATGCATTTTAAACACTTGTGCTAGAAATATAGTCAGAATAAATGATTTATTTGCATAAATTTCCATATGAATACCAATATAGAATGATGTCCTCAGACAATTTCAACACTCAATTACAGCAAATAGTTCACCTAAGACGAAGGACTATTCTAGAACAAAGAAGCTAAACTGAAAAAACACTCAAATAATGCAAGAACTAAGATCAGATCTTAGTTTAGGAGGAAATTAACAAAGCTTTAGATGCATTTTTCAGACTCAAGAAAATTTGAATTTATACTCAACTTTAGATTGTATTATGGTTTATTATTAATTTTCTTAAGCACAATCTTAGTTTTGTTTTATATAGAGAGATACTTTCTCTCAAGGTATGCTAAAGTAGATGGATACAATTAAAAAGACAGCAGTTTAAACCTTTTGAGTCCATGTAGTGAGTATAAGTGATACTTATATCCTTCTTTTTTGTAGGATTGGAAATATGTATTATAAAAAGAACTTTGGGGAATTTTTTTGTTTTTCACCAAGAGGTTTTGGAATCTGCATATCAGATTGATTTTCCTTGGTTTTCAGTGGTTTCTGGAAATTATCAAAAAGTAATTTCTCTGTCTCTGTGCTAAAATATTAAGGTTGGGAGAAAAACAGCTTAGCTCTTTGTTCTAGGAAACATCAGCTCTTGGGAGATAAGTTTGTGAGCCAACTAAAATAGCTTACTTTTCAGGACTAGCAGCTAGTGCACCAAGGCTCACTTCAAGATTTCCACCTTGGCTGGGTATGGTGGCTCATGCCTGTGATTCCAGAACTTTGGGAGACTGAGGTGGAAAGATCCCTTGAGCTTAGGAGTTTGAGACGAGCCCAGACAACATAGTGTGATCCAGTCTCTTCAAAAATAAAAAAAAGAAAAGAAAAATTGGCCAGTCCAGAGGCTAACAGAGTTTGGGGCCCACGTGAGTCCAGGGGTTCGAGGCTATAGTGGACCATGATCATGCCATTGCACTCAGGCCTTGGTGTCAGAATGAAACCTTGAGAGAAGAAAGAAAAGAAAAGAAAAGAAAAGAAAGAAAAAGAAAGAGAGAAAGAAAGAAAGAAACAGAGAGAGGAGGAGGGGAAGGAAAGAAAGAAAGAAAAAGAAAGAGAAAGAAAGAAAAGAAAGAAAGAGAAAAAAGAAAGAAAAAAGAAAGAGAAAGAGGGAGGGAGGGAAGGAAGGAAGGAAAAGAGAGGGAGGAAGGAAGGAAGGAAAAGGAAAGAGGAAGGAAGGAAGGAAAGAAGGAAGGAAGGAAGGAAAGAGGGAAGGAAAGAAGGAAAGAAGGAAAGGAAAGAGAGAGGAAGGAAGGAAGGAAGGGAGGGAAAGAGAGAAAGGAAGAAAAGGAAGGAAGGAAGGAAAGAAGGAAAAAAAATCCCATCTCAACCTCAACCAGATCTTGCTGCACAGTAGAGTATAAGAGTTTAAGACAATTGTGTAGGTATTGGGAAATTTAAACATCATATGAATATTAGATGATATTATACTATTGTTATTCATAGGTATTATATGTGATTCATGAAATATATGGGAGGCTTTTTTTGACCTTACAACATGCTGAAATATTGTAACTATTATTTATTTTTAGATGGCATAGAAAAACCAATGATATATAGATAAATAAAACACAAGTAAGTATACACAGAACAAATGTGAAAATTTAGAGTGTAACTGGAAGATATACATATGTTAATTGCATTCATTTTCAACCTTTGTATGAAAACTTTCATCATAAAAAGTTTAGGAAATGTTTACGCTCAAAATCTTTCTAAGAAAGCATAGCAAACTTACTACTTCCTTATTGTTAATTGTGTCTCTCAGATGGTTATTTTGAGATTCCTGCAGTTTATCAAAAATCTTGTGAATATTTTAGTTTGAGAATCTAAAGTATTTTTAGTATCCTACCAAAGAGCTTTTCCAGTTTTTTCAAAATCTCATTCTCAGAAATCTAAAAACAGACATTTACATTTTATATCAAATGTTCTGTATTATTTCTTGAATAGATTCTTTAGGAAAAAATGCACATACACACCTATGCTTACATACACACATACACAAACACATATACATATATTTGCATAATGACACATATATTTAATATTAAGCAAAACTCCCTTCTAATATTTTAAATGAGAGAAGAAAAGCAAAATAATAAACACAGCTATTTTAGCCTCTAATGAAAGAAATGGTATTCGAGAAGCTTGAAAATGATAGAGTTCTCTGCTGAAGCACTCCATCAAATTCATGAATCACTGCTTCTGTGCTTCAAGAGTGTTATTACAATTTGAAAAGGGGAGACAGAACAAGAAAAAAAAAAGTTTTAATTCTGATCTGAAAAAAAAAAAGGAATAAAAAATCATGGCATTGACATCTGAACTTTCAAACAGGTGAATGAAAGGCCTATTTTCAATTGACAGCCCCTGACTTATATTTAATTCAAAATTACTATTCTTGCCATTTCAAATTCCAGGGAAATTGGCAATCTGGTGTTGCAAATGCTGAAAGTGAACAAGATCGTCACAGAAAGGCAAATACCATATGTGTCAGACTTAAAATAGAGGCAATTTTATTTTGAGGTTTGGATGATAAAATATCCACTAATATTTTCTTTGTTTGGCATTTACAATGCTAGATAATTCTAAGAAAATAATAATAATATCTATGGTTTATATGTTAAACATTTTTTTAACATTTATTATGAATGGATTTTATAGAGACAGAACTGTACATAAACACACAGATATGTACATATGTATGTATGTATATAAATGCATATGTGTATATATGTATGAATATATATATGCAAACACATATTTGTGTAGGTATACATGTAAAAATTCTATGTGATATATGTACATTTTATATACATATGTACATATGTTCACACATGCACATGCACATATTATGTGTATGTGTTTTTTTTTAAAGAGGGAAAGGGTCTTGCTATGTTGTCCAGGATGAACTTGAACTCCTGGTCTCAAACAATCCTTCAGTCTGATCCTCCTGAGTAGCTTGAACTATAAGCATGAGCCACCATACCTGGAATCACGTGTATATTTTTAAAGCTTTGTTTTGTCAGGTTTCAACTTAAGAGAACAGAATCATTTTGAGTTTTTAAAACAGAATTTAAAAGGGCATTGCTTATGAAAGTAATCCAGTGCTGAGAAGTCATCAGGGTGCAATCCAGAGAATAGCGATAGCAGAAAGCCACTCTTAGGAGGCCCTCTAGGAGGCTAGCAGAACAAACGAAAGGGCAGAGTTATTTTCAAACACAAAACCCAATCTGGAACAAAACTGGCAAATCCTGCTTATTCTTAAACTTGCAACCAGAAGGAAAGAAACTACTGTCACTTTTGCTTCAGCAGGAATTCAAAATGTATGAGAGGACAATAGTTTCATGGAGGAAAATGAGAAAATATTGTGATAGTTTCATGTTCTATAAGAGTTTATTAGATGAAATTCATAGGAGGCCATTGTTTTGAACTGAACATTTACACTAGGCCCTGACAGACCAGACCACACCCGAGATACCACACAATCAAACTGAACTTTAAAACAGGCCAGTTTTAGAAAAACCAGGAGATTCAATACAACCAATCAGAAGGGGCCCAATTTACCTGAGCCAGCAAGATAAGGAAGTCCCTTCTGTTTCAACCCTGTGATAAAACCAAGTTTGAAAGCCCTATCCACTTGTTTCTTATTCAGCTCCTTTCTGCATCTAAGCTGACTCCCTCTGATCAGTTCGGTAGAGCATCTTTCCAAGTCTTTCGATGAGATGCTGCCCTCTTCATAAATCACTAACAACAACAAAAAAAATCATATCTTTATTTTTGAGTAGGTGGGATATTTGGAAATGAGGTAGACTTTCTAAATGGCTTTCAAATATGTTTAGCAGCCTTTTATTTGCTTGCTGTTAATTTTTTGCATGACTGGGAAATATCCACAATGGGCAGAAAAAGAAGTTTTCCTGTTTTGTAGAATTATCTTAAGATATTTGTCAAACTCTGGGTGGCAGGCAGCAGGAAATACCTGGGCACCGGCAGAATCCAGGCAGGGCGTTCTGCCTTTGTGCAAAACATGTTGTTCTTAATTCCCAAAGTGAGATGTCTCAGAAAGCAGTTGCATACTGCAATCAATGGGCCACAGTGGGTCCATATGTACTGTACTATAGGAGCCACAGCCAGATCAAACACTCAGTTGAGACCAGTTCAGGGAAAGGACGTGAGCATGGTAGTGTGGGTGGTGGCGAGTATGTCAAAGATAACCCAAACTGGATATTTGGTAAAGCTGTAAGTTCTGATAGTAGGGGAAAGAGGTAAGCTTCGTTCCGATTTTCACAGAGATGACTTCAAGAGAAAAAAAAGGAGGATAAAGCGGGGAGTGATCTGGGACTCAAGAAGAATGAGTAAAGAATTGCTAAGGGTTGGTTAGGGTAAACGCAGGGAGGTCAGCAGTGTCTGCTAGCTGGCAATGATCAAAGTTAGGACTCTATCCTCCCATAAAGAGTGGGAGACACTGTCCTTTCTGACAATTACACTTCAAAGGAATGGTTTTCAGGTCCTTGAGACATCACTCCTGAGCTGTAGGAAGTACATATAAATCTCAAATGGACACAGGAAGGGTTCACAATTGAAAGCCCCTTTTAGTAAATAGTCTATTTTCTTTAAAAAAAAAAAAAAAAAAAAAAAAAAGGCCTATATCAAGTGATAGCTAGAACAAATAGTGAGTTGTTTTCATAGCCCTAAGCTTTACTAGACAGAAACTCAAGAGGCGTCCCCCCAGGGACACAGCCTTAGGCTGCTAGAAGCCAAGTTAAAGTTTGGTCAAGTCTTAGAGCAGAGGTTTGCACAGAGTCTTTTTTGCTGTGTGATGTCAGCTCCTCCACATAAGATGGTATGGAGTAACTTAAATTAATACCAGGTGTGTCAGCCACTGACAAACTACTTCAGTCATGAAAGCTTTATTGATGGGTTGCTGTGATGGTGAATAAGGCATTTTGGAAAATACAAGAATTGTCAAATTAAATTTACAGAAGGCTCTTGGTTTGGACTGAGCTCCTGCACTAGACCCTGCAGACCAATGCAAAATGGAGTTACTCATAATGGAGTTCCACACCAACAAGCCAAAATGAGGCTGTTTATCTGACCTTCTAAGAAATCAAGAGAGAGAAATAGCCAAATCCCCAAACAGGACAGTTTAGCCAGCATGATAAGGAAGTCCCTTTTGCTTTAACCTTTACAAAAAAAAAAGAAAAAGTAATTGAAACAACCAATTCACTTTTTGTTCCGTTTCTGCTTTTGTCAAATGTTTTCTATCTATAAAGCCAATCTCTGCTCAGTTCATCAGAACACTCACTACTTTATAGAATGAGGTGCTGTCTGATTTTAGAGTTTCAAAGAAAAGCTGGTTAAGATCTTTAAACTAAATATTTGTAATTATGCATTTTATAGACATATCATGCTGTCAGGAGAAAGGCAGTAAGAAAAGGTAAATACATCACTAGAAAGATAAAGCTTCCTCCATGTTAGAAAAGTTCAATGTAAGCAATTATTCATCAAATAATGGTTTTATATTGGGGATTACTATTGGCAATAGATTGGATTCTAAGCAGTGGAATTAGCCAGATCAGGCTGTGTGAAACAAGAATCACATTTTGACCTCATTATGGCTGATGTTGTGTGGCTGTGTCCCCACCCCAACCTCATCTTGAATTGCAGCTCCCACAATTTCCCTCGTGTCATGGGACGGACTTGATGGGAAGTAGTTGAATCATGGGGGCAGGTTTTTTCCTGTGCTGTTCTTGGGAGCGTGAATAAGTCTCATGAGATCTTATGGTTTTATAAATGGGAGTTCCCCTGCACACGTCCTCTTGCCTGCTGCCATGTAAGACATGCTTTTCTCCTCCTTTGCCTTCCACCATGGTGTTGAGGCCTTCCCGGCCATGTGGAACTGTGAGTCCATTAAACCTCTTTTTCTTGATAAATTACCCAGTCTAGAGTATGTCTTCATTAGCAGCATGAGAACTGACTGATACAATGGCTACACAAAAAAATGAACCCATCGAAGGAGTACCACAATGGCGGTTGAAAACACTGATATGAAAAGCCACAGAATAGGTCTAGTTCTCCATTAGATTTGTGAAATCCTCCGCTACATGCTATGTTCAGCATTCACGTGGGATATAAATGTCTCCACAGACCATCCACATTGTGTGAATTACTTCACATATCTAGAACCCAAAACTCCTTGTTATCAATCTTCTAGCCTTCCTTTTTAAAAAGCCTTTGATGAACAAGATACAATATTATTAACCACTGCCAGTATCTCTATACTGCCAGTATAGAAATCCATACACCATGAGCTACCACTTTTCCCATACAAAATAAGACAACTAGATATATCAGTTAAAGTTTAAGGAGAGTTGAAAAAAACTGTAAAATAATGCCTCTATTACATTTATAGATCATTTGAAAAAATAGTTTCATAATCATATTTATATGTTATGAATTTATTTTAAGTGAATTGTAAATCACAAATTAAAATATTTGAAATAGATATTTTTAAAATATCTGAATTCTACTTCTTAATATGATATAGAGGAACAATCAGAACGATTTAAGCCCAATTGTTTGAGTTCCCGGCCTTTCTGCTAGCAATTGTGAGTTCATTGCTTCTAATTTCAAAGGCCTTCAATTTGTTCCTTTGGAATTATTCTTTCCTTTTCTGTTTGTTCTCTATCTGTTCTCTATGTTTCTTTTTTTTTTTTTTTCTGTTTCACACTTCACTTAGAACAAAGTATAGCTCTAGCTACCGCTTTCTCTTTAGTTTCTCATAAAGCGGCATTCCTCAATCAGGATCCCTTTATACCAGTGGCTCTCCACTAAGTGCTCTTTTGTTCCCAAAGTGAGCATTTAACTATATCCAGATACATGATTACTTTTCACCAATGTGGGTGTGCTACTGAGATCTAGTGGGTGGAGACTAGGGACTCTGCTAAATCCTATAGCACATAGGACAGCCCCCAATAATAAGGATGTTTCTGGCTCATAATGTGAGAAGTGTCTGTTCTACACTTTTAAACATCCAAGACCCCCATTACTCATTAAACATTTAAGAGTGCTTTCTTTGTTACAATAATTATATATTTAGAAGGAAGTTGAGTTTACGATAAAGATTTCTGTCTTAAGGACCACACATCTGTAATACTGCAAAGGCTTGAGTCGAGCCTGAGTAAAAGAATTAGGGAGGTTCATGTGAAAATGATAGGCATGAAATCAAGTATTGATATACAATTCGTCAGAACAGAGAGAAGAAACTACGTTCAGAAATATATAGGTTATCCACTGCTGCATAATACAGTTTGGAAAATTCAGCAGCTCAAAACAGTAGACAATTATTATCTCCCAATTTCTGTGGGTTCAGAATCCAAGCAGTTTACTTATTCATTTTTTCAAGGTCTCTCATGAGACTGCAGTCAGGGCTTCTGCCAGGGTTACATTCTCATGTGAGGATCAACTGGAAAATAATCTGCTTTCAAACTCATGTGGTTGTTGGCAGAATTCAATTCCTTGTGGGGTGTTGGATTAAAAGCTTCAGCTTGTGTGTGGCAGCCAGCTGGAGGTCATCCTCAGTCCCTTGGTGCCTGTTGGGAGGAGGCTGCCCTTCACTCCTTGACATGTGGACCTCCCTGACACGCCTGTTTGCTTCATCAGAGCATATAAGCTAAGGAGGCAATAAAGACAGCCTGCTAACAAGATGCTGTTTTCATCCTAACATAGTATAAGCACAGAAGTGTTATCTCATCGCATTTGCCGTGTTATTTTGGTTAGAAGCAAATTATAGAACATAAGGAGTCACCCATGCTAAAAGGGAGCGTGTTGCACAAGGGCATGAATACCAAGATGCAGAGATCACTGGAGTCATTTTAGAGCCTCCTTGCAGCACAAGATAAAAAGGAGTATTTGATCCAGAGAATCTCCTGAGCTATCACTGTCTGAACATTATAGAAAGGAGGTAGGAAATAAGGAATATAATTATCAGGTGAAATCAGCAGAACTGTGCACAATGAATTAATTGTAACGAAGAGGATATTTCTAGTAATTGCCAAGGATTACATATTATTTGTCACATTGAATAAGATTGTCTAACATAACACTTAAAGTCAATGATACCATAAACAAATCAAAGTTTGTATCAATAAGAAGCCTAAATATGTTAACATATGTTTCAAAACCAGCTGTTATAATAGAGTATGTGTTAGCACTGACACCTATTAAATGTATTTTTAATCAATTATATCAGGGTTTTTGAGATTCAGGAAAAGATACTCAATATAGAATTGTTTATGAAATACCATGTCCCTCTGCCTTAAAGAACTAACTTATGAATGAATTAAATACAACTGGAGCTACTGGAAAGACAAAAGTATATTGACTAAATATTTGTCTGTATAAGCAGGCAAGAAAATTTACACTCTGTTATTGCAGAAGCCATAATGTAACATTTTATAAAATCAGAAAAGTATATTTCACTTATATTTGAATAAGAATGCATTATGAAAGGCTTTAGGAGATTGTTACTTAGTATTATTTTTGCCAAGACTTTATTTCTACACTCTGTCTCACTAGGATCTTATCAAGGTTCTCCATCTATGATTTAAGTGATGTGTGTTTCTGACTAATAATGAATAATCTTGCATTCATACCAGGACTGCGATCTTTCTTTGTTTCCTTGTCTGCAGCCTTCATGTTTAATTATTCATTTCTAATCATATTTAATCATTCTTCAGCCTCTTATTTTGCCATTTAAAATCTGTATGATATTGAAAAAATAGAGAAAATGAATCTCAAATATATATTTTCCACCATGATTCCTGTTTTTAGGAACTTTAGTTTTTAAAACACTAAGCTTGTGGTAATTTGTTACTGCAGTCATACAAAATTAATACCCTTGTCTTCTCTGTCTCTGCTTCAAACTCTTTGCATTTTCATCTATTCTACATAGAATGCCATTTGCTCTGGTCCTTACAAAAGTGCATCTTTTTCATCATGTTGGTAACATCTCAAAAGTTTCTTTCCAGAAAACGTTGTCCTAGCCATTCTGGATACATAACATCTGTCTTCCAATAACCTGAAATCACGAGAATCCTGAATGAGACTTTTCCTTTTCTTTTCCTTATAATGGAACACCCAGAAAGTACCTTACCTGTTCTATATTTAATGCCTATCTTCTTCCACAAGAATATTAGCTCTACAGTAATAACTTTTAAATTTTTCTTATGGTAATTGACTTCAGTTACTAAAATTTTGTCCTCAGTCTAGGTTACTGAAGAATGAGTAGAAATAGTTTCACTGAGAAATGTCTATATCATGTTTGTTTGTTTGTTTGCTCTTCTTCTAAATATTGGCTTTGCTCAATAGTCAGTATTGTAGGTACCAACCTCCCTAAAGATGTTTTGTGATTGTATAGTTCCCAGCTTACTTAATTCTTTTGGTTATTGCCACTGATTCTCCAAGGAATCTGATACTGTATTTAAGAAAAAAAAATGAATAAGAAGTAATTATATGCATTACTTCCTGAAACATTAATGAATTTTAAAATATCTTTTATAGGAAAATAATATAATTATGCTTTTCCTTAATTATAGTCCTATACTACTTGTTTTTATAAGAAGCTCATATAATTAGTCATTGTTATTGGATCATGCAGTATGGGATGTTATTTAGTTAATAAAATTTCACCTAGCCCATCCCTCCATTTTTTATTATTTCAATCTAGTTTGTTAAATGATATCTTTTGTTTTTCATTTCTCCCTATTTTCCCCTTTTTCTATTTCAAGCAAATTGCCAGACTTTTCATAATCTCTCACTAGAGGGATATTGCCATATCAAAAGCAAATGATCTTGATTTAATAATAGTTGCTGCCTTTTAAACCCCAAGCATAATGAATGGTATATATTAGGTTTGGTTAGGGGTAAATAGACCGGGTCAGGCAGGGAAGTTAATGACTTTTAAGAACAGTATAATCTGAGATTTTTTGACTTGGAAGGGGAGACATCATCTTATCTTTCTACCAGACAGCACCCAGATGACTGGTCTTAGCATCTGGACCTGACATTTCCTAGTATCATCAAAGTTTCTTTTGCCCCATTAATTACCCCAAAGCAGACTATTCCTAGAATCTGATGGAAACTTTTAAACTGGGACAATATATTTCTCAGTATGAATTTATGGGAAGTGATCAAGGAATCATCACTATGCTTGTAAATGTGTGCAAAATCTTAGTTGTTTTTTTAATTTATTATTTATTTATTTTGAGACGGAGTCTTGCCCTGTAGCCAGGCTGGAGTGCAGTGGCACGATCTCTACTCACTGCAACCTCCGCCTCCTGGGTTAAAGCTATTCTCCTGCTTCAGCCTTCCGTGTAGCTGGGATTACACGCATGTGCCACCACGCCCGGCTAATTTTTGTATTTTTAGTAGAGACAGGGTTTCACCATGTTGGCCAAGATGGTCTTGATCTCCTCACCTCATGATCCACCCATCTTGGCCTCCCAAAGTGCTGGGATTATAGGCATGAGCCACTGGGCCCAGCTAAATCTCAGTATTGTTATCATCTTTAAGCAGAAAGCCTCCATCATGAGCAAGATTGAATTTCCCATCAGCTGAGTAAAATGTGGCATTGCAATTAAATGAATCTAGATTTAAATAAATTTTAAAATAAATTTTACTTCATTCACACCTTAGTTTGTATAAAAACCATTCTTGTTATTTCACCAAATATACCCTTTATTGATATAGCTAATCATGTATTTTTTCTCTTAGAAGGGGTTCTTCTTTTTCCTCTGACACTAAATTACCTATAAGCATCACAAGCTTCTAAGGCATGTCAACAATATAAAGCTCTAATTAACTAACTGGCCCACATAAAAACCATTTAAAGGGATAGAGATTAATAAATCCAAGGATGAATGAATCATTTATGAAAGCTGAGTCTGAATTAGCATCAAGTAGTGATCCAAAGCTCAAATTATATGCGTTTTGTGAAGTTACAGAGTAATGTCTGACATTTGAAGGTCATATAAAAGACAGTCTTCAAAAAATGGTGATAATTTTACATATATCTATCTATACGAGGTTAGAAAGACTGCATATTTCTTCTATAGAGGTCTAAAGGTTGAAGTATAGTGGAGATTGTTGTGTATTCAACAGCTTAAACTGCTTCTTATTATTTGTGACTATTTCCTGCTTCATTACCTTTCTTCAGAAAGAGGTAATAAATGCAAAATCTTCTGTCAAAACGCAACGCTTGTTCTTACATTACTCACACCTGCTTTCAGCATAAATGTCATGCAGTATGTAATGTGAATTTTTCAACAGAACTCAAGGCAGACTTTTTTTCTAATTGCAACAAAATGTGCCTACCTGCATCTCTTCTTTCTCAAAGCTACTCATCTTCTTTTTTGTGTGTGATTTTTAGCACGAGCCTTTTTGTAAAATTCAGTTCATATATGCAAAATATCATACAAGCTAATTATAAGAAAATAGTGGAAGCTTTGAAAAATGACATACCAAAACATTGCTACCCAGCAATGTAACTTTTATTTAGAAACTTCCTACATAGGCACTATGGCAGCAATTTACTCAATAGACCTTCTTGTCTGATCCAAGGCACTTGTACCTACACTGTGAATTCGATAATGGACTATAAACAATTCTTCCCAAACAACCATTGTGTAACCATTTGCACATCTTTATGAGAAATGTTTCTTTAAGGAGGAAATTGGAATTCAATATTTAAGACATTTGAAAGAAGAAAGTCAATAGAGTGATAAAGATGAGATGGATGGTAAGACAAAAGCAGTGACCCTGTGTCTTAGCAGGTTGAGCTTGTGCAGTGTTGCGTATCAGCTTATTGAAGAGGGCTTTTAAAAGATTATTATTCTATTCTACTGCAAGTGTTGAGAAACTATTTTTTAACTGCAAATTTTTAACTCTCAATTTTTTATCTTATATGCCTGTTTCTTCCATTTGTCAACAATGAAATAATACACGGTGAAGTTATTGCTCTTACTCAGCATTTCTGGGTCTGGGAAATGGTCCACTTGAAAAATGTCCAAGACCTCCTCAGGCCTTTTTCAGTGGGAGAGGTATAACCCTTCTCTTCTCCCCAATGCACAGATGCAGTATTACTAGGAGGGCACTCTGTACCATCTTTATATGGGTGTGAAATACCAAGAAAGCAGGTCTGAGCAGAGTATATTGACCATTAGAAAGTGGAAAAGAGCAGAAAGTCTCAAATGCCAGCCAAGACCCTTCAACTCTGCAGACACGGCTGTAGGACATTTATAATAAAATGCAAGTTTGATCAAATTGGAAATATGAAAATTATAAAAGAAAAATATCACAGATGTTCACAAAAGATTGATATATACCTGAGGTTCATAAACAAACATGGGATTGTATATATATTTTTCAGATAGGTAAATTATTTGGATATTAAATAGTACAAAATCTGAATTTTGAAGGAAACAAAAGTAGTTTATGTTTTTTAATAAATTAGAACTTGCAAAGGTTAGGTAGCTTTTTCTAGACCATGCAAACAGTAAGTGGTGTGGTTTAAGATGTGTGGAAAAAAGATATACAGAGATTTATAAAATTCAAGCTGAGATTTAAAACAATGAAATAGCTTATAAAAATTAGCTTATGGTCCTAAAAATAGCTTTCGCATAAATTATATTCTCAGACTTATAGTTTTATCTTATTTTATGGGGTTTATTATAAATAAAATTTTTATACAGTTATTGAATTTTGGATAAAAATTCCCTTCTTGTGCATATATTACTTAACCTATCAGTATTGAAAAGTTCTGATCATTTTTTCCCTTTTCAGATACATTCTTTTTAATTCTCATGCATCGCTGCATGGTTTTGTTCATGCAGCTCAGTGCACTTCAGTCTTCTAAAGTGCCTCCAGTATCAAATAAAATCTTACATTCTGCAGTGATCTCCTGTAGTCACAGATTTAATCTCATTCTACACATCTCCATGTGAAGATGAGAATCTTCGGTTTCATGGACGATATCGCTATCAAATTGCAAAACCAGAAAAGGGGGCAGCATAATTTTGTCTCTCTGTCTCACTCATGACATTTACCGACACTAACCACCACATCTCCATATTTAACAAACGCGTTCCCTTTTCTTTATCCTTACACTCAATCACCTTGAACTCTTGTCCAAGCCACCATCAACTCTTGCAGAGATGACTGCGAAACCATCATCTAATGCATTCTTCACACAGCTGGCATGGAGATTAAGTGAAAATCCAATAATATAACTCCTCAAGGGCAGTTTTTAAAATGACATTGAGTGAAACTTTTCTTCTTAGAAATATATGATTCATTCTTATTTTGACTTTTAGCAGTAATATTTACTTCATTTAAATTATAATTTGAAACTCTGAACTTTTAAAAATTTTTACATTTAGCTTTCACATGTTCTGTTTCATTTATGTCTAAGAACTATAAATCACATTTAATATTCTAATGCTTATTGTCCTTAACAGGTTAATTACTTAAACACCTTTAAATATTTTAAATCACACATATTTTTAATGTATATGGTCTCTTGTTAAAGTGCTTAAGTAATGGCTTAGCATACAAACCTACATAATTAATTCTTATAAAAATAATAAATTATAGTTATAAATATGATTATTTGTAGCTTGTTTAAGTGATACAAGTATGTTTATAAATTTAATGTGATTTTGGCTTAAAATCACAAATCATATATTTTAAAGTGAGATCCAAAGACTGATCTACTATTCAAATTTTGCACATTCTCATACATTACAAATGCAAGTAACTTCTGTTTAAGATCAGTAATCAGGTCCTATCAAATCAGATGTTTTGTGTGACGACAATAATTCTATTTATTTATTTATTTATTGTTATTATTATTTTGAGATGGAGTTTCACTCTTGTTGCCCACGCTGGAGTGCAATGGCACAATCTCAGCTCACTGCAACCTCCACCTCCCAGGTTCAAACAATTCTCCTGCCTCAGCCTCCCGAGTATTTGGGATTACAGGTGCCCACCATCATGCCTGGCTCATTTTTTGTATTATTTTAGTAGAGATAGGGTTTCTCTATGTTGATCAGTCTGATCTCAAACTCCCAACCTCAAGTGATCTGCTGGCCTTGGCCTCCCAAAGTGCTGGGATTACAGGTGTGAGCCACCACGCCTGGCCAATTGTATTTATTGTAGGTAGATACATGTACAATACATGTCTAATTAATGCAACACTTCCAATGATAATCAATGTAAAACGCAAACACAATTTGGAAAAAATGCCTACATGTAAGTAACAAACTATTATGTTAACATTTAAACATGCTTAAAACAACCTTTTCTCTTCTCTAAACATTTAATTTGGTTGTTATGAACAGGTTCTGTGCATTCATTAGCATTTATGTAGTTTGCATACCATCCCCAAACCTTCACATTTTCGATATGGCTTGGCAAATAACCTAAGACAAAAAAATACATCTGTTCAAAACATTGCACACAAAAATTCACAAGAATAGACCAGGTGATTTTCTAGAGGGAATGTCACTCACTAAGTGACTGATGATTGAAAGGTTGAAGAAAATTGAAAAGACAGGAAGGAAAATCATTGACGCAGCCATCATAGTTGTGAAGCACATGGTGACGGAATGTTGGCAAATTCAGACAAGTTGTCAGACTTCGAATTAAAGATAGATAGGAGTAATAACAAAACATCAGTCACTGCAATTAAACACCTCAACAGAAAAAGTAATACAAGCAGAAAAAGCATTTGACAAAAATGTATTACCAATTCCTCTCACAACCCTGGCCAAATTCAAATAATCACCTATTAATAGTAACAATACTTGTAATTACTAGATAAAGACAATGTCTGCCAAGATTCCCCTTTTTATTTTGAAGTTTGTAAGTATTTCATGGGGGGTTATTTTTTGATTCTGTAAATATCTACAATCTCATGAAACCACTAATATATCCATTAATGTACATTTATCTCTGTAGACTGCGGATCCCTATTTTATTCAATGAGTTATAATCTCTTACTATCAGTGTTTATTTTGATGCTTAAATTTTCCCACATTTGGTTAGTGGAAGTCACTATTGGCTGGCTTGCTTCTATTTTTACTTTTTGCTTGCTTTTTTTTTTTTTTTCATATTTGATGCATCTCATTATTCTTTCTGGCAAAACAAAGTGACTCAGGCTCCTCAATTGGTACCTACCTTTCCTTAATTGTGGAATTAACTATATCTAAATATCTAAATATACTGAAAATATTGATTACCAGTGGTAGGTCCAATTCTGATTTAAGAAGATAATTCATTCTATTCATTCTAGTTTTCTCCTTTTTCAGATTTGTGATTCACTTAACTGACATAAGAAGGCTTGCTACCATTATCCTCAGGGTATTAATGTATTTGACCAATCCTTCTGTTTGTAACCAACCTCTTTTTGTAGCTGACACCTGCAATACACATTTTACAAATATTCTGAGGACCCCATACATGTTCCAACACCCACATTCACCTCTGTACCCCACCACAGCGACACCCTCCTCTCACTATTCGGCCTTGAACACCCCATCCACTGGATCAACCTCACAAACAGAAGTCCTCCTCACTTAGCTAAGAATCTAAACACCCAGTAGGGGCTGCTGGAGTTCATCCTTTCCCTCAAGCCAGTACCTACATGTCTCAGCCACATATAGGAGTTTTTGGACCAAATCGCTTCAGAAAGAAAAAAAATGGAAAGATAAAGAGGAATGGATAAAACTGAAAACCTTTTCTATATTTTAAATGACAGAGTTTTTGGATGATTGAGAAGTGCCAATAGCCAACTGTAAGAAGGAAGCAATTATAATGGTTTAAACAAAGGTTAAGCTAATGTAGGAAAAAATAACATATTCCTTCTTTATTTCCATTTAATTGATCATACATATGTGGACATTTTTTTCTGCTTAATTATGTATTTGACTTATGACTAGTCCATTGATTAGTACTGGTCAGAGAAGGAAAAAGGAGTGAGGCAAAAATAATCACACATATTTAAGTATATAATGGAAAATAACAAATAAGATATTCTGTAGAAGTACTTATAGGAACAAGACACATATGAGCATGGGGAGGTAAGAGGGGAGAAGGAGAGATAGAGACACAGACAGAGACAGAGGCAGAGAGACAGATGGACTTACTCATTGCAGCCTTTTTGATCTCAACGCAGTTTAGAATTCTTTAGTATCAACACCTTCTAGAATAGAAAAGTTAAAAAAGAAAAACTATTTAAAGCATTTTTTACCTATATCATCAATTTCATGAATGTACTTTTTATTTATATTATGATCCATGTCAATAATGAAATCATGTTACATTTTCATGTTTAAGATAAATTCAGTTGGCACAAGAGTAGCTTCATCATTCAAATGTTCTGAAATCAGTAGCATTTTTTTGTATATTTGTCAGTCTAGATAAGAGATGCATTTGTTCTAGGGTGGGTTATTTTGTTTGTTTTCAAATCTCATTTCAATATTATAAACATAATATAAACATGACTTATTGAATATAACTACATCATTTAATATTGAAGGAATTTAAAATTATTTTTATATGCTTCAGAAAGGTGGAAGATTTTCCTGTTGAAAAATATTATGGTTGATTCAATTTTCATTTCCAAAGTGGAGAAAGGTACATTTACTATCTAAAAGTTATCATTTTCTCTAACTGAAATTTTAATCTAAGTTTTCAACAAAAAAGAATAGAGATTTGTTGGGCTGATTTTTCAAAATGTCACAGCACTCATGAAATACTTTAATATATATTTTTTCTTATTAAAACCATCATTGTTTTAAAATAGCATACTTCAACTAATTGTAACTTCATAAGATATGACTAAATAAAAGGAATATAAGAAAAATATAATTGAGTAATGGCAGATCTGCTTTTAAGAGGAACCATAATTTATTCAAGTAACACTTGAATAGAAGTTAGATAAAATGTACGGCAAGCTTAGGCAAGACACTACATAACAATAGTTTAGAATAAATAAATCTGTACTTTTTTTTTCTGTAAGAAATCAAATAGTTAAAACAATGTGTTTTCAAAATTCCCTTAGCTCAAGAATTATTTGGTCACCTTTTATACCTTCAATTTATTTATTTAATTATTTTTAAAATCTCTTTTCTTTAATTCAGTGCTGTTCTACCCATGACATAACATACTATTCTGTTACTCCTTTCCTTTAGAATCTGACTCTATTTTCTAAATATTGTTTATTAGGGCTACTTTTGGCCATTGTTGCTTTTCTTTCTTAGCGATAGTGAAAACAGGGCACATCATCCTGTTATTTAATGTATTTGTTATTGCCCCACTCTACATAATGAGTCAACTTCCAAATTCACTCACTTTAAAGGGCAGTCACTTTTTTTCTTCATGCATCTACATGTCAGCTGGTGATTGGTTGATACAGGTCAGACAGGCTGTGATTGTCTCAGAACCATAAGTCAAATCTAGGTCTGCTTCACAAGTCTCTCATCCTCTTTCGACAGGCGGGCTGGTAGGAAAGGTGCTTTTCATAGCATCACACAAGTACATTTGATACCTTTGTTACACGACAAATGCTAGCATCTCATTAGCCAGAACAAGGCATGCAGGGCCCAAATTTGAGTGGTAGGAAGGTACACTCCACCTTTACTGGGAGAAACTATGAGCTCTGATGCTTCAGGGCATGGGTATAGGGATGCAAGGGTGAATAATGGTGGCTTTTCATTCCAGTCGCCATACTTTTCACGCCTTTTGATATTAGGTATATTGTTTGTAAATGTTAACCTACTCAATGTCAAAATTGAAGCAATTTCTCTTTAATTTATTTTTTTCATCCATATCTTCCCCGAAGTCATTTGTAGCCAGAACCCCTTCTCATCCTAGAATCAATTAAATCCTGCATTACAAGACATCAATAGTTTTTACTCAATTTGTAAGTGGTGTCTGTAAATAACATATTATTTTTGTGAGTGTTGCTCACGTTCAAGAGCTCACAGTTGAACTGACCACTTGTTTCGTGGATAAAATCATGCAAGCGCAAACAGTCTTTCTGGTATTATTTCTGCTGACATGCCTCATATAGTGCTTAATTATGGGAGGATAATTAGACTCCTAGATATGAGGCCAAGCAAGGGATGCCTTTGTGGTCTAATAATGGGCAGACAAAAAAAGTTATTGTGTTTGTTGACAACAGCTAAATATTCATAGGTAATTTCAGATGTATTTTGAAGAATACACATCCTAACCATTAAAAGAGTTGGTTTTGTTTGTTGTTTGTTGTTTTTTAATCTGGAACACAAGCTATTATTTACCTTTGGAAAATAACTATTAGATAAATGCTTAGTACCTGGTTGAATAAATGGTCTGTACAACAAACCCCTATTACACGAATTTACCTATAAAACCTTCACATGTACCACTGAACCTAAAATAAAGTTAAAAAAATAAAATAATTTATAGGCAAAAAAACTATGGATATATATATAGATATATATATATCTATATATATATATAAAATGTACCCACAGAAATTAAAAATTTTAAAAAAGAATATAGAGAAAATGGATCCAGTTTTTCACTCAGAAATCAATAAAATCATAAGATACTTTTCTGAAAAATTTGCTTGCTAAATCTTTTTCTTACATTGAAACATAAAACACTCACAATATTAATATTAAATATTAGGAGATTTTTATAATGTTAAGCAGGATAACTAATCTGTCCTATAGACTCTGAAAGAAATGGATAAATTAATTTAACACTGTGATTAATATATATTCTAATGAATACCATTTAATACTATGCAAACATTGCTTCTCAACATCAGAGTGCATTAGAGCAGTGTGTGTTAATTTGTCAGCTGTTCTTATAATAATTTCTGTTGAATATGTTATGCATGTAATAGACTCATAAAGATCAATATTTTTCAAAA
Source organism: Papio anubis (assembly GCF_008728515.1). Lineage (NCBI taxonomy): Eukaryota > Metazoa > Chordata > Mammalia > Primates > Cercopithecidae > Papio > Papio anubis. The sequence goes on along the minus strand of NC_044980.1, from coordinate 20,430,052 downwards.
AATGGTTAAATCTAAAAATGTGAAGAAGTAGTGTAAAATTTCAGTGAGGCACAGTTTAAGAACAATATTTCAAATTTGACTCTGCAGTGATAATAATGCTGAGACTATTGAAAATATGGTGAAAAAGTAGAATCACATTGAATACTATATGAAGTAAATGTCAGATATATTAAATACTTAAGTATTAAACGATAAAATAAGATAACTCAGGAAAATACATGAATTAATAACATATTTTTAACCAACTGGAAACTCTGAAATTACTTGCTAATAATCATTAAAAAATAAACTATTTTATTGCAGTTTTAGATGTGCAGAAAAATGCAAAGACAGTACGGAGAGTTCTGATACACTTTGCTTCCAGCTTCTCTATTATTAGTATCTTACAAAAGTCTGCTTCATTCATTACAACTAATGAATCAATATGGATACTCTGTTATTACTAAAGTGCATACTTTTTAGATTTATTAGTGTTTACCTCATTTCGATTTTATTTTCCAGGATTTCATCTAAGATTCTAGACACTTAGTTGTTCTATCTCCTTAGTCTTCTCTTGACTATAAGTCTCTCACACTTTTCTTGTTTTTGATAACCTTGGCAATTTTGTGGAATATTAGTCATATATTTTGTAGGATGTCACTCTATTTGGATTTGTTTATTTTTCTAATTATTAGACTGGGGTCATGTGTTTTGGGGAAGAAAAACATAGGGTAGAAGTGCCATCATCACAGTTTATCAAAGACACGTGCCATCAACGTGACTATTACTGCAGATACTTACTTTAATCAGCTGGCTAAGGTAGTGTTTGTCAGGATTAAATTATCTTCCCCAAGGGTTTTTTCACACTGTACTCTTTGAAATGCACTTGCTCTGCACAGCTCACACTAAAGATGCAGGAAATTATGTGAGCATAGAGTAGACATAAATTATTGTAGACATAAATTATTTTAATTTCTTCTGCATGGGATATTTGTCCATACTCTCCCATTCACGTATCTATTCAATCGTGTATTTGTATCATTGCAGATTCATGAATATTTATTTTATATTTTAAGGTATAATCCAATACTATGTCAATATTACTCATTTTAAAAATTTTGTTGCTGAAGTTGTTTTAGCTTTGGCCATTGGAGGTATTAGGATGGTCACCTGTGTCCTTGTGACAGACTCCCATCACATGAGTGTATGTGTTTTGCTTGGTTTGTGTGTGTGTGTGTGTGTGCACTTTTTTCTTTTTGTCACAAAACACTTCAGGCTTATCTTGTATTGGTTGGCTTAGAGCAATTAACTTAATAGATGAGTTCATTTTAAAACACCACTTTAGACTGAACTGAACTGATCCATAAAACCTTTTTACAAGAAACAAAAGTATGATCCATAAAACCTTTCCAGAAAACTTTTTAAAAGTGATGAACTCATTTCAATTATAGTAATATATACAGCTACCTTTCTATTATAGATAGAAATGTGTGCATGTACTATAAAATAATCTATATATATCCACATACTGTAACATCTTCTTTTTCTTTTTTATAAAATAGTTTCTAATTAGAAATTCAGTGAATATTCATCCCTTAAAGTGTTAGTAGCCTTTCTAGACTCTGGGATTCATCTTGTTCCAATAGTTATTCAAAATCAGTGCATTTCTTTTTTCTAATAAAAATGGCTTATCTCAGGTAAATAGTATGTCATATCTAGAACATCAAATATATTGCAACAGAGAATCTCAGAAAATTAAAATAGGGTTGGTTAAATATATGAAGTTCATTTTATTGGCCCTGTGCGTGAAAGACAACTGGAAAAGTTGGTCTTGATAATCAGGGTAACGAAAAATGAATGTGATGTTTTCATTAGACATTGATCATATGAACATTAAGAAACCTCCATCATTCATCTGGTGTATTAACATTTTCCCAAATGTACAAGAAAATATTATTGAAACTCACTAGTGCTGTGCACATGCATGTTCACATAGTAGTGAATTTTCCAGTATTTCAAAATTGGAGATCACCCCTGGACAAGGAAAAATTTAGAACACTATTGTTTTAGGGGAAGTGTTTACAGTTTGTAATGCCTTCAATCTTCAGGCAGGTAGTATGATGCTACAGCTGAATTGGAGCTGATCACAAATTATAGTGCACATAACCTGTCTCAGGACATTACAATTCAATGTAAATAATACAAAATCTTTCACCAAACAAAATAAGCCCCCAGGATGAACCTGCTTTGCAGTTCTCACATTTGTAAACTTCTGCCTCAGAGCAAAATACACTAATAGTTGAATAGGATCAAGAACCAAAATCATTTAATGGCTCTCTGCATATACTCTTTTGAAATTTTCAGAGAAGTCAAAGCTTATTAGCAATGTTTTCACAGTGATATTATCCAGTGTGTCACACTGACATAATTAGAAATCATGTATTAGGCCTATTTGCCAGAAATAATCAGGAGTTATTTAGTATGTTCCTATAAGAAAAGTATTCTACTTCTGACTGAGATGAAATGACAGAAATAAGATATACATTCTTCTAACCTTAAAGAATAAAATATAGGGAATCAAACAATTTTGATAACGTTAAAGACAGAAACCAAATAAGTTAATCCTTACGAGTGCCCTAACTTTTTGCTATGAGGAATTTTCCAGGATGCAGAAAAAAATGAGAAAAACAGGTGAAGCCTGGTGCACTCTAAATTTAGGAGATTTGGGCCCCCAAAGAGCCTGTAGTTCACAGGAGAAAATACTGACATAACACAGAGAACTCTGAGGATCTGCAGAGGGTGCACCTCAATTACTGAGATGAGTAATGATTGGTATGTGTAGGAGAAAAGAACCATCCAACATATTTGAGGTTACAGTGCCTGTAATCATTAGATTCTCTAAAGAATGTATGATTTACAAAGTGTTGGGTGAAGAACACACAAGGGTCATGCCTCGCGAATGTGGGATCCTTAGACTGAGAATTGATTCAGTTCAGCTTAACAAACCTTAAAAGTAAGACTTAAAAGAAACAGCCTGTTTTCAAATCGTGTAACTATGTCCCAAAGTAAACTCAAAATATTTATAGAAATAAATAAAAAATATCTCCAGAAAAGACAAGACAATATTTGGCAACCAATTAATAATTACCAGGCATCACGTTCCCAAAAAAAAAAATAAAAAATAGAACTTCCATATGATCCAGCAATCCCACTGCTGAATTTATATCTAAAAGAAAGGAAATCTCTATATGAAAAGATACCTGCACATCCAGTGTTTATCACAGTACTATCCATAATAACCAAGATATGCAATCAGCCTCAGATACCCATCAACGGATGAATTGAAAATGTGGTGTATATACACCAAGAATGGAAAGAAAATGTAGTATATATACACAATGGAATGTTATTCCATCATTTAAAAAAAAAAAGAAATACTGTCATTTTAAGCAACATCGATGATCCTGGAGGACGTTATGTTAAGTGAAATAAACCAGACACAGAAAGACAAAAATCGCATTTTTTTCATTCATCTATGGGAGCTAAAAAACAGATCTCATGGAAGTAGAGGGTAGAATAGTCGTTACCAGAGGCTGCAAAGTTTATGGGAGGGGGCAATGAAGAGAAGATGGTTAAAGGGTACAAAAATACAGTTAGAAGGAATAAGTTTCAGTGTTCGTAGCACAGTAGGGTAAATATAGTTATCAATAATTTATTATATATTTCAAAGTAGCTACACGTGAAGATTTGGAATGTTCTAAACATGCAAAAATAATAAATGTTTGAGCCAATTGATATCCCAATTACTCTGATTTGATCATTACTGGTTGTGTGCATGTATCAAAATATCACATGTAACCCATAAATAGATATAATTATTATGTATCAATGAACAAAATGCCCAGGCATGAAAAAAGCTCTAAAATTTGATTCGTAACAAAGATAAAAAACAATAAAATACAAATGATGTTGAACTAACACATACTTTGGAATTAGCAGGAAATATAAACTGAGTCTATCGCATATGTTTAAAAAAGTTAAGTAAATATGAAAACTATCTTTAAATGCAAATAGAATTGAGATGAGAAATAAAATTTGTAAGATAAAAATTACATTAAAAATTATTTAAAATTAAACATAGGAAAAGGGAGGAATCTGGCTCCAAGCCAAAATCTTGTCTGTGATCTTTGAGGTCCTGCCAAAGGTCATTATAAAAGCTTTCCATGAAGGTCTTGATGAAGAAAACTGCCCTCCACAGCTTGGTGTGCACACAGTCAGTGCAGCGCAGAGTCTGAAGGGAGTTACCGTCAAAGTTTAAGCCCACAACCTCCACCCAACCCATGTCTAGGCTAAAGTTGGCCACAATCTTTCCCTTTTACATAGATCTACTTTTCTAGCTCAAATGCCTCCATGGAGGCCTCCTTCTTAGGAGATCCTCAGTCAAGTCCAATCTCAGGTATTTCCTTGTGGGGAGATATGTAACTACTAATAACATGAATTATTATTGAACAAAGAAAATTTAATTTTTTTGATTCTGTCTTGGTAAAGCTATACTTATCTAGAATTTTAATTTATTTTCTAACATACTAATTCCAACATTATGTTCATTAATTTTATTTATAAGATATATATTTATTTATAAGTTATACAACGTTGCATGTTCCTTCTTTCATGCCGAATATCTTTATCTGTGCCTTCCCAATTAAATTAAAAAGTAAATTTTTTGTGTGGTCACTGCAGTTTTTCAGCTGCCATCCTCTTAATTTAACCTCTCTTTGTTCCCTGACTTTGCTATTTTCTGGATCTTTGGTTTCTTATACTTCAAGCAACTTTCCATATTGATTTCAGATTGTCTTAAAGTGCATCTTTCATCAGTTAACTTTTCAGCTCAAACACTTTTACCATTCATTTTTTTAAAGAAACATTTTGCTCTATCAAAGTCTAACTTCTGTGATATAGCCTCAAAAGTTTCATTTATTTAACAGTAATTAATATGTGCTTATTATATGTCAAGTATGAGGTTTTGCTGGTCAGCAAAAACGTAACAATTTCTTCTTTCATGTCCTTTCATAATAGTGAGAAAGAAAAATGTGAATTAATCAACTATAAACACATGAAATTTCAGAGGTGACATGGTACAAAGGAGAAGAACCAATTCTATGACTGAAATAGAAGTATTTAGCTAGCAACATCAGCAGTTCTTCCTTAAATAAGTCATGCTTCTATTAACAGCTGAAGAATAAATAATATTTGACTAGTAATTAACAATGACTGATAACATTAAACAGCATGGGCCAGGCGTGGTGGCTCACGCCTGTAATCCCAGTACTTTGGGTGGCCCAGGTGAGCAGATTAACTGAAGTCAGGAGGTCGAGACCAGCCTGACCAACATGGTTGAAACCCCGTCCCTACTAAAAAATATAAAAAATTAGCTGAGCGTGGTGGCACACGCCTGTAATCCCAGCTACTTGGGAGGCTGAGGCAGGAGAATTGCTTGAGTCCATGAGACAGAGGTTGCAGTAAGCCGCCGAGATTGTGCTGCTGCACTCCAGCGTGGCCAACAGAGCAAGACTGTCTAAAAAAAAAAAAAAAAAAAGCATGTACAAAGATCCTGTAGTGAAGTGGGTGGAGAATAGTGTTGAAAAGAGAAAGAATGCTGTCATGGCTGGAGTGGAACAAGCAATGTGGCGATGAGTTTGAGGGATAAGCAGGAGTCAGACTCCAGAGGGCTTTCATGGCCATATTTAGAAGACTGCTCTTCAATGATTCACAGTCGTAAGTCAATGATTACATGTGTTTTGTAAAAAGTACTTTATTAGCAGAGAAGTAAGGTTCAGAAGAAGCCAGAGATCTACAGTCAAATACCTGGGGAATAATTCAAGGCAAGAAATGATTGTAACTTAGACTAAAGTTGTCATGGTACAAAGATTATTGGAACCAGACAAATTATATTTTAGAGATGTAAATAATAGTACCTGCTAGGGCCTGGGTTTAGGTGCAGTTGAGGTGGTGTCTTTTTAGTTGTATCTCTCTAATATATTTCAAGTTTATTCAGTATTCTCTATGCTATCTATATGATCTGAATAGATTTAACATACTCTATAAAATACACTTCAGTAAAATGTTTTATTATATTTCAGTCATATCACTGGTTAACTGACTCTAAAACTAATCATCTATAAAATGTACTGTCCCTTCTACCAATACTTCCCAGTTTAATATCATTCTATACTTTAAAATTGACGTAGGTTCCTGAATATTTTATGCAAGGTTTTTGTTTTTTTTCATAATTCACCATTTCCACAATCTAACTTCTCCAAATAGATACTAATTGCCATGTTTGGTTCATGCATGTTTTTCTTTGCCCTTGGATATTTCTGGAAAGTCTTTTTGCTTGTCAAACAAGCACATTCTGATTTTAACATTCACTTAACAGTTTTGTTGTCGTCATTGTTGTTTTGGCTTTCAATACTTTTGCATTTTGAAAGAACACTGTACTGGAATGGGTTAACATCATCATCTTTAGCATCCTGGTAGCATTATTCAGTAGTTAATAAATAGACTTTAAACTTCTGCCTGACTGGTTTTTGAAAAAGGAACCTGAGGGAACCCAAACTCAGGCACTATTGTAGCTTCCATCTCTAGTTCTTTTAATCCTGGCCAAGATGGCGGCCGTGGAGACTTTCTTCCGGTCCTAGGCGAGAGTGAGAGCAGCCATGCAACCAATGAAGAATGTGGTTAAGTTGATGTGGCATTTAATTCAAGTAAGTGAATGTCTTTGCCAAAGAACACTAAGCACTCTTTCCTTTGCACTAATTCTATATCTTGTAAATTCTTATATTATACCTGGAATGTTTAAACACTGTTTTTATTTTGTTACAAGTCTACTCTCAAGCAAACAAATAAAAATACCCTTTTGTACATTATTGGTGTATTTCTAGAAGATATATTTGTTACATGTTAGATGCTCATTAAATGTTTATTTCTTGTAAAACCTGAAGTACATGCTGTATTTACAAAAAATATATAAAGATTTCACTCTTTTATAAGGTGATCTTTTAAAATGCAAAGTCTGAATCAAGGTTACAGTATTCAATTTAAATTTTTTTCATGAATATCATTTTTCCTTTGAAGGTTTTATATATAAACAAGAATGCATATATTCATTTAATTTACCCTTTAGAGTCTAATTATAATCCAGTGAGATTAAGTTCTCCGTTGTGATATATTAGACACTGTGGAAAATTTTCTAGAAATTTCAAGCATAAAATAATTAAAATTGCAAAAGCATAGTTGAAGCCATTGAATTTCGTTAGTATATTGACTTCACACATATAGAAAATCAAAGTTTAATTGCTATTCATGATGGATAACTCTGCTTCTATTAGCTCTGAGGAAGGTAAAATAGGCTTTTAGCAATAGAAATCCATCCAAACACATGTAATAGCATTTTCCTGGCTTGCTCATTAGATTAACACTCATCGGAAATACAGTACTGATTCTATATATATTTTATATGCTCCAAATGGATGTTGTAAATTTTATATTAATGATATCAACTAAATAATTTTGAATGCCATGGATGGAATCAAAGTCATTCTTCCATGTCCTTCTTATAGATTAAATAATACTTCAGAAAAACATAGAATTCTGCATGCTTTCAAATCTATCCTATTCAAAGAGAGTGTCTTTGATTGTTGGTATGGTGACAGTTATGTGGTGTAGTGGTGCAAAAGATGGAATTTGACTTAACTCTGATTCCTACTCTCCTAAGTGTTGATATAAGGGAAAACATGCCAAAGAAATCTTTCCAACAATTTTTCAGCCCCTAGACACCCACTCTGGGTCTTTCCACAGACATAGAAAAATCAACGTTCTAAAACAGGCATTTCTGTTTATATTTTCCCATAACCTCTAGAATTGATTTAGAAGTCTCTGTACCATGTAGACCTATAGACTCCAAGTCAAATCATTTTTATGGGGCAGGGAATAAGATGCAAAAAGTCATGGTTTTGCTGGTGTTTGTTGTTGACTTTCATTTTACTTTTGTCCTATCATATAAGTGGAATGCATAGCTTACTTTTTCAGTGACAACCACTTACACAGTGTTTATTTTATCTTGAAATTATAAATTGTATAGAGCAAAACAAACATTGAATCATTGGTTAGATTCATGCCTCCCTTTCCCGTTTGTGAATTGCTTCTGCAGCACTACTGAATGATTTGAACATTAAGCCACATTTCGTATTCTATCCCAGGAACCCATTACCATGTTTCAAACTCTCTCAAAATATGGATAACTGAAATAATAATTATTCTAAAATTGTGAAATAGCCACTGTAAGTTCTAATTATGGCTACAATTGAGAATGGACATTTATGTTTATTAATAATTATTTATTTCAAGGGCTTTTTTTTGTTTGATACAACTTTTCAAATTTAGCTTATGTTCATTAACTACAAGTGTAAAGCTGCTTAGTTATATTAAATAAATTGACTTCCTAAAAATTAAACCGTAAATATATTTTTAAAACACTTATATTTTTATGTGTTCTAATTTTTGCTTCTTGACTCCCTTTTCTATATGGAAAGTGCTTATGGAATTATAATAGAAGAATAGTATCTAGTGAATAATCTTTGTTATGTTTTATCTCTTTTGTTAAAATGTATATGCTACCTTCCTTCCTTCCTTCCTTCCTTCCTTCCTTCCTTCCTTCCTTCCTTCCTTCCTTCCTTCCATCCATCCATCTTTCACTCAGGCTGGAATGAAGTTGATCATAGTTTATTCAGCCTCAACCTCTGGGTCTCAAGGAATCATCTTACCACAGCCTTCAACTAACTGGGACTACAGATGCGCACCACCATACCATGTGACAATATTGGTAAAGTTTTCCATAGTAAGAGAAAGACACTTTAAAATATGTCCAGTTCATAATTAAACTGGCTATTTAAAATAAATCTTTGTTACTTTTTTTGCAGAGCTTAGAAACAAAACTCTTTATCTTTCAATATATTATACCCTAAAATATGTTTCAGTTTATGATAGAGATTTGATTCTCATTAGTAAAAAAAAAAAAAAAAAATCCTTAAAGAAAGATTGAACATAAAGAAAACATTTTTACAGGCAAACAAAAAGCATGTTGATATGTGTACCTAAAATTAGAGATAATTGTATTTAAAAATATTAACATTAGGCTACATAGAAAGCTTACTCATCATTCTCTTGACATCATAATAATGGTTTATTGTGGTTAAATATTGTGATCAGTTCTACTTAGATATGGTCATGAGCACTTTTTACAATGCAAATAACTGGTATTTTGAAGTTCCTGGGTTGTGATAGAGCTGTGTAGTCTATTCTTTACTAATTTGACACAATGAAGTAATCAGCCCAGAACAATAAACTATGTAATTAATCTCATAAAGCCAACAGTTTTATGTAAATGCTAGTGATTTATTTCTTTGCATATTTGAAAGTTTAATTTCCATTTCTGCTCTGAAAATAATTTTGAAATAAGTTAATATATTAAAATATATATCTAGCTTAATAAATTATTATAAATATAGTAGATATGCTAATGTTATTATGTATCTTCAATCCATATTTGAAAGAGATGTACTTTAGTTATTATCTTTAATACATGTTTCACTTTGTATTTGAGAGAACAATTATATGTCATTTAAAAGTTCATGGCTAAGTGTTACCACCAATCACGGAATGAATATGGATGGACATTTAGAGCAAATATGTTCAGATAAAAAAATGAAACAAAATACTGATATTAGTTTCATGGCATATTTTCTTCTTCTTTTTCTTTTCTTTCCTTTTTTTTTTTTGCTTCAGTAAATTCTTACCTGTCAAGAAAATAACACAGATATGTAGAGGTAATTGGTTTTGTCCAGTGCCTCCTAGCAGGGAAACATGGGAGGAAATATGATGTCTTTGCATCTTTATTTCTTTATTTGTTTTTTATTTCATTAGGTTTTGGGGGAACAGGTGGTGTTTGCTTACATGAATAAGTATGTACTGAACACCAGACTAGAAAAATTATTGAAGAAATGGGGCAGATAATATAAATACAGATAAATGGCAAAGTACTTTTAATTCCATTATGAATTCTGGTTAAATGTCTCCATTTCTCCCATTAATGACAACTAGACAAGCTGGTTATTTTTAAAAAATCAATTTGATGCAATCAGAGAAGTAACATAAAGAGTAATTTTTAGGTTCAGGTCTATAAGATATCCAGATAGAGAAGTGACCAATATCAGGTTCTCCTTTCTCCATAGCAGCCATTGCTTTTATTAGAAAAGGGACTAAAAGGCTCAGAAAGCATTTTGAGATCTTCCTGCGTATAGAGAGAAAGAGGCTGGAGACCAGGTCCTGTCAAGGTTTGGGGCTCTAATGACACCACGGTGCAGGTAACACCTTGGACAGCTTCAACACAATGGATTGATACTGTCATGCTCTGAACAAATAAATGCTATCCTAGAGCTCTATCACCAGTGAGAAATGTCACTCTATTTCATGAATGAAGGCTAAACAAGGACATATTTCACATACACATGAAGATGAACTATAAAGATTTAAGAAGGCATGATTAATAAATAAGGTGAGACTGTTAGTATTGATATGTAAAAATGCTGAAAATAATATACATCTACATACTATGAAAACACACAATAACACCAGCATATAAATCAGGAGGAAGAGAATTGTTCCAAAATGTGTTTCACAGTTGCCAAGAAGATAAAGGTGCCAATCTATAATAGACTTAGAAAAGTCAAGTACACATGTTTTAATATTTAAAACTGCTAATGGAGTAGAAAAAAATTATAAAGCTCTTCAGGTAATGGAGGGGCAGGTAGAATAATTAAAATAGTCATTCTAAAAGACAATAAGAAAAGACATAAAAAAGATGATCAAGCAGATAGAAAAACTAAAAGAACGTAACACACTTTAAAGTCACGTGTTAATACTATGTTAAATGCAAATAGACCAAATTTCCTAGTTAAAAAACACATTTTTGCACTGAATAAAGACACACATACACACAGAGAAGGTAGTTAGATTATATATTTAAAGTATTGAAAGAAAATAAAAATGCTAGCCAAGCCTACCGCATCTAACAAAACTCTTCTCCAAAAATGAGGGAGAAATTAAGAAATTCTCAGATAAACAAAAGCTGAGGGTATTCATCACTACAAGACTTGCCCTACTAAAAAATAAATATAAAAAAATGAAGTGGATCCTTTCATTTGAAATGCAAAAATGCTAGACAGCAATACAGAAGTATAAGAAAACATAAAGTTCTCCAATAAAGGTAAATACATGGACAAATATGAAACTTGTATTATTGCAATTTTGGTTTATAACTCAATTTTCAATTATTTTATAAAATTTAAAATGCAAACACATAAAAATAACTATAAATCCATATTAATTGATACACAATATATAAAGGTGTAATTTGTGACATTAATAACATCAAGCAGGAGAGTGCAGAACTATAAACAGACGTTTTTCTAGCTGGGCGTGGTACACGCCTCTGGTCCCAGCTACTTGGGAGGCTGCAGGGGTATGGTCACTTGAGCCTAGGAAGTCCCGGCTGCAGACAGCCATGATATACCACTGTACTGAAGCTCAGGTGACTGAGTGAGACCCTGTCTCAAAAAAATAAATACATAATTTTTTTTATGAGTTAGAAATTAAGCTGTTAACAGTTTAAAATAGATTGGATATAATTTTTATATGTTTAATGTAATCCCTCTGATAGTTTGACGGTTACGAATGGAATATTTTAGGAAAGTTTGACATTTGATCTTCAGCTAATAATATAATAATTAAGTTCATTACTGGGTAATTTAAATAATTTTTGGAGATATTTTCTGAGACTCTTAAAGTGACAAATCTTGCACTAATTTTTTTGTCTTAATTATTATATTGATTATATCGCTTTATATTCAGATAAGCCACTTTTGTTCTTATTAATCCAGCAGGTACAATAGAAAAATTATTCATCAAGTCATTCATTTGTCTTAACAATATTCCTTCATATATTTTGAGCATAAAATATATTTTTGACCTATATCATTGGTATAAAAATAATTTAGTGATGTTTTAAAATGAACATATATTTATTTGCAATATTTTGTGTTCCTGTATCTACATCTATACTCACTTCCAGACACAGGATTACCTACATTCTATCCTATTTTCTTGTTTTTACAAGGTATCGTTTTACTCAGTGTTTTGGAAATTGAGTAGAAACTACAGTACTTATATTTTGGTCTAATTTTGAAAGGTTTGTGTTTTATTATAAAATATCTTGAAAATAAATATGTCTTGAGAATGTATTTTTTATATATAATGTTATATTTATGTTTTCAAAAATAATTATGAGTGTTTTTTCACAGAAGCTTCTATTATGAAATACAGAATATGATTCACTTGTTAACATTAATTATATGTGTACAAACAAGGCTAATGACTTTAGTAGTAAGAATATATTGTTTGTGAGACATTGATTTAATAGCTCATTAAATATACAAATTATTCTGACTACATATGTCACTGAATCTTATCTCCTTCTCAGGTCAAATAAATAAAATGTTGCCCAAAACAGCTAAATAGTAAACTTGCATCTTTTAAAAACTTGACACATTGTGTATGAGTCTAGCTTACACTTAAGGAATATAGAATATTTATTAAGGTATTTATAAATTTCTTCTCTACTAAAATTTACAGGCATTTTAAAATATTTTACCCAGTGTTCTATCCCAGTCTTGCTTGTTATTATCCTTTCTGCAATTCAAACCTTAAATTTCTGCCATTAAATAAAACAGTTTTATATTTGATCAAAAGTACATTACATCCCTCTACAAAAGCTATCCGCTTATTCCATAGTGGTGAGGTATTATGGTTTAAGAGCTTATCAAAGTGAATGGACCATCTTTTGGAATCAATTGTAGTTTTTAGACTTTTAAGTATTAAATTGTAACAATATATTATTTTGAGTTGAAAGTGAAGAATTATTGATAAATGGAGACAATCCAACCTCAGATCTACCCTTGGCTTGTATCTGCTACATCCATATACTTCTCATCAGAACTTCTGTCAATCCAATTGATAAACAAGAGTATTTAATATCACCTCAGGGTCACATTCCATATTTATTGTAACAACGTTACTTTCACAACATAATAAAACTCTTGAAGGTTTAATTTTCCCGTCAGTAAAAGGGGTAAGTTCTACCCAGTTTTGGTGAGGATGTAAAAACCAGGATAGCTGTAGGTCTCTAAAGTATTAGGTATTGAACAAATAAGAGTATTTCCCTCTCTCATTGTGAAAGTCAGTCATTGTACATGTTTGTTTTCTGGTATCACTAATACGTCCCGTAAATAGAAAGGCAGGATCTTTTTTTTCTTCTTCTGATACATTTTTCTGCTTCACCCACAGACATGGTCCCTGTCACCATCCACCTCAACTTCATGTATCTCTGGCTTCTACCTTTGTAACAAGTACATGTATGTAAATAATACTATTAATAACATTTGAAACTGTCTACATTTTATATAAAATGACATGCCAGAGGTTATTAAATACTATAAAATCTGCATCTTCAATTAATAAATTAAAAAATGAAGAAAATTATTTTAAATAATCAAATATTAGTACCCAAATGTTTCAGAGTCAGATTATGGAATAGCCTCAAAGAAATTACATTTGCTGACATTCATTAGTCGATTATTAATTACATGTCTCCTTTTTGGGGACTCAGTATCAATGGTGAAGTTTAAAAACATATCTGGGTATCCAATTGGTCATGTGTGCACCAGCTAAAATAAACAATTTTAGAGTTCAGAGTATGTGGGTTGAAATATCATCCCAATCTTATATGTCCTGTATGACACTGGGGAAGTACTAAATCTCAGTTTTCCTATCTATAAAATGGTCTAGCAAAAACATACATCAAGTTTTTTTTCTTTTTTTTTTTTTTTTTTTTTTGAGAGGGAGTCTCCCTCTGTCGCCCAGGCTGCAGTGCAGTGGCGCGATCTCAGCTCACTGCAAGCTCCGCCTCCCGGGTTCATGCCATTCTCCTGCCTCAGCCTCCCGAGTAGCTGGGACTACAGGCACTGCCACCATGCCCGGATAATTTTTTGTATTTTCAGTAGAGACGGGGTTTCATCGTGTTAGCCAGGATGGTCTGGATCTCCTGACCTCGTGATCCGCTCGCCTAAGCCTCCCAAAGGGCTGGGATTACAGTCATGAGCCACCGCGCCCGGCCATAAGTTTTAACTATATGTAATTTACTGAAGTCTTTTACCGCATCATCTGAACTTAAAAAAAAAAAACAAAAAAAACTTTATCTACATTAAAATAAAGTCTTATGAAAAATGTTTTAGTCAAATTTGGATATCCTAGAATTTAGCTAGCATAGTAATAAAATCTAGTAACAATAAAAACTACCTATAATTAATCACTTACAATGCGATAGACCTCTTAGTAAATCCAAGCATTTTTTTCCCCCTTTGGATTCTTTGTCAGACCAGTGCTAAACACCAGTGTATATTTTGGTGTTAACTTTGGTTATTACAATTGCTGCCTCTGCTGCATTTCTTTATAACAAGTTTGAATTAAACAAAAGTGCTTGAACATTGGAAAATTTTAACCTGATGAGAAGATTCATATTTTATTCATCATGTGTTATAGGGTTTCTATGAGACTGAACAAAATTTATGCAGCTAGTGTTAAAATATTTAGTCATAAGGTAACATAAAAACTTTTAGTCATAATATTATTCTATGAAGTATGCATGACTGTGTTATATTTAAAAAGTATATATGGATTTTTAAGTACGTATTTTCAGTTTTCTCTGACAATGTTTTCATTTTCACTTTTTTTCCAGATTGACTAGTACTTAAAACAACCGCAAAATACATGTATTTTCTCAAAAATAACTGCAAGAGTAATGGACATTGAGATAGTAAGGTTCTTATTCCTCTTTATTTAAATCTGTAAAGCAACGTGGCAAATTAAAACTGAGATACTATTATATTCAATTCACAATTTGATGCAAATGAAAACTTTTTTTACAAGGTGAAAAATAACTGAAAAATGAGTAGATCCAGTGCAAGTCAAACAATGTAACCATCTTCAGGCAATAACCTAGTAGGCCACTGTTGTGAAAACAGAGGCTGGAAGGAACACATAGATTGACTTAAGTATGGGGCTGCAAACTTAGTGTTTTAAGCCATGTCCTTCATACACAAAGTACTGAGGTATTTTTGTGGTTTTTCTCAAAACTAAATAAATTCACTGAAATTTAATCAGCCTAATAGCCACAGTGTTTTAAATAGAGCATTGTAAATTTTGAGACATCATATTTGCTTTTTTTTTTTTTGGCTAGGGTCCCAAGTTTTCCTATATTCAGGCTCATGTTACAGTAGTTTTGTTGTGGGATTATATTCCTAATTATTGTGTGTTAATATAATGCATATTACTCTATTCATGATTTTCCCTATCCCTCTCCTCTTCAGCTATTTTCTCTCCTAATTATAAAACATAAATTAAACAATTGAACATATAATAATTAATGCATCCATTACTAATAACTCTATCATCATCTAAACCATCTCTTGCTTTTATGTTGTGTAAGTAAAGTGATATAGATGCCTAAGAATGTCAAATGACTATGAGTTAATTTATTTGCCTTTGAACAACAAAGTCCTTACGAAATCAAGTCATTGTGAGGAAACAGAAATACTCTCAAAGAAAGTATCACTTATTTTAGTGTTTAAATACAAAACAACTGAAAATAACTGTCTCAGTGAGTGATATTGTACTGGGAAAAGGATAATCAGATTCAGAGAAGTACTTTCATGTGTCCTTTTCAATTTTTTGGTTTTTCGTGTGTTATCATATAAATACATACACATACAGATACCTATATAGTAATTCTGGTTAAATTAGTGGATTTAAAATATGTGAGCATTTGATTATAT
Organism: Papio anubis; assembly: GCF_008728515.1. NCBI lineage: Eukaryota > Metazoa > Chordata > Mammalia > Primates > Cercopithecidae > Papio > Papio anubis. Next base: position 20,414,069 of record NC_044980.1, on the reverse strand, counting down.
TATTTTAAAATTGTGTGTTCATTGTTCAAAATATAACAGTGGTTATAACTGTGGTCAAATTCATTGCGGGTTTTAAGGGGTACTGTGTAATTTAGCATGGTACATGTAAGAATGTTGGTGGGCCTTATACTGATATGATGAACTATTTCTGTGATAGAAGGAAGATGCACAGCCACAAGAATTGTAGAATGCTTTCTGAATTTTTTTTTTTTTTTGGTAAACTAATATAATCTATATTGCCATTCTCTCTGTCCCTGTCCCAAAAAATAATTCAAGTAAACAAAAGACCTGCAGGTGTCTGATCTTATCCGAAAACTGAAACACAACAAATGAGGTGATTAAACTAAAAGGCAAAGAAATATAGAAAACTGAAATGAAGTGTATACTGATGTGACATAATGCTGGTAACATCATCAGTATTCATACCATAAAATAAATACATGATTATTAAATAAATTTTAAAATAATTTTACCATATTTGTGAAAAATATTGATTTGCTGTTTGGATAGATGTTGATTATAAAATGTAGAATCTCTCCAAATTATCAAAGAATTATTTAAAATATACAGTGAATCTGACCAGTTTATTGACTAATACTACTAGCTGCATATATCTTTTTTGAAACATTGTGTACACAGTAAAGATTTAAGAGAATCAAGGTTATGACTATTGACTCTAAAGCAATAGGCGAACAGTTTGCCAGACCTAATTGTCTTCAGCAATTGGTCTGAGCAAAAATTGAGATTTGATTCCTCTCATTTCTTCTTCCTCATTCCTTTATTGCTTTAATCTTTGTGATTCCTAATCACTTTTCTAAAATTTAAACAGACAGAATACACTTACTTATAATTAGAAGATAATATTCTTGCTTTTCAAATGTATCTGAGGCATGTATTTTTTTACATGTATTCAGAGTATTTCTCATGGAAATTATATAATGAAATGGATGGAAAATGTAGTGCAGACTTCTACAAAATGAAACGAGTTATTTCATTTAATTGAAACGTTCATGTGAACATTTTTGGAAACTTACAATTAGATGCATGCTCACTGTAATTTTCACCATCTTTCGATAAATTCTGCCAGTTCTAAACCTTACCTGCATGTACGAGATAGTAGATAAGGACTGTTTCCTGCAGTTTATTGATCTGAATTATCTTTTTCATTCCCTTTTGTTGAAGACCTAATTATATCTCATTGTCTCCATCATCACCGTTAATTTCATATTTCCAAATGTCAACTTTTTAGCTCTTCCTTATGTCATAACTGCACTTGGATATTCAGCTTAACAAGATAAATATCAAAATCATTTACATATTTTAAAAATAACATTGCAGTGACCCTATTATCTTAATGATCCAACTAGAGTTCATGGGGAGAAATTCTGACCAGATCCCTATTTTAGTATCAATTTCTCTACAAATTTTACTCTTAAAATTTCCTTCAGACCATGTTTCCTAACTCCTGTTTCTCCATTCTATGGGTTCTTTTTCAAAATATTTGTATAAATACGTTTGTGTTTATAGAAATTTGTTTATCTTTCAAGACACAATCGGAGTTCTCACTTTCTGGAAGCTATGTCGGAATTCTAAATTAATTTATATTACCATATTTGTACTTCGCTAGTTCCTTTTGCATGTCTTTATCACAGCAATCGCCATGTTACATTGACATATGGTTTTCAAGTATGTCTTCACCAATTATGGGTTGTTTAAGCAGCCAACAGATAATCTGGAGTTCCATAAAATTGGATGAACTAAACTGAATTAGACAAAAAATGTACTATGGCTCTACAAAGCCTGTCATTATTCCACCCAAGAAGTAAATAACTTTAAACTACTCACTTTGTACTTTCCCTAGCCCTCCAAATCTAATTTATTTTTTAAGAAACAATATAGATATTTAACCATAATTTTTATTAATCACTACTTGTTTAGGAAAATTGTACTATCAATTGCTCTTGCAATAAAATCATTACACAGCATTACATCCTTTAAGAAAGCTTAACTTTATTCATATATATTTTGTCACTTTTAAGAACTCATGTAGTGCCATACCTAAGTAAAAGACTGCATATCCCGTGCTTTCCCATTCTTTTTTCCCATCATACAATATTTAGTCCATTCTTTAAGGTGTTATTCATGAGTCACCTTTAATGAGAGGAGGTCTCTGATATTCATATTCTAATGTACTCTGAACATATAAAAACAGAAATTTGTAAGTTAGAATTAAATGATTAGACGTGCTTCTGAGGACTCAACATGGGATATAATATTCCATCTAACAAATAATTTTTACTTATAAAAATGATTTAATCATGTAAGTCTTTAAAATTTTGGTGAATTCTCAGTATATGGAAAAATTAAACCTAACCAAAACGAAAGGATTAACACATTCCCTAGGAGATGGATCTCTGGTTTTGTAGAAAGAGTAGCTTGAATTAACTTTAAATTGCTTTATTTCCCAGAGCTGGAATGTGGTCCCCAAACTAGATTTTTAATTGGTTCCTGAAGCTCTTTTTTCTTAAATAAAATCATCAAACTCACTTTAAAATGGAATTTGAAACCACATTAGCCCAAGGCAGTAAAAAGCAAAACAAAACTAAAGTTCAAAGTTTTCTTTAATCTAACTATTTTAACTTGTTGTGAAATCCCTAAAAATGAAAAAATCAACATTGTTTAGTCTAATGTTTTGTTTTGTTTTTTTCTTGAGCGGTGACAATCATAGGAGGAAACTCCTTTTCATATAAAGCAAATACTGAAAATATGTATTAGATTTTTAAAACTAAGGGAAAACAATTCAAATATAAGTAAGAATTTTAAACATAGGCCAGGTGCGGTGGCTCATGCCTGTAATCCCAGCACTTAGGGAGGCCAAGGTGGGAGGATCACTTGAGGACAGGAGTTCGAGAGCAGCCTGGCCAACATGGTGAAACCCCATCTCTACTGAAAATACAAAAATTAGCCGGGCATGGTTGTGCAGCTTTTAGTTCCAGCTACCCAAGAGGCTGAGGCAAGAGAGTTGCTTTATCCCTGGATGTGGAGGTTACAGTGAGTTGAGATCACGCCACTGCAGTCCAGCCTGGGCAACAGAGCTAGAATCCGTGTCAAAACAAAAAGAAAAAATAAATTTAAACATATTTGGCAGAGGCTTTATAATATTAAATGGATTAGAGGAAAGAGTAATTCTATTTTAGCATTTATTTTATCTGTTACTTTCTCTTGCCATATGTGTATTGTGCCTGCCATGAAATAAGTCATTATTTAACTTAAAAAGGGTCAATGAGGTGTTGAAGATGGAGTTTTCTTCTTTTACTCTTAACAATGGGTATGTATAATTTGTTTAAAAGAAATTTAAACCTGCTTATTGAAACCAGAAAAAACCAGAGTACTCTCCTAGCTCTCAGCATTTATGTACCGCACAAAGCTTATTCCATTACATTTGGTGTAAAACTTTACCATGTTCTGTTTTAGTCCATAGTAAAGTTTTAGTCCACTTCTTTACACACCACAAAGCTCTTTCTTTCTTTTCTTTTCCTTTTTTTTTTTTTTTTTTTTTCCGAGACGGAGTTTCGCTCTTGTTGCCCAGGCTGGAGCGCAGTAGAGCAATCTCACTGTAACTCTGCCTCCCAGTTCAAACAATTCTCCTGCCTCAGCCTCCTGAGTAGCTGGGACTACAGGCATGCACCACCATGCCCAGCTAATTTTGTATTTTTAGTAGAGACAGGGTTTCTCCATATTGATCAGGCTGGTCTTTAACTCGCAACTTCAGTTGATACACCCACCTCAGCCTCCCAAAGTGCTGGGATTACAGGCTTGAGCCACTGCGCCCAGCCCACAAACCTATTTCTAAATGATGCAAAAAGCGAAGTAAAGTTTTTACAGAGCCTAGCTAATATCATCCTTAATTTCTGGCCTTTTATCATTACTTATGCTTACTAATTAGCTATATTTTTTGTTTCTTTTAGAAAATTAAGGGTACTGATCATGCTACTAAATTCTAAGTCATTCATGATGCTATTAATTCAGGATGACTAGACCATTTTAAACTGCAAAATCAACATCAAAGAGCTTATATATATATATATATATATACACACACACACACACACACACACACATATATATACACTGAGAGAGAGAGACAGAGAGAGAGGGATTTTAAAAAATGGAGAGAGAGAAATTCAAATAGTTGATTCTCACCAATTGTTATGGCTTCAAAGTCACTGCAAACACTACCTAACCAACACTAAGCTATTGCTTCTATGGGAAATACAGGGTTAGGTTCCTGTAAGCCTCTGATCATAACATTTTTTAACCTGATAAATTGTTGGGAAAAAGCTGAGTATTGGGAGAAGCTGAGGCAGGGCTTGCATGTCTGACATAATGTAAAAGAGTCTCAGGACATGTCTGGGGTACCGGGTCTAAAACCCCTTGTGGCCTTGGGAACACCAAGCTCTGTGCTAAAGGGTGGAAGGCTACCCTGATGCATTATAATCTAAGTGCAGGGCATAAAATCCCTTGTGGCTTCGACAGAATCCAGGGCTTGTGGCTCTGGAATGTGTCTAGACTTGCTGGCTCCTTGCTCCTTGCTCTCCCAGGATCAATTGTACCTTGAGTTAAAAGAACCTGTTCCCTATCATCTTAAGTAGCAGAGCAAATGCTAAACCATTACAGCTGGAAATCATGTGCTTAATGTAACTCATCCTTTTGACCTCCACATTCTCACCACCTGTTTCTGTGTTGGATTACCAATAAATAGCGTGGGCTCCCAGAGCTTGGGGCCTTCGCAGCCTCCATACACCAGCGATGGCCCCCTGATCCCAACTTTCTCTCCCAAACTTTTTCTCAATCCTTTGACTCCACCGGACTTTGTCACCTCCACGACCTGGTGTTGGGTCTGATCACCCCAACATTTAATGACACCTTATTTGATATAGTGTTTGCGTAAACTTTGAACTTATCAACAGTACTATAACTCATGTCTGAGCAAGCTTAACACATGTATTTTTTCTGTAAGATGCATCACAGCCTTCCCAGTATGATGCATTCTTATGATTTTATGTTGCCTTAGTAGCTATTCTGAATTTAGGTTTTACTTTCTCATAGCAGAATTGGGGCTTAGTCACCCTTGACTCCGTTTCCAGTTCACCATTCCCTCCCAGTCCTTCCATGTGGTTGATCCAGATATCTGGCTCAAACATCTGCATCCAGGTGACCACTTTTCTATGGGATAGCTGGATATAACCTACTTGTATCCAGCTGAAAACCCCCACTGACCTCCACACCCCACATGGACAAAGCAGACATGCAGCACTGCCCACTTCTCAGTCACAGAATGATTCCGTGGAACTCAGGCCATCAATTAGAACTCTTAGAGAAAAACATGCTTGGGCAACACGCTGGACTCCAATAAAGGCTTTGGCCTACAGGCCCCTCACTTACACTCTTGTTCCCCACATGCTGACAGAGCTTGTGTTTCCTGGATGGCTGCTAGCATGTTGTCACCTCTCAATTCTGTAGAAGTATATACAACAGCAATCTCCTGGTGTTGTTGGAACATTTTTTCTTTTTTTTTTTCTTTTGAGACAGAGTCTCACTCTGTAGCCCAGGCTGAAGTGCAATGGCACAATCTCGGCTCACTGTAAGCTCCACCTCCTGGGTTCATGCCATTCTCCTGCCTCAGCCTCCCAAGTAGCTGGGACCACAGGCATCAGCCACCATGGCAGGCTAATTTTTTTGTATTTTTAGTAGAGACAAAGTTTCACCGTGTTAGTCAGGATGGTCTCGATCTCCTGACCTCGTGATCTGCCTGCCTCAGCCTCCCAAAGTGTTGGGATTACAGACGTGAGCCACCGCACCCTGCCATGTTCTTGGAACTTTAACAAGAAAGCATTTATAGAAAATCCACTTCCCCAAATGCAGAATATATACTGTGTTAGGCTGAATGCTGATTCCCCCAAGGATATCCATGCCCTAATCCCCAAAATGTGTAAATATGCTGGGTTACATGGCAAGGAGAAATTAAATTTGCAGATAGAATAAGTTTGCTTATCAGTTGTTCTTAAGGTAGAGAGGTATCATGGATTTCCTATCTCTAATCCTCACACTGTGCAAGAGTCAACTGTACATATATTTTCAGCTGTTTCCCATGCAGCCAAAAATTCACTGTAACATTCGACTTCCCAAAGACTTAGCTACTAATAGCTTACTGTTCACAAGAAGCCTTACCAATAACATAAATAGTCGATTAACACATAGTTGGTATATTACACATATTCTATACTGTATTCTCACAATAAAGTAAGCTGGAGAAGAAAACGATATCAAGAAAATCATAAAGAAAGAGGAAATATATTTATTATTTATTAAGTGGACCATCATGCAGTTCCTTCTCCTGTCATCTTCAGCTGAGTAGGCTGAGGCAAAGAAAGAAGAGAAGGGGTTGATCTTGCTGTCTCAGGGGTAACAGAGGTGGAAGAAAATTCCCATATAAGTAGATCCACGTAGTTCGAACCTGTGGTTCAAGGGTCAACTGTAATTATAAAGGTCCTTAAAAATGGGATGACTAAGTAGAAGAGGAAAGTCAGAAAAAGAGGTAAGATGACAAAACAGTTTCAGAGTAATATGATGTCAGGATTTAACCCTCCATTGCTGGCTTTGAAGATGGAGGATAGCACCATAGACTAAGGAAGATGGACAGCTTCTAGAAGCTGGAAAAGGCAAGGAAAATGGATTCATCCCTAGAGTCTTCAAAGGGAATGCAGCCCTGCTGATTTTAGCCCAGTGAGATTTTAGATTTCTGACAGGAAGAACTGTAAGATAATACACTTATAAGACAATAAATTTAGTTATTTTAAGCCATTAAATTTGCAGTGATTTGTCACAGCAATAGAAAATTAGTGCATCTCTTCACCCTCTGTTCTGTCTCTCTAGCTCTGTACATATATACATATGTTCATATATGCACATTATACGTATATAAAAATATAGAAAACGTGTAAATTTTTTTGAGATGGAGTCTAGCTCTGTCACCCAGGCTGCGTGCAGTGGTGCGATCTTAGCTCACTGAAACCTCCTCCTCCTAGGTTCAAGGGATTCTACTGCCTCAGCCTCCTGAGTAGCTAGGACTACAATTGCACGCTACCCTAGTAGCATTCAAGATGCTGGCAGATTTAGTATCTGGCGAGGGCCCCATTCCTCATTAATGGTGCTTTGTAGCTACATCCACATATGGTTGAAGGGCATAAAGCTGTATTCTTATGTGGTAGAAAAGCAAAATGGATAAAGGTGCTAAGACTCCCTTTAGTCTTCTTATTGGCATGCTATTTCCATTCATAAGAGCAGAATTCTCATGATCTAATTTGATTTGACAGTTAATCAAATAACAAAACTCTTGTTTTCTGAAGTGGGTGGCAGATCAGATTTTCATCCTATTTTCTTTTAGCTTTAACGGACTTATGAGAAAGCCTATGTGAAGCCGGCCCCGTGATTGTCTGGTTCAGGAGTGAGCCATATATGTGGGCAGAATTTATGCACAGAATTCATAGATCCTCTTCCCTGGATCTCTCCTTTCTGGAATTTTTCCCTTTAGATTCCAGTGCTCTGATTGCCACAAATTCTGGCTTCTGGTGTTTTCGAAACAATGAGACTGTGAGTTTTTCTGTTGAAATGTTAGCCTTCCTGTCAGATATAAATTTGAACTATCTCATGATAAAAGCAATGAAATGAGTAAATAGCTTTTCGCCCTATGTTCATCCCTGTTTCCAAGTGTAAGGATCCTTCCAGTGTCTGCTTTGCTTTTTCACAATCTTCTGCTTTCAGGTACTTGTTTGTATATATTTATTTTTCTAGGAACTACAGTTGTCTTTCTTTACTCAGTTTAAAATCACTGAAATCAACAGTAAAAAAGTAAAACAAGAAAAACCTAATCTTTTACATACCACATATTAGAAAACATATATCATTAATATATTTTTAGTACAGGCCAGGGACTGCGGCTCATGCCTGCAATCCCAACACTTTGGGGGGGCTGAGACCAGTGGATCACTTGAGACCAGAAGTTTGAGGCAAGTCTGGCCAACATGGTGAAACTCCATCTTTATTAAAATTCCAAAAAAAAAAAAAAAAAAAGTTAGCCAGGCATAATGGTGTGCACCTGTAATCCCAGCTATTTGGGAGGCTGAGGCCTGAGAATGGCTTGAATCCAGGAGGCGCAGGTTGCAGTGAGCCGAGATAGTGCCACTGCACTCCAACCTGGATGACAGAGTGAGATTCTTGCCTCAAATATATATATATAGTTTATATAGTTTCTATATATGTATTGTTTCTATATATATATTAGTAGAAATTAGTTATAAGATATTTAGGCTGAATAGAAGACTACTCAGATAAAGCAAAGTATCAAGCAGAACTTTTTTTTTTTTTTTTTTAACTAAAACACTGTGGGAGGCTGAAGTTTTGTTTTGTTTTATCCCACACTAATGACTTGCATTGTAGTCGATGTCCTTGTGGAAAGAGAGAACCAAACAGAAAAATCATATTTATTAATTGACCAAATAAATAAATCTGTTGGAAAATGTGATCTACTTAAAAGATAATTGAAAATGATTAATAGGTTATCATGTCCTCAAGCACGTATCATTTTTACATATGGTCTGCGATAGATAGAATGTTCTTTTACTGCAGAGCTTTTCTGAGGCTTGACCGGTTTTTCTAGTGTCTCTCCAGGATTAAAAATTCATTAAATTTTAATCATTTGAAAATGACTTAAAGTTACTAAAGATCTATAAAATGTCATTAAGTAGGATGGTGAGATGGCAATACTTTGGTTTTGATTATGTAGAACTCAATACTTATTTGAGAAAACAAACATACAGCAAAATGATTAAATAGAAAAATCACCATTTTGGCACCACCACAGGCCTTCTGTTAAAAATGGGAAGTGTTGGCCCGTTGTGGTGGTTCACACCTGTAATCCCAGCACTTTGGGAGGCCAAGGCGGGCAGATCACAAGGTCAAGAAATCGAAACCATCCTGGCTAACATGGTGAAACCCCATCTCTACTGAAAATACAAAAATTAGCTGGGTATGGTGGTGGGTGCCTAGAGTCCCAGCTATTCAGGAGGCTGAGGCAGGAGAATGGCTTGAACCTGGGAGGCAGAACTTGCAGTGAGCCAAGATCTCATCACTGCACTCCGGCCTGGGTGACAGAGCAAGACTCCATCTCAAAAAAAAAAAAAAAAAAAAGGGGAAGTGTTAATTGACATGTGATGGGTATTTTGATTTATTCATGTAGTTATTAGAATTTTTCTTTTTTGCATTTCAAAAAACTAAATTTATTTTTACTAACGTATTTTGACAGTAAACCTGCCTCATCAGTCTCTTTAACACAAACATGACAGCAATGCAACTGGAAGGTTTTGGTGGTAATGATGCAGACTCATGGAATCAGATGTAGTTCAACTGGGGTGGGAGACACAGGTGTATTGTTTATACTTGCAAAGGAGTGGTGACAATTTATTATGATACTAATACTTCCTGGCTTGAATTGAATATATGGTGAAATATGAATGATTCATTTAAGGGCTGAAGCATTTAACACTGACATCCAAGCAGCATTTCCTGAATTCCTGTTAGTACAGAAATAGAAAATATTATGAAATACCACTACTACATTATTGTGGTAACTTTCTTTTTTTGTACTTGTGGATTGATACTTCAAATCGAGTGCTGTAGATTGCATTGAGTGTCTGCAATTGATTTTGATACCCTTTATATCTGATTACAATGTTTAACTTGCCATGCGAGGCATATTTTAAGCAAAAGAAAATATTTTTGTTTACATGGGCAATAATTTAAGTAGTAGATTGACATTAAAAGAAAGAAACATTCAAGCATAAACTCAATTTGAAAGTAATTTATATTAAAGATTCACAACAACATATTATTCTTAAGTGCAAAAACAAATATTGTATCATATTTTTCCCGATGGCTAATATGGCTAACATATGGAGAACTAAAGCATTGATTTGACAATGACCCAAATAATGATGCAATTATAACCTTTTCAAGAATGATTTAAAGCATATTCTAACCTTTTCATCATTTCACTTTTTTACTATGAGAAGATCATTACTCAAAAGGGAAAGGAATGATTTTGTAGTTGGCTCTTGCTGAGAGTTATATTTCAATTTCTCATTACAATGAAATGTAAAGCACAAGAGGAGGAGGATGGGGGAAACTCTACCAACTGCCCCCCTTGCAGTTTTTCATGTGTGATACTCAATGTGGTTTAAAAGCCTAAGAGAACAACCCATTTTGTTTCAGCAGCAAATCTGTCAACCTGTTGATGGGGCAAAAGCACAATATATTTCACTGGAATGCTGCCCCATGTAACATTTATTTGCAAAATGCAAGGAAGATTTTAAAGGAAAAACTTCATAACCTAGGAGTTTAATTTAATAATATCAAGTGAACAAAAATTATGATAGCCTGCGAACATTAAACTAGATGAAAATTGCAAACCTGAATCATGAAAATTAAGTTATAACACTCCTTGATTTGTTGAACATAATAATGCTTATTGAAATGAGTCAAATGACATTTTTCTTGTGAAGACCTTTCTGATACATGGCATTTGAAACTTCCTCCATTGTTCATGACCATTCATGCTTAATTTCAAAGATCATTTAATATGTACTTTGTAAAAAGTCTGGATTTAGATTTGTAGGTTTTCTTGGCTTGATGGATTTGGTGAGCTGAAAGAAAGACACTGCTTCATCAGAATTCAAACAACAGAAAACATCTCGAAGGTGAATTTTCAATTCTATATAACTTGATCATGTTTAAAGAAATGTAAAAATAGATTGTATAACTTTTGCTCATTTGCTTCCTAGGACAATTAACACTTTAATACCACTACTTGTATTAAAACAAAACCATGCATTTTTTTCTCTATTTTTATGTAATTTGACTTAAAACTGTATATATTGAAGGCCTACAGTGAGTCAAGTTCAACTCCATTTTCTTAAGATACGTCAATGAACCAAGCAAAAACACCTCCTTTATGGAGCTTATATTCTAGAAGTGACAAGGAGACAGATAACAGTGCACCTGACACACCCAGGGTATGTTACATTACAAAGCAATGAGCCTTCTGGAGCCAGAGCTAAAGTAGAGCAAGGAAAGGGCTTGCAGCTGTTGGTAGGGCCTGGGGGTGGGTTGCCATTTATTGAGGCCCATGAGAACAGGCCTCTTTTTGGTGATATTTGACCAAAACATTGAATGGCACATTTGGAGAGAGCTATGATGAGGCCAGTGTGATTAGGGAAGAAGATGAATAAACCAGAGGAAAAGTCAAGATGTGGAGAACTAAGGGCAGCATGATCACGTTGGTGGTCAAGTCATTATAAAGAGTTATACTCAGACTGAAATAGGGAGCTAAGTAAAAGTTTTTAGCAAAGGAATGAAAAGATTTCATGTAGGTTTCTCCCCTCGCTCCCCTCCCTTTCCCTGCCCTCCCCTCCCCTTTTTTTGACAGAGTCTCGCTCTATTGCCCAGGCTGGAGTGCAGTGGCATGATCTCTGCTCACTGCAACTTCAGCAACCTCTGCCTATTGGGTTCAAAAAATTCTCCTGCCTCAGCCTCCAGGGAAGCTGGGATTGCAGGCATGAACCACCAGGCCCGGCTAATTTTTGTTTTTTGAGTAGAGACCGAGTTTCACTGTGTTGGCCAGGCTGGTTTCGAACTCCTGACCTCAGTTATCCACCCACCTCAGCCTCTCAAAGTGCTGGGATTACAGGCATGAGTCACCACACCAGGCCTGATTTCACCTAGGTTTCTAAACAAGATTTCTGGCTATCATCTAGAAAAATTATGAAAGACAGATAAGGATCAAATCAGTTCAGCTAATTATAAGGCTATTGCTTTAATTCAGACAAGAAATTATGGAAAATGTAGCAAGTCCAAACAGATACATCTACTTAAGGAAACATCTAAAAGCATATTTGAATAGAAGACTATCTTGTTTACATACTGATCATATCTAATATGCAAAGAGTTTCTATTACTTTAAATTGCACGTTTTGAAAAACATATTCACTTCTCTTCCGTGATGAATCACTTTTGGCAACACGCCTTTGACCTAATAACTACATTTCAGTGTGACTGTATTTGATGGGCAGATTATATAAAATACTTTGAACACACCACACTGGTACATAGTAAAATTAAAGAGGATAATTTAGCCGGGCTTAATTCATAACTCTGGTGTTGCAAATTTCTTTTCATTTTATTCTTCCAAAACATGTTTCTTGGAGTTAGGCCTAATAGGTTGTGGAACAAATGCAACAATTAGGTGTGGGTCACAGGTCATTCCAGACTTGGTTTATTATCTTAAACAGGATTTGAAAGATAAAATTCCCTTTACTGCAGTTTCTTGTTATGGCATTCTTGTGCATGTCATGTTTAATAAGTTTCTGTCTTCTTGAAAACGTTTAAAATATTTTTTATAAATATCTAGTTGAGCACTCAATCTTATTCTCTCCAGGCATGATTCTAATCTGCACCTCTATGATTTCAAACCTTGTCATTCAACATCTTAACTGTTATACACTTTTGTATCTAGTAGGTGCAATAAGCCCCTGTTTTCACATGAATTCTTACATCAACAGTTCAAGGAAATTGCATACATTAGAATGGTCCTTTCTCCTGAAAACTCATGATATATTTACTATAAAGAAAATAATGTCATCATTCAAACTCTTGCTAAATTTTTTACACGATTACAAGTACATTATAATTAACAAAAAAATTGAAAAACCATTTATAAAATATAAATACATTTTTAAAAAATATGTACAGGTTGCATTAGTAATTAACAATTATTGGTAATTACTTGAAACATAATTTATATTTAACAAATCATGGTGTTGTAACCTAGAGACACTTTTGGGAAGGAACACAAAACATAAGCAAATATTATAAATATCATCTGGAAAGCAGAGGCCCCTCAGCTCCACCAATAGCTAATAATACCTGCTTTCCTTCAGTACCTCGCAGATTCCTTCCAGTTCTCAGAAATCACTGCTAGCAACACTCTTTCTATTTCATCCCTTTACATGTGTGCCAAAAGGCCACCTGAGTATGTTTAGCTAAGTTCATTCTGATATCAGATTGCTATGATTAATACTGAAGGTCAACTTGATTGGATTGAAGGATGCAAAGTATTGATCCCGGGTGTGTCTGTGAGGGCGTTGCCAAAGGAGATTAACATTTGAGTCAGTGACTGGGAAAGGCAGACCCACCCTTAATCTGGGTGGGCACCATCTAGTCAGCTGCAGCATGGCTAGAATTTAAACAGGCAGAAAAATGTGAAAAGAGAGACCGGCCTAGCCTCCCAGGCTATATCTTTCTGCGATGCTGGATGCTTTCTGTGCTCAAACGTTGGACTCAAGTTCTTCAGTTTTGGAACTTGGACTGGCTGTCCTTGCTCCTCAACCTGCAGACTGCTTATTGTGGGACCTTGTTATCATGTGAGTTAATATTATATATACATATATAGGTTTATATGTGTGATATATACACACACACATATATACACAAATATATACACATATTTAGTTCTGTCCTTCTAGATACATTGGCTCTGTCCCTCTAGAGAACCCTAATACACAGATAAAGAGTAGTATGTGAATAAATATAAATCAGTATATCTCATTTTATTGTGTTGCCCTTCACTGTGCTTTACAGAAATTGCATTTCTTTACAAATGGAGGGTTTGTGGTAACCCAGCATCAAGCAAGACTATCAGTACCATTTTTCCAGTAGCACGGGTTCACTCTGTGTCTCTGCGTTATACTTTGGTGATTCTCACAATATTTCAAACTTTTTTTTTCCTACATTATATCAGTTATGGTGATGTGCGATCAGAGATTTTCAATGTTACTATTGTCATTGATTGGGGGTACACAAACCATATAAGATGGCAAACTTATTTGATAGATATTACGTGTGTTCTGACTGCTCCACCAAACAACCATTCCTCTTCTTGGTCTTCCCTACTCTCTGAGACGCAACAATATTAAAATTATACCAATTAATCACTCTACAATGGCCTTGAAATATTCAAGCGAAAGGAAGGACCATACATCTTTCACATTAAATTAAAAGCTAGAAATCATTAAGTTTAGTGAGGAAACCATCCAAATTTTTTTTGAGACAGAATTTCACTCTTGTTACCCAGGTTGGAGTGCAATGGTGAGATCTCAGCTCACTACAACCTCCGCCTCCAGGGTTCAAGTGATTCTCCTGCCTCAGCCTCCCGAGTAGCTGGGACTACAGGGGCATACCACCACGCCCAGCTAATTTTTGTACTTTTTAGTAGAGACATGGTTTCACCATTTTGGCCAGGATGGTCTCGATCTCTTGACCTTGTAATCTGCCCGCCTTGGCTTCCCAAAGTGCTGGGATTACAGGCAACCACCACCATGCCTGGCTAACTTTTGTATTTTTAGTAGAGATAGGATTTCAACATGTTGGCCAGGCTGGTCTTGAACTCCTGACCTCAGAAGATATACCTGCCTTGGCCTCCCAAAGTGCTGGAATTATAGGTGGGAGCCACTGTGCCCAGCCGGAAACCATGTTAAAAGTGGAGATAAGCCTAAAGCTAGGCCTGTTGTGCCAAACAAGTAAACAAGTTGTGAATGAACATGAAAAATTCTTAAAGAGAATTAAAAGTAATATTTCAGTGAACACATTCTTAATGCTGATCTGGAGAAAGCTTTAGTGGTCTGGCTACAGACAAAATAGTGGGGAGCTAGAAGAGATTGGTTCATAAGATTTAAGAAAAGAAGCCATCTCCAAAACATAGCAGTGCAAGGTGAAGCAGTAAGTGGTGACACAGAAGCTCCAACAACTTATCCAGAAGATTTACCTAAGATCATTGACGATGCAAACTACACTAATCAACAGATTTTCAAGATAGACAAAATACCAGTCTTCTATTGGAAGAAGATGCCATCTATGACTTTCATAACTAGAGAGAAATCAATGCCTGACTTCAAAGCTTCAAAGCAAAGACCAAATTTCTTGTTAAGGTCTAATGAAGCTGGTGACCTTAAGTTGAAGCCAAAGTTTATTTACTATCCTCAAAATCCTAGAGCCCTCAAGAATTATGTTAAATCGACTCTGCCTGTGCTCTATCCAAGGAACAACAATGTGCTGGATGCCAGCACGTTGCTTTACAGCATCCTTTACTGAATATTGTAAGCGTACTGTTCAAACCAACTGCTCATAAAAAAGTTAACTTTCCAAATATTATTGCTCATTGAAAATGTACCTGGTCACCCAAGAGCACTGATGGAGATGTATAAGGAAATAAATGTTTTCATGCCTACTAACACATTTCCTGTAGCCCACAGATCAAGGAGTAATTTTGACTTTTACGTCGTATTATTGAAGAAATGCATTTTGTAAGGGTGTGGTTGCCATAGATAGTAATGCCTCTGATGGATCTGGACAAAGTACATTGAAAACCTTCTAGAAAGGATTCACCATTCTAGATAGCATTAATAATATTTGTGATTCATGGAAGGAGGTCAAATTAACAACATCAGCAGGAGTTGGGAAGAAGTTGCTTTCAACCCTTACGGATGACTTCAAGGGATTCAAGACTTTCGTGGAGGAAAAAAACTGCAGATGGGGTGGAAATAGCAGGAGATTTAGAATGAGGAATGGAACCTAAGGATGAGACTGAGTTGCTTCACTCTCATGATAAAACTTGAACAGATGAAGAGTTGTCCCTTATGAGTAAGCAAAGAAAGTGATCTCTTGAGATGAAATCTATTCCTGTGAAGAGGCTGTGACCATTGTTGAAATGACAACACTTTTTTTTTTTTTTTTTTTTTTGGAAATACCATGAACCTGCTTGATAAAGCAGTGGCAGAATTGAAAGGATTGAAATTATGATATTTGAAAAGAAGTTTGACTATGGGTAAAATGCTAGCAAACAGCATCAAATGCTACAGATAAATCTTTCATTAAGGGAACAAACAATGTGAGAAACATCATTGTCTTATTTTAAGACGTTACCACAGCTACTCCAACCTTCATTACCCACCACTCTGATCAATCAACAGTCATCAATATGGAAGCAAGACATTCTACCAGCAAAAAGATTCTGACTCGCTGAAGCTCACATGGTTTAACAAATCATTTTAAAGTAAGGTCTACACATTGCTTTGTAGACATAATGCTATTGCACACTTAATAAACTACAATATAGTGTAAACATAATTTGTCATGCATTGGGAGGCCAAAAATGTTGTATGACTCACTTTAATGCAATATCTGCTTTATTGCTGTGGCCTAGAACTAAATCTGTAATATCTCTGAGATATGGCTGTAATCAAGGGGGTAAGTAATTTATCAAATCTTATATATCATACAACCTCCTTACTAAAAAAAAAAAAAAAAAAAAAAAAAAAAAAAAAACTAACAAAAACACAACACTTAATATTAGGGAAAAACCAATGAACTTCAATCATCACTCATATTCTAAATGCCTGCTCCTTGAAAAAACCTTTTGATAAGTCACACCTTCCATTTCTAGGACTTTGCAATTTATTGAGATAAAAATCTATGAAGAGATAAACAGATCATTTAACTAGAACACAGACAACTAGGGAGGGAAAGTAGAAGTTAGTATCATGATGCTCTAGACTTTAATAGAGAGTTGTTAAATCTTTATTCATAGGATATGCCTTTCATTTTACTAAATGACTCTCTGTAAACCTAGCAAAATGAATGATTTGTCAGATATTGTAAAAAGGGTAGAACTAAGGTATTTTATAGTATAAGTTCAATCTATTTGCCTGACTCTCGTTGTTTATAAGCCAGTCTACTGAAGCCTTTTCAGCTACATCATAATGATTTTAAAAGCAAAGCAGTTATGAATTTCCTTCAGTTCCATATCCCTGTATCCCTAACCAGAAGTTATTGAGAGGACAGAGATAGCAAAACATCATACTATTGAATAGCAAGTACAGCTTCTGTAATACCTGTAATAACTGGACCATGCTTTATAAAATTCAAACAAATTACCTAGAAATATATTTTTATTTTAATCGTTGGTTTTTTTTTTGTTTGTTTGTTTGTTTTTTTGAGGTAGAGTCTCACCCTGTTACCCAGGCTGGAGTGCAGAGGCATGATCTCAACTCACTACAACCTCTGCCTACCGGGTTCAAATGATTATCCTGCCTCAGCCTCCTGAGTAGCTGGGACCACAAGTGCACATCAGGCTTAGCTTTTTTTATTATTATTATTTTTACTTTTTGTAGAGACAAGGCTTTGCCATGTTGCCCAGGCTGGTCTTGAACTCTCTGCCCATCTGGGCCTCCCAAAGTGCTGGGATAAGAGTCAGGAGCCACCGCACCTGGCCAGAAATATATATACATATATGTGTGTGTGTGTGTGTGTGTGTATGTGTGAATATATATATACATATTCTTTTTTAAAAGTTACACTTTAAGTTTTGGGGTGCATGTGCAGAATGTGCAGATTTGTTACATAGGTATACACATGCAGTGGTGGTTTGCTGCACCCATCAACCCATCATCTACATTAGGTATTTCTCCTAACGCTATCCCTCCCCCAGCCCCCTACCCCCTGACAGGCCCCGGTGTGTGATGTTCCCCTCCCTGTGTCCATGTGTTTTCATTGTTCAAATTCCACTTACGAGTGAGAACATGCAGTGTTTGGTTTTCTGTTCTTGTGTTAGTTTGCTAACAATGATGGTTTCCAGCTTCATCCATGTCCCTAAAAAGGACATGAACTCATCACTTTTTATGGCTGCATAGTATTCTATGGTGTATATGTGCCACATTTTCTTTATCCAGTCTAGCATTGATGGGCATTTGGCTTGCTTCCAAGTCTGCTATTGTGAACAGTGCCACAATAAACATACATGTTCGTGTATTTTTATAGTAGAATGATTTATAATCCTTTGGGTATATACCCAGTAATGGGATTGCTGGGTCAGTCTGGTATTTCTGTTTCTAAATCCTTGAGGAATTGCCACACTGTCTTCCACACTGGTTGAACAAAAATACGTTTTTTAAAGAAACATAAATGCTTTGAAGCTAGCCTGAAAAGTTAATTACCGTATGCACAAGTCAGCAACATTTTCTTTCATAAAAATATTTTATATTAAAAGCCAAGCCATTTACTAATGTCAGACAAATCACTGCCCCCTTGGTGACTACAGTACCTTTTGATTTTATTAATTCTTTGCTGATTCCAATTAATAAAGATAAATCTGAAAAAGAAATTATATGGTGTTTCATTTTCAGAATCTGAGATACATTTAGAACTAAAGAAGAAATAAGGAAGTCAATATTTCTGCAATTATTCCTTCTGGTTGCCTCTATTCCAAAGACAAGGACAGCTCCCAAGACCACACTATGAATTAGGCTTAGAATAACAGTTAAACTGAACTAACAGGATTCTAGCAAAGACAGACCTAGGTAATCAAAAATCACTTGGGGAATAATTGAGAATGAGGATCAGATATTGAGGGTGTTCAGATGTCAAGGATACGGGATTCTTGCTCACTTGACTTAGCAGTGTTCTTGCTAACACTGGATTTTACAGAAGAGTTCACAAATAGACCTAGGAGAAGGATCAGGAGCCTAATTAGAGTGGTCAAGCAAAGAGTCTGTCACCTCCGACCGCCGTGTTCTGTTTTCCCTTTCTTCCAAACTGTGAATCTGTCATCCATAAGAATCACTCCCTTATATATACCCTTAAACCCTTTACCCTTATTGTTCTTTTTTTTTTTTTTTTTTTTTTTTTGAGATGGAGTCTCACTCTGTCACCCAGGTTGGAGTGCAGTGGCCCGACCTCAGCTCACTGCAACCTCCGCCTCCCGGGTTCAAGCGATTCTCCCATCTCAACCTCGCGAGTAGCTGGGACTACAGGTGCATGCCACCATGCCTGGCTACTTTTTGTATTTTTAGTAGAGATGGGGTGTCACCATATTGGCCAGGCTGGTCTCAAACTCCCAACCTCGTGATCCACTCGCCTCAGCCTCCCAAAGTGCCGGGATTACAGGTGTGAGCCACCATGCCCGGCCTCGTTCTTTATACTGTATGCCTACATAACTACAACCATGATTAATCTAACACTTCTAACTTTTCTACTATCTGCAGGTGGCTGAGAAAGAAAAGAAAGTTAAATAATATTACTTCAATTTTATACATATTTGATCACCAACTTCTGGGACTCCACGTTATATTATCTCCCTTATTTGTATGATTCATCTCTATTTTGTATTTCTTGATAGTTTTCCTAATCTTCCTGTTCTTTAAATAATGAGGTGATGCAGGGATCAATACTTAGAAACGAATGCTTTGTGCAAGTTTCTACAAAGATTTTTCCATCTAAGCGTATGACAACACCTTTCTTGTGCTTGCAAAATCTTTGGCATCCCTATCCACAACCAATCTATCCACAAATTGTGCCAGTTTTATCTTGAAAATGTACCTGAGTTTTAACCACTCACTCATTAATAAGTATTCAAACACCAAGTGAAACTCACCTTTCAATTGGGTCTCTGCAGTAATGTGATAACTGGGTCCTACTTCCTTATCTCTTACCAATGTCACCTTCTATATGCAGTGTCTGAACAATCCTTTTTAATGGCCCCTCCCAATGCTTTCCTATTTCTCTTGGAGTAAAATTCAAAGTCTTAGTTGAATATGTCATTAAATATACTTCCCAACCTGAAATATTCTCCCACCAGATATTTGCATGACTTCCTTCAGGCATCTGCCTAAACATATCTGATATGGTTAGGCCTACTGGCCCCAAACACATCTCATTTTGAATTCTCATCCTCATAATCCCCATGATCCCCACGTGTCAA
Organism: Papio anubis; assembly: GCF_008728515.1. Taxonomy (NCBI): domain Eukaryota; kingdom Metazoa; phylum Chordata; class Mammalia; order Primates; family Cercopithecidae; genus Papio; species Papio anubis. The sequence goes on along the minus strand of NC_044980.1, from coordinate 20,394,145 downwards.
GGGAGAGACCAGGTGGAGGTAATTGGATCATGGGGACAGTTTCCCCCATGCTGTTCTTATGATAGGGACTGGGTTCTCATGAGGTCTGATGGTTTTGTAAGTGTTTAGTAGTTCTTCCTGTGTTCATTCTCCTTGTTGCCCTTGTGAAGAAGGTGCCTTGCTCCCCTCTGCTTTCCCCGATGATTGTAAGTTTCCTGAGGCCTCTGCAGCCATACTGAACTGCGAGTCAATTAAACCTCTTTCCTTTATAAATTACCCAGTCTCAGGCAGTTCTTTACAGCAATGTGAAAATGAACTAATACAATATCTGTGTCAGACAGGTTACCACTGATCACCCTATAAAAAATAACCAATCCTCCTACTCACTCAGAGCATTTGCTATTCCCTTCCTTCTTTATTTTTTTAATTGTTACTACATAATATTGTGATTATAGATTCTATATAACTAATAAAATTGAAGGATGAGTTGAGCATCTCTAATCTGAAATTTAAAATGCCCCGAATTTCAAAACTTTCTGAGAGCTGACATGATGTTGCAAGTGCAAAATTTCACACCTGACCTCTTGTGATGGGTCTGTCAAAAGACAGTCAATATTTTGTTTCATGCACAAAATTATTTAAGACATTGTGTAAATTATGTCCAGGCTATGTGTTTTAGGTGATATGAAACATAAGTGAATTTCCTGTTTAGACATGGGTCCCATCCCCAAGATATCTCACCGTGTATATACTAATATTTCAAAAGCCTAAAAAAGTTTAGAATCTGAAACGCAGCTGGTCCTTGCCATTTTGGAGAAGGGAAATTCAACCTGTATTTGTTCACTTTTGTCCATAACCTTGAGAATGTAAGACCTCCTAATGTTAGTTCTTATTTTTATTGTTAGTGTTAATTAAAGCTTCATTTTTTTGAAACTCAGACTCTTTCACAGTTGTTGTGGACAGATCCTAGAAGTGGCTCCCAGGGTGTTCACATCATCTAGAATATTCTCCCTCCGAGTGTGAGCAGGACCTGTGTCTTGCTTCCTGCCAACAGAATATGACAAAGAGCAAGAATTTTGCAGATGTAATTAAGTTTTACAAATCAGTTTATGCTGTGAATCAAAAAAAGGGGATTATCCTAGGTAGGTCTAATATAATCAGGTTAAAGCTCCTAAAAGAGGAATTGGACTCTCTTTAAGGTGACAAATCTTTATGCTGTTTTAATGATGAAATGGTCATGTTGAAGAAGCCCAAATGGCAAGAAATTGTAAGCAACTTCTAAGAACTATGAGCAGTCCCTAGCCATTGGCCAACAAAGTGCTAGAGCCTTCAGTCATTGTACAGTCACCAGGAAATAAATTCTACCAATGACCTGAAGTTTACATGTAGATTGATCCCCAGTTGAACCTCTAGCTGAGAATGGACTCTGGGTGGACCCTTAGTTGTAGGTTTACATGATTCCCAATAGAATATCCAGCTAAATTATACCCAGATTCCTGACCTACAGAAACTATGAGGCAGGGCACAGTGACTCATGCCTGTAATCCCAGCACTTTGGGAGGTTGAGGCAGGTGGATCACCTGTGATCAGGAGTTCAAGACAGGCTGGCCAACATGGCGAAACCCGTCTCTACCAAAAATACAAAAATTAGCCACGCATGGTGGCACACCCCTGTAATCCCAGTTACTCAGGAGGCTGAGGCAGTAGAATCACTTGAACCTAGGCAGCAGAGGTTGCAGTGAGCTGAGATTGCACCACTGCACTCCAGCCTGACGACAGAACGAGACTGTCTAAAAAAAAAATAAAGAAACTATGAGATAATATATGCATATATTTATAAGCTGCTGAGATTGTACAACTTTGTAACATGTCTATGTGGTATTTATAATACTAACATGACAGCATCATGCATTATAATTATTTTTAAATGCATGTGAATCCCTTGGGTACAAGGACTACCTATTATATTTTTCTTTACCTCAGGCTCAATTCCAACATGTTAAGATATGTAATACTTGATCATTGAATAAATGGATGGATGAATGACTGAATAAATTGACAAAGTAGCTCTTCTTACAATCACAGGTACAGGAAGGAAGGACAAGCACAGAAATCTTCTTAAGTTTGATGGGAAGAATTAGAACAAGCAAATAGTAATGATAGTTAGTTATTCATTTGCAGTTCAAAAATATTTTAAGATAATACCATTTCACTGAAGCCTTACAACTATTCTGAATAAGAGATGATCATGTGTATTTCAGTTATTATTATTGAATCCATGTGAATGCTCTGAGATTCAAATTAGCCCAAGGTCGGTCACACACATACAATTATGGGGCACTCCAATTATTTTTTTTGACCTGTGATCACAAGCACTATTTACTATATCACTTTGTCTATTATCATAGTATTAATTACACTGGGTTATATAGGGAATATTAACAAAATATTCACTTGGCTGATATCAGTCTTCATGTGCTAGTAAGATTTGTTCAATTTATTGACATCAAAGCAGGAAACGTCTTGTTAGGAAAGTCAAGACACATATGAAATTAAGAGGTTAAAGGGCACTCGATACTCTTATCACAAACGCAGTTGCCTCTGCCCCAAACCTTGCCTCTTTGTCAGTGTGAGTAATTAGTGCTTCTAACTGCATTTAATAATGTTCAATATTTTAGGAACACTAATTAACCCACACAACATTGTCTCATCTGCATTTTATAAATTGAAACTAAAGCAGATAAAATAAAGGCTAAGAACCTAGCCCAGGGTCACAACACATTAGTTGCACAGTAAAGATTACAGTTCCAGACCTCTTAAAATTCCCTTTGCAAAAGGAACCTGGAGTCATCCTCTTGCCGTGAACACTTTGCTGCTTGCAATTCCTATAGTGTTGCACAGAGTTGTTGCTAATTCCTATTGATAAGCCAAGTAGCATTAGAGTCTTCATCTCTCATCTCACATTCAACTGCTGCCCCCCCGCCCCCGCCCCCAAGTTCTTGGCAGAGCCCTAGACCAGCTATACTAGGCCTTCATTTCTAGCAGTGTTCTCTTGCAGCATTCACAGTGGAAGTATTTTCTGTAAAACCCACACTGAAAGAATTTGGAAGACTATGTTGTTTGGATGTCCTCTTTGGTCCCGCTTGTGGTTTTCTGTTTCTCTTTCTTTCCCCTTCATATGTCCTATCTCTATAAAGTAAATATCTGTCTAAGTTCCCTACAAACTTTCTTGTTATTCCCAATCTTCTACTTATGATTTTAGCTCTGAATCATAACCATCAAGCCCATTATTATTACTATTTTTTGAGATGGAGTCTCACTCTGTCACCCAGGCTGGAGTGCAGTGGCGTGATCTTGGTTTACTGCAACCTCTGCCTCCCAGGTTCAAGTGATTCTCCTGCCTCAGCCTCCCGAGTAGCTGGGACTACAGGCTTGTGTCACCACACCCCGCTAATTTTTTTTTGTATTTTTAGTAGCCATGGGGTTTCACCATGTCAGTCAGGCTGGTTTCGAACTCCTGACCTCAAATGATCAACCCATCTCGGCCTTTCAAAGTGCTGGGATTACAGGCGTGAGCCACCATGCCCGTCACCCCATTATGATTTTAGCAGTGTCAGTATCCACATAGGTAATCTGACCAATACTTATCACCACTTTTTTCTAGCCACACATGAGCAAATCACTCATTTTAGTTACACTCCAAGCCTTCCTTGGAGGTAAAAACTTAGTTTCACTGCCTCTTAAATCTCTTTTCTATCTATCATCGTCCAAGCATCACTTCCCATCTTTCCAAGTTACACAGTTTAGTACAATAACCGAATCAATTATTTACCTCTACAATTATTTTAATCCAGCATCCTCAACACTTCACTTTCCATGACCACCCTCTGTCCTGGTTGGCATTCCACTAAAGGAGACACTGCAATCTAAGTGCTTGGGGGTGTGTGTGTGTGGTTTATTTGTGAGGTGATTTCAAGAAGAAAAACTCAGGATGTGGGAAAAGTGAATTAAAGAAAAGAAGAAGCAGATACAGTGTGCAATAATAATCCATGTATTACAATAGACAAATGCAGCACAAGCTTCCTGAAGATCCTCTGTGGAAGTGTGCAAGACACACTTTAGAATTTTCCATAGAAGGGTGTAGAAGTTGGTGAATTTACTCAATGACTCCACAATTTCATTGGTTGAGATTTGTATGTGGGACTCAATTCTTGTTATTGTCAGATGATAAATATTGTGAATATAAGCTGAGAAAAATATTGAAGTGTTAGAAAAAGCCTTGGCCACACGCAGTGTCTCATGCCTGGAATCCCAGCACTTTGGGAGGCCGAGGCAGGTGGATCACGAGGTCAGGAGTTTGAGACCAGCCTGGGCAACATAGTGAAATCTTGTCTCTACTAAAAATACAAAAAATTAGCCAGGTGTGGTGGTGGGCACCTGTAATCCCAGCTACTCGGGAGGCTGAGGTCTCCTGTTTGAACCTGGGAGGCGAAGGTTGCAGTGAGCTGAGATCACGCCATTTCTCTCCAGCCCTGGGCAACAGTGCGAGACTCCATCCCAAAAAAAAAAAAAAGAGAGAGAGAGAGAGAAAGGCTTAAGGCAGATAAGGCAGATAAGCTGAGAACTAGTGGCACTTGAGGAAGGAAACTATCAGCATGCATGTGAACGGTTTACTGCACCTGTAGTTATAAGTTGAAGTCAACTGAGGGAATGTAAGGTAGAGACATGACACCCCTCAGATTTTCATCTTATTACCTGGCATAGGTTGCACAGAGCAGACTTCTCAACATTGACTTGATTCACTCTTGAGTTCTTCTGTTGAGTCATCCTTCTCTTGTACTCCTCTGTTAGAAACTCAGAGGAGTAAATTTACTGATCCATTTTCTGGAATTACACCCCAAGTAGCTGATTATTGCCAAATACATGATGATGATTGGATTGACCTCAAATTTAGGACGAATCACATTTCGAAATTTTAACTTCATAAACCTAGACAATTATCCGACAGTTTCCTCATATGTAACTTTCCTGTTTCCCAGAAGAATGTTTCATACCTCATGACCATTTATTACCTCACACCATAGTTCACAGACAAAGCATATAGACCCAGTCTGCATGCCTCCAAACTCATATAATCAAACACATCTTCTATTACTCAGGGAAGTAGCCCTCCCAGATTTAAATCCAGACATTCTACCAACCGCTGGATCTGTCCCTTCTTACCTTTTATGGACCTCAGTTTTGCAGTCATTATCTATTTTTTTGTCCATAATCATATACACATACTGAATATCCCCCATTTAAACAGCAAAATAAAATACACAAGAGTACATTGAATGCACATAGATTTCTGGTTATCTCCTCATTTGGCTCAACTTTTTACAACAAAACTTAGAATAACAGCTATGAATATGTACGATCTCCATTTCCACCTATTCTCTATCACAACAAATACAACTTTGACATCATAAACACTAAAATAACTCTTAACTGGCTCATAAATATTTTAAAATTTTGCCAGAACCTGTAATCAGTACTCGGTATTTATCCTTGACTTCATAGTGGCATTGGAAATAACCCATTTTTCTTGAAACATGTTTCCTTTAGCTTTCATTGAGTCTCACTCACTTAGGTGGTTTTGTTGTTGTTGTTGTTGTTGTTGTTTTGGTGGAGGGTCGAGGGAGATGATTTTGCATTTGTGGTTGTTTTCTGGCTTTCCCCCATGGTCACACAGAATACTTTTTAGTCTCCTTTGATGAACCTTTTCACTCTGTGATGCTGTTAGGGTGCCGCAGGGCTGAGCTCTAAGCCCTCTCCGCTACTCCGTCTTTACCGTCTCCTCAGACAGAATGATCCAGTCTCTGAGACTTGTGAAATATTTTCTGATGACTCCAATTTCTCTCTCCAACTCCATCTCCTCCTCTAAGTTCCAGATATTTAAACAAATCTAACAGTTGTTCTTTTCCACTTGTATATGTAACAACTCCCCAAACCTAAACTCTTTCTTGGCCAAGTCTTCTTCATTCAGTTAAAGATTCTGTGTGTGTACGTGTGTTTACGTGTGTGAAAACAAAATATATTCATATAATAAAATATAGTGGTTATTAAGCAGAAACAAAGGGAAATAATAGAACAAATCTTTTTTAAAATCATATCTTTTTAAATTAACAAATAAAAATCATATATTTATTGTGTATGATGTGATATTTTGAAACGTGTGTATTGTGGAATGACTGAATCGAGTTATTTAACATATGTGTTACCTCACATAGCTTTTGGGGGTGAAAACACTTAAAATCTACTCTCTTAGCAATTTTCAAGCATAAAATACATTATTATTAACTATAGTTGCCATATTATAAAATAGGTTGCTTGAATGTTTCCTTCTGCCTAACTCAAAATTTGAATCCTTGGTCCTACATCTCCCCAGCTAGCGCCTAACCTCAGTCCCTGGTAAATGCTATTCTACTTTCTACTTTTATGTGTTTGACATTTTGGGATTCTACATATGAGTGAGATCATGTGGTATTTTTCTTTCTGTGCCTGGCTTATTTCATCTAACATAATGTTTAATGATGCAATTTGTTATTGCAAACGACAGGATTTCATTATTCTTATGGCTAAAGAATATTCCATTGCATATATATACCACATTTTCTTTTGTTCATCCACTGCTGGACAACTAAGTTAATTCTATAACTTTGTTATTATGAATAGTGTTGCAATAAACAAGGGAGCACAGATTTCACTTTGATATACGTATTTCCTTTCTTTTGGAGATATATATATATTTGGATCATATGATAGTTTTACTTTTAGGTTTTTGAAGAACCTCTATACTGTTTTTCACTATGGTTGTAAAAGAGTTCCCTTTTCTCCACATCTTCTCTTAACACTTATCATTTTGCCCTTTTACATTACCTAACAGGTGTGAGGCGTTACCTCATTGTGATTGTAATTGAATTTCAATCACAGGTGTGAGGTGTTACCTCATTGTGATTGTAATTGAATTTCAATCACAGGTGTGCAGCGTTACCTCATTGTGATTGTAATTGCATTTCAAGCACAGGTGTCAGGTGTTACCTCATTGTGATTGTAATTGATTTCAGTCACAGGTGTGAGGTGTTAACTCACAGATTGTACTATTTCAGTCACAGGTGAGGTATGTTACCCATTGTGATTGTAATTGCATTTCAAGCACAGGTGTCAGGTGTTACCTCATTGTGATTGTAATTGAATTTCAATCTCAGGTGTGAGATGTTACCTCATTGTGATTATCACTGAATTGTGATTGTAATTTGAATTTCCAATAATTAGTAATGTTGAATATTTTTAAATAAACCTGTTGGCCATTTATAAAAATCAAGTTATTTGTTTTATTGCTATTGAGTTGTCTGAATTCCTTACATATAGAATATTAAACTGATTAAATGTATGGTTTACAAATATTTTCTCCCATTTGTAAGTTGTCTCTTCATTCTGTTGACTGTTTCCTTTTCTGTGCAGAGCTTTTCAGTTTGTGAATCCCATTTGTGTACTTTGCTTTTGTTGCTAGTGCTTATAGACTCAGCTCCAAAAAATGTATTACTTAAGTCAGTGTCATGGAGCTTTTTTTTCCCCTCTGTTTACTTCTAGTAGTTTTACAGTTTCAGGTCTGAAATGTAAGTCTTTAATTTATTTTGATTTGATTGTTTTTCTGTGTTATAAGAGTCTAATGTTATTCTTCTGCATGTGAATATCCAGCTTTCTCAGCATCGTTTATTTTCCCCTAATTCATTTCTTTTAAATTAACAGATATAATTGTATATATTTATCAAGTACATGATGTTTTTCCATGTAGATACACTGTGGAATATTTAAATCTAGCTGATTAAAATACGTAATACCTCACAGTTATTATTTTTCTGGTGTGAACATTTTACATCACACTTAGCATTTCTCAACATCATTTATTGAAAAGACGATCCTTTCTCCATTGTGTGTTACTGGAATCTTTGTCAGAAATCAATTAACTGTAAATTCATAAAATTATTTCTGGGTCCTCTATTCTGTTCCATTGGTCTATGTGTCTTATTTTTTTAACAGTACCATACTGATCTGATTACTATGGCTTTGTTTTAGATTTGAAATTAAGCAATGTGATGCAATCAGCTTTGTTCTTTTGGCTCAACATTGCTTTGGCTAGTCAGAGTTTTTTGTGGCTTCATACAAATTTTAGGATTGTTTTTCTAGTTCTATAAAAAAGTGTCATTGGAACTTTGATAGCTATGGATTGAATACATAGATTGTTTTGGGTAGTTTTCAGTGTACAAGGTTTTTTTTTTAACCATCTTTGTTAAATTTTTTCCTTAAGTACTTTATTTTTCTTGATATGGCTATAAATTAGATTAATTATTTCCTTTTCAGTTTCTTTGTAGTGCATAGAAACACAGGTGATTTTTGTTTGTTTTTTATTCTGCAACTTTACTGTATTTGCTTATTAGTTCTAACAGTTTTTTTGTGGAGTCTTTAGAGTTTTCTATATATAAGATCATGTGTCTGCAAACAAGGACGATTTAACTTCTATTACAATGTAGATGCCTGTAGTTTGTTCTCTTACTTCATTTCTCAGGCTAGGACTTCCCATTCAATGTTAACAGAAAAAGGGAAAGTTGGCATATTTGTCTTCTTCCTGATCTTAGAGGATAATGTTTCAGCTTTTCGCAGTTGAGTATGATGTTAGCTGTGGGCTTGGCATATATGGCGTTTATTGTGTTGAGTTAAAGAAAATCTTAATTTAGATAAAAAAGCAAATGAGCAATGACAATTTAACTCCAAACAAATGGAGAGGTGAATATCTAATGTTATGTTGAAAGTTAAAAGTTAACTAAAGTTTGTTGACCATAGAGCAAGACTTTACGATATATACTTCACAAATAAATTTTGCCATGATAAGTACAACAAAATGCATGGACTCATGAAAGCAAATTAAAGGGGTAAAAATGTTAAGCATTTTTTCTTAAAGAGTATATATATTATATAGCCTTTTTGCTGCATTTTACTAACTTTATTTATTGCATCTAGAATGAACTTTTAGAAAAAGTAAACTCAAATAATCTCATTTTTTTCTTATTTATTATGCCTTAAAAATGAACACATAATCACAGAGTAATAAAGCTGGAAGAGGCATGAGATATTAAAGAGAAAATCTTTACTTTTTGGAAGAGAAAATAGTGAAGGGTGTTAATTTCATGAAAGCGGCTGGGGAAGGTTTCTGAGGGACCTGCTGTGACCCTTCCTCCACTTTGTTAGCATCATTGGCAGGTGGAAACCTTTATTTGCACTGTAGTTCTTCCTCCATGGAGCTTTTCTGCTGCAGTTGTGTAGCTTTGTTAGCGAAACAGATCCTTGCCAGTGTCTGTTTGTGTTGTTCGAATAGTCACATCATTCACAATTTTATGTCCACATTGCACTTCTCATGTCATAAGAGTCAACAACCTCCACACTCAGATGCACTCTGCACCTGTGTTGGGAGTTGGCAAGAGGCTCAACTGAGCTGAGTCACCCACCAAACCCACTTTGGCACTGTCAGAATAAGGCAAAGGCTGCTGCTGCCACAGACTACTTCCGGTGGTAACTCACACCAGGTATGGAGGGTGGCAGAGATCAATGGGCAGAGCAGCAAGGCTGGCGCCCTGTGAGGTGCAAAATTTCAGGTGGCAGGATAATGAGGGAGTAGCAGCTTCAAGTCCCGGACACATGATGCATTATCCAATCAGAATTTACTTAAAAATACAAATTCAGAGATAACATTAAGAAGTAGGCCAGGCTTGGTGGCTCATGCCTGTAATCCCAGCACTTCGGGAGGCTGAGGCGGGCAGATAATGATGTCAGGAGATTGAGGCCATCCTGGCCAACGTGGTGAAACTCCGTCTCTATTAAAATACAAAAAAATTAGCTGAATGTGGTGGCATGTGCCTGTAGTCTCAGCTACTCGGGAGGCTGAGGCAGGGGAATCACTTGAACCTGTGAGGTGGAGGTTGCAATAAGCCGAGATCATGTCATTGCACTCCAGCCTGGAAACAGAGCAAGGCTCTGCCAAAAGATAAAAAAGAATTAAAAGCCTGCAATGAAGATCATTAAACTCTAAGTGCAGACCCTTCTAAGAGTTGAGGCCTGTGCAACAGTGCTAGTCACCCATCCAAAGATTCAGTCTTGCCTAGAGATGGTGGAAAATCTCAAGAATGAGAATATATTCATCTCGCATATTGTTTAATGGGATTGGGGACAGAAAATGGTTGATTACATTTTAGCTATAAAGTAAGATTGATGCAAAATATGCATATAAACAGACACTCAATTGTTTTATAATAAAGATTATTAGCAAAAACTTTTGCAATATAGTTTAAATAACATTAGCATTCTCCAATTCATGAATATTTAAAAAGTCAGATTTGTTTGTGCTCAAACATATGCACTGTTACTTCATTTTCAAAATGCATGTAATACTTGAACCTAATTTATTAGGTTGTTGACAAGATTAAATAATACAGAGCAAGGCATAGACATCGGTCAATCATATAGAGCTCAATAAATATTAATAATTTGTTATTATTGTTACCATTACTATATTTCTGATTTATGTTTTCTATTAGTAGCACTGCAATAAATTTTCTTATACAAAATGTTTTTAATAATGTCTCACTCGAACAGATTTCCAGAAGATAAATGATTAGATTAATGATTGTGTTTAAGACCCTTGACAAATCGGTCAACACATGTGCTTCAAAATGGGCTTCAAAATACAGTACATGTATAACTGATTACACTACCATTTGCTGCATAGGAAACACTCTACTTTATAGATGACTAGTTTAATACTTTTACCCTCCAATATTTGGAAAAGAGTGTGTGTGTGTCTGTGTGTGTGTGTCTCTCTCGCTGTGGGTGCCTGTGTGTGTGTTAGTGTGTTTGTGTCTGTGTCTGTGTGTTGCCCCTAGGTTCCAGATGAGTGAAATTCTGGAGTAGCTTAGCTTCAGAATTAATAGCAGATGGCTCAAGAGGAGATGCATTAGCTCTTGCCAAGCGTCACTGGAATAACACAGGATGCTACACTGGTGATATGAGATTGATGTGGAATTAGCTCAAGCTATTCTGAAGCAGCTAAAAGAATCGAGTATTCATGTGAAATGTACCTACAAAATCAATATAAATTTTTGAAAGAGTACTTAGCCATTTTCCATATTTGTATCAAGTAGCTTGGTAAGTGCCTTCTTAGTCCTGGATGTTCTTTTGAATATGAGGATCTATTTCAGGCATCAGACACATTTCAGTGCAATGATTTCATAATAGCAATTCCTGTTTGCTACTGATCCAACACATAGCCAAAATAACTTTATGATCACCTTCTGCGATTGCAAAATGCTCCCAGTAAACATGGGATTTATGAGTAAATAATGCCTGCTAATGCATATGACTCATTTCAACACCCCTGGCAATCTCTCAGCTGGACATTCTTTTATTTCCTGCTTAAGAGTAAATTGAAAAGCACACAGTTAACATGACAATTGTGCTACCCTAAGAGGTGAGTCATAACTGTGACATAATAACAAATCAAACTCTGGCATATCCTCTTGCAATAAAAGTTGCTGTCATGTGAGTAGACCAGTGGATATTTTATGTAAGGTATTTCTGGCATTAAGTGGAACAATTTGGAGTAGGAAAGAGGATTTAATTTTAAAAGTTAATTTCTATAAAAAGTGCCTCTTTCAATAATTCTGATGTGTATGATATGGAAATATTTTCTTGGTTCAAAATCAACATATAAATATTAAATAAGTAATTTTGGGGTTTCCATTTTAGCTTTATCTGCATGTAACCTAACAAGTATATTAAATTTCTCAATTGAGAGAGATGATATGACTCTGCCCTATTCATTATTAAAAGGTGATTTTTCAGCATACAAAAGACTTATAGTGAAATATAAATTATTTTACACAGACCACATAGTAGAGGATGTCACTGTTTCTGAGAGTAGATTTGTATTATTTGTTCTTATTTGATTTTCTCAAAAGAATGAAATATTAATTACCAAACACAATATTCTGGCTAATAAGTAAACCAAACCAAACAAAATAAAACAAAAGGTAATAATAAAAAGAAAAGTGGGGACATACAGATTACTATGCAAAAGCCTTTGGCAGGCTAAGACGGGCAGATCACTTGAGGTCAAGAGTTCAAGACCATCCTGGCCAACATGATGAAACCCCGTCTCTACTTAAAAAATACGAATATGAGCTAGGCGTGGTGGCACATGAGCTAGGCGTGACTCCCAAGTAGTCCCAGCTACTTGGGAGGCTGAGGCATGAGAATCGCTTGAACCCGTGAAGTGAAGGTTGAGGTGAGCTGACATGGCGCCACTGCACTCCAGCCTAGGCAGCAAAGTGAGACTCCGTCTTAAAAAAATAATAATAAATTTAAAAAATTACTCTGCAAAATGTTCCTAAATAAATATTCTGTTACAAGTATATTTCAGTGACAAAACATGAGTAGTGGTGATATATTCAGAACTGCATTCTCCTAATATCCTTTCCGTTGAGGATTATAAAAATAGCATTTGAAGTTAAACAAATGTTAAAATTGGCATATATTATGTCGGGTTCTTCTGAAATATGTTCTGAAGTTCCATAATAACAAAATGGATTTTTTCTGTCTGAAAATATTGAGATGTGTTTCTCCCCCCAGAAGGTATGTTGAACTGTACACATCTATAAGACTGTGGTTGCATTGCAAGCAGATATCTTTCAAGACACAGCTAATAATACCTGAAAGATGTTCTTTAAATCTCTAAACTAATTTTGCTGTTTGGGTCCATTTTCTATTTCAAAATTTTATTGATGATTCTGTTTCTTAAAAAATAACTTATAATCAAATTATTCATTATTTTTAACAGTTTTCCCTTTTAATGTTACTCCTAAGTTCATAGTTCCAAATATTATATTCTATATATTAAAAATTTTAGTACATTGTATTAAAAAATCTTGGTAGCATTGCCACATCCATCCCTCGTAAAGAAACATATCAAAATTTCAAAACGTACAGGAAATGCTACTAAAATGTTGCCTGAGCCATTATCTACAATTACTTACATAAGACTTTATAAAAGTGAACATTCATTTAAAAATGGAATATTATCATTTTGCATTGTGCCTTAAGTTTTGTTAAAAAGTATATTTTCCATGCTTATAAAGATTATCTGAGAGAAGATTCCTTTATGCAGCCTCTCATGCTTCTTTCCTTAATTCCTAATTATATAACTCCTGATACATCTCAGCCTAATATCTAAAATTATGGTCAACTATCTTGACATTAATATGATATAACCCTTGACAATTGTGACTTTAAAAAAAGAGAGAAAAAAATAAACTATGAAGACACTAGTTGTGGGGAGAACATCACATAGGATTTAATAAATAACATTATATAGTATAAAATCACTTTTAATACTTCTCTAAGAAAGACTTTGTGATTAGTACATAACTATAAATCCAAGATATTTTCTAATTAACGGACAAGATGTAGAAGTGGCTTGAACTTTGGTCCTTTATACATTATATAAAAAATTGGAGGAACATTATTTAGAATAATTTTAATGTTATGTTCATTGCAGAAGTAAACTAACTACAGATTTCATGATGCTAAATTTGTTACTTGGTAAAGTAAGAATAATAGCCAGTCATCAGTCTATCTTTTGTGAATGACATATATCTAGGCACCACAATTTCCCAATTGATCATATAGTTTATATAATCTTTACATTAATTAGTTAACTGATACGCAAAATCAAAATGATTATAAAATCCAATATAAAATTGACTGGAAATGCACACCTAGATATAAAGATTAATAGTATTCTAAGTTTCAGTACTTACCTTTAATGTAAGATAAACACATTTTCTCTAGTGTAATTCTCCAAGGGTATATTAACTTCTTCTTTTTGTCTGTGAGGTTTCCAATTTCTGCATGTAATATTACAGAATTTTTAAGATGTTGTTGAGAGAGGGGGACATAATTCACCAATTAAGTGTCATTTTCCTTAAAAGGACACTAAAACCTGGACATTGTTCTTCACAGGGTAAGCTAATTCTAGAGGCAGCAGATGGACCACTATGTCTAATTTCAGGAATGTAGCATAGTAGTTGGGAATTATGTTTTTTTTTTAAAATAATTATTTTTAATTGATAAATTACAAATTACATATATCTTTGGTATACAATGTGATGTTTTGATTTATATGTACACAAACAGGAATATACACATAGTGGTATGATTAAATCAAACTAATAATCATATTCATCACCTCACATATTTATCATTTTTTGATGAGAACATTTCAAATCCACTCTGAGCAATTTTAAGTATATTATACATTATTACTAATTATGATCACCATACTGTACAATGGATCTCCAGTACTTATTTCTCCTGTCTAACTGAATGAAACCTCTTACCCTTCAACCAATCTCTCACAGCCTGTAATTAAAGAAATGCTGCTTTAACTTCAGATTGTGAGAGACAAAATTCTGCCTTTATCACTTAATAGTAATGCAACATAGGGGAAAAAAAATCAAATGTGGTTAGTATGACTACTTACATATTTTTGTTAGTTATTAAATGGGAAAATAAAATGTACTCCCAGGTATTGCTTAGTGGGGAAAAATGACAAAAATACTTTAAATTTTGGGTACATATTAAATAATAAATAAGAGCTAATCATCATCAATTATTTGAGAATTTATAGAAACTTATTCTGATGAATTAACCTGTAAAAATGCCGTGATTATGATTATCATTGGTGTGTATATATAGAGATACATCTATCTCTCTATGTATCTATCTATCTATCCATCCAAACACACCGTTCCCGCACTGTTACATGTAAATCTATATATTTAATGGATACACAACTTTCAAATAAATCCAGATATATGAAAGAAGATTTTATAACTGATACTGCAGAAATCAAAGGATCATTAGTGGCTGCTATGAGCAACTATATGCCAATAAATTGAACAATCTAGAATAAATGAATACCTAGATAAATACAACTGACCAAGATTGAACCAGAAGGAAATAAAACCTGAACAGATCAATAAAATGTAATGAGATCAAAGCCATAATAAAGTCTCCCAATAAAGAAAAGACCAGGACATGATGGCTTCACTGCTGAATTCTACCAAACACTCAAAGAACTAATATCAATCCTTCTCAAACTATTCCAAAAATAGAGGAGGAGAAAATACTTTCAAAGTCATTAAGAAAGGCCAGTATTACACTGATATCTAAACCAGACAAAGATACATCAAAGAAAGAAAACTGCAGGCTGATATCTCTAATGGATATTGAATCAATAATCTCCAACAAAATACTAGCAAACCAAATTCAACACTATATTAGAAAATTCTTTCATTATGACCAAGGGGGATTTGTCTCTGGGATACAAGGATTTTTCAACATATGCA
The DNA here is from genome assembly GCF_008728515.1 of Papio anubis. Taxonomy (NCBI): domain Eukaryota; kingdom Metazoa; phylum Chordata; class Mammalia; order Primates; family Cercopithecidae; genus Papio; species Papio anubis. The sequence continues at coordinate 20,378,666 of NC_044980.1, read as the reverse complement.
AATCAATCAGTGCAATACATCATATCAATAGAATGAAGGGTAAAACCCATACGACCATTTCAATTGATGCTGAAAAAGCATTTGATAAAGTTCAACATCCCTTCACAATAAAAACCCTCAAAAAACTGGGATAGAAGGAACATTACTCAATGGAAAAAAGCCATATATTCAGACCCACAGCTAGTATCAAACTGAATGAGGAAGAACTGAAAGCCTTTCCTCTAAGATCTGGAACATGACAAGGATGCCAACTTTCAACACTGTTTTTCAACATAGTCCTGAAATTCCAAGCTAGAGCAATCAGACAAGATAAAGGTATAAAGGGCATCAAAATTGGAAAGGAAGCAGTCAAATTATTCCGGTTTGCAGGTGGTATAATCTTATAATTGAAAAAAACTAAAGACTCCGCAACAAAACTATGAGAACTGATTAACAAATTCACTAAAGTTTCAGGATACAAAAATCAGTAACGTTATGCCAACAGTGAACAATGTGAAAAGAAAATAACAAGGGAATCCCATTTATAATAGCAATGCACAAAATTAAATACCTAGGGATTAACCAAAGAAGTGAAAGATCTGTATAATAAAACTATAAAACACTGATAAAAAAATTAAAAAGGATTCCAAAAATGGAAAAATATTCCATGTTCATCTATCAGAAGATTCAATATTGTTAAAAGTTCGTACTACCAAAAGCAATCTAGAGTCAATTCAATTGCTGTCAAAATACCAGTGTAATTCTTTATATAAATAGAGAAGACAATTCTCTAATTTATATGAAATGGCAAAAGACCCAGAATAGCTAATGCTCTCCGGAGAGAAAAGAACCAAACAAGAGAAATCACATAAACTGACTTCAAATTAGGCTACAGAGCTATAACAATCAAAACATCATGTTACTGGCATAAAAGTAGACATGTAGACTGATGGAAAAGAGTAGAGAACTCAGAAAAATGAGACACCCACAGTGAACTCATTTTGATAAAGATGCCAGGAATATACACTGGGGGAAAGACTGTTTCTTTAATAAATGGTGCTGGGAAAACTGAATATTCATATGCAGAAGAATGAAACCAGACCCCTGTATCTAGCCACATACAAAAATCAAATCAAAATGGATTAAAGACTTAAATCCAAGATCCAAAACTATGAAACTCCTATCAGAAAATATTGGGGAAGTCTTCAGGACATTTGTCTTGGCAAAGATTTCTTGAACAATACTGCCCAAGCACAGGTAGCCAAAACCAGCATGGACAAAATGGGTCACATCGAGTTAAAAAGCTTCTGCAGAGCAAAGGGTACAATCTACAAAGTGAAGAGACAACCCACAGAACGGGAGAAAGTTATTTGCAAACTACCACTCTGACAAGGGATTACTAACCAGAATATATAAGGAGCTCAAACAACTCTATAGGAAAAAAAAATCTAATAATTTGAATAAAAAATGGGCAAAAGATATGAGTAGACATTTCTCAAAAGAAGACATACAAATGGCAAACAGACATATGAAAAGGTGCTTCATATCATTGAATATCAGAGAAATGAAAATCAAAAAATTTCAATAAGATATCATTTTACCTGCAGTTAAAATGAATTGTATCCAAAAGAGGCAATAACAAATGCTGTTGAGGATGCTGAGAAAAGGGGCTCCTCATATACTGTTGGTGAGAATGTAAATTAGTACAACCACTATGGACAACGGTTTGGAGATTACTCATAAAAACTAAACATTGAGTCAGCATATGATCCAACAATCTGACTGTTGGGTGTATACCCAGAAGAAAGGAAATCAGTACATGAAAAAAGGTATCTGTCCTCCTATGTTTGTTGCAGCACTGTTTGCAGTAACTAAGATTTGGAAGCAACCTATGTCTCCTTCAACAAATTACTGGATAAAGAAAATGTGGTATATATATACAATGAAGCACTATTCAGCCACAAAAATGAATGAGATCCAGTCATTTGCAACAACATGGAAGAAATTGGACATCATTATTTTAAGTGAAATAATCCAGGCACAGAAAAACAAACATTGCATGTTCTCACTTACTCGTGGAATCTAAAAATCAAAATAATTGAACTCATGAACATAGAGAGTTAAAGGATGGTTACTAGAGGCTGGGAGGGTAGTGCAGGGCTTGGGGAAGGTGGAGATGGTTAATGGGTACAAAAAGAAATAGAAAGAATGGATAAGACCCACTATTAGAGAGCATAATAAGGTGACTATAGTCAATGTTAAAATAACTTAAAGAGTGTAATTGCATTATTTGTAACTCAAGGGCAAATGCTTGAGGGGACGGATATCCCATTCTTCATGATGTACTTATTTGATATAGCATTCCTGTATCAAAACATCTCATGTACCTTATAAATATATATACTTTCTATGTACACATAAAAATTAAAAATAAATAAATGAAAAAGAATCAAATAAAAAATTGGAGGTATACTCGTATCCCAAAATGTTAGATAAAGCTGATGTTATTATTTTCAGTTAAGATAATTTATGCACAGACGGGCAGGCAGTTATATAACAAACCTGATAATTGGGTTTTACTCAGAATGAAGTATCTATAACAACGTGGGGCATGAATAATCACCAATGGCAGCAATAATCAGGTTTTTTATTCCTAAAGAATTTTCTCTCATGCTAATCTCTACCCCCACCACCATATATGCAATTGCTGCCTTCAAACGTGAACTTCAGAGAATTTTTATTTTCGCAAAACTCATGTTTACATCTTGTTTTTTAAAACACTGTGTTAATATTGTAAAGGTGCAATCTAGGTGGTTTCAGACTTGAAAATGAGTTACAGAGCATCTTGTTAGAATGCAAAGAATGAGTGTTCTAAAAGCAGTGGTTCTGTTACTGGCAGAGAATCCATATGGGTCTGCAAAAACCTCAATTCTTGCCTACTCAGAAGAAATACTTTGACCAAGGAGGCATGAGGCGGAAGGAGAGACTGAGGCAAGTTTTAGAGCAGGAATGAGAAGAAGTAAAGTATACTTGGAAAGGGGCCAAGAGGTGACTTGAGAGATCAAGTGCTTAGTTTCACATTTTACTTGGGGTTTTATATATTGGCACACTTCCCAGGTCTCACATCCTTTCTCCTCTGATTCTTTCCTTGGTGTGGGCTGTCTGCATGCACAGTGGCCTGGTAGCACTTGGGAGGGGAGTATGCACAGTGTGTTTACTGGAGTTGTACCCATGCTCAGTTGAGGCATTCTTCCCTTACCAGTCCAGCATTCCTAGAGGAAGGTCAGATACCAGTTAAACCACACAATTTTGCTTCTTAATGCAACATGCTTGAGCCCATATGCCCAATTCCTGAGATCTTATTGGGAAGCTGCTAATCACCAGTTTCAGGTATTTTCTATCTATTTGGAGACAGGCTTTCCCTGGTGCCATCTATGATTAATTTTTATTTTAGAGAGACAGTCGACAACCACCTGACCCTCACCTGATGGTTGCCTGACATTCCTAGTGTGTGTGTTGAGGGGAACGAGGAGCCCTCTTCTGTGCTGCTCATGCCTGACTAGCTACCTACTGTTACAGTTCTAGGCACAAATTTTGGCTATGAGACTTACTAGTTATTCGACATTGAACAAATAAATTAACACCTCCAGAGACCCACAATTGTAAACTGGAATTGCACATTTGTCCAGACCATGGAAGAGAAAAGGTAAAGGGTAATTTATGGATGGGACTATGGCATTAGCCAATGTATGAAAGTGAATATTCAAAGCCAGGCTTGGCAAAATATGAATCAAAAGCTGGGGCAGAAACTGGTTCCTGAAGAAAGACATTTGAATCTTGTCCTGCAGATACTAGTGGTGCTTTAAAATTTATTAAGCAAGACATGAATAAAGCAATGGAACATTAATTTTGTAGAGATGCACAAAGTAGTTTGAAGCTGAATATAATAAAACCAGTAATGGCATCTAGAAAAAACAGTTGTATTGAACATATGGGTTTACCTCCATCCTCCTCTAAGACTCAATAAAATAATAATAAAGTTATAAAATAAGAAAACATAAACAAAGAATTACAAAAACAAATAAGATAACAGGAGCAATATCAGTAAGTCTGGAAACGGAATAGGCAAAAGGTAATTATTTAGAAAATTCACAAAAGTTAAGCCTTCCTGGAATAATCATGGAAGAATCCTGATTTGTATAAATGAATTCCAAAATGATGTACAAATTAAAAGAAGCAGTCATCACAGAGTTGATGGAAAAGTGAAGCAGACAATTATTATTTGGAAGTCTGCTTAACATACAGACAAAATTTTCTATCAATATTGACAGAAAGAAAATTATGTCTCCAAAGCAAGAGAAAACATTAGAGCCTGTTCCTTGCAGTCAGTAAAACATGAGAAATATGAAAATGGGAAAACTTTGCACAGATGCGAGTGGGGTACCTTACACAAATAGGCATAGTCAGAGAAGTCTATCAGCCGAGTGGTGAGAGCTACCCTGATGTCAGCTCTATTCCCTCAGCAGGCTTTGAAAAAATCGTTGAGGATTACACAGTCCTTTCAATCAGAAGATTAAAAACTTCCTCTGTAGAAAGCCCAACCTGTGCGAGAAAGGATGAAAAACAAGAATAAAAGATGAAAAAAGGAAAGGAAGGAAGAAAACATGAGAATCTGCAATACCCTAGTGACACAAATAATCAAATAACCCAATAAAACTCTCTGCTCTTCAAGCCATGTTGTGCACACAGAGTTCTTCAATTAGTGTGCAGCCAAAGAGCAGAAAACATCTGTAAAACAAAACAAAATAAAATAAAATGTCAATTAAAAGTTGAAGATATACAACAAAACAAACAGGAAAATCAAACCAATGCTGTAAGGACAGTCTGTCAAACAAGAGATGACCTCAACACATGTATACACCTTCCGTGCTATGCAGCCTCTAAGAGTGATCCCTGTCTCTAGCCTTCATGACTATTTTAACCTGTTTTTATACTGCTCTAAAGACTGGGCAATTTATAAAGGAAGGATATTTAATTGACTCACAACTCTGCATGGCTGGGGAGGCATCAGGAAATTTACAATCATGGCAGAAGGTGAAGGGGAATCAAAACACCTTCTTCACAAGGCGGCGGGAAGGAGAAGAGTGCCCAGAGAAGGGAGACGGGCCCCTTACAAAACCATCAGATCTCCTGAGAACTCACTATCAGGAGACCAGCACAGGGGAACTGCCCCCATGATTCAATTGACTCCCCCGGTCTCTCCCTTGATACATGAGGATTATGGTGATTATGGAGATTACAATTCAAGATGAGATTTGGTGGGGACACAAAGCCTAACCATATTAATGACCTTGCATAAATCTCCTTCTTTGATAACTTGCTACCAAAATCAGAATAGGAGGCTTGCAGCCTATGTACAGGGGATGAGTGGGGAGAAAGGAAGGATTCATTTCCTTCCCTGTTGGGCTAGGAAGGCGTCACCAGGAAAGCACCCACCGCAGGTAGGGGCAACCTCAGGGCACCTAAGGACCAGAGATCCCACAGGACGATCCTGCCATTGCAAGAGGCCACCCACTGAGGCCCCTTTCATGCCATCCCTCCCCGAGAGCACATATTTTCCCCTACAAGGCCCCTTCCCGGACCGTTCCTGCTGTGCACATTGATGTTCTCATGCCTTGTATCATGTTGAGCTCTGTCTCGTCCCGCTCGTGGGGACTCAGCATTTAATCACCCTTAAAAACCCATCCAAGACCTGTCCCCATTCAACGATGCTGCCACACTGCAGCGACCTGAAGAGGATGCCTCCATCTCTGACCCACCCACTACCTACCACGGAGACTCCACAGTGGCTTCCCAGCCCAGGTGTTATCCTGAGATGCCACTCAGTGAATCTGACACACATGGGGATGACCCTTTGAGGCCTACCTCGGACATCCCACCCACCCTCGAGGGGAAATCAGGCCTCCCACTCAGATGATGGCTCCCAGCTACCACAAAAATAAAGTAAATAAGTAGTTTTAAAATGTCACTTCTGTGATTAGGTATTTGTCATCTTGCTATTGGACCCTCCCTATTGCCCAGATTCTTGACCCACAAAAGCTATGAGGTAAGAAATATAACAAACATGTGTTGTTTAACTTGACAAGCTTGGGGTGTGTTTTGTTGTGCCGCATTAGTTAACATGCACACGCAAACATAGACATACATGCACACATATATACACATACATGCTGATAAAATATAATATGTGATTTCAGAAATTTCTTAAAAGCTAAACAAAGAAGAGAGAAAAAAGATAGAAAAGGGAATATTATCTCTTATTTCTTAGAATGTTGTACATTCTAGTATGGATATTTTATTATTTGATTATATATAAATCTATATACACATGGATACATACACACATATACATTTATATATGTACACACATATATATATACACACACACTCATATATATATAGTGGGTGACTCATGTATTAGGTCATTCTCATGCAGCTATGAAGAAATACCCAAAACTGGGGTCATTTTTAAAGAAAAGAGGTTTAATGGACTCAGTTCCATAGAGTTGGGGAGACCTCAGGAAACTTAGAATCGGTTTTCACAGAGTGACAGGAGAGAGAATGGAGGCCAGCAGGGGAAATGCCAGATGCTTATAAAACTATCAGATCTGAATCTCATGATAACTTACTCACTATCATCAGAACAGTGTTGGGGAAACGGACCCCATGATTCACTTACCTTCTGGGTCCCTCCCACAACCCACGGAGATCATGGGGATTACAATTCCAGATGAAATTTGGGTGGGGACACAGCCAAAACATATCAACCCATATGTAGAGAGAAACATATAGAGAAATACTTTTTGTCAATGTGATATTTTTAGGGAGTGTCTTCTATTTTCTTTCTACTAATCTTCTTTTTTTTTTTTTTTTTTTTTTTTTTTTTTGAGACGGAGCCTCGCTCTGTCGCCCAGGCTGGAGTGCAGTGGCGCGATCTCGGCTCACTGCAAGCTCCGCCTCCCGGGCTTACGCCATTCTCCTGCCTCAGCCTCCCGAGTAGAGGGACCACAGGCGCCCGCCACCTCGCCCGGCTAGTTTTTTGTATTTTTTAGTAGAGACGGGGTTTCACCGTGTTCGCCAGGATGGTCTCGATCTCCTGACCTCGTGATCCACCCGTCTCGGCCTCCCAAAGTGCTGGGATTACAGGCTTGAGCCACCGCGCCCGGCTAATCTTCTTTTTTTTGAGATAAAGTCTTGCTCTGTCACCCAGGCTGGAGTGCGGTGGTGCAATCATGGCTCACTGCAACCTCTGCCTCCTGGGTTGAAGTGATTCTCATGCCTCAGTCTCCCAAATAGCTGGATTAGAGGCATGTGTCACCTTTCTCAGCTAATGCTTTGTATTGTTAGTACAGACAGGGTTTCCCTGTGTTGGTCACAAACTCCTGACATCAAGTGATCCACCTGCCTTGGCCTCCCAAAGTGCTGGGATTACAGGCATGAGCCACCACAGCTGGCCATCTTTCTACTAATCTATTAAAGATTTTCTCGGTGAATTTCTCCAGGCTTTTATGTCCCTGTCTTTGCCTCTGCCTATGCATCATGATCAATTAGTAAATATATAATATGATAGAATAATCATTGGGAATCATTTCATTCCAATTCTAAAATCAATGTCAATCAATGACAAGTGTCTTTATACCTCCTATCAACTCAAAAAAGTATCTTCCCTCATTGGGACAATGCCATGGGGGTAGTGAGCAAATACAGGTGATATATACAAAGAAGATGGCAAAATACATCCTCAAAAGCTAAAGTGTATCCTCATTTTGGAGCTGTATGTGTTGAAGTCCAGCAAATCATAAGATAGAATACTTTTTAATGTATCTTGGCTTTCCAGTACTTTATTTGGGATGAGTTTGGTCCGTGGAAATAGATTATTTCAGCATGTCTTACATTTTGGGTATCACTGAAAAATTTGTGCAGTTTTATGATAAGCATATCCTAAATTTTTCTCATATTTTACTAATTAATTTCTATTCACCTTTCAGTACTTAAGTCAAACTGTACATCCACCAAAGTTCTTTTACTAAGCTTTAGTAAACACTTGGAATCACTGGCTGGGTTGCTAATTATTTTTCTAGTATTCTTTCTCTGCATATCTTAGAATTAGAAATAGTTAAGTTTGGTACTTGGCCAATTGCAATGTTCTGCTAGTTTCCCATGAAAGTGGTTCTGGTGTCCTTAGCTGGGTTAATAACACCTTTTCACAATGTTACTAAATAGCCAGAACAATAGCCTATCATTCACTTATCACACAATATTCCAGGACATCTAAGGCCTTGGAGCTGGTATTGGTTCAGCCATCCCAAGTGTTGTTACTGAATGATGAGAGGTGAGTGCATTTAAGGTATTTTGATCACACAAACAATGTTGTATCTCATGAGAGATGATTAGTTGAGAATATATTCTGCCAATAGATTCAGCTGTGTCTGAGTGTGTCATAAAGTTTCTCATGACTGTCTTTCTTGAATATTAGGTGTAAATAATGCAATATTTGGCCACCATTTTATGCTAATATTCACCTACTTAGATCCTACTGTGATTCTTTAGGTGTCTGATTTTGTAGTGTTCAAACCCCAGTTTTTTTACCTAGAATAGTCAAAACAGTTTTGGTGTTGCAGCCACATCAAGCAAGCAGCAGCGACGTGTATCTCTTCAACATGGATAATCGCCTTAACGATATGTCTCCTGGTTCACAACAACTCAGTAGATATGCTGACCACTGACAATAACAAAATGACCTGTATGGTTCAAAGGTAGAAATTTCAACTCTGTAAAAGAATGAACATAATAAGCATAACCAAAAAATACCTCAATCAACATCAAGCAGATATTATTTACAATGGTGATTAAATGATGTTTGGTGCTTTTTACTAAATCACATATATAGGTACCTTGAAAAAGGTACCTTGAAAAAGTGAAGTGTATTATTCCCCTGTCCTAAGATTGTAGTATGAGGAAAAAAAGGCATTTTCTCCAGCAAAATTTCTCATTAATATGTGTCATCAACTGCTACAATTTCTCCATGTTCTTTCCATTTATTACCTATCTTAAACCAGAATCAGTACCCAAATGAGAGCCTCTTTTTCGAATAGCACAATTGGAACTGCTGTATTTTCCTGTATTGTCTATTCTCAATAAGGAGACAGAGGAAGATGAGGCTGCTTCTATGACTAAAAATCACTACTTACCATGATTTGGCCAATAAGATGGAATTACTCTCTGACTCATTTTACTCTAGAAAATTCACAAAGTTCATAGGCACTGAAAAAGTACTCTGCATGCACACCAGTGCTTATTCTGCCAAGCACAAAATGAGCAGTCCTAGACCACTCCACTTCCAGATAATGGAATAATGTACATGTTGGGAAAAAATAGGGAACTGAAAGATTACATCATCCTCCATGGCTTCATTCCAAGCACTACATTCCCACAACCTTTCCAAAGATATCCTGTTTTCCGCTCCCACATTTAGATGAAGAACAAATTCTTCCATTTACACTAACCAACACTTTTTACCCATATTATGTTTTTATTTCTATTAACAGATATTTGTTTTTTAACCCTAGTTCTCAAAGAAGTGCCTTTTAGACCTTAAAGAATAGCATGCATCTGTTTGATGTAATGCTTTATAGAACATTTAGGATTGCTGGCAGGAAGGAAATGCATTCTTTGTTCTGATAATATATAACTGGGGAGAACAAATTGATGCAAAATACTTTATTCTATACTTTTAAAAACATTCTCTGCTGTTGATTCAAGTAAGCAGTAAACAGAGCCAAAAATGGATTGCATAAGTACTACAGTGAGAATCCATTTGAAGCCACCTGGATTTCTTTATAAAGCTCCTGTAGAGTACAACTCCCTGTTAAATGTGAGAATTTCTCAGGAAATCTTACTCAAATTCAATTTCCTGTTAACAGTCTGTATGGTCTTTTATTACATTAGCAGCATTGGTAGAGGCTAGAGGTATACAGCCTTTCCTGTCCAATGTTACATAACCTGAACATATCTGTGCCTGCTCATTTCAAGTAACTACCCCCAGGGCCTAAGCAGGGGCATCAGTCTTCACATTCCTGCCACTTTCTGAGCAGTAACTATTGATTATCCACATGACTTACTTTAATTCTTCCTTGAAATTTCCACTTGGAATTTTACAATTGTATTAACAATATAAGGATACCCTTGGAATCCAATCATCCAAGGCAGGACTGGCAAACTCTATAATAAATAATTATTTTATTTTGTAAGATTTTCTTGACCCATTAAAATCCAAGAGTATTAAAATAGTTTTGATAACTCCATCAAGAAATGGTCTTGCTTTAAAGTACAATGAAAACTGAAGTCATTTTTAGCCCCGTCTATAGCAGCTATGGATCATCTACTGACCTTGTAAAGAAGATGATATCAGCATCTGTCCTTATGCCTTAATATAGAACAAAGCTATTGATGATGGTCTAAGAGTTCATGTAAATCCAAATATTATCCATCTCTTTTCCCAAATGAACTTCTTCAACTGATGTTTTATCATCTACAGAAAGAATGGCTGCATTATTACATACTGCTTTCTTCCCTTAATTTGAGACACTCATTCATGAATTCAGTTGTGTAGGAGAGGAAAAAATAATTTCCCCTTTATTTTTCTGAAGTTATAATCGAGAGCCCTATTACAAAAGATAGATTAACAAGAGAAAAAAAGTGATAGAAATTAACATGTTATAACTCATGTATACATGGAAGATACCCAGACAAACATGAGTAAATATTAAAGAGGTGGCTTGGAACGCTGGCTTATGCAGCATCATTAACAAAAAACAACATATTGTTATAGACACAGCAAGACACAGAAAAACTACCTTGAGTATCTAGTGAGAAGGCAAATAAATGGGAAAGTGAAGGTACGTAAAAGCTAGTAATAAAGTTTGTGAAATAGATTCATCTGGTGGTGTCTCCAGGCTGATAAATGTTGAAAGCTTTCTATGATGATCAACTTTTGTCCCTTCTCATTAAAAGGAGGAGTCAATTTATATCCTGTGTAAATTTATGTCCTGCTTTTAGGCAAATGGGTGAGGGCACAGAGCTCTTCTTGCATCTGTTTCTTACCAGTTGCCTTCAGCTCAAAAGAATTCTCACGCCAAAGTGGTATATTTTGGATGGCATTATGTGACCCTTTGGGTGCTTGCTCTGCTCTAACTCTAAGACTCAGATCATTCCTTATAAAAGCTATCAGTTTTTCCAGAAGTTTTATCATTTCTCCCAGAAACAGGATGGCAAATTTTTCATGAGTACAATATAGTCTTCCAGAACTACAGCCTGTCGCCTGTTTTGGTGTATGCCATTTCCACTTCATGAATGAGTTCTGATGAGCTGCTTAACATATCAAAATAAATATTTCTAACATTACTAGTAACACAATAGGTACCTTAAGTCTAAAAATTATTTGATATTTCTCAATATTTGCAGCTGTCTACTCTAAAACCACATGAAAAGCTGCTAAATTTTTTTGAGAAAAGTGTATCTTGCTGCAGTGTTAGGTAGCTTGTTCAAAATCCTAGTATTTGCTACTTCTTAGAGAGACTCAAGATTGCACATATCCATATGCCTGGGCTTTCCACTGTATTGTGTGCTTTAATAAGCACTCATATGGCCCCAAACAGTACTACATGGGATGTACTATACTGCACGATTCCAAAGATAGTTTTAATTCCATATTCTGTTTAAATTCATTTCAGGAAATTGGGGGACAAGAGGGTTTTCTTATGAATTGGGTCTAGCAGAAAGTACAGATACAGATATTACAGTAGAATTATAAGATATTATACATTTTTATTTTTAGTTTGGTTTATTTCTGTATGTGATATAACTTTCATGGCCCCTAGAAATATTGTTTTAGTGAATTATTGGGTGGATACCAATATTGTAGCCAGTTTAATTAACCTAGGCTATGATAGGTACTATGACACTTCTCCAACATTTCTTAGCTTTTCACTCTCAGATGGAAATTTTCATAATCTCTTCATTATAATAAATTAATTCCTTTTTGTGGTGGAGAACTCAGGTATCTTTAGGGAAGGAAATGATTATTTCATAACCTACCATTCTATTTATCTAACTTTACCATCATGAGCATTAGTTGTGTTTAAACAGATTGCCTGTTAGGCTTCCTGAAGAGTATTCACCATCTTTGGCATGAACTGCTTTACAATAAACTTTCAGTTTCTATAGGCAAGTCACTATTTTCACATCTAAGAGGAGAATGTTATAAAATTAGTGAGACTTGTGATTATATCAATTATAGTTAGGTATAAACTTTCAAGTTTTTCTTTTTCATAAGATGAATACATGGGCAGGATTAGTCAATTACAAAGATTTCCATTTTAGCATGAGTAATTAAGAAGCAAAAGGCAGACTTGCCTGACATTCAGCTATATACTTACAATCTATTCACACATCAAATACATCTAATTAAGCAATCAGATACAAATTATGCCACCAGAGGGTTGTTGTTCTTTCTCTCCCTCCCTCCCTCCCTCCCTCCCTCCCTCCCTTCCTTCCTTCCTTCCTTCCTTCCTTCCTTCCTTCCTTCCTCTCTCTTTCTTTCTTTCTTTCCTTTCTTTCTCTCTCTCTCTTTCCTTCCTTCCTTCCCTCCCTCCCTCCCTCTCTCTCTCTCTCTTTCTTTCTTTCTTTCTTTTTCTCTTTCTTTCTTTTCTTTTTCTTTTTTTCTTTCTTCTTTCTTTCTTTATTTCTCTTTTTTCTTTCTTGGATTACAGGTATGAGCCTGCCTGCCTGCCTGCCCGTCTTCCTTCCTTCCTTCCTTCCTTCCTTCCTTCCTTGCTTCCTTCCTCTCTTTCTCTCTTTTGTCTTACTTGCTTGCTTTCCCATCTAAATTATCACCTTAACTCTAATTACTTTTTGTCAGGGCATCACTGTTCACTCCAGGTTCTACTTTTAATCTTCTAAAATGTACCTTGTTCACTGACATATCACAGTATATGATCATCACATACAAACATTCAAAAATTTAAATTTGAATATGTATTTTATTAGTCTATTCTCATGCTGCTGATGAAGACATACCCAATTTACAAAAGAAAGAGGCATAATGGACTTACAATTTCACATGGCTGGGGAAGCCTCACAATCATTTCAGCAGACAAGGAGGAGCAAGTCATGTCTTACATGGATGGTGGCAGGCAAAGAGAGAGAACTTGTGCAGGAGAACTCCTTTTTTGAAAACCATCAGATCTAGTGAGACTTATTCACTGTCACTAGACCAGCATGGGAAAGACCTGCCACCATGATTCAATTATGTCCCACAACACTTGGGAATTCGAGATGAGGTTTGGGTGGGGACACAGCCAAATCATATCATTCCACCACAAATATCATGTCCTCACATTTCAAAACCAATCATGCCTTCCCAACAGTCCCCCAAAGTCTTAACTTATTTCAGCGTTAACTCTAAAGTCAACAGTCCAACATCTCATCTGAGACAAGGCAAGTCCTTTCTGCTTATCAGACTGTAAAGTCAAAAGCAAGTTAGTTACTTCCTAAATACAAGGGGGGTATAGGCATTGGGTAAATACAGTCATTCCAAATGGGAGAAATTGGCCAAAATGAAGGGACTACAAAGCCCATTAAGTCCAAAATCTAGAAGGGCAGTCGAATCTTAAAGCTCCAAAATGATCTTCTTTGACTCCAAGTCTCACATCTGGGTCATGCTGATGCAACAGTTGGGTTCCCATGGTCTTGGGCAGCTCTGCCCCTGTAGCTGTGCATGGTACAGCCTCCCAGTTGGCTGCTTTCATGAGCTGGTATTGTGCCTCTATAACTTCACCAAGTGCACAGTGCAAGCTGTCAGTGGATCTACCATTCTGGGGTCTGCAGAATGGTGGCCCTCTTCTCAAAGCTCCACTAGGCAGTGTCCCAGTGGGACTCTGTGTTGGGGCTCCAATCCACATTTTCCTTCTGCACTGCCCTGGCAGAGGTTCTCTATGAGGGCCCTGACTCTGCAGCAAACTTCTGCCTGGGCAACCAGGTGTTTCCATACATAATTTGAAACCTAGGTGGAGGTTCCCAAACCTCAATTCTTGACTTTTGTGCACTCGCAGGCTTAACACCATGTGAAAGCTGCCAAGGGTTGGGGTTTGCACCCTTTGAAGCCATGGCCTGAGCTGTACCTTGGCCCCTTTCAGCCATAGCTGGAGTGGCTGAGACACAGGGCACCAAGTCCCTAGATTGCACGCAGTAGAGGGAACCTGGGCCAGCCCCACAAAACCATTTTTTCCTCTTAGGTCTCTGGGCCTGTCATGGGAGGGGCTGCCACAAAGGTCTCTGGCATGTCCTGGAGATATTTTCCCCATTGTCTTGGTGATTAACATTCAGCACCTCATTACTTATGCAAATATCTGCAGGTAGCTTGAATTTCTCCTCAGAAAATGGGTTTTTATTTCCTATTGCATTGTCAGCCCGCAAATTTTCTGAATTTTTATGCTGTTTCCCTTCTAAAACTGAATGCCTTTAACAGCATCCGTCACTTCTTGAATGCTTTGCTGCTTAGAAATTTCTTCTGCCAGATACCCTAAATCATCTCTCTCAAGTTCGAAGTCCCACAATTCTCTAGGGCAGGGGGAAAATGCCACTAGTGTCTTTGCTAAAATATAACAAGAGTCACCTTTGCTCCAGTTCCCAACAAGTTCCTCATCTCCATCTGAGACTACCTCAGCCTGGATTTCATTGTCCATATCATTGTCAGCATTTTCGTCAAAGTCATTCAACAAGTCTCTAGGGAGTTCCAAAATTTTTCACATTTTCCTGTTTTCTTCTGAGCCCTTTGAACTGTCTCAACCTCTGCCTGTTACCCCATTCCAAAGTTGCTTCCACATTTTCAGGTATCTTTTCAATAGCACCCCACTCTACTGGTACCAGTTTACTGTATTAGTCCATTCTCATGCTGCTGATAAAGACATACCAAGACTGGGCAATTTACAAAAGAAAGAGGTTTAATGGACTTACAGTTCCACATGGCGGGGGAAGCCTCACAATCATCATGGAAGGAAAGGAGGAGCAAGTCACATCTTATGTGGATGGTGGTAAGCAAAGAGAGCTTGTGCAGGAGAACTCTTCTCTTTAAAAACATCAGATCTCATGAGACTTATTTTTACTATCATGAGAACAGCATGGGAAAACATGACCCCATGATTCAATTACCTCCCACCAGGTCCCTCCCACAACACATGGGAATTCAAGATGAGATTTCAGTGGGGACACAGAAAAACCATATCACGTATGGTTTAAAAATTTAAAGGAAATTTGGTATAATTTAGGCATTTATCAGGGAACATACATCCAAAAGTATTGTTCAAAAAATAAAGTTAAGAAGATAAGCAGTTTTGTCGTAGACTAACTGAAATTCTTGTAATATATTTAATTGTCATTATTGCAAAAGAACATATGTATATTTTATGTTTCAAAGTTTAGGAAGCTGGAGTCAAACTGCATTACTTACTTTCATTTAGAATTACAAACTTTAAGTTGTTACTCATTCAATCTCATTGTCATCTGGATTTTCTGTTAAATAATTTATTTCCTAAAGGTTGCACCACAACAAAGCATCAAAAGTCTTCTAATGCTATTGGATTTTAATGGATCAGGAAAATCTTTGCTAACTAAATGCATTATTATATGGTTAAACCATGTGTATTAACTTTATATACTTAACAAGAGACAGCCAGACCATTTAAACCTTTTTTAAAATTTCCTTTCTCTCAGGCTTGAAGGTTATTTACAAAGAGTGAAATTGCATTAAATTGATTGAATTTACCTACTTTATGGAAGTACTGTACAGAATAATTATGATATTTTTCAAAAAATCATTACCAATGCTAGCCTCTGATCAATTCAGTCCAATTAAGAGGAACAAGAATTTCTGATCACACACTTTAGTGGGTAAAGTGTAATTTATTTCAATTTTAACATCCCTTCCACATTGTAATATTTCTTCAATTTTCATCACTTTAACTTTTTAATTTCTTAATCAATTGTCTAGCACGCATTTTTCCTGTGCATAGATTTCTCTGTCTATATCTAAAGTTTCTATTAAGATTTTAGAATTTCATATGTATTATCATTTATGCACACCACAAACAAAAAAAGGTGAAAATTAACATCTATGGCAAGGTTATTTAGGAAATTATATGTTCCATTTTATAATTAAATAAATATTTTGAAGGAAATTAGAAAAATAAAATTATTTGTGATTAAATTTTCCTGTCATAAAATGTTCTTAATATTTAGATAAATGCAAATTTGCAATATAGACTTCTATGTATTTATACACAGATACATATTAGATAGATATAGATATAAACACACACACACACACATATATATATACACACACACACACACAACCATATAATAGCTTCTACATATACACTGAAAAAATTGTTTCTATCAACTAATATATGACAATTTCCATAGGAGATTATAATACTAACATATCTACTATAGCTGTATCTGTATTTGTATTTATAGCTCCCTACTAATCATTGATATTGTTCATGGTTCTAATATTTGACTCTTTGTAATCTTCTTTCAGTTACAGTTTGAGATAAACACCTAGGACATGTATTTTACTATGGGGAGTAGTAAGTAGAAATATTTCTTTGAACAGACTCTAAGGGAAACTGATGGAGAAAGGAGCACATTGATATGTTAGTATACTACACATATTGACAGACATACTGACCCAATTCAGGTTAATCTTTCGAGATTCAGAGAAAACCAAAGTTTTGAAGTTATTTAAATTTTCAAAAAACAAACCCCTCAGCCAGTCTAGGTATCCAGATACCCATAGGAATACTTGTGGGAACACCTGTAAATTCAGATTTATGACAAGAGTGCTATAAACCAAAAATAAAATTCTAAGCCCCCCGACAAACTGAATGGACCCCCTTTCAGCCAAGGGAGTTCAAAAGTAAACTCAAAAAAATAGTTCAGGCCATGACAGGAAGGGAGTTGGGACATGCCTCATTATACTCTCTTCCATTTTGAATTCAGGCACAAGGGACCAGCATGAACATTTAAAGAGACATCTTAAGAGCAAGAAAATAAATCAGAGCAATAAGATACCAAATTCCAACTTGACTCTAGTATAGCATCACATGACAGATAGCAGGTCCTGAAAGAAATCAAAATAATTTACCTCAAAATATATATTTGAAATGGCCCCGAAAAGCCTCGTGGGCAAATCTACATTCTATAGAAAATCTCCTTCCCTTTCCAGGTCTTTTTCTAATCCAGGAGAGATTAACTAAGAGTCTGGCACCTTTTTGGTCTGATAATAGACCATCTATGATCTTTGAAACTTGCTACCTGGAGGCTTTATCTGCACAATAAGAACCTTGCTCTCCGCAACCACTTATCTTAGCTGACATTCCTTTCTACTGATTCCAGGTCTTTAGATAATACTAATTCTTTCGACCAACTGCCAATCAGAAAATCTTTAAATCTTTTGGGAAGTCAGGGCAGGCAAATCACCTGTGGTCAGGAGTTCAAGACCAGCTTGGTCATCACGGTGAAACCCCATCTCTACTAAAAATACAAAAAACTAGCCGGGCGAGGTGGCGGGCGCCTGTAGTCCCAGCTACTCGGGAGGCTGAGGCAGGAGAATGGCGTGAACCCGGGAGGCGGAGCTTGCAGTGAGCCGAGATCCGGCCACTGCACTCCAGCCCGGGCGACAGAGCGAGACTCCATCTCCAAAAAAAAAAAATAATAATAATAAAATACAAAAATTAGCTGGGCGTGGTGGCACATGCTTGTAATCCTAGCTACTCAGAGGCTGAGGCAGGAGAATCTCTTTTACCAGGGAGGTGGAGGTTGTAATGAGCCGAGATCATGCCACAGCACTGCAGCCTGGGCGACAGAGCAAGACTCTATCTCAACAGCAACAACAACAACGACAAAAAACAAGACAAAAAACCTATAACCTGGAAGCTCCTGCTTTCAGTTATTCTCCCTTTCCAGACAAGACCAATGTATATCTTATATGTATGAGTTGATATCTGCCTGTAACTTTTGTCCCCTAAAATTTATAAAATCAAGCTGTAATCACCTTGAGCACAGGTTCTCAGGAAGTGTTGAGACTGCCTTTGGCCTTGTTCACTCATATTTGGCTCAGAATAAATTCCTTGAAATAGTTTACAGAATTCGACTCTTTTTCATCAGCAGTTCCAAGGTTATTCAATAGGGAAAGGGCAGCCTTTTCAAAAAATAATGTTCAGAAACCTGGATATTCATATTCAAAGAATGAAGTTGGACCCTTACCTAACAACATATGTAAAACTTACCTCAATTAGTGTCAAAACTTAAATGTCAGACCAAAAACTATAACACCTTTGGAAGAAAACATAAAGCAAAACCTTTATGACATTTAATTTAGCTGTAATTTCTTTGACATGAAACCAAAGACATAGATAACAAAAGAAAAAAAATAGATAAATTGGACTTTGTAAATATGGAAATACTTTACATTAAAAGACACTGTCAAGAGAGTAAAAACATAACCCACAGAATGGAAAGAAAAACATTTGCTAATTATATACCTGAAAATTAATAGATATTCAGAATATTTAGGGAACTTGCAACATTCAACAATAACGAAAACAGACAACTGAATTCAAAATGATCCAAGACTTTGAATAAACATTTCTTCAATAAAAGCATACTATTTGCCAATAAGCACATAAGAAATTTCCTAATCAATCAAAACTACAGTGATATACTGTCTTACACCTATTTGGATGGCTACCTTCAAAAACAGAAAATGACAAGTGTTGACAAGAATATGGAAAAATTGAAACCCTTATGGCCTGTTAGTGGGAATGTAAAATGATACCGTGGCTCTGAAAAACAGTATGCTTGTTCCTCAAAAATTAAAAATAGATTTCCCAAATGATCCAGCTTTAAACTTCTGGGTAATTACCCCCCAAACATTTCAGGGGCCAAAGTCCTTGACCCCTAAAACTTTGCTGAAAAGTCACTTGTATGAGGCAGATTGATTAATAGCAGAAATGTCATGCAAACTTATTTATTTTACGTGGGAAAATTTCAGAATATAGATTCTATCAACCCCTTAATAAGGTACAGAATTTTATATACCATCTTGAGGTTACAGAAAGAATGCAGGCCCAAAGTATGGCCAAAAATAGGTATTAGTGGCAACAAGGCTATGAGAGGGAGAAATGAAGAGGCTTGGCTAGCAAGAGTGACCTTGTTGTGTAGATGAAGCCTCACAAGTAGTTGCCCTTAGAGGGAGTAGATGGTAAAAGTTTCTTTTCAGACTTTGAAAGGGTTCAGACTTTCAGTTAATCTCTACTATATCCAGGAAAGAGCTAGAAAAGGAAGGCTCAGCTGAATTAATGGAGATTCTCAAAAGTTGCAAATTTCCTCTGCCTCAGTCTTCTGACCTTGCAGCAGCCCTTTCAAAATATGATAAAGAAATACATTTGGGGGTAAAATATTTTTATTTCCTTCTATTGAAAGCAGGTTTTTGAAGAAGTATTTGTACACCTATAATATTCATAGACACATTATTCACAGTAGGTAAAATGTGGAAGCAACTCAGGTCCATCGGCAGATAAATGAGTAAGTAAAATGTGATATATACATCCAATAGAAATGTATTCCATATTAAAAATGAATGAAATTCTGACATATGCTATAATGTGGATGAACCCTGAGGACATTATTCTAAGTGACTACTACTCCCATGCGAGTAGTTAAAATCCTAAAGACAGAAAGTAGAATCTTGGTTGTCAGGATTTCCCTTGGAAAGGGAAAATGAGGAGTTCGTTTTTTAGTGGGTATAGTTTCATTTTTAAAAGATGAAAGAGTTAGAGAGATGGATGGTGGTGATGGTCGAACATTTTGACTGTATTTAATAACATTGAACTATACACATAAGATTGGCTAAGATTAATTTTGTTTGTGTATTTTACCACTATTAAAACAAATTCTAGCAAGGAAAAAAAGCTAAAGAAAAGAAGTTGTATAAATGCCTTTTTAGACTTAGAAATAGAGTAAGAAAATAGTGTATAGTTATTTCATTCTTGATTTTCTAAATTTTATTTACTAAAACATCAACTTTATTTATTAGCATAGTAACATGAGGGTAATAATAAATAAACAATAATAGTAAAACAGAAAAAGCCACAATATTTAATTAATAGTAAATGGATAAAACGTCCTCCATTCTTTTAATTTGCTTTTTTATTAACCTTTTTAGGGTATCTATTTTTGAAAAAGTAGTGCAATGTTTAGATTTCAATATCCATATTTCAATCTTTTAAATAGAAGGATAAATGGCACTGGTTAAATAAATCCCTGTTGCCCTAAAAATGTCCTGGCAATTAATATAATTTAACATGTGTATACACTGTATAGTATATTTTTGCCACATTAAGAACTATAAAATTTTATTTTCATATGAATTTTGAAGTGTTAATTATATAAAACCAATTTTAATAAGAGCTTGATTAGGTAACACTGCCTAAATGTGTCCTGATTCAAAGGGGCCTGAAACAAATGATTTTTCATCCTGATGCTACTTTTTTCTAATGATCCTCTAGGAAAATCTATGTCAAGTTTTTATTTTGAGAAATCATTTTTGAACAAAGAAAACCATACTTATCCAGAAACTTCTGTGATTTTTAAAACTAGCACCTATTTTCACAAGAACAAAATGTACTTGGTACTTCAGGGATGTATTTTACACCATCAGAGTTAAATGAATTTTATATACATTTACACATCTCAATTCATGTAATAATGTTTACTTGCCGGTAAAATGTGTATTTAATTTGAAGTAACATAAAAACAACAATTAGTTTATGATTGCTTATATTTTAAACTACTAATGTGATGTTAAAATTATTTAGATAATTTATAGTCTTTATAGTCAGCTTAATGGCCTCAGCATAATTTTGCTGCATTTGTGTGAAATTTTCCCATATATTATTTGGACTCTTGACCACTCTGATCATAAGGTTAACATTCAAATCAACTAAAAAAATTATGTTTTACATGAACTTCATTAAAATGAAATATTAATGAGAATGAATCATGTGCTTAACTTACTTTGAGGCAAATATCCATTGTTACCTTTACTTAATGTAAGTGAAGCAAAATATGTAGATTTGCTTTCAAATATTATGTCTCTTCTATCTGGTTCCTTATTATTTTGAAAAGTTCACTCTTTTATTAGTGAGACACATAAGATTCTAAATGATTAAGATCTCTTTGTCATGCTTATTGTTTGCTTACATTTTATATCCTTATCTGTCATTATGGAGTCAAATGTATCAGCCCTGAAGGAGGAATGTAGCTTATCTTAAATATATTAAAGTTGCATAAGGGTGAGAAATATTTTTAGGTCATGGATCTTCTGCTGAAGAGCTGAACAGGTATTTAAAATCCCTCACATTTGAAACTTTTGTAAGACAAAAAAATTTTTTTTAAAAAAATAACTTTGTTAACAATTACTATATTGGAATAAATAAAATTATCTTTGTCATAACAAAAAATTTTCTTAAATATGGATTTTTTGTCTAAGTATTATTTAACATTTTTCCAGTTTTGTTTCATAAACATATATGAGACTGCTACCATGAAAATTAAATTTACTTATATCATAAAAACGGTAAAATTATAATAGTATTAATGATAAAAAATAAAAAATTCCATAGCAATAATTGCAATTTTAAAGCATTTTATGTCTTAAGCTCTCTGCTATGCACTGTAGTTGAATTAACTTAATAAATCATTCTACTAAAATTGTGGGTACATGCTACACTAAATATAATGCTTTTTGCCTGGAAAAAACCCCACAGAATCTCAACTCTATAAGGTAAGTTTATTATCTCATATTGCAAAGATCTAAGAGGTCAGGGACTCCCAGAGTTGTTTAATTTAGTGACTGAATAATGTCACTTGTTCCTTTTATGACCTGCCCTGCTCAGCATGGTGGCTTTGTTCCCAAGCTCCCTCCCTTCATGACAGTAAAATGACCATGACTCTGTGTGCAAACATAAGAACATCTGGTTGAAAATGGAGACAATTCTACTTGTGTGACTTTTTTTAAATGAGGGAATTTTCCCCATTTTCTTTCCAGCAGCCTTCTCCAAATATAAATATGACTATGGATACAAATATAAACATGAATAAAATATATTATTATCTTTTAGTGGTAGAATCATGTATTAGGATTCTCTAGAGGGACAGAACTAATAGAATATACATATATATATATATATATAGAGAGAGAGAGAGAGAGAGAGAAGTTTATTGCATAGTATTAGCTCACAACATCAAAAGGTTCAACAGTAAGTCATCTGCAAGCTGAGGAGCAAGGAGGCCAGTCTGAGGCCCAAAGCTGAAGAACTGAGTCTGAACTTGGGCAGGAAGCATCCAGCACAGGAGAAAGATATAGGCTGAGAGACTAAGCTAGTCAAGCCTTTTCATGTTTTTCTGCCCGCTTTATATTCTAGCCATGCTTGCAGCTGATTACATGATGCCCGCCCAGATTAAGGGTGGATCTGCCTTTCTCAGGTCACTAACTCAAATGTTAATCTCCTTTGGCAATACCCTCACAGACCCACCCAGGAACAGTAATTTGCATCCTTCAATCTAATCAAATTGACACTCAGCATTAACCATCACAAGTTTACCCCTTGTCAAGTTGAACCCATACAAATTTCCTGAGCTCACACATAATCTTCAAATAAAGACAATAATAAGGTCATAGTTATGCCTAACATAATACAACTATCCTTCATGCACCAGAAACACACCAATCCTCAACCCAAATGCTATTACATAAAGTTAACAATACTTGAATGCTGATATAAAGTCAATAAATCTTATGTCACATGATCAAGAAAAAAGGAAATAAAATGAAGATTTTCTTTTTGTACAAGTGTACACATACACCAAAACATGTTTTTAATAAAAGAAGTAAATACTGATGACAATTACAATCTTCGTATCTGCAACTGGTTATGTGGTATCAATGACTACCTTCCACTACATCCAATTCTGTACTGGCTTTTCCTTCAGCAGACACCTCAGCAGGTCGTGGTTTTCTTCCATGAAGGTGGAGACACCCAAACCTTCGTTTCTGAAGGGTCTGGGCCATTTGTAATCTTGCCTGGATTGGGCTGTTGTAGTTTCCCATTGCTCTTAATCACAGGGGATGGGAATACTAAGAGATGCCCTAATTGATCTCCTGTATTCCATGCATACTTTTCCTTACCTCCATTGTGGAGTAGTGGACTGATTTCATCTTGATAGTCCTAATCGGTTTCCCCAGTTGACACTGTAACTCCCTTCTTAGTCTGTTGACTCAGAGGTAGGGGGAGCCCAAACTGTCCAGGTGGCAATCTTAACTTCCAGTTTAATGGAACCACTGTTGTGTATCCTAGTGGCAGCATTATACCTTCTGGAACAAAAACCTCTAGGCCAGCAGAACATAATATCGTGGGAAAAGAAAGCAAAAAGTTTGCTAATGGATCACTAGGGGTGATGGTGCTGGGTGCCACTTCCACTTCCACCCCTCGATTCCTGGAGCCCTGAATCCTAGCCATGAGAGAAACAGTATCATATATTGGGCACTCATTCAGAGCACACACTATCTTCTGGAGAACTTTGCCTCAGCCCCGCAAAGTATTGTCACCTAGTTGGCACTATAATTGTGACTTCAAAAGGCCATTCCACTGTTCTATCAATTCAGCTGCTTCAGGATGATGGGGAACATGATGAGACCAGTGAATTCCATGAGCATGAGCCCACGGCCACACTTCTTTAACTGTAAAGTGAGTGTCTTGGTGAGAGGCAATGCTGTGTGGAATACCATGATGGTGGATAAGGCATTCTGTGAGTCCATGGCTGGCAGTCTTGGCAGAAGCATTGCGTGCAGGATAAGGAAACCCATATCCAGAGTAAGCATCTATTCCAGTGAGGGCAAACCTCCCCTCTTATCATGATGAAAGAGGCCCAATATAATCAACCTGCCACCAAGTAGCTAGCTGATCACCCCGAGGAATGGTGCCATACCGAGGGCTCCGTGTTGGTCTCTGTTGCTGGCAAATTGGGCACCCAGCAATGACCATAGCCAGGTCAGCCTTGGTGAATGCAAGTCCATGTTGCTGAGCCCATGCATAACCTCCATCCTGACACCCTGGCCACTTTGTTCGTGGGCCCAATCACATATATACCACTTCCATTTGATGATGAAATGCTGCTGTGTATAACGCACTTTACAGCTAGATGGATCAGAAAGCACCTAGTTCATGTTCATATTGCATCATGAGTTGATGACCCATAGTCAAACTTTCAGTTTCCACTAAAGCATGGTAACAGGCCAAAAACTATCTCAAAAAGTCTGCAGAAGATGGCAGGACCTTGATCCAAAATTCTAGAGGTCCCCACTGTAATTCACATATGGAGGCATGCCAAAGTCTCCAACAGCATCCCTTTCTGCCACTGACATCTCAAGCACCATTGGATCTGTAGGGTCATTGGATCTGCTGGGTCATATGGCCCAAGTGGCAGAGCAGCTTGTACAGCACCCTGGACCTGTCGCAGAGCCTTCTCCTGTTCTGGGCCCTGCTCAAAACTGGCAGCCTTTTGGGTAACTTGATAAATGGGCTGGAGTAACACATCCAAATGACAACTGTGTTTTCTCCAAAATCCAAACAGGCCCACTAGGTGTTGCACCTCTTCCTTGGTTGGAGAAGGGGCCCAATGCAGCAACTTATCCTTCACCTTAGAAGGAATATCTCAACAGGCCCCACATCACTGGACCCCTAGAAATTTTCCTGAGCTAGAAGGTCTCTGACTTTTAGTTGGATTTATTTCCCATATTCTGGCACATCCAGTGTGTTTTCTACTTCTCACTCACTGCATCCAACCAGCATAATGGCATCAGTGTAATGGACCAGTGTGATATATCGAGGAAACGAATAGTTATCAAAGTCTCTTCAAATAAGATTATGACACAAAGCCAGAGAGTTGATATACCACTGAGGTTGGACAGTGAAGGTATATTGCTGGCCTTGCCAGCTGAAGGCAAATTGCTTCTGGTGGGCCTTGTGGACAGGAATGGAGAAAAAGGCATTTGCCGAGTCAACGGCTGCATACCAGGTACCAGGAGATGTGTTAATTTGCTCAAGCAATGAAACTACATCTGGTACAGCAGCTACAGTTGGAGTCACCACTTGGTTAAGCTTACGATAATCCACTGTCATTCTCCAACATCCATCTGTCTTCTGCACAGGCCAAATAGGAGAGTTGAACAGAGACGTGATGGGAATTGCCACCCCAGCATTTTTCAAGTCCTTGATGGTGGCAGTAATCTCCATAATCCCTCCAGGGATGTGATATTGTTTTGTACGTTCTATTTTTTCTAGGTAGAGGCAGCTCTAAAGGCTCCCATTTGTCCTTTCCCATCATAATAGCCCTCACTTCACCAGTCAGGGAGCCAATGTGTGGGTCTGCCAGCTGCTAAGTATGTCTATGCCATTTATGCATTCTGGAACTAGGGAAATTACCACAGGATGAATCCAGGGACCCTCTATAGGTCATACTTGAGCTAAAACTCCCTTAATCATCTGATCTCCATATGCCCCTACTTTAACTGGAGGACCACAACGACGTTTTGGATCCCCTGGAGTCAACGTCAGTTCACAGCTAGTGTCCAGTAGTCCGAAAATGCCTGACAATTTCCCTTTCCCCAGTGCAGTTACCCTGGTAAAAGGCTGGAGGTCTTTTTGGGAAGGATGGGAGAAAGAACCACTGCATACATTGCGGTTAATGTAATGGGGACCTTTCTCAAGGGGACCAAGCCTCCCCTTTATTCAAGGGGTCCTGGGTCTGTAAACTAGCTCAAGTCTGGAAATTAATTGAGGTGATGTGATTCTCTGTTTTTATAAATCAAATTTGTCTTCTGCTTGCTCGACTTAGAAGTTTTCTGCTTGTATAAATTAAGTAAGGAATATAGTAGGCTTCCCATAATTTCACTTCTAGGAACACTGTGAGTAATTAGCAATGCCAGAGCTCTACATGAGTCAGACTATTCTAATTTCTGCTTTGCCTCTGCTGTCCATTATGGTAGCTACGCCCACCTTGCCTTTGACAATTGAGTTCCACCATTTGGCCCCTCTACCTCGGGGTCCAATTTATTCCATTTTATTTAAATTTTATAGTTGAGTGACTGGAATTCCCACCGTTAGATCTGACATACAGAGAACAGTAATTACAGGTTCTTCAAAGATGCAGGTGCTGTCCTCACAAGTGTGTTTCATAAGGCTTTGGTCAAGGGTATGTCTTCTGGACGCTTCCAGCTGGGATGAGTAGGTCTAAAGTGACTAATCCACTCCACCACTCCAGTCTCCCTAAGCCTCTGGACCCCTTCCTCTACATTAAACCAAAGGAGATCAGGCATTTCCAGCTCACTCACAGTGACCCATCTTTTAATCCATTATTTCAGCTAACCAAGCAAATAAACTATTATAATCTTTTTTAACTCCCCGACCTGCAGATTAAATGCTGAGTCCCTACGTAGTGGACCCACATCAATAAATTCAGCCTGATCCAACTCTATGTTCCTTCTGCCATTATCCCTCACCCTTAATATTCATTCCCATGCCAGTTCTCCAGATTTCTGTTTACATAAATCTGAGAACTCAAGCAGTTCTTTTAGAGTGTAGCTCACCTCATGGGTCACACACTCAACCTCACATCTAGGGGATAACTGGGACTTTAGTTATAAGTCTAGAAGCAAACAGGGCTTTTGGGGGTGTCTCCTGAAGAGAATCAATGTTATCTTGCCTAGCAACTGCCTCTGGGGAATGCCATCACTGTTGTCTCAGGCAGCACAGGGTTTATCTCATCAGACAAATGTGGAAAGGCTAATGGCAGCATGGGTCAGGTAGGGGATGTTGCCACCACTGGGGATAGGGAAGCTGTTCCTTCTGGCAAAAAAGGTTAATCAGAGTTTACAAACTCAGTGTCCCCAGCTTCATCAGGGTCCTCCCACACTTCCCAGTTCCATGTTGCAGGGTCCCATTGTTTTCCAATGGCTGCCCTCACTTTAACAGTAGACACCAGGTGAGGCTGTGCATGCGCCTTTCATTGCAGGTCAGCCACTCGCATGATAAGAACTTGTGTCTGTTTTTCCACAATTTCAGTTCTTTCTCTCTAGGAGATAAGACTCTCACTCAGGGCAATATTAGCAGATTTGTGGCTCAGCTTCTGATTCTGAAGCTGGGAGATAGAATCCTTGAGTTCATCATTTTGTTCATCACTTCGTCCACTGAAGTTAGAAGCAACTAACCAGTTTCATTAGGTTTCTTGATTCTCCACATATGGTCAAAGGTATTATGTATAGAGTACCTAAACTCCTTGCCTCTCACGAGTGGTGAATCAAGAGTGTCAAATGCATTTATTTTGCATAACTCTCTAAAAAGTTCACGACAAGGACTATCAGTGTTCTCCATACTATTAGAAGTAGAGTCCTTAGCATCTTTGGGTCTAATTATATTAAGCAGCCAACTCCAGAAATCCCAAAACCAATTAAAGAACTCCATTCTTAATATCTTGTTTCTCTAGAACCACTGCTGGTACCAAATCTGTATTAGTCAGGATTTTATTAAGTATTAACTCAGAGGATCACAGAGTCTCCCAATAGGCCATCTGCAGGCTGAGGAGCAAAAAGAGCCAGTTTGATTTCCAAAACTGAAGAACTTGGAGTCCAATGTTCAAGGCCAGGAAGCATCCAGCATGGAAGAAAGACGTAGACTGGGAGGCTAGGCCAGTCTCTCTTTTCACATTTTTCTTTCTGATTTATATTCTAACTGTGCTGGCAGCTGATTAGACGGTGCCCACCCAGATTAAGGGTGGGTCTACCTTTCCCAGCCCACTGATTCAAATGTCAATCTCCTTTGACATCACCCTCACAGACACACCCAAGATCATCCTTTGCATCCTTCAACCCAATCAAATTGACATTCAGTATTAACCATCACAGATCAGGGCCCCCATAACTATACAGGGAGAATGAGATTTTAGTGATTGGCTTAAGCTAAACAGAATTTAACTGTGATGTGAGAGACAATTAAAAACATGAACAAAAGAGAAGATCTAGCAGGGAGACAAGGTGAAGTAAGCTAACCACTATGGCTATTACAGATATTATCCTTACTTTGCTTATAATCAAAGTAAGGATTACATGAATGGCTAAACCTGCCATTTATGTGGGAAGGGTGGGAAGTTGCACTGGGTGAATTCAGCATGATATTATAGGGTTGGAGAGACTTAGCTGGTGGCTACAATAAGACAATGCACAGTAATGGGTTGGAGTAATGGGTTAGAGCAGTGGTCTCCAACCTTTTGGCACCAGGGATCAATTTTATGGAAGACAATTTTTTTTTTTTTTTCATGAAAAGGGAGAAGAGGAATGGTTTTTGAGTGAAACTGTTCCACCTTAGATCATCAGAAATTAGATTATCATAAGGAGCACAAAAGCTAGATCCCTCACATGTTCCATTTACAGTAGAGTTTTGCACTTCTAACATAATTTAATGCCACAGCTGATTTGAGAGGAGGCAGAACTCAGGTGGTGATATGGTTAGGCTTTGTGTCCCCGTCCAAATCTCATCTTGAATTGCAATCTCCAGGTGTTGAGAGAGAGACCTGAAGGGAGGTGATTAGATCATGGGGGCAGTTTACCCCATGCTCTTCTCATGATACTGAGTGAGTTCTCACGAGGGCTGATGGTTTTATATGTGTTTGAAAGTTCTTCCTAAACACACATTCTCTTGCTTGTCTGCCACCATATAAGACATGCCTGCTTTGCCTTCTGCCATGATTGTAAGATTCCTGAGGCCTCCCCAGCCATGCGGAACTGTGAGTGAATTAAACCTCTTTCCTTTAGAAATTACCCAGTGTCGGTGGTATTCTTTATAACAGTGTGAGAACCAGCTAATACAGGTAGTAATGCTTGCTTGCCCACCACGCACCTCTAGCTGTGTGGCCTAGTGCCTAACAGGGTACCAGTCTGTGGTTTGGAGGTTGGGGACTCCTGAGTTATGTAAAAAAGAAAGAAATAAATTAACTTAGACTAAAAGAAGGTGATATTCATGTCAGAATGCATATTATTAGGTTATTTTCTTGGCCTGATGTTAAAGACAAGGACTTTGCTAATTTTTTAAATGTTTTTTTTTTCTGTAATTTTTTTCCTGTTTAAGGTTAGTGATTTTAGAGCATATTTGAATGTGAAAGCAATGATCTAATACACTGGATGAGATGAATGAAGTAGAGAAAGCACAGGTGGCTGGGCGCGGTGGCTCATGCCTGTAATACCAGCAGTTTGGGAGGCTGAAGCAGGTGGATGAGGAGTTCAGGAGATTGAGACCATCTTGGCTAACACGTGAAACCCCGTCTCTACTAAAAATACAAAAAATTAGCCGGGCATGATGGTGGGTGCTGTAGTCCCAGCTACTCAGTCCCAGCTACTCAGGACTAGGCAGGAGAATGGTGTGAACCCAGGAGGCAGAGCTTGCAGTGAGCGGAGATCACGCCACTCCAGCCTGGGCGACAGAGCGAGACTCCGTCTCAATAAATAAATAAATAAATAAATAGATAAATAAAGAACACAGGTAACAAAGGACCAAGGCAGCAGCTTTAATGAGTCACTAATGGAGGAGAACAAGAAAAATTAGATGGGTATTTTTCTTTGACAGAAAAAATATCCCTTGAAATGAAAACAATGAGAAAACATACTCAGTAAAATTTGGAACATTATTCCTGGAAAACGATGCAGTTTTTTAATTGTTTCTCACAAGGGCTGATGGTTTAGGTTAATAGGTTAACCTGTGAATTAGCTTAATATGTTATTATTTGTAAGTGAAGAGGAAGAGAAAAAACTGAGTGGATAATTCAAAGATTAGTGAAATAGTATGTGTGTATAATAAGTAGAAAAATGTGTTGTTCTCGGATACCAGGAGAGAATTCAGTATTGGTATCTGATATCCAACGTTATAAAAGCAATTATTATCTTAACTATATAATGATAAGCTATTATTTTTCCTAGACTAGCACTTACACACATTAGTCACAGAATACAACTTTGAAAAAACTCCTGTAGCCTTCTATACCAATTTTT
This sequence comes from Papio anubis, assembly GCF_008728515.1. Classification (NCBI taxonomy): domain Eukaryota; kingdom Metazoa; phylum Chordata; class Mammalia; order Primates; family Cercopithecidae; genus Papio; species Papio anubis. Next base: position 20,348,407 of record NC_044980.1, on the reverse strand, counting down.
TTCCAACCACATCAGACTTAAATTAGATATATTCTGGCAGGCTTGCATATTTTCATATATGTCTTAATCTGTAATGCTTTTGAATTACTTTTTCATTTTAATAATAACGGCAAAGAGTTTAGTATTAGCTTATTCTGGATCCAAGTATTTCTACCTTGGCCCTATTATGGATTAGATAATATTTTGTCATTGTTGCAGAGTCTGTTCTGTTCATTTTTGGATGTTCAGGATTATGCTCAGCCTAACTTGCTAGATATAATAGCACTCCTTACTTCTGACTCTGAAAACTGGAAAAAATAATCTTCAGACATTGCCAGTGTCCTCTGGAGAGCAAAACTGACCCATGTTGAGAGCCACAGTTCCAGTTTACAGAGACAACTACTTTTTCATTTTATTTATTTTTTTTTTGAGACGGAGTCTCGCTGTGTCACCCAGGCTGGAGTGCAGTGGCGCGATCTCGGCTCACTGCAAGCTCCACCTTCCGGGTTCACGCTGTTCTCCTGCCTCAGCCTCCCGAGTAGCTGGGACTACAGGCGCCCGCCACCACGCCCGGCTTTTTTGTATTTTTAGTAGAGACGGGGTTTCACCCTGTTAGCCAGGATGGTCTCGATCTCCTGACCTTGTGATCTGCCCGCCTCGACCTCCCAAAGTGCTGGGATTACAGGCGAGAGCCACCGTGCCCGGCCAGAGACAACTACTTTTAAGAGACCCACATTCTATGCTTTCGATGCCTGTTTTTGTTTGTAGTCACAATTATCCAGGCCCCAATGAAGTAAGATTAACTGTTGTAGGCTGCTGAGAAAATAGCAATGATTGGATTAATAAGTAAGTTACATGTTGCTACCAATTTAGGGCCATGTGCCATGCTGTATTGAAGTGTTTCTCAGTCTCTAAAATCAAATAAAAAAAAAAATCACCTGTCCAGACTTGCCAAAAACAAAACAAATCACAATTCGTAGAACTGTCATAAAGCTCTAAACGGACTCACATTTTATCTTTAAAATGTTATAGTCTGCCCAATATATTAATCTGTCTGTAGTACCATAGATGATTACTTAAGTTTTGTTTCCCAACATTTTTGTTCACACCTTTATTATTATCCTCAATGTTCATTTTCCATTGTTTTATTCATCCTTTTATTTTTCACATTTCTTCTCACAGACTAATCATTTTCAAGTTGACTGTAATAATTAAAATATTGTTCTGTGGAAAATGTTACTACAAATTATCATACACTTACATACCTTAAATACACTTACATTACCTTGAAACATGACTGTGTTATAATGAAAATGTGACTAAAACAAATATTTAGTGCTTAAATGGCATCCATATTTCAGTCTGTTTGGTGATATAAAGACATTACATGCTCCTATCAAAAAATGCTAAAGTTTATAATAAGAAGCCAGAGTGCCATTGTGATTTAATCAGGCTTTCATCTAAATGGAAATGAGCAGGACTAATTACTTAGAATTTAGATGCTGAGCTGAACTAGACCTTTTATAAAATACCTGGTTATTCTAACAGTGCCAAGGTAAGGAACTATCCTATAAAATAAATTCATCTACAGCATATTTTTTAATTACAAAGATGATAAGTTCGTTGCTGTTCTTGGATATACATTAAAATATTTATCCCCAAATGCTCAAAATAATACTTTTTAATATTTGTAACTATGACACATTATGGAAACATTAAAAGAGACCAATAGTTTGGTACTATCATCAATGGTGTTTGCTGCTTTTTTATTTCTGTAATGTGAATGGAGGCATCAGACAATGATATCGGTCCTCTGAAAAAGCTTGTGTAATACACAGAAACACTGCACACAAATATTTGGAAAATGTAAACATACAGATCTATTCAGGTATAATTAATTTTCAGGAATGATACTTTCTACATTCAGATTTAATGAAAATATTTATAAGGCCTTTCTTTTATTAAAAAATTCCGAATTGCAATTACAATCATATCACTTAGCAAATTAGTTTAAAACACTTGATCTGATGTGTGGAGGCTACTATGACAAGAATCAACTCTCCCCCAAATACACACATATATATGCATCAAACCAGACAGGGACACAAACAAGCATACCTTTCCACTCTCCGTTCTTACCAGGGGACTTTATGACTGTAAAGATCTGGCCTTCGGCAGTTCAGAATGACCATGTTAACACCATCTTCCAGGCACTTGGGATAAGAACTTGGCTTCTATTCCTGAAGACTCTGCCACATCCAAGACTCTTCCTTGCAAAACCTATGGACCCTCCGGCTCAGACCATCACTCCTTCTGTCTTCTTTGCTCCTCCTAAACTGGTTTATTAATCTTTTCTCCTCTCTCTTTTTCCTGTTGATATTAAATGTTACCTTGTTTGTAGAGGAATGTTTGCTTTATAACATGAATATATTAAGTATACTATTATGTATGGCTTGCCACATGGACTGACTTGTGGCATGGCTTGAGCCTGTATGACTGCAGCTCTGACTACTGAGTGAATGGGAAATACTAAGAAGAATTGCCTCCTTGGGAACCTCATGTGGCTCGTGGCTTTCGTGATTGAAATTGCATCAATCAAAGCCTGTCATTGTGGAAAGACACAAACATGCCTGGACCCGGTGATCTCTAATTTTGCACAGTTCCTGACAGCATTGTTTTTCCTCCAAAGAACCCACCGGTTCTTTATAGACAAGAATAATGATGTTGGGCCGGGCGCGGTGGCTCAAGCCTGTAATCCCAGCACTTTGGGAGGCCGAGACGGGCGGAGCATGGAGGGTGCGGCGAAAGCCAGACCAAGCTGAACCCAACCCGGGGGAAAAAGAGAGAACCCCTTCAAAAAAAAAAAAAAAAAAAAAATAATGATGTCTCTTCCATCTATGGCTTTGTCATCATCCAGGACCTCACTGTCTGGAGACAGATAGTTGAAGTAAAAAGGCTTTGAAGAAAAACATATGGGATATTTTTAAATGCCCAAACTGAAAGTGAAAGAGGTGTTAGTTGCACACATTGTATTTGAGAGAACTTGTCCACAAGGCCACACTGAACGTCAATGAGGTGGCTGGCAAATATGGTCTAGCTACATGCTAAAAATGAGAAGAAAGAATTTGGTGGTTTTGTGGTTTCTACCATAAACCTCTGAACAGATTTCTAGCAACTGGACTGCAAGGTTGAAGGAACCAGTCCTACTCGAAAACTCCTGACAGAAAAACATCTGGTAAATTAGATTTATTTTCTGTTAGTAGTACTTGGCTCTATTTAATGTGGGACAACATACCACTATTGAAAAAAGCTCCAACACACTCTAATGAATCTTGTTTTCTATTTTGATGATTCTTCCCACGAGCCACATATCTAGAGAGATGCTCTAGAGTCTCATAATTGAACACACCTGTGTTTTGAGGTTAGAACTCTTGTACACATCCACATTCAGCCACTATTCAGGAGTATTATCACCGTGCCTGGGCAGCTGATGCTGCAAGAACTCCAAAGCTTAACCACTTACTGATATTCTAGATAAACCTACAGACTGTACAGATATTTTTGGATCTCAAATAAAGATGCTCCCTTTCTTCTTTGTGAGTACCTCTCTCAGCTCCTTGGAGCCTTTAATGCAAGTGGATATCATTCTGAACAATCTACGTTCACTTGAGGTATTTTAATAAGTTTCCACTAAAAATAGAAAATGTGAGGGTCATGATTTATAAAACACCAGCTCCCACCTCCTGTCCTTAGCCTCTTTAACACTATGCAATACTTCTTGCCATTGCAACCATTTTATAAAACAAAGGGTCTCTGAAGCAGCAGCTTTATCAGACTGCAGGTCTTTTTGTATCTTTCTCTCGGGCAAAAAGATTCTTAATTGCATTGACACTGAGAAGAAAGAAACCATGACATAAACGGAAGTCTGAAGAAGAAAAAATATTGAAAGACAAATATTGAAGGACACTTTGCATTTTCCACTATGCACAAAAACTTTAGTGATTTTTCTAGCAATAAATAAATGAACAAATTGCTTTTCTATCTTGCCAGGCATCCCATTATACTTGAGTACATTAAATTCACTGGTTCTTATCCTCAATTAGGTACCCAAGACATAACTCTATACTTCCCATTCTATAATAACTGGCTTGGTGTTTTTATGTCTATCTCCTTTTCATAATCTACAAGCTCTGAGAGGAGGCTGCACAGTGCATTGTATTTATCACATTTTCATTGTCTAGCACAGTGCCTGGCATAATGTAGATATGTAATGTAGAAATCTGACATTGCTGACTTCATCTTGCCTCTGATGTCACAAGATAACTGCCTTTGCTCATTCCTGCATGGTGAACAAACTAAATTCCTATGGGAGGAGTTTAGTTTATAGTTCATAGTTTAACTATAGTTTTAGTTTATAGTTTAACTTTAAAACAAATGATAATAGTCACTTCCCTAAACTAACTGCTGACGAAATAAGGAGGTAGCGCACAAAAGTAACAATATAATGTTAGAGATTTATAGAAGCATTGCGACCTGACCAAGGCAAAAGAAATTATGCGACCCCCTCAGACACCTGCTGATATGCAAATATCTGGTCACCTGTCCCCCCTTCAACTCATCCTCCTCATTGTTCTCCCTTTCCAATATAAAAAGAAGGATGAGATTTAGGCCTTTTAAGATGACTCTTCAGGACACTAGTCTTCCATTTGTTGGCTTGCTGGCTCTCCAAAATAAAGTTGCTTTCCTTGTTCCAATACCTGTCTTCACAGTTGCTGGCTGTTGTGTGGCAAGTAGTACGAGCTTTGGACTCAGCTAGAGATACACAATCAATATGCCTTGACTAGATGAATGTATCAAAATCTCACCATTAGTGAACTAAGGTAATACTTAAAGGTTTAGTGTTTTGTCATTTCATGCTGCCTTTTTTTCAAGGTGCATGAAGTAGAAATTAGCCCTTTCTGAACATTGTTATATGTTTGAATAACGAGAAAAAATAACAGTAAGAAAGATAGATTGCATTTATCTTCATAAGAAACAGTACTCAATGCGTGAAACGATATAAAAAATACAGTTTGGTTCCATGGCTGCCTGAATCTCTCTCAGATCATCTTTAAAAATGAAACTGTGAGTTTTATCTTATCACATTAATTTACTGTTAACTTTAGTTCGAATAAATGGTCAAACACAGTTGGCATTTAACATGAAGAACAAAAGTAAAGATTGAAATCTTTTAAATAAGTTTTAGACTTATCAGGCGAAGCATTTTTCTTGCATATTGCTGTCAGGAATATTTGTTAGGGGTCATTTTATATTGTTGTTGTAGTAAACATTGAAAAACTCCGTAAGTTAATTGGGAAGTAAATTAAGAATCTGCAAGTAAGAAATACAGAATCAAATGTTCACTTCACACACACAAAAAAACAAACAACAACAACAACAAAAAAACCTTTGTATTGTGATTAATGACATTGGTTTACAGTAATCATTATTTCTCACAAATTAGTCAGTTCTTCATTGATTACCATAAGACTGCAGTTCGTTGGTGTTTGCATGAACTTACTCAGTTTTACCTCTCAATTTCCATCTCACACAAACAAAAGCATGGAAGATACTAAGAAGGAGAGAAGGAACAGAGAGAGGAACTGTAAAAGAGGAAGGAGGTAAAGGATGAAAAGTTACATAAAGGGTACAATGTACATTATTTGCGTGACGGTACACTGAAATCCCAGACTCCACCAAAACACAATATATTTGTGTAACACAACTACACTTGTACTCCTTAAATTTATGCAAATTTTTTAAAAAGAGGGAAGAGGAGAAGAAGGAAAAAATGAAGGGGGAAAATGTTACATGAATTGTAAAAAATCTGTATGAAGAGCTATAGAATGTTTGTCTTTGGGAATTCAGACAAGCAGAGGTAAGTCAGGATTAGACCTGCAAGAGATTTATTGAAAAAAAACAAGCACGGGGAATAATGTGTGAGGTGCAAAAGTAGACAAAATATTCAGACTATTATACAGGTGTCACTCCTGTGTAGGCAAGAGGGAAGTAGGGACACTGGGGTGAATGGTTCTTAATCTGCAAAGCAGTTCTGAGGGTGTTTTGGGCCAGTCCACTGGGAGTCCTCAAGCCAGTATTGCCATTTGAGGAGTGCAGCATGCTTCATGAAGTTGTCAGGCCTCTTAGCCCAAACGTGCACGTATACATCTTGACAGCCTGAGGCAACCGAAAAGTATAAAAGAAGTCAAAGCAATGACTCCTGTCTTAACTGATTGACCAACCTTAAGACATTGCATTATGACTTTCTCCTGCCCTGCCCCAACTAATCCATCGATGGACCTCATGACATTCTTCTTTTGGACAATGAGTCTTATGATCTCCCCAAGACGCACCTTGTGATCCCCTCCTCAGCTGCCAATAGACAACCACCTTTAACTGCAACTTTCCACTGCCTACCCGAGTCCTATAAAACTGCCCCATTCCTATCTCTCTTTGCTGACTCCTTTCTCGGACTCAGCCCATTTGCACCCAAGTGAATAAACAGCCTCGTTGCTCACACAAAGCCTGTTGGTGGTCTCTTTACATGGATGCGCATGACAGAAGTACCTTGCCTTGATATCCTCTCTGTTTTCAGTCAGTGAATGGAAGCAATCCAAAAGCATCGTGGACTAGGTGAAGAGAGAGGTAGCAGCAGTAGATGTCAGACAGTTCAGCAGGAAATCTGAGCAGTACATTTTATGGCCACCACAAGTCCATCCTTCATAGCTCAGAAATCTGCATCTCCATGGAGGTTTGTGGATAAACTCCACATAATCCCCATTAAAGTCTCTACTTGTGGGGAATCTCAGAAGAGTGGGAGTAGTAGGGAACCACAGCCTGGATGCAGGGATTCATTTTAAAGCTACAATCGGCCTTCTCCTTTTTCACATTTACTAAACCCTAGTCTAACACCCTCCTCAACATTGGCCATCGCATTGTCTCAGTGCATTCTTTGGTGATGCAACTCAAACCTTCATTCCTGATATTTCTGAGCCCTTGGTAATGCGAAAGGAAAATATCTTGGGGCCTTTCAAACTGGGAACCACTCAGGGCAAATCTGCCTCCCATTCTATTCAGGTCATCCCTTTGTTCACAGAGGTAGATGCATATTCTGATTGTCTTCTTTGGAAAGACTCATCAGAAACTCAAAAGAAAGCAACCATCTGTCTCTCACCTATTGGTGACCTGGAAGCTCCTCCCTCCCACCCCGTGTAGGGCCCTTGCTTTGAGCTGTCTCTGTCTTTCTGGACAGAGCTAACATACTTCTTACATATCGATTGATGTTTCGCATCTCCCTAAAATGTGTAAAACCAAGCTGTGCGATGACAACCTTGGGTACATGTGGGCAGGACTTTCTGAGGTTGTGTCAAGGGCGCATCCTCAACCTTGGCAAAATAAACTTTCTAAATTAACTGAGATCTGTCTCAAATGTTCGGGGTTCACATTTTGGTAACCATGGGGGGATTCTGAGTGGCGATGCCTCTGACCTTTGACAAGTCTCCTATCAGTGCTTGGTATCAGCATGAGCTAACCATATGGCTCAAACCAATAGGACAATTTACTGAGGAATGAGGGCAACCCCTCCAGAGAATCCCTGATCTTCCAAAATTTGATCGAGATCTAGAGTTTATAGTGCTATAGTACTCCCTTTTTTTTTTTTTTTTTTTTTTTTTTTTTTTGGAGTTTTACTTGCTTCTGACAGGAAGGCAAGTTTTTCTGCCTCCATGTCGATGGAAGGCAGGTAAGTCGTTTATGGAGTTTGAGCTCACTTCCAACTTCACTTCCGGGAAGATGAGTTTTTTGGTTTTTGTTTTGTTGGTTTTTTTCCTGCTTCTAGGATGGTAGAGAGCAGTCTACAGCCTGAGACCCATTACTAGGCAAGAACCTAGTTTGGGATTCTGTCTTGCAAATTATTTCTAAATGACTCAAGTTAGCATTAACAACCAGCTGGTATAATTTCTGCTTACACTTAGACTGCACAAAAATCGTATGATTTGTGTGATCACTGTTAGTTTAACAGCCTTTTATCTTAGATGAAATATAACAAGATTAAATTTTGTTTTTGTTAAAAGATCTCAATAGTTAAAAGTCAGCTTAATTAAAAGGCTAACATCCAAGATGTGTGTGTGTGTGTGTGTGTGCGCGTGTTTGTATTTAAAAAGCCTTCATGTTTTTGTTTTTTGTTTGTTTTCCTCTCCCAAGACCTTGTTTTTTGAGCCAAGGTTTTTTTCTCTCTCTCAGTTGACTGAATTCTGTTTCCATCTGATTTTTTGACTAAAATAGTATTGCAACGGAGGGTATTCTTGGGGTTTTAAGGAAGAATGTTGGTTAGACACTCAGAAATGTCCTTAAGAAAAAATAAAATCAGTGCGCCGTAAAAGCGTCTCCCTCTAGCACCACCAAACTTTTTCTCTTTGTACCTTATGACATAAATTTTGCTATTTGATTTTCACCTATTTATTTTAATATGTAAATTTAAGGCTATTTAACTGACAACTGCCTAGAGTTGTAAAACAGGTTATCGAGAATCTGGAAGTCTAAGATAGAAGAAAAAAAGTGGGAGGTATTTTTTTATGAATCTATAAAATGTATTTCCACTGGCAGGCCTAATACATTGTATATGTATTTATGTGTTGTGTACAGAATGTTACACTACTAAAAATATGTAAAAGAGCTCTAATAATTGGCTTAAAGAAAAATAAAATCGGTAAATTAGATACTAAAAGAGACTAGCCCAATGCTGTGTCAAGTTTATGTAGTTTAAGTAAGATCTTTAATAAGTAAGCTAGCTTTAAAATTATTGATAAAGTAATATTAGAAATGTCTTAAGAATTTCCAGCATACATTTTTGTTTATATTTATTAATCAAGCAATTTCATACTTATCCCTGCCAAATGCTGTAAGGTCTCAAAATTTGGCATAGGGGTTACAAAACTATAAACCCAGCCCAAATCAAAATGATCTCTGCTTATGTCATTTTGAATAAACAAGACATTGATATGGGTTTAACAAAAACTGCTGCATTTTGAATTTAGTAAGATTACCATAACTTCTAATCCATAACTTCTAATAGACTGTTTTGAGTAGTCTAGTCCACAGACAACAAAGAAGTTTGTTTTGGGAAAGGATTGTTATCACCTTTTGTTCCAAGCTAAATAATAAACTAAGTTCCTCCCAAAGTTAGTTCCGCCTATGCCCAGACGTGAACAAGGATGGCTTGGATGTTATGAGCAAGATGGAGCCAGTTAGGTCAAATCTTTTTTTCATCGTCTCAGTTATAATTTTGCAATGGTGGTTTCAGAACTTTAAATCATAACTATCACAGTTTTCACAAATAATCTAGGTAAACAATTAAAATAAAATAATTAGTAAACGTAATAGGATAAATACTTGTAGACAAACTGGTCATAATCTAAAATATAAAGTTATATTAAATTAAGTAATAGATATTTCATTATTTGGATATTTTCTAATAAATATATATTGTAGGAAAACATTCTTGCTAAATAAAAGTGTGTATTTGTTTTTCAAAAAAAAAGGTGAACAAGTTTTGTCTGATGAAAAGCTTATTTCAGGGTTATATATAAAACAAAGTAAAAGGAACCAGGAAATTAAAAAAGAAAAAGATGTAAAGAAAGTTATAAAAACAAAGAGGTGCTTCTTTGAGGCATAAAAGCTTAAAGAAAAATAATTTTATATAAAAAAGAATCTTGTATGATATATTTTGTCCTGAAATAAAATAATGGTTGTTTCCAAAGGAAGGATACTCAGAAAAAATCAGAAAGCTCCACCATGTCATAGTCAGTGAAAGTCACAATAAGAGAATATATATATATATATATATCTTTTATAGTTGTCCTATTATTATTAAGTTTTGTTTTGCTTAGGAAAAAAAAATTGAGTTTTTTTTTTTTTAATTAAATTAAGGCTATTGTATCCATGTATCTTCCTGTATATGCTTTCAAAGTCTTTGTAACATTGAGTTACAGGGCTTTTAACTCCTGGGTCTTAAAAGGACACCAAGTCCTGCTAAATCTTAAACACTGACAGCAATTACAGCCTCATCTTCAGGCCAATTAAAATAAACTGCATCCTGTACCAGCTTCGTGGGAGGCTGAGGCAGGAGAATGGCATGAACCCGGGAGTTGGAGCTTGCAGTGAGTGGAGATGTGCCACCACACTCCAGCCTGGCAACAGAGTGAGACTCCATCTCAAAATAAATACACAAATAAAAATAAATAAATAAATAAACTGCATTCTTGAGACACAGGGCAAGACACTAAAGCTATTCAACTCTTCAAGGCCCAGGGACTATCATGGAAGAGGTGTGTATGTAAGATTTTAAGGGCAGATTTTCAAAGATAAAATAAGTTCAGTTTCTCCATAAATTAATTATTAATGTCAAAGGCACACTGATGCAAAATAAGTTTTCACTTTTTTTGAAATTCTTGAATTATCACTTTGGTTAAATAAATGACTTTACAATGACCTGTAATCCTATTTTGTAATATCAAGTGTTTAAAAACTTGTATTTTTGACCAAGTTTTCAAAATAAAATTATGAATTATGTCTTTTTCTAACTTAATTAATCCTTTAAGACACTAGGTCCCTTAAAGTTCAAAAATCACATAAATTTCCTTATTTGGTATAAAAGTTGTATAGAATGCATTGTCAAATATGAAATGGTGTTTGGTTTTCTCTGAGCTGTATGTGTATAAATATGTTATTGGAATGTGTTCCAAGATTATGGGAAACTCCTGTAATTCTGATATAACTTAGTGTATATTATCAGTTATAATCATAAGTATTATGTTAAAATTATTGTGTGCCACAGAAGTAACAAATTTTCCTTGTCAATTGTGTCTTTTAACTGTAGCTGCTTTAAGACTTTTTCATCCATGGACAATTGTTGCCTTGTTTTGGTTCTCTTTAGAAAATAGTTTTGTAATTAGCTATACATCTCCAACAGGTGTTCTTGAATGCAGGTGTCTGATAGCTTTGGAGACTGTGACATCAGAATAGAGAAAAAGCTTTCAGGATTCATGGAGAGCAAAAATGTTCATGAGTATCAAGCAGAACAGGAATTAACTGCATGGATGAAACCAATCTTTTTGACTTTTTGCTTAATATGTTTGCTGATCCTTTGTTTTGTTTTTCAGAGTCTTAAAGCTTTTCTTCTGAGCTACTGACAGCTTTAACAATTTAGTATATTTCTATGAATAAAATTTGGAGCACATTTGTTTCTCTCTACCTGATTTCTCCAGAATTGGAAAATACCTGTTAGAATTCTTAACTTATGGCAATATAGTTATTTGTATAAATGCAATAAGAATGTGTTTTCATTTGTAACAGGATACAATTGGAGAAACTGGTTATTTTACCAAGGCTTTGACTGGAATGCTATGCTTTCCCTTAAGGAATCAAACTTGACTTACAGAGCCAATAAAGCCCTTGGAAAAACTGGCCTCGTATTTTGTGTACACAGTCCCTGTACAGGGTTTCTGACCTGTGGTAAGTAAATAATGTCGCTTTCTAACAGGTGCAGAAGCCCCAGGCTTATTTTGAAACCTCAAGAGGAGAGGATATTTCACCCAACCCATGGGTATTTGATGGCACAATCCACGGATGGGCTGGGCTTTAAAATGTCTTATCTGAGATTCCTCTTATCAAACAAAGTTCTATCAAAGCCAATTTAAAAGCCTATGTAAAAAAAAATTATTCTTGCTGCAATGTATACAAATATTTAGGCCAAGTATAATAAGCAAGCCAGTCCTATTATGATTTGTCTTTAGTAAAATGGGAAACTAGAGAGAGAGAAAAAAAAATGTTTCAAAATGATTATACACCTCCTCTTAGTTTCTAGTCTTTCCTAATTTTTTTTTTCCAATTTTTATTATTTTCTACAGTTTGGACCGAATTTTAATTTTTCTCGGCTACAAGTCTTCAAAATAATGTTTTCAATTTTTTTCTTTCTCTTATTCATTTTTCCTAATTTAGAGTCACTGAAAATTAAGTTGTGCTTTTTTAAAACCCTGCAAACTGAAGACAGACCACTTAAACTTCAGAAGAAAATAACAGTAACCTCTTCATATACATAAGGCACTTTCATACCTGCCTACTAATATATGGACGTCAGAGTCATAAATGCCTTTCTCAAGCCAGCATTGCTGTACATGACCATTTATAGTTAAATGTGCAAGATGTACCAAGAAATGTTTAAATAATGTATGCATGAGGCCACAGTAATGATTCTGGAAATGACAACACGTCTGAAACACAGACTCAGATCAGACTACAGTTTCTTTGGGCTTTTGGCATTCTATATGCATGCTACAGGAAAGAATCAGTTTTAAAGGGGTTGGACTGACCAATGAAATGAAAATTTAATAGGGACAAAAATTTCCAAATTATCTAGGCCTTTAATGGCACCACTAATCTTTGCTATACTCTCTGGGAAGTAATAAAGTTTTTATACTCTATCTTGGCTAGGCAAGGGGAGAGTGTGAGAAGTTACCATTTGGCATTCCCCGCTATAATAGCTCTTAACCTACAGGTCAAGGATTCTATACAAGAGTTACTTCAACTCACAACATACAAATTCCGATTATACACTGGGGAACTGGGGAACTGGGGAACTGACCCCTAGGGATCCAAAGGTCTAGTGTGTATATTGTAAGTTAGGCTTAAGCCAGGGTTCCATTTATTACCTGGTCCCATAAGCTATGAAAGCACATTGGGCTTCTGGGAATATCTGTTTCCAAAAGTTATGAAAATGTTTGCTTATGTCTCTGTTCAATTTGCAGTTGCCTGAATAAATGACCGTAGATCCCAAAGGAGAAGAACTGAAGGAAAATATACTTATTGTGATCTTGTGAAAATCCTTCTTCCTAGTTATCTGGCTATCACCAGTAAATAGCCTTTTTTTCCTGTAAATTGACACAATTCTGAAAACTGAACAAGGGATCATGAATCTTTATTGCGGTGACCACCTTCATCTTCCTGCTCCTCCATTCCTGCCATTTTCCTAGTGTAGACATTAAGTGCTACTTTGTTGCCCATATCTTTTCCCCCTAGAAGCAGCATACTCAATCATTTCTACCACTGTCTGTGACAGGGTCATGTACCTTAGCTATCTTTCTGACCTTGGCATTTGTTACATAATTGTGCCCTCAGCACTTCTACTGTGTAATAATTCCCACCTCACCTCTATTATTCTGGAGCCTGAAATCCCTACAGATATTAACAATTTCATCATTGTTACTGCCTTTCCTACCATTGACTCCAGCCATACATAGAAGAGTCACCACTGAACTTTTAGTGATGCTGGTGACTTCCACGATACCCTAGGTGAAGAGTGTATACACTCTGGGTTTTCTGTGAAACATTATCCACACTCCTGTAGGTCTCCCAGACTCACATAATTATTTCATCCAGCATTTTCTCTTTCTTCAGCCTCTTTATTCTGCCAGGACAATTGGGCCATGTTCATGTTGCTTAGCATGGAGTTTTATTTTCATCACTCTTTTAGAGCAGTGATCTTGTCCTATTCCCTGGAGTCCTTTCCTGAGCATTAAATCCTCATGTTCTGAGACACTTTCTTGCTTACTAAATATTATATGTTAAGCTACATTAATCAAGTACTCTCACAATTCCATCCCTGGGCTACTCTCCTTATTTTTGCCAGGACTGCTAGCTAATCATTATAGTTTCCTTACTGAGTACTCTCCTTCCGTCCTTATAGGAAGGATGCACATTCCCAGCTGGACTGTATTGAAAACTAATGCTAGTTATCAGAGCTCTTGAGGCAGGGAGGTGATCACCTTTGCCCTGGTGAGAGAGGCCTCTACACTGTCTAACAGCCTGATAAAGTGCTGGCTTTCACTAGCAATGGGTGGAGAATCGTCATCCCTACAAACTCTAAAGGTTCAAGATGTTCAGCAGAGGCAGCTTCTTTCATAGCATCTATCTAGACATCCAATCTAGATATCCCTTTTCATATCTGAGGCTCTCAGAATTTATAACAATGGCCCTACTTTCTCATTATCTCTCTGCACAGCATCAATACACCTAAAAAAAAAAAATCAGGTCCTCATTCCTTGAAGACATTGATCTCCTAAATCTTTCAAAAGCCTGAATCGTTGTAACCTCAATGGCGAACTCTTACTGGACCATTTTCTCTGGTTGCTACAGGTGAAAGCATAAGCATTTGGGTTCCCACCTTGCTCTGGGGACAATTTATGTCCCACCTACCACACAAGATAGCATCTCCTTTACCGGCCAGGTGGTAAGTAATCCAATCCCTAAGTCCTGTCCTATTGTCTTTTTCTTAAGTCAATTGAGGTCCTCCGAAGGGGATTAGATATCAAAGGTTTTTACTGAGGAAATGTGTTAGTAAAAGTTCTCCAGAAAAACAGAACCAACAGGATATATATATATATATATATCTCCTATATATCCTATGTATATATGTCCTATATATGTACACACACACACACACAGAGAGAGATAGAGAGAGAGGGAAATGTATTATGAGGGATTGATTAATACGATTATGGAGGCTGAGAAGTCTTATGATCTACCATCGTCAAACCAGAAGCCCAGAAGGGCCGGTGCTGTGGTTCCAGTACAAACCCCAAAGCTTCTGAACAAGGGGAGCCAATGGAGGAAGTCCCCGTCCAAGTCTAAAGGCCTAAGAACCAAGAGAGGCAACGTCAGAGTCAGGAGAATATAGATTTCCCTATATAGAACAAATTATCTGTCCTTCCTGGGCCTTTTAGTTCTATTTAGTCTTTCAATGGATTGGATGATTACTACCCACTTTGGAGAGGGTCGTTTTCTTAACTCAGTTCACCAATTCAAATGCTAACCTCTTCCAGCAACGCCTTTATAGACACACCCAGAATACTGTTTACCACTGTCTGGGCATCTCTTAGACCAATTAAGTTCACATATAAAATTCACCATCACAGGAAGATTCCTGCAAAAGAGTAAAGAGAAGTAGGCAAGGAGAGGCTTCAGAGATTAATGAAGAGAAGGAACCTGCAAAATGAAACATAGAAAGGAAAAAAGTGGGAAGGAGGTGTCTTAGACTATAATTGAGATCTGAGAAAATTTTGTCCAAGTCCATGGGAGGCCCCAAGCTGTGCTTTTTAGAGTCTGGGGTGCATGTACTATGTCAAGCTCAACCGTATGATGACTACCATGCTTAGTACCAAGACTGCAGGTTCAGTCTGGAAATCATGTTCTTAATTCAAATATAGTGACAGTTCCAGAAGTGTGGCCCCACAGCAAGAGATATGAGTGCAGCATTTTCATGGGCCACCACATTGTTGAATCACTAATATATATTCCCAAAGAAAATGATTTAAAATACCTAATGTGTGAGGTTTTTAAAAATTTATATATTTCTTTCTCCTTTCTCTTTTTCTCTCATATATATATATAGATTTACATATATATATTAGATACCTATATATGTAATTATTCCCATAAAATTGTGAGCAAACTCAAAAACACTGTTTTGAAGATTAAAATGTGATTGCTTATAAATTAGTATTTTATTTCTAAATTTTCTTCTGAACTTTACAAAAATTATTTAAAAGCCAATGTTCTATTTTGTTTGTTTGTTTGTTTTCTTGAGATGGAGTCTCACTCTATCACCAGACTGGATTGCAGTGGCATGATCTTTGCTCACTGCAACCTCCACCTCCTGCATTCAAGCGATTCTCCTGCCTCAGCCTCCTGAGTATCTGAGACTACAGGTGTGCACCACCACGCCCAGCTAACTTTTTGTATTACTAGTAGAGATGAGGTTTCAGCATGTTGGCCAGGATGGTCTCAATCTCTTGACCTTGTGATCTGCCCGTTTCAACCTCTCAAAATGCTGGGATTACAAGCATGAGCCACTGCACGTGGCCAAAAGCCAATGTTTTCTAAGAAGAATAATTTGTAAATTATATTTTTTATAAAACACAACCATTTCCATTAAAATTACTTTCTAACTGTGTGATCTCCGACACTAATTTAATAATTGATCACAGTAGCATCATGTGGACATTTATATAGCAACTTCTATACAGATATAATGTCTACCCCTTTGATATGTTAGGTTAACAGGTGGTGCTAACAACACTATAGAGTTATTGTTTCTGGGTTTACTCTATTTAAATGAAAGGAAAATAGAGAAGAATGGAAAAATAGAAAGAAGAAAGGAAAGATAGAAAGGAAGAAAGATGAAAGGAAAAGGGACAAGAAAGAAGAGATAAAAGAAGAAAGAAAAAGAAAGAAGGAAGGAAGGAAGGAGGGAGGGAAGGAGAGAAAGAAAGAAAGAAAGAAAGAAAGAAAGAAAGAAAGAAAGAAAGAAAGAAAGAAAGAAAGAAAGAAGAAGGAAAGAAGAAAGAAAGAAGGAAAGAAAGAAAAGAAAGAGAGGAAAAAGGAAAGCAAGAAAGAAAAAGAAAGAAAGAAAGAAAAGAAAGCAAGAAAGGAAAGAAAGAAAGAAAGAAAAGAAAGAAAGAGAGAGGAAGAAAGAAAGAAAAACAATTTACTATTAAATATCTCACTGTTATGTTTATAAATTCATGCACAGTCAAAACTGGTAACTTTGCTGATCCTCCATGACAAAACTTAGAAGAAAAAGACATGAAACATGAGTTACAAATTTCAATATTTGGGGATGAGAGTTATCAGCTGTCTTCAAAAGAAATCTGTGAAATCCTAACATTCCGAACCTTAAGATCTAAAACAAAAGTTAAATAAATTTTTTTCATTTACTTTTTATGTGCCAGTCATCTATGTTAATTTAAAAAAATCACTGCTATAAAATCTACATTCTGCAACTCTTCAAACCACATACTTCTTAACATAATCTACATAAAAGCATTGAAATAATTATACAAAGCCTTAACAAAAATATTTTTTTGGAGGGGCTGGGAAATGGTAAGGGCTAGAGACATATATAAATATTTCTTAAATTAAATACATGCAGTTTATAAAATAACTAGTTATATTTTTGATCAACCATAGGACTGTACCTGTTCTTTTAAAATAAGTACTAATTAATCTTTCCCTTTGTTTTTTAACTTTTTCTCTTATTACAGATTGTATTTGTTTTCCCCAATTATTGGGGATATTCTTGATAAGGCTCCTATGTTCATATCATACTAATACATTTAGTTTATAAATAACAATATGCACTTTGATCCATGAATAGAGGTTTTCATTTATAATTGAATTGAATTCAGGCAATAATTTATACTGCTTATCTCTTTAAAAACACAACTCTATCTATTTCAATTATCTATATGTCTACTGAAAAAAAGATGTATCTGGAATCAACTAAATTGAATAAAATAAATTGGACCTATATTTTAATATGTCAAACACCTAAATATTTGTTATGGAAAATCAATTGTTTAAACAAAAGTTGTCAATACGAGTTGAAATCATTTCCAGTTAATTTATGTGTTTATTGTTCTTCCTCACATGAGACCTCATGTATGTATTACACAGATGCACTTCCTATGTCCTTCAAACGCAAGGAAATATTTCCCAAATTTTTATTTTTTAGTTTCTACTTGGATAGCTATTATTAAAATGTCTCCAGTAGCATTCTTAAAAACATTTAAAGTAATTTTCTCTCTTATTCCAGCATTTTCATATATTACTTGTAAAAGTTTTAACCTACTAGTATGTCTGCATTAATAAAAAATAGAAAAAAAACCTGTAAATTGCCAAGATTTGTTTCTAAAATGTACATCTCATACTTGACATTTAAGACAAATGTCTTCTACCTTTTTAATATTTTATAGAAGCTGTTACTCAAAGGTCTAGTTCTTAACCTATCTGACTTTTATTCAAAGCTAAGGTTATCATTTTCCTTGAAATATGATTTCATCTTGGGATACTTACTATAAATCTAATTGATTGATTAAACAACTCCTTAACAGTATAGTCTTGATTCTATAAAAATAAATGACTTCAAATAAAATTATAAATAACTAATGTAAAAAACTATATTGCATAAAAAAAAGATCATTTACATTTCGAATGTATTTATACCAGCAATTTTGTTTGCTTTTTTAATTCAGCTTCCTGAAAATATGCGAAAATCTGCAAATATCTATAATACTTAGTAAAATCAGTAATATTTTTCCTTGGGAAGGGAAGAAGCCCTTGCTGAAAATCACTATTAGGCAGACAGCTAGATAAGCTCTCTAGTTTTTATCATTTTATCTTCACAACAATTCTCTAAAATAATTAGAACTATTCAATTTTTCTTAAGATGTAAGAAAGGAAAAGGAAAACAAATTTTTGAGAGCCAACTTTTCTGGCAAATATCTCTTTGTCAGAAAGTGGCAACTGACAATTCAAAACAGGGCTTTCTGGCCTCACTTAAAAAAAATAAAAATAAAAAACAGATTATACTGGTTCTATCTTCACTACTTTAAACTACTTAAATACGTTAAATATTTTGTAATATTTTTGTCCCTAGTTATGTTCCTGCAAGGTCCTTATTAATCCATTCAACAAATATGGATTGAACTTTATATGTAAATAAACACTGATGTTTGACTGACAAGGTGGCAATTTCATATGGCTATCCTAATATTTACTGAGTGTTTCTTCTATGAAGAGGATATAACACTCTGATTTATTTTCTGTGTAATGAATACTGCAAAATTTTGTGGATTAAGACAACATTTAGTACCGAAATGTTTTTAAGAGTGAAGAATCCCATCATAGATTAACTGGTTCCTTCCCTTCAGGGTCTTTCACAGGCTACAATCCAAATGTCAGTGAGAAAGCAGGGAAGATCTGAAATCGACACCCTAACATCGCAATGAAAAGAATTACAGAATTATAGTTCCAATGAAGGATGCACGGTTCCCTATATCAACTATTGCCTGCCAGGCAGCTGGTATTCAAGGATCAAGAAGCCACCACTAATGTTGCATTCACTACTTACCAGCAATAAAGTCAGCTTCAGTCTCAGGAAAGTGGTATTCAGCCACTGTCATCACCTCTCCATTGAATCCCTACACTCGCTGAGCTAACGACATATATGAAACTCTGCTGTCGAAATCTGCAATTACTCTATGACTTTGCTTGCCTGGCAGCAACAGCTAAAAGAGCGAGAAGACATCACTAGAGCTATTTCCAAATCTTGCAAGATGCAGCTAATTGGTAGGAGCTATCTGACCTGGTTCTGGAATTTATGCCAGAAGAAGATAAAACTTGAATCTAAGTGCTGGGCTACCAGTTTTACCTATTCACTTCAATCGTTTATAGTGTTTCTACAATAATGATTTTGTGGAAAAGGAAATCATAAAGAGGCAGCAAAGAGAAAGAGCAAATACAGGAGAAAAGTTCCTGGAAAGGAATGGGATAGTAACAATCATATTACATATTAGCAATTTATACATTCAGTTGTTAAGCTCATTTATTAGGAGTCTGATATGTCACAAGCCTTGAGTCCAGGAATTAAACTCACATTATCCAGCCTCTAGGTACTAGCAGAGGAAACAAGTGAATGCCAGTTACAATACAGTGAGATTAGACATTATAGTTTATATATACATATATGTATATATATGTGTGTGTGTGTAAATACATATGTGTATATAAAATTAGAATATGCATTAAAATAGCCATAGGAAAGAGAACATTTAGAAACTAATTCCCAGAGGGGAGTTTTATTTTGGATAAAGATAAAGCAACGGCAGAAAGGAGGTGTGCTATTTTCATAGATTAAGAGGCATAAGAAAATATGGCACTAGGAGAACATTTGTTACCTGCATTTCATGTGGTGGGAATACTTGATGAAGTTATAGTTGTGTAGAATTTTGAGACTGATTACCTAAATGAGAGAGCGAGCCTTCTAGAGTGAATCCAGGAAAATCAAACCTACCCTTGAAAATGGAATTTTCTTTAGGAAAGCATGTTAAATCCAGGAAGTTTTTTTGTGACCTAGAAAAAACAGTTTTCAGAATTTTGAAAATGGATTGGACGTTCAAAAAATTCAAGGCTATGTCAGGAATTGGTAGTCGTTCTTGTTTACAAAGTGAAAACTGCTTAGTCAGTTCACATCTGGAAGAAAGGAAAAGTAACAGATTGATAAATACTAAGTTTACACAGGCATTGAAAGTGGAAAGAAGTTCATATTTACACGAAAAATGATGAGTTAACTTTTGGAAATGCTGATATTTTTATGTACACAAGACATCCAAATTGAGATGAATTTAGGCAATTGTATGTGGGAAAAAAAAAACTAAAAGGAATTGGAAAGAAATGCAATGTGCATTTTATCAACCTATAGGAAGTGGCAAAACAAAAATTATTTGGATAAGAACAGCCTGGGATGACATACAACTTAAAAAGATCTGAAGAACCCTAACATTTATGATGAATGTAGAGTCATTGGCCTGAGATGGGCATATTTATCTTCATTTAGTAACAAAATCTGATGTTTTAAAAGCTGAAATTCATCCAAGCATACAGTGAGGAGAGCTAAGGATGTAATGTAAATTTTATCTGAAATGTTTAATAAGAAAACTGTTTCTTCTTACTACAAGTAAAGAAAGATGGGGAAGTATGTGAACTATGTCTGGAAGTTAAGAAAATAGTTCGAAATGTTTATGCCAGGGTTTAAAAAAAAAATACTAAACATGTAAACATCATGTGAATAAATCGAACATTGCGTATGATAGCTTATGTTATGTTGGAGTGTTGCAACAAGTAAATATTTTTAAAATGACCTACTGAAGTGTCCAAGAGAAAAGATGACAAATATTATATGTCATCATCAGTATTAAGGGAAGTTTATAAAAGAGAACAAGTTATTGATTCAAGCATTTATTCAACAAATGTGTAGATGGTATGCAGTTCTCTTCTCAGGGCAACATTGTTTCAGACTCACAATCCCTGGGCACCCAAACTCATCACAAAACATCTTACAGAGTCATATGTGAATAGATCAGTTATTCACAGAATGCATACACATACATTTAGAAATTCTGATGCAAAATCTTTGAAAATAATTAACATCATAGTGTCAACATTTACATCCTTTATAAAGAGAAATAATTATTTCTATATATAACTTTGGCTCTAAAATTTTCCAAAAGGAAATCTCAGTGCCATGGGTTTTAATCTTTTTCAACTTGTTTCTTATAAGAATTCAAGCTTGATCACATTTACCAACGTGTCTATCTCTGCTGCTGCTGACAGGGTAGATTGTGTTGAGGCTGTGATTTACAGGATTTTATTAAGCTGTTCAAGGTTCTCCTTTTAATATATTTATTCCTGATGACCTGGTTTCTGCACAGTCAGCTAGATATATTATAATCTATCATTTTGGATCAGCAGTATTTCTAGGTTCATTCTGATTTTGTGTAGTCTCTCTTTTGAGATGCCATAAATTAATTTCACATTTATTTCCTTAGAAAGACTTATGCACATTTCTATACTGATTGAATTCAAGTCACTCAACTTTCTGAGGTACTATGACAGAAAAATAGATGCATAACAAAAAAAGTTAATTTTAACCCATCAGAGATTTTAGTTTTAGCATTTATGTAATAACTCTGAATTATAGAATTATTTAAAATGATGAATTTAAATGTTCTTGTAGATTTTGAAATTACATTAATTTACTTTTGTTTAAAATTACTTTTTATCAAAGTTACATTACTTGTTTCTTACTTGTTTGGTATCATCTATAAGAAAGATTCTTATAGATTTTGTCTGTGTGAAATAAATAAACTCCGTATTACGCTAAAGGTAGTTCTATATGTGCTAAAGTTTATGAGGCAATGAATTTTTATGTTCATAATGTTAACATTAATTAGATAATATTTTTATACTTTGATGAATATAAAAAATATAGAATATATATGTGACAGTCCATTTTCACACTGCTATATACTACCCAAGACTGGGTAATTTATAAAGGAAAGAGGTTTGACTCACAGCTCCACATGGCTGTGGAGGCCTCAGGAAACTTACAGTCATGGCGGAAGTCAAGGGGGAAGCATGTCTTCACAAGGCAGAAGGAGAGAGAGAGAGAGTGAAGGAGAACTGCCAAAATCTTTTAAAACCATCAGCTGTCATGAGAACTCACTATCACAAGAAGAGCATGGGGGGAGACTGTCCCCATGATCCAATCACCTCCCACCAAGGTCCTTTCCTTGAACCTAGGGATTACAATTTGAGATGAGATTTGGGTGGGGACACAGAGACAAACCATATCTATCTAAATCTGTATCTATATCATCTATACACACACACATACTACAGTACATTTTATTACTCAAAACATCTTACAAGTATCTGTTATTATATTTGGCTCAAAATACAAATTAGGTGGCTTTATCTTTATTGATCCTATGTATGGATTTATATAGGCCCTTCATTCCCCACTCTTTGTTATAAACTGCCAATGTTGTCTAATAACTGTGAGTTTATGCTGTGGACATAGCATATTATTTGTGGTAGAGTTGAAGGCTAAGATCCATTCCATAAACCTATTAAAGTTCATGGGTTAAATTTTAGTCAATTATGTCTTTCCCAAAAAGACGATTTTTAAGAAACCACTGAACTCACATTTCTTTTTTGTTTTTTATTTTTTGTTTTTTTTTCATTTAAAAAATATGTATAAAAGTGGTGTTTGGAAACAATCTACATTTTGAGGGCTAGGAAGTAAGTTCTGTTCAGTATGAGGCCATAATTAAAGCACAGTATTACTCCAGTGGATTGAAGAAACTAGAAAAAAATTTTACCTACTATATATGATGACATTATAATCAAAATTAAATGTGAACAATTCTTTTACTTGTTGTAAAAATGTAAGCACTTTCTTTACTAATTAGTGACTAAAAGCCAGAAGGAAATTAGTTGAGAGTATGTTAAGTATTCGAAAGTGTTCAGTGAGCCTCGAATATAGAACTAATTTTTAGTGATTTCAAAACGTATAAATGTTAATTCAACTTGAGCCTGTATATCAACATGGTGTTAAGGTTTTATTTTAATTGAGACATTAGGATTGTTTTGGGGCAGTGCAAAATTACAAGAAAACTGTTTGTGCTGAGAATTAGTTGAGTTGTGATCATGTACATGATGTTGGGCTTTTTGGTAGCTCATTTCATGACCTTAAATGAGATAATTTTCAAATGCTAATTTTATTGCACACAGTTTGTTATAGAAGATATTATGTATCCTCAAATCCCCCAAGTGTCCCTGGATTATGACATGACAGAAGTACATTTGTGATTGCCATCTAGTGACAAACCTGAAAACAAACAAACAAACAAAAACCCCCAAAATATTACTTCTGAAAATTCCAAGAGTCCAAAAGATAGAGAGAGTAAGCTACATAGGACTCTCTCATCAAGACTGATTAGCTAAGCAAGGAGTTCTGGGGAAAAGTTATATAAATAGAGCTGTTGGAGTATACACAAGTAATTATCTTTATGGCTTCAACCAATGCCCATTAGGAAGTATTCAGTGAGGAGTTCACACTCAACAAGCAAAAAATACCAGCCAACCAGCCTATACCTGTGCCTGTGCAATGAGCTGATGATAAAGTAGCTCTGCACCTATTGCTATTGCTCAGTGACCAACCAAACTGAAACTGAGACAAATACTGAGGCTTTAGTCTGGCACCTCTATGAATATGGTAGTATTTCTTCCTAACTGGAATCAATGTACAGTGTACTGATGTCTTATAAAATGCCTTACCTATCAACAGAATATGCACATAATTTTCTCAGAATGAAAGAGACATTTTATGTCACAGGAGAAGTGATAATAAACTCCTAATTGTAGAATTCATTTTCTATATATAATAATTTGGAAACATCTGGCCAGAGATATGAAGACTCAGGGAGGAAGAAGAGTTTGAGCTTTGTGCTGTCTTCTAGAATGAGATATATGCATTGAACTTAAAACCAATATATTGCATTTTGTCTCCAATTCTAGATTCTCTATAAACCAAAGAGAGTAAATAGGAATTACTAGCTTAGCTCACTGTGACTCAGTTATCCATTTATAGAGTTCTGATTTCTCATTTTTAAGAACTTGGGATCTGCAGGTTTGTAGGTACTGGTTCACTGCAGGGAAGGACAGCTACATAAGAATAAGCTATTTATTGATCTGGAAGATGTACAACACTTGGCTACTTTGGCTTTTCATAATGGTGGACAAGCAGGCAAAGAAAAGAAAGTCATTTACTGGTTAAAATAATCAATGCTCATTACCAAAATTAACTAAGGTTTTTACTACACAATGAAAGCAAGTAGTATTCTGAGGTTGAGGCAATTTATTTAGGTGTGTTTAGTGTTCCCTATCAAATAATTAATGTCACTGGGCACTTAGAAGAATTAAAATACCAAAAATGGAAGGAATGGTAGGAGTTCAGACCATTCAGTGATTGAAGTCTTTGGTCTCCTCACTGGGTAAAGTAAACTGGCCAAAGTGTTGACAAAATGTAAGGGACATTTGAATGGTTTTGATGTATGAGAGATGATGAATATTTAATACAGCCTTGGAAAGGCTGAAGCAGCAGAGACTGTACTTTTGTTTATCTGTTATCTTAGGGTTTCCAGGGAATTGTGACTTAAAGCTACCTGGAAAGGCACTCTTTATTGATTGGATGTGTATGTGTTCTCTTAGGAAAGAGTGAGTATATCCAGTAGTGACCCTATGTTGTCCCGTGGAGGATGGGTATAATGAGAATAAACAATTGGATCTGTGTTGTGAATATACACCTGATTGTATATTTTCAACAATTTTGATGTCTCCTTCAGGTTCCCACAAATAATGTGAATAAACAATTGGATCTGTGTTGTGAATATACACCTGATTATGTATTTTCAGCAATTTTGATGTGCTCCTTCAGGTTCCCACAGTTCACTTAAACCCTCTGCTGCTTACCCTGTCTCAGCTTATAGGACAATGTGGTTCCAACGAGTTGCTTTCCATGGGTGCTGAAACTTCTTTATTAGCTGCAGGCAGGATGATCAGCCAATGCCAGGAATCTTTGTTGCCTGAAGGGACTCCTAAAGGACATGGGAACTGACTTCCTGACTGGTGAGCAAAGTGACCCATGAATACAGCTTCAAATTGCAAGAGAGTTATCACTCCACAGGATGTATCTCGACCATGGAAATTAGAAAACAGGAAAGAGTTAAACTTATACATCTCTTTCTTTTCTACCTCCCATGGACTGATTTCAGGCATAGCTTCTGAGTAGAAGTTATTTGAAGAGATCCTACATGGCTGAAAAACCTAGTATGTGTGGCTCTTTCTGACTTTTCTCAGGAAGTCAATTCTAGTATTTTAATGATCCTCTGCACTCTCTATCCTTCTTTTGTCTTCATACTTAGTGCCCTGGGTTTTCAGTAACCAAATAAGAATTTGCTCCAGGAGCAAAATTACTGGGATTTTCTGAAAATTTCAGGCTAAGTCAGTAATTTTACATTACCTTTTTTTTTCTTCTTCCATAGAAATAATACTATTTTATATTTTAAACAATTGGCTGTTTCTTCAATCTCATCATATTAGAATAGTTTCAAACACAACTTTTTGCCCATCTGGAAGACGTGAATATATATCTCCTTGTAATTTTGACTTACAGTTATAGTTTTGTAAGAAATCTGAGAACATATTCATATATTTAAGAGGCAAATGTGTATATTTGTTGGTGAGCTATTGTGCATATATTGAGCCCATTTTTGGAGTTGTTGGTCTTGTATTAATTTAAAATTTAGATTAGAATGTATAAAATGTTATCACATGAGTGAAACTTGATCTGCATTGTATATGGTAAAATTATAGTCTAAAAAATTGAGTTTCAACTTTTTAGGCACATTTTATTGAAGAGGCACAAATTCTACAGAGTACTACAATTTCTTGCTTCCTTATTGTCACCAGTAGTTCCTACTTCTGTATTTTAAATTTCTTGACTTTATGATTTTAATTTTTTCAAATTTTTGATATCATGGAAGTTGATAGTGATAATATCTTGCATATAAAAATAGCATTTACCTTAGCATTTGTAACAATATTGTTTGACATCAAAACATCAAATTTTACTATTCATACACTGCTGCAATGATCAATGGAACCATCCTTTTCCAAATTTTGCCATTTCAAAGCATTGTCACTTTTTATTATCTTGACCTTTACAGTTATTTTTCTAGGCCAAGTGCCGTGGCTTATGCCTATTATCCCAGCACTCTGGGAGGCTGAGACAGGTGGATCACCTGAGGTCCTGACTTAAGACCAGCCTGGCCAACATGGCAAAGCCCTGTCTCTAATTTTAAAAATTAAAAAATTATCTGAGTGTGGTGGTGGATGCCTGTAGTCCCAGCTATTCAGGAGGCTGAGGCAGGAGAATCGCTTGAACCCAGGAGGCAGAGGTTGAAGTGAGCCTAGATAGCACCACTGCATTCCAGCCAGAGCAACAGAGCGAGACTGACTCTAAAAAATAAAATAAAATTTTTGTCCTAAATTTAGGACTTTATACTGTGATATGGTTTGGTGCTGTGTCCCCACACCAATTTCAAGAGATAACCCTCATTATCCCCACATGTCGAGGGCAGAACCTAGTGGGAGATGATTGGATCATAGGGGTGGTTACCCACATGCTGTTCTCATGATAGTGAGTGAGTTCTCATGAGATCTGATGGTTTTATAACTGGCTCTTCCCGCTTTGTGCAATCAAGCTCTGTTACCTGCCACCATGTAAGATGTGCCTTTGCTTCTCTCTCACCTTCTGCCATGATTATAAGTTTCCTGAAGCATCCTCAGCCATGCATAACAGTGAATCAATTAAACTTTTCTTTATAAATCACCTAGTCTCAGGTATGTCTTTATAGCAGTGTGAGAACAGACTAACACATACCGTAAAGGAAAATTAAAAATCTCAGTGATCCCCCAAGTTCTTACAGAAAAGGGAATGTTAAGCCTGAAGGTGAAGTCATTGCAACACCGTCTTCCAAAAGAGTATCTGTTGCTCTCAGTAGGCATCAGGCAGATCTCCATGGAAAGGTAAAAGGTCTCTGGTATCTGTCAAACACTGACTCCACAGATTATTTCTAAGCAAAGTCTTTGCTGGCCTCCCATAAACAAGGGCATACTAATTATAAATTTAGGTCTACCTTCTAAGTCTACCTCCTAAAAGTAATGTCTGTTCGATTATCTTACCAGGTGCAAAACAAAGACAAGACTCATTCCTCTATCCACTCAGAGATATCTGTATCGTTGACTCTTCCTTTCCTCTCTTCTCTGTAGACATTACTTCACTTATGTAAAATGTAGATTAACTGGGTATTAACTAAAGTCTCACAGGAATGTAACTATTCACCTTATCACCTACCTGCCCCTTTTCCTACATACCTTTGGCCCCTTTAGGAAATTTATAAATACTAAATCTTTCCCAGATGTACAGTAATTTTGACTTAATAAGACTCAGTGATTGAGATGTATGCCTCAGTCACTCATTTTAGTTGTCAATACTAACTTTTCTAAGTGCTATCTGTAAAGGCAAATCATTTTTTAAATATGGTTTTCATATGATTTATTTAATTAAATTAATACTTCAGCTACGATAGCATCTGCATCGTGTGTATTTTTTAAGCCTCTCAAGTCAAAAGTCAATAATCTCTTCTGGAATATATATTATAGCATCTACGTTAGTTTGCTACTTTGTAATTGTTTTTCTTTTTTTTTTTCTTTTCCAGAACTGGTAACTAGAAACAATTTGTTTTATTCAATCAATGTTTTCCTCTCTTAATATAAATATCTTTATATTTATATGTATATGTTTGTGTGTGAGGGTGTATGGTATAATTTATTAAATATTTGTTTCTTAATGTCAATGAAAAAGAGTCAAACTGTGAAATATTTAAAGAGGTTTATTTTGAGCCAAATATGAGTGATCAAGGCCCAAAGCAGAGTCTCAAGTGCTCTTGAGAACATATTCCTGAGGTGGTTGGGTTACAGCTTGATTTTGTACATTGTAGGAGAACAGAAGTTACAGGCAGACTAGTCAATACATGTAAAATTTATGTTGGCTCAGGCCAGAAAGGTGGGATAACTCAAAACAGGAGCTTCCAGATCACAGGGGTATTTAAAGATTTTCTGATTGGAAATGGTTAAAAGAGTTAAATTATTATCTAAAGACCTGAAATCAATAGAAAGAAGTTAAGTCTGGGTTAAGATAAGGGATATGGAAACCAATATTCTCATTTATGTAGATAAAGTTTCATAAATAGCCAGTCTTAGAGACAATAGATGGCAAATATTTCCAGTTCAGGTCTTTAAAAGGTGCTAGACTCTCAGCTAAACTATTTATGATCAGAAAAAAACCCGGAAAGGGAAAGGGATTTTCTCCAAAATATAAATTTCCCCTACAAAAGACAGCTTTGCAGGATCATTTCAAAATATGTCAAAGAAAGATATATTTGGGTAAAATACTTTAATTTCTTTGATGGCCTGCTATCTGTCATGTGATGCTACACTAGAGTCAGGCTGGAATTTGATATATTGTTGCTTCAAAGCATATGTTTTGTTAGTCTTAAGACTAGTGTTTTAACATTCATGCTGGTCAATTGTGCCTGAATTCCAAAAAGAAGGGCATAATGAGGAGTGTCTGATACACTCCCTTCCCTTTATGGGCTTAACTAGCTTTTCAGGTTTACTTGTGAATCTCCTTGGTTGGATCCATTTAGTCAATTGGGGGAGCTTAGAATTTTATTTTTGGTTGACATTCATTTAAAATGTTCTATACACTAGCATGTATTAAGCTAAAGTTCAGCAAACACTGTTTCGGTATTGGAAATTTATTTTTTTGCTCTCTACATAGTTTACTTAGATAAACCTTATCTAATTTTGTAAAATTATAATAAGATATTTTATGTTAAAATTTTATTTTTCTTGTGTTCAAAGTTGCAAGGCAGTCACATTATTCCCATTAAAAATATATTAAAATTATATTACGAATTCCTATTTGAAAATATACTGCAATGAATTTTATTTCCATAAAATATAAAAATTTTAGTATAAAAATAAACATTGCAAAATGGACAAAAATAGATTTATTTACAATTTTGGAATGAACTTGTTTATGTAAATTTGCATTTCTATGTTTAGGAAAAATCTCCTTTATTATTTTATTTATATTAATGAATAACACATGAAATAATAACAGAAATTTGTGACCTGAGGAAAATATTTTGGTACCTAAACCCAGTAGGCAAAAAACTACTTATGAGGCGTTTTTAGCACAGAATAATAAATTATTAGAGTGAAATACTATTAATTCAAGTCTACACATAGCAATTAAATACCATGAAGCTCCTTCTAGTGTTTCCCCTGTGTCGAAAAGCAATTGCTATTTCTTTACTGAGTCTCAGTTTAGTTCTGACTTTTAATTAACATAAAGCCAGGAAGCTTCCTTTAAAACACTCTGTTCCCAGGAGTGTGCTCTTCTAATTTCTAATGAAAAGTAAACCCCGGATCTGCTAAGCCTGCTGCTAGGTTTAATTGGAACTCATTTAATTTTACTTTCCACAAACTCCTGAATCAAATATGTGATTTTTACCGCTACTATAGACTGTTTTCTGTCTTATTTTTACGCACATATAAACTGAATATTATATTTGTGATAGCAACTCTTTCCGATTTTTTTTCAAATTAATTCAAAATGTAAGTCAGGAAGGAAGACTAAGAAGAGGTTACAAATTAAAGAGATAAATCCACCAACAGATTAACTATAGAATTTTGCATTAATGCTCAAAAAAGAGAAAACATGTTAATCATATTTTCTGATGGGTAAGAGGAAAAAAACAAAACAAACAAAAAGCACGGGAAAAGAACAGGTCTGCAAGTTTTTCATTTAGGAGGTGAGGTAATATTAAAGGATTTCAAAGCTGAATTATTTTGAGAAAAGCAAGAGCTCTCTTGACTAACAAAATGGGAGTGACATTTTTATTTAAAGGAAATTACTTGCAAAAATCACAGACATAAACTTTATATTAAGTACATTAACATATATAAAATTAATGTGGCTGTTCATTACATGTAAGAATATGAGTGGTACATCTGACTTCAAAATTATTTAGATATCATATTTCCAGGGTTCTTAAGTATCTCAGTAAAGAATTTAAAGCTCTTTTGAAGGAAATAAAGTCCCATTGATATGCCCTAATGAAAAACAACACAATGAGATCCTTACTTTAATAACTTCTTCTGGAAACACATCATAAGTAAACTACAAAAGTAAATAGAGTCAAAGTTAAAGAGATTGCATATGAGTAAACAAGGGAAAATTGGTTAGCTAGTGAAGGAGAATATGTATATATGAAAGGAAGTTTATTAGGGAGAATTGGCTCACACGATCGCTAGGCAAAGTCCCCAGATAGGTCATCTGCAAGCAGGGGAAGAAAGAAGCCAGTAGTGGCTCAGTATGAGTCCAAAAGCCTCCAAAGCAGGGAAGCCAACAGTGCAGCCTTCAATCTGTGGCCAAAAACCTGAGATCCCCTGGCAAATCACTCGTGTAAGTCCAAGAGTCCAAAGACAGAAAAACCTGGAGTCTGATGTCCAAGGACAGGAGGAACAGAAGGAGGCATCCAGCATGGCAGAAAGATGAAAGCCAGAAGACTCAGCAAGCGAGGCTTCCCCACCCTCCTCCATGCCTGCTTTGTTCTAGCCACTTTAGCATCTGATTGGGTGGTGCCACCCAGATTGAAGGTGAGCCTTCCTCCCCCAGTCCACTTATTCAAATATCAATCTTCTCTGGCAACACTCTCATAGACAAACCCAGAAACAATACTTTACCATCCATCTAGGCATCCTTCAAACCAATCAAGTTGACACCTAACATTAACCATCACAAGTGGCTAAGAAATTACTGTTATATTAATTGATTATGGAGAAACGAAGAGGAATTCAAAGATAAATTTTACGTATATCATGACAATAGAATAGAAACATCATTACCATAATGGCAAGTCATGGAAGAGTAGATTTTCTGTTTCAGTGCATAAAGTGGAAGATGGTTAATAACAATTATACGCTGTTGAAATAAGAGTATCGATGGCATATTTAGATGAAAAATTCAATTAGGCAAAAAAAAAAATGTGGATCAGAGTGTTAAAAATTGGTAAGATTATGGAAGAATGTATTTCATGAGAAGAGGGGCTCAAGAATAAACCTTTGAAAATACAAATTTTAATTATCAAAGTAAAAAGACAAATGTGGAGGGAAATTAGGCAAAGCAAATGGAAAGATCAGAGTCAAGAAAGTAGAGAACATAGAGAAGGAGAGAAGAGTCAACAATGTCCTATGTCATCAGGAGGTACAGTGAGAAAGCACAGAGCTGTTCATTGCATACTTCAATTAAGAGTCCTTTGAGGACTTAGTAAAAGCAGTTTTGTTAGAACTGGGAAAATAAAGTGCATTGTATTGCATGTTGAACACTTACTTGGGTAACCTGTTTTTAACACAAAATATGAGCATAGTAATATAGGCTATAATTTGACAAGGACTTAGAGAGGTTTTTTGTTATTCTTTTATTTTTTTCTTTTTTTAAGACTCTTTTTTAAAGTCGTTTGTCTAGAGTCAAATTATAAGAAAGGTACAAAGATATCCCATATATTCCCTACCCCTACACATGATTAGCCTCTCCTATTATCATCTCCCAGTGTGTTCAGAGTTGGTTCCTTCCAGTGCGTTCTAGGTCTTGCTGACTTCAAGAATGAAGCCACAGATCTTCCCAGTGACTGTTATAGCTCTTAAAGGTGGCAGGGACCCGAAGAGTGAGCAGCAGCAAGATTTATTATGAAGAGCAAAAGAACAAAGCTTCCACGCATGGAAGGGATCCCGAGCGTGTTGCCACTGCTGACTGGGGTGGCCAGCTTTTATTCCCTTATTGGTCCCTGCCAAGTCCTGCTGATTGGTCCATTTTACAGAGTGCTGATTGGTGGATTTACAATCTTCTAGCTAGACACAGATCACTAATTGGGGTGTTTTTTACAGAGTCCTGATTGGTGCATTTACAATCCTTTAGCTAGACACAGGGTGCTGACTGGTGCATTTACAATCCTCTAGCTACAGAGTGCTGATTGGTGCATTTTACAATCCTCTTGTAAGACAGAAAATTTCTCCAAGTCCCCACCAAACCTAGAAGTCCAGCTGGCTTCACCTCTCAGCAATGAATTGAGTTCATTGAGTACGAGTTACAAATGATCATTTGTTACAAATGATGAACTATATTGCCATCATTATCACCCAAAGTCCATAGTTTACATTGGGTTCACTTTCAGTGTTGTGCTGAAAGTTTGAGCAAATATATGGGTTTGAGCAAATATATAATGAAATGTATGTACCATTATAGTATAAGACAGAGTAGTTTCGTTACTCTAAAAATCCTCTGTGCTTTGCTTATTTATCTTCTCCCCATCCTCTGGAAACCATTGATCTTTTTTCTGTCTCCGTAGTTTTCTCTTTTCCAGAATGCATAGTTGTAATAATACAGTATGCAACTTTTTAGACATGCTTCTTTACTCAGTAAGATGTACTTAAGTTTCCTCTCTGTCTTTTCAAGGCTTGATAACTCATATTTAGAATTTTAAATAATACTCTATTGTCTGGATGTACCACAGCATATTTACCCATTCACTTACTGAAGGACATCTCAGTTGCTTTTAAGTTTTGGCAATTATGAATAAAGCTGCTATAAACATCCACATGAAGATCTCAACTCGTTGGCTAAATACTAAGGAGAGTAATTGTTGAATTGTATGGAAAGAAAGTGTT
Organism: Papio anubis; assembly: GCF_008728515.1. NCBI lineage: Eukaryota > Metazoa > Chordata > Mammalia > Primates > Cercopithecidae > Papio > Papio anubis. The sequence goes on along the minus strand of NC_044980.1, from coordinate 20,315,575 downwards.
TAGTTGTGTAAGAAATAGCTAAACTGTCTTCCAGAGTAGTTGTATTATTTTGCACTCCTCCCAGGACTGAATGAGAGTTTCTGTTGTTCCATATCCTCACCAACATTTGGTACTGTAAGTGTTCTGGATGTTGGCCATTCTCAGGTTTATAGATATCTCATTATTTTAATTTGAATTTCCTTAATGATGTATGATGTGGAGCATCTTTTAATATGCTATGTGCCATTTGTATATCTTTTTTGGTGAGGTGTCTGTAGATGTCTTTGGCCTATTTTTAAATCTGAATAAAATGATTTTTAAGGAATCATTTGAGTTTGAAATCATTCAATTTACTGATTGTTTGTTGTCTTATTGCTGAGTTTTAAGAGTTGTTTGCCTATTTTGGATAACAGTTCTTTATCAGCTATGTCTTTATTTATTTATTTATTTATTTATTTATTTATTTATTTTGGAGCTCAGAATAGCTACATTTTTTGACAATTAAAAATTGTGTATATTTAAATTACGCAACTCAATTATTGTCTGTATACATAGTGAAATATTCACCACAATCATGCAAATTAACATATCCACCACTGGTTTTGCAAGTGCATTTTCTAACTTTGGGGCTTGTATTCTTACTCTCTTGGCAGCTTCTTTCACAGAGTAGGAATTTTTAGTTTTAATGAAGTCCAGCTTATCAATTTAGATCATGCCTCTGTTGCCATATCTAAAACATCTTCACCAAACCCAGAGTCATCCAGATTTCCACCTATGTTATTTTCTAAGAGTTTTATAGTTTTATTTAAGTCTATGACACAATTTAAGTTTTGTAAAGGGTATAAGGTGTGTGTCTAAATTTATGTATTTTTTGCATATGAAAGTTCAGCTGTTTCATCACCATTTGTTGAAAGAAGCATCTTTTCTCCTGTGTACTGTGTTTGCTCCTTTCCAAAGATCAGTTGATTATAATTATGTAGGTCTATTTCTGAACTCTCTATTCTGTTCTACTGATCTATGTATTTATTGTTTCACTGATATAACACCATCAAGATAACTGTAGCTTTATAGTAAATCTTGAAGTCATATATTATCAGCTCTTCAACTTCGTGCTTCTTCTTCAATATTGTATTGGCGATTCTGGATATTTTTCCTTTCTAATAAATTTTTGCCAATATCTGAAAAATAACTTTCTGAAATTTTAATTGGGTTGTATAGAATCTACAGATCAATTTGTGAAGAAGCAACATCTTGTCAATATTGACTCTTCCTATTTATGAGGATGAAATATCTGTGTTTTTAAGTCTTATTTGATTTTTTTATCAGTATTTTTAGTTTTTCTAGTATAGATTTTGTACACATTTTGCTAAGTTCATGCCTAATTAATTATTTCATTTTGGGTGATGCTAAAGTAAATGTGTTCTTAATTTCATATTCCATTTGTTTAGTGATGCTAAAAAGAAAAGTAAAATAAACTTGTATATTAACCTGTATCTGACAACTTAGCTATAATCTCTTATTAGTTCCTGAAGATATTTTTGTCAATTCTTTCAGATTTTCTACTTAGACAATTATGTCATCTGTGAATAAAGAAAATTTATTTATTTACTCCTAAGCAGGATATCTTTGTTTCCTTTACATCACTTATTGCCTTAGCTAGGACTTCTATTATGATGTTGAAAAGAAGTGATGAGATGTGGCATCTTTGCCTTGCTTCTAATATTAATGAGAAAGCTTCTAGTTTCTTACAATTAAATAGGATACTAGCTATAAGATTTTAGTTAACATTATCTATTAGGTTGAGACAGAACTCTCTATTCCTTTCTTAGTGATAATATATTTTTTAAATCATAGATGAGTGTTAAAATTTATCAGATGCTTTTTCTGTATGTATTGATATGATCAGTTAATTTTTATTTTACAGCTTGTTATGTGATGGATTGCATTAGTAGTATTTTGAATGTTGAATCAACTTTACACACCTGACATAAATCTCATTTTGTTATAGTGCAGAATTAATTTTATACATTGTTATATTCAACTTGATAACATTTTGTTGAGGAGTTTTGTATCTATGTTCATGAGAAAGCATGCAGTTTTCTTGTAATGCCTTCATCTGATTTTGACATTTAGGTGATACTGGCCTCATAGAATAAGTCAAGAAGCATTCCTCAGCTTCTCCCTTCTGAAGGAGATTATAGAGCATTGGTGTAATTTCTTTGTGAAGTATTTGAGGGAATTCACCAGTGAACCTATCAAAGACTGGTGTTTTTTCGGTTTTGAAACTTTGTTAAATGTGTCTTTTAGTAAATTTGTCTATTTCATCTAAGTTATTAAATTTGTGGGCATAGAGTTGATTGCAGTATTATAGTATTATTCTTTTAAAGGCCATTGGATTTATAGTGATCTTCCCTCTTTCATTTTTTTATATTAGTAATTTGTGTTATCTCATCTCTTTTTTTCCTTGTTAGCCTGGATAAAGGTTTATCATGTCTTTTAGCCTTTATGAAGAAGCAGCTACGGTTTCATTAATTTTTTGATTGTTTTCAATTTAATTGATATCTCCTCTAATTTTTATTTTTTTGCCCCTGCTTACTCACATATAATTTGCTCTTCCTTTTCAAGTTTCCTAAGGTTAAAATTTATATGATTGACTTTTTAAATCTTTCCTGTTTTCTACTATATGCCTCAATTATAAAAAAATTCCTCTTAACTGTGCTTTCACTGTATCCCCAAATTCTAATGAAATAAACAAATTTCATTTAGTTCAAAATATATTTTTATTTATTTTATTTATCTTAAAATTTACTCCTTGTACATGTATTATTGAGAAGTGTGTTGTTTAATATCCACATATTTAGGAATTTTCAAGTTACCTTTGTGTTACTGATGTCCTGCTTAATCCCATTGTATTATAAAAGCAGACATTGTATTATTTTCATTGCAAAAATTTTTAACCGTATTTTGTGGTTGATTTTGATAAATGTCCCATATAAGCTTGAGAAAATGTATATTCCATTGTTGTTAGATGAAATACTTTATAGGTATAAAGTATAGCCATTAGTCTGGTCTTTTGTGTGGGTGGGTGTATACGTGTTTTTTCTTTCTTTTTTTTTTTTTTTGGTAAGCAAATCTTGACCATAGCCATATAGTTAGAGGTTAATTATATGATATGTGTATAATGTTCTGCCAAGGCAGGGGGCTTCATAGATCTTTCTCTAGAATCAACTCAGATCCATGGAAGTCAAATGTGTAACACAGAAATTTGGAGAAATTTATACTTTTAAAATTTTTTCGGCCGGGCGCGGTGGCTCAAGCCTGTAATCCCAGCACTTTGGGAGGCCGAGACGGGCGGATCACGAGGTCAGGAGATCGAGACCATCCTGGCTAACACGGTGAAACCCCGTCTCTACTAAAAAATACAAAAAACTAGCCGGGCGATGTGGCGGACGCCTGTAGTCCCAGCTACTCGGGGGGCTGAGGCAGGAGAATGGCGTGAACCCGGGAGGCGGAGCTTGCAGTGAGCTGAGACCCGGCCACAGCACTCCAGCCTGGGCGACAGAGCGAGACTCCGTCTCAAAAAAAAAAAAAAAAAAAAAAAAAAAATTTTTCATTTTCCATTTTGTACCTGATGTCATACTCATAAAAACTCAGAATACAAATAATGACTTAGTCACTTGCCTGCAGTCAGTTGGATTTGGCAAATATTAAACAAATCAAATTTGTTAAAAGAAAATAGGCATTCGTGCTGTGGAAAAGAATTTGTTTATTAAGTTTACACGTGATAGGCTCCATTTTCTCTGTGAGTTGGGAAAATAGAGTAATCTGCTAAAAGGAAAATAATCAATTTTAGGAAGAGTCAGAATGAGTAAAATAATTTGAGAACAACGTAGGCGACACAGTTGATGTAGAAAACTGCACTTCTCTATTCTAGAGGAACAAATGTACTCAGCTCCCTACTTTTTCCCAGAAGAATTTGGAGAATAGAGAAACAAAAAGTGAATTTGGTTAGACCACTACTCTTTTACTGGAAAAGGCACTAACAGAAGAGGACTCGCTGCTGCTGCCCAGCATGACCCAGGTTACCCACATTGGGTTGAAAATGAAATTATGAAGATCATGAGCAAAACAGTGACTTGCCATTCTTGAGTCAGTCAAAATACAAATTAAAAGCGCTCCACTAAGTGTGGAAAGAAAGAAGAAGAGGGATATACTTGTTAGATGACATATAACAAATTATTCTGTAGAAGGTGAGGAGGGTGTATATTAAAACTGTAAGTATAGTGCATTCCTCAGTTGGTTGATTCATTCTAGCAAATTATCAAATATGCTGGGGTAGTGAGAACCACTGAATTTGCTGTTAATTTATCTGATATGCGGATTTTGGGGGAACCCATTTAAATCATAGCATCAATTAAATTGAACACCATTTATTAAATACAATTTATATGAAATTATATGTATATATATAATTATATAAATTCAAGCCTAATAGCATTGCTCATGTGGCAAAGATTTGGATGAATCTTTTTGGAAGCTTTCTCTTCTATTCCCTGGAACTCCTGATATATTCTTGCACCAATATCACACTGCCTTTAATGCAATAACCTAAAAATGTCTGGACGCCTATTAGGATATATTCTACTTTGATCTTTGAAACTTTCTTGGATATTCTTGCACTTTTGCTATTAAAGTTTAGATTCAAGGTATCATGTTCCCTGAAAAAAATTTTGAGATTTTCTTTTAAATTACATGTATTTTGTAAAAATAAATTAGAGCTTTATAATATTGCATCAAAATTGTTGAGCTCTGTCTCCATTTTCATATGTTAATTAATATCTTTCAATAAGGGTTAATACTATGTTCCATGAAATCTTGCATATTTTAATATTAATTGACATATATCTTATATATTATTTTAATTATAAATGGTACTATTAAATACATATATGATATTTCTGTTGGTGGTACATAAAGTTAATGTTTGCTTTTGCTCCTTATAACTTACCCTTCCGTATGATGCTTGAAGGAACAATAAATATTTAATTACTGCCTGGAAGGCATATCTTACTGCAGACCTCAATGGTAAGCTCTGCAAAATTTTATCCAAGAACTTGTCATTCTCTTGGAAGTTCAAGACTCTCCAATTTTAAGCTGCTTGCTAAACACAAAATGAAAACTATATCCAAAATGTTATTACATAACATTTTGTATAAGAGAACAATAAAGAAGTAAGCAACAATAGCAATCTGCCCTAAGGACATAAGATTTTCTATCTAGTTGCTTGAAAAGTGTAAAACAGAAAAGAAAGAAAAAATAAAGCCCTTGACCTTTTAACACAGAAAACTCCAGCCTTAATAAGCAAGATCCAATAAAGGAAAGGGAACTGGTCATATAGGTAGGCATTGAAAATAAGAATGGAGGTATTTTGGGTGCTGCTGTACACTGAACCATAAAACATCACTCAACCTCCCTTGTCCAAAGAAGCAGCCTCTTCTTTGCTGTCTTATTAGGTTGTCTTCAGAATATCGTGATGACATATATTGAGGAAATATTTTTATGAAAGTTTGTGGTTCTATTTATGTTCCACAATGCCACTTCTTCTCTCCTGACCTGTACACAGACTCAAAAGTCAGCATACTGCTCTAGTGAAGTATAAAATAGTATCTTGGAAATAAAGCTTAAGTATCATAATTTGCAAGGTTGCAAATCTTTGATCAATTAATATCAGCTGAAACCCAGGGAATTTGAATAGGAACAGATTCTAAGGATCCTTGTAAGAAAGGAAGCCACCATCTAATTTTACATTAGGTCAATATTAAATTTCAGACATTTATCAGTTTTAATTAAATCAATTGATTATAATTGATAAATGTATAACATTTGATACATTTAATAATTAGCTCAAATAGATAAATTTAATTATAACTGTCCTTTATGTTGACTCACACTAATTGAAGTTGAATTTCTAGAACAGTCTTGATACAATGTAAATATAATACATAAATATAGACTTATTAGAGTAGATTGATCCTGTATTAAGTCAAAGATATAACTATTTGCCCTTAGTGGGCCCAGAGGATTCTCCCTAAAGAAAATGGAGAACATAAGATGTTCATGGATCAAATATCTCAATACTATTTTGTAGTTTTTGTGTCAATTCTGCCCACTCAATCACCACATTTATTTTGGGCTAATGTAAATGTTGATTGAAAAATTTAATCAAATGCAAAAAGGGTCAAAAATAAAAAGGGTAATCTCAGGGGATAAACAGTTTTGGCATGTTTATTACATTAAATACCAAGCCTTTTATAAAGTTATAGTAATAAAAACAGTCTGAAATTGGTGCAATGATGGACAATAAACCAATGGAACAGAATAGAGAACCCAGAAAAAAATTATCACACATATGGTCATTTTTATAACAGATTTGCAAACAAGTGCAGTTAGGGAGAAGCTGGCTTTTAAAACTAATTAGTGAGCATTCATATAAAAAAAAATATATATTCTTACCTGACGCTATAAACCAAAATGGACTACAGATACATGTAAGTCTGGGCCGGGCGCAGTGGCTCACACCTATAATCCCAGTACTTTGGGAGGCTGAGGTGGGTGATTCACCTGAGGTCAGGAGTTCAAAACTAGTCTGGCCAACATGGCAAAATCCAGTCTGTACTAAAAACACAAAAATTAGCCAGGCGTAATGGTGCCTGTCTGTAATCCCAATTACATGGGAGGCTGAGGAGCGAGAGTCACTTAAACCTGGGAGGTAGAGATTGCAGTGAGCAGAGATCGCACCACTTCACTCCAGCCTGGGCAACAGAGGGAGACACTGTCAAACAAGCAAGCAAGCAAACAAACAAACATAAAACATGTAAGTCTGAATGCAAAATCTGAAACCATTAAATAAGAAAAAAATAAAAAAATTCTTTTTTTCCCTTTTCTTTTTTTTTTTTTGAGACAGAGTCTCACTCTGTTGCCCAGGCTAGAGTGCAGTGCTGCAATCTCTGCTCACTGCAATCTCCATCTCCTGGGTTCAAACAATTCTCACTCCTCAGCCTCCCAAGTAGTTGGGATTACAGGCAGGCGCCACTATGCTGGGCTAATTTTTGTGTTGTTAGTAGAGACTGGGCTTTGCCATGTTGGCCAGGCTGGTCTTGAACTCCTGACCTCATGTGATCCGCCTGCCTCAGCCTCCCGAAGTATTGGGATTACAGGTGTGAGCCACAGGGCCCTACCGCAAAAAAGATTTCTTAAACAGGACACTGAAATCACAATATAAATTATTAATCCTCTAAGGCAAAAGTTTCCATTGAGTCATTAGGTAAGTTGCCACAGGCTATTTACTATCACTGAAGAAAGCAAAACTAATGAGGTGAGTCCCATGACAGCCATGGCTTTTGATCTGTGACAACTTTTTGACTAAGGAACTGGGACCTGGAGATCAAGTAGACAAAAGCAGCCCAACAGAGATGACACCTTTTTATTCTATTTTGTTCTAATCATGGGTTTTATATTAAATAATTTTTTTACCTGTTGGAGAATTGCTTGTTTGTTCTTTCACAACACTACTCACAATTATTAATCCGTCTGTGACACTAGATTTTACTTCTGGTCTATAAATTCCTTAAGATCAAGAACCATACTAGGGAGGTAGGCATGCCGAGGGCTCCTTTTGAAATACCATGACTACTGAAGGGTGCCTGCAGCAACCGATCTCATGCCATGTGCATGATCATATAGTCCTTCCCTGCACCATCAGTTTGTTCCAACCCCATAATCCCTCCATATTACAAAGTAACTTGTCTAGGTCATCTAAATGATCTCTTCTGATGAGAGAGGGAAAAGGAAATTAAAATACGTCGGGCATGTTTTAATTGTTTTCGTTGAGAAACATCAGTGCATCTACTCTGACTCAAAAAATGTTGCTTAAATAAAAAGTGTGAGACAATTAAAATTTTGTAATCAATCTTGGAACAGCAACAAAAAAATCCCTACAAAACCCATTTAGAGTCTTTCTCTAAGTAGACAAACATTCATGGATTCTCAATTGTTTTAAAAGACACATATACTAATACTTTAAAGAGATAAACCTAGTTTTTATACTTCTCAATATTTAACATTTTTAAAATATAGGGGGTAAAATATTTAATTTAATTTAAGAAATCAATTGTTAGGAATCCCAAAGTGCTGAGATTGCAGGCGTAAGCCATCTGTAATTGTTGCCTGATTCACAGAGAGTAACACATGTTTTGAGTTTATTTATTCATGCTATAAATACTTATTTGAAACCATATCACATCATCTTTCATCATAATTTTATATCCCAAAAATGATCAAACAACTTTCAACTTCTGGGAAATGTAAATGTTCTCAAATATTTGATATAATTTTATCCTGGATGTGTAGCTACAACTTAAACATTTTGAAGTTGTGTAAAGAGTACTAATAGGTAAAATCTACACCTGTAGGACACATTTTATCTATTTTCCATATGATTGAAATAGCTGGCATAAATATGTATTCTGGTTTTGAAGAAATAATAAAATGAACAACTTGTTCTAGAAAGAATCCCAACTTAGTATTGCTGAGCAAACACCATGAATTATCTAAGACCTGATTACTTTTTAAAAGTTCACCTTCAAAAACAAAGTTGGTTTGAGTACTTTCTCTGTGGCAATTCTGGTGATTTTCACCTGTCCTCATGATTTCACTGTGAAGTCTAAGTCAGAAAATTAAGGACTGCACCACTGAAAATACCCAAGCCAGATACTTTTGAATAAGAAGATGAATGGAAAATTTTCAAGACTCAAAGGGCCACGACAGAGAGGTTGCTGTCTTCTCTTCTAAATTTTGTGGGCGTTTTACATAAGTGTACTGAGAATTTCTATATGGTGCTTAAACATCAATTGTTTAATGATAAATTCGCTCATTTTTTTGTCCTTGCACTTAATTTAGTTTAATACAACTAAATTTATACTTTTTTTCCCATTCTCACCTAAATGCCAGACTATTAAATACAGAAAGATGGAAAGGGAAATGGGAATTTTCCGTGTCCAAAATAACTCACTCTCAAGGAAGGTTTTTGAGAAAAAGCATGCCACTATGTAAGGCACTATCTGTATTTGGCTTCATTTTCCAGACGTTATGGACAGAATGTGCATCCCCTTCAGGTTGAAATCCTGAAGCCCTAACACTCAGTATCCCAGAACGCAATTCTCTTTGCACACATGGCCTTCAAAGGGGGAATTTAGTTAAAATGAAGCTGGTAGAGAAAACCGTAAACAAATCTGACTTCTGTCTAAAAGAAAAAAAAAAAAAAAAGAAGGAGGAATTTGGCCCAGATGTAGTGGCTCACAGAGGTAAACCCAGTTCTTTGTGAGGCTGAGGTGGGAGGATTGCTTGTGGCCAGGAGTAGAAGACCAGGCTGGGCAACACAGTGAGACTACAGCTCTACAAAAATTTTTAAAAATTAGCAGATGTAGTGGCCTGTGCCTGTAGTCCTAGCTACTCTGGAGGCTGAGGCAGGTGAATCCCTCAAGCCCAGGAATTTAAGGTTGCAGAGAGCTGTGATAGTGCCACTCAACTACAGCCTGAGTGACACAGTGAGACCTGGGTGACAGAGTGAGACCCCTCCCTTTTTTTTTTTTTTTGATACAGAGTCTTGCTCTGTTGCCCAGGTTGTAGTGCAGTGGCTCCATCTTAGCTCATTACAAGCTCCGCCTCCCGGGTTCACGCCATTCTCCTGCCTCAGCCTCCCAAGTAGCTGGGCCTACAGGCGCCTGCCACCTCACTCAGCTAATTTTTTGTATTTTTAGTAGAGACAGGGTTTCACTGTGTTAGCCAGGATGTTCTCGATCTCCTGATCTCGTGATCTGCCCACCTCGGCCTCCCAAAGTGCTGGGATTACAGGAGTGAGCCACCGCACCCGGCCATGAGACCCCTTCTTAAAGAGGAAGAAGAAGAAAGAAGAAGAAAGAATAAAGAAGAAGAAAGAAGAAAGAAGAAGAAAAGAAGAAGAGATCTATACACAAAACAAACATCTGTGATATGTCTACACTGAAGGAAAGCCCATGTGAAGAAGCAGCCCAAGGGTGGTTATTTGCAAGCTCAGTATAGTGCCTTAAAAGAAACAAACCTGCTGGCACCTTGATCTTGAACTTCTAGCCCTCTGAACTCAGAAAATAAATTTCTCTTGTTTAAGTCACCCAGTCTGTGGTATCTTTCTATGGCAGACCTACCAAATGGGATACCAATTGCAACTTATTTATCTAATAAAGGAATTTACTTAACATACATTTGAGACCTTACTTTTCACTGGGGTCTCTACTGCATAAGACCATGAACAAAAAAGGCATTGTCTCTGAATGATAAATGTTAACATCTAACCAGAGTGGGAAAAATATTGAATACATGCAGCAATTAGAATGACCGTGAAATCTTTTTGGTACAATGTGTTTTGAAAACAGATTATCAGAAGCCTAAATAAATTTTATCATGGGAGTTTTCCTTACAGAATTATTTCAAATTTATTCAATACCTAAAGGTTGTATATGGGCTAGCTAAGCAAAGTGGCAGAGAAGGAGCAACATGTTCTTGGTGCAAGAAAACTAGGAGATGAGAAACCACTGAATCTTTTTTAAGGTGGGAGAAGCTGATCTAAGCAGACTGAGCAGGAAACTAACTTATGGGTGACAAATTCAGAGGAGAGCAGGGGTCAAAACACGAAGGATCGTGTCAGCCAAGTCACTCCACAAGACATTGAAAAGTCAGAAAAATGCTTTTCAGCAGAACAGAGTTCATTTTAGTTTAGTTTTGTTTTGTTTTCCACAGTTTTGTAGAGGTAGAATTTACACACCAAGAAATCTCTCTTTAAGGTATTCAGATTGATAAGTTTTCCTGATTTTATTCAATCATGAAACTATCACCAGAATGGAGATATTGAACATAAAAGATGCTTCAAGAAATTTCCTCCAGTCCCTTTGCGTTTGGATTTCTCCCCTATTCCTGCCTGACACAACCACTGATTTTTTTTTAACTGCTATAGGTTTTTTCCCCTAGAATTTAATACACAGTCATCCTCCCTTATCTGCAGTTTCCCTTTCTGAGGATTCAATTATCATCAGCCAACTTTGGCCTTAAAATATTAAATGGGAAATGCCAGAAATAAATAATTTATGTATTTTAATTGTGCATTGTTCTGAGTAGCCTCATGAAATCTCTCGCCATCCTGCCCTGTTTCTCTCAGGACATGAATTATCCCGTTGTCCGGCATATGCAGTTTATAGATGCTACTAGCCAGTTAGTCACAAAGGAGACTTCTTGATTATCAGATTGATCACTGCAGTATTTTAGTGTCTCTTTTGAAGGCACTTTTCAATTATATTTTATAAAGACCCTAAAGCCCAAGAGGAGTGATGCTAACAATTTCAACCAATATTCTAAAGAGATGCAATAAAATGTGTTCTTTAAGTGAAACAGTGGAAGTTCTCCATTTAATAAGGAAAGGAAAAACATCTTATGCTGAGGTTGCTAAGATCAAAAATACAATGAGGTATTTTGGGAGAAAGAGATCACATTCTCCTAACCTCTATTACAATATAATGTTTCAACTATTCTATTATATTGTTAGTTGTTATTGTTAATCTCTTATTGTGCCAAATTTATAAATTGAACTTTATCATAGATATGTATTGTCAACTGAAGAATCGTTCACAAATTTGGAAAGAAGAGTTTTCTTTCTCTTAAAACGTTGCAGCCTGCAGGGTGTTCGTTCTGACAGACTGGGAAGTGTAGCTTCCAGGCAGAAGCTGGAAAAAGACACTATGAAGGAGGAGCAAAGGGGACAGGAATTTATGCTGAGCAGGGTGGCTGAATACACATATTTAATAAGCTATAGGAGGAGTCATGAATATTTATGAAAGAGGAAACATGTGCATGAGCAATGAAGCTTCATGCCTTTTCATAAGCCCCAGGTTCAAAAAATGGCAGCATTAGAGTGGTTTGAGGGTGGAGTTTTTGGTCCTGTGACATTGAAAGGTGAAGCATTAAAAACCCTCACTGTGGTGGGGCGCGGTGGCTCATGCCTGTAATTCCAGCACTTTGGGAGGCCCAGGTGGGTGGATCATGAGGTCAAGAGATAGAGACCATCCTGACCAACATGGAGAAACTCCGTCTCTCCTAAAAATACAAAAATTTTCTGGGTGTGGTGGTGTGTGCTTGTAGTCCCAGCTACTCGAGAGGCTGAGGCAGGAGAATCGCTTGAATCCTTCAAGGCAGAAGTTGCAATGAGCCGAGATTGCGCTACTGCACTCCAGCCTGGCAACAGAGTGAGACTCCATCTCAAACAAAACAAAACACAACAAAAAAAACCCTCTGTGCATCCTTTGCAGACTGGCCAGAACCACTGGAAAGTCAGTGGTATCTTATCAGAAAGGAATACTTATTGATTGTTGTGGAAACTACAAAAGGGAGGGACTGTGTCAGGCAGGCAGTTCATATCAATAGTGGATTGAGCCTTTCCAAAGGGATAGTTGGTTTAACTCTTGGGAAAGAAAGCAAAGGAGGAGGTAGAGTGAGGCTCCTCTAACCTCTCCTCCTGTCATGGCGGGGAAACTCAGTTTTCAAGGTTTCCCTGAGGTGGACTTCTTGGACAAGAGGGGATCTGTTCACCTGGGGGGCTTAGGGTTTCATATTTAGGTCTCAGTATGTATAAAAAAACCCACAGAGTATATAGGGTTTAGTACTATCTGTGGTTTCAGGCATCCACTGAGCGTCTAGGAATGTATCCCCCTCAGATAAGGAGATGGTACTGTAAATATAATCATATAATTTAAGTATAGTTTATTCTGTTCAATTTCTTTCATATACCATAATGTTTTAGGATATATAGTTGTTTTTGTTTTTTTTTTTATTAGCCTTCTATAGTATATGTATAATACAATTTGTTCATTTGCTAGTTGATAGTTGAAATGTTTCATATTTTAGTATCAAGAATGATGCTGCTATGAACAATCATGTACAACTCTTTGGATACATATCTTTTCTCTTTGCAAAAGTAGCTCAGAGAACTCAAGAAAACTGTTTACTTACATTAACCCTGTACTACAAAAGATACAGATAAAGAGCCAGATGAAAGAGATCCATGAGACAAGGTATGGGAAAAAAAAAGAAGAGCTTCCATGCCCTCTGTGGGTAGCTGTGCCACTCTCCAGGAACCTCCAGTTATTTAGTTATCTAGAAGCTCTCAACTCAGTCCTTCTGGGTTTCTATGGAGATATTGTTCTGTAAGTTTGATTAATTACATTATGAACCACTGGTGATCAATTCAACCTTCAGCCCCTCTCCCCTCCCAGGAAGTGGGGAGTGAGACTGAAAATTCCAAAGCTCTAATCACAGGGATGGTACTCCTGACGACCTGCTTCTATCCTGAGGCCATGCAGGAACCCTCAGCCACCAGCCATCTCATTAGCATATAAAAGACACTAATCACCAAAATGTTTTACTTCTGTCCTAACTGCTCTGTGAAAAACCTAAATGGCTCCTAGATACTAACTGTTAGCTATTGTGGCTATAATAATTTCATGCATTTTACCCTCCACATTGTTGGACATGATGAAAATTGTAGAAAGTTCCAAAGCCTGAAAGGATTATTATACCCATGTAAAGTTAGTTAATTCTTTCTATATTATTGACCTTGAAAGTAAAAAAAAAGAAAATAATCACTTTTTCATAGAGGGTGTTGTGACAAACATAACAGCCCTCTTATTCAGGGTATCTGCATTCTCAAATGTATTGAATTAATATTCTGTAACTAGATTTAAATTTGATTACTATCAAAATAAAATGGATTCATTATGGTGATGACATGATGTATTTTTTCTTAGAGAAATAAGCCAAAGAGGAATTTAGAATGGGGCTGGGTGCAGTGATGGCTCACACCTGTAATCCCAGCACTTTGGGAAGCCAAGGTGGGCCGATCATAGGTCAGAAGTTCAAGACCAGCCTGGCCAACATGGCGAAACCCTGTCTCCACTAAAATTATAACAATTAGCTGGGTGTGGTGGCACATGCCTATAATCCCAGCTACTCTGGAAGCTGAGGCAGAGTGCTTGAACCTGGGAGGCGGAGGCTGCAGCGAGCCAAGATGGCGCCACTGCACTCCAGCCTGAGCAACAGAGCTAGACTCCATCCCAAACATAATTATAATAATAATATTAATAATAAATAAATGAATAAATTAAATGGGAAAGGCACATATTACTGGCTGAGTATGGTTAATTAATGCGATGAAAAAGAGGGCCCTGCCCAACAATTAAACTTATCAACTGCCTGCTTCTATGTCAGATTCTGCTTTGTTCTCTTGATTAGATCAGATAGAAGTATGCATGAAAAATTATTCAAATTGCTATTCAATACATTAGAATAATGTCTAAAAGAATTAATATTAGTGTGATAAGTAGCTAAAGATCAGTGATTATTTGCCCCTAGAGCTCCAGAAAGCACAATTATGGGAAACAATTTTTGCATGCTGAACAAAATGCATGTTGAAACAAACCTCAGAACTTGACCCTTTAACAGTTGCCTTTGTGCCACATTACTTGAAGTTGCTTATAATTTACTTGAATTTCACCATTACAACAAGTACTCAGCATTTTTGATGACTCAATCAATGCTGGCCTCAATGCAGTAAGGTGTTCTTGCGACCATGCAAAGCAGATTTGATGTAAACTAGAAATGGAAAGGATTTTTCTGGCAACTCACATTGTATGTAAGAGGGACACTAGAAGTAGCTATTTCCGGGGAAACTGGATATGCACAGTTGAAAGAGGAAGAAAATCTAATGGAATTAAAGGACAGTGATCAGGTGACCTGGAGGCTCAAACTCCAAGCACATACATGTAGGGACATTCTAACTGTAACTGAGTACCCTATTTTAAAGTGTTTTCTTTTCTCCCCTTCCTCCTTTCATGCTTTGTGCTGAATGAGGCAATAACCTTTACTCTCATTTCCACCAGATACTCCCTTGCATTGCTAGTTTATGTAATCATACGCTTGCTTACAGTTCCAGAGCCCTAATCTTGAGACAATACAGGTGCCTATGGAATTCTCCCGCACCAAGAGATTATTTCAAGGCTATGATGAAGTTACAACCTGCTCAGGTCCGAGATGGCATCAGCTCATTCATCAGATGGGGCAATAAGTTATTGATAAGTTATTGGAATAAGTCACATAGACCTAAACTGCCTTGTCTCTCCTACATACCCTTCATTTCAAACTCAGTTTTTTTTTTTTTTTTTTTTTGAGACAGAGTCTTGCTATGTTTCCCAGGCTGCAGTGCAGTGGCAAAATCATGGCTGATTACAGCCTCAAACTCCTGGTGTCAAGTGATTCTCCCACTGTCTCCCAAAGCACTAGGATTAGAGGCATGAGCCACCATGTCTGGCCCAAACTTTCCTTTTTAAACCCTTGCATTCTGCCCCAAAATTTGAAATAGTTTCTTTAAGACAGTAGCCTGGAACACTTCCCCACTGCTAAATTTGGTAAATAAAGTCACTTTTCTTCCACCATACTTCATCCTTGTTAGTCATTTTTGCAAATGGTGAGTGGCCAAATCTAAGTTGACTTACATAGCCAGTCTAAAATATGGCAAGCCATCTCCAATGTGTGTGGACAAATACTCACCTTATTTATCATGACCACATGTCAAACTATCGAGTTAGGACATTGGGATTTGCACTACAGAATCTCAAAGATCCTGCTATACTATGGCTTTGCATGGTGAATCGTTGCCTGTCTTAAATACTTTCTTAAAACTAAGTCAACTTGAAGAAGCCTGTGTTATGAGTTTAATTGATCCGAACCCAAACCATTGCTGCAGGTTGAGCAGAGTAGACAGAAATATATTCATCTTCAGTGGATCTAGTGGTACCATATGAAAGAAGAGCACTTAGACCACAACTTATGTTTAAGACTTTTTTTCTAATTTAAGCAGAAGTTTTAGAGAAGAGTAATATGTAGACTGACATGTGAAGATCATAAAGATCCATGTGAATGGATTTTAATAAATTAAATTTTCCTGTACAACCAGCATCCAAATCAATAAATATAATATTTTTAGCAGATCAGCAGTTCCTTTTGTGCTTCCCAGTCATTGCCACCCTTCAATACAACACTTCTTCTGACAATGAACAAATTGTTTTGCCATAACTCAAACTTACAAAACACTAAATAATGTAAAGCACAATTTTTTGTGGTGGTATTCTTTTGCTTAAGATTATTTTCACCACATTCGGCCATGCCATTGTGTGGAGGAACAATTTTTTAAAGCTCATGGCTATATAACAGTCCATCATATGATGATACCATTATTTATATTTTTGAAGTATTGTTTTAAAGTCTCATCTTAGGTTTTCTCAGGAAAAATAATTATTGTATTTTCATCTCACTTTTCTAAAGTACAGAGAATAGAGGTTTTATTGTTGAAGACTTTTTCTGAAAGATTGATGTTTTTGCAACTTTCCTGTGTTAGTTTATTCGCACATTGCTATAAAGAAATATGTGACACTGCATAATTATAAAGAACATTTGTTAAATTGGCACACAATTCTGCATACTGTATGGAAAGCACAGCAGCATCTGCTTCTGGGAAGGCCTCAGGAAGCTTCCAATCATGGCAAAAGGCAAAGTGGGAACAAGCATGTCACATAGTAGAAGCATGAGGAAGAGGGAGAATCAAGAAGCGCCACACACTTCTGAATGACCAGATCTTCTGAGGACCCATTCACCATTGTGAAGACAGTATCAAGAGGATGGTGCCAAATCATTCATGAGAAATCTACCCCCATGATCAGTCATGTCTCACCAGGCCCCACCTCCAATATTGGGCATTACAATTCAGCATGAGATTTGTGCAGAGACACATATGCAAACTACATCATCTCCCTTTTATTAGGTTGTTCCTCATACAATGATCCAACTTTTATCTAGGTCATCTTGATTTTAATTGTTCACCTCATAGTGATTTAAAGCCTAACTCCCCGTTCTTCACATAGCTATAAACATGTATTACGTGCCCAGTATTAGTATTTGGTCCTCTGGTTCCACCCATCTATTTTTAGCTCATAGTTGTTGCTGTTGTTGTTTGTAAGCCTTTGGGGAATTCCTTTGCTTTCTGTGAGTTTGACAAATATTTTGAAATAAAGGTGTTAATATTTTATATAATATTTACTAATTTTGCAACATGAAGATTTTTCAGTCTATCTTGACAACCAATTAGAAGCAGAAATCACTTCAGCTAGTTAGAGTTGATCATTTCACCTTTATTAACATAAAACTTTTATGGAAAGATGCATGGCTATCTTATTTCAGGCATAGAGAATCATAAATAAATTATTTAGAAAAATGCATCACACACACACAAATATATACTTATAGAGACTCCAGTAAGTTGTTTATCATTTTAAGATTTAATTATTTTTATAACATAATTACTTTCATAACAATTATTCTAGTAATACTCTTATTTTTATTAAAAAATCTAAGATCCAATCCAATGCCATAATCACTCTACATATTCTTCACGTGGATATCAATGTATATTTTCTTGTTCTGGAAATATTATGAGAATCCTATGAGTTCTTACTGCATATAGCCCATAATATGCAAGCATATTACTTTATTCTCATTTCAAACTGAAAGCATAGATGAAACAAATAAAATTTTCCAATGCAATGAAAATATTTAATATTCCTTAAGTAAAACGTATTTGCATTTCTTATATATAAAAAGATACCCCCTTGTTGGGTGGACAGTTCAACTAGGACTTCCAGACATACCTGCTGGTGTTCTCCTGCCAACAGAGATTTGAAACCTCCTTGAGGTAGAGCTCCCAGAAAGATGGGCGGGCTGCCATCTTTACTGCTTGAGCAACTTAACTGTGTCAGCATTCAGGCTATGGAGATTCTAAGCCAATCAGAGGTGGAAGTGGTACCCCAACACAGCACAGCTGCCCTACAAAAATATGACCAAACTGCTTTTTTAAGTGGGCCTCCAATCTCATTTCTCATCACTGGGTGGGACCTCACAACTAGGATCTCCAGCTACCCCCACCAGTGTTCTCCAGCTGACAGAGGTTTCAAATCTCCCTGAGATAGAGCTTCCAGAGGAGAGGGTGGGTCACTATCTTTGCTGTTTGGATGACTTCACCCTTCCAGCCTTTGGGCATTGGAGTGTCCAAAATGACTAAGGGCTGAACTGGACCCCCAGCACAGTGTAGCTACACTGTGAAACCATGGCCAGTATATTAGTCTCTTTTCACACTGCTATAAAGATACCACCTGAGACTGGGCAATTTATAAACAAAGGAGGTTTGATCAACTTACAGTTCCACCTGACTGGGGAGGCCTCAGGAAACTTATAATAATTACAGAAGGGGAAGCAGGTATCTTCTTCACGAGGTGGCAGGAGAGAAGTCAGGAGGACAGGGGCAACTGACATTTATAAAACCATCAGATCTCATGAGAACTCACTCACTATCATGAGAACAGCATGGGGGAACTGACCCCATGATCCAATTATTTCCCTTCCTTGACATATGGGGTTTACAATTTAAGATGAGATTTGAGTGGGGACACAGAGTCAAGCCATTTTATATCCCCTGTGGTCCCTCCCAAATTTCATATACTTTATAGATTTCAAAATCAATTATGCCTTCCCAACAGTACCCCAAATTCTTAACTCATTCCAGCATTAACTCAAAAGTCCAAATTCAAAGCCTCATCTGGGACAAGTCAAGTCCCTTCCACCTATGATCCTGTAAAGTCAAAGCCAGCTAGTTACTTCCTAGATACAATGGGGATACAGGCATTGGGTAAATATACACATTTAAAGTTTGAGAAATTGGCCAAAATGAAAAGGCTACAGGCCCCATGCAATCTGAAATTCAATAGGGCAGTCATTAAACCTTAAAGTTTCAAAATGATCTTCTTTGACCCAATATCTCACATACAGGTCATGTTGATGTAAGAGGCTCCCATAGCCTTGGGCAACTCTTTCCCTGTGGATGTGCGAGCTATATTTCCTCTCTGATCTGCTTACACAGGATGATATTGAGCATCTGTGGCTTTTCCAGGTACATGATGCAAAGAGTCAGTGGATCTACCATTCTGGTGTCTAGAGGATGATGGAAATCTTCTCATGGCTCCACTAGGCCGTGCCCCAGTGAGAACTCTGTAGAGGCTCTGACTCCACATTTCTCCTCCACATCACCCTAGCAGGAGTTCTCCATGAGGGCTCTGCCTCTGCCACAGACTTCTGCCTGGACACCCAGGCATTTCTGTACATTCTCTGAAATCCACGTGGAGGTTCCCAAACCTCAATTTTTGACTCCTGTGTAACTGGAGTCCCCACTCCAGGTGGAAGCCACCAAGGCTTGAGGCTTGCACCCACTGAAGCAATGGCCTGAGCTACATCTTGGCCCCTTTTAACTATAGCTGGAGCTGGGGCAGCTGGGATGCAGAGCACCAAGTCTAGACACTGTATGCAGCAGTGGGGCCCTGAGCTCAGTCCCTTAAACCATTTTTTCCTCCTAGGCCTCCAGGCCTGTGATAGGAGTGACTGCAACCAAGATCTCTGACATGCCATGGAGATATTGTCCTCATTGTCTTGGTGATTAACATTTAGCACCTGGTTACTTATGCAAATTTCTGTAACTGGCTTAAATTTCTCCCCAGAAAATGGGTTTTTCTTTACTACCACATGGTCAGGCTGCAAATTTTCCGTTATTTTTTGCTTGTCACTTCTTGAACACCTTGCTTCTTAGTAATTTCTTCTGCTAGATACCCTAAATTATCTTTCTCAAGTTCAAAGTTCCACAGATCTCTAGGACAGGGGGAAAATGCTGCCAGTCTCTGTGCTAAAGCATAGCAAGAGTGATCTTTGCTCCAGTTCCCATTAAGTTCCTTATCTTCATCTGAAATCAGCTCAACTTGGGCATCATTGTCCATATCACTATCAGCATTTTGGTCCAAACCATTCAGCAAGTCTCTAAGAAGTTTCAAACTTTCTCACATCTTCCTATCTCCTTCTGAGCCCTCCAAACTTTTCCAACCTCTGCCTGTTACCCAGTTCCAAAGTTGCTCCCACATTTTCAGGTTATCTTTATAGCAGTACCCCACTTTACTTGCTCCAAGTTACTGTATTAGTCCATTTACACACAGCTATAAACTTACCATCAGAGACTAGGTAATTTATAAACAAAGGAGGTTTGATTGGCTCACAGTTCTACCTGGCTGGGGAGGTCTCAGGAAACTTATAATCATGGCAAAAGGCGAAGCAGGCACCTTCTTCACAAGGTGGCAGGAGAGAATTGAGGATGGCAGGGAAAACTGCCATTTATAAAACCATCAAATTTTGTGAGAACTCACTATGAAAAGAACAGCATAGGGGAAACTTCCTCCATGATCCAATCATTTTCCTTACTTAACATGTGGGGATTACGGGTCCCTCCCTTGATATGTGGGGATTACAATTTAAGATGAGATTTGGGTGGGGTCACAAAGTCAAACTATATCAGCCAGACTGTTTTTGTCCATGGGTCTGATCCTGTTCCTTCTCACTGGGCAGGACCCCCCAACTGGATCCTTCAGCCACCTCCTATAGGTGGGGTTGGGCCAGCAACAGTTCTCTACATCCCTTGGATGGAGTTTCCAGAGGGAGTGACAGGATGCCATATTTGCTGTTTCTTAAACTTCACTGGTGATACCTCCAGGTACTAAAAAATCCGAGGTGACTAGGGACTGCAGGGGGCTGCCAGCATACTACAGCAGCCCTATGGAAAAGTGATTAGACTGTTACATTGGTGCCCATTTCCCTATCTCCTCACTTGACATGTCCTCTAGGCCTGGGCCTCCTGCCACCCTTCACCAGGGATATCAAACTAGTAGCAACTTGTCAACTCCCTGGACAGAGCCTCCAAGGGCAACTGAAAGCCTCTTTGCTACTGTCTCTGCAGTGGAACTGCCCTGGTTACACTTGGACTAATAAAGGATCAGAGATCCTAAGTGCCTTATCCACACTTCCAACAACCTTCAGTCAACCTAGGGAGAGGAGGCCAGTCCATCTCCCATGTGTCCAACACCCCCGACTGCTCATCTTCCGACATGAAACTTCTGGCTTGGGTCCAAAGCACAAATCCTCCATGCTTTGCTGATTGCACTGAACAATTACTTACCTGCACCTCTCTGGGGTAGAGTTCTCAGGAGAAAAGCAATAGACTCTGGGCCACAATCACTACTAAGTTCCTTTCCTCTGCTGCCTCCAAACTGGGGAAGAAACATAAACACTGAGATTGCCCCAGAGCTGCAGTGGGCAGCCTAGAAATATCAAGCTGTGATCTACAGCCGGTACTCAAGGGATAGAGGAACCCACACTTTCAGAGCATTGAGAGGGAACATGGCTGCAACTGTGAGGGAAAATAGGGGAGCCACATAACTGAGTAAGAGTCTACCAACTGACCACTAAACCTAAATGACACCTACTGGATCACACATCAAAGCTTCAACATCAAAAATACTGCACTAATATGTCCTCCTTTGAAACCATAGATAAGTTAGTTTCAAATAAAGACCTGCACAAAGCCTCAGCCCAGTGAAAATATGCAGAGGAAAAGTCCATAGACTGTACTCAATCTACAATGTAGTTAATGGAAAACACACACGCAGATACAAGAAAGAATCAATTCACAAACTCTGGTAACACAAATGGCCAGAATATCATATGTCCTTCAAGTGACTGCACCAGTTCTCCAACAAGAGTTCTTCACCAGGCTGAGCTGGCTGAAATAGATTTCAGAATATTAGTAGGAACAAGATCATTGAGATTCAGAAGAGCAAAACCCAACCCAAGGAAATGAAGGATCACAATAAAGCAATACAGGAGCTGAAGGAGGAAATAGCTGGTATGAAATAAAAACACAATCCTAACGGGTCTGACAGAGCTGAATAACACAATACAAGGATTTCACAATGCAATCACAAACATTAACAACAGAATAAACCGAGCTGAGGACAGAATCCCAGAACTTGAAATTGGCTCTCTGAAATAAGACAGTAAGAAAAAAATAAAGAAAAAGGACTAAAAAGGAATGAACAAAACCTCTAAGAAGTATGGGATTATGTAAAGAGGCCAAATCTGTGTATCATTGGCATCTGTGAAAGAGATGGGGAGACAGCAAACAACTTGAAAAACATCTCAGGAACTCATCCATGAAAACTTCCCCAACCTTGCTAGAGAGGCTAATGTCAAATTCCAGAAATAGAGAGAGCTTTTGTAAGATTCTACACAGCAAGAACAGCCCCAAGATACATAATCATCTGAATTTCCAAGTTCAAAATGAAAAAAGAAATGTTAAAGACAGCTAGAGAGAAAGGGCAGGTCACCTACAAAGGGAACAGCAGAACTTCCAGCTGAAATCCTAGAAGCCAGAGGAGATTTAGGGCCTATATTAAACATTCTTAAAGAATAAAAAAGTCCTGAATTACCAATTTCGTAACCAGCTAATCTAAGTGAGAAGAAATTTTTTTTTTTCAGATAAGCAAATGTTGAGGGAATTTGTTACCACCAGACCTGCCTTATGAGAGATCTTGAAAAGGTCACTAAATGTGGAAAAACTGCTACCAGCTAATACAAAAACACAGTTAAACATACAGACCAATGTCACTACAAAGCAACCACACAAACAAGTCAAAAAATAACTAGCTAACAACACAATACAGGAACAAATCCACTCATATAAACACTAACTTAATGTAATTGGGCTAAATGCCCCACTTAAAAGGCACAGAGTGGCAAATTGAATAAAAAAAGCAATACCCAATGATATGCTGTCTTTAAGAGACCCATCCCCCATAGAGTGACACCTATAGACTCAAGATAAAGGGATGGAAGCAAACGGAAAACAGAAAAAGCAGGGATTGCAATCCTAATTTCAGACAAGACAGGCTTGAAACCAACAAAGATTAAAAAAAAAAAAAAAAAAGACAAGCAGATTACATAATGGTAAAGTGTTCAAATAATCAAGAAGATCTATCCTAAATATATATGTACCCAACACAGGAACACCCAGATTCATAAAGTAAGTTCTTAGAGACTTAAAAAGAGACTTAGACTCCCACACAATAATAGTGGGAGACTTCAACAGTCCACTAACAGTATTAGACAGATAATCAAGGCAGAAAATTAGTAAAGATATTCAGGACCTGAACTCAACATTGAACCAAGTGGATCTGATAGACCTCTATAAAACTGGCCACCCCAAAACAAGAGAATATACAATTTTCTCATTGCCACATGACATATACTCTAAAATTGACCACATAATTGGATATAAAGCAATTCTCAGCTAACGCAAAATAAGCAAAATCATACCAAACACACTCTTGGAACATGGCACAATAAAAATGGAAGTCAAGACTATTAAAATTGCTCAAAACCATGCAATTACATGGACATTAAAAACCTGCTCCTCAGTGACATTTGGGTAAGTAATGAAATTAAGGCAGAAATAAAGAAGTTATTTGAAACTAATGAGAACAAATATATAATATACCAGAATTTCTGGGACACAGTTAAGCAGTGTTAAGAGGGAAATTCATTGCACTAAATGCACACAACAAAAAGTTAGAAAGATCTCAAATTAACAACATAATATCACAGCTGAAAGAATTAAGAAAGCAAGAACAAATCAACACCAAAGCTAGCAGAAGTCAAGAAATAACCAAAATCAGAACTGAACTTCAGGAAATTAAGACATGAAAAAACCATTCAAAAGAGCAACAAATACAGGAGTTGTTTTTTGAAAAAATTAATAGGATATATAGGCCATTTGGTATATTAAAAAAAAGAGAGAAGAACCAAATAAATACAACCAGAAATGTGGAAGGGAATGTTACCACTGATCACACAGAAATAAATTTAACCATCAGAGACTACTATGAACATTTCTATGCACTTAAACTAGAAAACCTAGAAAAGATGGATAAATTCTTGGACACATACTCCCTCCCAAAACTGAAGCAGGAAGAAACTGATTTTCTGAGCAAACCAATAATGAACTCCAAAGCTGAATCAGTAATAAGTAGCCTACCAACCAAAAAAAGCCTGGGACTTGATAGATTCACAGGCAAATTCTACCAGATGTACAAAGAACTGGTTCCTTTCCTACAGAAACTATTACAAAGAATTAAGAAGGACAGAGTCCTCCTTGAATCATTCTATGAAGCCAGCATCATCCTGATACCAAAACCTGGCAGAGACACAACAAATAAAGAAAACTTCAGGACAATATCCTTGATGAACATAGATGCAAATATCCTCAACAGAATACTTGCAAACTGAACCCTGTAGCATATCAAAAAGCGAATCCACCACGATTAAGTAGGCTCCATCGCCAGGATGCACGATTAAGAATCAGGAAGGTTGATTCAACACATGCAAATCCATACATGTGATTCATCACATAAGCAGAACTAAAGACAAAAACCACATGGATTCTTTCAATAGATGCAGAAAAAGTTTTGGATAAAATGCAACACCCTTTCATGTTAAAAATGCTCAATAAACTAGGTATTGAAGGAATGTTCTTCAAAATAATAAGAGCATTATAGTGAATGGGCAAAAGCTGGAAGCATTCCCCTTTAAAACCATCACAAGATAAGAACGTCCTCTCTCACCCCTCCTACTCAACATAGTATCAGAAGTCTTGGCCAGAGCAATCAGGCAAGGGAAATAAACAAAAGACATCCAAACAGGAAAAGAGGAAGTCAAACTATCTTGGTTGACAGATAATAATTATTGGGTACTTGCCTTAATTCCGGGGTGATAAAATAATCAGGAAAACAAATCCCTGTGACATGAATTTACCTATGTAACAAACCTTCACACATACCCTCAAACCTGAAATAAAAGTTAAAAAAATAAAAAGATAAGTCATAATATAATTATTTTTTTATTTCTAATTTGAGTTTCAGTGCTCTAAATATAAAAAGGTAAATAAAAATGACCCAAATTATGTACATTAAACTATTTACTGCTTCCAAATCTTATGCTTCTATTTCTTCAATATCTCTGATTATTCTATTATGATAAGAACCCTCTTATTGGATCATTAACTGCATTTCAGAATGACTCTCACAGACTAATCAATACTATGTGAATGTGCCACGGCTACTATAGTTATAATTATATAAATAGAATTGCTGGTGACAGGAAAACTTGGCTAACGACCACTTTTTGACCTCTGGGTATAATCAGTCAAAATCTTGATAAAGATAATAGTGCTATTTTCTCAGGAAAGGCCATGTAAAATTGCCATCTGTTTTCCAGCTTAATGAAACACCAAATTCTATAAGAATTTTAAAACATTATTCACAAATGTGTACGTTCTTTGCACTTTCTAGTTTTGTCTTTATTTGAAGGAGACTGCAGAATATAGAAAGGCATAAAATCAGAAACTCTGAATATATGATGACAAATTTCACAAATACCTTTGAAGAAATTATTTATAACACATTTATGGTATTATAAGCAGCAAAGGAAAATACTTTGCTAAAGCAATGCATGATTCTTGAAAGAAATATTTTATCAAATTCTTTGCTTGGTGTTGGTACACTCAATGCAAATGTTTGAATGAAAAACCACATAATATTTTTAGGGATCTAGAGTTTTTTAACTGTTAAGACCAATAAATATTAAAACTTTTTTTTTCTAATTTGAAAAGTTAAAATTTGTACTTTTAATTTTAGTTAATGCAAATGGCGAACGTTCACTATACTATTATTTCGAATATAAGACAGATGGTGACTTGAATTTGTAACATCTCTGAACTTTTTTGGGGGAAAGGATTTGGAGAAACGAAATAATTAAAGCAAATATTAATTACTTGGAGGAGGCAAATAATTAAAATGGATATGCATATGTGAGAGTGTATGGTCACAAATATTTAGGTATCATTAAGGCAATGAATGAAGCTATCTTTGATAAAATATGAGGCAGATAGTTTTAGATAATAAATTAGTTTTAAGCTATCAGATACACACACATTTCTACCAACTGACACTATGAAGGAACTGACTAATCAAAACATATTCACACAATCATCTAAATACACAAGGTACAAAATCTGGTTTAAGTGAACTTCTGTGTACTAATGGAATACAAGCTCCCTTGTTGGAGTAATACAAAGTGAAAGATAAGTAACTAAAATTATACTTATTGACATTTTATATATAATTTTTATATAAGTAACGAATTTATACATAATATACTAACACAAATATACATTTGAGTCATGCATAATTACCCCAACTGATTTTATCATGTATATAACATATATAATAAATGTTATGTATATGTAAAATTTCTGAATTTGTTTTATGTTTCTTAATTTGTATTTTACAAATTCTTATGGACTTCATAAAGACATTAAACAAAGAAATATGTAAATATATATAAACTTTTACCTGAACTATAGGGCCCAGTTTTTTGTTTTCATAGCACTACCCTTTTAATAGAGAAATATAATGAAATTAGTCCTGAAGATTCATTTAAATGGCAGGAATAAAAGAGTTAAATCTTGTAGTTTTATATTGTCAGAGAAGTGATGATCGAATAAATATTAGAACTGCTGTATTGATCTTTAATTTATGATGTAAACATAAAAGTGATTCCTTTGAGGATGTATTTATGTATATATGTATGTAAAGTGCAGCTCTCAGTAAGTGCATTCCCGTGATTTTTTTTGCAAGTGTAATGCTACATGCTTCACACATGTAGGATTAAAATATAAAATAATATTAAAAATAAAATCACTGGGCTGTTAATAAGGCAAAGTGGGTGTCTTTTAAGACTGAATTTCCAATGCTTTCAATTTAAAATGAAAATAGCATCTCAGAAGCCTTTATTTATGAACCGGAATAGATGAATGCAATTAAAATAAATTGGCTGGCATGGGTTAATTAATTTTTTTCTTACATTTCTGGATGAAACTTTTCCTCAAGCACAGGTTATAATTTCAGTCAATATAACTGCTGATAAAAATATCCATATGAGAACCAAATTTTGACTACATATTATTTACTCCTGTCGGTTGCAGACTGTTGCATCGCTTTTCATAAATCATTAATATAGTTCTCCATTACACTTTTCAAAATCCTTATTTAAATAATCCTATTTCTGTTTGGTAGACATTGAGTCATGAATATGGAATGACTTCACCTGACTTCACTTGAAATTCACTTAATTTTCAACTCTGTTGGCTATGAGGTGAGTAGGAAATAATTTTATACAAAATTGCTGTGCAGAGTATACTTCTGTACTGAGAGAAGCTCGCTAAATTATATCTTAAAAGATTTGTGCTTTATTTTATAGTTTTATATGGAAGAGCGATTACTGCTGAAATTTCTCTTTTTTTGTATCTGTGTTGTTGTGTATTAATTCATTTTTTCTTTTTTTATGTGGAGTCTCACTCTTTCACCCAGGCTGGAGTGCAGTGGTGCAATCTCGGCTCACTGCAACCTCCACCTCCCGGATTCAAGCGATTCTCCTGCCACAGCCTCCCAAGTAGCTGGGACTACAGGTGCATGCCATCATGCACAGCTAATTTTTGTATTTTTAGTAGAGATGGGGTTTCACCATGTTGGCCAGGCTGGTCTCGAACTCCCGACCTTGTGATCTGGCCACCTTGGCCTCCCAAAGGTTGTGTATTAATTTTACAATTATCTGTGTGATCATCAATTGGTCAAGTTCCTTTACAAAAAATTATATATATGTATGTGTATATTATGTATATAATATGCCAATTAATACAGCTATCAACGTAACAGCAGTATGTCCAAATTCACATAAACTCTCAAATCATGTACCAATTAATATAGCTACCAACATAACAGTAGTATATCCAGATGCACATAAACCCTCCAAAACATTGTTAAACTGAAAAACCCAATGAATTTATATGCATCTGAATATCCTACTGCTATATTGACAGTTGTATTAATTGGTACGTGATTTTCTTGTGTACAGTTTAGCCATGCAATACCACTATCAGAAATTTACCGTGTAGCAATGCCTTTATATGTGCAAAAATATACAGATATACATAACATATGCATAAAATAACAAATGAAATTTTACTTATAATAGTAAAATTTGTATATTCTCAGCAAAAGGAAAATGTTTGATCACATTATTATCATCCATATTGTGGCTGATTTAAATAAGCTGTAAATACAGCTAGAAATATGGATATTACTTAATATAGCTATCGTCTCTTCTTTAGTGAGTAAAGGCAATTTTCCAAAACTATTTTAGAGTCAGATTTCAATAATATGAATATAACAAGAATAAAGTAAGAGTTTTTTAATGAATATGTATGAATATGCCTTTTGTTTAAATTATATAGAATTTGAAATTGCCTTTTTAAATCACAAAAGAAATAACTCTTCCTCTCTGCTTATGTTCTATATTACATTCTTATGTTATCTATATTCTTAATCTAGATATGCAATATCACGATAGGTGATTTTTCAGAGTGTTTTATGAAGCATATAGTATTTTCCCAAGATTGGTATTAAAATAATAGCTACCTCTCCCACTGACACACTTGCTTTATCTAAAACAAGATATTTCTTCTGCTCTCCAAAGGGTTAACCTTTAATACAAATGCATCCAAATATAAAATTTTCCTCGTTTCTCTTATTAATTTTCCCATTAATATTTAAATATGCTAAATATCTTCCAGTTCAAAAAGAAAAATAAATTTTTTTTCCTCGACTTTCATAATCCTATATATCTCTCTTTTTCATTCCGCCTTTCAACACTCTTCTTACTGCCCTTCTTGGGTATAGCCTGTCCTCAGATATGAGAATTCAGGGCCTTAGAATATCCTTCCACTCTTCTTCTCTGACTTCACTTGGCATGCATGTTCCCATCCACTTCTTGACCTTCAGTCACTATCTCTTTGAGGATAGCTCCTCCATATTTGCCACCCAAATGTGTTCTTTATATTCTAAATATTGTATATAATTTCTTACTAGATATTATGTCAGCACCTCAATAATGATCATTACAAACGTAATTTACTATCATGAAACATTTGTCCTAAAATATCAGAATGAATTAACCTTCATAAAACAATGCAGAATCCAAGCCAAAAATGTGAAAATAACTTTCTCCATCATCACATTTAATTTACATGAAGCCCTCTGAACATCTCAAATCTACCTTCTTAATATCTGTCTTATGTGTTCAACTCTGTGTCTCTGAAGAAACATCTACTTAATTCAGGTAACCATTGTTTTTTAACAGAATTACCCAGAAAATTGTCTCCTAAATTCCCTTATCCCACTCATTGTTTACCTCAGTTTCCATCTCTGATTTATCCATTCTGCAAGGTGAAGTGTGAGGGATATTTGCATACCTTTGATAAAGCCACTTGTTTGCATGTTTCTAGGAGTACTTGTTGACTCGGAGCTATGTCAAATTCTTTAATACGACTGCAAGTTGTGCCTTCATGGTATGCCACCATTTACCTTTCCAGTGATACTTAGGTTCAACCAGGTTTCACTCTACTCTTGTTTTAACCAATGCTGAATCAAGTATGTATTCTATTATTGCCTGCACCTATATTCTGATCCCTCCAGTCCTTTTAAATTAGAAAATTTAATCGAGCCAATCTCTACTGAAAAGCCTTTTCCAAACAAGCTAGGTTTGGTATCACTCCTGTGTACTTAAAATTCTGTTTCTCCCTATTCTAATATCTATCACATAGTATTGCAAGAACTTCTTCACTATTTAGTTTTCCTATTACAGGCCAGCAGACACTAACAAAGACTTGTTCATTTTAGAATAGATTTTATTGTCCAGCACAATTTCTGTTACAAAGTAGGTGTTTATGAAATACTATTTCATTAAATGAGTAAGTCCATGAAATAATGCATTACAGATAATGTTTGCCTTTTTCTGGATATAAATCTAAAAGTTTTAACAGTCATAAAACATTTTTCTCTAGGAAACACCACATCTTAAATTAATCTAATATGAGCATGTAAAGTAAACACTCAGCAGGATTTAGTTTAGCAAAAGTCATCCGTATGATGTTATTCAAATATTTAGTTTCATCTCATTTTATTTATACATGTGGTGAGTGAAAAAAGCCACTCACTGACACATCTTTCATTCATTTACATAGTCCGGTTTCCCTTACCTTGAATCTGGGCTGGCCAGTGATGATTCTGACCAATAGAATATAAAAGAAGTGACATACTACCCAATCTAGTTGTAACATCTCCTGAATTAAGAGGAAAGATTTAGGGCCGGTGCAGTGGCTCACACTTGTAATCCCAGCATTCTGGGAGGCCTAGGCAGGTGGATCACTTGAGGTTAGGAGTTCGAGACCAGTCTGGCCAATATGGTGAAACCTTGTCTCTACTAAAATACAAAAATTAGCCAGGTGTGGTGGTGGGTGCCTGTAATCCCAGCTACTAGGGAGGCTGAGGAAAGAGAAATGCTTGAACCTGGGAGGTGGAGGTTGCTATGAGCCAAGATCATGCCACTGCACAGCAGTCTGGGTGACAGAGCAAGACCCTTCTCAAAAAGAAAACAAGAAGAAGAAGAAAACTTTAAATCAGTTGGTATGTGATCAATATTTTCCCAGTAGTGGGGGCACAACTCAAAAGTTGAAATGGAAGAAAATATTTGGTAAGAGGAAAACATACTACATTTAGAAAACCCTTATGTGGATAATGCTGGCTAAGGGTTATTTATAGCAAATAATGATCTTTGGGTTTATGAGACACAGATCTCTAGAGAATGTCAAGTAAGACAATCTCACCAGGTATGAATTGGAGATGTGTCATTACTCAACTGCTTGCGTTGGTAGATATCCACAATGTAGCAGCTGGAAACCAAATCTATTGTTCTGATACAAGAGCGCATGTCCGTTTGGGAAATAATCAACCTGGAAAACATTTCTTAATGTCCCAAACTTGTCTCTGCTTTGTCTGAGTGTCTTCGTTGCCTGAATTATTAATAAACGTAATAATCTCAAGTTAAATTAACACCTAGAATTGTGTAATTTGACAATCGGATTTTTTGTTTGTTTATTAGATGTCATTGTATTAATCTGGTTTCTCCAGAGAAACAAAATCAGTTTACACACAGGCACACACACACACAGACACACACACACACACACTCACACTCACTCAGAGATGGACAGAGAGTGAGCGAAAGGGATTAACCACAAAAATTGGTTGATACGGCTGGGCACAGTGGCTGATGCCTGTAATTCCAGCACTTTGGGAGGCTAAGGTAGGCGAATCACTTGAGGTCAGGAGTTCAGAGACCAGCCTGGCCAACATGGTGAAACTCCGTCTCTACTAAAAATACAAAAATTAGCTGGGCCAGGTGGCGGTGCCTGTAGTCCCACCCACCTGGGAGGCTAAGGCGGGAGAATTGCTTGAGTCTGGGAGGTGGAGGTTGTGGTAAATGGAGATCAAGCCCCTGCACTCCAACCTGGGCAACAGAGTGAGACTCTGTCTCAAAAAAAAAAAAAAAAAAAAAAAAAAGGAAAGAAAAAGATAAAAGAAATTCGCTGATACAATTATGGAGGCTGAGAAACCCAAGATCTACTGTTAGCAAGCCATAGACCCAAACGAGCCTATGGAATAATTTCCATCTAAGTCTGAAGGCCTGAGAGCCGATGGTGTAAGCTGTGGTCTTAGTCTACATTCAAAGGCAGGAGAAAACGAATGTCCTACCATGAAGACTGTCAGGCAGAAGGAGGTAATTCTTTCTTAGGCAGCCTTTTATTTTATTCAGTCCTTCCATGGCCCTTCCATGACTGAGGCACATTCACATTGGGGAAGGCAATGACTTGACTCAGTCTACTATTCAAATGTTAATATCATCAAGAAATACCCTCATGCCGAGAAAAATGCTTAACCAAATATCTGGTCATGCAGCAGCTCAGTCACTTTGATACATAGAATTGTCAGTTACTGTTCCACAAAACTGTAGAATATTTTTTTAAAATGGTTGTGATTTTAAGTATGTTTTGCATTACATTTTTTAACATACTAACGGATAACCAGAAAAATAAAGAGAATAGTTTTCATTTTAATTGGGAAATACAGGAAGTAAAAGCAGCAGCCACTAGGTTAAGTATGAGAGTGGGGGATTTGATGTTATGTAAGCAATGAAATCCCTTAACAAATGAACATAATTTCATATTAAAACTGCAAATGTTTGAGTAATTTTTGAAAAACTGAGAACTCAGGCATTTATTCTGCTAAGTATATTTCCTGAAATAATGAAGTCAGCATTTATTAAGATGTGCAGTCATTGATGGTAGCATTAAAAACAGGGCAAATTAAGGTGTATGGCAGGTTTTGTGCCACTGATGTTTTCAATATAGAGGATAAATACAACATTGTCACAGAGTTCTACCAGCTGTGCTCACAAGATGAGTGCTCTGGCAATGCTCTCAGCATAGCACACACTCCAACGTGCTTATCTTCTCTCCTGCTGAAAGTAATGCTTCCCTTGCATACATGCTTGAAATGTTACATAAGTGACAACATCTGATTTTTGAAAAAATGAATAGCAAACAAAAGACTTCCTGCTATTTCCTGCGCAAATTAATATCTAGCTTAAAAAAATCCACATCAAAAAGTCTAATTTTTTTTTTTCTTTTGAGATGGAATCTTGCTTTGTTGCCCAGGTTGGAGTGCAGTGGCACGATATCGGCTCACTGCAGCCTCTGCCTCCTGGGTTCAAGTGATTCTCCTGACTCAGCCTCCCAATTAGCTGAGATTACAGGCACGCACCACCACACCTGGCTGATTTTCGTATTTTCAGTAGAGACGAGGTTTCGCCTTTTTGGTCAGGCTGGTCTCGAACGCCTGACCTCAGGTCATCTGCTCACCTTGGCCTCCTAAAGTGCTGGAATTACAGACGTGAGCCACCGTGCCTGTCCAAAAAAAAAAAAAAAGAAAAGAAAATCTAATTTTAATAGGAAGCTCTAATCTTTGGCCACAATCCAATATCTCATGAAAATTACCAATATATACTGATAAAGGAAAAGTTATTTTAGGAACACCTTCTACTACCTTATCAAAAGCTCATGCAGGGTTGGATGCAGGGAACCATCAAGATTTTTCTTCAGGACTGAGACCTTCACTGCCCCAGCTGCTGGAAGTATTGCCTGCGGACAGCTCATGATGGTGTCAATTTCCAGGAACCAGTTTTCTGGGGGAAATGTGAAGAAAAAAGCATGCTCCTTCCCTCAGAGGTAGCCTGTGTCCAATGGCTGGTCATGGTTGAAATAAAAGCCATGGTCCCTCTGCCTCGATTGGAACATCTCCAAGAGGTAACTGAGCCTTGGAATTGTCAGTAGGATTGGCTCAGGTGTCTGTGGCAACCTCATTGAAGCCTAACTTCTTCCTTTACCCAATCCTAACTCACTTTCCCAAGAAGCCACATGTAATCTTACCACCTGGCTTCCAGCTCCTCTGGCAACTTGAGTTACAGCAGCATTTATTTTAATTTCAAACAGAAAAACATCTGCATAGGGAAATCCTGGTGGAAGGCCACATGTTTGTTGGTTAACAGGCAGTATTTAACATGGTGAATTTTCTGTTTAGTACCATGTGGTCCTTAATACCGAGGACTTAGAAATCTGATTTCTGTGTACACAGAGGAGATTCTTCTCTCAGAGATTCTTCTCTTTTTCTCTCAGAAGGAGATTCTTCTCAGATCATAGGGACCGAGGTCTTTGAGTTAATTTTTTCAGTAGAAGGTTTAATGAGTTTTCATTTGTTTGTCAATGGCCTTAGTCATATAACCTGTGGGAACGGTTTCTTTAGGAAAGTAATTAAATGATCTTAAGAGGATGTATAAAATGCAGAAATATATCAAAAACTTATTCCAAAAATAATGTATGTGAGGAAGCCACAAGTAATTTTGGTAGAGAAATAAAATATAATCTGAAATAATACTGAAAATATATATATCTTGGAAAAAACCTATGCACTTATGTGCTTACAATGGATATGCATGTACTTAAATCAAAATTTCCTTCCCCTAATGAGAAATGGTAAGCAGTCTTTTACATTGTTTATATGTGTGATAGTCTTCTTCGATAATAAACAAATAGGACTAGGTAAAACATAGGTTAATAATATTTATCTCAATGAAGTATAGTGATAATGAAATAAGGAAACATACGCAAGGCAGGTAACATGCACTAAAAATACTAGCTCTTGTTACTTTTGCTGTTGTTATAGACATCATTATTACATTATTATAGCATATTATGTATATAGCATAGTAAAGCATTATTATTATAAAGCTGACGCATTTTGTATTTTTAAAAAACAGACTTCAAGAAGAATGGATATTAGAGTGAATCATAATAAATGCAAGTATTGGACATTGAACTGTCTAGTTCAAATGTGACACTATGGAATATGAAATAGTGCCACGAATCTCTTCAGAAAACTATTTTAAATTATTTCTTAGTCTTGAAAATAAACAATTTGGGCTTCAGAGTTCAATTTTTTTTTTTTGCCTAGAACTTTCCCATGTAGATGTAGCTAGGTATTATTTTTTGGTTTCTAACATTTTAAATAAAACAACTACACAATATCTAATAATGACCTCCTGAACCTTCCAAATACATATGAGACTTACCTATGTGTTTCAACTTTTTTCCATGTTTTCTGACTTAGCGATACACACCCTAGGATCTTCAGCACATTCACTTAGGTTACAGTCATGTCTTATTGATTTGGAAGTCAATCTGTTCATTTAATTTGACTGTATAGCATAACATCTATTGACACATCCAGACACATTTTCCAAATGTTTCCACCTTGCTCTCTTCCCCAGACACTGACATGTATGAATTATATTAACGTTTTCTGTGCTCTATAGTCTATGGCTGACCCACTCGAGCTTGCTCTATACAACACTCATTATTCTGAGTTCTGATAACAGTTTCTTCCTTTCACGTTCTTGGGGCTATTTATATGTTGGTAGTACCACATAAGTTACAAGCTATAGATGTCTTCACATGTGGTGACCTTATACACAACTAACATGTTTGAAAATAGACAATTGAAAAACTAGTAAGTCCTAACATGTTTTAAAGCACAAAATCTAGACATATCTTATTCAAACTGCTTAAAATTACAGTTAACAAAAATCTGAAAGGCAGCCAGAGATAAAATATGCATTACTAAAAGAGGAGCATAAGAAAAATTTTAGTAGACTGCTCATGGAAAATTAGTAAAGCCAGAAGACAAGTGAGTGTCATCTGTAAAATACTAAAAGAACATAATAAGTAATGTTAGAATTGCATACCCCCGAAAAAGTGTTTTTCAAAGTCGAAGTCGATATAAAGACTTCGTAACACAAAACAAATCTAAGATAATTTATTATAGCACAAGTTATCTATAAAAAATGTTACAGAAAGTTTGATACACAACAGCAGACAGACACTTGGATCTACAATCTACACAAAAATATGGATAGTTCCAGAAATGATAAATGAGGTAAAAATTAAATACATACAATTTAAATTTTAATTTCTGTGTAAATAATAGCCATCCAGTTAAAAAAATAATAGCAGTGGCTGGTGGTTTTAGAGAATATGTAAAAGTAAAATGTATGCTGATGGTAACAAAGATATTAAAACAGAATTTAGAAGTATATAGATGAAATATTTTTACAAAGTATGCAAAGTAGTATAATATTATTTAAAATTTGATTGTAACAAATTAAAGTGGTACAATTTACACCCTAAGGCAATTATTAAAAAATGGCTGGGCATGGTGTCTCGTGCCTATAATCCCAGCAGTTTGGGAGGCCGAGGCAGGTGAATCTTGAGGTCAGGAATTCGAGACCAGCCTGCTGAAGATGGTGAAGCCCCCTATCTACTAAAAATACAAAAAAATTAGTTGAGCGTAGTGGTGGGCACCTGTAATCCCAGCAACTAGGGAGACTGAGGCAGGAGAATTGCTTGAATCCGGGCGGCGAGGGTTTCAGTGAGCCAAGATCGAGCCACTGCACTCCAGCCTGGGTGACAGAATGAGACTCCGTCTCCAAATAAATAAATAAATAGGAATATGAATAACGTTATTAAAAAAAATTTAGACACTGGCATAAAAAGAGGAACAAAAAAGGGGGAGATTCACCAAGTAGGAAACACCTAGCAAAACAATAGGTTTAAATTCAATGATACTGATATGGAAGAGAAGTGCTGAGAAGGGAAGGGCATGGTCCCTTTAAATGACAAGGAAGGGGGAATGGGCATGGTCCCTGGCTAGGGCTCCACCCCCAGAACTGTGCCCATGGACCTAGGTGAGAACAGGCATTTTTGTTTTCCTGCCCAAATGTTGCATTTCTCAAGACCACCCTAGCCTGCCACGTCCCCATCCTGTGCCTATAAAACCCCCGAGACCCTGGCAGGCAGACACGGGCAGTTGGATGTCCCAGAGGAGCACATCCGTGGAAGAACACACAAGTGGCTGGACATCTAGAGGAATGCACTGATAAGCACGGCATGCAGGCCACCCAGTGGCAAAACTGCATGGGGTTTGGCTGGGGCAGTCAGAGCAGAGCCTGACCTGCTCAGCTGCCGGACTCCAGGGAAAACCCTTCCCACTCCATCCCTTTCTGGCTTCCCCCATCTGCTGAGAGCTACCCCCACTCAATAAAACCTTGCACTCATTCTCCAAGCCCATGTGTGATCCAATTCTTCTGGTACACCAAAGCAAGAACCCAGGATACAGAGAGTCCTCTGTCTTTGAGACAAAGCAGAGGGTCTAATTGAGCTGGTTTACACAAGTCTCCTATAGACAGCACAATTAAAAGAGCACAGGGTAGCACACGCCCACTGGGGTTTCAGGAGCTGTAAACATTCACCCTTAGACACTGCTGTGGGGTCGGAGCCCCGCAACCTATCCGTCTGTCTGCTCCCTTAGAGATTTGAGCAGGGGGCCACTGAAGAAGTGAGCCACTCTCCTCTGTTGCATGCTCTGCAAGGGAGACGAGGGAACTTTTCTCATATCAATATCAATAATTACATTAACTGTAAGTGATATAGACACCCCTGATTTGAAAAGTTTGTCAGATTAGGTAACAAAGCAACACTTAACCAGTTTTCTTCTGTGAATATTAAATTCACTTGCATATAAAGATGCAGATAAATTAATATCAAACAGAAATATATACCAAACAAATAATAAACAAACATACAGAAAATTGGGTGACTATTATTATCTAAAGTAATTTTTAGATTATAATATATTAATAAGAATACAAGAGTCATTACATAATAATAAAAGGATCAATTCAAGAAGAAAACACAATATTTCTATTATCAGCTCTGAATCTCACAGAGCTTCAAAATGCATGAAGTTTGACAGACTAACACTATTATGGTTGAAGGCTTCAATATACCTCTCTCAGTAGTCAATCAAATAAGTAAACAGAATATCAGTGAGGGTACATAAGATCTAAACTCTACAAAGAGAACTAAGTTACACTTATAGAGTGTTCTGCCCAACAAAAAGCAGAACGCACATTTTTTTTTAAATACACACGAGAGCACTCATCATGATACATCATTATTATTGTTATATATTTATGATAAGTTTAATTTCACATAAAATCACTGAAATGATATAAAAATGTTATCTACCTATAATGAAAAATAAACTAAAAGTAAAGAACAAAATGCTACCTGGGAAATATCCAAATATTTTAATTTAATGAAAAAACCCACACATCACAACGTAAGAGGTCAAAGAAGAAGTCATAATGGAAATTACATTATATTTTATTTATAGCTGAATAAAAACAAAAGCAAAACATATTTTAAAAAATATAGTTAGCATTATACTTAATGATTTTAGACTTAATGGTTTCCCCATGGTATGAAAAACATTAGTGATGTCGATTCAATATCACACTGAATTAATATTATAGTGTAGATCCTAGTCAATAAAATGAATGTTAAATCAAAGGCATACTCATTGGACACATTAGGAGGAAAGGACAAAACTCAACTTGAAAATTGTGTGATTGTTTATGTAGACCCTAAAACAATCTACAAAAATCACTGCTAGAACTAAGTAAATTTCACGAGGTTGTCAGACACATGATGAATATACAAAAGATACGTTGGCCTATTACCTCTTTTTGGATGGCCTGAAAGCTGAGTGGTTTTCATTTCAAAAAATAGTTAAAATCAAAACCAAAAGAAGATTTATATTTCGACACCTGAAAATTGCAGGAAAGTCATTTTTTTCTTCATAAATAAAGTTTCATTGGACACATCTATTCTCATGTATTCATATGTGGTTTATGGGTGCTTTCTACAATGGCACAATTGACTAATTGCAAGAGGGACCACATGGCCTGCAATGTCCAAAATATTTATTCTAAGTTATTCTGCAGGAAAATTTTTCCAACGCCCTATTGTATACTATATATGAAAAATTGGAAATTGAAAGATTTGAAAAACTGTATATTTTGCAATAGATACAAAGATATAAGACCCAATCTTGTTGAGATGTCAAATATCTCCAAATCGCCCTATAGATTCCATAACATTTCAACGAAATCTTTGGCAGAATAGTTTTTAGAAACAGGCAGGCAGATCCAAAAATGTATAAAGGAGAACAAATAATTTAAACAATAAAATAAGTTGAAAAAGAGCATAATTGGAGAGTTCACATTGCATGCATTAATGCCTCAACTTAAAGCTATACTAAGATTATGTAGATTCGTCCAAATGATAGAATCACAGATCAAAAGAACAGAATAGAATCCTGTTCTACTTATAAATAAATGAATAATTAAACAGAGACAAGGGTAAACAGAAAGTTTAATAGGACAAGTAGAGTATTTTTAACAAATTGTTCTAGAACAATGTAAATGACAGATATAAAGAAATTCTAACCCAATACCTGATACCCTAAAGATCATATTACTCAAAATGAACAACAGACCTATATCAGCTATACAAGTTTTAGAAGAAAACATAAGAGAAAATCACTGTGAACTTGCATTAGATACAAAATTTTTTAGAATTGACACAAAAATCACTGTCCATTAAAGAAACAATTATTATATAAATTTCATCAATATGACAATATTCTACTCTTTTAAAGACATCTATTTGCATCATCTCTGATTTCTTAGAGCAATGTTTTTAAATTCTCATTGTAGAGATCTTTCACCTCCCTGGTTAGCTGTATTCCTAGGTATTTTATTCATTTGCTGGTAACTGCGAATGGGATTGCTTTCCTGATTTGGCTCTCCCATTGCCTGTTGTTGGTGTATAAAATGCTAGTGATTTTTGTGTGTTGGTTTTATATACTGAAACTGCTGCAAATGTTTATCAGCTGAAGGAGCTTTTGGGCCAATATTATGGAGTTTTCTAGATATTGAATTATGTCATCTGCAAATGCGGATGGTTCTGCTTCCTTTTTTCCTATTTGGATACTTTTTATTTCTTTGTCTTCATTGATTGTTCTGTTTGGGACAACCAATATTATGTTGAATAGGAGTGGTGAGAGAGGACATCCTTGTTTTGTGCCCGTTTTCAAGGGGGATACTTTCAGCTTTTGCCCATTCAGTGAACAGAAAAATAAGCCACAGACTGGGAGAAAATATTTGAGAAACACATATCAGATGAAGTATATTTTTAGATATAGTTCAAAAATTTAAATATTTAAAACTCAATAAAGATTATATAAAATCCCATAAAAAATGAGCAAAACTTTTAACCAACACTTCACAAAAGAATATATACGGATGAAAATAAACAAATAGAAATATGCTCAACATTATTTGTCATTTGGAAAATATAAATTCAATTTACAATGAGATACTACTATATTTTTATTAGAACAACAATAAATTAATACAAAAATAAACAACTAATGATATCAAGTGTTGGCAAGAAAACAGAGTGACAGAACTCTCACACCTTGCTGGGCGAAATGTAAAATGATAAAGTTCATTTGGAGAACATTTTGACTAGTTCTTAAAAAGGTACACACTTCCCATATGATGCTCCTACAATTCCATTCCGAAGTGTTTATCCAGGAGAATCGAATATTTACCTTCATAAAAAATCTATAAGTAAATGGTTTTGGTGGCTTTACTTATAATCACAAAAAACTTGAAATAATAGAAATACCTCAGAAAAATATTACATTGTAAATTAGAAGTACGATAAATCAATTTCATTAAGGGTGACTTTATATTTTTGTCTGTGATCTAATATTGATTTGTAATTTCTGTTATTTATTGTGTCTCAACACATCCCTCACTGGTTACATTAAAAGCTACTTTTCTAACCAAAATTTTTGCTTACTGAAGATCAGTAATGCCACCAATCTCCTCTAATTATTTTTAATTTCATTTTTAAATGTTTTGCAGTTTAAATATTTATAAAATTTCAAATGTATGTAACAGCAGATGGCATATATAATAACTCAGTCTACCTATCACCCAGTCACAACAATTATCAGGGGATGTCCAGTCTGTGTCACCTGTACTCCACCTAACTATCCCAAGACTATTTTGGAACAAATCTCAGCTATCACATTAATTCATTGTAAATATTTCAATGAGTCTCTCTAAAAGATCACAACTTTTATAAAAAAAAATCACTATAATAACATGATCACACCTAAAATATTAACAATAATACCTTAATATCATCGTATATCAGTGTTGACATTTCTTCAACTGGCTTATAATTTATTTTCCAATTTGTTTGAATTGGGATTTCAAATAAGATTCTTAAATTTTGATTGGCTCTCACTTATCTATAGATTTCTATAGCCTTTCCCCCATCTCTCTTTTTGTTTTCTCTGTCATCTTTTGCTGAAGAAAATAAGTCATTCTTTCTCCAGTTTCCCAAAGACTGTATTTTATTTATGATATTCTTGAAGTGTCATTTAG
Organism: Papio anubis; assembly: GCF_008728515.1. Classification (NCBI taxonomy): domain Eukaryota; kingdom Metazoa; phylum Chordata; class Mammalia; order Primates; family Cercopithecidae; genus Papio; species Papio anubis. The sequence continues at coordinate 20,274,556 of NC_044980.1, read as the reverse complement.
TATATTTCTCCATGCCTTGTATTTCCTGTATATTGGTTGTTTGATGTGGAGTCTTCTTTTTAATTGTAGTAAAATATAAATAACATAATATATACTATTCTATTTATTTTTAAATTGAAAATGCAGTAGCATTAAAAGTATTTGCACCTTTGTGTAACTATCATGCTATCTCTTTCCAGAACTATTTCCATCATTCCAAACAGAAACTTATTAAACAATAGCCCCTCTTTTTCTAACTCTCTCCTTCCCCACAGGCATTGGTAGCCTCTGTTTTGATTTTTGCCTCTATTATGTTGTCTATTTTAGGTGCTTATAAAGAAAATCATACCATGTTCATTCTCGTGTGTCTTTTTATTTCACTTGGCGTAAGGTTCTGATTACCTTTGATTGTCAAACTGGAGTCATCATCTGTTCCAGCTACTGTAGGAAGCCGTGGATCATCTCTCATGTGTCTGAGGTTTCCTGTGGGCTGGGTCATCTCTTGCTTTGAATTTCCACTTTCTCTGTTTGATGTGTGCCCCTTATTTTGTATCCTGAGGTTCCTGTGCTTTCCCCATTTAGTTCAGACAAAAATATGACCCTTGCTGCTTTCCCTTAAGTCCACAAATCATCCCTAAGCTAAGGCTTACACAATTGACATACTTCAGTAAAGATTGAAAGATAATTGGAATGGTTCAAAGAACAGGAAACAAAAATCTTTCAATACTAAGCCATGCTGTACTAAGTTTCCTTGGTTATTTCTGATTTTTCTTTCTTATATCTAGCTGTCTGCATTTTCTCTTATGCCAACTTTCAGGAGCTCCAAGGAAAGCGATGTCTCTCTCATCATTGATGAAAAGGCAAATTTTTCTGGGTTAAAATCAGTATAAAACTGACATAATTATCATTATTTATTTACAAAATCGTTCCTAACATAGCAAAAATTGATGATAGTTATGAAGAGTTCATTTAATTATAAGTTGCGTGTTCTTTTCTAGGTATTTACAAATTTAAAAAGTACCACTCTGTGCGAAGTCACTCTTCAATGAAAAATACATAAAAATAAGTCAACTTCTCTCAAGGCACAGCAAATATTTGACCACTTTCTTAAGTTAGAGATTAAAGGATCCTATTATATTTGATGTCAGTCTTCAGTTGAATCCTAAAGCAATTTCATTTTCTGAGATGCTGCAATTGTAGCTCATTCTGAGTCTTGTGAAAGGATAACTTTCAAGTCCCACTACTATTTGAATAAGTAGACTACTGGAAGACCATTCTTTATTTAAATGCATTTTAAATGATATAAAACTCCAACATATGACAAGCTATGTGACTCATAATGTTTATATTCTCTTCGTTTCTCTTCCTCTTCTCTAACTTTCTAAATCATTTCTTGTTACCCCAATAAAATTCTGATATCTTAGTCTTTTAAAATCATTTAAAAAACTTAAATATCAGAATGCTGTTATATCATATACCATATATCAATACTGTATCATTATCAGAATACTATACAATAGTATAAACAATTGTATGTTGATATACTGTTGTGTTAATTTTCAGCCTAACAAATCTGTATGTATCTTCTTTACATTGACTCAAATGATATAACTATGCATTTACACAAATGTGGGCAATATGTTTTCCTTAAAACACTTTATTGCAGTATGTATTCGACTATATTAGTATAAGTAATTTTTTGAAATAAGAGTAAGCTGTTTTTATAATTGATGACAATTTGAATAACTATATGTTTTAACCCTTTCTTTCAAAAGTTTGAATAATACACATATATATTATTCACTGAATTTAGAAAAATAAATGAAAATTTATTTTTGACTATTAATAATTGAATTATTGAATAATTAATTGAATTTAGAAAAGAGTTATTAATTGAATTTAGAAAAATAAATGAAAAATTGATAAGGATGTGCTAAATTTTCAACGATTATTATTTGAATTTTCTGTTGTTTGCGAGGTTTATTTGTTATGCCTCAATACCAAAGATAACTTGTGAGGGAAATGTTATCTTCTGGGTGTTTTGCATAAAATCTGATCCCAGATGAGTTCCTCTTTATACTTTGCAAATCTAAGCAAACTTTCTTTCCTTATCTCTTTTACCAATTTTCTGCATTTAAAAATAAAAAAAACGAATAAAACCTTATAAGAGCAAACATCATTAACTTTAATAAACTACTACAAATTTGTGGAGCCATATAACATACTATATATTGTCTGCCATGCCCTTGGGTTCTTTCTCTTCTCTTCTGTATTCCAACCCACATTCACTTAAGAACTCAATTTCTTGTTTGACTTTTGTTCCTTTTACTTATAACTGGAAAAGTCTCCTGCCCAAATAAATCTAGGGTCTCAGCAGAATGAAATTCTTTAAATTTATGTGGTAGATACACTCATTTTAAGCTAGTTCTGGTTAGGTAATTTTTTTCCCATCATGCCTTTGCCACAGATTAAATATTGGACACTGCTGGAAAGTTCCTCCATTAGGTAAGGACAATACAAGGTATTTAATTATTCAACTAGAGACTCTTGGTCATCTTTTTATTTATTGCCTAACTCTCTTCTCTAATTGTTTTCAGTTCCGTTACCTTCAGGCCTAAATTGAGTCATTGACCCTTAATTCTATCCTCTTGACTAGATATTGTATGAGTTTTTTTTATACCCAATCTTGGCTTCTTTTACATAGGGTGTCTATTTCATGCAAGGCTAGTCATATCAGGACTAGTCTAGTTTTTCTGAAGTGGCTGGATGAGGTGAGCTATAATTCTTTAAAAAGGGGAAGCATTAGGGTTCCTTCGTGGCTTGGAAAGAAGAATCAATACCTACTCTGTGTCTCCCTATGCATTTCCCGAATTCAGAATGAGGGTCTCTCCTTATTGCTCTGATTCCTACATTCAGGGAATAAATAACTAAAGGCTCCGTTCAATTAATCCATATTTCCAGGCTCTGCCTTCTCCTAGTGGAATTTTTTTTAAAAATCAAGTTTATTTATTTATAAAGTCAGATGTTTTACACCTCTGTCACTATTACCATTTTTCAACCTCTTGACTAGAGTTGAGTTTTTGTACTAGTTCGTTCTCACGTTAATAAACACATACCTGAGACTGTTTAATTTATAAAGGAAAGAAGTTTTATTGACTCACAGTTCAGCATGGCTGGGGAAACCTCAGGAAACTTACAATCACGACAGAAGGGGGCAGCAAGGAGAAGTGCCAAGCAAGCGGGAGAAAAGTCCCTTATAAAGCCATCAGATCTGGTGAGAACTCATTCACTGTCACGAGAACAGCACAGAAGTAACCGCCCCATGATTCAATTACCTCCCACTGGGTCCCTCCCACAGCACGTGGAGATTATGGGAACCACAATTTAAGGTGAGACTGGGTGGGGACACAGCCAAACCATATCAGTTTTCTTCTATAGTTTGTCAAATACTTGGCATGTCTTCCATTATAGAAATACAAATGTGAATATAGTTTAATAGTCCTGATTATTTTCTAATCTCATGAGTACTGCTCTCAGCTGGATGATAATCATCGAGTTATTAGTTGGTCACATAAGACCTATTTGTCAAAATTGTCTCCAAACTAGTAGGAAATTAGTAGTTTTTTCTAATAAAGACTATTAATCTCTTTTGAGAGAACTATACTATGAAATGGTGATCAAACCATGCCTTAACTATTCTGATCCTTTTTGGAAAAAGTTTATATAGAAAAGAAAATATTTGTTTTCCTTAATATTTGGTAGATTATGCAAATGAATCCACCTGTGCCTGAAGTTTTACTTGTGGTAATTTTCGTAAGTACAAAATCATTTTTTAAAAAAGCATGTATAGGGCTATTTAGATTATGTATTTCTTATGGAAGGAGTTTTCCAGTTTGTGCCTTATAAGAATTTTGTTCCTTTTATCTAAGTTATTGAATTTAGTGACATAAATCATTCACAATACTTTATTATTCTTTTAACATTTGTAGAATTAGTCATATTGTAACTTCTCTGTTCAGTTATCGCTTTCTTTTTTCTAATTAATGTTCACAGAGGTTTATCCATTTTATTAATTTAAAGGTGAACTTTTTGTTTTATTATTTTATTTTTATTTTTTATTACTTTCTACTTCATTATTTCTTTTTTTTTTTCTTTTTCTTATTTTGAGGTATCTTCCCCGCTTCCTTATTTCTAAAGGTTGAAACTGAATTTAAGACTTTAATTTTTTCTCTGTGTTATTATGGATATGTAGTGCTATACATTTTCTTCTAAGTATTGTTTAGTTGCATCTAATGTAGTTGATAAATTGTGTTTTCATTTTAATTAAGTAGAAAATACATTCTATTTGCTTCAACTTTAGGTCATTTTGAAATCTAAGTCATACCTGCTAACTTGATCTTTTTCAAGAGTGTCTGTAATAGTCTTAATTTAAATTTCCATATATATTTTAGGTAGAAGTTTTCAAGTTCCACTTGAAAAATTCTCGTAGTAACTTGATTGAGGCTGCATTATATGTTAACATCAAATTGGGAGATAAGTGAAACCAAATATTATGACTTCAATATATATCCTTCGTTGACTTGTTTCCTACATTTACAACCAAGGTTGTTATTTTCTGCATACCACACTGAAATATCTTGACCTTTATAAGTGATATTTTTAGTACATTGCTTCACTCTTTGTTCTGTAAAGTTCAGTGGATTTTTTAAAACACGGCATTATTTTCAGACAATTACAAAATCCTGTAAGTCATTTCATTGCCTTAAAAACTCCCTGTGCTTTACCTACTGAATTACACCTACCATTCTCCAAAGTCTTGGCAACCACTGAACATTTTGCCTCTTTCAGAATATGATGTAATTGGAATCATACAGTATGTAACCCTTTTAGGATGGCTTTATTAACCTAGTAATGTGCATTTAAGGTCCATCCATATCTCTTCGTCTTAATATTGCATTGTTTGTTTTGTGTACTATACTACGAGTATCCATTCACATATTGAACATCTTGGTTACTTCAAGTTTGGGGTGATTATGAATAAAACTATTAAATATATTTATGTGCAATGTTTTGTATGGACATACATTTTCAAATCAGTTGGATAAATAAAAGAAATTGATGGATTGTATGCTAAGACTATATTTAATTTGTAAGAATGGTCTTTCAAAGACCATTTCAAAAAGCAGATGGTCTTTCAAACTGGTGGTACTGTTTTGCATCTCCATAAGCTATGAATGAAGAGTTGCTATTTCTTGGCATCTTCAGTATTTGGTATTGTCCTTTTCTTGTTTTATATTTGTTTGTTTTGTTTGTTTTTTATTTTAAATATTCTAATATGTGTATTGTGTTTTGCTTTGTTTTAACTTTCGATTATATGATGATTAATGATAGCATCTTTCAAATAGTTATTTGCCATCTGTGTATCTACTTTGGTAAGGGAGTTGGTTTAGATATATTTCCATTTTCAGTTGTTTGCTATTTTCTTCTTACTTCATTTTAAGAATTCTTTTTATATTTTGTATACAAGTCCTTTAACAGGTACATGTTTTGTAAATATTTTCTCCCTGACTGTGGTGTATCTTTTAATTTTTTTTTTTTTTTTTTTTGGAGACAGAGTCTCGCTCTGTCACCCAGGCTGGAGTGCAGTGGCACAATCTGGGCTCACTGCAAGCTCCGCCTCCCGGGTTCACGCCATTCTCCTGCCTCAGCCTCCTGAGTAGCTAGGACTACAGGCGCCCACCACCACACCCAGCTAATTTTTTTTGTAAATTTAGTAGAGACGGGGTTTCACCATGGTAGCCAGGATGGTCTCGATCTCCTGACCTCGTGATCCGCCCGCCTCAGCCTCCCAAAGTGCTGGGTTTACAGGCATGAGCCACTGCGCCCAGCCTTAATTTTTTACCAGTGTGTTTTCGAGAGTTAAAATTTTTAATTTTATTAAAGCCATACTTAACTTTTTTTTTTCTTTTATGAATACGTTTTTGGTGTTGTAGCTAAAAACTCGTTGCCAAACCTGAGGTCATCTTGATTTTTGTCTTATACATTATTCTAGCTGTTTTACATTTTTTTTAAGTCTATGATTTTTGTTTTCTTTTCTTCCTTTGTGTGTGTGTGTGTGTGTGTGTGTGTGTGTGTGTGTGACAGGGTCTCACTATATTTCCCAGGCCTGAGTGCAGCGGTACAATGATAGCTCGCTACAAAGTCAAAGTGCTATACTCGAGTCATCCTCCATTCTCAGCATCCTGAGTGGCTAGGACCACAGACATAGATTATCATGCCCCATTATTACTTTTTTAAAATTTTTTGTAGATTCAGAGTCTCACTATATTGCCCAGGCTGATCTCAAACTCCTAGCCTCAAGTGATCCTCTTATATCACTCTCCAAAGTACTGGAGATTACAGGCATGCAGCACTTGTGCTCAGTCATTTTTTTTTTTTTTAGTTAATTTTTGTGAAAGGTGTTAAGATCTCCTATTAGATTCGTTGTCAAGCATATGGATTTAAATTGATCCAGTAACATGTCTTGAAAAGAGCGTTCTTTCTCAATTTATTTGCCTTTACTAATTTGTTAAAGATTAGTATGTGTATATCTAGGACTCTTTAATCGGCCTCTTCATCTATGTGTCTGTTCTTTCTTCAATACCATGCTGACTTGAATGCTGTAGCGTTAGTGTAAGCCTTCAAAATGAGTATTGGAAAGCCTAAAACTTTGTTCTTCTTTAGTATCGTGTCGGCTTTTTAAACATATATTTTGCTTTTTCATATAAACTCTACACTCAGGTTTTTGATGTCTACAAAATAGCTTGTTTGAGTTGATTTTGCTAGGTCAAGTTGGAAAGAACTGACATCTCGACAGAATTGGATCTTTCATTCCATGAATGCACAATATCTCTATTTATTTCAATCTTTGATTTCTCTCATCATAGCTTTTCTGCTTTCTAAATAGAAGCTATATATATATTTATAAATCCTTTATTCAGTTTTATCCCTAAATATTTCAACTTTAGTCACACAGATAGTTTTGTGGCAAATATAGAAATGGACACTTCTAGTTTTAAAGCTGGAAACTTAATATTTGTTTTATCTGACTCCCTTCCTCAGGAGAAGACCTCCTGACCTCACACAAAAATGGATCAATGAATTGAAACTCACCAAATCACCACCACCAGACAATGAGATGCTAAGTCTCTTTCCTCATGGTTGCTTCCTGAAGTCTTTTGAGTTCTTGCTTCCCTATACATTGTTACATTTCTTCCCAGCTATATAACCCCCGAATTTTAGTCCATCAAGGAGACAGATTTGAGACTGATCTCCCATTTCCTTGGCTGCAGCACCCAATTATAGCCTTCTTGCCAATAATTGTTATCTCAGTGATTGGCTTTCTTTGTGGCCAGCAGCAGGACCTAGACGGAACACCTGATTTTTTGGTAACAGTATGATTTTTCTTCTTTTGCCTATTGTGGTAGGTAACATTGTTTGATTTTAAAATTAAACTGGCATTGCATAGCTAGAGTAAATGTGACTTTGTGGTGTTAATTTTTATATGTTGTTGAATTTGATTTGCTTGTGTTATGTTGATAATTTTACATATATCTTTATAAGAGATATTTGCTTGTAATTATCTTTTTGTGAAGTATCTCTGTTTTTGCTATGAAGGTTATAAAAGTAATTTTGAGAGTGCTCCCTATTTTCTATTAGAGAATGAGGAAACTGGTACCAATACTAACTTAAATGTTCAATAGAATTTACATTCGAAATCACCTAAGAATGGTTATCTTTTGAGAAAAGTTGTTAAACATTATTCAGTGTCTTTAATGGATATAGGCCTGTTCAGTTTATCTATTTCTCCCCATGTGATTGATGGAAATTTGTGTCTTTCAGGGATTTCTATTTCTTCTAAGTCATCAACCTGTTGATTCTTATCCCTTCAATGTTCATAAGATTGTTATTAATATTCATGAAACTGGTAGTAATGATCTTGCTTTCTTTTTTGATATCATATTGCACATCTTTTCTTTTTCATGTTCATTAATTTGGGTGGAAGTTTATCAATTGTATTCATTTTATTAAAGGACAACTTTCTGGTTTTATTAATTTTCTCTGTTGTTTTTCTATTTTCAATTTCATTGATTCTGCTCTAATCATGTTGGTTTTTGATTCTGCTTTAATTGAGTTGCTTTTCTCTTTCTTACTTTTGGCTTTAATTGATCTTCTTTATCTCATTTCCTTATGTGGGAGCCTAGATTATTAATTTTAGATATTTTTCTAACAGACATATGGGATACTATATATTTCCCTCTAGGTATTGTTTTCATCCCATTCCACACTTTTACATAAATAATGTTTTCAATTCTATTTAGTTCAATTTTTTTTAGTTTCTTTGCAGATTTTTTTCTTTGACACAGATGTTATTTGGAAGTATATTTATTGTTTAATCTCCAAATATTTGAGTATTTTCAACTATCTTCCTGTTACAGATTTCCTTGAATTCCATTACAGTTTGAGAATATATTTTGAATAATTTTACTTCTTATATTTCTCCTCCCCATGCTGGAATAAAGAACACATCTTTATCAGCTCTTTACTTTCAGAATCTGGAGTTCCTGAGATAAGACTCATAAAAATATGAGGCGCTCCCTAAGGTTCAGACCCCTGGAAGTTACTCACTCTCAGCTAGTCTACCCTCAACTTTCAGCAACTGCTCAAAGCTACCATTTAAGTGTTCTATCAGTTTATAGCTCTAGTTCTTTTGCTCCAAGTAAGCTTTTCTTGGCAGAGATGCCCAGATTTACCTGTTGTTAGATATCATGGTGACTACTTTCCTGATGACCTCAATTTTCTGATGGATCCTAGAAAAGTTGCTGATTTTCATTGTTCAGCTTTCTTTTAAGTTTGTTCAGCCTGATTTTCATCAGAGTGATGGCTTCAAAGCTCTTAAAATATCAGAGCTGGAGGCTAGAAGTCTGTTAGATTTTAAAATTCTGTCTGATATTCATTTTTAAAAACCTGTATATTTCAATACATTTCTATGAGCACTATTAATGATACTTTGTAATTTTCAAACTACTGACATTTTTTGCTTTGCCTTGCCTGATATTTTTATTGTTTCTGCTTTCTTTTAAATTAACTATTTTTTAAATTTTTGCAATTTCCTCTTCTGCAGTTTTGTACTTACCACACATATTATTTCTGTTTTCCTAGTGCATGCATCATTAAGTCATCAAATTGAAAACTAATTGGTATCTTTACTTTCCTGCATTAGCTAGGGTTTTACAACTACAGACTCTGCTGTATGGTCCAACTTTTATATTTATTTATATAAATACGATGCCATAGATTTAAGTTCTATCTTTTTACAACCTAACAGATACTTTATTACTGTTTTTCATAGTCACTGTAATTTAGAATTTCCAAATATTTAGTCCTTTGTATGTTCTTCATTTTTGTTTGTGTCAAAGAAAATACCCCTCAATTCATTTTTCTATTGCCTATATACATCCTTTTCATTCTTCTTTTGGGTAATGTGCTATTATACTTCCAAGATTTCTGGTTGTTAGTTTCTTTGGGAAGAGGTTTTCAATTAAAAACATCCAACTTACTTAGACACCTTGTTTCCATGTTTGTCTCTTTTTATCCCATAGGACTCTCAAAACAACATTTCAATTTTTCCAAACTGGCAAATAGTGCCTAGTTAAATGTGGCTTTCATGTATGTGTTTACTCCTTTATGTTTCAACTTTCCTTCAATATTGGCCTGGTAAGTCTCTACCCTATTTCAAATACCATATATTTCAAAAAGTAGTATTTATTCTATTAAGTATGGTGAGTGTATGAATAACTTAACCTGCTCTTAGTGTGTTTGGGCCACTATAATACAACATCATAAACTGGGCAGCTTACAGGCAACAGAGATTGATTCCTCACAGTTATGGAGGCTGGAAGGTTGAGATCAAGGTGCTGACAGATTCAATGTCTGCTGAGAGCCCGTGTTTCGGTTAAGCTATTGTGTTTTTAGTTGTGTCCTCACATAGCAGAAGGGACAAGGTAGCTTTCTGGGGCCTCTTTTATAAGAACACTAATCCCATCTTTAAAGGCTCCACTCTTATGATCTAATTTACCAAAGGAGCCCACTCCCATGCTATCACATTGGTGATTAAGTTTCAAGATACGAATTCTGAGAGGATACATTCAGATGATAGCACCCACCATTACTGAAATACAAATTAACTTTTCTTATTTGTGTATAAAAAATGAAGAAACTATTAATACAGATGTGTTTGTGTGTGTGTATGTATGCCAGTATGTATATGTATTTGTAGATTCAGCATTACATAGGACACTTCCCTTAGATCATTAAAAATAAAGGAAATGGTGATGATGCTATCAGTAGTAGTATGAGTAGCAGTAGTGAAAAATCAAAGCAGAGAAATAGTTTGGTGCATCACTCTTAGCACTTAGTAACTCCAAAACCTTTAAACACATATAGAAGGAGTAAAGTTTATAAAGAAAATTTGATAGAAATAAAATAGCAAGTACTTTTACATTTCGATAAATACTTCATTGATGATAAACACAATTCATTTTATCCTCAGAAAAATACTGTTAGGTAGGTAGTAAAGTTATCTCCATTACATGTATGAGAGAAATAAATTTCAAACATTAATGTCATTTGTTCAATATTACACAGCTAATTAATGGTGGAACTGTTTTAAGAATCTGGAAAATAAATTACTATTGTATGTGGCTAATGCATCTTATAAAGGCAAAGCAAATAATTTTAATAAATCTATGAAATATTTAAAATAAATATTTTGCAACTCAATACTTATACAATTTTCCAAAAACAAAACAAGATTTTCCATTGTATCTTCTGACCAAAGTTCAATAAAACTTAAATTCATTACGACCATATTCCTAAAAACAAAATATATTTTGTAAAATGTGAAACAATTTGGGCCAATGGGAATATTAAAATTAGAATGAAAAAAACACTTAAAATATTAGAATATTTAAAACACCTATGAAAAATAGTCAAAGCTAGTAGTAATAGAATGCATTTGCATAAATGTTTTTTAAATCAATAAATACAAAAAATCGGGCTATTTCATTGGAGATAATGTTATATATTCTTTAATAATATTAGACAAATTTCAAAAAACATTTTACAATGTTTAAAGCATTGCCCATTTTCTTTTGTGGCTTCCAAATCAAAATGTAAACCTATCCTAATTTAGTTCTATATTTTGAATAAAATTATCTATGTAGGCTTCAAATTTGAGGCATAATGACAGTTTTTCCAGGACTAATAATGGCGACACCACTTCTCTCATTCAGTATTGGTGACAAAGCTTGACGTTATATCACTGCATGGTACCATTGTATGCCAAAAGACTTCAGGTGCACACAGCCAATTCATTTGTCATAAGCTTTTGGTCATCCAAGGGTTAGTCTGAATTTTATAATCCTAGTAATTATAATTTAATAGTATTGCCAAACAACTATTTGTAATTGTATAATTGTAGTGCCACAAAAGAATGAGTATATATTTTAACACAGTTGTAAGCATTTTAAACTACAAAATATCATTAAATAATTTTTTACTCTGAGCATCATTATTTTTAAGTTTTAAATGTTAACTAGAAAAGAATCAGTCAGAATAATGTCAATCATTAAAATGTTAGGACTTTTATGTCATATGCATGAAAATATTTTGGCCATGAATTTTTCTGTAGATGGGAGCATTAGCTCTGTCCTGGAAAATAGTGAATGAAGCTGATCAGTGTAGGGGTAGGAGTGTATTTTAAAATACAACGAAACTACTTTATGGAGTAATACTGAGCTTAAAATGGAAGTGATCATTGTTTCTGAGAACTAAAATTCACAAGATTTACAGTATCCCATAAATGTGTGATACTGCCAGTTCTATTTATAAAATATAATATTTGCCTCACTTTATTATATTTATATCTCCTATGGTCACACGGTTATAAAGCAAATTTTCATGAAAGCTATGAAAAATATCTTTAAGTTTTTTTCTAACATAAACTTTTTAAAGCATACACAGCATTGAGACTTATAAAAGATTCCACAAAGAAAATTTCATTTTCCCCATTTGATATGTTATCATCAATTCCAAGGAAAGTAAGTACCCATTTATATTTTTAAAAACTTATTCCTTCTTACACTTAACACTTAATGTTGCATATACGCATTGAGTTTAGAAATAAAATAGTGACCAAAATGGTTTTCCATAGCAAGTGAATGTTATGTTTTATATATATATGTGTGTGTGTGTGTGTGTGTGTGTGTTTGTGTTTATATAAATTGCATATTTTTCTTGATGGCTCTTGAAATTCTGCACTGAATCTAAATGAGATTAAAGTCAAAAAATTATAATCAGTATTGTACAATTTTTCTACTCTCATATGTTTATAGGCAGTGTAATTCTTTGTTTTCTTTGGATATAGAGGAGAAAAATCCTTCCCTCAAATCTTTTTACCAACATTTCAGTTATAATTAAAACTTCAGAAATAGAAATGATCTTTCTAACAACTCCTTTGACTTGTATAAAACAACAATAACAACAGGTGACAAGTTTGGCTAAGTGCCTAAGAGAATTTAGCCCCTGCTTGTGTAGGACCCTTTATTATAACGAATGCCCACAACTGAAAGTCAATTTCCCTGAAGAAAGACAAGCCTGACTCCCCAAAAAGAAATTAACAGTAAAACCAAATAAAAACTGAAACAATCTGAAAACAAAAACAAAAACAAAAACATATGTTGAAAGTTTTCTTCTAATGCATTCTCAGTGGATGGCATGTAGCACAACTCTTAGGGAAAAAGGAAGGTCCAAGTTGAATTATGCAATTTTCTGATTATTCGCACTCTACAAGGAAAAACAAAGGATGGATCATCCTATGAACAAATTAGGATTTTACAAAGACATTTAGAATAATAGAAACTATTTATCTTTAAATAGTAAAGAGCTTCATTGAAAATATTTTGTCAGTTTCAAGCTATTAGCTGCAATTATTTTCAATCAAATAAGTGTGGGCTCTATGTCCTTAGACATCTTAAAGCTATAATGTTTATTTAAAGGATTTTTAAGTTATGAAGAGATGATAATTAAAATTATTGGAGAATATGGTAATAGATTTTGGAAGAATGCAACTATCAAATCTTTGTCTTAAGTTAAAATATCTGATACAGCAGTTATGAAGATATCTTATTAATCTGAGAGGTTTTTTAACTTTTTAAATTAAAAAGTTATTAGCTATTCAAAATTGCTTTCTATTTATGAATAAATAACAACTATAGGACTTATATATAAAAGACCAAGAAAAACAGCCGTGTTATTTGCTGAGAGCAACAACATAATCCAAAGATCTAGTCTATGGTCCACTTTACAATAACTATGTATGATGCATATCTTCTGCTGAGAATGGATATTTTCTTTCTAATTTTTACAGATAGTAAGTGCTAAAGAATTTGAAGTTTCTGTTTTGGGTTCAAATGAAGTAATCAGGATTTCAAAAAATATATACTCACAAGAAAACTGGCATAGGAAAATAGTTTTTTGTTTTGTTTTGTTTTTTTGAGACGGAATCTCACTCTGTCGCTCAGGCTAGAGTGCAGTGGTGCAATCTTGGCTCACTGCAAGCTCCTGTGTTCAGGCCATTCTCCTGCCTCAGCCTCCCAAGTAGCTGGAACTACAGGCGTCCACCACCACACCTGGATAATTTTTTTGTACTTTTAGTAGAGACGGGATTTCACCGTGTTAGCCAGGATGGTCTTTATCTCCTGACCTCTTGATCTGCCCATCTCAGCCACCCAAAGTGCTGGGATTATAGTCATGAGCCACCACACCAGGCCTAAAATTGATAATATTTTTAAAACAATGAATCTACAATGTCAGACAAGACATGGTACCATATTGCCCAAATTAGTTTTAATGTCTCCTTTTTATAAGTTAAATGTATGTGTCCTTATATGATATTCTTAAATACATGTTTCAGAAGATTTTTTCAAATTGACTAGAGAAATCACTGAATAATCTCAGTGGAAAATGTAATTATTTGTATATAAATTTTCAAATATTTCTTTCTTGTTTGCCACATGTTACATTTCTAATTACAACTACTTGGATCTTTAGTGAATGCTAGTCTTGTTTCAAACAAAACAAAATAAATAAAAGTTTTGGATAATTACAAAAAAGAGCAAGTTTCCTTCAACCATGTTGCCAGAAAGAGGATTCTGTGGGTCAATTATAAGAGTCCTTCTTCATAAGTCCTTCTTCTTATACAAAAGAGAAACTTTAGATAACTATTGGGTTAGAAACATGGGAAAAAGTGTTTGAATAAAATAATAAGATATATGATTGACATTATATGGGTTTGTGGATCACCAATTCTCCAGAAGTGTTCTTTATCCTATTAAATTTATCAGAAAGTTTCTTATGCATTTAGTCAGAAATGCAAAATTTTCCCACAAAGGAAGCTGTGAATATTATTATGCAACATGTTTTGGATCACAATCAGAACAATTTTTGTTTGTTTATTTGTTTGCAACTCTGTGGAATGAGATCTACAAAACAACGGAAATCATTTAAAAACCGTAGACATCTAAACTCTGATTAAAATTCACTGTGAATAATCCACCATCCCCTACTTTCTAATTAATGGCCCTGATATACTATCAATCTTGGTATTCTGGCTAGTAGCTGCAAATAAAAAATGTTCTACAGTAGAAAAACTGTATGTTTCCATTGCACAACAATCTTCAAATATTTCCGATAAACCATAAGCAAGACATTTTCTTTGCAGTTTCTTAGGAACTAGGCCCCTGGGAATATTGAAATCAAATAATACAAACAGGTTTATTGCAATTTGGGAATATGATTTATTGTGCCCTTTAAAAATACTCTAATTGGGAGTTATAAGGAATAACGGTTATTCTTGAAATGTGTAGAAAAATAGCCTCTAATTATTTGCTTGTATGTTAAAATATTTATTTAATTTAATAATTTAGATGTATTTGGTTGGTCTTCCAATCCAGAGGATTAATCAGAGTTACAGCATTCTACCTGATCACATTTCGAAATCAATTTCCTCTTTTAGAATTGTGCAAGAAAATTCCAGAAAGGAGAACTATATTTTTTCTTCCACTGTGATAATTACTGAGATTTCCATGCTGACATTTGAGGGATATGCTGGAAGATGAGTGGCTAAGTCTATTCAATGCTATGTATTTTTTTCCTTGGCCTTAGCAAATAGTTTTGTCTAGCAGTATAACCAATCTCTTCTTTCTTTTTGTGCTCTGTATATTTACCATAGTTTATTTGCAGTTACAATGAGGCTTGCATTGAACCCCTTAGAGTTATAACAATTTATTTTAAGCAGTTGACAACTTAACTTCAATTGCACACGAAAGCTCTATGTTTTTTACTCTTCATCTTGCTACTCTTTGTGTTATTGATGTCAGAGTTTATTGCTTTTTATATTGTGTATCCATTAGTTAATTTTTGTCATTATAGTAATTTATAATACTTTCATGTTTCAAAGTTTATGCTAGCATTAAAAGTAATTTTTGTGCCATCATAACAGTATTGGAATACTCTGTTGGTCAACATAGTTAAGGATGAGATTTGTAATTTTTTTTTTTTTTTTTGAGACATGGTCTCGCTCTGTTGCCCAAGCTAGAGTGCAGTGGTGTGATCTTGGCTCACTGCAAGCTCCGCCTCCCGAGTTCATGCCATTCTCCTGCCTCAACCTCCCACATAGCTGGGACTACAGGCGCCCACCACCACACCTGGCTAATTTTTTGCATTTTTAGTAGAGACAGGGTTTCACTGTGTTAGCCAGGATGGTCTCAATCTCCTGACCTCATGATCCACCTGCTTCGGACTCCCAAAGTGCTGGGATTACAGGTGTGAGCCACTGTGCCAGGCCAAGATTTGTATTTTTATATGCTTTTATTTTGCTGTTTAACATCAATTCATTTCAAGAATTCCTTGTAGCACTTCTTGTAGGGCAAGTCTAGTGGTAAGAAACTTCCTGTTTTTGTTTATCTGGTAGTCTTTATCTCTCCTTCAATGGTAAAGGATTGTTCTGGTATATATAGTATTCTTGGGACCATTTTTTAATTTTAATATTTGAATATGCCATCTAACTTTTTCTTAGATTACAAACATTCTGCAAAGAAATTCACTGATAGTTTTATACAGATCCTCTTGTGTGTTAATGAGTCACTTTTCTTTTGCAGCTTTCAAAACTATTCACAACTGAAATATGATGTGTCTTTGTGCAGTCGTAATCTCTGGACTTCTTGAATCTGGATGCCCACTTTTCTCCTCAGATTTGGAAAGTTTTCAATTATTGTTCGGTTAAGTATGCTTTCTTCCCATTTCTCATTCTCTTATCCTTCTGAGAATTTCATAATACATATATCATTTCACTTAATGGTGTCCCATAAATATTTACTTTTTTCATTAGTTTTTACATTTTTGTTTCTCTAACTGGAAAATTTCAAATGACTTCTCTTCAAGTTCACCAATTATTTATTTTGTCTGATTTATTCTGTTCTTTAAGCTCTCTATTAAATTTTTTAATTCAGTCATTGTATTCTTTAGCTGTAATTTTTTATGGTTTTCAATATCTTTGTTGAAATTCTAATTATCTTCATGTATTGCTTTCCTGATTTTTGTTGAGTTATCTATCTGTGTTCTCTTCTAGCTCACTGAACTTCTTTAAGATGGTTTAAAAATTGCTTTTCAGATATTGTGCAGATTTCCATTTCTTTAGGTCTGCTATTGGAGCTTTATTACTTTCCTTAGGTAGTGTCATATATTCCTGACATATTCCTTGTGTTTTTTCCATATATGTCTGCATATTTGAGAAACTGGCCACTTTTTCTAGTTTTTACGGGCTGGCTTCAGCAGGGAAAAACTGTCATCACTTAGCCCTGTCTGGGATTCTGAGAGGGCCCATTGGCAGAGTCCCTGAGTAGGTGAGGCTTGCTGCTGAAGTCAGCAGGATTGGTCAGGCAAAGTCCAATGCCAGTGCTTTGTAGGTTCCTGAGGCTTCTGGCCAAGGCTAAAGTTGGGAGAGACCTCTGTTGTGAGAGGTTTATGATCTGGCATGGTCTCTTGGCTTGGTTCTGTATAGGACATCACTGGCTGGTAGGGACATACTCAGACAAGGCTGCTGGTGAGAGCTGTGGCTGGGCAAGGTTCCTGGTGGAGTCTGGAGTTACTATCAAGGTCCATGCATATTGACTGCTAAAAAACCCCACCCCTTTTTATGGTCCTAGCTGTCCCACCCCCCACCCCCCAACTCTGCCCCAGCATAAGGCTTGAGGCAAGACCAAAGCAGTCCTTTAGGAAAAGACTCAAATCACTGGGAAAGGTGGAGGTTTATGTCAGTCTTTCCCCCTGTATTAGTCTGTTTTCACAACACTGATAAAGACATACCCAAGACTGGGAAGAAAAAGAGGTTTAATAGACTTGTAGTTCCACACGGCTTGGGAGGCCTCACAATCGTGGTGGAAGACAAGGGGGAGCAAGTTATGTGTTGTATGGATGGTAGCAGGCAAAAAGAGAGAGTGTGTGCAGGGAAACTCCCATTTTTTAAATCATCAGATCACATGAGACTCATTCACTATCAGAAGAACAGTGCCGGAAAGACTTGCCCCTGTAATTCAATCACCTCTTACTGGGTTCCTCCCACAACACATGGGAATTGTGGGAGTTGCAATTCAAGATGAGATTTGGATGGGGACACGCCAAACCATATTCCCCCACTGGAGAAACTTTAGACTGAGGGTATTCTCAACATTGCACTGTGCTGGCTTAGGAAAGGGGTGATGTGGACAAAATGGAATTTTACTTTTACTCTTTTTAACATTTTTTTTGTGTGTATGCTCTGTTAGGATGTTGTAACTCCCCCTTAGAGCTCAGAATTATCACAAAGTCATTATTGTCTGTGAATAATTATTAAATTTGTATTTCTGTGGCACACGTAGGCCTGGGGACCCTTTATTCCACAATCTTTCTAATGACTTTCTCTTTAAACTCTCAAAACAGGTTGCAATCTCCTACTATTGTCCTTCCACCAAACCTTTCCTATTTTTAATTTACTCAACTTCAATGTTTCTTTCTTGGATTGTGCAACTGTATCTCCTCCAAACCCTTGAAAAATCTTTCCCTTTATTTAACATTAGGCATCAGTGCTGCTTCTTCAGGTTGTCACTAAAACCCAAGTACCTCTTAATCCTCATTTCAAGATCTTCCTTTTACAACAATCCTTATCTCAGAACTCAAAAGCTTGACTGCATTTTTGAGATGGGAAATTAATACATCTTACGCTCTTTGTTCATAGTAAATAAACAGAGAACAAAAAGGTTAATATTTTACAAAATTATCTCAACAAATTTTTTTGGCATTAGGGTATTAACTCTCTAGGAATTGGAGAAAATCATTGCATATATATGCCACACAAAATCTAATTTTCTAGTAAATCATTGTGCATGGATTTATTTTTGTACATATGCAAATATGTTTATCATAGATAAAGATTATCAACACAAATAAATCATCACATTACTTCAAATATTCTATTCCTCTCCGTCTCTCTGTGGGCATATATATGTATATATGTATGTGCCACAAATAAAAGCAGAATAGCTATAGTCATATTTCATATTTTTATTATTTTCACCTCAATTTTGACTTAACATACTGTTTGAAATACATTCCTTTTAAGTATACAGACTTCTAATATAAATATGACCTTTAAAATGGTGGAATTTGAATCATGGTGTAAAACAATCATATTATTACAGTTAACAGTGCCTTATGACTTTTATTAACTGATATTTTCCTAGCTTCCTTAATAAAATAAAAATCAGCAGTGGTATTGATGCCACTGATTAACTAATGTAAATCATTTCACATGTTATTTAATGGTAACATTTCTTAAAAAGGAAAAAAAAAACCACTTAACTAAATGCCAATTTGTATCACTTAAAGTTGTGCTTTAAGCTATTAGACTAAATCATAGTTAAAACACACATAAATCTTTTATCATAGTTCATCTGTCTTCCAAATAATCTTTTCAATATTGTTCCTTTTCATTTAAAGTAACTAAAAAGTAAAAGATAAATCAGTACTTCAACATTTATAAAATGTTAAATGTTAAAATATTAATATACCTGTTTTTTCTGATTCTTTAGAAATAAAATGAGCAGGAATACAAAATAAATTTGGCAAAATTAATTGTAATGTTATAGAGGTTTCCTATTCTAGTTGAATGAAGTATAAAAGTATCTCTCAGGCTAGGTCTATTTTCTTTAGACTAAAAATGAGACAAAACAAATGTATTTTTCCAAGTTTATTTGAATCTTATCTTTTGTTCACAATTTTAAGCAAACATCATTACATAAATATGCCATACAAAATTTAAGTTTCAAATTTAAAAAATTTAAACAAATTCTAAATTAAAATGGCAATATCTATAAACTATTTCATAAAAATCAATTTCTGGTACATCTCGAATAAAAAGTATTCACCAATAAAAGTGGAGAATGGAGAAAACAAATGAATATGACAAGTAAAAAATAGCCAATCAAAAAAAGCTGAATACTGCATTCCAAGTATGGGACATTCTGGAAAAGGCAGAACTATGGAAAGAGTAAAAAGATCAGTATTTGCCAGGGCTTGGAGCAAGGGAGGTATGAATTGGCAGAGCACAGAGGATTTTGTACAGTAAAACCTCTCTATATGATACTATAACTGTAGATACATGTAGTTACATATTTCTCAAAACTCACAGAATATATAGAGTGAACTCTAATGTAAATAATGATCTAAAAGTTGCTTTTGTCCAGCTTAGTCTCTAAGTTGGCCTAAGAAATATGGAATATAAATAAAATCAGCCTTTAAAAAGAAATAACATATTAGTTCAGTTATTGACACACCTTATTATTGTTAAAATAAAATTTATTATATGCACATCAATAATCATTAGACTGGATTAAGTATTGTATTTAAAGTCAATTGTTGAATTTCCCATAATAAATTTTTAGAAACTTATTAAACCATACAGAAGCGATACATTTATTTTACTAAAAACAGTTAAGCTCCTTCAGTGAACACTGCATTCTAGAAGTTCTATGTAAGAGAAATATGCCAGATGAGTTCTCAATGACTGCTTTAATAATAGGGGAATTAGACAAATGTGCACATGTTTAATAAGGCAAAGTCATACAAATAAGGGGATAAAATGATGAGTGGAAGGAGAAGAAGAAGGAAAATTAAATAGAGTTGAAGTGATTGGGCAGAAACTCTTCTAAGTGACATTGGCATTAATCTATGCCTTGAAGTGTTGCAGTATGTTTAGTCCCTTGTTCAGCTAAGTCCAAGTTCTTGTCCCATGACCAAGAAGAATAAGGCATGCAGACACCAGAAAGTGAGTAGAGGAGGATTTATTAAGCAAAAGGAAAGCTCTCAGCAAAGAAAGGTGACCTGGAAGCTGGTTGCCAGAAATGGCACTGAGTTTTGGGTCTTTTATGTGGCAAGAGCAAGGAAGTCTTCTGTGGGTTCTGCACAATGTGGGAGGGGTAAACTTCCCAACTAAGAGTGTTGCATCTGCACATGTCTGGGGTTGGCCAGTGACTCCATCTTGGTTATCACCCATCAGTGCCAAACTGAAAACTACAGGGGGCTAAAACCACAATGCCAATGTCATGTCAATGACATTATAATGAATTGCATCAAGTTAAGAACATCTAGGTTGATTTATTGTGTCAGCACCTAAGTTCAGACAGTCTTTTCTGAGCAACATCCTGGCATAAGGGGAAGTTCTGGACCACATTTCTTCCCGTTAGTTACAGGGGTGGTGCAGATGTGGTCTGACAAGTATTTGTCACCTCCAGAGATGCTCCCTCTCTATCTTCTAACAATCCTCTAACTGCTTCCTCTCTCAAGAGGAGCGTTTATTGAATTGTTATGGCTATTCAATGCTTCTTAGGTGTTCTCAGTAACTTTCCTTAATAGATATCTGGCTTTATTTTGGTCATTTGCTACTCTTCTGATCTACAAATGCAAACAGTCATATATAAAAAACATATTTTTACATTATCTTTCAAATGTAGTTGAATATTAATTCAATAATTACAAGAATGTGGAATTAAAAGTAATGATTTGGAAATATAAAATTTAGAGGAATTAGTGGATAATGTTCAATCAAGGGCTATCCAATAAACAGACAATTTCAGAAGAATACCCTAAAAAGCATGTGTACTGATTTGTCTAATATAACCTTAGGACAAGTAAGTAAAAATATTTGTAAATAAAATTCTTTAATTACATGGGTTAAAAGATATTCTTTAATCCTTTGATTGCCAATCTGCATTTTATTTTTGTTACAAAGTCAATGAGAAAGCACTGAAGGGTTTGGGAAAGAAAGTAGTATGTTAATCCTTGTCTTCAAGATTGTGGATCTTGGATGGGCATTGTGGTTAATTCTCGTAATCCCAGCACTTTGGGAGGCTGAGGCAGTGGAGTCTAGGAGTTGAGTACTTGAGTCTAGGAGTTCAAGACTAGCCTGGACAACATGCCAAAACCTTGTCTCTCCAAAATAAAAACAAAATACAAAAATAAAATCAGCTGGGAATGGTGATAGGTACCTGTAGTCCTTGTTACTTGGGAGGCTGAAGTGGGAAGATCACTTGAACCCAGGATGTGAAGTTTGCAGTGATACATGATTATGTCTCTGCACTTTAGCCTGGGTGACAGAATGAGACTTTGTCTCAAAAAACAAAAAAACAAAAAAACAAAAAAAAAACGTGATCTTACCACCGTATTTTATCTGAAGTACGCCAAATATTAGAATTTCATGACAGTACCTTAGCAAGGAGAAGCTGAAGATTCATTTGAATGAGAGAATAGCCTTAAGCAATCTAGTGGTGTTAATGAACATTCAATTTTCTCTTTGTGCCTCTTCTTTGTCATTCATTTTCTAGATTTGCATGTCAGCATGAAGCTGAATAGTATATTTTTATTTGGTCACGGCATTTTTCTTCCTTTTGTTTCTCAACTCACAATAATTTGACATTCAACTTTATTTAGCCATTGAAATCACCCTCTTAAGTCATCAATAATCTCTATTGTGCTAACTTCAGAAAACCCTTAGATGGTACACTGACTATTAAGCAGCATTTGAAATTATAGGCTACGTTATCCTTCCTGAAGCATTTATTTTATTTTACTTTATTCTGATTTTCCTTTTACTTAGTGGATGCTCATACTCAGTTTTTTTGTTTTGTTTTGTTTTTTTTGTTTTTTTGGGTTTTTTTTTTTGTCATCTCTTTCTCATTTGTGTGAACCACAAGTATTGATATTCTTTCTTTTCTGAATTTGGCTGTCTATTCACTTTTCATGTTATCATTGTGCTGTGTGGCCTTATTTGCTTTCAGGATTTCAATTATAATTAACATTTCATAATATGCCAATGTTCAACATAGACACTGTAGACACTACATTTGTATTTCCATGGCATTTCTGGATTATTCAGATTTCCCACAGACCTTACAATCTTAATGTTTCTTCCTTTCAAGCTAGCTTATCTTCCAGCATTCCTTTTTTAAGTAAATTATAGATGCACCACTTATTTACATAAGCTTTAAAGCTGAGTTGCCTGCATTAGCAAACTAACTTCCTTAGAGGGTATCCTACTTAATTGGTCCCCACTCTGCATCCAGAAAGACCTTGTAAGACATGAGTCTAATATTGTTACCACTCTCAAAATCATTTTTATAATTTTGCCAAATCTAGCCCAAGGCTTATAAGAACTACTTTCATATTTTTTTAATATTCTATAATGCTGCATTAAATAGATTCAAAAACAAGCAACAAAGACCAATTGGCAAACAAGGAAATGCTGGTTCAAGTAAGACAGGAATATAGTTCATTTGGCTCTGTTTCAGTCCCTTTCAAAGGGAACTTGCTTCCTTTCATCACTTTACCAGAATGTTTTTCAAAGGATTTTCTGTATCTGCAGCATTTAAGCAAGCTTCAGAGATATGTTCCTATTCTAGACCGTAAAATGTGAAGAAAAGGAATGCTAGGGTCAACAAGTTTGTGTTTAGGGAAATAATCTGGGAATTTTTCATCACATCCTCTCACATCCTGTTGTCTGACACTTGGTCTTGAATCTGTAGTTAAATACTATAAAAGCAAGGAAATAAAGTGTGTAAATGAACAGGCTAGCTAAAAATTGGGAAACTATATCTTTAAGAAAAACAGGCAATGGATATTAGTGTATAGTCAGACATCACCCCGAGGTAGAAGCCTGACCCAACTCAGGAGGGGAGACTCAACTCCAGAGGTGGCAGCATGAACACTTGATCAAATTCAGGACTAGCTAAAACAGGTCTGGGACAGAAGCAGCTTTCCCTCAGACATGCCCAACAGTGTGACATGACAGTTTACTGTTGCCATGGCAACACCCAGAAGTTATAGCCTCTTACCATGGCAGCAACCCTACGACCTGGAGGTTACCATCCTCATACTAGAAATTTCTATGTGAATTGCCCCTTAATTCGTGTATAGTTAAAAGTGAGTTTAGGCCAGGCGCGGTGGCTCACACTTGTAATTCCAGCAGTTTGGGAGGCTGAGGTTGGTGCATCATCTGAAGTCAGGAGTTCAAGACCAGCCTGACGACATGGTGAAACCCTGTTTCTACTAAAAATAAAAAAATTAGCCAAGCGTAGTGGCAGGTGCCTGTAATCCCAGCTACTCAGGAGGCCGAGGCAGGAGAATCACTTGAACCCGGCAGGTGAAGGTTGCAATGAGCTGAGATGTGCCACTGCATTCCAGCCTGGTCAACAGAACTGGACTCCATCTCAAAAAAAAAAAAAAAAAAAAAAAAAAAAGTGAGTGTAAATATGAGTGCAGAACTGCCTCTGGGCTATTCTGGGCACACTGCCTATGGAGTAGCCTTGCTCTACAAGGGGCATTACCTCTGTGGCTGTGAAAGGACACAAAGACACAAAAATGCGTACCCGCTCCCCCGCTACACCCTATTGCTAAACCCTTTGTTCTGCTCTCTAATCTCTGCACGTACCAGAGATTTCGTAAGTTCTGTAAGTACCTGTTTTTCTTCCTGAGGCCAGGTCACAAGACGTGTTTAAGTAAGATACACTCATGCTGCCATAAACCGGTTGTGCAACCTGACGCAATATAATTAACTGCCTTTGTGTAAAACTGCTCTCCCGCCTCAAGGGTTGAACCGAAATATCAGAAATGGCGGGAACCAATCATAGTTAGCCAAATCGCCTTGTTCAAACACTAGCCAATCATACATCTGATTTGTATAATAATTCTATACCCACTTTTCTTAGACTATATAACACTGTTCGGAGCTCAGTGGGGGAGCTCTCCTGCCCGTCTCGTTTCACGAGCGAGTGAGAGTTCCAGGTTCGAACCTGTAATAAAGATCCTTGCTGCTTAGCTTTGACTCTGGACTCTGGTGGTCTTCTTCGGGGAATAAACGGTCTGGGCATAACAGCTGCTGTAACTCTGCTGCTTCAATAAAAATTGCTGTTTAACATCTGCTATGTATAGCCACCCTTTCTACCAATCTTATCCCTTACAATCTAGTTACATCACAGAAAGAAGAAATGAACTGCCTAAAACATCAAAACCTATGATCTTCACTTCTAGACAATTTCCTTCTATCTCTCTGCATTTTAATTCAATTCCTTTTTTGTGAGGGTTAAACTTTCTTATGTGCAATGTGCCACTGCTGATATCTACTCTCCCCTGTTCTCTTATCTACTCCTCCTAACACATGTGCACACAGACACCCCTAACACACACAGAAACACACACAGACATAATCCACATGCACACAATCTCATATACATGCACATGCACTTACACATACATCAGCTTTCACTGCGTGTCAGATACTCTCCTTGAATGTTTGCGAAAACATTCATAAATTGCAGTAAGTATTATTGCCTACTATGTGCTAGGCACTCTTCAATATAATTTAAATATAGCAGTGAAGACAACAGTCAAAAAGCTTGTACCTATACCCAGTAGATGTCTCATACAAACAAACAAAGAAAATTATATAGTACAGTAAGTCCTCAGTAAATATTATGAATAGGTTCTTGGAGACCGCAACTTTAAGAGAAACAACGTATGTTGAAAGCAATTGTACCTTAGTCTAATTTATGTAAACAAGATTTTTAAGTTCCTGTGGCATAATTTTGGTCATAAGTGTCAGGTCTCTGAGCCCAAGCCAAGCCATCGCATCCACTGGGACTTGCAGGTATACGCCCAGATGGCCTGAAGTAACTGAAGAATCACAAAAGAAGTGCAGATGCCCTGCCCCGCCTTAACTGATGACATTCCACCACAAAATACCGGTCCTTGCCTTAAGGGATGACATTATCTTGTGAAACTCCTTTTCCTGGCTCATCCTGGCTCAAAAAGCTCCCCCACTGAGCACCTTGTGACCCCCTCCTCCTGCCCGCCAGAGAACAACCCCCCCTTTGACTGTAATTTTTCTTTACCTACCCAAAATCCTATAAAACGGCCCCACCCTTATCCCCCTTCGCTGACTCTCTTTTCAGACTCAGCCCGCCTGCACCCAGGTGATTAAAAAGGTTTATTGCTTACGCAAAGCCTGTTTGATGGTCTCTTCACACGGACGCGCATGACAATAAGTACTTCCCATAGCCCTGTAAATAAACACCAAAAAACTTCTAAAATTAAACATTGAAATAAATGTGAGCTATACGTACATTTAAGAAAGATTAATAAAACAAAGTAGAATAATTATTTATCCACTTATTCCAGTTCAGAGTCGTGGGTGGCTGGAGTCTGTCTCAGCAGCTCGGGTTGCAAGGTGGGAACCAGCATTGGACAGGACACCATCCCATCGCAGTGAGCAGTTCCCATGTCCATACTCACAATGGGATCACCCAGACAGCCAATCAACCTAAGATGGACAGTATAGGTGGGAGGAAACTGGAGTATCCAGAGAAAACCTATGCAAATGTGAAGAGAACAACAAACTCCTCACAGTGGCCCTGGCTGGGAATCAATGTTTGTCATCAATGTTACAACAAAAGGATGTTTAACAAAACAACCTTCCTTATTTGAGGACCTGAGTGGGTAACACACACTACAGAAACTGTAGAGCAGGGGAAAGTGTATAAGAATTCTGAGTTTTAGTAATTATAGAGAGGCTGGTCTAGTATATCTTGAGAAAGCTGGATACAAACTGGAAGAAATTGACAAATACACATTCAGATATGGGGTGGGAAACTTTCCAGATAGAGGGGAAAGCTCGTGTAATGATATGGTGTTCATGAAATCAGAAAGTAGGTCAGTGAAGCTTTAGAAAACAGAAGCAAAGAATAGAAGAGGTGAGGTCGAAAAGGGAAAGAAAGGTCTAGAGCCCTGCAGGTTACTTGGATTTTAAGTTTAAGCTTTGTGCAGGGAAGAGACATGATCTAACCTATGGGTACCCAAGACTCCTCTAGCTACCTTACTGAGCATAGACAAGAAGAAGCAAGATTGGAGCAGTGGAATTATTTAGAAGTCTTCTGCAGTCACCTATGCCAGAGATGATAGATGTTCAAAGTTCAAGCAAGGATGGAGAGAAATAAATGAGAAGTAGTTTGATTATTAACATATTCTGAAGGTAGAGAGAACACCATCTCTTCAAATATTGGATGAGATGTCATGAGAGAAGGAGGAGAGTTAAGCATGCTCTAAGATTTTCAAGTCAAATGACAGCAAGATTGAAGGGCCTGCTCTCAACTGAAATGGAAAATGTATGGGCAGATACTGATTTGGTCAAAATATCAGGAACCCAGATTTGAATATCCTGAGCTTAACATATTTAGAAGACGACCATTGTAAGTACATAGCTTGAGAAGGGAGTAAAGAGTTTGTGAGTAAGGAAGGGGGATCAGATTTTAAAGTTATGGTGGCTAATCCTCCAACATGTCCCCATCCAGTGAACCACAACTTCCTATATTCATGGGCTTGGGTGATCTTTTCCTGTTGAATCTATGTTGGTTTGTAACAAATAAAATGTGACCAATCTGATGTTGCATGACTTTAAAGCTTAAATGACAAGAAGTCTTGACTGATTGTTCCACTTACCTTGGAGGAAGCCAGTTGTTATGTAGGAAGCATACATACTTTCAGTTTGCACATGTGAGTTTGGCTAACTTTAGCTTGTTATGTTGTGAAGAAACCCAAGGTAGCCACATGGAAAGGACACTTGGAGAGAAGAACATGTCTGCAAAGCCTCTGGTTGTATTAAAACTAGTCATATCAGTCCAGATTCCAGATGGTTAAGTGTAAAACACATTTTGGATGACCAGTCTAATTAAGTCTTCAGATGACAGCAGCCAGTTCTGTGGACAGCTAACTGTAACTGTATGATAGGCTCCAAGTGACAACTGTTTAGCTAAGTTTATTCAGCCAGTCTGAACCCTACAAAATAATACTAAATTATTTTGTACTGCAATGTTTTGAAGTGATTTGTGGTATTCCAGAGTCATCAGCATATAGATGATACGTAAATCCATGTGTTGAGATGCTATCTTCAAGACAGTGAATACAGGAAGAGGCAAAAACTAAATCAGGTACAGAGCCCCAAGCAATCCATCGTTAAGTTATCAGGAGAAGACAGCAAATGGCAATAAATTAGGAAGCCAGGTTAAAAAAAATTGTTGAATCAAAAGAGAGAATCATCAATTGCATTTTTATTCTATTAAAATAGACTTCAAATGAACTGTTGGAGTATTATTTGGGGATTGAAGAATTCATGTATTTAAAGAGAATGACAAAAACCTAATTGGATAAGTTTAAGAGAACGGGTTTTGGAGGCAAAAAGTAAAGAAAAATTTTAAGAGTTTTATGGTAAGGGAACAAAAAGTCAAGAGACATTAATGAGAGTTCTACTAATAATGTTTTGATCATAGAGTAAGCAAACAAGGAAAGCTGAAATATTCAGATATTAGTGATCACAAGAAGTTATTAGTACCTTTATGGCTGATGGATTTTGGGGAGACCAGAATTAGGTGGAATCATTGAGGAGGGATCAGAAAAACAGCTCTGACGTGGAGAAGGGCAGAAGAGAAAGGCACTGTCTCTATCTCCTTTACCCTCTAATGTCTCCTTTTGCCATTGGATCCCACTAGCCTTACCAAATGAAAAATCAGAAAGACGAGTAGCCTGGGAGATGCAGGTGCCAGGGGCCAGTCTTAGGATACAGAGCACACCAGGAAGGCTGGAGCATGGAGCAATAAAAGATGCAGACAGGAAAAGCCAAGCACAATAATACACAAGGAAAAAACAATTTATTTAAAGAGAATAAGGCATGAGAATGACAAACAAGATCAAGATTTGTATACTTTTCAAAAATAGTAATTGATATTTACTGTAAGTTACATCTGACATATTGCCAAAACTCTGACTGTTTAATGTCTATTTAACAGGTGTAGTGAGATACTATTATAAATACTACTTTTTGAAAGTCTTTTCTCTAATTTCTTACAATGAGCTTACATCAAATAGCAAAATTTCTAAGAGGAGCAGAAAATTGTTCATTTGCTATCACATGTTAGATTCAAAACAGAAGGTAAAGCAAAACAAAAAATCTATCCAGGAAATCGAGAATTTGGGTCGAGGGTCAAGCAGAGGGCAAGGTGGAGAAGAAATATAAACTGCTAAGTACTATCCGATTGCTTATGCATGTGATGAGGACGTTCCAAACTGTTGCCTTTCTTATGGACAGAGCATTTAACTATATAGGAGATGCATGGTTAGAAAGGATCTTTTCATTAAGAAATTCAAGACATATTTTACACTACCAACAGAATAATGTAAGATGCTCAGTAATTTAATGAGTGGAATTGATTAGCCCTACTAAACACCAACTTTTTCATAGGGCCTGTCCGTTTGTAAACACTCTTAGTGAAACACAGAATGTGATTCTTAATAATTATAATGAAATCCATCACTAGTTATCACACACTAGTTATCCTTGTGTTTAATTCATGTTTAAAGTGTTTATCATTGGTCTGTTTGTTAAAAAAAAGAAGCAGATTAACAATTTAAAATGATGTATATGTATTTACTTCACAGGAATATTTCCTTAATTGGAATTAGCTCATATGTGCATATTGATAGCCCCACCTCCACCAAAGAAAATAAAATGTTATGGAACTTTAACAAGGAAGGAAGTTCTGTGTGTGTGTGTATATGAATGTGTACATATATATGTGTGTGTGTGTATACACACACATATATATGCGCACACACACACAGACTTTTGTATGGTTTTAAGGAATTTTAAGGAATTGGGTAAGTCTGAATAAAGAAAGAAGAGATTAATAAGAAATGGAATTTTTGCATGGTATATTTATACATTATTTTAATTTTGGATTGATTTCATCTCTTTCACAGTTCACATGAGGCAAAGATTTAAAGAAAATAGGAAAATGGGCTTATTTTTAAAAGATTATTATCATAAAAAGCTTTTCTGAAACTTTTGAATTCTACAGTGTAAGATGTCGTGGTACACAACAACTCTTTCCCGTGTGTCCCCCTGTAATGCTTTCCTAAACTCCAAAGAGATAAGATATTCTAAACCTTAAGTCACCTTGCTGAGCTCAGGCCGTTGAGAGTGATGTATTTAAACATATTGGTATTAAGTATGAGAATAGCTGTTTCTATTTATACTTGAGAGTGAATATCTTATATTTTGTGAAAGCAAAATGCTTCATATAAAAATGAAAGCTACTGCAAACAGCAGAAAAAAAAATGCAGCTCCTTGATGTCGCATTTGCTAACAAATCAAAATGCTTTTATTTCTCTTATATTAAAATGAAAAATAGGTTTTGATAGGCCATTTACTTTAGGCAAACTTTTAAAATTTGAAATATTCCTAGATATAGTTATATTTAGAATTGTTATATATTAATAACTAACTTAAAAAATTGTTCCCAAGAAGCTTAGTAGTGAAAGCAAGTCTCTATCATATACAACTGTGAGAAAAATAGTAATAAAGTTAAAAAAATATATTTTTTCTTGTCTGAAAATAACATTTTTAATAATAAAGAGTATATTACATTTAAAGAAAGCAGTTCTTAAACAAGCTCCCAGTAAAGATGAGAAAGATATTAAAATTATAATTTTGCCTTTTTGTAAGTGAAAAAGGAAAATCCCAGGGTATCGAGAAATGTTATTGCGCCAGACAGAATGATAAAGATCAAGCTCATGCCTAGGGGTTTGGGTGCACCAATAATGACACAGAAATGAATTATTGCAGCCGAAAAATATGTTAGCCAAATTCGAATATTATTTAATGGAAGTAACATTTTCAACTGCACTTTTAGTTTGAAATTGATTTAATACCTAAACTAAACTTGTCAGTATTAACAAACAGAAGGGAAGAGAGAGAAAAAAAATTGAGGCATAAGAAAATCACGGATAATCATTGTTTTCAAATAATGAAAGTTTTGTTAACATGCTCAGACTCTATTTATTTTTGTCTTTTCCAAAAGCTAGTTATTTCAGGTGTGCTAGTCATTTTCCAAAAGCAACTGATCAAGTAAAATTGGTCAGAATCAATGCAATACATTTTATTTAGCAGAGCCAAATATATTTGTAGACTTTAAAAGAATCTCAACTATTTAACTTTATATTCCACGCACAAGTGAGTTTGAACACAATATGGCCTAGAAGTGTAGTATTCAAAAAGCTTAAATGATTATATTGTTTGAGTGTCTAGAGATTTGGTACAAACTGTGATAAAAATACGTAAATATCTTAATCTAATTAAAATTTCTTAAGGAGTACACCTTATTTATGCATGTTTGCTCTTACTATATTCTTTGAGGAAGTATCTGTTTTATTTCATATTGCACCTACTTTGAACACAGATTGTAGGTCTTTAACATAAGTGTATAAATTATAGTGGGTGAAATTATTTAGATCATTAGCTTCTCAAACATAAGGTTGATCATTTCTTGAAAATTGCTACCTATCATATTTGACTAGATTTCATCTAATTGCTTAATCAGTGATACATTATTTTAATTCTCTCAATGTTGTTAATTCATGGTTTTTGCATTTCCCATTTCCTCATTTGTAAAATTTTCGATCATAAATATCAACATAGTAATTCTCAGTTACAAATATAACAAAAAGAATATCTTGATATACCTAGACTAAAAATATATATTCACTAGCTGAATTATTACTCTATTGAAAGTGATTTTAAACAAGTATTTGGAGTAGAAGGGGGAAAATTTTCATTTCTGATTTTATTTATTTGAGTCTTCTGTTTGTCTAAGAGTTTCTCAATTTTATCTTTTCCGAAACCAACTCAGTTTTGTAATTTTTTGTATTGTTTTTATATGTTCTGTTTCTTTTATTTATGCTCTAATCTTTGTTATTTCCTTCATTCTACTAACTTGGACTTAGTTTTTATTTTTTCTTCTTCATTTAGTTCTATAAAGTGTGAAGTTAGGTTGCTTATTTCACATCTTCCTTCTTTTTTAACATAGGTATTTACTGCTATAAACTTTCCTTTTACTGTTTTGCTGTGTCCCATAAGTTTTGGCATATTGTGTTTTCATTGGCATTTGTCTCAAGATATTTGAGACGATATTTTTGACATCTCAAGATACATTTTCTATTTGATTTCTTCTTTGACTCAAGTATTGTTCACAGAGGAACATATTAAAGAAGTTGGTGCAGTACACTAATGTATTTTAAAGCTTATATGCTAATGCATAATATGCAAAATAAATACAGCTAATATGAATTTCATCATTAAAAGTTCATGTTTGTTATTATTTGGAAAATAAGCAAACAAACAAAAAATAAAAAATCTTAACTTGTAATGGTACAACGGCAATGAAAGCGTGTGAGTATAATAATAGAACAGAAAGATTGTATGTGGAGCAGCATAGACTTATTTTGACACCTTTGGGCTGATCCTTATTAAAGGATAACAGATGACAAAAGTGAGGATAAGTGACAAAAAAATACACCTATAAAATTGAACGAATTATTCTCTCCCTTAATGAAAATGGAATTAACAGCTAACCTGTTGAGTTGCTGTGCGTTTTAAAATGAAGTAACTATTTTGGAAATAAAGTGGGATGGTTAAGTTATATATATATATATATAAATAAAAATAAAAAAACCTGCTTGTCAAATACCATACGATGATTAGAAAAACTGACAGGCAAAGTAAAGTTTGTTGTGATAAATGCTTGACTTTCCTTGTTTACAATTTCTAGGGAAAATGGTAAGCTAATAATAATAATAATAATAAAAAAACAGCATATGTGACTAGAAATGAAACAAGATGCAGAACATTTTGTTATAGGCGAGAGGTTCCTAAGCAAAAACTTTTTCAAAAATATTATCTTCTACAATACGTTTTTAACAGTTTGAGTACTTTATTTTAAAATAACAAGTTTCTTTTTAACAGTTTGAGTACTTTATTTTAAAATAACAAGTTTCTTTCTATTGACTTTTTTGTATTCATAATGTTGTTCTCATCTGTATATTTTGATACTGATGATCAGGATTTCTTTACACAATGATATTGCTATAAAATATAGTCTTACATTACTTTTATTGCTATTAATTTTGAAATAAAGTATATTTTCTATAAATTTGGGGACATATTTTTTAAGAAAATCCATTATGACATTTTTTATATATTACTGATAAAACAGAAATTATTAAAATATTTCGGTCTCCCCAGAATATTTGGGGGAAAGGACCTTGAGTTTACTCATCACAATTTTCAGTGCTGGGAAGAAAAGGGATATATGTTACCGGTGTGATAGAAAGAATCAACTTCCATTGGGCCATTGAGCCAGAGGGTAGAGCCACTGAATTATTATGGGAAATTAGGCAAATCTATCATTTTTCTTGGATACTTTTCTTTCTACTGACACTCAGGTTTATGAATCAATCCCCAATCGCTTTGTGATAGTTGTTTCAATGACTTTTTCCTCAGGTGTCTCCCAAGATCTAGCCTTAAGGTTGGAAAACAAAGAAAATTATTAATAGTTTTTGTTTGACATTAAGTAAATGAAAATGTTTCTCCCCCAAATATTGAAAAATTGTTAATTTAAAGACACTAAAAATGCAGGGAAACACTCCTCCTCAGCGTCTGTTTGCCTGATGGTAAGCGATAAATCCTTTCTTTCTGGAGACAACACTTTCTCATTGGCCCAGGAAAGGCACCCTCAGACACACTAGAGACATTTGGGAAGAGGTTTTACTATTCTCCCATATTTTCAAATCTTTTAAAAGATGAAAACTGCTCTTTCCTTTGTCTCGTCACTATATAGGATTTATGGCTCTTTATTAAAATACGATTTAAGTAAAGTCTCTAAGCCTCTGCTTTGTGAGAAATAATTTTGAACTAAAGCCTCTCCCACGTGATAAGAATGGGTTAATTAACTTTTGCTTGCGATGGGAATGGGTTAATGAACTTCTGCTTGTTTTAATTTTGTTAACTTGGCTGTTATTTTCAGGAGAGGGTCTCGACTAAGAAGCTAAAAAGGGAAAGAAAGAAAAGCAATTACGTTTTTTCCCCTGCAGCCTGTACAAACACATACACACCAAGGTGAGAAATACCTTTCTTCATTAGTACCATCTGGGTCAATATGTAATGTTTGTGTGGCTAAGACCTAGGGCAAACATGAATAAGTTAGGAAAAATGCTATAGAAAGAGGAAGAAAATAAGGAGAATGAAGTAAAAGAGAACAGGAGAGAAATAGCAAATTGAGTAAAAAGGGAACAGTAGAGCATTGTCAATTCCAGTAGGATTTGTAATCCAGTAAACCAAATACCTAGTTTGCTTATCTCATGAAAAATATAATTCAGATTAAGCAGAATGTCACTTGATATATGATTATTTAAATAAATGTAATTTCAAGAAGGTATGACAAATACTCACCCTTTTGAGAGATTCAGTTCTTTCTAACATTGGTCTCATGAGACTATTTAAACATAAAGATATTTATGCCTGTTAACAAGAGATTCACTGGACCTATCTTATAAAGTCAGGAGGCTAAAGTATAGAGCTGTATGTTGGGTTTCCTTCATCTAGGAGTAGCCAGAATCAAAAAGTCTTCTTAAACTTTGTTAAAAAGTGTGAACCATACAACAATGAGTTTATTTTAGTATAATCCCTTTACTTCTTTTTCAGTGAATCTAAAGTGTGTTTAATTTGCAATGCTATTCAACACCTGAGGGAAAAGTCGAGCAAAGGCCACTAGCATTATGTGTGAAATGCTCACCGTTAGTCACCAGAGGAAAGAAGAGGTTAACATGGTCACAGAGGAACACATGGTATGGATGAATTTCTAAAAACTCAGTTTCTGGAAAAGAGCTGTTATGGGGAGGTGGAGCAGGAGATTTTCTTCATTTAGAGGAAAAGCTGACACTTGCCCCAGTAATTCAGTGTTGTGTCAATTTCCCTAGTATGATACAATCGTGTCATGAATCTCTTCTGCCTTAGCATTGTGGGGCTAAATGAAAACAGAAGAAAGGGAATTCTTTGTTGTTCCTTTGTTTTGTTTTGTTTTTAGAATGGTCTTAGGCCAATTTTTACCTTAGGGATCTTTCCATTTTCAGGAAAATAGCCAAATTATAATAAATCTCCTGATTATTTTGACAAAGTTGGACTTGATTCAGTTTTTTTTTTTTTTGGCCAGAGTCTCGCTCTGTCTCCCAGGCTGGAGTGCTGTGGCCGGATCTCAGCTCACTGCAAGCTCCGCCTCCCGGGTTCCCGCCATTCTCCTGCCTCAGCCTCCCGAGTAGCTGGGACTACAGGCCCCCGCCACCTCGCCCGGCTAGTTTTTTGTATTTTTTAGTAGAGACGGGGTTTCACCGTGTTAGCCAGGATGGTCTCGATCTCCTGACCTCGTGATCCGCCCGTCTCGGCCTCCCAAAGTGCTGGGATTACAGGCTTGAGCCACCGCGCCCGGCCTTGATTCAGTATTTTTAACGATAATTGAAGGTATTCATCGGTGTCCTATCTGCAGCCACCTTTTTGTCAGTAATTGCACAAATCATGACCATTAGCCAATTCACTAAATAAATCATCATTTACAACTCTATGAATAAATGGAATGTGTACA
This sequence comes from Papio anubis, assembly GCF_008728515.1. Classification (NCBI taxonomy): domain Eukaryota; kingdom Metazoa; phylum Chordata; class Mammalia; order Primates; family Cercopithecidae; genus Papio; species Papio anubis. Next base: position 20,239,373 of record NC_044980.1, on the reverse strand, counting down.
TAAAAATGACCATTCGAGAAGTAAGGATTATTATCTGTTAATTAGGATTATTGACTTGGTACACAAACAAATAAAATAAGTAATCTCAGCTATAAAAGGAACATAATAAATAAAAGGGAATAAAATAAACATGTCATAAATATAAAAGGTAAGAAATATATAAAAAATATTTACATAAAAGGAATAAATAGAAAAGGGAATCATGTGAGTATATAATATGAATAATAAATATAAAAACAAATGAAATAAATAGTTATTAAAATATTAATTATAAAAGGGAATAAAATAGTCTCGGATAGCTACAAAAGGGAACATCTCTTTTCCAAAGAATTTTATATCCAATTAGAAAATTAGAGAGGAACAATCATATGTAGGATTTTAAAAATCATATCAATGTAATTATATGATTCTGATTTAATCACAAAATAAATAATTATCTTTTCTAGGAAAAACTTACAAAAAATGTTTATTTTATTTCTGAAATGCAACAGACAACTTTTCAATATGCAGGTATCCATTATCACACACCCTTCATAATACACAGAAAATAGAATAATTAGCTGCCTTTCATATCAACATAGGAGTTGACTGACCAGATTTTCAGTATCATCCCATCTCTGATGATACCATTCATCAAACATTGTCATCATCAGCTCCAAGTGGTGTTGCTTAAGGCTCACATGCCAAGTGCCTATAACACTAACTTGTGATAATTCAACTTTTGTAAATTGCTAACATAGCAATTTACAATTAGTTCAGAATAGCTTTTAAAAATCTGAATTAAATGAATCAAGTTTTACATTTCTGTGTAAGTTCACCCCGTATAGGTGCCTTTCATTAACACACTATATTAGATTGTATTATTACCAGAAAATATTCAGTGTTCCTCTCTGGGGAAGATTTATGCTTCCCCACTACAGTGTTTTTAGGATTACATATAACTTACTTTGGCCAATCACAAATGAGCAGAAATGTGACACTCCAGAGCAGAAACTTTTAGGAGCCAGGGAACAGTTTTCATGAACGCTTCTTCTTTCTGTTTGACCTTGGAAAATGATCTAGATAGATGCTGTCCCATCAGCATGGGTTTATAAGTGAAGATGACATGCAATTGAGTTGTAATAAACATGTAGTATACATGAAAAATACATCTTGCTTCTTGTAAACCCCTAAGATTTGGAAGTTATTATGCAGTTATAACCTAGACAAATCTGATTAGTACACCACATAAATTAATGGATTAGGATATGTGTATCTTTACCTGGGCACAGGCAGTACCACCAGCAGAAAATGAACATTTATTTACAGGGGAGCTCTGAGAGTGTTACAAGAAAATGAAATTGTTACTAGCTGTATTAGTTAAATCAATAAAACAAAGGATGCATACATTAAATATTTCTCCCTATTTCTCAATTTATCTTATTGTATTGCATTTTTGTTCTTGTTTAAATTTATTCAACATATGCTTAAATACCTTCTATGTAATCCTATTTACAACAAATTCTACCATGTTCATTGTACTACCATATCGTATTCCAAAGTAGCTACACTTCAATTTCTTTTGTTGTTCACATATTGATGCCTATCTATTTATTTCTAATTATTCTCTATTATAATCAAAATTATAATAAGCTTTCTTGTACTTTCTCCCTATTCTCTATGCATGTGTAGATAATATGAGCAGGTAATGAAATTGTCTATTAAAAGGAAATTTAAATTAAATATTACAAAATGCTTCCACTATTTCCCTCTAAAATGAATATAGATATTTACACTTCCAAGAACAGAGAGGATCCTTTATTTACCATACATTTTTCCAAACATGAGGTACTTTCCAATCTTTATTTTACAAATATATGGGTAAGAATTAATACCTTATTGTTTTTATTTGCAGTGCTGCAATCAGTAGTGATTTTGAGAAATTCTTAAAGTATTTATTGCTACTGTGTTTTCCTTTATGTATCAGTTGAGTATTTTGTAGTGGGTATTTGTCATTTCCTTTTGCTGTTTACAATTTATTTTGTGGGAAATATGTAGTGATGATCATTGATCATTCATCTGATTCATGGCATATAATTACTACAGATCATTACAAAATTTCTTTCCTTTATTTTTCATTTTGCTTGTGCCCTTAGGCTTTCACACTACTACGTTTGACATATGCTTGCATATGTATGTGTCCTCATAAAATAATGTTGTCCATTTCATGTTGAGTGTTTATGTGTTCTAATAAACATAAAATATATGGTTCTATAGATTTTATAGCTTTCATAGTTCATCACTGTCTTTTCGTTACTGTACATATTTCTAATTTATTGTTTCTAGCTACTGTGTCATTCCAGGATATACATCCACATCTTATATTTGCAAGTCAGTTTTATTTGCTATTCCTGTGCACGACACATATGGCCAGGGGTGTGTGTTTCTCTACAGCAAATACTCAACATCTAACTGCTGCATTGTAAGGTAGACACAGACTTAATATTATTAAGTACTGTCATACTGTTTTCTAGATAAGCTATTACCATTTACATGTCAACCAGCGGTAACTACTTGGATCTGTTTTCCCATATTCTTAATGATAATTTATATTATTTGACTGTTTTTTTGGCCAAAATTTCATATTTTATGAAATATACTTGTGTTATTAGTTCATGGTATTCTGCTACTACCTTGTCTCTTTATCATTTGGTTTGCATTTACGTGGTAGTTTTTTGCCTGTCTTTTATTTATATTCTTGATTTCCCTGAAAAAGAGATTTCTTCCTCATATACCTTCAAGGTCTCCATCTGCCTTATTTGTTAACCTAAGGAAGTAGAGTAACAAATTCAGTTACTAAGTTTGGGAAAAAGAGCAGGGAAAAAGGGCTACTCTACTCTTTTAAGACACTTGAACCCATGAGGGCCAAGCAGAAGGGGAGAAGAATGGTGAAGGAGAAGTCTTGCCCCAGTCCCACGTTGGACTCACAGTCTTCAATCTATACTTGTAATTTTACCTACCTCTCCACTGTTTGATATCACAGATTGGGTAGGGAAGATAAGTATTAGTTGCCGGAAGTCATTAGAGTCCTTAATAATGGGACTAAAAATATTGAAAAACAAAATTAAAAATAGTGGAATTCAGGAGTGCACAGCATTTACACAGAGAAAATTTCATGAAGACTGGAGCACGATGCTGGGGCTTGTACTTTATTTTTTGATAGATGATTTAATTTCTTACATGGTTTGAGAAGGTTACATTGGCCTAAAGGGAGGAGGTTCTTATGTTTGTAAGATTTTTTCAATACTAGAGTGAGAGATTTTAACCTAGCCATAGGGTATTTTGATCTTGGCAGCTTAATACAGATCAAAGAAGCTTCATCCATAAATGATTCTCTTTATAGTGAGGAAGAAATACAAGTTAAGGCATAATGACCACAGAAACCTAAACAAAATGAGTGTTCATAAAGGCAGGATTTCAGGAAGCCAGATACCATAGCTTATTTTTCAGGCATAGATTTTCCTAAACATGCTTCGCTAAGGCAAAGCATTAGTGTACAAAGAAGAAAAGTGTTTACATGCCCTATAAGCATCAAGGGGCAAAATGATATCTGATTCCGTTACATTTTGAAGCACCTGAATTTCTTCTGTTACAGAGCAAAACATCTGAGTTTTATTTTTAATGTGTACACGACAGGCCAAGAAAATGAAAGGAGGAAAATGGGCCATGCAAACTGCTGTTAAAGAGAACATCAGATAAAGGGCAGACGATTTCATTATTATATGGGAAACACCCTTTAAGACAGCAAAAAGCTGTACCATGTGGTTATAGAATATATGTATACATATGCAATTTTAAGATGGAAGATATACAATAATTAAAGTAACATTAAGTGTGGTCAACGTGATAGAGTTACTGAAGATGTAGATACATATACCTTGTTTGTGCTCAGTGAGATGCTGGAAAAATTATAGAATTAAGCCTATTATAAGGCACAAATAGATGAAAATTATGAATGTGATCTCAGGAAAGATAATTATATATTAAGTGTATGCCTGGTTGGACCAATGGAAAAAAATATTTCATTGGTGGAATTACCAACTGAGTGAGAAAAAGGTAGACAGAATTGATTTGAATAATAGATAATTCTAGGAGAAACATAAGGAACTGATTTCATATTACTTATAATGAGAGGCACCAACATATCAAACCTGGAAGAGAATGTCAGAAAAACAAATGTCTGAATCAGATAGAAAAGAAAAGTAAAAGAAAAAAGTTACTCAATTCCAGCAACCAATTGGAGTTCCTGGGACCCAAGCTTCAGAAACATTTGACTGAACTTCAGCTCAATAATCTATTAAGGACAATCCTGCAGCAGAAATAAATGTGAGGATAAGGAAGAAACCTTCCTCGGTTTAACAGATATAGCAATTCTGTAGCAAAAGGCAGAGAAAACATCATTGTGGACACAGAACTCAAATGTGTTATCTCAAGAGATGATGGAGAAACGGCCAGGGTGAGGCAGATCTGAGTCCCAGAAACACAGAACATAAGAGGAAATGAGGCTGGGTGTGGTGGCTCATGCCTGTAATCCCAGCACTTTGGGAGGCCAAGACGAGCGGATCACGAGGTCAGGAGATCGAGACCATCCTGGCTAACACGGTGAAACCTCATCTCTACTAGAAATATAAAACCTTAGCCGGGTGTGGTGGCGGGAGCCTGTAGTCCCAGCTACTCAGGAGGCTGAGGCAGGAGAATGGTGTGAACCTGGGAGGCGGAGCTTGCAGTGAGCCGAGATCCCACCACTGCCCTCCAGCCTGGGAGACAGTGTGAGACTCTGTCTCAAAAAAAAAAAAAAAAAAAAAAGGGAAATGGATATTATGAGGTTCTGATACAGAAAGACAGAAAATAAATTCCCCTCAATTCCCCTCAACAAGGAACTGATGATAATAATTTTTAAATGTTCCTTGATATCAGCATGTCTCTAAACATAACTCTTTGAGAGTAATTTGTTTAGACAGATTTTTCTTCCCATATAGGAGGTAAATGCATAGTGAAAAAATTGTCAGAGATACCTTATCAGAGGTTTTTTTTTTTCCTTTTCTATTTGGGCTTAATTTCACAGGTCATGAATAACGGACCATTAATCTACTATGATGGTCCCTTAACTCTATATCCACTGAGTTCTTCCTGCTGTTTTTGGCAACAATACATTTGCCTTGGAGATCTATTCTGGATTTGGGGATTGGTTCTTTCTTTCTCATGACGGCCTTCATGCGTTTAATCTTAACGGTGTCCTTCCTGGTATTCAGAACTTTTGATTTTTTTTATCTGGCAATAGTTGGCAAATGACGCGGAATGAAAAGCAGAGACAGAACTTTCAGTCTTGTATTCAGTATGATTTTTGTATGATTTCACTAATATGCTGTCAATTTCAGGCATTTCTGGTAGTAAAATAGAAATTGTCTTCCATGGTCACTGGGGTATTGTGGAAGACATAGTTGTTGGTATTTGAAGAGCAGTCTCAGGAAGGTGGAGTCCAAGTCAGGTTCTAACAACCTGTCCTGGGGAAAATAGCCTAGTCTTTTAAAATTTAATGGTTAAGAGTAAGACTGAAAAAAAAAAAAATAAGTGTAGATAAATAGCTTTTCCTCACTATTACTTCTAATTCAAATGGCTTTTTCCAGGAACCCATTCAACTCCCAGATCTGTTGTTTTTCACAACATATTACGTTTGTTATTTCTACAGTCCCAAATAAAATAAATAACAATTACTCTTTTGTGCCAGGTTTTTCCAGGTCAGAATCCAGGGTTTTCAATCCATTTATTTTTTTTTCTGGTATTACTAGTTTTTCTTTTGAATTATGAGATAGCACCCCATAGTATGGATATACATCTATTTATTTGTTCCTGCGGATCTGTGTTTCCTGTTTCAGGCAGTAAAACACTAGATAAACAAATAAAATGAAATAAACTGCTTATAGACACTTCTATATAAGATATTTTATGGACATTTGTTTTTATACCCTTTGGGTAAATTTCTAGGAGTAAAATTCCTGAGTCACAGCAGAGATGGATGTTTAACTTCTTAAATGCTATAAATAATTGCAGTTGCTCTATAAATAATTGATACAGTGGTTGTAGGCTCTTGTAATATTTCTGGAAACGTATGAGAGTTTCAATTGCTCCACATCCTTTGCAACATGGTATTATAATTTCTTTTATTTTTAGCTATTCTAGTGCATATGAAGTAGTATCCCATTGTGATTTTAATTTGTATATTTCTGCTGACTAATAATGTAGACCATCTTTTATGTACTTAATAGTCACACACATATACACATACCCGCACACCCATACACACATATTTATGAAAGATCTAATAAAATATTTTATCAATTTCTATATGGGTTGCAGAAGATTTTACATGTATAAAAATACTTTGTAAATAATATATTTAAATATATTCACTTAGCCTTTGGCTAGAATACACACACACACACACACACACGTAGACAAGTGGTAGTTTTTAATTTTGGAAAAGACCGACTTAGCCATAATTTTCTCTGTTTTATTTTTACCTACCCAAATTTGCAAAGGTTTTTCTTTGTTTTTTGTTTGTTTATTTCTATAAGTTTATAGCTCTAGATTTTGTGGTACTTTCTATAATCTACTTTTAGGTAATTTTTGTATATGATACTATATATAAATTAAGATTTATTGTTTTAAGGTGGATATTCAATTTTTAAAGCCCTATTTTTAGAAATACTGGCTTTTCTTCAATTCATTTACTGTGGCGTTGTTTTCCATAAAGTTATTTTGGTACTTTTATCATAAAATATATTGTGCAATCTATTTCTGAATTCTCTATTATTTCATCATTATATAATACTGTATATAGAGTGTATATTATATATGTAGTGTATATATATTTTGTACAAAATATTTACACTATGTATATAGTATATATTCTATATACAATACAATTATGTAATGAAATTACATAATTACATGTCATTATATAGTGTAAAAATAGATACAGTATGTACATAATATATACTCTCTATATAATATAACTATATAATACAATTCTATATAAGATATATAATATAATTATATAATTATATATTATATGTTATACAAAATAATTATGTAATATATAACATAATATATAATATATAAATATGTTTACAATAAAACCATGCAATCTCATTTATATTAAGAATTAAAATCAGGCTGAGTAATTTTAATTTGTTAATATCTTTAAAAAGTTTTTAGCTATTTTAGTTCTTTGAATTTCCAAATACATTTTAGATTTCGTTTGTCAATTTCTACCAAATTTATTGCTAATGTATAGATTAGGATGACATTTAATCTACATGTCAATGTGGAGAGAATTTGCCTTTGAAAAAATTATGAGCTTTCTTACACATGAGCATAAGTTTTTTTCTACTTATTTAGTTATTAAGTTGCTCTTCTTTGTTTCTTTATGGTAAGATGTTCTTGTGCACCAGTTTAAAATGCATATAAATCAGTGATAATATGATTTTTTTTATGCTTTAGAGAGTGAGCAATACCTTTTAATGAGAGAGGATGACTACTTTTTTCAGTCTGTTACCTGGGTATGTTGTATGATGCCGAAGTTTGGGGTATGAATGATCCCATCACCCAGGTACTGAGCACAAATCTTTATATGTTGAAAAGCATTTAGTAACTTTAAACACATATTAATCATAAAATATGCCCATGGAGGCAGCCTCAGCTGTGGCATCTAGGTCATTTTATAGTGACAACAAAGCAAGTAGCCATATCTATGACAGCAGGTGCAGTGCTGTGGCCCTGAGAGGACTCCATGGCTAACCTGGGTATCTCTCCTGGCCCTGACCTTCCCTTCTCAGGTCCTGAGACCAGCAGCATCACTGAGACACAGCAGAAGTAGCCTGGAGCCATGCAGCTGCTCATCACGAGTATCCTGAAGAGCAAGGAGGAACCATAGGACATTGCGGTGGCATCAGTCCACCCTGCATGCATGTCAGTGAAGATCTGAGAATAACACCCAGAAATGGAATGAAATGAGTACTGTGGCAACATAGAGCTCGCAATGGCTATTGTTTAGTGAAGAAGGGTGCGTACAGTGTGATAGGTAATGAGGAAACTGCCTTGAGTGACTCAGAAGCCACCGAAGCCATGACGTGAAATATATTAGCTTACAAATTAGGTGCTGGTGAAGGCTGGAGCCCAAGTATAGAAGAGTTTAGCAACAAGAAAGAATCACAGAGGAGGGCAGTCATGTTGTACTTGAGGAACTGAAGTAGAAAAATTTTAAAAAACTGATTATCCTTATAAAATAAAAAATAGTAATAATAAAAGATTTAACTGCAAAAGGCATTAGTAACCCCCTTAAAGTAAAAGTTAAGAAATATTAACTACCTTTCTGTGAAAACTGTAAAACATTAATCTTATCACTTTCCCACATATTTTATAAAATCTGTAAATTTCTGTTTTTCTTCTTGCTATACAACTGCAAAGTCAAATAAGTATGTTACAAGACATGTTTTTACCAAAATGTAAACTAAATCTCAAAAATGTCTCATAATAATGAACTGCTTTTGTTCTCACTTCTATAAACCTGCTTCCTGCATCACATAATATCCGCCATCAACTGCTTAAAAGGCAACTGCTTTCTTTGTCTAGTGCTCAGACTTCTAGGACGCATGTCCACTGAGCCTGTGTACACCTTAAATAAACTCTCCTGCATCCCATTCGGTCTCTCCAGCTTCTTGATTTCCCCCAAGAGAACAAGAACAAAAGCAACAGTTTGAAATAAAAAAGAAGCATCACAACAATAAAGAAAATAATATTAAATTAGCTAGATAATAAATTTCAAAAGACTTACCTGAACATGAGAAAGGTGAAGATGAAGAAATGTTAGAGTCTTCAGAGGAAGAAAGTATGAGTAAGGAAGCACTAAATCAAGGAAGTACTCTAAGTGCCCAAGTGCGATACAGATGATGCGGTCCACGGAAGAGATGTGTTCAGCACTCCAGTTATTATCATAAACATTCTTACTACAATATCATTTTGCTTACTCTTCACAATCAACGACTTAAATGCTAAATACAAACAAATTATAATGCACTGCCGAGAATTAAATGGTAACCGTCGAGATTGATTAAACTGAAAATGTCTAAATGATACAAAAGGTTTTGTGCCTTGTATTTCATAAAAAGTACAACACAATGTCATCAGTCCAAAATTTCATTACTTTTATAAGGACACTAGCTAATTTGTAGAATATATTATGTAACTTCTTAGGCTTTAGAGACTGAATGATAGCTTTTTTGTTTTTTTGAGACGGAGTCTCGCTGGGTGGCCCAGGCTGGAGAGCAGTGGCCGGATCTCAGCTCACTGCAAGCTCCGCCTCCCGGGTTCACGCCATTCTCCTGCCTCAGCCTCCCGAGTAGCTGGGACTACAGGCGCCCGCCACCTCGCCTGGCTAGTTTTTTGTATTTTTTAGTAGAGACGGGGTTTCACCGTGTTAGCCAGGATGGTCTTGATCTCCTGACCTCGTGATCCGCCCGTCTCGGCCTCCCAAAGTGCTGGGATTACAGGCTTGAGCCACCGCGCCCGGCCGAATGATAGCTTTTCAAGAGAGAGAAGAATTATTTTTTTTTCAATTTTTTTCTTTTCAACTTTTATTTTAGATTCAAGGGTACACGTGCAAGCTTGTTACCTGAGTATATTGCAGGATGCTGAAGTTTGGGCTATGAAAGATCCCATCACCGAGGTATTGAGCACAGTACCCACTAGTTTTTCAGCCCTGGCCCCATTCGCCCCAGGTAGTCCCAGGGTCTGTTGTTACCTTACCATTTTCATGCCCATGAGTACTCAATGTTTAGCTCCCAATTATAAGTGATAACACGTGGTATTTGGGTTTCTGTTCCTGTATTAATCTGCTTAGGTTAATGGCATGCAGCTGTATTCATACTGCTGTAAAAGATAAGATTTCGTTCTTTTTGATGCCTTTGTAGCATTCCATAATATGTATGTATCACATTTTCTTTATCCAAACCACTGTTGGTGGGCACATAGGTTGATTCTATGGCTTTGTTATTGTAAATAGTGCTGCAGTGAACATCAGAACACATGTGTCTTTTTGATAGAAAAATATTTTTTCTCTTGAATGTATACCCAGTAATGGAATTCCTGGGTCAAAAGGTGGTTGTGTTTTAAGTTTTTTGACATTTTCCACGTTGTCGTCTACAGTGGATGAACTAATTTATATTCCCACCAACAGTGTACACGTGTTCCCTTTTCTCCACAGCCTACCCCACATCAGTGTTTTTAATTTTTTTAATAATAGCCATTCCAATTAGTATGAGATGATATCTTATTTGGTTTTGATTTGCATTTCTTGCATGATTAGTGATGCCGAGCATTTTTTCACCTTTGTTGGACATTTCTATGCCTTCTTTTAAGAAATTTCTGTTCATGTCTTTTGTTCATTTCTTAGTGATGTTGTTTTTGCTTATTTAATTAATTATGTTCCTTACAGATTCTGAATATTAGACCATTGTCCAATGCATAATTTTTGAATGTTTTTTGTTTCTCTAGGTAATCTGTTTACTCTGTTGATAGTTTCTTTTGGTGTGCAGAAGATCTTTAGTTTAATTAGGTACCACTTGTCAATTTTTGTTTTTGTTGCAATTGCTTTTGAGGACTTAATCATTACTTATTTCCCAAGGCCCTTGTCCAGAATGGTGTTTCCAAGGTTTTCTTCTAGGTTTCCTATAGTTTGAAGTCTTACATTTAAATCTTTAATTCACCTTGAGTTAATTTTTGTATATGGTGAAACATAGGGGTCCAGTGTCATTCTTCTGCATATAGCTAGCCAGCTCTTTCAGCACTATTTATTAATAGGTATTCCTTTCCTTGTTGCTTATTTTTGTCAACTGTGTTGAAGATTAGATGACTGTAGTAGATATGTGACTCTATTTCTGGGTTTTATATTCTGTTGTATTGGTCTAGGTGTCTGTTTTGTACCAACCAATACCATGCTGTTTTTGTTACTGTAGCCTTAAAATATAGTCTGAAGTTGAGTAGTTTGATGCCTCCAATTTTGTTCTCTTTGCTAAGGATTGCTTTGGCTATTCAGGCTCTTTATGGTTCCGTATGAATTTTAGAAGCTTTTATTCTAATTCTGTGAATAATGACATTAGTAGTTTGATAGCAATAGTATTGAATCTGTAAATTGCTTTGGGCAATATGGTCATTTTAACAATATTGATTCTTCTAATCAATGAGCATGAAATCTTTTTTTTCATTTTTTTGTGTCATTTCTGCTTCCTTTAGCAATACTTTTTAGTAGATATCCTTCACCTCCTTGGTTAAATATATTCTCAGGTATTTGTGTGATATTGTGTGTGTGTGTGGCAATTGTAAATGGGATTGAATTATTGATTTGTCTCTCAACTTGAATATTGTTGATGTATAGAAGCACTACTGAATTTTTTACATATATTTTATGTCCAGAAACTTAGCTACAATCATTTATCAGTTCCAGGAACCTTTTGAAAGTCTTTAGGGTTTCTAGGTACAGAATCTTATCATTAGTTAAGATAGTTTGACTTTCTCTTTTTATATTTGCCTCCCTTTTCTCTTTATTTCTTTCTCTTGCCTGATTGCTTTGGCTAGGACTTTCAGGTTTATGATGAATAGGAGTGTGAGAATAGGTATCCTTGTCTTGTTCCAGTTCTCAAGGGGAATGCTTCCAGTTTTTTTGCTTGTTCAGTATGATCTTGGCTATGGGTTTTTCATAGATGGCTCTTATTTCTTTGAGTTATGTTTCTGTGATGCTGTATTAGTCCATTTTCATGATGCTGGTAAAGACACAGCCAAGACTGGGCAATTTACCAAAGAAAAGAGGTTTAATGAACTTACAGTTCCACATGGCTGAAGAGGCCTGACAATCATGGTGGAAGGTGAAACTCACATCTCACATAGCAGCAGACAAGAGAAGAGGGCTTGTGCAGGGAAACTCCCATTTTTAAAACCGTCAGCTCTTGTGAGATCCACTCACTATCATAAGAACAACACGGGAAAGACCCACCTCCATGATTAAATCACCTCACACAAGGGACCTCCCACAACACATGGGAATTGTGGAAGTTATAATGCAAGATAAGATTTAGGTTGAGACATAGCCAAACCACATCAGATGCCTAATTTTGGGGGGATTTCCATGTTGAAGGGATGTTGGATTTTATCTAAAGATTTTTTCCACTTCTATCGGTATGATCATATGGCTTTTGTTTTAAATTTTGTTTTAGTGGTGAATTATGGTTATTGATTTACATATATTGAAACAGACTTATATCCTAGGAATGAAGTCTGCTTGATTATGGTAAATTAACTTTTGGGTATTCTGTAAAATTCTGTTTGCTAGTATTTTGTTGAGGATTTTCGTATCTATATTCATCAGGGATATTGGCCTGTAGTTTTCTTTTCTTTTTTTTTATTGTGTCTTTACCTGGTTTTGGTATCAGGGTGATTCTGGCTTTGTAGAATGAATTAGGGTAGAGTTCCTTCTTGATTTTTTGAAATAGTTTTGGTAGGGTTGATGCCAGGTCTTCTTTGTACATCTTGTAGTACTAGGCTGTGAATACATCTGGTCCAGGGCTTTTTGTCACTGGTAAGGATTTTTTAGTGATTTGATTTTGGAACTTGATATTTGTCTATTCAGTATTTTAATTTTTTCTTATTTAATCTTGAGAGATTGTTTCCAAGAATTTACCTATTTCCTCTAGTTTTTTTGTTTGTTTGTTTCTTTTTTTATGTGCATGGAGGTGTTTACAACAGTCTTTGATTATCTTTGTATTTCTGGGGGATCCATTGTAAAGTCACCTTTGTCATTTCTGATTGTGCTTCTTTGCATTATCTCTCTTTTACTCTTTGTTAATCTAGTTAGTAGTTTATCTTTTCTTATTATTCTTTCAAATAACCAACTTTTGGTTTTATTGATTCTTTTATGCTTTTTGGGGACTTGATTTCATTCAGTTCCACTCTCATTTTAGTTTATTTCTTCTCTTTTGCTAGCTTTGGGGTTATCTGTAATTGGTTTTCTAGCTCTTCCAGGTGTGATTTAGATCACTAATTTGAGATCTTCACTTTTTGAGGTAGGTATTTAGTGAAATAAACTTTCTCTTAACACTGCTTTTGGTACATCTCAGAGATTTTGGGTTGTGGTGTCTCTGTTTTTATTTATTTCAAATAATTTATTTTATTTCTGCCTTGATGTTATTGTTTGCCCAAAACTCGTTGAGGAGTAAGTTGTAAAATTTCCATGTAATTGCAAAATTTTGAGAGATCTTCCTGGTATTTTTTTCTATTTTTATTTCACAGTGGTGATATCTCCTTTATCATTTTTATTGTGTCTATTTGATTCTTCTCTCTTTTCTTATTTGTTATTCTGGCTAGCAGTCTATCTATTTTGTTAATATTTTCAAAAAACCAGCTCCTGGATTCATTGATTTTATGAAGGGTTTTTATGTTTTGTCTCTATCTCCTTCAGTTCTGCTCTGAACTTAGTTATTTCTTGTCTTCTGCTAGTTTTTGAATTTGTTTGCTCTTGCTTTTCTAGTTCTTTTAATTTTGATGTTAGGGTGTCAATTTTAGAGCTTTCCTGCTTTCTGATGTGGACATTTAGTGCAATAAATTTCGTTCTAAACACTGCTTTACTGTGTCCCAGAGATTCCAGTACATTGTGTCTTTGTTCTAATTGGTGTCAAATAAGTTATTTATTTCTGTCTTAATTTCATTATTTACCCAGTAGTCATTCAGGAGCACTTTGTTCAGTTTTCATGTAGGTGTGCGGTTTTGAGTGAGTTTCTTAATCCTGAGTTCTAATTTGATTGCACTGTGGTCTGACAGACGGTTTGTTGTGATTTTCATTCTTTTGCATTTTCTGAGGAGTGTTTTACTTCTAATTATGTGATCAATTTTAAATGGATACAAAATCAATGTGCAAAAATCACAAGTGTTCCTATACACCAATAATAGACAAACCAATAAGAGAGCCAAATCATGAGTGAACTCCCATTCACAATTGCTACAAAGAAAATAAAATGCCTATGAATACAACTTACAAGGGATGTGAAGGACCTCTTCAAGGGATGTGAAGGCCCACAAACCATTGCTCAAGGAAATAAGAGAGGACACAAACAAATGGAAAAACACTCCAGGATCATGGATAGAAAGAATCAATATCATGAAAACGGTCATACTGCCCAAAGTACTTTAAATTTCATATGGAACCAAAAAAGAGCCCATATAGCCAAGACAATCCGAAGCAAAAATAACAAAGCTGGAAGCATCATGCTACCTGACTTCAAACTATACTACAAGGATACAGTAACCAAAACAGCATGGTACTGGTACCAAAACAGATATATAGACCAATGAAACAGAACAGAGTTCTCAGAAATAATACTACAAATGTACAACTATCCAATCTTTGACAAACCTGACAAAAACAAGCAAAGGAGAAAGGATTCCCTATTTAATATATGGTTATGGGAAAACTGGCTAGCCATATGCAGAAAACTGAAACTGGACTCCTTCATTATACCTTATAAAACAATTAATTCAAGATAGATTAAAAGACCATAAAAACCCTAGAAGAAAACCTAGGCGATACCATTCAGGACACATGCATGGGCAAAGACTTCATGACTAAAACACCAAAAGCAATAGCAAAAAAAGCCAAAATTGACAAATGGTACGTTGTAAAACTAAAGAGCTTCTGCACAGCAAAATACACTATCATCAGAGCGATCAGGCAACCTACAGAATGGGAGAAAGTTTTTGCAATCTATTTATCTGACAAAGGGCTAATATCCAGAATCTACAAAGAATTTAAACAAATTTACAAGAAAAAATCAACCCCATCAAAAAGTAGGCAAAGGATATGAATAGACATTTCTCAAAAGAAGACATTTATGTGGCCAACAGTGATGATGAAAAAAAGCTCATCATCACTAGTTATTAGAGAAATGCAAGTCAAAACCACAATGAGATACCATCTCACACCAGTTAGAATGGTAACCATTAAAAAGTCAGGAAAGAATAGATGCTGGAAAGAATGTGGAGAAATAGGAACACTTTTACACTGTTGGTGGGAGTGTAAATTAGTTCAACCATTGTGGAAGACAGTGTGATGATTCCTCAGGGATCTAGAACCAGAAATACCATTTGACCCAGCAATCACATTACTGGGTTACTCGAAGAATTATAAATCATTCTACTATAAAGACACATGCACACATATGTTTACTGCAGCACTATTCAAAATATCAAAGACTTTGAACCAACCCAAATCCCCATCAAGGATAGACTGGATAAAGAAAATGTGACACATATACACAATGGAATGCTATGCAGCCATAAAAACAATGAGCTCATGTCCTTTGAAGGGACATGGATGAAGCTGGAAACCATCATTCTCAGCAAACTAATTCAGGAACAGAAAACCAAATACTGCATGTTCTCACTCATAAGTGGGAGTTGAACAATGGAACACATGGGCACAGGGAGGGGAACATCACACACTGGAGCCTGTCAGGAGGTGGGGGGCTAAGGGAGGGATAGCATTAGGAGAAACATCTAATGCATGCAGGAATTTAAACCTAGATGATCGTTTGATGGGTGCAGCAAACCTCCATGGCACATGTTTACCTATGTAACAAACCTGCACATTCTGCACATATATCCCAGAACTTAAAGTATAATAATAATAATAATAATAATTATAAAATAATAATAATCGGATAGTAAATATTTTAGGTTTTGCAAGCCATGTGACCTCTGTTGCAACTACTCAACTCTGCCTTTGTAACATGAAGCTACAAGACCATCTATAAAAAGTTTATTGTCCTCCAATAGAAGTTTATTGACAAAAACAGACAAAGGGCCAAATTTGGTCCTCAGGATGTGGCTTGCCAACCCCAGCTCTAGGACAAGCCCAAGAGGATGCAGCCTTTTCCAAGTGCCATTTTTTCTTACAGGACAGGCACCTCCTCCAACCCAGATTTCTATTGCCAATGAGGATGAGAAAGGGAAATGTACTTAGCCTGTGGCAGAAGACAGTTGAGGCATTATCTTTAAAACTGATTATGAAATATGTGAAATATTCATATGTGCTCCTGCTATGAACAGTGGAGTTGTGCTTTCTGTTGATATTTAAGAGTTAGGCTACCATCTTTCAGGTGGTTTTGAGAATGAAAAGTTGATGAGTGCCTTGATCAATCTCTTAGTGTCCTTTCTAACATTCACCTTTACTGAGATTTATCAAGGAAGAAAGGGCTACTCAGGCTCGAAAACTCATTCACCCAACAAGCATTTATTGAGCTCTTACTGTATGCACGCACTAGGCTAAATCTTTCATATTTAAAATGATACATTCCAAGAGGTTATCTTGGGTAAGTTGGCTTGGATACCTCTAGTATTGAGGAGCTCACTACCTACACAGGGCATCCTACCTTACAGCTGGACAGTGCTTTGCTCCTCAGAAGTACCTAAACTTCACCAGTATGATTACTCCCTCCAGCCAGTCAAATAACAGACTACTCCGCCACACACTGGTACAGAGATAACAGGTGAGAAAATGAGGAAATAGCAAAGAGAGAAACACTGACTGCAGCTCTTTTCACTCCTGATATTTCTAAAAAGCAAACCAAAATCAACTTCACACCCAAGACATCTTGAAACGTTCCCAAACTTGGGCAAAGTTGACAACCGAATTGTAAGGAGCTGCTTCCCATTAAGAAGAGGATATTGGGAAAGAAAATGATTGGAACTCTTTGGTTAAACCTTGGTCTCAGCCAGGCATCGTGACTCAGGCCCATAATCACAGCACTTTGGGGTGATGAAGCAGGCGGATCACTTGAGCCCAGGAGTTAAAGACCAGCTTGGGTAATGTAGCAATATCCCATCTCTACAAAAACTTAAAGACTTAGCTGGAGGCCGTGCACAGTGGCTCATGCCTGTAATCCCAGCACTTTGGGAGGCCAAGGTGGGCGGATCACCTGAGATCGGGAGTTCAAGACCAGCCTGACCAACATGGAGAAACCCCATCTCTACTAAAAATACAAAATTAGCTGGGTGTGGTGGCGCATGCCTGTAATTCCAGCTACTTGGGTGCCTAAGGCAGGAGAATAAAGAAAAAAAAAAAAGACTTGGCCGGGCATGATGGCATGAACCTGTGGTCTCAACAATGTGGGAGGCTAAGGAGGGAGGATCCCTTGAGCCTAGGAGGTCAAGCCTGCAGTGAGTCATGACTGCACCACTGCCCTCCAGCCTGGGTGACAGAAGAGAGTGAGATCCTGTCTCAAAAAAAAAAACAAAAACAAAACAAAACAAAAAATCAAATAACCTCGTTTCTAGAAAAGACAAAAGAGAGTCTGGACAGCACAGAGATGAAAAACGCAGGCCTTGGGGTCTAGCAGGTCTGGGTTTGAAGGCTGCTCTTTCCCCCATTAACCGGGGAACCTGGGGCGTGTAATTTCTTAGAGGACGCAGTTTCCTCAACTGTAAAACCACATTATAATAGCACAGATTTCGTAGGATTACTGTGGGATGGAATGAGACACACCATCTCTAGTGGCCGCATGGAGCCACGAGCTAGTAGTAAGTCAGTGGGTCTTCCAACCTGTCTACTCTCTTACAGCTAAATGAAAGAAGGTACAGAAATCCCACAGAAATGGTTCAGAAGTGCCTTGTGGGGCTACGGGTTTGAATAAAAGAAAAAAATAAAGTCTGAAGGAAATGGAGGCAGGCAGAGGTCAGGGGCCAGGAGGTAAGGGTAAGAAGCACAACTGAGGTACCCAAATGCAGAAGCCACTAGAAGCAACACCTCCACCCCACCTCTGCAGGAGCCTCCAATAAATACTTGGCTGCATCACAGGCTTCACCTCTTCCTGGCCACACGACTGCAGGATCCTGTTCTCAAGCTGCAGTCTGCAGGGAGGTGCAACCCACAAATAAGTTACAAAATCCATTCCAATGGCCACAGCCAACAATGGATAAAAATGAAACTAGAATAGAATAGGTCAGAGTGCATAGCACATCTGGGGGAAGTACTGTATTTTGTTAAATGTTTTCAGTAATATGCACATGTGTATACCTGCTTATGCCATCTACGTCTGGATACAGGCACACTCACATAGACCAGAATCCACAATGTCAGCGTGCAGTGTGCAGAGTGTAAGGTAAGTGTAAGTACTGGTTGGGTGCAGCAGCTCATGCCTGTAATCTCAGCACTTTGGGAGACCGAAGTGGGAGGATTTCATGAGAACAGGAGTTCAAGACCAGCCTGGGCAATATAAGGAGACTCTGTCTCAAAAAAAAAAGAAAAAGGTTAAACAAGGAGTAAGCAATATTCAGATAAACCTTTCTATTATTATATATGTATACACAATGCATATATCATACATTCACACATACCCACATATGTACATATGTATGTCTATACATATTTTGTTAAATTGGTTTTTGGTTTTGCACATATGCATATGCACACACACAGTAGAACATGGGCTTCTTGCTGTTACAGT
The DNA here is from genome assembly GCF_008728515.1 of Papio anubis. Classification (NCBI taxonomy): domain Eukaryota; kingdom Metazoa; phylum Chordata; class Mammalia; order Primates; family Cercopithecidae; genus Papio; species Papio anubis. The sequence goes on along the minus strand of NC_044980.1, from coordinate 20,220,786 downwards.
CAGGAATATTGAAGCTGCTGTCTAACGCCCCCTTCAGGAGGGGCTCTCAGAGCTCCTAGAGTCCCTGACAGGGGAAAGCTGGCAGTTCCACTGTGGCCCCACCGTGCTGCCAGGGAGAGTGGACGGGGCAGGAGAAGCCAGTCAGCAAGGGCTTTCCCTGTGGAGAGCAATGGGATATTCACTTATTTCCTAAGAGGCAAGGGCATAAAATTGATTCTAAATGTAACAATTAAATCCCAATTAAAAAATCAATTTTAAAATGTGAAAAAAAAGTTTCACATTTTTAATCAAAATTCAGTTGCAACAACAGTTTACATAGGCTGATAAATATTCAGTCTAAAATATATTTTACCACTTGTCCTTAAGTGAATTTGTCTATCTAATTGAAGATGATTATATGATAGACATATTTCACTTCGATTCATTATGCTTCACAGATATTGTGCTTTTTACAAACTGAAGGGTTGTGGGAACCCTGAGTTGAGCAAGTCTATCAGCGCCATTTTTCCAGCAGCGTACGCTATCTTCATGTCTCTGGGTCACATTTTGGTAATTCTTGAAATATTTCAATTTTTTCATTATTATTATATCTGTTATGGAGATCTGTGATCAGTAATATTTGATTAATACTGTAATTGTTTTGGGGCATCACAACCTGTACCCATATAAGAAGGCAATTTTAATTGATAAATATGGTGTGTTTTCTGACTGGTCATTCTCCAACCTCTCTCCCTCTCCTTGGGCCTCCATACTCCCTGAGAAACAACAATAATAAAATCAGGCCAATTAATAACCATACAATGGCCCTGAAGTGTTGAAATGAAGAGCTGCATATCTCTCACTTTACATCAAAAACTAGAAATGATTAAGCTTAGTGAGGAAGGCATGTTGAGAATCGAGGTAGGCTAAAAGTTAGGCCTCTTCACCATATCTAAACAGCTAGCCAAATCATGAATGCTAAGAAAAACTTTTTGAAGAAGATTTGAAGTGCCACTCTAGTGAACACATGAGTGATAAGAAAACAAAATGCTTTATTGCTGATATGGAGACAGCTTTAGTGTTCTGAATAAAAAATCAAACCAGTCACAACATTCCTTTAAACCAAAGCCTAATTCCAAGCAAGACTCTAACTCTCTTCAATTCTATGATGGCTCCAAGAGGCGAAGAGGCTGCAGAAAAAAAAGTGTGAAGGTAGCAAAGTTTGATTCATGAGTTCTCTGGAAAGACGCCATCTCCATAACATAAAAGTTCAAGGTATAGCAGCAAATACTAATATAGAAAGTTATCCAGAAGATATAGCTAAGATAATTAATGAAGGTGGCTACACTAAGTAAGATATATTTAGTGTAGATTAAACAGCTTTCGATTGGAAGAAGGTGCCATCCAGGTCTTTCATAGCTAGAGAGGAGAAGCCAGTGGCTGGCTCAAAGCTCCAAAGGTTAAGCTGACTTGCTTCTTAGGGGATAATGTAGCTGGTGAACTGAAATTGATGCCAAGGCTCCTATAGTATTCTGAAAATCCTGAGGTCCTGAACCATTTACTAAATTTTTAGTAAATTTAGTAGAGGTTAAATCTACTTTGCTTGTGGTCTATAAATAAAACAACAAAGCCTAGTGATAGCAAATCTGTTTATAGCATGGTTCACTGAATATTTTAAGCTCACCATTGACCCTTCCTGCTCAAAAATAAAGATTTCTTTTAAAAATATTACTGCTCATTGACAATGCACCTGGTCACCCAAGAGCGTTGAAGATGTACAAGAACATAAATGTTACATGCTTACTAACAAAACATCTGTCCTGGAGCTCACAGATCAAAGAGTATTTTTGACGTCAAAGTATTATTGTTTAATAAATACATTTGGTAAGGCTATATCTGCCATAGATAATTATTCCTCTGATAAATCTGGGGTAAAGTTACTTGAAAACCTTCTGTGATATGGTTTGGCTGTGTCCGCACCCAAATTTCTTTTGAACTGTAGTTTCCATAATCCTCACATGTCATGTGAGGGACCTGGCAGGAGGTAATTTAATCACGGGAGCAGTTATCTTCATGTTATTAATGTGATAGTTAGTGAGTTCTCATGAGATCTGGTGGTTTTATAAGGACCTTTTCCCCCTTTTGCTTGGCACTTCTTCATCCTGCCACCCAGTGAAGAAGGAAGTGTTTGCATCCCCTTCCACCATGATTGTAAGTTTCCTGAAGCCTCCTTAGCCCTGCAGAACTGTCAATCAAACCTCTTTCCTTTATAACTTATCCAGTCTTGGGTATGTCTTTATTAGCAGTGTGATAATAGACTAAAACATTCTGTAAATAACTCACCATTGTGTGTGTCATTAGGAATATTCATAATTCATGGAAGGAGATCAAAATATAACATTAATAAAAGTATAGAAAAGCTAATTTAAATCCTCATGGATGAGTTTGAGGGCTTCAAGACTTTGGTATAGGAAGTCACTGCAGAAGGGGTGTGCGATGGTTAATACTGAGTGTCAACGTGATTGGATTGAAGGATACAAATTATTAACCCTGGGTGTTTCTGTGTGTGTGTTGTCAAAAGAGATTAACATTTGTGTCAGTGGACTGGGGAAGGCAGATCCACCCTTAATCTGGTGGGCACAATCTAGTAAGCTTCCAGCGAAAATAAAGCAGGCAGAAAAACATGAAAAAAAGAGACAGGCCTATTCTTCCAGCCTACATCTTCCTTCTGAGCTGGATGCTTCCTGCCCTCGAACATTGGACTCCAAGTTCTTCAACTTTTGGGAATCAGAGTGGCTCTCTTTGATCCTCAGCTTGCAGACAGTCTACCATGGGACCTTGTGATTGTGTAAGTTAATATTAATAAACTCCCATTTATGTATATAAAGGGGACAGAATAGGATATTAGTTAATATATATAAAGAGATATATATCTATATATAGATAAGATGTATCTAACTAATATACATATTAGTTTATATATAGATAATATATGGACAGATAATTAGGTGGTGTGTGTGTATATATATATATAATTATTTTTATATATATGTATGAGAACCCTGATGAATACAGGGTGGAAACAGAAAGAGAACTAGAATTAGAAGTGGATTCCCGAGATGTGACTGAATTACTGTAATCTCATAATAAAATTTTGATGGCTGAAGAGATACCTTTATGGATGAGCAAAGAAAGTGGTTTCTTGTGATAGAATATACTCATGGCAAAGACGCTGTGAACATTATTGATATGAGAAGAAAGTATTTAGAATATTATATAAAACTTAGATGATAAAGCAGCAGTATGTTTTGAGAGAATTTACACCAATTTTGAAAGAATTTCTACTGTGAATAAAGTATTAACTGATGCAGCAAACTTTTTTGTTGTCTTATTTTAAGCAATTGCCACAGCCACTTCAGCCTTCAGCAACAAGCAAGTCAATAGTCAGCAACATGGTGACCAGACCATCCACCAACAAAAAGATCACAATTTGCTGAAGGCTCAGGTATGAGAATTGCTTGGCAATAAAGTGTTTTTAAATTCAGTTGTGATCATTGCTTTTTAAGACACAATGCTACTGCACACAATAGATTACATTACTGTATAAACACAACTTTTATATGCACTTGGAAACCAAAACATTCACTTTATTGCAGTGGTGTGAAATCAAGCTCACAATGTTTACCAGGTATGCTTATACAAGATTTACTACTGCACTTTCTGGCACATCACCCATGAAATTCCTGTTGAGTTTCTTTGCGTTTATAAAGTATTGGGCTTGTTCACATAAAAACTAGTTTTCTTTTTTACAAGCACATTATCTGTTCAAACTTGCAACAAAAATACTTATAGGGATACCAACCTTAAACTGAAAACAAATACCATTTTCTTATATTAATAAAACAACATAGCAACATTCATTAGAGAGAAACCAAGGAAATGATTTTAATACTCGTCACTAATTTTTAAGAGTCATAACCATCTCAACACAAAATGAAACATATGTATGAGTTATAAAACTATAAAGGAGGCACATAATTTTTCTTTCTATACAATAAAATCATCTTTGATAATCCAGTATAGTTAATCAGAAAAATATATAGAAGAAATCAATTAGTAAAATGGTCAAATCCAATCTTTGTTATTGAGCGTAATATTTTGCTAGATTTGCCATATCAAAATAGCACAAGTTGGGTGCTCTAAACAGAAACTTATCATCTCACAGTTCTGTACCTTTTGATCAACATCTTCCCAACCCTCCCTCCAAACCTAACCACCACTGGACTCTCCTCTGGTAACAACTATTGGACTCTATTTCTAAGGGATCAACGTTTTTAGAGTCAACAAATGAGTGAGATCATGTAATTGACTTTCTGTACCTGATTTATTTCACCAGAAGTTATTAATGTTGATGAATTTGTGTTTTCACTTTTATCTTTAATGATTTTTATGTCCACAATTTGTCTTCTCTCTGTTGAACCCCAAAGACTGTGAATATGTTGATCACTACATGATTTTAGAAGCTTTATTTCTTTAATTTTCACTTTTAGTCTACGATTAATCTTTATTTTTTCTGACATGAAATAGGAGAGGTTCATATTTTTCCATATCTACTTGATTCACAACTATTTGATTAGGAGGGTTTCCTTTCACCATTGAATGGCCTGGTTGCCTTTGCAAGAAATTCATTGAACATACAGGAATGTGGTTATTTCTGAAATGGCTGTTTTGTCAATTATCTATTCTACACCAATAGATAACTGTATAGTATAAGCAGTTTTGCTTCTTTTCTACTCTTTTAAAATTTATCCCTTTCTTATTTTATTGTGCTCTGTGCTTTATACTTTTATTTCTTCTAATTACCTTAATGGCTAATATATCCTGGACAATATTGGAAAGAAGTAATGAGAATTGGGGAGTAGATATTAGTATTTTGGGGGGGGGGCAAATATTTCAATATTTCACCATTGAACACAAGGTTATTTTTAGGATTTTTATATAGTCAAACATTATTTATTCAAGGATATTCCCTAAATTAGTGTATATTTATAATAGGCTTATAAATTAAGTAATACTGAATTTCTAATCATGTTTTTCAAAATTATTTTGGCTTCCCTACATATTTTGCTTTCCAATACAATTTCTAGAATAAACTTACAAATTCCTACAAAAGAGACTTTTGTAATGTTGACCAATATTTTAGTGACCATTTTATTTCAAAATTTTCAGAATTTTATTATTAACATTATTGAGTATTACAATCTATACACATAGCATATTCCTCTAATAATTTAGGTCTTTCTTCATTTCTATTAGCAATCTTTGTGGTTTTCAGTATTGAGAACTTAAATATTTCTCTTATACTCATTCCTATTTTATAGCAATTAAAATATTTTAACAGAACCATTTTATTGTATATTTTCTTCTAGTGGTTTGCCACTTGCATATCAAAATGCAATTGGCTTTTTTCTATGTTAACTGGTACCCTACAAGCTTGGTCCATGTGTGTATACATATATATATATATATATATATTTTTTTTTATACTAGTAGCTGTTTTATATATTCTTTAATATTATTTATGTAAACAGACACATTCTGAGTATAAGCAGTTGCTTCTTTTCTAATCTTTTTAAATTTATCTTTCTTATTTTATTATGCTCTATGCTTTATACTTGTATTTCTTCTAACTAACTTAATGGCTAATATATCCTGGATAATATTGGAAAGAAGTAGAGAGAATTGGGGAGTAGATATTGTTGTTTTATTAGTGTTTTTGGGGGGGAAATATTTCAATATTTCACCATTGAACACAAGGCTATTTTTAGGATTTTTATATAGTCAAACATTATTTATTTGAGGATATTCCCTTTAATTCCCAGTTTCCTGATAATTCCTGTAATTTTGCACTTTATTAAAATTTTAAATATCTATTTTTAGAATCACATCTTTATTATGTTAATATGCAAATTCATTTGATTGATTTTCCAAAGATCAACTTAAACTTCTATTCCTGCAGTGAACTTGTCTTGATCATGATGAATTGAAATATTCATGTATTCCATATATTCAGTTGTGAAACCTGTTTATATTTACAAGGAATATGGATCATTAATGTACATTGTAGAAACATGCACATGTATGATTGATATAGCATATCTGTATGTATGTGATATATGTCATGTATAGACATATACATATAATTTGCATGAGCAAATGTTTTGAATTAAATATTAAATTTGGTAAATACTGAGTTACTAAAATTTTATATTTTTTCTTCAGTCAGTTTTGATACATTGTGTTTTGAAAAGAATTCATGGATTTTATCTAAGTCATTTAAATAATTAGGAAAGTATTACACATGACATTCCTTTAGAATGTGTTTAATCTCTCAAGGATCCATAGTAATATTTCCCTCCCGATAACAGTGATTTATGTATTTTTTATTTTTCCTTAATTATTTCTGCTACGATTTACAAATTTTATTATCTATTTCTGTTTAATATCAGGGTAATCTATAGTCTTAGAATGTAGTTATTATTCCTAAGCTATATTTCTTCTGGGGTTTTAATAGAAATCCTGGGTATTCACCAAGACTTTATAACTTGGCATTATTCAACTTCCAAATTTTTGTTTCCATAGTGACAAACAGTAGCTGTGATGTCTGTTCACCTTTTTGCAGCCATTGTTTTCTACCTGGAGTGGTGAAGTCATTCCCGTGAATGTTGATTTCTACCTGATTTCTTTCAATGCTACAACACACTGACTGGTTGTTCCTGAGAGACAAAAAAAGCTGTATAGATTTCACCCAATGATGTTTCCTTAGTTTAAGGATCAAATTTTTTCCAGTTTTTGCCTACTTTTGGGGCATTTAGTGCTTTTGATTTACTTTTTGGTAATATTGTTTCTAACATAGTGATATTTTTTAAACTACATGCAAATTTTCTATTACCAGAACCAGAATTCATTGGATATAAACTTTCCAACTGCCAGTTATCTGACCTGGGTGGAAACACGAATATTACATTTTTGAAGTTTCAGTAGCTTCTAATTTAGTTTCTAGGGAGGAAGTATTTTACTGGCAAAAATCAGCAGCAATAACCCTGGAAAATTGAAAGATGACATTTTAATATTTAAGAGGTAGGATTTAAGGTTTCTTAACTATAAGATTATAAGGGACATTCCTTCTAAAATGTTTAGAATTTGTTCAAATATTGAGATAACAAAAAATAATAATAAAAAACAATAACAACCACCAAAGCCCAGATATCTGGTCAGATATTAAATTGAATTAAAGCTGTAACATGACAACGCACATATTTAAACTTTCCATTTAGTTTTTCATCTGTTCCAGTCCAGTTGTAACAAAGAATAAATGGTTCTTTTCTACAGTCATAAAATGCCCCTCAGCTTCAGTCATTGTCTTGAGAAGATATTTAGAAACTGTGCCTTTTATTTTTTGCAAGCAATTCAACACTACTAGAATTACCTTACTCCATAGTCTTCAAATAATTTAACGTACTGTACAATGATCAGTAAGTGTGGTAATTCAATCACTTCGCTTTCATTGTACTTTTGTTTATTAAGGTGATCACAAATTGCAATTTATTTATTATGTTTTTGTTTCAGCTAAGATGCCTAAGTACCACCCACTAAGAGGAGAAGAATTGAAAACAACTTCAGGTTTAACACGGACAGACAATCAATAATGAATCGTTTCCATTTCCCTGAAAAATTACCTACAACCTCTTCTGTGGACAGTTACTGAAACAGTTGGCATTGGTTTGAAAGAAACAGAAATGACTTGGTGATTTGAACACACATGTTGTTTGGTAATACAGGAATTATTCAGAAATGATCTTTTGGCAGATAGAGAGGGTAAAAGGAGTTCTTGGTTAGGCTTTTTTCTTTTAATAAGAACAACCCCCAAACCATCTCTTTTCTAACAGAAAAGGCAGCTTGAAGGGCTGGGCTGGCAAGCTTTGATATGCAAATGCAGGCCAATAGAAACTAGGTTCACTCAATATGGCGATTCCAGTCATGTTCTCCCTGTCACCACTTGTGTCAAGTGTAAGGGCCACCTCCAGATTACAGCAAGTGTTCAAAACATCATGGCGACCCGCATTTGCTTATTAAATGGCTAAGGTGGGAGGGCCAGGTTTCTTGCGAGCTACCTAAATAACACACGTGGTTATTCCCTGGGCCCTATGCAAACCAGAAACGTCCTCCTCCAGGATCCCAACAGAAGCAACCACTTTTCTGCCGCACACGGGGTTCCTCTCTATTTCAAGCCCACCCCACCCCTCTCTGTACGGGGGAAGCTGTTTTCTTCTTTCTTGCCTATTAAACTTTTTGCTCCTTAAAACCACTCCAACTGTATCTGTGTCGTTAATCCTATCAGTGCGAGACCAAGGACCCCGGTGCTCTTCCAGTCATCGGAGCCACCTCTTTATTTCACAGAAATGTCTGGGATGCTAGAGCTAAAAGATACGGAGCTGCAGCCAAAACCCTACCACAGAAACTGCAGAAACCCTGAATCTGGTTATTTATTTACAGGACAGCTTGCGCTATTGCTTCGTTGCCAGCATCAAACAACAGATACTTTTTCTCTTGGAGAATGCACATGAGTAACCCAGCTGCCCCCGATAACAGAATGTATTCTCTGCTGTGTATCTTTATCACTAGCTTCTGGCTCATAATATGAAATCAGTGCATCTGATGGGCTGAAGTCGTGAAACATGTCCGTGCCTTAGGTGGGACATTAAGTGTGTTAGATAGCTTCTTTCAGATCATGCTGCGGCAGCTACAGCTCCTTCACTTTGAAAAATAATATATTCTTACATACCTTATATGTCAATTTTGTGTTAACTGAGGTTTCCTTTCTTATCTGTTCACAATTCAAGGCCTGGGGTGAAAGAACAGAATGATGTGATATCTGTGAAATCTTTGGCTCTGGCCTTGCATACAGTCACTTCTGCTCACATTTCATTGATATCAAGTTACAAAGCCAAGCACGATGTTAATGGGGCAGGAAATTAAACTCATTCAATAGAGAGGCACTTAAAACAGCTTGACAATAGAAAGAGATGTAAATCTTTTCATAGTGAAAGCAGTAGATAATTGAAAACATTAATAAAATCTACTAAATTATCATATTTTCTTCTGTGGTCTGAGATGAGCCACATCAATCCTTTTATGGTAGAAATTCAGCAAATATAAAGGAGTATTTCAGATGCTGGGCAACTATGTGATGATAATTGTTCACAATAAATTTTGAGACTCATTTCTTGAAAGATGTACAGTGTTTTAACTTGTTTGGCCTCTTCTGAGTACAAGAATTGTTAGTTGCAAAGTTTGCATTCACAGAGGACAGCAGACTCAGTTTCTAACTGCTCAAATAATGCATTAGTCCCCATAAAAATGGTTACCTACTAAGGGATGTATTCTATTCCCCTTTGAAATATTTCATTTTTACAAAACTACCTTCATGGGTTTAGGAAGCAGATCTATAATACTAACAAATATGTTCAACTGGAAGTAAATGAGAAATGATCTGATTAGAAATATAATCTAAATAAAGCCTTACATTAAGCTAATACACCATTTGAAAAAATGCCATAATTTCTTAAAAAGACTTTCAAAATAACTGTGATCAGACTACTAATGTTCATTATTTTGAGAGTAGCTCAATATTTTGTTGAAAGTTACCAATACACTCCAAGAGGAAATGCCCAATAAACTCCAGAAATGCCCTTGAGCGGAAACTTAATAGAATTCCTTCGTATTGAGCTCCTCTGAGGAGAGGGTGTTATGCCTGTATGGATGGTGCAGACTAACTTTCACAATCCCCCCTTGATGTGATAGAGAAAGAAGAATTACAGACAAATCAGTAGAATAGGATTTTCTAGAATATCCTTTTCTAGAATAGGAAACTGGGAAATGAATAATATAGACAATTTTTAAGAATAAAATAAAGATCTTCTAAAAAGTTTTGTTGATGCAGTACTGTTTTCCCAGTCTGTCTTTGCAAGTCAATAATGAACCTGAAAACATAAAATACTTAGTATACTGGGAAAATAGAGATTGAAAACATTTGTTTAACAAGAGAGTTAAAAAGAGAGAATGGAATTACTTTACAAAAATTAAAAGACAGTGAAATTGTTTCCCTGGAAAACCTCAAGGTCAACTTTTTTCGAATGGAGGAAGAGGTGTTAGGCATTAATTTGCTTCAAAATGCATTGACATGTAAAGTTAAAAGAAGGTAATTTAAGCAGCATTGAAGTGAAACCAATTTAGCAGAATAAGAATCAAGTACTGAGATATTTAACTGAAAACAATGTCCTTTCAAATCAATGAGAAAAGATTTGGCCACTCAATAATTGCTGCTGGATAAATGTTTTTCACTACTTTGAGGAAAAACATCTTCAAACCAGGGAAAAATATGTAGAAAGAAGGAAAACAACACAATACAAAACAAAACTTAAACTAAATCAAAAACCAAATTTATCACCCAAGGTAATGCCAGGAAACCAAAACCACGAGTAAACAGAAAATCTTTATTTTCAAGAAATTGTATGTAGAGAAATGTTAACAAAGAGCTTACAGGAGAAGAGAGATCTCTTTCAGAAGATAGCTACTACTTTTAAGGCTGAGGGAGTGTGTACAAGGATAGAATCAGAAATTCAAAGGAAGGGCACAAACTCTAAACTCAACTTCAAACCTCGGAGAAGAATGGTGGCCAAAGACACAAGCAGCCTGCTTGGGATGATGAAACATGCTGGCAAGTGCAAGCCACAGCTGGTCTGTAGGAAATGTCCCTACTGAGACAAGCCACAGCTGGTCTGTAGGAAACGTCCCCACTGAGACAAGCCACGCAGGTTTGCAGGAGCTGCCCACTGTTGACTGATGGAGAACCGTGTTAGTGCCAGCCACAGTGCATCCGCCAGGGCAACTGCAGAGAATGCTACCAGTGCTCTCGCCCCTCCCAGCTGAGCCCCTGGCCACTGGGCAAACAACTTACCTGAAGAAGGAAGGAAAAAAAGAAAATGCTTTTCTCTTGCTCTGGTTTGCAATGTCTTTCCAACACCCTCTATTGGCAAAGGCTAACCTCAATTCATATGGCTAAGAAAAAAGTGTCTACAGAGTTTGTTTTTAATGTTTCTGAATTATCCTTACAGGTTGGCGTATATTTGAAATTATTTCGCATGTAAAAATTTGGAATTATTTTTCAAAAGTTGGCGATGAGTAACAGTTAATAAAGCAATATGCAAATATAGAAGCAATCAAAGAAAAATCATAGATTTTTATTCTTATACAAATAAAGTCCGGGTGCAGTGACTCATGCCTGTAATCCAAGCACTCTGAGAAGCTGAGGCGGATGGATCACCTAAAGTCAGGAGTTCAAGACCAGCCTGGCCAACATGGCGAAACGCTGTCTCTACTGAAAATACAAAAATTAGCCGAGTGTGGTGGTGCACACCCGTAATCTCACCTATTCAGGAGAGACTTGAACCTGGGAGGCGGAGGTTGCAGTGAGCCAAGATCGTGCCACTGCACCCCAGCCTGGGTGACAGAGTGAAACGCCATCTCAAAATAAATAAATAAATAAATAAATAAACAAAAGAAAAGAAAAAAGAATTCTGTTTTCTAAAAGTCTTCATAAAAATAAATAAAAGGAAAGACTGGGTCATAACAGTGTGGTGTGTGTGTGCGCGCGCATGTGCATACATATTTCTGTGATAGATGAATAGTTATAATTTTAGGCAAAGAATCCTGACTCCTTGGCCATAAGAAAAGAGAAAGCCCAACTGGTTAATGAAGATATACAGATGCTCAATCGCTTTGATGATAAGAGAAAAAAATCATTAACAATCTAAGATATCATTTTTGAAGCTCAGTTTTCTGTATATAATACAGAGTTTGCTGACAACTTACGGAGAAATGAGATTGAACATACATCTACTTAGAAAGGTGCAGAAATTTGAGAACAAAATTTGAAGTGTGACTATTATTTGATTCAGCCATCCTACTTTTTAAAATATTTTCCAAATAATCACAAACATGAACAAGAATATAGGCATAATTCATACTTTGAAATATCTAAAAATAAAAGAGAATCAAAAGATGTATCAAGCAGGTATTTGTTAAATCAAATTACATAACATGCTCTGAAATACTATGAATATAGTCATTTAGGTCAGTGTATTAAAAAACAAGGAAAGAAGTCAATGAAGAAGAGAATGAAAATGGCACATTGAGTAAGATAAAGCGTGTTGGTGTAATAAAAAGTATGCATATGTAAGTTTATTGAATAAGGTTCGAAATAATTCATATTGACCTATTACAATGATTGGCTATTTAAAGAGCAATGGAAATCATAACTTTTTACTTTATAACTGCTTAATTACAATTTATTATTTTTGAAACAGTATGAAACTATAACTAAAGCAAAAAAAAAAAAGAAATGAATACTAACATATGTACACAGATCCCCAAGATTCACATAGATTCAGTGTATATATCAAAAATCAAAGCCACTGGTTTAATGCTATAAAAGTTTAAATTTGTAGGCCGGGTGCAGTGGCTCACGCCTGTAATCCTAGCACTTTGGGAGGCCAAGGGGGCAGATCACGAGGTCAGGAGATGGAGACCATCCTGGCTAACACGGTGAACCCCATGTCTACTAAAAATACAAAAATATTAGCCTGGCATGGTGGTGGGTGCCTGTAGTCTCAGCTACTCAGGAGGCTGAGGCAGGAGAATGGCGTGAACCCGGGAGGTAGAACTTGCAGTGCACCGAGATCGTGCCACTGCACTCCAGCCTGGACACAGAGCAAGACTCGGTCAAAAAAAAAAAAAAAAAAAAAAATTTAAATTTGTAAATGTCCATGTCATTTATAGTACATTAAATACATTAAATATGTGAATACAATTACTCTTTTAAAGAAAATAAAGTTGCATTTGAGTAATTTACTGTGTTTTACCCACTTGGGAATTGTTTTGCAGTAATGGACAATAAAACATACCCAAATCCATGTCTATTAATCAATCAGAAATGACTCCAGAGTTGATTAGTAAAGTTTAATGTATTGTTTATTATATGTGGAAAATAAACTTCTATTAATATATTTGTAAATTTAGCCATAATAATCAGTAAAAGATTGCTATACACACTAATATAGTTAATACTGATTAAATCATTTGTCAGAAAAAAGGTTACTGATTTAAGATTAATGTTCATATAAATCACTTTGCATAAAGTTGATACAGAACTTTTTTTATTGTGCCACAAAATGCACAAAAAGTACAAAACACTAGTGGAACAGAAGTGAACTATATTTTTAAAGATGCATAAATGATTTACAGTTGACTTTGGATTATGAAGTCGAACAGAATTTCAATTTGCATAACATTTTTATGCACCAAAAAGAATTAGAAAATTAGAATTAACCTCGTTACACATTTTTACTAGAAAAAAGAAAACATACCAACTTAATGAGTGGCAAATGAAAATAAATACTAAAAGGTCTGTTCTTTTGTAATGAATTGAGTTTCAATTTCTATTTTATTCAGCCGACACAATTGAACTCCTGATTCCACAATTCCCCTTGCATATTTTTCCAGTTCTAATCATTAATGCCTACTGGTTTTATCTTCAGTATTATCCTTCCACTTTTACCCTTAATTGTGTTTGGGTAGTTTTTATTTCTTTGTTTGCTTGTTTTTGTTTGATTTTTTTGAGATGGAGTCTTGCTCTGTAGCCAGTCTCTAGTGCAGTGGCGCCATCTCAGATCACTGCAACTTCTGCCTCCTCAGTTCAAGCGATCCTCCTGCTGAGCAGCTGGGACTACAGGTGTGCGCCACCAGGCCCAGCTAAGTTTTTGTATTTTTAGTAGAGACGGGGTTTCACCGTGTTGACCACGATGGTCTCCGTCTCTTGATCTTGTGACCTGCCCGCCTCTGCCTCCTAAAGTTATTTTTTTTTTTAAATTTACTTATTTATCATTAGCTTTTCCTCTCTCCATATCCAGTCTTCATAATTTGTTCATTTTCTGTTGCTACATAATCTTCCCCAGGTTCTTTTCACGAAGTTTAGTGCACCCCACAATTTAGACTTGCCCTTTCTAACAGGATAGCCATGGGCCATAGGTGACTAAATTTCAATTTAAATTTAAAGGGAATAATTACATTTCAAATCTTAACTGTTACATGTTGCTATTGAGTACTACATTGAATAGTATGGAATTATACATTTCCATTATTTCGAAAAATTATTTTGGACAGTACTAGTCTAGCTATTTATTGCCATTCCTTTTGCTGAATTTATTTTTTATTCATTTTCTCAAGAATCTGTAATGGTTGCTGACTGTCTTATGTTATATATTTTTTATTTTTAGATAGGGTCTTGCTCTGCCAGCCAGGCTGGAGTGCAGTGTCGTTATCTCGGCTCACTGCAGCCTTGCTATCCTGGCTCAAGCAATCCTCACATCTCAGCTTCCCAAGTAGCTGGGACTACAGGCATGTGCCACCATACCCAGTTAATTTTGTTTATTTTTTTGTAGAGATGGGATCTCACTATGTTGCTTAGGCTGGTCTTGAACTACTGGGCTCAAGTGATTCACCCACTTCAGCCCTCTAAAGTGTTAGGATAACAGGTATGAGCCACCATGCCTGGCCTTATCTTATATCTTAATCATCGGAGGTAAAGTACTTTAAAGAAAAGAACAAAGACTCAAAAAGAAAAATATTAACTTCGAATTTATTCTGAATATGTAAATTGAAGGTAATGAGAATTTATATGAAAATGCAGTTGTAATGATTACTTGACATATGCTATGTCATATGCTAGTATATCTTCTGTTCCTTTTTACACCCCACATTCCTGTTTATGTAAAACCTTCAAAAGGGCTAATTCAGCAATACCCCAAAAAATTATCTTATCATGAAATTTATGTTTTTTTCAGATTTGGTTCTCAGGCTTTAAAAACAGGCAATATTTGAGCATTTACCCATTTATTTAAGATATAGTATTATAGGCCAGGCACGGTGGCTCACGTCTGTAATCCCAGCACTTTGGGAGGCCGAGGCAGGCGAATCATAAGGTCAGGAGATGGAGACCATCCTGTGAATGGTGAAACCCTGTCTCTACGAAAAATACAAAAAAAAAAAAAAAAAAAAAAAAAAACCATATTAGCAGGGGTGGTGGCGGGCACCTGTTAGTCCCAGCTACTCGGGAGGCTGAGGCGGGAGAATGGCGTGAACCCGGGAGGCAGAGCTTGCAGTGAGCCGAGATGGCGCCACTGCACTCCAGCCCCGGGCGACAGAGGGAGACTCCCTCTCAAAAAACAAAACAAAACAAAAAAGATATAGTATTATAAATTAAATAGTAGGCTAAAGGGCATAAACACATTTAATCCTATAGAGATATACTAAGAAGTTACCATTTAGAAGTGGAATTAATTTACACAGTCAATAGGTGTATACAGTGCCTTCTCATCATATACTTAAAATGTATTTTTTTGATAATTAAATTGGTAGAAATTATATGTTTTATTTACTTTGGTTCTTAGTATAGTCTATTTTATATGTACTATGTGTTTGCATATTCTTTTTTGATTATTTGTCTATATTCAGTCACTCTTTTTGAAAGTACATTGTTTGAAAGTATATTGTTGGATTATAAAGTGATACACACACATGATACTTACGTTTCTTACTTTGGTAAATGAGGAAAAATAACGGTCAAGCCACTGGATTATGAAGACACCTGCATCAGTTATGAAAATTGTGAAATTTCATGAAAATCATAAAATAGTGTGGCATTTTTCTTCTTTACCCCTAAATGAATTAAAAGAAAGGAATCCCCTTGTCCCAAAATACCTTAACTGACACTCATTACTTCCTGGAATTTCACTATGAAAGTTACACAATTAAAAGCAAATAAAAGGGAAGGATTGTCATTTTAATCATCGTCAGCTAGGAACATCTGAATGGATTAATGTATTGGCTTTCCCAGTAATATTTAGGTGGCAACACGGTTGATTAAAAACAGAGAAATAGGCACAAAACATAAACAATGGTTTTAGCAATCTAAACTTTAATTGTTCCATAGGTCAGCCAGAGACCAGAGAAATGCAATGATCTTTTGAACATTGCATTTATTTACTTTTTGACTTTTGCCATGTTGGGTTTGGGACATTTCTACTATAAAATTTACAAAACAACCACATTTTAAAGAATTATACCTACATTTGTAAGTAGAGGATAAGTATAAGGATAATTTATTAATAGGAACAGATAAAAAACCTGTACTTAATCTCTTCATTATCTTATCCTAGTCTCTGTAGAAATTTGTGTAACAACTTATACATGACAGATTATTGCATGCAGATAATCTTTTTTAATATTCATAAAGTACCATGAAATTGGTACAATTATGTCTGTATTTTTATATTCTGAAGCAAATGCTCAGTAAACTATGTAATATGGTTTAGGTAAAAAAATTTATAAATGACAATGCAACATGTCAAAGTTACTATGACTCTAAATAGCATATCGTGTCCTTTCTGCCTCTGGGCACAGGGACATGCTCTAGGCCCAGAATGTCAGGGGGACATCCAAGAATCAAGTAGACCTTGGACATAAAATCCTGATGATATTGTAAAAAATTCTTTTCACCAAATATTGATTACTTTCTTGCTCTCTCTTCTCTCTCCATTTCCACTGTCACGTCCTTCATTCGGAATTGTCACTGACACTTCAACTTTAGCAGTAGTTCACTACTGTCTTTGCAGTCACCTACCTATGATCTTACCCCTTACTCACAATGACTGTCTTCTCAATGTCACCAAAGTTATCTCTCTGGAGCAAAGGCCTGGTCATTCCCTCCATACAAAATTTCAGAATCTGTACCATACTACCACACCCAGCATTATCTCTGGCTGACCTTTTCTCCAATCCTGTGACTCAAGCAGTTTTGGTTCTTAATGCCCGAATATCATGTGTTATTCACATCGTTGTTTTTGACAAACTGTTTTGTGGGTTTCGTTTTTCATCATGTCACCTGGTAAAATTACCATGGGCATTATACATGTTATTTACTATTTTAAGTCAAGTATGAAAAATATTAAGAGATGGACAGAAACACAGGCCCTCACAGGTTTGCCAACATAAATGTTCATTGCTTCCTGGCTCCTCAAGGGTCCCGTTCTCAGTGGAATCTAAGCAATGTGAGGACCAGAGTTTTTGTCTGTTTTGTTTTGTTCGCTGTATTTCAGAACCCAGCATGATATCTTCCATAGACTCTACATTGGAATATATATTAGAGTAATGACAAAAGGAATGGCCAACCGTAAAGTGGCCAAACATTAATAAATGAAAAGTTGCTTCACAGGACTATAACATGATTGATAAAATACAGATGACTGGGTGAAAAACAAATGATTGCATAGTGCAATGGCTTGCTCAAGACAGGTAATAAAATATTTATAGATAGTTATTTTTACATAGAAATTCTTATCCTTAAAGACTCCGTTTAAGGTTTCTTCCATGGTATTAATTCTGACACTTCTCTTGGAAAAAAGTTACTCTGAACTCCTTTGCATCTCTTTGTATCTTTTACTTTATTATTATGTGTTATAAAAGATCTCCCATGTATCTTTAAAACGCAAATTGCACAAGAGATTTCTAGAGCCTTATAAGTGTTTATTCTCTTTGACCTTGTCTTTACAATATTATGAACAAATGAACAGCTGTCTAAATATCACATAATTGTAATGTTAGTGAATCTCCCATTCACCAAAATAAAAAAAAAATACTTAATTGTTTGAATAAAATAATATATACTGCACATAATAATATGATGTAATTATTAGGCATCAATTCAGTAGTATTTTATGAGGATAGTTAATGACTTAAGAAAACACTTATGGCATAATATTAAGTAAAACATTTGACATACAGTGTGACAGATTGTGTGTATAGATCTGATTATCACAAAATGTGTGGAAAAACACTAAGAAAATTAAATAAGTTGTTGAGATTATATATATTTTCTTTCTTTGATTAGTTCATGCTATTTCACACTTTTCAAATATTTCCATAAGGAACATGTGCTTCTTTCATATTAAAGCCCCGAACAAACTAAAGCCAAAGGCTCGTTGGCTGGATATTAGATTAAGTATAAGAAGCAAAGTATTACAAAATTTATACTCAGAATTTTCAGTGATATAAACCTGTATGTAGTGATATAAACTTGCCTTCCATTGATTGCAAAGTCCTATCTCGAAGGCCTTGATCAATCCCTTTTGGCCCTTTTATAATTAAGAAATTGTCCTGGTATGTACCTTACTAAGTCATAGTGTTGGTTAAATGAGGAAACGCATGTTCCAAACATTCTACTCCGATCAAAATAACAATTTTTAGATATTAGCTAACAGCTACATTGCAGTCTGTTTTATGTGACTTAATAATAAAATGGTTACTGTGTATAAGTTTAGCCTTCCTATAATATGTTGGTTATCATTGATATCCAACACTTATTAATAGTAAATATAAATGTTTTAAAAGCAAGATTGACCTGAGAAAAGTTCGATTGATTTGTAGTCATAATTTCAAAATGGGCATAAGGTTAAGTCAGAAATTTCAGCTGGCATTTTACATTATTGGATCAATCCTATCTCTAAAGTTACTTTTACATTAATTACAAACATTTAAATAAGTTTTCCATTATAAATCAATTATTTATTTGACTTATTCAATTTTAGATTTGATAAACATAATAGAAAAACAATGTTGCCAAAGCAAATTCCTGCATTTAGGATCTAGAAATCCTTTCTACCTAAGAAGACCATAAAGGGATATACATTGGGTGATACACATCAGAGTTCAGTGGAAACATCATGATTGTGAGAATGAGCAAATATAAGAATGTTCTTTTTAGTCGTCCCATTGTAACATTCCATGTCCAGTAATTTGTTCATGTGTAGGACAAACTGGAATCAAGCACTTAATTTGATCACATCTAAAACTAAATTGTAGAACAATAGATGAAATGACACCTGGAACTATCAACTGTACCTAAATAAGAGGCGCTTGCAATTCAGGGAACAAGTGAAACCACTTCAGTTCTAAAGAGATGAGAGGTTGTGAAGACGTAGGATTGGAATTCAGTGGTAGAAAAGGGCTAGGAAAATGTCATTAGTGTGACTTTCTGGAACAATTTTTTAAATCTTTTTGTTTTCCTGCATGCTATGTGAGTAATGCAGTTTAAACCCCCGTAAAAATAGTTTTAACTGTTCAAAAACCATTATTGAAAACTATTTTTATTATATGCTAAATGGAAATGTTTTTGGATATTTTGGGGAGTACAAAGAATGAACGCAGCCTTTGAAATAATATATTTACCACTTTTCTTGTTTGGTGTTGTTTGAAGAGAAAATAGCAGGTATAGGAGACAGCATCAGAGTTGAAAGTAATAATAAACAGATTTTGAAGATTATATGATTTTCTGAAATGAATAAATTTCAGGAGAATTTAGCAACCCACACCTTCAAAAACCAGTCTCTATTGTTTATACCCACTGAAATTTTAGAAAATATGCCTATCCTTCCTGGTTCCAGCATAGTGTACTGCAATCTATGAAACTGGCTTTTTTTTTTTTTTTTTTTAAACGGAGCCTTGCTCTGTCGCCAGGCTGGAGTGCAGTGGCACCATCTTGGCTCACTGCAATCTCCGCCTCCAGGATTCAAGCGATTCTCATGCCTAAGCCTCCTGAGTAGCTGGAATTGGAGGCACACCGCCATGCCCAGATAATTTTTGTATTTTTTGTAGAGACGAGGTTTCACCATGTTGGCCGGGATGGTCTCGATCTCAGCTTCGTGATCCGCCCGCCTCGCCTCCCAAAGTGCTGGGATTACAGGTGTGAACCACCGCGCCCAGCCTAAACCAGATATTTAAAAACAACTGTAAAATCTAAAGTGTGATAATCTCTTACTCTCTTACATTATCACTCTTTGGATATTCAAAATAATAACTAATAATAATAGCATACATTATATGAACACTTCTAATACGTGACATATGACTAACTGCTTTCCCTGGATTTTATTCAAAATAATTATATGAAATAACTACTACTATTATTGAGCTATTGCTAGGTCGTATGCAAATCTGACACTATGCCTAATACCATAGAGGCTTACAAAAGAGTAAGTTTTATATTTTGTTCATGCCATGTGCTGCCTGTGT
Organism: Papio anubis; assembly: GCF_008728515.1. Classification (NCBI taxonomy): domain Eukaryota; kingdom Metazoa; phylum Chordata; class Mammalia; order Primates; family Cercopithecidae; genus Papio; species Papio anubis. The sequence goes on along the minus strand of NC_044980.1, from coordinate 20,200,560 downwards.
ATTGGCTGTGGCTGTACTTATCACAGCGTCTTAATTCTGGGATACAGGCTTAAGGGTGAGCATTTCTCTGAGATATGCTGTTCCTGGATAAGTGTGAGGTATGTGAAGGTGGGACTTCATGATATTTCATACGGCTTCCGCTGTAACAGAGTGGTGTGTGACACTTCCATTCACAGTTCATTAGCCAAAAGCAAGTCACTTTGCCGGTTGTGGTGTCAATGGGGCAGTGCTGTGTATGCCTTCCACACAAAGGGGCAATGCAGGTACTATGGTGCAAGAAGTGTTGCATAGCCTCTTGCGAAAAGGAGAAAACAATTGGAAACAATAAAATCAACAGCAAGAATCTTTACCATTTTACTAAAAACAGGATAAATAACATGATTGATGTCACAGCTAATCAGGGACAGAGCTGAAGTTTACCCCAAGCAGAGCAGGTCCAAACCTACTTTATTCGGCCCTATATCATATTGTATTATGACACTTTTTTATTCAAATATATATTATCTTATATTCCAGAGACAAGACTCTAATTATTCTCTACATTTGCATTTAACAAATGAGCAAGGAGAAAGGACCTTGCTTTCTGTTGGTATAAATTTCCTAAGTGATTAATACTAAATGCTTCATTAGGATAAACAGCAGTGTGGCCAGACAGGTCTATGAGAGAGTAAGTATCTGCATTTCAAAATGTAAGTCTTTTATACTTCTGGAAGTATCACTCCAAAAATCAAATTGCAACAGTTTCACTCCCCAGGAACCAGTGATGGGGACAGATTATTTCTTTGAAGAAACTTGTAGTATAATGAGGTGAAATACAAGGGACTAGCAATTCCTACAGCATAGTACATCTATAATTGCTACATTTTTTTGCCTGTTGGTCTTTTGCTTCAAATCAGCAGGTTGTCTTGCAAGAAACTGCTACTAAATAGGGAATATTAAATATATGCATTAATGTTCTAACAGTAGATTTTGCCAGAAGGCAATGAAGTGCCATGTGTGTTAAAATATAAATAGAATGTTGTTCTATTTTGTAAGATAATAATCTAGGTTCTTAATGATAATGATATGATAAGCCATTTACTGAAGGTCTGAAGATAAAATGTTGTTCAATAGTTAGCCCAGCGAAAAAGCATCGTTATTCTAAAGAAAGCCTACATGTTATGTACCAATACAAAAATCAGACTTAACAAAATAGTATGTGCTCTAATACCTTTAATTGATACTTAACTTGAGCATTCTGAAAAACTGATTATGCTTTAGTGAATTCAATGTTTTTTAAAAAACTCTTACTTTAATAGAAAGGGTGGACTTTTGAAATCTGCAGGGCAATAGCACAATGTTCATAAAATTAAGTGAAATGAAACTAATTTTAAAAAAGGAATGGTATGTAAATATGTGTAGTAGATTGAAGAATGTTCATCAACTATTTCAGGTAATAATACCTGAAATTTATACATGTCAACTTATTCAGATAAATGTCTTTTTTGCACATATAAGGATCTTGAGTGGATGAGTCCTAAATACAATCACATTTATCATTATAAGAGGAAGGCAAAGGAAGATTTGAAACCCACAGAGAAGAAGGCAATGTGAAGTTGGAGGCAGAGATTGGAGTGGTGCAACACAAACCAAAGAATGCTGGCAGTCACTAAAACCTGAAAGAGACAAGCAAATTTTCCTCTAGATCATCTGGAGGGAGTGTTGTCTCCCCAGCACTTTGATTTTGGCCCAGTAATGCTGATTCTGGACTTCCAGTCTCTAAAACTGTCACAGAATAAATTTATGTTGAAGCTGCTGTGTTCATAGTGATTGGTTACACAAGCCATAGAAAGTGAACACCAATATTGGTCCGCAGACATTGGATGTTGCTATTAAAAATACCTGAAAATGTGAAGGGGCTTTCGAGTTGGATAATGGGTGGAAGCTAAAAACATTTTGAGGTAAATGATAGAAAACACCTAAATCTGCATAAGCACACTGTTAGTAGGAATGTGGATGCTCAAAGGCACTTCTGGCAAGGACTCAGAAGAAATCAACGAACATATTATTGGAAACTGGTGGGAAGGCAATCCTTACTATATAGTGACAAGTATATCACAGTTTAGTTAGCTAAATTGTGTTCTACGGTTATTCCAGAAGCAGGAATTGTAAGCAATGAATTTAGATGTTTAACTGAGGAGATTTCCAACCAAAGTACTAAAGGCGTAGCCTGCTTATCTCAAAATGTAAGAGGACAGTGGTTTATTAAGGAAAAAAAATAGTTAAGCAAGAAGAAATTAACACTTGATGATTTGGGAAATTCTCAGCTTATCCACATTGCAAAAAAAACATGATAATATTAAAAGAGTTGACTGTGAGGACACCACACTGAGATGAAGAACCATGGTGCAGCTGGGCACCTTTTACTAGCACTGAAGAGACTACAGGTGTGACTCATTGATTCACTCAACCATCTTACAGAAGGCAGGAATAGAGATGGCGTTATTCAAGAAAGATCTGTGGAGGAAGCTCTTTCTAAAGGTGTTAATTCCTGTGCAATATGTGGGAGACCCATACGTGTTTTAGAATGTTGTATCAGCATAAACACTGCCGGCTTGAACTCAAATAGTCAGAGATGAAATAGGTAAAGGTAGTTTAACAACCAAAATTCTACAGGCAATAAACAGGCTGATACAAGTACTGTGAAGTACGTATGTGTCGTCCTTCAAGAAAAAGAAAGGACGACTCTCAGGACAGACACTTGGGCCCAGGATCTACAGTATGAATAAAGAAGAGGCCCAATCCACAGGCAAAGAGGCAGAATCCCAAGCCACACCACAGGAGGCAGAGTCCTGAGCTACAGAGAATTACTTTCAGGCAGTGAAACCTAGTGAAATTTTCACTGCTTGATTTCAAAATTGTTTGGAACTTCTGATTCCTTTCTTTCTTTCATTTCCTCCCTTTTGGAATGACAGTGTTTTAAAAAGTTAGGCCACGCCTGGTCCCCCATTGCATTTTGGCAACAGATAAATTTTCTAATTTTACAGGTATACAAATGGAGATAAAACTTTCCTCAGAATGGGTCATACCCAGAATATCATATATATGTCATTTACATTTTTCAGATGATCAACTTTGAATTTTGGGGACTGATGATATTTAGATGACATTTAGAACTTGGGCTGATGTCTTAATATATTGAGATTTGGAAAATGTTGGGATAGAGTGAATATATGTTAAATCTAGGATGGACATGAATCTATAAAGGTCAGAGGAAAGACTATAACAGGCTGAAAATGTTCCCCCACAATATAAGTCCTAATTCTTTGAACTTGTATATATTACAATGGGGAAAAATTGTGCCTCTGCAATTCAGATTAGGTAAGAATGTAAAGATGAGAGGATTATCCAGGATATTCTTAGTGGTCTTGAAATGCAATCACAAGTATCCATACACAAGAAGGCAGAAATTTGACATATACACAGAGAAGAAAGCAATGTTATCACGTAGGTAGAGATCTGGGAAATGTGGTGCAAGACAACAAATGATGGCAGCCATCAGAGGCTGTAAGAGTCAAGGAAGAGGTTTTTTTTTTTTTTTTTTTTTTTTTTTTTTGAGAGGAAGTTTCACTCTTGTAGCCCAGGCTGGAGTGCAATGTCACAATCTCAACTCACTGCAACCTCCACTTACACGGTTCAGGCAATTCTCTTGCCTCAGCCTCCCAAGTAGCTGGGATTACAGGTGCCTGCCACCACACCCAGCTAATTTTTGTATTTTTAGTAGAGACTGGGTTTCACCATGTTGAAGGCTGGTCTTGAACCCCTGACCTCAGGTGATCTGTGTGTCTCGGCCTCCCAAAGGGCTGGGATTACAGGCGTGAGCCACCGCACTTGGTCAGAGATTCTCTCTTCAGAGTCCCCAGATGGAGTTGGTGCTGTCAACGCACCTTAATTTCAGCCTAGGGATACTCATATTTCACTTTTATCCTTCTAAACTGTAAGAGAATGAATATCTGTTGTTTAAGCCACCAACTTCGTGGTAACTTATTATATACTCATAGGAAACTCATACGATAGGTAAGACACTGTCTGCTCTCTGAATCATATCAATACTTTCTTAATAATTTTAAGACGTTCTATAAAATGTTCAAATTTAATCTTAATGGCCTTAATATCTGTTTATTTTTATGATAGCTTGTAACTATTTTGATAGTAAAATCCAGTGTAACCTGAACACAATGCTTCATATTACTGGGTAGACTTTAATATAAGTTTTTTTTTTTTATTTTTTTTGAGACAGAATCTTGCTCTGTTAGCCAGGCTGGAGTGCAGTGGCACAATCTCAGCTGATGCAGCTTCCATCTCCCGGGCTCAAGCAATTCTCCTGCCTCAGCCTTTCGAGTACCTGGAAGTACAGGCATGCGCCACCACGCCGGGCTAATTTTTGTATTTTTAGTAGAGATGGGGTTTCACCATGTTGGCCAGGCTGGTCTCGAACTCCTGACCTCAGGTGATCCGCCCACCATGGCCTCCCAAAGTGCTAGGATTCCAGGCATGAGCCACCATGCCCAGCCACTTTAATACAAATTTTAAAGAAGCAATGAAAGAAAATAAAGTAGGTAAAGGATAGAAATGTCAGTTATTTTATAATTTATACATGCCACATCTACTTACATGATCTCTGTATAATTTCAAGTATATTTTTTTTTCCTGTCTACCTCAAGACAGTTGTGAGGATCAAATAACCTATGAATTATTACTGAAGTGATTTCAGTTGTGAGGAGACATGTTAATAGAGCGGGAGCATTATTTCTTTCTCCACTAGTGTTATCTCTTTAGGAGACTTTAATATGGGCTACCCTTGAGCCTAGATGACTATATTTCTCTCAATGTCTTCCTTAATTTTCTAGTCCTAGAGACTGCACTGAGAAGTGTCCTCACTATTTTCACCAGTGTATCAAGTGGACAAATATTTACAGTATGAAAGTTATTTTATTTTTTCTTATGGGGTAGATCAAGAGCCTTGCCGCCAGAACTTATCTTTAATTTCAACTCTGATAATTATATTTGATGATAATTAAGTGGCTGATAATGATCATGGTATAAGTATGGTTGTGTATATGTGTAGAGTGTAGCATAGTGTAACTTATAGCCCTAGGATAGGATGATTTGAGGCAAAGACTTGGAAATATCATACTCACATGGTAGCTGTAAGCTAATATCCAACCCAGGATATATCCATTCAACTTAGGCATTACACTGGTATAACTCAAATCATATAAAACATTTTGTTTGCCTTGCCTCATAGCTATTTATTTAAAGCCCAGCCCACATATAGTGATTTTACTCTTTGTATAAATAAGTAAATACCTCCCATTGTACACCTCTGTGGCACAGGATCCAAATCTCGCAGCACCATATTGTCTTTCTTGCTCCATTTGTCTTTCAAGTCGCATAGAATATTGTGCCATTTCCTAAAGAAAGAGGCATTTCATAGCTCTGTGCTTTAGACCATTTGCTGCCTATTCCTGAAATGAGTTTATTCCCTTTTCTTTGTATGACCTTCACATACTTCAAGTTGAGAAATTAACATTCTCTATAATCATAATTTCCTATTCCCACCAAGAAAATTTAGGTGAACTGAATGCTGTTTGAACACTGAGGTTTATAAAGCTTCATTATTGGGTTATTCCCAATAATGTAGTAGTGATAGATATTTCAAGGCCTGTTTCAGTAGACAAAAGTCGCTTGAGGAAAAGTATCTTTGAAAAATAATTGTGTCGCTCAAGTTTTATAATCAAATAATTTTTAGAACAATAAAACACATAATTTTATGTATATATGCCAGAAAGACAATATAAGGTGAAAGATAGTATTTTGCACAGAAAATTAGTTGAAACAAAGACACTAACAAACATAGACCTGTAAACTATAAATTAAAATATAACTTTTAATTTTTTTGCCACTAGTTTTTTGTTTACTTCAAAACATCCAATAAGCATCAATCTATTATTTATCTATATAAATACTTTTAAGTTGAATAACACCAAGTAAAGTTTACAAATTCAATGGCAACACCAATTTTTGAAATACAATTAAACCATGTTCTCTAGATAAGACACATTTTTACCTACATGTACACAAAAAATTTAGAAAATTTTTAGAGAGAGAAAAGCTGAGATACAGTGAAATTGTTGACAAATACATGACACATCATTGCAGATAAAAAATAAGTATATCTTCTATAATCTACCTCAAGTGTGTTTTACCATCTAGTGTAATATGTGTTGTTATTGAACTTTCTTTCCAAACTGCTTGCACACATTTGTAAAAATGTGGCTTAAACCATTTCCACTAGATATTGGCTGAGAAGTGTTACTATATTATACAATATTGGCATGTGACATTCTTCTATCATTATAGCTTTATAATGATGACACCCTAAAGATGATCAAAACAGGTGTGAGAAAGAATTATTAGGGTTAAATAATAAGTACATGTAAAGTCAATTTGGGTTTGTTTTGTGAAATATAAGTCATTGTCCATGTTTTTTTGACAGATGGCAAGATTTTAAATATTATTTTCAAAACAAAATGAAGGGCATATTTTATGCCAACATGACATCAAAAATGTCACAGGAACCACAGAGTTCATTGAGAAGAAAATGATTGTAATTGCTTCCAGTAATATATAGCATTGTGCAACATGTTGGAAATCCTACATGTTTCTTAATAGGTAAAGCAACTCTAGGCTTGGAAGTTCTGGTAAAATTTTTAACTACATTTCAAGGGCAATATCAGTGAGGTCACAGCAGAAGAAAACGTTCCTCAATAGCCATTCCATTTGACACCCTGCTTGATCTAGAAATTGGAGAAGATATAGCGATAAGGGTCTCAGGACATGTATAGTATCATCCTCCAAATGTTAATCAAAAAGAAAAATATCGGGAAACTGAGAAGTCAAAGAGTATGTTGGAGTATCTTGTAAATTTGGACAGTCACTAATTTTCACATGGTTATTTAAATATTTGGTTATTTTCTGTAATTTTGCTTTTTTTTTTTTTTTTTTCCATAAGTCTAGGTTCTTCTTGTATCTTCCTACTTCGAATTTTCTGCCTCGGTGTTTGTTAATTTAAAAATTATAAAATTCAAGGCCAAGCATGATGACTCATTCTGTAATCCTGCACTTTGGGAGGCCGAGGTAGGCAGATTCCTTGAGCTCAGGAATTTGAGACCAGCCTGGGCAATACAGTGAGATCCCTTGTCTACAAAATATACAAAAATTAGGCAAGCATAGTGGCACATGCCTGTAGTCCCAGCTTCTCAGGAGGCTGAGGAAGGAGGATCATTTGAACCCAGAAGGAAGAGGTTGCAGTGAGTCAAGATCATGCCACAGTACTTCAGACTGGGTGCTAGAGTGAGACTCCGTCTCAAAAAAATATATATTTAGAATTCAATTTTTACTGTTTTACTATATTTCTCATTATGATTGTTTGAATGTATGTGTTTATGTATTTATTTATGTAATTATTATTTTATTGGGTACTCTAGGCATTACTTCTATACATTTTGACCTATCACAATTTGACTAGAGACATTTTACTACTTCCAATAAAATAAATATACCTAACAATATTTTAGTTACATTTACCACCTGCTTGATGCTATTGATGTCATATGTATTACAAATGAAGATATCATACGTCGTTAATACATCTATAGTATTATAGTTGGTCATTTAAATAGTCTAATACCTCATTTGGTCTTCTCTATTTCTTCCTCTGGAAAGGCTGCATACTTCATATCATGAAATCATGCAAAAATTAGATAGGGTCACATTGAAGTAACCTTGGGTTTTCTCAAGACTAAAACCATTGATTAAAAGTTCAGGATTAAATGTAGAACTGGAGTTAAAAATCTGGAATAATCAATTTCTATTATTTTTCTATTGGAATACAGTAGTCATCAGTGCAGTGACAATGTAGATAATACATTATGGAATGATCATTTGATAAATGGCCATGAAATGACTTTAATACAAATGGTTCATCTCATTTTCTATGTATCTTTAGCTCCAATTCAACAACAAAAAGAAAGGCCAAATAATTATTGGAAGCTAACTACTATAGCATAAGGAGAAATAATTGAAATTCAATGAAGCCAAATATCTCTGCATATAAAGTTATGCTTTACATGTAAATTAAACTAATTAGCCTGAAAGAGTTAATGCACCTTCCCAAAGGTACCGTTCTTAATAGTGAAGAACAGTTTATGGACTGGGTGAATATGGTTCAGAAAATCTAAAAGACTTAAGACTGTCTAGTTCACACTTTTTGTTTCAATGTAGGATACTGAGGCATGGAACATTTGTAAGAGTTTTCAAAGTTTACATGAGTAGTTAGTAGGATAATCTACTGAATTAAGTGTTCATTCTACTACAGTCAGACATAGTAAAGGCAATTTAATAACATTTTCTTAATATATATCCAACATAAACTTTTCAAATATATAATTTAATGTGTGTGATTCTTAAAGTTAGAAGTTGATTGTCCCACTTATCCAGGTTTGCTCATTACACAGTGCATCTTGTATCAAAATATCCCATGTACCCTATTTATATATACAAGTATTATGTATTCATAAAAATTAAAAATAAATTTTTGAAAATCTATTGCCTTTTGCACAGTTACTTGTGCTCTACTCTTTTCTACCATGTTGATTTCTCATCTTGGATATCTGGGAGAAAATACATGTTTTCTTTGGCATCTGTAATATTTGTGTTTTTATGCAGAAATAGAAATAATATGGAAAACTGATTTTTTCCTAAACTCTATGTGAAAATTATAACTAAATAATGTGATTTTTTTCCTAATCTATGGGTATAATTTATTAATATGTTTTTAAAGAAAAGTTAATGGAATAGAATCATAATATAAACTCTGCTATTATGGAAGTATGACTAAATTAAAACCTTAAATATAAATTAGATGACCGCCATAATATAGACAGTCTCTACTTACATTCACCATGTATTTCTGAAAGGTGTTTTCTGAATATGAATTTGTATAAAGCAAAATTATGATTGTATAACTGCTGCTGCTCTACATATCTTGTAGCCTTTCTTAATGCAGAAAACAAGGCCAATTGTCTCACTATTATTTCACTAATTTTATTATGCATTTATCATATGCATATGTATGCTTGATAATACACTAAGACCTAAGGGTATAATGAGGGCAAGTATAGCCTCATTCCTCAAATAACTTATATCTTTTATATTTTCAAAAATTTTCTGCATTTCTATGTAAACCATGTATTTGACATATATCACTGAATATCTCCTATTGCATTTGTTATACATTACGAATACCTTGTGAACTTTCTCAGCAGAGTATTGATATTGTCAAATTCTCATCACTTGGGAAAAAACCTAGAGCATTACTGTGAATAATATAGTTTGGATACAAATAATCAATACGTATGTTTGGACAAGATCCTTGTTCTTAATTAATCCAATAAGAATATTTAAAGCTTTGGCATAAATAGCTCAAACATTTTATGCAAAAGGGTGAGCTATATCGATATTTGAAGTACACATACAAACTTTTGTTGATTAAATGTACTACAAATATTATTCCTTAAATTATAAGGACTTTACATTCTGCTATAATTTAAATTAAAATAAACTGATTCTATTAAACACCTAATTTAACCAATCCTTGTAGTGTATCCAAAGCATTTGTATTATTGTATTTTTATTTTTAGTGAAAATATTACATAGCAGGAAATGAAAGTTTGAATTTAAAAACTATAATAATGCTTTGTTAAAGCAATACATATCATACACACACATATACACAGTCATGTTTTGCTTGATGCTGAGAATGCATTCTGAGAAATGCATCACAGAGGGTACTTATATAAACCTAGATGGTATAACCTACTACATACCTAGGTGATATGGTGCACCCCATTGCTCCTGGGCTACACATCTGTACGGCACATTACTGTACCATATTGTAGGCAGTTGTAACACAATAATAGCTACTTATGTGTCTAGACATGTCTAAACACAGAAAGTATATAGTAAAACCATGGTATTATAATCTTATGGGACTATTGTCATATATACAATCTGTTGTTGACTAAAACATGATCATGTGGTAGATGACTGTATATATAATATTTTCATCTTTGTAAAAGCTTGAACATTCACTGTAATTTGCCTTTTTTGACAACTATATAAAAGACGCTCATATATCTATGGCAAAAAAAATATTGATTTTTCTTTCTCTGCTGCAGAAAAAAATTAGGAATACCTGCTTCTAAAAGAGCAGTTAACTAAAAATATATTGTATTTTATGGCTTAGACTTGATTATTAAAATCAGGCTGAAACCAAGATACATTGACTTTACTGTAATATATTATTACAGATTGATAATTTTCATTCACACATTACCATCATATATTATGAAAAATATATTTTGTAATATATTATAGAAAGTCTTTTTTTCACATTTTCAGAAGAGGAATTTTACTTTTACCCACTTATGGTAATATTTGCAATATTAGAATATAACTAGCTTAAATAAATCAGTAAGGAATCCAGAAGAAACTGTTCTTGAGTTAAGCCAAGTACGCACTGGCAATTTTGAGAAAGGAGAACTCTACACGTTAAGAAAAAGAACACACAACCTCAAATGCAAGTTTATATGGTGAGTGTTTTTAAAGGATTTAGGCAGCATGCTCCATCAGCATAATAGCTTTTTCTCATTCATGTAACAGATGCATTTCTGTCTGCTTGTGTACAGCAAAGGGTTAGAACCTGAATAAACTTATTAATGATTTTAGAAATGTACTCCATAGAATTTACTTCACTGCTCCTACCACTGATTCTTCAAATAAGCAAAATACAGAAGGTCTTATCCCTTGAAAATGTTTTTAAACACTAGCACTTTAAATTGAAACACTGGTAGAAACGTAGCAATGTCAGGTATAATGCCTATACTTAGTCTTATTTAAAATAAGAATTGAATGCACAACAGAAAATTTATCATTTTCTTTATCATCGGAGGGGAGGGAAAGAAAGCAAGCAGAGGTGGGGGTATGGTTACACTATTTAAGAGCTGAATACAAACACAATGAGTCTTTCATAGTCTCAACAACTCCACAATGAATAACTGTGGATTATCTCATTTATAATTCACATTGGATCAAAAAAATTGGTTCCCCTCTGTGTATATCAATTTAATTCAAACCATATTATCTTCAGAATATAAAGATGAATACTACAAGATAAACTCTAACTGCAATAAGTATTTTCTAAGTAGAAGACCAAACACCAAAGGGAATCCCTCTTTCCAATGTCTTCTGATATGGCAAGATTTTGCCAGAACGGAAGTCTAACACTTAAATAAGCATTCTCTTGGCCAAGTAAGAAACTACAGTTGTTGTGGGTATTACCCTACAATTACCATATGTATTACATATTAAATTAAACTCAGCATTAAATATGCTTGTATAATTATGCTGTTAATGATGATAGCAGTGATGATGCTGGTGAAAGTCTTGATATGTTCCCCTGGGCATTTTAAAAAATAAAAGCCTAAACTTTGCAGGGCGTGTTTGCTCATGCCTGAAATCCCAGCACTATGGAAGGCTGAGGTGAGAGGGTTGCTTGAACCCAGGCATTTGAGACCAGCCTGGGCCACATAGTGGGGCCCCTTCTCTACAAAACAGTTAAAAAATTAGCTGGGCATACTGGCATGTGCCTGTAGTTACAGCTAATTGGGAGGGTGTGGTGGGAAGATGGCTTGAGCCGAGAGAGATGGATTACATGAGCCATGATTGCGCTACCGTGCTCCAGCATAGCTGACAAAGTGAGACCCCGCCTCGATTTTTTAAAATTAAAAAAAAAAAATTTTTAAAGCTCAAAATGTCATTTTTCAAAAAAATGTATAACACTTTCTATGTATGTACAATTTCAACTTATGAATATTTTTGATATAAATAATAATGGATTATCTCAATTAAAAGCAAATGAAATGTATTAAAATGTTTGGAAATCTAAATGAATTATTCCCATATTATTTTCCACAAAAAATGGGATTTTTGGTACTGATGAAAGACGTGCAAATCATCGCCAATCCAAAGTAAATGGCCTCTCCTCACAAATGAATTCTCTGGCATAGTTTCCATGATTTTCATAGGCAGCTTTCAGACCATATGGCTTAATTCAGAATTACTTAGTGTGTTGAAATTTATGATTCCAGCTTCACCATTTTCAGTAGGTGACTTTGTTTACTACTTCACAAAGAAAGGTAAGTTCTCAATTTATTGAAAACTAATTTTTAAACATATATATGTATAAGAACATAAGAACATATATTTAAACATATATTTTATGTGTTTATGTGTGTTTGTATACATACATATTACATACAAAGAAATAAATGAGCTGTTATTTATATTATGTATTTACTCATGGAATACAAAATATTGAGCACTTTTTATGAATATATATGTAATATATATACACATACATAAAATGGAATGCATTATATTTCTATCTAGAAAAACATTTGTTTACAAATACTTTTTGAGGACTTCTGGTTTCCTGTACAGCATATAAGAAGCTTGGAAGTTGTTACTCTATCCTAACAAGTAAAAACATGAACAGACTGAAAAATCGATAACTCTTCTTAGATCCCTCAGAGAAATAAGGTCACGAGGCAAACCACTGCCTCCCAAATTAGGAAGATAAGGAGAGGAATATGAAGAATCACAGCTTACTGGAACAGAAACCCAAAGACAAAACTCAATGGGAACCAGGTGCCTGGGTAGGAAAACCGGAAGTGTAATTGACAAATTGTTGGAGGCTAAGCATGAAGAAGTCTGAGAGATTAAAAATGCCAGACTCAGACAGGGCAGGGAAGCATATTTTTGTCAGTTTTGTCTGCTGGAGTTTGATCAGGCACTTACAATGAATTTCAAAGGAAAAATCCCCTTGTGCATTCTTCAGGGGGAGAGGAAATAAACAATTTTGAAATACACCAGAGCATTCCATTTTCTTAAGAAGGTCTGCAGTCAGAAAAAAAAAAAAAAAAAAAAAAAAAGCTATTTAACAAGGGATTAACCTGCTGGGATTTTATCAGAGCTAACTGACTTAAGAGCAGAGAAATCCCCAATTCCAACCCCCTCTAGCTATGCTGTCTCAACTAAAAAGAAAAATGGGAATTGCATATAAAGTTCACAGTTGAGAGGTACAAGCTAACTTAAAAAGATGGGGACCTAATGATAAGATTATTGAATGCTTCACATTCCCCAGCTCCTTAGCACCACATTACTACAGGCTTATGTACAGCAGTTCCTTTCATACAGTACATCCTGTCAAGCTATGCAGAGAAAATTGCAAGACATACCAACAAGAAAAACAGCAACAACAACAAAAAATAAACAGTTTGAAAAGACAGCAAATATCAGAACCAAACTCAGATATAGCAGAGAAATTTAAATTAACAGATCAGGATTTTTTTAAACTTTTCAGTTAAGGAGTACATGTAAAGGTTTGTTATAAAGGTAAGTTTGTGTCATGGGGGTTTGTTGTACTCAGATCAGGAATTTAAAACGATTATGATCAATATGCTTAGGGTCGTAATGGATAAAGTAGACAATATGCAAAAATACATGGACAATGTAAGCATAGAGATGGGAAATCTAAGATAGAACCAAAGAGAAATGCCAGTGATCAAAAACAGTCACCAAAAAGAAGAATGACTTTGATGGACATAGCGGCAGACTGGATATAGTCAAGGAAAACCTTCTGAACTTTATAATATCTCAATAGAAACTTCCTAAATTGAAAAGCAAATTGAAAAATGTACTAAAATAAAAAAGAACAAAATATCTAAGAACTGAGGGATAACTGAAAATGGTGTGACATTATGAAATGGAAATACCAGAAGAAGAAGAAAGAGAAAAGGTAATAGAAGAAATATTTGAGACAGTTATAAATGAGCATTTTCTTAAGTTAATATCATACACTATACCACAGGTTTAGAAAGTTTAGACAGCACCAAGCAGGATAAAGTTAAAAAACAAACAAACTACACTAGTCATATCATTTTCGAACTACAGAAAATCAATAATAAAGAAAACATCCTAAAAGAAAATAAAAGAAAACAACAACAAAAACAAACAACAACAACAACAACAACAAAGAACCCTTTATCTGTAGAGGAGCAAAGACCAAAATTACATCTGACTTACTTTTCTTCAGACAATATGCAAGCAAAAAGGGAGTGGAGTGAAATACTTAAAAGTGTTGAAAGAAAATAATCATCAAACTAGAATTCTGTACCTTGCAAAACTATCTTTCAAAACTGAAGGAAAACTGAAGACTTTCTCAGATATAAACTGATGGAGTTTGTTGCTAGTACACAGATCTTGCAACAAATGTTAAAGTTCTTTAGAGAGAAGGAAAATGACACAGGTCAGAAACTTGGATCTACATAAACAAAGGAAGATCAACAAAGAAGGAAGTGATTAATTTTTTGTTCTATTTTTAATTGATCTAGCAGATAAAAAATTGTACAAATAATAAAACCAATGAGGCATTCAATTATGTATATATGTATGTGTATATATACATGTACATGCTTATGCATAAGTGATATAAATGACACAAATAATGCTAATGACAGGAGGAGGGAGGAATATGGATTATTTTGTAATTATTAATTATTCTAATTTCCTGTGAAGCAGGAGAGTGATACTTAAAGTGGACTTGAATTAATGTAAATGTTTATTGCAAACTCTAGTGCAATCACTAAAAGTAGTGAAAAAATATAACTGGCATGCTGAAAAAATGGAGAAATTAAAATTATATAAAATGCTCAAATCAAACCCAAAATGTAGAAAAAAAGAGTAGAAGGTAAGAGAGGAGTTAAGAACATGGGCAACAAACATAAAATAGTAGCAAATACAGTAGATACTAATCAAAATGTATAAATAATCACTTTAAAATTCAGTGGTCAAAATACATCAATTAATGATCAGACATTGTCAGAACGGATCAAAAACAACACACAATTTTATGTTGCTTAGAAGAAGTTTACTTTATATATAAAGATACATGTAGAGTAAAAAGCATATGGGGAAGTAAAGATGTATGATGCTAAAACAAATAAAAATAAATTGAGTGTAGTTATATTAATTTCAGATAGAAGAAAAGTTTTCAGGGATAAAAATGGTATTACATATGACAAAATATTCAATTATCCAAAAAATAATGGTTTAACACGTATAAGCCTAGCAATAAAGCATCAAAATTTGAGGCAAAATCTTATAGAACTACAAAAGGAAATAGATGAATCTATTAGTTTACTTGGAGATTTCAATACTCTCTGTCAATGATATTCTGTATTTATGAAGGTAAAGAATCAATAGTGTCAAGGTATCCAGGTGTCAGCTCTTTCCATCTTAATCTATAGATATAATAGAATGCAATACCCATTGCAACACCAGAAAGTTGTTTTGTGGATATTGACATATTGATTCTAAAGTTTCTGTGGAGAGACATAAGACCCAAGATATGCAACATAATAATAAAAGAGAAGAACAAAATTGAAGACAGATGTTACCTGACTTCAAGACTTACTGCAGAGATACAGTACCAAGACAATGTGGTGCTGGCAAAAACAGAGACAAATGGATCAATAGAACAGACTAGAAATCCTAGAATTACACCTATGTGAATACAGTCAACTAATCTTTGACAAGTGTTGCAGTCTGTCTGCATTGCTTTAAAGGAATTCCTGAGACTGAGTAACTTATCTTAAAAATAGATTTATTTGTGTATTAGTCTATTTTCATGCTGCTGATAAAAAACATACCTGAGAACTGGCAATTTACAAAAGAAAGAGGTTTAATTGGACTTTCAGTTCCACGTGGCTCAGGAGGCCTCACAATCATGGTGGAAGGCGAAAGGCACGTCTTACATGGCAGCAGGCAAGACAGGGAATGAGAGCCAAGTGAAGCAGGTTTCCCGTTATCGAACCATCAGATCTTGTGAGACTTATTCACTACCAGGAGAAGAGTTTGACAGAAACTGCCCCCATGATTGAATTATCTTCCACTGGGTCCCTCCACAACATGTGGGAATTGGGAGTACAATTCAAGATGAGATTTGGGTGGGGATACAGGGCCAAACCGTGTCAATGGAATTCACAGTTCTGCAGACTGTACAAGAATCATGGAACCAGCATCTGCTTCTGAAGAGAACTTCAGGAAGCTTCTGCTTGTGGTAGAAGCCAAAGGAGAGCAGGCATCATATGGCAAGGGAGTAATGAAGAGAGAGGGGAGGGAAATACTAGACTCTTTTTAACAATCTGCTCTAATGGGAACAGATCAGGATTTTTTAAAATAGTACAAGAAGAAATAGTACAATAGTACAAGAAGAAATTCATTATCACAAT
Organism: Papio anubis; assembly: GCF_008728515.1. NCBI lineage: Eukaryota > Metazoa > Chordata > Mammalia > Primates > Cercopithecidae > Papio > Papio anubis. The sequence goes on along the minus strand of NC_044980.1, from coordinate 20,184,106 downwards.
AATGGAACCAAGCTGTGTAAGAGGGATCTGCTTCCATCACCCAAACACTTCCCTTCAGTCACCACCTCTGAAATTGGTGATCAAATTTCAATGTGAGATTTGAAAGGAATAAAATTCTCAACTGTATCAACAATTGAACCAATGCATTTCAATGGAGAAAAGATAGTCTTTTCAACAAGTGTTGATGAAACAACTGTAGATTCACATGCAAAAAATAAATAAATAAATCTAGATGCAGTCCTTTTGCTGTTTAAAACAGTAAACTTATGAATCACAGATACATGTAGAATATAAAGCTATAGAAATGTCTAGAAAATCACATAGAAGAATATCTAAATGACCTTCGGTTTGCTGATGACATTTTAGATATAATACCAAGGAATATAGTTCGTAAAAAAAACAAGAACTGGTAAGTTAAACTTGAATAAAATTAAAATCCTGCACTGCAAAAGATATTTTCAATATAATGAAAAGAAAAGCCACTGACTGGGAGAAAATATTTGCAAAAGATACATCTGATAAAGCACTGTTATTCAAGTAAGATGAGTAACGCTTCAAAACTCAACAATAAAAAAAGCAAATAGTTCAATGCAAAAGTGGGCCAAAGACCTTAACAGACACTTCACCAAAGAAGATATGTAGGTGGAAAATAACATATGAAAAGATATTTTATATCTTATGTCATCAGGGAAATGCAAATTAAAACAATGTGAGACTACTCTACACCTATTAGAACTGTCCAATTTCAGAACACTGACAATACCAAAAGCTGTTCAGGATGCAGAAATACCAAATGCTGTCAAGTATGTGGAAATACTACGTTCATCATTACTGGTGGGAATGAAAAATGGTACAGCAATTTAGAAAGACATTTTGTTTGGCAATTTCTTACAAAACTAAACATTCTTTGTCTTAGTCTGTTTTGTGTTGCTATAAAGAAATACCGAAGGTTAGGTAATTTACAGAGATCAAGTTTATTTGGATTATGGTTCTTATGTCTGAAAAAGTTCAAGATTAGGCATCTTGTAAGAGCCTCCAGCTGCTTTGACTCATGGTAGAAGGCACAGGGGGACTGGAATGTGCAGAGATTACATGGTGAGAAAGGAAGCAACGGAGAGAAAGAGGATAAGGTGCCAGTTTCTTGTTTAACAATCAGTTCTCCTGGGAACTAACAGTAAGAACTCACGCCTGAAGGAAGGCATTAATCTATTCATGAGGAATCTGCCACTGTCACTCAAATGCTGCCCATTTAGCTGACCTCTAACACTGGAATCAAATTTTAGCATGAGATTTGGTGGGTACAAACAGTATATTCAAACTATAGCACTTACCATATGGTTCTGCAATCGTGCTACTTGGTATTTACCCAAAGGAGCTAAAAACTTATGTCCACATAAAAAGCTGCAAAAGGATGTTTATAGCAGTTTTACTCATAATGACCAAAACTTGAAAGCAATCAAGATGTTCTTCCGTAGGTGAATGGATACATAAAGTGAGGAACATTCAAACAATGGAATATTACATAGAGCTAAAAAGAAATGAGCTATAAAGACATGGCAGAAACTTAAATGCTTGTTACTAAGTGAAAAGAAAATCCACTGTATGATTCCAACCATATGACATTCTCAAAAAGGTAATATGATGGTTCAGTAAAAAGATGAATGGTTGCCAAATGTGAGAGAGAGGAAGGGATAAACAGGCAGAGCATAGAGGATTTTTAGGGCAGTGAATCTACTCTGTATGAAACTAAAATGAGAGATACATTTGTTTAAATGCAGTTTGTAAACTGTGAAATTTGTCTGATAATGATGAATAAATGTAAGTTCAAAAATTGTAACAAAATGTACCACTCTAGTGGGAGATGGAAAAGGCTATGTATCTGTCTAGGCAGGGTAGTTTATGGGTATTTTACATAGCTTTGAGTAAATTTTGTTGTGAACTAAAACCAGTGTAAACAAAAATCTATTAATAAAGAAAAAGCCTGCACTATGTCACAAGGCAAAACACTGGATATTATGATGGTAAATAAAAATTTTTATTACATAGACATACAACAAATTAGTATTGCAGATATTTTTATTGTCTCTAAAACAAAATTATAATGTCTTGAATCATTTCTTATATTTAAGCCAGGGCTATTAGAATTTAAATTACAATGAATTTAAGAATGAATATCAACATATGGTTCTTTCCAAAAAATTTGAGTGAGGAACAGTTAAATGTTAAAATACACTGCCTTCTATTTAATTACAGAGTAAGCTTCATCAGCTGTTGAAAAAAATAGTGATAGATTCCATTTCTCTAAAGTAGATGCATTTCTATGGGCAAGTCACTTTATTCACAATAATACCGATAAAAAAGAGTGTATATTGAGCCTTTTCTCATCATCGAGAATGTGTATTGAGCCTTTTCTCATCATTGAAGACATGAGCAAATTTGGAGACTATTTCTCAGCCAATATCATGTGATCATAAGTTGTATGGCTGAAATTTGAACATGGGTCTATCTAAGTTTAATTAACACTCTGAAGCACTATATTACCCTAACCAAAGTGGAGTATTTTACATATGTCCTGTTTGCATGATGAAATAATGCTCTGGAAAAAAGAAATATGCATACACATATACCCACATTCAGAAGACAGCATTAATAAAATATTAACTAGAATTTTTTTCTCATTCCTTTGTTCATGCATTCAACTATTTATTCATTCATTTATGCTAATTATGCATCTACTTTACAGTAGTAGCTGCTATATAAATTCTGGGAATAGAAAGGCAAACAAAACAAGTTTCCTGCCTTTGTGGATTACTATTCTAATGATTAACAAAAAACAAATAATAAAATAGCATATAATGTCCGAGTTTAATAAATGTCATCAAGAAAAATAAACTCAGGTAAGTAGATAGAGAATAACAAGAGAATATTTTAAACAGGTGCAGTAAAGGCAGTAATTGAGGCCTACACTGAAGGGAAAGATGAGGCATATGACTATGGCTGGGCTATTCCAGGAAAAGACTTATAAAGTCTTGAATCAGGAGTGCATTTGGCATGTGGTAGAATAAAAAGAAAACCAAGGTAAGGAAGGACAGGACACAGCTTCTCCTGACCATGCAGAGGAAATTGAATTATGTGATCCATAAATTCCCAAAGGTTTAATTATTAAATGAAAATATGTAATTATATAAGTTGTGACTTGCATTTATTTACATGAAAACATCTTTACATTTTCTATAAAATAATGCTTTATTTGGGGCAACGTATTTAAGATAGATATTGATGATCTCAGTGAAAACACATCTATCACCATAATCTAAATGTAAATATAATTTACATTTGTAAATTTACATTTGTAAATATAATTTCATTCTTTAAAATTGGTATTGTAACAGCAAGTATGTGGAGGAGCTTCACTAAATGAATACAGGTGGACCTTGTCCCAGAACAGAATGACTGTTTTAATAGGTGAGTTTGTGGAGATCAACTGAGAATGTGGGAATCCTACTCTCTTTTGCTAAACCTGCTCAATTGCTGGAGACATACACTTTCTGTGTCTCAAAAGCTATTACAGTCTCTGCCTCAGGGAAGGTGGCCCGCTGTGGGGTTGGTAAGTGATGCCAATGGCTAAGGTTGGATTTATATTCAATATTGGCGTGCTGTCATGGGAATCTCATTATTGTCGTATTACACACTATCTCCTTTATCAACATTAAAATGTTAATTTAATCTTCCTTTGCTTAACTCCTGTTTTTTTCTTGTGATGTTCTGAATCAGGCAGTGAAAGGCATGCAATTGATTGGATTCCAGCCTAGAAATAAAATATAATCAGTAGTAAAATCATCAGTAATTCCATAACAAATTCTAGCATATTCATACTGCCAAAAATGAACATCCACCCTTTGAATTATTTTGCACAATAATCAGGCATCTACACAGATTAATGAATTCACACTGTATTTATTTATATTAATTTATTTCATCTTGTGTTTAACACAAACGTTGGAATATGGAGCTTACTAAACACACATATATCGAACTTTCTCTCACGTGAACCAAGCAAAACATTTTTTGTTACTTGCAAAAATGTTAAAAAAAAAAAAATCTAACATTAGAAGCTCAGTTACTCAGTAGTGGTGTATTCAATATAGTCCTCTGGTCTACAGGGGTATTTAAGAAGAAGTCTGCGCTATTAGCCCTCCTTTCCCCATGAGTAGACATTTCTTCTATTCTCTTCAACCAAGTCTCATATTTTGCATATGTATGATAACACTAGTGATCTTGTTTTAAACGTGTTCATCTTTCTATAATTTCATTGCACTCATATTTTTTCTCCTTGTTTACCTTATTCATGATCATCTGCTGTTTTACTTAGACTTTTTCTTTCCATAATAATTTTACGGATATCTTCTATTTTTTCCTTGACGTTGCCATTTCACATTTTAATGCCAGTTTCACGTCATCTTTTATTCTATGTTTAAAAAGCCAAAATACTCTTTTATTTCTTTGATAGCTTGCAGAAATATGTGTTAATATTTATATAGTTTGTAGTATAATTAACTTCTTTTGAACATTTTCACCTTTGTTATCCAAATTTTTCTCCATATCATTTTCAAGCTATGAATTCACTTAGGTTCTCTGCAGATAATTTTTTAGTGGTCACACTGAGAATTAAGTCATGGACAAAAGCTTCTCCACCAACAGCCTACCTCAGCCTATACAATCTGCTTTTGCTCTGGATAAGAAGTCTTTTTTCTTCTAGAAAATACATAGTTCAGAATTACATTTATGAATTGATTTAACAGTAAATTTAGTTCAGTTGACTAAGTTTAGTTGGTGCAGCACTATTGACCATAATCTCTGTATCCTCTCTTTATAATAGCTGTATCTGTAAAGAAGTTTGTTTGCCTGTTGCTCTCATTCAGTGCTGCTTATGTTAGCAAAAGTCTTTAATAGACATCTACCTGGCATGTGAAGGAAGGGATTTTTAAAATTTGACTCTTCATAATGCAGAGCCTACCTTTGTAGAGAGCTTGCACTGCTGTAGATCTGTACAAGTATGGGACCATGCTTTACTTCAACACTTAATTTTCACTGCACTAGTGAGCCTTTCTTCATAGTTTGTGGCTGGTGGTCATGGTTGACTTCTCATTTTATTAACAATTGAGATGTATTTGCTTGTTTGATTGTTTTTCTTCTTACTCAAAAAAGGAGGCTGATGCAAAATCTTTACTCTGGTGTGTTTAACTATGATATTGATAACTATGATATTGATAGAAGTACTCTAATTTGTGTTAGTGTTTTGAAGACTTTATGTTCATATATGAAGTTAAACTACTGACATTTGCAAAAATATATGTAGTCATAATGCATATGAGAACCAAACCTAAGACATATTTTGTCATACCTGGCTGACAAGCCTGAGACATGCCTGATGCACCCACAGAAACTCCTCCACTGCTGTCTCAAGCTTAGAGTTGGCCTGTGTCAGAATCAGTAAAAGTCACTGGGAGAAACCCTGTCTCTACTAAAAATACAAAATTAGATGGGCGTGGTGACGTGTACGTGTAATCCCAGCTACTCGGGAGGCTGAGGTAGGAGAATCGCTTGGACCCAAGATAGAGAGGTTTCAGTGAGCTGAGATAGCGCCATTGCACTCCAGCCTGGGCAACAAGAAACTCCATCTCAGAAAAAAAAAAAAAAAAAAAAAAAAAAAGAATAATGCGTAATGACTAAATGAGGGTCATTGAAGGATACAAGAATGATTAAAAATTAAAAAGGGAAAAGCAGATATAATAAGAGGAGAACTATAATCATATAGAAACTTCAAATAACAGTGGTTTCACTATAAATATAAGGGGAAATTATAAATTATTCAATAAACTATTTTTAGAGAAATAAAAAATTAGTTATTTTATACATTAGCGTCATGGGGCTAATGAATTTAAATACACAAAATGAGGTGATGCAAAAAGTAACATATAGCAATGAAAGGAACACAGTACATGTATATATTTATCCTTATGGATTGATCTCAAGCATGCTGTGTATGGCCAGTGTGGTATTCTATTTTTATGCCCATACTTATTTATGTAAGCTTAAATTGTTAAGGCAAATAAATCAACATTTTTTTTCTGAACATTTCTTCTCACAATTTTCAACTCTTCCTCTAGAAAACTGAAGGTTTTTTTTTATCTGGCACACACATATTCAAGATAATTAGAGTATTATTTGAAATTACTATGAAAGTAACTCTTTGGAATTATTCAATTATTTATTGTGTCCTTGATAATTCATGCAATGACTTAATTTGATTGAAATTGTGTTCTAATTAAATTCACTTTCTCTTTACCATCTACACCCAGACTAAATTTATTTTGAATTGTTCCATGTAGAATTAATATGGTCCAATTTTATTTTGACTAATTCTGAAACTCTTCATTATATTAAGAGTGACTAGGCATATAGTTATGTATAATGGAACAGTCAGTGTCTCTAATTTTTCCCTTTGGACTAATTGTCCCCGTCCATGATCACATGTCATGATCAGTGACTTACTTTCAGACTCAACACGAGAAAAATAAAAATTGCCAGGGATGTAAACACCCTAGAGCAGTTCCAAGCCAATGACAGAATAGAGATTCCCTTTGTTTTCCATGGGACAAGTCTTGAGACATGGTTTCAAAAACTATCAGAATTTCCACCAGTATTGAGTGGCTGGGAAATCTAAACCTCAGACTATGGGTTTAACAAAGATCACACAGAGATATAGGTAGATAGAACATATGAAAGAGATTAAAGAGCTATTGATAACAAAATAAAAATTCCGATCTTTAGAATAACATGAAAATATTTATCTAGTATAACTTGGGTAAAAATGGAAACTAAGGGCAAATGTATAGACTAACATATTAACAATTCAATTATATTAAAATATGTCTATTTATAAAATCATTACAAATCAAATCTTTGGTATTTATATAAGATGGTCTTAAAACAATGATCTATAATTTTAATCATAAAATATTTGAAAACTGGAAGAAGTAAATGATAAACATCAATACAGAAATTAATAAAATATTACATATAATACCTAAAACAAATTTAAACAGAAAAAATCTAGTGAATAAAAGCATAACTCACTATTTTAGAAAGTGGATATGCAAGAAGAAATATAATGAAAATTAAAAGAATATTGATATTATGTGTACATTCTATATAAATTATTTGAACATATACATTCACAGGGTAAATACGTTGCTTTATTAGTCTTCTTTTGATGCACTAAAAATCAGCCACAAAATATCGGTTGTTTTATAGATTTCATTGTATGATGTTCAGAAAATGTAGTTGTTATGATTGGTACTTTTTTTTTTTTTTTTGAGACGGAGTCTCCCTCTGTCGCCCAGACTGGAGTGCAGTGGCGCGATCTCGGCTTACTGTAAGCTCCGCCTCCCGGGTTCACACCATTCTCCAGCCTCAGCCTCCGGAGTAGCTGGGACTACAGGGACCCGCCACCATGCCCGGCTAATTTTTTTGTATTTTTCGTAGAGACGGGGTTTCACTGTGTTAGCCAGGATGGTCTGGATCTCCTGACCTCATGATCCGCCTGCCTCGGCCTCCCAAAGGGCTGGGATTACAGGTGTGAGTCACCGTGACTGGCCGATTGATACTTATTTTATGACATTTAGGTATTTAAGAATTTCGGGGAGTTTATGCTTAATTTTTCAATATGTTATATGAACACTTGAAAATCATATGTTCTCTTTTAATCATGTCACAATTCAAAATATGTATATTTGCTTACAGGCATTAAACATAGTACTTACCTCATTTTTTTTCCAGTCATTATTTTATTTTAATTCTTCTGATTCTAGATAAAGATCACCTACTGAGTCTTGTTTTTATTCTGTGTTGCTTTCCTTTTTCTTACAGTTTTAATTCGCTTCATGTATTTTACTGTTACTTAATGTGTTAACATTCATGGGAGTTATATCTGCACTTTAGAATGTATTATAGAACATTAGAAAGTGTAAGCTTTTAATATTCAGATATCAAATTACAAAATAAATAATGTGGCTCTCTTTTCTTATGTTAGCATTTGCCTGACTTATTTTATCTGTCTCTTTACTTTCATTGGTATATACATATGGAATATCTGCACATTGAATTTATTTTTCTTTCTACCTATGTGAATGTATCTCATTAAAATTAATCCTTTAACATATATATTTAGTATTACTATCATCTTATTTTACTCCAGGCGTTTTCTTGGATTTGCATCTCTGATATCGTTCTTATTCTATCTCTGGGCATATGTTCCAGGCCCTGTTTCTCTTATCTCTTATCTGACTCATTATGGTCTATTTTGTTTCTTTCCCTCAGTCCTTCACTTTTTTTTTTTTTTTTTTTTAGATAGAGTCTCCCTTTGTCACCCAGGTTGGAGTGCAGTGGCACCATCTCGGCTCACTGCAACCTCTGCCTCCCAGGTTCAAGCGATTCTGCTGCCTCAGCCTCCTGAGTTTTTCACTTTTTAGGACAGTTACTGATGCCTGTTTTTCTGCTCTTCTGTTTTCCAATGGCTTTAGAAAGTTGGACTCAGCTGGCCGTTGGTAATACAAATTGTTGGATTTGCTCTCTGCATTTTTTCAGTTATTGAGTTGAAAGTACTGTGCAAGGATTTATTTCCATTCTAAAAAGGGTACAGGATAATCCCTCAATTTAGGATGGACTCCTGAGCCTTTGCCAGTGCTAAAGGCAATTTGATATTTATATCCTCCTGTTGCCAGCATGTAACCAGAAACTGCTCTTCTATTCTCACTCATCAAAGCAGGGGCAACAGATGCGGGGGAGGAGACGGGGAATACCACTTTGGTTATAGTGTCAGACAAGAACAATTACATGGAGATTTTTGTATTTTTCTTTTAGTGCCATATTCTCATTAAAACTTTCTGTCCTTTTGCTTTCTTTCTTTTTTCTTTTTATCGATATTCCAGATCATTAGTTTCTTAGAAAACTTAAGCATAGACTATGTGATTATAAGAAACATGCTTCCAAATATCAGTTGATTAGCACAGCAAATTTTATTTCCCCATCATATCACAGTCTGATTAAGGTTGGCTTCTTTCCCACTGAAAACTTGTGAATCAGACCCATTCCATTTTGTAGATGTAGGTTGGGAAAACCTGGGTTCCAGATTTCCTGCTGAAAGGCAAAATGAGGCTATGAGATGGTGTGTAATGAGTCAAGACTTAGAGGGCCAAACCTGGAAGTCTTTTTACATTACTAGGCTTATATTCTAAAATCAGAATTCATTCCTTTGGTCGACAATCTGTGAGAAAGATTTAGAAGTTCAACTTTTTGTGTTCTCAAGAAAATAGCCAGTGTTTTGAACATCTCATATTATCTTTAAAAGAGCCTTTTGGTCACCAGACCATTTTATTCTACTTTCACACATTGAACACTCTCACCTTTCCCTGAGAGAGATAACATGAAGTCACATCTGGCCACTGATTGTCACTCAGAGTCCAAGTTCTGTAGGTGCCATCAGATCCAGATGTGATCCTCTGTAGTTAGGAGACCTATAAATTTAAAAGGTAGGTTATCTGCCTCTCTCTGGCACAAAGACTGAATATGCAATGATGGAGAAGGCATAGAATACACATAATGAATGCCCCCATTTAGAAAGGGAAAGAATGAGGAATGGATAATCCTGGACAGCAATTTAAAACTCAATAGGAAGGGATTTTAATAAAGTTCCCAAGCACATGCTGGGGGTGAAGGAAGCACCTTCGTTGGATGAATTCTGCCCACTAGACAGAACACTTTGTCCATGGTTCTTTGGGAACTCTGGCTCTTACTTCTGAGAAGTTTTTGTTGCATTACTCTCCTTGGTCATTTATAAACTGAGGGATGAAGACCATATGCTCCTTAAGGGTTCCACAATGAGCCTCTGCTTTCCTGAAAGAAAGATAAGGCCCAAGACTTTCTCTTTGGTCTTGAATATTTAAAGACTTGTATAGATAAGCTAATGGTGCAGGCCTGGGACTTACCCAGTTCTCCCTGCTTATTTGATTGTAGTTCTCAAGAATAACTGTATAATGTACTGGGAATGCAACATCCTGAGATATAAAGGGACTGGCTAGAACAGACCAGGCTCTGTTCCAGTGCCCCCCAGAAATAGGATGCCCTTCAATGCTTCAGTCCAGCGAGTCACGCTCCTCTGGAGTATAAAACCCAGGGCAGGCTGCTTTACTGGATCCTTCAACTGCAGGACCAGTGGGGCACACACAGACGAGACTCCATCTACTCTAGGCAGCTTTCCGGAGCCTTGGGAAAAAGTTCACCGTAGATCATCAGCTTCTGTTGGTCCTTGCTGCCTATCTGTAAATATCAAATCCACTTCATGAAACTTGTGAATGTGTTCAGTCTCACTAGATTCAGACAAGTTGATCACAGAACTTTCTCCACAAATGGTTTCTTTGGTAATCCTGCAAAAACATAAGCAGCTTCTGATCCATTTGCTTCTGCCACCTAAAATTTCTTTCTGAATGTAGATGTCAAATGTATTTTACTTCCCTGATTTCTGGTCCTGTGTCTCTTACTAGCTGTTCCTTTGATGCTATCTGAAAAAAGTAAAATAAAAAATAAAAATAAAAATAAAAATAAATATGAGGGCCATCATTAACTTGATCTTTCATTGGGGGTCACTTTATTAAACCAAGATTCTTTTACTGGCCTATTTTGTATAAAACTTGTATAAAATTTTATGTCAGACATATTCTCTCTTTCTCTTGGAAGGCCTTGAATTTCTGGAGTTTCTCTAATATTTCTTCTCATATATTTAAAAATTCACCAATGGCTACAAATATATACTATCATTTTTCCTAATTCTGTTTTGTAAGCATGTCATCTGCCTCCCAATTTACAGTAGGTGGTCTTTATGTCCTCTTACATGTCTTGACTTGCAGTCCCTTTTATAACTGCTGCCTTCCTATATGAGGCATGAAAAATAATGTTTTGCGATGTAAGTTAGATTTTTAATGATGTAGCACCTCACTCCTGTATAAAGTTATTTCATGATCAGAATATTCTAAACTATCCTGTGGCAAAAAACTGCTAAATCCCTGTGTCTTTGTTCATTAATATTTTATTTGTTGATAACTTCACAGCTTTCCACAGCTTTTTCCATTAAGTGATGATTCTGTGGCTTCTTCCTTCTTGTAATTTCACCATCTAACCCAGTGCTTCCAAGGAAGCTTTGAAGGGGGAAAGGGAACAGAGGTAGCACACAGAATTTTCTAAAGGCCCAACTGGAAGTGGCTTGCTTCACTTTTCTTTATATTCTATTGTCCAGAACTTGGTTGCATGGACTGCAAACTGACTTCAAAGAAGGATTGGGAATATGGTCTTCCTGTGTTTCTAAGAACGAAAAGAGTGGAATGAGTTTCCTGACATACAAGCTTATTGTTAACAGTCAATTAGCCTCAGAAGGTTATCATAATTTTTGTTTTCTTTTCTTCTTTATATCAAGCCAAGAAAAAAAAAATCCTGCACCTTTTTAAAAACTCATATGGTGGTCACTATACATCATGTATGGGAAAGTGAATTTTTTAATATTGAAATAAATTACATGTCTGTGTCCCTAGACCAAATACCCATATTCCTTTACTTAGTATTTTTCTTAAATGTGTGTGAGCTTTTATAATTTCCATACTTTTCACTTTCCATTGATTTTCCATCCACACTCCTGTTCTTTACCTCACAGTGCCTTTGGGTGAGTAGGCAGGATCAGGGCATAGGTTTCTTCTTAAGGAGAATGCATAAAGCTACCACTTTTCAAGTTCTGAATAATCATTGAATAATCATTGGATCATTTATCTCTGTTAGAAAAGACATATGAACTACAAATTAAAACAAAAAGTGAAGATGATAATTAAATCATTTATTTCTGTACATGTTCAAAAATTTTACTTTTGCCCTCTTGTAACAAATTCACATTATAACTGCATTATCCTGCTATCCTTCAATAATAAAACCTACAAGATTTATTCAACTTTACTTTTACTAGATGCTTTGTTTGACTGTTGTAAAAAATATTCTTACATGCCATAGGATCCTAACTCAATGATATTTTTTTCTGTAGAAGTTAACATAGGAGGTTGAAAAATATGCTTTCCATAACTAATTAAGCATGGTCAGTTTGGAAATGTGGTCACTTTGATTAGCTATCTGAGATAACGACTTCCTCTTCTCATTGTTAGTTTCAAGATATTCCACTACTTGCACAGCTTGTTAGCTAGTTAAAAAAATCTACTCTATCTTCAATAATTGCTTCTTTTCTTCTTATCTTTGAGATTCTATGTGAAGATACTCACACAATAGAAGAGTCAGGAAGAGTCTTTGAAAGTCAATACATGTTTTTCTTAAAAACTTTACTCTACAAGAATATCTTATCACCATTCAACAATCTTATCACATAAGATAACACATTAAACTTTAAAACAAAATTGATATCAATAGAGTTAATGGAAACATCTTTATGCAGACTTTTACTGTCTATTTTGGTACCAAGGTGAGAAGAAAAGATTGTCTTCCTCTGTATCTCGAAGAGTTCTCTTACTTTGATTTTTTCTTTATCCAGGACATGAGAAAATTGTATATCTTTTGGGTAAAATTGAAAAACAATATCAAGGTATCTAATTTCCTTACCTTGGCAATGAAGTCTTAGTATACAAACAATACTCTATGTTAATATCTTAATTAAGTGAACTTAATACTCTACGTTACTATCTTTGTCACATTTATTAATTTGATTTGTTACAACTGGGACATTAAATATAAAATTGCTTATTCATTTTATTACCAATTATTGACAAAAATATAAATATATGAACAAATTTATATGAATAATATTCAAATAATCCTCTAGATTCCATATATAGCATTCTCCTAAAGCAACTGACATATTTCAAGTTCTTTTTAGAAAGAGATTAATGAAATATAATGTAAAGTGGGGGATTTTTCTGCTTTAAAGAATGGCAGTTTTTAAAGGTACAGGTAACTATACCACTGCAATTTGATTACTTCTGTGTTTTCTAGGTAATTCTTACAAAAGTTCTATGCTAAGCCATTATATTATAATTTCAGAGGAAAATCAATTCCCTAGGTTTTGCTGAAATACGGTTTCTCTGTTTGCTGAAATCCAGTTTTTGTTAATTAGAACTATATATTTCATATTTGGACTATATTAGTCAGGGTTTTTCAGAGAAACAAAACAAAAAATCTGTATTGTCATTGTCCATCAGAAAAACAGAACACACACACACACACAAATATTTTATCATATATAACATTATATATAATACCTATACATATATATTATTGACATACAGTTGGCCCTTGAATAACATGAATTTAACTGCATGGGTCCAGTTACATGCAAATTTTTTTCCACCTCTGCCACCCGTAGTACAGCAAGAGAAATCATTCCTCTTTATCCTCGTCCTCAGCCTACTCAGTGTGAAACATATGAGGATGAAGACCTTTATGATGATCCACTTCCACTTAATAAATAGTAAATATGTTTTCTCTTTCTCATAATTTTTAATAACATTTCCTTTTCTCTAGCTCACTTCATTGTAAGAATATGGTATATAATAGATACATAACATGCAAAATATGTGTTAGTTGTTTATGTTATCAGTAAGGCTTCTAGTCAACAGTAGTTAAGTGTTGGGGGATTCAAAATTATTATGCAGATTTTTTGCTGTGCTGGGGGTCAGTGCCCCTAACTCCTGAATGGTTCAAAGGTCAACTGTATTATGAAGAACTGACTCACACGATTGATTATGGTGGCTGAGAAGTCCCATGACCTGCTGTCTGTAAGCTTCAAGACCTAGGAATGCTGGTGGAATAATTCAGTGTAAGCTCAAAGGCCTGAGAAACAATGGAACAAATGATGTAAATCTTAGATGAGATAACTCAGGTGAAGCAATTACACAGGAGAAAAGGGCACATTTTTCCCTCCTCTGTCTTTTGTTATATTCAGATCCTTAAAAATACCCACTGACTGGGCACGATGGCTCACGCCTATAATCCCAGCACTTTGGGAGGCCGAGGCGGGAGGATCACTTGAGGTCAGCAGGTCAAGACCAGCCTGGCCAACATGGTGAAACCCTGTCTCTACTAAAACTACAAAAATTAGCCAGGTGTGGTGGTGGGCACCTGTAATCACGGCTACTTGGGAAGCTGAGGCAGGAGAATTGCTTGAACCTGGGAGGCGGAAGTTGCGGGGAGCTGAGACTGCACCATTCACTCTAACCTGGGCAACAAAGCTAAAAACTGCATCTCAAAAAGAAAAAAAAAAATGCCCACCCAACAACAGGGAGGCTACCTTTATTTAGTCCACTGATTCAAATGCTACCCTCACTGGGAAACTCAACCTTATGGACACAGCTGGAAATAATGTTTAATCTGAAGTGACTTGACTCAATCCAATTGGCACATAAAATTAATGATCAGAAAGACAAATATTTTTCTCATCTTTTAAAATATGCATTCATGCGATACTAAGTTCATTATACAATTTGGAAGGACCAAAGCTAACTAAAAATTGAGGTCTCTTTAAGAAACCCGAAAAGCAGAAAAAGTACAGTAAATATACTAAAATATAAAACCTTTAAATGTATACCATGGTCTCCCTTTCTAAACCTTATAATGGTCATCTTTTTTTGCTGTTTAATATAATTGTAAGTAAAGAAAATTTAAATTAGAATTATTACCAAGGATTGTATCATTCATTTGAATTGTCCAATGTCAGATCCAATGAGCTAACTACAAGAACAGTGGGTATGTTGCAACTATCTCAACTGTTTCTATATCATTTCTTGACATATGCACATTCTACCAGTACTTTCTACATTTGATTTACTGGAGAACAAGGAAAGATTAAAAGAAACAAAAACTTTTAATTCCCCGTCTGCCTTTTCTTCTATGTCATCCTTTTCAGCATAAGTGGTTGGCTGTATCTGTATTTGGTAGAAGTTTATTGTCTTTTTTTTTTTTTTGAGGCGGAGTCACAGTCTGTCACCCAGACTGGAGTGCAGTGGTATGATCTCGGTTCACTGCAAGCTCTGCCTCCCAGGTTCACGCCATTGTCCTGCCTCAGCTTCCAGAGTAGCTGGGACTACAGGCACCCGCTACCACACCCGGCTAATTTTTTGTATTTTTTGTAGAGACGGGGTTTCACCATGTTAGCCAGGATGGTCTCAATCTCCTGACCTCGTCATCTGCCCACCTCGGCCTCCCAAAGTGCTGGGATTACAGGTGTGAAACCATCGTGTCTGGCCTATTGTCTTCCTTTTTTGTCTGGAGTAGGTCGTAGTTCCAATGAAAAGCATGACTTCTCAAAGATTTTATCACCCAGCTTACTAAACTACAGACCACACTTACCTGATACAGCCATACCTTGTTTTATTGTGCTTCATTTATTGCACCATGGAGTTATTTTTTTCCAAATTGATCATCTATGGCAACCCCATATTGAGCGAGTTTATCATTGCCACTTTTCCAACAGTATGTGCTCACTCGGTGTCCCAGTGCCACAGTTTAGGAATTCTCACATTATTTCAAACTTCTGTATTAGTATTACATATTTTGTGGGAATCTATGATTAGTGTCTTTGATGTTACTATTGCTATTGTTTGGGGGCAGCATGAACCATACTCATATAAGATGGTGAACTTAATTGAAAAAATAGTGTGCGTATTCTGACTGCTCCACTGAATAGCAATTCCCCTATATCTTCCTCTCTTCAAGCCTTCCTATTTACTGAGACACACAAAAAAATTAAATTAATGCTGAATAATAACCTTGAAATTCCCTCTAAGTGTTCAAGTGAAACAGAGTCACACATCTCTCATTTTTAAGTTGAAAGGTAGAAATAATTAAGCTCAGTGAAGAAGGCATGTAGAAAGCTAAAACAGATTCTCTTGGATTCTCTGAATGCTGAGGGAGGTGATAAATCTGCAAACACAAAGTCTGAAGCTAGCAAAGATCGGTAAATAAAATTCAAGAAAAAAACATTTTCATAATATAAAAGTTCAAGGTGAAGTAGCACATGCTGATGTAGAAGCTATAGCAAGTTATCCTGAAGGTCTATCTGGCTAAGATAATTGAGGAAGGTAGTTACACTAGCAACAGATTTTCAATGTAGACAAAACAGTCTTTTATTGGAAGAAGATGCCATCTAGAATTTTCATAGCTAGAGAAGTGAATACCTAACTTCACACTTCAAAGGATAAGCTCACTCTCTTGTTAGAGGCTAATGCAGCTTTTGTCTAATATGGATGAAAGACTTACAAATGGATTTAACTCAAAAAGTTATTCTGTGAGACACATTATAATCAATCTTTCAAAAGTCAAAGAGAATTCTAAAGACAGCAAGAGCAAAGTATCAAATCACATATAAGGGAATCTCCCATTAGGCTAACAGCCTTTATCAGCAAAATCCTTGCAGGCCAGGCAAGAATGGGATAATGTATTTATGAAAAGAAAGAAAAAAAAAAGAACAAACAAAAATAACCCTCTGCCAACTGAAAATTCTATACCCAGCAAAGATTAACTTCAGAAATAAAGAAGAAATAAAATTTTTCTCAGACTAACAAGAACAGGGAATTTATCACCATTATCATGACCCTATAAAAAATGCTATGGGAATCCTACATCTCAAAGCAAAAGGACAAGATCTACCATTATGTAAACATGATAGTATAAAACTTAGAGAAGATACACAAATAAGAAATAGCAAGGAATCACATGTTGTCACTACAAATACCACCAAATTACAACACTAAACAATAAGAGGAAGAAAAAATAAAAGTTATAAAAGAAAATCGGAAACCAACTAACACAATGATGAAAGTAAGTTTTCACCTACAAATAACAATTAAAAATTTAAATGATTGACATTCCCAATTAAAATATATAGACTGGCTCAATGGATGAAAAAGACCCAACCAACTATAAGCTGCTTACAGGAAACTTATTTCTTTCTATGTAAGGACAGACAGAGCAACAGTAACGAATGGAAAAGACATTCCACACAAAGAGAAAACAGCAGCATAAAGTAGGAGCTCTACTTATATCAGACAAAATAGACTTTAAGGCAAAAACCACAGTGAAGAGACAAAGAAGGTTATTATGTGGCGATAAAGGGCATGACTCAGGAAGAAGATATAACAATTCTAATTTATGCACCCAAGACTGGAGCATCCAGATATATGAAGTACATATTTTTAGAGCCAACGAGAGAGATAGACCCAAGTACAAAATAGCTGGGAACTGCAACACCCTGTTTTCAGCATCGGACAGATCATGTATACAGAAAATCAGTGAAGAAACATTGGACTTCAACTGCACTACAGGTCAAATTAACCTAACAAGTACAGAACATTTCACCCAATAGCTGCAGAATGCACGTTCTTCTCATAAACACACATAGATCACATGTTAGGCCACAAAATAAATCTCAAATATACTAAAAACTTAAATTAATAACATGCATATTCTCAAACCACAATTTTAACTAGAAATTAATAACATACCTAGAGGAACTCTGGAAACTGTATAAACACATGACAGTTTAAATAATATGTCCCTAAATGTTCACTGTTTCAATGATGAAATAAAAAAAGAAATAAATTGATTGAAATCAATGAAAACAGAAACAAAACATTTCAAAACTTATGGGATACAGCAAAAGTAGTGCTAAGAGGGAAGTTTATAGCAATAAAAATGTGCATCAAAAAAGCAGAAATAACTCAAATAAACAAACAATGCACTTTAAGAAGCTAGAAGAGAAAGAATAAACCAAACTCTAAATTAGTAGAAGGAAAGAAACAGTAAAGATTAGAGCAGAAATAAACAAAATGTAGACTAAGATATAATACAAAAAAAATCAACATAACAAAAAGTTGGTTTTTGAAATGTAAAAAAAAAAAACAACTTTTTTTTTTTTACAAACCGTTATTTTGACTAAGTAAGAAAAAGGGGGGAAGACCTAAATAAATAAAATCAGAAGTGAAAAAAAGGGACATTATAATTGGTACTTCAGAAATTCAAAGGATCACTAGACACTAGTGAGAACAACTGTACACCAACAAATTAAAAACCAGGAAAATTATATTCTGTACACTAGTAACCTATCAGAATTAAATCTGAAAGAAATAGGAAACATGAACAGAACAACAAGAAGTAACTAGATTGAATCCATAATAAAATGTTTCCCCAAAAGGAAATGCCAGGACCACCTGGGTTTTCTGATAAATTATACCCAGCTTTTAAAGTAGAACTTACAACAGTTCTTTTTAAACTCTTTCAAAGAAATTCTCCGTATCTCATTTTATGAGGCTGGCATTGCCAAGATTAGACAAAGACAGAACAACAACAACTACAACAAAAACTGAAGGCTAACATCCCTCATGAAATAGTTGCAAAATCCTCAACAAAATATTAGCAAACTAAGTCCAATAATACATCCAAAAGATAATACACCATGATCAAATAGGATTTATTTCAAGAATGTAAGAATGGTTTAACATCTAAATATCAATAAATGTAATTCATCACAACACAATAAAGGACACAAAGCATATTATCATCTCAATAGATGCAAAAAATCATTTGATTAAATTCAACATCACTTCATGATAAAAACTCTCAATATATTTGGTATAGAAGGAATATACCTCAACATAATAAAGGCTATATATGACATACTTAAGCTAACATCACACTGAATGGGGAAAAACTGAAAGCCTTTTCTTCAAGAGCTACAATGAAACAAAGATGTTCAATTTTACCACTCTTATTCAAAATAGTACTGAAATTGCTAGCTAGGGCAACTAAGCAAAAGTAAAAAATAAAAAAAGCATCCAAATTAGAAAAAAAAAAATTCAAATTTCCCTCTTCGTACACCATAATCTTTTACATAGAAGAACCTAAAGACCACCAAAATCTCTTAGAACTGATAAAAAAAAAATTCAGTAAATTTGCACGAAACAAAATCATATACAAAATGTATTTGTATTTTTGTAAACCAATAATGAAAAACATCAAGAAAAGAATCAATTTACAATAGCTACAAAACAAAATAAAATACCTGGAAATAAATTTAACCAAGAAGATGAAAGATCTGTACAACGGAAAGGACAAAACACTAATGAAAACAAACTGAAGAGAATACACACAAAAAATGGAAAAATATCCCATGCTCACGCACTGGAAGAATTAATATTGATAAATTGAACACATTATCCAAGGCAACTACAGATTACATGAAACACTTACTAAATCTCTATCTTTTTTTTTTCCACAGAAATAGAATAAACAACACTAAATTCCTATTGGAATATGAAAGATTCTGAATAGCCAAAGCAATACTGAGCAAAAAGAAGAAAGACGGAGACATCATACTACTTGATTTCAAAATATGCTACAAATTTATAGTTACCAAAGCAGCATGTTTTTGTATAAAAACAAACACACAGGCCAATAAAACACAATAGAGCACCCAGATATAAATCTATGCATTTTTAACCGACTGATTTTTGACAAAGGTACCAAGAACGTTATTTGGGGAAGGAACACTATTTTCAATAAATGGTGGTAGAGAAACTAAATATCCCTATGATGAAGAGTGAAACTACTATAGATCTCCATCTCAACATAAACAAAACTCAACTCAAAATGGATTAGAGTTAAACATAAGACCTGAAACTATCTGCTATCAGAAAACAAAGAAGAAATGCTTCAGAACATTGGTCTAAGCGAAGATTTTTTGGGTAAGACTTCAAAATCTCAGGCAACAAAACTTAAAATAGATAAATGAGACCACATCAAACTAAAAAGCTCTGAACAGCAAAGAAAGCAATTAACAGAGTGAAGAGAACCTGTAAAATGGGAGAAAAAACAATCTATTAATTGACAAGAGAATAATATACAGAATATACAAGTAAGTCAAACAACCCAGCAGCCAAAAACAGAAAAAAATAAATAGATATTTTTAGTTGGCTGAGGATCTGATAAACATTTATCAAAAGAAGGCATATAAATGTCCAAGAAGTATATCAAAAATGCTCAACATCACTAATCATCAGAGAAATGCAATAAAAACCACAATGAGAGATGATCACTCCCAGTTAAAATGGCTAATATACTGCATCTTTCCACTCATATATGGGAGCTTTTTTTTTTTTTTTTTTTTTTTTTTTAAAAAAAAAAAGAACTCATAAAAACAGAGAATAGAATTGTGGTCATTAGAGGTTGGGCAACTTAGTGGGAGGGGATTACAAGAAGAGTTTGGTTAATGAAATCGAAGTTACAGATAGATGGAAGAAAAAAGTTCCAGTGTTTTGTATAGCAGTGTAGGGTAAACATTGTTAACAATCATTTAGTGTGTATTTTCCAAAAGCTAGAAGAGAGGAATCTGAATGTTAACAACGTGAAGAAATGATAAGTATTTGGATTGATAGATATGCTAATTACCCTGATTTGATCATTACACATTGTACATATGTATCAAAATATCACTCTGTATCCCACAATTATGTATAATTGTTGCATGTCAACTAAATATAAATTGTCACCAATTTTTTACATAGTAGTATGAGTGAATTTTTTCAATTCTAATTTGGAGCAACACACAGTCTGCTCTCAGATCCCACCTATCTTGGTTGCATTGTGAGGTACATCTAACTGATTCACTAATAGTAATGGTTCTAACCTCTTCCTTAGCACATTTTTTTTTTCTATTTGTATCTAGACTTGAGCAGAAATCAACTAATATAACCATTTTTACCTCAAGACAAAATTTAGAATTATAAAAAACCACAAAACCAGAATTATTTCTGTGGAATTTTCTGTATATTTCTTCATTTCTAAGTCCCTGAATTTGGTATGTATTACCTACATGCATTAGGAGAAAAAAATAATAAATTAAAAACACAGAATATAGGGTGAGAGAAAACAACCGTCTGAAAAAAATTACTTACACAATAATTGCTTTGGGGGACAATTCTCTGAAATAAATAAAATGGAAAAAAAATAACAATCCTCGAATTTTTAAAAAACTTTTTTTAAAAGAATCAGATGGAAGAGGAATTAAGCCAGTGCTGAAAAGCCAAATGCTTGTCTTTAAGAAAAATAATATATAAACGATCTTCCTGAGACATTATTCATTTCACTAAATTCAAAAAAAGTAATGCAGTTCATTATCTGAAACAAATATTGAAGAACATAATAGACACTTATTTTCTAATACACAGATTTCAAGCTTAAGTGTTTTTCATTATACATCTGTTAGAAATAAATAAAGTGTAGCCATTCATAAATTGGAGTTTATTGGAGTTTAGGTGGTGTACAGGCTAATCTATTTGTAGTTATACTTGCAGTTCTGTATCATAGTGTATGGAATGAAATTAAAATTCATTACTGTGTCTCATAAAATGAGATACGGAGAATTTCTTTGAAAGAGTTTAAGAAGAACTGTTGTAAGTTCTACTTTAAAAGCTGGGTATAATTTATCAGTAAACCCAGGTCGTCCTGGCATTTCCTTTTGGGAAAACATTTTATTATGGATTCAATCTAGTTACTTCTTGTTCTGTTCATGTTTCCTATTTCTTTCGGATTTAATTTTGATAGGTTACTAGTGTACATAATATAATTTTCCTGGTTTTTAATTTGTTGGCATACAGTTGTTCTCACTAGTGTCTAGTGATCCTTTGAATTTCTGAAGTACCAATTATAATGTCCCTTTTTTTCACTTCTTAAGTGCCACTTAAACAATTCTGAATCTAACCTACCCACCTTTAGAGCTTTCCACTATTTTCCCTCAGACACATTCTTTGAATCTGACCTATGTAATGTTCCTCCTTATGCCCCATATTTGGTTTCGATTTTCCATTACACATATCTAAAGTCAAAATGTGTCCAGAATTGGTGGGTTCTTGGTCTCACTGACTTCAAACAATGAAGCTGCGGACCCTCGCGATGAGTGTTACAGTTCTTTTTTTTTTATTTTGAGACGGAGTCTCGCTCTGCCACCCAGGCTGGAGTGCAGTGGCCGGATCTCAGCTCACTGCAAGCTCCGCCTCCCAGGTTCATGCCATTCTCCTGCCTCAGCCTCCCGAGTAGCTGGGACTACAGGCGCCCGCCACCTCGCCCGGCTAGTTTTTTGTATTTTTTAGTAGAGACGGGGTTTCACCGTGTCAGCCAGGAGGGTCTCGATCTCCTGAGCTCATGATCCGGCCGTCTGAGTGTTACAGTTCTTAAAGATGGTGTGTCCAGAGTCTATTCCTTCAGATGTTCAGATGTGTCTGGAGCATCTTCCTTCTGGCGGGTTCCTGGTCTGGCTGACAGGACTGAACCTGCAGAGCTTCCCGCTGAGTCTTACAGCTCTTAAAGGCAGCGTGGACCCAAAGGGTCAGCAGCACGAACATTTATTGTAAAGGACAAAAGAATAAAGCTTTCGCAGTGTAGAGAAAGACCCAAGCAGGTTGCCACTGCTGGCTGGGGCTGCCTGCTTTTATTCCCTTATCTGACTCCACCCACATCCTGCTGATTGGTCCATTTTACAGAGAGCTGACTGGTCCATTTTACAGAAAGCTAATTGGACTGTTTTGACAGGGTGCTGATTGGTGCATTTACAATCCCTAAGCTAGATACAGAGTACTGATTGGTGTATTTACAAACCCTGAGGTAGATGCAGAGTGCTGATTGGTGTATTTACAATCCCTTAGCTAGAGGTAAAGGTTCTCCAAGTCCTCACTAGATTCAGGAGCCCAGCTATCTTCACCTAGTGCATCCTGCACTGGGGCTGCAGGAGGAGCTGCTCGCCAGTCCCAAGCCGCCACTGCACTCCTCAGCCCTTGCTCCAAGCTGCTACTGCACTCCTCAGACTTTGGGCGGTGGATGGGACCCGGCGCCACTGAGCAGGGGGCCGTGGCCACTGGGGAGGCTTGGGCCTCCAGGGAGCCCACCGAGGAGGCGGGGCTTGGACATGGCAGACTGCAGGTCCCGAGCCCTGCCCCGCAGGGAGGCGGTTGAGGCTGGGCTAGAATTCGAGCATGGTGCATGAGGGCCGGCAGTTGTGGGGGACCCAGCGCAACCTCTGCAGCTTCTGGGTGGGTGCTACGCCCCTCACTGCCCTGGGTCAGTGGTGCCAGCCTGCTGCTCCCTGTGCGAGCTGTGGAGCCCACGCCCCCGCCCCCGCCCAGAACTCGCACTGGCCCAGGAGCGCCAGGCGCAGCCCCACTTCCCGCAGCACCTCTCCCTCCACACCTCCCGGCATGCAGACGGAGGCGGCTCCGGCCTTGGCTAACCCAGAGAGGGTATCCCACAGTGCAGTGGATGGCTGAAGGGCTCTTCAAGTGCCACCAGAGTGGATGCCAAGGCCTAGGATGCCTGAGAGTGAGGGCTGCTAGCACATTGTCACCTCTCAAAAACACAGTTCATATGCCACTCCCAATAAATTCTCCCTTAATCCTCAATCCTAAATATTCCTGACCACCCCCAAACTCCAGTTCTTTATTCCATTATCTGCAGACCTTTGTGATTCTCCCTGTATTTCAAATAAAATTTTAATATATGTGAACTAATTGCCATAGAACTCACTTCCAAAATTGCACATTGCTTATCATATTTACAACATCAATACCCTAACACTTACCTAACTGGAGTTATGCTTTTAAAATTCATTTATTCATTAGAATTAGTCGATGTAATGCAACATTTCCAATAAAAGTTACTTTTAAGGCCTGGCATGGTGGCTCATGCCTGTAATCCCAGCACTTTGGGAGGCCGAGGCAGGCATACTGCCTGAGCTCAGGAGTCCGAGACCAGCCTGGGCAACATGGTGAAACCTCGTCACTACTAAAATACAAAAAATTAGCCAGGCATGGTGGAGTGCGCCTGTAGTCCCAGCTACTCGGGAGGCTGAGGCAAGAGAATTGTTGAACCTGGGAGGTGGAGGTTGCGGTGAGCCGTGATCCTGCCACTTAACTCCAGCCTGGGTTACAGAACAAGACTTTGTCTCTAAAAAAAAAAAAAAAAGTGACCTATAATCCTATAATAACTTTTGTATTAATACACACATATTTTGTGCTCATGCTCCTATGTCTTTCTGTTTATTTTACTCTCCCTAGTAGCTTCTCTGGCTACCACTGTGCATTGGATTATGTAAGAACCTCCATCAGAGACTCAGATTTAAACTGTGAAAGAAATTAAGGGATATCATCCATCTCAGCAACAAACCATTACAGTTATTTTAACTGTTTCCAGGTCATCATCCTTTATTTTCTCCCATTTACTTCTTTCAACATGTTGGGATAAATTAGAATAAATGTATTATTTAATTCACAAAAAGTTCTTAGTTTCTTCTTTTTCGTGTTATTCAGCTACAGACATCAAATTTAACTGCTATCTTTGCTGTTATTCTTTTCTCTCTTCAATCTGAGATTTCTATTGATGTAACCACTGAGCTATCTTCTTTGACCTGCTTATTTCTCAAGACAAACAGCTTTCTCATACAACTGTGGAAACTCTGTTTCTTATTGAATGAACTTCATAAAACAATGAACCTCATACCGCAGAACTACTAAGGAAGACTTGACATTGAGCACATAAAAATGTTAGGGCTTATTTATTAGGTGTTCTGTCACAGTAACCTGAAGAGAAATAGGAAAAACATGAAACAGAAAAGGAATAAGCCACTGATAATAGTGGGCTTAAGCTTTGATGTGCGATGTGGAATGCTCGCTGTCATATTTATTCTTTGTCCCAGTTAATTGGGAAATGGGGATGGAGTCCATCAATCTACGTGGTTTTAAACCACCTCAAAGGTGAGGATCATTTAAGGTGAGATTATTGGATTGCCTTGTGGTTACTTTTGTGCTGCCTCATATAAGCAAAATACTAAAGAGAGCTATGGGCAAATGTGGAAAGTTATTCCAGAGACGTATTTGAAGCTGTTATAACATAAATTTACTTGGGAAAAAAATTGTGTGGAAGAGTTAAGCAATGCATATTTGAAGGAATTAATGTCATCTTGTTACCGGTGTAGGAGATCTCAGTTACCCCGAGTTACCGACGCCAAATCCCTATGGGTCTGCAGCAATTTCAGTTTTTGCCTCCTCAGAAGAAAGAATTTGACTGAAGGGCATAAAGCAGAGAGACTAAGGCAAGTTTCAGAGCAGAAGTGGGAGTTTATTTAAAAAACTTTAGAATAGGAAAGAAAGGAAGATTCACTTGGAAGAGATCCAAGAGGGCACCTGAAGTTCAAAGAAAGAAAAGGGGCATTTAACCTCGATCCTAGCACTTTTATAGGCTTGCCTCTTTACCATGAGTCTTCCCTTAAGTGGGCTTCCCGCATGCGCAGTGCCCTTCTTACCTTTGGGAATTGAACACACACAGTATGTTTAGGAAGTTGTATGCATGCTTATCTGAGGCTTTCTTTTTTTTCTTCTAGTGGAGTGTCCCTGGAAGGTCATATGTCACCATCTTGTTTCTTAGTTCACATACCCAGGAAGTTTTTTCTCCCTGGGATCTGCATTCAATCACTAATTTAGTGTTAAGAGCTGTGGAGTACCAGGAGCTTGTCTCTCCTTGGCTTTGGAGAAGTAGTGTGATAATTGTCAAACCATCACCTGATATTCCTAGTGGGTGGGGTCAGAGCCCTTTCCTGCCATGCTCATGCCATCTAACTACCTGTAATAATCTGTGTCCACTCTAAAACTTGACTGGAAACATTACTTTTCTATCAAATGAAGGCTCCCAATATTCTCCTCTTTCTATCTTTCTAGCATAAATTTTTTCTTTGGATGTACAAAACCATTGAGTTGTATAAGAAATAGATTTATTCCTTTGGAAGGTTAAGTATAATTGGTTTATAACATAAATAGGTTCTACCCATAACTTACCATGCTATCCCCACTGTTAACTTTATTCAATTGTAAATACAACCAAATTATTATTTTTACCTAGTGTATCTTAATGCTGAATCCTAGAATTTTCTGAAGGTTCATCTTATTTGCATGTAGTTTACTTAATTTTAAACTACACATTCTACCCTATGTCATCTTGATTTCACCAAAGAAGGCCTATAACTTCCCATGGTTTATCACTCATGTTTTCAAAATGATACTATTTCAGCCTTATTTAGAATGTCTCATGTCCTTTTAAGGATAAAATAGCATACCATTTTTTCCCCAGGTTAAAATGCTTTTGATTTCTGATATGTTTTGCCTCTGCAAATCTCATCTCGAATTGTAATTCCAGCATGTTCCTATTGTGGGAGGGACTTGTAATCTTCACGTGTCAAGGGAGAGAGGTGATTAGGTCATGGACTGCTTTCCCCCAAGCTGTTCTCATGATAGTGAGAGAGTTATCACTAGATCTGATGGTTTTATAACTATGTGGAAATTCCACCTCTGTCCTTCTCTCTCTCTTGCTGCCTTGGGAAGAAAGTGCCTGCTTCCCCTTCCACCATGATTGTAAGTTTCCTGAGGCCTCCCCAGTCATGCGGAACTGTGAGTCAGTTAAACCTGTTTCCTTTATAAATTACCCAGTCTCAAGGAATTTCTTTACAGTAGTGTGAAAACGAGCAAGCTCCTTGTTATTTCATCTCCAACTCTTCCTTCTTTTTCACTATAAATACTTCAACAATACCATAAGCTTTCAATGTCAAAAAAAAAAAATGAGATAACCCTACAATTAGGTGACTAATCTTAATTATTTTTCACTCAAGTGATTTTCACCTCCACTCCTTTTTAGTTATTTTTACAATGTTTCTCACTATAAATCTCGTAACCATCTTCTACTTCAGTATTTTAAATTTAAAACCCTCTCTCTCTGTCACCTCAGCTATTACCTTTCGAAGTGTCTCACATTTTCTATAACAACATTTCCTGCCCCTTTAGGTTCAGAACCACAGGTTCTAATTTGAATTTCTCTGTCACCAGTTTTTGTCTAATCCCTTATACTCTAATCTACCCTCACAGAAAACCTCTTTAGATTGGTATTTAAATTCAGAATCCTTGTTTATACACCTAGAAACTGGAAGAATTGGATATAAAAGGCCACTCAAGGTCTATAACATGGGAAACTACAAAGTCATGACCTCCAAAATAACTTGAACCGTTGACATTACCCTTTTAAACTTTGCTTACTGTTTTGTTCAAATGTTTGAAGAAAAACAAATGTAAAATGTCACCCCTGACTTCAAGATTCCTCTGTATCTCTATGACTTCACACTCAGTAAGTGCTCCTGATTCCAACCTGATCAAGAAGATTAAAGAGGCATCTCTTCCCTAAATTATCATAGGACTCCATAGGTACAAAATGTTATCTTGAAGAAATTTCCCCTAATTTTCTTCTAAAGCTTGACTTAAATATGGATTGTTCTGGGATATGAAACCCGGACAAACTACATCTCAATCCACATTATCCAAAAAATTAGAAAGGTAGATCTTTGTCAAATATATATGAACATTTGAGAGATTATTAATTTAACTTCAAGGGTATTCTTATATTCTTATATAAGGACATAATAATCACAGAAAAGTTCTAAGATGTTATCTTGAACTAATTTGATGCCTGAATTTATTGGTAACTTTAAGAATAAATCACCTAGAAGTTTCCGTGATTTAGCAAATGTAATAATTTTATGTTATAATCTGAAAACGAAAGTTTTCTTGTAGATTATAAAATGATTTATAAAAAATAATGAAGTTTATGCAGGTCATCATGGCTTCTGATGTTATATTATCTGAATACATCATCCAAAGACTGTTATTTTCTTGTTTCTAAAGCGAAAAAATAAAATAGGCAGTAAAAAGTTAATACAAATAGTAAAATAGATAAGTGAATCAATAGACACTGAGAAAAAATGATTCTCTTATCTGCTTTATATATATTTTATTAAAATTATTTCAATTATAAAAATGGGAAGATAAAGTTAAAACCTGTCAAATTGTCTAAATACCACCCAAAAATATGTAAACAGGTTATCTGGACAAATAAGTGACAGAGGAACATTTTCTTATCATAGATATTTTACTACCTGATATGGGATTTTAGCTGAGGTTCATGGATTTGACATGAAAAAGAGTGTTTGGTTTTTGCATTTATCTGTTTTTCTTAGATTATCATTTAGGTTAACTATTCATTAAAAGTGTAGCCAAGGGAAAAGATGAAATTAGCAGAGATTGGATCAGCAGAATTATTTTTTTCTTCCACATTTAAGTCATAGGCATCAATTATGCAGCAGTCTGCCCAGGTTTACTAAATAATAAGCAGCATTTTTTTTTTTTTTTGGTCATTGTTGTTTTCCTTCTAATTTCTCATTCCCATGCTGTCGTAAGCTATAAAGAATCTTTTCTCGCCAATTTTTCCTATGACTATGAATTCCATCTATTCATGTCCCGGAATTCCTCTTCTAAAGAAAATATTATTAAAATGTTTGCCACAGTAAAACATTTTTTTTTTTTTTCTATTCACAAAGCAACAGCAAGAGAAAGCAAAACAGCCCAGAAGGCAATAAATATTCTGAGTCTTTCCTGAAAATAGGTCTTTGGTTCTTTCAGCCTTCAGTCGGTGCACCTATGTTAAAGATATATTCTAATGAATTACTGATATTAAAAAGTGAGAATATGAGACAGAAGATCAAGTATTTGGAAAAGTCTTGTATTTATGGACCTGCCTACATGATGTCCTCTGGGTTTCATTGTATGCATATGTGAATCAAGGGGTTCTGTGTACCATAAAACCTTCAAATAGCCTTCAAATACCATTGTTGCAAAAACTTGATTAATAACTGGACCAAAAAGCTTCTCCAAAATTTGTGAATGTCTGTCTCTGTAAAATTAACTGAATCATCTTTTACTGTCTCAGATTTTGCTTTACAAAATTTTGACTTAACTGATGATCTATGTCTTTTGTTTGTTTGTTTGTTTGAGATGGAGTCTCACTCTGTCACCCAGGCTGGAGTGCAGTGGCGTGACCTCGGCTCACTGCAACCTCCGCCTCCCGGGTTCACACCATTCTCCTGCCTCAGTCCCCCGAGTAGCTGGGACTACAGGCGCCGCCACCTCGCCCGACTGATTTTGTTTTTGTATTTTTAGTAGATACGGGGTTTCACCGTGTTACCCAGCATGGTCTCGATCTCCTGACCTCGTGATCCGCCCGCCTCGGTCTCCCAAAGTGCTGAGATTACAGACGTGAGCCACTGCCCAGCCGGTCTATGTCTTTTTAAAAATTAGCATCAGTAAAACAGTACATTTAAACTCCGTACAACATGAGTTTGAACTGCAAGCGTCCACTTAGTGCAAATTTTCTTCTGCCTCTGCCATCCCTGAGTCAGCAAAACCAATCCTTCCTCTTCTTGCTCCTCAGCCTACTCATTATGCAGGCTGAAGGATAAAGACCTTTATGATGATCCATTTCTATTTAATGAATAGCACACATATTTTCTCTTCCTTATTAATTTTTAATAACATTTTCTTTTCTCTGGCCTACTTTATTGTGAGAATACAGTAGAATTATAATATATATCATACAAAATATATAGTAATTAATTATGTATGTCATTGATAAGGCTTATGATTAACTGTAAGTTATTAGTGATTAAATATTTGGGGAGTCAAAAGTTATACATGGATTTTTGACTGTGCTGCAGTCAGTGTTCCCAACCCCTACACTGTTCAAAGTTAAAATGTATTTTAAAAGATTCTGGAAATACAGTTGTTGGAAAAGTTTTCCACTATTTATAATCCCTTCTAAAAGAACACATGTAAAAATTATCTGCAGCTTATTTTTATTTTATAACTTGTTCATTTTGAAATAGAGACTATCAAACATTTTCAGAAATACCAGAACACTTTTTTTTAATATACTTTCATTCACCTTCCCCAAATGTTTTAACATCCCGAATAGGCATAGAATTCGTAGCTAATGAATAAAATAATATATCAAGTAAAAGTGATTGATTAGTAACATATTATTAACTATTAACTAATCAACACATCTCAGTCATACTTTACTAGTTGTTTGCTAATCTACTTTTATTTTACTAAAATTTTCATGCAAGATTTCACATTGCACTTAATTGTTACATGTTCTTAATCTGCTCCCATGTGGAACAATTTTTTGTCATGTGAGAAAATTTTCAGTTTTTCTTTATCTTTCATGATGATGCTTGAGAAGTACTGGTCAGCAATTTTCTCCCTATCTTAAAACTGGCTCATAATCATTGAGAGTAAAAAGATTGAAAAAAATAAGAAACATTACGAAAATCTGTCACGTTAAAGTTAAGAATCTTCTTTAGGTGAAATGTGCATTATCTTGTTTTTATGCGGACTATAGGTTATCTTTGAACTTCTCTTTTATTCCCCCATTTACATTACATGAGTAAATCAAATTTGACAGATAGAGACTTTTCCCTTAGTTTTTTGTTTTGATTTTACTTTTAAAAATATCTACTTGTTCTCATACTCTTTTTCTAAACAAAAGAAAAAGTAGTGAAAGTCGTAGCAAAAGATGGAGAGTTGTATATCCCTAAAGAATTGTATATATCTACATTATTTCATTTTGTTATTGCAAACATAATATTTTGATAGTTTAGTTGTTAATATATATAAACATAAAATTTAGTTGTCAGATTGCCTCATTTAATATTTGTTAACTTTGAAATACAGGGTTTGGGTTTCATGAACACTAAAGACACTTTCCTTTCTAACTCTACTAAGACTTCGTCTACTTAGAAAGAATTCTTACAATGTTAGAGTTAATCCTCTATCCCAAAATGGAAAGTCATCAACATAATATCCAAATATATAAGCAACAAATTTAACGATAACATTGATTATCTTATTCCTTCATTTTAGCATTTTAATATTTTTCTTCTGAACAATAAAAATACTCAATAAATTGGACACTTTAGAAAATAAAAATAGTGTGAACAAAAATAAAATCAGAATAGATAAGATAGATAAGTGTTTTGCTAAACAGGAAATTAAAAAGAACTTTACACAGTCTCAAAATAACTGAGAATTTATTTTGGGCTCAGAAACATGTGACTGGCATAGGTACTTTTTGAAACAATATTACGTCTGCAACTCAATAAAATAACTTGTGTTTGTGGCCAGGCACAGTGGCTCATGCCTGTAATCCCAGTACTTTGGGAGGTCGAGGCAGATGGATCACAAGGTCAGGAGATGGAGACCATCCTGGCCAACACGGTGGAACTCCGTCTCTACTGAAAATACAAAAATAAGCCAGACATGGTGGCAAGCGCCTGTAGTCCCAGCTACTCAGGAGGCTGAGGAAGGAGAATTGCTTGAACGTGGGAGACAGAGGTTGCAGTGTGCTGAGATCATGCCACTGCACTCTAGGCTGGGCAACAGAGTGAGATGCCATCTCGAAATAAATAAATAAATATCTTGTGTCTGAATCTAGAAGCAGCATAGGGCAAATGGGGTTTGGATCCCATAATGCTGTTTAATCTTAGTATAAAAGACAAGTTGCAATAAATTATAGGTAAAATAATATTATAATAGAGATTATTCAGTTCTACACTGCTAACCATTCCTTTTTTTAAGTGTCTTAATTTTTTTCTTAAATAATTGTTTAAAGTTTTAAACAACTATGTTTATTAAAATGCTACATCAATGATTGTACTTTACCACATTTTCCCAAAACTATCCTTTTGTCTGTAACATATGAAGCACGTTTTATATAAATCCCATTTATTTGTTTATACTTTATGTGCAAGAAGCTGTATTGGTTTAAAGAATGATGGGTTAGCTTTGACGGTGTAGATGCCTGTGAACACACTGCCACAATAAAGATACAAAATATTGCTGTCACCCACAAAGGTCTCTTTGTTCCCCATGCAGTTTATATTCTTCCCTGTCCCCGAGATCAAGGAGTGACCAAAATATGTTATTGCATTATAAAGTGTGCTTGCTATGGTCTGCATGTTTATGTATTTCTAAAATTTATATGTTGAAACCCATTCCCCATTGTGAAGTTATCTCGAGGTAGAGCCTTTGGGAGGTGATTAGGTCACTGGAGTGAAGTGCTCATGAATGAGATCAGTGCCTTTAAAAAAGAGCTCCCAGAGAGCTGCTGTGACGGCATTGGGAGTTATACCTGATGTAAATGACGAGTTGATGGGTGCAGCAGACTAACATGGCACAAGTATACATATGTAACAAACCTGCATGTTATGCACATGTACCCTACAACTTAAAGTATAATAATAATAAATAAATTAAAAAAAAAATATTAAGTGTCAACTGGATTGGATTGAAGGATGCAAAGTATTCTTTCTGAGTATATCTGGGTGTTCCTGGGTGTTGCCAGAAGAGATTTACTTTTGAGTCAGTGGACTGGGAGAGGAACAACCCTTAGGAAGACCCATTCACAACGTGTGAGGCATCACAGACTTGGCTACCAGCATAGCTAGAAAAAGCAGGCAGAAGAAGGTGGAAGGAGCTGTTGACTTGTTGAGTCTTCCGGCCTTCATCTTTCCTCCTTTCTCCCATGCTGGATACTTCCTGCCCTTGAACATCAGACTCCATGTTCTCCAGCTTTTGGAACCTTGGACTTAGACCCATGGTATGCCAGGGGCTCTTGGGCCTTTGGCCACAGACTGAAGGCTGCACTGTCAGCTTCCCTATATTTGAGGTTTTGGGACTCGGACTGGCTTGCTTGCTACTCGACTTGCAGATGGCTTGTCGTGGGACGTCACTTTGTGATCATGTGAGTCAATTCTCCTAATAAATTCCCCTTCTATGTACATCTATCCTATTAGTTCTGTTTTTCTAGAGACCCATGACGAATACAGCTGCCTTGCCCTTTCCATCATGTACTGACACAGTGGAAAGGCACCATTAAGGAACCAGAAAGCAGGCCCTCACCATACCTGAAGTCTGTCGGCACCTTGATTTTGGACTTCCCAGCCTCCAAAATGATGAGAAATAAATTTATGTTGTTAGTAACCTACCTAGTTTATGATATTTTGTTACAGAGACAAAACAAGCTAAGATTGCAGTTTCTAGAATTTTATAAAAATGGAATACTACAGTATATACATCTTTGTGTCTGATTTTTCTAACAGCATAATTTTTAAAATATTCCATGCTTTTATATGTGTCATTGGTGTGTTGCTTTTATTGCTGAGTACACGTCTATTCACCTGTTGATTGGATTTGATTCAAATTCCCATCTACTATAAATCAAGTTCTTATGAATAACTTGCTGCAAATCTATGTGGGAATATATCATTTCATCTGTCTTGGTGGAATACTTAGTGTGGAATGTCAAAGTTATAGTGTAGATTTATATTTGAATCTTTAATAAACTGCTGCATACTTTTCCTAAGTGGTATAGTTCCATTTTACAATCTCTCCTCAGCTATGTAGGAATTACTTTTGTTCTTCGTTGTTGCTAACACTTGATATTGTCATGTTTTTGTTGTTCTTATTGGCACTTTTGAAGGACATAAAATGGCATTCTGTTGTTTTATCTTAAATTTAATAATTAATGATGTTTTCATGTAGGCTTAGTTACTCACTAATCTTATTTTATAAAATAATATTTTGTGAATTTGTTGGGGTAGTAGAGTACTACATAAAAGACTTTTTAAATGTATTCTGAATATAATAATTTATTCAGATGTAAGTGGTGGTACATGTTTGCTGAATCTGTGGTTTGAATTTTTATTTTCTTAACTATGTATTTTTTGGAGTTTTAATTAGAAAAAGTGTATTTTTTCAATTTTTAGTGTGTTGTTAATTTTTGTTTTCATGAAATAATTGTCTAATAATGAAAACTGTGAAGAAATGAATTTGATTTTAAGCTATCCAGTGAGTGGTATTTTATTACGGTAGCTTCTAGCAAAGTAATTCAATATCTTTTAAAGTTATTTGTGTATATCTTATTTTTTAATTGATCAAAATTATCAATGCCTCTTTAGTACTGTTTGTATTGTTTTATTTTGTTTTGTTAATCATGGAGTTTATTATTACTGTCAATGAATGTTAGCTGGAAAAGAAATTAGGATTATTCTTTTATGTTTAAATTAAAATTAATAAGTTTAATATGAGGGAACAAAAGCAAAAGCCTAACATTTAAGAGGTAGATACTAATCAATTTAAAATTTAACAAGGCACATTAATTTCCCTTGACTGGGAAAGGACTCATTTAATGTGCTAGGGGACAATCAAAACGACTCATAAGTTATCTTCAGTAGTTAAGACCATAGGTAACAACAAAGGTAATAACCTTGTAATATTTAATAGAAAGTATGTAAGCATTGGCTTTTTATTCTCTATCATATTACTCATTAACAATAATCACTTACCTATTTTTTGTTAGTGGTATAATCTTCTCCTAGATATTTGCATTTTGTATTGCATATTCAGCTAAATGATATTATTTCTAGTGGTGACTTTGGTTTATGATTGCTTCATTTGGGAACACACACTTTTAGTAAAATATGAAACAAATTTATTTAAACCACTTTAAGCTTGGTAATTTCTTCAGCTCTGGAATTAGAAAACCAAATATAACATTCTAGAGAGACTTTAGTGTATTTATTTCTAAGATTTATATAGCTAATTGATATGGTTTACCTCTGTGTCCCCACCCAAATCTTATCTCAAATTGTAATCCCTTAATACCCACATCTCCAGGGAGGGACTAGGTGAGAAGTGATTGGATCATGGGGGCAGATTCCCCCATGCTGTTCTTATGATAGTAAGTGAGTTCTTGCAAGATTTGATGATTTCATAAGGCAGTTTCCCTGCTCTTGCTTGCTCTCTTTGGTCTGCCAGGATGTAAGATGTGCCTTCTTCCCCTTCTGCCACGATTGTGGCAGATTGAGGCCTCCCCAGCCGTGTGGACTTATAAGTCAATTAAACCTTCTTTGTTTATAAATTACTCAAGTATCTTTTTTTTTTTTTTTTTTTTTTGAGACGGAGTCTCACTCTGTCGCCCAGGCTGGAGTGCAGTGGCCGGATCTCAGCTCACTGCAAGCTCCGCCTCCCGGGTTTACGCCATTCTCCTGCCTCAGCCTCCCAAGTAGCTGGGACTACAGGCGCCCGCCACCTCGCCTGGCTAGTTTTTTTGTATTTTTGTAGTAGAGACGGGATTTCACCGTGTTAGCCAGGATGGTCTCGATCTCCTGACCTCGTGATCCACCTGTCTTGGCCTCCCAAAGTGCTGGGATTACGGGCTTGAGTCACCACGCCTGGCCCCAAGTATCTTTATAGCAGTGTGAGAATGGACTACTATACCAATTAAACAATGTCACAAATAGTCCAAGTTATATAATATTGTGTTGTTTGTGACAAAACGGGTTTGAGGACCAATATTTCCTGTTCTTTATAAAATGGTTTAATAAATTGTCATTCTTTTACTATGCTTGGAAATAGTTAATAGCACTGGGATTATCATATGTTTAAAGATTTAATATAATTTTCATGTGAGACAAACTTGATAAAAAGTAATATTTGTGGGATATTTTTAATTGTGTTCTCTACTTAATGTATTACATATAATTGGCTTAGATTATTTCTCTTCTAAAGTTAACTTAGTGTATTGAATTTTTAAAATTTGTTAAAAATAAAATTCTCTTACTTGAGCTTTACAAATGTATTTACAAAGAAGTGTGTTAAATTTGTTCCTATTTTGTGCAATTTTTTGTTCTTTTGTTCTGGATTAATTATCTAGTACATATCATTGTGTTTGATTTTTCAAATAACTAATGTTTTTTTTTTTTTTTTGAGATGGAGTCTCGCTCTGTCACCCGGGCTGGAGTGCAGTGGCCGGATCTCAGCTCACTGCAAGTTCCGCCCCCCGGGTTCACGTCATTCTCCTCAAATAACTAATTTTTAACATGTATTTTCTAGTTATACTCTTTTTTATTCCCAGAATTCACTAGTGGGCACCGGTATAAGTCCCAAAGTCCAAAGGCCTGAGACCCAGGAGGGCCTATGTCCTTGTGAAGGAGAAGGTGGATTTCCCAGCTCAAGAAGAGCGATAGAACTTGCCATTCCTTCACCTTTTTGTTCTGTTAGAGGCCCCAGCATGCTAGATGATGACCACCCATAGTGGTGACAACAGATCTCCTTCACTCCTTCTGCTGATACACATGCTAATCTCTTCTGGAAACACCCGGATTGACACACCTAAAAATAATGGTTTACCAGCTATCTGAGCATCCCTTAACCCACTCAGATTGATGCATAAAATTAACTATTGCAGGTATGCTCAAAAATCAAAAGATTAAGCAAAATAAGGTGTAAATATCGAATGAAAGAGTGTCAATGAAAAAGAATGAACTACTCATCATATGACAACATGAATGAATCTCAAAATTATTACACTTAATGAAAGAGTCAGAAAAATACAGTACTTTGTTTCAAAAAAATAATATAAAGTAATATAAGTGGAAGTCAACTTATTGGGACATCAGTGGTTGCTAGGTCAAGAACTGGAGAGAGGGAGGGACACATTATGGAAGACATCAGGAATTTTGGGAGGTGTTGAAAATGTTCTGTATCTTGACTGGATAACCAACTACAATATGTGAAGCTCAACTCTACTCATACCTAATTTAATATGACTTTTGAAATTATAATGAGCCATTACTATTAGGAGGGATCCTCATTTCTGTTGAGTAGGTGTTGCATGTGCTTTATATATCACAGATGCAAGAGTCCAAGTAAGCTATTTTCATTGCCCTGAAATGGAGGCATACTGCTCCTTTCTTCCTATAATTTTGCTAAACAAGTGACACTTTTATGTATACACATTCACTTCCGAAATATTCCTAGAATTCTGGTATAATACATTTCAACTTAATTTTATCAGATCCTATTGGAATCTATAGAATTGGAATCAGATCCTATAGAATCAGATCCTATTGGAAGCTGTAGATGATGAGATAATATGAGTGATGATAATTGTAATCTTTCTGTTTTTACTACTTCCGAGAATTAACATGAACATATTAATTTTATAGTTACAGAAAAATCATATATAATGGCTGATCACAGTTAGGAGTGTGAGCTACTTTTGGATCCTTTCAATGTGAACAGCGGAAGAGGTTTCTTTTTGGGCACAAATTACTCTTAATGCGTCATTGATGAGACTCTGGTTTCTGAATCTAAGGTGATGGCATCATGATGTAGAATACATAATGTTCATATTGATTTGGTAGCTTAGTGAATATGAGTATTCAGGTGGATTGATTAGCGATCCCAGTTACAGAGAACTTGAGAAAGTTGAGTCACATATAATAAACCAGGGTTCTAGTGGGAAAAATCCCAGGATAGCCATAGTAATCTTCGGTGTTAGATGCAGGTGAATATATCATGTGTGTTTCTGCCATATTCCACCATCTCACACTCAAATACCTACTGGTACCTATGGGGATCAAGCAATAAAAATAAATATATGAATGAACTAGCTGTAACATAATAGAGAGCTGTATGGCCTGTGGTGAACAAGAGAATTGATACTTTTCAAATGACATTCAAATTTATTGTTTCTATCAAGACTGTGTAGATAGAATTTAATCCACAGTATGTCAATTTATAAGCCCCTGTTACACTGCCATAAAAAGGAGTCAAACAATGTAATTCTGTCACACTTGTACAATTCATTGACTACTCAGTGCCTTCTCCTACATGCCCATAAGTACTTATAGCAAAGAACTGTCTCTCTTTGAGCTCATTTTGTCCCCATTCTAAAACTTAGGATAATTATTTATTATTATTTATTTGTTTTGATTTTCATCAATCAAATTTATCTATATAGTTATTTACTTATTACAAAATAACTGATCCGATAGGAGATCAAAGGAAGAAAAATTGCATAGCTCTCATTTCCTCAACTCCTGTCTACTTTATAACCAATTGTGATACATGTGGCTCTGAGCTCTCTCTTACATTAAAACTGCTCTTTCTGAAAGAACATAGCACTTTTTAATGGAAACATAATATCTCTATTAATACACTGATCTTCTAGACTTCTCTGATGCCAGTGAAAATAATGATCACTTTCACTTTGGAATTCCCAACTTCTTGTCATTTTGGTTCAGCCTCCAGCATCTAAGCATTACGTATCCCAGGTTCCCTACTGTGACACTTCTGGTTCTCGATATTTAAAATTTGGAGGTTTGATTTCTTCTGAGATCCCAACTACAATTAATATCCACACTCATGACCTTTTGACACTTGCATCTTAATATGTTAAAAATTTAATGGCTTCACTTCTGCACATCTGTTTACATTTATATCACCTGTCTTTATGCAAGGTGGTAAAACCCCATACAATTTAACCGAAGTCATAAGTAACAGGCTAAACTATGATCTCACCTGCTTGAACTGATTTCACATTTTAATTTCATGTATATTTTTGTTGGTTAGCTATTCATACATATATATTTAGCATCTTATCTTGATAAACTACATCTATAGAACTATATTTGATATCTCTGATTTTAAAAATAGTCAAAAATTTTTATTATCCCATATGCATTTTAAAATCTCACATATTTGTTTATTACTAGCCTTAATGCAATACTTTCAAAATATTCAGGGCTTTGTATATCCAATATATTTTTAAAAGCTTTATTTGTGTGTTTGTTTTTTCATTTTATAGATTATATTACATTTTTAATGAGAATAGTTACAATAATTTAAAACCTACCGATGAACTACATCACCTTTAATTCTCTAAACTTTTAAGCTAAAGTGTAATAGTTTAATATCAGTTAAAGTCTTTTTCCTGACTTTGGAATCACTAACTTTCATAGGTATGGAAAAAGCAAAGAAAACTAGGTTAATAAAAATACTACAAGATTGTTTCTATCTTAAAGCACTTGTGATATTCACCGGCCTTTTGTCCTAAGAAATGGAGTAGCCTCTCAAACTTCAGAATACATATGTCAATAAAGAAGACATTTCCAAGTAAAATAAAAACTGCTCCTTACTTACGTTTGATCTCACCCACTCACACACAGTTCTTAGAAGCCAAGTGAGAATGTTAAAAATCACCCATCACAGATTTATGCATGAAGATAAATTTGAAATCAGCCTTGCTCGCTGCCTATATGTCGATGTCTGACTTTGATATACAATAAACTCCTTACAATATTTCCATACATCTTCTATTGTAAACCAATTCTATATGGCAGAAAAATAACTTCTAAAGCTCCACTGCTTATGAGGCATTTCTAAAATAGAAAATGAAGATCTAGAAATGTTTCAAAACACTATACTGAAAACAATGAACCTTAGGTATCAGATTCACATAGTTGACGTCAAGGTGTACAGACCTTGGAAGATACTTCTGCATGAGGTCAGAGATAAGATCAATCAGGGAATGTAGAGTTAAGCAAAAATGTGCTTCTAAGAAAAGAACTATAAAGCTAGTTAAGATGTCTGAGTAGAAAATTATTCCTATAGTTATTTGAACCATGTTATGACACCAATGCAACTAAAGACTACAAGGAGTTCTGTTCCTTTGGGCACCTCAAAGTTTTTAATGCTCGGAAACATCATGAAAAAACAGTTCACTTCAGATGTGTTCTGGGTGTGTTCTGAATTAGCAGAGACGGCTGTTGGAAAACATTGGAAAGCCAATGATCATGTTGCTGTGGAAACGTCTTGTGGGTAAACATGGAAAGAATGAGTAATCACCAGTCCTTGTAAATTATGGACTTATTAGCAAGAACACAAAACACTATGCTAATGTCTGCCAAAAATAAGCGAATATAAAGTCTATGAAATAAAGGGAATAGACTAAGTATGTTTTTCAGAGATATTCATTGCTTTCTTGGCAATAGCAAAATCCTGGAAACCAAAGTCTTCATTAATAGAAGACTGGTTAGGTTAATGATGAGTTAATAAAGAGACTATTTTCCAATACCAGTTTAAAAAAAAATGTACCCTGGTATGAAACACTCTTTAATATATGTTTTAAGTAAAAGTAAAAAATTACAAAGCTTTATAAAAATCACACATATGTGTGTGTGTGTGTGTGTGTGTGTGTGTGTGTGTGTGTGTAGCATATGTATTGATACAGTTTGGATATTTGTCCCTGACCAAATCTCTTGTTGAATTGTAATCCCCAGTCCTGGAGGTGGGGTCTGGTGGGAGGTGTTTGGGTAATGGGGGTGTGTATTAGTTTGTTTTCATACTGCTGATAAAGACATACCCCAGACTGGGCAATTTACAAAAGAAAGAGGTTTAATGGACTTACGGTTCCACATGACTGTGGAGGCCTCAATCAACACAGAAGGGAAGGAGGAGAAAGTCCCATCTTACGGGGATGTCAGGCAAAGAGAAAGCTTGTGCAGGGGAATCCCTCTTTTTTTTTTTGAGACAGAGTCTCGCTCTGTCGCCCAGGCTGGAGTGCAGTGGCGGCAATCTCAGCTCACTGCAAGCTCCGCCTCCTGGGTTCATGCCATTCTCCTGCCTCAGCCTCCCGAGTAGCTGGGACTACAGGTGCCTGCCACCACGCTCAGCTAATTTTTTGTATTTTTAGTAGAGATGGGGTTTCACCATGTTAGCCAGGATGGTCTCGATCTCCTGACCTCATGATCCGCCCACCTTGGCCTCCCAAAGTGCTGAGATTACAGGCGTGAGCCACTGCGCCCGGCCGGGAATTCCTCTTTTTAAAAACATCAGATCTCATGAGGTTTATTCACTACCATGAAAACAGTACAGGAAAAACCAACCCCCATGATTCAATTGTCTCCCCCTGGGTCCATTCCACAACACTTGGGAATTAT
This sequence comes from Papio anubis, assembly GCF_008728515.1. Classification (NCBI taxonomy): domain Eukaryota; kingdom Metazoa; phylum Chordata; class Mammalia; order Primates; family Cercopithecidae; genus Papio; species Papio anubis. Next base: position 20,143,248 of record NC_044980.1, on the reverse strand, counting down.
GGGAGCTATAAGAAGAGATTTGTGGAGGGAAACAGAGCCAAACAATATCATTCCACACCTAGCCCCTACTAAATCTAATGTCTTCACATTTCAAAATGAATTATGTCTTCCCAACAGTCCCCCAAAGTCTTAATTCATTTCAGCATTAACTCAAAAGTTCACAACCCAATGTCTCATCTGAGATAAGGCAAGTTTCTTACACCTATGAGCCTGTAAAATCAAAAGCAAGTTAGTTACTTCCTAGATACAATGGAGGTATAAGCACTGGGTAATTACAGCTGTTCCAAATGGGAGAAATTGGCCAAAACAAAGGGGCTACAGGCTCCACAAAAATCCAATACCCAGAGGGGCAGTAAAATCTTAAAGCTCCAAAATGATCTCCTTTGACTCTGTGTCTCACATCCAGGTCACACTGATGGAAGAGGTGGGTTTCCATTGTCTTGAGCAGGTTGCCCCTGTGGCTTTGAAGGGTACAGTTTCCCCCCGCCCTTGCTACTTTCACAAGCTAGGGTTGAGTATCTGCAGCTTTTCCAGGTGCACAGTGCAGGCTGTAAGTGGATCTACCATTCTGGTGTCTGAAGGACAATGACCCTTTTCTCACAGCTCCACTAGGCAGTGCCCCAGTGGGGACTGTGTTGGGGCTCCAATCCCACATTTCCCTTCTGTACTACCCTACCAGAGGTTCTTCATGAGTGCCCCGCTCCTGCAGCAAACTTCTGCCTGGACATCCAGACATGTCCATACATGCTCTGAAACCTAGGTGGAGATTCCCAAACTTCAATTCTGCCCACAAAACCACACTTTCCTCCTAGGCTCTGGGCCTATGATGGTAGGTGCTGCTGTGAAGTTCTCTGACATTCCCTGGAGACATTTTCCCTACTGTCTTGGGAATTAAAATTCAGCTCCTCCTTACTTATGCAAATTTCTGCAGCTGGCTTGAATTTCTCCTCAGAAAACCGGATTTTTTTTTCTGTCATATTGTCAAGCTGCAAATTTTCCAAACTTTTACACTCTGTTTCCCTTATAAAACTGAATGCCTTTAACAACACCCAAGTCAGTGCTTGAATGCTTTGCTGCTTAGAAATTTCTTTCACCAAATGTGCTACATCATCTCTCTCAAGTTCAAAGTTCCACAGATTTCTAGGGCAGGCACAAAATGCCACCAGTCTTTTTGCTAAAACATAACAAGAGTCACCTTTGCTACAGTTTCCAACAAGTTCCTCATCTCCATCTGAGACCACCTCAGCCTGGATTTCATTGTTCATATCATTGTCAGCATTTTGGCCAAAACCATTCAACAAGTCCCTAGGGAGTTTCAAACTTTCCCACATTTTCCCGTCTTCTTCTGAGCCCTCCAAACTGTTCAAACATCTGCCTGTTATCCAGTTCCAAAGTTGCTTCCACATTTTTGGTTATCTTTTCAGCCTTGCTCCACTCTACTGGTATCGATTTCCTGTATTAGTCTGTTTTCACACTGCTGATAAAAACATACCTGAGACTGGGTAATTTATACAGGAAAAAAAAGGTTTAATGGACTTACCATTCCATATGGCTGGGGTAGCCTCAAAATCACGGTGGAAGACAAGAAGTAGAAAGTCACATCTTACATCAATAGCAGCAGGCAAAGAAAGAGCCTGTGCAGCAGAACTCTTCTTTCTAAAACCATCAGATGAGCTGGGCGTGGTGGCTCAAGCCTGTAATCCCAGTACTTTGGGAGGCCGAGGCAGGCGGACCATGAGGTCAGGAGATCGAGACCATCGTGGTTAACACGGTGAAACCCCGTCTCTACTAAAAATACAAAAAATTAGCCAGGCGTGGTGTTGGGCGCCTGTAATCCCAGCTACTGGGGAGGCTGAGGCAGGAGAATGGTGTGAACCTGGGAGGCAGTGAGCTGAGCTGCCGCCACTGCACTCCAGCCTGGGTGACCGAGTGAGACTCTGTCAGAAAAACAAAAGCAAAAATAAAACCAAAAACAAAAAACATCAGATCTCGTGAGACTTACTCACTATCATGAGAAAGCCCAGGAAAGAACAGCCCCCACGATTCCATTATCTCTCACTAGGTCCCTCCCACATGTGAGAATTATTGGAGCTACAAGATGAGATCTGAGTGGTGACACAGAGCCAAATCACATCAGAGTGAATCCCTAGAGGCTTGGTGTTGTATTTGCAATAGAGTGTTCTTGTGAAATCTGGTCATTTAACAGTGTGTGGCACCCCCAACTCTCTCTTTCACTTGTCCCTGTTTTCACCATATGATATGCCTGCACCCTCTTCACCTTTTGTCATGATTGTAAGCTTCCTGAGGTTTCTCTAGAGGCTGAGCAGATGCCAGCACTATGCTTCCTGTAAAGCCTGTGGAACTGTCAACCAGTTAAAACTTTTTTTCTTTTTAAATTGCCCAATCTTGGATATTTCTTTATAGCAATGCAGGAATGTCCTAATACAGAGAATCTTACCAAGTATTGGGACATTGCGATAATGATATTTGACAATGCAGAAGCAAATCTGGAATGGGTTGAGTTTTGAGAACTCAGAAGATGAAAGGAAGAGGAGGGAAAGTTTGGAATTTCTTAGAGACTGGTTAAATGGTTGTAACCAAATGTTAATTGTGATATGGACAGCGAAGTCCCAAATGGAAATGAGTACTTACTGGGGACTGGAGCCAACATCATACGTGTTACGCCCTAGTAAAAAATGTGGCTGTATTGTGTCAATGCCCTAGATGTCTGTGACAGTCTGAACTTGGGAGTGCTGGCCTAGGGTATCTGGTGAAATAAATTTCTTTTATTTTTATTTTTTTATTTTTTTCATTTTTTTTTCTTTGAGACGGTGTTTTGCTCTGTGGCCCAGGTTGGAGAGCAGGGGCACGATCTCGGTTTACTGCAAGCTCTGCCTCCCAGGTTCACGCCATTCTTCTGCCTCAGCCTTCCCAGGACTACAGGCGCCTGCCACCATGCCCGGCTATTTTTTTTTTTTTTTTGTAATTTTAGTAGAGACAGAGTTACACTGTTAGCCAGGATGGTCTCAATTTCCTGACCTCATGATCCGCCTGGCTCAGCCTCCCAAAGTACTGGGATTATAGGTGTAAGCCACCGCCTGGCCAGAAATTTCTAAGCAGCAAAGTGATAGTGTTCAAGATGTGTCATGGCTGCTTCTAATAACCTAAATCCAGATGCTGGAGCAAATAAATTACTTAAAATTAAAATTTAGACTTAACATATAAAGACTATAAAAATTTGGAATATTCATAGCCTAGCTATGTAGCAGGAAAAAAAAAATCTTTTTTACAAGAATTCAAGCAGACTATGGAGCAACCACTTGTTAGAGACTATCTGTATAACTATAAGAGAGCCCAGTGTTAATATACAAGACAATGGGGAAAAGGCCTCAAAAGCATTTCAGAGACCTTCAGAGCACCCCTTCTTATCACAGACTCAGAAGCCAATGAGGAAAGAATAGGTTTTTAAGTCAGCTACAGGGCCATGGTGCCCTGGCAACCCTGCACTACTGCTTCCCCATCCCAACTGCTATAGCTCCAACTCCAGCCAGGGTTCTAAACGGTACAGCTACAAGTCAAGCTGCCACCTTGGAAAATGCAAGCCTTACGCCTTGGTGGCTTCCACGTGGTGTTAAGACTGCAAGAGCACAGAGTGCAAGAGTGGTGGATTCCGAGCAGTCTTCACCTAGATTTCAGAGGATATATGAGGCGGCCTGGGTGTCCATGCAGAAGCTAGCGACAGGGACAGAGCCCCCAGAGAGAAGCTCTACAAGGGTAGTGACAAGGGGAAATGTGGGATTGAAGCTCCCACACAGGATCCCTACCAGGGCACTTCCTCTTGGAGCTGTGAGAAGGGGGCCACTGTCATCTAGTCCTGAAAAATATAGAGCCACTGGTAGCCAGCACCTTACATCTGGAAAAGCTGAAGGCACTCAACCACCTGTGAGAGAAGCTACAGGGGCTGTACCCTGTGAAGCCACAGAGGCAGAACTGTCCAAGGCCTTGGGAGCCCACCTCTAGCACCACAGTGCCCTGAATATGAACATGGAGTCAAAAGAGATTTTGGAGGTTTAAGTTGTAATGACTGCCCTTCTGGCTTTTGAACTTGCATGGAACCCATAGCCCCTTTCTTTTGAGTGATTTCTCACTTTTATAATGGGAATGTTCACCCAATACCTGCACCCCCATTGTATCTTGGAAATAAATAACGTGTTTTTGATGTTACAGGCTCATAGGTGGAAGGGACTTGCCTTGTCTCGGATGAGACTTTGAAATTGAGTTAATGCTGGAATGAGCAGAGATCTTGAGAGACTTGGGAAAACATGACGGTGTTTTGCAGTTTGACAAGGGCATGAGAGAGATTTGGGAAATACCATTGGCCAGAATGATACAGTTTGAATATTTGTCTTTGCCCAATTCTCATGTTGAATTGCAATTCCCATTACGGAAGGTGGGACCTGGTGGGAGGTGTTTGGGTCATGGGAGCAGATCCCTCATTGCTTCATGGTGTCTTTGTGATAGTGAGCTCTCAAAGACCTGGTAATTTAAGTGTGGTTCCTCCCCCGCGTTTCTCTCTCTCACTTGTTTTTGCTTTCACCACTTGATGTGCCTGTTCTCCCTTTGCCTTCTGCCATGATTATAAGCAAACTGAGGCCCCCCTGCAAGCTCAACAGATGTCAGCACCATACTTTCTACAGAGGCCGCAGAACCATGAACCAATTAAAACTCCACAGATTGCGAAGTCTCTGGTATTTACTTATAGCAATGCAAGAATGGCCTAATACATGCATATATTTCATAAGGTTGAAAATGAGTATTGTATGCACACACACAAACACACATATATACACACACATACTTGCCTGTGTGTGCATGTATAATTTTTAAAGACAAACCACCCAAAAATGGATGAAAACTTGAAAAAATGCCTCTAAAAAGAATCTATACATATTGCCAAGTATATAAAAAGATAATTATTACAGTAAAGGTGTGTTAAAGCAACAATAAAGCAAGATTACTTACCCAATGACATGGCATAAATGCAAAAGCAAAACAACGCTAAATGTTAACAAGACTGTGGAGAAAATCTGTACTATAATATACACTGTGTAAAATTGTTTAATAACTTTTCACCATACTTAGCTATTAATTAGAAAGTCAAAGTTATACCTGCTGCTATAATTCGGATGTTTGTTCCCTTCGAAGCTCAAGTTGAAATTTGATCTCCAGTGTCAGAGATAGGACCTAATGAGAAGTCTTAAAAGTGAATCCCTGAAGGACAGATTAATGTCCTCCACTGAGGGGATAGTGTTGGGTGAGTTCTTCTGTTAGTCCCTGCAAGAACTGGCTAAAAATAACAGGGCAGATAACTTCTCATGCTTTGTATCTTCTTTCACTTTGGGATCGAAGCACACACCAGATTCACTTTCTGTAAAAGTGGAAGTGTGTCCACATTCGTGGATTTTTGATCTTTCTGATTTCAAGTATGCACCTGCAGACCCTCACACTGAGTGTTACAGCTCATAGACATGGCACAACCACAGTTCTTTATTCCTCCCAAATGATTTGTGATCTCGCTGGCTTCAAGAGTGAAGCTGCTGACCTTTACGGTGAATGTTGCAGCTCATAAAAATGGTGTGCCCCCAAAAGCCTGATCAGTAGCAAGACTTACTGTAAAGAGCAAAACAACCACCCATCCACAGCACAGGAGAAGATGCGAGACCTAGGGCAGCCGCCGGGTGGCCTGCTTTTATTCCCTTATCTGGCCCCACCCACATCATATTGATTGGTCCATTTTACAGAGAGCTGATTGGTCCATTTTACAGAGAGCTGATTGGTCCACTTTACAAAAACGTGATTGGTCTGTATGACAGCATGCTGATTGATGCATTTACAAACCTTTAGCTAGACACAGAGTCCTGATTGGTGCGTTTACAATCCTTTAGCTAGACAGAAAAGTTCTCCAAGTTCCTACCCTTCCCAGAAGCTCAGGTGGCTTCACCTCTCCCTGGTCTTGCTGCTGGACTTTGCTGGCATCTAGCCTGAGCACTCCAGCATCCCCAGAAGCAGCCTGTCTGAGATCAAGCCCAGAAGGTGCAGGCCAGCCACACTGAGTGCGGGGCTTGCCAAGGCCATGCTCACCTGGAACCCACGCTGTCCTGTGAGTGCCCTGCGCAACCCTGGCTACTGCCCGTGCCTCTCCCTCCACACCTCCCGGCAAGCAGAGGGAGCTGGCTCTGGCCTTGGCCATCCCCAGAGAGGAGGTCCCCACAGCGCAGCGGGGGCTGAGGAGCTCCTCAAGGACGGCCGGAGGCGGAGGAGGCACTGAGAGCGAGCCAGGGCTGCTAGCACGTTGTCACTTCTCAGAAGCAGTGTGACGCCCTCACCAAAAGCAGATGCAAGCAACGTATGCTTCTTGCACACCTTGTATAATTATGCACCAAGTAAAACCATTTTCCTTATAAATTACACAGCTTCATGTATTTGTATAGCAGCACAAACGAACACACCTACTTTATTATTTATGATAATTTCACTCATATTTACATAAAAATATGTAAAACTATGACATACACAAAAATTTGTGTAAGAATGTTCAAACAGTTCTAACTAAAAATTCAAATACCCGAAATATTCCAGATGTCCACCAAAGATGAGTACATAGCAATGGTGGTATTTCTGTAAAGGGGAATGTTATTCAGCAAGAAAACAAAACAAATTTTTGGTACATGCACAAACGTGAGTAGATCTCAAAAAATATGTAATAGAAGGCGTTGTACACAAAAATGTGTGAATTCCAATTATGTGAAGTTTTATTATAGGTGAAACTTTTTTTTTTTTGGAAAAAAGAGAAAACTAGTTTACTGGTCTGGGGGAGGACATTCAAGGGATTGAGTGGGAAAGAAAAATAATTTTCTGGGGTGATGGAAATGGTCTAATAGTTGTTTTGGTTTACAATGGGTGTTCATTTGTCAAAATGATCAAGTCATACACGTAAGATAGTGTGTTTTATATAAGTAAATCATACCTCAGATACATTTGTGTCTATATATGTGTTTGTGTATATGTTAAAAAGGGGTAATAGACACGGCAGGTTCCTCTGAAAATATTCAAAAGACTACCAAACAGCAAATGGTATACCTACCATTTTCCCATTTCATTGTATATTCAAATTAAAAAATTACTAAAAAATGTTGAATCCTAATTAGTACTGTGTATGCTGAATTATTGGAAAGAAGTGTATTCATGTCTCTAACTGCCTTACAAAAATATAAGATGGATAGATAGAGTGAGACATGATAAGTTGTATGTTATTGGTAGAATCTAAGTCGTGAGTGTACTGGTGTTCACTGTACAAATATTGCAACTTTTCTGCTTACGTAGGTAACTTCATAATATATTTGGGTAACCAAAGCTTACCATGAGCAGAACTTGGAGGGTTTGCTTCAGCGGTTCTCCCCAGCCTTTGTCTTCTCTCCTTCCGAGTAGACCACCACTTCTTAGACCTACAGTACCTAAAGAATGTCTTTCAGTGTTTCCTTCCTCTTCAGAAGGAAGCAGGACCCGCCATCTTTCCTTCATAGAGTGTCACTCTGAGTTCCCCTTGCTTCCCCAGCCAATAGTTGCCACTGACTTGTACTTAATGAGAAAATGGTGTTCCTGGAGGGTTTCTTTTAGCGCTCGCCAACAGAAAAGTAGAAATGAAAAGCACCGTAATTTACATTGGGCATCAGCCATCATCAAGGTGAACACGTGGGGAAGACAAAAGCACATAATAAGCTATTTTGAGGCTAGGAGGAAATAACTGATGGTGTTTGTTAGGTATATCTTTTGTCCATTCATTTTTTTCTTTGTGTAACCTATTAAATATTTCTCTTTTATTCTCCCTTTTCAGACATATGATGCTTGCACATACAGAGTACTTGAACAAGGGAAGCTTGCTGGGTTTGGAACAGATTCTGGATGGTGAATGTGAGACCAAAACCTACTCTGAAATGCCAACATAGTGAATTTTCCTTCATGTTTTTCTCTCTAAAAATATAATCTAAAGATATGTTGTTTATGTTAGTTTTTGATAATTCAGGTGTAGATAAAAGGGCTTGTCACAGTCTAGAATATAATAAATTTAATCTCTATAAAATGCTGGGGTTTTTTTCTTTGCAAATATATGATGCATTTGAAAACAGGAAATTTGAATTGTAATTAATCACCAGACTCCATTTATATTCAACTCCTACCATCTAAAAACAACTAAACTTTCCTTCAGGACCAATATATCTCTACTTCTCAGAAGTATGGGGTTATCTCATTCTTAGCTGTGATAAAATGGCTTTGTTTAATTGCCTCGAGCTTTATAAATTTTAAGAAAAATATTGTCATTCATGCTGTGCTCTTTCTCTTAAAATAATTCAAAATTGACTGAGTATTTTGGCCATCTATTCATTATATTGGACAATAAAGCACATGGGTTAACATTTTAAAATGTCAAACACTTTTGCTTAATTGAACTGGTTTCTTCTGAGATGTTAGTATGCGATATCAATAAATGGAAAATACAATTTTGACCTTCCAAATGGTCAAATTAACATTTAAAATAAACCTATACATATTGAGACATGACTTATTTTTCTTTGAAATATTTTATTACTTTTCAATTCATGGAGGATTAAATAATGATATTGGAAGGACAAAATGAAAATAAAAGAGAGAATTCAATTTGTACCTCGATATTGAAATTGTAATTCCTGGTTTACTTTTCAACATACAATCATATTCCTCAGATGCAAAAAAAAAAAAAAAAAAAAAAAAAAAAAGGTTTGAGAATATATCATTAAAAAGTCACTGATTTGTTGATACTATGCAGTCCTGTGACTTTTATTTTGTCAGTGACTAGTACATTAGAAATATGAATTATTTTTCTCCTCACAACAACTCTATGAGCGAGTTCTTCCAGAAATTGAGGCACACAAAGTTTAAGAAACTCTTTCAAGAGTTGCAGCTAGAGAATGGTAGAATGCAGTCTTACTCTTAAGTATTGTCAGTATAGAATTGTCACATATGTATACATTTTAAAATAATTTTAAGGCTCTCTGCCCTTTAACAACACTATATTTACACACACAGCATGTATAGAATTGAATAAGTATATATGTAAGTGTATTGCACACATATTTTGTGATTTCAAAGCTCTTTGGTTGATGCAATTACTCAGTACAAGCAATTTTCCCTTTTGCTACCCTTGATCCTCCTAACTCCTAAGGAGAATTAATGCATGCTATGAGGATTTATTTACTTTCTGCAACTACTTATGGAATATATGTTAACTACGTAACTGTTCACTGTGCTGCCTTCTGAGCATCCTCTCCTCTCTCCTCCTCTCCCCGAAAAATCTCAGATTCAGAAGTAAGAAATTAAGAATACCGAGGCTGTTATTCTGTTGGGCCTTGTTTGAAGCCAAAACTACTGGTAGACTTTTCAACCATGTAAAGATATAAATTTACTTTCTTAGCATGGTTATAACATAATTTTATATTACTTGTGGCATACACTTGCTAACTGAAGCATTGTTTATTTTCTTTATTAATGTGAGGTATCTATTATATTGAATCGTATTATTAATGTGAGGTATCTATTATACTGAATCATAATATTATCTGTTATACTGAATCATATTATACTGAATCAATCAATAATAAACATATTAAGTTTCTGTCACCATTGTTTATATAATTCCTGACCATTGTAGTCTTTTTTTTGTTTTGTTTTGTTTTGAGACGGAGTCTCACTCCCTCGCCCAGGCTGGAGTGCAGTGACAGTGATCTCGGCTCACTGCAAGCTCCGCCTCTCGGGTTCATGCTATTCTCCTGCCTCAGACTCTCGAGTAACTGGGACTACAGGCGCCCACCACCGCCCCCGGCTAATTTTTTGTATTTTTAGTGGAGACGGGGTTTCACCGTGTTAGCTAGGATGGTCTCGATCTCCTGACTTCGTGATCCGCCCGCCTCGGCCTCCCAAAGTGCTGGGATTACAGGCCTGAGCCACTGCGCCCAGCCCATTGTAGTCTTTAGATACTTAAAATAATTTAAAAATAGAAGTAGATATAATTTATCAATAGGGTTTTAAAATTCTCACTTTATAAAATATACATTGAAAACCCACAGTAATTAATAATCTAAGAAGAGTGCAGTATCAGTGCCCAAACCCTCTGAAATTAAGTTCACAGATCTCAGTCAATATAATATACTTTGTAACTTGACAACAATAAGCTAATGCTGCATAAATAAAAATAAGGTACCTGTTTCTTTTGCTTTTTTTTTTTTTTTTGAAATGGAGTCTTGCTCTGTCTCCAGGCTGGAGTGCAGTGCCGCGATCTCGGCTCACTGCAACATCCACCTCGTGGGTTCAAGCGATTCCACTGCCTCAGCCTCTCCAGTAGCTGGGACTACAGGCGCCCGCCACTATGCCCAGCTAATTTTTTGTATTTTAGTAGAGACGGGGTTTCGCCATGTTGGCCAGGATGATCTCAATATCCTGACCTAGTGATCCCCTGACCTCGACCTCCCAAAGTGCTGGGATTACAGGTGTGAGCCACCTGCATGAACCAAACTAAAGTCAACATAGTTTTAGTTTCCAAAATGACAAACTTATTTCTGATCCTGGGGACTTGAATATAGCTTTTGGGATGGGGACAGCACAGAGGAATGTTAGAATGTTCACTGTTGGATTACAGACTCCGAATGAATATATCCCCACTGTCCAAACGTCCCCTGTAGTCCTAGGAGACAGCCTTCTTCCTTTTTCCTTTGAGATGCAGTCTTCATTTGCAGAAAGTGTATTAATTCCCTAACCCTTTTTTCAATGCCACATTTGTCTCAAGCAGATATGCACATATCGTATCCAAGCATAAGAGTTTCCAAAGAGCTACAAATAGATTAGATGCCTCAGTGATATAAACAGCACAAAATCACAGACTTGAGTAATACAGATTTAAAAACCAACAACAGAAAACAACTTATATATATCAGCCTGATGATGAGCTTCCTGATATTAGAAACATTATATCTGTTTTTTTCTCTGCTTCCTGTGTTGAAGTGATTCTCCTGCCTCAGCCTCCCGAGTAGCTGGGAGTACAGGTGCCCACCACTATGCCTCGCTAATTTTTGTATTTTTAGTAGAGACAGTGTTTCACCATATTGGCCAGGCTGGTCTCCAACTCCTGACCTTAAGTGAGCTGCTGGTCTCGGGCTCCCAACGTGCTGGGATTACAGGCGTGAGCGACCGCATCCAGCCAGAGATATTGAACCTTATTATTCTACAGTATTTCAAGTGTTCAGTTCTGCCCTTTTTTGGGGGAAAAATGCATTGACTCTTATGGGACCAGCATTTGCTTTTTTCGTTTGGAACCGAATTATCCTTTACTACATACAGACATGTTAGGACAATTAATTAAATTTCTGCACTTCTTAGGGCAAGTGAGGTAGAAAAGGATTTATTTTTAATTTTTTGTTGTGATAGAATGTACATAATAAGAAAAGTATCATCTTAGGCATTTTAAGTTGCAGTTTAGTAACATTAATACATTCACTTTATCCTCACCACTGTGTGTCTCCAGAACGTTTTTGTCATCCCAAACGGGAACTCTGTAGCCAGAGTTCTGTAAACAATCACTCCCCATTTCCGCTTCCTGCAATCCCTGGTAACCAATATTCTACTTTCTTTTTCTATGAATTAAACTATTCTAGGCACTAGACATACATGGAATCCTACAATATTTGTCCTTTTGTGTCTGGTAATTTCACTTAACATAATGTCTTCATGGTTCATCCATGTTGTTGCATGTATATGAATGTCATTCTTTTTTAAGGCTGAATAATTTTCAGTTGTATGCATATATCACATTTTGTTTATCTATTCATCCATTCAAGGATATTTTGGTTCTTTCTGTCTTTTGCCTATTGCAATGAATGGTGCTGTGAACATGGATGTACAATGTTCTATGAACATTATTGTACAAATATCTATATTTTGTACATTGTACAAATATCTATAGTTTTAAAATAAATATTTCTGTTTTACATTCACTTGGGTATATTCCTAAAATTCATTTTATAGTAAACTACATTTTTTTACTTCTATCAACTTCACTCTAAGCCACAAAATGCAATAAATAGATAATGACAACCAATTAATCTTGAGTTATCTTTTGGTTTTCTTTGCTGTTATTGTTATATGTGTATGTTTTAGAAATGCTAATCATATAACAGTATTTCTGAAGCATGTGTTACTATTAGGTACAAAACACTTTTAAAAAAAGATTTCCATTATATAGTTTTTGTCTTTGAATTGTATGGAAAATTCAGATGAACAGATTTAATTACTAAAGTTCTTATTTTTTTAAGACATTTGTGCTAATGTCTTATTTACACAAATATCATAACATACTTTATGAAAGAGAATGGACTTTAAATGTAGGTATAAATTAACATTATAAAAAAATTTAAAAACTGAGTAGGCATAAAATTTCAACTTTGCATTTGTCTATGCAATGTATCTATTATATATAAAGCATTGTATTGCCCATTGTGCATGAAATTATAATGACCCTAAAAATAAATTGTAGCCAAGCTCTTGAGAAGAACAGTTAAGAAAAACAAAGTGCCCCTGTCAAGTTATTTTTATCAAAATTATTTTATTTTCTTTGCCCTATCAATTATAAAACATAGTCAAATAACATTTTAAGAAATCTTATGAAGAATACATAAGACTTTTACGTCCAGAAATGGTGGATCAAGTAACAGAGGCCACCTCTCCTATTGAAAGTAATTATGGATCTTTTAAAATCTACTCCTAGGTATTAAAGGGCTTATAAAATTGCCAAGAATTTCTGGGCCAACTTTTCAGGGAAGAAAGTAAAACACATTCTGAGATCTGAATCCAGCATCTGGAACTACTTTTTCTCAGTATGCATTTGTTTGTCATGAAAGATGCAGCAGAAAGCCCGAGATGAGTCTTGAGAGCCCAGTGGGGTTATGCAGACAAAATTTGGAGACTAGACGTGGCCTGCAAGGCAGCCCTGCTAACCTACCCTCACCAAATTTTATTTTGTCACCCTGAAAGAGTCAGTGTAATTTTCTGACACTTAACCAAAAATTAGCTTGAATCATTTTAATCCTCAAATTAAAGTATCATGATTTTAGTTTGTTAATGGCCTAAGATGTCTGAAACAAGTAATCCAGTTATAGCATAAGGAAAAACATCATCTTAGTATACACTATTTTAAAATATTGTTTAAATGCACTTTCTACAGTCAATCAAAAATGACCAGACCTATGAGGAGAAAAGACAATGTAAATGACATGTAGCAAGATCAACCGACACTAGAAACAGACCCATAGGAGTTATCAATACTGCAGCTACTAAGGAGATAAAATATGAGGTGAAGATTTTGTTAGATCAATAAAACATACATAAAACAACATAACAAAATTTTAAACGACGTATTCTTTTATTTTACTAATAAAATAAAAATGCTTATCTTGAAATAAAAATATTTTATAGAAAGAAAACATGAGGGAAAGATTGAAAGCAAACCAGCATCAATGGAAATACTAAAGGCAAAAATAATATAAGCAAAGTTACATCATAGAGATGGGGATGGCCGGGACCAGAAACAAATAATGAGCCATGGAGATGCTAACTATGCCAGTAAACTACAAATTATGACTATTTAATATATTATTTGGAAATTAAATAAAAATTTACTATTGAAATACAGAATGACAATCACATTAAGTTGAATAGTATGGACTACATATAAATATTTTGAAGGTTCATGGGGCCTGTAGCCCCTTTGTTTTGATCAATTTCTCACATTTGGAATGGATGTATTTACCCAATGCCTGTGTCCTCATCGTATCTGGAAATTACTAACTTGCTTTTGGTTTTGCAGGCACATAGGCAGAAGGAACTTGCCTTGTCTCAGATAAGACTTTGGACTTGGACTTTTGAGTTAATGCTGGAATGAGTTAAGACTTTGAGGGACTCTTGGAAGGGCATGATTGTGTTTTCAAATGTGAGGATGTGAGATTTGGGAGGGGCCAGGTGTGGAATGATATACTTTGTCTGTGTCCCCACCAAAATCTCATCTTAAATTGTAGTTCCCATAATCGCCACATATCAAGGGAGGAACAGCTAAGTTCAAGGGTATTTTTGAGTTTCTACATTGTCTGCGAATAAACAATATTGACAACTCTTTCCATTTCAAAACATTATCTTTCCTGTTTATTTGACAATCTCAATATTAATTTTTCTATCTGGATAGCAAGGATGTTTCTCTCTGGATTAATTCTTTCTTTAACTCCAACACTTAGAACAGTGTCCAACATATCATGCTATTAAAAAAAGCAGTTTCTGAATGCATGCATGCATGCATGAATGAATGAATATAAGTAACTCTCGTACATCTACATTTGGATAAGTAGTAAATATCCTCAATGTCAGCCCCCAAATATCCTCTGATTATCCTTTGTAAACCATGACTTTGAGGATCACACCACTTGCCACAATGCACTCAGCTTCTTAACAAAGGAATCAAAGAGGCATCTTTTATTTTTGTCTGTTCTTTATGTCCCAACACTTTCTTACCATATAAAGGAGTACACATAAAGTGTAATGCACACTGTTTTTTGCTATTTTTATATTATCATATTTCTGTAAATATTATTACTTAAAGTGTTTTTAACATTTACATTTTTTTGTGTGTGTTTTAACTACATATATACTTAACTGTATTACTTAGATAAAACATTTTGGCTTCTGTTTTTTTGTTTGTTTGTTTTTGTTTTTCTGAGGCAGAGTCTCGCTCTGTTGCCCAGGCTGGAGTGCAGTGGCGTGATCTCAGCTCACTGCAAGTTCTGCCTCCCAGGTTCACGCCATTCTCCTGCCTCAGCCTCCTGAGTAGCTGGGACTACAGTCGCCCGCCACCACGCCCTGCTGATTTTTTGTATTTTTAGTAGAGACGGGGTTTTACCGTGTTAGCCAGGATGGTCTCGATCTCCTGACCTTGTGATCCACCCGCCTCGGCCTCCCAAAGTGCTGGGATTACAGGCGTGAGCCACCGTGCCCGGTGGCTTCTGTTTTATGTTAGAAGGAGAAAACCTGTCTGGACAATTCCATAGTGCGTAAAAGCTACATCAAAACAGATCTACAGAGAGAGGTGCTTTAAATATGTTCTTTGTTTTATAGCTAATCATCTATATTTCAAATAAATACCCGCTTCATTATTTATACAGATCTACCTACTACATTTTTTTTTGAATAGAGAATGCTATATTAAGTTAGTGATTCCTTCAATGATAGTTATCATATATCAGATACTCTTGTTAAACACTAGGGACACCACAGTAAACAAAAGAGATACAGTCTTTGCCATCAACGTCCTTGTATTCTAGATATATTGAGTGATCAAGATATATAATGGATGCTACTATCCAATTTTCATCAAAAACTCCCGTTGGATAATCTTAGCTGTCATGTTAGCCTTAGAAAAGACTTGAAATGATGTTGTGCGATAGTGACAGCTTAGATATGGTTCCAATTCACAAATTTATTGTGTGAAATTGACCTATTATTGCTGCCAAAGGGCTTTGTATAGAACAACAGAAGTTGCTTTGTGAAGGACTAAATTATCTCTGCATGATGTGGTCCCAAATAATTAATATTCCCTCTAACCAAAGATTGTTGATCAGGTCCCATGACAAAAATTAGATGTTTTTGGCAAGGAATGCTGCGTGAAATGGGCTTTATATTTTACTTTGTTGATGGCTAACTTCCACATTGCAGGCTAAATAGCTAGCCAATACTTTCAAGTGAAAAATCCCCTAATAGACTTCATGTAGTGAAGCCAACATTTTTCATAACTTTGCTGGCATTACAATGCATTTGCTCCACAAAAACAACCCCATCTAGGTAAACTCTGACTGCTGAAGCTATGTGGCTAGCTTAACTACATTAGGCAGGTTCTCTTCTGACCATAGCCCCAAACACCTAGTTTGAGACCAAGGGCTGAGCCCTAGTATCTTTACATAGTACGGAGTTTTAGGATTCTGTTCAGAATATAATCTGATCTATAATATGATCTATAATAGATCAGATAAAATTTGAATTAACATTGTTAGTATATTAGCACTAGTATAAAATTTCATAAACCTTTTGACAAAAAAGCCAACACTCACAAACCATAAGAAAATGTATTATTCCCTTCACACAAAGTCTGGAAGCTGGAGACATTTTTGGTTTCAATAGTAAGAGACAATCACATCTCTGTCTTTTTTTTGACCCTTTACTCAAAATGCATAGGTTCTAAACCCTCATTTTAGTATCTGTGGTAGTAAGGAAGGGCAGGGCATAAAGACGGACACCTGGGAAGCGCTGCCATGCAAAGTATTTTTTCAGTGGGTGTAATATTATGATAAAGAAATATTTGTTTCATCCACAGTTCCTGGCTCCTAACTCCCGTAGCCTCTATTATTTCCTAAGTGACTAAAACAATAAGCAGATCTTTTGCTAAACTATTTGGCCTCTTGTTTTTTGGTCTTGAAACAGCTTTGGGACAGCTTCAGAACACTAAAGGTGAAAGATGATCTTTGCTTATAACCTTTGGAAGCATGAGGCCCCGGAAGCAGTCTCAGAAAACAGAACCTCTCTCTGACCTCCTCCTGCCCCTCTTTTACCTGTTCCTTTTTCTCCTCAAGGCAGGCCATAGAAACTAAAAATACACTCTCATCTCCTGAATTTGTGTCTTAGAGCTGCTCATAAATAAATTCTTAGTGTGATGGTTCATATTAGTTGTCAACTTGATTGCATTGAAGGATGCCTAG
The DNA here is from genome assembly GCF_008728515.1 of Papio anubis. Classification (NCBI taxonomy): domain Eukaryota; kingdom Metazoa; phylum Chordata; class Mammalia; order Primates; family Cercopithecidae; genus Papio; species Papio anubis. Next base: position 20,126,371 of record NC_044980.1, on the reverse strand, counting down.
ATAGCTAGTAAAGCATTGTGTCTGCGAGGGTGTTGCCAGAGGAGATTAACACTTGAGTCAGTGGACTGTGAAGGGAAGACCCACTCTTAATGTGGGTGGGCACCATCCGATTGGCTACCAGCATGGCTAGAACAAAGCAGACAGAAGAATGTGAGAGAAGCTGGTTTGCTGAGTCTTCTGGCTTTCATCTTTCTCCCATGCTGTATGTGTTTTTTTTTTTGTTATTGTTTCATTGTTTGTTTGTTTGTTTTGAGACAGGCTAGAGTGCAGTGGTGCAATCGTGGCTTACAGCAACCTCTGCCTCCCAGGTTGAAGTGACCCTCCTGCTTCAGCCTCCCTAGTAGCTGGGACAATAGACATACACCACCACACCAGGCTAATTTTTGTATTTTAGTAGTGATGGGGTTTCACCATGTTGGCCAGGTTGGTCTCAAACTCCTGATCTCAGGTGATCCTCTCGCCTCAACCTCCCAAAGCATTGGGATTATAGGCATGAGCCACCACATCAGGCCCTGTGCTGTATGCTTCTGTCCATTCTTCCTGCCATTGGACATCAGACTCCAGGTTATTTGACCTTGGACGCTTGGACTCACACCAGTGGTTTTCTGTGGGCTCTCAGGCCTGCAGCCACAGACTGAAGGCTGCACTGCCAGCCTCCCTACTTCTGAGGTTTTGGGACTTGGACTGGCTTCCTAGCTCCTTAGCTTGCAGACAGCCTACTGTAAGACTTCACCTTGTGATTGTGTGAGTAAATTCTCCTTTATAAACTCCCGTTCATATATAGGTTATATATAGGATATATAGGCTACATAACATATATCTATATGATATATAGATATATATCTCACTAATAAGATATATATATCCTATTAGTTCTGTCCCTCTGGAGAACCCTAATACACTGAACTGGTTTGTCCTATCTTGTATCATAAGATCCCCATTTCAGGAGGGGTCCTGCCCCATGTCCTATAGAAAGAATGCTGCACAGAGGGGCCAAGAAGAATCTGAGCAGACAGGCCTTGCTGGGTTTTCCACTCCGTATTAGATCACACTCATTTCATCCAATCACATTTTGACATGGTGGTCCATACTTTAATCATACCTCTCCATGGAAGTCTTCCTAAAAGTCCCAAGAGAATGGCGGATAGAGAGCTTCTGGACAGCTGAACTTGTGAAGGCTTACAGAAAGGTGAACAAGAGCTCACATATGTGCCAGGAGGGTGGCACACCCCCAATCCATGGGACAGAAGCTCCTGTGCTCAGGACCCTTCCAGACCTCTCCCTATATATTTATCCATGTGGCTGTTTATTTGTATCCTTTAAAATGTTATTGATAATAAAAAAGTAAATGTAAACAGGTGTCTTTCTGGGTTTTCTGAGACACTCTAACAAATTAATAGAGCCTAAAGAGAAGGCCACGGGAACTCCAACTTGAAGCAATAGGTCAGAAGTTTCAGGGATCTGGACTTGTGACTGCTGAAGGAACTGAGGGCAGTTTTGTGGGACTGAGCTCTCAAGCTGTGGAGATCTGACATAATCTTCAGGTAGGCAGCATCAGAATTGAATTGGATCAGGAGCTGCCAGCTGATAGCTGCTGTAAATTGCTTGCTTGCTTGTGAATAGAGAGAAATCTCCACACATTTAGTCACAGAAGCCTCTTGTGTTGATAATTGTGGCATGAGAACAGAAGAAAAACAATATGTTTTGTCTACACAGTAGATAACGGTCTAATATGGTTTGGATTTGTGTCCCAGCTCAAATTTCATGTTGAATTGTAATTCCCAGTGTTGGAAGTTGGGCCTGGTGGGAGGTGATTGGATCATGGGGTCGGTGTCTCATGAATAGTTTAGCTCCATTCCCCTTGGTGCTGTTCTCATAATAGTGAGTGAGTTCTTATGAGATCTGGTTGTTTAAAACTGTGTGGCACCTCCCCCAAGCCTTGCTGCTCCACCCCTGTGAAGTGCCAGCTCTGCCTTTGCCTTCTGCCGTGATTGTAAGTTTCCTGAGGCCTCCCTGGAAGCTGAGCAGATGCTAGCGTCATGTTTCCTGGACGTCCTGCAGAGCCAATTAAACAACTTCTATTTATAAGTAACCCAGTCTCATGTATTTCTCTATAGCAGTGGGAGAATGGACTGATACTAGATTCTTCAGCTGATTTCTTCTCATGACTAGCACTGAATTATAAGAACATCCTTAGACTAAGCGCCGATGACATGGAGTCGGATTATTCCTGCTTTGACAAAGTATGATTCATCACCTGGGACCCTGGCGGGGTTTTACCTTCTCTGAGATCGAGGGCTCTCCAGTATTTCCCGAATGCAATGGAATTGCATTGCCTGGTACCAAAGCAGGGCAAGCGAGGACGCTAGACATTCAACAGTATTTTCCACAAGCATAAGATACAAGGCCCACTACAACTTTGTGCGTTTCTCTTCCAGATTTAGGAAAAGCAAAGGTGATCATATTAAAAAACTAACAAACAGATAAAAAGAAAACAAAAAAAACAAAAGAAACCACTAAACTCCAGGACAGCTTAGATAGGCTGGAACTGCATACAACTTTTTGTACTATAAAGTAGTTTGGAATTAATATAATTGTTAAAGATAAAACAAAGATAGCTGTGGACTTCTTCTAATTCTTAATATGAGTGAATGAAACCATTTTTCAATTCTGTGAAGTTTTGTTTTATGGACTGTACAGTTTTAAATAAGTAAACAACTGTCTTCTGTCAACACTTTGCATTTGTACCTCAGAAAGGATACAATAACTTATGGCAAGTTATTCCTTGTAAAGATACAGTTATATGTTTATTTTTATCTACTTATGGTTTTTGTGCTTTATTTTCTCTACCTGTCCAACAGTGGTCAATTTGCAATATTACTGAGCTTTTTTTTTTTTTCTATTTTTTTGTTACATAAACTATAAATTTCCATAATCTCAAAAAAAGTACAAAAGGTAAGAATGCTTACAGTCTCTATGACCTGTGTATTGATGACACTGATACTGCCCTCAAATGTTTTCCCCAATAGATAATAAACATGAGTCTACTTTGAAGCAATGCTAAGAAATCAGTTCTTCTTTGAAATATTGACATAATTGATGTTTCAAAATAAGTAGGCATTCTTTTTATTAGAATCTGTATCACTTCCCTGTGATTGAGCCTACTTCATCTAATATTTTAAGGCTAAAATTATATGGGGAGATTGTCAGAAATGCAATATCTTAGCTTGTACTACCAGACATTATAACTCAGTACAGCAAAACTGTGGCTGTGGAATTTTGCCTCTCTCATGTACTCTATATTATTCTGATGCATGCCCTCTATGAATCTTTGAATCTTTCTAGGGAAAACAAGTGCAGTACATCTGGTGTTCTTTTAACATTTATTTTAAGTTCAGGGGTACATATGCAAACTCTTCAGGTTGATTACATAGGCAAATGTGTGTCTGGGGTTTGTTGTACACATTATTTCATCACTCAGGTATTAAGCCTGGTATCCATTAGTTATTTTTCTTGATCCTCTCCTTCCTCCCACCCTTCACCCTCTTGTAGACCTCAGTGTGTGTTGTCTCCTCTATGTGTCCGTGTGTTCTCATCATTTAGCTTCCACTTCTAAGTGAGAACATGCAGTACTTGGTTTTCTGTTCTGTGTTAGTTTGCTCAAGATAATGGCCTGCAGCTCCATCTCTGTCCCTGCAAAAGACATGGTCCCCTTTTTTATGGCTGTACAGTATTCCATGGTGTATATGTGCCACATTTTCTTTATCCAGTCTATCATTGATGGGCCTTTGGTTCGGTTCCATGTCTTTGTTATTGTGAATAGTGCTGCAATGAACATATGTGCGCATGTGTCTTTATAATATTAATAATTAATTTATGTCACTTGGGTATATACCTAGTAACGGGATTGCTGAGTCAAATGGTCTTTCTGTCTTTAGGTCTTTGAGGAACCACCTCATTGTCTTCCATAATGACTGAACTAATTTATAGTCCCATCAGCAGTGTATGGCCAGGTGTGGTGACTCATGCCTGTAATCCCAGCACTTTGGGAGGCCAAAACAGGCAGATCACATGAGGTCAGGAGTTCGAGACGAGCCTGGCCAACATAGTGAAACCCCATTTTTACTAAAAATACACACACACACACACACACGCACACAAAATTTAGCCAGGCATAGTGGCGTGGGCCTGTAGTCCCAGCTGCTTGGGAAGCTGAGGCAGGAGAATTGCTTGATCTCAAGAGATGGAACTTGCAGGGAGCCGAGATCATGCCACTGCACTCCAGCCTGGATAACAGAGTGAGGCTTCATCTCAGAAAACAAAACAAAACAAAACAAAACAAAATGAAACAGAACAAATAGTGTATACGCATTCGTTTTTCTCCACAACCTTTCCAGCATCTGTTATTTTTTGATATTTTAATAATAGTCATTTCAACTGATGTGAGATGGTGTCTCATTGTGATTTTGATTTTCATTTCTCTAGTGATCAGTGATACTAAGCTTTTTTATCAAATGCTTTTTGGCTGTATGTATATACAAACCACTGCTCAAAGAAATCAGAGATGATACAAACAAGTGAAAAAACATTCCATGCTCATGGATAGAAAAAGTCAATGTAATTAAAACGATCATACTGCTCAAAGCAATTTATAGATTCAATGCTATTCCCATTAAACTACCATTGATATTATTCACAGAACTAGAAAAAAGTATTTTAAAATTCATATGGAACAAAAAAAGACTCCAAATTGCCAACGCAATCCTAAGCAAAAAGAACAAAGATGGAGGCATCGTGCTATCTGACTTCAAACTATACTACAGGGCTACAGTAACCAAAATAGCATGGTGCTGGTACAAGAATAGATGCATAGACCAATGAAATGGAATAGAGAATGCAGTAATAAAACGACACACCTGCAATTATCTGATCTTCGACAAACCTGACAAAAAAAAAAGAAATGCAAATTCTTCGTCGTCAGTCAAAACTACTAGAAATAAAAACAAAACAAACAAACCAGCAAACAAAACTCTCTGTGGTTGGGGCCTCAAGCTTGAGAAGTGGTGACTTCTTTGTGAACTACTTTAGGGAATTATATTGCACACAATAAAAAAAAATCTGGATTCTGAATCAACATTAGTAGGAAACCTATGAACCAGGAACAACTGCATTAAATGGTTATTTTAGAAAAAATATCTTTTTGTGTTTATTCACAGATAGTTTTAATTGATACCTGGAGTACCAGTCACAGTTCCTCACAAAAACAGAACCAGTAGGAGGGGTGTGTGTGTGTATGTGTGATTTATTTTAAGGAATTGTCTCAGATAATCATGGGAACTTGCAAGTTCAAAATCTGTACAGCAGGCAGGCAGGCTGGAAACTTGGGAAAGAACTTACAATACAGTCATGAGGCTAATTTCTTCTTTTCTGGTAAACCTCAGCTGTCACTTTTAAGACCTTCAAATGATTGGATGAGGCCCACCACATTAATGAGAGTAATCCCCTCTACTTAAAGTTAACTAATTGTAGCTATTAACCACATTTATATAATACCATTTCAACAACATATAACTTTGTTTTTTTTGTTGTTGTTGTTTGTTTGAGACAAAGTCTTGCTCTCGTAGCCCAGGCTGGAGTGCAATGGCGTGATCTTGGTTCACTGCAACCGCCACCTCCCTCTTTCAAGTGATTCTCCTGCCTCAGCCTCCCAAGTTGCTGGGACTACAGGTGCCTGTCACCATGCCTGAATAATTTTTGTATTATGAGTAGATATGGGGTTTCACCAAGTTGGCCGGCCTGGTCTCGAACTCCTGACGTCAGGTGATCCACCCCATCTTGGCCTCCCAAAGTGCTCGGATTATAGGCATGAGTCACTGTGTGGGGCTGTAAATTTGTTTTTTATTAAATAACTGGATACCATATGGCCTAGCCAAGTTGGCATGCAAAATTAATCATCACAATCAGCTAGCATTATCTTAACTAACAGAATCATTTTAATGTCTTCCTTAACAAATTCCATTTTCTCACATCATAGCCAGAGTGATATGTGGCCTACAGTTTCTTCCCCCAGCTTAAAAATCCTCAGTGGCTTTTCTTGCATTATTTAATTATTAAAACTCCATTATTCAAACTGAATCTCAAGGTCCAGCAATATTTGGCCCTTCTCTAGTTCTTGAACATCATCCCAATGTATTCTTCTCTCTTTCTTTGCTAGCTTCTATATATATACACAAGTACAAATATAAGTTTCTAGAATGTGATGAAGTCTTTTCTGTAATAAGATCTTCTTTTATGTGGCTCACTTTACTCATAATGGCTTCCTTCTTAACTCTTTACCTAATTCCCATTCAAGTCCTATTTCATCTTAAGTGTTATTGGCTGAATGTTCCCCCAACTCTCCATTTAATTAGGCACTTCATTTTATTTTTATTGAGAATACTTTAATTATGTAGTTATATATACGTTTATGTGTTTAATGTTTAATTTTACAATTACTCAGAAGGCTGAATGAGAGCAGGAAACATGTCCTTATACGGCCTATATTCATTATCATTTTAAACAATTATTAACAGGGAGATATCATTCATTTTTCTGAGAGAACTGAGAAATAGTTTATTTAGCATTACATTGTACAATCAGCTGAGGGGTTTGCTGAGGGGAAAAGGAATACAGAATCGAAGAAGGAATACATTAGTGGAAGAATGTACTTGGAAATATCAGCTACACCAAGTAACCAGCTACAATTGTTTGTGTACACATATTAAGCAAACATTGCTTTACTTCCGCTATTATTCCCTTATCATGTAACACAAGGTGTATTCATTTAAATCATAGTATTTAGGTATTGCTAGTGCATTTTCAGTTGTATGCAGGCCGGTTGTCTCATGTTAAGTGGAAGTATGACCTTGTTATTGTCCTTTTTTAGAGATTAAATATGGTTTAAGGAGATGCATATGGATGCCAGAATGACAAGGGGTGGACTTGTGATGGTTAATTTTATGTGTCAGTGTGTCTGGACCACAATGGTCAAATATTTGGACAAACATTTTTCTGTAGGCTTCTGTAAGGACATTTTTAAGTGAGATTAACATTTAAATCAGTAGATTTAAGTGAAGCAGATTGAGCTCCATAATGTGGATGAACTTCTTGCAATCAGCTGAAAGCCTGAATACAACAAAAAGACTGACGTCCCATGAGCAAGAGGAATTCTGCAAGCAGATGGCCTTCAGACTTCTACTGCAACATCAGTTCTACTGGGGTGGCCTGACAATGCCTGCCCACCCTGCAGATTTTGGACTTGCCAGCCTCTATAATCACGTAAGTCAATTACTTAAAATAAACCAATGTCTATGTACATGCACATCCTATTTGTTCTGTTACTCCTGAAGAATCCTGGCTAATATAGATGTTTTAATGCAGAATCTGTAAAACACCTGAGCTTATATATATGCTCAGATGTGTAAATGAACACTGTTTATTGGGAAGAAGGCTCAATGGCCTATTCAGATACTCAAAGTAGTCTGATCTGAATTACATCTAAGAATCTTGCCTAAATTGTCTCTCTATTTAGCAACCTATTAATTATATCAGTAAACCTGGAAGGCAGATTGTTAGGTGCTGAATTGATCTAGAAAGTACGATTTCCAGTGTATCACTTATTTAACTGAAGCAGCGGCAATGCCTTAGTAGTACTTTTCCAAGAAATATGTACGGTATTCCTTCATTGTGATTTCAAAAGAGCATGAGACCTGCACATCCTTCAGCCTCAGTCCACCCTTTAGTCTCAATTTCCTGACATGAAATGCTTATGAAAGAATGATTTACCTACTCTTACAGTTCAATTTACTTCTCAAGTATGAAAAAGAAATTTTCATGCACAGGGTGTTTGAAAGCTAGGATTATGAAAAACAGTCTCTAAATCTGTTTAATTAGTGTGTGGGTGAACAGAATACACCTTACAGGCAAATTACAGTATTTATCCATGAAAGTTAAGCATGCTGCATTTTTTTTTATTCCAAAAATTTAAAGTACAAACTCCATACGCCTTTCATTACAGATATGAAGAAAGGGAGAAATAAAAGAGCAGGAAAATTTGTTTTACAGCTGTATAACTATTTTACATATCTAGTAACTAAAATACCTACAAAAATGTAACTGCAGAATCCAGAAAGGCTTAACTTCTATCAGTCTGATAGCCTGAAACTGGTTCTCCTATCAAGTTCACACAGCTCTTTCAGAATATTTCCCATGACACTGTCTCAAGTGTGCTGCAGACTAAGCCTCCTTGGTTAGATTCTTTCAGTCCGACATCATCGTGCCCCCTCTCATATTGAACCACTTCATCCCCATCATATGCTGGCAAAAATTGTAATCTGTGATCTAGTAGAAACAAGTGTGTGTGATCATTTGTTCCTTTGACACACTTTAGATTTGCCAGGCAGAAATGCTATTACCATAGCTCACAATGAGATTTCTCTAAGTTTTGCTTTCAAATTTTATTTCCTTACAGGATTTCTAAATTACAAGTGTGTTCTTGTTCTTTTCATACTGAAAAGAGTGCATAAATGCAGGCAATAATGGGCTCTACTTGTCTATATAAAGTGTAAGTTACAGAATTTGCAGGATATTTCACTTCTTGTGTTAAAAATAAATCATTTGTAAGAAATTTGTCTTTCATTTTTATATACATAATTCAAATAAAAGCACAACTTTACAAGTATCTTCATTTCCCATGTTCATTTTGACAAGGCTATTATTCACCTCCCCTAGTAATTTCTTTTCCTTAATCTTTCTGTCACAAAGAATCCAGAAAAAAAAATCAACTATAATATTATATCTCTCAGTGTTTCCTTGAATATAGTGTTTCATAATATCAGTCGAACTAAGGTTAATATTTTTTCCAAAGTCAAAATTTATACTGAATTAAAAGAATGGAAGAGAAAGAAGCCAACTATGGAATTACAAAATGAAGCTGATAATTTATTGAACAATTTTAGGTTTTTGCATCCATAAATAGACTTTCTTCTTGTCCAATATGAAGACCATTTCAAACAAATTATTCTGTGAATAAATATATTAGTCGTGGTTCAATTCAAAGCATCTATTACGCATTTCTTCAATGAGTCATTTTAGTTATATATTTATTTAAGTTGCCTGTAGCCCCAATAAATTTGTTCTCTTACTGTTGATGAAATATATGGCAATGAGGTTGAATTTATGTCTTTCTTTTACCTTGTTTTTATTTCTAACCATTTCTCAAAGACTCAAAATATGAATATTATCTATTGGAACCAATTTTGTAATTGTTCTTATTTAGAGGCAATCTTTATGAATCTTTAATTTACTTGAATGGCAAAGCGATCATTATGTAAATGATAATAACAGAAAACATTCAAAAGGGAAGGCTTTTAAAATAATTTATATTTAAGTTTCCATAATGTACCATTAATAAAAATAATTTTTTATAGAACCTACTGGTTGCATAGAAAAAATATAAATTAATAGATGTAGCATCTAAAACTAATGAAAGGAAATGAATATGAATTATTACCTTTCAATCAAAGCAAGTGAATACCAGACAATATAGAAAAAAGCTTAATTTCTGATTCAACAGTTAGATTTCCTCTATATTGGTAATAGTATTTTTGATAATATCTATGATACACTTATAATACATTTTTATTTTATATTAAATGTTTACATTTGTCAAATTTTAATCTGACTAACTCATAAATAAAAATTTAATCAGATGCTTAAATATATCTGTTTTCAGAACATATTCTATATAAATACAATCTTATCAATTTTGAATGTTAGGTTCAGGGATTAAAGTTTTTAAAAGGCTATTTCCTTTCTTACTCACTTTATCTTTTTTGGGGAAAGTGTTAAACTGGACAAAAGGTTTATTTTCTCATATAGAGTAATTTTCTTAAATCTATACATAGTCTTTTAACACAGTACTTTTTTTTACTTGTTTTCTTATTGTTATTGAATAAAACATATTCTTGAGCTTGATGATATATTAAAATTCTGTACACCAAGGAAATTACTATATTTCTCAAGACACATAGCATCGCCCTGACCTAAGATACTTTCACGCTCTTTTTCAGTTACTGACCTCCAGATCTACCACCATAGATTCATTTGCTTGTCTTTGAATTTCATATAAATTGTATCATGCCGTATGTATTTTTCTGTATCTAATTTCTTTAACTCAAATATATCTTAAAATGTTGTCTGCAGTTTGCCTATTTTTTCTGAGTAGTATTCCTTCATATTAATATATAGCACAATTTGTTTATCTGTTCACTTGTTGAACATTTGATGAACTTCAGGTCTGTTGTGAATAAAGTTGTTATAATCATGCCTGTTTATGCATGTCTTTTGGTGGACATAGGCATTCATCTCTTAAGTATACATTTCTCATTGGAGCATCTGGACCATAATTATCTAATGCTCGATTTCATAAGGCACTAAAATAGAGTTTTCCAAAATAGATCTACAAAGTTTTATTGTCACCAGAAAGGTATGCGTGTTTCTGTTGGTCTACATCTTTCATAACACCCAGATTGCCTGAAAAAAAATTTAGGCATTTTGATGGGAGGGGAATACAGTAGAATAATATTTTGGTTGTAATTTGACTATCTCTGGTCACAGATAATGTCAAGTATATTTCACTGATTGAACATTTCTAAATTCTTTTTTAACAAATGCCTCCTAAAATATTTATTAGGCTGACTATTTTTTCTTATTGATTTGTATGAATGATTTACCTATTATGGATACAATGTTAATTTCATATATGGCTACTGGGAAACCTACCAGTCTGTGACTTGTCTTACACACTCACTTTATTAATCTTTTCTTTTACTTAATTCTTAAATTTTGTGTAGCTCAACATATCTTTTTAAAAATCTAGTGATTTTAACAGATTAATTTAGACAAACTTTACATGAAATAAAATTAAACCACTTAAAATTTACATCTTAAGTCTTGGTCAGTTAACAAAATCATGTAATCAAAGTCACACTTAAAGTATATCAATTTTATCACCCCGTGGAGTTTCCTCATTCTCCAATGCAGTCAGTTCAATCCAAATATCTACAGTCCAGGCAAACACTAATCTGCTTTCTATCACTCTAGGTTTATTTTGTTTGGAAATTTATATGCATAGTGCCAAGAGGTATGTCATCTTTTGTATTTTTTTTTTCAATTAACATGACATTTTTGAGGTTCATCCACGTTGCCGTTTGTATTAATAGTTTTCCCTTGCTGTGGCTGAATAGTAGTCCATTGTACAGGCATACTACATTTTAATTGCCCATTCACCTGTTAATGTTTGGATTGTTTCAGTTTTAGACTATGTGAATAATGCTATTAAAATACATTAATCAAAAGTCATTTTGGGGTCAGATGCTTTCATTTATAATGAAGAGATGTCAAAAAGTGTGAATGTTTGTAACCATATGGTAAATGTATATTAGCTTTATAAGAAACTGTCAAACTCATTTGCAGTGTGGTTATCCCATTTTTGCATTCTCAGTAACAATGTCTGAGTCATTAATATTTTCAGCTGCTTGTAGCTCATTGAAGTCCTAACCTCTATTTCTTGAAGTCTGGTGACATCGAGCAGTGTTTTACAAGCTTTTGAATATTAACATATTGTCTCTGTGAAGAGTGTTTTATTAAGTATCTGACACTTTAAATTGTTTTTTTCTTTTTTAATCAAATTAAAAGCATTGTTACTTTTTTATTTTTAATATTTTTGGATTGGTTATTTTCAAATTGTAACCAGCCTTTTGTTTCTGGGATAAAATTCAATTAGCTATGATGTATAATTCTTTTTACATACTGCTAGACTTGATGTGTTTATATAATGGTAAGAATTGTTTTTTCCTTTCCAATATTTATTACAAAATCAAGAGGTACATGGCAGCTTCAATACATGGGTAAACTGTATGTTACAAGGGTTTGATGCACAGATTATTTCATCACACAGTTAATATGTGTAGTACACAATAGATTATCTTTCAAACTTCACTCTTCTCCCACCCTCCAACCTCAAGTAGGCCTTTGTGTTTATGGTTCCCTTCTTTATGTCCATGTGCACTCAATGTTTAGCTCTCATTTAAAAGTAAGAACATGCAGTGTTTGGTTTTCTGTTCCTGCATTAGTTCACATAGGATAGTAGCCTTCAGCTCTATCCATGTGGCTGCAAAGGACATGATCTTGCTCTTTTTATGGCTGCATAGTATTCCCCGGTGCATATGTACCACATTTTTTTTTAATTCAGTCTACAATTAATGGGCATTTACGTAGATTCCTTGTCTTTGCTAGTGCAAATAGTGCTGCAACGAACATGTGCATATATGTGTCTTTATGGTAAAATGATTCATATTCCCTTGGGTTTTTAGCCAGTAATGAAATTTCTGGGTCGAATGGTAATTCTGTGTTAAGTTCTTTGAGAAATCTCCAAACTGCTTTCCCACACACTGTGGCTGAACTAATTTACAATCCTACTAGCAGTGTATAAACATTCCCCTTTCTCCACAACCTCACTGGTATCTGTTATTGTTGTTGTTGTTGTTTTTAATAATAGTCATTCTGATTGGTGTGAGATGGTAGCTCATTGTGATTTTGATTCGTGTTTCTCTAATAATTAGTGATGTTGAGCACTTTTTTATTTGCTTCTTGGCCACATGTATATCTTCTTTTGAGAAGTTTCTGCTCATATACTCAGCTCACTTTTTAATGGTGTGACTTGTTTTTTGCTTGTTCCATCATTTAAATTCCTTTATAGTCTCTGGATACTAGGCCTTTGTCAGATGCATAGTTTGCAAATATTTTCAACCATTCTGTAGACTTTCTGTGTATACTGTTGATAGTATTTTTTTTGTTTTTTCTGTGCAGAGCTCTTTAGTTTATTTAGATCACATTTGTCAGTTTTTGTTTTTGTTTTTGTTGCAATCGCTTTTGGGGTCTTTGTTACGAAATCCTTACCAGAGCCTATGTCCAGAAGGGTATCTCCTACGTTTCCTTCTGGGGTTTTTACAGTTTTTATGTAAACTAGAAAACTATACAAACTCTACACCTATAGTTTGAGGTTTTACATGTCAGATTTTTTTTAAATCCGTCTTGAGTTGGTATTTATATATGTTGAAAGGTAGGGATCCAGTTTCAATCTTCTGCATATGGCTAGCCAGGACCATTTATTGAACAGGGAGTCCTTTCTCCACTACTTGTTTTTGTCAGCTTTGTCAAAGTTCAGATGGTTGTAGATGTGAGACTCTGTCTCTGTGTTCTCTATCTTATTCCATTGATCTGCTTGTCTGTTTTTATACCAGTATCATGATTTTTTTTCTGTAGCCTTGTAGTATAATTTGAAGTCAGACAGTGTGCTGCCTCTGGCTTTGTCTTTTTTGCTTAGGACTGCTTGGACTATTCAAGTTCTTTTGGTTCCATACGAACGTTAGAGTAGTTTTTTCTAATTCTGTGAAAAATGATATTGGTGGTTTTATAGGAATAGCATTGAACTGCAAATTGCTTTGGGCAATATTACCATCATAACAACATTGATTCTTCATGTCCACTATCATGGACTGTTTTCTCATTTGATTGTGTCATGTCTGAGTTCTTTCAGCAATATTTTGTCATTCTTGTTGTAGAGATCTTCAACTTCCCTGATTAAGGGTTTCTTGCAAGGCAGTTCTAGTGGTAACAAATTCCCTTAGAATTTGCTTGTCTGAAAAGGATTGTATTCCTCCTTCACTTATGAAGCTTCCTTTAGCTGGATATTAAATTCCTTCTTGGAATTTCTTTTCTTTAAGAATGCTCAATATTGGCACCCAATGTCTTATGGCATGTAAGATTTCTTCTGATAGGTTTACTGTAGCCTTATGAGTTTCCTCTGGGCATGATCTGCCCCTTCTCTCAAGCTGCCTTTAGTCCTTTTTGTTTCAAAATGATCAAGAAAAATCTGATGACTACATCTTGGTGATGGTTGTCTTGTATAGTATTTCACAAGAGTTTTCTGAATTTTCTGTATTTGAATGATGAACTATGTAGCAAGGTTGGGGAAATTTTCATGAACAATATCTGCAAATTAGTTTTCCCATTTGCTTGCTCTCCTTCTCAGAGACACCAGTGATTCATAGGTTTGGTCTCTTTTCATAATCTCATATTTTTCAGAGTTTCTGTTCATTGTTTTTTATTCTTTTTTCCTTATTCTTGTCTGACTTAGTAGATTTGAAGAATCAGTCTTGAGTTCAGAGATTCTTGCCTCAGCTTGTTCTATTCTGCTGTTAATAGTTTTGATTGTATTATAAAATAGTTGTAGTGAGTTTTTCAGCTCTATTAGATTCGTTGGTTCTTTCTTAAAATAGTTACTTTGTTTTTGAGCTCTTCTATCATTGTATTGGATTCCTTAGATTTCTTGGATTAGTTTTTGACTTTCTCCTGAATCTTGATGATCTTTATTGTGATCTAGATTCTGAATTCCATATCCATCATTTCAGCCATTTCAGTCTGGCTGAAAACCATGGATGGGGATCTAGTGTAGTCATCTGGAGTTAAGAATGCATTCTGGCTTTTTGAGTTACCATAGTTCTTGCACTGGTTCTTTCTCATCTGTGTGAGCTGATGTTTCCTTAATCTTGAAGTTGTCAGACTTTGGATTGAGTTTTAATTTTTTTTATTCTTTGATGTCCTTGAGGGTTTCACTGTAATGTAACACAACTGAGTCAAAGGAGTTGACAGTTCAGTCAACCCCCTTCATTTCTGGATGATTTCAGAAGGCCAAGTTTCAGCTCAGCATTCCTGAGCTGCATGCTCAATCCCTGGGGTCTAGTACCTGGCCCACAACTTGTTCTCTGGCCATTTGAGGTTAAGCACCTGATTTGCTGGAGGGGCTGAGGTGTTCTGAGTGTGCTGGCAACAACACTCCAATGTGGACATTCTAAAACAAGTGTTTAATCAGGGCAGTGGCAACATGGTCCATGCTGTGTACATGCTCTGGTGGCAGTGGGGGGACAATGTGGAGGGATGCTTGAGCACTGAAATGGGGCAAGGCAGGTATTTGTTACATATGTTTATGAGTGGTATTGCACAGCAGTCTTCACTTCCTGTAATACATTTGTCTGGTTTTGCTATTAAAATAATAATTCCTTTATAAAATGTGTTAGCAAGTATTTCTCTTTTCTCTACTGGCTTATAGAATTTGTACAGATGTGATATTATTTCTATCTTAATGTTTGATAAAATTCACCAGCAAAGACAGCTGGACTTAGAAATTTTATTATATAAGGACAGCTAAGTATGGATTCAATTTATTTAATTAATTTAGGTTAATTCAAAATTTCTATTCCTTTTTAAATCCATGTTGACACGTTGTCACTTTCATTGCTTTTCGTGATTTTATATAAGATTGTATCCAGTATAGCTGCTTGCTTCATCCAGTGCATGAGATTTAAGAGGAGAGAGAGAAAGACAGAGATGTCAAAACTACAGTCTTTTATAATTATACACTAGTTGAATAACATTTGGCAGCTTGCTTCATCCAGAGCAAGATTTAAGAGGAGAGCAGGAAAAACAGAGGTGTCATAACTACAGTCTTTTATAATTATACACTAGTTGAATGTCATTTGGGTTGATTCCAGTTTGAAGTAACATACTATCATTTGTACATACACTACTGGTCAGACAAATTCTAGTAAAATATTTAAAGTTATTAAAAGAGATTGCAAATACAAGGAAGCAGAGGTCATTGGGCATAATCATGTAGGATGGCTAATAAAACGTCTTTACTGATTTTGTTTCAAACTTCTCTCATTTTTTCCTGATGGAAGTGAATAAAGCTCTCCAAATAAAAATTTAAAATTTCTATTTCTGTATTCAATTCTGTCAAGTTTTTCTGCATACACTTCATGCTCTCTTTTAAGGCTATATAATCTTTCACGTATTTTCCTTGTGTTTTTCATTTTTAATATAATATATCCCTACTTATTTTTTATTAATAATACTTTACCTTAAAGTGCAGTTTATTTGATATTAATATAATCACTCTGAGTTTTGTTTTTGTTCATTATTTTCATAATATATCTTTCTTCCTCATTGATATCTTGCCTGAGATCATTTTGTATAGCTATTTAATTATTTTTTGGTTTATTGATATATTATTTACAAACAGTAAAGTTCATTGTTTTATCTGCAATCCTAGAAATTTTGATAAATGTATATATGTATAAAGCTTCCAACACAATCATGATCTATAGTTCTTTCCTCAAACTCAAAACCTTTAGGCCATTTTACACATCTCCCCCAGTGATTACCAATGAACATTCTATTTACTGCAGTGATAAGTTTGCCTTTCTAGAATGTCATATTACTTGATCATATATTATGTAGTCTTTACATCTACTTTCTTCTTATTTTATAAGATTCATCCATGCTTTTGTGTGAATCCATACTTTCTTTCCAAAATACTATATTATTGTAGAAAAGTGATCTATTTTGTTGTAGATACTATATTGTTTGTTTATTCAAACACCCATTACAGCAATTTTCATTGATTCCAGTTTTGAGTGTTTATAAATAAAGCCATCACAAATAATCATATGCAAGTTTTTTTGAACAAAGCTTTTCATTTCTCTGTGTATATATGTCATGTGGATTATAGGATTACATGGTAAGATTTTATCTATATAGGGAGCTGCTAAACTGTATTTTTTTTCAAACTAGTTGTAGCATTTGCACTTCCATTAATAATATATGAGATTTTCAGTTGCTCCACATACTCACCAGCACATGATGCTATATTTTTTAAATAACTGTAATAGGTGTTTAATGCTATCTCATTGTGATTTAAATTTCCACTTTCCTAATGTCTAATTATGTTGCATATGACAAAGTGCCTATTCAAATGTTTGGCATTTTTATAGTGTTCCAAAAATTTTAACGAGTTTGAGAATTCTCGATACATTCTAGATACAAATCCTTTTATATGTATTTACTTTTGAATATTATCTCCCTATCTGTGGATTAAAATTTATATTTTCTGTGAATTATACTTTATATTTTTAGTCCTACATTTTGAAGAGCAGAAGTTTTTCATTTTTAAAGGCACCATACATTGTTGTGTGCATGTGTTCTGTGTTTATTTCCTAAAAATTTAAAGTTTAACATTTAACAGAAAGATCTATTTTGATTAATTTTCCTTTATATTTTTGATGTATGATTAATGGTATATGTCAAGGTTTTTCTGCAGATATGCATAACTAGTTGTTTCAGTATGATTTGTTAAAAATAATTATCCTCATTTTATGAGTCGCTTTTGCACCTTCTAAAAATTGTTTTGACTACATATGTTTGGATCTATTTCTGAATTCTATTCAAATCATATATTGAAACAACTTTGGCCAACATCACACTCTTATGATTACTGTTGCTTTATGATAAGGCTTAAAATTAGGTGAAGTATTTAATCCAATTTTGTTCTTTTTCAAAATTACTTCAACAATTCTAGATACTTTCCCTTTGCATATGCGTTTTAGAACTAGCTGGCATATTTGAACAAAAACTCCAAACAGGAATCTGATAAAAATGAGTTGAATCTATGTCAAATTTGGAAATAAGTCACTCTTTAGAATTATAAACACAGTATAACTCTTGATTTCGAATGTACCTTAATTTGTTTCGTCAGTATTTTTTACTCTTTAATATGTATATTTGCAGAAATTTTTAAGATTTATACCGAAAAGCTTCATGTGTTTTGATTATAAAAACCAACAATACCAACAGTTTCCTAGGATTTAAAGAATAAAAACTTGGCCATAATCAAAATTACTTTTACGTTTGCCAGATTCAATTTGATATTTTGTGAAACAATTAGTATTTAATATTTATGTTAAGGAGAAATAATGATCTTCAGTTTTCATTTGTCTTTCTGATTTTGTATCAGGTGGTCAATCAAAATATGTTCTCTTAACATTAACACATGTAACTAGTTCTTAATATCAGAAAATATCTTGGAAAGTTCTCAAGTAATTAAAAAATCAAACAACATACTTAAAAGAGTCTGTCATCAAAAAGAATGTTAAATGGAAAATTAGAATGTATCACGAACTGAATGAAAATTGAAACAGTGTACATAATCTTGTTGCTAAACCAGTTAATTTAATATCATTCAATGCTTGCATTAGAAAAAAAAGAAATGTCTCAAAAATGTAAGTTATCACCATAGAAAAGGTAAAAAAAAGAATAAGCCCAAAACAAAGAAAATAATAGAAACAATAAAGTTGAGACTAAATGAATTTTAAAATATTAAAGAGAATGAGAAAAAAAAATGCAAACAATGCTGCTCCTTTGAAAATATTAATAAAAGTGACACATTTCTATCATACTGCCCCCAAAAGGATGTGTAATAAAGGGACACATTACTCCATATCCTACAGACCTTAAAGGAGAGAAAAATAGAACGTCATGAAGGAATTTATGCCCATAAGTATAATATAGAAAGTCTTTGAAAGGGATACCTTTTATTAAAGACATAAATGACCAAAATTCACTCGATATACAGTATACAATGTGACTAATCCTTTGTTAACTAAAAAGAAATCAATACTTAAAAGCTTTCAGCAGAGGACAAGGTAACAAGCTCCTTTAAAAAATTTTCATGTATGCCATTTATATTTAATATCATTATTTATATGACTTGATTAGCCCATCTTGATAGTTATTTTCTTTTCATTATTCTCACTTTGTTTTTTGTATATTTTTTGTTGTTGTTTTCTTTCTTCAATTGGGTCAACTGAGTAATTTTTCTGATTTATCTTCTCTGCATTCTTTTCTTAAAACGTATTTTTTAAAATTATTAGCATATATCTTTGGGATTACAATGGATATATTTCTGGCTAATAAATCTAGCTTCCATTTTTATTACACTACTTCACTCATACTTTCAGAATCTTATGAAATTATATATTCAATTACTGCTATACATCTTTTATTCTATCTGTGCTACACATTTTTAAGTATGTTGTAAAACTATCCTGCATTACAACTATTGTTGCTTTATACAGGCGTGAATAAACTATGCAATCTATGATCAATGGGCCAAATTCAACAGTATCTAATTTTCTTTGTATGCTCAATGTGTTAAGTACATTTTTGCATATTTAAATAACTGGAAAAAGAGGATGAAGAAGAATAGAAAAAAGAAGGAGTCACCCAAGAAAAGGAAGAAGAGGAAGAGTAACGAGAAGGGGAGAAATGAATATAAATATATGTGAGGCATATATGAGGCACATACGTATACATATATATTTCTCCATATGTGGTCACTAAAACCTAGCATATTTATCTCATCCTTTAATAAAAAGGTTTGCAAAGCCTCACTTTATTTTTAGTGATTAACATTAAAAAAAAAAAAAAGGTATTTGCTATGGACTGTATGATTGTGTCCCTCCAAAATTCATATGTTGAATTCTAAGCACTAAAGTAATAGTGCTACAAAATGGGTACTTTGAAAAGTTATTAGGTAATGATGGCTAAGCCATCATAAATGGAATTAATGTTTTTATAAAAGGGACTCCTGAGACATACAGTGCCCCCATCAACCATGTGATGAAACAGGAAGAGGTAACACAGTCTACAACTTGGAATATGACTCTCACTAAAACCAGAAAATGGTGGCGTCTTAATCTTGGACCACCCAGGCTCCAGAACTGTGTGAATTAAATTTGTGTGGTTTATAAGCTACCCAGAACATTGCATTTTATTACAGCAATCACAAAATACTAAGATAGTTGTTTAACATTTATAATTATTCTAACAATTTCTGGAGACATTCACTTGTTTACATAGATACAAATTTTGTTCAATAGCATATTGCTCCAGCTTAAAGAATGACTAAATACTTTTTGTATCACATTTTTACTTGAGATTAATTCTTTAAAATTTTTGCTTGTCTGAGTATTTTATTCTATTTTTTTTTTTGCCCTTTATCATATGTATTTTTACTGAGTATAGAATGTGGGACTGATTTTTTTTCTTGTATTACTTTAAATATGTCATTCCATTGTCTTCTGACTTACATATTGCTTTGGATTTGCAAAAAGAAAATTTACTGGAGCTTATCTTTTTTTTCTCATTACATAATTTTTCTTTTGCCTTCAAGAAATTTTGTTCATCTCTGATTTGAGAGGGTCCTTGTATTTATTACGTTTATGGCTCTCTAAGCTGCTTGGATCTGTGGTTCGATATATTTTATTATTTGCAGAAAATTCTCACCATTAGGTATTTATCTCTTTCCCTTCTGGATTTCCAATTACATGTATGTTTTGCCATTTGATAGTTTATCATATCCTTGGATGCTTTCTTCTTATTCATTTGTTTATCCTGCCTGTATTTCATTTGGGTAAATTACAATAATCTGTCTTCAGGTACACTGAATCACTTGTTGACTGTCTTCAGCCCATTGAATACATTATTCATCTCTCTTAGTGTATTTTTGAATTCTACTATTTATTCTTAGTTCTTTTTCAATTTCCATCTCTGTTGAAATTCTCCCTTTTTATTCCTGCTGTCAATCTTTTCACTTGAGTTTTAAACATATTATTCACTTTATTTTTATTTTTAAATTACTGTCTAATATTTCCAACATCCAAACAACTTTGTAATGTTGACTTTTGTCTTTTGATATATATTTTTTTGTTTCTCTTAATTCTTATTAGATACTGAACATTGTGTACAGGATCATAATAACCGCAGTAAATAATACACATTCTTTGAAATAGACATGCTTTTTCTTCTGCTACGCTGTTACTGTGGGGGATACAGTTAGCTGAGTCAGCAGTTGATCTAGGTTCTTAGTTTGTTGTTGCTATTGTCAACTAAGGAAAGACAGGGTTCATAAACTTAGAAAGAAGAGTTTTATTTCTCATAAATGGCTGCAGCCTGCTGCGTGGCCCTTCTAGTAAACTGGGAAGCATAGCTTCCAGCCAGAAGCCAAAAACAAATGATTCAAGGGTGGGAAGAGTAAGACAGGAACATATATTCAATAAACTATAAGAGGAGTCATGAATATTTGAAAGGAGAAGTATGTGCATATGCAATTGAGCTTCATGCCTCCCCATGGGACCCAGGTTAAAAAAAAGATGGTGTTAGAATAATCCAAGGGTGTGGATTTAGGCCCTGTGACATCAAAACGTGAAGCAGATATATGAAAGCCATCTCTGCATCCTCCATAGATTGGCCAGAACCACTCTGTGGTCAATGATCTCTTGTTAGGAAGAAATGCTGATCAGTTGTTTTGTGGAAACCCTAAAAGACAGGGGCAGCGGCCAGTCAGTTGGTTGATATTATCAGTAAAGTCTTTTGAAATGGCTCGTTTCTGTTAAAAAGCCTAGTGGCTGTCAGTGTGGAAGGGGTTATAATGAGGTATGTTTTACCTTCCATCCAGTTATGGCTGAGAAATCAGTTTTCAAGGTTTCTCTGGGGTTCCTTTGGCCAAAAGGGAGTCTGTTCAGTGAGTTGTGAGGCTTAGAATTTTATTTTTATTTCTCACTGTTATTAATTTCAGTACAAAACTACCCTCAAATTCTTCTAACATTACCTTGTACATAGAGTGAGGACTGGTTTGCTCGTGGGTGTTTCCTCAATATTCTTGCTCTACTATTACCTTTACATCTTCCATGTATTCCCGTATCTTAGCGTCTCTCTCTGAATTTTTGTGTTTCCCCTGTCGTATAATGCAATTTCTTATTACTTAAGGTTTGCTAATCTGGTAATGGTGGGAATTACGTATGTTTGCTGTTGTGCTGGTCAGCTTGTCTTAGTTTCTCTTCGCTCTATGTTTCAGAAGGAGGAATTTCTTGGTGATTTGTGCTTATCCTCAAATAATAACAGATCTCTAAATGATCTGGGCTCAAAATATTTTTCTTCCTTCCTTTAGGAAATAGTTGGATTCCCACCCCCCTCCTCCCATCTCTGTAGCAGTAAATCTTCATCACCACCCTGGGAGAAATAGTATTTGCTGTTTTTTTCTTTAGATTATTATTATCTTTTAATGGTCATTTCTTTTCCATCTACCCTGTAACAGATGGGTATATTCTTCTGTCCCATCTCTCTTACAAAGTGTTTTGTATATCCTGGGACTTTAGGCTTGATCTTTTCCCTTTAAACTCAACTCTAATAGTCTAAAGGAAGACCAGTATTTTGCAAATCACTTCCAAATGTTATGGGTGGCAAGATGAGTGTGAGGCTCTTTCCAGCTTTCTGTCTCATAGAGGGAATCTGGAGGACCCATGTCTTTATATTTTAAGTGCAAGTCCTGACAGGGTATACAGAAGAATCTTGATTTTGCTATTTGTTTTATATTTGTTTCACTTCACACTTTTATTTCTTCATTTCTCCTTCTCTGCATTATTTTTATTTTGCCAACATTTTAGTATACCATTTAGATTACATTGACATTTAGCATTTTTATTTGTATTAATTTTTATTGATCTAGTATTGATTGCAACATGCATCTTTATATTATCAGAATGCAGTTGTATTTAATGCAGAATTACACCTAGTAAAAATAAGAACTTAGCAGTCATATATTGCAACTACCATCATTTCTTTAAGCAATTTATATCACATAAGTATTTCATCTATGCATGTTACAACAAGATGGTGTTATAATTTTAGCTTTCTATGATCCTATACTTTACACAATGTAATATATGTATGTAACAGGATTACATATATATAAAATAGAGGCCCTTTAAATAACATATAACTAATACATTATTTTTTGAAATGTGATATTTAGAAATAAATAGAAATGTTCTTTGGATTATCTAGTTAATTGGAATATTAAAGTTACAACATAATAAAATATTTTAAGAATGACAAATATTAAATGTATTCTATTCACAACAGAAACTTTTTCATTTTTGAGACAGGCTTTTGCTCTGTCACCCAGGCTGGAGTGCAGTGGCACAATCATAGCTCACTCTAACCTCAAAATCCTGGACTAAAGATATCTTCCCACCTCAGCCTCCCCAGTAGCTGGGACCACAGGCAAACACTTTCATGCCCAGCTAATTTTTAAAAAGTTCTTGTTGAGAATGGGTCTTGCTATATTGCTCAGGGTAGTATCAAACTCTTGGCTTCAAGCAATCTTCCTGTCTCAGTCTCTTGAATTGCTGGGATTACAGACCTGAGCCACTGTGCCCAGCAGGAATTTCTAATTTACAGGACAGAAAGTATGTTGACAGAAAGTTTATTTTCACTAGTATTAGCTAATGCTAATTAACTTTTGATAAGATATTAGTAAATTACAGTAAACCTTTGAAAACTGAAATATCTAGTGTCATGAGATAATTTATTTTAAAATGATTGAAGTCTGGTCTCACATTCAAATGTTTCTTCTATAAGTTTGTTGATACTATATTAGATTATTAAAAATATTTCCGTGCAGCAAATTTTATTCATTAATAATTTATAATATTTGAAATAATAAATGTCACTAATTGAACTACAACGATTTAGAATGAATATAGTGGTAAACCAACAATTATAATGCTATGTAAGATATATATTCAATTTATACAAATTAAAACCATTATATCTTAGGTATATTGCTAGGCAAAATAGTGAATAGTATATTTAAGAATTAATTAAGTGAATATATACACACTCACTCACACACACACACACACTCACACATCTATATGCCATGCCAAGATCACTAAAAATGACTTATCTGTTCTAACACAAATAATTGATTCATTTTGAACAATGGAATTGGAGTTCTCAAAAATAAGTTTAACAATGTTATGTTTTTCAAGAATCTCAATATTTTACACTCAACATTAATCATATATCGCTATATATTACTTTTCTGTTGCTGAGGTTAGTTGATCTAAGTGTTTATGGAGGTTAAATCACTTGATCTTGAGGAATTCTTCCAGGGTTCTGCTCAGTCTACTTAACCTAGAAATTGCTTCAAGGGAAGAGATTGTGCATCCTACCCTTTATGCCATTATTGGAATAGAGAGAATTGACAGCGATTTTATACAGTCATGATTCTGACACCTTTAAAGGTTAATTGAATGCAACCAACAAGAAATGGTAAATTGGCCAGAACTAGTAAGGGTGAAGTTGTGGAGAGGAAACCCTTACAATATCAATTCTAAAGGGATGGGGAAAGAGCAGTTAATGCAGCTGGAAAAAGAAAGGCAGCCGAGGGAGGGGGCTTCTGAAAGGAGTTGGGGAAATTCTGCTGCTACCAGACCTTCACTCCTCAGGTGAGAGCAAGAAGAACATGGACCCGAACTATCCTTCTCCACTGAAACCCAGAGGGCAAGGGATTTAGATAATGCTGTCCATTGATGACAGACTTTAGGGACAACTGCAGGGCAAGGGGAAGAAATCAAGTGATACATAGAAAATTACCAGAGCAGATTTTCTGGACATTAATTTAGAAATGTAAGATTTAGCAAGACATTTTATGATGCCATTTAAGTAGCTTGTTGCAAATATATAATTTATCTCTTCCAATGCAAACAGCAAAATGTTCCAGTAGCAAGCTAGCAAATCATTAAAGTTCACTAATTCTACTTTTTGAAGATGAAAAGGAAAGGAAAATTGCTAATATGGCCAAGTCCCAAAATACACCTAACCTGTAAGCAAAGCTATAAAATAGATTTTTGTAATAAAAATAATTATTATTCCAGAAGCACTCTGAGATTCTAGAAAGCAAAAAGTCATATAATTATATTATTTCTAATTTTAAATATTTTATGACTGTGTATGTTTAATTTGGGTGCTATAGTAAATAACACATATATACTCTCCCACAGTTGCTTAGTTCTTTTTCATGGATGTACGGCAAAGGAATAAAATATTAATCACAAACCAGAATATAGATTCAGAGTCACTGACTTTCCCTCTGGAACATAAAAAATGATATTATTGAGAGACAATTACAATATAAAGGATGAGAACATTTCAAGGTAGACCCACGGGATATAGCAAAGAAAGGTCTCATTTGCATAAACAGAGTTGTATTAGGGAACAGATACAACAGGAAGAGTTGCAATAAACAGAATTCATAAGCACTATGACAAAATGACTAATCAAACAAGTATACTAAAATACAGCAATAAAAGAGATTCCATATAGTCTAGTAAGAGAAAAGATAGATATTCAAAATTTATGGCTCTCATATTTCTTTATTCAAACTTCTTTGACTTCCAAAGTGGTTTGAAAGATTCTAAAACCAAAAGCATATATAAAATTAAAATCCCTTTCTCCCTTTTCTCTCACTCTTGCTGTGTACATGTATATAGTTATAAACAGAGATATAGATATATTTGTGTGCTGCATATATATATAAATATATGTGTATCAGATTCTTTTTACTTGCCTATAATTGACCGATTAATTTTAAAAAGTTAGTTAGCAAAAGTGGCAATGTCGGCCAGGCATGGTGGGTTATGCCTGTAATCCCAGTACTTTGGGAAGCTGAGGTGGGCAGATCACGAGGTCAGGGTTCGAGGCCAGCCTGACCAACATGGTGAAACCCCATCTCTACTAAAAATACAAAAATTAGCCGGGAGTGGTGGCACACTCCTGCAATCCCAGCTACTCAGGAGGCTGGGGCAGGAGAATCACTTGAACCTGGGAATTGGAGGTTGAGGGGAGCTGAAATCATGCCACATTTGAACTAGCCTAAGAATTTTATGCCAGGGAGTCTAAATCATCAATCTATATAGGGAAGCGTTAATGCACAGCCTCGAATGCCTGATCAGAAAGCTTTGATTTGTCTTTTGGTATGTAGAGAGACATTCATAGAGAGAGAGAGTACACCAGACAGATAGAGGTTATGGTGCCAGTCTTGGCACTATAATAGGCTACCTGAGTGAACTTTATTTAAAGTTATACTTATCCTAAGTGTCAAGGTGAGAAGGCTGGGCTATATTTTCTGCAATATTTTCATCATGCAGAAAGTCACATTGGACAGCAATGTTCTAGCCAAAGATTACAGATCACAAGATAGTAAAAATATTAATATACCGTATATTGCATTGTGCACAACGATGGGGAAAATTTAAAAGCATGATAAAGTTACAGGAGATGTGGGAGTGATGGATAATCATTTTTATAATAATATTTAGTTAGAGTTTTGTTTCAAATGTGGTATTTGTGTGTAGAGTTAAAGAAGAGAGATCAAGCTACGCAGATATAATACAGAAGAGTATTCCAGGCACAGAGATTGGCAGGTACAAAGGTTCGGAGGTAAGAGCATGTTCAGTATATACCAAGAAAAGCATGAAGACCTGCCTGTCTGAAGAAGATCAAGTGTAGGAGAAATAAGAAGGTGATTTCGTAGAGTAGCAACAGTGAGAAGTGATCAAATATAGAATATAATCTGAAGGAAGAGATAACACATGCTGATGAAATAGATGTGATGTGTAATAGAAAAAGTAAGAGCAACTAAGGATTTCCGGATCATGGCTTGAAGAACAAGAAGGGTGGATAACACATTAGCTTAAGGGAGAAAGTAAGATTAGCAGGTTCTTATTAGATGACTCCAGTGAAATAATAGGTTCGGGTCATGTTAATTCTAAGAATCCTATTTGATACCCAAGTAGAGAAGTCAAATCATGTTAAAGATATATTTTAAGGGTTCAGAATTGAGATAAAAATGTAGGGCTTGCTAGCCTATAGTAACTACATCAACCATTTTAACAGCAAATATTACAAAGGAAATCAGCATAATTGAGATGAAGGCTCAAGAAATGAGTCTTGGATTTCACCAACTTTTTGTCAAGAAATCAGTAAAGGATTTTAATATATTGGACAAATTCAGTAGTGTGTGTCTTTCTAAAGACAGAGAAACAGTTTCAGAGGGGACTGATCACTCGTACCAAATGCTGCTAACAGATCAAGCAAAATGGAGTTGAGGACCTGATCATTGGATTCAATAACGAGCGGACCATTGATGAACTTCATAAGAACATGTTTGTTGGAATGAGGGTGAGGATGAAGTCCTAACTACAGCTACTGATCAAATCTGTGAAAAAAATAACCCATCCTCTCAATAGACTGTTTCTTCATCTACATTCAGACACTAACGCTTATGTACTTTTCTGTATAAACTTAAGGGGCACAAATGCAATTTTCTTACATGGATATATTCAGTAGTAGTGAAGTCTGGACTTTTAGTGTAACTGTCATTCAGATAATGTACGTTTCCTCTATTAAGTAATTTCCTTTTGCTTTACCATAAGCCTCTCCAATTTTTAGGTAAAATTATTTACTAGTTACAATATATTCTCTGTTTTCTTTCCAAACATTATCACCCTAGTTTCCTTATTTTCCTGTTTCCACTCTCTGCCATCAATGCACATGCATTCCAAAATTATCACATATACATGATTGCATCAGCCTGTGCATTTGTTCTTGATTTTTTCACTAACGGTTTAACCCCTGTCACATTTTACCACTGCTGTATTAATTTACAAAATGAAGTTTTATAGTTTGTCTTTTTTTGTCAAAAAATAGCTTATGTTATATCACAATCTGAAAATAATCTCACTGCTTTTTAACTGTATTTTTCCATTGAATATATTCAATAATTCTAATTTTAAAAATCCTCCATTGCAATTACATGTTTCTGCAACTGTAGTCCTATCTCCTCCCTATCCAAACCACTTCTCAAAATAGGTTCCTAAAAATGCTGGCTTCATTTCCTCACCTATCTCTCTCTCCTTAACCCTGAACAATCTGTTTTGTACCCCATCGCTTCTCTTAAATAGCACTTCTAAGATCTTCATTGATTTCTCCATCTCAAAAGCCAGTGGTCAATATCCTCTTACTTGAAGTTTCAGCATTTATTGACCTTGTTGACTCTTCCTTGAAACATTTGTGTGACATCACTCTTGGCTTTCTCTTAACTTTCGAATTTATTCTTTCTTGATCTCCTCTTGACCTTATCTATACTACGTAGTCAAAATTTTGGTGATCCCTTTTCTTTTGTATTGCTCCCTAGCAAAGCTCCTTGACTGCTCCAACTCCCATGACTATTGGTGAACAGATTGTGCATACATTTCTATATATTCAGTCCAGGCTTACTTTTTTAACTTTGAAAATCTACATTTTTCTTGAATGTCTATTTCAAAGGAACATCACGGGTACATTAAGCTGAGTTTATGGTCCTCCTCTCCTAAAGGATTTTATTTTCTGGTCTTGTCCAGATTCCCTATCACAATGAAAGGAATCATCATACACCCAAATATCACAACTAGGGAACAAAAGAACCCTGGAAAATTCTGTCTCTCTAATTTCTAGTTATCCAATACGTACTTTCAATTTTCAACCTTAAGTATTTCTTAAATTACTACATAGCTATCTATCTCCAAGCCACTTATTTGAAGCAACCATTAGTTCTCAACTAGTCTAGTGGTAAAGCATTTTAATTTGCTGACCTCCAATTCTCTTGTCCCAACCAACTCTTCACTCAAGAGTGTGTGCTTTGTAATTAAAATGAACCTCTGATAATAGTACATTTTCTCCTATTATTCATTTAAGTAATAACTCATTACGTTGAGAAGAAAAAACTAAGTTAAAAGCGCCTATAATATCTGAGACTGAGACTGGCTTATTTTCCCTGTCTCCCCTGCAACAGGACAACACTTTCACCTAATTATAATACTTTTGTGTTTTACTCTCAGTTCTATCCTTCTCAAATCTTTTTATCTTTAGGAAGTTCTTTGATCCTACTGATGAAGTTAGAATTCCTATTATATGTTCTCTAGCACTGTGCCTTCTGAGAATCATCTAATTGTAGTTTTAGCTATATTTGTGGGATTATATCATTCATTTCTACCTTCTTTCTAGACTACATATTCCCCAAAGATGGTGTTTCTTGTAATGTGAAGTATGTGTTACTAGTATTTGATACGGTATCTGGAATTCTAGTTTATAATAAACAACTGGCTTAATCAGTTAACCTCTAGCAATTAAATTATTTTACAATCTGATTCTAAACTGCTTTTCTTCCTTGGTACACTATTATTCCTCTACATTTGTTCACTAAAGATAGAGGTGATTTATTTTTCTGAACATGTGTCTTACTTTTCCACATTTACCCATATTTTTATACCATTTTCTCTGACTACAGAGCTGTCCAATTCCACTCTCTGTTTTCATCTTTTGACGTTCTCCTCAATCAAATTTTAAGATCCACATCAAATACCACATCATTACTATAATATTCAATCATTCAATCCTTGTAGTCTCTTATTTTTAAAAAATCTTTTCAAAGGCACATATTAGTTCTCTAATTTTTAAAAATCTCTTCAAAGCCATAGTCTATTTTATGTCATGATAACTTCTATGCTTTTCTTATTTACCCCAAGGGAATTGTAAACTCCTGAATGCAAAGACTGTTTCTTCTTTTGCTTTATATATAAATTAATCATTTTTTTGTTATTGTTGAGTTAACATGTTCAAGATCACAAAAGAAAGACAAGTATCAGAGTCCAGGTCACCTCACATCCTTACACAAAGTAGTAAAATATTTCATGAAAATTTGTGACCAATATAATAAGAAGGCCATTATTTAAAAAAAACAGCCTCAAATAAATGAAAATTAGGGGTATATTCTGAGTATGAATGTTTGTGTCCTTCCAAAATCTCTATGTTGAATCGTAACCCCTAAGGTGATGGTAGTCGAACATGGGGCCTTTGGTAAGACAGCCCTCATGATTGGAATTAGTATTCTTATAAAAGATAACACATCAGATCTCATGAGACTTATTCACTATCATGAGAAAAGCACGGGAAAGACCCAGCCCCATGATTCAATTACCTCCCACCAGGTACCCCCCACAACACATGGGAATTGTGGGAAGTAGCTTTCTTTCACTATGTGAGGACACAGGAAGAACTATAAAGCGGAAAGCATGTCCCCACCAAATGCCATATCTGAAGCATATGATCTAGAGTTTCCTGGCTCCAGAATTGTAAGAAATATTTTGTTGTTGTTTATAAGCTACACAGTTTATGGTATCTTGTTAGAGCAGCCTGAATGGACTAAGACAATGTACATGACAATTGTAATTTGTTTGTTATTAAATGATATGAATTAGTTCATTCTCATGCTGCTAATAAAGACATAACTGGGACTGGGTAATTTATAAAGAAAAGAGGTTTAATTGACTAACAGTTCTGAATGTCTAGGGAGGCCTCACAATCATTGTGGAAGGTGAAAGGGAAGTAAGACACATCTTATGTGGCAGCAGGCAAGAGAGAGCTCGCGCAGGGGAACTTGCCTTATAAAACTATCAGATCTCGTGAGACTTATTCACTAGCATGAGAACAGCATGGGAAAGACCCAGCTCCATGATTCAATTACTTCCCACCAGGTCCCTCCCATGACACATGAGAATTGTGGGAGCTACAATTCAAGATGAGATTTGGATTGGGACATAGTCAAAATTATATGATTCCACCCCCGGTTCCTTCCAAATCTCATGTCCTCACATTTCATAACCAATCATGCCTTCCCAACAGTCCCCAAAAGTCTTAACTAATTTCATTATTAACTCAAAAGTCCACAGTCCAAAGTCTCATTCGAGACAGGGCAAGTACCTACTTTCCACCTACAAGCCCATGAAATCAAAAGCAAGTTATTTACTTCCTAGATACAATGGGGGTACAGACATTGGATAAATATAGTCATTCCAAAAGGGAGAAACTGATCAAAACAAAGGGTCTATAGACCCCATGAAAGTCCAAAATCCAGCGGGGCAGTCAAATCTTAAAGCTCCAAATTGATCTCCTTTGACCCCATGTCTCACATCCAGGTCATGCTCATGCAAGAGGTGGGTTCCCATGGTCTTGGGCAGCTTTGCCTTTGTGGCTTTGCAGGGTACAGCCTCCCTTCTGGTTGCTTTCATGGGCTGGCATTGAGTGTCGGCAGCATTTTCAGGAACATGGTGCAAGCTGCTGGTGCATCTACCATTCAGGGTTCTGGAGGATGATGGCTTTCTTCTCACAGCTCCAGTGCCCCAGTGGAGACTAGGCAGTGCCCCAGTGGGGACTCTTTGGGGGCTTCAATCCCACATTTCCCTCCTGCATTGCCCTAATAGAAGCTCTCCATCAGGGCCCTGCCCCTGCAGCAAATTTCTGCCTGGAGATCCAGATGTTTCCGTACATGCTCTGAAATCTAGGAGGAAGTTCCCAAACCTCAATTCTTGACTACTGTGCACCAGCAGACTCAACACAACATAGAAGCTGCCAAAGCTTGGGGCTTGCACCCTCTGAAGCAACAGCCCAAGCTGTACGTTGGCTCCTTTTAGCCATGGCTAGAGAGGCTGGGGTGCAGGGCACCAAGCTCCTAGTCTGCACACAGCAGGGGGTCCCTGGGCCCCACCCACAAAACAATTTTTTTATTCTAGGTCTCAGGTCCTATGATGGGAGAGGCTGCCGCAAAGATCTCTGACATGCCTTAGGGATATTTTCCCCTTTTTCTTGGTGATTAACATTTGGTTCCTAGTTACTTATGCAAATTCCTATAGCTGGCTTGAATGTCTCCTCAGAAAACGGGTTCTTCTTTTCTATTGCATCACCAGGCTGCCAATTTTCCAAACATTTATGCTCTGTTTCTTTTTTTAAAACTCAATGCTTTTAATAGAACCTAAGTCACATCTTGAATGCTTTCCTGTTTAAAAATTTATTCAGCCAAATACCCTAAATCATCTTTCTCAAGTTCATAGTTCCAGTTCCACAAATCTCTAGGGCAGGGGCAAAATGACTCTAGTCTCTTTCCTAAAATATAGCAAGAGTCACTTTTTTTCCAGTAACCAGCAAGTTCCTCATCTTCATCTGAGACCACCTCTGGTTGGATTTCATTTTCCATATTATTATCAGCATTTTGGTCAAAGCCAGTCAACAAGTCTTTAGGAAGTTACAAACTTTCCCACATTTTCCTTTCCTCTTCTGAGCCCTACAAACTGCTCCATCCTCTTCCTGTTACCCAGTTCCAAAGTCGCTTCCAAATTTTCCAGTATCTTTACAGCAGCACCCCACCATACTGGTACCAGTTTACCATATTAGTTCATTCTCATGCTGCTAATAAAGACATACTCAAGACTGGGTAATTTATAAAGGAAAGAGGTTTAATTTATTCACGGTTCCACATGGCTGGTGAGGCCTCACAAACATGGTGGAAAGTGAAGGGCAGGCAAGACATGTCTTACATGGCAGCAGGCAAGAGAAAGTTTGTGCAGAGAACCCCCCTTTTTAAAACCATCAGATCTCATGAGGCTTATTCACTATCATGAGAACAACACAGGAAAGACCCACCCCATGATTCAGTTACCTCCTACTGGGTCCCTCCCATGACATATGGGAATCGTGAGAGCTACAATTCAAGATGAGATTTGGGTGGGGACACAATCCAATCACATCATGATACTTTTCAGTTAAGTGTAAATTGTGCTTTGGTTTGTCCCATTGCCTACTACTGTTTTTTTATGACTGTAATATGAGAGATTGCATAATGCACACATTATTTAGGCCAAATAACTTAAAGTGGTGCTACTCTTTAAAAAGACTCAAAACAAAGCCTTGCAACATCAAAGCAATTTATAAAATGGCAGTATTAATGCTTCTTGCATTTTAATGCTTAGAGTTCCTACCAATACGCAATGATGCATTTATTGATTTTAATTTTTTATGAGTATCAGGATTAATTATTTCTCAAGTTGCCTAAAGATATACACTGTAGTCAATAATTTTTGATATTCATTTTGAAAAGTCAATATCTACTTATAAATTATGTAATTGTCAAGATATTTATAAAGAAGACAGTGATTCCTTTCTTCAAATAAAGTAATACTTTCAACAACTGTTTTCTTAGAAAAAGACAGCTTGGAGAAGATATTTATAAATTACTAAAATAAACTGTTTTTAATTAATATTATTGACTCTTTGATGCTAAAACTTTTTTTGAGTCAGTTGAATTTTTATTATTGGAGAAATATCGGGGTATGGATAGAAGCCATTCAATTTTTATACAGAATAACCAAATCATATATCTAGCATTCATATATATAAGGCAACATATCCTCCTCCCATTGAAAGAGTAAAGAAGAAGCTGCAATGTGACAATGCAAAATACACAAAAAATGTGTTCTCCTTGTAACACTTAACTCTTCAGTAGGTGGAGAAATATCCCCATTCATTCATATAGATCTATCTCTAGAGAGAGAAGGAAGATTCTCTGAGGAAAAATGAATAAATAAATAAAAAGGAAGTGTATGAAATGTGAACCTAAAATAATAGAAACTCTACTGCTTTGGACTAAATTTGAATCCTCCCAAATTCATATGGAGATATCCTAGTCCCAAATGTTATGGCATATAGAGAGAGAGTGTTGGAGAGATAATTAGGTTTACATGAGGTCATGATGGTGGGACCCTGACGATGGGATTAGTGACTTCATAAGAGATGGAGAACTTCCTCACTCTTTCTGCCTGGAGGGCACAGAGAGAAAGCAGCTATCTGTAAGCCAGGAAGAGAGTCTTCACCAGAAACTGACCCTCCTGTCACCTTGACCTTGAACTTCTAGTATTCAGAATTGTAAGAAAACAAATTTCTGTTAAGTCCCTCAGTCTATGGCATTCTGTTATGGAAGCCTCAGCTGACTTATATAATTACCAAGAGTCACACACAAAAAATAGATATTATTTTATTTTTATACTACTAAAATAATTTCAGAGCCTGGGTATTACTAAAATTTGATACGAAGGGCATTTGTCCATAGATAAATAATTAAAACTGCGTAATTAATATATGTTAATTTATTGTCTTAAAAATAATAAGAATGAGTAACATGCGAGCTAGTATTCACAATGCAAATAAAAAGTCTTAAGAAGATTGGGAAGAACTTCAGAGGAATAACAAAAACAATGGTAACAATGACATTAATGGTGGTTATGCTGATGAAGATGGTGATGATGAACTGTGAATCAATTATTTTAAAAGAACCATCAGTAGTTTTAGAATGAAAATACATGATTTTGAAATTAAAAAAAAAATGACTGATGAGCTGACTAACTGATTAAACATACCCTTACGGTGAATTATTGAGTTGGAAGTCCGTACCACCAGTTTATTTTAAGAACATAGTAGAATAAAACAAAGATTTTTAGAGTATAAAATAACGGTTTAAGATCATTTCATGGAGTTTAGCTCCTCCAGAAGTAGAAGGTTAATCAGTATCAATAAAATATAATTTCGTATTTATTTTTTATCACTTTAAAAACATATTTTTGGACATAGAATGCCTTGTTTATTGATTTTTAAAATATTATTAAATTAATGTGTAGATCAGCAGTGAGGTAAAGAATAGTTTGGAAAACTTGGAAAGTAGCCCAAAACACATTTGATATGTTTTCTTACACAGACTTTTTAAAATAAAAATGCTATAGAATTTTTTGAAATATTCTATATTTAAAGTATGTAGTATTCAAAGCTAACCAGCAAACTTAAAAAAGTAAACACACGCAAAACTACACATACACAAACAAACACACATTTCTTTTTCCTTTCAAGTGGCATCTGGAAACAGGAAAACATTCCATTTAGAAGAAAATCTCAATGTTGTCTTTGAGTGTGTGAGTTTTCAGGTCTCTCTTGTTTGAAAATGAGAAGACCAAATCTGGATTTTTCTATGTTCTCCTGACTCCAGAGAAATAGCCATTGTTTTCCTAGAAATGCATGAGGCAATAGAAATCTATAGGCCCATTCATATAATTGCCACCTCAGCCATTGCTAATCCACCTGGTAGGCCCTGGGTTCTTTGAGACATTGAGAATTACGAAAGTTTTCTAAAACAGAGGTAGCCTTCTTGGATTACACCTCATCCATCAGGGAGCAAGGCTCATGCTCTAAGCTCCACTACACTGCTAAGAACTCTAGGTAAATCTCTACTGATAATCCCTTCATACCTCTCTGTCTACCTACTGACTCCTTCTCTGGGGTCCTGAATATATCTATTATAAAACTTTCTTGAGAAATTTCACTTATATCTTATCCTGTATCCTATTTACTTAAAAAAAAAAAGTATTTACTTTTTACAAATGTCAATAGCTTTAGGGTAAAAGTGGGTTTTGATTACATGGATGAATTGTATGGTGGTGAAGTCTATGTTTGTAGCATACCCATCACCCGAATAACATGCATTGTACCTAATAGGTAATTACCCCTTTCCCAACATCCTCTCTTGTGAGTCTCCAGTTTCATTTTACCACTCTGTATGACCCTGTATACTCATGGCTTCACTCTTTGCAATTGTGACTTGTGCTGCAATAAATATCTCATGAGGAAAACACATTTTCTAATAATTATTTTAGTTACTATTATTACATCAGCCTTCTTACATAGGAAAACTTTCACACATCCAGAAAACATGTGTTGCAAATGACAGTTGAATCAAAATCCTCCTATAAATGTGTAAGTGGGCCGTCAAATAGCAGAAACATACCAGAAATTTTTATCGTCTTTATTGTCTTCCCAGGATTATGGGTTTGACAAACCAAACCTTGGTCATAAACCATTTTAACAATTTAGAACAGTCACCACATATATGTATGTATCTAAATGTATTTGAGTTTTTACTCACAAAAGCCCTTTTAGAATTAATAAGAAAATAAAACATTATTCTTATATGAAGCTCCACTTAAAACTCTCTATGTATCTTCTAGTGTCTTCAAATATCCTGCCTCCTACCCATAACATACTAAGAAAGTTTAAGGCAATACATATCTTAAAAATTACTCTTATAACATATTCTCACCCTCCCTAGAGCCAGAGATCTTCCAAGAAAACTTAAATTCAAAACAAAATTAATTTTCTTTAACCTTAATAGTCAAACATCCTTTAATGTTATTATTTTGGTGGTGAGTTTCTTAAAAGGCTGTACACCAAAGGTTAAATTGTGTAATGCAATTTTAGGCATGACAGTATTTATATTCTTTGGAGAAATGAGATTCATCTTAATGAACTACTATAGTAAACATGGCCAACAAGGCAGGGGAAATACATTGAATATATTTCAAAATGTTAAGTTCTTAGATTGGAGCTCATATGGTTGTCTAGTTGGGGGAGATAACTCCATTCTTTTCCTTAATATTTCACAAGTGAGAGAAGAGTTCAAAATTATTTAGAAATTGATTTGTAAATCAAAGACAAGTAACCAAGCATTCTGACATCTCATTAAATGTCCCTATGTATTCAGTGTATTATTTAGACCCTTTTTTAAACTAAATCATTGCTACCTGAAAATTAAGTCTGGATTTCAAACAGCTATATAGTCCTGTTCACATAAAAACAAAAATTTATTCTATTCATATAAACATTAAAATATGGACTTGTTTTTAAACAAACAAAAGTAAGAGTGCTAGTATAGTTCTACCAATATTCTGTCATTCAAATTAGGCACTGTGCTGATTATAGGACTGGAGAGTGACAAAATATTTTAAACCAATATAGTAATATTCACAAATTCAGTCAAAGCTATGTAAATATAATCTGCAACCATTAACTTCCCAATTAATAGAATTATATACAATACAATGTATAGTAGGGCATTTAATAATACTATCACCACTACTGAAAAGTTTTACTCGTAAAATTTTAGTGCCTGGAATACAAAAGGAACTGCATGTGTCTTGAATAAGTAAATCAAATATTAAAATATATTCTTCTTTGTTAAAATCATTTTGTGTTCAGGTATAAAATTATATATTAATAAAAGAGATTTTAACTCTATTTAAATGTAAGTATATATTATCTATTTGAAGTTTATCAATGATGGATGTAAGTATTCAAAATATTGTATATTATTTGATACCAACATTTATTCACTAGTGTCTTTTCCATAAACAATATATAATGAATGCAGTTCTTTACAAATAAATTTTAGTAGAAACAAAACCTTATAGAATAATTATGAGAGAAAAATGTAAGAATATCTAAGGCCATAGAAATTTAAATTTAAATTAAAAACATTGTATACTTAAGTCAATACTTATAACTATTCCCTATTCAGATATCTTGTTCATATGTATCATTTCTTGATGTTTTCAATTCACAAAATGCTTATTTTTCTATGTATCAAACTTGACGAAAAAGACCAAAAAAATTATATTCTTTACTTTCAGTGTAATACTCTTCAGTTATTGCATAAATGTAAGGGTCAGCATACAGTTCTAGCAAATAAATACAATTCCCCAAATTTTTCAGCACTTACACAGTCATAAAAATGTTCTGTTTGAAAATGAAATATGTTTATTTTCCCATCAGTCGGTATATGAGAGGAGCTCCCCTTTCTCTATATCCTTGACAGCATATTTTTCTTTTTCTTTTTCTTTTTTCCTTTTGATAATAGCCATTCTAACTGTCATAAGGTGATATCCCATTCCGGATTTGATTTGCATTTCCCTGATAATTAACGATGTTGGTTGAGCATTTTAAAAATGTGTATCTGTTGACTATTCATATGTCTTCTTTTGAGAAATGTCTATTCAGGTCTTTTGCCCATTTTTGAATAAGATTATTTGTGCGTTTTGCTACTGAGTTGAATTCCTTATATATTCTGGATATTAAGAGCTTGTCAGATACATAGTTAAAATTCTTTTTTAAGTTTTTATTTATTATTGTTTTTATTTTTTGAGATGGAGTCTTGCTCTGTCAACCCAGGCTCTCTCTAACCACCATCTCCTGGGTTTCAGCAATTCTTGGCTCGCCCCAACCTCCACCTCCTGGGTTCAAGCAATTCTTCTGTCTCAGTCTCCCAAGTAGCTCAAACTACAGGCACATGGCACCACACCAGGCTAATTTTATGTATTTTTAGTAGTAACGGGGTTTCTCCATGTTGGCCATCCTGGTCTCAACTTCCTAACCTCAGGTGATCTACGTGCCTTGGCCTCCCAAAGTGCTGGGATTACAGACACATAGTTTAATAGAGAGCCATTATGGAAAACGGTATAGAGAGTTCCTTAAAACATTAAAAATAGAACTACCATTTGATTCAGCAATCCTATTACTAGGTATATATACAAAAGAAATGAAACCAGTATATCAGAGAGATATTTGCACTCCAATGATTATGTAGCATTATTTGCATAGCCAAAACATGGAATCAAACTAAGTGCCTATCTACAAATGAATGGGTACAGAAAATATGGGGAGTGTGTGTGTGTGTGTGTGTGTGTGTATTTTAAAAAGTTGATCTCATATAAGTTAGGGTAGAATAGTGCCCCCTAGAAGCAGGGACAGTACAAGGTAGGGTGGATGGAGAGAGGTTGGCCCAGGAGTATAAAGTTATGGTTAGACAAGAAGAATAAGTTCTGACGTTTTAATACACAATAAGGTCACCATAACTAATAAAATGTTCATTCCAAGATAGTCAGAAGAGAGGATTTTGAATGTTATCACCAGAAATAAATGACAGATGCTTAAGGTGATGAATATGCTAATCACCCTGATTTGATCATTATACATTGTATATATGCATGGAAACGTCACACTGTATCCCATAAATATGTACAATAATCATGTGTCAATCATAAATTTTAAAAACTTTTAAATTAGGCCGGGCACGGTGGTTCACAAATCTCAACATGAGATTTTCAAGAGTCAAACATCTAAGCTATAGCACTTGCTTGATTGAAATATTCACTTTCTTGCCTGGCGCTGTGGCTCTGCTTGTAATCCTAGCACTTTGGGAGGCCGAGGCCGGTGGATCACGAGGTCAGGAGATGGAGACCATCCTGGCTAAAACGGTGAACTCCATCTCTACTAAAAATACAAAAAATTAGCCAGGCGTGGTGGCGGACGCCTGTAGTCCCAGCTACTCGGGAGGCTGAGGCAGGAGAATGGCATGAACCTGGGAGGTGGAGCTAACAGTGAGCAGAGATGTCACCACTGCACTCCAGCCTGGGCAACAGAGCAAGACTCCGTCTCAAAAATAAATAAATAAATACATAAATAAAGCTCTTTTAAATTAAAAAAAATAACTGATAGATATTTCATTGCCACTGATAAGTGCAGAGATTTAAAAGAGGCAATAAGGCAAGATGCATAGAATCATGGATTTTGGAAAATGATTTCTTGGGTTTAAATCCTAGATCAGCTATTAGCTTTTTAACAATAAGGCACTTACTAATTATCTCCATTTCTTATTATACTCATTTCAAAATTAGAGGTAAATTAAATGCATAGTATTAGCCAAGATTGAATGATGGATATAAAACTGCAATGCATTGTGGAAAAGATAATTTATTGTGGGAATTAGACCTTGTACAATTGTGAAATGAGAGGGAGAAATGAATATAAGACAGGGGGCAGGAGATTTAATTGAGTCACCACTCTGTCAAAGTGAGAAGCCAAACACATATTAAGGAGTTGAACAGGAAATACAAAGAGGAAGACACCAACAGAGGGAATGTGAACATGTTGCCTCTGTGGGTCTGTATCAGCTGTGGTGAATCAACCAGTACACATCGTTAGAGAGAAAAGCCCACAGTTCAAAAGGAGATCTGGATGACCAGCACGGTGGCTTACGCCTGTAATCCCAGCATTTTGGGAGGCCGAGGCCAGCGGATCACCTAAGGTTGGAAGTTCGAGACCAGCCTGACCAACATGGAGAAACCCTGTCTGTACTAAAAATACAAAAAATTAGCCGGGCATGGTGGCGCATGCCTGTAATCCCAGCTACACGGGAGGCAGAGGCAGGAAAATCGCTTGAACCAGGGAGGTGGAGGTTGCAGTGAGCTGAGATCATGCCACTATGTACTCCAGCCTGGGCAACAAGAGCGAAACTCAGTCTCAAAAAAACAAAAACAAAAAAAAACAAACAAACAAACAAAAAAGAGGAGACCTGGACAATGTATGGGGGAGCAGGAGGACAAGCTGGAAATTTCTGAGTGTCTCTGTATCTGTCATCACCTCTAACCACAGCAACCTTCAAATAGTGGTGGCCGATTCCATACTTCTCCGTCCTACATCTTGTGAAAGTTTCTGGTGTTTGTGTGTTATTTGTTTCTAACCCAGGAATATACAGGGAGGTAGACTCTGGAGAAGTTAATTCACAGTTTAGTCAAGTTAAAAATAGAATGATCTATCACAACTTCGTTATTGGAAGTCTATGAGAATTACATGGGTTAATGCATGTAAACAACTTGTAAAAAGTCCCACTTGTAGAAACAGTAACCACACCCTCCTCCACCACTATCACATACAACTGGGATTTTGACACCAACATAAGAGATGCTATCAGACATAAGAGCAGCACAGCGATGTGACACCTGAGGTAAATAAAACAAGTGGAATCCGATGACCTTGCTTATTCTCCAAAGGCACTCTCCAGGACTCAAGAAGGGAGATGGAAATCAAAGATACTCAGCATCCTTGCTGATTTAAAGAGACAAAGATCAGATTTTGAGGATGTTGAAATGGCTGGAATTTTCAGGGCATAATATAAGATAAAAGGGAGCTGTATAGAGAAAAAGCTTTTCAGATTTCCTTGAATCTTTGAATGCTGATCTGTGCATTCACGGAAGGAATTGCTAAGAGCTGCAGGAAAGCAGTAAACTGAGGTTTTTGGACTTGACAAAGAACTGGGAGTTGTGTGTGTTCTCAGCAGCCAGATTAGAACGACCTCGTAATGTCCAGGCCATTTGAGAGAATCCTCAGAAGTGTATTAATGGGATTACATTAGTGTTAGGCAAGTGACAGTCTAGAGTCATTTTCAAGGGGTAAAAGTAAACCTTAAATTGATTAAATTGCTTCTAAGCAAATTAATACCAAGAAAAAAAGTTCAGCTTTCTTTAAAGATATAACTCAGAATCCAAGAACTAAATTGACAACTGACATTCAATGAAAAACTAGTAAGAGATACAGAAATGACAGTTATTGGAATTATAAGATAAGGGTGTTTAAATGGCTATTATAAATAATTTCAATATGCTTAAAGTTATAGAAGAAAATATGTCCATAGTGAGAGCAGAATAGGACATATAAAAGTGACCTAACTGCAACCACCAGAGATGAAAATGACAACAGGAAAATAAAAAAATATATACTGTCTGAGATTATCATCAAATGAGACACAGCAGAATGAAATGCCATTGAACATGAAGCCACTGCACTCCAGTGCCTTCAAAAGGAGGCAGAGAGGGAGGAAATAGAGGAAGGATAAATACACCATTGATGAATTAGAGGACAATAATAAGTGACCTAAATATATGCTATAATTCTTATAATTAATGTTGTAGTAATGGCTAAAAAATTTCAAAATTTGAATAAACCCATATACCCATAGGCATAAGAAATTAAATCAACCACAATAATAGTAAATATAAACCCACAAAAAGGCATATTGTAATCAAACTACAAACATCTAGGGGCAAAGATACAATCTTAAGAACACCTAGAGCAAAATACAGAAGATTAATGGAAGAAGAAAATTAAGTTAAACAATAAATTTATCATCACAAATCCATACATGCCAGACAAACAATGAAATAATAATTATTAGTAATTATTAGTATGCTTTAAGAAAAATAAATTGAACTAAGGGTTTTAAATACTGAGAAAATGTATTTATAAAATAAAGAGAAGTAAAAGAGTTTTTCAGGAAACAAAATAAAAATTTATCATTCATGAACATGCCTAAAAAAGGTAAAAGTAACTTCTGATGGTGGAATGAAATGATACTTGATGAAAATAAATAAAAAGGCATCAGAAAAAGTAAATGTATGTGTAGGCATAAAAATAATACTTTTAAACTTGTTTCAGTTATTTTCAAAAGGTACTTGACTTTATGAAAAATAATAACAACAATACCCTTTGAGATTTACGTACAAGTAAAATATTTGACAACAATAATACAAATGGGGAAATTGAAGTGTGCTATTGTGCTGCTCATCGATTAAAAGTGGAGTAGTATAATAGTGTATGAAGGTAGACTGTGATAAGTCAAAGATGTATATTTTAAACTACAGGACAATCACTAAAAAGAACAGTTGAATTAAAATACGTAGATAATCGGCCAGATGTGGTGGCTCACTCCTGTAATCCCAGCACTTTGCAGATCATCTGAGGTCAGGAGTTCGAAACCAGTATGGTCAACATGGTGAAACCCCATCTCTACTAAGAATACAAAAATTAGCCAATGTGGTGGCGCATGCCTGTAATCCCAGCTACTGGGGAGGCTGAGGCAGGAGAAGTGCTTGATCCCGGGAGGAGGAGGTTGTAGTGAGCAGAGATCATGCCACTGCACTCCAGTCTGGGCAACAGAGCGAGACTCTATCTCAAAACACACTCACACACACACGTAAATAATGAGACAACAGAGTATAAAATGGAAGGATACTTTTTAAAATATAGAAGGCATGAAATAAAAAATAATAAATAAGAAAAGAGAAAACAAACAGCAAGATGCATAGATTTAAAACCTTATCAAAATTACAAAAAAATGGGAATGATCTAATCACACTAATGAAGATGCATACAGTATAACATTGGATTATAGAGGGAGACCAAAAATATTAACTTCAGAAAATTTTACATTAAATACAAAGACACAAAAATTAAAAGTTAAAGGATGTTAAAAAAAAAAAAGACATACCATCAAAACACTTCTTAAAAAGAAGTCAGAGTGACTATGAATATCAGAAACAGGGCAAAAATGTCAACTTTCTTTCATTTTTTTTCATCATTTTACATGAGATACTAGATAGTGCAAAAAAAAGCCAGATAAGTAATTTAAAACAGAGGCATTTTAACATCTTCTTTTTTGCAAAATTATGTACTAATAAATAATGAAGAAATATGCAAAAATGCACTAGAATTCATGTCTTTTCCTAGCCTGGTTGTAGGCTAACTGAGAAACATATTTCTATACATCTGTCATAAAGAATTGAAAAATGGAATTTTATAACAGCAAAACAGATGGTAAAAGAACTCAGAATAGTAAAAAAAAAAAAAAAAAAAAATTATAAAAGATGCACATAATTTGAAGGCCTCAATTACCTGCCTTTAAAAACCATTATAAAGCCATAGTAAACAGTATGTGTTATTGTGACCATAAGAACAAATGTAGTTTCATTGAGCCAGAGGGAAGAGAAGTAGATTCACACATATGAGATCAATTGGGTTTGGATAAAATACACAGCATTTCAAAGGGGGAAAAGAGAATCTTTTTAGCAAATGCCCCTGATATACCTGGAAATCCATT
The DNA here is from genome assembly GCF_008728515.1 of Papio anubis. Lineage (NCBI taxonomy): Eukaryota > Metazoa > Chordata > Mammalia > Primates > Cercopithecidae > Papio > Papio anubis. The sequence goes on along the minus strand of NC_044980.1, from coordinate 20,083,071 downwards.
ACAATAGGAAATCCCTATGCCTTTTGTTCAATTTTGCTGTGAATATAGAAGTTTTCTAAAAAATAAAGTATTGAAAAGGAAAAAAGAGAGAATGTACATTCTTCCACCATGTGTGGATATTAATACATGACAGATGATAGATCTAAATATAAAATTAAATATCTAAATTTGCTTTTAAGTTTAATTTGATATTTAGGTAAACTTCTAGAAATAAGCATTAGTAAAAATATTTATGATCATTAGTTAAGCAATAATGTACTGGATATGTTATACAAGCATAAATCATAAAATAATGTAGAAAGATGGCTGTACATCAAAAATATCATTATAACACAATTCAAAAATTTTAAAAATAAAATGTTTCACATGGAAGTAAATATTTGCAACCATATACTTTAATAAAGTAATTTAATCCAGATTATATAAACAGCTTTTACAGATCAAAAATGAGCCCACAAACCGATAAAATTAATGTACAATAGTTGTAAACAAGCATTTCACTGAAGAAGATACACACATTGCAAAGAAACATATGAAATGATAGTCAACATAATTTTCATCAGGGAAATGAAAATCAAAATCATAATGAAAAATTACTACAAATTCTGCATAATGATTACCATTAAAAAGACTGACAGTACCAAGATTTGTAGAATAAGTGGAATAGCTGGAACTCCCATTGTTGCTAATGGGAATATGACATGATGCAGCTATTTTTGAAAACCAGTTGGAAGTTTCTTATATAGTTGAAAATCCACTTACCATGTTCTTCACCAATTCCACTCCTAGGTGTTTATTCAAGAGAAATAAAAACATGGGTCTACACCAAGACTTATTCACAGATTGATTCATAATATTTTCTGTTTCCAAACATGATACAATCCATATCTTCATCAATAGGAGAATGCATAAGATCAATTGTGTTGTAACCTTAAAATCAAAGATTATTTAGCAATAAAAAATAAAGTAATGATGGACGCAATAAATCATGAACCTCAAAATCACCTCCAAATCATCATGAAAAGGGAAAAGACCAGGAACCAAAGACATATGACATATGACAATTATTATGTCAGACTTTAGAAGCGGAAAATAATGGAGACAGAAGTCACACCAGTGGTTGTCAGGGGAAGGCACTGGGGAGAAAAATGCACAAAATGGCCATTGTGACTTTGAAGTTTGGTGGAAACACGCTGTACCATGAATTTGGTGCTAGTTACGTGAATGTGTACATTTGCCAAACTTGTCATAATGTGCAACTAAAATTGGTGAAGTTTATTGTTATGTTAACTGTACTACAATAAAGCTATTTTTTAATATTTTAACTTTTCTTTAGGTGCAGGGATATATGTGCAGGTTTCTTATGTAGGTAAACTTGTGACTTGGGGCTTTGGTGTACAGATTATTTTATCACTCAGGTTCTAAACATAGTATCATTTTTTTTTTTTTTTCCTGAACCTGTCGCTCCTCCCAACCTTCTCCCACAACTAGGCCCCAGTGTCTGTTGTTCTCCACTTTCTGTTCATGGGGTTTTATTATTTAGCTACCACTTGTAAGTGAGAACATGCGGTATTTGTTTTTCTGTTCCTGCATTAGTCTGCTAAGGATAACAGCCTACAGTTCCATCCACGTTCCTGCAACAGATATGATCTCATTCTTTTTCATAACTGCATAGTATATAATGGTGTATATATATCACATTTTCTTTATCCGGTCTACTGTTGGTGGGCATTTTGGTTGATTCTATGTTTTTGCTTTTGTGAATAATGTTGCAGGGAACATATGTGTACATATGACTTTATGGTAGAGTGATTTAAATTTCTTTAAGCATATACCTAGTAGTGGGACTACTGGGTCAAATGGTACACAGAAACTGCACAATATATGTTAGCTACTGTAAAATAGTCTATGCTTGCATTGTCACACTATTTTTAATTCTAGAGGAGAAAAGTATTATAGGTTTTAATGGAGTAAAATATTATTGTTAACTATTGGCAAAATATTTAGAAATAACTATCCATTGTACATGAGTATCCATTGTACATAACTATCCATTGTACATGAGTAGAATATGAATTAATGAATGTATTAAGAAAACTGCATATTTGAAGAGAAAATGGGAAGAATTATTTTTCGACCCAAAGCAATAATACACAAGTCACCCTATATTCAAGTCAAACAATCAAATACTTACAAATATAAATATGAGATAAAATGTACTAAATTATACTGCACAAAAGAAATTATGAATATAAAATAGAAAAATATGAAATTTTATATAGTTGCAGATATTGCAGAACTTTAAGAAATTTACAGAAAAATTTTCTGAGATTGAAAATAATTATAAATATGTAATAGAAAATAAACTGACTGAAGAATTAGAGGAAAAAAAGGGAAAAGAAAAGAAAAACCTGATTGAAAGACATGTTAGGAGTTCAAGATATTAACATGAGTCCAATGAGGTGGGTGAGACTTGGGAGCAAGATAGTAGACTTATAAATAGAAGCCTTTGATATTTGGTGTAAGATAAAAATATATACATAAAATATGCGTGTGTGTGTGAGAGATGGGTTTTTAACCTAAAGTGTTTTTCAATAAACTAAGTATTTCTTATTTTATAATGCATTTGATAGATAATTACAACACATGTAATTATGTTTTTATTTTCTTTCTCATATCCATCAGTGACCAGCATAGCTTGAATGAATGAAAATTTCTATCTTGCCTCATTCACTGTAATCATTTAGCCCAATGGAAACTTCTGCCTGTTTCCACATACATATGTATCCTCAAAGCTGAATTCTTAAAATTATATTCTTGTATAGACACCAGGTCCCACTACTACACCAAGGAAACTTACTTGCATTTACAGCAAATCATCTTATTTCCATGAAGTTTTAATGTATGTGCATATTTTGCTTTGTTTTTTACTGTGTTTTAACCGGAAGTCTCTAAATGAGTTGATAATTGCTTTTTGAACATTTATAAAGTTCATTTGAAATATGTATATTACACTGAAGAGATACAAAAAACACTTGAAGTTTAATCAAACGTAAATTTACATGTAAATTTGAATATAAAACTATATAATATTTAATTATCAGTTTCCAAGACCACAGAATAAGTAAACAATACAGCATTCATCAATAGAAGAGCATATACACACTAAAGAAGTACCAAGAATCATCTTTTTTAACACCTTTCTTCTATACCCTCTTTAGTGAGGTTATTTCATATATTTTTAGAGCAGATTGTTTAATCACATTCTTTTTTAATTGACACATAATAATTGTGCATATTTATGGAATGCAATGTGCTATTTTGATACATGCATACTTTATTTAATAATCATATAAAAGTAATGTCAAAATAATATCACATTCTTCTACCATATGTAGATAGTAATACATGACAGATAATAGATCTAAACATAAAATTCAAATTAAAGCTAAAAGTCAAGTTCAAGAAATAAGCATTAGTAAAATCTGTACATCACTTCAAACATTTATCTTTTTTTTTTGTGGTGGGAACATACAAAATTCTTTCTTGTAGCAATATTGAGATACAAATACCTTATCGTTGAATGTAGCCAACCCACTGTGCAGTAGTACACCAGAAATTATTCTTCCTTTAGAACAGTAATTTTTACTCATTGACCATCTTCTCCCATTTTCCCCTTCCCATTACTCTTCCCAGTCTCTGGTAAATTCTTAACTACTTCTATGACACCAATTTTTTTAGATTCTACATACCAGTAGGAACATGCAGTATATTTGTTGTCTTTCAGTGTCTGGCTTATTTCACTTAATATAATGACTTCCAGATTCGTCCATGATGTTGCAAATGACAGGGTATCATTCTTTTTTATAGCTGAATAATATTCCATTTCGTATGTGTACCACATTTTCTATACCCATTCATTAACAATGATGGGCACTTAAGTTGATTCCAAATCTTGGCTACTGTGTATAGTGCTGCAATAAACATGAGAGTGCACATAGCTCTTTGACATGCTAATTTCCCTTCCTTTGAATATATATAACCAGTAGTGGGATTGCTGGTAATTCTATTTTGTAATTGATCAAGGAACCTCCTTATTATTCCCACAATGGCTGCAGTAATTTCTATTCCCAAGAACATTGCATGTCCTCTTTTCTTGATATGGTCACCAACACTTGTTATCGTTTTTCTTTTTGAAAGTAGCCATTCTAACTGGAGTGAGATAATTTCTCATTTTGGCTTTGATGTTCCTGATAATGATCTTACTAGTTTCCTGATAATTGGTGATATTAAGCATTTTTTCATATACCTGTTGGCTGTTTGTATGTTTTATTTTGATAAATGTCTATTCGGATCTTTTTTCAATATTTTAGTCAGATTATTTGTGTGTGTGTTTTACTATTCAGCTGTTTGATTTCCTTATATAATCTGATTATTAATCCTTTGTCAGTGTATAGTTGGCAAATATTTTGTCCAACTCTACAGGTTTTCTTGTCACTCTTTTGACTTTTAATTTTGCTGTGCAGAATCTGTTTATTTTGATGTAATCTCATTTGCCTATTTTTGCTTTTATTGCCTGAACTTTTTTTTTTTTTCTTTTTTTCCAAGAAATAAGATTTCTCTCTGTTGTCCAGGCTGGAGTGCAGTGGTGCAATCGTAGCTCACTGCAGCATTGAGCAGTGAGCTATGTCCTGGATTTTTACACTCCTCTTTATCCTGCCATCCTGGGTTTCTTGCTCCATAGTGTCTTCCTCACTCGTTTACTACACTTCAGCACTCTTCTTCAGATACACGAATCAAATTTTAGTTGTCTGTCTTAGTTTGTTCTCACAATGTTGTAAATAAATACCTGAGACTGAGTAATTTATACATTTGTAAAGAAAAGTTTAATTGGCCCACAGTTCTGCAGGCTGTACTGGAAGCATGGCTAGGGAGGCCTCAGGAAAGTTACGGCCTCCTGAGTAGCTAGGACTACAGGCATCACCACCATGTCTGGCTTGTCTGTGCTTTTAAGGTCTTATCCAGAAAATATTTGCCCAGACAAATGTCATGAAACATTTAACCTTTTTTTTTTTCCCAGTAGTTTCACAGATTTATAATTTACACTGGAGTTTTTAATCAACTTTGGGTTGATTTTTATTCATAGTAAAATATAAGGATCCAGTTTTATACTTCTACAGGTTTATATTCAATATTCTCAGCTCCATTATTTGAAGATGCTGTCAATTCTCCAATGTGTTTTCTTGGCATCTTTGTTAAAAATCAGTTGACTGTAAATACATGAATTTATTTCTGGGTTACATATTCTCTTCCATTGTTCCGTATGTCTATTTTTACACAAATACCAAGGTTAGTAAAGCTCTGTAGTATATTTTAAAGTCAGATAATGTGGTGTCTACAGCTTTTTTTTTTTCTCAGAATTGCTTTGACTATTTTGGTTCTTTTGTGGCTCAACACAAATTTCAGAATTTTTTTTCTATTTTTGTGAAGAATATTACCAGCATTTTGAAACGAATTGTCGAATTGTATTGAATCTGTAGATCACTTTGGGTATTATATGACTTCTTCCAATAAATAAACATGGAATACCTTTTTGTTTCCTTTTGTCATGTTTAATTTCTTTTATTAATGCTATATAGTTTTCAATGTAGAGATCTTTCTCTAACTTAGTTAATTTATTCCTTGTTATTTTCTTATTATTTTTTGTAGCTATTGTAAAGGGAATTATTTTCTCAATTTCTTTTTTGAATAATTCAAAATTATTGTATGTAAATGCTACTAATTCTTATATGTTGATTTTGTATCCTGAAACTTTACTAAACTCACTAATTAGTTCTCACAGTTTTTTGGTGGGGTCCTTAGAGTTTTCTATGTAAAAAATCATGCAGCAGCAAACAGAGGTAATTGCAATTTCTCCTTTCAAATTTGGATGTCTTTAGTTTTTCCTCTTGATTAATGGTTCTGGCCAGGATTTTTAGTACTATGTGGCACAGAAGTGGTCAGGATGGTCTTCCTTGTTTTCTTCTAGATCTTAAAGAAAAAGTTTTCCACTTCTCCTTGCTTAGTATAATGTTAACTGTGGGTTTGTCATATATGGCCTTTACTGTGTTGAGATACATATCTTCCATATCTAATTTGTTGAGTGGTTTCTCTATCATGAAGAGATGTTGAATTTTGTCAAATGCTTTTTCTGTATCCATTGAAACAACCACGTTTTCTATCCTTTTATCTGTTAGTTATGTATTATGTTTATTCATTTGATTATATAGAACATTCTTGCATACATAGGATAAATCACATTTGCTCATAGAGAATCATCATTTTAATGTGCTGTTAAATTTGGGTTGCTAATATTTTGTTGAGGATCTTTCCACCTATGTTCATCAGAGATATTGTCCTGTAGTATTCTATACTATAGTATTCTCTTCCTTTGTTTTTGTTCTGTCCTTTTCTAGTTTGGGTATCAGGTTAATGCTGGCCTTGTAAAGTATGTTAGGAAATATTTCCTCTGTTCAATCTTTTGGAATAATTTGAGAATAATTGATATTGGTTCTTTAAATGTTTTTGGTAAAATTAAACAGTAAACCCCTAGGGTCCTGGATTTTCACACTCCTCTCTATCCTGCCATCCTGGGTTTCTTGATCCATAGTGTCTTCCTCCCTCCTTTACTGCACTTCAGCACTCTTCTTCAGATACGCTAATCAAATTTTAGTTGTCTATTTTAGTTTGTTCTCACAATGTTACAAAGAAATACCAGAGACTGGGTAATTTATAAAGAAAAGAAGTTTAATTGGTCCATGGTTCTGCAGGCTGTACTGGAAGCATGGCTGGGGAGGCCTCAGGAAAGTTACAATCGTGGTAGAAGGAGAAGGGGAAGCAGGCACGTCTTACATGGCTGGCGGAGGGGGAAGAGAGAGAAGAAGGAGGTGCCACACACTTTTAAATAACCAGATCTCATGAGAACTCACTCACTATAAGGAGAATAGCAAGGGTGAAATCCACCCTTGTGATCCAATCACCCCGCAACAAGCCCTTCCTCCAACAGTAGGGATTACAATTTGACATGAGATTTGGGCAGGGACACAAATCCAAACCATGTCACTCCTCCCATCGCCCCTCCCAAATCTCATGTTCTTCTCACAGTGCAAAATACAATAATTCCTTCTCAACAGTCCCCCAAGTCTTAAGTCATTTCAGCATTCACTCAAAAGTCTACAGTCCAAAGTCTCACGTGAGACGACAAGTCCCTTTTGCCTGGAAGCCTGTTTTTTATTTTTTTAAAAAAGAAGTTTAGAAGTATTTACCCAATGCTTGTACCCCCATTGTATTACTTCCAAGCTGCAATGGGGGTATAAGCACTGGGTAAATACTTCTGTTCTAAAAGGGATAAATTGGCCCAAAGTAAGGTGCTACAGGCCCCATGAAAGTCTGAAACCCAGCAGGGCAGTTATTAAATCTTAAAGCTCTGAAATTTTCTTCTTTGACACCATCTCTCACATTCAGGACCCACTGATGGAAGGAGTGGGCTCCCAAGACCTTAGGCAGCTCTGTGTCTGTGGCTCTGCAGGGCTCAGCCCCCACGGCTGCTCTCAAGGGCTGGTGTTGATTGCCTGCAGCTTTTACAAGCACATTCTGCAAGCTGTTCGTCTATCTACCATTCTGGGGTCTGGAGGATGGAAGTCCTCTTCTCACAGTGCCCCAGTGTGGACTGTGTGTGGGGACTTCAACCCCACATTTCCCCTCCACACTGACAATTTATTATTGCATTGGCTTACAAATTAATTAGAAATAACAGTATAAAGTTATTTCAAGATATATCTTAAGAATCTAACATAACTTTGAAATGTTAACTGAGTTCTATATCTAAAAAAGGATATTACACACTGTTTTGAGTTAAATTTTGTCTCCTCAAAATGATAAATTTAAGTTCTACCCCTGAAATTTGAATAAACATCTATCTTTTATTTAGATCTGAAATTTGAATAAACATCTATCTTTTATTTAGATCTGAGTTTTCAAAATGAAACAAAACCACTGCATATTCCACAGTAGAGAATTCAAAAGAAATCATAAAGAAATGACTCCAGGCTGGACGCGGTGGCTCAAGCCTGTAATCCCAGCACTTTGGGAGGCTGAGACGGGCGGATCACGAGGTCAGGAGATTAAGACCATCCTGGCTAACCAGGTGAAACACTGTCTCTACTAAAAAAATACAAAAAACTAGTCGGGTGAGGCGGCGGGCGCTTGTAGTCCCAGCTACTCTGGAGGCTGAGGCAGGAGAATGGCGTAAACCCGGGAGGCAGAGCTTGCAGTGAGCCGAGATCACGCCACTGCCCTCCAGCCTGGGCGACAGAGCGAGACTCTGTCTTAAAAAAAAGAAATGACTCCAAAATTTTCTTAAATCCTCTGGGGTCTTATTAAAACTTACATTGAGTACACATCTTCAGGGCTCTAGCACAGCAGTGTAGTATAATCACATGGGCATTTGAACAGAAATTTTCTGTATATCAATACATGCTATGAATGTAACCTTATTTGGAAATAATATTTTTAGATGTAATTGAGTTCAGATTAGGTCAACTGAATTCATGTGGGCTATATCCAATGGCTACTGTCCTCAAAAATGGTAATTTGGACACAGAGACACACAGGAAGAAGGACATGAGATGAGGGAGATGGAGTTCCAGTGACGCAGCTGCAAGCCAAAGAATGCCAATGATTATAGATGACTATCAGAGGCTAGGAGAGACACCTGGGATAGATTCTCTTACAGAGGCTCCAGAAGGAAACAGTCCTACCTTAATTTTGGCTTTTAGACTCCAGAACTGTAAAAGAATCCATTTTAAACCATCCAGTTTCTGGTAAATTTAAAAGGTATCTCTCAGAAACTATTACATACACTTATTACAATACTGTTGCCATTATTGAAAACACTTTTGGAGCTTCCCATGGAAACTGCCTCAGGCAGCATTAGGTTCCCAGTCATGTTCTTTATGTTAGCAAAGCCTTTGTATTTTCATAGTGGAATTGATTTAGTAAATAGCCAGAACCGATATAGTAACTGTATTAGTCCGTTTTCATGCTGCTGATAAAGACATACCTGCAACTGGGAAGAAAAAGAGGTTTAATTGGACTTAAACAGTTCCACATGGCTGAGAAGGCCTCAGAATCATGGCAGGAGGGGAAAGCCACTTCTTACATGGTGGCAGCAAGAGAAAATGAGGAAGAAGCAAAAGTAGAAACCTTGATAAACCAATCAGATCTCATGATACTCATTCACTATCACAAGAAAAGTCCAGGAAAGACCTGCCCCCATAATTCAATCACCTCCCACCAGTTTCCTCACACAACGCTTGGGAATTGTGGGAGTTACAATTCAAGGTGAGATTTGGGTGGGGGCACGGCCAGACCATATCAGTAACATATGCTACTTAAGATGCTTCTATTTTTTTCTTTCTTTCTTTTTCTTTTCTTTTTTTTGAGACAAAGTTTAGATCTTGTTGCCCAGGCAAGAGTGCAATGGTGAGATTTCGGCTCACTGCAAACTTCGCCTCCTGGGTTCAAGTGATTCTCCTGCCTCAGCCTCCCGAGTTGCTGGGATTACAGGTGCCTGCCCCCATGCCCAGCGAATTTCTGTCATTTTTAGTAGAGATAGGGTCTCACCATGTTCACCAGGCTGGCCTCAAACTCCCCACCTCAGGTGATCCACCCACCTTGGCCTCCCAAAGTGCTAGGATTACAGGCATGAACCACTGCGCCCAGCCAAGATTCTTCTTTTTAAAAATGTACTGAAAAAAATTTTAATAAGAAAATAAGGAAAGCTAAGACTTATTGGTAGTTTATAATGTGCTCAGCACTTTATATTGCTTTATGTTTGATATTTTATTTACTCTTAATAACCCAGTGCAGTATATACTTCTTTATTGACATTTTACATACAAGGGCCAGGGAATTGAGAGGTTAAGTATTGTGATGAATAATATACAGCTATACAGAGAGGACCTGCTAGTCTCTTTAAAGCAATATTTTTTAAGCATCTACTTTATTCTAGGTAATCTTTTTGGAACCAAAATAGTAGATAACATGAACAAAAACGGGATATAAAAATAAATATGATGTGTATAGTGTTCTTTGCAATGAAAACGAGTGACTTAAAATAGACTCTGATTCACATGAAAAACTTCATTAGAGAAAAAAATCTTAAAATAGTCTTAGCTGAAATTTGGTATAAAAAGCTTTTCCTTGGACAAAAAAAAAAAAAACAACAACTATCTTTTCTTTATATTTGAGTTTTTTTGATGAGATGAAACCATTACGTTACATGTTCCACTGTAGATAATTGAAGAGAAATTTGACATAAATGACACCAAGATTTTCTTAAATCTTCTGAGGTCTTATCATGACTTATATTTAATACAAACCTTCTAGGCTCCAACAAAAATGTAGAATAATCACATGAGAATTTTAAAATATTATTTTTCTGCAAAACAATATTGAAATAAATTCCCTATTGTCGTTCTATGTTTTACCCTAAGATAACTCAAATAATTTTAGGAAAATGTAAAAATATGTATCATTTCTGAAGTAATAAGACATATATTAGAGCACAGGCAATGATTGAATGAAGAATACAATATTTTGAGATTAGACATTATAATATGTTAATCACTCTCTATTCAAGCTTTCAAAAGCTTTGCAAGTAAGAATGTAAAACTGACAAGTTGCAATTATGGAAAAATAAGTGTAAACATTTACAAAGATGAGGGTGCTTACTTATTTAAAAAAATGTAACTATAGACCAATTCTTTAAATAAGATTTTTCTTTGCTACCATAAATATTGTACGTAATTGGATGCCATGTTCCAACTATACCAAATGATTAAGTAGTTAAGTCCCAATCAGATTTTGTATGACTTTCTCTGCACATTAAGACTTTACTATTGAAGAAGTTTAAGTTGATTGCTCACACAATGTGATATTCCTTTTTAAGAGCTTTATCTGTTAGTCTTGTATGGTACGATTTGGAGAAAGGGAGATAGACTAAAGCCACATGGATCAGTTAACAGACAACTAAAATCGAGCAGGTGTGAGGTGATGGATGAAGTAGAAAAAAGAAAGGAAAAAGAAGAAATGGTTAGCATATAAATGGAAACTATACCCAAGGTAGAATTTGATATATATAGGTGGGTGGCAGGGAGAGGGAGGTGTTCAGAATATATGAAGAACATTTGCGAAGTGATAAATAGCCAACAGAAAAATTTGCAAATGATTCAAATAAGCTCTTCATAAAATATCCAACTGTCACAAAATATATGAAAAGGTGCCTTTATGTCACTTGTCATAAAGTAGAAAATGCAAATTAAAACACAAATGTATCTCACCAGAAGAGTAAGTGCAAGTGACAGAGAACTGCATGTGTATGGAGAACATGGAGCAACTGGAACTCTCATATACTGTTATAGAAAATGTAAACTGGTAAAGTCACCTTAAAAAGGTAGTAGTATCGGCCAGGCGCAGTGACTTACGCCTGTAATCCCAGCACTTTGGGAGGCCGAGGCGGGTGGATCATGAGGTCAGGAGATCGAGACCATCCTGGCTAACACGGTGAAACCCCGTCTCTACTAAAAATAGAAAAAATTAGCCGGGCATGGTGGCGGGGCCTGTAGTCCCAGCTACTCGGGAGTCTGAGGCAGGAGAATGGCATGAACCCGGGAGGCGGAGCTTGAGCCAAGATCATGCCACTGCACTACAGCCTGGGCAACAGAGACTCCGTCTCAAAAAAAAAAAAAGAAAAAAAAAGGTAGTAGTATCTATTAAAGCTAACCTACTCACACTGGTAACCAAGTAGCTTTTCTTCTGTGTATATACTTACCATATATGTTCAACAAAATACAAGAAAAGACCATTCATAGCAATGCGCTAATAATAGCTAAAATCTGGAAAGAAGACAAATGTCCATCCACAGTAGCACCAATTAATAAATCGTGATATATTTATGCAATTGAGTCCTGGGCATCATTGAGAATGAACAAACTATAACCACATGCAATACTGTAGATACATGTCACATGCAAAATATTGAGCAAATTAAGCAAGACAAAAATAGTACCTATTGATAATCTTTTTAATATTAAGTGTAAAAACAGACAAAATGACGACAATCTGATGTGAGGATTGTGATTATTCTTTTATTGGGAGTGGTGGGGGCACCCTTGTAGTTACCAACAACAAAAGTGTACGAGGGAGGCTTTGTGAGAGCAGGTTGTGTTCTGTTTCTTCTTGTGTGTGTCAGTCACATGTGTGTTTATATAAATGTATCACCAGTGTGATTATGAATGTGCACTGTTCTGGATTTAGGTTATAAATTTAATAAAAAGTTTGGTATTAAAAATAACCTGATAAATAGGCTGCGGAGCCCTGAGAAGCTATAAAGCATATAGTGGGATGCCTAGAATTGCTAAGCATGGCTTGAAAATATGCATGTCACATTAAAATCCATGAGTAACTTACTGTTACTTCAGCATGTCTGAGAAATAAAAATATAATTATTAGTTCTCCTTGAAAAAGCATTTGCATTTACAGATTACTATTATTTGAAATAAGCCTCTAGCTGAAAAGATTGTCATTTTTATTATTACAGATAGAATGACTACTTTAGAGATTTTTGCAAAAGTATTATCAATATTCAAAGTCAACTGTTTATAATTCATTTAGTTGAGCCTTTTACCTCTGAAAAGTCAACAAAATGACTTTATCTTCTTGAATGTCTTGGTACTCTTTCTTTCTTAAAACCTATTTATTGTTCTTTAGTTTGAATGCAAAGTTTAATGATCCATATATTTTAGGCATTTAATTTAATAAAAAAAAAGAAACGTAGGATTTTTTAAAATGACTAATGTCATCTTAAAAATACCCTTAATAAATTAGATTGCCTCATGATGCCATAGAACAAATATCAATTAACCAACAGACACTTCACCCACCAATTCACTTGAAAAAAAATTCAGATTAACTTGCTACTCCAGGAAAGAAATGCATGTATCCAAAAGTGTCTTTTTGTGAACAGGTGATGGTACTAAAGGTGAAGAAATGAAGAATCTAGGGAGAAGATTGTCTTTCATGGTTTTTCAAGTGTACTATGATGATATTTGGATTATCCTGATGCACATGTAACATGAAACACTGGCTCATGTGTAGATTCATTTATTTCACTAATAGTAGTAGTAGTAATAACATTTTTCATAGTTTGAAAGGCCTTTACATGAAAATGAGAAGTATCAAAAGGAGAACTTTCAACTATCAACCTTGAATAACTCCCATTTAAAAGATAAGGGGGAAGAAAAGGAATAGAATCCCTTATATGTAGTTTTAGGTTGGTCTCATAACATAGACTTTCTTAACAAGTAAAACAGTAGTCAAAATATTACACAAATTTGTCAAAGTTATAGGTTAAAATCTTCATATTTTATGGTATACACATTTCCATCTTGTTTTCAAGATGCAACCTCATCTATGATGGAAGAAACTTTACATTTTTATAACTATACTTTAATAATTGTATTTTTAATTAGCTCTCTGGTTCTTTACATCATTACATTGATATTATAACTAAATTACCCATACAAGTACCATAGATGCCCAATAAACAGATATAATAGATATAGGAATACTTGTGTGACTGTACACTATAAAAATGCTTTATCAGAATTATTATAAATAATTCAGTTCTTTCTCTCTACTTTGTAGCTTTTTGGAAATATGTAAGCTGATAAACTTAATTAAAAGTCGCATACCTAAGTAAAGGGGCTCCAAACTTGTCAAATTCTAAGCTTTTTAGCATGGAACTAAGTCAAACATCCATATTTTCATGCTTATGAGAGGCAGAATGAGAAAAAAAAACATGGCTAGAGAAAATATTCATTAGTAAAGTTGCAAAGCAAGTAAATGTTATACGTTAATGCCATGTATCTTGCTTTCATGAAATTTTAAAAATTTAAAGTGAGATTTCTTTTTTTTCACTAAATAAAGCAACAAGAAAAGTTTGTTATTACTTTATAAAAATAAGAACAAGCCTAATTATCAACAAAAGAGTAAGATCATAAGAATACATGGTGAAAAAAAAATCCAGCAGATGACAAGTATTTCCAAGAAGAGATGAGATTCCTAAAATATTTTACCTAAGACATAATAATGGGAAATAGATTTTAATAATATAAAATTAATTTGAACAAAACAGGCTACATTTTAATGGGCTACTGATCTATTGTGGGACTAGCATGAGAGTTTAGGTTTTCTGAAAGCTCCAGACAAAAAAGGAGATTTCTTTTTTTTTTTTTTTTTTTTAATTTATTTATTATTATTATACTTTAAGTTGTAGGGTACATGTGCATAACATGCAGGTTTGTTACATATGTATACTTGTGCCATGTTAGTCTGCTGCACCCATCAACTCGTCATTTACATCAGGTATAACTCCCAATGCAATCCCTCCCCCCTCCCCCCTCCCCATGATAGGCCCCGGTGTGTGATGTTCCCCTTCCTGAGTCCAAGTGATCTCGTTGTTCAGTTCCCACCTATGAGTGAGAACATGCGGTGTTTGGTTTTCTGTTCTTGTGATAGTTTGCTAAGAATGATGGTTTCCAGCTGCATCCATGTCCCTACAAAGGACGCAAACTCATCCTTTTTTATGGCTGCATAGTATTCCATGGTGTATATGTGCCACATTTTCTTAATCCAATCTGTCACTGATGGACATTTGGGTTGATTCCAAGTCTTTGCTATTGTGAATAGTGCTGCAATAAACATACGTGTGCATGTGTCTTTATAGCAGCATAATTTATAATCCTTTGGGTATATCCCCAGTAATGGGATGGCTGGGTCATATGGTACTTCTAGTTCTAGATCCTTGAGGAATTGCCATACTGTTTTCCATAATGGTGGAGAAATAGGAACACTTTTACACTGTTGGTGGGATTGTAAAAAAGGAGATTTCTATCCAGTTATCCCTTTTCCCAGATCAAGCGTTTATGAGTAGGATTGAAAACAGGATAGAAATATCAACTGCAAGGATGCATGACTTGCCAGTATTTGAGGGTGAAGAAGGAAAATCTAACAGCTTGCCTGTTTACCAAAACCAACATTACTGCAAGGCAATAGTTGGCTGCCCATAGAGGTGGGCCTGAAAACTGGCCCCATACTCTGGTCCTGGATGTGATGAGAGGCAGAAGTTCTCTGCTACTGCAGGGGAATGTGGAACCTCATCTGCTCCAGGTGCTTCATTTCCATAAGAAAGAATTTGCATGTCATTCGGTGAGAGACAGAGAAATGATAAGTATCCCCAACTGTGCAAACCAACGAAAGGCCAAGGCTGGCTACCACTGGGAAAGACAGAAAACATGCCTGCCCAAGACTCTGCACTGACCCAAGACAAAAGCTCTCTGCTATGGAAAGTACAGAAAATACGTCCACTATAGATTCTTTGAATCTATAGTATTCAGTTGTCTGTTATTAAAGACTGAAATGAAATCACATTCATTTCTGACACTGCACTGAAATGAGGCAAAGACCTGCCACCCTGGGGCAGTGGTAGGAACACTTTGTTCTCAGGACCCTGAACTGAATGGGAAGGGGTTGTTTGCCATGAAAGAGTAAGAGTGCTGAGAAAGGCTAAGGCTTGACTCAAGGAAACAGGGTCTGCACCTAGCTAACTTGGAAGCAGGGAAACTGAAAACCTTTCCTCTCAATTTTAGTCTTACATTGAGGAAACAGAAATGCCCTACTGCTGAGAGAGGAGCAAAAGCACAGAAAGAACTCCTTTTTAGCAAAGTCTTCCTAGGCCTGCTAAAAACTGAAGGTTGGGCAGGAAAACACGAAAGAAATCCTTCAGCATTTCACACCCCACACTAAATGAAGACAGCTGCAGTCCATCACTAGAGGATTATCAAATCTATGGTGTACTGAATATATAAATAGGATTGAAAACAGAGTAGAAATAGCAATTGCAAGGATGCATGACTTGCCAGTACACAACTTGCCTATTTATCAAACCCGACATTACTATAAGGCAGTAGTGTTGGCTGCCCATAGGGGAGGGCAGGAAAACCAGCCCCATACTCTAGTCCTGGATGTGATGAGAGACAGAAGTAATTGCAAAGCCTAAACCACATTCAACCACAAATTAGAATGACTCAACACCCCCACAATAACAGAATCAGTGTACCTCTTTCTGGGCATAAATTGTATTTACCTCAGGTTTTCTCTACCTTTACACACAATTAAAATATATAAGACATTAAAAAACAAGGATACATGACCCATGATGAAGGGATAAACAGTAGAACCCAGCTAGAAGTTAGAATTATCAGGGACCCAAAAATAATGAGAGATGAAATCACATATGCTATATCAACAAGAGTAGAAAGGTGAGCAACATGCATGAATTATTAGGGGATTTTAGAAAATATAAAAATAAACACTGTGAGAAGAGCCAAATAAAGAGAACACAAATTGAGAGAGAAAGAGAGAGAGAGAGAGAGAGAGAATGTGTGTGTGCATATGTGTAAAATAGATGAGGAGTCACTAAGATTGGCTTACAGCCAGAATAGATAAAGCAGTGGAATTAGTAAACTTAAAGAATCAGTGAACTATATCTAGGGCCAAAATAGATACAGCAGTGGAAATAATCAGTGAACTTTAACTTGAATTAATTAACTTGAAGAATTAGTCAACTTGTACTTTTAAGTGTCTTACCTGGAGCTCAAGAGTGGGAATAAATAAAATGGATGATTTGAAACTCATGGACTATATTAAATTCAAATATACAAGTATTAGAGACCCAGGAAGAGAAGAAAGAAATAGAAAACGGGTCACAATAAATATTTGAAGAGTTAAAGGTCACACAGTTTACAAATATTTGAAAATGAACAAGTAAATAAATATAAATTCAAAACAATTTGGAGTACTTGAAGTGTGATAAACATAAAAACTAAAAAGAAAAACACAACCAGATATAGCATAGTCAAACCAAGGAAAACTAAAAAAAGAAAAATTTGAAGCCAGCTAGAAAAAATTAAGATATGATATAGATTGATGGTAAGAATAATTGCTGAATTCTCACAGAAACAATGGAAATCAGAAGAAAATAAAATTGTCTTCAGAAACCTAAAGAAAAAATCAAACGAGAAATGTATTTTCTGTGTAAATATATTTCAAAAATAGGAATAAAAATTGTGTATCTATATAAAAAGATACAAAATATATATAACAGAAAAAAATCTGAAATAATCTCTAACAAAATTTTATTTTACTACAGTTTTGTAGTAAATGTTACAGTAAAGTAAATGCTAAAGAAAGTTTTATATTTTTAAACAGAAAAATAAAAATAGAATATATTATTTACTAAATACAAAGAACTTCTCAAAAAATTCCTGTGTTTAGTGCAAATATATCACTAAATGTTCTAAATTGAAAACAAAGGACATGGACAAAGGACAGTAGTGCTCCATGTCTAAAGGATCCTGTGAAATGGCCTTGGATCAATTCCAAGCCTATTAAAAGCTGTGGCGGGGCTCCATGACCCCTGAAGAAATTAATGAGACCATGGCGTCCAGCATGAGGCAAACAAGAATGAAAGAAGTAGATCCTTTTGAAAGAATCAAAAAAGAATGGGCTTGGAAAACAGGATCTGACCGTCAACCTATAAGTGATAATCAAAAAATCAATTGTAATATTTTATAAACGGCCTTGAGATGAAGCTCAGAAGATTGGTGCTAGCTGCTTGTCACCCACATAACATGATTGGTAAATGTCAGTATAAAATTTTGAGAAAATGAATTATCAATCACTAATGACTTCAGACATTATTCTGATGTTGCAAGTTAGAAATTTCTGAAATCTATTATAAAGGAGATTTACTTTTTAAAACTATGGAGAGTTTTTGATAAAGAGAATGTGGTTGCTAAAGTTGAAGATAAAAAATAATGAAGTGTGTTTGTCTATGAAGCCTGTATTCCAGTCTTTCTCAGGATGAAGTCACAGACTGGGAAATGCCACATGGGAAATATCTTTAAAGCAAAAAGTAGTGAAGATGAGAATAAAAATACTCTGTTTGTTGTCCCACTAAGCAATCTGGAACCCATCATTACATTACAGATCTGGCTAACCAACTGGAAAGGGATCATTCAGAAAGCAAATATTTCCCATAGGCATTTATAGGTATACATTTTTCTAAACATTGCTTGGGCTGCATTCCACAAGTTTTGGGTAAAGAACATCAAAAACTTCATCGGAAATTGCTAAGGATCTCAAAAAACTCTTCCTTTTGCCAGGCACCAGCTCTTATTTTACTCGAATTGCAAGATGAAACATTCACACTGGAAAAAGCAGGTTTACACAACACCGTAATCAGAGACTCTAAAGAAGAGACAAATATTTTACATAACTCCCATAGCATTCATTTTAACAGAAGAAGTGAAAAAAATGTAGAGTAAAATGCTTATAAGTAGGCAAGCACACCAAAATAGACAATAAAATCTCAGTTTCACTAGATGTTGGTTCAAGTCTTGTTTTACTTTCTCCTGATTGGAGAATTAAAAAAAAAATACAAATTACAAAAATAAAATATAAATGGAGATGTATTTCTGAAACTCAATTTACTTATTTCCAAAAGGCTGCTCAGAGAGAAAAAATATATGTATATTTTCAAATACCAATTAGCCAATACAAGTTATGTTGTAAAAACTCTTATGATTTACATTCCTTTGCATTGGTTGAGAAGTGTTTTAATTCCAATTATGTGGTCAGTTTTAGAATAACTGCGATGTGGTACTGAGACGAATGTATATTCTGTTGATTTGGGGTGGAGAGTTCTGTAGATGTCTATTAGGTCCGCCTGGTCCTAATAAGACCTAATAGGACATTGCTAAGGTCGGAAATTGCTAAGGTCCTCATAGGACCAGGTAGACCTAATAGACATCTATAGAACATCTCATCTGGTCCAGAGCTGAGTTCAATTCCTGGATATCCTTGTTAATTTTCCGTCTTGTTGATCTGTCTAATATCAATTTTGATATGGTGCAAATTAGCATGATTCACTGAAAAAAAAAATCCATTGCCTTCCCAGACGCTAGTGATTTATTAAAAAGTCAGCTGTTTCATATTTAAAAGATGGCAATAAATTTTAAAAATTCAACATTGCAAGTTAGGTTAAAACATAATTATGTTTTTACCTGAGATACAAGTAAAAGTCTGCAAGGGAATCTTTTTCCCATATCTATGTCTTATTGTCACAGTGCACTTAATTTTGTTCTACAGTGTCAAGATTACTCAAATATTTATCTGACAACTGCATCTAAGAGGTATTTTTATTTAAGAATAACATTTTGCAGCTTATTAGAAGTCTAAGATCAAGACGTTGGCAGATTTAACTTCTGAGGATTTTCTCCTTGATTTGCAAGATGGTTGTCTTCTGAGTGCCCTCACATGGTCATTTCTCTGGAAGTGACCATTCTAGGTGTTTCTTCACCTTCTTATAAGGACACAATCGTACAGAATTAGGGACCAATTCTTATAGCTTAATTTAACCTAATTATCTCTTTAACGGTGTTTCCATGGCATATAAGACCCAGGATTTCTGCTTTCCAGGATTCCCCAGAGTCAGTGCAAGTGGGACATATGCAGATAAAATTCCACAGACCTCAGGCAGCTTTTCTGAGCCTCAGGGAACCAGCTCACAGTGAATGTCAAGTTTCTGTTATTCCTTGCCGTCCATCTATACACTGACTTCATGGAATTTTTGTGTGCAGATGTTCTGACTCACTGGACTCGGACAAGTTTGTAACTCTGAACTTTCTTCATATCCATCTAATCATGACACTCAAAATGAATTAACATACTTGAGAATTTGAAAAGATCAAAAATATTTTCTCTGATATGGACTTACTACTACTGCTGTATATACATACACAAACACAAATGATAGTGGCTATGTTCCAACAAAACTCTCTTTACAGAAACAGGCAAAATTTGGCCAGTAGGCTGTCATTTGCTAATCATTGATTCAGATAATATTACATCTGATTTTCGTTGCTCAATTCTTTAAAGATTGATATTGTATACAACACAATTAAATTGGAATACTTGGAAAATGGAATCCAAAATACTTATTTTAAAATATTAATTTGTTAACACAATTCATTTTAATGATTCCAGAAAGCCAAAGACAAAGTCGGTACAAGGCAGAGGTGGTATTTTTTTTTTTTTTTGAAAATCTACAAGTGTGTCATGCTGACTATCAAGTTGCATAGGGAACTTATCAAGAAAATAAACATAAATCCTAGAAATGTCAATATTGCTTTGATTCAATTCAAATTTAAAGCAAATTAAAAACAAAAATAAGGCAAACTCATTTTTACAAGCAATTAACAATATTTCCAGGTTCCTAGTAACATGAAAAAATTCAAGGTTTCTTACATATTTCAAACTTTTAAACAAAGCAATGCATTTTGTTCAAGATATGTGTTATATTTCAATTAAAATTAACCAGTTGAACCATTCTTTTCTTCTTCTTCTTCTTTTTATTATATTTAAGTTCTGGGATACATGTGCAGAAGGTTCAGGTTTGTTACATAGGCATACACATGCCATTGTGGTTTGCTGCACCCATCAACCTGTCATCTACATTAGGTATTTCTCCTAATGCTATCTTTCCCTTAGTCTCCTACCCCTTGACAGGTCTAGGTATGTGATGTTCCCCTCCCTGTGTCCATGTGTTCCACATTAGGTATTTCTCCTAATGTATCCCTCCCCTAGCTTCCCAACCCCTGAAAGGCCCCAGTGTGTGATGTTCCCCTCCCTGTGCTCATATGTCTCATTGTTCAACTTCCACTTATGAGTGAGAACATGCAGTGTTTGGTTTTCTTTTCCTCTGTTAGTTTGCTAAGAATGATGGTTTCAAGCTTCATCCATGATCCTGCAAAGGATATGAACACATTCTTTTTTATGGCTACATAGTATTCAATGGTATATATGTGTCACATTTTCTTTATCCAGTCTATCACTGATGGAGATTTGGGTTGGTTCCACATCTTTGCTATTGTGAATAATGCTGCAATAAACATATGTGTGCATGTGTCTTTATAGTAAAATGATTTATAATTCCTTGGGTATATGTACAGTAATGCAATTGCTGGGTCAAATGGTATTTCTAGTTCTAGATCCTTGAGGAATTTCCACACTGTCTTCCACAATGGTTGAACTAATTTACACTGCCACCAACAGTGTAAAAGTTTTCCTATTTCTCCACATCATCTCCAGCATCTGTTGTTTCCTGACTTTTTAATGATCGCCATTTTAACTGGAGTGAGATGGTATCTCACTGTGGTTTTGATTTGCATTTCTCTAATGACCAGTGATGGTTTTTTTTTGTTTGTTTTTTGTTTTTTCATATGTTTGTTGGTCAGATAAGTGTCTTCTTTTGAAAAGTGTCTGTTCATATCCTTCACACACTTTTTGATGGGGATGTTTGTTTTTTTCTTGTACATTTGTTTAAGTTCCTTGTAGATTCTGGATATTAGCCCTTTGTCAGATGGATAGATTGCAAAAGTTTTCTCCCATTCTGTAGGTTGCCTGTTCACCCTGATGATAGTTACTTTTGCTGTGAAGAAGCTCATTAGTTTAATTACATCTCATTTGTCAATTTTGGCTCTTGTTGCCATTGGTGTTGGTGTTTTAGTCATGAAGTCTTGTCCATGCCTCTATCCTGAATGGTATTGCCTAGGTTTTCTTCTAGGGATTTTATGGTTTTAGGTCTTATGTTTCAATCTTTAATCCATCTTGAGTTAATTTTTGTATAAGAGGTAAGGAAGGGGTCCAGTTTTAGTTTTCTGCATATGGCTAGCCAGTTTTCCCAACAAAATTTAGTAAATAGGGAATCGTCTTCCCATTGCTAGTTTTTGTCAGGTTTGTCAAAGATCAGATGGTTGTGGATGTGTAGTGTTATTTATGAGGCCTCTGTTCTGTTCCATTAGGCTATATATCTATTTTGCTAGCATTATCAAGCTGTTTTGGTTACTGCAGCCTTGTAGTATAATTTGAAGTCAACTATCATGATGCTTCTGGCTTTGTTCTTTTTGCTTAGGATTGTCTTGGCTACACGAGCTCATTTTTTGTTTCCATATAAAATTTAAAGTAGCTTTTTCTAATTCTGTGAAGAAAATCAATGGTACCTTGACGGGAATAGCATTGAACGTATAAATTACTTTCAGCAGTATGGCCATTTACACAATATTAATTTCTCCTATCCATGAGCGTGGAATGTTTTTCCATTTGTTTGTGTCCTCTCTCATTTCCTTGAGTAATGGTTTGTAGTTCTCCTTGAAGATGTCCTTCACATCCCATGTAAGTTGTATTCCTAGGTATTTTATTCTCTTTGTAGCAATTGAGAATGGGAATTCACTCATGATTTGGTTCTGTGTTTGTCTATTATTAGTGTTTAGGAATGCTTGTGATTTTTGCACTTTGATTTTATATCCTGAGACATTGCTGAAGTTGCTTATCAGCTTAAGGAGTTTTTGGGCTGAGATTATGGGGTATTCTAATTACACAATCATGTCATCTGCAAACAGAGATAATTTGACTTCCTCTCTTCCTATCTGAATACCTTTATTTCTTCCTCTTACTTGATTGTCCTAGTCAGAACTTCTAATAGTATGTTCAATAGGAGTGGTGAGAGAGGGCATCCTTATTTTGTGCTGGTTTTCAAAGGGAATGCTTTTAAGTTTTGCCTATTCAGTGTGATATTTGCTGCGGGTTTGTCATAAATAGCTCTTATTATTTTGAGATATGTTCCACCAATACCTCGTTTATTGAGAGTTTTTAGCATGAAGCGGTGTTGAATTTTATCGAAGGCCTTTTCTGCATCTATTGAGATAATCATGTGGTTTTTGTCATTGATTCTGCTAATGTGATGGATTATGTTTATTGATTTCTGTATGTTGAACCAGCTTTGTTTCCCAGGGGTGAAGCCGACTTGATCGTGGTGGATAAGCTTTTTAATGTGCTACTGGATTCGGTTTGTCAGTATTTTATTGAGGATTTTCACATCAATGTTCATCAGGGATTTTGGCCTGAAATTTTCTTTTTTTGTTGTGTCTCTGCCAGGTTTTGGTATCAAGATACTGGCCTCAAAATGAGTTAGGGAGGAGTCCCTCTTTTTCTATTGCTTGGAATAGCTTTAGAAGGAATGGTACCAGCTCCTTTTTGTGCCTCCAGTAGAATTTGGCTGTGAATCCGTCTGGTCCTGGGCTTTTTTTGGTTGGTAGGCTATTCATTACTGCCTGAATTTCAGAACTTGTTATTGGTCTATTCAGGGATTCAGCTTCTTCCTGGTTTAGTCTTGGGAGGGTGTATGTGTCCAAAATTTATCCATTTCTTCTGGATTTTCTAGTTTATTTGTATAGAGGTGTTTATAGTATTCTCTGATGGTAGTTTGTATTTCTGTGGAACTAATGGTAATATCCCCTTTATCATTTTTTATTGTGTCTATTTGATTCTTCTCTCTTTTCTTCTTTATTAGTCTAGTTAGCAGTCTATCTATTTTGTTAATCTCTTCAAAAACCCAAGTCCTGGATTCATTGATTTTTTGAAGGATTTTTTGTGTCACTATCTCCTTCAGTTGTCATATAATCTTAGTTATTTTTTTTCTTCTGATAGCTTTTGAATTTGTTTGCTCTTGCTTCTCTAGTTCTTTTAATTGTGGTGTTGGGGGTTAATTTTAGATCTTTTCTGCTTTCTCCTGTGGGCATTTACTGCTATAAATTTCCCTCTAAATACTGCTTTTGCTGTGTCCCAGAGATTCTGATACATTCTGTCTTTGTTCTCATTTGTTTCAGAGAATGTATTTATTTCTGCCTTAATTTCGTTATTTACCCAGTAGTCATTCAGGAGCAGGTTGTACAGTTTCCACGTAGTTGTGTGGTTTTGAGTGAGTTTCTTAATCCTGAGTTCTAATTTGATTGTACTGTGGTCTGAGAGACTGTGTGTTATGATTTTCATTCTTTTGCATTTGCTGAGGAGTCTTTTACTTCCAATTATGTGGTCGATTTTAGAGTAAGTGCTATGTGGTGCTGAGAAGAATGTATATTCTGTTGATTTGGGGTGGAGAGTTCTGCAGATGTCTATTAAGTCTGCTTGGACCAGCGCTGAGTTCAAGTCCTCAATATCCTTGTTAATTTTCTGTCTCATTGATCTGTCTAATATTGACAGTGGGGTGTTAAAGTCTCCCACTATTATTGTGTGCAAGTCTAAGATGCTTTGTAGGTCACTAAGAACTTGCTTTATGAATGTGGGTGCTCCTATATTGGGTGCATATATATTTAGGATAGTTAGCTCTTCTTCTTGCATTAATCCCTTTACCATTATGTAATGTTCTTTGTCTTTTTTGATCTTTTTTGGTTTAAAGTATGTTTTATCAGAGACTAGGATTGCAACCCCTGCTTTTTATTATTATTATTTTGCTTTCCATTTGCTTAGTAAATCTTCTTCCATACCTTTATTCTGATTCTATGTGTATCTTCGCATGTGAGATGGGCCTTCTGAATACAGCACACCGATGAGTCTTGACTATCCAATGTGACAGCCTGTGTCTTTTAATTGGGGCACTTAGTCTATTTAAATTTAAGATTAATATTGTTATGTGTGAATTTGATCCTGTCATTATGATGCTAGCTGGTTATTTTGCCTATTCGTTGATGCAGTTTCTTCATAGTGATGATGATCTTTACATTTTGGGTTGTTTTTGCTGTGCTGGTATCAGTTTTTCCTTTCCATATTTAGTGCCTCCTTCAGGAGCTCTTGTAAGATAGGTCTGGTGGTGACAAAATCACTCAGCATTTGCTTGTATGTAATGGATTGTATTACTCCTTCACTTATGAAGCTTAGTTTCACTGGATATGAAATTCTCTGTTGAAAATTCTTTTATTTAAGAATGTTGAATGTAGGCCCCCACTCTCTTCTGGCTTGTAGGGTTCTTCAAAGAGATCCACTGTTAGTCTCATGGGCTTCCCTTTCTTGGTAACCTGACCTTTCTGGCTGCCTTCAACATATTTTCCTTCATTTCAACCTTGGTGAATCTGACAAATATGTGTCTTGGGGTTGCTCTTCTTAAGGAGTATCTTTGTGGTGTTCTCTGTTTTTTCTGAATTTGAATGTTGGTCTGTCTTCCTAGGTTGGGGAAGATCTCCTGGATAATATCCTAAAGTGTGTTTTCCAATTTATTCCATTCTCCCTGTCTCTTTCAGGTATACCAATCAAGCGTAGGTGTGGTCTCTTCATATAGTCCCATATTCCTTGGAGGCTTTGTTTGTTCCTTTTCATTCTTTTTTCTCTAATCTTGTCTTCATACTTTATTTCATTAAGTTCATTTTCAGTCTCTGATATCCTTTCTTCTGCTTGATCAATTCAGCTACTGATACTCGTATATGCTTCACGAAGTTCTCATGCTGTGTCTTTCAGCTCCATCAGGCCATTTATGTTCTTCTCTAAACTGGTTATTCTAGTTAGTTCCTGTAACCTTCTATCAAAGTTGTTAGCTTCCTTGCCTTGTATTGGTTTAGAACATTCTCCTTTAGCTGGGAGGAGTTTATTACCCATCTTCTGAAGCCTACTTCTATCAATTCATCAAACTCAATCCAGTTTTGTTCCCTCCCTGGCAAGGAGTTGTGATCCTTTGGAGGAGAAGAGGCATTGTAGTTTTTGGAATTTTCAGCATTTTTGCCCTGGGTTTTCCTCATCTCTGTGGATTTGTCTATCTTTGGTATTTGATGTTGGTGACCTTTAGATGGGGTTTTTGAGTGGTCATCCTTTTTGTTGATGTCAATGCTATTGCTTTTGTTTGTCAGGTCCCTGTTCTGCAGGTCTGCTGGAGTTTGCAGGAGGTCCACTCCAGACCCTGTTTGCCTGGATATCACCAGCTGAGGCAGGATAGCAGCAAATATTGCTGCCTGCTTCCTCCTCTGGAAGCTTCGTTCCAGAAGAGTACCTGCCAGATGTCAGCTGAAGCTCTCCTGTATGAGGTGTCTGTCGACCTTTGCTGGGAGGCGTCTCCCTGTCAGGAGGCACGGGGTTCAGGGACCCATTTAAGGAGGCAGTCTGTCCCTTAGTAGAGCTTGAGTGCTGTGCTGGGAGATCCACTGCTCTCTTCAGAGCCTGGCAGGCAGGAACGTTTCAGTCTGCTGAAGTTATGCCCACAGCTGCCCCTTCCTCCAAGTGTTCTGTCACAGGGAGATGGGAGTTTTATCTATAAACCCCTGACTGGGGGCTTTCTTCTGGAGATGCCCTGCCCAGAGAGGAGGAATCTAGAGAGGTGGTCTGGCTACAGCAAATTTGTGGTGCTGCATTGGGCTCTGCCCAGTCTGAACTTCCCAGTGGTTTTGTTTACACTGAGGGGAAAACCGTCTGCTCAAGCTTCAGTAATGGCAGACGCCCCTTCCCCCACCCAGCTGGAGTGTCCCAGGTCGACTTCAGACTGGTGTGCTGGCAGCAAGCATTTCAAGTGAGTGGATCTTAGCTTGCTGGGCTCTGTGGAGGTGGGATCCGCTGAGCAAGAACCCTCAGCTCCCTGGCTTCAGCCCCATTTCCAGGGGAATGAACAGTTCTGTATTGTTGGCATTCCAGGTGCCAACTGGGGTACAGAAAAAAAAAACAAAAACAAAAACAAACAAAAAAAATCTTGCAGCCTGCTTGGTGTCTGCCCAAAGGACGCCCAGCTTTGTGCTTGAAATCCAGGGTGCTGGTGGCGTAGGCACCCAAGGGAATCTCCTGGTTTGCGAGTTGTGAAGACTGCAGGAAAAGCATAGTATTTGGGCCCGAATGAACCTTTCCTCACGGCACAGTCGCTCCTAGCTTCCCTTGGCTAGGGCAGGGAGTTCCCCAACCCCTTGTGCTTCCTGGGTGAGGTGACCTCCCACCCTGCTTCGGCTCTCCCTCCGTGGGCTGCACCCACTGTCTAACCAGTCCCAATGAGATGAGCTGGGTACCTCACTTGGAAATGCAGAAATCACCCACCTTCTGTGTGGGTCTCACTGGGAGCTTCAGACTAGAGCTCCTCCTATTCAGTCATATTGCCCAGGAATCCCTGAATCCAAAATATTAAACACAAATATGGATTGGTATTTTGAATGTCAGTGTAAAATAAATTACCTTCCACAGGTAATTTCTTTTTCTCACTGTTGGTCTCTATGTTGTCAAAGCATAGAACAATGAGAGTTCTTGACCAGCAGTGATCTGCGGATCACACCTAGTGAAACTTTGCTTAGAGCAAAATACAGTACCTTATATTTTTCTTGCCAAAGTTCAGTGTCTCCGGACAACATTGGATGAGTATTCATCACATCTAGATTGTTAGACTTCTGTTTTTCCAAACTTTTAAATGGAATATGCTTACAAACTTAGTATAGTAAGGTCATTTTAAGATACTGAGTGTTCCCTGATGCATTGATATACATGGTTATTAAAAAACAGCTTTGCTCAGAAATTTCTGTCTATCCCCATCATTCTTATATTACTCACAAGCTATTGTTAGTTGTTTTGAATTTTTTTTAAGCTTAGATTGATATCTTCATTTATCTTGGCTCCATCTGAAAAGGTTTTGTTTACTTTGTGTCCATACTTTGGCATCCTCTATAGCTCGGGGTAGAAACACACACACAAATAGACTTACATACACAACTATGATACACGATTGTTAAGCAATTGACTATTACATCAATTTTTCCATAAAAGATACACTAATGTTACAGTAAATAGATATTTTTAAATCTAAGTATAACGGATCAAATATTTTAAAAATCTACTTAGTATTCCTTCCTACCAATTTACAATTATATTTGACCTTTATTGTTACCATTATTGAGCTGACTGATTGGCTAACTTCTCTTCTATTATTTTCTTCCTTTTGACCTTCAAAAACTAGACATCTTGATTAGAGATGTCTGCAATAACACATTCTTTGCAATTTTTTTTTGTTAATCAAATCTTGAGCAACACTGCATTTCTTTTTATGTTAATATCTGGTTCTTTATTGAATTTGAGTAATTATGTTATGAAATATGTTATTTCTTAGGCAGAATTTATGCAAATGATTTATATTGTGATGCTATAAGAAGGAGAAAAGCTACATGAAAAGTAAACTCACGAAATCAAACTATGTGAAAACATTGAGATAAACTGTATTTAACTTTAACATCATTTTCTGATTTTTAACGTAAATCTTTATTTAGTTTTATTATTTCAAATAAGAAATCACAATACTTCATGAATTGTTTCAAAAAATGATGAAAGAGTAGCAATAGTTTTGGTGAAAACCTTCAAGGTCAATGAAATTGCCATACCATAATAATCAGTACATTGTATGAGAGTTATTAGAAAGAAGACTATAAGATTACAAGAGATTGAGGATATAAAAGTTTTAGTAAACATATTATAAAGAATAAATATTCAGCAATTTATATCAGACTAAAATAAAAGCAAAATATTTTATAAAATTAAATTTAAAAAGGAATGACTGATGTGAGCACATTCCATTAACAAGAATATATTTCGGCTTGGTTAGTAACCCCAGTGGCCTAGAGGTTAGTAACTCCAACCTACCAAGTACCAGTATTGTGGAATAATATTAAATGTCCATATTTTGATCAATAATACTATTTTTATTAAAAGTCTCCAGACCTACTTTGAGAATGCTGCCTTAATGAATGAATACATAAAAATAAAGATATATCTTGATCCTTGCTCTACAGATAGAACATTATATTTAATCTAATCTAATATTATATTATCTTATAATATTATAAACACATAGTATTCCCACTGACAAAGTATGATAATGTTACTATCAAAAGAAAATACTTAGAGCAAGCTTTAAAATTGAGTCTAAGCAGCAAACCACCATGGCACATGTATACTTATGTAACAAACCTGCACGTTCTGCACATGTACCCCAGAACTAAAAGTATAATAATAAAAAAAGATAAAATTGAGTCAGTAAGAAGTCTTGATAATACAAATATTCACAAGAAAACTAATATCAATATATAATGTATAAAAATCAGAAGAGGTAACTACAGCAGTGAAGAAGGTTGCCAAAATGAAAACAGTTTTGATTTTTATTAAGTGTAATATATTGGGAAGTGTTCAAATACTTGGATCTTCAATTTCATTTGCTACCTAAATGTTAATGAAACAAGGGATGTGATTTTCACTATCTATCATAGTATAGACAGATAGATTCAGCAAATTTAAAGCCAGTCAAGCAATTAATATATTGCATTGGGCATTTATCTTCTAGAAAGAATTACATTGTTTATCCAAAATGATCATAAAATAAAATTAATTCACTGTATAGATTTTAATTCTTATAAAACCACACAGTTCTAACTTTTATTTTCTGTTGAACTGAAGGTTGGTGGCTGGGGCCAGGCTTAACCAGTATTTAACTCAGCCTCTCTTTAGGACAGCTCTAGGAGTTTCTAAAATCTAGTTTGAAAAGAGCAATTCTAGAATATCAGGAAACTTGTCTTGCAGCCCTGTGATATTTGGCAGGGCAAATATCATCATTACCAATACGTATTTTATACTCTAAAATTATAATTGACCTTCATAATTTATATTTTATAAAAATGATCTGTTATTGTCCATGGCCCTTGAATAGTTTCTTAAGATCTTGAATCATTAGCACTCAAATACATCTTTGATATTACTTCAGTCAATGTGCTTTTCAACAATTCTGCTCTAAATGGAAAAATCGTAGCAGTGAACCAGTGGGATAGTAATTCTCTGAGCAGTAATCTTGAAATAGCAATATTATTTCAAAGAGTGTATAGCTATGTAAAAGAAAGTTCAGATACAGTTACAGGCCACAGACATCTTCAGCTCTGACCACAACTCTCAATAACAAGAACAAAGATGCCTTTTAAGGTCAAGTGGCAGCTCTTCAGTCACAAATAGACACAAGGATTTAGAAGACCAGTATTACCATTCAAGTACCACATAGAGTTAGAAAGGTTCCAATAAACAATTTTAGTTAATATTTAAATATTTATAGTTCTTTTCTACCTATGTTTTACTTTTCAATGATATTGGTAACCACTTTTTATTATGACCAGATTTCCTTTCTTTAACATTTTTCTATAATACCCCAAAATCTGTTGTGTTGAAACTAATTTGTTTATATTGTCTCTGGATAAAATATGGATCCTGGTTTTTTTCAAGCCAGGCATTTATGTAACTTTCCTTGGTGTTGATAAAGGGAATATAATTCAAGAATAATGCATTTCTTCTTATGTCCTTGATTATATAATCCATAATAATCCAATTATGTAGTCAAGGGACACAAGAATAAATCAAATCAAATGAAAAGTACCTCATAATGTAAATAAAACTATATGTATATTCTGAAATTGTATTCTTGAAATTATGTCTAATATTAAATATTCTGTGAGTTTTTAAACTTGCTGTGTGTGAACGTGTATGCAGATAGTTAAATAAGCATATAGTCAAATATAGCCAATTGAAGACACTGACTCAGAGAGTACAATTCTCTGAGTTGTAGTAAATTACAATATTAAGATATTTTGAATGAGGTATGCTCTTTTATAATTATGAAAGCAAACAATAACAGATGAAGAAAATTTTGTAATTAATCAAGATTTGGGAAATTACCTTTGAATACAACTCACAGAAACATTCTTCATTAACAATTCAATTAAGATTTTCCTTAATAGTTTACTCAAATTTTACATGTATATCCATACCTCTTATGCAGATGACATTCTACTAGGAGATACGGAGAATTTTAACACATAAAATACTATTTTGTGGTGAGAAGAGATTAAAAATTTAACAAAGAAGAGAATATACTCATAATGTTCATTTATTTTCTAAGAGGATTTTTCTTTCTGCAAAGAAAGGCATTCAAACTGATCCTTAAAGAATTAGAAAAATGTAGAGAGAAGAACTTGAATCAGAAAGGAAGGAGAAAAGAGGGAATAGTAGGAGCAAGAAGAAAGAAAGGTGTCAATGAAACCAACACAGCTTTCCCTGACAGAGGGACATAAGGGAAATTGGAACCCTGGGCATCAAGGGAAAGTCACAGAACATTCTTGGGACCCCCAAATTGTTCGATCATTTGTCTGAGTATAGGATTCTAGATTAACACTTATTTTTCTCAGGACATTAAAATAATATGTTGTCTGACAATCAACTCCTTTCTCATGCCAGTATGTCCTCCTTTTCCTATAGTTTCTTTCTTTTCCATCCGTATGTCCATCAATGAATGGATAAAATATGGTTTGTCCAATATATGAAATATTATTTGTGAATTATAATTATTATTATTTTGCTCTTTCCTTGTTTTTTCTTTAACTCTTTCTTTTATACTTGATATATCCGTTAAGTATTTAAATCAGTTGTTGCAGATTATTGCAAAATCAGCACACATGAAAGGCTGGACCAGCACAATTTAAGTGATCCTAGGTGATAGCTTAAGGATATTTGTTACTAATTGATATATTATTAAGAGACCATTATACCATAATGTGATGTCACATCACACTTACTGGCATGGCTATAATTAAAAAGATAGAAAAGTAGTGTTGGTGAGGATGTGAGAGGCTGGAAGCTTTGTACTGTGCCGTTAGGAATGTAAAATGGTGCAGCTACTTTGTAAAAGTCTGGCAGTTTCTCAAAAAGTGGAACATAGAATTACTACATGATCCCACAATTCCACTCCTAGACATGTACTTGAGAAGTAAAAGCATATATACACAAAGTTCATAGCAGCACTATTTATAATAAATAGGGAAGAAAAATATAAATGTCCATCAACTGATGAATGAATAAATGTGTTACATGCAGTGAAATATTATTTGTCAATAATAAAAAATAAAGTACTGATGTATACTACATTAAAAATGAATTTTTAAAAATATTATGTCAATAAAAGGAATTAGTCTTAGAAGACCATGTGTTGTATGATTTCATTCATATGAATTGTCCAAATTGGCAAATCTCTAAAGACAGAAAGCAGATTGGTGGTTGCCTAGGACTCAGGGTGATGGTGGGGAAACATGAGGGTGACAAGTAAGTGGTATAGAATTTTTGCTTTGGGGTGGTAGAAATTTTCTAAAGTTCATTGTGGTGATGGTTGCCCCGCTCTGTGAATATACCATCATGAGCTGTGTAAGTATGTTTTGGTCAACAATGGACTGAATATATGACAATGGTCTCAGAAATTACAATAGAACTAAAAATGTTTCTATCATATCATATGCTTTCAACGTTTAGATATGTTTACACAGGCAAATACCATTGTGTTACAATTGCTTACAGTATTCACCATCGTAACTTGCTGTACAGGTTTGTAGCTTATGAGCAATAATATATACAGGGTAGCCTAGGTGTGTAGTAGCTTATACCATTCAGGTTTGTGGAAGTACATTGTATAATGTTCGCACAAGGATGAAATTGCCTGATACATTCCTTAGAACATATCTGCATTATTAAGCAATGCATTATTGTAACAAAATCTATTGAATTTTAAAATTTAAATTAATATATTGTATGGTATGTGAGTTATATTTCAAATATATATGTGTGTATATATGTGTGTGTGCATATATATATACACATATGTATACAAATACATACATATATACACACACACACATATTACTAGATGGTCACTGGCATTTTTATAAACTATTGTATAAATTGCTGTATGATGGGTCATATGAGTTTCTTTAATTGTAGACAGTGTTCACAGTATAAGGATATAGTGACAGGTCATTTCTAGGTAGAGTAAACATGAGGAGTATGATCCAATTACTGCAAGGAACTTCAGTAATGATTATTTTCATAGCAATTGGGATATGGCTTAATTTCTGAAATATACCTATAAAGTATTATTTATTTTAAGTATACCTAAACTTACTTGAAAATATCAGCTTCATATTATCTTGTGTCACTTTTTCTGAATTTAATGAACTACCTTACCTTGAATAAAAATCAGTAAGTGTATCAGCGATGAACCATTTGTTATATTTGTATATAATAAGCCAAATTAATAAGATCACTTTTATTCTCAAACATATACCAGGCCTGGCCTTTCTTTCTGAGTTGCCAATTTAAGCCCCAAAAATTCTTTTATTGCTGGAATTTCTTGCAGTAATTGGACCACACTTTTCATCTTGATTCTACCTAGAAATGATCTGTCACTGTATCTACATACTGTGAGCACTGTGATAAAAGGAATTTATGTGAACCACCACACAGCAATTTTTACATTTAAATAATGTATAAAAAAGCCAGTGGTCTTTATTTCACTATGTAGTTTGCAGCACTACAGAATAATTGCAACTCACAGAAAGATAATGAGCAATGGGAGCATTTAAGATACTTTCAGATTAGCATAATTAACACAATTTTAGTCAAAGTCTAGTTAGAATTTTAGAACATTGCTTAACTACCTTTACAGTGATGATTGTAGTGTTTTCATCATTCAGTGTAGATTAACATAATCTTGATATTTTACCTTAGTAAGTGTAAGACATAGTCGTTCATGAATTACAAAAGCACTCAGTTCCTCATTGTTCCTATACAGAAAATAAACTAGTTAACTTGAAACAAGACACATTCATTTTTTTTTATAACCTTAGAAACTAGCTTTATTTGTAATAGTGAAATATGTATTGAGAATCATTAAGGTCATAAATTTGCAATGGATCCCAAATATTCTATAATGTAGAAAGATTTCCTCACTTTTGAGTTTCTTTAATGTGGTGTGTAAATAACTGAGCCTAGATATTTTGTACATTTGGTTAAAACACACACACACACACAGAGAGAGAGAGAGAGAGAGAGAAAGAGAGATACCTCGGAGATATTGCAGGTTTGTTTCGAGAACACTGCAAGATTTCTTTTTTTTTTTTTTTTTTGATACTAGTCTTGCTCTGTCGCCCAGGCTGTAGGGCAGTGGCGCCATCTCAGCCACTGCAAGCTCCACCTCCCAGGTTCACGCCATTCTCCTGCCTCAGCCTCCCGAGTAGCTGGGACTACAGGCGCCTGCCACCACGCCTGGCTAATTTTTTGTATTTTTAGTAGAGACGGGGTTTCACCGTGTTAGCCAGGATGGTCTCTATCTCCTGACCTCATGATCCGCCCGCCTCGGCCTCTCAAAGTGCTGGGATTACAGGCGTGAGCCACAGCGCCAGGCAATAAAGTGAGTAGTTCAATGAAGCAAGTGCTATAGCTTAGATGTTTGACTCTTGAAAATCTCATGTTGAAATCTGTACTCCAATGTTGGCGGTGGGGCTTAGCAGGAGATGTCTGGATCACAGGGGTGGATCCCTCATGAATGGCTTGATGCCATTCTTACAGTAGTGAGTGAATTCTTGCTCTCATAGTTCCCTGAGGGATGCTGTTTCAAGGAGCCTGCAACCTCCTACCCTGCTTTCTTGCTTTCTCTCTTTCCATGTGTTTTGGCACCACATAGTAATGCTGCTCCCCTTTGCCTTCCACCATGAGTGGAAGCTTGACCTCCTCACGTCCTCACAAGAAGCTAAGCGGAAGAAGGCCAGGGCTAAGATTCTTGCACAGCTTGCACAATCATGAGCCAAATACACCTCCTTTCTATACAAATTCCCAGTCTCAGGTATTTCTTTATAGCAACATAGAGTAAGACAGTGAGTCACAGTTTTTTTTTGGTTTCCCAGTACATATAAAAGTTATATTTATATTATACTATAGTTTATTAAGTGTGTAATAGTATAATATCTAAAAAACAGTGCATATGTTAATTTTAAAATACTTCATTTTAAAAAGTGCTATTGATTACCTGTCCTTTCAATGAGTCCTAGTCTTTTTGCTGGTGGAGTGCCTTGCCTCACTCTGAACAGCTGTTAACTGAAGAGTAGTGTTTACTGAAGGTTGGGGTGGCTGTGGCAATTTCTTAAAATAAGATAAATTTTTACCCATAGTAGAAATTATTTTGAAATTGGAGTCAATACTTTCCAAAACTGCCACTGCTTTATAATTTAAGTTTATGTAATTTTGTAAATCCTTTATTGTCATTTCAACAATGTTTACAGACTCTTCACCAGCAGATTTCATGTCCAGAAACCAATGTATTTCCTCATCTGTAAGAAGCAAATCTTCCTTCATTTGAGTTTTATCATGATATTGCAACAATTATTTACTGAAGCAAATAAACTTCTTCCAAACTCCTGTTAATGTTGATGTTTTGATTTCTTCTCATGAATCAAAAATATTAATATCATCTAGAATGGTGAATCCATTACAGAGGCTTTCAATTTATTTTGCCCAGATTCATCAGAGGAATAACTATTGCTATACTTTTAGAAAATGTGTTTCTTAAATAGAAAGACTCGAATATCAAATGACTTCTTAACACATGGGCTTCGGAATAGATTTTGTGTTAGCAGGCATAAAAACAATATTAATCTGGGCCAGGCACAGTGGCTCACGCCTGTAATCCTACCACTTTGGGAGGCCGAGGTGGGTGGATTGCCTGAGCTCAGGAGTTCGAGACCAGCCTGGGCAACATGGTGAAACCCCATCTCTACTAAAATACAAAAAAATTAGCTGGGCGTGGCAGTGTGCATCTGTAATCCCAGCTACTTGGGAGTCTGAGGCAGGAGAATTGCTTGTACCCAGGAGGCAGAGGTTCCCATGAGCCGAGATCGTGCCACTGCACTCCAGCCTGGGTGACAGAGTGAGACTCCATCTCAAAATAATAATAATAATGATGATAATAATAATAATAATAATCTCCTTGTATATCTCCCTCAGAGCTCTTGGGTGACCATATGTACAGTCAATGAGCAGTACTATTTTGAAAGCAATTTTAATCTAAGTAGTAGGTCTCAACAATGGGCTTGACAATTTAATAAACCACGATGTAAACATGGGCATGGTTATCTAATCTTAGTTTCCATTTATAGAGCATAGATAAAGTATGGTTCTCAAGGGCCCTAGACTTTTCTAAATGGTAAATGAGCATTGACTTCTACTTAAAGTTAATGGCTGCCTTAGCCTCTAACAAGAGAGTTAGCCTGTCCTTTGAAGCTTTGAAGTCAGGCTTTGACTTCTCTTCTCTAGCTATGAAAATCCTAGATGGCATCTTCTTCCAATATAAGGCTGTGTCATGTCCATTAAAATCTATTTAGTGTAGTCATCTTCATCAGTGATCTTTGCTAGATCTTCTGGATAACTAGATGCAGCTTCTACATCAGCATTTGCTGCCTTACTTTGCACTTTCATGCTATGGAGGCTTATCTTCTTAAACTTCATGAACCAGCCTCTGCTAGCTGCAAATTTTTCTTCTGCAGCTTCCTCACCTCTCTCTGTCTTCATAAAATTGAAGACAGTTAGGGCCTTTTTACGAATTAGGCTTTAGCTTAAGGGAATTCTGTGGCTGATAGATCTATCCAAACCACTCTTAACCTTCTTCATATCAGCAATAAGGCCATTTGCTTTCTTATCATTTATGTGTTCATTGAAGTAGCATTTTTAATTACTTTCAAAAACTCTTCATTTCTATTCAAATCCTGGCTAACTTTAGCCCCAGAGGCCTAGTTTCAGCCTCTGTCTCAGCGTTCCAAGTACCTTCCTCACTAAGCTGAATAATGTCTAGCTTTTGATTTAAAGTGACAGATGTGTGATTATTCCTTTCACTTGAACATGTAGCAATCATTGTAGGGTTATTCATTGGCCCAATTTTAATATTGCTGTCAATAGGGAGGCCTGAAGAGAGGGAGAGAGATGTGGGATTGGTGGGGCAGTTAGGACACACATATTTTTCTATTGAGTTTGCCGACTTATATGGGAATAGTTCATATGGCCCAAAAGCAATTACAATAGGAACATCAAAGATCCCTGATTGCAGATCACCATAACAAATATAATGATAAAAAACTTGAAATATTGTGATAATTACCAAACTGTGACACAGAGACACAAAATGAGTACATACTGTTAAAAAGAAAAGGAACAAATTATTTTGCTCATTGCAAAGTTGCTAGAAATATTTTATTTGTAAAGGGTACAATATTTGCAAAGTACAATAAATTAAATCATAAGAAAATGAGGTATGCCTACACACACACACACACACACACACACACACACACATATATAAGGTTAAAGTTTTAGGGTAAAACATACCAATAAATTACATGAGAATGACCTTTCATGAAACTTTGTAATGACCATGGAAATGTACATGGTCCAATTCATGGCATCTGCTTGTGAAATTAAATAAAAAACTATGGGAGGGGAGTGTTAGTGGCTGAATTGTGTCCCTCTAAAACTCACATTGAAGCTGAATTTCCTAGCACCTCAGAATGTGAAAATATTTGGAGACAGGGTCTTTAGAGAAGTGATTAATCTAACAGGAGACTATTAGGTGGACCCTATTATAATCTGACCAGTGTCTTTATAAGAAGAGGAAATTCAGAAGCACACAATAACACCAGAAATGCAATGTCAGAGAAGAAAAGCCCATGTGAGATCACAAAGAGAAGACAGCCATCCACAAGCCAAGGAATGAAGCCTCAAAAGAACCCACACTTGTCAACATCATGATCTTGGGCACTCAGCCTCTGAACTATGAGAAAATAAATCTCTGCCATTTAAGACACTTAGTTTATGGTATCCTGTTCCAGAAGCCCTAGGAAACACACAGGAGATCTTTGCCAAAAAGTCACAGATAATTTTGTTAACTTTAAATACTTAATGATTAGTACATTTACCTATGCATGAAAGGGGAGAGAATGTTTGAATTTCTCATTTAAAATGTCATTTTGTTACAACATTTTACAAACACTCCTTACAAACTTTATTTAAGCTGCTGTCAGTTGATACTCAGCATCTATTTCCACTCCATTTTAAGATCACTCATGTATTACTAATAAGGGAACATTAAAACTCATATTTTAAGGATGTGCATGTAGCCAGGTAACTAGAAACAATTCAGACTCTACTTTCTTGAAGTAGCAGCATAAAATTCAAATGCAGAAGAGAAGAGGTGACATTTCAGTATCTGTGATAACTCACAGGTGATCTTTAGCAAATATAGAGTAGCAGCAGGCATAGTCTATGCTTCCTTATCTAGTCACAAACTTCATGAGTGTGGGTGGCTCTGTGCTGACATCAGTGACAACAGTAGTTTCTGGCCAGGGTCATGGCAGGAATGGTATGTCATTATAGACAATGACAGTGACTTCCATCCCTCCAACTCCACCAGTGGTTTGACAAGCATGTAATTTCCCATGTTAAATTTATTTTTGCATTTAGTATGATGTTGGCTGTGGATTTGTTGCACATAGCTTTAATTATTTTGAGTTCTGTTCTTCCAATGCCTGCTTTGTTGAGGGTTTTCATCATGAAGCCATGCTGAATTTTATTAAATGCTTTTTCTGCATCTACTGAGACAATCATTTCGTTTTTATTTTAAATTTTGTTCATATGGTGAATCATGCTTATTGATTTGTGTATGTTGTATATCCTTGCATCCCTGAAATAAAAGCCACCTGATCATGGTATATTATCTTTTTGATGTACCATTGGATTCAGCTTGCTAGTATTTTGTTGAAAATGTTTGTATTTATGTTCATCAGAAATATTGGCCTGTAGTTTTTTCACTGTTGTTGTGTCCTTGCCTGGCTTTGTTATCAGGGCAATGGTGGCTCCACAGAGTGAGTTAGGGAAGATTTCCTCCTTTTTTTTTTTTAAATTTTTTTTTTTTACTTTTATTGTGCGTGTGTGTGTGTGTGTCTAACAGTTTTTGGAGGACTGGTGCTAGTTCTTCTTTGGCAGCTGGTATTATTTGGTTGTGAATCTGTATGGTCCTTGTTTTTTTGTTGTTGTTGATGTTGGAAAATTTTTTATTACTGATTCCATCTCACAGTTGATTGTTGGCCTATTCAAAATTTCTATTTCTTCCGGGTTCAATATGGGGAGTTTGCATGTTTCCAGGAATGCATATATTTCTTCCAGGTTATCTAATTTGTGAGCACACAGAGATTAACAGTAGTCTCTGATGATCTGTTGTATTTCTGTGGCATTAGTTGTAATTCTCCTTTTTAATTTCTGGTCATGCTTATTTGAACCAGCCTCTGCTAGCTGCAAATTTTTCTGTTGTTAGTCTAGCTGGTGGTCTATTAATTTTGTTTACCTTTTCAAAGAACCAACTTTTGATTTCATTGATTCTTTGTATTTTTTATCTCAATTTCATTAAGTTATTCTCTGATTTTTTATGTTTATTTTCTTCTAATAGCTTTGGGTTTGGTTTGTTATTTTATTTCATTTTCTACTTTCTTGAGGTACCACAGTAAGTTGTTAATTTGTGATCTTTCTTTTTAATGTAGGCATTTAATGCTATAAACTTTCTCTTTATCACTGCTTTTGCTGTATCCCAGAGGCTCTGGTATGTTGTGCCTCTATTATCATTTGTTTCAAACAATTGAAATATCTGGAATGACTTCTGTTTCCTACACTGAACCATGAATTTGTTATATAATATTGTGCTTAACATATGAAAAAAATTTTACCAGCAAAGGATTAAAGAAATAATAACAAACAGTTTTTATAGTATCAAGCTATGCAAAGAAACAGCAAAATATTTCAGCTTATCCTACCAGATACCCTGAGTCTTCCCTGAGCAGACTATAGATTCCCACCTGGTTTCCTGTGATATTAAACAGGCAAAATGTTTTCTGAAAAAAACATTGCTAAGGACAGAGAGCAAAAATTAATAAACTAGGTTAAAGTTGAAAAATATATAGAAGTAGACAGTGGACAATATATTCCTTGATAATAAAACAAACAAAATAACACTAATAATGATTACAACAATCAGATTTGCTTTATTGTTTACCTTGCTGGGGTCAGTTTATAAAAAGTTAACATGTGTGTTCCACTAGTCCATATTCACACTATCGATAAAGGTATACCCAAGACTAGGAAGAAAAAGAGGTTTAATTGAACTTACAGTTCCATATGGCTGGTGAAGGCTCAGAATCATGGCAGGAGGTGAAAGGCACTGCTTACATGGCAGCAACAAGGGAAAATGAGGAAGAAGCAAAAGTGGAAATCTCTGATAAACCCATCAGATCTCAGGAGACTTACTATCACAAGAATAGTACGGGAAAGACCAACCCCTAAGATTTAATTCCTCCCCCTAGGTCCTTCCCACAACAGGTGGGAATTCTAGGAGATACAATTCAAGTTGAGATTTGGGTGGGGACACAGCCAAACTATATTATTTCAACCCTGGTCCCTCCTAATCTCATGTCTTCACATTTCAAAAACCAACCATGCCTTCCCAGCAGTCCCCTAAAGTCTTAACTCACTTCAACATAAACCCAAAAGTCCATGGTCCAAAGTCTCATCTGAGACAAGGCAAGTCCCTTCAGTCTATGAGCCTGTAAAATCAAAAGCAAGCTAGTTACTTCCTAGATACAATGGTGGTACAGGTATTGGGTAAATACAGCCATTCCAAATGGAGAAATTGGCCAAAACAAAGGGGTTACAGGGCCCAGGTAAGACTAAAATCCGGTGGGACAAATTTTAAATCTCTGAAATGATCTCTTTTGACTCCATGTCTCACATCCAGGTCATGCTGATGCAAAAGGTCAGTTTCCATGGTCTTAGGCAGCTCAGCCTCTGTGGCTTTGCAGGGTACAGCCTCTCTCCTGGCTGCTTTCATGGGCTGGTGTTGGGTGTTTGCAGCTTTTCCAGCCACATGGTGCTAGATGTGGTGGATCCATCATTCTGGGGTCTGGAGGATGGTGGCCTTCTTCTCACAGCTCAACTAGGGAGTGTCAATGTAGGGATTCTCTGTGGGGGCTCCAACTCCACATTTCCCTTCTGCACTGCCTAGAAGAGGTTCTCTATGAGGGCCCCATCCCTGCAGCAAACATCTGCCTGGGCATCCAGGTGATTCCATATATCTTCTGAAATCTAGGTAGAGGTTCTCAAACCTCAGTTCTTGACTTCTGTGCACCTGCAGGCTCAACACTATGTGAAAACTGCCAAGTCTTGGGGCTTCTACCCTCTGAAGCCACAACCCAAGTTCTATGTTGGCCCCTTTCCTCCATGGCTAGAGCAGCTTAGGCACAGGGCATCAAGTTCCTAGACCACAAACAGTACAGGGACCCTGGGCTAGGCCCACAGAACCACTTTCGCCTCCTGGACCTCAAGGCCTGTGATGGGAGGGGCTGCTTGAGGGTTTCTGACATGGCCTGGAGACATTTTTCTCATGATATTGGGGATTAACATGAGGATCCTTGCTATTTGTATAAACTTCTGCAGCCATCTTGATTTTCTTCTCAAAAAATGAGTTTTTTCTTTGTCAGGCTGTAAATTTTCTAAACTTTTGGGCTCTATTTCCCATTTAAAAGTAAATGCTTTTAACAGCGCCCAAGTCACCTCTTGAATGCTTTGCAGCTTAGAAATTTCTTCTGCCCGATACCCTAAATCATCTCTCTCAATTTCAGAGTTCCACAAATCTTTAGGGCAGAGGCAAAATGCTGCCAGTCTCTTTGCTAAAACCTAACAAGAGTCACCTTTGCTCCACTCCCCAAAAAGT
This sequence comes from Papio anubis, assembly GCF_008728515.1. Classification (NCBI taxonomy): domain Eukaryota; kingdom Metazoa; phylum Chordata; class Mammalia; order Primates; family Cercopithecidae; genus Papio; species Papio anubis. The sequence continues at coordinate 20,041,412 of NC_044980.1, read as the reverse complement.
TCCTCATCTCCATCTGAGACCACATTTCATTGTCCATATTATTATCAGCTTTTTGGTCAAAGTCATTTAACAAGGCTGTAGGGCGTTCCATACTTTCCCACATTTTCCTGTCTTCTTCTGAGTCCTCCAAACTGTTCCAGCATCTGTGTGTTACCCACTTCCAAAGTCACTTCCACATTTTTGGGTATCGCAATGTCCCACTCTCAGTACCAATTTATTGTATTAGTCTGTTTTCACCTTGCTAATAAATATGCAGTGCATATTCTAGTATTTCAGAAAATGGGAATTATAGCTACAGCTGAGAGTTGGTAAGTGTTCAAAAATAGCTCTTGGTACACTACTGGACTTTATTAAAAAACTGAGTCCTGAGAATGGAACATTGAGAGACCATGTAGGCAACATTCTGATAACGAAGTAGTTATTATCCCACCACCAGAATTGGAAAGTTGCTGTAGTACTGGAACTGAATAATAGCCCTGAAAAGCAGTGATGAGGAAAAAACATACATATATATATATAAACACACACACACACACCTCACACGTTACCCCCCCACACACGTTACCCCCCCACACACAAATAATGTATATATATTACTTAACACACACATATATACGCAATTTACTTGAAAAAGAAAAAAAATAACTGAGCCTATTTATTTAAGTTGTCAAAATTAGCCAATTTGTACTGATATTCTTTGTTCATTTAATTAACTCAGTGAAGTTTAAGGATTAATTTTTATTTGTGAATTAAGTATTCAAAATCTCCTGAGGAGTTTACAGAAAAAACTCAATGTAAGAGCAAAATTATTTTAGTAAGCCTTATTAATCATGAAATAATCTCATCCTTTTAAAGTGTTCAATTCCAGGATGAACTGATTAATAAAACACAGTAATAGTGCCAGATATATTAATCAGTAAATTATAGTAATAAATTTAAGAATTTATAATAACATATCTTTCAATGAAAATAAGCAGGGTTTGTTGTTGTTGTTTTAGCTTGATACAATCTAGAATAAACCAGTTTGAAATACACAGACTCAAAGGTGTTTATTTTTCAGCATATTAAAATATCGTATTATAGTATTTTGTCAATGTTAGACATAAGAATGTAAATGATGCATAACAATATTAATGGAATAATTTTATGCCATCTCACCACACATTGAACCTAGACATCCCCAGTACAGTTGAAACACACCTTCAAAAAGAAACAATGACAACCCAGTAGAAATGATAAAGTAATCAAATGATTGATTAGGTAACTTTAGTTTAGACAGTTTAGATGAGCCCTTGATAATCAATGCCAAAAAAAAGATGGAACAAGAAAATCACTAATTTATATATTCAAAAGAAATAATGAAGTCAATTGATATTGTTTGGCTCTGTGTCCCCTCCCAAATCTCATCTCAAATTGTAATCCACACATGTTGGAGAAGGGGCCTAGTGGGAGATAATTAGATCATGGTGGTGAATTTTTCCCTTCTTGTTCTCATGATAGTGAATTAATTGTCATGAGAGCTGATGGCCTTAAAATGTGGCACTCCACCTCGCTCTCTCTCTAACCTGCAGCTATGTAAGACATGCTACATTTCCCTTTTAACTTCTGCCATCTCCTGAGGCCTCCCCGGACATGTGGAACTGTGAGTTGATTAAACCTTTTTTTTCTTTATAAATTACCCAGTCTCAGGTAGCAGTGTGAAAACAGACTAATACAGAAAATTGGTACCAAATTAGTGGGACATTCCTATAAAGATAACTGAGAATGTGGAAACGATATTGGAACTAGGTAACCAGTAGAGTTTGAAACAACTTGGAGGGTTCAGAAGAAGAGAGTAAGATGAGGAAAAGTTTACAACTTCCTAGAGACTAGTTGAATGGTTTTGACCAAAATGCTGATAGTGATATTGACAGTGAAGTGCAGGCTGAGGTAGCCTCAGATGGAGATGAGGAACTTGGTGGGAACTGGAGCAATGGTGACTCTTGCTATGCTTTAGGAAAGAGACTTGTGGAGTTTTCCCCTGCCCTAGAGATGCATGGAACTTTCAACTTGAGACAAATGATCTAGGGTATCTGGCAGAAGAAATTTCTAAGCAGCAAAGCATCCAAGAGGTGACCTGGCTTTTTCTAAAAGCACACAGTCATACACATTCACAAAAACATGGTTTGAAATTTGAACTTATGTTTAAAAGGGAGCAGAGCATATAAGTTTGGAAAATTTGCAGAAATTTTCCAAAGAAAGAAGAAAAACCCAGTTTTTTGGAAGAAATTCAAGCCAGCTGCAGAAATTTGCATAAGTGACAGGGAGCCAAAAGTTAATAGCCAAGACAATGGGGAAAATATCTCCAGGGCATTTCAGAGATCTTTGAGGCAACCCCTCCCATCACAGGTCTTGAGGCCTAGGAGGGAAAAATGATTTCTTGGGCTGAGGTGAAGGCCCTACTGCTCTGTGCAGTTTTGGGACAAGGCATACTGTGTCCCAGCCACTCCAGCTCCACCTATGGTTAAAAAGCGCCAAGGTACATCTAAGATCATTGCTTCAGAGGGTGCAAGTCCCAAGCCTTGGTAGGTTTCACGTGGTGCTGGGCCTGCAGAAGTGCAGAAAACAAGAGTTGAGTTCTGTGTACCTCTTCATAGACTTCAGAGAATGTATGGAAATGCCTAGAAGTCCAGGCAGAAGGCTGTTGCAGGGGCAGAGCCCTCATGAAGAACCTCTATTAGGGCAGTGGAGATGGGAAATGTGGGGTTGGAGCGCCCACACAGAGTCCCCACTGGGGCACTGCCTAGTGGAGCTGTGAGAAGAGGGCCACTGTGCTCCAGATTCCAGAACGGTAGATCCACTGACAACTTGTATCGTGCACTTGGAAAAGCTGCAAGCACAAAACACTGGCCCATGCAAGCAGCCATGGGCCTATTCCCTTCAGAGCCATAGGGGTGGAGTTGCCCAAAGCTTTGTGAGCCTGCCCCATGCCTCAGCATGCCCTGGAGGTAAGACATGAAGTCAAATGGGATTATTTTGGAGTTTTAAGATTTAATGACTACCCTGTTGGGTTTGAACTTGCATGGGGCATGTGGTCCCTTTGTTTTGTCCAATTCCTCCCATTTGGAATGGGAACATTTACCTACCACTCTCTTGAGCCTCCTGTCCAGGAGGTCCATTAGTGCCTCAGTTCTATTCAGTATGGACCTGTAGGTGCTTCCCACCCACAAGTCACCTGTCAGGGTGAGCCTAGTGATCAGCTCGGAAGAGCAGAGCCACTTGTGGCCAAGAGGAATTGTTCTGGGAGTTGATAGTAAGCAGGAGAGTGAAAGGAGAGAAGAAAACAGTGTATGGGGGTTGAATGTCTCCTGCTGAAGAAGGGGAGGCTTAGAGGTTTTTTACCACTGGGGAACATATCTGAGTCACAGCACCAAAGTATGTTACCAGCAGTGAATCCATATGGTCTGCAGCAACTTCAATTCTTACCTCCTCAGAAGAAAGCATTTAACTGAGGAGCATAAGGCAAAAGGAGAGACTGAGGCAAGTTTTAGAGCAAAAGTGAGTTTTTTTAAAAAAAAAGCTTTAGAGAAGTAAAGTACACTTGGAATAGGGCCAAGCAGACGACTAGGGAGATCAAGTGCCCTGTTTTACCTTTGACTTGGGGTTTTATACATTGACATACTACTACAATCTTGCATTCCTTCTCCCCTGATTCTTCCCTTTTGGGTGGGCTCTCCACATGTGCAGCAGCCTGCTAGCACTTGGGAGTTGAGCATATGCAGTGTGTTTACTGGAGTCGTATGTATGCTCTCTTGAGGTGTTATTCCCTTACCAGCTGAATTTTCCTAGAAGGTCATACAACAGTTAAACACTACCATTTTACTTTTTAACATGCATGCTTGAGCACATTTGTCCAACTCCTGTGATCTTATTGGGAAGCTGCTGATCACCTGTTTCAGGTTTTGTCTCTCTGTTGGGAGACTGCCTTTCCCTGGTGCCAGCTGCAACCAATTATTATTTTAGAGAGACACTTTAACAACCATCTGACCATGACCTGATGGTCACCTGACATTCCTAGTTGGGGGAGGGAGCCCTCCCCTACCCTGCTAGTGCCTGACAAGCTACCTACTGTAACAAAATGATCTGGTTTTTCAAAAATACAAATAATGTATACATAATAAAATAAACATATAGGTAAGTGAAGTTGTTATAGATTATAAAAGACTTACAAGACAACAATCAATTGCAATGTGTGACTTATGGATCATGATTTAAACCAATGGACTATAAAAAAAGAATTTTGATATAAATTGGCACATTTATTTTGGGTTGCAGATGGCAGTAAAGAAAATGTTGCAAATTTTCTTCTGTATGGTAATTACTGTGAAATTTAAAATAAATAATAAAACTGCAATATTTGAAAATGTAAAATATAAAATATTCAAACCATATTAAATATTGAAACCATTTTCTCCTAGGTCCCTGAACCTGCGATAGGAGGTTCTGCCATGAAGACCTCTGGCATGCCCTGGAGGCGTTTTCTCCATATTCTTGGGAATTAAAATTTGGCTCCTCCTTACATATGCAAATTTCTGCAGCTGGCTTTAATTTCTCCTCAGAAAATGAGTTTTTCTTTTCTGTCACATTTCCAGGCTGTAAATTTTCTGAACTTTTACGTCCTTCTTCCCTTATAAAACTGAATGCTTTTAACAGCACTCAAGTCACCTCTTGAATGCTTTGCTACTTAGAAATTTCTTTCACCTAATACCCCAACTCATCTCTCTCAAGTTCAAAGTACCACAAATATCTAGGGCAGGGGCAAAATGCCATCAGTCTGTTTGCTAAAACATAACAAGTGTCACCTTTGCTCCAGTTCCCAACAAGTTTCTCATCTCCATCTGATATCACCTCAGCCTGGATTTCATTGTCCATATCATTGTAAGCAGTCTGGGCAAAGCCATTCAACAGGTCTCTAGGGAGTTTCAAACTTTCCCACATTTTCTTGTCTTCTTCTGAGCCCTCCAAACTGTTTGACCCTCTGCCTGTTACCCAGGTCCAAAATTGCTTCCACATTTTCAAGTATCTTTTAAGCAACACCTCACTCTACTGGTACCAATTTGCTATATTAATCTGTTCTCAAACTGCTCAGACATACCTGAGACTGGGCAATTTCCAAAAGAAAGAAAGTTAATTGGACTTACAATTCCACATGGCTGGGAAGCCTCACTATCATGGTGGAAGGCAAGGAGGAGCAAGTTACATCTTACATAATGGCAGCAGGCAAAGAGAGAAAACTTGTGCAGGGGAACTCATCTTTATAAAACCATCAGATCTCATGAGACTTATTCAGTATCATGAGAACAGCATGGCAAAGACTTGCCCCCATGATTCGACTACCCCCCACTGAGTCCCTCCCACAACATGTGGGAATTCAAGATGAGATTTGGATAGGGACACATTAAAACCGTATCAGCATGACATCTAGGATTTTCTTTACACATCTAGTTCAAGATGAAAAAAGTGGAGAAGAATATGAAACAAATTTGGAGAATATGTTGATTATTCTTGAAGCTGGGAGCTGAATACATTAAACTGTTTACTGTTTTATTTTTATGTACTTTTTAAATGTTCATAATAATATTTTAATATATGCATGCAGTTGAATTATTGTAATGACTGAATGAACTAAAATCTTTCCTTATAATATCTAAAAATCTTCATCAGTCACAACTTCACAATCTTAACTATTCTCTATTTTTTCCTTTTATTAATGAATGATTTACATTTTTACTGCATTCTTAAGAAAATCAATGTCAATCGTATATCAACAAGACAATTTAGTTTATTCTGACAAACATATGCAGAAGTTTACTTTGTGCTATGAACTGCCAGATGCTGGAAATAACTAGTGTAAAAGATAAACTCTTCTTAGATTTTATTTCTTTTGGTACGTCTACTTGTGAATGTCAGAAATAGCCAATAAAATTGAATTCCTAGTGGTTTTTGCTTTATTCATGGCTCTTTTCAATTCACTTCACATTCATTTCAAGATATTTCTTACACCTAATGTCTTGCCTTTTTATGTTTTGTCTGATGATTTTATATTCTACAGCCTGAAAAACTAGAGCTTTATACTGTTTCTCCAACATTAATCTTGAATTTCTCCAACTAATAAAATGGATTTAACATAAAATCAATTGATCCTCATGCTATCTGGTACTTCTCACCAGTTTAACTTAATTCTCATAAACAGAAATCAGAGAGCCCTCATAGAGACAGAGAGAGAGAGATTTAATTCAACATAATATTTGTATCTTTGTCTTTATGCAGAGATGCTAAACGAATGCAAATTTCTATAAGCTTGGTTGCATTATTTGTCATATATATCATAAGTAATAGTATGACCATGTTGTGTTTGTTAAATGAGCCCAATAGTCTTTTTATGGTATAAAGCTCTAGAATATAAGAAATAAGCTACTAATAATTAGAAAAATACTGTTATCAAATTTGTGGTTTACAGAGTGTAATATTATATGTGAAAAAGCAGAACTCCTGGCAACACAGGTATGTCCTAGTTTATCTATGTCATAAATAACAATGAAATTCTTAATTATTTAATTAGTTACAGATACCTATGCACTGTATCCCTCGCCCAACATATAAGTTAAGTTATAGAATAAATTTAATCCCCTGCAAATGTACTTGCCTCAAGTTAAGAAATGCAATAAACATCACCTGCGTGTACATCAACAAACTCCATTAACCTTTTCATTAGTTGGATTCGCCTCTTGTTGCAAATCTGCTTCCTATAATTCATCCAGTCTGTAATTTATCACAAAACTCAGCCAAGCTCCATAATTGCTTACTTTCCACTGCAGAAAGCTTCAATTAAACACTAGTAAAATGCTAGTAGTTCCCATCGATCAATATTTCATTCAGGTTTCTGCTCAAATGCCAAACTTAAAGGATTTCAGTGATGACTTTATCAAAATTTGTGTATTTTTAGTAGAAATATTGAATTCTTACTTTTTTTCATTTACTTTTTCAACAGATCCCTTGCAATGATATTAAATTATACATCTAGCATTTATTTATTATCTGTATTTTCCACTAGTATAGATGGTCATTGAAGGCAGATATTTCTCTTTTTTGTGCTATTCTATCCCCTCTGTCACAAAAATGAATATTGCATAATAGGGGCTACATAAACATTTGTTGAATGAACAAATTAATGAATGGCTATAGAGAGAAAATCTGTTCAGTGACCTCAGATAACCGTGACATGAAATTTCTCTCATATTTTGTTAAGTCACAGTTTAAAATACTGAGATTATTAAATAAGAAACATTCTCAAATAAAGGGAATGGATACATTATGATGAGAACGAAAGCAAAATCAAATCTTTAACTTAAATAATTTGAAATGTGAGAGGTTATATCATTGGTAGATATTCATATAGATATAGGTAAGTAAAATAGAATAGGTAGCATATTCACAATTAGAAATAGAAACTCTCACAAATAATTTGTGCACCATTGCATTGCTGTTTTTTGGAATAATAATGCAAAAATTCAGATAACAATAATGTTATTGAAGAATATTAGAATCACATAGAATAGAGGTGTCATATGTCAGAAAGATCCAGGCTTCAGCTCTATCAGTGTATAATGTGATCAAGTAATATAATTTCTCTATCTTTAAATTTATTTCTTAATATATCAGAAATATAGGGGTTGTCAAAAGGATGAATTGAGATAATTAACAGAAAGTACTTGTGAAAGAGACCAGTGGCCACTATCCGAAATTTCTGATCTCCTTTTCTTATTGGATACACAGCTAGCCTACATTCCAGCCACAGTCATCCCAAATGATGAACTCCACTTCAAGATCTGGTTCATAACGTCTCCCTTGCACTCATGTCTTCTTCTATCTTGTTGGAGTAAAAAAGACATGAGCACCAGACTAATTTTCAGGCCATCTCTGTCAGTACGAATCCGTGAATAACCACACGGAGGAGGGCAGTCCTGCCAGTCTATTCCATCCAACCACTCATAATTTGAGCCATAAACTTAAAATAATTTTAGTTTTGCTTTATGTTATAAAATATCGTTTTTTGGGGGGCAAAGAGTAAATTCTCTTAACATAAAACTTATAAAACTATGACATATTGAATATGATAAATACTTCAACACACTATGCAGTTTTTATTAAATTGTCTGAATAACTAGTTAGCAATTACTTATTTCATGGGAAGACTTTATACCATGGAAAACCTTGCAAATAGCAGTACTGAATTGATTTTTAGAAACCTTCAAAAATTCTTATATTATTAAATGTACCATTATGTACTAGGTAGAGTTTATGTTGGAAATGAAAACTCATTGATATGTGAATTTTCAGTGATTAACCAAAATTAGGTGATTAGGTTTACTTGTTAAGTGATGATTTCAGGAGGAAATGGGGATCAGGCAGCATGGTAGCATTTACTTATTAACTAAATTTAGGTTTTCTAGAAATAATCTCAGTCCTTCATGCCTAAAGAAATTGAAACACTGTAAGCAATTTATTTTAGGCTAAAATGTGGTATTCATTCCAGTAAAGTCACCCTCAATCTTTTGCAAGACTGTCAGATGGCGTTGTGCCCTTCAAATAACTTCAGAGGCTCAAAGTCATAGGCTGATAACAAATTTGTTAATAAGCATTAGCCATTGTAAATACATTTAGAGCAAAATGAAATTTTGGATATTCAATTATATAGCAATCAACTTTGTTGATTTGTTTTAATTCTTGAAAGACAGCCCCAACGTTAACAGATTAACAACCTACCATCTGTATCTCAGGTTGACACTAATTGCTAGTAAAACAAACATTAAACCTTATTTTCCCAACCTGCATATTATGCAGCTTGTAATCAAATCTAAGGTGATCATTTTCTTGAAACTTTCAACCCTATAAGTAAGATAAACCTTATCATTTTCTCCTTAGATTTTATCCCTTCAGGATTTTGAATTGCAATTGATAATAAACTTATTATATTGTATTTTAAGCTATCTAAATTTTTTGATTATGTATAAGATATACTAGAACTATTTCATCAAAAAAGAATTAATATATCAAAAAAATTAATAGATGTTTTTCCCACTAGTAGTATTTCTTTAATGTCTCATTATTTCCATAAATAACCTTGGATTTCCTCATAAAAACTACGATGGCATAATGAATTATTTCCGTATTACATTGCTGTTGAGAGGAGGCTATATTCCACCAGAAATTGAAAAAAAAATTCTGTACAGTGTACAGCCATTGAGGAAGACTAGGCATATCGTTTTTAAAGTCAACTTTAACTAATAGATTAAAGGAGCCTAGGATGATGGAACAAGTTTTACAATCCTCTGGGATTGTAGATGTCACCTTCAGCCAGCGGTGCTCTAATCTACAATAGCATCAATGATCATCTACTGAGTGCTGAATTAGGGAGAAGCAAGATTCAAACCTTAAAAGAAGAAAGAAATATTGCTGAGAAAAGAAGATGTGGGAATGCTGAAGTTCTAGGCCATTGGAATAGAACTGTTCCAAGCTGAAGTTCTAGGCCATTGGAATATAAATAGAAATTACTGGGAAAGAAGTGGAGTTCACAATAAGGGACGCAAAGCTATTGTGATATTACTTTGTAGACTCTCTACCTTCCATTGCTGGGGATGACCAAAGTGTCTTGAATCTTGATTTGGAAGAACTCCTGGGCAGAAACTAGTTTACAGCATTTCCTCTAAACTCTCTCATTTAATAAGAAAGATTGATTATAATTAAAGATTTATATCAGTTACTCAGTTTCCCCTTTTAACAGTAAATGGAGAATGATAGTTACAATTCACTTGTTGTGAATTATTATTATTTTGCTGGGGGAATGGGATCTCCCTTTGTTGCCCAAGCTGGTTTTGAACTCCTGAGCTCTAGTGATCCTCCTGCCTAAGCCTTCCAAAGACCTGGGATTATAAGCATGAGCCACCACACCCAGCTGTGAACTAATTTTATCTGTTTACATCTATAAAAATTCCTTGCAAAAAAATATAACAGTACCTAGCAGAAAATTAAAAAAAAAAAAAAGGAACTACAGAAAGGTACCCAGCAAAATGTGAATGTGAGGCTCAGCAAATGATGGATCATTTGTAGAATGAAGAGGTTTCCAGTGGAGGAAAAGTGGAACAGGTACGGCAGAAATGTCGGTAGAAATTCTACAATAATTCACCAGACATATGCTGAGAAGAAGCACTTCATGGAGATTACTGGGTTTCAGATCACAAGGAAAAGTGAGGAGCTAGAAACTACACATTATATGAAAATCATGAGACTTAATTTCAAGTAAAGTAAAAGGACATTATTAATCTTGAAAGTATTCTTTTTTCAATATCAATTGTGCAAGTCCCGGTTGTTGCAAATTTTTTTCTGTGCATGTGGAGTCGAAAAATTCAAATTTTGTTATTATTACACTAACATCTTTATTACATTTCTCAACCTCTCTGTCTTGTTTATTTTTCATGTCATAAAGCAATTTAAGAATATTCATTATAATGTTTTATTATTTAGACATTTATTACTGAGAATAATAAAAAGCATTGAAATCTAAGAATAGATTAGATTAGAAGACCTGGATTACATTTTTTTGTCTGTAATCTACTAATTAGATTCCAGTTGGTGATGGCTTTCCTAGATTAAAAATGGTTTTACTTAACTACTTATGTCAGAGAAATGCCACAAAATTATAATTGTATGTGTGTTAGTGAAACATGATATATATTTTCAATTGTCTATCAATAATGCATTTATAAAGTTTGGTTAAACAGCCTTATTGTTCAAAGACGATAACAACATTGTAATTAAGCAGGTGAATGAAGATTATGCGTTTAAATGTCTAGATATTTTAAATAAAAGGGACAAAGAAAGATTCAATTTTATACAAAAAGAACAAATCACCTTCAACACACATTCCCCAGACTAAACAGAATTTCTCAGACAAGAGCAAAATTTATAAACACAAGAGATTAAATTATTCTTTTGTATAATGTTATTGGCAAATGCAGCCTGATTATCTAAACTCAATTATTCCTTCACAATGTATTTTATTCTCTAGCTCCCCAAATAAAATTGTAATGACATGCATGTTTCTAAGCAAAGCTCAGAAAATAGTGCATATTTTTGACTCTCATTTGAATTTATTATATTTTTCACAGAAAGTGCCCCTTTCACCTAAAACATGTCCTGATTTTCCAAAAGTATATTTGAGAAAATTATGGGTTTTCCTTGAAACAAATGAAATTGTATGCTTCAAAAATCAGATCATTGGTTGATTCTTATAACCAGGACTTACCTTATTTCTCTCATTCAATCATTCTTTTGATTTTTTAATTCGATAAATTGAAACACTATGAGAAACAATAGTGACTGTCAAACATCCAATAAGATGTAGTAAGTAGCACTTACTGAATTCTTACTATGCCCTAGTTGCTATGCTAATTTTATGATACTTCCTAATCAATGTAATACTCAAAACAAACTATCAGATATTATTATTGTACTAGTGAGAAAACAGATGTGCAGAAATTAATAAATCATGTCTTTAAATTGAATTCTCATGTATACAAGAAAGATGAGAGCAGCCTCTGGTAGCTTGGAGCAGGAACCCAGTTAGGTCTTGTTATGTTAAGTGCAAACAATTTGAGAAAGTATCAACATCAGACAAGGCCACTTCATATTCATGTCTAAACACAGACAAAACTTGACCATTGTCTAAGTCACAAAATAGCAAACATTTCTCTACACTGGCTAATATAAGTTTCTGCTGTTTCCTTACCAATTAAACCTACAGCTACAACCATGTCATCTCTCTTTCTTGGTAAGATTTATTTAAAAATCCAATCGTATAACCACTCTCACACTCAGTTGCTCCCACTCCAAGTCCAAAGCAAAGCTCCACTTTTTAAACAACCCCAAAATCAACTAAAGCAAATGCTCTTAGTTTGCTAACACCCTCTTACAGCGCTGTTCCAGGGTTCTGCATGCTGGACATTCTTCCTTACTGCACTGAGTAATAAAACAACTTTTTCAATTGTAAGTGTGTTCCTGGTTGTCCCTGGCTGGAAGGCACTAAGAATATGATACCAGGAACCAGGAAAAATCACTTTTCTAATCAGTTTCTGACACTGAAAAAGAGAAAAGAGAGAGAGAGAGAGAGAGAGAAAATATGATAGCAAAGCATAAATTAGAAAGAAAAAAAGGTGTCTTGAGGCTGTTGGAAAGCTGTAGGAATGAATGAGACTATTTGAAAATGTATATTTGGATTTCTAGAATAGATTTATTATTCATGTAATTGTCAGCATTCAATTTAAATCTGTACATACATTAAAAGTTTCAAATTTCAAAATATGTGTAATTTTAAAATTAGAATAAAAACAGAATCAGAAAACCAGTTAGCATGCAAGAATACAGTGGATCCAGTATCTTAAGTTTCCATAACTGTGTCATCATATCGGCCTTTTAAACAAAAAATACCTTCTCCATATTTTGTTAGATAAGAATACGCATGGAAGAAAACTACTCATGTTTGGTATTCTAAGGAATTATAGTTGACTCTGTTTAGTTCTCTAGAATAATTAGAGTTATAACTAGTCTACCATCAAAACTAGTGTCTAGGAAATAAAGAGGCAAATATAATTCACAAGAGTTAAAATAAAGATCCTACCACTAAATACTGTAACTTATATTTTCTAGTCATTCATGAGCTTAATGATGTGTTATACTTGAGTCTAGTAGAAATGAGTATTAACAGAATTGAAGTACATGGCAAGAAAAAGAATAGAGATGGTGTATTAAGGAGTATTTAACCCAATATTAATGAAGGACCTTTAAATTGACAGCATAAGGAGAGGAAGAATTACATTAAATCATACACTTACTATAAAAAATAGAAAATGACAAATGTTAGAGAGGATGCAGAGCGATGGGAAACTCTACTGTTGGTAGGAAATTAAAAGGGTGCAGCCACTGTGAAAAAATGAGATGGAAATGTCTAAAAAAATGAAAAACAGAATTACTCTATGATACACAAATTTCACTTCTGGGGATATATTTAAAAACATGAACTGCAGTCTCAGAGAGATAATTGTGCACATAATAGCATTGTTTACAATAGCCAAAAGATGGAAGGACCCCCAGGTGTCACACAGTCAATGAATGGTGTGTGTGTGTGTGTGTGTGTGTGTGTGTGTGTGTGTGTATCACATAGTGGAATATTCTTCAGCCTTAAAAAGGACATGAATTTTGACACATGTTGCAATATTAATGAAACTTAAAGACATTGTACTAAATGACATAAATCAGTCACAAAAAGACAAACACTGAATGATTACATATGTATGAGGTAGCTAGAGTCGTCAAAGTCATACAGACAGAAAGTAGAAAGTTGGTTGTCAGGGACCGTATGCAATAGAGAATTGTGGAGGGTTATCGTTTTATAGGTACAGTGTTTCAGCTTTGCAAGAATAAAAGAGCCCTGGAGATTAAAGATGGTGATGATCACACAACAATGTGAATGTACTTAATACTACCAACATGTACCTTAAAAACGATGAAAATGGTAAGTTTTATGTTAGGTGTATTTTACAATTAATTTTTTTAAAATTTTAATGATAATTTAGAAAATACCTAGTGCTCAATGAACAAAGCTATATGAAACTAATAAACATAAAATCAAAAAGTCCTTTAAACCTTTCTTTTAATGAAATGACCCAGTAATATTTCATTTCTTAATGAATGATCCAGTAATATGTGTATATAAACATTTTTGCTGTACATAATACATACACATGTATTATCAGAGTACAGGCAGTAACATCTCGGTTATATAGAAAACTTGGCTCTCCAATAAAATTTGGGTCACAGAATTTCAGAGTGGCAGAGGCTTGACTCAATTATTTAAATTTCAGTGGCATCTAGGAGCTGCAGATTTCAAGGACATGTATGTTCAGAAAAACATCACTTTTAATAAAACACAAACTCATCATTTCAGGATCAGCTACTCTGACATTTGTCTTGGTAATAAAATCAACTAACTTCTGTAGTGACATTTTCTTAAAGTTGCTATCAACTATGATGGTCTGCTTTCACTATGACACATCCCAATCATATTGGGCGTTCCGGTGTTGACCTTGGCATAGTTGGTCCTGAGAACTACTTAGCACTCTCAGGTTATGAGTTAGTCAGTGAGATCATACAGGGGTTATGAGAGCCAAACATGATTTATGGCAAGAATCACATACTGTGATGCCTTAACAGGCAGGATAGGTAGCTTAAAAGAGGGAAGGTGGCTGGCAATGGGGTCATGCAATGTCTTGTTTTAACAAGATGGTATAATGCTACACAGGAATATTCTTCAGTTAAACTAAGAAATGTACTTTTTTGTTGTTTTTCTCTCAAAATGCATGGCTCTTTGGGTTCCCTATTACTATTTTAACAGTGACTAATGATAAAGAAGAAATACTTTTATTTCCTTTTAATATTACACAACTGCAGCTGTTTTGCAATGAGTAATTTAAGATCAGACTTTAAGAAGTAGAACATCTTCATGATGTTAAATGTTGCTAATAATTCTTTTTTTTTTAACCCTGCAGTAATTCTGTAAGCCAAATGACGACTTTGTGACCCTTAATCTAAGCCCTTTGTTACTAAATTGTTGATTCTCAAAATAAAACTAATTAAACAACAACAAAACACTGTTTAGTCTCATCAGTTCTACAAAACAGTTCTACAATCTATCCATTATTTTGTATACTATTTATTTGTGACAAATGTTTATAATTTTGCTGACCCATTTGTTCATGAAAGTCAAAATCTGGAATTTAAAAAAATCTTAAGTTTCCTTAAAAATATGTAACATTTCCTTTACATTTTTGAAAATAATTCTTTAAAAGTTTAAGTATATGAACAATAGGAAAAGGATGTAATGACTATTATGACTAATAGTAAGAGATACTAATTCTGTAGTATCTATTCCATTTTAAATAACTCTGAAGTAAGGAGAAACTTGGAGAGGCTGACTTGAAAATAAGTCTCTAAAGGCTGTCTCCAGAAAGTAAAACTTTTAGATAAGCACATCTTGGAGTTGATAATAGCTAAGCAGCCACCTCAAGAGCAGAGGGCTCCCAGGTCAGCAGGAAGAGACGTTAACCTGATTGCAACTATTAACACCTCTAAAAAAAGAATGTGTTACTCAGAAGGGAGATCATCCAAATACAAAAGTGCAAAATAGAGAGGATCGCAGCATTAAATATTATGTAAGTTCCTTTAACCTCTTTCCAAGAGAGCAGGTGCTCAGATACTGACCATGGACTTATTTTTTTATTCAGTCTGAATGTTAAAGCTATACCAAATGTAAAGATAAATGCTTTATGTGACAATTGGTTGTCTGCTTACCCAATGTGCCCTGATTGATGTCTATGATGTGAACGGGTGAGACCCTATCCCCTGCCATTTTACTGGGGCCTGCTGTTAATTCATGAGCTGGTATAACATGAATTTTGTTTTTATTTGGTTTGACCAAGGCCCAGTGGTTCCCCTGTTCATTTGCCTCCACCGGATACCCAGCAGTGATAATCCACTTGTGTTAGTAAATTTTCACACTGCTGTAAAGATATGGAGACTGAGTCATTTGTAAACAAAGGAGGTTTAATTGATTCACAGTTCCACATGTCTGGGGAGGCCTCAGGAAACTTACAACCATGGTGGAAGGGGAAACAGGCACCTTCTCCACAAGGCAAGGGAGAGAAGGAGAACTGGAGAAACTGCCACTTATAAAACCATAAGATCTTGTGGGAACTCACTCACTATCATGAGAACAGCATGGGGGAAACCGTCTCCATGATCCAATCACCTCGCATCGGGTTTCTCCCCTGACACTTGGGGGTTACAATTTTGATTACCATTTGAGATAAGATTTGGGTGGGGACACAGGCACATCATATCACCACCTGTCTCCAAGCTGGGTCAGCTATCCTAAAGATTTCAGCTATAGAACTATTGACACTCCCCTCTGTTTCTCCCACCTTGTAAACCTTCTTGTGGGCTTGCCTTCCACCACCAGCTATCCCCACATTTCTCCAAAATGCAGGAAGAGTCCTAGATTCTTTATATCGCCCATGTGCTGAGAATGGCTGGGAAGTGCTAACTTCCTCCCTTTCTGCCTTCCCAGATTGTTGCTGATCTCCTTCTACCCCAAATAGAAACGGAAACAAATGGCCCTTTTCCATCTGCATTCAACTATTATTTTTTCACACTCTAACAACACTTGGTTTTCTGGCCTTCCCTACATTTGCATATCATTTCCTTCCAAAAATTCCTCAGCCTTGGAGAAGTTGGTATTCCATTATATTTAGAACATAAAAAAATAAAAACACATAAACTAATGAAAAACACTGTGATCTAAGCCACCAAGCTTGGCTTTTGATATAAAAAATAGGAGCTAATGGGGTCTAAAAAATTATTACATCTCTGAAAAAATCCTCAATTCTAAATCGTGGCAACTACAAGACATGGAATTCTATCTTTTAATTTCTCAGAAAACAGTCCTCACCTACTATCTTCCCATCACTAAGGAGATGATTACGTACATAAAAGTGAAGAGGGGGCTTGCTGCACCATATGGTCATTCTATTTTTAATTTTTTGAGAAACTCCTATTTTTTTCATAGTGGTTTCACCTATTTGCATTCCTACCAACAGTGTTTCAGGGTTCTCTTTTTCCACATCCTCCCAATATTTGTTATCTTTCTTTTTTGTTTGTTTTGTTAATAGCCATTCTAGCAGGAGTGAGGTAATGGCAAATTAATTGTTTATCAAATGAATGGATTAAAAAACATGGTATATACATACAATAAAACATTCTTCAGCATTAACAAAATAAGTAGATCCTGCCATTTGGGATAACACGGATGAACTTGGAGGACATTATGCTAGAGAAATAAGCCAGACACAGACAGACAAAATCTACACAATACCAATTATATGGTAAGTCTGAGTCAAAATCACAGAAGCAGTAGGTAAAAGGCAGTTGCCAGGGACTCAGGGAGAAGGAAATGGGGAGGCACCAGTCAAAGGGTACAAAGTTATAAACAAGATGAATAAGTCCTAGAGTTCTACTCTTTAGCATATTGCTTGTAGCTAACAATACTTTTATATACTTAAAAATTTGCTGAAAGTGTAGATCCTATGTTGTGTTCTTATCACAAAAATAATAAATAAATAAGTAGGAAATAAGAAACTTTTGGAGGAGATGAGTAAGTGTATGGCATAGATTGTGGCAATAGTTTCACAATTGTGTACGTAGCTCCAAATTCATCACACTGTGTACATTTAACTAAGTGCAGTTTTTTGTATATCAATCAAACCTCGATAAAGCAGTTATTTTTTTAAAGTGCAGAAGAAAAAATACATTACATATTTTTAAATGCTACTTTCATTAATAATTTTGAATGCTATGTAATTTTTATATATATATATTTTCAGATTTACAATAAATAACACTATAAACCATTTAGCATGCACAATTATCTGTGCAAAGTGATGCACATATTAACTCAGTTAATCTTCATTGTTAGGATCTCAGGTTTAGAGATGAAAAGACAATGTTTTAGACAAGTGAATTGTTTTGCCTGAGATTGAAGAGTTACTAAGTGTGAAACTGGTATTTAATGCCAATGAGTTTAGCTCCAGAGCCTATGCTGTTAAACATTTTTTTATATATAGCATTTATATTCACATTGATCCAATATGTACCTGTTAAATCTTTCCTATGGAAAATCACTTTGCTAGATGCATGTGCTACAATACCTCTAAAGTTAATTTAACAGGCCTTCAAGGAGCTGTTAGTCTAAAGAGTAGTGATGAGACATAAATAAATACATTTTACAGGCAGCCTACGAATAGTCCCCAGAGAGCTATAGATATATCACAAAATGCATTTCTTTCTTCTTTTAATTTATGTTTTCTTCTTTCTTTCACTTTAGAATATGCTTTCACATATTTGATCTGTGAAAAATTCACAATTCTTGTCCTCATTTGTTAACAGCAGAGGGAGAGACAGAATATGCTGACATCAACATGTCCACAAACTTGGAGCTATCGAAATGTTCTGCTTCATCGTGTGGACAAGTGACACCATCCGTCCCTCCTGGACACACATCTCAAGAAAATGAACATTCCCCATTTTCTGTTCTTCTTTTCCCTTCGTTGACACTCAAACTGGAGATCAAATGGTCAATGTGCTGAGTGAATGAAACATTTCTCTAGATCAGACTGGTATAGTTATTAAAAGCACAGTTTCCCTGGTGTCAAATCCTCACCCTGCCTCTTTCCTTTTGTGATTGCGGGGAAGTTGCCTAAACTCTCTATGCTACAGTCTTTGACTCTTTGAACAAGGTTGGTAAAAACGCTCTCTGATTGGTTATAAAGATGAGGAGGATTTATTTATATACAGTAGGCACAATGCCTAAAACAGAATAGGTATGTTATTATTATCCTTTTATGACTATAAAAAATGAACTTCCAATAATGAAATTATTGTCAAAACTTACTGTATACATAGAAATACACTAGTGTGATTCCATTATAATAATTCCATTATAATAATAATGCATCTGCAAAGAAGTAAACTAAACATCTGTTTATATTCAAGTAAAGAAACATTTCTTAAATAAGCAAAAGTTACAATTTCGAATCCAAAATCACTAAAGGACATTTTTCCTTTTATATATCATCATCTTACTCAACACTGATATATCAGTGCAATTTGTTTCTCCATGAAATGTTTCCAACTTATTGACATGATTCTTAATTATTTATTTTTTGGCAACCAAAATTTGAATCAACAGAGAATAAAACAAATGTAGGTGATTGCCCTAAAACAAGCTATCAAGTAGGTTAAAAATTCAATTAACAAATGCGAATGGTAAATGTTTACAGAGGTTTGAATTAAAGTAGAAAGAAAAAAAAAAAAAAACAGAGGGGACTGCAAGACATTTTATGAGCCTAACTTTCTCTAGTAAAGCAGTTTTTCTGGATTTAGTTGTTTATTTATAATGATAAGTCATGCATTTAGTTCCTAGGATGCTAGCTTTAATGAAGCAATATAATAATAAAATATTTTCAAAATTATTCAGGAAGTATACCTAAGTATTGAAACATATAGTATTTTTGATATCCTACATAATTTTCAATTAATGATAAAAAGCATAAGTAGAACAAAATGTTAAGGGTTAATAATTCAGAAATAATGAATTTTTGTTGAGCAAAATAAATTGTCATATGGCTTTTTCTATGTCCCAAAATTGAGTTTTTCCCCAAGTAGAAATTTGAGCAACCTTGACCTTTTTATAGGGGACAAATTTTTATAGACATACAACTCCTCCATCTGTTTCCACATTGAACTTTAATTTTTGCCTTTGCAATCATTACATTGCAATGCAAGGAAACATCAGATATAAATGAGGTGTTGCTTTGCTCTGGCGCAGTAAATCATGATTCAAGGTAATATTCAGGTGACATTACAAGTTGTTAGAACAGCGATGTGACTTACTGTAGAAAGGGAAAAAATGTGTGAAGGATGTTTATTTCCCCATCCAATATAAGTGACAAAGTTGAAATGAGAATGCTGTGTGTCCCTGAAAATATATCACCATTTAAATAATTCTATTATTAGGTGCAGTGGAAGCTCTATCTGGGAGAAGCCTCCCATACTGTGAGTAATTATCACAATCCAGCATGCTAATTGCTTTTCGATCTGCAGGCTGTGCTTTCAATGAGTCTTGTTGAGCATTATTGGGCTGCATCTACACTACCATTTAATGAGAGCAGACTTTATCAAAGGACAGCATCATCTCTGACTATTGAATCGATAAGAAGGCATTATCCCAGGCTTTAAAGTTTGGAAACATTCTGGTCAATAGACTTCTGTTTAAGTACTGTATATTTCAGAATCATTCCTAGAAAACACAGCATTTCCCAAGTCTATTAATAACCTGCGTCTGAAACACCTGAGAAAGCAACAGACAAGGGTCAGCCGGTGTCCTCTTTCTGTTCAAAGTAGATGTAAACGTAATTATACAGCAAATGAGCTTCAATGTGCAATGAGACATTTTAGATAACTGAGTCAGAATGTTAAGTTTCATGAAATTATTTACTTATGTGTATATGAATACACACGTACATATGTTTCATAGTGTGCGAACCTTTGTGCTTTGTGTGTGCTGTACGGTGTGTGAATATACTACTACTGTAGAAATGTGGAATTATTTCATATTTTTATAGTAAATTAACAGACGTTGAAACAAAATTGAAACAAATTTGCTAAGGTGATCTAGTAAATGACAAAGACAAGGTTCAAATTCATGCCTGTATGGCTTCACCATGCATACCTAATATACATATTTTTTAAATGATCATAGAAATGTATACTTATATTAAAATATCCAACCAATAGGGAATTATATAAAAGAGTGGATCTCCAATGTAGCAGACCCAATGGCTCATTTTATAACGAATATTTAAAATGTTCCTTTTAACATGCCACAATTCAGCTTAGGCAGAATAATCTGCCTTGACGCTTAATTAATAATGGCAATTTAATCCTGCCATTTACATGGAAGAATAAATTAAAAACTACAATACAACAACACCTATTTTAATATGTAAATCTTCACGTACAGTAAGACAGGAGCTTTGATAAAGTAAACACATGCCACATAGAATCAGTGCTAGCACAGCAGCTTAAATCGAAAACAAAATTGGGTACAGTTTGCAATGTTAGCTTGATTTATCAGGCAACGCATTTGTAAAAAAAAAAAAAAAAAAAAAATCCAGTGTATATGAAAACTAGATGATCTCAGAAAACAGATCGTATTTATATTTTTTAAAAAGCAGATTCTCAGGTTGAATATGTATAAATAGATTTTTTCAGCTACACGAATGTACAAAAAGACATTCTGCTAATTTTGCAGTGCTCAAGAACATTCTTTTATGTTGGGAACTGCTCAGTCTGCAATGGAGACTAAATGCCAGTAGTAATTCCTATTCATTAGGACAACAAACCTCTTCCATTTCCAAAACATTTTATAAAGTATTGTGCATTATTTCATTTACAATCATACATACATGTTTGTATATGCATATATTTTGTATATGCGTATATTTTTATATGTGTACGTGTTACAAAACAGATGAAGTCATTATATTCAAATTGTTCAATCACAATCTTTTTACTAAATATATTTCAAAGAAGTTTCCAACTCTCTAATACTTATAAGTCGGTTTCACTATTTTACACCTATGGGCATCGCTGCATGGAATGTATTGCCATAATTATCTAGCCATTCCCCTATTGGAACATACACTATTTTTATCTTTCTAAAAGCCATGGTCTTACCCTCACTTTAAGACTGTTTACCACAGTACCTGTAATGTGCTCTGGTTATTTTCCAATTCCTGCAATACCTGACTTTATATTCTAGGTATTTGTAAGTGCATCAATACTGGCAGTTATGGATTGAAAACAGTGTCTAATGGTGACGTTCAGACAAAATATTTATTTGTGAAGGTGGCTATTTTAGTGGGAATGTTGTGACAATTCTCCCTGGATCCTCTATACATCTGAAATCGAGTTTTTCTGAGCAAAGATAATTACAGACAAATTAGGAAAGTTTGTATATTGAGACATTCCGAGAGTAAAGTTTAGAAATATCTCACTGTTTTGAGCTGTTCTAGGGCAATAAAGATAAACATATCTCTAGCCTCTTCCTGGTGAAAATATGCTCACATTCCAGAGTACAGATATAGTCTCCCTGTCTTTTTC
Organism: Papio anubis; assembly: GCF_008728515.1. Lineage (NCBI taxonomy): Eukaryota > Metazoa > Chordata > Mammalia > Primates > Cercopithecidae > Papio > Papio anubis. Next base: position 20,019,542 of record NC_044980.1, on the reverse strand, counting down.
TCTCTAGAAGGAGGTGTGTGACTGGGTCACCAGTAGCCCTACGTAAGGGCAAAGCTTCTTAATTGGGGGTTGCTCTCTTGCATTGTGCCCCTCTGCATATATGGGTACTACCTGAGTCTCATCACATCATCTTGTAGAGATTAGAACTCAGAGAACAGAATGGTGCTCTGGCTGCTGCTTTTACTGATGATAATAAACTGTAAATTTTGTTATAAAATTGCTTAAGTTCCTAGTAGATTCTGGATATTAGCCCTGTGTTAGATGGATAGATTGTGAAATTTTTCTCCCATTCTGTAGGTTGCTTTTTTTTTTTTTTTTTTTTCCTGTGCAGAAGCTCTTTAGTTTAATTAGATCCCATTTGTCAATTTTGGCTTTTGTTGCCATTGCTTTTCTGGTGTTTTAGTCATGAAGTATTTGCCCATGCCTATGTCCGGAATGGTACTGTCTAAGTTCTCTTCTAGGATTTTTATGATTTTAGGACTTACATTTAAGTCTTTAATCCATCTTGGGTTAATTTTTCTATAAGGTGTATGGAAGGGGTCCAGTTTCAGTTTTCTGCATATTGCTATCCAGTTTTCCCAATACTATTTATTAAATAGGGAATCCTTTTCCCATTGCTTGTTATTGACAGGCTTGCCAAATACCAGATGATTTTAGATGTGTGGTGTTACTTCCTAGGCCTCTGTTCTATATATCTGTTTTGGTACCAGTACCATGCTGTTTTGCTTACTGTAGCCTTGTAGTGTAGTTTAAAGTCAGGTAGCCTGATGCCTCCAGCTTCAACCCCATCAAAAAGTGGGCAAAGGATATGAGCAGACACATCTCCAAAGAAGATATTTATGTGGCAAACAAACATATGAAAAAAAGCTCATCATCACTGGTCATTAGAGAAATGCAAATCAAAACCACAATGAGATACCATCTCACGCCAGTTAGAACAGCTATCCTTAAAAATTCAGGAAACAGCAGATGCTGGAGACGATGTGGAGAAATAGGAACGCTTTTACACCATTGGTGGGGGTGTAAATTTGCTCAATCATTGAGGAAGACAGTGTGGTGATTCTTCAAGAATCTAGAACTAGAAATACCATTTGACCCAGCAATCACATTACTGGGTACATACCCAAAGAATTATAAATCATTCTACTATAAAGATACATGCACATGTATGTTTATTGCAGCACTGTTCACAATAGCAAAGACTTGGAATGAACCTAAATGTTCATCAATGATAGACTAAATAAAGAACATGTGGCACATATATACCATGGAATACTATGCAGCCATAAAAAAGATTGAGTTCATGTCCTTTGCAAGGACATGAATGAAGCTGGAGACCATAATTCTCAGTAAACTAACACCAGAACAGAAAATCAAACACTGCATATTCACACTCATAAGTGGGAGTTGAACAATGAGATCACATGGACACAGGGTGGGGAACACCACACACCAGGGCCTGTCAGGGGTTACGGGGCTAAGGGAGGGATAGCATTAGGAGAAATACCTAATGTAGATGATGTGTTGATGGGTGCAGCAAACCACCATGGCACGTTTATATGTCTGTAACAACCTGCACGTTCTGCACATGTATCCCAGAACTTAGAGTACAATAAAAAAATTAAAAATAAAAATAAATAAACTGTCTTTGTCTCTGACCCAGAAGTTTTGTGTGTTCTGTAGGAGTGTGTGCTCTGTGTAGGCACACATACACAGAGCATACACAGTATCAGCACCCACACATACTCTCTGTTGTCTTGTAGGTAGAATAAAATACCAGATTCTTCAATGTTTCTGACCTAACAGAGGATAAGTTGGGTTATGTTTCAATAACACCACAACAGCAAAATCAAAAACTTCATGGCTTATGATAAAATGTGATATAGCATTTGTAAGAAATAAGCCATTGGTGGCATAAGCCAGTAATGTGTGTCTGTATTTGTGTTGGAGCAATGTAATCTAGCCCCTTTGGTGAGGGAAGCAAACAAATACACAAATGCAAAATTTTGCTTTTAACATGAAAAATATAGATTTTCCTGTGACCTTGGGTGAATCAAAGAATTAGCAATGCTTCAGTTTTTGCATTTGTAAAACAAGAAAAACTCACCATATCATCTTTAACACCCCATAACCAAACACATATTCTAAGGTTTTATGAAGATATTTTAATGCAATAAAATATTTCTTTCAAAATTAACTATGCACTGGTTACCTTGAAACAGCTCAGTGTCTACTTCATGTTGTTTGCTACAAGGGCAGAAGATAAATGGTAAATTAAAATATGCACTGGCCCTTATAGTTTCTGTCCATCATTTTGTTGATCAGTTTTAGTCATTTCATTCTGCCTATCTTCAAGGGGAAAGTAAGCGCCAGTTTATCTTATGCCTGGAAGTCGGAGAACAAACGTTATGAAACCACAAACTATATCTCTAAGCTGCGATCTTGCTACAATTCCATGAAGTAAGATTATGTAACTCCAAAAAAAATCTTGGCATTTAGATACAATAAATTCATAAATGAAAAAGTTCATGGACAAAGTTTCAGATTAACACCTGTTTACTATTAAGCTAAAGAGGAGCAGAATATTTTATGTTAAAAAGAAAATGACTTCATCTAAGATTGTATGTTCACTCAACAAGCCAGAGCTCTTAAAAAAAAAAAAAAAAGTAAGAGAAATGTTGCAATTTAATTGTATAAGGTATCTGAGAAGTATAAGCAAGTAATGGCTAAGCATTTCAGTAAGAACAATTTTTTTTTTTTTTTTTTTTTTTTTTTTTTTTGAGAGCGTCTCTGTCATCCAGGCTGGAGTGCACTGGTGCCATCATGGCTCAATTAGCCTCGACCTCAAATGATCCTCATGCCTCAGCCTCCTGAGGTAGCTGGGAGTACAAGTACTACAGGCACATACCACCATTTCTGGCTAATTTATGTATTTCTTTAGAGATGGGCATTTTCTCATTTTGCCCAGGTTGGTTTCATACTGCTGAGCTCAAGCAATCTCTCTGCCTTGGGCTCCCAAAGTGCTGGGATTACAGGCATGAGTCACTGCATCTGGCCCTTTTATTTTTTTATTACTGAAAAAGTAATTGGCCCTCTAGATACTTGTAATATGAAGTCAATTAAATTATCTGCATGCATTTGCAGTGTAGTTTGCTCTTTGCCTATCCTGTCTTATCTCACTGAAAGCAAAGCTTTATGAGTAAACTCCTAAAAATGTAAGCAAATTATGATGATAATTGTTGCCTTAAAGCTAAATAGTTTGTGTTAAGTATGGTGCTCAACCAGCAAGAGTTACTTTAACAGATCTCTAGATTTGCTTCATTAAGATAATCAAGTAGCAGATGGGTTAGGCCTTTTCTTGTTTTTCATCCTTTTGCCCTTTTCCAGAATCTTACCTACATAATATCCCAATTCCTGAGCAATTCTGAACTAAGAAAGAAACTCACCCACATTCTTGAATTCATTTTCCATAAGCTAACTGAGTCTTTTTCATCTCTTTGTCATATTAATGTAATGTAGTGTTGTTAATGTAGCCACAAATGTATTGTTTATTAAATTATCTCTAAATATTTATGAACAATCAAAATGATATTATAAATATCCTTTAATATTTTGGTATATCATTAACCTCAAGCTTATAATAGTATCTATATTTTATTTAGTATTTTTTTTTTTTACATTTGTAAGTGAAATTGTGTGAGTAAAATACTTAATAAAATGTGTCAACATATATAATTGGACCAATGTGAAAATTAGAATAGTTCTCTCACAGTTGACGTTAAAGCTTATGTTTAAATTTTGTCTCCCTCTGTTGGAAAATCATATTGATCTACGACTGGGTGCTTTTTTGCTTTTTGTTTGTTTGTTTGTTTATGAAACTGGGTCTCACTGTGTTGCCAAGACTGGTCTGGAATTCCTGGGCTCAAGCAATGCTCCCTTCTTGGCCTCCTAAAGTGCTGAGATGACTTGCGTTAGCCACCTGTGTTCTGCCCTATAACTGAGTCTTTACCTTTTCTTCATATATGAAATGTAGCACACTTAGGCATTATTTACATGGGGAGAATTGTCTCAGAATTATACGCCAATCAAATATTAACAGGTTGTTTTTATGCCTGTATTATTATTATTATTTTTTGATAACCTCTTTGTTCATTCTGGAACACTTTTATAGGTTTGATCTCCTGAGACAAAAACTCTGAGACAGAGACAGATTAATTTCCAAGGAGTTTATTAGGAAATGCTCTTGGGATCAACACTTGCTAGGGAGAGATGGAAGCTGGAGTGAAGAGAGAGAAGCAGGGCTATGAAGCAGTTTCAAGAAAATCTCTCCTGATTCTGTGGGCTGGTCTGAAGCTGGGATCGCTCTAACAGGGTTGAATTTGCAAACTCATTAATAGAAGTAAAACTTTGGCAATCTAGATGCAAATGTTAAATAATCAAATCTACTTCTGTGATTTCAATTTTCTTTTCTAGGACCTTGCTTTGATCAAAATGTTTGTGCCCTCCCAAATTTATATGCTGACATTCTGTTTCCCAAGGTATCAGGTATGGGGTCCTATAGTATCAGGATGTGGGGCCTTTGAGAAGTGATTAGGTCATGGGGGCAGAAATGGTATGAATGGAATTGGTGCTCTTATAAAAGAAGTCCCAGAGAGCTACCCTGCCCCTTGCATCATGGGATAGGAAGACACAGCTAGCTGCAACTATTAGTCTACAAAGACACTGAATCTGCTGATGACTTGATCTTTGATTTCCCAGCCTCCAGAACCATGAGGAAGAAATTTTCATTTATAAGTTACCTAGTGTATGGCATTTTGCTATAGCATTCTACACAGACTAAACCAGACTTACATAAAACAATATGATGAAAGCAGTTAACTACTTAGCTAAGTTTCAAGCCATTACAGATTCTCAAAAAATACTAGCATGCATTATTTTTCAGAAGTGATATTATGGATGGGAACTTCTGTTGAATAATTATTATTAATTTTCTGTATTATCACACCCTCACCACTTCTATATTATAAATAATGTCAACTGTATCTTTTATGAAAATTGAAGGACTTTAAATTCATTGTATAAAAGACATACTTCCAGACAAAGGAGTGAGTTATGATGGAGCTGCCTATGTATGGGGTTATCCTTGCATAGAACATAGTTGTTAATCATGATCATAGCTCTATTTCCTTACGTGGTAGTATTAAAAATGGATGTTCACTTAAATTAGGTTGCTCATCACTGAAAATCATTTCATGCTACAACACTGAAATGGGAAAACAAAAGGAAAAATGACTGTACTTGCAAAAACTGCTTATGACACACCGGGCACTATAATTAAAGGAAGTAGAAATTGCCAGATCTCTATGGACAGATCATAAAAATTATGTTAGTTACCTCTTAAAAATATGACTCCCTTCATTCTGTCTTAATTAAATTCTGAAATTCTTCATAGATAACAGAAAGAACATCTAGATCTCTACTGGTTTTCTCACACACTTTATATCTCTTTATGCTACCATAAAACTTAAAAACTATCCTTATGTTCAGTCTTTGGGCTCACTGTTTTTCTCCTAAGTTGCATCTATTTTGTTATTCAGCCTATCAACCAGTTTTCCTAATGGAACTGATAAAATTTTTACATTTTTAATACCAAGATCTCTAGAATATTTTTCATAGAGTTGATACTCACCCCAAAAGCCTTTGTTTTAACAATAAAACAATTAACCTATTCATTTACTATATTATGATTGTTCTTCTATTTTTTTGCTTATTGAGGCCAAGCATGTTTGTATCCCCCCAAAATTTATCTGTTGAAACCTGATCACCAGTGACGGTATTTGGAGGTGGGGTCTTTGGTACGTAGTTAGGTTATAAGCATAGAGCCTTAATGAATGCTATTAGTGCCCTTATAAAAGAGACTTCAGGGACCCCCTTCTTTCCTTCTGCCATGTAATGACACATTTAAAAGACAGCCATCTGAGAAGCAGGATGTGGACCCTCGATAGACACCAAATCTGCTAATGCCTTGATTTTGGATTTTCCAGCCTCCAGAACTGTGTGGAATAAACTTGTTTATGAAGCACCCAATTTGTGGTATTTTGTTATTACAACCTGAATAGACTAAGACAAACTTCATTTCCTCTGTGTAGTGGTGGGTAATTGTCTGTTCACTTATGTATTTATTAAATGTAAGAATACCAGATACTTGGTATTTGTAGGGGAAGGGCAGAAAATGAGTGTTGTGCAGGATGTGTGTATCCAAGGTGTTAGGCTCTCCTGTCCCAATGGGGTTGGTGGGTTTTAGCAGAGCTGCACCACTGTGCAGCCTGGAAATGACCTACCCTGCTTTGATAGTCGAGCACATTGAGTATTGCAGGCAGTGTTACAAGAGCTGACATGTTGACCTGTTGCAGCTCCATGGTTAAACACCCTGAGAATGTAGAGTGGCCCCACCTACTTTGTATAACCGTTGTCATCAGCTTCGAGCTCTTCTAAATAAATGTGACTTACACAACATTCTTCACCTCTTTATGTGGGAATGAGTGTGCTTTCCTTATTTTTAATTGTTTTGTTTATTTTATTTCCCCTTTGCCTGGACCACCACCACTACTAGTTCTTCTTCTTCCTCTCCTTTCTCTTCTTCTTTCATTTGTTCGCTTTTTTACTACTTATAATCTCTTCAAACGCTCAAAAAAACTATAGTTGTCTTTATTTTTAATTAAATAATGAATTTTGAGTTTTAAAATGTTTGTTATTTCATGACATTTGTATGAAAGTGTTATATCCTCTATCATTACATGGCAACTTAATCTTCATTTGTGGCATTTAAATATAACACTAGATGCTAGTGTATAAACTGATTTAAAACCTTCTCTTTTCTTTAAGATCACAGTAAGCCTTATAATATTTTCCAGTATGATGTCTCATTTTATAAGCATAGTATTATTAATTTTAATTAATAGTATATTTAATGTAAATGAATAACACTAGTTTAATTGGCAAATAAATAGGATTCTATTTTATAATTATTTTTTACATATGTAGATGAAATTTGCACCATGAGATCATCACTCAATATTTAGTGTCAATTCATCTTTCAGACCAAAAGCATTGTGCTTTTAAAAAATAAAGTTTATTGAATTGTTAATGTTGACTACAAGATGATTAAAGACGACGAGGCACATAGGTGATCGATAGCCTAATAATCTAAGACAAATAGATACTGAGCTCCTTAAAGACAGGAACAAATTATTTATAGTCCCATGGAAACTGAATATTTCTGTAAATCATAATCATTACTCAATAATTGCTTTGATTTCTAAGATACTATATTTTCATCTGTCTTTTAGATATTCTTGTTCAAATTATTTAACAGAAAATCTAGAAACAAAACTAATGGATCTATTTGAGAAGAATATTTGATGTAATGAGAGCAATTTTCCAAATAGTTGCATTGAGGAAAAGAAAAATTAAATAATATACTCATGGCATCATGGAAGACATGGGAAAAAATGGGTGCTACTCGAATTTTACATTTATAAGTGTATTCATCTGCTTCTTTAAACACGTTCTTTGACATTTAATTTATAATATATTTAACATTTTAAAAAGGATTTGTTCCAATATATTTAACCTCTCTTTAGCTGAAAATTAATCTCCAAATTATACTTATTAATCACTTTCTCCCATATCCTATTATTTTCAGACTCTTCAGCTTATGAAATCCTATAACTTTTAAAGTAATATTATTAAATGTGTGAATTGTGTTAGTTCTCATTGATCTGAAGGGCTGTATTTTTGTGAAATTAACTACTTTGTTCTGTTATGATGACTACTGGGTTTTTCAACGAAGTTTGTATATTTCAGGTGTGAAAGCAGGATTCCAGCAAGTAACATTAGTTTTATCAGTTTACTTTTGTTTGTAGAATATTTCCCCAGAGGCATAGTAGTAGTAACTCTATTAAAGACACCGGGTCCCATTTACTTTCATGTCACACTTTTCTCTCTTCATTTTCTCAGAACTAGACTTTGTTGTTTTTCACTGAGCCTCAGATATAAATACAACAATATATCTATTCACCAATCTCGCTGTTAAATTTTATTTTAGAGAAAAGCAATGTAGACTATGATATGTTCAACTTTAGCAATTCTTATTTGTAAATTATCTCTGATATACAGGCATTATTAAATTGATTTCTGTCCTATAACAAATTTTAATACATATTTACATGAATATTTATTTTTAGGGGATATAATTTCAGACATTAGCTGACTGCATTTATTTTTTACCTTTTTGCACTATGGGAGAATTATTTTTTCTTCCAACTATTTTGGAAATTGCTACTGCAGTCAGCAATAGCTACAAAACATGTTTTGAAATAATACTTTACTATTTCAACAGCCAAAAGTATCTCATTTATTATCTAGGTGTAGCAGCCCTCATTTTTTCTAGCTTGCTTACAAATCCAACCATTAAAACCTGTATTTTGGTTTTAAAAAAAATTAATACAATTATAGTCTTGCTTCCTTATTATACTTCACTTTAGATATTTTCATCTATATTTTTTTCTGCTTTTCTTCTCTCACTTCAAAAATATGCTTTGTAAAAATGTCGCCAGTGACGTCCTTATTACTAAATTCAATGAACACATTTAGTCATGCTCTGCCTTGACCTTTATGAAATATTTACCACTGTTAATCAAGGAGTTAGCAATCTACCAATCAGTGAAAGAGGCAGGAGGCAAAGGCCTAGGCAGATAAGGGTGGTTTCCTGATGAAGTCCAACCTTCAAACTGGAAACAATCCTGGGTAAAACCTCCAACAATATTGAGAACCCGCCTTCCCGTTTGGCACACTTTCCTCTGATTGATCCCCATCCTTTACCTATTTTATATATATCTACCCTAGCCTAATTGGTTTTCTACACTATCTTCCACACCTTAGAGTGATGTCTTCACTTTAAACTTTTTTGCATCCTCGCAAACCAATCATCACGCACTCTGTATTCTGAGCCCATGAAACACCGGGGCGGGGGGCGGGGGGGGAGCGGTTAGCCATATTGGGAACTCTCCGACCTTCAGGTAGGGATACCACACCCACGTCTCCTTTCCGCTAACAGCTGTTTCATCACTCAATAAAACTTCCCACCTGGCTCGCTCTTGAAGTGTCTGTGTGCCTACTTCTTCCTGGTAGTGAGAAAAGAGCCCAGACCTACCTGAGTTAAGGAGCAGTCTTGCATCACCAGGATGCCCAGAAAGCACCCTTGTAGAAGACTGTGGTTCCTCAAAAGGAGAGGGCCCACCAAGGTTCTTAAATATAATTGAAGGTTCAAACTCTCCTATTTTCCATCTTTGCTTAGCATCAATTTTGCTGCAATAGAATGGGGTCACCCAACAATAAACTCTATCTTTTAACATGCTAGTTCATGTTATATGAGCTTCTCTAAATGTTGTGAATTCTGTCTGCTAGCAAAAACAACGTAAGAGTGATTTCTGATTTCAAAAATGGCCAAATCTGTTACTGGCAAAGTTTCTGGTAATACAGCTGTGAGCTCCAGGCTTCATGTGAATTATTTAGCACCTGGGATCCTTTTGTGTTTTGTGAAAGATAAACTGAATAGAATGTCTTTGTACCCATGTGGACAGTAGCAAAACACTAAGGAAAATAATTAAAATAGAACAAGTCCTATGAATGCTTTTTGGAAGACAATACGGAGAGTAATATAAATGTTAATTTTCTACTTGCATTTGGGATTTCTATTTTCCTTTTTTTTAATTCTTATTTTCTGTAATTTTAAAAAAGATGTTTGTTCAACAGGTTACATAGACTGTGTTATAACTTACATATATTAGATATTGTATCTTATAATATAGAGACATTACAGTATACATTTCTTTTTTATTTTTCTTTCCGGAACTTTATAAGATAGGTTGGTCAAAAAATACAAAGTATTATGCTTACAGACAGATGGTTTCAGAGCAAATTCAGTAGTTTATCATAATGCTCATTGATTAAATATGCTTAATATTTTATTCCCCAGAATTATCTTTAATTGACATGGAGTACAAACGATTTAGATATTTTTGTGAGTTTTCCTTTATGTCAAAACTTAGTAAATTAAAAGGGATTCAGAGAAGTTCTTCAGAAATGAGTAGTGAATAGAAAATTGGTCATTCTTGTATTTATTTTTATTAGTAAAAATTTATAGGGTACATGTGAAATTTTGTCACATATGTATAATGCACAAGTATATAATGCATACTGATCAAGTCAGGGTATTTAGGGTATTCATAAATTTAATATTTAATAGTAGAATAGGGTGACTATAGTTAACAAAAATGTATTGTACCTGCATATAATGCATTTTTGTGAACTATAGTCACCCTACTCTACTATCAAACATTATATGTATTATTTCTATCTGACTGTGTATTTGTACCCTTTAACCAACTTCTCTTCATCTTCTCCTCTTCTAGAAAATTCCTAATGTAAGATAAATCTCTTATATTAGGATCTCTTACATTATTAATCAAGCATAATCTAAGATAAAAAATGAAAAAAGTAATTTAAAGGTTTTATCAAAGAGCCATATGGTTAGATTGAATTGAGAGGGAATAAAGAAAAAGGGAGATTCATGTTAAGATATTTGTTGAACATATATACTTATTGTAGATGGTTTTCTATTATATGTAAATTCTTCCAAGAATCCTCACAGTCCATCTTATACAAATTTTTATCAATACTATTTTTCCTCATTTATTTCCCATTATCTGAAACTATATTATTTATTCATCAAATATCTCCCTATTCTAAAGCATACTTCAAGACATTAAGAATTTTGACTCTTCTATTGCTCTATCTCCAGCACCTCTAGCAATTTGTGCTACATAGAACATAATCAATACTCCTTGAATGACTGAATAAACTGAAGTATTCACAGACTTGGATAGAATTTGCAAGTCCTCAGTGTCTTGAGAGTTACAGAATAATTCAAATTATCTCTTGACTTTTAAGATATATATGAATAAACACAGAGAACAAAGACAATTCATTTTTCAAAGTGAAAATGGAAGATTAACTGCGCCTGTCCCAGAAGAGTAAGATAATACCACAGAGAACAACTTCCCTAAAAGGGTCCTTTGCCATGAAAACCAGGAATAATTTCAAAACAACCGAGAGGATACATCCCAAGCACAGAAGAAAAAGAGTCACAAAGTCCAGCTTAAAAGGATGTCAACTGCTGACCCAACAACCCTAAACTTTTAGCATTTCTTAAGTATTCTCTGGCTTCTACACAACTTTGTCTGTCTATGCATGTTCTGAATGTTCATACCTTAGTTTATAGATGTCAAAGTTGACCATACACTAGGCTAAATTGTACAGTAAAAGGGGTTAGTGGGGAGGCTGAGAAAATAAGGTTCCAGATGCAAGAAATGTCCAAATGCTAAGCATTTTAAGTAGTTGTCTCAGTCCATTCAGGTTGCTATAACACAAAGCTTTAGACTGAATGGTTTGCAAACAACAGAAAATGACTTGTCATAGTTCTGGAGGCTGGCAATTCCAAGATGAAGGTACCTGCAGCGTCAGTGTCTTGTAGGGCCCACTTCCTGAATGATATATGGCCATTTTTTCAACGTGACCTCACATGGCAAAAGGGATAGGGAGCTTTTTGAAGTAACTTTCACGTGGACACTGCCATATTTTGAATGTATGTGTCTCTCAAAAATATGTATGTTGGAAATTAAACTTTGATGTGATAATATTAAGAACTGAGACCTTTAGGAGGTGATTAAGTCACGAGGGCACATACCTCAATAATGGATTAGTGACCTTAGTAAAGGACTAGAGGCAACTATCTGGACCCTTTTGCCCTTTGGGCTTCTGCCATGAGAGGATACTGTGTTCAAGGTGTCATTTTAGAAGCAGAGAGCAGCCCTCTCCAGACACCAAATGCAGGAACCTTTATCTTGGATTTCCCAGCTTCCAGAACTGACAGAAAATGAATTTCTGGGTTTTGTTTGTTTGTTTGGGGTTTGGTTGGGTTTGTCTTTTTTTGAAATAAATTACCAAGTCTAAGGTATTTCGTTATAGTATCAGGAACGAACTAAGACAGGCACTAATCTTATTCATGAAGGTTCTTCCCTCATGACCTTATCACCTACCAAAGGCCCCACTTCCTAATAACATCACATTGGTGGTTTAGATTTTATTATTTAAGATTTAAGAGACAAAAGCATTCAATCTATTATAATAGTGGTAGGAAAAGGAGGAACTAGTGATAGTGATGGGAGGCAAGCAAATTCGTAGGCAGATAGGGATGGGTTCCCAGCAAAACTCGACCTTCAAGCTAGGGACAGTCTAAAGCCTGAAAACTAAGCTACTAGCTCTGGATAAAATCCAATACTGGAATGAGAAATCCCATTTCTGTTTGGCACACTCTCGCCTGATTGGTCCTTATTCATCACGTATTTTACATATACCTATTCTCCTCTAGTTGGTCTTTTACACAGTCATGCCTCTTTCTAAATGGTGCTTTTTCCAAGCCTACTCACAAACCAATCATGATGCACTTCCCCATCCCAAGCCCATAAAACCCCCTGGAGTCAGCCTTATGGCCAGCAACCCACTTTCTAGTCCCTTCTTCCTGCCGAGAGTTTTTCTGTTGCTCAATAAATTCTGCTCTGCCTTACTCGTGCTCCGATGCTCTGGTAGCTGTGTGCCTCATTCTTCTTGGTTGTGGGACAAGAACTCATAACTCTCTAAACTGTGGGAGTAAAAGAGTTGTAACATTTCTACTTGCCAAACTACAGGAGTAAAAGTGTTGTAACACTCCTACTCACTGAACTATGGGAGTAAAAGAGGTGTAACACTAGGAAGGAAAAGCAATAAAGATATCAAGCCAAGAGGCTATTGTATTTAAGATGAATGAAGAAGAGTTTATGGATGGTGATTATTAAGAGATCAAAAGGTAAAAGATTATAATTAGATATAGTTAGATGAATTAAAGCATTAAGATAGAAAATATGATTAAAAATTGGGATATAATCATCTATCATTTCACAAGTACTTGATTCAAGGGGTAAACAAGGTCAACCTTAACCAGCATTATGAAAGTGGGTGACATACGTGGAGAAGAGAAGGAAGAGTCTCCTTAAGAGTTTTGGTACGCCAGGCTGTAAAAGGTGAGATAAAATAGTAACTAAGCAAAGAAGGCAGGAATTCCTCATCAAGCCATAATGAAATAACAAAGATCAGACTTGACCTCTGACCTTAAACAACTTGAAAACTGGGCAAAATAAATGAAATGATTGTTTGCTAAACATTGGGAACAAAACAGCACAAAACTATAATCTTAGGGAGAAAAGGAATAAACAAACAAACAGGTTTAGCTGTACAATAGCCCAAATTTTCTGCCTATGGATCACAATTCCAGAAAGGAGGGAGCTGGGCAAAGAAAAAGCTCCAGAGATCTTTAGATGGTTTCACTGAGTTATTGCTGGTCATTAGGCTAGATATTCAAAATGGAAACATATCAGAAACAAAATCAGACAAAGTTCAATCAGGGACTTGAAAGTTAAAATGTTTCAATATTCATCATGGGAAGGAATTCAAGATCTAGTTAGTTAAAGTATTCCCAGTGGCATCCCAGGCTATCATTTGAGATAGAACCTCCAGAAGCATCCAGCTGCACCCTACTATTAATTTACTGAAAAAGGACAAAGGCACTTTGCAAGACAAAGAAACTTTAAGGTTATAGGTATCATAATCCACAATGCTTCTGAATCTAAGGATTTCCCCTGGAGAGTTATTTACATATATTTTGGCCCTGGTGCCAATGCAATGATAAGCAGTTTGGAAAATTTAAGAAAGGAAATGGAAAATTACTAGTTGTTGGTGAGGGTTAAAATAAATTTGAGAATTTAATTTGAAGAGTTTCATATATATCTTATAAATTTATGGTGTGAGCAGTTAAGGAACAACATATATTCCATGGTATAAATATAATGTTTTTAATGCAGAAACCACAAATAACTTATTTCTAACATTTTTTATTAAAGCAGATAGGAGAGAGAAGTTTCATTTCATAGATTATTTCCCTATATTTTACTGAACTTAAAATTGCATTAGAGCAGTTCACTTCGTTCTGGATTCACCTTGAAGACCATTCAAAGCTTTGCAAGTTAAGTAATGTGAGGACATGTTCACATGATTTGGGGAAGAGCCAGCCATTCACACTGTTCACTGTCATTCAACTTGGTTAGTCCACAATAATTTTCATCGTTGACACTAAGGAATGATAGACAGACAGAACTATGACAGAACTAAAGGCTGGGCCTGCCGAGGAAACAGGCTTTTATGTCACCAGGTTCTAAAGTGCATTCTCAGAAATGCGCTGAGTTGTTTGTTTGTATCACCACTGTTACTTTTGTCTGAAGAGGAGGTAGGTACAAAGCCAGAGTCTTCAGAATAGTCAAGCATGAAGTGGGGAGGATACAAACCTCTTAACAATCACAGGAGGAGAGCTTTTCCTCTCTAGTGGATCCTCACTGAGGGTGGCTGAGTCTATCCACATCTGACAGCTCCAAAGGTTCCAATAAGGAACTAGGGAGATCAGAGGAGCATGTTTCACTATTTCCTGGTTTATGTAATATTCTCAGTAAATTTGCATAACATTTTCTACTAAAGATAATGTGCCTGCTGGTTTTGTTTGTATTGCTTCATTTAATGTATTGCAACATTTAATTGTTGCTATAACACAGCATACATGCTATGTTCTGTTATCGGAAATCAGAATTCAGTGTGTTAGTTCATTTCTATATGTGTTAAATGTACATGTTAACTGGAACTTTGTCAGATAGGATATTTACTCCAGAAAATTAAGAAAGCCTGTCCATGTTTTTTAGATATGAATATTGGTGGTGGAAAGAAACCTGCAAATTAAATGGCACTGGGAGACTGTAAAAGTTTAATGCTCTACAATTAAGACTGGATGCATGTGACTTGTTAAGTATTTGTATGAAATTACTGTTTTGAAATGAAAGTAAATTAGACTGTTATTAACATTTAAAAATAACAGATGGATCATCATTTTTTAAACGGCATGTTAAATTATAAAAGTATACTTTAGTGCTCATCAACATATTTACTTAGTTAATGTGAAATACATATCACTAAAGATGTTTTAACTATTCTAAGATGATGGAATGACTTTACAAGTTAAAAGAGAAAATACAGCTACATTTAATTGCTTATTTAATTGTTGCTAAATTTAAGAAAATCCTACCATATGAAAAACAGTGTTAAAATGTCAACCTAAACGCAAAAGCTGAGGCAAAATTAATATAAAGACTTTATTTGGGCCAAGATTGAGGACAACAACCTGGGACACTTTCAGTGGCCTTGAAGTCCAGGTCGCCTTGAGCAGGGCTCTGGAGTACAAAGGAGATGCTCAAGTTTGTAAAGAACGAAGAATGAATGAGGAGAGGAGGTGATTACAAAATTGTTCATTAGGAATTCTTACTGGTTTACAGAAGTAAAACTGATTAGTGATTGGCTGTACCTTGTTGAACTACAGGCGTATGGCATTTTATGGCTACTTAGCATTAGTCTAGATCCCACACAGGAAGAGCCTTCAAGAGGTAATTTCTTAGCTCAAGGGTGGGATGTGACTGCTTTCACATTTGTGATACCTCTCTGATAATTTAAAGAGACTTTCATTCCTCAGATAAAGGTTTGGGTCTTTTTTTTTTTTTTTTCCTTTCTCGATATAATAACTAAAAGCACAGAAATTGAGATTAGACTCTTGTCACAAGCTAGTGGCTGTCTTAGCCCCTTCCTGCCAGTGTAACGAAGTACAGCAGGATGGGTAATTTATAAACAAGAGAAATTTGTTTCTCACAGTTCTGGAGGCTGGGAAGTCCAATGTCCAACCACTAACACGTTCAGTGTCTGGTGAGGGCCCTGTCTCTCTGCTTCCCAGATGGCATTTTGTTCATGTGTCCTCCAGAGGGGACAAACATTGTATCTTCATGTGGTGGAAGAGACAGAAAAGGCAAAAGGCCAAATGCTCTATGAAGTCTTTATCATGAAGGACTTAACTCATTCAAGGGAGAGAAGTTCTAATGACCTAATCATCTCTTAAAGTTCCTCTTGAAAGTATCACATTGGAGATTAAGTATAAATACATGAAATTTTGGGGACACATTCAGACTACAGCAGTGAATTTGTTAACTTTAGCAAATGACTTAAAATACTTGTAGTTCAATTTTTGCATCAACAAAATGTGCTTATTAACATATATTAAAACAGTGTTATAAAGATTAAGTGAGCCATTATATGGAAGATAATTAACAAAGTACCCAAAATATATTGTGTAATGATATAATTTATTAATATCATTGTTATTATTATAAAAATATCACCTGATCTTAGCCAAAAGGCCGAGAAGCAATAGGCAATCATTAAAAAATCAGGAAACAACAGGTGTTGGAGAGGATGTGGAGAAATAGGAACACTTTTACACTGTTGGTGGGATTGTAAACTAGTTCAACCATTGTGGAAAACAGTATGGCGATTCCTCAAGGATCTAGAACTAGAAATACCATTTGACCCAGCTATCCCATTACTGGGGATATACCCAAAGGATTGTAAGTCATGCTGCTATAAAGACACATGCACATGTATGTTTATTGTGGCACTATTCACAATAGCAAAGACTTGGAATCAACCCAAATGTCCATCAGTGACAGACTGGATTAAGAAAATGTGGCACATATACACCATGGAATACTATGCAGCCTAAAAGGATGAGTTCATGTCCTTTGTAGGGACATGGATGCAGCTGGAAACCATCATTCTCAGCAAGTTATCACAAGAACAGAAAACCAAATACCGCATGCTCTCACTCATAGGTGGGAATTGAACAATGAGATCACTTGGACACAGGAAGGGGAGCATCACACGCCGGGTCCTACTGTGGGGAAGGGGTAGGGGGGAGGGATAGCATTAGGAGATATACCTAATGTAAACGACGAGTTAATGGTTGCAGCACACCAACAAGGCACATGTATACATATGTAACAAACCTGCACGTTGTGCACATGTACCCTAGAACTTAAAGCATAAAAAAAAAGCATATTTATATAGTGTTTTATGTTACCAGAATTATTCTTATGCTTTTTATGTTAACCTATTATGTTACTATTAGCTTTATTTTCTTTACATAATTTCCTGAAATTTAATGGTATACTAAGAGTTTTAAAAATTACCTAAATTCAAGAATGAGAGTTTCAGAAACATCATAAAAATGACAGAGGCAATGCATAATTTTTCTAATTATGTGAAAGCATAGTTATATAAGCACATTGAATGACATAAAAATTTTAAAGTATTGCATTTTATTATTCTAAAAATAAATTAACCCTAATAGTATTCATTCTGAGCCTAACACGTCCATTTTTCTAGTAATCATTCATATTTATTATTTCCTAACACTTTAAAAAATATAAGCTTAAGGCCGGTGCTGCATATTTGTTTCCCAAAGCCATAAAACTTAGATGAGGTCACTCTCAATTTTTGTAAAATGTGCCATCTAGACATTGGTTTTTATAAATATTATATTTTCCCAGAAGTTTGACATTCTCTTTTTTTAAAAAAAAATCAAAATAGCTTTCTTTTTGTAATAAACATAACTTCCATTATTTTAGAAAACTGAAAAATAGAAAATTAAAATTAGTCAGTATATCAACCCACCACCTAGAGTGCTTGCTGTCATCTTGGTGGAAGTATTTTCTGCAGTCTTTTTTAAGTGAAGGGGGAAGATTCTGGAGTCAGATTGGTTGGGTTAAAACCCTGGGTCCTCCATTTATTAATGTGTGAATTTGGACAAGTTATCTATGAGCCTTAGTCTCATCATCTGTAAAATGGGCATAGTTTTTTCATAAGCCTCATGAGGTTGATGTGAGAATAAGCAAAATAATTTACATAAAAGTATTTGGCACATTTCTTGGCATGGAATTAATGCTCAATAAATGTTTTCAATTATTTTTTATTACTAACATCAATGACCTAAATAGAAACAGACTTTTCTTTCTCTGCTTTATATCATATTGCAGGCATATTTCCCTAATAGTGACACTTTTTCTAATTTATATTAATTGGTACATACAATTTCCTTCTAAACAGACCCAAGTAAGTACTTTACCTGCTCTGCTTTCTGTGAGAAAACCTTGCAATTTCAGCTACCTTAACCGTCTCCTCTCTAGAAGACCACAGAATGGCCTCATGTGGTTCCTGTAAAATTCCACAACTTTGGTCAGTGTTATACATTCGGCCAGCCTCCTTGACCATTTCAGATCCTTTGAATTCAGGCTAAACCTCTGTTAATGTGCCCATTTACCTCTTTTCCTTATGAATCTTCAGGCTCAGGGATGTTTGTTTAAAGTAACTCAATCTTTATTTCTTTCAGCTTGAAAGAGAATGAAACATATTCCAAATGTGGATATACTAATTGCCTTTCATCTTTTTGCTACTGTCAGACAGTATATTGAGAAATTTTCCATTTTTCTTTAATATAATTGATCTGTCATGAACATGGTCAATAAAGGTCTATTTCAAAGGAGATTCCTAGATGTGAAATAAATAGAAAGCCCTTGCTATACACTAAAATTGATTTCTAAAAATCTGATGTAATAATGTTTACCCACACAAAAACAACCTATCAGAAAACTTCAGTGTTTCTTCAAAGATAAGAAATATTACATTTTTAAATATATCATTGTCATGGGAAGCATAACATCTCATTTTGTCTGATGTTAGCTTATTTTTCTCTTCATTATTTATATATTGTTTATACACATAACTGTTTTCTTTATTCCAATAATAATACAGAGTACTAATATTATTAAATTATTTGTTTATTTTCACTTAGCAATTTGATTTGTTTTCCATGCCAATAACTATACTTTCATTGGATTATTTCAGCCAAAACAAAAAAAAAAATTCATTTTAATGTCATTCCAAAAATTTTATAAAGTTTTTTTATGATCCTTATTAAGGATTTAAGGTTTCTTTAACTTGTGGCTATTTAAACACCATTGTCAGGGTCATTCTTGATGAGATTTTTTTTTCATGCTGAAATGAACTGTAAGAAAAAAATGTAAAATGTAATAAAAAATTTAAAAAGACATGTACATTTATAAAGAAATACTGAATTACCCTTAGAAAAAAAAATGCCTCAGCATACTCTCTCAATGTTGTCTGGACAATCAAACTTTATCTCCACTATCACAGTCGCATATGATTTCCATTTTAGTTCTGAAATATGTTAAATTCTGGTTGAATTGAATATTTCTGCATTTAGTGGCATGAAACTCTAAAAAACATATAGGGACAATTAAAATTTTTTCAGTTGACTTTCTATTCTTGCATTTTGCTGGGTTTTGCTGTGGTTATCTTCCTAGAAATCCCACCCTTGTTGGAATAATGAACTTTTAGTTTTTAAATTATTTGTGTTTTCTTTTTTTTTTTAATTTTTATTTTTTCCGCTTTTTAGAGAGAAGGTCTTGCTCTCTCGCCCAGGCTGGAGCGGAGTGAAGTAGTGCAATCACAGCTCACTGCAGTCTCAAACTCCTGGCCTCTAGTGTGTCCTCATGCGTGTTCTTTAGATGTTAAAAACATCAATGTTTCTTCTATCATTTTTGTAACATGTATTCACAGCTTATAATTTGCCTTTCAACGTTGTCTTGTCTTTGGCATAAAGTTAAAAAATAGGTAGTCCAGACGCGGTGACTCATGTCAGAAATTCCAGCGCTTTGGGAGGCCGAGGTGGGCGGATCACCTGAGGTCAGGTGTTCGTGACTAGCCTGGTCAATGTGGTGAAATCCCATCTCTATTAAAAATGCAAAACTAGCTGGGTATGGCAGCAGGCACCTGTAATCTCAGCTACTTGGGAGGCTGAGGCAGGAGAATTGTTTAAATCCAGGAGGTGGAGGGTGTAGTGAGCTGAAATCGCGCCACTGCATTCCAGTCTGGGTGACAAGAGCGAAATTCTGTCTTTAAAAAAAAAAAAAGGTAGTCAAATAAAGTTTTATATATGTGTATTTATTTATTTAAACTTGAGTTACTTCATGCATAGAAAGAGATTACATTGTTATTTGTTAAATATTAGCCTAGATATTTTTCTATTAAAAGCTTATTGACTTGATGTAATTTAACACTACTAGTGAAAAATCATGTTGACATCACTTACTCCCAATATGATATGTGGAGAAGGACACACCACCATTGTGATATTCTTCCTGGAAGACCAAACATTCAGTATAACCATGAGGAAACATTAAACTCAAATTAAAGGACATTCTACAAAATACCTGAGCATTTATCTTCAAAACTGTTCATGTAATAAGAAACTATTAATAGGAAAGACTGTCATAGATCATAGGAGATCAAGAAGATATAATCACTGAAGGAGACATGGCATTGTGAATAGGATCTCAAAACAGAAAAGGGAAATTCATGAAAAGCTGGAGAAATTAAAGTATAAGCTATAGTTTACTTAAGAGTACTGTATCAATTTTAATTTCTCAGTTTTCATGAATGGCCATGATTAGGTAAGATCCTATTGTTAGGAAAAGCTAGGTGAAGAGTATAAAAGAACTCTTTGTAGTGCGTTTGCATATTTTTTGTAAATCTATAATTATTGGAAAATATATTTATTTAAAAATTATGATTATATATGTATACTATGACACATCTTAACTTTCTTTGTTTTATTTTATGTATATATTTTTTATTATTATACTTTAAGTTCTAGGGTACATGTGCATAACGTGCAGGTTTGTTACATATGTATACTTGTGCCATGTTGGTGTGCTGCACCCACCAACTCGTCAGCACCCATCAACTCGTCATTTACATCAGGTATAACTCCCAATGCAATCCCTCCCCACTTCCCCCTCCCCATGCTGGAGTTTCGCTCTTGTTGCCCAGGCTGGAGTGCAATGGCACGATGTCAGCTCACTGCAACCTCTGCCTCCCAGGTTCAAGTGATTCTCCTGCCTCAGCCTCCCGTGTAGCTGGGATTACCAGCGCCCACTACTAGGCCTGGCTAATTTTTTTGTATTTTTAGAAGAGACTGAGTTTCACCATGTTGGCCAGGCTGGTCTCAAACGCCTGACCTCAGGTGATCTGCCAGCCTCCGCCTCCCAAAGTGCTGGGATTACAGGTGTAAGCCACAACACCCTGCCTATTTTATTTTAACGTAAATATAATGCATGACTTTTTTTTTTTTTTTTTTTAAGGCTAAGATCAACAATGGTAGATATATTCCTCTTGGCTTCCATGAGAGGATTTTTTTAAAGTTTTATATACATTTTATCTAATATCCTAATTTATTTCAGCAAGAGGATTTTTACTTGTCAGAATTATATCTACCTTTTTTCTGATTACACTTTCCGTCTCTTGTGTTTTAGATTCCATGCTACCTTTCATCTTCTTGAGTTCTTCCTTATAAGTTTTCCTCTCTGAACAAAGTCAGTTTCAGAAGTATGATTATGCGTACATTCAGTTTAATTCTTCTTATCCTTAAGGTGCCATACTTGCTTCATTTAACTTGATTTCAGGATGTGTTGTTTGTTTATTCATCTTTGAATTGTAAGCATGACAAGACTCAAGCTGTAACATTCTCTCTTGTGTCATATATGAGGATAGAGAAATGCTATTTCCCCTATGTGAATCTGGAGCTCCGAATATTTAACTTTCTGTAGTGATGGGCTATTCTTCTGATGTCGAGCCCTTTTATCTCACTGGAGGCTTTGTCGACTAATACCTTGAATTTCACATACGTGTTCTGTGCCTGGCCATTTTGATCTTCTCTTTGTACTAGAACTAATCTGTATGTATTTCTTCTCTATATGGAAACAGATTAACTTGCACAAGAAAGTAAATGTCTTATGAGAGCTTCCTTTATATTGTAGGTTCCAAGTTATAGGCGATCCAGAATGAAATTACTTTATAGGAGAAACAGATGTAAATTGAGCTTTGGGTTACTGAAAGTAATTTTCTTTCAATTTCATGGATATTACTCTATTTTTTAGTCAATACTACCAAGAAGTCTAGAATTTAAAGATAGATAATGTGAGTAAATCAAAGTAACCTTAACTTTTAAAAATATGTATTTTATTAAGTTCCATCAAAGGTGCTTTAGTGCAGAGTATGTAACAAATGAAGTGTAATACAAGAATGTACTTTCTCGTCTTTTCAGCTAATATTGGATCACATTAAATCCCTTACTGTTTTTCAATACTCAGTTGGCATTGTGTCCTCTCTCATGCATAATTTAAAAGACATAGGCCACATCTACCTTTTGTTGTATCTTTACAACCTTTTAAAAAATTAGCAGATTTTTTAGGCACTGATAGTTGGATATCCAAAGTTACAAATTACTTTTCTTATTTTGGTAGAATTTGCTTTCATAGTTTATTTGCTCATTTTATTAGATGATATTAGTTTTTTAAAAATTTATAATGTAATAAAATAGTTCATACTGTATCATATTTTTAAAGCTCAAATGGAATTGTGATACAAATAAATTTTAACAAATATTTGCTAGCCACAAATAGTAACTAAAATAGAGTGACATTTTTAAAAAACACTTGAGAGAAATTACACTTTCTTACATTTCCAATGAGATTATATTTTACCTAATTTTCCCTCTCTAATATGTTAGCATTTTATTTAAGCAATTCAAAGAATATAATAAGAATTTGTTGTCAGAGACAACTGGCTGTTAAAGGTTATGAGGAAAAATATATATATTTCATAATAAAACCCTGCAGTAATAAGGGAATACCCTGTTCCATAAACGGTGATAATTGGATTAGTGAAAACTGAATTTAACTTGGAGAATTTGATGAACTATAAAAAGCAGAGATAAACTTACAAACCACTTCCCAACTCTTTAGCAGCCTCAACATTTATTAAAATGTAAACAAGTATGATGGTATGATTTATACAAAATATTTTGTTTTAAAAATAGTTAATGCTCTCACAATTTCTTTCCTTTACAGTATGTTTGTTTTTCCCCAATATTCACAATAACTATTTCCTTAAAAACATTAAGATTATTGTTGACTTTCATCTTAGACCCACACAAAAGCATGATTAAAATTTTCTGAAATATGTACCTTTGTATCTTATTTCAGATAAAGTTAAAGACAGCCCTGTTACAGTCTTATACAGACCAAGGTAACAGAACTTGTCAGTTTCAGGTTAATCATTGCAAGAAAAATATTCCAGCTAGATAGTACAGAAGTTTTATATTATCGTTTGTGTTTATTGTTTGATTTTATACTAAACCTAATTTGTTTTATTATAAATAGTTTCATCTTTTTACATATTTTGAATGCTGCAAACCCCTTTATATAATGATCATGTTGTAAAGGTTTTAATGTGTAAGCACATTCATTTTCACAGGGATTGTTGCTAAGTATAGTAAGTGTCTAGATGGACATTTTAGACTTCAATGGCGCTTTAAAAGGAGATATGCTGAATACACTTGTAAAGAAAAATACAGGTATAAACACTATCATATGAGTTCAACAAATGTAAAGAACAGTATTCGTACCCCATAATGTTTTTCATTAAGACAAGCATATTGAAATATAAATATACTGCTGTGCCTTTGGAAAAGCCTTCCTATCCCACTTGAAATATATTATAAATAGAGACAATTTGACTTCTACCTCTTATGATATAGCATGTTATACTGTCTATATGGGACATATACATGACTCATTGCCCTCATAAACCCCCGGGATAACTATCTTTGTGTTTAATTGATCCATTAATAATCATATTAATGATAATGTCAATAACTATCATCAACAGCTAACATTTTTATAATTCTACTAAATCTAAAATATGATTTTGGGTGCGAACAAGATAGAATTAAGAAAATTAGCAATAACAGGTTATAATCATAAACTAAGAAAAAACTAGATCTAATAAAACAGCAGGACCTGATAAAACAGCAAAAAAAGAGAGGAGGAAAGGACCTATGTAAATAATGCCAAAGAAACAGATAACTGACAGTCGGTTCTTTCGGTTAACTTCCTCTGTTGGTTTATTGCCAAAATTCAGTCAATTTCCTCCCAATAAATGTTACCACTGACCAATTCTTCACCTTGTTTCTTTATTCTTGAATGTTCCATTTCCCACCAGCACAAAATACTCAAGACTTGAGCTCAGTTTTATTTTTCCAGTTACCTTTGAATTACTACCACAAGATACTAGTAAAACTAGCTGGTCTGCGCTCCTACTAAGATTTGTCATTTGCTTCTGCTGTTCTTCTTTCCCTTATTAGAAGCCAATGCGAACCTACATTAATTAAACAGAGGAAAGAGGAAAAGAGAGAGAGAGAGAGAGAGAGGAGTTTTATGAGCCCCCCTCTCCTGTCCCATGGCAACTAGAAATCTATTTCACTACTAGTTTTAAATGTCAAAAGATGTATCCTGGATCTTGACAATAAAACATGTTTTTGTTGTTATTGCTATATTATATCATATCACTTCTTCACCTATTCCCAAGTTCTCTCTTTATAATTATTATTGATTTTATTATTGACTCTGTTGGAGTTCCACATACAAGTGAAGTTCTTTGGAGTCAAGAGTATTATTCTATACACATAGACTATAAAACGGCTTTGTTTCCAGTAAAAAGCAAGATGAGTACACTCTTATTTATTGTGCTCTCTCCGTGCTGAAAATTCAAGTCTACCTTAAGTGTTCTTTTGCCAGAATAGCATGATTCTTAAACAATCTTCTATCTTCAGAAAATTGGTAAAAGGAGATACATATTTTGCAGTATCACAATATTTTTTAAAAGTACATGGACAACAAGATTTTATTTAAGAGCTATCTAGCATTTTCTCTGCATAAACTACTATATTTCAGTATTTTATGTGTCTTAAGGAAGACAAAGTATTAATATTTGTAGTAAATAAAGGTATTCATAAAGGAAAAGATAAAGAATAGAAAACTACTTTGGCTACCTCAAATTTGTATCTTACAAGATACAACCAAAAAATCACTTACTGGGCCTTTTTAATGAAGATTATGGACTAAAACAACATTAATAAAAAAGTCAGGCCAAATCTGAAATACATTTTCTAAATCATCAATTCACAAGAAGATGCTTTCAATATTCCTAAAGAAAATGCATGTTTATGTGCCCCTACATGAGACTGAATAGTGGCTTCCTAAAGATGTTTCTGTTACAATCCCAGGAACCTGTGAACACATTACCTTGCATGGTAAAAGGGAATTTGCAGATATTATTGTGTTAAGGATCTTGAGATGATGAGATTTTCCTGAATGACCCAGGTGAGTGTGATGTAATCACAATTACAAAGGTCCTTATAAGAGGGAAACAAGAGGTTGAGGTGGCAGGTTGGGAGAAGGGGTTGGGAGGAGGCGGGACAAAGTTTCAACAGAACCAGAGGTTGGAGTGAGGCACTGTGAGCCAAGGAATTCAAGCAGTTCCTAGAAGCTGGAAATGGCAAGGAAATGGATTACTCCACAAGCCTCCAGAAGGAATTCAGTCCAACCAACACATTGATTTTTAAACTCCAGCCTCCAGAACTCTAAATTTTCTCCTAATTAATGTGTGTTGTTTTAAGCCACAAAGTTTGTGGCATTTTGTTATAGCAGCAATAGGAAAGTAATACAAGGACAGAGATCATGCATAGCTTCTTCCTTATCCTTTACACAGCAGCAAGAACCAGACTCTGCTTATGATAGGAGGTCAAAGCATATTTTCTAAGTGAATAAATTTCTAATAAAAATTGCTAATTAATTAAATAATAATCATAAGGCATTGGGGTATAAAGTAAGATATGGGCAAAGTTCCGTTTCTCGGAATTCTGACAGCAGGAATCAGGCTATAAAAGCTTTAATCTTATTTCTACCACTATTTTGGGGATCCCCAAATTCGGTTATTTTCATAAGATAAACACTTATTTCTCACTCGTAAAGTTCAAGAGGAGGGAAAACAAAGTGATAGGGAACTCTGCTCCACAGAGACATCCAGGTTCAAATTTCTGTCTTCTTTATTCCAGCATTGCCTTGTGAAAGACTTGAGCTATACGGTGGCTCGTTTATTTATGTATCTTAACAATTGATGCAGACCATTTTCTGAGAACTTAGCAAGGGCTATTGAACGGAGCAGCTATACATGGTGGCTGCATGTGGTCTGCACTTCCTCACAGTATAGTGGCTAGGTTCCAAAGGTGAACATCCTGACTCAGAAAGAAAGCCAAATGGAAGAGAATTATGTTTTATCAGTTGCCTTAGAATTTATATTCCATCATTTCTACCATACTCTACTGGTTGGTTTAGTTACAAGTCTCAATTCAGTTTAACAAAGAGAGAGTTTCGAATCCAGGAAATATTTGGAGGACTGCCAATAAAATTGCAAGAAGAGCATGAGAAATGAGACATTATCATGTGACAATAGTGAAAAATGCAATCCAGTAGCTCCAACAAAAGAGGGAGAAGATAGAGCAAAGGGCAAGCAGCATTCCATTGAAAAGATGGGATGTGGGGTTGTTTGCCTCATTTCTGTGCACATCTCTTTGGCTGAAATGTAGTGAAATTCTAAACCTAGTTGACAAAGGCCAGATAAAACCCTGGAGGAAGGCTAGTGATTATTAATAGAAGGACAGATAGCAGTATCTTTTACAATCTACACACCCTTCTTCCTAAAGTTAGAACATGTCTATCCACTTCCCAAGAAAGACAAGCCATAGTTACACTCATGCATGGAATACAGTTCAGACATCAGGATCTTTGGGTACAGTCCTCTCTATCACAGAAGTTTCCTACCTATCATTAATACCAACTATATATTACTTAAACTTACAATAAAATATCTCATTTGAGAAAAAAAAGAATGACCACGCAGTCACTGCTCAGGGCAATAAAATTTTACTGGACAAAAATTGCAGAGACTCGCTGCTCTACCAGTGCTTAAAACTGATTGCTACTTATTGAAATGAGTTTCCTGTCCTCTATCCTCTGTGGTCCTGGCTTTCTCTCTGAAAAAATTTGTTCTTGTGGTATATTCTTCCTCACCATGTCTATATGAATATTAAAGATATTTATTTCATCAGAAGCACTGCAGTTTTCATAGCCTGCTTCTGCACCCACTAATTTGGGAACTTGGGACTTTTTTGAAGACTAAATATTTGACTTCTTTAGTAAAAAAAAAAAAAAAAATCTTAGAAGACTCAATGAGTTTCTGGCCTAACTGCATCCAGCTATTTTCTTGTGCTGGAAACCTACATCCAAGACTCTTTTCTGGAAATAATTATGAAACCTATTCTTATGGTCTCACTTCTTTGTTGAGCCAGTGTCAATTGTTACCATTTTGATGATGGCTCTTGAAAGTATAAAACCATATAAAATAATGGACTTATTTGGAAGGCAACATACTTTATCTGATCTTTTGCACAGATGATCTATAGATTCATGTGTTGAGCCAAGAATTCTTAATGGACACTTCTTATTAAATCTTTGAGCAGCAGGGTTATCTCCTACTGTATAAGGTGATAAACCAAGGTGGCTTCTCCAACCCCATCAGATCCCACATTTCTGGACTCTTTTTATTCCCTTCAACCTCTGCTTGAAATTGTCTCCTCCTTGCTTGAGCTCATTAATAGCTAAATGCAGCAATAAACAGCTAACACATGGTAACATTCTGGCTCTTCCCATCAGCTTCTCCTAGAGCTGAAGGTTCTTTAGGCAAATGGTTTGCTCTTCCAGTTACCAGAAGTGACACTTTAAATAAATGGACTGTCTTCATTCTCACTTAAATGTCAATTTCACATTTTTTTTTTTAGGTTTTTGTGGCAGGCAGAAAGCCTTGCAATATACCAATTATTTATTAGCTACAGTAAAACCTACATTGCTAGAGCTAATAAGCCCCACAATATAGGTTTCTTATTAAAATTGAAGAGTATTTTCTGCTTGCATTATGAGCCCAGGAACTCTATGCTCCATGAATTAGTCCAGAACCCAACAAATTGGGTATGGCTTTGTTATCCATGATGCACAGCTATTAGTGTTGCCCTGGTCATCATCATTTTCATTTGGGATGAAAATAAAAAATGAGGGAATTATGGGCAATTATATTTAATAAGGTGTATTTTCTGTTGTGCATTTCACACTTACTTAAATCTCAATCATGAGAACTTAGTCACATGGCAAACCTAGTCACAAGGGAGGCTGAGAAGTACAGTCTCTCGGCAGAAGAGCACACCTGAGTTGGAGGAGAGCCAGAAATCTGTTACCAGTGTAAATGCAACATGTTATATGTGATCTTTGCCACGGAGATGTGTCCCATTTTCTAAGACCTCTCAATAGGATGCCCTTCACCAGGGCTCTAGGTGATCAGTGTTTCCCTATCATTTGGAATAAAAAAATAGTTGATTTTTACAACATTGTAAGACCTCAAATTACTAGAAATTTATGCAATTTATATTATAGGCCATGGACAGACAGAGATTTTATTACCAAGCTGTATTCTCTTCCATTGTTGTTTGCACACTAATTATTTCCAACCAATTAATGATAACCCCTTTATATCCCATACTGAAGGATCTGAGGAGCAACCAACACACACCAACATTCTGGTCTTTTTCAACAAGTTTCCTGGCAGGGTACAGTGACTCACTCTTAATAATTCCACCACATTGGAAGGCTGAGGCTGGAGGATCACTTGACCTCAGGAGTTCTAGACCAGCCTAGGCAATGTAAGGATACTCTGTCTCTACCAAAAAAAAAAAAAAAAAAAAAAAAAAGCCAAGCCTGGTGCTATGTACATGCCTGTAGGCCTAGCTACTTGGGAAGCTGAGGTGGAAGGATCTCTTGAATCCAGGAGTTCAAGGCTATAGTGAGGTCTGATCATGCCACTGCACTCTAGCCTGAGCAGCAAATCAAGACTCTGTCTCAAAACAAACAGACTAAAAAACCACATCACAATCCCTAAAGCAGTAGGCTTTGCATACAAAATTGTCTACTTACCAAAAGTTTTTGCAATGGCAGAAAATGTTCAATGTCTTTCTTGTTTGCATTGTCTACCATACTTCTAGAAGTAGCCGAAGGTACCATTCTGTTTCATAAAAAGTAGATAAAAGTCTCCATTTTCCTTTTTTGATGAAAACAAACTGACTCACAGAAATATTTTCCCCATTTACAACTCTTCCACCTGGAATAAGGGCTTAATACATGGAAATAGAGCAGCCTTACGTCAGTAACGAGGCAGTGTGAGTGAAGATAGAAATTAATCTTCTCAGATCAGAAAACTGAAAGAGAAAAAATCCTGGATTTGTGATACTATCATTGAGACTCGACACCAATTCTGTACTATCTTTCTCTAGACTTTTCTTGTTATGTAAGGAAAACTCTTTTAAGTTTAACTACTTTTACCTGATCTTTAGTAGATCAGACTCTTTCCTGAAAGAAGGTAGCTATAGTGCATTATATTTAAAGTTCTCATGATTGGGAACATTAGAGTGTACTACTCTGTTGCTTGTAATTGTCACGTAAATTAACAATGTGTCCTGGTATTTGTGCTTTTAGTTCCTTTTATATAATATGGGCAAGCCCCATGACTTGGGTTCATTAACCGAATATGAGGCCAATGGTATTGTGCCAGTTCCTGGTCTAATCCTCCGAAGTCCTGGCAACTTCCATGTTTGTGCTTTGTGTTTCAGAAGCACAGTCTCTAAGCAGAAGAGCATAACTGAGGAACACGGAACCAACCATCTTGTAAGAGGTTCTCCGACTTTTATGGAGAAGCCCCTTAGAGGATTTCCTCTGATGGAGATCCCCAACTCTGATGGAGAACCTCAATTGACTGAGAAATCAATTAGGGCACCGACCTGGAAAGAGAGAGAAGCTGAGATTATGTGGAAACAGTCCTTGCCTACTGGTAAGAGAAAGGCAGCCATACAAATGACCACTGCAAAAGTCAAAAGAATAACTATGCAGCTGTGTCCAGCCATAATGAACAATTTTGAAAAATTATAAAATATTTATTGTTTTAAATCACTAAATTTTGGTTTCATGTGTTTTATTACAAGAGATCATTGCAACAGAAATGGAAGTCTGAAATACTGATTCTGTAATTAAACAAACAAAAACCAAAAGCAAAGACATACAATTAAATGTCACTGACTTTGAGACAGGCAAGTGGTCAAAGCTCTGTAAGTCCTGCTAGAGGTGTTAGCATAGTCTAAGAGGACAGTCAGAAAATTGCTTTTGCAGACCTGAGTCAAGGGAACTTGAATTAAGTACAGAATAATCAGTAAAACTGTGGCTTGGATTAATGTGAAAGATGGAAAGGCTTCAGATTGAACTTGTGGGTTTGGCTATAAAATTTATGGGTAGATAGTTAAAAGTTCCAATTGGCTGTTTTTATCTGTTTCAAATGAAAGACTGAAGGAGTGAGATGAGCTAAAGAAGAAACTGTTCTTTTTTTTTTCTTTTTTCTTTTTTTTTTTTTTTTTTTTGAGATGAAGTCTTGCTCTTATCCCCCAGGCTGGAGTACAGTGGCATGATCTCAGCTCACTGCAACCTCTGCCTCCCGGGTTCGAGAGATTCTCCTACCTCAGCCTCCCGAGTAGCTGAGACTACAGGTGCCTGCCACCACGACTGGCTAATTTTTGTGTTTTTAGTAGAGACGGGGTTTCACCATGTTGGCCAGGTTGGTCTTGAACTCCTGACCTCAGGCAATCTGCCCGCCTTGGCCGCCCAATGTGCTGGAATCTCGTGCTCAGCCGAACTGTTCATTTTAAAGCAAAATTTAAAGAAAATATGAAGAACCAAGGGTTACAGAATTAGAAAATAAACTGTTTTTCATCCCCAGTCTCTTTTAACAAGAGAGTCTCAAAGTAAGAAATGTTATTCAGACAAATGTTAAATCCTTCCTTTAAAAGTAGCCTCAAATCAAGAATATGGTTCTTAAATTTGTTTTTGATACTTAGTGAATATCAAGGTGATGCCTCATAGACATGGTCAACCAGAAAAAAAAAAAAAAATGACATACAGAACTCAAAGGTGTTCCTCCCACACATTCCTTGCCAGATAACAGGTGCTCTAAGAATTGTGATGACGTAGTATCAAAGAACTCTGAATCTCAGCCTAAAGCGGGACATGCCTCAAGATTTGTCATATCATGTTGCTTGTGTGTAATGGAGTGGATTTTTGATGTGTTAAGAAATATCCTATTTTGTAAAATAAATAAATAATATGATTTTAAGAAAAAATAGCAACGGGAAATTTTAACTTGAAAGAGGTTTCAATATCCCCACATTTCTCTGGCAAGAAACTGTCTGAACAAGAATGTTAGCTGGGGGGGAAAAAAAAACCCAGAACATTTCTTATGGAAAGGAGAGATGACTCACAGGGGCTCAGGAAACATGGAGGAGGATTGGGTTGTGGTAAGTCACTGGCATTTCAGAATAGTAAGTGGCCAGGTCCTGCTCGGTGCCTCCCATTTTATCCCTTTGTAAAACAGAATGTCTATTTTGGTTTTCCTGTCTCAGTCTCACCAATGTGTGTGTGTGTGAGTGTGTGTGTGTATGTTTGTGTTTGTGTGTGTGTGTGAAAGAGAGACAGAGAATTGCTTTATTCTAAATATTTCAGAATCAGAACTATGACATCAGAAAATCTTTATGCCCATGTCAACATGATGTTACTGCATACCTCAAGTTTGACCCTAATTCCATAGTGGAATGAGGCATCTGGTGGTCTTGGAGTGAGGGTGGGGGAGATGTAGAGTATATTTTTAATTCAGAAGAAATGTGAATCAGTAGGGGCCAGATAAAACACCATAATTATCTGCTTAAACGATAGCCATGCTTGTATTGCAATACTTGTATAGACTCCTCTTCTTGAATCTGGGATGGATCTGGGGTTTATGTGGAGGAGTTGTATGTGGCAGAAATCATATCAAGCCTGCACTTGTAGAAGGTTTGGCAGTTGCTCTGGGCTCTGAGAAAACCTCAATGACTACATAATTTTTTTTTCTACTAGTGTAAGATTAAGTCATGTAGAGAGAGAGAAAGACAGAGAAGGCGAGAGATTAACCAGGTCAGACTTCAGCTCTGAAGATCAGCAGATGCTTTCCGCTGAGCTTAGCAGGGGTTGTAGCCATTAATTTTTAATAATAACTAGGCAATCACAATAAATAATCAAATTCAAGTCATTAAATTTGAGTTAACTGGTTATTCAGCAGTCCATGACGTTTGGTCTTTTGACCCTTTTCTTTCTGTGATGTGGGCATAACACATGGTGATAGAGGAGCCGCTTGGTAACCATGAGACAGCATGAATGAGGACGAAAGTCAACTGCTGGAAATGAGAGAGGGAAAGACAAAGATAATCTAATTCTGTGAGATTATCATGAAGACCCTCCCTCAGTTCCATTCTGTCTTCCCCTAGACTTCCGTTATATAAGAGATAATCCTTCATGTTTAAGCCATTTTAAATTGATTTTTCAGGATATCCCATTTTTTCCCAATAAAATGTACCTATACTGTATTTAAAGTTTCTGCTATTGGTAACCATTAAGTGATGCCTTGCTTTTGCTTGTGAATATAACCTGCAAGACCTATTTCAAAAGCAAGAATTCCAGAAGCAGGACAATCAAACAGCAATTATATCATTCAGTGGATGAGTCTTTATTTTGAAACATTAGCCAGATACCATGTGGTCACCAGGCAGATTCGGTGAACAAGCATATCAAAATGGCACATTCAGGCCTATAAAGGGAAGTAGAAGATTTTGATACTAACCACTCCTTTCCATACATGGATATCAAGTCAGAATAATATGTTTTGTTTTTCTTGTTGTCTCATTTTTAACCTTCTGTTGTCACTCTACTGCAGATAGCAACAATATATATCAGAGAATTATCAGTTAGTGAACCAGTACCAAAAGCATTCTAAATATTTATTAAAAATGATATGACCTTATTATTATTAATACATTGAAAAAAGCTAAAAAATATATTTAATTTTTAAAATTTGGAAAATTTCTACATTATATCTTTACTCTCTCTCTCTCTCTATATATATATATTTATACACATATTTAAACATATACCCATATAGCAAACATATATTTCACTTCATAAATCTAGGAATTTGGAACATAACCCAAAAAGCACTGGCTTACTATACAAATAATTTGGGTCAAGATATCTCATTTCATGTTTCTTAGTTATAAAATATTTTGGTTATGAGTAGATGAAAGAGCATGTGAATGCAAAAACTACTTATTAAAATCAGAGCATCCAAATCACAGTGGCAGTGAACATTCAGCAGCATCTGAGGCAAATGCCATATCCATCATAGTCACATTCATAAATTTCTTTTGATTAGGCTTTGCGGTCTTCAATGGAAATTTTCAGGGCCATTGAAAAAACCTCACACATTTTTTTTCTGTGTCAATCTTAATTCTTCAGAGAATAAATAAGGAAAGTGAATAGCTCTGTTAGGCATTTCTCAATCATCTTTAAATGGGTCATGGTTTTAAATAGGATGTGTCAAATTGAAATTATATGAACTAAATTATACCTAAGTTACACTGTACCATCTTCTTAATGAATTCTTTACAGGGGGTCAGTGAGTCATCAAATATTAATTGCAAATCATCTTTGAAACAGTCAAAATCAATGTATATTTTTCACTAAAGTGGAAGTCAAATAACTAGCCTCAAGAAATACTGAAAAATAAGTAACTAAATAACAGTCATACATATTCAGTATCTATAAACAAACAAAAAAATCCAGATTTAATGTCTGATATATAATTTATTGCTAAATTCCATCTCTTATATTTTGTTTCATGAATATGTGCTTATATCAAAGATATATAATTCAAACTATCAAATCACTGAGACATATCTGTCCTTTAAATTTTTCTGGGACTTACATTTTTCCTGTGTAAACCCTATATTTCATATTGTTATTTTATATCCACAGAGATGAACTCACATTGTATCTTATTTTGACACATCATTTTACTTTTTTTTTTTTTTTACCTTTTTCCTGTTCCTTTTTGCTCAATTGCACACTTTATATCAAATGTTCAGTTTTATACTTAAAATTTTAATATGTACACTTGACTCAACAAATTCTGTAGTAATAAATTTCTATACTCTTTGTGAGCAACGTAAAATATTATTATTTCATAAAGTCTCAATCATCTCTCTTCTAACATGTCATGCGCTCTGTTTTAATTTCATCACTTTTCCCAACAAAATATCCAGTATAGAATATTTATATGTCATTAATGTTTGTTTAGATTCACCACTATTTTTGCCAGTTTCTGATCTCATTAATCATTCTAATACATCATAGGAAGATTTGTGTCTACTTTCTGCAAGGTAATAAAAATAAAAAAATTTCAATAATGTTCTCTTAGCCTTAGGTACTTTGTTCAATACTTTTGTATTTGTCCATCAAAACTAGTATCATTAATATATTCAAAATTAAAAATAATTTGAAATGATCATTATTTGGATATACAATTCTAGGTGGAGAATTATTTTCTGCCAGCACTCCTTCTAAGAAGTTATCCAGGTCTGTGTTTGCAGGAAATTTTGTTTCCACCTTATTGCTGTTTCTTAGTAAGCAATCTAAGTGAGTACTCAGTTTAAAAATTATATCTTTATATACAATGCTGGATAGTTTCATCATAATGTATCTAAGATTCATTTAACAAATGTCTATTAAGTACATGCTTGGTGAGAGACACAATTTGAGAATACACAGGTACAGCAGTTTTGAAAACTGCTGGCTGAGGTGAGGACTGACACCTTCCACCAATTCTGGAAAAACTTCAGCTGGTATGTCTTGATTAGAACGGCCTTTTTCACACCCTGTAACTCTTTAAACCTTTGGTTAGATTTATGTTAGATAGTCTTATTATATATCTGCACATTTCAAACTCTCGTTCATATTCTCTGAAATTCTAAAATATCTGTGGTAAACCTTTGATCATGTTTTTTTGTTGTTGTTGTTGTTTCTTTTTATGTGTTGGATGCGGTTTTTAACACTTTACATCTATTACCTCATTTACATTAAAAGTGAGTAACTTGAAACAAGGGAAATTTAACTTACATGTATTACCTCCCACATTGCTATCAGATTGTTATCCAAATTTGTTTTTCATAAGGTAAGACTTTCATTTATTTATTTTCTTTTTTTTTTTTTTTTCAATTATACTTGAAGTTCTAGGGTACATGTTCACAACGTGCAGGTTTGTTACATATGTATACATGTGCCATGTTGGTGTGCTGCACCCATTAACTCGTCATTTACATTAGGTATATCTCCTAATGCTATCCCTCCCCCCACCCCCTCCCCACAATAGGACCCGGTGTATGATGTTCCCCTTCCTGTGTCCAAGTGTTCTCATTGTTCAATTCCCACATATGAATGAGAACATGCGGTGTCTGGTTTTCTGTTCTTGCGATAGTTTGCTGAGAATGATGGTTTCCAGCTGCATCCATGTCCCTACAAAGGACACAAACTCATCTTTTTTTATGGCTGCATAGTATTCCATGATCTATATGTGCCACATTTTCTTAATCCAGTCTGTGATTGATGGATATTTGGATTGGTTCCAAGTCTTTGCTATTGTGAATAGTGCTGCAATAAACATACGTGTGCATGTGTCTTTATAGCAGCATGATTTATAATCCTTTGGGTATATACCCAGTAATGGGATGGCTGGTCAAATGGCATTTCTAGTTCTTGATCCTTGAGGAATCGCCACACTGTCTTCCACAATGGTTGAACTAGTTTACAGTCCCACCAACAGTGTAAAAGTGTTCCTATTTCTCCACATCCTCTCCAGCACCTGTTATTTCCTGACTTTTTAATGATCACCATTCTAACTGGTGTGAGATGGTATCTCATTGTGGTTTTGGTTTGCATTTCTCTGATGGCCAGTGATGATGAGCATTTTTTCATGTGTCTGTTGGCTGCATAAATGTCTTCTTTTGAGAAGTGTCTGTTCATATCTTTCACTCACTTTTTGATGCGGTTGTTTGTTTGTTTGTTTTTTTTTTTTTGTAAATTTGTTTGAGTCCTTTCTAGTCCTCCCAGGTTCAAGTGATTCTCCTGCCTCAGCATCCTGAGTAGTTGGGGTTATAAGTGCCCAACACCACACCCAGCTAATTTTTTATATTTTTAGTAGAGATGAGGTCCTTTCTAGGTTCTGGATATTAGCCCTTTGTCAGATGAATAGATAGAAAAATTTTCTCCCATTCTGTAGGTTGCCTGTTCACTGTGATGGTAGTTTCTTTTGCTGTGCAGAAGTTCTTTAGTTTAATTAGATCCCATTTGTCAATTTTGGCTTTTGTTGCCATTGCTTTTGGTGTTTTAGACATGAAGTCCTTGCCCATGCCTATGTCCTGAATGCTATTGCCTAGATTTTTCTTCTAGGATTTTTATGGTTTTAGGTCTAAACATCTAA
The DNA here is from genome assembly GCF_008728515.1 of Papio anubis. Lineage (NCBI taxonomy): Eukaryota > Metazoa > Chordata > Mammalia > Primates > Cercopithecidae > Papio > Papio anubis. The sequence continues at coordinate 19,982,999 of NC_044980.1, read as the reverse complement.
GTCTCTAATCCGTCTTGAATTAATTTTTGTATAAGGTGTAAGGAAGGGATCCAGTTTCAGCTTTCTACATATGGCTAGCAAGTTTTGCCAGCACCATTTATTAAATAGGGAATCCTTTCCGCATTTCTTGTTTTTGTCAGGTTTGTCAAAGATCAGACAGTTGTAGATGTGTGGTGTTATTTCTGAGGGCTCTGTTCTGTTCCATTGGTCTATATCTCTGTTTTGATACCAGTACCATGCTGTTTTGGTTACTGTAGCCTTGTAGTATAGTTTGAAGTCAGGTAGCATGATGCCTCCAGCTTTGTTCTTTTGGCTTCGAATTGTCTTGGCAATGTAAGCTCTTTTTTGGTTCCATATGAACTTTAAAGTAGTTTTTTTCCAATTCTGTGAAGAAAGTCATTGGTAGTTTAATGGGGATGGCATTGAATCTATAAATTACCTTGGGCAGTATGGCCATTTTCACAATATTGATTATTTCTATCCATGAACATGGTATGTTCTTCCATTTGTTTATGTCCTCTTTTATTTCATTGAGCAATAGTTTGTAGTTCTCCTTGAAGAAGTCCTTCACATCCCTTGTATGTTCAATTCCTAGGTATTTTATTCTCTTTGAAGCAACTGTGAATGGGAGTTCACTCATGGTTTGGCTCTCTGTTTGTGTGTTATTGGTGTATAAGAATGCTTGTGATTTTTGCACATTGATTTTGTATCCCGAGACTTTGCTGAAGTGGCTTATCAGCTTAAGGAGATTTTGGGCTGAGACGATGGGGTTTTCTAAGTACACAATCATGTCATCTGCAAACAGGGACAATTTGACTTCCTCTTTTCCTAACTGAATACTCTTTATTTCTTTCTCCTGTCTGATTGTCCTGGCCAGAACTTCCAACACTACGTTGAATAGGAGTGGTGAGAGAGGGCATCCCTGTCTTGTGCCAGTTTTCAAAGGGAATGCTTCCAGTTTTTGCCCATTCATTATGATATTGGCTGTGGGTTTGTCATAAATAGCTCTTATTTCTCCCGTATCTCAAAATGATCATGTTTTTAATTCATTTCTACAAATTTTCTCTTGGAACAAACTTATTTTTTAGGTTATTTATTTTAGATACTGTTCTTTTTAACGTAAATGTTCATAGCTATGTGTTTCACTCTGAAAACTGCTCTAGTTTTTTGTATACTTTTTACTATTTTATATTTACATTATATTCATCTCAAAGCATTTTCAAACTTTTCTTGTAATTTCTTTTTTGACCCACTGGTTATTTAAGAATCTTTTGTTTGATATCTGCATATTTGCAAATTTCTCAAATTTCCTTTTGATGATTATTTACATTTCTTTGAGGTTGAAGAATATAATTTGTATTATTGCGATTTTAAACAATTTTATTGAGGCTTTTAAAAATGTTCCATGTACACTTGAAAAAAATATGCATTCTGCTTTTGCTCAATGGAGTGTCCTATAGATGTGTGTTACAGTTAGTTGTGTGTTAAAATATTTGTCCTTATTGATCTGTCTCCTTGTTCTATCCTCATTGAAAGTGGTATTAAAATCTCCAACTACTATTGTTGAATTGTCTATTCTTTCCTTCAATTCTGTCAATATTTATCTAAAGTATCTTTGGATTCTGTTGTTATGCTTACCTAAATTTTATATATTCCAAAATCTATTGACTCTTAGCGTTATGCACTGTCCCTCCTTCTCTCTAGCAACATTTTTTAAAAATTTTATTTTTGTTATTTGAGATGGAGTCTTGCTTTGTCACCTAGGCTGGAGTGCAGTGATGCTATCTTGGCTCACTGCAACCTCCGTCTCCCAGGTTCAAGCGATTCTCCTGCCTCAGCATCCTGAGTAGTTGGGGTTATAAGTGCCCAACACCACACCCAGCTAATTTTTTATATTTTTAGTAGAGATGAGGTTTCACCATGTTGGCCAGGCTAGTCTTGAACTCCTGACTTCAAGTGATCTGCCTGCCTTCACCTCCCAAAGTGCTGAGATTACAGGCATGAACCACTGTGCCTGGCCTTTCTAGCAACATATTAAAAGTTTCATTCCAGGTCTCACGATTGCTCTTTGCATGGTATATCCTTTCATCCTTTTATTTTAAGTACATTTTTATTTCTGATTCTCCCTTGTAAACATATAGCTGGATATTGATTTTATTCATTGAAACTCATAATCTTTGACTTTTAATTATATTGTTTAATCTATTCACATTTAATGTTGTAACTGATATGTTGCAGTGATATCTAATATATTATCCATATTTCTATCTCTTTCTATATCCTTCATGCATTTTTGCACTTGTTTCCTTTTTACTGTTTCATATTAAGTGGATATATTCTAGTATAATATTTAATTCTTTTAGTGATTTTTAATAATATTCCTTAGATATTTTCTTAGTGATGGTTTCAGGGTGTAAAATATGAATATTAACTTCCATACAATTTAGATTATACTGACTTAGGTCCAGTGTAACACAGCAGCTTTATTTCTGTAGAGCTTAATTCCTCCCTTCCCTTTTGAATGTTATCATTCTCATACATAGTGGGCCCATAGGTGTTATAACTCCAACAAACATTATTACTTACCATTTCTATTTCTCTTCATTTCTCTCTGTGGAGATCTGATACAAGGACTGGGAGTGGTGTCTTACGCCTGTAATACCAGCAATTCTGGAGGTCAAGGTGGGTGGATCATTAGAGGTCAGGAGTTGGTGACCAGCCTGACCAATATGTTGAAACCCCATCTCTACTAAAAATACAAAAATTAGCTAGGCATAGTGGCAGATGTCTGTAATCTGAGCAGGAGAATTGCTTGAACCTGGGAGGAAGAAGTTGCAGTGAGCCTAGATCATGCCACTGCACTCCAGCCTGGGTGACAGAGTGAGACTCCATCTCAAAATAAAATTTAAAAAAAAGAATCTGATACAGGTTCTTCTCTCCAATATAGTATGCTTTGTTTCCACTCACATTCTTTGTGCTATTATTGTCAAATATATTGCATTTTTATGTTATTGGCTCAATAAATACAAATATACAAATGTTATTTCATACAATTGCTTTTAAAATCAACTACAAAAAAGAGTAGAAGAAATATTCAATTATACTGCATCTTATATATTTTATAGTGATCTATATAACTACATAATTATATTTTATAGTGATCTGCATAATTATTTTTACCAGTATTCTGCTTTTTATTATGTGATTTTTTTTTCTTTAGACAGAGTCTCACTCTGTTGCCCAGGCTGGAGTGCAGGGGTATGGTTTTGGATCACTGAAACCTCTGACTCCCAGCTTCAAGTGATTCTCCTGCCTCAGCTGCTTGAGTAGCTGGGATTACAGGTGCGCACCACTATGCCTGCTAATGTTTGTATTTTTGGTAGAGAAAGAGTTTCCACATGTTGGTCAGACTTGTTTAGAACTCCTGACCTCAAATGATCTACCTGCCTTGGCCTCCCAAAGTGCTGGGATTACAGGTGTGAGCCACCATGTCTGGCCTATCATGTGAATTTGAATTGCTGTCTACCTATCACTAGCTCTCAGCTTGAAAATCTATTTGCCTATTTTGTAAAACTAGGGCTGACAGCAACACATTCACTCAGCTTTTGTTTATCTGGGAATGTCTATTTTGTCTTCAGTTTTGAAAATCGTTTTATTGTATATAAGATCTTTGCTCACAGATATTTTTTGCCTGGTTTTAATTTTAACATTTAATATATTATTCCATTGCCTTCTGACATGTATTTTTTCTAGTTGGAAATTCACTGTTAACTTGGGCTTTCATTACAAATGATAAATAGTTTTCTTCTTGCTGTTTTCAAATTTTCTCTTTCTCCTTGGCTTTAAACATTTAATGTGATGTGTCTGATTTGGATCTCTTTGTTTCCATCCTATTGTACTGTGTTGAGCTTCTGGGTTTGTAATTCTTGTTTTTCATCACATTGAAAAGGTTACAATAGCTTTATCATTAAATATTGTTTCTTCTCCTTTCTTAGACTTCACTCTCTCTCTCTAAACTTACGTGTGTGTATACATATATATATTTACATATATGTGTATGTGTGTGTGTTTGTATATACATTACAAACACGTTTGTATGCAGACAACGAACCTCACTGACTCATAAGTGTCCAAAATTCAGAGCAACAAAAAACAAAACAAAGCAGAAAAAGTGTGGTTTTTATTGCTATTATTGTGTCTTATTTTAAAAACTGAAATAATGCTAGCTTTTAATCTTCTACATTAAATGCCATCCAAATGGTATAACTCAGAATATTCTTTTAAAAAAACAGTATTCAACAATTCAAGCTCTTAGAATCTGATCAATATCTCTGAGTGTTATCATCCTAAGGGAGAAATCTTAATCTACCTCATAGTGCTAAAATGTCATAGCTCTTTGACATTAAAAGCTTCCAGAGTTTTCTAAAGAGAATTATCCCAATGATAGGGCAAGGTTTTCTTATTTGTCAGATCCTGTACAACTTTAAAGATTAGACGTCAGGGACATAGTGCCATAGAGATTTCTCCACACCTCTCTGCCACCCCTCACAAACAACTGTCTCTTTATTATACTCTGCTTAGGGATATCTCCCTTTTATCAACACCTGTATTATTTTCTATTGCAGCTATAAGCACTTACAACAAACTTTCTGGCATAAAATGACACAAACTTATGACCTTACAGATCTGGAAGCCAAAGGTCCAAAATATGTCTCACTGTGCTAAAATCAAGGTGTCCACAGGGATACATTCATTTTTGGAAACTCCAGGGAAGAATCTGTTTTCTTGCCTTTTCCAACTTTGAGACGTTGCCTGGATTCTTTGGGTCATGATCCCACTCTATTCTGAAAACCAGCTATGGACAGTTGAGTCTTTTTCACATTGCATCACTGTGATCCTAACTCCCCTAACTCCCTCTTCCATATTTCAGTGATCCTTGTGATACATCATGCCTACCCAGATAATACAGTATAATCTTCATTTTTAAAGGGCAAATTCCATCTGAACTCTTAATTCCCTTAAGCCATGTAACATAATAACATGTTCACAGACTCCAGAGATTAAGAGCTGGATATCTTTGAGGTCCTCTTATTTTGCTTACTGCAGTACTTTTCACTTCCTCCCACACATTTTTCTAAACAGAAACATTGGAATTTGATTAAACTTAAGGAATGGATTGTTCCTAATTTTAATACTCCCTCACGTGAAAGTCCTGTTTAAGTCACCTAATGCTTTTACAGGAAATAGCATTTGATCTAATGGTACAAATTTAGAAATTCAATAAATTTCTAAATCAGATCTAGAAATTCACTTTGGCATTTATGCATGTTTCAGAACTATGATATTCAGGAACTCAAATATTTCTCCTCTGGATTTGTATTTCCTGAATTTATGTTTTTATTTTAGATCATATCAGTTTCAGTCTTTTATATTCTTACTTTAAGTATAGCCATCTATAGTCTTGTGAAATTTTCGTAAATCACATTTTTTTAGGATTTCCTGAAAAATCACATTTTTTAGGATTTCCTAAAAAATCACATTTTTTAGGATTTCCTAAAAAATCACATTTTTTAGGATTTCCTAAAAAATCACATTTTTTAGGAAAGCAATCTGTATGTTTGAAAAGAGGATTTGAAAAAAGACAAATGGAAATTTGACAGTAAATGCATTTAACAGGAAAAGAATAATGTGGCATATTTACTTACTTAATACCTGATATGATTTGGTTGTGTCCCCATTCAAATCTCATTTTGAATTATAGCTCCCACAGTTCCCATGTGTTGTGGGAGGGACCCGTGAGGAGGTAATTGAATCAGAGGGGTGGGTCTTTCCCATGCTGGCTGTTCTCATGATAGTGAATAAGTCTCATAAGATCTGATGGTTTTATAAAGAGGAGTTTCCCTGAACAAGTTCTCTTCTCTTGTCTCATGCCATGTGAGACGTGCCTTTCACCTTCCACCATGATTGTGAGGCCTCCCCAGCCATGCGGAACTGTGAGTCCATGAAACCTCTTTCTTTTGTAAATTGCCCAGTTTCAGGCATGTCTTAATCAGCAGCAGCATTAAAACAGACTAATACAATACCCATCCCCCTTTCTTTCAAATATATGTGTATATATACATATGTGTGTGTGTGTATATATATATACATATAGATATATATTCAGGTTATATGATACAGTGATAGGAATGAATGAGCATGTGATTCCTCATTTACTTCCTACATTGGGAAATTTTATTAACTATTACATCCTAGTCTCACCTCAATTTTTACTAAAACCAATAATTTTACAAATGTTTTAAATATCTCATGCAGAGATCATTAAGATCAAGAACACCTTCCATATTTTCTTTAATGATTACTTTTATTCTGATAAATGTTACTGCTTTAGGAAGGCTTTGAAAATTCCCATAATGTGTGTAGGTGTATTCACGTATTTTTAAAGGAGGCAAATTCATGAGGTTAATTAAACATTTCACTTCATTTCATATTTCAATATTAACATGTTTTGTCAAAGGAGCTGAAAGTTGGACAACTGCTATAATAACAAAGTTCTATTTGCTTTTAGTTGTTGTTGTTAACCAATAACTCATTGTATTAGTCCATTTTCATGGTGCTTATACTTACCTGAGACTGGGAAGAAAAGGAAGTTTAAGATTCTGAGGCTAGGGAGGCCTCAGAATCATGGTGGGATGTGAAAGGCACTTCATACATGGTGGGGGCAAGAGAAAATGAGGATGCAAAAGCAGAAACCCCTGATAAAACCATCAGATCTCATAAGACTTACTTACTAACATGAGAAAAACCACCCCTATGATTCAAATTATCTCCCACTGGCTCCCTCCCACAACACTTGGGAATTATGGGAGCACAATTCAGGATGAGATTTGGGTGGGAACACAGAGCCAAACCATATCATTTGGTATTTGTAAAGATTCGCGTAGGGAGAATTAGAAAAATGATATTTTACCTGTTACGGTCTGAACATTTGTACGTTTCCAAAATTCACATGTTGAAACTCTAAGCCCCAAAATGATGGTATTAGGAAGTGGGGCTTTTGGGAAATGATTAGGTCATCAGAGTAAAGCCCTCATGAGTGAAATTAGTGATCTTATAAATAAGTCTGAGAGAGACCTCCCCCAGGGCTGTTCCGCCATTTGAATTTATAGCAAAAAAACAGATGTCTATGGAACAGCAAGTAGGCTAGCCCTCATCAGATACCTAATCTGCTGGTGCCTCGATCTTAAACTTTCCTGCCTCTAAAACTACAAAAAATAAATTTCTGTCATTTATAAGCTACATAGCATGTATTAGTTTATTACAGCAATTCAAACAGACTAAGAGAAAATTAGTACTAAGGAGTGGGGTGCTCTATGTCATAACATATACCTAAACATATGGAAGTGGGGATGTTTTGGGATTGGGTAGTAGGTAGAGGCTAGAAGAGTTTTGAGGTGCATGGTAGAAAAAGCCAACACAGCTATGAAAGGGTCTTTAGAAGGTGAATCTGGCGTGAGCTCTGAAGGAGAGGAGAAAAGCTGTAGAGAAAGCTAGAATTTTCTTAGAGACTCTCTAAGTAGTCGCGAATATAATGCTGGTAGATATAAGCATGGTAAAGGTCACACTGATGAAGTTTCAGGTTGAAATGAGGAACACGTCATTGGAAATGGAGGAAAGGTCTCCCTTGTAATAAAGGAGCAAAGAACTTGGCAGAATTTTCCTCGTGTTTTCTGGAAAGTAGAAATTGTAAGCATTGAAATAGAAAATTTGGCTGAGGAAATTTCTGAGCAAAGTATTGGAAGAGTGGCCTGGTTCCTCTTGCCTGCTGATAGTAAAATGTGCGAAGAGAAAAAATGATTTAAAATTCATTGTAATCAAAATGGAAGCAGAACTTTAAAATCTTGAAAAAATTTCAGCCTATCCATATTGGAAAACATGAGGAAACCTGTTTGGGAAAGAACAAGTGTGGGCCAACCAACTGTCGGATAAGCAGATTAGTATGGATAGGCCACCTCAGTGGAAGGTAGGTGCTATTCATCAAATATAAATGAAAGGGTTATTCTGTCATCTAAACAGAAGCCAGGACTTATTATAAAAGGCAATGGAAGAATGACCCTGAAGGTATTTTAGAGATTGTCTGTGCTGCCATTCCCATCACGAGCCCAGAATTCCAGGGTTTGAGGGGCAGAAGTTTATGAAAGAATAGACCACCACTGCCTATAACAGCCTCCTCACATTGCAGTCTCCACTCCCCGCACTCTGCAGTTCTCCTCTTCAGTCACCCCACCAGTGAAATCAGCAGCGAAGTGTGCGTTTTACCCAGGAAAGCAGAGAGGATGTGACTAGATTTCAAAGGATGACCTGAGAGGGCTGCAAAGTCCAGGCAGATAATTGCCATAGGGATGGGCCCCCTTCAGAGAACTGCCATGGGGACAGGCTATCACAGAGAGCACCAACTAGGGTAATGCCAGCACATCCATGAGGGCAGGGCTGCCTCCATGTACTCAGATTTCAGCACTGGAGAGCTGCAGCCCTCACGATTTGATATATTTTGCCCCATTGGTGGTGGACTTGTTCTGGACCTGTGTGTATGGAATGCACACACATACATGCATGTATACATATCTACATCTACATAAACATATATAGATATAAATGATATTAGATTTTTAGCAAACATGGGTGTGTGTATTTTAGTTCCTTGCATCTCAATATCTCAGAAATTGGGGTCACGGGAATAGATTAAAACTGGCTCTTTTTTGTCTTCAATATTTTATTCTCAGAAAAATTTTTCTTAACTATAATACTATAATCCATAATACTCTACACCCTGATCTATATTCTCTTCATGTTGTCAATGATTATGTTGTACTCCAAATTTCCAGGACAGCAGAACAGATATGCTTTTTGATTATTTGTGCTTTAAATGCTACAAATGAAAATTACTGGTTTAAGACACAGTTTAATTTGTAATCACATTTGACTTTGCCAAATTAATGAATATATTCTAACTGATAAATGCTGCAATTTTTTCATACTAAACACTTGTCTCCTTCTATCCACAATTTTATTTCTAAAATGTTATGTTTTAAAGCAAAGCTTCAAAAAATAGGTGTTTCTGTATGAGTGGTTTATGTATGTGGGTATACGTGTTCAATTTTTTTCCAAAGGAAAAATTAAGTGTTCTTAATTTTGTGCTTGAAATACGGAAGTACATTTTTTTGCACACAGATGTCTACTTCTAAAACTGATAAGCCCATGTGTCTTTTATTTTAACCTAAATCAATTTATAATATCGTAGATCATACCACATTGCTAAAGGTCAAAGCACTTTTTACAGAAGTATAGATACTTTAATGTCAAGTCAGAAAGCAACATGCTCCCTCATTATAAAATATTTACTAACAGATAAAATATAACACCCACACAGACGCTGAAATGCTGTTCTAATGATTAGCCATCCTTTTATTAATTAGTTTATTTTTGAAGCACTTTGTATAAAGATGACTAGATCCCTGGCAAGCTGGTAAACTCTTTATTTTTATCTATACTCACATCCAAAAACATTATCAGATGTATTAGGCTGTTGTTGCACTGCTATAAAGAAATACCTGAAACTGGGTAATTTATAAGAAAAGAGGTTTAATTGGCTCACGGTTCTGCAGGCTGTGTAGGAAGCATAGTGATATCTGCTTCTGGAAAGACCTCAGGGAGCTCTTAGTCGTGGCAGAAAGTAGGGCAGGACCCGGCCTGTCACATGATGAGACCAGAAGCAAGAGAGAGATGGGCAGAGGCACTATCCACCTGTAAACAATGAGATCTTGTGAGAACTCGCTCACTATCACAAGAACAGCACCAAAGAGATGGGGCTAAACCATTCATGAGGGATCCACCCCCATGATCCAATCACCTCCCACCACAACCCACCTCCAACACTAGGGATTACAGTACACCATGAGATTTGGGTGAGGTCACATATCCAAATTATATCACCAGATTAAGATTTTTGTTTTGTTTTAAGCAGTCTTTATATTCAAGGACAAATGAGGACTTTCTCAAATAGTTTTTGTTTTAGGTAATCTGACCTATTTTGGGGAAAGAAATGAGAAATTCTTCCACAAAAGTGATTGATTCTCCACTAAATTGTTACAGTTTCATGAATCCTAAAAATGGGCTTATGCTATAGAGATTTGATATCTCCTGTACATCACTATCAGGTTGGCCTTCTCCATTACAAGGCAAGGAAGGGGAGGAAATGGACTCAAATCTCTCAGCCTCATCTCTATCCTTTCTGACTCCAAGAGGTGATGGAGAGAGGAAAGAAAGGAAAGAAAAGGCAAGAGTGATAAAACTTCTCTACCTTTGAGTCATTTTAAAGTCACAAAAGGTGGAATTCAACTATCTTCATCAGCAAAATGAGATGGGTGACAGGTCGGTAGGCCAGAGGACAAATTGCTAAGCATCTCTCTCACTAAATGTTGTATACATAACCTCCACAGCTCCAGCAAGCTCTCAGGAATATAACCCCAGGGTCCACACATATAAGCTAAGGAAGTTTTATAATATTTCTCCATTTACTTCTCATATCTTCATCAATAGGTTATATGAGGTACCTGTCAAAAGCAGAGGTAACTTATATATTTGAGTATTTTAAAATAATTAACAAAGTATACATTTGATAAAACTAAGAGATCAAACATTGAATTATTACAATGCTTATCCATTTCCTATTGAAAAAAATTGCATCATAATACACCTTAACACACTGACTTTTGCCTTTTTCTGGGAAAATTTTATGTAGAGCTGTGAGGAGTTTCAGAACCTCACTGTTGGAGGGCAAGTGACCACTGGTTTTGCATGTGATCTACTGTGTTCTGCAAAAGTACAGCACATTGTCTGCACATTTCTAAACATTCGTGAATCAAAAAGAAGGAGCAGTGATTACATCCTTTTATATATTTTTAAAAGGTTTCACTTTCATTAATGACATGAAATATTCAACAGAAAAATTTAAAAATTATGTCACATGAGAGATATAAACATTTCATATTTCTTATATTGTAATAAATAAAATAGATTTTGTTGAGAATGGTAAACACACTATTTTTTGTGACTGTCTTGACTTTAATAGTCAATACTAAATTTATTTACTTTTTATAGGCTTTTTCCACAAAAAGAGGAAAGAATTATTATGTGATTATTTGAGTATCAAGGGGCTTGCTTCAGGTGTATAAGAGGGAATTGTCTGAGTTTAATTTCTCTTTAATTTTTCTGAAATATTTTACACAGAATCAAGAACATCTTGATAAAGAAAAGATAGTGTTCTTTTGCAAATGCAAATAATGCATAAAAATCATCTCCCTTGCCGGCGATAAGTGTTCTACTCAGACAGAAAGTAAATGTTTGCCTAAAATATATCATACTTAGAAATGGATTGGATATAAAAATATCAAATTTACATTCTATAAATTATCCACATGAAGTCCTAATATTTACCTCCATTATGCATTGCTGGAGTAATAGGAAGTACACACAGTCAAAGTTATGTTTATTGAAACCTCTTTTGTTACTTCTGCAATCTACCTCATCAAGAAGAATCTTGCATAAGAACCTTGGTGGCAATAGCCCTGAAGTGATCGTCTGATCCAAATACATATTTACTGTATTAAATACATTTTCTTTAACTCATAAAATTAAAAATATACAAAATGCAGATAACAAGTATTAGGGACGATGTGGAGAAGACGGAATGCTTGTATTTTGTGTGTGGAACTGTAAATTAGTACAACCACTATAGAAAACTGTGTGGAGGTTCCTTGAGAAGCTAAAAAGTAGATTACCATATGATCCAGCAATCTTATTTCTGAGTATATGTCTACAATACATGAAATCAGCATGAAGATGAGATATCTGCACTCCAGATATGGAAGTATCATTCGTAACAGCCAAGTTACGAAATCAACCAAGTGTCCATCAGAGACGAATGAATAAAGAGAAGCTGGTATATATATAAATGGAATATTATTCAGCATTAAGAGAGGGAAATTCTGTCATCTGCAACAAAATGAATAAACCTGGAAGACCGATATGCTTTGGCCCTGTGTCCCCACTCAAATCTCTTCTAGAATTGTAATCCCCACATTTCAGGGGTGGAGCCTGGTGGGAGGTGATTGAATCATGGGGGCAGACATCCCCCCGACTGTTAACATGATAGTGGTAGAGTTCTCACGAGATCTGGTTATCTGAACGTGTCTGGCACTTCCCGTTTTGTGCTCTCTCCTGCCACTATGTAGGACGTACCTTGCTTTCCCTTTGCCTTCTGCCATGATTGTAATTTTCCTGAGGCCTCTCCAGCCATGAACTGTGAGTCAATTAAAACTTATTTTTTTAATAAGTTACTCAGTCTCAGGTAGTTCTTCACAGCAATGTGAAAATGGACTAATACAGAAAATTGGTACCAGGAAAGTGTGGCACTGCTACAAAGATATCTGAAAATGTGGAAGTGACTTTGGAACTGGGCAACGGGCAGAGGCTGGAACAGTTTGGAGGACTCAGAAGAAGACTGGAAGATATGGGAAAATTTGGAACTTCCTAGAGACTTGTTGAATAGTTTTGATCAAAATGCTGATAGTGATATGGGCAATAAAGCCCCGACTGAGGTAGTCTCAGATACAGATGAGGAACTTATTGTGAACTGGAGTAAAGGTCACTCTTGCTATGCTTTAGCCAAGAGACTGGTGACAGTTTGTCCCTCTCCTAGAGATCTGTTAAACTTTGACCCTGAGAGAGGTAAGTTAGGGCATCTGGCAGAAGAAATCTGTAAGCAGAAAAGCATTCAAGATTTGATCTGACAGCTTCTTTTCTTTCCCTCCCTCCCTCCCTCCCTCCCTCCCTTCCTTCCTTCCTCTTTCTCTGTCTCTCTCTCTTTCTCTCTCTCTCTCTCTTTCTTTTTTTCGACAGAGTCTCGCTCTGTCACCCAGGCTGGAGTGCAGTGGCGTGATTTTGGCTCACTGTAGCCTCTACCTTCCAAGTTCAAGCGATTCTCTTGCCTCAGCCTCTCCAGTAGCTGGGATCACAGGCATGCACCACTGCGCCCTGATCTGGCAGTTTCTAAAAGTGCACAGTCACATGCATTCACAGAGAGATGGTCTGAAATTGGAATTTATGTTTAAAAGGAAAGAAGACATTAAAAGTTTGGAAAATTTACAACCGTGTGGTTAAAAAAAGAAAAAAAACATTTTCTGGGGAGAAATTCAAGCTGGCTGCAGAAATTTGCATAAATCAAGAGAAGCCTGATGTTAATCTCCAAGAAAATGAGGTAAAAGTTCTCAGGGCATTTCAGAGATCTTCACGGCAGCACCTCTCATCACAGTCCTAAAGGCCTAGAAGGGAAAAATTGTTTCTTGGGTTGGGCCCACGGCCTCGGTCCTCTGTGCAGCCTTGGGACGGGAAGACCTGTGCTCCAGAAGCTCCAGCTCCAGCCATGGCTAAAAGGGGACAGTGCAAGCCCCAAGCCTTGGCAACTTCCACATAGTGCTGGGCCCGCAGGTATGCAGAACACAAGAATTGAAGTTTGTGAAACTTTGCTTAGATTTCAGAGAATATGGGGAAATGCCAGGCAGATGTCTGCTGCAGGAGTGGAGCTGTCATGGAAACCTATACAAAGGCTGCATGCAGGAGAAATGTTGCCCCCACTGGGGCACTGCCTAGTGGAGCTGTGAGAAGAGGGCCGTGGTGCTACAGAACCCAGAATGATAAATCCACCCATAGCTTGCACTGGCTGCCAAGAAAAGCTGTCGGCACTCAACGCCAATTCATGAAAGCAACCAAAGGGGCTGTACCCTGCAGAGACACAGGAGTAGAATTGCCTAAGGCTTTGAGAGCCCACCTCTTGCATCAGCATTCTCTGGATGTGAGATATGGAGTCAAACGAGATTATTTCAGAGCTTCGAGAACTAATGGCTGCCCTGCTGGCTTTTGGATTTGCATGGGGCGTGTAGCCCCTTTGTTTTGACTAATTTCTCCCGTTTAGAACAGGATTATTTACCCAATGCCTGTACCCCCATTGTAACTAACTTGTTTTTGATTTTACAGGCTCATAGGTGGAAGGAATTTGTCTCAGAAAGACTTTGGACTGAACTTTTGGTTTAATGCTGGAATGAGTTAAGACTTTGGGGAACTGTTGGGAAGGCATGATTGGCTTTGAAAAGTGAGAAGAACATGATATTTTGAAGGGGCCAGGGGCAGAATGATATGTTTTGGCTCTGTGTCCTCCCCAAATCTTATCTCAAATTGTAATTCCAACATGTTCGGGGAAGGGTCTAGTGGGAGGTAATTGAATCATGGGGACACACATCCTTTTCTGTTCTTGTGATAGTGAATGAGTTCTCATGAGATCTGGTTATTTGAAAGTGTGTGGCACTTCCCCCTTCGCACTCTCTCTCTCCTGCCACCATATAAGATGTGTCTTGCTTCCCCTTTGTCTTTTGCCATGATCGTACGTTTACTGAGGCCTCCCCAGCCTCAGGAACTGTGTGTCAATTAAACCTCTTTTCTTTACAAATTACCCAGTCTCAGGTAGTTCTTTATAGCAGTGTGTATAAGGACTAATGCAAAGACATGCTAAGTGAAATAGGCACAGAAAGATAAATACCATATGTTCTCATTTTTATGTGGAATCTATAATAGTTGAATTCTAGAAGTAGAGAACAGAATAATGGTTACCAGAGATTTAGGACTGAAAGGAATGAAGAGATATTGGTGAAAGGGTGCAATGTTTCTGTGAGACAGGAGAAATAAATGGTAATTATTAGAGGCAATGGGTATGAACTTGATTTAGTCATTCCACATTGGATGCATATATTAAAGCATAACTCTATACCCCATTAATATAAGTGATTAAAATATGTCAACATTCAATATAATATATACACACATATATATGTAATTATATACATATACCTATAAATATATAGAAAATGCATGTACTGAGACAGAATGAAACTTCATTCTGAACTGGAAGCTGTAAAATTGATCAATATAATTATATATAATGATATACAAAGGGTATAGTGTGTCTAGTGGACCTATTGGGTCTTCTAATAACAACCTCTATATTTCTCCCCACTAAATAATTAGTACTAATCAGAGCGCCTATGGCAATAATTTTAGTCCAATCAATTATTTTCTTCAGCATCCGATTTTCTCATATTCCATAATGTCTTCTTTTCATGCATCCCATTTTTTCCTTCATGATCTTTATGGTAAATTGTAGTTATTTTATGTGCACTTGTTCCAAGAACATTTTCTTAAATACCTGTTCCTTATCTATTGATCTCTATGGAAATTTTTATTTTCCTCCAAAATGGCATCTGGGAGTTCATATGTTTGGACAAATTTTATCCTCATTGCCGTTTGTCTTCATTTGTCTTTTTCTCTGATCACTATTTTATATATATGTATATATACACACACACAAACACACATATACATATATATATGTATATATATCTCTCAGCATTTAATATATTTAATATCCATTAGTGGATAGGGATGACAACTTACAAATTTAAATACTTTATTTTTGTAAATGAGTCATTTTCTTTTCTTTTGAATATAAGCTAAAAAGTGATCCTTCAGTTCTGTAGGCCATTACACTTTCAACATAGCATTATTAAATCCAAATCATTACATGTCAATAAGCAAATAATTACACTCATAAGAGGAATGCCCATATAATTGAGCAAAAGAACCCTTTCCCTTGGAGCCTGTGCTTTTAAGAGTTCCACTATGGTCCTCTCTCTGGCCACATTCCTCCCCAAAGTACAAGGAGTTTACTAGGTCCAAGGAGTTGAGGTTAGTTAGAGATGATCCCACTCACCCTCACCCACCACCTTTTAGATCATGCTGCAGAGCATAAAGACTTAGAATTCTGTCTTCAAAGAGTTTTCAGACTGCTTCCAGCGTCCATGTTCCTCTCCACCAGTTCTGTGTTTCATGGTGTACCATGTACACAGAGTGCACAGCTAGGGGCCCTGTGGGCCAATGGGAAGTTTTTGCTAGAGCTACAGTGGTAGACTGAGTTTCAACATATCAACAGAGGTACCCAAAATGTATACACACAAGGCCTCTCATGGTGTGAGACCAGGTTAGGGCACCAGCTCTCTCTATGTCCCCATATTCTGTGCTGGACATTGAGGGCCCAACAATTCTAGTTCCAAACTTGAATTTCATTGAGAAGGTATATGTATCAAAGTGGGAGAACAGAGAATACTTTATTTAACAGTTTGTTAACTTGATTTATAACTTTTAAATATAGGTTTTGATTATTATTCTTGCCCTAGGCCTTAAGAATGTTAAGTTTAAGACAACTGAATATTTTATTACCTATAAGAATGCAACCACATATACTCAGAAACATAAATCTCAAACTAGTCCCTACTTCTATAATATAATGATATATTCCATTTAGCATTACATTTAGAGTGGATCCCTTATGGAATCATGACATCTTGGCCGATTTATTTACAGTTGAACAAAGTATTCTGCTTGAAATCGACACTTTATGTCTCAAAACTCCCAAGATATAGTGTGAGACAGATATGTCTTACACTTATTTTTTAAGCTAGACTCTATTAATAGACAAATTATTAGTCACAAATAAAACCTCAAAAATTCAGTTCAGCCTTATTTACAACTATTTAGTTGTCTACCTAAAATATCCTACATTATACACACACAGGCACACACACACACATATTTCTAACAGAAACTATAAGAAGCAGCCTCGACAAATCAAGAGGATATTATGTTATGTAAAATAAACTAAGAACAGAAAGTTAAACACTGTATGTTCTCACTCATATGTGGAAACTAAAAAAAAGTTGATCTCAGAGGAGGAAAAAGTAGAATGGAACATACTAGATACAGGGAAGGGTGGGATGAGAGAACGATAAAGAGAGATTTATCAAGGGATGCAAAATGACAGCTAGAGAAAAGTAAGTTCTAGTGTTCTATAGCATTGTGGGATGATCATAGTTGACAATAATAACATAGTTTCAAACTGCTAGAAGGAGTACATTGAATGTTCCCAACCCAAAGAAATGAAACATTGTGACATGATGGATATGCAAATTACACAAATCTGTTAACTATTCATTGTATGTATTGAAATATCACTACATACCCCATAAATATGTACAATTATCATACGTCAACTTAAAAAATATAATATTTAAGAAAAAAATACAAACGCTTAAATAGCAGTGATAGTAGATTTGCCCTCTCAAATATTAAAACATTCTATAAATTTACATAGTTAAAATAGGGGGTAAATGTAGAAAAATAATAAAAATTGAGATGAAATCTTGGTGGTAACTCAACAATGCTACTTTGAGGATTAAGAATAGTGTAGCTGGCTGGCCGTGGTGGTTCATGCCTGTAATCCCAGCACTTTGGGAGGCTGAGGTGGGTGGATCACCTGAGGTCGGGAGTTTGAGACCAGCCTGACCAACATGGAGAAACCCCGTCTCTACTAAAAATATAAAATTAGCCGGGCATGTTGACAGATGCCTGTAATCCAAGCTACTTAAGAGGCTGAGGCAGGAGAATCACTTGAACCCAGGAGGCAGAGGTTGCAGTGAGCTGAGATCGCGCCACTTGCACTCCACTCCAGCCTGGGCAACAGAGGGAGACTCCAATCTCAAAAAAAAAAAAAAAAAAAAAAAAAAAAGTATACATATATGTATATATAGTGTAGCTGAATCAAAATTTAACACGTGCACACCTTTAAATAAGTGTATCCTCTCTAAATGATTTGAACTTGCTTATGGATAATCAAGGTCATAATGTTTGGGACAAAAATGCCTGTATACTTATACCAAAATATATCAGCAGTTACAATTAAAATGATCTCACATATTATTTGTCATATCAGGACTATTACTATTACTATAGTTACTATTTTTATTATGCTGAAAGTATACGATAAATTTTGAGATGTGATTGATGGATGCTTAGGTTTGAAGAAGCAAAATTAGAGAAAGAGCTTAAAGGTGTCTCTGGTATCTTCCTTTCTCCCTGGATATGGGCTCCGTAACTACTACATTCAAGTAGAATCTGGAATATCTAAGGTCCTTTCTTCACAATCTTCCACAAGGGACTGAGAATCATAATGAGACACATTAATGAAGCCTAGTTATCAACTGATAATACTGTCATTAACATTTATTATCAAATAATTAGATTGTGCATTAGCCATTTCTCAGAGCCACTTTAAAAGGAAAAAAAAATACGAGGATATATTTGAGAACAAACACTGTAAGGAGTGCCTGTATAGTGATAGTGTTTCAGAGTGAATGAGACATTTTATCACCTGGCATATTAACAGTGTGAAAGGACGGGGATCATATCAACCTCTCCCCTTCTTCTCCCTATCCTTCACATATTAGTTACTTGTTAAATCTTCTACCTTCTCAAACTGGAGCAATTATCTTAGCAATGACAGTTTTAGTGATGGGAGGAAATCATAATAGCTGTGGGTAATTGTTAGAAAGAATCAACACAGCTCTGAACTTTATAGGTCATGATATCTCTGTAGCTTGTGGATTTAGCTGCATTTTGAAAAAGATAACTGTGTCTCCCTTAGCATCTTCCTTTTTCATATTTTTTTTGTAAGTTTACAAAGGTCAGATGCCAGTATGATCTAGAATAACAGCATTTGTGGCTGAGTTTGAAAGGTTACTTTAGAGAAAAATCTCATGAAGCAGCAGTACCCCAAAGTGCTGCGGGGAATGTGGCTAAAACCTTATTACATCCTAATGGAGCTTCTAACACATTAGACATATAGAGCATTGGATTCCAGAATGTGTCTGAGGGATTTAGTCTCTAGTTACTAAAAGGAAATGAAGAGGCATCTCAAGGTTAGAGTTACACTCACGAGGTCATGTTCTTGGGACATCAACGCCACGTGGAAATCAATTCTACCATCATAGCAAAGCCTGAAGCGCCTGTTTAATGATTTAGTAGAATAATAATTGAAATGCAACATAGTTATGATAAAGAAGGAAATGCCAGGGGCTTCCTTTCTCTATGGACTATAATACCATAGTGAATTGGGCTTTTCAAAATTCAGAAACTTTTTATTGGCTTTTTCATGAAAGCAGAAATACTGCACCATGTGTTTTCAGTAATTAAGGTAATCTGTGTAATACATATTTTTCTTTAGTGCAGCTGACTATCCAAATGAGTGAGTGTTTGATGACCAATGTAAATATCTGTATGAACCAATTCCAGATATTTTAGCTGTGAATGACTTGATGATAATTATAATAGAAGCAAAATGAGTGTTCCTCATTTTAATGTGACCTATTAACACCGCATCATTTAAGACAATTATTTATTTTTTAGTATAGTATGAACTGGTCCTAATTCTGAGGCATGCTCATATCTTAGATTATCAACACTAGAGAGTTATTACAATTAATGACTAGCTTTCTACTGTCATTTTAGAGTCAATTAAATTTTCTTTTTTCTTTTTCTGCGAAATTCTCTTCTGCAAGTCATTTCTGGAGTCTCCTTGAAAACCATTTGCACAATCATAACATCTATCCAGGTATCTGGTTATTACCTCTGCCAGAAAAATCTCTTTTCAAGGTTGCTTCGTAGGTTTTCTTGAGTATGCATGAATCAACACACATGTTCATAGAGGAGAAGATTGTGCTGATTTGCCCTTCACCAACATTCTGCTAACGGTGGACCCAAGACACTTCTATCACTGATCAGAACACCGCTTATAACCAAATAAAATAAAAATGAAAAATTTAAAGTACTTAGCCTAGACCTGACTGCAATATCTAACACAGCTTTCCTGCAGGCTTCAGTATTAAGCGAAGTACAATACAGAAAGTGACTTCCTTGAAGAGGTCCTTCACATCCCTTGTAAGTTGGATTCCTAGATATTTTATTCTCTTTGTAGCAATTGTGAATGGGAGTTCACTCACAATTTGGCTCTCTGTTTGTCTGTTACTGGTGTACAGAAATGCTTGTGATTTTTGCACGTTGATTTTGTATCCTGAGACTTTGCTGAATTTGCTTATCAGCTTAAGGAGATTTGGGGCTGAGAAGATAGGGTTTTCTAAATATACAATCATGTCATCTGCAAACAGAGACAATTTGACTTCCTCTTTTCCTAACTGAATACTCTTTATTTCTTTATCTTGCCTGATTGCCCTAGACAGAACTTCCAACGCTATGTTGAATAGGAGTGGTGAGAGACAGCATCCTTGTCTTGTGCCGGTTTTCAAAGGAAATGCTTCCAGTTTTTGCCCATTCAGTATGATATTGGCTGTGGGTTTGTCATAAATAGCTCTTATTCAATAAAACTTATTGAAAGTTTTTAGCATGAAGGGCTGTTGAATTTTGTTGAAGGCCTTTTCTGCATCTACTGAGATAATCATGTGGTTCTTGTCTTTGGTTCTGTTTATGTGATGGATTACATTTATTGATTAATGTATGTTGAACCAGCCTTGCATCCCAGGGATGAAGCCAACCTTTTTGTGGTGGATAAGCTTTTTGATGTGCTGCTGGATTCGGTTTGCCAGTATTTTATTGAGGATGTTCACACTGATGTTCATCAGGGCCCAATTCTACAATTCTCTTTTTTTGTTGTTGTTGTGTCTCTGCCAGGCTTTGGTATCAGGATGAGGTTGGCCTCATAAAATGAGTTAGGGAGGATTCCCTCTTTTTCTATTGACTGGAATAGTTTCAGAAGGAATGGTAAGAGCTCCTCTTTGTACCTCTGGTAGAATTTGGCTGTGAATCTGTCTGGTTCTGGACTTTTTTTGCTTGGTGGGCTCAATCTACAAATGACTTTCTTCACAGAATTGGAAAAAAACTACTTTAAAGTTCATATGGAACCAAAAAAGAGCCCACATTGCCAAGACAATACTAAGCAAAACAAAAACAAACAAACAAAAAAAACAAAAAAAGCTGGAGGCATCAAGCTATCTGACTTTAAAGTATACTACAAGGCTACAGTAGACAAAACAGCATGGTACTGGTACCAAAACAGAGATATAGACCAATGGACCAGAACAGAGGCCTCAGAAATAACATCTACAAATGTAGATCTGATCTTTGACAAACCTGATAAAAACAAGAAATGGGGAAAGAATTTCCTATTTAATAAATGGTGCTGGCAAAACTAGCTGGTCATATGTAGAAAGCTGAAACTGGATCCCTTCCTTACATCTTATACAAAAATTAATTCAAGATGGATTAAAGACTTAAATGTGAGACCTAAAACCATAAAAACCCTAGAAGAAAACCTAGGCAATATCATTCAGCACATAGGCATGGGCAAGGATTTCATGACTAAAACTCCAAAAGCAATGGCAAAAAAAGTCAAAATAGACAGATGGGATCTAATTAAACTAAAGAGCTACTGCATGGCAAAAGAAACTACCGTCAGATTGAACAGGCAACCTACAGAATGGGAGAAAACTTTTGCAATATGCCCATCTGACAAAGGGCTAATATACAGAATCTACAAAGAGCTCAAACAAATTTACAAGAAAAAAACCAAACAACCCTATCAAAAAGTAGGCAAAGGATATGAACAGACACTTCTCAAAGGAAGACATCTATGCAGCCAACAGACACATGAAAAAATTGCTTATCATCACTGGTCATCAGAGAAATGCAAATCAAAACCACAGTGAGATACCATCTCACGCCAGTTAGAATGACAATCATTAAAAAGTTAGGAAACAACAGATGCTGGAGAGGATGTGGAGAAATAGGAACACTTTTACACTGTTGGTGGGAGTGTAAATTAGTTCAATCATTATGGAAGACAGTGTGGCAATCCCTCAAGGATCTAGAACTAGAAATACCATTTCACCCAGCAATCACATTACTGGGTATATACCCAAAGGATTATAAATCATGCTACTATAAAGACACATATGTTTATTGCAACAGTATTCACAATAGCATAGATTTGGGACCAACCCAAATGTCCATCAATGATAGACTGGATTAAGAAAATGTGGCACATATACATCATGGAATACTATGCAGCCATAAAAAAGGATGAGTTCATGTCCTTTGCAGGGACATGGATAAAGCTGGAAACCATCATTCTCAGCAAACTATCACAAGGACAGAAAACCAAACACTGCATGTTCTCACACATAGGTGGGAATTGAACAAGGAGATCACTTGGATACAGGGCAGGGAGCATCACACACCGGGTCCTGTGGGGGGTGGGGGGCTTGCGAGGGTTAGCATTAGGAGAAATACCTAATGTAAATGATGAGTTGATGGGTGCAGCAAACCAACATGACACATATATACCTATGTATCAAATTTCCATGTTGTGCACATGTACCCTAGAACTTAAAGTATAATAATAATTTAAAACAGTGACTTCCCCTGGTAACAAAGGTGATTACATTCAGGGCCCAAAGGTCCAAGACAAATATCAGGATCCCTGAAAGTTTTCATATATTCAAGGTCTACTTAACAATCTATCAAAATTTTCTGGTTTCATCTTAACTCTGATGCTTACTTAGTTCACCAGATCTTCATTTCTATGTCCTGATTCCAAAATCTTCAATAGTCGTGAAAATGTCATCTTCCTTCAAATTCAAGGATAATTACCACTCAAAAGGTAGACACAGCACATATATCCATTTATTTATGTGTGACGTCCTCTCTCCTATCTGCTGCGGATCTTTCAATCTCCAGGTCTCCCAGAGAATATCATAGTATTTTTTCAAAGTCTGAAATAATTCATCATAAAGTACAAAACACTATGTGTGGGCAGCCAGCAGTCTAGCCTAACTCCATCTGAAAACTTAAAATGATTTTCTAAGTCTTTGAAAGACAACCCCCTTAAAAGTATACAAAAATTCATTTGTTCAGATATACAGTGACTTTATGACTTTTGTTTTCATACACACACATATGAGTGCTCTCATACAGGAATAAGTAATTATCTTCCATTTGTATAAACATAGTACTGTTCTGTTGGTTTTCTATTAAGTAAAGGAAGACTCCAAATAGAATGGATGCTTTCTTTGCTAGAAAAAGAATTCATGTGATATCGGCTGATTTGTGCTCCCCCAAATTCATATGCTGAGTCCCTAAATCTAAGTACTACAGAATGCAACCCATTTGGGGACAGGGTCTTTAAAGAAGCAATTAACTAAAAATTAGGTCAATAAGATGAGCTCTAATCCAGTATGTCTGGTGTCCTTATAAAAAGAGATTAAGACAGACAGAGAGAGACAGCAGACAAATGCACACAGTAAGAGACAATCACGTGAACACACTGCGAGAGGGCAGCCATCTGCAAGCCAAGGAGAGGCCTCAGCAGAAACCAAACCTGCTGACACCTTGATGTCAGACTTCCCACCTCCAGAACTGTGGGAAAATACATTGCTGTTGTTTCAGCCATCCAGACTCTGGTATTTTGTTGCGCCAGCCCTGGTAAAATAGTATGTGGTGATTAATAGATTTTGAATTAAAATTATCTTAACCAGCATAGTAATATTAACATGAACACAATTTTTTTCCACCTGGTATTCTATTACCTTATGTATACATAATAATATATACAACATATAAAATAATTACTCCACAAATTACAAAAAATATCACTGTCATTGACTCATGTACTTTAACAAATGAGTGAATATACTGTAACTGTTTCTTATAGCTTAGATAGAAACTTGAAAGGTTTGAGTATTTGTTTTTTACAAAAAAAAATGTAAATTTAATTGACTTCCTGGAGTTCAAAGTGAAGCTTTAGACATGACATAATTTCTCACTTGACTTCTATGATGTTGGCAGGGACAATTTTACTTTTCCTATCATGCATTTTTTTTTGGTGTGAATTTAAAATAATTAAATAAAATGACCAAAGGAAAAACTAAGAAAAAAATACCTCCACAGCTGAATCTTTGAGGTCTACTAATGAATTTTATTTTATTTTATAGAGTGCCTTTTGTATTGAATAGTCACACTACATAATTTTTGAAAACAAAAAAACTTTTTTGAGCATTTGGTGTGTATAAAGTCTCATGCTAGTTACAACACAAGCATCATTGTTTTAAGCATCACAACACACGTGCCATACCTGTGTCTTCCTAATTTACAGACAAAAGGTTAAAAAAATTAAATAATTTGCCTAAGATTGCAAAACTAGTAATTAACAAAACCAATGTTAGAGATTATTCAAATTCTAAACCAAGGCTTCTAAGTGTCACACAATATTTTTAAGAAGGGTTAGCCTGAAGGAGGATTCCCAAATGATGAAGCTTAGACATATTTTATGTATCTAAGTATGTTTGTATATACATATTGTACACATTTCTATATATGAAGGTATTCAAAATATATATGAGTATATGTATGCATATATTTGAATATAAATATGTGTGTACACATATGT
The DNA here is from genome assembly GCF_008728515.1 of Papio anubis. NCBI lineage: Eukaryota > Metazoa > Chordata > Mammalia > Primates > Cercopithecidae > Papio > Papio anubis. The sequence continues at coordinate 19,958,542 of NC_044980.1, read as the reverse complement.
ATACACATATGCATACATAGATGTGTGCTTATATATACTTACACAAACACACACGGACTTATTTTTCTATGTAAACATGATACATTTTGGAGAAGTGAGATAAGTTAAAGTAAAATATTATAGAATATTTAAAAAAATTAAAAGTAAATTTCAGTATTTTACCCAATTTCTTCAAATACATTAAAAGATACTTCATAAAAAACATAGCAAAATTTCATCACTCTATCCTCCCCTCTCAAAATTAGTAGAATCCCTAAATTACTCTTAAGAGCTTCATACCTAGAGTAGGAAATAATGAACCACTTTAACCAATTAAAAGGAAAAATACGATCAATTCAACTATCATAGAAAATACTCTTTGATAAAATTCTATACAGATCTTGGTACAAAATGTTTAGATTACTAGTAATAGTACTTTTTTTTTTTTTTTTTTTTTACTTGACAAACTGCATCGACTAAAATTTAACAATGCTTTAGAAATAAAATGATAGAACTAATCTTATTAAGTTAAAGAGTACAATAAACTTATCAAGTATCACTATTTCTCTCTGCATCATCTAGGAGATCCTAGGCACCAAAAATTAAAAGAAATTAGAAAGATCTGATTACCCACTGATGTATTAGATTTTGTTGAAATTGGTTAACATTAATAAATGAAAATAATATGTTTTATCTGAAGTACTGTCTTATTTCTGGTCAGAAAATGAGCAAATCACCTAGGTGCTTATGCATGCTAAACTGGATGCCACAGAACAAAGCTGGGGCATAAATCTAGTAGAACAAATTGTCAATATTCATTATTGGGTATAGCTTAACATAGAAGTACAGACACCTACTGATGTTACTCTCTGCACCAGCACATCCTCAACAAAGAATTCAGGGCACACTGTCACATTGGAGGCTATAACCGCTGAAGTTGTGAGCAATAGCTATGACTCAGTGGGGAGTTGAAGATTTGAGGAGCTTTCTTTTGGGAGAACCAGAGCTATATGAAATGGAAGGAGAAATAAAAATGTCACTGAAGAAGGAAGAATTAGAATCTTTATTCTAGGATTGACAGACTGTATCAGTAATTCATGAATATTGTTTGGGAGATGAGTGTGCTTCCAGTCTAAGCCAGCTGGGAAATCATCTGGGTTTTTCTAAAGAATACTGTCCCATTGTCCTCGGAGTGAATCATGAGGACTCTGAGTTCTTAGAGAGGAAAGGAGATTAAAGAGCATTAGGAAAATCTGTTAAAATGCTGAGAACTAGTTTTCAGTCCAATCAAACACGAAATGACTTTGTGGTCACTGATAATTCACTCAATCTTTCTGCTTGGTACATTCTCACCTAGATCAGAGTTTCTCAGCCTTAGCTGCAAATTTGTATCATCTGGAAGCAGGACATGATAGAGAGAGATAGAGCTAGAGATACAGATAGACAAAGTGAACCATCTGTGGACATGAACAATTTCTGGGCATCAGGTAGAGACAGAGACAGATAGAAAATGAGAACCATCTCTGGGCATGAACCTGAGTATCTAAACTGTTGAACTTGCTAGGTTACTCTGATGGACAGTTGAGAACCACTGGTGTATGGATGAAGCAATGCTAATCAATTTAAATAAAAATCCCATAAATATGTGTCTCCTAACACATTGCTATGGCCACATACTTCTTAGTTATCATTTATGGCCGTTAGTGACTATTTTCACCTACCTAACACAGATATCATGAGAATAATTAAAATGGCTTCTGGAAGTACAATTAGGGGATTTCTTTAAAATTACAAAACAGAGCTTGCCTAAAATCATCAAGATTATGACTAAAAAGGAGAAAAGAAATGCAAATTATGTTTTGGTCCTATAATTGGCTGTATAACAATGGATTGACTCCGCATATACACAGCATAAAGGCACAGAAAATGAGAATCTTAAGCCTGTGTTATTTGACCAAGGCAGTTTCTAAGGAATAATGCACTTTATACACAGACATTACAATACTTCTCAAGAATACATAAACTACAAGTAATCCCGATTCCAAACGATGTTGCCAAGTACCTTTTGACCTTCATATCAGCTCTGAAGTGACTAGTAAATTGGATTACACCACTGGGCATATTTATAGCAGTATTTAATTTTAACTACACAGAATGCACCTGTTTACTCAGACCTGATTTTAACATCAGAGTATCTGTGGAAGGCTTAATAAAAATCCTTTTAAGAACTCTATTGACAGATAGAATTTGCCAGTAGAAAAGTTAGTTTAAAACAGTCAGCAGAGCAGGAACTACATCAGTTTGCCTTGATTGGAAGAGAAAAAGAGATTTTGAATTATTCATAAGAAGATTTTTAAAAATCTAAAAATATTTGCTAAACATACGGAAGTGGTAGGTTTTCATTTAATCAACAAGGTATTCAAGAAACTACAAATCCTGACTGTTGTTTTACATCAATATGGTACAGTAGGCTAATATATTAAACCATTATTAATAATAAATATGGCTCCTTAGTGACATTAAGAAGAGATAAAAGAAGGGATGAATAAACCTGTGTACTGAAATATTTTAAATATATGATAATAAAGTCAAACAAATTTAGCCTACTTTTTGCTTTTTGATATTGCAGTAGACTTTTTATTTCTCTGACATTTGAATTCATCCACGAAGTCATCATGTCTCTCCATCTGCAGATTGTGATGTCTTGACTATACCATGAGGAGTTTGATTTCTCCAAATTTTTTTTTAATTTTTAATTTATTTCTTTATTTTTAGCGACAGAATCTCGCTCTGTCACCCAGTCTGGAGTGCAGTGGCACGATCTCGGCTCACTTAGCCTCCGCTTCCTGGGTTCAAGAGATTCTCCTGCCTCTTCCTCGCGAGTGGCTGGGATTACAGGTGCCCACCACCAAACCTGGGTAAATGGTGTATTTTTAGTAGAGATGGGGCTTCGCCATGTTAGCCAGACCGGTCTCGAGCTCCTGACCTCAGGTGATCCACCCACCTCAGCCTCCCAAAGTGCTGGGATTACAGGTGTGAGCCACTGTGCCCGGCTTCCAAATCTTACATAGCAGTCTTCCATAAAAAATCTGAAGGATAAATCATAGTATTTATACTGTGATTATTCTTTCTAATTGCTCTGTAATTTTGAATGCAGAAAAACTGGTCAGTTAATGCAATAACATGTCTAATTTAATGCAGTAACATGTCTGATACTATATGTTTAACTAATTACTCTCCCAACCAATCTGTAATTATATTATGAGAATGAAATCTATATATTGATGGGAGTGACAGAAACCTAAATGGACATTTCCCTACTTTATTTTCACAGTTAGAATTTGTGGAATTCTAAGTACTAATAAAGATTTAATGCGTATGTCTTCACACATAGATGTTACTAAATATTATATGTTATGGGGGGAAATTATTGACAATAAACCCAAACAAAAGCAAAACACTTAATAAAACTCATTGTGGAAGAAACTGAAGATGAGAAAAAAATATGGAACATATACATGGTCTTAGTCACTTTTTATATCACTTTTTTTCTAATTGTTTGAGTGAGGTAGTCATATGTCTGGCCTAGGAAACTCATTCTGTGAGTAAACCCTGAAATGGAATTGCTATATTACTTGTTCCTAGTCACAATTTCAGAAAGTGGAACATAATACTGAAATTATGTTCCAGTTGTTCACTTCCTCTCCAAACCTCTTTTTGCAACAATTTGTTAGCATTATTCAAATCAAAACTTTAGAGTTTAGCCACATAAATATATAATTTTTATGACTATTAGAGTAATTTTGATTTATAATAGATAATTACTTAATCCCTGGGAATAGGACTTTTGGCAAATTTCATATGAATGTCTTCTGTTTTCAATTACTAAAACATATTTGTAGAATTTACTGAGATTACTCATGGCCAAGACATGCACCCGCCCAGTGACTGCTGCTGAGCTTCCTATTTCACAGTAGGCACAACTATAGAAAATACGGCTACTGTGTTATATAACAAACTTTCCTAATCATGATTAAATAATCAAGTTTTACGACTTCCCTCTTTTAGAAGAGGCAGTATGAACAAAATCATTATTGAGAAAGACCCTACTATGAATCTGTAGCTCTATTACTGACATCACACATTGTAGAAGCTGAATGATGGCCCCCAAAGATGTTTGCATTGTTGTCTCCAAAATATGTGAATATGCTACCTGCCATGTTGCATGAGATTTTGTAGATGTGATTAAGTACCTTGAGATGAAGAAATTATCCTGGTTATTCTGTTGGGCATGTAGTTGCATGGGTTCTTAAAGGCAGAGAATCATTTCTGGCTGTGGTCAGAAAGAGAGATGTGACTATGGAAGAATGATCAGAGAGATAAAACTTTGTTGGCTTTGACGGAGGATGGGGACCAAGAGTTAAGGAATGTCGATATCCTCTAGAAGCTGAAAAAGTCAAGGAAATACATTATTTTTTGTAGCCTCTAAAGAGGAACACTGTAGCCCTTTCAACATTGGGATTTTAGTTCAGTGAGACCCATGTGGGACTTCTAACTTACAGGTCTGCGAGATGATGGACTTTTGTTGTTGTAAGCTGCCAAGTTTGTGGTAACTCAGTACTTCACTACAAAAATGATACACAGCTCAAAAGCCTCAGCTATTAAAAAATCTACATATCAATGTATTATTACCTTTCAGGATCCAGATTGTCAATGGACCTTACCACAAATATGCTCTCCATCTACTTATATATTGTTCAGATAAAAGAAAGTATGGGAGCTAATCAATCTAAGAGCATACTAAACCTGGGCAAAGGCTGCATTTTTTTTTTTTTTTTTTTTTTGGATGGAGTCTCGCTGTGTCACCCAGGCTGGAGCACAGTGGTGTGATCTCAGCTCACTGCAACCTCCCCGTCCCGGGTTCAAGCAATTCTCCTGCCTCAGCCTCCCGAGTAGCTGGGATTACAGGCGCATGCCACCATGCCCGGCTAATTTTTGCATTTTTAGTAGAGACGGGGTTTCAACATGTTGGCCAGGCTGGTCTTCAGCTCCCAACCTCAAGTGAGCCACCTGCTTCGGCCTCCCAAAGTGTGGGGAATACAGGTCTGAGCCATCGTGCCCGGTCAAGCCTGCTCTTTTTCATGTGACCAAGGTAATTTTCAAACGTGATGCGATTTCTCTTATTTTTTACAAACATACAAACCTTGCCTACATGGAATTCGTATCTATATTTCAGAAAAATTAAGTTTCTTGTAAAGTGATTTTACTTACAAGGTGTCCATATATGCATAAATTTACATCTTTTCATATAATAAATATTACGTAGTTTCCTAGAGCCATTTTAATTTCTCTTAAAATAATTTATTTTGAGATGACCATTATCTGATTTCATATGTGGAAATTCATAGAATGCAGAAATTCCAAACCTGAATTTCCTAAATATTTTTCATAAGGCCTTCTATATAAATAATTCTGACCCATTTAGGGAATAATCTATTTTATTTGAATATTTTTTCTGTTACTCTAATGTAAAACAAAGAAATAATATATGAACTAATTACAATCAGAAATTTTGGTCACAACCATGGATATATTATGAATGTTCACCTCTTAACATTAGATTATAGAAGAAATCAGACTGAAGAGAGGGATTTAGGAGAAATTATACTTACACAAACAATTATATATATATTTATAAACATACATACGTGTAACACATATGTAGTGTATAAATAATAATTTTATCAATCACATTTTCACATTTGTTCTTAAAAACACCAAATAAATCAGCGCCTTCTGTATCTCTACAATTTTTGTAGGTTTGATTTTAAGTTAAAGAGCGATATATTTCAGTTTGAAGTTATGTAAATCAATGTCTGCTATCTGATCATATTTATTTCAGAAAAAAACTCCTGTGTACTTGAAATTCATAAACAACCTATAAATTATGTTGTTTACTATGTATTAATCACGATTTAACAAACGTACAATAGCAAACAGAAACTTGAACAAAGACATGCAACTCATTCAAGAGGAATGAGGGATGTTTTTTCCAAGAAACTAATTTTCATATCCTCATTTATTTATTTTAATGTCTCATTTTTACCAAATTATACAAGTAATGTGGAGATTTGTTATATGCAAATAAGTGATTGAAATAACATGACAAAATCATAATGACCTGTAAAAATTATGACGAGCTGTAACAAAGAATACTCATTAACGAAGTTGTACAATTAATTTTGTAAAAATGTTCCAAATGCAATTTGGCAGAAAAATGATGCACAGGTTCCAAGGACAATTTATAGTGTTTATTGAAACATGCATATTTCCCAAATAAAATCCACTGATGAAATTTTTAAAATTTAACTTTTGAATGTCTTTATTCTATTTTATTAGTTTTTTGTCTTCAAGTACAATACTGATAAATCTGAGGACTTGCCAAGTAATATGCTGTGATAAGTAAGAATATTGGAATTTGTCCCTGTACTATTCCAGGTAAACATTGATGAGAATAAAAGATATATACAAAATTAAATAATTCAGATATTAAAAATTTAGATAACTAAAGAATTTTTTTTAAAAATCCAGAAATATAAACATAGAAACAGTGCCAAAGTTCTGTAAGAAAGATTCCAGGTAACGCACTTGAGAATACATTAAGGAACAATATTATCAGTACATAAATAATTCTAAGCAAAAGATCATTATTGCAAGTGAAAATAAATACTATGAAGTTTAAGTTCCTACCTTTAGACAAAAGAAGCTAACACAAATTAAGAAAAAAAAAGTACAAATGCAGAGATAGGATATAGAGTTCATTAGGTAGCCCCTACCATCAGACTTGTGTTTATTATTCAGTACTGAGGGCATTAGAATCCACAATGGATGAGAGAAAAACATAAACAAAGGACCAAGGCAGTGTAGTACTAACAAAAACCTACTATAGATTTGCAAAGTTGCATTAAGTTAGTAGTTAGGCGAAAGACCAGAATAGCTGTCTAACAGAACTCCTACCATCCCCAGTTTTTCTTTTGCTTTCTGTTTGAAATCATTAGTTTATTTCCACAATGCCTCACAAGGAAATTGCCCCAAATGAACATACCTGGATGGATTTCATTAAATTATATAGATGTGTAAAGCATATTCATACACATTCTCTCTACATATATAATTATAATTTGCCCAATTCCCTGTGCCTGAATATTTGAAAAGGATATTTGATCAGCAACTAATAGGACTATGAGGGAGCTGGTGATAGGTCCTACTATTCACCAACAATGGGCTCCCTAAATTATAAGGAGATGCAGTGTGGCGTAGCAGTTAAGAGTTCTGTTACTCTAGAGTCAGACCAGACTGCAATCTCAACTCCACCACTTACTAACTGTGTGACCTTGGACCAATATTTCTATTATCTAATTTACAGCTACTCCAACTGTTGTCAAAACAAAACCAGTTATGATAATGATCCCTATCTGCTAAAATTTCTGTGAAGGTTAAATCAAATAATCTCTGACCGATGACAGACTGATAATAATCCTGACAGCTGACAGACTAAGAGAGGGAGCGAGTGAGCGAGAGAGAGAGAGAGACAGAGAGAGAAAGAATGCTCTATGAAACAAAATCTGCAATACTAGCAAAAGAGAAAAAAAAAACTTTTATATTGAGAAAAAAAGAAAGAATAAGAATTTCAGAAAAATATTGCTTATTTTTCTTAATAAGGGCCTCACAGGTTGGATTTTCTGGAAGTGGAGTTTAAGACAGTAATTCATATGCAAACATTTTATCGGCCATACTTCTGTCAGACAAGGCCAATTCTTTGGAGCGAGCTGACATCAGCCAACACTTGGCAGCTGGAAATCGCTCACTGACCCAGTAAACATCTAGGTAGGGCACTGTCCAACCCTTGCAAGCCTCAGATGAATATCGCTCTCACATTAAGTTCACTATATCCATGGTTACAAACGCTGCCCACTCATAGCTCAATGGGGGCAGCTGTGCAATTGGCATTATGCTTCAGAGTCGAACTTTATGAAACACATTTTATGTAGCCAAACCTTCCACTAGGAGGTTTAAAACAACTTAAAAATAAAAATGTTTAAGAGGAAATTTTACTACAATAATAGGTCACTTAGAGAATATTTCAGTGTTCAAATGCAAATTCTTAGCCTGGTATCGTTTCTCAATCATCAAAAAAAAATTGAATTTAAAAATAATATACATAAAATGTTACATTTTTCTCTAAATTAAGGGTCTCAAACTCTAGTGAAATTAATTTTAAAATTCTTAATATCAAATACATATATTAACAGTTTTTAAAGATTAAATATAGTGTATTTATTTATGAACCTGTTTGGGCATTTTACTATTTTTCAGGTGAACTATCTGGATTCTGCTTACCTAGACAATGTCCATTGTACTTTTGACAGGAATTATTACACTGTTTATCTTTCATGGTGAAACAGTTCTTATTACATTAGATTACTGGTTTAAATTTTAAAAATATTGTAAATGTATGAAACAACAACATATATAGAGAGTTCTATATATTATAGACAATGATAAAGCTTGGGAGATAATTATTGACAATGTTACTGATGCTATACATTAGTTGAATTGCTAATTAAAAATAAATGTCACGATCAGTGAGTTTTCCCACTTAAACCATGCATTGTGTCTCCTTTCGGTACAACCGTTTGTTTTTTTAATGATTTTTTTTTTCTAATCCATGCATCCATTTTCATTAATTCGATTTCTTCCTTTCACCCTTCCTTGCATAAAGTTAGTTTTACCTTGGGCTGACTCTCTCTACACTGGATAGTGAAAGGTAGTCTGAGAGATTAATCTTATATTCATTTTTTCATATTGCATGTTAGGGACTTAGTTCATTTTATACTTAAACTCTCACAGACTGGTTAATTTATAATGAACCGTGGTTCATGGTTCTGGAGGCTGGAAATTCAAATGCATAGCAATGGCATCTGGTGAGGGCCTACATTCTCTGTCATCCCATGGCAGAAAGCAGAAGGTCAAGAGTAGGCAAAAGCAAGTGAGCAAGAATGGGCCAAACTTGCCTTTATAATAAGCCCATTATCATAATAACAAACCCACTCCAAGGAAAATGATATTAGTCCATTCATGAGGGCAGAACTCTTATAATTTAATCACCTCTTATTAGGCCCTAACCAGCACTATTAAATTCAGAATTAAGTTTCCAACACATACACTTTGGGGGACACATTCAAACCATAGCAGGTATATAATTAAATAAATGGTTTTGTCTAGTTCTGAATTACTAGATATGGCAGAAAATCATTTCTACAGTTGAGACTTTAAATGTATAGCATCTCGAATTTCTCTGTTGTTTTTATATGCAAGTTCTCATTAGGTATCGGTGAAGAGGGGCTAAAATATTAAAGAAAATTGTTTTAGATTGATGATTAGTAAATTGCAAAGCTTATAATGGTTTATCTGAGCAGGGTAAGCTATTCTAAGGTCACGATCTCTTATTAAATAATGTTAAGAGTTTAACAAAACAGAATTTTAATCAAACTATAAATACTTATAAGTAGCTGGCTCTCTTTTTCCCCTTAGTATTCATTTGGATTTTAAAATTGTTTTAATTGACAAAAATTGACATTGCCCTGACTTGCCTACCCTTTTCTTTGCAGCTGAAATTTCAATGCTACAGAGAAGACAGAACAAGAGAAACATGTTTCTTCATCTTAATGTACCTCTGTATAAGTCCTTTCATTCAGTTATACATAATCAATGTATAGCATGTTCCTCCTACAATGGGCATTCCATCTTGTGTGTGCACACACAGATTAAAAATATAACTTCCGTATAAACTATATTAACAGCTTCTGTGTCTTACCTTTAAAGACATGTACATGCATGCGTCTCCATTTTTGGAGGATGGGCATGCATTCAATACAATTTTAGATTTATGTTCCACCGTAAGGGAAATAATATAGCTAAAAATAAAAGGAAAATATTATGAGTTTAATTTCTGGGTGATGTAATGATATGTACAACAACCCCCCCCCAATGACATGTGTTTTTCTATATAACAAATCTTTACATGTACCCCTAAACCTAAAATAAAATCTTTTTAAAAAGATTGATTCCAATATTAGGAAGTCAATGTTTCTTCTTTGAATTGCAATCTAGAGAAAGATGCTACTATAATTTTGCCTTATTATTATATTTGTATTTTAATATTTTACTATAAAATTTATTTTATTATGATTATTTATGATGATAATTTTATTTTAATTAAAAACCTCAATAACAAAGTCCTCACAATTTCATATATGTCTGTGATATACTAAAGTCTCTGCAAGTATTGAAAAGTGCTTAAAATGAGAAGCAACATATATGTTGTTGATTATCATACAAAGGTTATGGGTAAAAAAGCAAGGAGTGCTCTAGAAGGGCAAAAAAAAAAAACAGACTGGACTTAGAAAGACTCTCACCACATTGATAAAGAGCCCCTAATATATTTTTAAATTAAAAATAACAACTATTATTATATGCATTCATCCTTAAATACTACCTAGTAAACACACATTTTTAATCACAGTGATTCCATTATTCTCAAAAAACCCTTCTGTAACCTTTAAAAACTTACAGCAGGGATTCTGTAATTCATGTTTATCCTGCCTACCCAAACAGTGATGAGATGGAATCAATGGAGCATAGACAATACTTTGGTTTGTGTTGATATGTTAAAAACAAGAAAACAAACAAAAAACCAATTGATATTTATTTTAGGACAAACAGTGGAGCAAAGATATAAAATAATATATGCCATAAAACCTTTGCAAAGCAGTGCTGATGTGATCCTAACATCTGCCTATATTACAAAAGGGAAGTTAAGCTTCAATATGAAATGTCAAAAAATGGCTTATTCGATTAAAAAGACTGATTTTGGAGGTAAACATTAAACACAAAGCAAATGTCCTTGGTCAGTTGGCAGGTGGTTAAAGAAATTATAGCAGGCCGGGCGCGGTGGCTCAAGCCTGTAATCCCAGCACTTTGGGAGGCTGAGACGGGCGGATCACGAGGTCAGGAGATACAGACCATCCTGGATAGCACGGTGAAACCCCGTCTCTACTAAAAAATACAAAAAACTAGCCGGGCGAGGTGGCGGGCGCCTGTAGTCCCAGCTACTGGGGAGGCTCAGGCAGGAGAATGGCGTGAACCCGGGAGGCGGAGCTTGAAGTGAGCTGAGATCCGGCCACTGCACTCCAGCCTGGGCGACAGAGCCAGACTCAGTCTCAAAAAAAAAAAAAAAAAAAAAAAAAAGAAAAGAAAAGAAAGAAATTATAGCAAAACAGTGGACTCCAGAGTCCTGAAGGGTAACCAACACAATGCCTGAGATGAAATGGTTAGGAAGTAGACTGTGATGTCTATTGCCAGAAAGATGGTCAGTGGTACCAGATGTTTTGCCCTCGAATTAGACAATAATTTGGCTCTTCTTACCAAAGCAGTAGAATAAAACATCATCTGTCACCTCAGCTCCTGGAGAAGATGATAATGTTTGTAGCAGAGTTCAAAGGAGTAGTGAGTCAGGTTTTAGAGAGAGCTGCCAGGTGAAGCAAACAAGCAAAACAATTGCATGTTTAACAAATTAAACAAGTAGCCAACATTTCGAAAATTATATTATGGAAAATAAAAACCTTTCCAAATTTGCAGGATAAAGTCTCTGAAAATGTCGAAAGGGACTTAAAATGAGAAGCTACAAATATGTTCATTATCAAACAATGGCCATGGGTAAAAAAGCAAGGAGTGCTCAAGAAGGGAAGAAAAACAGAATGGAAGAGACAGACTAACACCGCATGGATAAAGAGTCCTTATTATATTTTAAAATTATACACAGTAGTTATTATTCTACACATTCATTCATAAATTCTATATAAGTAAGCATACATTTTAATCACTGTGTTTGAATTCCAGTTTTCTCAAAACACACACACACACACACACACACACACACACCCCAAAAGCCTGTAACCTTTGAAAGTCTAAAATGTCAGAGTTCCTCCAGGTACTTACTTCATAGTTTAGATGGATCTTACCAGATTATTAGCAAAAAGAATTCAGTGCCTATATCACAGTTAAAATTATAGTTAAAATATTTAATAGAGCGACACCCACCCTCAATGTGAGTGGGCACCATCCAGTTGGTCAGGGATATGGATAAAACAAAAATGCATAGGAAAGCTCGCTCTATCCTAGACCTAAGACACCCTCCTTCTGGTGCTTTTGGACATCCAAACTCCAGGCTCTCTGGCCTTAGAATTCCAGGAGTTGCACAGTGGCTGTCTGAGTTCTCAGGCCTTCGGCCTCTGACTGAGAGTGATACCATCAGCTTCCCTAGTTCTGAAGCTTCAGGACTTGGAGAGAGCTGTGCTACTCTCTTCCCTGGTTCTCCAGCTTGCAGACAGCCTATCCTGGAACTTCTCAGCCTCCATAATCACATGATCCAATTCCTCTAATAAATGTAGAGATCCGTCTCTCTCTCTCTCTCTCTCTCTCTCTCTCTCTGTCTCTCTCTCTGTGTGGATGTATGTGTATGTATATGTATGTATATTTGTAGGATCTGTCTGAGAGAACCCAGACTAATACATCATGAAGCATATTATCAGAATAAAATTTGATAATGTATGTACAATGCTGAACACAGCATCTTGTATTTCAAAACATACTCAGCATCAAGTTACTGCAACTGTCGTCACTGATGACTCTTCTAAAATGAGATGCCATCACTTGTAGAATTATTTTTAAAGATATATTTTTAAATGAAGAAGTCTTTTTATATGTCAAATAATTTACTTTAGATGTTTAAAACAGTACAGCTCTGCCGGGCGCGGTGGCTCAAGCCTGTAATCCCAGCACTTTGGGAGGCCGAGACGGGCGGATCACGAGGTCAGGCGATCGAGACCATCCTGGCTAACACGATGAAACCCCGTCTCTACTAAAAGATACAAAAAAAAACTAGCCGGGCGTGGTGGCGGGCGCCTGTAGTCCCAGCTACTCCGGAGGCTGAGGCAGGAGAATGGCGTGAACCCGGGAGGTGGAGCTTGCAGTGAGCCGAGATCGGGCCACTGCAATCCAGCCTGGGCGACAGAGCGAGACTCCGTCTCAAAAAAAAAAAAAAAAAAAAACAGTACAGCTCACAAAAAAATGTTGGCTCATAACAACTTCTACTGAGTATGTCAGAAAATGGTTTTGAAGTTCAATCTTTTTTTTAAAAAAAAGATCTATGAATGTATTCAAAATTTACATGAACACTCAGCTATGTATACTATAAATATTTTCCAAACTCCATGAGCTGATTAATTAAAACAGATCCTCTAGCCAGGAAGATAAGCATATGAATACAACATTCTTTCTTTTATCAATTATCTTGAAATATCTAGTGTAGCACATAGTAATTTTTTTTTTTTTTTTTTTTTTTTTAGACGGAGTCTCACGCTGTCGCCCAGGCTGGAGTGCAGTGGCGCGATCTCGGCTCACTGCAAGCTCCGCCTCCTGGGTTCACGCCATTCTCCTGCCTCAGCCTCCTGAGTAGCTGGGACTACAGGCGCCCGCCACCGCGCCCGGCTAATTTTTTGTATTTTTAGTAGAGACAGGGTTTCACTGTGGTCTCGATCTCCTGACCTTGTGATCCGCCCACCTCGGCCTCCCAAAGTGCTGGGATTACAGGCGTGAGCCACCGCGCCCGGCCGTCAGTAATTTTTATATGTAAGAGTGAAGGTGGTTTCTATGTCCAATTAGCAATAATTGTGCCTCGGATAATCTTCATTGACTATGATACTGCCACTCTGAAAAGCTGTCTATATCCAAATATTAATTTAATTTGGCAAAAAAACAGGCAGGCGTAGAAAGTGTTTTAGAACAAGACAATTAAATAATGTAATATTTTCTATAATGTTTCATTTTCTTATTTCTTCTCAAGATCTCATGACAATAAATATACTTGCTTTTTTATCTCAAGAAGTACAAATTGTACAAACATAAAAGGTATGTCTCCCTTCAATATTTCCTCTTAATGCTGAGTGCAAAATTGGTTTCAGAAAGAAAATTGCTGACATTAAGCTAGGATGTGACTTGGCAACTGATTGCAACATATTTCTATAGGATGCTGTGGGATGTACTGAAAAAAGGATGTTTTAGACCCAGAGAGACTGTTGCTCTGTTCCCAGGGAAATGGAAAAAAAAAAAAATATATTGAGCTCTAGTTCTTGACTTATAGAACATGGGAATAAAGAAAAAAATTTCTGTTCATCTCTATACTTCAGTAAGTGGAGCAAAATTATTGGCTTTGCATCATTTCATCGATTAAGGAAGGTCTTATGACAGCATACTTCAACTCTTTTAAATATTAGATAATGGGTTTATTCACAAAGTATTTTTTTAGGAACATATGTTTTAGGCATAAAGGTTATTCATCCAAAATAAAGATTCCCATATTTCTATCTACTTTGATTTTTCAATCATACTTAGTATTAACAAATAACAATTTATACTCCATTACTGATACTTGTTAATTAAATTACACTTCTGAACATCATTTTTTTTTTCCCAAATGACATAGTGAGAGTTGTGATTGGTTATTTGGGTTGTAAGGGCTGAAAACATACGTAGATCATATAAATTTGTGAAGGTTTTGCCATCACAAGCATTATAGGGAATAAAGAACATCAACTATCCTACAGTAAACCTAATGAAGACCAAATTGCCTCTAAGGTCAAAACAATAGTTCTTTGTGTGCAAAAGCAGTTCACATAATTGATGCTGCATTGATGCTGTCTATAGAGATTTTAGTTTTCTCCACATTTTCTCTGTTTTTCAATTTTCTTTCTTTTCACTGGGGTCTATTGTTCTTTAACAGAAGTAATGGCCTTTTGTAAATATATAATTTTCACGTTGTAAGCATTCTTCCCAAGCTAGCTGCCCACCATCATGTTTTGGCTAGTCCCAGTCTCTGCTCGTAGAACACTTGTCCACACTCTAAATTCTCTCTATCCTCCATAGCCCCCACTCATCTAATTCCTATAATCTTTTAACTAAAAGCCTTCAACTTATATACAGCTTTCTCTGCCTCATGTTTCAAGTTTAATGCATCATCTTAATTCATCTTTCCACATTTATTTCTGCTACACTCTGTTCTCTTTCTGCTCTATGTTACATCTCAATTATCCAGAATATGTTGTATTTCAACAAATCGCTAGTCTGTGCCAGGCATTGTTATTAGCAAAATGATACAGTCCTGCATGTAGCAAAGTTCCTGCCTTCACTGCATTTGCATTAATAGCTCTGATTAGTCAATTTAAAACCATTGTTCCTGTCATGCAGAACTCTACTGCCAAGCCACACAACACCCAGCCAGTAGGTTAGCAGCTCCATGGACATGGATCAAGGTACACATGTTGATTCAACCAACTTTGGACAGAAGGGTAAGATTTTGTCCTCAGTTTTTCTCATGGGAACATATACAACCCAAATGGAAAAACCCTGTATCCTCCTGCCCAAGCAAATAATTCAATAATAAATAATAGCTTCCACTAAAATATAATGAAGTGGTTACTTTGATAAGTAATAAAATATGTGCTATTTTCCTTTAGTTTTCTTTTGAAAATGTATCTTAACATTGCTTCAGTTTGGTTTTCCAGAGTATCCTGCATAAATGGACGCAAATCACATTCACTTTGCTATGTGGATGGGGGAGATGCAAACCGTGTCTTCAGTGCATGTCCAGATATTGCCACATGTTCAACCTTCCATTAGCTCCCAGTAAAACATGTTTCTTTCTTCACAACTAGGAGAGCTCTCCTTTTCATACCTCTGCAGTGACATGATGGCATACCAAATAGAAAAGTAAAAGGTTCATATGAACTGTAATATAAATATTATTCACATATTGAAATTCTGTAAACACTATATTTTTCCTGTGAAGCTTTTAAATTTTAATATTCTGTAAAGTACATTTTAAGCATTCACAATTGGATTTACTCATGATAAGAGTATATTTTACCTATAATAGGGAAATATATACGTGTGTGTGTGTGTGTGTGTGTGTGTATGTATTAATATATTTTCTTTGAGACTAACAGTGAAGGCAAAGTTCTGAAACTGAATCTGCCAAAATGGGATTAGATGTGTGAGGGATTTATTTGGATAAACACTTTTGCAAGATTAGGTGGGGGAAGCAGGAATAGGCAGAGAGAGCCTTCAGCCACAATATTTGTAAATTGAAGGAGGAAAGAAAATAAAAATGGTTAGGTAAAATGAGTTTCAGATAGTAGCACAATATTTAACATATTTTGGCAGGCCAATGGAGAGCTATCAAGTCTAAGGTTTCGTCTATATTGAGCAGGAACGGGCCTGCAGAACACCTCACTATGCTTTGTCATTGGCTGAAAACAGTTGTGAGAAGGGGATTTTGGAGTGTAGGTAGTGATGGATACAAAGATGAACCCCAGGAGCTGTCAGTCAACTGTGATAGTCACTAGAGTAGATGTGCATGAAGCAGTCTCATGACAGTTACAAGTCTTGACCTCTCATTTTATACTAAAGTAAAATATAACTTTATTATGAAGACCATTGGGTCACCTATTTGCTATATACCAGTTGCTATGGTTTGAATGTATCCCTCAAAATTCATGTGTTGGAAAATTCATCCCCAATCCAACAGTGGGAGGAGGAGAAATCCTTTGGGAAATGATTATGTCATGATGGTGGCATCCTCATAAATGAATTAATGTCACTACAAAAAGGCTTGACAGAGGGAGTTTGGTCCCTATTCCCACCTTCAGTTCCTTCCTTCATGAGAAGATACAGTATTTCTTCCCCCTTAGGGGTGCAGCAACAAAGTACTCTCTTAGACACAGACACTGAACTGCAGGTGACTTCATCTTGGATTTCCAGCCTGCAGAACTATGAGAAATCAATTTCGGTTCTTTATAAATGACCAGGTAGTAAGTATTTTGTAATAGTAGCACAAACGAATTAACACAACAATTGTGAGGAAATGATTTCTGTAACATTTTACATAACAAAATTCAGTATTTTATAGGTTAAATAGTCTGTGAAGTAGTTATTTATTTACTTGAAAGTTCTAATAATCTGCATGTCCCTGATAATTAAAGATGATGAGCATATTTTTTAATGTACCTGTTGGCCATTTGCATATATTCTTTGAAGAAATGTCTGTTCAAATCCTTTGGCCATTCTTTAATCAGATTATGCATGTTTTGCTATTAAATTGTAAGAATTTCTTATATATTTTGAAAATTAACCCATTATCAGATATATGGATTGCAAATATTTTCTCTGATTTTATAGATTGCTTTTTCATTCTGTTGATTGTATCCTTAGCTGTGCAGAAGTATGTTTGGTTTTTGTTTTTCTTGTTTGTTTTTAGTTTAATAGTCCAACTTGCCTATTTTTTGCTTCTGTTTCCTGCGCTTTTGGTGTCATATCCAAAATTTCATTGCAAATAGTAATATCAAAAGGATATTCCCTCACACCTGTTAGGACGTCGATTTTCCAAAAACAAAAAGATAAATGGCGAGGATGTAAGGAATTTGGAACCTGCGTACACTGTACATTGAGAATGTACAATGATACAGCAACTATGGAAACAGTATGGAGGTTCCTCCAAAAGCTAAAAACAGAATTACCATGCTACCCAGCACTCTCATTTCTGGATACATATCCAAAAAAATTAAAGTCAGGATCTTGTAGAGATATCTGCACTCCCGTAGTTATAGCATCATTTTTCACAATAGCCAAGATACAGAAATGACCCATGTCTATGTTCATTGGCAGATAATTGGATAAAAAAATTGAGGTATATATATACAATAGAATATTTTTCAGTCTTAAGAAGAAAATCCTGCCATTGGTGACAATATTGATGAACCTAAGGGATTTTATGCTAAGTGAAATATGCCAGTCACAAGAGGACAAATACTGCATAATTCCGTATTTATGAGGTGTCTGTAATAAACTCACAGAAGCAGAGAAGACTACAGTAGTTCCCAAAGGCTGGTGTTGTGGGGTAATGGGAGGTTTTTCAAGGAATATGAACTTTGTTATGCAAGATAAATACATTTTAGAGAGCAGTTGTTCAATATAGTGCCAATAGTTTATACTATAATATTGTGTACGCCAAAATTTGTTGAGGCTGGGTCTCATATTCAGTCTTCTCACCACACACATACAGACATAAAGGGTTAAGATAAATTTCAGGGGGTCTTGGATATGTTTATGTGAATCATATCCAAGTGAATGTGGTGACAGTATCGGGTGTGTTTGCATATGTTTAAACTCATTAAAGTATAGCAGTTAAATATGTGCAATTCTCTGTATATAAATTACACTTCAAATAGCTGTTAATAAAGTGCTCCTTAATATCATTGAAAGTGCATTAACTGGAAATTCAAACTTCAGAAAATATATTAATGGCATGCAGTCATTAGTTGGTATAATTTCCTATGGTGGTAACATCTCTCTCCTTAAATTCAGTGCATAAGAACTGATACCAACTGCAGTTAAATAGCGTCCACCTTATTTTGTTATATTTTATGTATCAATGTGTTCAAAAACCCAGAATTAGAATTTAAAGAATCTTAGAATATTTTCTCATTTATTGACAGAATCACAGATTCAATTTTTCTGATAGTTTATGTTCAGCCATTGCTCCAACTATCCCAGAGATCGAGGGAGGTCTCAATAACTTATGAAGCATCATTATGTATTAGATATATGATGGTTAAAATGCCAGCTCTTCAATTTTTCCTTTATTTAAAATGGGTTCCAGGAACACACTGCTGTGACAGCCCTTGTTTTGTAAAGAATAGAATCTGCCAACCTTATTCTCAAATTTTAAACCTAGAACTGTATCCAAAAGCTACCTATAAAGTCATTTATTATGGGTTTTGCTTATCTCATTCTGAATGCTACAATGTAGTTTTAGAGTTTAGGGTTTCCACCAAGACATTTTTATTAAACATATACTAAAATAGAGTTTTCTCACTGAATTTTTTTCAGCAAGTTTATAAATCTCAAGTGCACAGCTTTCTGTAAGTTATTAATCAAAAATTAACTTTATATATGTGAATATATCTACAGTATATTTTACACATATATATTATATACTATAAATTCTGAATTCCTGAAATCAAATACTGGTTTTATTATTAAGTGAATTGTCTAATTTCCCCTGGTAGGGACATTTGTATATTTCTAAACCAAACATTCCATTTTGTTATATGTATCGATTAAGATGACCTACACTATACTGCAGTAATAAATAACTTTCACATCTAAAACCAATTCAGTCTCTATAATAGGTTTGCAAGGAGACTTAATCATTTAGGAAGACAGCTGATAAAAACTCTGTCACAACTCATGCTAATACAGCTCATAAGGGACCATGGGAAGGCCTTGCAGAAATTCCTTCTATTCAAATGCCATTGGTCAAAACAAGTAAGGTGGTTTCATCTACCTTCAAGTAGGGTGAAATACTGCCATCTTATTATTTGTATAGTATGAGAAAAACTATACAATTTGTGAGCAGTCTAATAGTTACATGATTGATAACATTTGTATTCACAACAGTGCCAGTAACAGAACCCAGAAGTATGTTATTTTTCCTTTCAAATTACTCATAAATATACCCATTGATTAATCATTGTGGGTATATTTATTCAACCAATGATATAACACATAATACTTCCATCTGGTTTGATATTTTCTATGTGTGCATCAGAATTTCATGAGATTTTGTAAAATGTTATAATAAAATTAATAAGCTCAAAGCCCATGCATGACATTTAATCTATTCCAAAAGAATGCCATTATGAAACTTAGGAAATATAGTGATCCCTTTTATCCATAGAGGATACATTCCAAGATCCCCAGTGGTTGCCTGAAACTGTAGGTAGTTCAAATTCTATATACACTGTACTTTGTCTTTTTTTTCTATACATACATACGTATGGTAAAGTTTAATTTATATATTAGGCACAGTAAGAAACTAACAACAATAAAAATGATAAAATAGAACATTTATAAGGTACTGTAATAAAAGTAGATGAATGTGGTCTCCTTCACTCTCTCTCTCAAAATATCTTGTTGTTATACACTCCCCTGTTTTTAGACCTCAGTTGAATGCTGGTAACTGACACCAGGGAAAACAGCCTGTACCCGGGGTCAGGGGTCGGGGGTCGGGGGGAACTAAACATGCTTTCTTTATTCTGAAGTTCTCAAAATCCTAGTAATTGAGTAACTTTATTCTTTCCGTGTATAATTTCAGGCAATTTATTCAACCTCTCTACACCTAAGATTCAGGGATACGATGAGAATGATAGAACTGCTCTATCAGCTCACTGATGTGAGGATTAAATCAGCCAATGCATACAAATTCCTTAACTTGGTCCTACACAGAAAATTCTTTAATGTGTTAACCAATACTCTGTATGAAGTGCTTGATATCATGTATATTATTTTGCAAACCCCTATTTTGCTATAGGTGCAGATACAGCTTCAGGTAAGTACATGCAAACTAACTTATCTTTTAATATCTTAAAATTTTTCTGTTATAAGGATACAAAAGCTATTCTACCAATTCCCTGTTGAAGACACTCATGTTTAATTTCGATTTCTTTTGCCATCATAAACAATGCTGTGAAAACATTCTTGTATATCCATCATCACATATCAATGCCTTTACTTCTGTAGGATAGATTCTTTTAAAAAATATTTTAACTTTTATTTTAGATTCAAGGGTGGATTTTTAATCTAGATGCTGAGACTAGCACTATGTATATTTTTGCATAATGAAAATATCAAGATTTTTTTTTTCTCCAAGTATAGTGACTTGCAGTTGCACTAAAGTATATAACATTTTCTAGGTTCATTGAAATTCCCTAAGAAATACTATACACTCTTACGGTAAAAAATATATGTATAAAATTTATATTAGATTTCTTCATGTGTGAATTTAATAAAGCAACTTTACAATTTTGCCAGAAGCCCAGCACAGTGCCTGGAATGTATAATTTCGTGTATATTTTAGTTAAAATATTATAATTACATCAATTGAGGGATGTATAATATTAGAAATAAACACTGAAATTACAAATATGCTACTTCTGATATTATCAGGCCTAACAAAAACAAACTTGGTTGAATATTATAAAATCAGTTACACAAAAAATATCATTATTAGCTATTACCCACTACATATTTTTCAACATTCTGTTGTTGATTTAACTCATTTGCTAGATTAATATAATCATTCAAGACCATAAAATTAATTTCCCCATTTATTTTATTTTTATCTATATCTATGACAAACACTTTAAACCAAAATTTGAAGCGAATTTATTATAAAATAATTAGTATAAAAATAAAAGCTATTCAAAAGACATATATTTCTATTGTACATTCAGCATATTTTAGAAGGGTAATTCTTTTTCAATCAAGGTTGTATCATAGAGAAATATAAACCCAGATGTCTATCAAATACATGCAGTATTTCTTAAAGTAAATATAGCTATTAATGCCCTAATTCCATAGAAATATTACTCTTAAAAATTCTCAACACTGGTGATTTCTGAAGGAAAATACTGAAAATTTTAAAGAGGAAAATTTATATGTCTGAAAATGAATGATACATTTATTTTGGTTCACCCATATGGCATGTAACAAAACTTTCTGGACAAAGGAAATACATAAATTTCACAATTATGTATCACAGAATAAATGGTTAGATGCTAAAATTTTATATTTTATAGAATGTACTTGTTGTCATCATGCTCTTTTACATACATATAAGCAGTCAAACTATACAAGATTAGCTCTACAGAAAAAAAGTACAATTGTCAGAATCTTCTTTTTGATCTTTGCATTTCTTTTTCAAATACTTCCAGCTGTTCTGATGATTATTAGAACATTTATAAAAGTACTCAAATATTATCACTAAGTACTCAACTCCAAACACTAGTCTTTTTTTCACTAGCAAGTAGGAGTAGTTCCCTTCCCAAAATTCAGGGACAATATCAGAAGAGAGTTCATCCAAGCAACTTGTTTATGAGACCATCATAAATTAATTATATCATACTGAGTCAATACTTGACATTCATTTCTAAGATTAGATGTTATGGAATTCATCAGCCTCTACAGTAGATATTTAGAGATGTCTTCTGACATAAAGTGATGTGTTGGAGAAAATATTTCAAATAAGAAAATCAGAACAATAAAAGAATAATTACAAAAGAGTCTGAAGAAGAGGGAGTAGTGAAAGTATTCTGTGGTCAGAGATGTGAGTCAAGGTTTCTGTACTTTTTGTTCTGCCATAACAAAATATGTGAGACTGTGTAATTTACAAAGAACAGAGACTTATGTTTTATAGTTCTAGGGGCTGGGAAGTCCAAGATCAAATCACTGGAATATGCGGTATCTGGTAAGTACCCAGTCTCCACTTCCGAGATAGTGTCTTGCTGCATCTTCCAGAGAGGAGGAACACTGTTTCTCAAATGACAGTAGAAGAGAAGAACCAAGAAAGATAGGTCACTTATAAATGTCCTTTTTCATAAAGGCACTAAACTCACTCTTGAGGTAGAAACCCTTATAGCCTAATCACCTCAAAAATCCCACCTCTCAGCTGGGAGCTGTGGCTCATGTCTGTATCCCAGCACTTTGGGAGGCCAAGGCGGGTGGATCACGAGGTCAGGAGATAGACAACATCCTGGCCAACATGGTGAAACCCCATCTCTACTAAAAATGCAAAAATTAGCTGGGCTTGGTGGCATGTGCCTGTAATCCCAGCTCCTCAGGGGGCTGAGGTGGGAGAACAGCTTGAACCAGGGAGTCGGAGGTTGCAGTTAGTGGGTATTTGAAAATATTGTAGGAATAATAATCCTGAATGTTTCGAGGTCTGAGATGTGGCTCTGCTATTAAGGTCTAAGATGTGGTTCTACTACTTGTGCAATCTTAGAACCAAAATTTAATTTTCTTTAACAGTGTTCTGTTGTATAATAGAGATGTGTCAGAGTCTGAGATCTTTAAAGACAGTTTGAATCAGTGGTAAATGTCATTGTCTTTAAAATCAAACTGACACTCTTTTGAATCTCTAGTCGTTCATAGTTCATTACAAATGGTGATAAAAGTGGAGACAAGATGTTGATGTTTTGAAGAAAGATTTACTCATATTACAGATTCTTTGTGTCAAAATGATAGTTTAAACTACTATGTAGTTGGATTGATGGAGTGACAAATGCTAAAGAGGATCAAAACTCTTTATGACTTTGTTTTATGGCATCATACTAATCTGAAAATTTGATTATTGATCACTGAACTCTAATAATAATGTTTCCCACTACTAACAAAGGGCATCAAAATAATAATAATTGCATTTAGGTGCTAAAGGGTTCAATGAACCTAAAGGGCTAACATTATAAGGACAGGGATAACTCAAAGCCTGTGAAGAGACTTTAACTTGGGTTTTTCCATCTTGAAATGAACAGAGCACAGCTTTAGGATAACACAGAATATAAAGCAGAAATTCCCTTGGGAAATCAGCTAAGTCAAATCCATTAGTTTGTTCAATTGGCCCTATTTTCCTAGATAAATCACTTGTAATATCACCAGACACATTCTGCATAAAAGAATCTTGACTAGAAATAAAAGTGCTACAGCAGCTCTTAGTATGTCTAAAGTTAAAATTGTCTGAAAATGTACATTATGGACATGCTCTTATGATGAAAATGGACTTTTTAACAAAACGATTTGAATCACTTTCTGTACTAAAAAAAAAAACAAAAAACAAAAAACAAAAAACTTACCACTTTTTCCTTCTCATTGGTTATGTGTGTTCAATGGCATTTTCTTAATGATAGAATACATGACAAAATTGATCCGATGAGAACACCTAGTCCTTGCTTCTACAGAAATTTAATCCACTAAATCCCCAAGCCAAAAAAGAAGGGGCCTACAGGATTTAAGAAGGCATTCCATTTAAGAGCGAATATAATTTTTCCAAGTGGATTATTTTTCAGTTCAAGGTATCTTTGAAAGCACTATCAGTTCACCTTTCTATGAGCTGTTAGATGTAACATTAAAGAAATGTCTGAAAATAAAGCTGTTAAACTGCACAGATGTAAAGTTCAAAATTTCTTAAAGCATAGTATAGGTTGAATCCTAAAAATATAGATAATGTCATCTCAAAACCTTTTTAATAAAATATGGGCATCTTTCATAATTTAGGCATAGCACTTCTCAGCAACTAAACATAAATTACATCATTGCACTGGATTTTCTAAAGGAGTTCAATACTTGAGATAGAACCATCAATTAGTCATTAGACCAGGTTTTCTGTACCTAAGGAAAATTAGACAGCAAAACATTGAAAAATCTAGCTGTTTATAAACAAACAAACAATAAACTATACTTTGCCTTAAAAATAAAATGTAGTAAGCTATCCCTGAAATATAGGAAGATAAATTACATGCATAATACTGCTCCATCACAAGTAACTGCATTTCATTGCTTCTTGGCAAGGAGAAGAGTAGACTGGGTATATTTGGGGAAGATATTACTTGAGAAAAGACATTCTAAATCTCTAGACTTTGCTAATCCTATACAATCTTAACATCATTTACTAATTACTTTCATAAGAGGTGTTTCCTGCATGAACTCTGGAAACAAAATGCAATCAATTTCATAGTCAATTTATGTTACACAGCAAGAAAAAGTATTAGAATAACAGCATTGCATCCTATAGGTGAAGAGAATGAGGCCTGTAAGTATAACATTTTAACATGATTTTTTCTAAAAAAAAAAAAAAAAACAGAATTAAGTGTAGCTTTCTGACTTCTAGATATGGATCGCAAAAACATGCTTCCAAAATCATGTTGGAAATTCTGTTTTAAGTCAGAAACCAGTTAAATAGAATGATGCTTTATAATAGCATTAATATTTTGGGTGCATCATAGATTGGTCTTGAAACTTTAATGCTTTTACTTTAGATTAACTTAACATTACGCTTTTGTTTTCTATATTATCTATCTATCTATATGTTTTCGTGTGTGTGTGTGTACATATATATATATGTACACCACATTTATATATATATATATATATATATAGAGAGAGAGAGAGAGAGAGAGAGAGAGAGGAACAGGAAACCACATTTTACCTTCCTTCTTAAACAAGTCACAGTATCCCGACATGCAAAGTACACATGTCCTCCTTCTTAAGAACCCAGTGCTTCATCCAATTGCAATACAATGATGTACATCTTATCTGGATAAAGATGAGTCTCTTTGAAATGTTTATTCTTTTTGTGGAAACTGGTAAAGTCAAGTCCATGTTAGCTTCTCTATATACAAGCAATGTGTAATACTGACATAGAGTCAGGAAAACTATACATATATATATATGTACACACACACACATACACAGATGGACTTATTACAAAGTTTACACAATTGTGGCAGCTTATTAAGCAAGGCAGATGTCCACAGGGCAGGCAGTAAGAAAAGGAAGATCAGGAGTAGATTAAAACTCCATAGGCATGAGCTGAAACCTGTTTCTCATAGGCAGCAATCAAGAAGGAAGATCCAGGGAACAGAGAGAACAATTGCATACTCAGCAGCTCTTATGATGTTTGCTTCCAGGAAATGATTAAAACTTCTTTGAAAGGCTTTATAATGTATTAATTCAGGCCAATCCATAAACAATTCCCTTTTATTTAACTCGAGTAAACTGATTATAGATGTTAATCATATCTGCACAGCCATTTCACGGCAGCACTAGAATTTGTGCTAGATTGAATTGAGTTGTTGAGATGGTTTTTTTTGGTCTACATAGTGTTGACAGGGTTCTGGACTGATATAAAAAAAAAACATATTTGGACCTTTAACACAACATATTGGTGTAGGTTTCTCCATGGAATATCTACATCTGGTGTTTTATCCTCTAGATACTCTAGGTGGTCTTCACTTCAATTGGATAGCTTGGACCTCCTTACAACATGGGAGTTGAGTTGGGTGTCTAGAAAGGAACGTGGAAAGTACTGGTCCTCTTAAGTCCTTGGCTTGCAGTATTACCTCTGTCACATTCTTTTAATCAATGTGATACTCAAGGTAAGTCCAGATTCAAAGTGAAGAAAATAGACTCTGCTTCTTTGAAGGAGGAGCATGCACGTAAAAGGATTGAGGGAAACTCTGGAATCCATATTTGTAGGAAACCACATTTTACCTTCTTTCTTAAACAAGTCATAGTATCCCGACATGCAAAGTACACATGTCCTCCTTCTTAAGAACCCAGTGCTTCATCCAATTGCAATACAATGATGTACATCTTATCCGGATAAAGATGAGTCTCTTTGAAATGTTTATTCTTTTTGTGGAAACTGGTAAAGTCAAGTCCATGTTAGCTTCTCTATATACAAGCAATGTGTAATACTGACATAGAGTCAGGAAAACTGTGATAGACACTCCTTTTCACAACAGGTTGAAACTGCAGGCTCACTGCAATCAGTGGCCAGTAGTGATTCCAAAATCCAGCCAGGATTTTCAGGAATCCGTACTCAAAAGACAAGGAATGTTCCTTTATCAGGGTGTGTGTGTGTGTATATATATATCTCTATATATATATCTCTCTATATATATCTATATATATATCTATATATATATCTATATATATATATGCCATCTTAGACTAGTTCCCTAAACAAATCCTTGTCTTGGATTTTTTTGCTAAAATCTCTGAAATTTTTATTTCATCCTCTAAAGTATCTTCCACTTACAAAAGAAATATACCATGTTTGTAACTGAGTAGCTTGCTCAACCTGTTTTGTGTCCACAGATAGTTGGGAGCCCAGAAGCATTTTTACATTTTGAACTCCTCCACTTATTTTAGCAGAAGCTGATTGTGCTTTTGACAATGCAGTTTCCTAGAATCTTTATGGAACTGCTATATAACAGACTGTTATGCTCTCCATTAGAAAAAGTTCTTCTGAGAAGAATTTAAATATTTCAGAAGTTTTAACAAAGGCTTGCATAGCAACACTATTGATTTTATTTTGACCCCATCAGCATCCTGGATTGTATCTTTCCTCTGGGGCTGTTTCTTACGTTTTGGAACTTTTGCCAGCTTAACCTGCTAGGAATTAGAAATAGTTTTCAACCTATAAAATTTTTGGTTAGAAATATTTTCTCTAATTTTGCTTAAAATGAAATTATTTCTTATTTAACTCCTTTTCATGGGTTACTTTTAAAATTTTAATTTAATTGTATTTTATTTTATTTATTTTTTTTGAGATGGAGTCTCACTCTGTTGCCCAGGCTGGAGTGCAGTGGCATGATTTCGGCTCACTGCAGCCTCCACCTCCAAGGTTCAAGTGATCCTCCTGCCTCAGCCCTGCTAGTAGCTGGGATTACAGGCATGAGCCACCACGCTTGGTTAATTTTCGTGTTTTTAGTAGAGACGAGGTTTCACTGTGTTGACCAGTCTGGTCTCGAACTCCTGACCTCAGGTGATCCGCCTGCCTCGGCCTCCGAAAGTGCATGTATTACTTTTTAAAGTTCCAATTCGTTTCTTTGTATTACAGTGCCATAAGCAATAAAAAATTATATCTGGAAATCTTCTTGGATTGATCTACAAATTCATCAGGTATATTTTTTAAATATCCTTGTTCCCACTATTGCTAGGGCTGTCAGAATTCTGCCCCTATGGTATATGCCTTGGCATTTCGTCAGCCTCCAAAAACAATTTTCTCAGTAATCTTCCAGACTTTCCTAACATTCTCATAATTGGTCTTCCAGCCTCCCATTTCTAATGTCAAGCTCATATGTTTTTGATTTTGTAATATAGAACCTTTATTTATAAGTATCAACTACTGTTTCATGTAGTTATTTCTGTGAAACAAACCAACCCAAAATTTCATGACTTAGAAGAACAATGGACAGTTCTTCTGCTACATGTACTATTAGCTGGATTTGTTCTTATGACTGTTTTGTACTGATGGCCTAACCAAACAGGAAGGACCACAAATCTTTGCTCACAGGACTGACACCATGGTGCTGACTGCTGGTTGAGACCTCTTGACTATCCCCCATGTACCCTCTCTTTCAACATATTGTTTTATCTTCTAGGGCTTCCCCAAATGTTCTCAATGCCAATGAATATCCTGGACTTCATTACAGTATGGCAACTAGGCTCCTAAGGATGAAAGCTAAAGCTGGCAGTCCTCTTAAAGCTTGAGCTCAGAAGTCTAAGAAGGTCAATTCTGCTGTGTTGCACATGTCAATACAAATTAGAGAGTCAGTCTATATTTATTCAGTGTGAGTGAAGATAGACTCTACCTCTTGATGAGAAAATAAGCATACATTAATAGTGAGGGGAAAAATTTTTGGTACCCACATTTTCAAAAAGTCACAGATACCTTTATTTTTCTTCCTGAGTATGTATAGTATACAGACCATTTCTCAACATCTCCAACAATTGAAGTATTGTATTCATTTTGTTTGTTCATATGTATTTGTTTATGTGTGTCTCATTATTTTCTTTATCCACTCATATAAAAACCATTTAATTATCAAGTGGTAAGTAAATTATTTTGTTTCAAATTTTTCAAATGTGTTCCTCCATTTTGCTATTCGTTTAATTCATTTTAAAAAATCATTTGCTTGTGCTTTTACTCAAGTAATAATACATCTTTTATTTTTCCAGTATCATCCCCTATGATGCAATTTTCTCCATTGCTTTCAGAATGGTTTCCCCATTGCTTTCAGAATTGTTTCCCCATCTTTCAGAATTGTTTCCCCATTGTTTCAGAAATGATCAAATAAAAATTTGATCAGTTATCAGTTTTATGTGTTTTACTAGGTTTCTTAACCTAAATTAAAACTTCTTTTGTGTTTCAAAGAGTCATTATAAAAATAGTTCCAAATGGCTTTTTCACTTTTATTTCCCACCTACAAATCCCTTAACACTACATGCCAGCCCCCAAAAAACTACTTTTCATTTTGTATGTATCAAAATCCCCATGATTCCTTGACAGCTTATCAACCACAGAATCTTCTGGAAATATCCTTCCCCTCTAAACATTTTGACCCGCTAAGTCATAGCTTAATTTTGCTAAGTCAGAGATGGTTATTTCCTAATCTCAAACCCCTGGCAGACACAGACAAATGTCTTCTAAGCTTACACATCTAATTGGATATGTCACTAACAAAGCATTTATCATGCTGCACAGTGACTTTTAATTTACCTTTTTTCCTCTCTCTCCTTAAATATTTAAGTTTCATAGGGTCATACATGAACCAGTACCTGAGAAACCATGATACACATAGGAGGCATTCCATAAATGTTGCCTAATAAATTTCTTACCAACTTCATTAAAATGTCCATAACACATTAAAAACATATTTTATATCAAATAAGCATTTATTATATTAGTTATGATTCTTTGTGTACATTTTAATAAAAATATACTAGTAATATATAGATGATGCAATATATGAAAGGAATTCTGGTAAAATCATACCGACTGAGAAAATATCATCATAAAGCTTTTTGTAAAAGTTTAACTTCCTTTGCAAAGAAGCTAAATGTGAATATCTTCTAATAAAAAATTCAACTTCACCAGCTAGTAACAATACTATAGGAATATTCCTATTGTATAAATTGTACATTTTAATCGAAGAAATAAAGAATCACTTTGTTTTCAAAACCTTGTTTTTGATTTTTAAGCAGCTGCTATTGAGCTCACTGGACTGTAAAATGCAGTAAATGGCTTCATTTCACTGCCAAGCTATTCATCTGTGCAGTAAGAAAAGTGGTGTGCTAATTTCTTGATAGCCCAACTGCTTTGTCAAAAAGTAGAAAGCACTGCAAAATTTACATTACAAAACAAAACATGTTTAACACTGTGCTACTGTAGAGACAAGTTTGTTTTAGCAAATATTTATGTTTTAACAGGTCTCAAAAGGAAAAGTAACTTATTTCCAAAGGGCTGGGGGAAGTTCGAAGTTTATAACATCCTCTTTCCACTTGTCTTTTGTCATACCTTTAAAGTAAATCTTGCTTACAGGCCATTAGTGCTCTGAGATGGGATCTTATACTGGGCTGTGTGAGACTGAAATTAACCCATGACCTTTACAGTGAAAGAATAATAAGAAATACTGTGCATTTTAGAAAATAAAACCTTACAAAATTGGAAAACAGGCACACCATTACATGGGAAATCAACAAAAAGAAATACCGAAAGAGGGAAGAAAAACTAGGGTATAAGGAAACAGGAAAAAAAACAGGTAATGCAATCGAATATAGAGAACTGAAATTGGGATAGAAGTCAAAGCTGGGAGTAATTTTCTGAATTGTTTTAAAATTGCACAGGTGTCACTGCAGAGTAGGTACAGCTTTTAACATAGGCTGGGAGAAAATTACAAAAGGAAAAAGACTAGCCTGGCACAATCAATAAGATACTAAATATGCACAAATCTTGAATTTAAAAGAAGAGAGACAATCTAACGCTTTGAGGGCAAAATAACTTAGATAAATCGATCTTTTTGTTTGAAATTAAAATAAAGGTAAGAGTATAATTTCTGTATTTACTAGTGCATTTTCCAAGGTGTGGGCATTTTCTGGAAATTGTTCTATTATTGAAAATATATATTTTATTTCGTTGAATGAAACAATGAAACTTATCTAAAATGTATTTTGTTTAAAAATTCTAACATCTTTTCTAAATCTATACAATTTTTCAGCCAGTATTAATAAGATATTCAATGTATTACTTATTCCTAAGCCTAATGAGATCATGCTATGACTGTCTTAAAAAGAGCGACTTCTACAAATCCTTTTGAAAAAGAAAATGTGAAGAAAAACAAATAGGATTTTGTATATTTGTGTCATATAAACCAAGTTTTGTGGCTGTCAATGTTATATAACAATATGAAAAATATATAGACAATATTTGTTACTTAAAAATATCAGATATATGCTTTAATAACTTTTTTAAACTTTTAAGTACAGAGGTACAAGTGCAGGTTTGTGACATAGACAGACTTTTGTCAGGGAGGTTGGTTATATGTATTATTTCATCACCCAGATATCAAGCGTATTACCCATTAGATTTTCTTCCAGATCCTCTCCCTCCTTGTACCCTTCACTCCCTGAAAGGCCTCAGTATGTGCTGTTTCTCTCTATGTGTTCATGTGTCATTTCATTACAGCACTAATCACAATAGCAAAGCCAAGGAATCAACCTAAATGCCCATCAGTGATAGTCTGGATAAATAAAATGTGGTACATATATACCCTGAAATATTATGAAGCCATAAAAAAGAATGAGATCATGTCCTTTGCAGGGACATGGATGAAGCTGGAGACCATTATCCTTAGCAAACTAACACAGAAACAAAACACTGAATACCATATGTTCTCACTTACAGGCTTTAAGAACCGTTCCACTCCTGCTGAGACCTGCTAACATGGTATAGCCATTAATACCGTCAATTTGCAAACTCAGCCCTGTGAATTTCTCATGGCCATGAATGACTTAGATTCATTAACCAGCCAGATCTTACAACAGTACTGCGGTTAGGACTTCAGAACCTGGCAGGAGTGCTGCAAGTTAATGGATATAGTCATATTGGAAGCCACATATTCTTGTAACCCAGCAATATTCAAACTAAAGAGTATACAAGAAACATCTGAAAAGATGATTATAAAGGCAGATTCCCAAGCATCTCCTCTAGTTTCCCTGATTCTATAGGTGTCGAGTGGGACCCAGGAATCTGCTATATAAAAGCACCTCAGTTGGTTTCCAAGGAGTCACCTAGGGATCGTACTAGAAAAAAATGCTGACAGTTCTTTGCCTTCTATTCATTTTTAATTGTAACTTTTAATGTTCCTAAAAGGTTTGCAACCTGTCATTTCCATAGATATGTCCTCTCTGCAGGACAGTCTCTTTGTGCCCAAACCTGTTCTCTGAATTGAATAAACCATCTGATACCAGGGTGTGGCAATTTGTTTCATCTTGAACAGGGCCAGTGAATTGAATAACAGTACATTTTTGCATCATAGTTTTGTTTCTGAAGAAAAGTTCATATTCATAACTATGAAATCAAAGAAAAGTTTCTTTAAAGAAATAATGATGAAATTCCAGGCTGTTGTTTACATTCTTAAATATCATTATCATTTTATATTCAATACCTTTATGATAAAGCAGCTATGTGTCCTTTAATGATAGGTGTATTGTTTGAGAAATGCATCGTTAGATAATTTTGTCATGGAATAAAGACAATAGAATGTTGTATTACTCAGTTCTCACACTGCTATAAAGAAATACCTGAGACTGGGTAGTTTGTAAAGAAAAGAGATTTAATTGGCTCACGGTTCTGCAGGCTGTATAGGAAGCATGGTAGTTTCTGCTTCTTGGAATGTCTCAGGAAACTTACATTCATGGCAGAAGGCAAAAGGAAAGCAGGGACATCTTACATGGCTGGAGCAGGAGCAAGAGGGGCAGGAGGAGGTGCTACACACCAGATCTCATGAGAAAACTATCACCATACAGTACCAAGGGGTGATGGTGTTAAACCATGAGAAATCACCCCCATGATTCAATTACCTCCCACCAGGCCCCATCTGCAACATGGAGGATTACAGTTGGATGTGAGATTTCAGTGGGGACACAGATCCAGACCATACCAAGTGTAGTTCCACAAACCTAGATAGTATCGCCCACTACACACTTAGGCTATATAATATTCTCTATTGTTCCTAGGCTACAAGCCTGCACAGCATGTTACTATACTGAACACTGGGCATTAGACAGCATGTTACTATACTGAACACTGTTGGAAATTATAACACAATAGTAAGGATTTGCATATCTCAACATACCTAAAAATAGAAAAGGAACAGCAAAAATACATTATGAAAGATTTACAAAACGGTAAACCAGTTTAGAGCATTTACCATGAATAGATCTTACAGGACTTGCTCTGGGTGAATCAGTGAGTGAGAGGTGAGTGAATGTGAAGGCCTAGAACATTACTGTCCACTACTGTAGGCTTTATAAACACTATACACTTTGACTACATTACATTTATTTTAAAAAGTGTTTATTTAGTATCAAATTAACTTTCACTTATTGTAGCTTTGTACTTTATAAACTTTTAATTTTTTGACCCTTTGTCTCTTTTGTAATAACACCGCTTAAAACACACTTTGTACATACAACTGTACAAAAATGTTTTCTTTCTTTATACCCTTATTCTATAAGCATTTTTCTATTTTTAATTTTTTTTGTACTTTTTAAACTTTTTTGTTAAAAGCTAAGAGACACACACACACGCACATTATCATAGGCCAACACAGGGTCAGGATCATCAATATCACTTCTTTCACTTTTGCATCTTGTCCCAGTGAAAAGTCTTCAGAGGCAATAAGGTTCATGGAGCTCTTATCTCCCATGATAAAAATGCCTTTTGTGAAATATATTCTGAGTGACTGCCTGAGGCTGTTTTACAGTTCACTTTTAATAAATATTTAAGTAGAAAGAGTACACTCTAAAGTAGTGATAAAAAGTACCATCAATACTTAAATAGGTAATATAGTCATTTATTATCATATCAAGTATATACTACGCATAATTGTGTGTGCTGTACTTTTATACAACTGACAGCATGGTAAGTTTGTGTACACCAGCATCACCACAGACATGAGTAATGTGTTGCTCTATAACATTACAATGACCACGATGTCACCATGTGATAGAAATTTTGCAGCCCCATTATAATCTTATGAAACCGCTGTAGTAAATGTGCATCATTGTTGGCTGAAACATGATGTGGTGCATAACTGTAAATGTAATGCAACTGTATGCAACCAAAGAAAAGGACTATGTTTTACAAGGTGTTTTTACTTCCAAAGTTATTCAGGGCCTGCTTGGTGGAGTTGTGGATTAAGAAGAGAGAGTGAAGGGGAAGTGGAAAAATTGCTTATGAAAGAAAAGTGATTAAAAAACAGTCATAGAAGAATAGCAGAAGGGAACACAGAATAAGTTCTGTTGTCAGAGAGTTAGCAACTGTGCTCAATGAGAGTGATACTGAATCTTAACTTTGGTTGTTATTTTATTTTTCAAACTGGGAGATAATGATGACCTTTATAGCTTATGTGTTGTTTTGTCCAGTAGACATGAATATAATGGTTTTAATTATGAAAGACTATTCATGATTTTATGATTTCATAGGCTTGGCTTGTCTACCAACATCATCTTTTTCTTTTCTTTTTTTTTTAATTATACTTTAAGTTCTAGGGTACATGTGCACAACGTGCAGGTTTGTTACATATGTATACATGTACCATGTTGGTGTGCTGCACCCATTAACTCATCATTTACATTAGGTATATCTCCTAATGCTATCCCTCCCCTCTTCCCCCTCCCCACAATAGAACCTGGTGTGTGATATTCCCCTTCCTGTGTCCAAGTGATCTCACTGTTGAATTCCCACCTATGAGTGAGAACATGCGGTGTTTGGTTTTCTGTTCTTACAATAGTTTGCTGAGAATGATGGTTTCCAGCTGCATCCATGTCCCTACAAAGGACACGAACTCATCCTTTTTTATGGCTGCATAGTATTCCATAGTGTATATGTGCCACATTTTCTTAATCCAGTCTGTCACTGATGGACATTTGGGTTGATTCCAAGTCTTTGCTTTTGGGAATAGTGGCGCAATAAACATACGTGTGCATGTGTCTTTATAGCAGCATGACTTATAATCCTTTGGGTATATCCCCAGTAATGTGATGGCTGGGTCATATGGTATTTCTAGTTCTAGATCCTTGAGGAATCGCCACACTGTTTTCCACAATGGTTGAACTAGTTTACAGTCCCACCAACAGTGTAAAAGTGTTCCTATTTCTTCACATTCTCTCCAGCACCTGTTGTTTCCTGATTTTTTTTAATGATTGCCATTCTAACTGGTGTGAAATGGTATCTCATTGTGATTTTGATTTGCATTTCTCTCATGGCGAGTGATGATGAGCATTTTTTCATGTGTCTGTTGGCTGTATGAATGTCTTCTTTTGAGAAGTGTCTGTTCATATCCCTTGCCCAATTTTTGATGGGGCTGTTTGTTTTTTTATCCTTTTCTAAATTTCATGTGTTATATGAATTTCTAATGTAGAGGTCATATTTATCACAGTCAATGCACATGTCTGTGAAATACTACTTAGTTAATCTTCATGGCCCATGTTATGATACATTTGCATGAAGACATTACCTAAGCCACTGTGTTAAATTATGGAATATGTTGAGAATAATGGTAGGACAAAAGACCCATATTTTTTATTAATGCAATTTACTGTATCTTTTCGGCTTGATCACAATTGTGCTTACTGCAAGTTCAGCAATGACTAAGGTAAATCTGATTTTATCTCTGTTATTTATGTCAGTTTATCATATCAGATTTCTTATTAAGAGGCATAATACATCTGAAGTTTTCAAAGAAGTGGTGGGAAACCCAATCTCAAATAAAGGCAATCCCAAAAGAGTGCTGAAATATTTTGAAGTATAAGTAAGTGAAATATATGTTAGTCTGTGAAAAAATGAGGAAATGTTAGATTAATTCTAGATATAAAGTAAACATTGTAATTATACCCTGATAGAGGTCAGATACCTTACACTACCATGTGGTACCAGACAGGTTCATATATGCTGAATTTATCATCAGGATCTTCCAAAACAGGATTTGCATATACAAAAGTCAAGTTATAAACAGAAAACCCTGATGTCTTAAGCTTTTAATGGGAGATGTATATAAAGATAAAAAAATGAAAATCCTTTATAAAAAAAAAAAAAAACAGCAGTACTTTATTTTCCAAAGTCATATAGATAGGTTAGTGTTCACAAAACTCATCTTTCTCCTTCTTTCCATCCACTGCTGATGTTACAGATTGCCTGACAATCTAGACAAATGTTTTGCAGTCCCAATCTGTGCTCAGGTTCTGGGTTTGGAATATACTTTCACATGACTAAAATAAGAAAAATATAATGAGTTTATCATAAAGATAAATTTATTCAATTTATAAAACCACTCATTGTTGCGACATTATGACCTTCCAATCTTTTTCTTTCAAGATTGAGGCTAATTTTAATATAGCTTTTTGTTGTCACTGTTGCTAGTGTGTTTCTTTTGAGATTTGACATGCCTTTTCTAGGTAAAAGTGAAAAATAGTTATTGCGTGTCACATTCCAAAAATTTTTAACTATATATATATATATATATATATATATATATATATATATATATACACATACTGATCTAATAAATTAGGAAATTCTCACAGAATTAGTCTGTTCCATTCTTCTTAAGGAAATGAAAGACAGTGACTGGCAATCTCTTACATATAATGATTTATTTATTCTTCTTTATTAAACAATTTGTTGCAACTTTGGGGAAAAAAGTGGATTCTTTTGTCTCACTTATCTTCATGACATTTTGCGAACAAATTTAAATTAACTTATATTTGATTTGATGTCCAAACACACTGGTTCTTTTAAAATGTCAAATTTTAAAATGCTGACATTTTCTTGGAAAGAGCAAGGACCTGAATAAGTTAATTAGGAAGAAACTGGTCGCACAGAGATTCCAGTGTGAAACACAGTTCATTTTTGCAGATAAGAATGTTGCCCTTGAAAGCAACAGAGTCTTTTTTCAATTCAAGGCTAGAATTACCTTCAGTATGAAGCCTGATTCCACACTTCTTTCCTCTCATGCTGGGGAATATTGAGTATTCTATTTATTTGTTTTGAATGAAACTCTTCATGGAGTTTCTCCATCAACTTAACGATAGCTACTGTTCTTACCAGTTACAGAGGCCCTGGGAAAACACTAGCAGGAGATCCACCTTCAGGGGTGCCTTCAGGCAGCCAGCCTCGTGGTGGGATTGCTGGCAAGGTTTCAGCAAGAGCCACACTGTGAAAGTTTAAGAGTTTTTAGTTCGTACAGAACATAGGGTATACATTGCAAGCCTGGAGGCCGCACACAGGTCAGGGAACACATCGCAGGCAGGAAGAAAGGGAGTTAAAAATGTTCTGTCAATTAACAGCGTATATGAGAAAAAGGCATGGGTCACCTTAAATTCACAGGCAAATGTCAGAACGGTCATTTTAAGGAAAGCAGAGAGAAGGTGAGGAGCCCAGGTTTCTAGGCAGGAGAGAGTCCTTTAACTTATCTGTGGCCACAGGCTTGAACCATTTGTGCCGAGAGGAGAGCTGAAAATTGTGTAGAACTGAAACTGTATTGCTCTTGGTCTGAGAAAGTTAAACCTGTATTCGAAATGGATGCTAAGGCATCATAAATTCATAGGTATTCACTGTGTTAGTCTGATCTGAATCTCTATTACTAATCATACAATGTCATTATTCTCATCTGTGAGGTTCTTGAGAATAGGAGCTTGTCACCTTCATCTCCACCCAACACTTATAACTGTGCTTCCTACGTGGTAGGTCTGAATAGATATTTCTTGAATTAATGCTGAATGAGAAAATGACAAGAAAATATTAAGAATGCAGATTTTAATCCAGAGCAAAGGTGAAAAATAAATGGAGATTTTTACAGAAAACATTGACTCTTAAAAGAAGGAAGACTCGTACTTCATATAATTGAAACCAGTTGAAAAGTTGCTATAAAAATTTTGAAAAGAAATCTGTGTATAAATTATGTAAGCATTTCCAGATTATGAAAGGGTGTGACATATAGGCAGAGAAAGACCTGAGAAAGAGGCTAAAGTTGTTTGTTGTTACAAGAGGGACAAAACAAGAGTGAATATTACCTTTATTTTAATTAGATAATTTGATCCTTCTAGGTATAAAAGAATGTTTTCTTAATTTTTTATATGGTTTGTGTAGTAGAACATATTATAAAATGGAAGCAATTCTAATGGATATTTATAAATTTAGAATAACAATGGTGAATAAGAAGTGAGGGCTCTAGCTTTCTTTACCCTACCTTAATTTTCAGTGCTTTAGGGAAATCTAAACCTAGTTAGCAAAAAATGCCTGTGAGAAAATCCATAAAATTAACATGTGTTTACAGCTAATTCCCAAAATAAAGGACAGATAGGTCAAATTAAATCAATTTTAGCTATAAGTAATCCTGTAAATACAATGGAAATGTAATAGTGTATAGAAATGAGCATTGATTATGTGTATATTTATCTTAAATATGTATTTAATCATGTCACCCTAATTTTTTTTTTTTTTTTTTTTTTTTGAGATGGAGTCTCACTCTGTCGCCCAGGATGGAGTGCAGCAGTGTGATCTCGGCTTACTGTAACCTGTGCCTCCCAGGTTCAAGAGATTCTCCTGCCTCATTCTCCCAAGTAGCTGGGATTGGAGGCATACACCACCACTTACAGGTAATTTTTTTGTATTTTTAGTAGAGACAGGGTTTCGCTACATTGGCCAGGCTGGTCTTGAACTCCTGTCCTCAAGTGATCCACCCACCTCGGCCTCCCAAAGTACTGGGTAACAGGGGTGAGTAACCCTAATTTTTATATGATCTGAAAAGCAGGAGACAAAAACGAGAGGAAGAGAAAAGGGCATTTGTTTCAATGATCAAAAGTCACAATCTTATAAACAATTAAAATAATTGAAGTATCCTTGCTACTACACTTCATTAAGCTTAGAATGTGGACATCAAACGCTTTGACATAAATTACATCTTCCACTTATCCATAGGGCTTACCTTTCTAGAACCCCAGGGGATGCCTGAAATTGTGGATAGTACCAAACCCTATACACATCATACTATGTTATTTTGATCTGATGACCAAGTCTGCTACTAAGTGACTCACAAGGCGGTAATGTGAGTGTGTACAGCCTGGATACACTGGACAAAGGGATGAGTCACATCCCAGACAAGATGAAGCGGGGTGGTGCAAGATTTCATCACCCAACTCAGAACAACACACAATTTAACACATGAATTGTTAATTTCTGGAATTTTTCATGTAGTATTTTCAGAAGGCAATTGACTTCTGAGTAACTGAAATTGTGCAAAGTGAAACCCATTGATAAGAGGATCCTACTGAATACTGAGGGGGAGTTTTTTAGGAGATGTGACGGATAATGTGTTATACTCTTAAAGTTGTGTGGTCATGACTTAGGCATGAGGTGTGCAGAGTTCCACCCTGCACCCTCATCTCTGCCTGGTGAGATTGATGGCACCTGACACTGGCAAGCCAGGCCTACAGCAATAAGTTTGAGATAGTTCCAGGGTTATGGTCAGATCATTATAATTGGGTTCCACTTGTGACCTTTACTGTGAATTCTAATTTAAATGTAATCAGAGGTGTGTAAAGCTTTGATTTCCAAAACTGCCAATATGTAAATCTTACCTGATTTTCAGTCATTGCATTTCAAACCAGCTGGGCTTCAGTGAAATTATTTTATGTCCCTGCTGGGCCATAATGATATGATTTTTCACCTGGTTTGAAACTCATACAGATCTACATGAAATTGAAACTGAAGTGAAATGTGTAGGGAGTCAACCACAGGAACCTATGGTTATACATATGTATGTGTGTGTGTCTATATATATCCACCACAAATTATATATATATAATTTTTTTCTCAAGACATTGCTAACTGAAACAGCAGGCTACACACTTGTATAATCTCAACAGGCTTGCCACAGTAGTTAAACTCACAGTCTATCTGAGGACAATTGGGCATCATAATAAAAGAAAAGGGCCGTTACTAATTGTGTTCAAGGAGGAAATAGTCACTGTCAATTTATTATGTTACAGTTATTGCTGATGGAGAATATGCCTGATATTATCATGAGTCATGTTATAAGGGTCAATTTTATTTTCTTTTATTTCATGTTATAAATGATAGATGGTTCTTAAACTCAGAAATTA
The DNA here is from genome assembly GCF_008728515.1 of Papio anubis. Classification (NCBI taxonomy): domain Eukaryota; kingdom Metazoa; phylum Chordata; class Mammalia; order Primates; family Cercopithecidae; genus Papio; species Papio anubis. Next base: position 19,918,600 of record NC_044980.1, on the reverse strand, counting down.
AGATCTTTAACAAATTAAAGTTATTAGCCATTTTGTATTTGAATTTTAGTGTGAAAGAGACATGGTCTCAGAGAGGATTTCCTTTTACATTTTGAAAAAGTTATAAGCAGCTCAAACTAGAATATTCCTCTGGACATGATAATCACCAAGAAAATTATTTTAGATTAATGAAATAAATATTTTTAAGAAAAAATAAATGAAACGGGTCTTTAAAAAATTATTTGACTTTAATTTGTTGAAATATTCATTTTTGCATATAATTCTCTTTCTGACTAAAAAAAGATGCAATTTCTGTATTTTAGCATTCTTCTTCACTATGATAGCTGAATAAAAAGTATGAAGCACATGTTGTCTAATAATTAAGTGTGCTAGACATCTTCATTTCGCCTCTATGGACAATATTGCTTTCAAATGTGCTCCTGGTTTCAGCAGTTGAGGTCTTTTTGACTTTACCCTAGCAGGAGAAGAAACCTAGAACTGGTTTGCACTCAGAATATTCCTCCTCCCAGCAGTGGTGTTGGTTTTGTGCAAGTATTTTAACATTCTCTTTCCCATCCTTTATGACGATCAATACAATCAGTTCTGCTGTAACACTTGTAAAAACTGATCCAGGCTGCTGAGCAAGCTGCTGTGCCACTAGGACCATATGATCCATCAGTTCCCATGGAGCCTGAAGCATCAGTTGTAGATAAAAATACTGTTTTTAGCCTGTGGCAAGTGCCCATAGGTAAATCATAACACAATTCTTTAGGATTTTTGATCAACAGTATGCTATCTTTTGCAGATAACTACGCACCTTGTGAGAGGCAGAACTTGGCCTGCTACTGGGCCTTAAGAGAAACTGCGCACTTGACCCTGGCCTCCAAAATTATCATGACACTTGAGCTGCTCATTATAGAGTAGGTGTTATCTAACCCACTAATCTATTAAGTTGGACATGCACTGCAACAGTCTATTCTGAAATGGAAGCGGTACATACATATGATCAAGCTCAAGCAGGCCCTGAAGGCCCAAGCAAGTTACAAGAAGAATGGGCCCAAATGCCTGTGGTGTTCACACCTGCTACACTACCTTCCCCACATCTGTGGATTCAACCAGCCATGGATCAAAATTATTAAAAAAGAAAAAACTGAATTTCACCTGGAATGAATGTGTACAGATTTTTTCTTATCTTTTTTAAACGATACTGTATAACAACTATTTACATAGTATTTACATTGCATTAAGTATTATAAGTAATCCAGAGATGACTTAAAGTGTCTGGGGCAATATGCACAGGTTATATGCAAATACTACATTACTTTATATCTGGAACTAGTGTATCCATGGATTTTGGTATCTGCAGGAGGTCCTGGAACCAATCCTCCACGGTTATCAAGAGATGATGGTACTGATTTGTGGACTGTAGCTAATGGTTTGGCCAGATGGTGAAAGACTTAGAAGAACCACGAGTGAAAAATTAATAACAAAAAAATAGTGGAATAGGTATGAGGATTGATCTCTCTAAATGGACAAAATATATAAAGATATTTGTGTTTCATGTAAATGCTCACCAAAGACTGACCTTGGAAAAGGAGGATTTAAATAATCAAGTGAATAGCATGTCCCTTTGGGGGATTCCATTCTGCTTTTATCCATACTTAATCCTATCATCCCCCAATGGGTTCATGAACAAAGTAGCCATAGTGTCAGGGATTAACGTTACGGCTCAGCAGCGTGGACTTCCACTCACCAAGATTGACCTGGCTATGGCCACTGTTGAGTGCCCAGTCTGCCAGTAGCAGAGACCAACACTGAATGCTCAATATAACACTGTTCCTTGGGGATGATCAGCCATTTTCCTGGTGGCAGATTGATTACATTGGACTGCTTCCATCATGTAAGGGACAGTGTTTTGTCCATAATGGAACTGATACTTACTCTGGATGGATTTATTTTCCACGTATGTTATGGCTCTGGCAAAACTATCATTTGTGGACTTATGAACAGAATGCCGGCTCTACGTCTGTGGTATTACATGCAGCTTTCTGACCAAATAACTCATTTAATAGCCAGAGAATTATGGCAATCGGCTTATGTTTGTGAAATTCACTGGTCTTATCACATTTCCCATCATCCTTAAGCAGTTAGCTTGATAGAACAGTTAGATGTCTATTTTGTTTGTTTTGTTTTTGTTTGTTTTGTTTTGGGACAAGGTCTGACTCTATTGCCCAGGCTGGAGTGCAGTGGTGCCATCTTGGCTCACTGAAAGCTCTGCCTCCTGGGCTCAAGCCATCCTCCCACCTCAGTTTCCCAAGTAGGTGGGACTACATGTGTGTGCCATCACACCTGGCTACTTTTTTGTATTTTTTGCAGAGACAGAGTTTTGCCATTTTGCCCAGGCTGGTCTCAAAGTTGTGAGCTCAAGTTATCTGCCTGTTTCGGCCTCCCAAAGCACTGGGATTGCAGGTGTGAGCCACCATGCCTGGCCGAAATGCTTGTGAAGACCTGGTTATAGCACCAGCTAGGTGGCAGTGCCTTGCAGGACCACGGTTAGCTTCTCCAGATAGTTGTATATGCTTTCAATCATATCCAACATATCGTACTGTTTCTCTGATACTCAGGATTTATGATTCAGGAATCATTGGGTGGAAATAAGAGTGGTACCACTTGGCATTCCCATAGTGACTCACTAGCAAAATTGTTGCTTCTTGTTTTGTAACGTTATATTCTGCTGGCATGGAGGTATCAGTTTCATAGAGAGGAATGCTTGCACCAGGAGACACAGCAATAATTCCACTGAACTGAAAGTTAAGGTTGTCAGCCTGATCACTTTGGGCTACTAATTCTGAATCAACAGGTGAAGAAAGGAGTTATGGGGTTGGCTGGGGTGATTGATGAGGGCTACCAAGGGGAAACTGGGCTATTCCATAAGGGAGGTAAGGTAGGGTAGGTCTAGAATATGAGTGATCTCTCAGAGTATCTGTTAGTTTTATTATAGTCTGTGATTGAAATCAATAGAAAATTACAACTCCATCCGGCAGGACTACTTATGGGCACAGATCCTTCAGGATTAAAATTTGGGTCACTTCACCAGGTAAAGAACAATAAATAGCTGAAGTTCTTGATGAAGGCAAAGGGAATACAGAATGGGTAGTAGAATAAGTTAGCTATAAATATAATCTATGACCTCGTGACCCTTGGGGATTGTAATGACCATGAATATTTTTTTCTTATTTTGTTATGCATACAGTGGAGAGTACAGATACACATATTGAGCAAATACTTTTTTTAAAAAAATTATTCCCTTATTATGTAGTTTCTTCAGGAGCATGGCATCCAGCTACTTTAAGAAAAGTATCCAAAGGAAGGAGAGGTGATTGGGTGAGCATACTAACCAGTTCTTCCAAGGGTATATTTGTCTTGGTAAATCAACCTTAACCTATGTTAAACCCTCAGCTACTCACTCAGAAGATCAATCTTGGTAGAGTCATAGACTTTCTTACGCATGGGATTCTAATATGCTAATACATCTTACAAGGACACTCCTCTCAATAATTCCAATTTAATCACTTGCCAGAACCATAGTTCTAAAATATACTGTAGAGTACTGCCAGCTCAAGGCATTATTTTTTACATAGACATACTACACAGGTCATCTAAATAGATGCAAATTGAAGATTAAGTAGGGATTCAGGTTAATAGGGTCTAATATATTCCTCTTTTATTGGCAATATTTCTGATATTTTTCTAACTTCAGCTTAGCAAAAGACATAAATATATCAAGTATACAGGGCATCACTCTATTCTTGGTAGAAGTTGTGTTGACAGTGATAAAATTGGCCTTTATAAATTTCTGTCTTTGTTCTAATTGTTATGTAGCCACTTTTTTGATTTAACACATTTTTCTCTTTTTGCATGTAAATGCCTTCAAAACAGATAAGGTCCAACTGTTTCTTTACAATATAACTCCTGGGAATATTATCTTAATATTTTAGTTTAATATTCAAAGTTACCTCATTTCTCATATTTTCAGTATCATGAGAGAATTTTACTATCTCTCCAATAATACTGTCTATAATTACTGGTGAAGCTTTACATTTTAAATATGTTAATTCGGCATTTGTTTTAGATCTCTGGGTTCATAAAATTTGCTGATTTTTCTGTTGGGAGATATAATGTTTTACTTTCAGATATGTAGATGTGAATGTATCCTACAAATTGTTCTTATAATTTTGCTTTGATTTTGGTTATGACTCCTTTGATATAAAATATATTTTCAATAGTAAGTTCTCAAATCATTGTTTATTTCTTTTTTTAATTTCTTTATTACCTTGTGCTTAGAAACCCCTTTCTATGCAGACAGTATATAAGTACTGCATGAATTTGCTTTAATATTTACATTATCATTTAATTTTAAAATCTTATTTCGGAAAGTGAGTAAAGTATGAGAATTTCAACTGATTTTCCTACAAATATTTTAACTGAGGTCATACTATTACTTTCTTATTGCTTCTTTCTCCATTACCTAATGTCTTAAAAACATTTTTAGGAAAAAAAATACTTCATGTTATTTGATTCATCATCAGATATTTTATCATATGCATGAAACGATTTCATTATTTTGAAGATAACTCACTTTTATATTCTATTTTACTGTGTCACTACGACACCCTTATTTGACCTGCAATATTTTACTACACTAGCCTTCAGTGTCTTAACATCAGTGATTAATCTGGGATATCTAGAAGTAACAAGAAGTTAACATTAAAAAATAGAAATCAAAATAGAAGAGTGTAAAGAGAATGAAAAAAGGGTGACCCTGTAAAGCTGTGTAAACTACTTCCAATTGCCCTTTTGACATTTTACTTATTCATCATTTTAAACCCATCAGCTTCTGAAAATCATTTAAGTTATTACTTTTGTGCATGATAGTAATTTAATTTTTGAAATGATTCTGAACCAATTTGTTGTTGCAAAAATTTCTATCCTTGTAACCATTTTGCCATTATTTCTCAAGGTAAGTAAAAGGCAGATATCACTACGGGAAATGAAGGGTATGATGCAGAGTTCTTTCCCATCAAGATAGAAGGAAAAATGGAATGTATTTCCTTGGTGGAGTTGGTGGAGAAGAGAAAGCTGCAAAGACAAGGCAAGGGTCCTTTCCCAACGATCCAACATTTCTACTCACCAGGGTAGAAACAGTGTGGTTGAGGATACATAGATGTTGGAGTACAAACAAATACACCTGCTTGTTTCTTTCCTGGAGGGAGAAGGTAAAAGTAAAGGAAATTTTGTCCTACTTTGTATTTGGAGAATATTATTGATAGAGTTCCTTAAATCAACATGGGTTAGTTTCAGGAGAAGGTATGTACTAATTTATTGGTTTCACTTATTTTATCTCAAACAAAGGGAGTATATCTCCCTGTGCTGAGCTGCATGGAACTGGGGGAGAGGGGTCATAAGCACCCCTGTGGCTTCCACCACTGGGACTGCACTGGGTGAGACCAGAAGACTGCATAGCAATGGGTCTCACACAAGGCCCACTTAACTACTACCTTGCTATCACATGGCTATATTCATTTGAGGGTCCAGGGCCCTACAATCAATGGGCGGTGAAGTCAGCCAAGCTTGTGTCTTTCCCTTCTGGATGGAGAGTTCACTATGGCCCTGGGTAGGTTCAGAGATATCATCTTGGAGCCAGAGCCTAAAGTTGAAAACTTTAAAATTAATACCTATTACTTTATTCTACTTTAGTTGAACAGGCACCCTAGCCACAAGCCAAATTCCTTCCAACTCTTCTCTTCCCTTTACACAAGCAGAGCAGTTTTTCTCCATGGCCACCACCACAGGCCCATTAGGTGTGTTGTCAGATACTGCTGATTTTCACTCAAGGTCCAAGCATTCTTCAGTCAGCTTGTGATAAATGCTTCCCGTCCTGGTACTCACCCTTCAGGGCACTGGACTCCCCTCTAGCCCAGGACAGATCCATAAACACTGTCCAAGTATCAATGCCTGGAACTGGGGACATCAAGAACCCACTTAGTGTTTTACCCCTCTGTGGCTGAGCTGGTATGTATGCTGCAATATAAAGCCCACTTTACTCTTCCCTCTGCTTTTCGCAAACAGAAGGAGTCACTCCTTGTATCCACCACAGCTACAAATGTACTGGATGACACCTGAAACCAGTACATCTCAGAGTCTCACCCAAGGCCCATGGTGTGTACCATCTGGCCACTGGTGCTAATTATTCAGGGCCCAAGGGCTCTTTAGTCACAAGCTGAAAAAATCTGCTGGAACTGGGCCCTTGCTTTCAAGGCAGTGGATTCCATTCTAGCCCAGGGCACTTCTAGAAATGTCATCTGGGAGTTAGTGTCTGAAATAAATACCTAAGGACACTTCCTGATTCCCGAGGCTACGGTGGTTCAGTTGGTATCCAAGTTGCAAGACAAAGTCATCCTTACTCTTGCCTCTCCTCTCAAGTGAAATGAAGCAATCTTTTTCAGTACTGCATGCTGCACAGCTTAGGGCTGGAGAAGAGGTAGCACAAGCACCCCTATGGATGGCATAGCTGGTGTTTCCTTAGGTTGTGAGCCCCCTAAGTTTACTGGCTCTAAGCCTAGCACAGCACTGAGACTTGTGTAGCACTAGTAGTCCTTGTGATTTAGACTCCCTTTCAAGTTTGTTCAAAACTTCACAGCACTTTAGCCCATGGTGTCAAGTCTTGCTGAAACTTATTCTGACCACTGGAATTGACAATTCCCTTTTGTCTGGGGCTAGTCTATATGCCGCCTTCATGGGCATCAATTGAGTTTTGCCTGATGTTGCTTTCCACTGGGTCAGGGCAGCACTGGGTTCCAATATAGAGTCCCACGGTCACTCCACTCCCCCTCCACGAAATACACAGATTCTCTTCTTGTACCACATGGCTGCTGGGGAATGGGAATGGAATGGCATTGGCTTGTAAAGTCTGTCTTTTTTAATCTTCCTCATTGCCTTTTTCTGTGATATAATATTAAAACCACATACTCTTGATAACTCACCTGAGTTTTAGTTATTAGGAAGGTGCTTTTTTGTATAGATAGTTGTTCAATGTACTGTTCTTACGGGGAGGACAATCTGTGGAGAGTTTTATATGGCCATCTTGCTCTGCTTTCCTTCCAATTTCTCTATGGGCATTTTATTGAACAGAGACTGGGAGGTTAGCTGTGCAGGGTCTCTTGGTCACCGGGTATTCAACTGCAATCAACTGAGTATTCGTAATTAAGAATCCTTATTAATGGCCTCCTGATGGTCAGTCTATTTTTATTCAGCACCTTGGCTCTTGGGATGGAAGGTGACCGAATGCCACTTATGTACTTCTAGTCACCGCATTTCTTTCCTTATGGTAGTAGTTATGTCTTGACATTCTCTTCCTTCTTCCCCAAATCTACTTCATATAATTGCTTAGAATAGTAAGAGTTCATCATTCTTGTATGCATTTTTCTGTATAGTATTTTGAGAAAAATATTTTAAAATACTCACATATTGCTTTGATTTCATAGAAGGCTGAGATGATACTATTTTCTCCTAGAGATTTGAAGACATTTCTCATTTAATTTTAGTATTGAGTGTTGCACAAAATGTGAAGCAAATTTAATTGTAGTATATATTGTATAATTTTATAATTCTTTTTAAGGTTTTCAGAATTTTAATTCTAATGCTAAAATAACTGTAGAAATCCTTTTGAAAGATATTTTGTCATTCCTGCTAAGCCCATTTGGTAGATTTGAGAATAGTGTTTCTCTTCAAGTTTTCACACATTTTGTTTTAATCTTGACCTCCATTTTATTCTCTCATTAAACTCCTGCTGAAATGCATTCTGAAATGTACAGTAGTCACAGATTAGTCTTACTTGTTTTCCATAGATATTACTTTTTCCATAATGTGGTTCAGATTTTTCAAATTTCAGGTTTTGTTTTGTCAGACATCTGAGCTTGATTCTGTGGTTCACTACATCAGTTGTTAGCCTTGTTTTGTACACATAAGTAAATTTATCAAGGCACAAGAATATAGGCCAATATATAAATATCAATTGTATTTCTAGATTCTAGAAAGATCAAGTTGAAAATCAAATTATAAAATAATGTTGCATACAATAGCATAAAAATGTAAAATGTATAGAATAAATATAACAAAAGATTGTAGGACCTCTAGATTGAAGACTGCAAATTTTAATGAAAAAAAGACCTAATATATACATTTACATTTACAGAGTGATATACATTTACATGTGCAGGAAATCTCAACATTGGTAAAATTTTAATTCTTTCCGAATTAATCTATAGATCTAATGCAGAACTCACCAAATCGAGGCAAATCTATAGCTTGTGACCCATCAATCACACTCCTGAGCATACGCTCAAAAGAAACTAGTGCATATGTCCACCAAAATTGCATAAATTTTCATAGAAATATTTTTTCTTAATAGCCAAAGTTTAAACCAGATCAAAAGTCCATAAGAGACATTAGAATGGGAAAATTCATTGCCACAATGTGGATGAATCTCCTATTCTTAATACTAATCAAAAGAATCAGATACAAAAGAAGGAAAACCATATGATTTTATTTATATGGATTTCAAAACAAGTAAAATTAATCAAAGATTATAAAAGCCGGAATAGTGGCTAACCTTATGCCGAGAGGGAGCAGTAATACTAACTAATTGGAGGGATAAGGAACTTTCTAGTGTTGAGTACATTTCTATATTTTTGTTCAGTATTGGTTTCAGAAGGATATGCACATTTAAAAATGTATTAATATATCAACTTAAGACTTTTATAATTTATGAAAACAGAAAAAAAAATCACTCATCAATCTAACATGCTACTGTATAAGGTAAATCTCTAAGAGAAAGTTTTATAATGAGGGCCTTTTCCAAGTGTATTAGGTAACGATTTGTGTGAACTGGTTTTCAAACAATACAATAAGAGACAAGCAAGTGAATTGGTTCAGATATCTAATTTAGGAAAAGATTAGCAGATAATAACCAGGCTTAGGAGAAAGTTGAAAATATCTTGTTGAACTAGGTTGGCATGATACAAAGTCTGAAAAAAAACTTATTAGCAAAACTTCAGGAGATTTTTTATAAGAATATTTCCACTTAAGGTCATAAAATTTGGCAGCCAAAGTAATTATTTCACGGTACATGCAGATTTTATCTTTCATTTGCCTTTCATCAGAATTCAATCATTAATCTGTGTAAAATAAAATGACCCTTCTATTTGAGCAAGAGAAATAACATATTTTTAATTATTCTATTGGAATACAAATATCAAAATACTGAAACAGCTGGGAAATCATGGTAAATACTTAACACTTTATATAATAGGTACACACATGAATTCATTACATCCAATGCTGAATCCCCTCCCAGTCAACAGAGTAACTTAATCAATTCATATTTACTCTCTTTTACTTGAAAACTCAAATATTGTTGACTATAGTGGTTAAACACATAAATATAACTGCAAATTTTTCTATGTCTTCCTAAGCCAATTGTTCATGTCTTATTGTGTCTTGCTACTGTCTTGCTAGAAACATAGAACAGTCATGAAATAGATGGTCTTTTCTCCAGTTTTCCAAGCCTCCAGGCCTTCTCTTACACTCCCACTGAGATAATACATCTAAGGGACAAATCTAATCACATTGATATTCTCTGCTGATAATTCCCCACATGTGTAACAATCATATAATGTACTTTATTTTATTTAAAGTATATGAATATGTCAAAAATCACTGAAGACTAAATTATTCTATAAATGTCACATTATCCTAAGTTATCATCTGTATACATTCTGGCATTTACATGTTTTCCTTTGCATGTATTTATGTAAATATTGATATATTACTAAATTGAAGATAAGAACTGCTACAATTTAGCATTTATTGATCCTTGAGCTATGTTCAGCAGCCAAACAGATAAAAATGAAACTTTTTACTCTTCCAGTTGCATGGCATACATACTGAACTTCAATAAAATAATTTAACTATTACCTATAATAGTAATTTGTATATTGTGATACTCACCTAATATTCTTTGGTAAAATTATAAAGTTTAAATAATGTGTAATATACCCATAATGCTGATCCCAAAATATATATGCTGTTTTGTTAGTATGTTAGTTAGTTGATTGGCTATTAGCTTACCAAAGGTATGAAAAGTATTTTATTTTCTAAGCAATGGCAGTACAGATAGTCATTATTCCATAAACCAGGGGTCCCCAACCCTTGGGCCACGGACCATGAAGTTGAGAAGTTTAGAGAAAAAAGAGTAAAAAGAAATGAACAAAGCCTCCAAGAAATATGGGACTATGTGAAAAGACCAAACCTACATCTGATTGCTGTACCTGAAAGTGACGGGGAGAATGGAACCAAGTTGGAAAACACTGCAGGATATCATCCAGGAGAACTTCCCCAACCTAGCAAGGCAGGCCAACATTCAAATTCAGGAAATAACAGAGAATGCCACAAAGATGCTCCTTGAGAAGAACAACTCCAAGACACATAATTGTCAGATTCACCAAAGTTGAAATGAAGGAAAAAATGTTAAGGGCAGCCAGAGAGAAAGGTTGGGTTACCAACAAAGGGAAGCCCATCAGACTAACAGTGGACCTCTCGGCAGAAACTCTACAAGCCAGAAGAGAGTGGGGGTCAATATTCAACATTCTTAAAAAAAAATAATTTTCGGCCGGGCGCGGTGGCTCAAGCCTGTAATCCCAGCACTTTGGGAGGCCGAGACGGGCGGATCACGAGGTCAGGAGATCGAGACCATCCTGGCTAACATGGTGAAACCCCGTCTCTACTAAAAATACAAAAAACTAGCCGGGCGTGGTGGCAGGCGCCTGTAGTCCCAGCTACTCGGAGGCTGAGGCAGGAGAATGGCGTGAACCTGGGAGGCGGAGCTTGCAGTGAGCCGAGATCGCCACTGCACTCCAGCCTGGGTGACACAGCGCGAGATTCCGTCTCAAAAAAAAAAAAAAAAAAAAAAAAAAAATTTCAACCCAGAATTTCATATCCAGCCAAACTAAGTTTCATAAGTGAAGGAGAAGTAAAATCTTTTACAGACAAGCAAATGCTGAGAGATTTTGTCACCACCGGGCCTGCCCTACAAGAATTCCTGAAGGAAGCACTAAACATGGAAAGGAACAACTGGTACCAGCCATTGCAAAAACATGCCAAAATGTAAAGACCATTGAATCTAGGAAGAAACTGCATCAACTAACGAGCAAAATAACCAGCTAACATCATAATGACAGGATCAAGTTCACACATAACAATATTAACCTTAAATGTAAATGGGCTAAATGCTCCAATTAAAAGATACAGACTGGCAAATTGGATAGAGTCAAGACCCATCAGTTTGATGTATCCAGGAGACCCATCTCACGTGCAGAGACATACATAGGCTCAAAATAAAGGGATGGAGGAAGATCTACGAAGCAAATGGAAAACAAAAAAAGGCAGGGGTTGCAATCCTAGTCTCTGATAAAACAGACTTTAAACCAACAAAGATCAAAAGAGACAAAGAAGGTCATTACATAATGGTGAAGTGATAGATATGTTAGCTTCATTTATTCACTCCACAATGCATATCTATATCAAAACAACTCCTTTTACTCCATAAATGTATACAATTATTACTTGTCAATTAAAGTTTTAAAAATTAAAAAATGATAAAATACGTTATCAGTTAACCAGAAAATACCCAAGATACTTTACATTCATTAATTGTACAAACTAATTTTCATAAACCTTAATAAAAAAAAAATCACAGATCCAAGAATTAACATTTTCTGGAAGAAACTTTATATGCTATAGGAAGCCATGTAATCTTCCACTCTAAAGAATATAATTAGCCTAGAGATTATCAAATCGAGCTTAATTATTTTTAAAACATCTATTTTTATCAAGTACATTATTTATAGTTTTACTCTGAATTTCTGGGCAGTATATTTTTGAAGAAAATATTTTATTTCATATTTTTAAAATGTTCAAAATTAACTTCAGATATTAAACATCAGAATGGAAACAGACTCTGGGAAAATGGCAACATGGACATGATTTTGTAAGATACTGGCCAGAAGAGATCAGTGTGCTTAACCAAATGAGTATATTGGCCCTGTATTAAGATGCCCAATCTCCTATATCTCAAAAATACTAACACAAAACAACCAACAACAGCAGAAGCACGGAAAGGTTGTTCTTACTCCTTCTGGACTCTGAAGCTGAGACTGGGAAATAGAAAGGTTTCCTCCAGGCACAGTGGAGCAGCGATAGCCTGCTTTCTTGAATGGTACTTGTTTTTTGACAGACAGACAATTTGCCTTGAATTGCTTATAGGACTGTGATGACATGGAGAATGGATTTTAAAATTTTTCTGCATAGTGGAGGACTCAGGGTGGTTTAAAACCAACAAACAAAAAATACAATCACAACAACAACAAAATGATGTTTATTTTTATTGAACCTCGCCTTTCCATTCCAGTCAATGGAGATTCTGGTTTAAGGGTATCAAGTAGAGCCTAGACACTGGGATTTTGAAATATCTTACCAGTTGATTCCAACATGGAGCAAATTAAAAATCACTGGGAAAAGGGAACATATGCCAAAAGCTATAACTAAGGCCATTTGAACTGCAATAGTGGAAAAAAATAATAAAAACCTCCAATGCTTGCACATCATTCTAAGAGGGGATGATTAATAGGTCAGAGCAAATAACACACATGTACAAAGAAAAATAGGTCTCAAAAAAGGAAATTACAAATTGAATAGAAAAAATGAATAAAAGGTTAACGCTTTAATTGCTCAAAAACTTTTTCTAAAGATTTTCCAATTAAATTATTCAATAGACCCCAATGTCTATCACATTGTGAAGGCGATAGGAGTGATCATCATAAGAAAATCATTTTCATCATTTCTATAGTTAATTTTTATCTTAAACTACATCAAATAGGTTTTGGTTATGGAAGGCAAATCATTTCTTTGATCATTTCATGAGGTGGTCGGGGAGTAAGAATATATGTTGCCGAATAACCTGCTGTATGAACATTTCTGCACACCAAGTGATGACAGGAGTTGACGTGGAGAAAAGTGAACAGAAATGTAGGATTTTTGAGTGTTTGAAATAGCTAAATAGAAGTTTGAGTAAATAAGTTTAAATAATTTTTATTTAATTCAGGAGATAAAAGGAAAAATAATGAAAATAGTGAAAATGAGGTTATTATTTTACTAGGGTTGTGAGATTCACTTTCAGTTAGTTTTGAAGTTGCCGATTCCATTCTATAGTAAATCTGTATTCTAAGATGGAAGTTAAAGAGCTAGGGGAAGGAAAGGAACTCAGTGGTTATTTATCCTTGTGTCTTTGGACAAGCAATTTGGATTATGAATGGCAGTGACAAAGTTGATTTGTAATTGGTATTCAGAGCTGCTTTCAGGTGGAAAGAGCCTTTTGGTGTGTGTCCATGAACCATTTAGATAAAAATAATTTTTACCATTAGATATACTGAATTTTATGTATCATAGAATGCATTTTCTATTTATGTTCATTATAGAGAAAGAAAAGGTAGTAGATTTTAAATTCCTTTAACACGTATTTGACTTCAACACTCAGAAACACTATTTTTAGTAAGTGTACATACTGGCTGCTTATTAAACAGTATGTGAAAAAAACATTTTGTTTTTTCACATACTACAATTGGCCCTTTCCTTAGGGTATTATAATGCAGCTAATTCAATTGTTTTCCTATACTGTTAACTCTATTTTCCAACACTAATATAATTGTAATAAGAAATACAACAAGCTGTTCAAAAGATTTCTTACTCTACAAAAATGGCCCATATGTTCCTCGGAAGAAAATCATGTAAACTTCTAGTTACTACTTTTCAGATTCATACTGTTTTCTACCTTCTCCTAAAAAGTATTATAAAATTAACTCCCCTTGAAATAATAGGATAAAGATTATGCCAATGATTTCAAGATTTTAAAAAACAAATATTTTAGACTCAGGCTATAATCAACTTAATCATATATGGAAGATTTTTTCAGTGATTTTCTTTTTTACTTAGGAAGCAGTAATGAAAAGTGTCTTCCTTATACAGGGGTACAAAATAATTGTGTTTTTATTCTTTTTTAAATATTTATTTTAAGTTCAAAGGTACATGTGCAGGTTTGTTACACAGATAAGCTTGTGTCATGGGAGTTTATAATAAACACATGGAATCAAAATAAATATTTCTAAATGAGTCATGCTGTTTACTTTTGGAGGTGCCTATGATGACAACTCAATAATATGGCGCAGCATGGTGGCTCACGCCTGTAATATCAACACTTTGGGAGGCCGAGGCCAGCGGATCACACGAGGTCAGGAGTTCGAGGCCAGCGGATCACATGAGGTCAGGAGTTCAAGACCAGCCTGGCCAACATGGTGAAACCCCATCTCTACTAAAAATAGAAAAATTAGCCAGGTGTAGTAGCAGGTGCCTGTGATCCCAGCTACTCAGGAGGCTGAGACAGGAGAATTGCTTGAACATGGGAGGCAGAGGTTGCAGTGAGCCGAGATCACGCCATTGCACTCCAGCCTGGGCAACAAGTGTGAAACTCCATCTCAAAAAAAAAAAAAAAAAAACTCAAGAAATCACTAATATGATTAAATGGTATTACGTGCCCCCACGCCTTCTAATGCATGGCCAGTGAGCTCTGGACTTTTCCTCTCATTTCCTGGCAAGAAAGATGGACTGCATCTCCTTTGTAGGAAAGTAAAAGTGTGTGCTTTGCTTTTCTTTAAAAAAAGTTCTTAGAAACTGGATAGATATTTTTTGAAAACTGGAGAAATCTCCTACGCAAAAGTGTGTAGGAGAATAATGAAGAATAAATCAAAACCTGAAGAGCCAATGGTAACTGGAAGCCTAACATAAAGTTTAATAACAGATCCTGCAGGAACATTGCTCAGAGTATGAAACCTGTCTCCACCACTTACTAGTTTGTGATGTTAGTACAGTTAGCTACAATTTCAGTACTCAATATACTGATCTGTAAAATGGCCATAATATTGGCCATTGCATATGGCCACTATGAATATTAAGCGAGTAATATTTCCAAAGTATTTAGAATGGTGCACAGTCCCTAGTGTTTACTCTGTAAGCATATGCTAATATATAATGAAAGGAAATCATTCTTTCGAGTTTTCTTGTTCTTTCTCACATACACTTCTCCGTTTTGTTTTTCTATTTTTCTACATTTGTATATAAAATGATTTTCTCTGATTTTTAATGTGTTATTGAGCACATACGCTCATGCCGACAATAAAGACAGATCAATGTTTTTCAGAATACTGACTAGTTTAAAATTTAAGGTAATGATAATTTATTGGCTAAATTCATATCAAGAATCTAGTGGTAATCCCATTAGCTATAAGACAGTTTGCATGCTGTACTATGCATTTATTCCTTTTTTCTCAAATTATGCTGAAGCAAATTAGGGACTGTCATAAATTAGAAAGAAACAAAGTAACATGCAATAAGCAAATTGCTTGTAACATATAAACAGTTGACTGCGTGAATTTAGTTGTATACTTTGAAATAATGTTCTACTCTACATCGCATCAATTTTATATAATTGCATTGATAAGTAACTTGCTAGTTCTTAAAATAGCATACTTCCAGAAAGCACATAACTAATAAATTGTTACTACATACAAAAATGGGATTATTCATTTTTAAATCATAATACATAAATGTCTTAAAGCCCAATAACTGGCAAATTACAGTAAAAACATTCTTTATATACTAACACGTCACTGTAATAAAGTGGTTTGCCAAATCATTCACAACAAATTGGGTCTCCACAGGTACAATTAATTTAACTGACATTCACAAATCAACAGCAAGAATGACAAAATACAAAATAACAAATAACTGAAGACAATTCTGATGATGCCTTGATATTGACAATGAAAACGTTTCTCTAAAAATTGTAGAAACTTAACCCCTAAGCAGGTGTTCAGGCATAATAGGAACTCGGCAATCTTACCAAGTTACATGTCTCAGCCCATATTTATTTTATGTATGGCCAAGCTTCACTATTTGTGGATTCCATATTTGCCACTTTGCTACTCACTAAAGTTTATTTCTAACCCCAAGATCAATATCACATGGCTAATGACTAAAAGTCATTTGAGGACATGCGCAGAGTGGCAAAAATGTGAGTGCTCAAAGTACACTTTCCCAGCTGAGTTCACACAAGGTAACAGTGTGCGTTCTCATCTCAGCTCATAGGATAAACAAGTGTCTTTTTTATGGTCTATTTAATGTCATGTTTTTCCAGTTTTGTGCTTTTTGTTAGTGATTTTGCTGTTTAAAATTACTCCCAAGCATAAGGGTGAAGTGCTGCCCAGGATAGGAAGCACAAGACTGTGATGTGTCTTATGGAGAAAATGCATGTGTTAGATTAGCTCCATTCAGGCGCTAGTTTATGATGCTGTTGGCCATGAATTCAACGTTGATGAATCAACACCAGTGATACACCCAAAAAAAGAAACAGGAAACTCACTGACCTGCACATGACGCTGCTCCAGAATGTCTTAAAGTAACATCTGTAGTGAGTGAGGAGGCTATCTGAAAGAAAGAAAGAAAGAGGTTAAATTTGTGAGTTCAGAAGATAACGACCAATAAGTAAGCTCAGTGGACAGCATTGTTGTAAGGCTGAAAGCCAAAGAAGTTGTAGGTCATGTGACCCAGAGTCAGCGAAATGTTAGAAAAAAAGGCTAATGGTTTACCATTATACAGGAACACTGCATATAATTGATTAGTTGTGAAAAATGGACATGAAATAAAGTCTATTTTAAAAGAAACACACATAAAACAAGGTTGTGTGTTGATCAGTAAATAAAAATATCAACAGCAGCTCACAGGAAAATTAACCCTGTATTTCTCCCAGAAGGAGTGGCTCAATATTTTCTAATTATACATACATACACACACGCGCACACACACACAGACACACACACACACAGACTATATATGTATATATACACAAATGATTGTATACATATTTATATACATAGATATATCTCTGTTAGGCTACTAGCTATCATTAAACTTTTAGAATGATATATAATTCATATATATGGGCAATTTATATGTACATATTCCTAGTGGAATAGAGAGGAACCATTCTAACTTAAACTGTTATTGCTCAATATCTGGAATGAATTCATTTTCCTCTTTTTTTATTGCCTTCAGCCACTTTATCTTTCAACGAATCTGCTAATCACAAAATATCTGCTCATTTATTTTTAAAAACTCCATTTGATATGGCAAAATATTATGCTATGTTAGATTCCTACTTAAAAACAAAACATTTTAAAATTATCAACTCATGACCGGGCGCGGTGGCTTACACCTGTAATCCCAGCACTTTGGGAGGCCGAGGCGGGCGGATCACGAGGTCAGGAGATGAAGACCATCCTGGCTAACAGGGTGAAACCCCGTCTCTACTAAAAATACAAAAAAATTAGCCAGCCATGGTGGCACATGCCAGTAATCCCAGCTACTCGGGAGGCTTGAGGCAGGAGAATCGCCTGAACCCGGGACGCGGAGGTTGCAGTGAGCCAAGATTACACAATTGCACTCCAGCCTGGGCGACAGAGCAAGACTCTATCTCAAAATAATAGTACTAACAATAATAAATTAATAATAAATAAATAACTCATAGGACATGTTTTGGCTACTTAAAATTGTGTTTAATATTTTCTCTCTGTTTCATTGTATCTTATTTCTTACTATGCTGAAATATGCATTCTCTATTAAAGTATTCGGCTTCTTGTGTTCTGATAAACTTTATTTCTTTTCTTATCTTGAATTTGCTGATGGTCAAAGCATGGGTAAAACTCAACAACAAGCATCAGTGTAGAGAAACATAAAGGCCAGGAAGTAAAATTTTTCCACGTTCTGTGCTGGTTTTTGTAGCTTGAAGTGAAGAAGTCTAATGCACAGCATCAAAATGAACATTGTAAACTCCACCTTGGTTTTCCTGAGATTCTGTTATTGATGTGGGTAAAACATGTAAGTAGAAATTATGAATTCTTTATAGAGTTATGGCAGTAGTGACATTTCTGAGAATTCACTCTAAACACAATAGTCAGTTGCTGGGAATATAAGAAATAGCAATCAGTAACCTAAGGGAAGGGAGAGACACAAACTTGCTGGGATTTCAATACTCTTGTCACATAGTCTGAAATTCAGAGACCATGCTTCATTTACTGGAGTGTTTGATGCTTCTCAACATATAGTGAGGTTTGACTGGTAAACCCACTGTAAATTGAAAATATCATAAGTAAAAACTGCATTGTATACACCTAACCTATGGAACATAACTCAGCCTAAATAACTTACATGCTCAGAACACTTATATTAGCCTACATTTAGGCAAAATCATTGAACACAAAGCATAATTTATAATAAAAACTGTTTAATATAATTTATTGAAAGCTACACTGAAAGTGAAAAACAGAATGATTGCCTGGGTACACACATAGAATATATATGTGTATATATACATATGATCGGATACATATGTGTATACATATATATATTATAATCTTTCTGTTAGGCTATTAGCTATCATTAAACTTTTAGAATTATGTATAATTCATATATATGTACATTTATATGTACATATTTCTACATTCAGTAGAAGTACAGTTTATACTGCATGCATATTGCTTTCACACCATAGTAAAGTCGAAAATTTTATGTCAAACCATGGCAAATTGGGGACTGTCTGTAATCTGGAAGAACAGCCCAGGAATATAAGGGAATTCAAGCCTGAACTGAAAGGGAAATAATGTAACTCAGGGTCACGGTGTCAGCTAAGGCTGAGTTCAGGACCAGGATAACATAGATCTGAGCAATAAGAAGGCTAGTGTTTTTATATAATATTCTCTGGCCAAAACTCTGTCAGGGAAGAATTAATCTTGGGGCAATAGGTGGAAGAAAATAGCAACTACAGCTATTGAGTCTAAGAGAGACACATGTTGACCTTTTTGCCTATAATACTTTCTCTACATAAGCCCCATATACTTCAGCACCCACTCACAAATAATGAAATAATAGAGTTAATATATAGTCATATTATGTGTTTATCCTATGGTTGATCCAATGAAAACTGAGGACACACAATTTATATAAACTAATTGCTCATGTATTTATTTCCAGTTTATGTTCATTGCTTTCCATTTTATGCTTCATTTATTTGTGTTAATTTCCATTTATAAATATCAGCAAAAAGAAATCAATTGTACTTAAATAATAAAAGAAATACGTATGTTTTGTCTCAATCTGGCCTTAGAGTCAGTAGAGCAAACATATTAACCAAAGATGTGTTCAAAGTTATTAAAGCCTTTACATTTTTCAAAAACATTTTATTTTGAATCCTGACACATTTTAGAAAATATTTATGTTTTATACTTATAAAATTCGCAAAACTGCAAGCCCTTTATCTGCATACTTTATTTTTAACTCCTTTAAGCCTACTCATAATTAAAACCAGACCTTTTCCTATACCTGCACAAAAGAAAACTATGAATTTCAGAATTGTGTAATGTACTAGAAAGGATAACACAGTATTTGAGTGTAATGGTGATCATACCTCTCTCTTTCAGAATTTTGTGACAATAAACAGAGTGTTTTGCATTACTTTAAATGTGAAAGATCACCAATATGTCTTCTCATATTATATTCATTAATTCATTCAGCAAATATTTATTAAGTTATACGATGTGCTAAGCATTGTCTTAGGCTTGGAAGATCTATCATTGAACAAAATAGACAAGCACCTCTGCCCTCAGGAAGATTTAATTATATAAATGCCACCAGAGAGATGAAAGATCAAAACTACATTTTTATTTGTAAATCCAGGACAAGAAAAATGTCTGGTTTACAATATGTGCTAGAGATGCTGAATAAATCCTTTCTACACAGAATTATACTTATCCTCCTACATATTAGGTGTTACTGGCAGCTCCATAATTTATATATGAATGAATATGGACTTTTTTCTGCATCACTTCCATGGTGTTACATATTTAGAAAAGTTTCTAACAAATGTTGTCCATAGATTATGTCAAATTCATAACTAAATAATGACTAAATATTGCCATATCTGAAATAAAATATATGAAAATGTACAAATACATATTTTTGTACATGTACATATGTATTAACAAATGCATTATGGAAAATATTTAACACTTTTAAAATAAGAATTATTTCAAAGAACTAATTATAAAATATTATTCCATGCAACATTCTTTACAAATAAAAAAATTCATAACCTTCAATACATTTCTAGTTGGTCACAGAACTTTTTCAACAGGACAGCTTTTAAAATCTGCTCATTTTTACTCATTTTATTTATTCAAGAAATACAAGTTAAATTTTATTCTGCTTAAGAAAAAAAAATTCTAAAAGCTTCTTTTCTGTGTTAATGGTTAAAAGCCTTCTTCTGCATTGGAAACAATATTTGATAATATGTTAAGAACACTATTCTTCACCCTCCAGGGGTATAAACCTGTTTACTTGAATAATTATTCATATATAACTCACTAAAGTGGGTGGTATGAAAAGAAAAACAGGAAAAAAAAAAAAAAAAACAAGTCAGGATACAGGGAGGCAAAGTGGTTTTTAAATACGACAAAAAAAGAAATGGGTCTATTTAGGCTTTATCTGGCACTTAGCAGGTTTTTAATAAATGCATCTTTGAGGTGTAATCCATCAAACTGCAAGTAGTATATCTATAAGGGGTTTCACAAACAAGATATCATGGTAGGACCACACCAGAAACGCTGTGCTCCCAGTGTGTGAGCAACTGGTTATATTACTCAAATATGCTAAGTTTAGAATGAGTCATTGTGGCTTAATTTCTTAAAACAAGATAGGCTTTGTGCAATTATTTAAGATTCCGAGTATAGTACTTAATAAATCTCTATTAGGAAAAGGAAAGAAAACTGTAGAAAAGTTAAAAATCATTTAATCCCCTGGACCTTGTGATTGAATGGGTTCAATGGTATCTAAGATTTGTCCCAGAGTAAGGTTTATGCATGAAATTATCACTACATTAACATTTCACATATAACTTCCTTCCCAACTCTTCAATTATTAATGGAAACAAACTTTTGATAAATTGTAGACAATTCATATCAAAGATGATTCATGTTATATAAATAAAGATAAATTGTTTGTGGACTATTTGAGAGCCAAATTGTCCACAAAACCTTATTATTTCCAAGCCATAATGAATTTACTTTACATGAAAATAAAACATTTATTTACAATGTTGATTATTAGATAATTGTTTTTATTAGCATATATTATGTCTTGTTATTGTTTTTACCAAATACTCATAGGCTATTTAATTATTATAAATACGTATTATCTTGGAAACTTGAAGTCAGTGATCTTAAGCAAAATTTCCTTTAGATCCTCTCATTATAGTGATGCTAGTATTTTACAGGCAGTATAGACAGAATAATACTTATTAATTAAGTGGCCTCTCTCTTTCTCTTCTAAAGGAAGATGTGCAACAGAAAACTGGATTCCTTTCATCTGTATATGGAATAAATCTCTTCTTTGGTTAAAAAAAACACTGTTCACACATAGTTCAAGTGACTTCAAGGGAAATTAAACACAAATAAGATAGCCTAGGGAATGGCACATGCCAAACTAATGAATTTATTCTGATTATATTTTGTTACAGAAACTTTGTTGTGTGATTTGAGTAAATTATCTAATCTAATCCTCAAAACACTTTAGGTAGTTATTTTGATTATGCCCAGTACTGAGAAGAAGTAAATTCAAGCAACGCAGCAAGGATCGTTCTGTAAGTGGAAATACACTTACAGAAGCTGTGTTTCAAGACATACAATCCAGTGCTCCAGAAACTGGAATCTCATACACTAAGCTCTGCTGTCTGTCATTAACTAGTGCTCCAATCTTAGGAATGAGTCAGGTCTATTTGATGTAAGTATTTGTGATATTTCATTAGGCTGTTAGGTTGATAAGATGTGGGAATTTATTTTTTAATATTATTTCTCTAGTGTTTTAATAACAAAAGACAATCCAATGAACAAAACATTTCTAATTCCAAATAAAGTTACTGATATGTTTAATTTCAACCTAGTTTTTCTTTGAACTATTTATATGTCTTAAAAGACATTTGTGATACGAAGGAAAATGCTGACCTAAAGTGTAATAGAAACTAAATTAATTTTAATCTGAGTAGTGAAAGAGAAGTTGAGAATATCTGAAAATCTGGGCTTCTTGCTTCATGAATAGAGTTGTCTCCTTTAGGCTCCAGACTCAGGCTCTACTGAGGGTAGCATTTATTGACCATGTGATGTGCATCATGAACTGCTAACATTGTTTTTCTCATGCCCTTTAAATTCTCTCAACAATCCTATATTGTATGTCTTAATATATCCACTTTATAGATAAGGATA
The DNA here is from genome assembly GCF_008728515.1 of Papio anubis. Taxonomy (NCBI): domain Eukaryota; kingdom Metazoa; phylum Chordata; class Mammalia; order Primates; family Cercopithecidae; genus Papio; species Papio anubis. The sequence continues at coordinate 19,896,086 of NC_044980.1, read as the reverse complement.
TAAACATTCACAGAGGCTGAAGTAATGAGAATTCTTTATCTAGAAACAGATTCAAGAAACTTTAAATTCTAAGCTCTTTTGTTATACACAATAACTCCTTTACCGAACACATTAAAAAATACATTTTTAGCTAATCCATTATTTATTGCAGTAATGATATATTAATATTCTCATTTTTCAGATAATTACTAAATATTATTGTAATAGATTTCAGTCACAGAAAATGTGTTGGATTGAATGCTTTTGCCTTATAGAAACAGTTCTTATTTAGGTGATGATTTGGCAATCAATATAAAGTAACATTTAGCTGTCATAACATTGTTTGATAGGGTGTAGAAAAGGTCATTTTTATCATGGGATATACATAACTCAACTTAGATCTTGTGATGTATGACAAATCAAATACTTTAATTTAAATAATTAATATTTCATATTTTAATTGATTAGTGAACTACATGCATTTCATTTTTTTAACTTATTTTCCATTCAGAGGTACATATGCAGGTTTGTTATACAGGTAAATTCATGTCAAGGGGATTTGACATACAGATTATTTTGTCACTCTGGTACTAAACTTAGTACCCAATAGCTTTTTTATTTTATTTTATTTTTTAATTTATTTTTTTGAGACAGGTCCTCACTCTGTCATCCAGGCTGGAGAGCAGTGGCACAATCTTGGCTCACTACAACCTCTACTTCCTCGGTTCAAGTGATCCTCCCACCTCAGCCTCCTAAGTAGCTAAGACTACAGGCATGCACCACCACACCCAGCTAATTACTGTAATTTCTGGAGATGGGGTTTCGCCATGTTGTCCAGGCTGGTCTCCAACTTCTAAGTTCGAGCGATCTGCCCACCTTGGTCTCCCAAAGTGCTGGGATTAAGGGAGTAAGTCATTGATGCCTGGCCCCAGTAGTTATTTTTTCTTATCTTCTCTCCTCCCACCATCCACCCTCAAGTAAACCCCCATGTCTGTTGTTCCTCTCTTTATGTCCACGTGTTTTCATCATTTAGCTCAAATTTATAAGTGAGAATATGCAGTGTTTGGTTTTCTGTTCCTGAATTAGCTTCCTTAGGATAAGAGCCTCCAGCTCCATCCATGTTCCTGAAAAGAACCTGATCTCATTATTTTTTATGGCTACATAGTATTCCACGTTATGTATGTACCACATTTCCTTCATCCATCAATGGGAATTTAGGTGGTTTTCATATCTTTCTATAGTGAATAGTGCTACAATGAACATATGCATGCATGAGAATTTATGGTAGAATGATTTCTAGTCCTTTGGGTATACATCTAGTATTTGATTTATGGTAGAATGATTATATTCCTTTGGGTATATACCCTGGATAGCTTGGTTGAATGGTAGTTCTATTTTTAGCTCTTTGAGGAATCACTATACTTCTATCCACAATGGCTGACCTAATTTACACTCCCATCAACAGTGTATAATCATTCCCCTTTCTGTACAACCTCATCAGCATCTGTTATTTTTTTGACTTTTTGGTAGCCATTTTAGATGGTGTGAGATGATGTCTCACTATGGTTTTGATTTGCATTTCTCTAATAATTAGTGATGTTGAAATTTTTTTCACATGCTTGTTGGCCGCACGTATACCTCTTTTGAAAGTGTCTGTTTATGCCCTTTGGCTACTTTTTAATGAGGTTGTTTGCTTTCTTCTTGTAAATTTGTTTAAATTCCTTATAGATGCTGGATATTATACCTTTGTCAGATGCATGGTTTGCAAAATTTTTTCCTTTTTGTGTAAGGAAGGCATCCAGTTTCAACCTTCTGCATATGGAAGTTATCTTGGCACCATTTATTGAATAGGGAGTTCTTTCACCATTGCTTGTTTTGGTGTGCTTTCTCTGAGATGAGATGGTTGTAGGGGTGTGGCATTACATCTGCACTCTCCTTTCTGTTCCACAGATCTATGTGTCTGTTTTTGTATCAGTACCATGCTGTTTTGGTTATTGTATCCCTGCAGTATAGTTTGAAGTTGGGTAGCATGATACCTCCAGCTTTGTTCTTCTTGCTTAGGATTGCCTTGGCTATTCAAACTCTTTTTTGGGTCCACGTGAATTTTAAAATACTTTTTTTCTACTTCTGTAATGAATGTCACTGATATTTTGATAGAAATAGTATTGAATCTGTAAATTGCTTTGGTCACTATGGCCATTTTAACACTATGTGTTCTTGCTATTTATGAGCACAAAATGTGTGTTTATTTGTTTGTTTTCATTTCTTTGTGTCATCTTTCATTTCTTTGAGCAATGTTTTCTAATTATCATTGTAGAGATCTTTCACTTTCCTTGTACCTTTAGCATTTTCTTCTTTTTGTGGCAATTGTGAACTGGATTGCATTCCTGATTTGGCTCTCGACTTGGCTGTTGCTGGTGTACAGGAATACTATTGATTGTACATCAATTGTGTATCCTGAAACTTTGCTGAAGTTGTTTACCAGATCTAGGAGCTTTTGGGCCAAGACTATGGGTTTTTTAAGCTATAAAATCATGTTGTCTGCAAAAACAGATAATTTGACTTCCCCTCTTCCTATTTGGATGTTCTTTATTTATTTCTCTTTCTCTATGCTCTTAGGACTTCTAATACTATGCTGAGTAGGAGTGGCGAGAGAGGGCATCCTTGCATTTGTGTGGGTTTTCAAGAAGACTGCTTCTAGCTTTTGCCCATTCAGTATGATATTGGCTGTGGGTCTGTCATACATTCCCCTTATTATTTTGAGGTATGCTCATTCAATATCTAGTTTATGGGGAGTTCTTAACATGAAAGCATGTTTAATTTTATCAAAAGCATTTTCTGCATCTATTGAGATAATCATGTGGTTTTTGCCTTTAATTTTGTTTGTGTGATGAATCATATTATTGATTTATGTGTGTTGAACCAACATTGCATCTCTAGGATAAAGCTTACTTGGTCACAGTGGATTAGCTTTTTGATATGCTGCTGGATTCAGTTTGCTAACTTCTTGTTGAAGACTTTTGCATCTATGTTAATCAAGGATATTGGCCTGAAGTTGTTGTTGCTGTGTCTGTGTCAAGTTTTGATATCAAGATGATGCTGGCCTCATAGAATGAGCTGGGAAGGAGAACTTCATTCTCAATTTTTTGGAATAGTTTCAGTAGGAATTATACCAGCTTTTCTTTGTACCTCTGGTAGAATTTAACTCTGAATCCATCTAGTCCTATACTTTTTTGGTGGATAGGCTATTTATTGATTAATTTTTGGAACTTGTTATTGGTGTGTTCAGGGATCCAGTTTCTCTATGATTCAGTTGGGAGGATGTAGGTATCCAGGAATTTATGCATTTCTACTAGATATTCTAGTTTGTGTGCATAGAAATGTTTATGGTATTTGCTGATGTTTATTTGTATTTCTGTGAATTCAGTGATATCATCCCCTTTGTTGATTCTAACTGTGTTTATCTGGATCTTCTCTCTTTTTTTCATTAGTCTAGCTAGGTTCTTCCTATTTTTTTCAAAAACCAAATTCCTAGATTTGTTGATCTTTTGAATGTTTTTCCAAGTCTCAGTCTTCTTCAGTTCAACTCTGATTTTGGTTATTTCTTGTCTTCTGCTAGTGTTGGGTTTGGTTTACTCTTGTTTTTCTACTTCTTTTAGTTTTGATGTTAGGTTGTTAATTTGAGGTCCTTCTAATTTCTTGATGTCATTATTTAGTGCTATAAATTTTCCTCTTTACACTCCCCTAGCTGTGTCCCAGATATTCTGGTGTATTATCTTTGTCTGCATTAGTTTTGAAGAATTTCTTGACTACTGCCTTAATTTTATGATTTACCTAAAAGTCATTCAGAAGCAGGCTGTTCAATTTCCATGTAATTGTATTATTTGAGTGATTTTCTTAGTCCTGAATTTTGTTTTTATTGTACTGTGCTCCAAGGGCATGGCTGGTATGATTTTGTTGCTTTTGCATTTGCTGAGGACTATTTTATGTCTAAGTGTGGGTTGATTTTGGAGTATGTGCCATGTCACAATGAGAAGACTGTGTATTTTGTTCGTTTGGGGTGAAGAGTTCTGTAGATGTCTATTAGGTCCATTTGATCTAGTATTAAGTCCAGATCCTGAATATTTTTGTTAATTTTCTGCCTCAATAATCACTCTAATACTCTCAGTGGAGTGTTGTAGTCTTCAAATATTATTGTGTGGGAGTATAAGTCTCTCTGAAGATCTCTAAGAACTGGTTTTAAGAATGTGGGTGCTTCTGTGTTGGATGCATACATATTTAGGATAGCTGGGTCTCATTGTATTGAGACCTTTGACATTGTTTAATGTCCTTCTTTTTCTTTTTCGGTCTTTGTTGGTTTAAAGCCTGTTTTGTCTGAAATTAGGATTGCAATCACTGACTTTTTCTTTAAGAATGTTGAATATAGACCCCCAATCTCTTCTGGCACATCTGTTGTTAGCCCGATGTGATTCCCTTGGTAGATGACCTGCCCTTTCTCCCTAGCTGCCTTTAACATTTTTTCTTTCATTTTGATCTTGGGAAATCTGATAACTATGTGTCTTGGGGATGATCTTCTTGTGTAGTATCTTGCCAGGGTTCTCTGTATTTCCTGAATTTGAATATTTACCTTTCTGTTGAGGTTGGGGAAGTTTTCATGGACAATATCTAAAAACACGTTTTCCAATTTGTTTATTTTTTCCCATCTCTTTCCAGAACACCAATGATTCATAGATTTGACCTCATTACATAATCCCATATTTATTGGAGCTTTTGTTTGTTTATTTTTATTCTTTTTTTTTCTTTATTTTGTTCTGTCTTATGTCAGAGAGCTTGTCTTCAAGCTTTGAGATTCTTTCCTCAGCTTGGTCTATTCTGCTCTTAATACTTGTGATTCCATTATACAATTCTTGTAGTGTGTTTTATAGCTCTATTAGGCCAGTTAGGTTCTTTTTTTATATTGACTATTTTCTGTCAGTTCCTATATCATTTTATTGTTATTCTTAGTTACTTGGATTGGGTTTTGCCATTCTCCTGAATCTCAATGATTTTTGTTTTTATCCACATTTTCAATTCTATTTCTGTCACTTCAGCCATCTCAGCTTTGTTAAGAACCCTTGCTGGAGAACTAATGCAGTTATTTGGAGGTTATGAAGATACTCTGGCCATCTGAGTTGCTGGATTTCTTGATTTTGTTCTTTCTCATCTCTGTGTGTGAGTGTTCCTTTAGCTGCAATATCTTTTCTGGGTGTTTTCACAGAGCCAAAGCTTTGCACAGGGTCTTTATTTGCAGTTGACTTTTTTGTCTTTTGTCTCAGGGGTATGCTAGCAAAATGTTTTTGGTGTTGAAATTTTAGGATATGATCCAATAGGTCACACCAAGGTGTAATGGTTAGTAATAGGCTCTTGTTCAGTCATGTGGCTCCCCTATATTTCTTGAGAATTGCAGCTGTGCTCCATCTCAATGTTCTGAAGGTGTGGGCTCCTCTCCTACTTGAGTACTGGCTGTAGACAACAGCTTGGCACTCCCAGGCTGCTCACCACAGGTCTGGGGTGATTTCAGTGTTTATGTTCCCTTCTCAACATAGAGGCAGCAGAGGAAAAGACTTTAGCAGTAGTCGTGGCCAAGCGTCTTGCACGTGTCTCCTGGGGCTCTACCCCAGATAGTTTCAGAGCATCAATCACTCAGTGCAATCAGCCTGGATGGGATTCTCTGTTGTCTGTGCAAGCCAGGAAGGCCATGCTTACTGATAAGCAAGGGGGAGCGGGGTGCAGCCCATGGGAGACAGACTGGCCTCCTCTCTTTGTGTTGACTGCAACTTGCTGGGGCTAAGGTACAGCATTTAGGATCTTTGCTCTTTCAAGAGAATAGCAGGGGCAGTACCACTGCAGAGGCAGTGGCAGAGGGGTTTCAGTGGCCCCTCGAGTGGCTCCACCTCCAAGAAACATGGAGCTGCTGTTACTGGCGGTGTTGAGTCAGGGGGCTGGGGCAGTTGCACTGCTGGTGGGAACTAGAGGCTCTGCTTGTTGGGTGGCAGGGGTTCCAAGGCTCACAGGGAAGAGAGACTGAGCGCCTTTTCATATGGTAACTGTGGCATGCTGTAAGCTGGAGTGCAGCCTTCAGGCTTTTTGTTTCTTCCCCAGACTGAGGGCAGCAGGGTCAGGACCACTGCTATGGCAGTGGCAGAGGGATAGTCAGTTGGCTCTAGGAGCCTTACCCCAGAAAATCTCAGAGGCACTTCTGCTGGGTGTGTTCAGCCACTGGTAGGGGTGGCTGTTTTGAGGTTTTGCACCAGGGGCCCTACCTTAAGAGTGGGGGTGGGGGTTCCCAGGGTAGAGGTCCTGGTGGAGTAAGTCAAGTGAGGGGATCTCCTGACCCCTGAGTTGCAAAGATCAGTGGAAGAAGCATAGGTCCCCGCGATAGGTTCCCGCGGTCTCTCATTCAGTCTCTATTTCCCTGGGCAGGGGACCCTTCCGTGGCTCCATGTCACTCCAGGGTGGGCAGTCATTTTGCCTTGCTCCTCTGCTTTATCTGTGGCTCCAGTTGTTTTCTTGATGAATCCCAGTCCATGCACCTACATGCTTTAGTTAAAAATGTAGTATTTTCATATCCTTTTTATTTCTCTCGGTGAGCACCGCAGCATACTAGTGGCTTCTAGTCCGCCATCTTGTACTTCCATGCGTTTCTTATTTAACAAATAAGAAATATAATTATAATAACAAATATAATCTGAAACACATCTGCATTCTCCAGATTCTATCAACTATCAGATTCCTAACTTTGGGGGAGTTGTTTAACTTCTCTGGGTCTCAGTTTTCCCATCTGTAAAATAGGTGATCAAAAGATTCCTAACTTTGGGGGAGTTGTTTAACTTCTCTGGGTCTCAGTTTTCCCATCTGTAAAATAGATGATCAAAAGTATTTACATGTAGGGCTATGAGTATTAAGTGAGTTTGTACATATATAAGAAATAACAAGTCAAGTCATGCACACAAAGTCTGATTAATGTTAGCTGAAGAGTTAGCGCCTCTCTTTTTACATATAGCTATCCTGTTGGCTATTATTATTATTATTGAATATGTACACATGTTTTTTCCTTGTCATTATTTCTGTTTTTTAGCTTTTAAGTTCAGGGGTACATGTGCAGGATGTGCAGGTTTCTTACCTAGGTAAACTTGTGTCATGAAGGTTTGTTGTGCAGATTGTTTCATCATTCAGATATCAAGCCTCATGTCCATTAGTTATTTTTCCTGATCCTTTCCCTCGTCACAACTTCCACCCTCAGTTAGGCCCCAGTGTGTGTTGTTCATTCCTTTGTAGGGACATGGATGGAACTGGAGACCCTTAACAAACTAACACGGGAACAGAAAACCAAATACATCATGTTCTCACATATAAGTGGGAGCTAAATGACAAGAACACATAAACGCATAGAGGGGAACAACACACACTGGGGCGTATCACCTATTTTGATAAAACAATGCAAAAGGAACAGTTAACATTCTGGGTAAACAGTCTACTTTTTTTCATTAACTGCACACACTTTACTTTTTAAAGGAAAATTGTAGGCATTTGTTTTGTCATAAGCTTTATGTTGAGTATTATTTCAATTGCATTACAGTTTTTAAATCAGCATCAGGTCATATGTAACTAGTAAGTTCTATACCACATACAGATTTTGTTTATGCTTTTGTTGTGTTTTTCTCACTAAGCTTGTAAATTTATTAACTAAAAGATTAGTATACCAACTCTAATATAAAGTCATAAATGTTACTATTTTTATTAAATAATAACAATGAAATTTAATTTTGTTGGTTGCTCAAAAGATGGAAAAATTGCTTTTATGTTGCTTCATGTAACTGCTTATTGGCTTCTGAAAGAAATATGTGCAAATTTTTGTTGCATAAATGTGTTCCTTCCATCATCATTAACCATGGCTTGATTACTGGAAATTATTATTTAACTGATGCAAGAAAAATATCAGTAAGCTTCTTTGCAATTTAGTATTGAAAGATTAACATTTAAAAGCAGAGAACCAATCAATATACTATCTTCATTAGGCCTTTGAGATGAAGAATCATCACTTGTCAAAGAATAATTCTCATAATAATTCAAATAGATATTAGTCAACCATGTGTAAACAAATAATCATAAAGTCAAAACATTTTTAATGTATTTTAAATATTTCACCTAAAAAAGATCAGAAAATTATTTATGTTTGAAAACTAGATTTTAAAAAAAGCCATGAAGATACAAAAGCATAGTACATAACTTTGACACATAAAGCAAACACATGGATCTTTTTAAGTTAAATAGTCTATAGACATAAAAAAATCTTTTAAAATGTTTTCTAAATTTTCTCATCAAGTGTCTTACACATTTTAGTGTAGGGCAACAAACATTTATTTGAGAATTGTGATTTCAGAAATCTGCTATGTTCTGAGAGTAAAAGTTTTAATAAAACGTATTTGCTATCCTCCAATCACTTATTGATTACCAGTAGAAAGACATAAAGTATATTATATTAGGTCTTAAAGAGGGATATTTCCATATCCCTCTTTGTGGTAAGTGGTAAGTGGTAAGGGACAATTAGCCTATCCTCAATTTCAAGGAAGTCTTAACAGAAGAATTCTCCCTGTTAGCCAGGCGCAGTGGCTCACCCCTATAATCCCAGCACTTTGGGAAGCCAAGGCAGGCAGATCATGAGGTCAGGAGTTCAAGACCAGTCTGACCAATATGGTTAAACCCCGTCACTACCAAATATTCAAAAATTACCTGAGTGTGGTGGCACATGCCTATAGTCCCAGCTACTCTTGAGGTTGGGGCAGGAGAATCGCTTGAACCCAGGAGGCAGAGGTTGCAGTGGACTGAGATCAAGCCACTGCACTCCAGCCTAGATGACAGAGCGAGACTCCTTCCCAAAAAACAAACACACAAACAAACAAGCAAAAACAAAAACAAAAGAATAGAAAAAGAAGAATTCTCCCTATCAACCACATTTCCCCAAATGGAAATACAAAAAATGTAATAGTTATCATATGTGCCTTATAAATGTCAGCCATTTCAATTTCAGTCTTCATACCCATAGCAATACTGCAAGGGAGACAAAGGTATCCCTAGCTTATGGATGAGAAAACTAACATTTCAATATACTTTATAATTTACCAAGATTGCACATGAGATGGTAAGCGTCCATGAATTAAATATAGAAACAAAGAAATCATGGTCTTTCCAAGTTATTATTTAGTAAGATTTTATATACTGATGACATTCCACACATTGCTCTTAGTTTAAGAAACTTCTGGCAATCATAGCTAAGGAATGAACGTTTGCTATCTTGACTGTATAATATTTACATTGTCACAAAAAGTATATTCTTACTGGTGATTTCCCTACAAGGTCAAGTGAGCGAGAGCAAGATAAAACACCATCATTTAGTAAGATGATCCACCACCACAAGAAAAGGTTCTCCCACAATAACCAAAAATCTTTGTTGATAAGAACCTTCGGCTGAAAAACAGCACAAATTCATGTTTTATATTTTGTATATTCAATACTTGGAAGTTTCTGAAGTACACTGTGATGATTTTACATGTTTTGACATAGCACCCTTTGTTATGCACACTTTAGAAAATGAATTCCCTGTAGATATAATTTTATTCAATTATATTTACACATTTTGTTTGAGGTATCAATGTAATCATATGTAGTGAATAATACAGATACATAAATATTTTGAAATAAGCACCATATCCCATTATCTTCTATACCCACTAAGCATGTATTTCTTATTTCTCTCATCTTTTATAATGGGATTAGTCATGAGATTTCTCTACATTTAATCCATGCAATTGATAAAAGATAGAATAATCATATATTTATTTTTCATGTAGCTCAATATTATTTCTAATGTATTACCAAAAGCAACACTGAAAATAATATATATGTTGAAAATAATTAGAAGTTTGAATCCAGAAGGCCTTATATCACTAAATCTAGCATTAGTACAATAGGAAAATGGGAAACAAAGAATAGTAATAGATATTGCTAAAATCTAATTCTAATACTAGAATTAGGATAATTCTATACTAGAATCAGGACAATACTCCTAAAAATTATAAAATTAAATTTGGTCATCTGTTTACTGAACATCTTCACTAAAATACATAATAGTCAAAATAATAAAACACACAGCTAGCATCTTGGTGCAGCCAAAACTTTTTTTCTTTTTCTTATTCTTTTTTTTTTTTTTTTTTGAGATAGAGTCTCTCTCTGTTGCCAAGACTGGAGTGCATTGGCATGATCTCGGCTCATTGCAATCTCTGCCTCCCGGGTTCAAGCGATTCTCCAGCCTCAGCCCCCCGAGTAGCTGGGACCACAGGCACGCACCACTGCATCCGGTTAATTTTTGTAATTTTAGTAGAGAAAGGGTTTCTCCATGTTGGCCAGGCTGGTCTCGAACTCCTGACCTCAAATAATCTGCCTGCCTCAGCCTCCCAAAGTGCTGGGATTACAGGCGCGAGACACTGCACCCGGCCAAGATTTCTTAATTAGGGAAGGTTTGATGCAGATTGATCAGGTGTATGTAAAGGACTCACAGCAGTAGGTAGCCCATGAAATTGCTACTGGGCAAGCAAATGTAGAACATCCACAAGCTGAAGAGACAGGAGAGAATTTGTAACTTTTACGGAACAGCTGTGAACTTACAGGAATAGGGGAACAATTAACACTGCGGTTTCCGCTGCTATTAGAATGTGCAAAGCTTTATCCAGCCTGGTATAAAAGTAGCACATTGACTTTCTCAACATAGCAGTGGAAGCCACCAACCACAGCAGAAAGACATGTTCTTTTGGCAAGGATTTTTTTTTTTCCTTTTGCCAAAATGCATTTGCCCATTCATTCCTTTCCAGTGATATTATTGTGCATCTTTCCAAAGGGCAGAGGATACAAGATAAAAGTGGGGAATAAAAGAAGTATCATTGCTTTAAACTGGCTCAGCATCTAATGGGAAACACATCCACTTAGATAATGAAAACAAAATTTTAGGCAATTAATGATTAAGTATTATTAACCCCAACAGACAGCTCCTGGAAGCTTTTATTTCCTTCCTTCCTTCCTTCCTTCCTTCCTTCCTCCCTCCCTCCCTCCCTCCCTCCCTCCCTTCCTTCCTTCCTTCCTTCCTTCCTTCCTTTTTTGAGACTCTCACACTATCACACAGGCTGGAGTGCAGTGGTGCCATCTGGGCTCACTGCAAGCTCCGCCTCCCGGGTTCACGCCATTCTCCTGCCTCAGACTCCCGAGTAGCTGGGACTATAGGCACCCACCACCACACCCAACTCATTTTTCTGTATTTTTAGTAGAGACAGGCTTTCACCACATTAGCCAGGATGGTCTTGATCTCCTGACCTCGTGGTCCACCCGCCTTGGCCTCCCAAAGTGCTGGGATTATAGGCATGAGCCACCGTGCCCGGAAGCTCCCGGGTGCTTTTCTAAAGAACATAACTGAACTTTACTCAAATGGATAAGTAGATATTAATGAAGACAAAACTGAGAAGAAAATATAGATGAGAGTATCTCTGACAAGGGGAATGCTGTGTGCAAAACATAGAATATAGAACTGTTCAAGAAATAGGGACTGAAGAGTGGAGACCTGTTAGTTGCAAACTAACAGGAAACTACTACTTCTAAAGTCATGCAGCATCTGTGAAAAGCCATAGAAACCACACTCTGAGTGACTACAGCTTTTGTTCCCCCCAAAAAACACACACAAAAAAGCTGTAGTCAAATACTTTTGTTATTCTCATTTCTTCATTATTCCTGGAGAAATCCTGTTTCTACACCATCCTTGCTTCGTGACAGCACTCAGTTTCTAATGATTCTTTTTGCTTCTCTTAATCTTGTCTTCCAGGCAGCAATAAATTAGAATTCATCCATACTTTGACTCTCTGAATCCTTCAGCCTTATCTCCAACCTTAGAAAATATGTTTCTTTCTTCCCTCTTTTTGAGTAACACTCCCAGGTCCTCTGTAGTGCCCTCTATTGCTGCATTGAGTCAGTAAATCTGATTTTGTCAGATAAGCTTGTGCCTGATTTTCTAATAGTGAAGACTATTAAAAGAGACCTCATGACTGAGATAGGGCAAGGAGGATACAGTCAAAACAAAGTGTTTGAATTAGTGAAATACTTGGGAGGTCACATAATCTGGACCAAGTTATTATTGCATATTGCTACATGCATGCAACATACTTGAATGGGGTATGTGTGTGTGTGTGTGTGTGTGTGTGTGTGTGTATTCATGTCTTTGAGTGAAACGTCATCACTTGCAGTATTCAGAACACACAAGTATAAATATACAGATTGCAATTAGTAAAAACTTCTGTCTGGGCGCAGTGGCTTACACCTGTAATCTCAGCACTTTGGGAGGCCAAGGCGGGCGGATCACATGAGGTTGGGAGTTCAAGACCAGCCTGGCCAACATGAAGAAACCCTGTCTCTACTAAAAATACAAAATTAGCCAGGTGTGGTGGCACATGGCTGTAATCCCAGCTACTCGGGAGGCTGAGGTAGGAGAATCGCTTGAACCTGGGAGGCGGAGGTTGTGGTGGGCCAAGATCGTGCCATTGCACTCCAGCCTGGGCAACAAGAGTGAAACTCCATCTCAAAAAACAACAAAAAACAAACAAACAAAAAACTTCTATTAAGTTAATTCATTTAAAACACCTAAAATATACACTGGTTTGGATGCAATATAATGCTTTTTATCCATACTAGCTCATTTTACTGCAGATTATTTTGTATTTCATCATGTAATCCATGAGAGGAAAAACAGAAAAATATTTAAGTTTACTGAAAAATGTAATTAACTGTGAATCCTATTTAATCAGTTCATTAATGCTTACAACCTAGTGTGATATGTAGGTAAATAAGTTGGCAAAATGTGAATACATATGTGTGAAGGTCTTAAGTGACTGACATACTAAGGCAACCACCCAGAAACACAGAATTAAAATGAGTTGGCCAATTAATCAGAACTGCTTATTGGGATTTACAACTTACAACTTACAATTTACAACCGCTTATTACAATTTACAATTTGTGATTGACAATTTATAATCTGGATTGATGAACAGTGTACTGGAGGGATAGAAATCATACAAATAATAACCACCTTCCCAAGTTTTAGAAATGCCATAATTTCAAAGCATAACTCAGGAACTGACACCTTCCTATTAAGTATTTAGGTTTGCATTTCTGGAGCGGCTAGAAGGTTGTTTTAATAAATAAGAGCATAATTCTTTTTTTTTTTTTTTTTTTTTTTTTTTGAGACAGAGTCTTGCTCAGTCGCCCAGGCTGGAGTGCAGTGGCGCGATCTCAGCTCGCTGCAAGCTCCGCCTCCCGGGTTCCCGCCATTCTCCTGCCTCAGCCTCCCAAGTAGCTGGGACTACAGGCTTCGGGCACCACGCCCGGCTAATTTCTTGCATTTTTAGTAGAGACGGGGTTTCACCGTGTTAGCCAGGATGCTCTGGATCTCCTAACCTCGTGATCCGCCCGCCTCGGCCTCCCAAGAGCATAATTCTAAGGCTGAGTGATGATAGTAAAGACAGTGCTCAAATATCTACCATTTTGTTTCTCTATAATTTGTATTTTACAAATGAAAATTTAAGTATTTAAAGAAAAGTGTCTAGGTAAAAAAAATGTTGGGCACGACTACAAGTTTACCTTTATTAGGCTCCATTATCTTTACCTAAGCTTTTTGGTTCCATTTAATTATGAAAGTCTCTAATAACTTTCCATAAGTTTAGGCAATTAATATATAGAGAGAGTGTATGAAAGATTTTAATTTTTTTGGAATTATGAGTGACATTGATGGATGACTCTTTTTTTATTTGTACATTTTCCTTTATTAAATATCTATGCACACATTTTTCATCTGCAAAACTGAACTTTTTCTTCTTTTTCAACTTTTTTAAAAAATCATACTTTAAGTTCTGGAATACATGTGCAGAATGTGCAGGTTTGTTACATAGATATAAACGTGCCAAGGTGGTTTGCTGCACCCATCAGCCCATCATCTACATTAGGTATTTATCCTAATGCTATCCCTTCACTGGCCCCCCACCAACCTACAGGTCCCAGTGTGTGATGTTCCCCTCCCTGTGTCCATGTGTTCTCATTGTTCAACTCCCACTTATGAGTGAAAACATGCAGTGTTTTGTTTTCTTTTCCTGTGTTAGCTTGCTGAGAATGATGGTTTCCAGCTTCATCCATGTTCCTGAAAAAGACATGAACTCATCCTTTTTTATGACTACATAGTATTCCATGGTGTATATGTGCCACATTGTCTTTATCCAGTCTGTCATTGATGGACATTTGCGTTGGTTCCAAATCTTTGCTATTGTGATAGTGCCGCAATAAACATACGTGTGTGTGAGTCTTTATGGTAGAATGATTTATAATCTTTTGAGTATATACCCAGTAATGGGATTGCTGGGTCAAATGGTATTTCTGGTTCTAGATCCTTGAGAAATCACCACATTGTTTTCCATAATGGTTGAACTAATTTACACTCCTACCAACAGTGTAAAAGCGTTCCTATTTCTCCACATCCTCTGCAGCATCTGTTGTTTCCTGACTTTTTAATGATCACCATTCTAACTGGCGTGAGATGGTATCTCATTGTGGTTTTGATTTGCATTTCTCTAATGACCAGTGATGATAAGCTTTTTTTTCATATGTTTGTTGGCTGCATAAAAATGTCTTCTTTTGAGAAGTGTCTGTTCATATCCTTCGCCCACTTTTTGATGGGGTTGTTTTTTTCTTGTAAATGTGTTTAAGTTCCTTGCAGTTTCTGGATATTAGTCCTTTGTCAGATGGATAGATTGTAAAAATTTTCTCCTATTCTTTAGGTAGCCTGCTCACTCTGATAATAGTTTCTTTTGCTGTGCAGAAGCTCTTTAGTATAATTAGATCCCATTTGTCAATTTTGGCTTATGTTGCCATTGCTTTTGGTGTTTTAGTCATGAAGTCTTTGCTCATATCTATGTCCTGAATGGTATTGCTTAGGTTTTCTTCTAGGATTTTTATGGCTTTAGGTCTTATGTTTAAGTCTTTAATCTATCTTTCAATTGTTGCTGTCTTATTGATACACTTTAATATTTTTTGTACAGTATATTTTTATTTACATTCTTTATAAGATGTGTGTTTTGAAAATATTTACCCCCAGTCTATGCCTCGTCTTCTTATTCTATTTACAATGTGTTTCAAAGAGCAGAGTTTTCCATTTTAAGGAAGTTCAACTTACTAAATATTTTCCTTTCACATATCATGCTCTTGGAGTTTTATCTAAAGTCATTAATGAACATAAGCTCATAGATAATTTTTTCAGATGTTTAATAGTTTTGCATTTTATATTCGTTTATTATATATTTTTAGTTAATTTTTGTTAAATTTGTGAGATCTGTGTTTGTTTGCATCTGGTAGTTAATTTTTCCAACATCTTTTATTGAAAATATTGCACTTTCTTCATTGAATTACATTTGCACCACTGTAATACAATCAGTTGACTGTATTTGTGTGGGTTTATGTCTTGCCTCTCTATTCTGCTTCACTAATCTATGGGTCTGTTTATGGCATCTTTTTATTATACTTTTAATGTCCCTGTGATTAATAGTGATGATCTCTTTCATTTCTGTTATTGACAATTGGTACATACTCTCATAGCCTCCTTTTTTACTTGGTGGTTGTGTCAAGAGCTCTATCACTCTTATTGACTTTAAAAAGAACAAGATTTTAATTATATTGACTTCCCTATTATTTTATTATTTTTAGTTTTATACCAAATCATATTTTTATTTAGATTTTTCTGATTACTTTAGGCTTATATTGCTTTCTATTTCTCTAAGAAACTAAAAGTGAAGCTCTGGTTGTTGACTGCAGATCTTTCTTTTTTCCTAGTATAAAGTGTCCTCTTAGTATAATAGTATAAATTTTCCTCTAAGTACTGCTTTCTCTATATCCCACACATTTTGTAATATTGAATTTTTAATTTTAGTCAGCTAATTTTAAGTTTCTTTAAATTTTTTTGATTCCTATGTTACTTTTGATTCCTGTGTTACTTAGAAGTGTGTCTTTTAATCACCAAATATTTGGAAATTTTTTACTTACCTTTCTGTTATTGATTTTTAATTTCATTCCATTATGCAGAATAAACTGTGTATGACTTC
This sequence comes from Papio anubis, assembly GCF_008728515.1. Classification (NCBI taxonomy): domain Eukaryota; kingdom Metazoa; phylum Chordata; class Mammalia; order Primates; family Cercopithecidae; genus Papio; species Papio anubis. Next base: position 19,879,887 of record NC_044980.1, on the reverse strand, counting down.
TAGACTTTTAAATGTTTAAGGCATATTTTATGGCTAAGAATAGGATCTATCTTGGTGAATGTTCCATGCGATCTTTAGGATATATATTCTACTTCTGTTGGACAAAGTATTGTATAAACAATTAAATCTAATTGATTTATGGTGCTGTTGTGTTCAAATACATTATTACTAATTTTTACCTGTTGAATCTATCCATTACTGACGGATGAGTGTATTTATCCATTTTGCATTTCTATAAAGGAATACTTGAAACTGGGTAATTTATAAAGAAAAGAGTTGTATTTGGCTTACGAGTTTGCAGGCTGTACAAGAAGCATGACATCAGCATTTGTTTCTGGTCAGGACCAGAAAAAAAGAAGAAAAAGGGGGGTTGGCTTGTCACATGGAAAAAGAGGGAGTGAGAGGGGGTGTAAGAGGTGTCACACTCTCCTAAATTACAGCTCTCTAGTTAACTTACTCATTACTTCTAAGAGGGCACCAAGTCATTCATGAAGGATCTGCCCACATTACTGAAACACCTCTCAGTAAACCCCACCTCCAACACTGGAGGTCATATTTCAACATGAGCTATGGAAAGGACAAATATAAAAACTATAACAATGGGAGTTGAATTCCTTATCTATATTAAGGATTTGTGTATTTCTCTTTGCAGTTCACTCAGTTTTTTCTTCATGTCGTTTGATGTTCTCTAGTACATGTGATATTTCAACACATGCATACAATATGTAATGATCAAATCAGGGTAGATACCCATCTCTTCGAACATTTATAATTTCTCTATGAAATAGTCTCTAGGGCCAGGTGCGGTGGCTCACACCTGTAATCACAACACTTTGTGAGGCCAAGGCAGGCAGATCAGGAGGTCAGGAGATTGAGACCATCCTGGCTAACACGGTGAAACCCCATCTCTACCAAAAATACAAAAACAAAATTAGCCGGGAGTGGTGGCTGGCGGGCACCTACAGTCCCAGCTACTGGGAAGGCTGAGGTGGGAGAATGGCATGAACCCGGGAGGTGGAGCTTGCAGTGAGCCAAGATGGCGCCACTGCACTCCAGCCTGGGCGACAGAGTGAGACTCCATTAAAAAAAAAAGAACTCTGAGAATATTTCAAATATTCTCTTTCAGCTATTTTTAAATATACAATAAAATATGTTAACTAGAGTCATCTTACTATACTATTGAAAATGAGTACTTATTTCTTCTGCATATCTGAATCCATTAAACAACTCTTCATTTTCCTCCCCCTATTTCCAACACCCTCCCAGCCTCTGGTAACTAACATTTTACACTCTATTTCCGTGAGATCAAATGTTTTGGCTTTCACCTATGAGTGAGAACATGCAACATTTGTCTTTCTGTGCCTGGTTTATTTCAATTAGCATAATAACCCCTAATTCCATACATATTTCTGCAAATAATAGCATTTTATCATATTTTATGGCTGGATAAAAAATACATTGTATATATAAAATACAGTGTATATATTTGTGGGTATATGCATACACACGTATGTATACATATAACATTCTTTATGTATTCATTCATTGATGGACACATGTTTATTCTACACTTCGGCTATAGTGCTGTAATAAACATGAGGGTGCATGTACCCCTTTTATGTGCTGATTTCCTTTCCTTTGAATAAATACCCAGTCATGGGATTGCCAGATTCTGTAGTCATTCTATTTTCAGTTATTTGAGAAACATCCATGCTGTTTTCCATAAAGGCTGTAATAATTTATATTCCCAATATCAGTGTATTAGAGTTCCCTTTCCTCTACATCCTTACTAGGATTCTTTTCTTTGTTGTTGTTGTTGACAATAGCCATTCTAGCTGGGGTAAGATGATAACTTTTTGTGGTTTTGAATTGCATTTTCTGATGGTTAGTGCTGTTGAGTGTTTTTTCGTATACCTGTTGGCCATTTGGATGTCTTCTTTTAGGAGATGTCTACTCAGACCTTTTAGCCACTGTTTAATGGAATTATTATTATTTTATTACTTATTGTCATTATTTTGTTGTTTAGTTGTTTGAGTTACTTGAATATTTTGGTTATTCATTTCTTGTCATATAAATAGTTTGCAAATATTTTCTCCCATTCTACAGGTTGTCACTTCACTCTGTTGATTTCCTTTTCTTTGCAGAAAACTTTTAGTTATATATAGTTACATTTGTCTATGTTTTAACTATGATTTTGAAACCTTAGCCATAAAATCTTAGACTAGATCTATGCCCTAAAAGTTTTTCTCTTTGTTTTCTTCTAGTAGTTTTATAGTATCAGATATTACACGTAAGTTTTTCATCTCTTTTGAGTTGATTTTTGTATATGATGAGAGATAGGTGAATAGTTCCATGGTTCTGCATATGGACATCAAGTATTCCCAGTATGATTTATTAAAGAGGGCATCCTTTCCTCAGTGCATGTTTTTGGTGCCTTTTCTGAGAATCAATTGGCTGTAAATATGTAAATTTATTTCTGGATTCTCTATTCTGTTCCATTGGTCTACATATCTGTTTTTATACTAATATTATGCTGATTTGGTTATTATAGCTTTGAAGAATAGTTGGAAGTCAGGTGGTGTGGTGCCTCCAGCTTTATTCGTCTAACTCAGGATTGTTTTGGCTATTTAGAGTCTCTTGTGGTTGCATACAAATTTTGGGATTGCTTTCCTGTTTCTGTGAAAAAAATTATTGGTATTTTCATAGGGATTGCATTTAATCTGTAGCTTGCTTTCAGTATTACAGTCATTTTAACAATACTAATTCTTTCAACCCATGAGCATTAGATATCTTTCAGTTTGTTTGTATCCTCTTTAATTTCATTCATGTTTTGTCATTATCCTTGCATAAAAATTTCACTACCTCGATTAAGTATGTTTCTAGATATTTTATTTTTCTGTAGCTATTGTAAACAGAATTGTCTTCTTGATTTCTTTTTCAGTTAGTTTACTATTGATGCATAGAAACACTATCCACTTTTGGGCCAGGCACCGTGGCTCATGCCTGTAATCCCAGCACTTTGGGAGGCTGAGGCAGGCTGTTCACCTGAGGTCAGGAGTTTGAGAACAGCCTGGCTAACATGGTGAAAACCCATCTCTACTAAAAATATAAAAATTAGCCATGCATGGTGGTGGGCACCTGTAATCGCAGCTACTCAGGAGGCTGAGGCAGGAGAATTGCTTGAACCCATGAGACAGAGGTTGCAGTGAGCCAACATAGTGCCACTGAACTCCAGCCTGGGTTGCAGAGTGAGATTCCATCTCAAAAACAAACAACAAACAAACAAAACTGTCTATTTTTGTATGTTTGTTTGTATCCTAAAACTTGACTGATGTTGTTTATCAGTTCCAGGAGTAATTTGGTAGAGTCTCTCTCTCTCCATATATATATATTACACATATTGTATTGTCTGCAAAGAAGGACAGTGTGTCTTTTTATAATTTACTTGCTGATATGGTTTGGCTGTGTCCCCACCCAAGTTGATAAAATTCAACTTGAATTATATCAGAATTCCCAAGTGTTGTGAAAGGGACCCAGTGGGAGGTAATTTAATGATGGAGTCCGGTCTTTCTCATGCTATTCTTGCGATAATGAATAAGTCTCATGAGATCTCATGGGTTTATCGGGGGTTTTCCGCTTTTGCTTCTTCCTCTTTTTTCTCTTGCTGCTGCCATGTAAGAGGTGCCTTTCATGACCTGCCATAATTCTGAGGCCTCTCCAGCCATGAGGAACTGTAGGTCCAATTAAACCTCTTTTTGCTCCCAGTTCCAGGTATGTCTTCATCAACAGCATGAAAACAAACGAATATAGTTGCCTTTTATTCTTTCACTTGCCTGTTTTCACGGACTGTAACTTCTTGTACTACGTTGAATAATAATGGCGAAAGTATGCATCCTTTTTTGTTTCAGTTCTTACAGAAAAGGCTTTCAGCTATTTTCTATTCAGCATGATGTCACTTGTGTGTGTGTCACATATGACCTTTATTATGTTGAGGTGTGTCCCTTTTGTGCCTAATTTGTTGATAGTTTTTATCAAGAAGGGATGTTAAATATTATCAAATGCTTTTTTGGAATCTATTGATATAATCATGCTTTTTTTGTCCTTCATTCTGATGACAGGATGTATCACATTTATTGACTTGCATATGTTAAACTATCATTGCATCTCTAGCATAAATCTCACTTGATCATGATGTATTATCCTTTTGTTGTGTTGGCTGATTTGCTAGTATTTTGTTGAGGATGTTTACATCTATGTTCATCAGGGATATTGGCTTGTAGTACTCTTCTTTTATGTACCTGTCTGATTTTGGTATCAGAGTAATGATGGCCTCATAAAATGAGTCAGAAAGTATTCCCTCCTCTTCTATTTTTGGAATAGTTTCAGAAGGATTGGTTTTTTTTGTTTGTTTGTTTTTGTTTTTAATAAGTTTGGTAGAATTCAGCAGTTAAACCATCCTGCCCTGGGCTTTTGTTGTTGTTGGAAGACTTTTATTACTGATCTAATTCCCTTACTTATTATGTTTGGATTTTCTATTTCTTCATCATTCAATCTTGGTAGGTTGTACATTTCCAGGAATTTACCCATTTTCTCTAAGTTTTCCAATTTGTTAGCATATAATTGTTGATAATATTTTCTAATGATTTCTTTTTATGTCTGTGGTATGAGTTGTAATGTCCCCTTTTTTGTTTCTGATTTTGTTTATGTCAGGTTTTTTTTTTTTTTCTGTTAGTCTAGCCAGTGATTTGCCAATTTTGTTTAACTTTTCAAAAAATCACTTTTTGTTTTATTGATCCTTTGTATTTTTGTTGCTGTTTAGTCTCCATTTTGTATAGTTTTGCTCTGCTACATAGTATTTCTTTAGTTCTACTAATGTTGGATTTGGTTTTCTAATTCCTTGCTTTCTTAATTCCTTGAGGTGCATTGTTTGTTTGTCTATTTGATATATTTGTATTTTTTATGTAGGCATTCATTATTATAAACTTCCCTGTTAGCACTGCTTTTGTTGGATTCCACAGGTATTACATGTTGTCTTTTTTCTCTATTTGTTTCTGGAATTATTTTCTTTTTAAGTTAATCATTAACCCAGTGGTCATTCAGGATCATGTTGTTTAATTTCTATGTATTTGTCTTGTTTTCAAAGTTCCTCTTACTATTAATTTCTAGTTTTGTTCCATTGTAGCCTGAGAAAATATTTGATAAAATTTTCATTTTTTAAAATTTGTTGAGACTTGTTTTGTGGCCTAACATATGATTTATCCTGCTAGAATGCTGCATATGCTCATGAGAAGAATGTGTATCCTGTGACTGATGGATAAAATATTCTGTAAATATTAGGTTCACTTAGTCTAAAATTCAGTTCAAACTCCAACAGTCCACTCACAGAATTTGACACATTTTGTGAGTGGAGCGTTGAAGTCGTCAACTATTATTGTATTGGAGTCTATCTCTCCCTTTAGATTTAATAATATTTGTTTTATCTATCTAGATGTTGTAGTGTTGAGTGCCTACACATTTATAATTGTTATAGTCTTTTGCTGAATTGATACCTCTGTTATTATATAATGACCTTTTTTGTCTCTTTTAACTCTTTTTCACCTAAAGTCATTTTTATTGGTATAAATATAGCTACTCCTGCTAAATTTTGGTTTTCATTTGCATGGAATATCTTTTTCCATCTTTTCACTTTCAGTTTGTCTTTACAGGTGAGATGAGTTTCTTCTGGACAGCATACGGTTGGGTCATGTTTTTCTTAATCCGTTAAGACAATCTATACCTTTTTAGGGGGTAACTGAATCCATTTACATTCCAGGTTATTATTGATATGTAAAAAGTTATTCCTGTCAGTTTGTTAATTATTTTCTTAATATTTTGTGTATCTTTCGTTCCTTTCACTTTTATTTTTATTTTTATTTTTATTTTTTTTGCAATTTGGTTTTCTGTAATAGTAATATTTAAGCCCATTTTTAAATTAAATTTGTGTTATCTGTGTGTGTGCTCTGTAAGTATTAAGCTTTCATGTGACTTCATGATGGCAAATATTGGCCCTCACATCTAGATGTAGAATTCACTTAGGTAGGACCAAGACTCCCTTCTTGTAGGATCAGTCTTGTGGCAAATTCTCTCAGTTTGTGCTTGTCTGGAAATGACTTTTTCTTCATTTTTAAATAATATCTTTTTAATATAGTATTCTTTGCTTCTTGGCTGATTTTCTTTTCTTTCAGAACTTTGAATATATCGTCCCATTCTCTGCTGGCTTGTAAGGTTTCTGCTAAAAATCCCTGTTAGTCTGATGGGGGTTCACTTCAGTGTGACATAGTGCTTTTCTCTTCCTGTGTTTAAAAGTCTGTTTTTGACTTTCGATGGTTTGATATAATGTGTATTGGAGAAGACATTTTTGGGTTGATTCCCTTTGAGAATTACTTGAAATTTCTGCATTTGCATGCTTTTATTTCTTTTTGGAAGTTTTTGGCTATTAATTCATTAAGTAGGTTTCAATGAGTTTGTTTCTTCTTTCTCTGGAATGCCCAAACTTGAACATTTGTTCTCTCTGTGGAGTCTCATATGTCATGTAGGCTTTATTCAATATTTTTTATTCTTTTTTTTTTTTTTGTCTGACTAGATTATTTAAAAATACCTATTTTCAAGTTCAACAATTTTTCTTCTGCTTGATTTAGTCTTATTGAAGCTCTTTTTGTATTTTTGTTTGATTTATTTAATTGTTCAAGTTCAGAATTTCTTTTTGGTTTTCTATGATATATACCTCTTTGTTTAATTTTCTATTCAGATTATGAATTGTTTTTCTGATTTATTTGTATTTTTTATCTGTGTGCTCTTGTATCTCACTGAGTTACTTTAATGTTATTATTTTGAATTATTACTTAAGCATTTCATAGACTTCTTTTTCTGTAGAAATCTGTTGCTGAATAGATGCTCTTTTTCCTTTGGAGGTGTCATGTTTCCTTGCTTTTTCTTATTTCTTGTGTCCTTACATTGAAATCTGCATCTGAAGAAACAGTTGCTTATTCCCATTTATGGAATGGCTTTCATAGGGAAAGGCTTTCTAGAGATGTGTCTATTATGTTCATTGAATAGGATGTTTGGTTTTGATTTTCAGTGCAGGCAGTAGTGCAGTATCTGTATGATTTCTTTAACTGTAATTACTATCAGTGGTTCCTGTGAGTTATTCAGTGGCTTCAGTTGCAGTTGTTAGTGGAGCCTGTTGTGGGACATTGCTGAGGATGGGGACACAAGCTGGGCCAGTCCTCAGGCCCCTGTGGTGACAGTAGTGGGCTAAGCATGTCAGCCCTTGTGTATGCAGGATACATGGGTACTGGTGGTAGCAGTTAGAGATAGACCATTTTGGGGGCCTCCAGGTGGCTTTCTTCAGTGTTTGCATTGGCACCAGTAGGCTAGAGAGGTCCTCTAGACACCAGTAGGCTGGACAAGCTCTAGGCAGCATATACGGCATCTCTGATCAAAATAACAGTGGTGTGTCAATCATTAGGCCTCCAGGTAGTGCTTGTTGGGGAACATGCCGGCAGCAGTGGTGGCAGCAAGCTTGGCGGGTCCATCCCCAGGCTCTCGTTAGGGGTGCACAGATGACAGTGGTGGTGGACAGGTCGACCTCTAGGACCCCAGAAGACACATGCTGGTACTGGCAGGGTTGGCTCCAGGTGAGGAGGGCCTGTCCTCAGGCCCCTTAAAATGCACACAGACTGTGTAAGATGTTTTTGGTCAATCCCTAGCCCCATGGCTCATGTGTGTAGGCATGAGCAGATTGGGTGGGGCAGTCCACAGGCCTCCAGAAGGCATGCATGGGAACTATTGGAAGTAGGGGGAGTCAGATCAACCCCAAGCTCCCAGACAATGCACACAGGCACTAGCAAGAATGGTGTCAAGAGGAGTGGTCTTTTTCTCCATCCCCATGATGGTTTGTCAGGACGCAGGTGGTGGTAGGCAGGACAGGTCAGTTATCTTGTCCTTTACCAGTGTTCTCAGGTGCTGGCAGTGGGCAGGCTGGATCTGTTTCCAGGTCTCCTGATGGTGCACATTTGTGCATTAGCAGTGATTGGCAGAGAAGGCTGATACCTCACATCCACAGTGGTGAAAAGGTCTGGGCCTTAGGCCACCAATGGTATATGTTGGTACAGTCTGTGGTACATGGGATGAGTCAATCTCCTTGCCCCTAGATGACACTTGTGGGCATTGGTAGGGGCAGCACTGGTCAGAGTGGGCCTGTCCTCTGGCTCACTGATGATGCAGGCAAGCACCAGCTGTGGCTGGCAAGAGGTATTGATTTCCAGGCCCCCAGATTATGAGATTCAGTGGGAGCAATGGTGGGTGGGACAAGTCTGTTCTTAGGTCCACAGAAAGTAACCGAGCTTCAAGTACCTAAGTCCCATGAAAGCTTGTACAGTTAAGTGGCAGCCCTACTGCTGAGATGGGGCAGGGTTGCTGTCAGGGGCAGTATTCCTGTGCACGTTGCCCTCAGGCTCTAGGAGGCATGTGCTTCAGCTCCCTTTGTCCCAGGGACAGTCTTCTTACTGAGTTTCACCACAAATTCCCTTGGCTATACGAAACTGCATGGGCTAGACTGCTGGAGATTCATCTGCACCACTGGTCCACCCAGTGCAGTGACACTACTGTTTTCTGGGTAGACATGGGGAGACGTCAATGAGGATCCAGGGATGTGGAGATGCAGGGGCCTTTTGGGCCCCAGGGCAGGATGTAGACTGGTTGGGGCTGGGCTCTATAAATGGCACCAGGCTGCAGTTTGTGTCTCAGGGAAGTGTGCGGGACCCAGCACAAATTCCTTGTCTGGAACCATGTTATTGTGTGGACTCTCCTTAGGGAGTGTGGCAGCTCCCTAAACTGGTCCCAGGGACAATGATAGCTGAGGAGATCTCTGTGGCTAGTACCGCAGTAGTCTGCAGTGGGAATATGAACTACTGGGATCTGTCACTTACATATTTTCTGCACTGGAAGGTTTCTCCTGGTTCACAGCTGGTCCCAGCCTGGGAGGATCCTTCACTTCCTTTTGCTTCCCTGCCTAAGAGGTTCCCTGACACTTCCCTGCTGAATTTTAGTGATCCGTGTTATACTCTCTATTTCACTTGTTATTATCTACTCACTGTTTTGGTCCTTTTTTTTTTTTTTTTTTTCCAACTCCACAGTTCATGTTTATTATGTCACAGTTGCAGATCCAGGGGAAGAAAGCAACTAACTTCTTTAAGCCATTAACAGAGCAGGCAAATGCTAGGTGCTTTTAGTCAGCCATCTTGAAGCCCTTCCCTATGTATGTTAACCATAGCTTAAAAAATCAATAGGAAAGTAAGAAATTAGTGTAGTAAGTTATACAGGAAATAAATGTCTTAGGTCCAATTTATATTTTATGAATACTTTAATAAAGTTATATTTCCTATGAACATTATTTAATGCCATTACTTATAAACTTTCTTTTTTCCTCAAAGTTTAAATCAAATTTGAATCTATAATATATTGGCCACCTCGTTAATGAATAATGCTCAGAATATTAATTATATTGTGAGTATGCATAAATGAACAGAATAAAATTCTAGTAGGATTCATTTTTTCCATTTTGCTTTCATTTGAAATGTATTAAAATTGAGCACTATGAAATCATGTAATATCTTTAGAACTTAAATTGTTAAATAAACTTATACAAATGCAGTAAGACTTACACATGGTATGTAATTGAGACAAAAAGGAGGTGCAGTGTAGTGTCCCTGGGTTCCCGGCATATTTTATTAATGCAAACCATGGTCTGATAGGCTATTAAATACAGTATCACAAACCATAATTTTTCAAGAGACTTGTAAGAACTAGTACAGGTTTACAATATGTTTTGAAAAGTAAGGACAGCAAAATAATAAAATATCAATGATACACAGCTATTTTAATATTATAAAATTGCAAATGTATATGAGCAGATCAAGATCATTCCTTTCAACTTTAGCTTCATTAGAAAGCTCCCTATTTTGTTCTCATTTTTCTCCCTTCATAACTGACTGGTAAAATTTTATTTATAGTCTACCTGCAATGCTTATAGAGCAGTTAGTAACCACCAGAAGAGTTCATTAGCACTGAATTGCTGCCTCGTGGATTTAGTGACACACATGCAAAGCTGAGATTCAGCAAGAAACAGCTGAATTTGAGCCATTTTTGGACCACAGTGCAAAATGCTCAAAAGGTAATATTCCTTGAGGAAAACAATATGCATCGTAATAGGTAACATCCATCTCTCCCATCTTATTAAATATTACCAGTGATTCTCAGCAAACTAACACAAGAACAAAAAACTAAACACCACATGTTCTCACTCAGAAGTGGGACTTGAACAATGAGAACACATGGACAAGGAGGGGCGGGCATCAGACACCGGGACCTGTTGGGGATTGGGGGACTGGGGGAGGGATAGCATTAGGAGAAATACCTAATGTAGATGACGGGTTGATGGGTGCAGCAAACCACCATGGTACATGTTTACCTATGTAACAAACCCGCACATTCTACACATGTACCAGATAACTTAAAGTATAATTTAAAAAAATTAATGATACTATTGCTTCCCATTTCTCATTAGATATTTCCCTCCCTCCCTCCCTTCCTCCTTCCTTTTTCTCTTTCTCTTTCCTTCCTTCCTTTCTCTTTCCCTCCCTTCCTTCTTTCCTTCCTCCCTCCCTCCCTTCTTATCTTTTGTCTATCTTCCTTCCTTTTTTTTTCAGATACAAGTCATGAGTTACATTCTATAGCAAATTAAAAATGTATCAAGTTATTATAATTACTCAAATGCCCTTAATTTGCTTCCTGCAAAGTCCATTAATAAAAAAAGAGATAATTGTTCAACTGTCAAATTCAGGACATATCACAATGAAATACTGATAGAAATGAAAAGACATAATTATAATTATTTTCATTGTTAAAAAAGTAAGGTTCTAATGTGAAAAAAAAGGTTTACTATTATAACAGTTACTGTGTTGCAGCTAAAATTGTAAAATAAAAAAATGAATTTTACATTTAAAAATTACTTAAAGTATGTTTCATCAGTTTGTTATTAGAAATCAAAGGTGATATAAGTGGATTATAAATGAGAACCCAAAATAGCTCTCTGTTCCTTCTCTTTTCTTTTTTTTTGAGACGGAGTCTCGCTCTGTCGCCCAGGCTGGAGTGCAGTGGCCGGATCTCAGCTCACTGCAAGCTCCACCTCCTGGGTTTACGCCATTCTGCTGCCTCAGCCTCCCGAGTAGCTGGGACTACAGGCGCCCGCCACCTCGCCCAGCTAGTTTTTTGTATTTTTTAGTAGAGACGGGGTTTCACCGTGTTAGCCAGGATGGTCTCGATCTCCTGACCTCGTGATCCGCCCATCTCGGCCTCCCAAAGTGCTGGGATTACAGGCTTGAGCCACCGCGCCCGGCCTTGCTCCTTCTCTTTTCATTCATTTATTTACCATGTATCATGCCTTTGTTCAGTGCAACACAACAATCTTATGATAAGTATGTCATCTCTCTCACAAGAGTTTCTGAGATAGAAAGAGATAATGATAAATCCACTGAGATTCAGGCATTTGAATCATATAATAAAACAAATTAGAACAATTGAAAGAGCAGAAATTATCTAATGTGACTCATAAATTTGAGAAATCTCAGAACTGGCAAACAGACTAGTCCAGAAGGAGTAGCAAAGCTGAGCTTTATTAGTCAAGAAATTTATTAGTTCTATCAATATGAATGATTGACCTTCATTCATATGGATATAGCATGAAGAGTTATATCTACTGTGTGCCTGATACATCTTTAAATTTTGACATACCACAGTCAACAAAACATCCCTGTGCATATGTGTAAATGCAGTTGATCCAGAGAAAGACTGGCATGATATATACCAGCATATGGACTAATAATTATTTGCAATGGGGCTGTCCTGAAGACTGTATGATTGAGCATTATCTCTGGCTAATACACAATAGAGATTTTCTTTACTCCCTCTGTTTATATAAGGCAATCAAAAATGTCTCTATACATTGCCAAATATTATTCTGGGGTAAAAATTGTCCACATTTGAGATCCATGTAAGTATACCAAGAACTTATCATTTATTTAGGGATAAGAGAGTGTTATAGATGAAAAAAAGGTCGTGAACTGACCTTTGAAAACACACATTTCTATGTCAACCAATTTGAATTTATTTTATAATTTTGAGATGATTTTTGTGTATTACCTATGTAATTTTTAGAAACTAGTAAAAAGAAAGATAAGCACCTAAATGCAAAAGATAAACAGAAAATATTCATATTGCCTATGTAAACACACAAAAGTATGATAACCAGTATATTATATCGTTGTATTAAATTCCTTTATAAGGTTTGTCTGTGTCCCTACCCAAATCTCATGTTGAATTGTAGCTACCTGTAATCCCCTATGTCATGGGAGGGATCTGATGGGAGGTAACTGAATCATGGGTGGGATTTTTCCATGCTGTTCTTATGATAGTGAATAAATCTGATGAGAACTGATGGTTTTACAAAGGGCAGTTTCCCTGCACACACTCTCTTGCCTTCTGCCACGTAAGACATGTCTTTGCTCTTCCTTCACCTTTCACCATGATTGTGAAGCCTCCCTAGGAATGTGGAACTGTGAGTCCATTAAACCTTTTATTTTCCTCAATAAATCACCCAGTCTCGGGTATGTCTTTATTAGAAGCATGAGAATAGACTAATACAGTCAATTGGTTGCACAGAGAATGCAGCACTGCTGTAAAGATACTCAAGAATATGGAAGTGACTTTGGAACTGGGTAACAGGTGGAGGTTGGAACCATTTGGAGGGCTCCAAAGAAGGTAGAAAAATGTGGGAAAGTTTGGAACTTCCTAGAGACTCGTTTAATGGCTTTGACCAAAAGGCTGATAGTCTTATGGACAATAAAGTCTAGGCTGAAGTGGTCTCAGATGGAGATGAGGAACTTGTTGGAAACTGGAATAAAGGTCACTCTTGCTATGCAAAGAGACTGATGACATTTTGCCCCTTCCCTAGAGATTTGTGGAACTTTGAACTTGAGAGAGATGATTTAGTATCTGCTGGAGGAAATTTCTAATCAGCAAAGCATTCAACACGAAGCAGAGCATAAAACTTTGAAAACTCTATGGTCTGATGATCTGAGAGAAAAGAAAACCACATTTTCTGAGGAGAAATTTAAGTTGGCTGCAGAAATTTGCATAATTAATGAGGAGCTGAATGTTAATCACCAAGACCACGGAGAAAATGTCTCCAGAGCATGTCAGAGACATTTGAGGCAGCCCCTTCCATCACAGGTCCAGAGGTCTAAGAGGGAAAAATAGTTTCCTAAGCCAGGTTCAGGGTCTCCCTGGTGTATGCAGTCTTGGGACTTGGTGTCCTGTGTCCTACCGGCTCCAGCCATGACTAAAAGTGGGCAACATACAGCTCAGGTCATTGCTTCAGAGGGTGCAAGTCCCTTGCCTTGGCAGCTTCCAAGTGGTGTTGAGCCTGTGGATGCACAGAAGTCAAGAACTGAGGTTTGAGAACCTCTGTCTGGATTTCAAAAGATGTATGGGAACACCTGGGTGTCCAAGCAGAAGTCTGCTACAGGGGCAGAGCCCTCATGGAGAACCTCTGCTAGGGCAGTGTGGAAGGGAAATGTGAGGTTGGAGCCCCCCTGGGGCACTACCTGGTGGAGCGGTAAGAAGAGGGCCACCATGTTCCAGACCCCAGAATGGTAGCTCCAACGGCAGCTTGCACCGTGTGCCAGGAAATGTCGCAGACACAACGCCAGCCTGTGAAGGCAATGAGGAGGGGTCCTGTACCATGCAAAGCCACAAAGGCAGAGTTGCTCAAGACTATGGGACACCACCTCTTGCAACAGCATGACCTGAATGTGAGACATGGAGTCAAAGGAGATCATCTTGGAAGTTTAAGGTTTAGTGATTGTCCTATTGGATTTCAGACTTGCATTGGGCCTATAACCCCTTTGGTTTTTACCGATTTCTCACATTTGAAATGGGTATATTTACCCAGTGCTTGTACCCCCATTGTATCTAGGAAGTAACTAACTTGCTTTTGATTTTACAGGCAGAAGGGACTTGCCTTTTCTCAGATGAGATTTTGGACTGGGAATTTTGAGTTAATGCTGGAATGAGTTGAGACTTTGGGGGACTGTTGAGAAGGCATGATTGTATTTTGAAATGTGAGGACAATGGTATGGTTTGGCTGTGACCTCACCCAAATGTCATCTTGATTGTAGCTGCCATAATCCCCTTGTATCATAGAAGGGACCTGGTGGGATGTAACTGAATCATGGGGGCAGGTTTTTCCATGATATTCTCATAAAAGTGAGTAAGTCTCATGAGATCTGATGGTTTTATAAAGGGCAGTTTCCCCCACCAACAGTCTCTTGCCCGCAGCCATGTAAGACATGCCTCTGCTCCTCCTTCAACTTCTGTCATAATTGTAAGGCCTTCCCAGCCATGGGGAACTATGAGTCCATTAAATATTTTTTTAAATAAATTACTCAATCTCAGGTATGTCTTTATTAGCAACATGAGAATGGAATAATACACTCCTCTGCAAATTTGTTTACAGAATGAGAAAATTCTTGAAATAGTGTTCTGTGTTTAAAATTTACGTTAAATCACAACAGTGTTGTTCTAGAAAGAACCCTACTAGAAGAGACAGAAAATGCCAAGAACAAAGAGACAAAAAACATCTAGCACACAATGGAGCTTAGTTTTATGAGAAAATCTTGTTAATTTTATCCTGTCACAATTTCATCATTGCTTCTGTAAGCCATTAGGAAGCAATGGATGATTTATAAATGTTTTGTAAATACAGGTAGGAAACCAAATGGAAGGAATTATTATAAAGGAAGAGGACAAAGAAGTTTCCTCCTTTCTGATGCTGCTCACAAATTATCTTGAGTTCAAAAAATAAACATTTTTAAATAACTGATAAATCATAATACATTTTAAAATTTATAAGATAGCTAGGGTCCCTAAATTAATTACCCAATAGTCTCAACAATTTCTAATATCTAAATTTGTGATCTGTCTCTATCACAAAATATTGTTGCATTTATTAGATTGGTTTAGATATGTCTAAACAAAAGTAAACTTTTGCTATAGATGCTTGCATTATATACAATTGGTTTAGATAGATCTTCAGTAATAAATGAAAGGTTATGTTTTCACTGTTGTTTGTTTGTTTGTTTGTTTGTAGACAGAGTCTTGCTCTATCGCCAGGCTAGAGAGAGTACAGTAGTGCGATCTTGGCTCAATGCAACCTCCACCTCCCGGGTTCAAGCAATTCTCCTGCCTCAGCCTCCTGAGTAGCTGGGACTACAGGAACACGCCACCATGCCCAGCTAAGTTTTCTAATTTTAGTGGAGATGGGGTTTCACCATGTTGGCCAGGATGGTCTCGATTTCTAGACCTCATGATCTGCCTGCCTCAGCCTCCCAAAGTGCTGGGATTACAGGCATAAACCACCATGCCCGGCCATGTTTTCACTGTTATAAATAGTGCCTCTCTTAATGTTGTTTTGCTTTAGCTCTACTTTAAGTTAATAATGATGAACCATGTATACATGACATAACTGGAATCTATACCATCTAGCTTTTGGTAATATAAAATCGGAATATAAATCCAAAATATTTCTCATTAACATTTGAGCTATAGAATATTTTTTTACTATTAATGGCATTTTATGCAAGCAAAGACTTACAAATTATTGTAAGTTTGTTAACATTATACAGGAAATAAGACATTGACCTTAAATATAAGAATCTAACTGCTAATATGTACTAATTTGGTCATCTTTAATTTGATGATGTCAACCAAGCAGTTTAAAGCCCAGAGGAGAGTTTTACCCAGCAATAGGAATACTAATGTGCTAAATTATATAAATGTGCATAAAAATTTAATCACCTTTGGAAATTCCTCACCTATGTTGTGTTGATTTATAAGCTGCATATTTCCTGTTTTTTAAAGGAATTTTTAACCATTTGGAAGACTAAGTCAGATGATCGCATACCATAAAACTGTGTTTCTTAAGTCATTTTAATTCAGACATCCAATGTGTTCTCAACAGATGTTTGGGAGTGAATTTGTGATCTAAACTGTAATTATAATATGGTGAAAGAGGCTTATGGCAATTTTATCGTTGAACAATAATTGTTATAGAAGCAACAAAAAGGCTAAGCAAAAAAGGTTGCAGCCACAAAGAAATATCCAAACTGTAATGTGTGCTTGGGATACAAGTGTAAACTAATGTTAAACACCCCTGATGTAAATGCTGTCTGTCACTTATTATTTTTGTTACTTCACATAAGTTATCTTTACCTCTATCTCATTATAGTTAAAGAATAAACTACCATATGATTGCCATAACAAAATACCACAGACCTGTGACTTGACAGAAATATTTTTCTCATATTTATGGCAATTACAAATCCAAGATCAAGGTGCAGGCAGGGCTGGTTTCCCATAAGGTCTTTCTTGTTGGTTTTCAGATGGCTGCCTTTTTACTGTATCCCCACATGACTTTTCCTCTGTGTGTGTCATCCCTGGTGTCTCCTCCTGTTTTTATAAGGACACCTGTCATATGGGTTAAGACCCTACCCTAACAGACTCATTTTGACATAATCATTTATTGAAAGACCTTATCTCTAACTACCATTATATTCTGAGGTTCTGAATTTTGGGGTGACACAATTCAGCCCAAAACACCTCACTAAAGCTTAGTTTGGCTTTATTTGCTGAAAAAATAGAGATAATATTATTACATATATGACAAGATTGCTATGAGAATAAATGGGATACAACAGGCAAATCACTTAGTATAGTGACAGGCACATTTTAAATATTCAATAAATATAATTTTGCCGATATTATAATTGTTATTATCAATATCAGCATATTATTATAATCTCATCTGGATTTATTTTGTGTTACATTTATAACAGCAGTATCCTATTTCAAGTAATTCTTATTTTTTTATTTTTATGTTTTGAGACAGGGCCTCACTCTTGACACCTAGGCTGGAGTGCAGTAGCAGGAATATGGCTTACTCCATCCTAAACCTCCTGAGCCTGGATCTCCCACTTCAGCCTTGCACATAGCTGGGACTTACAAGTGCATGCCACCACACGCAAATTATTATTATTATTGCATTTTTGTGTAAAGAAGGGGTTTTGCCATGTTTATCAGGCTAGTCTCAAACTCCTGAGTTCAAGTGATCCACCTGTCACAGCTTCCCAAAGTGCTGGGATTACAGGTGTGAGCCATTACACCTGGCCCCCTTATGTTTCTTCAACATACTTCCTGAACTAATGACAGACTTGGTGAATTCTTTCTTGCTTTGTATTTTGAGAAATATAGTGATAAAAATCATTATCCTCACTGACAATAAAAAAGCAAGTTATATTTAGTTAGGCAAAGACATACTGTTATCACAAGTATCAGATTAAAACTTGAACTATACTTTTCATAGAAAATAACCATGTTAATGATCTGTATTCTTACGTGCATATGAAAAAAGTGAATTGTGTTATGTAAATCAGGATAAGAGATTATTCTATAATATTCTCCAAATAAAATAACAATGTCTTGATACAATAAAAGTTTATTACTTGCTCAAGGAACATGTTAGTTGTAAGTTTGTATACAGGAGGTAGCTCCTCTGCTCACTGTAGTCATTTAGGTATCTGGGCTTGTTTACTAACTTTATCACAAATTCTGCCAGATATTGTGGCGTAAGTAAAGAACGTTCTTGAAGCTCTTCTTATTAAGTAAATGGTCTTTCCTATAAGTGAGATGTTTTATGCACTTATAATTTTTCAGAACTAATCATATGACTGCAGTCACTTACATCAGAGTCAGGAAGGGTAATTCTATTATATTTTCAGAATTCAGTGAGCTGACCATATTTGAATACATACATAGTGAACAAAATTAATTGCTACCACAATTGCACTCTCTCCATGTCTTAAATTCAACTCATGCATTTTGACATTAATGTTTTTACAACCATAGGACAAGTATTCATGGGAATGAATACATACACACAAACACACAAGACAACATATATTACTGTATAAAAATCAATGACTAGCAAACATATTATAATAATCTCTATAAAAACCTCATCCCTAATAGTTATAACATTATACAAAATAAATGTAATCCATTATGACACATTGTTTTTTATCAAAATGCAAATTGTTCTTGAAAGAAGAAAGCCTGTATCTTTTTTGATGATAGTTAACAAAAAATTATCTGTTGCCAAAAGGAGCCCTCATAATAAAAATTCATAAATTTGCAACACTCCAACAGACTGTTAAACAATGATGGATGCTGTTAGAAATAAACCAATATTAGCAAATGAAATTATTGACTTAAAATGTTCTAACATTAATAACATAAAAAGAGCTGGCTTAAAGAAATGACATGTAAGCTTTGTAACAAAACACTATTATAACTGAAGGAGTACTATTAAATTAATCATAGTCATTGATTCCTTAAAATAAAAGTATATTTAAAAATTAAAATAATTATTTTTATTTTTAGCCCAAGGCTTTGATGATTATAATAATCATAACTCCTGAAAAATTAATTAAATTATATAACCAATCAATGTATATTCTGTAAGTTCTTTATCCTGTGCTATAGCAAGACTAAGAAAGAAAACTAAAAAGAAAGAAAACAAAGTAAGGTTTTACCATACATAAAACCTGAATAACGAAAGGTATCAAGAGTAACTAAAGAAAAAGTTGTATGTATTTTTCATACTTAGATCCACTCTTGTTCTTAAATTTCCAAAAACTATCTCTATATATGTTAAAATAGATGAAGCCTGTGAAAAGTTACATATTTCTCCAGGGCAAATAAAAGCTCATTGTTTTGTGAAATGCAGAATGCCAGATTTCCCACAGTGATGGATTCAGAAATAAAAGAAAATATTTGAATGAATGGTTATCTTTTACTAAGTAACGGTTCTTCCTAAATATTATTTCTATACTTTTTCCTTACATCTCCTTCTGCCAAAATCTAGTACTTCCCCATGTGGACCTGTAATAGGATTCTTCAGAAAAACAGAACCAACAGATTCCAATTTTTGGTGTGTGTGTGTGTGTGTGTGTGTGTAAAATTTAATAACAAATCTTATATATACATATAAGAGAGATGGAGACAGAGAAGTCCCAAGATGGGCAGTCAGCAAGCTGGAGCCCCAGAAGGGCCGATGAAGAAAGCTCTAATCTAAAGACTAGAAAGCTCCGACCCAAAAGAGCCAATGTTTCCATTCAAATCTGCAGGCTGGAGAATTCCTACATCGCAGTTCAAGGCAGTCAAGCCAGAGGAATTCCTTCTTACTCTGCCTTTTTGCTCTACACAGATCTCCAACTGGCTGGAGGCCCACCTCAACCAACTCCCTTATCATGCTCTCACATGCTCAGTCACAAACACTTCCCTGAATTTTCCTAGAGCCAGATACCAAACCTCACTCATCTCTCCCTGTTTGCCATATATTACCTATCTCTTACAGCTCCATCCTGAAGTTACCCTGTCTCTGGGTGGGCCACCTTGTGTAGCCTGCCAGGCAGTCTTCTCTCCTTTGGGGTTGAAAATAACATAGAATTTGCTTTTCATCTATGCAAGTGCCCATGTGTTGTGTCCCATCATCCAAACAAGGAGGTACGCATGTCTGTACATATAGGTGCACACATACCTATCTTCCCCCCACAATTTCTGTTCTAATTCAATTCGCAATTATCCCCATGTTGAATTGTTAAAATACTTTTCTAATATAAACTATCCATTCTGCAATTCAAGATCCCAAATCTTCTTTATTAAATAAATCACACTGTGAATGCTTTTGCTTAAAATTATTGGTTCAGGCTTACAAACAGTTTCAAATTTGAATCCACAATAGTTTTTGTGTTCTTGTACAGACACACTACTGGAACACAGAAACTTTGCATTGTAAAGCTCTCTAACAATACTATTTCTATTACCTGTATATCCTTATCAAATTCAGCTGGAAATTCCCTAGTTGTTCTTCAAAAATTGGCACTAATAGTATCTTCAACCCCTGGGATAAAATTAATAGCTGCTAATTCCACAACTGCAGCACCTAGCAAACACCACCATAATGTAACTATCAATATGTAACATGTTTATGTGGCTACATTTTTACTTCCCAGCTAAAATGGACTTTCTGAGACAGTAAGTAGAGTTTATTTTTCGTTGTATTCACTCCCAATTATATTATCAAATACCTGGTAGATAGGGCACATTCAATCATTTGATTTGTTGAGTTCAATTGACTATAACAAATAAATATATATATATAGTTATATACGTATTTGATTTATATATAAAATATATATAAATTTATCATTATATATAAATATGTAAATCAAATAATATATAAATCATTTGATTTGTTGAGTGTTTATATATATATATAACGAGTACATAATAGTGTGTGTGTGTGTGTGTATATATACACACATATACTTCTAACCAGATGAGTAAGTATATTCTAGCTAAAGGTAGAGTAAGTAATCTTGGTAACTCTTACCAGATTAGTAATATATATACCCATACACAATTGTATACACACACACACACACACACAGTCTAACTAAAGGTGTGTGTATATACAGGTATATATACATATATACACACCCCTGTGTGTATATATGTGTATATATATGGGGTATATATATGTGTATATATATAGGTGTATACATATACACATACACACACACACACAACCCTTTAGTTAGAATATATTTACTAATCTGGGAAGGAGACTCCTTTTATTAAACATGTTTCTTAAACTCAAATTTTCAGGCAATTATAATTAAATGGTGAGATTTGTTTTTCCCCCACAACACAGCAAATATATCAGAAGTACCTGTCCTCATGCTTTATGTGGCCCAGAAACAGTTAAATATTGAAATGTGGAGATACTGCAATAAAACTTAAGCCCAGAAGTCATAAATTCAAGGATTCTCTCAGGTAATTTTCAACTTAACCTTATTTTTGCCATGTAAAATCAGAGAGATTTATACATAATATCTATCATGAAAAAATGCTAAAGAAAATATCACTTTCACCATCTCTAGAAAAATTGAGTCATATTTTTAAAATCCTGCATTTTTATATGTTTATTCAGTGCCATAGAAAAAGAAACTGCTAGATCAAGATAAATAGACATGAATCCTTCATGCTTTGTAGATAGAACATTCTAGAAATTGTAGGTAGTGTGAAAACTCTGCACAATAAATAAAAAAAGCTGTGGGATAAATATTGAATGAATGCAATAATTACTTACAGGATGAGCACAGATACTGGGTCAGGTGGGAATGCAAAGGAGGGTTGTACGTAAAGAAAAGGCAGGGAGCCCTTATGAGACAGCCATACGCTGGCCAAAGAGTTCCTCAAATGGATAAGGGGAAAACAATTGGAATATAGCCCCAAATTTTGCTGTAATACCATATGTATGTATGCATATATTACATAGTTTTTATGTATATTATATATATATATATATATCCCTACCCGTGCATTGCACATTTCAACTAATTTATTATATGCAGTTTATTACAACATATGACTCAGTATACTGATCTACTAAATCCCATGCTTTTATGACCCGCCTTCATGTATGGTTAAATAGAGACAATTGTACCCTGTAGCTATGTGGAACACTTTTGAATGTGAGGCTGAGGCCTACAAAGAGTAGTTCAAGTAAATGGCAGTGTGGATCAGCTTGCTTTCTTCACGTGGAAACTAGATAATCCAAATCATATCTTTCACTGAAGTCTAAATTTTGGTTTCCATGTACCTAAATATAGTTTTATTTCTGAAAATGGTCAAAGTTTTAACTTTACTCATGCTTCCATATTACTTTAAAAAAGTTATGACAACTAAGATAAACACTATTATTTTATTAATAAATAAAAACAACTGTGATATATGCCCTGCTTATACTCCTCAGTATTCTTTAAAATACTAAATTCAGTATTTAGTATTTTAGTATTTCCGTGCAAATTTGACTTAGCATAAATTAATAAGAAATGAACACTTTAGAACACAAAATAACATCTGCAAATAATGTTTTTGCTCCATTGCGGCTGCTCCCTACACACCAAGTAACATATGAACCAGAGGCAGCCATTTAGCACAACTCTCTGGAGGATATTTTGTTATTTGCTGTAAGAAAAGGGAAAAATGAAGCCCATTTGTCAGTGGTAGAGATGAGACTCTAACCATTTTTTGTTTCTTTCCACCATTTATTTTATAAAACATAAGTGTCCAGTTCATGAAGACCTAATGTTAGAAAGCTCTACCTATGAGTAACAGATGGTAGCTTGTAGGGGGTTGGAATGTGGAGCAACAGGAGCTTGATATTCTGTATTTATTTATTCTTGGAGCTGATAAGCATTTGAGAGGCTTTCCTATTTACAAATTTGCAAATAGAAGTAAATCATATTAGTCAACAGCTTTTATTTTCAATTTTATTATTGAAAGCTTTTATTTTTATTTTATTACTCATGAGACTTGGAGTATCGGAAAATATTGAAAAAGAATACGAATCTATATAACTGCATATGCATATACAATGTCTTCAAAATAAATACTGGATCCTTTCATTATTTTTAAGATCAATAAACTACCAAAATATGTATTACTGTGTATATTTAAGAAAAGGAAACATTTCCAAGCCTGTTAATACTATATACAATAGGAATATAAAAATATTTTATTTTAAAACGTGTAACTCAAAATATTGATTTAGTTATTCAGTTGCCTCAAACATTGACTTAGGTTCTTTATGCCTAAAAAATTAGTTGTTTATGTCTTTGAAATCACTAAATTAGTCTGCAATCTGCCTATTGACAATAAGGAAAATAAAGTGTCTTATCTCACATCCTGTCAAACCATAATTACATGAACATTTGTACACAGTTAATTTTGTTTGTATTCAGTTAGAAATACCTGCTGGGTAGGGATTATCATTACATTCAGGATATGCCTGATATGCCAAAAGGCCAGAACTATCGCTCAGCATACTAAAATTCTCTCAGCAACTGGAGTACATTTAGAAAGAATGAAAATGAGGCATTTTCATCATATTAAAGAAAATATTAGCTAATTTTCAAGCACCTGATATACATGAATGTATGCAACCAATTTAAATATAAAAGCCATTCTTTTGAGTTCACCTGATATTTGAGGGATTTTTACCTACCAAACTCTATTGAAGAGGAACAGAAAAATGCAATTGGTGCTCAAGCTCATCTTCTGTTTATCTAATTGCAAAGTGAACAAATCTCTCAATTCACAATATAAAACTACCAGAATCCCAAGCCCTAATTAAATACTTTTAGAAAAAACTACCTTATTTTAGCCTCTATCAAAAGTCAGAAAATATTACATCAGAACCATTGTCTAAAGAAAGTACAATATCAACACATCTTGAGACAGTTTACTTCTAGGAGCAACTACACTAACCTTGTCTGGGTAAAACATTTTGTTATTATGAAACCAGATTGCTCGGGAATTTACAACTTCCAAAGAAAATGAAGTATGCCTAAATAATTTCAGAGGTATTAAGGACATTATTGCTTAATAATATTACATTTATTACTATGACCCCACTTAAGTCATATTCAAAAAGGATGTGCTTGTGTGTTTGGTAATATTTTGGTACTAGAAGAGCTTGACATTCCAAGTTTCTCCCAATGGTAGGCAGAATTTCCCCTAAAAGATATCTACTCCCTAATTCCTGGAACCTGTGAATACATAGTATTTCTTGAACAAAGGAATTTTGAACAAAGGAATTTTGCAGATGTAATTAAGTTTGAAGATCTTAAAATTAAAAGATAAACTTGAAATATATGAGTGAGTCCAATCTAGTCACGGGAACCTTTAAAAGCTGAGAGCTATCTCCAGCTGGAGCAGAAGAAATCTGGCAAATGAGATGTCAGAGAGACTTAAAGCTTAAGAACTTAAAATACGTTGCTTATTTGAAGAATGACAGGATGAAGCGATCAGGAATGCAGGTGGTCTAAAGCAGCTAGGTCTCCCAGCTAATAGCCTGCCAGGATACCACAGGAACTTTTGCCAGAATGCTTGCAAGAAACTGAATTTTGCCAATAACACGAATGATTTTGGAAGAATATTCTCTCTCAAAGCTTTGAAATAAGAGCCCAGGCTAACTGATGCCTTGATTTTAGTCCTGTGAGATTTGGAAAACGGGAAGCAATTGAGCCTACCAAGACTTTTGGCCTACAGAATTTTAAGAAAATATGGTTGTGTTGTTATAAACAACGAAATTTGTGACTATTTGCTACAACAGTGATAGAAGCTAAGACATTGATCCACATAAAGAATGGGCTTCCTACTTTGAATAACAAGAGCAACATATCCAATTGTAATCTCTTTTTTGTTGTCCACTAGTGTACTCACAACTAATTTTAAGTAGGATCTTTATCTCTCGTATAGGTGCCTTTTTCATTCCATGTGTTTTAATTTTTTCCTGAATTTTTTTAACAATTTAATGATGTTTGTGTTTGCATCTTTAAAAAATTATATTAAGTTGCAATATCCTATTTAGAAATAAATGGGATATAAATATGGAAAATACAATTAATTTTGTTTTTATTCATAGCTTCTCTCATTGTGAAATATTTAAATAGAGTCTACTGGAATACACAAAAGGCAAGGTAAAATAAATCAGGATTATATGTGATGAAATCAATTGTATTTCATAGACAATATATATTTTCTGCACCTTTGATGGCAGTAGATTGAGTTTTGGGGGAGATTTACCTCTCCTGCTTTATCTGAAATCTTGATGGCAGTGGCATGACATGTATCTTATTACTTTAGTGAAGGGAATCTCTCCTAAGTTCTCTGCCTGGACATAGTTAAATGGCAGATTAACTGTTCTTACATAATCCATTTTATCATATTTATGTAGCCTTTAAAACCATTTTCAATATTTTGCCTGAGATGTTCTAGCATCTCCACCTAATTTACTGTAAACTATTAATTTTTCTAAGGTTCGGCAAAACAAAAATGGCACTGGAAAAAGTCAAAAGTAAGACTTAATTTAACGGTATTGCGAAAGGACTAGACAAATAATTGAGTATCAATTCAGTGCCATTAAAACAACAGAGAGTTTTCAAAAGGTAGAGTAGGCAGATAGAAGATATCAGGTCATCTGTATTTTTTCACTTCCCTTATGCAAAGAAACAGTTAATATTATCCTATCTTTGTATCTTCAAAACAGGAGGTAGTTTTGTAACTGGAATAAGATGCTCACTGAGAAAGTTAGTGTATTCGTCCATTCTCACGCCGCTAATAAAGACATATCTGAAACTGGGTAATTTATAAAGAAAAAGAGATTTAATGGACTCACAGTTCCACAGCGCTGGGGAGGCGTCACAATCACGGCAGAAGACGAAGTAGGAGCAAAGAATGTTTACATGGCGTCAGGCGAGAGTGCGTACAGGGAAATTACGCTTTATAAAACCATCAGATCTCGTGAGACTTACTCGCTATCTGGAGAACTGCACGGGAAAAAGCAAGCCGCCACTATGATTCAATTACCTCCCACCAGGTCCCTCCCACTGTAATACACGCTGTCTGGGACTTTGGAGGTTATGGATACTCCCCTCAGATGCTTCCGCCGGGCTCACACAGAGTTTTGTTCCAGCTGACACCCAAAAGCGCTCACCTGCGTGCTCCTTCCCAAGAAGGGTTGAGCGCCAACAGGTTCCAGTGAGTGGAGTTTGCCCGGCCCATGCTGAAGCAGCTGGCTAGCTCCAGTGCCCGCACTGCAGTTCCCACCCACCAAGGGGTCAGGGGAATTTCCTGCTTCAATATATTCCTCAAGGCTGAGGATTTACTTACTTTTGTAAGTGGCTAATTTGTAAGAGGAAGCTCTCTTTCAGCGACGCATCAGCATTCTCTGAGTTGATAAGTTAGCTTACCTAAGTCTGTTTTTTTACTTTTTATTTTACTGCTTTGAACTTCAGTGTTCATATTACCTCCTCAACACTCATTATTATTTATAAATGCCATTTTTACAGTACTGCTCAAGTACTACACTATTTGTATAGCCCAGTTTGGATCTTTACTCCAACAAATTCACAACACGTGGGGGTCTTAGGACTTCGGATGTTTTATTATGCTAAGAGTTCTCACTCCTTTACTTATCACCATAAATAGCCAGAGTACAATTCTGTACTGGAAACCCATTATGAGAATCTGCCTTCTAGGGATCCACTTCTAACACCCCTTGTCTTTGTTTTGATTTACCCAAAATCAACCTTGAAATGGGAATTCAAGTATCAGTGGTTTATTGGAAGGTAATTTTTAGGGAATCATAATAGTTGTGTGGAGATGTTAGACTCCCAACAAATATAAATACTATATTAGATCATTTGAATTTTGATTGCTGATTTGACCCTTCTTTCTTTTATATCAGGGGTCAGAAAACTTTTTCTGTAAAGGGTCGGTTAGTAAATGTTTTAGGATTTTCAGGCCATGTGATCTCTGTCCTAGCCACTGAACTTGTCATGGTAGCATAAAAATAGCCATGGATTATGTGTCACTGATTGAACATGGATGTGTTCCAATAACATTATTTATAAAAACAGGTACTGGGCTGGATTCGGCCCAGGGGCCCTACTTTACTAATTCATACTCTATATTATGTCTCAAGGACAAGAATCATTACTTTATCAATATAACATAAGTATTTGGCCAATTGTCTACACATAGATAATACTTATAGAGGAAAGTAATAAAAGTCTTAACATATTTATAGGAGATATGGATGGTGACATTGCAATGATCTTTCCTCTCGCTTATTTCAATGAACTTGAAAATATGGTTGCGTTTTAAAAGGTAAGCTGAAAATTAAAACCCAAGATCGAATCATGAATAGTTATCTTCAAAGCAGAATAGCAATGGATCACCCAAACAAGCTCGGCAGTCACCTAATTTACTTTATTGCCCTTGATAAAGAAATAATATTTCCCACAGTTGGTCAATTGTAAATAAATGAAAAGCACATGAAGCAGAGAGAGAGGCAAACTTTGACTGAATAGCACTACTGTATCCAAAATAGAAAGGTGGAGCTTCAAGGATCTGACCTCATTGCCCCCAAGACATGCAGAATGCTCCTGTGGAAAGGATCCTTTGTCAGTCATAAATTTTGCTAAATATTTTACCTAATTCCCGCTTGCTTTTGTTCCTTGTTATTTTACCAACTTTGGTGAAAAATTTTTGTACAAAATGTATTATTGTCCCATTCATATTAAGTTCAAGCATATGCCTAAGTAAGCATGATACTACATAAAGACACAGCCTTAGATAGCAAATTTATTTTTCGTAAAAAAGCAGCACAGACTGGGTGTGGTGGCTCACGCACTTAATCACAGAACTTTGGGAGGCCAAGGCAGGAAGATGACTTGAGGCCAGGAGTTCTACAGCAGCCTGGCCAAATGGTGAAACCCCATCTCTACTAAAAATACAAAACTCATCCAGGTGTAGTGGTGGGCCCCTGTAGTCCCAGCTGCTCCGGAGGCTGAGGCACAAGAATCACTTGAACCTGGAGGCGTAGATTGCAGTGAGCTGAGATCACACCACACACTCCAGCCTGGGTGACAAAGGGGACTACATCTCAGAAACAAACAAACAAAAAAGCAGCACAAATTTTACATATAGTGAGTAAGAGAATGGCTAGAAGCATGCTTTGAGGAATGGCATATTTATTAAACAGAAAGTGTGGACAAAGGTATTTCATATATTGTATTAACACTTTACACTTCTGTTACAAATGTTGCTTTGCATGAAATTTTTACACAATGAAAAAAGTACTTGCCTAAGTATTATTATATCTTTCCTTTTTGGAAATATTTCTGAGGAATGGGGAACCCCTTTCAGAAGTTATCCAGGCAATGCTCATAATTTCAGAATGAAGTATTTTCATGCATGTATTAGCATCACTCTTAGTTCTTAGATATAAACAGCAAATTGAATGAAATGTTTTTTTCTCAAAATATGTAGGTTATCTAGTTCTAAATCTGTATTTTAGCTCTTTCTTCAGCTGGACTATGCTCATCCTCCTTTCTAGTTGAGGTAATAAATTTAATAATGTTATTGAGAGGTGAATCTGGCTGGGCTTCTGGGTCAGGTGAGGACTTGGAGAACTTTTCTGTCTAGCAAAAGCATTGTAAATGCACCAATTGGTGCTCTGTGTCTAGCTAAAGGTTTGTAAATGCACCAATCAGCACTCTGTAAAAACTCACCAATCAGTGCTCTGTCAATCAGTGCTCTGTGTCTAGTTAAAGGTTTGTAAAGGCACCAATCAGCACCCTGTAAAAACGGACCAATCAGCACTCTGTAAAATTGACTAATTGGCTCTCTGTAAAATGAATCAAACAACAGAAAGTGGGTGGGGCCAAATAAGGGAATAAAAGCCAGCCACCTGAGCTAGCAGCGCCAACCCGCTCGGGTGTCCTTCCATGCTATGGAAGCTATGTTCCTTCGCTCTTCACCATAAATCTTGCTGCTGCTCACTCTTTAGGGCTGCACTATCTTTATGAGCTGTAACATTCACTGTGCAGGTCTGCAGCTTCACTCCTGAAGTCAAGCGAGACCACAAACCCACTGGAAGGAAGAAACTCTGGACACGTCTGAACATCTGAAGGAACAAACTCCGGACACACCATCTTTAAGAACTGTAACACTCACTGCAAGGGTCCGCGGCTTCATTCTTGAAGTCAATGAGACCAAGAACCCACCAGAAGGCACCAATTCCAGACACATTATCACTGATAAAACCTATGTCTGTACCTTCTAGCATTATATATAAAAAAGGCAACATAGAAAACAAATTTAAATCCACAAATATTTAATATTCACAACTTCTGGATTTATCTCATGTTGCAAATTATTTTTGTTACCCTATTCTGCATATGAGAAATATAAAACATCAGTATTTCATTGGTGAAATGTTCTTTATAGTAATTTAAATAATAACTGCATACAATCATGTGCTATATGTATTCTCTCTTGCAATAAAAAATGACATGAGCATAATTACAAGAATTAATGACCTTGCATTAGTGTAGCTTTAAATCAAGCAAAATCTGCAAATTATTTTAATTGCAGCATCCAGTTAAAATATTTTGGTCAATGAGCCTTTACAAATTGTATTAAAATGTGTAAAAATAATTTTGCTGTGCTATATATTATGCTAACACACATTTATGATGGCAGACTTTAAAATACAATCTTTCCTTTAACTGTTTTTTCTAATAGAATTATACATTTATTTATCAACTTATCTGAGAAGATGTCTAGTCTTAAACTGTTTGTCACTGAATAGATAAAAACATTGTGAAAAAAATGTTTTTCCTTATAAACCTATGTTTTCCAGTTACTAGATAAGATGTACTAGTTTTGTATTGTTGAATAACAAATTATCACACTTTGCAGCTTCAAAAACCATACATTTATTATCTCACAGTTTCTATGCATCAGAAGTCTAGTACATTTTAGCACCTTCATTCAAGGTCTCACAAGGTTAAAGTTCAGATGTCAACTGGGCCATCTTTTCTTCTAGAGTTTGGGGTTTTCTTTCAGACTCACATCGTTGTTGACAGGATTCAATTCCTTCTAACTATAGGGCTGAGGTCACCATTTTCTTTTTCCATGTTGTCCAGAGGATGCTCTCAGCTCCTGGAGGTCCCCAACCAGGCCCTTCCCACGTGGCCTAGTGCATGGCAGCTCACTTCCTCAAAACCAGCTGGAAAATCTCTCTCTGTGGTTGCCGGGGCTAATGTCTTAGGTAACAATGACGAGAATGACTATCACATCGTAGTCACAGTCCCCGTTTACACCCAAAGGTAGGGTATATGCCAGGGACGGGATGCTGAGGTTTATCTTAAAATTCTGTTTTCCATACTGCCCAATTGCATGTTACAGCCACAAGCAGAAAATGGTCTCTCCCTGGTCCCAATAAAATAATTGCTTGTCACAGTCCACAACAACCAAACTGGAAACTGATTAGCATTTACACTTGAATGGAATTAAGACTATCACTGCTAGAATGGTTCTTTATGGCTTATAAACAGAGGAGTTGAATAATTTCTGAAAATCGCTAGTGATGAGATAATTTTTTGATTTATTAAGTATTTAAATATTGAGCCTGGACATCTCCTGATATTGGTATCATGTTTTCTCATGAAGATGTGTGCATAATCCCCTCTTATGAATTAATGAACATACAGCCATGACCCAGAATAGTTTTTCACTGTTAAAGTTGCAAAAGTAAAATGAACAACTATTTACAACGAATTTTCACCTCATCATTTCATCCCCAAACCTCCCTCACGCATTCGCCTCGAGGTTGACAATTTTTTGATGATTATGAAAAATTTTAAGAAATGTATTGAACATTTCACGAAGCAACATTTTTTATCTGAAATAAGAGAGTACAGTAATCCCACCAAATGATATTCAAGTCAGCAGAGTGTCAAGGTCAAAAGCAGAGAAATAGCTCCTTCAATCTGTTTTTACTGGAATATGTAATTCATTTGATAATGTTACAAATACAACCAGATCTAGCCAAGGGCATTTTTATCGGGTGTGATGAATTGTGTTTGACCTACTGGTACCACCCACTGAATACTTAACTTCTTGTATTTCAATAACTTCTCTGATAATCAACCACCTGGGCAACATTTGCAGTCTTTCAAGTTGTCACTTTGGGACATGAATTAGTGTTAGCATACACATAAATCATTGCAGCAAGTCAAGAGGAACTGAAGCGGAGTGCTGTTGGCTTCGATACAGTCACAGCCGGAAACTGAAGTGGATGCGTTCATTCAGTTAAAATAAATATGTTCTACTTCTAACCTATGTAATTCTTGTGATTTCTGTTTTGTTAGAGTCTACCAAAATTACTATTCCTAAAATTAAAACCATTGTTGTTAAAAGTGAAGGATTATCTTCATAAACAAACCAAGCTTTGTGATTTTTTTCTTTTTAAAAGAAAACCTAAAGAACACTCAATAATGGAGGCTTCACGTTATGTAATATCAAATTATTGAAAATTAAGACTGATATAATTATTGCCTGATGCTTCTATACCATTCTGTCTGTGAGCCTTCGAACCAACAGCTTCAGAGGGATTAATAGCAATAATGAAAAGGAATAACATCTTACTTATTTCACGTCATTACAAAAACTAGTCAAAGTCATTTTGAAACTTTGTGTCCTTTGGGGAGATTATTTAAAAAATAGTAATTAGTCCATCTAGTACCTCTAAATAACTTTTCCTAACTTCCTCAAGCAAATTTATGTATATTTTAAACACCATCATTAGACTATATTCATAGTCTTAGTTTTTTTTTGGTTCTATACCTTCTTTGAAAACAATCTATATCCCAATTTCAGTTTTTGTCTAGTGAAAATCAAGAATATGTATTAGTACAATAAAATAAATAAATCTCTCAGTTCTCAGTTACTTTTTAATTTTATTTAAAAAGATATAATTGGATCTAAAAGTTTTCTGTATTTGCTAATGTTTTAAACCAGGCACATTTAATTTCAGGTGACTTTTAATGGAAATCTGTTTTTAATACTTTTATTAGGATTTCTTCAAAGCATTAAGTTTAAAAACATGGATAATCAAATATGTCATTTAACATGAGTTTTGATGATGTTGGAAGTAAGAATCTTCTGTAAGTAAAAGATACTATGAAATTTCATACAGTTAAAATGTTATAAATCAGAAAAAAGATAATAATAAATAGCTTTCAGATACACTAGACAACTTAGAGATAAAAAAGATAATTACTGAAAATGTAATAATAGCCAGATTCAAATTAGACAAGTGAATTTAATTCCCAGGTACATTTTTTCTTCCCACTAATACTTTACCAATGAAAGTAAATATGAGTAAAAGTAAAGATTTATGCAGACAAAAACAAGAGAGAGGTCTAAAGGTGAAAAGGCAAACAGGTGAGTGTGAACCAACGTGTGTGCCCAGGTCAAACCAGAAAATAAAGGCGGTGATTGTCACCTACATCTCGAGAGGCTGATGCTCAAGAGCCAGGTAGGCTCACGTGCAGGAGTGAAATGTTCAGAATGTCAATAGAGGATTTGTGTCCTGAACACCGGGGATCCCCTTCTGGACAAAGACCCCTAAAAAAAGGACTGGCAAGCTGAACAGGTACCAGGAAGAGGCTGAGTGATATTAAGCAACCAATTGGACATTTGGACATAACCACATCGCATCGCCAGCTTTTGTCATGAGATCACTTCTCTTTTCTCAGGCCTAATGGGAAGTCTGAGGAGGCTTGTCTGAAAAACCTCAAAGACCATGGGGAGAAGTTTCCATCTATTGACATTTGAGTCTCCCCTTGCACAGTCAGCATTGCATTAAAGTCACCAAAGTTACAAGCCTCACCCATACATATAGATATTCCATTAGGTATTGTTAGTGGTTAACATCTAACTCATGCATTCAGTCATTGATTAGTTAAATGAATATCTATTATGCATATATCATGGTCCAATGACTGCTCTTAGTGA
This sequence comes from Papio anubis, assembly GCF_008728515.1. Classification (NCBI taxonomy): domain Eukaryota; kingdom Metazoa; phylum Chordata; class Mammalia; order Primates; family Cercopithecidae; genus Papio; species Papio anubis. Next base: position 19,847,232 of record NC_044980.1, on the reverse strand, counting down.
TTGGGATAAGTGAGTAATGGAGAAAGATCACATCTCTTAAGGTATTTATGTCCTAGTTATGGGATGACCAACAGTAAACATTAGACATACAGATGCAAAACTTACCCAGTAGCAAGTGATATGAACAAAGAGAAAAAGTGGAACTGCTTAAGAAGGTTCAGGTGTTCTGGGTACAGGAAGCAGTTATTACTAGAATGGTCAAAGAAGGTCTCATTTTAATGAGCTGAGGGAATTAGCCCTCTGGGTATCTCAGGAAAGAGAATTCCAGACAGAATGAATAGACAGTGCAAAGGATGCAAGGATCGGCATGCTTACCATGTTTGAAAAGAAACAAGTAGCTCCCTGTGGCTAGAGAAAAGTAAGAGGGAAGTAGTTGGTTATAGAGAAAATGGGAGAAAGATCTTACATAAAGAATTTAAAATATAAATAGAACACTAAGGAGCAGGATACACAAGGAAACAGAAAGTACTCAGCATGAAAAAGAAAAAAAAGACATAAAATAAAAACTATAAACACAAGCAAAAGGAAATAGAGATAATGAAAGCAGCAGGAGGAATCTACACAAACCAAAATAACAATATCACCATGTTTTCAGAAACATGCAAATCAATTCCATCCGTAAAACAGAAAGGGTATGACACTTTTGATTTTTTTTTTTTTTTAATGTCCACATCAAGACTCATTTTCATGTTTCAACCTCCTAAAGAGAATCCTAATAGTGTGTGGCGGGGGAGGGAGGAGCAGTTTAAACAAGAGGCATGCACAGAATTGAAATTCAGCATTTCAACAACATTGCCAAATGATAGAAAATTGAACAGCATCGTCACAACTTTCTCAGAATATGCTGTTCAAGATAGAATTCTGTTTGCAGCAAAATAATCAAAGGCAAAAAGCTATAAAGATAATTTGGTGAAAAAATGACTGAAATAAATTATTTCCAAGAACTTTCTTAAGAAGATATCTTCCAGCAAAAGGAAAACTTAACTAAAAAGGAGGATATACTATCCAAATACAGTGATCCCTACCCAGCACAAGTCCCCAAAATACACGTGTACAAATGTCCTACAAAACAATCAATTTAACTTGGGGCAAGACAGTAGAAGACACAAAGTAAAGGGACAATGGAGAATAGAATAGTCAATACTATAGAGTAATGATAGCATAAGAAAGAAAGTGATATTTGCATGGTAAAGTGTACAAAGAATAAACAAGACAATTAGCTCAAGAAAAATACATGTAAAAATTTTTTTTATATATTTGGCCTTTCATGAACTATTTCCATTGGCATAATCATGTAAATACTGAATATTAGTTTAAATGACATACACTTTTGACTACACAGGGTAGTTGAGGAATAGTGAAGTATAAAATAATTCCATCTATGCATGTTGTCTTGGTTCTTCTTATTGTTGCCATAACAATGTACTACAAACAGTGACAAAAAATAATAATATATTATTTCACAGTTTGGCAGGTCAGAAGACCCAGTGGGCTTAGCTAGCCCTCTCCTTCAGGTTCAAGACTAAACCAAACTATTGGTTGGGCTTCATACCTTTCTGGAGGCCCTGGGGATGAATATGCTTCCAAGCCTATTCAAGTTCTTGCCCACTTGAATTTATCTGTGGTTCTAAGACTGAGGTGTCTGTTTTCTTTCTGGCTGTCAGTTAGAGTGGAGATGTGGGTACCCTTAAGTCCTAGAGGTATCTATCTAGTGACATGTGGTGGTACTTCCACTGTTCTTTCTCTCAGCCTGTATAACTGTTTATACTTTTTCCTATTGTTGCTACAACAAACATCACAAATGTAATGGTTTAAAAAATACACATATTATTTTACAGTTCTCTTGGTTAAGAGCCCAACATGGATATTACCAGGCTAAAGTCAACATGTTGGTCAGGCTGACATTTCCTCTAGCAGCTTCCAAAGAGCATCTGTTTCCTTGTCTTTTCCATCTTTTTGAACCTACCTGCAATCCTTGGCTCATGCTCTCCTTCTTCCATCTTTGAAAGCCAACAATGAGTGTCAGGGGGAGTCCTGCCCACATCATATTACTCCTACATTTTCTCCTGCCTCCCTCTTTCACTTTTAAGGATCCCGTGATGGCACTGGTCCCACTGAGATAATCCAGGATAAACCTATTTTGAAGTCAGCTGATTTGCAACCTAATACAATCTGTAATCTTAATCCCCTAAAGTAACCTAACATTCACAATTCTAGGAGATTAGGATTATGGACGATTTGAGGAGAACATTATTCAGGCCACCACAGTCTCTATTCAGTCCATTCTTTTATTATTTGTGTATAATGAATAAATCACAACCTGGCATAATGGAATGGAGTGCTTGTTGAGCACTGCAGATGTTTTTCCAGACCTGAATTCACCATCCTTCTGCAGTCCTTAGCTCACAGCCTTGCCCCACTTACTTTACTGTATCAGGTCCATACCAATTCCACTTTTAAAGCCATCCCACTCCCATCTCGTGAAGAATGTTCTAAACTCTCTATAACCTCCCAGAATTTCTCATTATATTGTAAACACAGGTTAGAATTATTGCAGTAAAAACAATCCCAAGATTCCAATGATTTAACACAGCAAAGGTTTATTCCTTTCTTGTAAAAACTCCTGAAGCTCACAGCAACATTCCAGGTCCCAAGTAATGTATGTGATGACAGTTTTCCAGGCTGATGAAGTTCCATTATTCCACAGCTACACATTTTGGAGCACATGGCTTCCTCAGTTATAACACAACAGGAAGTTTGAGCAGGAGGATCTCACAGCGTCCATTAAATGCTTCAGCTCAGATATCCATTTGCGAGAATTACGCAATCCTTAACTGTTGGCAGTGGGAGCAGGAAGGTATAATACTCCAAGATTCATGAAAAGAGAGGAGAGCCAGGGGATGATATGCACTAAAATTTTCCACGGTACTCATTTCCATAGACATGTATGACCTTTCTTAGGTAGGGTTCAGTCAGCATCAATAACCTCTCAGATCTGATTTTGGGTGGCAACATTCATTCTTAAACATTTCTCTCTCACACTGAGTCCAGTATTATTATCCAAATCATCTTCATGCTATCTATCTCCCACAGATCAGGTGGTCCTACCATCACAGTTGCAAGTGATTTATCAACTTCATTTCTGTAGCCTCATTCTATTAAATATTTAGATGACAGGGTAAAAAATTATCTATGGTCTAAGTCAAACACCTCTAGGTAGTTTAGCCAAAAAAGTTGCTCTGTTTAAAAATACACTACAGTTTCAATCCCCCAATACTGCTCCTAGTAGCTCCCTATAAAATATTGAAATGCTTATGTAAACATTAACACCAATACCATTTTTTTTCATTTTCTTGTAGCTGCACATGTTTATGTTGACATACTCAGTGCTATTCTGATTCATGATTGTATTAGTTCTTAAGTCAAATTTTTAACTTGACTTAAAAACAAAGTACATTTACCACTTCAGTTTCCCAGGGTCAGAAGCCCAGGCATAGTCCATCTGGTTCTTTTTTTTTTTTTTTTTTTTTTTTTTTGAGACAGAGTCTTGCACTGTTGCCCAGGCTGGAGTGCAGTGGCGCCATCTCGGCTCACTGCAAGCTCCACCACCCGGGTTCACGCCAGTCTCCTGCCTCAGCCTCCCGAGTAGCTGGGACTACAAACGCCCACCACTGTGCCCGGCTAATTTTTTGTATTTTTAGTAGAGTTGGGTTTTCACCCTGTTAGCCAGGATGGTCTCGATCTCCTGATCTTGTGATCCGCCCACCTGGGCCTCCCAAAGTGCTGGGATTACAGGCGTAAGCCACCACACCCGGCCATCTGTTTCTTTACTTAGGATCTCACAGGGATGTAATCAAGGACTCAGTCTGGCTGCATTCTCACTGGGAGACGTGAAGCAGAATTCAGCTGCAAACACACGAAGGCTGTTGGTAGACTCCATTTCCTCGTGGCTGTAGAACTCATGGCAGCTTCCTGTTCTAGGCCAGCAGTAAAGGGTCTGAATTCAGGGAAGACCCTCCAAACTTGCGGGTGATTCCATCTGATAAAGGCAGGCTAACTTCTGATAATCACCCTTTTGATTAACTGAAAATGGATTAATTTAGGGTATCAGTTACATCCGAAAAATTCTTTAACATTGTTGGTATGACATAACCTAATCAAAGGAGTGGCACTCATCTCTTTCCCACATAATGTAACTTAATCATGAGTGTGGCACCAGGAATTGGAGACCATGGGAGCCATCTTAGAATTCTGCCTATCACTAGGGTCCTGTCTTCGTCTTTCAAACACGGAAGATTTGTGGAACGTCTCCTCTTCAAAACACCTGTAACATTTCAGGAGGCTGTGTGAGTGTATTGTCACTGATTGTATAATGCTTGCAGTGAGGACTTTCAATCTAAAAAATCATTTCTTCATTTCTGAAACATGCTTGTATGGGTTTCTATGATAATTTCTATCTCTCCATTTTTGTTCTTGGGGGTATTTTTCTTACTATCTCTTAGTTACTGGTTTGTTTATTTAAAAATATAATTTATTCATTTGTTATTAATATATACTATAATATTTTCAATTGCCTAGAACTTTTATTTTTATGTGAATATTTTTATTGTCTTCATTTTGTTTGTGAGATGAAATTCCATGTCAAAAGATTGTAGAGACTTTTTTTGTAGTTCTTTCCCTGTTCTGTTTAAAACTTCTCTGGTACCTCTGAGTTGTTTATTTTAGATTTGCTAGTTTTATTATCTGACTTTTATTTAGAATATTCATTCAAATGTTTCATTTTTTTGTTGCCCATTAACAATCAAAAGAGCAACATAAAATAATTGATTAAAGCACTGTATGTCAGATAAAACTTGTTGCATAATCTGCCTCACGGTAAGATAATACTTCTGTTACCTGGCTTTCATTGGATCACTTCCAATAACGTGGTTTAATTTAAATTAAGTTTTTATAAATCATTCTGATTTTATTTTATGCCTTACCTCTTTTGGTTCTGCCAGAGAACATTCTCTGCTTTTAAGGACTTGTATGATTTGATTGGGTCCATCGGTATGATCCAAAATAATCTCCCTTTTTAAGGTTCATAACCTTAATGTCATCTGCAAAGTTCCTTATTCACAGGTTCTAGGGATGAGGGCGAGGGCATCATTGGAAGTCCTTTCTTCTACATAGGTTGTTTAGCTTCCCCAGAAAGTGTACTTCATGACTTCTACCTGTATAAGTCTGACTGCCAATATTTTGGTGATTTAGTAATGAAAGAACTTCAGAATTTTAACTAATCTCTTTACTTTTAGTTTCTTCTGTAAACTATATTCAGTTTTGCCTATTATCTCTTTTTTTATCTTTTTTTTAATTTTAATTTTTTTTTTTTTTTTGAGATGGAGTGTCGCTCTGTCTCCCAGGCTGGAGTGCAGTGGCACAATCTTGGCTCACTGCAAGCTCTGCCTCCCGGGTTCACGCCATTCTCCTGCCTTAGCCTCCTGAGCAGCTGGGACTACAGGTGCCCACCACCATGCCCAGCTACTCTTTTGTATTTTTAGTACAGACAGGGTTTCACCATGTTGGCCAGGATGGTCTCGATCTCCTGACCTCCTGATGCGCCTGCCTCGGCCTCCCAAAAGTGTTTGGATTACAGGCGTGAGCCACTGTGCCCGGCCTTGCCTGTTATCTCTGAATTCACGTAATGTCAGCTCTAATTTCCCTAACTTCAGTTATCCGTGTTTCTTCAAGAGAAGTATCCGGCTATTCAGTATTGGAATAAAGATTGCAATGTTTAGCTGCTCCATAGATAAATTTTCGACAAAGTCTCTTGTCAGCCATAAAAGCATCCTGCCTTCAGGCATACATAGTACTTTTAATCCCTGAGCCTTTTCAGGATTTCATGCATTAGTTTTGTGAGTGTAAACACACACATACCACACACAGACACACAGACATACACATGCACCCCCCCACACACACACACATAAACTCAGAGAGAGAGAAAAGAGAGAATTAGCTTTATCTGCTCTGCCAAATTATTTAATTCTAATTTTCTCTTCTCCAGATTCTCAAACTCTTGTCTTGTGCTATCTGCTCTCCTATGCACATTGTACTTATCAGTTAATGTAGTTTTATTTTATTCAAAGCTAAATTTTGAGGAGAATTAGGAGAAAGTGCCTATAGCAAAATATATTCAAGAATTTAACGGAATGTGCCCATTTGTTTTAAATTCTCCTAATTTTATTTTCATCAAATACTATAGCTGGTCTCACACATTTGATATTGAGTTATAGCTCTAAAATCTTTCTAATTCTCTAACAGTTATTTAATTAAATGGTTGCTTAGAGTATTTTGGTTTATATCCTGAACATAGGAACTGCCTCCGTGTTGGGGTGTGTGTTTGCTGTTTTTCATTACTGATTTCTAATGTCATTACATAATGATGAATGACTAAAGGTTGTATCCCATTCCTTTAGGAAATACATTAGGTTTCCTTGTGACTTTTAAATTTATTTATTGTTTGTTTGAAAGTTGTGCTTTAATTTATTACTGTTGCTGCTTTGCTTATTGGTTTCAAAACACAGATTCCTTAGTTCTTATTCACCTCGCTTTGTTCTCTTGTGTTAACTCCACCATGATTCTGTCATTTGAGTTTCGTTTTGAACTGCTATGAATATCTTTTCTCACTGGTGTTTATTCTTTTGCAGATGTTGCTGTTGTTTATAGAGATTATTTCATATCTTTCAGTGCTTCCTCCTGGAATCAGTAGGCCGTATTCCAAAACTGCGAAGTGTAGTTCAGTAATAGGAACCCATTTACAGAATTCATCATACTTAGAGATTTAAGGAGACAATTCAGATCACTTGACTCCTCATAGAGCAATGAATGGGTATCCTGCAACATGATAAAGTACTATTTCAGCACTGGACTGCTTCCACAAATATTTTCATTCCACAAAAACCCGATTTTGTGTGTATCATCTTCTGATGACTTGTATGTGTATATTTATCTTTAATTCATCTTTGAGCTTAAAATGTAATATTTTCATTATGAAGTCATTTTGTTACTTTTTTAGTGTGTTACTTGACTTCCTGCATCCAGGTTTACAGCTTTATGCTGAATATTCATCTGGCCTTTGTTCTTTTTTACGTTATCAGTTCTTTTTCTTGGGTCCTTTTAAAATTTATTTTGTTATTGATGTTCTTAAATTTCCCTATAATATGCCTAGATTTCTGCATTCTTTTCCTCTCATATAATATTTAAGTACTTATAAATTGTTTTGACTTTCCTTATTTTTAATTATGTAAAATGTTCAGTTATTATATTATTATCTTTGCTTTTTCCTTTCTATGGGATTCCTATTATATGAATATTGACATTTCTACCTGTATCCTTTCTGTCATTTATACGTTGTAGCAATCTTTATATTTCTGCATCTCTTCTTGATATTTTTTGTCTTTTTCTAGAATAATTATATTTCTCTTCTTATCTACACAGTCTGATATCTATTTATCTACCTTTTTAGTCATCTCTGTGTATGGAAATATTCTCAAGGTGGTATTGAAAATTGGTACCTCATATATGTTCCTCTGGATGAGATTATGAGAAAAGAAGGATAAAGTCCTCAAGGTGTGTATTTTCTGGTCTAGCTTCCAGTTTTCTTTGCGTATTGACAGGTCAGCTCCCAACTCCACCCAGGAGACCATGTTCATCAGGGAATTTTTATCACCCTGCTCTATATGGTGATCTATTCTAAGAGCTGCCTTTTTTAGTTTCATAGTCATCTAACACAGACAGGTGAGAGGAAAACTCCCGGACTGGCCCGTTCACCAGTGCTTCCTGTTAGCTGTTTTCTTCTCCAGTTATGCTCCAATGTCATGATGAATTGACCCTCAACTTTTGGGCTGAAACCGACATGTTTTTATATTTGTTCTGTGCTTTCAATTTATGTCTTTCCTGCAACAGCAAGAAGGTAAAAAATATTCTGCCAAAACAGTGCTGTAAAGAGGAAAAAAAGAAGCTAAAAAGTACTGCCTTGGTCTACCCTATGCCCATAGTATCTCACACTTTTCTGCACTAGGCTGCTAGTGTTGCAAACTCTGGGTACCAACCAAGTCATGTTCTCTAAAAATATCTTAAGGCTCTTATTGGTATTATAATTAGAAGAAAGCAGGAAGATGTGGGAGTTTGGAACTTCCTAGAGACTTGTTGAATGGCTTTGACCCAAATGCTGGCAGTTATATGGACAATGAGATCCAGGCTGAGGTGCTCTCAGATGGAGATGAGGAACTTGTTTGGAACTGGTATAAAGGCGATTCTTGCTATGTTTTAGCAAAGAGACTGTAAGCATTGTGCCCTTGCCCTAGAGAGCTGCAGAACTTTGAACTTTAGAGAGATGATTTAGGGTATCAGATGGAAAAAATTTCTAAGCAGTAAAGCACACAAGATGTGACCTGGGTACTCTTAAAAGCATTCCGTTTTATGAATTCACAAACAGGTGACTTGAAATTGGAATTCATGTTTAAAAGGGAAGCAGAGCATAACAGTTTAGAAAATTTGCAGCCTGACAATGTGATAGAAAAGAAAAAAAATTTCTGAGGAGAAATTCACACTGGCTGCAAACATTTGCATAGGTAACAAGGAGCCAAAAGTTAACAGCCGAGACGATGGAGAAAATGTCTCCACGGCATGTCAGAGTCCTTCACAGTAGCTCCTCCCATCACAGTCCAAGAGGCCTAGGAAAAAAAAATTGTTTCATGGGCAGGGCCCAGAGCTTGACTTCTTTGTGCAGTCTCAGGACTTGGTGCCCTGCATCTCAGCTGTGACTAAAAGGGGACCATATACAGCTCAGGCTGTTGCTTCAGGATTTAATTCTTACAAAATTAAGTCCGTTCTGGCTCATTTTAAGAGAAATCTTTTTAACACACAACTAAAGATTTTTATGATTTAGATAATTGTCTTGTTTTTCCTCATTTAGTATCTGCACATGAAAGCATTTATAACTTTAATTCTTTTTATTTTTATTTTTTTCATTGACACATAATAATCCTGAACTGACTCTGTGGGTTGTCTGTTTACTCTGTTGATTATTTCTTTTGCTGTACAGAAGCTTTTTAGTTTAAGTCTCATCTATTTATCTTTGTTTTTGTTGCATTTCCTTTGGGTTTTGGTCATTAAGTTTTTGCCTAAGTCAATGTCTAAAAGGGTTTTGCAGATGTTATCTTCTAGAATCTTTACGGTTTCAGGTCTTAGATTTAAGTCTTTGATTCATCTTGAGTTGATTTTTGTATAAAGTGAGATGAGAATCCAGTTTCATTCTCCTACATGTGACTTGCCAATTATACCAGCATAATTCATTGAATAGGGTGTCTTTTCTCTGCTTTAATTTTGGTTTGCTCTGTTGAAGTCAGTTGGCTGTTAGTATGTGGCTTTATTTATAGTTCCTCTATTTTGGTCCATTAATCTATATGCCCATTGTTATACCAGTACCATGCTATTTTGGTGACTACAGTCTTGTAGTATAATTTGAAGTCAGGTAATGTAATGGCTCCAGATTTCTTCTTTTTGCTTAGTCTTGCTTTGACTATGTAGGCTCTTTATTGGTTCTATATGAATTTTAGGATTGTTTTTTCAAGTTTTCTGAATCGATGGTGGTATTTTGATGGGAATTGCATTGAATTTGTATAATAGATTGCTTATAGCAGTATGGCCATTTTGACAATATTGATTCTACCCATCCATGAGCATGGGGTGTGTTTCCATTTGTTTAGTTGTCTATGTTTTCTTTCAGCAGTGTTTTATATTTCTTGTTGTAGAGCTCTTTCACATGCTTGGTTAGGTATATTCCCAAGTATTATTATTATTATTATTGCAGCTATTGTGAAAGGGGTTGTGTTCTTGATCTGATTCTCAGCTTGCTTTCTGTTGGTGTATAGCAGAGCTACTGATTTGTGAACATTGATTTCATATCCCGAAACTTTGTTGAATTCATTTACCAGTTCTAGATGTTGTTTGGATGAGTCTTTAGGGTTTTCTAGGTATACAAGCATACCTTCAGCAAACAGCAACAGTTGAACTTCCTCTTTAGCAATTTTGATGCCACTTACTTCTTTCTGTTCTCTGATTGCTCTTGCTAAGACTTGCAGAACCATGTTGAACAGAAATGGTGAAAGTGGGCATCCTTGTCTTGTTCCAGTTCTCAGGCAAAATGCTTTCAGCATTTCCCTGTTCAATATAGTGTTCGCTGTGCATTTGTTGTACATGGCTTTTATTACCTTAATGTATATCCCTTCTGTGCTGATTTTGCTGAGGGTTTTAATCATAAAGGGGTACTGGATTTTATCAAGTGCTTTTTTCTGTGTCTATTGATATAATCATGTGATTTTTGTTTTTAATTCTGTTTTTGTGGTGCATCACAATTTTTGATTTACATATGTTAAACCATTTCTGCATCCCTGGTATGAACCCCACTTGACCATGGTGGATTTTTTTTTTTTTATATGCTCTTGGATTTGTGTGTGCTAGTATTTTGTTGAGGATTTTTGCATTTATGCTCATCAGGGATATTGGTCTTTAGTTTTCTTTTTTTGTTGTGTCCTTCCCAGGTTTTGGTATTAGGGTGATAACTGGCTTCATAGAATGACGTAGGGAGGATTCCCTCTTTCTCTATCTTTTGGATTACTGTCAATAGCATTGGTACCAATTCTTCTTTGAATATTTGAGAGAATTTAGCTGTGAGTCTGCCTGGTCCTGGACGTTTTGCTTGGCAATTTTTTTTTTTTTGTTATTACCATTTCAGTCTTGCTGTTTATTAGTCTGAGAAAGTACCTGATATAATTTCTTACATTTACTGAGTCTTGTTCTGTGGCCTATCATATGATCTGTCTTGGAGAATGTTCCATGTGCTGATGAAAAGAGTGTATATTCTGCAGTCATTGGGTAGAATGTTCTGTAAATGTAAGTCTATTTGTTTTAGTGTATAGTTTAAGTCTATTGTATCTTTGTTGACTTTGTCTTGATGACTTGTCTAGTGCTGTCAGTGAAGTATTAAAGTCCCCCACTATTATTGTATTGCCATCTATCTCATTCCTTAGGTGTAGTAGTAATTGTTTTATAAATTTTGGAGCTCCTGTGTTCAGTGCATATGTATTTAGAATTGTGATACTTTCCCATTGGACTAGTCCTTTTATCATTATATAATGTCCCTGTTTGTCTTTTTTAACTGCTGTTGCTTTGAAGTTTGTTTTGTGTGATACACGAATAGCTACTCCTGCTCACTTTTGGTGTCCATTTTAAGGTAATATCTTTTTCCACCTCTTTACCTTAAGTTTATATGAGTCCTTATGTGTTGAGCCAGATGCCTAAACACAGCAGAAACTTGGTTGGTGAATTCTTATCCATTTTGCCATTCTGTATCTTTTAAGTGGAGCATTCAGGCCAGTTACATTCAATGTTAGTATTGAGATGTGAGGTACTAGCCTATTTATTGTGCTATTTGTTACCTGAATACCTTTTTTTTTTTTTTCATGGTGTTATTGTTTAATAGGTCCTGTGAGACTTACGCTTTAAGAGCGTTCTAATTTTGGTGTATTTTCAAAATTTGTTTCAAGATTTAGAGCTCTTTTAGCAGTTCTTGCAGTGCTGGCTTGGTAGTGATGAATTCTCTAGCATTTGTTTTTCTGGGAAAGACTATATCTTTCCTTCATTTATGAAGCTTAGTTTTGTTGGATACAAAATTCTTGGCTGATAATTGTTTTGTTTAAGGAGGCTAAAAAGAGGAGCCGAATCTCTTGTAGCTTGAAGGGTTTCTGTTGAGAAGAATGTTGTTAATCTGATAGGGTTTCCTTTATAGGTTACCTGATGCTTTTGTCTCACAGCTCTTAAGATTCTTTCCTTTGTCTTGACTTTAGATGACCTGATGAATTTGTGTCCAGGTGATGATCTTTTTACCATGAATTTCCCAGGCGTTCTTTCAGTTTCTTGTATTTTTATGTCTAGATTTCTAGTAAGGCTGAAAAAGTTATCCTTGATGAGTCGCTCAAATACGTTTTCCAAACTTTTAGATTTATCTTCTTCCTTGGAAATACCAATTATTCTTAGGTTTGGACATTTAACGTATTTCCAAACATCGTGGAGGATTCGTTCAATTTTAAAATTCTTTTTTCTTTGTCTTTGATGGTCTGGGTTAATTTGAAAACCTTGTCTTCATACTCAGAAATTCTTTCTTCTATTTCATACAATAGAATTCTTTATTCTATTGCTGAGACTTTCCTGTGCATTTTGCATTTCCCTAAGTGTGCCCTTCATTTTCAGAAGTTGTGATTGTTTTTTATTTATGCTATCTATTTCACTGAAGAATTTTCCTTTCATATTTTATATCATGTTTTTGATTTTTTTAAGTTGGACTTCACTTTTCTCCTGTGCCTCCTAGATTAGCTTAATAATTGACCTTCTGAATTCTTTTTCTGGAATTCAGAGATTTCTTCTTGGTTTGAATCCATTGCTGGTGAACTGATACGATCTTTGGGGAGTATTAAAGACCCTTGTTTTGTCATATTACCAGAATTGTTTTTCTGGTTCCTTCTCATTTGGGTACATTATGTCAGAGGGGAAATCTGGGATTCAAGCACTGCTGTTCAGATTCTTTTGTCCCAAGCGATGCTCCCTTGATGTGGTTTCCTCCTTCTTCCTCTAGGAATAGGGCTTCCTGAAAGCTGAAGTATTGTGATTGTTTTTGCTCTCCTGGGTCTAGCCGCCCAGAATAGCTACAAGTCTCTGGGCTGGTATTAGGGAGTGTCTGCAAAGAGTCCTATGATGTGATCCATCTTCAGCTGTTGCAGCTATGAATACCAGCACCTGCTCCAGTGGAGGTAGCAAGAGAATGAGATAAACTCTGTAAGAGTCCTTGGTTGTGTTTTTGCTTAGTGTGCTGGTTTTGTGTTAGTTGACCTTCAGCCAGGAGGTGGCGTTTTCCAGAGCACATCAGCTCTAGTTCTACAGGGAAGATGCAAACTTGCCCTAGGGACATCTTGTTAAGTATCCAGGTTTCTCAGGCAGTGGGCAGGGCCATAGAGCTCCCAAGAGCTTATGACCTTTGTTTTCAGCTACTAGGGCAGTTAGAGAAAGACCGCCAGGTGGAGGCAGGGATAAGCTTGTTGGAACTCAGCCTCTCTTTGGGCGTGGCTTACTGTGGCTGCGGTGGGGGATAGCAGTGTGGTTCCCAGTCTAATGGAGTTGTATTCCCAGGAGGGTTGTGGCTGTCTCTGCTGAGTCACATGTATAATCAGGGAAGTAGGGGAAAGCCAGCAGTCACAGGGCTTACCCCGCTCCCACGCACTCTACAGTTTAAAAGGCCAGTCTTACTTCAACCATGCCCCCACAACAGCACTGAGTCTATTTCCAGGCAGCTGGTGAGGGGGGCTGAGAACTTGCCCCTGACCCTGAGCCTCCCCATTGAGAACGCAAGCAGACTCACATTTTTTGGCATCTCAGGGACCCTCAGCGGTGATCTAGCTCCTTAAAAGGGTCTGGATTCTCTCAGCTTTCCTGGGATGTTCCTGTGGTAATTCTTGGAGCAAAAGTTCACGCTGTGAGTCTCCACACGCTGGTCTGTCCATCTGAGTGGGAGCTGCAAGCTATTTCAGCCTCCTGTTCACCATCTTAATCCTATTCAATTGTATTTCTTCCCAATAGACTGTAAGTTCCACGAGGACAGGGTTTTTGTTTGTTTGTTTGTTTTGTCATAGCATCATCACTAGTCCCTACATTGGTGCTTAGGAAACAGTAGGCACTCAAAAAATGTTTGCTATTTTAATTATTGAACAAACAAATTTAGTATATAAAACAAATTAACTATACAATGCTATGGATAGCATTATAATGCAGTTCGATCTAATGAAGTTTGACGTAATTATAGATCTTGCATAATATTTAAGAGTTTTCAATGCCAAGACTTGGACATTGCTATAAAACTGACTTTTAATTTCTTCTTCTTCTTTTTTTTTTTTAATGAAAGCGAATCTGCGAATTAGATCCATGGTCATAAATTTTTACCTGACGAAAGCAATATATGGGAATACGTGTTTGAAAGTCATATATTCAACTAAAAATTAATCTTTCAAATACCACACTTTTTTTTTGTCAGAACAAATTTCTTTCTTATCTTTGTCAAATTACATTTAGATTAGAGAATAAGTCTATATTCCTGTTTAATTCCTCCCACACCCAAACATTCTCCTAAATTCCTAAGGACTTTCCTCTGGAATCCTTGCATTTTTGTAATTGTATGGCAGGAATTTCATCACATAGTGAGGTGAAGCAGAAAAACACTGAAATGGACATTATGGTTGCTTGGGAATAAATGCTCAAAGATGAAATGGCTTAAAATTGTGGACTGCATATTTTGCAAGCATTTTCTGATATATTTAATTCATCTGAGGAAGTCACTGAAAATTAGTAAAACTGGCACATATGTGATTAACATATATTTGAAGTTTTGGATGTCACTCAAGACCTCTTGAACTTACATTATTTGGATTTTCTTATTATCTAGAAATATTCCAACATACTAAAATATGAGCTCTTAAAATGATATAAAAGACACCCTCCACCATAGTTAAACAAAAGTTAAAAAATGCTTTAGTTACACTTTATTTCTTTATTTTTAGCAATGAACCATAGAGAGAGTAAAGTTCTGTTCATACCACTTTACTAGTTCTCTCTCAGAGACAAGCATTATATTGAAGTCAGTACAATTTCTACATGTCCAATGTTTTTTTAAATGTAATTTGTTTATTAAAGTTTTCTGTGTTTCAGAAATTGCCTTCATAGCATTATAATATATATGTTGTTCTGGGAAAAAATGTATATAAGATTATAAGATTTGTTAACCAGTTTTAGTAAACTTCAATGTGACTTTCTCTACATCTGTAATCCTCTTAGTGATGCAACAGGATTACTCACAGTTGATCTGCAGAGTTCTTTCTGTGTTATTAGAAGACAAACAAGATGAGAATATAGAGGGGGTGAGCGTGGGGAGAAGGGCCGAGGCTTTTCTCCTCTACAGGAAGGACTGTACCCAAACTCAGATCCCAGGGATCCATGGGTGTTTTCCCCTGGCAGAAAGGCTTGTGACCTCCCATTGGCCCCAGGGTTCTAGACAGAAGGAATTCATAAGCAATTTATGTAAACAATTGGACTCAAACCTAGATCATCTTGCCAAGAAGCAGTTTATTTGTTCCTGCATTAAAATGTTCCTTCAGTGATTAAAAAAGAAGGATGAAAAGGGGGAGGGTCACCCTTCAGAACAGAGCTCTCTGGCCTCCATCAGCCTCTCAGTAGGATAAAGGGAGGATGGGGAAACCATGATTTCTCTTGATTCGTTGATCTTGGACTTGGGTTTATTTCCTCAATAAAGCCTGTCCCTGACCTCATGCCATAGTGATGACGTGAAGTTCATTTCTAATTCTGCTACACAGTATGCTTTTTTTTCAAAACACTGATTTTCCTAACATGATAGCTCACAATCAGATGGGAATTAATTCCTTGCAGGGTCTTTAAGGAAATGACAGAAGGGGCCAATAAGGGTACCCAAACATGGAAGACATTCCTTATGGGAACAAAGATCACCTCCTAGGAGGATTGATGTTTAGGGTCAGCTGGGAGTAAAGAGGAAGCAGCTCTCCGGATGTGGGCAGACGACTGGAAGAGCAAGTGATTGGGAAGCCATGGTGACAGACACAAGAGTCATCCTGAGAGGGCAGTTTGTTCAGTTTCTTAAAAAGAAAAGAGGGCCGGGCGCGGTGGCTCAGGTCTGTAATCCCAACACTTTGGGAGGTGGAGGCAGGTGGATCACGAGGTCAGGAGATCCAGACCATCTTGGCTAACACGGTGAAACCCCGTCTTTACCAAAAATACAAAAAATTAGCCAGGCGTGGTGGCGGGTGCCTGTTGTCCCCACTACTGGGGAAGCTGACGCAAGAGAAAGGTGTGAACCCGGGAGGCGGAGCTTGCAGTGAGCCGAGATGGCACCACTGCCCTACAGCCTGGGCGACAGAGTGAGACTCCCTCTCAAACAAAAAAAAAGAAAAAAGAAAAGAAAAAGAAAAGAGGTTGAATTGGCTTACGGTTCTGCAGTCTGTACAGAAAGCATAGCAGCTTCTGCTTCTGGGGAGGCCTCAGGAAGCTTCCAATTATGGCAAAAGGCAAATGGGGAGCAAGGCATCTCACATGGCTGGAGCAAGAGCAAGAGAGAGAGGAGCAGGAAGTGGTTACACACTTCTAAACAAGCAGATATCATGAGAACTCACTCACCATCGTGATGATAGTACCAAGTGGATCATGTTAAACCATTCATGAGAAATCTGCCCTTGCAATTCAATTACTTCCCATTACGCCCACCTCCAACATTGGGAATTACAATTTGACATGTAATTTGGTGAAGACACAGATTCAAATCATAACAGCCCCTAACCATCGTACTATAAAATATATGTCTATGTTCAATTTCAGAAAGTCAACAGGATGCTCAAATTATGAAAGAAAAATAAAAGGAATGTATTATTACAAAGGCACATATTTTAATATGTAAATACATTCCACTTCACAGTAGACTTACAATAAACATATAAAATAATGCAATATCATATAGTACGGTATAATATATAATGAAAGAGCTGGATTCCTGCACTTAATGAAAAAATCAAGACTGCAATAGCCAAACATTGGTCCACCTGTTTTGTATTGGAAGCTCTGATATTTTGGCAGTACTTTGGTATATAATACTTGGCAAAGCTTCGAACAAACCAGAGGACAATCATTCTTCAATTTATTTACTAACTTCACTTCTAAGGAAACTTCTACAAAATGGTATGTGTGTGCTTTTTTTTTTTTAATTTGTTAAATTTTTAATTATGACATGTTACAAAAAGTAAAGGGCACAAACCTTGAGTCTACACCTTGATGGAATTTTACCTGTGTGTACACATGTATATTCATCCCTCAAGAGGAGATAAAAATCAGTTCAAGGACCTCAGCTTCCTCATGACCTTCTCAGATATCTACCACTCCAAATATAATCACTCTAATTGCTAACAGTATAGATTAGTAATACCTGTAATCTTTTGTTTATTGGTTATCTCTTCAACATTATGTCTGTTTGAATTATTCACGTTGTGGTGAGTAGTTTTGGTTTGTCATTTTCATTGCTATCTTGTATTCCACTGCATGAACTTATCAGAATATACTGACCTGTTGATGAATAATCTGATTTGTTGCCTGTTTGGGCTCTTAAACATAATGCGGCTATCAATATTTTCTTAATATGTCTTTTGGTAGACATAAACTTACTCATCTATTTTGCCTGTTTCGTAGGGCATAAGCGTACTTAACTTTAGAAGATATTGCCAAAACGGTTTCCAAAATGCCAGTGCCAAGTCACACTTTCAAGAGATTTTGAGAAGTTCTGTTTATTCAATATTTCAATGAACATTTGGTATTGTCATATTTTTATTAATTGCTGCCATTCTGGTGGAATGTACTAGTATCTGTTTTTTACTTATTTTGAAATTCTGTTTACCAGCCTTGGCTGACATTTTCATTCTCTTAATATTATCACTCGATGAACAGAAGTTCTTAAATTTAAGGAAGTCTAATTTATCACTTTAAAAACAGTAATGTTTTTGTTGCAGGATTGTGTAATTCTTTATCCCAAAATCATGAAGATATTCACATATGTTTTGATATAGAAGCATTATCATTTTATCTTTATCTTTATATTTATGATTTATTATAATACAATTACTCTGTACTGTGCAATATAGGTATCAAGTTGAATGATTTTTATGGCCTAGTTTTATAAATATATATATATATATATATATATATATATATATATATATATTTTTTTTTTTTTTTTTTGAAATGGAGTCTCACTCCATCACCCAGGCTGGAGTGCAATGGCATGATCTCGGCTCACTGCAACCTCCATCTCCCAGGTTCAAACAATTCTCCTGCCTCAGCCTCCTGAATAGCTGGGACTACAGGTGTGTGCTACCATACCTGGTTAATTTTTTGCATTTTTAGTACAGATGGGGTTTCACTGTGTTAGCCAGGATGGTCTCAATCTCCTGACCCCGTGATCTGTCTGCCTTGGCCTCCCAAAGTGCTAGGATTACAGGTGTAGCCACCACGCCCAGCTGGCCTAGTAATATTATGATAAAGACTATTCTTCCTTTTCAGAATGGACTCTCCATTCTGTTGTAGGTCTTCCTTTGAACCAATGCCACCCTATCAATGTGTGTACCTTCAGAAGTATAGAACAGAAAACATAAGTAATAAGCCAATAATGCAGAAAAATGTATCTATAAAAATATATTCAATTAACCAAAAGAAGACAGGAGAAGAGTAAAAGGACCAAATTACAGAGTCCACAAATAGTAAAAAATGTGAGACGGCAGGTATAAACTCAACCATAATATTACATTTCAAGGGAGACATTGTCAGATTGGATAAAAAATGAAAGATTCATCCGTAGATTTTCTACAGGAAACACATTTTAAATATTAAAGACACAAGTTAAAAGATGAAATTAGATACACTGCGCAAATGCTAGTCAAAGGGCAGCTGGAATGTTTCAATTTATATTAAACACAGTATAGGACAAGGAACACATTCCATAATGATAAGTAGACCAATTCATCAAGAGAAATGAATTTTGGTCCAGCAAGAGGATAGCAAACAACAGAGCTTCAAAAATGTCCCCAAATGAAGAGTGGCTTGGAAAGAGAATTCACATAAATTTTCATTAACAGAATATTCACAAAATCTAGACAGTGCATTACCTGGTTATAGTTTTTAGGTATTTATGCACTACAGATAGTATGTCTTATGTTTGGAAAGCATTTGTGTCAGTCATGGTACCAACAGTAAACAGAAAGCATGGTTACATTAGAAATATTTGTTTTCAAAAAGTACTGACTACAAAGGTTAAATGCTATGTAAGAAATGAGATATTGCTCTTCACACTTGAAAGCACTAGCTGTGGGGGCTGCCTACAGACCCCTACCTAAATGATGGATGAATAAAACGTACACTGACACACATATATTCTGCTTTGCCAGTCCAGCTGAGTGTCCAACCGCCTGCACACCAAGAGAGGTTTGTCGCTGGAGCTGGCCCTGAGCAGCTCACACTCCAGGCACTTATTTGGTATACACTTAACAACAGAAGCTTTGAGTCAACACATTTGTGGCTAATTAACATGGTTAAGAGAGTAGTTCTAGGAATGAATAAAGCTCAGGTACCAAGGTCTAAGGTAAATATCATTAGGGGACAGTATCCCTGGTCGACCTTCCCCCGAGAGGGCTATATGACTTAAAGTTTAGTTAATGAGAGAGCTATATGACTTAAAGGTTAGTTAATGGAGGTAAGGTAAGCAGACTTAACTAAGGAAGCCTCTATTGCCCTTAATATTTACCCTATAATATTTCTGCCTACATCCAACAACAAAACAACAAAACAAAAAGAGATAGAGCAGGTACCTAAATATGGATGATGTTACTGCACTTTGCTGGAAGAGATGAGTAATTGGTTACTGAGAACCCAAAGTCACCATAAGATTTTCAAAGAGCAGAAGTGACATAATTGATAGTTGCAACTAGCTCGAGGTGACAACTCAAAAAGGCAGCCAGGGGTAGATACACCCATGCCTCAATTTCCATTCTCCCCTTACTTTTCACCCACTCCCAATTTCTTTGCAAGTTTCCCCATTCATCAAAACCTACTGGATTCCAGATTGCATGGGAGCCTAATGAGTGTCCTAGTCAGAGAGCAGAGCAAAGAACAAAACTTGCGTCTATTGAAGTAAGGAGAAAACTTACAGCACAGTGCTCGTAAAGAGATAGAAAATACTGTTTTTTACAAGAACAGAAAACCAAACACCACATATTCTCATTTAAAGTGGGAACTGAACAATGAGAACACATGGACGCAGGGAGGAGAACAACACACACTGGGACCTGTGGCAGGGGATTGGGGGGAGGGAGAGCATCAGGATAAATAACAAATGCATGCTCAGCTTAATACCTAGGTGATGGGTTCATAAGTGCAGCAAACCACCACACACACATTTACCTAAGTAACAAACCTGCACATTCCGCACATGTATCCTGGAACTTAAAATAAAATTAAATTTAAAAAAGAAAAGAAAATGCTATTTGTTTATTTATTTATTTTTATCAATTGAATCCAAATCGTGTGTAACCGGTTGAAATGTCTCTCAAAACTTTATATGCCCTGGTACCTCAGAATATGACCTTTTTAAATAATGGAGTCATTGCAAACATAATTAGTTAAGATAAGGTCATATAGGTGTAGAGTGGCCCTATAATTCATTATGACTGATGTCTTTATAAAAAGAAGAAATTTGGACACAGACAGATAGGGATAATAGCATGTAAAGACTGGGTTATGCTGCCACAAGCCAAGGAACTATGAGAAGCTAGAAGACAGGCCTGGAATGGATTCTTTCCTGGCATCTAAAAACGAGCAAGGACCATATGCACCTTGATCTTGGACTACAATTTAAATTTCAACATGTTTTCCTCCATCAATAGAATTTCTAATACCGCACATATGTATGGGAATATGTAATAATTGGGACACATAGAGTTGTGCCATTAAATATTAGAGGATTCATTAACAGATTCTGTACTGGTGGGCTCTTTAAACATGAGGCTGCTTGATTATTATAATTCGTAGCGGTAGGTGTCCATGTGACTAGGCCTTAGTACTCAGATAGTTAAGGAAACACTAATCCACATGTTACTGATCAGTTGACTTTAATTAAAGAAACTGCACTCAGTAATGCAGCTGGGCCTCATCAAATCAGTTAAAAAGCCTTAAGAGTAAAATAAAATTCAAAAAAAAAATCCCCAAAACCACACACACACCCCCACACACACTCAGAAAATGTGATTTCCTGGGGAGAAAAATCCCTGCCTCAAAACTGCAGCATTATCAGGTCCTTCCTAAGTTTCCAGCCTATTGGCCTGCCTTATGCATTTTGGATTTGCAGTCTACCATAATCATGTGAGCCAATTCCTTAGTGTGTGTGTGTGTGTGTGTGTGTCTGTGTAATATATAATATATATAATGCATATTATATACAAAATAAGAAGAATGACAGAAACTGAGAAATATGTACAAAATTGAGTGTATATATACTGTGTGGGTAATATATAATATATATAATGCATATTATATGTAAAATAAGACCAATGACGGAAATTGAGAAATATATACAAAATTGAGTGTATATATATTGTGTGTGTAATATATAATACATATAATGCATATTATATATAAAGTAAGAACAATGACAGAAATTGAGAAATATATACAAAATTGAGTGTGTACATACTGTGTGTGTAATATATAATATACAAAGCATATTATATATACAAAATAAGAGCAATGACAGAAATTGAGAAATATATACAAAATTGAGTGTATGTATACTGTGTGTGTAATATATAATATATATAATACATATTATATATAAAATAAAAACAATGACAGAAATTGAGAAATATATACAAAATTGAGTGTATATATAGTGTGTGCAATATGTAATACATATAATGCATATTATATACAAAATAAGAATGACAGAAATTGAGAAATATATACAAAATTGAGTGTATACACCCTGTGTGTGTAATATATATGTAATGTATATTATATATAAAATAAGAGCAATGACACAAATTGAGAAATATATACAAAATTGAGTTTATATACAGTGTGTGTAATATATAATATATATAATGCATATTATATACAAAATAAGACCAATGACAGAAATTGAGAAATATATACAAAATTGAGTGTATATATACTGTGTGTGTAATATATAATATATATAATGCATATTATATGTAAAATAAGAACAATGATGGAAATTGAGAAATATACACAAAATTGAGTGTATATATACTGTGTGTGTGTATGTCGTGAGTGTGTATATATACACATACATATATAAAATGTTTCTCTGGAGAGCCCTAACTGGTACAGATGTTTCCTATTCTGTTATCTGGTGATGCTTCCCACTGCTTTTGAGCACAGGCTCATTTTTATTCTCCCTAATTTCTGAAAGTTAATTTATTATTGTGTAATAAATGAACAACTATGACAAATCTTTTCACTTTGCTTTGAATTTCTTATAATGCAAGTCTCCTTATATATGTCTATTTCTCTTTTATAATTTTAAAAGCCTCTCTCTCTCTCTCAGAACCAGCTCAATCTCCTCGATTTGCCCTGGAGTTCTCAGTGTGAGCTCCTCCCCGTGGGTGTGTGTTAAGTGGATCCAGATGACTCCTGCTCTTTTCTGTAACACTTTTTATCAAGGAAAGATAGGACAAAGACTCATGAATTAAGAAAATTTTTCATTTATAGAAAGAGCATAGAACTGGGTCACAGGAGTTTTCTTAGCTCGTCCTGAAAGTAATTTTACATAAAATTCAAGATTATCCTCACAATATAGAATGCCTAAGGATGGAATCAGAAATTAACTTTCGGCTGGTAGATAGGTAATCATAGAAAGGGCACTCTATGGACTGAGGCTGTTTTAATTGAAGTAGAAAAGTTGTCATATGAGAATAACTTACATATTTACAAAGATGACTAAATTGTTACAATGTGCCAGAGATAACACTGGAAATAGGTGTAAGTAACCCAGGATCCCTACCTTACCAGAGGCCCAGATTTTGGAATTCTGGTGACTGAAACTGTTTCTGGACACAATCCTGGACTGTTTTTATATGATCTAAAATCATGTTTATTTTCAATAAATATTTTGGTATTAATAATCACTTAAAAAATGTCTTAACTAAATTGAGTGTAAAAATCTTACTATATTCCAAACCCAATATAAATATCTCCTTGTACCTGTTGTTATTAATTATTCCAACTTCTTAGAAGTAAAATAATTGAAGAATAGAGAGAGCGATGTGAAAGTATCTTTAATTTATTGTATTTTTCATCAACCATAAGTCTTCACTTTCTTTTCTAATCAGAATTATAAAAGCAACACTTTTTTGACAAATATGACTTTAGTTTTTAGTGGGCAATTTCACATATGCACAATTTCTATAACTCCTCTTATCGAAAAAATAACCCTTAACCCTAAGTATTCCTAATCTTCAAGCAGACAAAACTTTCCGGGTACCATCGTCCAACTGGTAAACACATCTCCACGTATTGATGTAGTTTGTTTTGTCTATTTGTTGGTTGGTTTGTTGGCTGGCTGATTTCATTCCTCAGACTCAGCTCAATTTTATTTCTCTATTTCCTTAATTTTAAAGTTGTTGTAACTGCTTAACAGTTATCCAGAGTCTCTGATAGAAAAAGCATCCATCATCATTCAAAATTTTTAGCTTGTGATCTTTAAATCCAAAGTAAAGTGACAGTAAGTTTTTACCTTTTCTATAAATCAATTCACAAACTAGTCACTTTTTCTCCATAAAGTTCTCTTCATGATATAAGTGTTGGTTTCATGCTGGCGTATAATCCACCATTCTCTCCTTCTACTATTCATAGGTTTTAACAGCAGCTTCTGTAGTTTTAAAACTGTTAAGAGTGATAATTTCTATTTTTAATTGTATTCTCATTTTCCCCCTTTGAGTAAAGTACTAACAACATCTTGATTCACACTATTTTGTGTCTGTGTGTTCACACGTGTGTGTATATATATGTATATATACAAACCTATGTGCATTCATACATGTGTGTATACATATATGTATATATGTATATATGAAAATCTATATATGCATGTATGTATATATACACATGCACATCTATATACACACATATGTATGTATAATACAATAAATCATAGCAATTCCACATTTTATGTGATTTTCTTTATCTGTTTTCTCGGTATGAGGCTACGGAAGACTGGCTTGCCTCGATATTTTCTAAGCACATCTTTCTCCTTGGGTCCTGTCCCTGACAATTCGAAAATATTTATTCCCTAAATTCACATTCGTTTCTTATTCTCTTTCTAGTTTGATAGACAATGTTTTTATATAATTGATACTTTCCTGTGATACTATTGAATTTTCTTTTTTCTTCTTTCTTTTCAATCCCAGCTCCCAAATACCGCTTTAAATTAGAGTCTTACTTTTTCTTTTTTATTTTTTATAATCTTGAGCACTTGTGGTTTTTCCCCTCCATACATACAATTCAAGAGAAAATGTCATTATAGAGTGAACTCTCAAAATGTATCCAAAAAGATTCTTAATAAAATCAATGTGATAGTAAAGGTGGTATCAGCTCTAAGTTGTATAAAACATCATAACTGTTGATTAGATATGATAGCAAGTAATCATCATTTAATCCAATGCAGGACATTTCCTGTGGTAGAAAACCTTCTCACTGCCAAATTACTGTAATCTTCTCCAGAAAGCAAACTAAAGTAAAACATCTGAGTAAAACACATCTTTTGGAGGAAAGATTGCCCACTTTTCTGTAAGAAAACATGAACTCTCCTTTTCATAAAGTGACATAGTCAATAAGCATCCCATGGATAGTTAACAGTCTCACTGAAGCCTGTGATGTTTCTACTACTTGTGTAGAATGCTTAGAAATCAATTCCTTTCAACTTCAAGATTTTTTTTTTTTTTTTTTTTCCCAGGAAAGAAAAAGGTCAGAGCAGGAAGATAAGTACGTGTTGAAGTAATTCAAGGAAAATACAGACTGCAGAAGAAGAAATGCATTTGAAGAAGAGCGGGTCACCGAACTTACAACAAAACATATGCAAAACAACAACAGATGCTTCACTGCGCTGAGAGCTCATTCTAGCTGCAGCATTTATATAATGTTCCTCTCTGGAGTAATCTGGTCTAACTGTACTACGTTTCTTAGCACCATAAGAATTCTCAATTGTTTGTACTTTTTCTATTAGTTTTCATTCACATCCATCTGATAACTGGACTCTAGCTATGAAGAGAGAAGGTCTAAGCAGAGACCAGGCCATTGCCTGGAAGGAACACTTGGCTCATATTCTTCTGCAAAGTAGAGGACTCACTGTCTGATTCCATGGTCAATTTCAGGTCTCCATTTACACCTAGAATAGTCAGGAGCTCACATGGGCCTAGCAAAAGGGGCTGTATGGCCAACTTTTCGTGTTCCTATAACCAAATCTTAAAAATTATATTTTGGGAAAATTGTCATTGGTTTCCATAGACTTAAACATTTAACAAATCTTTTTGTATTCATGTTATTTATTTTACTTTTTCAACTGCTTTCTATAGAAAGAAAGCCTTGGGAACCAGAAAATCACTTTTGTTTTTCATTTTAATTTTGATGTAGTAAAAAGTCTCAGAAACTATGCTATAAATGCTGTAGCCTATTACAGAGGCTTTAGATGTTTTTCTTATTAACTTATGTCAGGCGACCTTTGACTTTGCCTCTGTTTAGTGGGGGAAGTAACTCAGGGAGTATGTAGTTTATTTATTAGGTGACATTTTAAAATTATACCAGGATTCTTGGCATTCCGAGCACAATATTTGTTTGTTATCTCAAAATATCCCACAAGCCAATTATACAATGGTTTATCATTATACAATGGTTTATCATTATACAATGGTTTATCATTATACATTTTCATTAATATTTATTCCTCCAGGATTATTGCCTGTAGATAGTTGAACCCACTCATTTCTAGAAGCTGGGAATTTACTAAAGATATTAATTTTGTTACACACTCAGCAGTAGAGGAGAGAACTAGGCAGAGATTCTACATATTCAGGAACTACACACAAACAAAAGAAATCAGAAACATTTATGAACAATTATATGCAGACGCTATTCTAGTGGAAAGAGTTCTCTACTCCCACTGTCACCTAAAGTAATAGGGAATAAACCCAAGAACCCTGCTTCTGCTTTCCCCTCAAACCAGATATGTTCACTATCAGACTTGCTAGCAGAAAGGGTCTCCTGTGGTCAATAACTGTCTCATTTCCACTTCTGAGTGTCATAAAAACGCATTTGATTGGCAGATGCAAAAACACAAAACAACTTAGCTGAAAGCGAGCCTGAGAAATGCACAGTTTAGGTTTCAAGATTCTGTAATATAGAAAGACATGTAGAAGTAGTTTGAAAACAGTGATGATTATGACTTCCACATTAATCTCTATGTCAGTTGTTGTCACTATACTTGGAATTTTGAGTACATTTGGCTTGAATCTCATACACTCTAACTTACAGAAGTTCAATGGCTTCTCCACATTTTGTGAATTCCTAGGGGTTTAAATTCTCTTGGACACCCATTAGTTTGATGATATACTGTTTCCATTAAGCAACTGGTCTTCATTTCAACCTATATCCTGAGAATTCAGCATCTCTGAGTTGATCCAGAATTGAATCAAAGTCTCAACCACTATCATGCCTGCATTTATGTATTTTAAATATTCTTCTAGTATTTTGGTATATTTGAGAGGAGTTATGTAATTAAATTATGTTTTGCTTCAGCTACTACTGCTGTCACCAGTTCCTTCAACCCAGCTGGTCTCCGAAGACATGTTTCTCCACCGACACACCCACGAATTCCCACTCAGTTCTTATTTATCGGTGTTTATCTACCTCTTCAGATAACCCTAGCTCATTCAAGGTATACTCAGAAACCTCCCATTAAAAACAAAATATATTCCCAAACTGGACAGCCCTCTTGGAAATAATTCTGTATCCATCTCTTAAAGTATTGATATCTCCCCAATAAAGACATAAAGCCTCATAAGTAAAAATGATTTGATAACGATAATTAAAAAATAAATTATGTAGGCTGCGGGCGTGGGCTTATGGCTGTAATCCCAGCACTTTGGGAGGCCCAGGTGGGTGGATCACCTGAGGTCAGGAGTTCAAGACCAGCCTAGCCAAATTGGTGAAACCTCATCTCTATTAAAAACACAAAAATTAGCCAAGTGTGGAAGCAGGTACCTGTAATCCCAGCTACTCGGGAGGCTGAGGCAGGGAGAATCGCTTGAACCTGGGAGGCAGAGGTTTCAGTGAGCTGAGATTGAGCCATTGCATTCCAGCCTAGGCAACACAGCAAGACTCTGTCTCAAAAATAAATAAATTAATTAATAAATAATGTAATAACAATGCTCATTATAGAAGATTTTAAAAAGTGTAAAATATAATTGGTGCTCAAAAATTTTTAATAGTCTCTCCAAATAACTAAAATACACGTGAGAACAAATAAATGTATAATAATAGGTAACATGCAACATAATAAGAGTAGCACAGATACTATGTACTACTAGAGTTTAATAAAATGGAGATATAAATATGAAGGTGAACATGATGATTGATCATTACCAGAGGAATATATATACTTATTAACTTGCTCTTCCATCCTATAGACATGCTCCAATAAAGCATCAAGTGAAGCAAATCTTTCTTCACAAAATTAAGGCTTGATATGCACAAATCATAATATTCCCTGGTTAATTTCAAAAGTGAGAGATAATATTTTCAAAAATAAAATAGTTGTATCTGATTATGTTTTTATGTTTAGTATTTAAATGCATTATAAACACCTGGAATAAATTCCACTTAAATGTATCTTTAATTTGCATATTATTTAATAAGACAAAGTCTAGTCAGTATTCTGATGATGAAGACTATTAACATGAAGTGTCAACAACTAAAATTCAAGGGTTTTAATTCATATTTCTCTTTACTTGTATATTAATTATTAAAAAGTTACTGGATTCAATAATTAATACAGACTGTGAATCCTTTTAACATTGTAATTGCTTAAATAGTTTATGAATTTATACAGAATTCTGTCTTTCTCATATACGAAATGCTTATCTGATTTTCACATTGTAGTGTTTGCTCTTTCAACTTTAGGATATTGTTCAGTTCACCTTTTTTCTCCATTGTGTTTTTATCGAGATTTGCATATAGAGTTACTCAAAAGTGTCTGAGAGTAATAAATGCATGGGAGAAAACAACCAGTTGTTGAGAAAGGGAGAAGAGCATGTAGTTGATTCATTTGTGTCTTTTTATTCACTGATTGTCACTACCACTATAATTGATCCTGAAGGGCCGCAATAGAAAGCATAAAACTTCTCCCTTTAAAGCACCAGCGAATGCCTGATACATTTTCCACTGTAGCTTTGTAGGCTTCTATCTTCTGGATTTCTCATTCTGTTAGTCTCATTCATTATCTTAACTTTGTGGATCAGCTTTAAAATGTCAGTGTCTTCTATGTTTCTGCTTTTGGTCCTTTTTTTTATTATTCTTGTTCTTTTTGGATTCTTTTGACTATCATAAATTATTTCCTAAATTCATATCTTCAGTATAAACAACTGTCATAAGTACCAGAAAACCACTTAGTGAACAATTATGAGAATCTACATCTGTATGTCCATCAGAAATCCAACATCATCATTTCCCAAACCATAATATACTTTTTTGTCTCCATCATTACTCAGCATCAAGATAAACTTATAATTATTCTCTGTCTTCACATTTACTCAACATTCAATCATTTGTCAAATCTTGTACATTTTATCTAAAAACTGCTCAAACATTTTTTCTCATCTCCATTCCCACAGCTAATGCCTTTGTAAAAATCTCCCACTATCTCCTGTTGCCAAAGATTATTCTTTCTAAAGCATTACTATTATTCTCAATGATATTATTTCTTTTTTTCTTTTTCATTTATTTTTTAAATTTTACTTTGAGTTCTGGGATACATGTGCAGAACATGCAGGTTTGTTACATAGGTATACATGTGCCATGGTGGTTTGCTGCACCCATCAACCCATCATCTAGGTTTTAAGCCCCACGTGCAATAGGTATTTGTCCTAATGCTCTCCTTTCCCTTGCCCACCCAGCCCCCAACAGGCCCTGGTGTGTGATATCTCCTCCCTGTATCCATGTGTTCTCATTGTTCAATTCGCACTTATGAGTAAGAACATGTGGTGTTTGGATTTCTGTCTCTGTGTTAGTTTGCTGAGAATGATGGTTTCTAGCTTCATCCATGACCCTGCAAAGAACATGAACTCATCCTTTAGTATGGCTGCATAATATTATTTCTAAAGCATTATTCTGTCCACAAATATTCTTTCTAAAGTATAATTATATCATTATCATGGTTTTATTTCTTTGATTTTTTTTCACAAAATTTTAGGGAAAATGTATGATATTAGAAACAAACACAGGCCCTGATTTCATTGTTTCCTCATGTTCTGATCTCTTCTTAATGTGGAATGCAAAATCACCTACTATGCCTACTTCAGTGCCCTATGTTCTATCTTAAATAGCCTGTGAACCCAAAGCTAAACTCAAATACTCTCTTCCTTTTTATTTTATTTTACTTTATTTTATTTTTTCCTCTATTGTGAAATCTTCTTATACACAAATTTTCAGTATGTTCATCACACCAGTATGCTCATCTTTCAATATGTTTCTGACTTTTCCATTTCCATGAGTCTTAGCGCTCTAAGCTTATTGCAGAACTTACTCATATTAATAATTATATTTGTGTACATTATACATAATTAAAAATATATAATTTTTGTACTCGATTTGACAACTTGAACACAGAAAAAAAATCCTACTTATATATTTAAATTTCCAACTCCTAGTAGATTACTTGGAATATTAAGTATTAATAATATTTTTGGAATACATTAATTAATTTACAAGAATAATGTTTTCTATAAAACTTAACTCTTCTAGCTTTCAAATAAATAACCTCTTCCTCTTTCTAAGTACTAAATTCCCCATGAAAGCTTTTGGCCCCACCTTCTTATTTTCTCTGTGACCTTAATATATTAAGCATAGTCTCTCTTATTTGCTTTCTCAAGTTGTCTTTTTCAACTAGTTCTTTCCCTTATCTACAGAAATATACTCTTTAACACCTTTACTAAAACAAGGGGTTTGGACTCTCGGTTGCTCAAAGCATGCAGAATATTAGTTTCTCTTTCTCTCTCTCTTTTCCTTTTTCTGCCAAATTTCTTGTAGAAGATAATCACCGCTTTCTATGACTCTTGTCATCTCTGAGGATTCCAAGCTAGTGAGAACAACAAGCCCAGGAAATCCATGCAATCTTGCATATTGGTGCTACTGGAAATTCATGATCTGCAGGCACAGCTGGGGCCTCAGGGAAGCTCTGCCAAACTTCTCTTTCCGCTTGGTCAACTTACCCTCTAATGGAACTCAGTACCTATTCCTATTCTGCATAGCTCTCCAATAGCCCTCCTCCTAATCCCTCCTACCATTTACCTTTACTCTTAACACATGGCTCCAGTGGTTGTCAAACTCCCTATTTCTCCCTCCCACTAGCCCCTGTAACACCATTCTACTTTTGGTCTCAATGATTTTGTCTATTTTAGGGACCTTATATAGGTGGAATAATTTATTATTTGTCTTTTGGGTACTGGCTTATTTCACTTAACACAACACCCTCAAGATTCATTACTGTTGTAGCCCAATGCAGAATTTTCAGCCCTTTTAAACACTGAATAACATTCCATTGTCTGTACATACCAACTTTTAAAATTCCATTTATCTGTCAATGGAAATGGGTTGCTTCCATGTTTTAGCTGTTTTGAATAATGTTGCTATGAACGTAGGTGTAAAAATATCTCTCCAAGACCCTCCTTTCAATTCTTTTGCATATATATGCGGAAGTGGAATTGCTGGAGCATATGGCAATTCTATTTTTATTTTTCTGAGAAACCACCACACTGTTTTCTTCAGCAGTCCTTCCATTTTTCATTCCCACCAATAGTGCAAGAGGTCTAATTTCTCTCCTTCCTACATCCTCAACAACGGTTATAATCTTCTGTTTGTTTTTCATAGTAACCATCCTAATGTTTTTGAGGTGGTCTCTTACTATAGTTTTGATTTGAATTTCCCTAATGGCTTAGTGATATTAAGCATCTTTTCATGTGCTTATTAGCAATTTACTTATCTTCTTTGGAGGGAAGTTTATTCAAATGTCTTGCCCATTTTTGAAATTGATTGTTTGTTTTGTAGTTGTTGAATTTTAGGAGTCGTCTATTTATTTTGGATTCTAATCTCTTAGCAGATATATGATTTGCCAATATTTTCTCTCATTTTGTGGGTTGCTTTTGTATTCAATTAATAATACCTTTTGATGCACAATTTAAAAATTATGAATTTCAATTTTTACTATTTTTTCCTTTGTTTCCAATGGTTTTGATGTCGTATCCAAGAAATAATTAACAAATCCTATGTCATGAAGCTTTTGCCATAGTTTTTGTCTAAGACCTCTGTAGTTTTAGAACATACAGTTAGTCACATTTTTATTTACTGGATCAATAGATCATAGGTTGAGTTAATTTTTGCATATGCAATTAGGTAAGAGTCCAGCTTTTTTTGTTTGTTAGCATGAGGATATCCAGTTTTTCTTCACCTTTTGTTGAAAAGATAATTTTTTTCCCATGAGTGATCTTGGCATTTTTGTCAAAAATCACGTGCTAATATATGCAAGGGTTTATTTTTGTAGTCTATTCATTACATTAGTAATGAATAGTATACACACACACACACACACACACACATATATATATCTTTATGTCAACACTACAGTGTTTTAATTACTGTGGATTTGTAGCAAGTTTTGAAATCAGGAGTTGTGAGTCTTCCAACTTTGTTCTTTCTTTTTAGAATTGTTTTGACTACTCAGGATACCTAAAGATTCCATATAAATTGTAGAATATTTTTTTTCTATTTCTGCAGAAAGAGAAGCAATTAGGATTTTGATAGAGGTTGCATTAAATCTGAAGATCACTTTGGATAATATTGATATTTTAACAATCATAAGTTTTCCAATCCATGAACATTTGTTTTCGTTTATTCGTGTCTTCTTTAATTCCTTTCCACAATGTTTTGTATTTTCATTGTCTAAGACCTTAACCTCCTTAGTTATATTAATTCTTAAATATTTTATCATTTTTGATGTTAGTATAAATGAAATTGTTTTCTTAATTTCCTTCTGGTTTGTTTATGTTACTTTTAGAAAAAAGCAACTGATTTTTTCTTGTTGACTTAGTACCTTGCTACTTTTCTAAATTTGTTTATTAGTTCTAACAGGTTTTATTTTGTGGAACCTATACTTTTTTTTTTTTTTCATGTAAGTTCATATCATCGGTAAAGAGAATTTTACTTCTTCATTTTATTTGGATGTCTTTTTTTTAATTGCCTAATTGCTCTGGCTGATACTTCCAATACTATATTGAAAAGAAGAGAAGAGAATAGTTATACTTGTCTTACTCCTGATCTTAAAGGAAAAGCTTTCAGTCTTTCATCATTAAAAATGATGTTCCCTGTGAGTTTTTCACATGTAGCCTTTTTTATCATGAAAAGACAATTAATTTTGTTTATGTTTTCCTCTTCATTATTTTAATATGGTATATTAAATTGCATTTTTTATGGTGAACCATTCTTGCATTTCAGAAATAAATCTCACTTGGTCATGTTGTATAAGCATTTTAATATGCTGCTAACTTGGGTTTGCTACTATTGTAGTGTCACTTACTGGCATTAGTATTAGGGTAATGTTGGTCTCATATAACAAGTTACAGAATGTTTTCTTCTCTTAAATTTTTTGGAAAAGTTTGAGAAAGATTGGTGGTTAGTTCATTAAATGTTTTGTGGATTTTACCAATAAAGCCAGCAAGCATTTTGTTCTTGAGAGATTTTTGATTACTGAATCAATCTCCCTACCAGTTGTATTTCTATTTATAATTTCTATTTTTCTGTGGTTTATTCTTGGTCAGTTTTGTGTTTTTAGGAATGTGTCTGTTTCATCTATATTATCAATTTTTTGATAATTTTATTCAATTGCTCATGACACTACCTTATTCTCCATTTTATTTCTCTGAAATCTGTAGTAAAGTCTACCCTTTCATTTCTCATTTTATTAATTTTAGTATTTTCTATTTTTTCTTAGTATATCTCATATGTTAATTTTATCAGTTATTTTACAGAGCCAATTTTTGGTTTCATACATTTTTAACATTATTTTTCTCTTACTTCTTTTGTTTATATCTGCTCTATTTTTTCGTATTCTTTTGCAGCTAGCTTTGGGTTTAGTTTGTTCTTCTGTTTCTAGTTTCTTAAGTCATAGGTGAATGTGTTAAATTGATCACACTTTTTAAAGAAAGTAAGCATTTATAGCTATACCTTCTTCTCTACCACTGCATTCTCTATGTCCTGTAACTTTTGGTATGCTGTTTTTCTTTTATTTTCAGTTGTCTCTAAGTATTTTCCATTTTGGGGGGGATCTACCACCTAATGTGATCTATCCTAGAAAATGTTCCAGGTGTACTTGAGAAGAATGTGTATTACATTGTTGGCTAGAGTGTTCTTGTATGCCTGTTAGATCTAGTTCATTCACTGTCATTCAATAATTCTATTTTTTTAACTTATCTTTTGCCTAATTCGTCTACCCATTGTGGATAATGGGTTATTAAAGTCTTCAACTATTATTTTAGAACTGTTTTTCCCTTCAATTATATTAATTTTTGCTTCATATAATTTATGGGCTGTTATTTGAAAAATGTATATAATTATTAAATGTTGTTCATTTACTAAAACTTTATTAATATGTAACAGTGTTCTTTGTCTCTTGTAAATTTTCTTGACTTAAAGTCTATTTTGTCTGGTATTAGTATGGCCATACCTGCTCTCTTTTGGTAACTATTTGCATAAAATATACTTTCCCATTCTTTAACTTCCCATCTATTTATGTCTTTGATTCTACAGTGAACCTCTTGTAGATAGCATATAGGTGGATCATGTTTTTATCCATTCTGCCACTCTCTGTCTTTCAACAGTGAGTTTATTTACATTTAAATTTATTTACATTTAAATTACTGAGGATAAGGGACTTAGCTCTGTAATTTTTCTGCTTATATTCTAACTGCTTTATGACTTTTTGTTCCTTACTTCCTGCATTACTATCTTCTTTTGCTCTTAGTTGATTTTTTTGTAATAAAACATTTTAA
Source organism: Papio anubis (assembly GCF_008728515.1). Lineage (NCBI taxonomy): Eukaryota > Metazoa > Chordata > Mammalia > Primates > Cercopithecidae > Papio > Papio anubis. Next base: position 19,813,195 of record NC_044980.1, on the reverse strand, counting down.
ACTCCATTTTCATTTTCTTTTGAATAATTCTATAGCTACAATCTTTGTAGTTACCATGGGGACAATAACATCCTAAAGATACAAGAGTAACTTGAACCTACATAAGCTTATCTTCAATAGCATACAGTAACTGTTCTTGTAAGAGGTTTATCCCATCCCCTTGGGTTTTTGATGTTGCAAAATTGCTTCTTTATACATTGTGTAACCCAAAACATAAACTAATAACTTTTTAATGCATTAGTCTCTTCAATTATATAGAAAACAAACTTGGCGTTATAAACCAAAGTTACAATAATCATTTAGAAAAGAACAGGTAGAGTTTTATACCCTTGAACAGTAATACATGTTTTATAACTGTCCATATGGTTACCTTGACTGAGAGCTTTCTTTTTTCATGTGTCATTGAATAACTGTCTGTTGTTCTTTTATTTCAGACTGCCTGACTTAGCATTTCTTGCAGGAAGGTCAAGTATTTAAAACTGATAATAAAGCAAAACTCCCTAAGTTTTTGTTTAACTGAAAATGTCTTAATTTATTTCTCACTTTGAAGAACAGTTTTTCCAGATTCAGGATTCTTGGTTGACAGGTTTTTAAGTTTTTCTCTTAGTGCTTTGCAAATATCAGCCCACTGCCTTCTAGCCTTCTAAGCTGCTTATGAGAAATCTGCTAATAATCTTATTGAGAATTCATTGTATTTGCCTCTAAGCTTTTCTCTAGATGCTTTCAAAATTCTACTTTTGTTTTAGCTTTTAAAATTTGACTATAATGTCTTGTGAGTTATTTCGATATCATCCTACTCAGAATTCATTGAGCTTCCTGTGTATTTATATTCATGTTTTTCATAAAATTTGTGAAGTTCTCAGTCATTATTTATTTAAATATTCTCTGTGTCTTTCTCTCTGTCTTCTCCTCAACATTTTCACTGTCCTATATGTTAGTCTTCTTGATTGTGTCACCTAGGTCCCTTATGCTCTGTTCACTTTTCTTCGATCTTTCTGTTTTTTCAGCCTCAATAAATTTTATTGTCCTAACTTCCAGTTCACTGATTCTTTATTCTGGTTGTTCAAATCGGCCTTTGAACCCCTCTTGTAAAGTTTTCATTTCCATTATTATACTTTTGACTCCAAAATTTCTTTTTGGTTTTATTTCTAGGTTTTCTATCTCATTATTCATATTTTCACCAAATATTGCATTATCTTCTTTACTTTGTCCACACCTTCTTTTAGTTCCTTGAGCATCTTTAAAATAGTTGTTTTAATATATTTGCCTAGTAGATCTGCCTTCAATTCTTTCTCAGGGACAGTTTTTATTTTTATTTCGTTTTCATTTGAATAGACCATATTTTCCTATTCCTTTGTATGCCTTGCGATTTCTTGTTTAAAGTAAACATTTGAATCTAATAATGTAGTAACTCAGGAAATCAGACTATCCCCTTCCCCCATAGTTGGCTGTTTTCTGTTTTGTTTTTGTTTTTCATTTTGTTGGTTTGGATTTGTTTGGTCATCATGTTGTACAAACATAAGGCCTTCTCAAGTATTTTCTGAGCCTACTCTATTTCCTGGGTATGGTTGGTAACTTTCTAATTTCATCTGTACACATGGTTGCTTTTGAATATCCTAGTCTTCAATGTCTAGCTCCTAAATAGAAAACGGAAAAAAAGGAATAAGGAAAAAGGTACCAGCTCTATAAATCTCCTGAAAGACACATTACTTAGAGAGGGAGGAGCTTGCAACATCGAGGGAAGTTGGGGCAACAATGGCCACTATCTCTTCTTGTGCTCTTCTGTGATAAGCAATCAGCGGTCATAGAACAGATCTCCAATATTGGAAGGCAGGGTCATTTTTTTCTAACCCTGGCCACCACAAACTATATGCAGTCTATTCTAGAAATATATGCACAGCTGCCTGCCATAGGGCTTAAGAGCGGGATGTTGGCTGCTGCTTTGCTAAGAGCTTAAATGGACCAAATTAACTACAAATTAACCATCTAAGCTGTCACTGGAAGTTGTAAGCCTTCAATAGACTCTAGAGTTCTAAAATAGTTACATTAGTCAGATTCTGCTAGTGCAATTTTTGTCTACAGAACAGAGATAGATTTTTGATACATCCTACTCTGCCATCTTCCCAGAATCCTAACCTTTAGTTTTAATTTGATTTATTTTTGTTCTTTCCACCTGATCAATTATATAACCCACAAATTAATATCTAGATTATTAGTTTCTGTTATATCACCTGCCGGTTCCTGAAAACTCAACATTATAAAGAACATGGGCTTTGGAATTCAGTAGACACTTATTGCTTGATTGTGTGTCATTAGACAAGGTAATTGCCCTCTTTAAACTAACTTTCTTTATGTGTAAAATGGGATAATATTTATTTTATAGTGTTTGCATGTTAACTGAAATAATTTTTGGAGAATTCTGAGCTGAGGACTTGTGATGTAGTGATTATTCCATTATTCCAAACATGGGAATATTTTATTGTTTTCTACTGAACACCTATTTATTGGAAAACTAATATATGCCCAGTACAATTCCTGAAAATGCTGGGGAGAAAGTGTTGTACAAAACCAGTTCTTTTCCATCATGAAGCTTATAGTGTAGTGGAAAATGCACATAAAAACAACAATAAAACAAGTTTAATTAGAGATAAATATTATGACATCAAAAACTGAGATAGAATGTAAGTAAGCATGCTATTTGCCATTCACTTGTTTTTTTTTTTCAGCCATCCACCTACGTTGAAAACTTAATGCTTTCCTAAGCTGCACCTCTTCTTATTAGGTTGCAAAGTCATGCAGAGACCTCATTTCAGAATGCCTTTTAATATTAATTCATTCTGCTAATTTCCAACATCAGCACACTGGTTCTACCCATTATTACTCCTAAAGGAGACCTTGACAATTTTCTCCCTAGCGATTATTGACTTTCTCTGGGGTTCCATGCTAGTACTTAAGTGACACCATTTTGTTACATAGAGTTTCCCAAAGCATACTTACAAATTTATCACATTTCTGTTTAACAATATAAAACGAAATGCTCTCAATTACCTAATTACTGTCAGCCTGGCATTCAAAGTCTTACATATTATGAGCATTTCCCTTTTTTTCATTTACCTTCCTGGGCCCTAAGTGTTCTGGCCACCTATCTCACTCGCCTCTTTCTCCAACACCCCTCTCCCATCATCCACCTCCTTTAACATTTTCCTTTTGCTTCTGTTGTTCCTCCCACCCCCCTATCCCGCTACCATCATTACCATCTTTTTCTCCCTATAAATTGCTTTTTATTCTCTTTGATAAGGATCACTGCAAGTCTATCTTTTTTACAGGGTCTTTCTGTTGTTTCAGAGGAGCTATGATCTATCTTGACTACTTGTTGCTCTTCGAATTATTGATGAAAGCAGGTAATTACTCTCTCTCGTGTTTTGCTTACTTAAGAACTCCTTATCTACCTACGAGATTGTAAACTCCTGGGTGATTGACTACCCAAACTGCACTACACTGAAAATACCAAAAACACAAAGAAGGCTGTTCTCTCCTTTACTTAATTAAATGTACAGTCTGATGCAAAGAGTTGCTCAATAAATATTTGCAGAACTGAGTCAATTAAATCAAAGAAGTGTGTCTCTGATAGGCGTTACAACACTTCACAATTTGGACTTTAATTGAGTGTAACTTCATGATCATACCTACCTTATGACCTTTTCAGTATTCATTTACAAGATGCTTTAGCACCTATGATAAATTTTTATTTGTATTATACGGTGCTGAAGGTTGGAACTACAATGACTACTGCCTGGAATTTAATGTCAACTGGGAATTGAAGCAGTTAAAGATGCTTACACAATTTGCTTTAATGAATGCAGAAATGCAGTATTACAAAGAAAAAGTAACTAAAAGGTTAGTTGACCAAGCAGTGTGAAATTGAGATAAGCAACCACCTCCTAATTAGAAATTGAGAAAGACTGCATTTCTAGGGTTTGGCTAATGCGACCCATATGTTCTCTTTTTTCTTTTGCTTTTTTTGCCTCCCTGGAAGCATGTGGGAAATGAGAAACCAGCCTGGTCTTCAATGGTTTGCTTTGTGCTTCTTTATTATGGTCAGTCACAGCAGCTGAGCAATGAATGTGTCACTTTAAGAAGAAAATCTTCTTAACCTTGAAGGGATGAATCAGGTGTGAAATGCTCTATTTGATACATTCAGAGGGATCCTTTTGTAGATTAATGCTTTAAAATTGAAAAAATGTTTTATATACTGAAGTCTGACTCAGACCCTCGTTCAAAAACATCTACAAACATCACCTCTTGTTCCTTAGGAGAAACAAAATTATTTACCATGATTTTCTAAAATAAAAATAGATAACGTTCAAAATAAATCAGTATTATGAGGTGTTCTTTAATTGATCCTCCTCATAAGGGCTACTGGAGGCATTATTGTTTCTAGCAACAAGCATTTGTTAGTGTATATAATTTTGTTACTGAATATATTCCTACGTGTTTGAATGAGAAATCCTATCACACATGGCTACTCTGCAGCAATTTTTATTATGATAATAGATAGGAGGTGAGGATAATTATAAGTATCAGCTGGTTAGGAAGGAGTAAATTTTTAAAATGCAAAAATCAGCAGTAACACTAAGCTTGCTTTGAGCCTCTGCCCTCTCAAGCCCTATCTCTAAGGGAGATAAAATAATGAAAAATACTTGGCTAAACTGCTGGCAAAACTCTTATTGTTTGTACCACTCTTGGAAAAGACTCTTGGGACTAGCAGTGGAATCCTTGCCATTGATTGGCTGGTTAAATAGGGGACTATTAGCTTCAGACAGGCTAGATTGATTATACAGCGGCAGCAGGAGCTGAGACTCAGAGCTGAGCGAGCGTCAGGGTGAAAAGGAAAGAGAGAGAGAGAAAAAAAAAAAAAGAAGGAGAGAGAGAGAGGAACGCAAGGTGGGGAGGAAGCCAGTGCACGTTCCATAGCATCACTATGTGACTGCTTGTGCCGGATAATCTTGCTCTGTAGCTCCCTCAGTGAACAACTTACTGAGGTGCCTTTCTTTTCACATGTCAGCTCTGAGCTCCAGCAAGAAATAACAGACTTCACCTTGGAATAGCTCATCTTACTCCCGCATCATTAAAGCAGATTTTGAGAAGAAAACAAAAATCAAGTTCCCTTTCCAGTTCCACTTTCTTCCAGCATTGAACAGGAACGGTTTCACACTCCAGGTAAGGAAATTCAATTTTTATCTCTGTATTTCTTTTTAATTATTCACAGCAAAATACCTCATAGCTTTGCATGTTTTTAAAACTGAGTTTGCAGTGATGCATTAAAGGAAATTCTATACACAAGTATGTTGATTTAGAAAGATGGAAATGAATACTGTGTTTATATTAATATATTTGCTTTTAAAAAAAATCTCCAGGTACAGATTTTTTTCAAAAATAAGATCACTACATTATAAGTTTCTGTAGCAGATACTCCACATAAAGAAGAAAAATAAGCCAAGTTTACATTACAAAGTACATTTTTTGGGACAAGCTTACAATATGTTTATAAATATTGTTTTTAGCTATTAAGCAACTTTGGTAAATAATAGCATATAAAGAAAGGACAATTAATGTTATCTATCAATTATTATATTTTCTGCAGACATAGATACTATCATGCTTTTCAGTGATTGCTAGTGGGTTTTTTTTTTCCTAAATCTGTCTTTTGATTGCAGTTTTAACTCTTCAATACAAACACAATATTTCTTAAATGATGTGACATTAGAGTGCCCTCTTATTGTGGCTATTGATGGTCAGCATTTGTGCTTAAGAAAGTATTGAGCTAAGGCAAAGAAATATGATTCTGGAGATGTTTAGCTACTTTAGAGTTCATTACTTACCTGCAGTAGCATCAATTAATGTTTTGCATGACAGTGATGCTACGTGCCGGTTAAGTATCTGTGAATATATGGGAACTTCGCACATATTATATCCTCTGCTGGGAAGAATAGAGTTTTTTAAATGATATCTGAGGAGATTGATGGGTTGGACTAGAAATAATGAGCTGGGGCAATGCAGTCCTGATGTATTTGATTGACCTCAGTTTTATAGGTCACAGATATCAACTGCTAAGGAGAAAACATTGTGACAGAAAGGACTTATTTAATGCTTACTGGAACTGGAATGGTTTGTGACATTTTATGTCAATTTATTTGCTTTTGGATTAATTAAGAGATATTTTACCCTGATAATTGCTCTAACTGTCCTTTTGAGTGAAGTTTCCTGAGTCACTCCTCTTATCAAAGAACAAACTGCTTTCTGTGATAAGTCAGCAAAACTTTTTAATATGTTGTTCAGTGTTTCAAACAAGAACATGATTGCCAACCTTAGTGGTAGCCAATATGTCTGAATTTAGAATTAATACATACTCTAAATAGTTGCTTTTGTGTGTTTTATTCACCCTTATTTGTATTTTAATTAAAAATGCATGTTTGAAAAACACTATTTTTCATGACGTTCGTTTTGTTTTCTAAATGCAAGATGATATTTAGATGGTTCCTAATAATGCAAGTATTATTACAGCTACCTTGGTATTCTATTGATATAATCATATCAGAAGTGAATAACTGAATTGTTGGTATAAATTTTGGAAAGTACAGTTGATCTTAGGAAATAGAGATACGTATTTGAGAATAGTGATGTTTTTGTTTTTAAGTTAAGTCATTTGTTTAAAAAAAGTGTGTGTGTGTGTGTGTGTGTGTGTGTATACATATATATATATTTAAGTATTATATTTGGGCAACAAATGCCAAACCATTAACTGAGAGTGGTGACTGGCACAGTAAACCATATATTTATGTATACTGTTGCAGTATAATGCCAAATTCCCACACAGAATTTGTTTTAAATCTATTATAACCTTGTTTAGTTGTTTTGCTTATAATGGTAAGATTGCTTTTAATAATTGTATTCAAAATTATATTTTAATAATTCCATTTTATTTATGCAAATAATCTGACATCTCATTCATGGATGTAACTTTGTTTTAACTAATTCTTCTACTCATTTTTAAGTTTAATGTACAAAATTACTTTAAATTTTATAATTTTTGTTGCAACAACCTTAAGTATCCAAGTTGTTTTATACAGTTCAGTTTCCTCCTGGTACTTACTTATGGGCCATATTGACTTATATGCAATTTAAAAAATAAAAATAAAAACGTAATTCTAATTGCATTGTGTATGTTTTTATGAGACCATTAAATTTCTAGCATAAGTAGATGTAACATCAATGCTAAATTTTTTTTTTCTGTGAATAGGCATATTCTTCTTTCAAAAATACTTTTAAAGTAATTTCTTAGCACTGTGTGCTTCTTGCACTAGGACATTCTTCTTAGCTTATACTCAATATTACTTTGATTCCCTTTTTTGTTTTCTTACAAATTCTGTAATTTCTCCGGTAAGAAATTTGATTTCCCCTATTATTAACAGGAAATGGTCAATGATTGGAAAAAAGAAAGTGTTTTTAAAAAACATTTCACACTTTCCAACTGTGTAATGAATATGTCTCCTGAGTTCCAGATCAGTGCTTCTCCGCAAACATAATTGAGGGAGACAGGTGTGCTAGGAGTCACATATGTAAGCATCACCCTCAGTCTGAAATCTAACAGCTTACTTCGCCAGTTCATCTTAGGGTTTCACACTGTTGTTTGCATTGTTGAGAGAGCTCTAGTTGACCTTTTATTCAACTGTCCATTCGCTTCCATAGCATCAGATATCTTTCCTGATTACTCATTTTAGCCATTGTTAAACAAGAATTGAGAAAGTACAACCTCTTCTGTTTTTATAGATATCTGAGCCATTAGGGGGCTCTTTCTTCCTGTGTTATACTCATCAAACCACTGAAAGAGGTTATAGAGCTTTCTTGAAGTGTTTTCCCTGTTTTTATAATGTGAATACTTTTAAAAGTAGCTTTATTCTTATCCCCACACAAAGAAACATTTAAGATCAATACGAAGTCTTTATTTTCACAGGAAAATGACATATATCCTATGATTTTCAAACTTACTGTCTTTAAAATATTCTTGTATATAAACAATGGCTTGAAATATTAATATGACCTATTTTAGGCAAATGTAAAGATAATACATTACACAAACAGTATCATAAGAAATATAAAAATAAGGCCAAACCTGAGGGAAGAAACATTCTTTACATGATCTCCACATCTCTAGGGACAGCACAGAAACTCAATGACTCTGTGGCTTCCATGCAGTTTGGTTTCAGGAGAAGAGATCAGCAGGCAGCTAAAAAGAGAATATTACCTTTTTTTTCTTTTCTTTTACAAAAATAGGCACGGAAGAATTGAAGATAAAAGAATGTTTTACTATCCACACAGGCATAGAAAATGCATTTTTAAATTCCAGAAGATACTGTATGCTGGCATTATATAAAGTTGTCATTATATACACAGAGGTTCATGGGAGGGCTTATTATGGGAAGAAAAGATATTTCCCTTATCACTTTTGAAAGCTATGTATATTGAATTGCACTGTAGACTTTCTTAGTAAGTGGAAACACATTCATCCCATCTCTACAGCAGCTGGAGATCTTCTCTTACTGCGGGATTTGTTTGGGTGTGATGCAGCATTTAATAATGAGTCTATAAACAGGCAACTTACCTAGTCAGTCTAAGCTTTTTTCAAATGATGCTAGCTCATGGAAAGAGAAAGAAGTGACATACACAATGTGAGTGACATTTCTTTTGAGAAGTGAGAGAAAAGGAGGAATTCTAAGCAATGAATTGTGGAATTCAATCATTTATTGAATAGCTCCTTGACTTATCAGTGTAGAAAAGCAGTTGCTCAAATAAAATGGAAATGTGAAAATGGTAAAGATATCTCCTTTACTGGTGTTTTCAGAGTAAATACATAGGATTTTTTTTTCTCTGTTTGAAAACTTACATACCCTGAAAATTGTGAATTTTGAATGCAACTAGCATATACAATACACAAAGTTATGTGGAAATCATTCCACATCTACTGGTGTATGAGGTAATGCTCTTCTTTTTCACAAAATTAGATGTTGATAATATTAACTATTAAGCAATGTGACTTGAGTGAGAATTCCAATGCTATGTTTTTGATGCAAACCATAAATAAAAATGTATTAAGGACTTTAATGTCTTCTAAAAAGAGATTATCTTTTATATTAAAGTAGCACAGAAATGGAGATGGGTTAAAATTGAAAATAAGACAAATAAATGAAAATGCAACAACTGTATAGAAACTTTTGTATGTCGCAAAATTTGGACAAGAACCAAGAGACAATCGTAACAATGATAGGGATATATTCATGTTCTCTATTTAATGATAAAGATGTAGAGGTATCACAGTCATGCAATATTTCTATATTCTATATTCAATATTCAATATTTCTCACAGAGTATGAGGAAAATTCTCTCTAGAGATGTGGGAAGTAGAAAAATGAGTAACTGAAATGGGTAATTTTTAATGTAATAGGTTGATATCAGGCTTTATAAGGAAACAAGAGGACTCATGTCTATTGGGTTTAATCTAATGGATTTAGATGATGTTAATAATTCAAAAGTATATGTCAGTTTCTATTTGCTCTCTTGTTGTTATGATCAATGAACTGAATTGTTTTCTCTACGAAGTTACTCCTTGGCCTATTTGTCTTTGTGAAACTATGTGTGCATATGATTGGATGAGAATGTGTGTGTATATCTGGGTATAGTTGTTTTTATAAAGTCTGAGTAACATAGAAATAGAATCACCTGTACTGTGTACCATGATTTGTGTACTGTAACTTTCATTTATTTTCTCAAAGTATCCTCTATATTCGATCCTTCCTCCAACTCCCACACACACACACACACACACACACACACACACACACACACGGTGGGCGGGGTGGCGGGATGAGAGAGAGAGAGAAAGAGAAAGAGAGAGAGAGAGAAAGGCACTGCCATTATATCTGGTTATTTTACATTTAAATTTGCTTAGATATGACTTCAGATAGGTCCGTAGGATGCCTCTTCTGTTGCATTATTTCCTGTTCATTAGGACTCTGTCTTGAGTCATGTACCTTCATCCTCGAGCCAGACCTGCTGTTTACTAAACTGCAGTCACTCTAACTTGTGAATGAGAGGATTTTGGCCCAAGTTACTGAGAATAGAGGAAGATAATGAATCAGATTAGAACATGATTTTATTAATCATAATATGAATAAGGTGTAAAAGAGAGTGAGTGTTTTTACCTGTCTACCAGATATACTAATATCACTCATAGGTTAAAAGTTATCCATTCTCACCTATCCTTGGCAGAAATAAAATGAGAGAAGATCCAGTAGTGAGGCATTATGTATAGCTAACATTGTTTTATGGCAGGCAAAGCAAATGGGTTTCAAACATCTATGGCACACAATTTATTTTTTTTAATAAACAGACTTTATTTTCAAATCAATTTCAGCTTTACAAAAAATGATGGAAAAGAAGAGGGTTCCTATGTACCAGTCATCCTCCCATCTCTGCCAGTTTTCCTTATGATTAACATCTTGCATTAGTGTGGTATATTTGTTACAATGGAAGAACCATTATTGATTCACCGTTATTAACTTAACTTCATAGTTTATATTAGAGTTGACTCTCTGTAATATATATTACATAAATTTTGACAAACGTATAATGAGATATATCCACGTTTATAGTATCAGACAGAACAGTTTCACTGCCGTTCAATTCTCCTGTGCACCACCTAGTCATGCCTTCCTCAATTCCTTCTCCATAACACCTGACAAGCACTGATCTTTTAATATATCTATAGTTTTGTCTCTCAGAATGTCATGTAGTTGGAATATGGTAGGTAGGTTTTGCTGATTTGCTTTTCTTTATCAACATGCATTTAAAGTTCTTCGATATCTTTTTATGGTTTGAGGGCTCATTTCGTTTCATTGCTGAATATTGTTCTCTATTGTATGGATGAGCCACAGTTTCTTTATTCATTCATCCACTGAAGGTCCTCTTGGTTGCTACCAACTTTTGACAATCATAAATAAAGCTGCTATAAGCATTAATCTTCAGTCTTTTGTATATATGTAAGTTTTCAGCTCATTTGGGTAAATACCAATGAGCGTGATTTCTAGATCATATGGTAAGAGTTTTTTTTGTTGTTGTTGTTGTTTTGACATTGAGTCTTGCTCTGTTGCCCAGACTGGAGTGTAGTGGTGCAACCTTGGCTCACTGCAACCTCCACCTCCCAGGTTCAAGCAATTCTTCTACCTCAGCCTCCCAAGGAGCTGGGATTATACCATGCCCAGCTAATTTTTTTTTTTTTATATATACTTTAAGTTCTAGGGTACATGTACACAACATGCGGGTTTGTTACATATGTATACATGTGCTATGTTTGTGTCGTGCAACCATTAACTCGTCATTTACATTAGGTATATCGCCTAATGCCATCCGTCACCCCTCCCCCCTCCCCACAATAGAACCCGGTGTGTGATGTTCCCCTTCCTGTGTCCAGGTGATCTCACTGTTCAATTCCCACCTATGAGTGAGAACATGCGTGCGTGTTTGGTTTTCTGTTCTTGCAATAGTTTGCTGAGAATAATGGTTTCCAGCTGCATCTATGTCCCTACAAAGGACACGAACTCATCCTTTTTTATGGCTGCATAGTATTTCATGGTGCATATGTGCCACATTTTCTTAATCCAGTCTGTCACTGATGGACATTTGGGTTGATTCCAAATCTTTACTATTGTGAATAGTGCTACAATAAACATAAATGTGTCCGGTTTTTATAGCAGCATGATTTATAATCCTTTGGGTATATACCTAGTAATGAGATGGCTGTATTTTCAGTAGAGATGGGGTTTCCACATGTTGACCAGGCTGGTCTTGAACTCTTGACCCCGTGATCCTTGGCCTACCAAAGAGCTGGGATCACAGGTATGAGCCACCGCGCCTGGCTGAGTATGTTTATTTGAAGGAATAATTCAAAATATTGGCTTGGAGTACAAGCTATAAAAATGATTTTGAAAATGTTTTAATGTCTCTGACTTTCTTTTCCCCTCCATTCCCCTTTTCTTTTCATTTAAAATGGAGGGCAATGTAGTTGGTTAAAGTCTCATGTTCTAATATTACAGGAAGGTGGGTATGTATACGACTTGTAGCCATCCCACTTAACTGCTCTGCAGCTGTTTTCCTGCCTACTCATTGAAAGCAGCATGCAGTTATAGTATAATAGGTGGGTTAATGTGTATAAGCCCCTTCAAAATAGAAAGTGTTAGAGATGAATATGGGTGCATTATGCAGTGAATATGCTTAGATATCCCTTAGAAACAAAATGTAAAGTACTTGGTGAGAGAAAGCTCTTTAAGGAAGAAAATCCAAATTTGAGATTTGCTTATGCCCCCCTTTGGTGCATTTATTTGAATTTAAAAGATGTTAATATTGGAGGAAAGGATTGCACTAGCTTGCTCACAAACTAATTACATTTTGGAAGGACTCTTGAAACAATACACAGACAAATGAGTGTACGAAGCATAAATAAGACCACCAGTTTCTCAAGATGTTTAGTGGTCCTCAAAGGAATAGATAGGAATTGTGTTTAAAATGCCATAATTTTCTGTCAGTTGCCATCTCTGTCTCTGCATGTGGATATGTATGTTAGCATATTTTTTTCTAGTGAATTAATTTATATTCTGAAATGCCCACTCTTGACATTCATTTAATAATTTGTTTGCTTTTAATATTCTTTTTCATAAAGTTTAGTTGTTGGCTGGCAGAGGTACTTAGGGTATCATTCCTGCCACCTAATTATTGAGTACTTCTGTCATAAATCAATATATTTAACTCCTTGACTTGAACTCAAAAACTAACCAATGTATTGTCAAAAACATTACTCAATAAAGCTTTCCTTCACTCTAAATGAGAACAGAACATTTTCACCCATAGCAGCAACATTATCACTGAGAATGCTAAAGATTTTCCAGAAGGAATTTTTGAAGCCCAATTATAAAATTCCTTTGATAGAGGGAAAAAGAGAGTAGGTCATTGGGTTTCAAATCCAGGTCCTTCTGTCTCTCAAGCTCATTTTCTTTAACACTGTGGTAAATTGCCACATTCATTCCAGAACCTTAGAGAAGGCTTTTAACATTTGTCAGCCTGTGTTTGTCATCTTTATAATAATGGCATATACCTTAGAGGGCTAATCTACAGGTTCAATGAGGTTCTAGAGGTAAAAAGCTTAGAAGGGTGACTGACAAAAATCACAGACATATGAACAAGAGCAGGACTCATATTTACACTCAGTGCTTCTAAATTCACAGTTCTTGAAAATGTGATCTAAACTATCTTCTTCCTAACCTTCATTCAACCATCCAAGAAATATTTGCTGAACACATCCTAGATATGACATTTTATTCTTAATTATTCAAGTGGCTGCAAAGATAAATAAAAACAGATTAGGCGGCCAGGCGCGGTGGCTCAAGCCTGTAATCCCAGCACTTTGAGAGGCCGAGGCGGGCGGATCACGAGGTCAGGAGATCGAGACCATCCTGGCTAACACGGTGAAACCCCGTCTCTACTAAAAAATACAAAAAACTAGCCGGGCGAGGTGGCGGGCGCCTGTGGTCCCAGCTACTCGGGAGGCTGAGGCAGGAGAATGGCGTGAACCCGGGAGGCAGAGCTTGCAGTGAGCTGAGATCGGGCCACTGTTTCAAAAAACAAACAAACAAACAAAAAAAACAAAACCAAAAACAGATTAGGCATTCTCCATCTAGTAAACAAGGAAGAAAACTGTCCCAGTCATTAAACTGTTGTCTTTTGTGTTTAAATGTGCCACTCTCTTCTACGATGCTGGACTGGGACTGAGGCTCTTAAAAGAACATTTCTCCTTTTCCAGCTTGCTACTCATTAGGATCTGCCAAGAGAGTACCATATAGAGTTGCAAAGCAGGATGGAAAAAAAAGCACCTTCCCCTTTCTTTTCTGTTTGCTTCCCTTGTCAGCCTGACCTCATAATGCGCTTCACCTCCACAGCAGTGGGTAATTCCAGAAGCAGTTGCTTCTGGTTTCCAGCTGTTGCTGGTATTCCTAAAACTAGCCTCACTGTGCCACCTCACTGGTTACAGCACCAGCAGGCACTGCTTATTCCATTGCTCCATGGGGTTCCTTCTCCATCTTTTAGGTTCTCATATTCTCAATAAGTAGCTGTCATTGGGAAAACAAAATATTTCAAAGTCGTTTGTTAAAAAAAAAAAAAAGGTGAAAAATGTACTTCAACATGGAGAGTGTAAATTGAAAGTTTGTATCACTTTCTAAAAAGTATTTATTTGAATCTAAAAGATCATAGAAACAGAACCAAGGAAGTCTCTTTTGTTCTCCCAGCCCTAGGGATGGTGGCTGCTTCCAACATTTAAAATATGTGCTACCTCGCTGTTTCCTTCTTTATTTTCAGTCTTTCAAGATATGTATTAAATATTCTGTTGAAATAACTGCTGTGCTTTCTGTTTGCCTGACTCAATCCTGACTGAATAAAGAGTTCATGCTTGAAGTGAATAAAGGAGAGTTGATAACAGAAAATGGGTGGGTTACCAACATTGGGTCCAGGGACTTGCGTTGATCGTGGCATTTGGCCTTGAATACAGTATTGAACAATTTGCTAATGGTAATTGGAGTACTAGTAATCTATAGTATGCAATCGCTTTTCCAATTTCTCAGATAGCCAGCTAGGTTTATTTGTGGTATGGGCCTTCTAAAGCAAAGCTCGTGTAACCAAGTGGTAACTGCCTTTCACTCTTCATTCATAATGGTGATTACAAGACTATAAGATGAAATCATCATTTTAATTGCATTTGATGGCTTACAGATAAAAAAAAAATAAGCAAACAAGCCAAAAAAATCACACATGTAAGCTCCTGGCTTTAAATCAAGAGAATCAGGCCAGGCGTGGTGGCTCACGCCTATTAATCCAAGCACTTTGGAAGACCGAGGCAGTCGGATCACGAAGTCAGGAGATCGAGACCATCCTGGCCAACATGGTGAAACCCCATCTCTACCAAAAATACAAAAAAAAAAAAAAATTAGCTGGGCATAGTGGCATGAACCTGTACTCCCAGCTACTTGGGAGGCTGAGGCAGGAGAATCGCATGAACCTGGAACATGGAGGTTGCAGTGAGCTGAGATTGTGCCACCGCACTTCAGTCTGGCGACAGAGCGAGACTCCATCTCAAAAAAAAAAAAAAAAAAATCAAGAGAATCAGAAAACTTTTAAGGCATCTGCGTGGGTTGGGTTACACTGAGAAATTTGAAACACCTGAGTCTCTTGCCAGCAACAGAAGCCTCCTTCCTCTGCTTCCTCTGAGTATTGTAGCCTAGCCTTCTATTACTTGATGATCTGGAGTAAATCACCTGAGGTACTTGCCCTGCAAAGGTAGCCCATTTTCTTCCAGATTTAGTCATGCCCTTAGTTTCTCCTGACCTTACTAATTAGAGTCAGTGCTCAGCCTTTCCTAGAATATATATAAAATCTGGCCCAGGAGGAATTAGCTGGCACTTCAAAATATTTGCAAGATTTTGTTAATTGATGTCAGCAAAAATCAGGGAATTGTGTGAGGTACTAGATTTTAAGAGAATTAGATAAAAGATGACAAAATATAATATGGGACTGGGCCACATTCTTCAGTGTGGGTGTACCTACCAGAGATCTATATTTAATAGGGTTGCTTGAATACCTGAAAATAGCACTAAGGCCTTAGTTGGTTAGTTGAGCAAAAAGTGTGTTCAACAATGACCTACATTCTAGAAGGTTAAAATGTTGGAACTTTTTTTTTTTTTATCATAACATAGAAGGAAGAATGCAAAGGCTCAGGAAGACAGGAATTTTGGAGCAGATTGATTATTTGCAGGCTCACTCCCCACTCTCTTTCACTTCTCTCCAACCTAGAGGTCTCAGAATATTCCACTCACAAAGGCAATAACAAGTAAAGGTGAGAGTGTCAGAATATTTCAAGCACCAATTTAAACATTTTGTAGTGCCCTCCACAGCAGTCAAGGTGTGATGGTGGGAGATGCCACCATTGATATGGGCTTCCTGATATCAATGAAGATGGAGAGATTCCAGAAGAATAGAAGCCAAGGAGCAATGCTTAATTAACCACCACAGCTAAGATTTTGCACTTACCAGATAAGCAGCAGGAACTAAGCAGTAATCAGGATTTTACTTGCAAGGATCTTTGCTGTTAGCCAATTGATTATACTCTTTCTACTAAAATTTTACTGAGTATATACAACAACAACAACAACAACTTTCGGTCTATGGTCAGAAACCTGACTTGAGTTCCCATAATGAAAAATCATGGTCCCTTAACCAGTTCTCAAAACAAGGCCAGTTCACATATATCTGGAACAACTTAATTAACTGGGATGGTGGATTCCCTTGAGTAAAGAAGAGCTATTCTGCATCGGGGATACATTGTAAATTTCCTCCAAATCCTTCTTCAAAGGAACCTATGGTGACTCACTAGGGTGACCATACATGAAGGGGAAAAAATATATCAATTTTTAAAATACACTCACTAGCTTTGAATTGGTACTAATTTCTGGTGACCCAAAATATACGGTGATCTCCCAAAGTGAGTGACTATGGCGGTCATGTGATATATAAAGTATTGCCCTACATTTAAATCATAATGAACTCAGTTATTTTGTTAAACTACATCATAATTCTTTCCTTACTTCCTGAAACTATACTTAATATAAGAATAATTGGCTAATGGCAATGTCTTTCCATTAGATCTCTGACCCTTACAGTGAGAATATTATGGGATAAAGAACCAAATGGAAGCCTCACAAAATTTTCTTCCTTCTAAAATGGCAAAAGTAATACAGCATTTATTTATTTATTTATTTATTTATTTATTTATTTATTTTGAGGCGGAGTCTCGCTCTCTTGCCCAGGCTGGAGTGCGGTGGCCGGATCTCAGCTCACTGCAAGCTCCGCCTCCTGGGTTCACGCCATTCTCCTGCCTCAGCCTCCCAAGTAACTGGGAGGGACTACAGGCGCCCGCCACCTCGCCCGGCTAGTTTTTTGTATTTTTATTTTTTAGTAGAGACGGGGTTTCACTGTGTTAGTCAGGATGGTCTCGATTTCCTGACCTCATGATCCGCCCGTCTCGGCCTCCCAAAGTGCTGGGATTATAGGCTTGAGCCACCGTGCCCGGCCAATACAGCATTTAATTACTGCTAAAATGTTTATAAATGCAAGATGTTATGCAAAAGGGAAGAGACAATAAAGAAGAAATTCGCCTTGTTCATTGCTAAATATGAGAAGCGATTCCAGAGCACTTGATATTTGAGTTGTATTTAAAATGATGAATTGGGGAGGCGGAGGCAGGCAGATCACCTGAGGTCAGGAGTTTAAGACCAGCCTGGCCAACATGGTGAAACCCCATCTCTACTAAAAATACAAAAAATTAGCTTGGCATGGTGGCATGTGCCTGTAGTCCCAGCTACTCGGGAACCTGAGGCAGGAGAATTGCTTGAACCTGGGAGGTGGAGGTTGCAGTGAGCAGAGATTGTACCAATACACTCCAGCCTGGGTGACAGAGTGAAACTCCATCTAAAATAAATAAATAAATAAATAAATAAATAAATGGTGATAATTATGCAAGAAATAATTGTGGGAAGAGGGAGGATATTAAGAATGATTATGGAGGGCCGTGAAAATTGCATGTTGTTCACCACGGCTTAAATGTAAAGTTGTTATGAGGAAGTAGGAGGTATGGGACCTGGAGATATAGGTGAACCGATTGTGGAAGTATATAATTATTACTATGCTAAGGAAAATGCATGTTGTGAATGGTAAGTCTTTAATAGTTTTTAAATCATGGGGTAACATGATCTAATTTGATCAAAAGATAGAAGTAGGGTACTTAAACATTAATAGTCATAGATTAAACTTGCCATGGGTTCCTTCTATAACTAGAGGTTACTGTGGCAAATATATCACACATAGGCTTCTCTACTAGTTTATTTAATTTCAAATGTTAGCCTCAAGATCAGAGCCCCATTTTGTTTTGGCTAATAATATGAGTTTAAGGAGCTCTTTTGTGACTACTATGGTACTACAGGTAATGTAAATAAATGAGTTACCTAAGCAATAGAGCTCTCTAACATACCAGTTAGTAATTTGTGCATACTAAGTACACTTTAGATTTGTCACAACCAGTTGTTTTGATTTGGGCCTGTGAATGGGTATTTGAACAGCAGCAGCAAAAGACTGTAAAACTCATAAACACTAATTTAAAAAGAAATTATTGACGTTTAAGTAGTTTCCTTTCTAAATTTTATTTATTTAAAAAAAAACACAAAAAACAAGTTGAACTTATTGTCAACAATTTAATTGGGGAAGATTAAGAAGTCATTCTATTCCTGGCTATGCAAAAGTATAAAAGTGTATTCCTATTCTGTTAAGCTTAAAACTGTGCTTCAAAATGCTGATCACACAAGAAACAATTGTTTGTCTACATTTTAACTTGTAAATTTCAGACTTTTGCTATTGTGTTTAGATGATAGTTTCATTTATGAGCTCTCACATATGTCAACATTTCTGTTGACACCAATATACTTTTTCTCACTCTGCCCCATCCTCTATTTTTCAAGCAAAGTAATTGAAAAATAAAAATATATTATTTGTTGCAGAGACATTTATGCTTTTTTTGCTGTCATGTTATAACTCCTAGAGTAATGATTAACTCAGTGTGAGTCAGATCTTACTGATACTTTTGGAGTTAATTTTTTCATGTATTATGGAAAAAGATGATCTAGGTTAGTTAGTTTACCATGCTAAAAAAAAAACCCTTACCTTCTAAAAGTATGATCTATATGCCAGTAGAATTGACATTAACTAGGAGCTTGTTAAAAATGATAGAAATACACCAGCATTAACTGAATCAGTATATACATTTTAACATTATCCTCAGGTAGTTCATAGCCATACTAAAGATGTAGAAGTGCTAAACAAACTTATTCTATGATTTAAACCTAATTGTTTTATCCATATTAAATATTATGCCTATGCCTTTCCATATTGTTTTAATTTTAAATTAAGAAAATTACTCAATAATGTTTTGTTCCACGACACTGTTTTAAATCTACAAATAAAAGAATAAAAACACAATTTTTGTTTTTGTTTTTTTGGGGGGGAGGGGCTGGTCAAATACTACTGTTAGGGGAACAAAATAATTACAAGACAGTAATTACAGCATTTTTAATAATGATTATAAACTGTATTAGAATATAAAGTTCTAGTTAATTCTATTTAACATCATAATACTAAATGCAGATGAAACACATTTTTATCATATATAGTATTCAGATCAATTAATTTTTGGCAACCATGCCTTTATATGTATCATATTATTAAAATGTTTACTAACCCCATTCCACATTTTGCTTAGTAACATAGGTACATGAGATTGCCTTGAAATGTTTTCTCAAATATTCTCATATTCTGAGAAGATTCTTTAGGCATTATTGAACAATAATATCCTGTATTCCTTTGTGTGTAGTACTAAACTCATATTTCTCCTTGTCCCCAAGCAACTTTAAAACTCTTGATACTAATTTCTATTTCTATTTTCAAGAGTTTATTACATATATTAACTATTTTAAGTGAAAAATCAATTCCCACTAAATTATCTTACCCTTTGGATTTGTGAATGTACAAAGTAGGTCACCTATTTTCTTTTCTATTATAGATCTCTGGTTTTTGTGAGACTATGTCTATGAATTTTATAATTAAACTTTTCAAAATTTTTATTGTAATACCTTTGAATATTGCTGTAAAATTTATTGCATACACTTCTTGTTCATAATAGCCTATTTGACTTGGAACTTGTGAGGCAGCTCTTAGCATAATACCATAGAATTGTTATTTTCAAACACAAAATGCAGGATGTTATTTGTTTAGAACTTTTTGGAATTCTTTTAGATACTGAAATAAATTAATAATGAAGACATGAGGCTGAAAAAAATCAGTTTCATACATAATGTTCAATCATGAACTTGGAATTATTTCAACTAAGAAAACCATTTTTTATTGCATTTAGTTTTTTTAATCTTTTGAATAGACTTTATTTTTTAGAATTTACTCTTAGTGCTGTACATGCTATGGGTTTTGACAAATATATAATGACATGTATTCACTATTATAGTATCATACAGAATAGTTGAGCTGCCCTAAAAAAAATCTTCTAGGCTTGACCTATTCATTTCTCCTTCCACCCTTACCCCTGGCAACTACTGATCTTTTTCTGACTACATAGTTTTGTCTTTTCCAGCATTTCTTGTAATTGGAATCATACGATATCTAGCCTTGTCAGATTGGTTTCTTTCACTTAGTAAGATAAATTTAAGGTTGCTCCATGTCTTTTTGGTTTGATAGCTCATTTCTTTATAGCACGGAAAAATATTCCATTGTCCTCATGCACCACAACTTATTTTTTCCACTCATCTATTGAAGGATATCTTGCTTCCTTACAAGGTTTGACAATTATGAATAATACTGCTATAAACATCCATGTGCAGTTTTTTGTGTGGATGTAAATTTTCAACTTATTTGGGTAAGTACCAAAGAACATGGCTCTAGATTGTAAGGTAAGATTTGCTTAGTTTTGTAAAAAACTGGCCAACTGTCTTCCAACGGGGCTATGCAATTTATGTCCCCCCCAGCAAAACATGTAAGTTTCTGTTGCTTCACATCCTTGCCAGCATTCAATATTGTCAAAGTTCTGAATTTTGGCCATTCTAACACATGTATAGCAGTATCTCATTGTTTTAATTTGCATTTCTCTAATGATATATGATATGGAGCATTGTTTTATATTACTTTCTATCTATCTTCTTTGTTGAGACATCTGTTCAGGTCTTTTGCAGATTTTTTTTCAGTTTGTTAATTTTCTTACTGCTGACTTTTAGGATGTATTGTGTATGTTGGATAATAGTCCTTTTTGAAATATGTCTTTTGAAAATATTCTCTTGCAGTCTGTGGCTTGTCTTCTCATTCTCATAATATTACATGTAACTTAAGAATTTAGTCTTTAATTCATTCACCTACTTAACAAACATTTGTTATGTACCTATGACAACAATAAAGCATAATTTCCAATTCACCCTACACTTAGTCAAGTAGAAGAGAGACTTAAACCAGCTCTAAATAGAAGAGTTGTCATGAAAGTCAAGCTATTTCTAACTAGGAGAAGCTGATAATACTACTTCGGAGAAGCAGCTGATATCAGCTGAGATTTCTCCACTCTGAATTTCTCTGCTCTTGAATTACCTTTGAGTCTTAATGGATTTCTGACATACTTTTTCAATTCTTAAATATTATATGCTACTTTATCACAGTTTTATTTGGCTTGAAATTTTCATCGACATGTATTAAATCATTAAAAGTGTAATATAATTATGACTAACAAACTAGGTATCTGGAATTTGGGTTCTAAAAATACAGCACCCTCCATGACTGTTTAAAAGTCATGAAAGTCCATAGAAAGATACAGTATTCTAGGATAAGTCCCTTTAAAAATTATCCCTGTCAAAGAAGAAATTCAGAAATCTGTGACAGCACGGAAGCCTGATGGCAGAGAGTATGCTGATTCAGTTCTTGAATTTTCCATGATGACTTCTCACCTGCACTTAGCAGCTGTTTATTGCTTGGTTCACTGGAGCATATGATGCTGAACCAAACCATGGGTCAATAAAGTCATTTGCAATGATCTACCCTGTGAGTGAAAGAGATGATGAATCAACCAAAACTCCTTTAGGCAACAGACCTAGCAAGGAAATTTTACACTTTAGGTAGTAACATATAATCCAATGAATCAGCAGCCTGCACATCTCCCTAATTAATTTTACTACCTTTGGAGAAGGCATGCAACAAACTTTTAAATGCTTTTCTTGTTTAATAGGGATGTTAGTGGGTAGACATCAAACTATGTAGAAAACCTTTCAACCTTGACCTGTAGACACTTAGACAGTGATTTCTTGATTTTTATATGATCAGGTTTGAATTCAATATTAGCTTTAATATTCTTTCCATTTCTGTATATTTTTCTATTAGTTTAAAATGAAAACAAGGATTGTAATTATTATAAAAATGGCATTACTAATTTTTATATCAATCAAATTGTAATAACAGCTGTTCTTTTTGAGAGCATACTAAGTGCCACGAGCCATGTGCTTTACATGTATTTAATTGCTGAAAATTTAGTACTTCTGGAACTGTTTAAAACAAGTGCTACATTATAGGCCATACTATTTTAAATAGATGTATGATATAATAACCACTTGCTATGCTTATGTTCGAATTGTAAGAATGACACTCATTATTGATTTACACCAGTTAAAATTGCAGTCCAGACAATGTGACCCCATACTAACTGCTTACGTGAGTCATTTGATTTAATCCTTGTATTGTTCCTGAGGAGGGAGTGTCATCACACTATTTGATGGGAGATGAATTAATTTTTACCAAGTAAGTTTCCAAGTTTGGGTGAAGAAATGTATAATAAGAATTTTAGAGTTTTTCTCCTTGAAAATCTACCTGTCATGAAAATCTTAATTTTTTTCTTAAATTTACATTGGCAAATATTTTTGTGCTAAAAAACAACAGTGAGTCACTTTGGGGCCAATCAGAAGGAAGAAATGTTTGAGCCCTTTGTAGGAATTAATCTAGTCTGCCCATTTGCAATGGTTTTGGCTTTATATAAAGATTCATCAACTCAACAAGTATTTGTTTAGTGCCTACAGGTGACAATTGGGGTTTCCTTTTTCTCTATCAGAGTTGACTTTATTTGAAATCAACCCACTTTCCAAAATTTCAAGCAATGAGAAACCCAAAGCCTTCTCCATGTGTTCTGTGAATCCCTGGAAAAGCATCAGCTCATACAAAATCCCTTTCAGTTTATTGAAAAATCTTGCTGGCCCTCAAGTCTTTTTCTTCTGAATTGGGTGATTGTCAACCTAAACTTTACCTCTTTATGAGAACTATGTAACTCCTTCCCATATTTCCACAAACAAAATAAAAATGTGCCAGCATTCTCATCTGTCACTCTGTGTGGACAATAGGTTTGAATCCAGACTTGAGACTGAAGGGATGAATACATCATGCGAACACCACAAACTAAACATCAGGTAACTCCTGTCTATATTTTCGGCTACCAAACCACCAGAGATTTTACTCTGGCCCCTTCATTGCATGCAGTATCTGGGTTCATGCCAGTTCAGAGGACTCTCTTATCTCTTACTTTCTCTGTAATTTCTATATTTCACTCACTTTCGTAAGTTATTTAAATAAATGCCAAGTTCTTCTCACTTGGTAGTCTGGAGATACTAATCTTTTTTATACTCCTCCTCTCAAACTCCAGGATAACACTCAAAGGCTTTCTACAGGCCAAAATGCCTTCTCTATATGGAGATACACTTTCCTTAAGAGGCACTTCTCAGTGTGTGCATTTGTGTGTTATTATTATTTTTACCTCTTTGCCCTATTCTGTGTTGTAAATGCTCAAGTGTCAAATTATGACAATATAGAAAATGCGAAGTCTTCCAAGGAGTGGTCACCCTTCCTTTGTATTGAACAGCTCAAGTTAATAAAAACTGAATCAAAAAAGTTTGATTGTTATAGAATCATTTATATCAAGTTGAACTCTTTGTCTTTGTAGTTCCTATTCCTTGGTCATAGACATTTCTCTAGGTCCATGCATCAAATGTCTGTTTCCAAATATGATTTTCTCATTTGTTTGAACCATCTTTATGTGAACCTTCAAAATCCTAATTACTTGCCTTTAAACCTTTTTCCCTCTCTGGTGCTATTAAAATACCAAGGCCAGAACAGAAAACAATGATCCATATTTAGTTTTATCCGTGAAGGATAAGGGATGTAGGATTTCCCTATTTTGAAGTGTAACACTTCAAAGGAAGACATATACTGATTTCTTGTAACTACAAAGCAATTTATTGACAATGAAAATCCCTGATTGTTTCTCACATATGTGTTACTAATCTGTATCTCTTCCTCTGTGATTTTTTAATTTTTAATTTTTACTTGTTTTTTCCACTATTTTCATCTGACCACCATGTTTTCATGTAACCATATTGATATAAATTCGCATTCATGTTTTCTTTACTTTGTTTTCTCCAATCTCTCCAGGCAATTATTGGTTGAACTAGCATTGTTTTGTATTTCTTCACTCCTGAACTCTGTACTATTTTGATATTCCTTATAAAATGTCTTATTATATATGTGAAGCAGAAAATATTAACACATTTCTCAAAAAGTTGAAAATTAACATTTTTTATTTTTTGCCTGTTACTATCAGACATATGAACATACATACATAGTAAGTTCCTGAAATAATCTATTTAGTCTTTTGTATATTATAATTTGAGACTTTCAAAGAACATACTTATCCTCTAAAGCTTCAAATAAATATGGTTATTTTCTCTTAAGAATAGGTTGTCCCATCCCCAAAGTACATTATGTATGTCAACCCCACTTTAAATTATGAGATAATATCTCCTGATATTCCCAAACAAGAATAATAAGAAAATGTTACCAATTACTTGAAATCATCATAGTTAGGAGAACAAAACCTCTGGCTATTTTAGAGGAAGAAACAAACATAATTTATATTAATCCTTCATTCGTAGATTAATTCTTCAAAAACCACTTATTTAACACCTTCTTAATTTTAAGCTAAAAAATTAGTCACTAAAGGGCTGGATGGAAGGGAGTGGGAAAATAATCCACTAATGTTTTGAAAGGGGCCAACATTTAATGGGAAAAAGGTCTGTAAATATCTGGTGTCCTGAGTGCTGAGTGATGACTTATATGCTAGGGTTGTGTAAAGCAAGAGCCTGCTGCTGGAACACACAGGAATGAGCATCTGAAGAGAAGAGAATGGGCCTACTTGGGAAAGGTGTCTAATGTAATAGAGTGAGTATTTGAATGAATACTCACTTCAATGAAAGAGTGAGTATTTGACCGGGGATGAGTATCTAGAATTGAGCATCTCAAAGTGATTGACCCATATCTTTGACCCCTTTGCAAAGTGATTGACTCTGGGTATCTTGCGGAAGCTATATTGCAACGGTCCCTTTAACACATTTGCCTCCTAACCAGAAAATGTCTTTTTAAATGGAAGGCCTTTTAGATCTGCTGAGCACTTTGATGGGTGGCTGCACATATTTGAGCCTGTAGCCTGTCAGGACAGCATGAGGCATGTTTAATTGCTCTTGAAACACTTTTCTTATTCCTCCACGGAAAGTGAGAAAATCAGACTTTTTCTTCAGCTATGCAATATTCTATTAGTGATATGTAGAACAATTGACAGTGGGAAAAGCATTTAGAAAATCACAAGGAGGCCGGGCGCGGTGGCTCAAGCCTGTAATCCCAGCACTTTGGGAGGCCGAGACGGGCGGATCACGAGGTCAGGAGATTGAGACCATCCTGACTAACACAGTGAAACCCCGTCTCTACTAAAAAATAAAAATACAAAAAACTAGCCGGGCGAGGTGGCGGGCGCCTGTAGTCCCAGCTACTCGGGAGGCTGAGGCAGGAGAATGGCGTAAACCCTGGAGGCGGAGCTTGCAGTGAGCTGAGATCCGGCCACTGCACTCCAGCCTGGGCGACAGAGCGAGACTCCGTCTCAAAAAAAAAAAAAAAAAAAAGAAAAAAGATAATCACAAGGAACGAGGGACTTATTGCAATGTGGGGTGATAATGTAAAGGAAACCAAAGAGATATGGTGACTGTCTATTTTTTAGCTTTAAATATTGAATGAATGCTAGTACTCTATGCAAGATTTACAAAGAAGGGAGGAACCGTTTGAAAAGCAGTGAAGATAATGGATTTTGTCTAGAAAATTTCAGAATTTGAGACATGTGGGGTAGTGTAATTGTGAATGCAAAAGACTATTGGGATTTTTAAGAAGAACAAAGTAAAATAGGATGAGAAACAATATTAGAAAAGTAGAAGTACATTTAAAATAATCAGGGCCTGAAGTAAAAATAAATAATAAATAAATAATAAATAAAAACGTGGGGGTGATTTGAAGGTCTGTCTCAGTTGTCTAATGCTTTGTAACAAATCAGTCCACAATCTGAGTGCTCAAAACAGTTAACTATCATTCTGTTATGTCTTAAAGATTCTGTGTGTCGGGAATTTAAGAAAAGCTTATCTTGGTGGTTCTGGCTTGCCGTAGCTTGGACTGCTGTAACAAAATACCATACATTGGGTGACTTAAACAACAGACTTTTTTTTTTCTCATAGTTCTGGAGACTGGGAAGCTGGAAGCTAGTTAAGCTGCTGGCAGATTTCATTCATGGTGAAGGCTCTCCTCCTGGCTGGTAGATCGCAATGCATGCTCACATGACTTAACTCTTTTCGTATGCGGAGAGATAGAGAGCTCTGGTTTCTCTTCCTTTTCTTTTAGGGAAACTAATCCCAAGACAAGACCACCTTTATGTCTTTATTTCAACTTAATTACCTCTCAAATACCTCAACTCCTAAATCCCAAAACACCGGGGGTTACGGCAACATGTAATGCAACATGTTAATTTCTGAGGGAGGCACTAACATTCAGACCATTGCTTGGCCTAAGATGTGTGATGCAGTTGGATCAAATGATGACTGGAGCTGCAGCTGCTGAGAGATATCCTCACATATCTCTACCTTCATTTAATCTCAAGTTTCTCCATTAAATCTCTTCCCTGGGCAAGTTTGGTCGTCTTTACTGCTTCAGAACAGTAGAGGGCTTATCTGGTGGCATAGGGTTCTGGTGCAAGTGTTCCAACCCATAAGCTGTATATTATTTTTTATGACCTAACCTCAGAAGTCATCCACTCTCACTACTGCAGGTTTCTATTGGTTACAAGCCTACCCAGATTAAAGTGAAAAGAATTAGATTCCACTTTTGACGGGAGAGTGGCAAAGTTCTTGGACAGCAAATAGAGTGAGAGAAACTATTGCCATCTTGGAAATATGTTATGCAAAACATAAAAAAGTGATCCAATGTGTAATCATTGATGGAGATATAAAATATGGTGATTTCTAAAAATGTCATTAGATTTAGCCCTAGTGAGAAGCATTACAAAGTTGTGATAAAGGCAAAAGTAAGATTTCAACGATTTAAGAATTCAGTGGGAGGTGAGGAAATAGAGAAAAAGTATAACAATTCCATTCTCAAATATTGAAGATAAAGAATAATAAGGTATATTATCTAGAAGGTTAACCTTTACAAAGATTGACCTTTAATATGTGAGACTTGAACATGTTTGTATGCTGAAGGGAAATTATGACCCTTGGGTCAAATCTGGCCCATCGCCTATTTTTATAAATCAAGCTTTATTGGAACATGGCCACACATTCGAACTTCAACAACCAAATTGGGTAGCTGTGACCAAAACTGTCTGACTCATACCATCCAGAATACTGACTAGATATCTAGCACTTTACAGAATTTTTTTTTCTAAGCCCTGAACTAGAATAGAAAATAGTAAAATATTAAATTTGGAAAGATGGAAGCTACTAGGAGGAGTGAGATTCCTAAAGAGTTGAAAATTTGTAGAATCCTAATGTTAGTTCAAATTTTACCAACACGGTGACTGGTATGTAAGAGTAGGCACTGAAAATACTTATTAAATAATAAATGTATGAATAAGAACAATAGCTTTACTAAAAATTTAATCACTCTTGGGAGTAAAAGACAACACTCCTGATCCAGATTTTTTTATGGCCTAGAGAAAGATATTGTGTACAGAAGCAAGAGGATTGCTATGTTCAAATCCTTATTTGTAAAGTTGTGCAAGTAATTTTTTCATTTCAAGTGTGGATGAAGAATGTTGTTCAGTCATATGATATATGCAACTTAAAAGGCCACAATGAAATTAATTCGTTTTCCTTAAAATTACAAGAGTCAACTTTGGTTACCCAGTGGACTTCCTAGCTGCAATGAGTAGCCTGCTGTTATGTGGGACATCTAATCTGTAGTTCATCTTCCTGGGAACATACTTAAAGTGCTATTTTACCAAGATTCTTCATCTGTTATACTGGGAGTTTTCATCTTCATGGTATGTTCTCAGAATTAAATTATATATTCTGTAATTAGCCCAATAAATATTAGCATTGTTTCAGTTTTGTTGTTGTTTGTTTCGTATATGTTGGGCGAAGGACAATTTGTTTTAGTTATAAGGAAAGAAGGATGCTAATGATATTTGGTAACAATGCTAAAGAATGCTAACCTCAGTCAGGCCAATATAACCAATAATTATGCTGATAGTAGCAACCTTGTTAAGAAAGTCTATGTCGCACCAAAAATAATAAATTTCAAAATGACCTTTGTAAATAAAGATAACACATACCCAGATTAACTTTGAGGAATATTTCCAAATCACCATATAAATTGGAGTCTTTCCATAGACTAAAGATAGATGTTTTATAAATCCTGCAAATATGATAGCATATTTCTAAAGTAAAATTATATTAACAATTAAAAGTTATTTTTAGAAAACTTGAACAAGAATCTTGATATTGGAAAAATCCTAAGATAGGCTGGGCATGGCAGCCCATGCCTGTAATCCAGCACTTTGGGAGGCCAAGGTGGGTGTATCATGAGATCAGGAGTTCAAGACCAGTCTGGCCAACATGGTGAAACCCATCTCTACCAAAAATACAAAACTTAGCCAGGCATGGGCATGGTGGAGCACGCCTGTAGTCTCAGCTACTCGGGAGACTGAGACAGGAGAATTACTTGAACCAGGAGGCAGAGCCGAGATCACACCACTGCACTCCAGCCTGGGTGACAGAGCAAGGCTCTTTTTAAAGAAAAGAAAAGAAAAATCGTAAGGTATTATTAAGGTGAAGACTCCTTTTTGAGAAAATGAAATTTAACATAGACTAGATTGTTTTGTAAAAATACAAGATAGTTATCTTACCAAAAGACATTTTTCTTAATTAATTCTGTATCTATTTAATCTCAGTTTATAACTTCTTTTTTGAAGTATTTGAAACCCTGACAATATTTGAGATGATCAATAATTTGTAATTTTTTCTGTATTTATGAGACCAAAATATAAAATTAGAATTAGGAAAGAAAGAAGTAAATTGAGTTTGAGTGTTTTTTATATGTTTGTGTGTTTGTTTGAGACTGAGTCTCACTTTCTCATCCAGACTGGAGTACAGTGGCATGATCTCTGTTCATAGCAAACTCCGCCTCCTGCCTCAGCCTCTCTAGTAGCTGGGATAACAGGTGCCCACCACCACGCCCAGCTAATTTTTGTATTTTTAGTAGAGACAAGGTTTTACCATGTTGGCCATGCTGATCTCAAACTCGTGACCCCAAGTGATCTCCCCATGTCGGTCTCCCAAAGTGCTGTTATTATAGGCGTGAGCCAATGCATCCAGCTGAGTGGTTTTGTGTTTTGTTTTTTAATGAAACCAAAAAGCAAAACAAAACAAAACAAAACAAAAAACAAGCAAACAAACAAAATCACACACATTTCTGGGGTCTGTGTGTTTGTATTTTTTTTTTTTCACATTTTGCTAGCAAATCTTTGGCAAACATACCTGCTATTACTATTGTGTGATGTTCCTTGAACATTTGAACACTCAAACTCAATGTGTTTACTTTTTTCTTCTTCAACTATAATTTTATATTTAGGTCTCATAAATGCTGAAACAATAACAAATATTTATCTCCTCAAATATTGTCAGGGTTTCAAATACTTTAAAAAAGAATTTATAAACTCAAATTAAAGAGATACAGAAGTAACTAACCAGAAGAATATTTTAAGAACTCTCATTTAACTCCACTGACCTATAGACCTACACTTTTTTTTTTGCCCTTAAAAAAATACTGACCAAATTAGTAAGTGAAAACAAGTAGAAACTTATGATTCCTTTACATTCTCATCTTTGGTGACTTAAAATATAGTCGTATATGTACAAGGAGTAGGATTCTGAGAAAGAAATAATAACTAGTCTTTTAATGTAATAGCCAACTCAGAGGGACTCCAGTTGAGTAAGAGAAATCAGCTGTAAAGTTGAGTTATTATTCAACTCCAGTTGAGTAACAGAGATCAGCTGTAGAGATCAGCTGTAGGTGTACCAAGCCAGGGAAGTGTCTCTCTCTCTCTGTTTTTATTAACAGCAAGTGGGTGTGTGTCATAAAATGTGGAAGAGAAGTCACAACCTTAACTTGCAATAATTAGACTAATCTTTTTTCCTGGTAAGACTAGAAGGTGTTGGGAAGGGAGACACTTTAGATATTCCCTTTGAAGAAGTAAAAACGTGGTCAGTGGATTTTGACACCTCTAAAAGTCAGGAGCTGATTAAACACCAAAGATCACCTCTGAGCAAGTTTCCTTCTAACCCAAATCTCTTAAGTGAAGCAAAATTAAAGATTTATCTTTAAAGGATATGAAGAAAAAAAACAGGATCCTATTAAAAATAACATTTTAGATAATATTTATCTCATAGATAATAAAATAACATTTATGATAATAGTGATCTCATAGCTGAAGTTTCATATCAGAAAGAGATTTACATTTACTCCTGATGTTTCCTTCATTCATCTATTTATTCTTTTAGCACATTCTTATTGAGACATCTATTAGTTTGAATTGCTGCTATAATGAATTGCCAGAAACTTTAGGTCTTAAGACTTGTTGCTGGGTCTTAAAACTTAAAATTCTTATCTCATAATTCCAGCATGGATGTCACTGGACTAAAAACAAGGAGTGTGCAGGTTGCATTCAATTCTGGGGTCTCTTGGTTCCTTAAACATTCAGATTTTTGGTAGAGTTCACTTCCTTGCAGTTGCAGGCCTGGAGATCCAGGCTCTTTTCTGTCTGTCAGCTGAGGGCAGTTCTCATCTACTAGGGACTTCCCAAATGTCTTCTCCATGGCCCCCTTCCTTATTTGCAAAGCCAACAATGGCAGGTCTGGTTTCTTCATGTTGTGAATTTCTCCTCTCTCTTCTGTTGTCTCCTATCTTCCTCCTTGATACAATTTGGAGATTTGTCTCCTACAAATTCAGTGTTGAAATGTGAACCCTGGTGTTGAAGCTGGGGGCTTGTGGGAGGTGTTAGATCAAGGTGGAGGGTCCCTCATGAATGGCTTAGCATCATCTCCTGGCTGATGAGTTCTCATTCTATTATTGGTTCATGGGAGAGCTGGCTGTTTAAAAGGAAATTGGCACCTCCTCCCACCTCTTCTTTCTCTAGCTCCCTCTCTTGCCATGTGATACACCTGCTCCTGCTTTGACTTCTGCCATGATTGGAAGCTTCCTGAGGTTTTCATCAGAAGCAGATGCGGGCACCATGCTTGCATATCCTTCAGAACCACTAGCCAAAATAAACCTCTTTTTTTTTTAAATAAATTACCCAGCTTAGAAATTTATTTATAGCAACACAAAGTGGACTAAAACAGCATGCAAAGCAGGTGGGCTCTAAGTGGCTAAAGATCTCTACATTTATTAAACCTAAACCAAATTATCCTTATGTTTCTTATTGGGGCTCTAACTAGTAGTATTTATGATGACACGTTCTTCTGTTAAAACTTCAGTCTCTGAGTATGTGGCACCCTTATGCTCCCTAGATGTTTCTTTGTTGGACAACGTTAATGTTACCAAGAAGTATTGATTGAATTAAATTTAAAATTCAGATTTAGAGAATAAAAGTTCTATGGGCTATTTTATTACTTGAAAATATCTTTCACTTTCATTTATTATTTTTAACCTCTAGGTCCTTGTATTACTAAATTCTATAACTTGATCTCCAAGATGTAAACTGGCTTTAAAGTCATAACTCTGTTTCTAAATTGTTTCTTCATACCTGGTAGGACTCTTGTTCATTAAGTTATATTTTCATTATAATATTAGCATACATTAACAATTTCTAAAATATGCCCAGTATTGATTTTGTTATAGTTGCAATAATGTAGCAGTTAACCATTACCTTTTGAATACACATTAACAATAGCCAGATCCTTTTAAACTCAATATGTAGTGTTTGGTCTTTAAATGTGACAAGTAGGATAAATCTCAAAATTGAACACATTATCTTATATGAGAGAGTTTTTGTTTTCCAAATATATGAGTTAGTTAATGGATTCTAAATGTGCGCTTTAAACAGATGTACAGTCTGTGCATTTCAAAGATTTTAGATATATCAGAAAATTTCAATATTGAAGATCCACTCAAAAAGGTCACTGATATTTTCACTTCATCTCTTGACTATGTTAAAAAATGTTTATATAACTACTTTTCTTTGAAAAGAAGTTTATCACATGGTAAATATGCTGGAGTGGAATAAATATGCACATTTTTATATGTCCCCATAGATCCTACTAGACTTCTAGAGCTCTCTATCCCCACTGCTACTGCCTTGAATTAAATCAACCTCAGCTGTCTCCTGAATTACTATAGCGCTTTGTTTCAGTACTTGTCATGTCTAATTCAATCTTGCCTCATGACCCTTCCTTCTTTACTCAGTAGTGAAATAGTACTTCAAAGAATAGAGTTAATCTTCTCACTTTCTTGCTTAAAATATGTCTTCTGTAATGTTTCCCTATGGGCTCAAGATAACATCTGAACTCTTTAATTTTAAATATAATATTCTATGTTATTTTGGCCGTGCTTTCCTCTATAACCTACTGTAGTAAATCTTTCTAAGAGTATCTCTTGGTGTTCCACACATATTGAAGTCTTTATAGTTCTCCTAGAGCAATAGCTGGTAGATGTTTTGATCCTATTACCTGGAAAATAAACAAAAATTAGAAGACACACAGACACCTGATCTTGCAAACTGTATTTTACCAAGTGAGAAGTGTTTGTATGTATAGAATGTGTAAATATGAAATAATAAAATTTAAAACTGAAAATGTTGTGTGAACACAAACATTTATAAAGCCACATATAAAAGTTTATTAAATACTTTCATTGTCATATTTCAAAGTGAACCTACATAAACTGTAGCATAGATTTAGAGCAAGTTATGAATCTATATTTGAGAATCACTCTAAGTATTTTACATACACTGTTTCTTTTGCCTGATGTTACTTTTTCTTCAAATTGCCACCATTATCACAGGCAACATGAGACATCTTTTCTTTACATGTGACCACTAGGTCTTAGTATAGATTCTATTCCTTTACTAAGTTTTGCCTAAACTCTCCAAATGTGAATGGATTATCACCCTATATATTCCATCCTATTCAATCCCACACCGCCGTGAATCGAACACATTGTATTTGCTAATTTCTGTCTTTCACCAGTACACTTAAGATTTTCAAGATCAAGACATTAGACTTCACCACTCTTAGCTACCTGTGTGTACCTTGCCCAGATCCAGGCACCATGGAGCAAAAATAAGGATTGGATAGAACAATGACTACATCACAACTTTAACTGACAAGTAAAGTTTAGCAGTAGTTGCATAGAAGGCAGATTTGTCGAACCCACTTCAGCATTCCTCAGCCACAAATAGAGATTATTACTTGTTTTTCCTGTTCTTTGATTCTAGATTCACTGTACAAGCATCAGTTATGCTTTTTATGGCACATGTGGAAAGAACGACTTCTAACTGTGAGATGAGCATTGTTAAAATAAACAAGCCAATAACTAATTGACTTTACTGTCATAAAAGTTGATTATTGTACCTTAAAAAATTAAACGTAATACATTTGTGTGTGTGTGTATACACACAACGTACACACACACACACACACCCCAAAACGTAATCTCTATTACCTGACAATCCATACAGTCATTTACTTCCTTAATAAGTATCCAGGAACATATTTTATGAACACATATACACACACAATAAAATGTCAGTATTGCAATTGGCAGACTTATCTTGAATAAATAAAATTACTTTGGAAAGATGAGTAATGACTACGTAGATGACCTCTTTTTGACATGTCCAATATAGCTGTCTTTAAAATAATTTATTAATATTTATATTATAAAATATTTTAATATAACTATCTTTCACATTAAGCTGGCCATTATCAGAAATAGTAGTTAATATAGTAATATAGATCATTAGTTGGTGACCTAATTTAAAAGGAAAACTAATGGCCCTATATAGTATGAACATATTTTGTTTTATTTTTGTCTTAAAGTATGCATTAAATTAGCATTATATACTTTCTACTTACTGAATATAAATCTGTTTTGCAATATCAACATATTCAAATATATATAAGATTTATTACCTAAATTCAAACTGAGAGCTTTTTTCTTATTTTATATTTTAGTTCTGTAAAGAGATGAAATTGAATGTAGGTACTAATAAAAGTATCTGGGATTCTATGACAAAAAATGTTAATCAACTAAGTAAACTAAACATGAGGTTACACACTGAAATCTTACTGACTCTGCTTCACTCTTCCTATTCATCTAGGAATAAGTTTAGTGAATCTTTGTAGCAGGCGTTATCATATTTTACCTGGAAAATTTGCCCAAATTGTCTTATCATTATTTAAACCAAACATGTTAACTAGCACGTCCTAATATTAACCTAAGAAGGCTATCAAAATTTAAACCAGTTTCATAGTTGACAGTGAAACCTTTTACATATAGTTTGATTATTTTATTTTATTTTATTTATTTTTTTGATGGAGTCTCACTCTGTCACCCAGGCTGGAGTTCATTGGTGCGATCTCGACTCACTGCAATCTCTGCCTCCTGGGTTCAAATGATTCTCCTGTCTCAGGCTCCCAAGTAGCTGTGATTACAGGCACCTGCCACCATGCCCAGCTAATTTTTGTATTTTTAGTAGAGACAGGGTTTCACAATATTGGCCAGGCTGGTCTTGAATTCCTGACCTCATGATCTGCCCACCTCGGCCTCCCAAAGTGCTGGGATTACAGGCATGAGCACTGTGCCTGGCCAGTTTGATTCTTTTAATATCTTGGGTTTCAGTTTTGTTTTCAACATTCTAGCCTATATTGATTGTCATTTTATATATCATTGTTTTCCCTACAGCAGTTATTTTAAATCTCACTTTCTAGCATAAATTGAATCAGTAAATATAAATTTATGTTCCTTAAATAAATGCAATTTTAAAGCATGGTAATTTTTTTCACCTTTGGTAAATTTGTTTTTCTGTTTTAGTTTTCTGATTTTTCACTAGAGCCGTCTCTGTGTTTTGATAGAGAGCTTGTGTGGGAATACCAGAGACTCCGTCTTCCATCAAACACAAGCAAATAATGTCATAACACCTAGCCATCAAGGACTATCACTTGTCTTCTAGTGGTTTATCAATTTCTATTTCCCAATAAGAGCAAAATATTGTATTTGCAAGAAGAGGGAAAGTTTAAAACAAATAAATTATTTTTTTCAGTATGCGTGGTTGAAAGGCCTGTGGCAAATCTCTATCTTGTACTGTGTGTATATATGCACATGTGTGTGTGTGTGTGTGTGTGTGTGTATGTATCTGATATGGTTTCACTCTGTATCCCCACCCAAATCTCATCTCGAATTGTAATCCCCACATGTACAGGGAGTGATGTGATGGGAGGTGATTGGATCATGGGAGTGGTTTCTCCCATGTTGTTCTCGTGATAGTGAGTGAGTTATCACGAGAACTGATGGTTTGAAAAGTGTGACACTTTCCTTCTCTCACTCTCTCTTGCTGCCACATAAGATGTGCTTCACTTCCCCTTCACCTTCCACCATAATTGCAAATTTCCTGAGGCCTCACATCCATGCAGAACTTTGAGTCACTTAAAATTCCTTTCTTTATAAATTAACCAGTCTCAGGTAGTTTTTTTTAACAGTAGTGTGAAAGCAGACTAATACAGAGAATTGGCACGGACAGAGTGGGGTCTGGCTGTAAAGATAACCTGAAAATGTGGAAATGAGTTTGGAACTGGGTAACAGACAGAGTTGCAATAGTTTGGAAGGCTCAGAAGAAGACAGGAAGTTGAGGAAAATTTGGAACTTCCTAGAGACTTGTTGAATGGTTTTGGCCAAAATACTTATAGTGACATGGAAAAGGAAGTTCAGGCTGAAGTGGTCTCAGATGGAGATTAGGACCTTATTGGGAACCAGAATAAAGGTCACTCATTCTATGCAAAGAGACTGGCAGCATTTTGCCCCCACCCTAGAGATCTGTGGAACTTTGAACTTGAGAGAGATGATGTAGGGTGTCTGGTGGAAGAAATTTCTAAGCAGCAAAGCATTGAAGATATGACCTGGCTGATTCTGAAAATGTTCAGTTACAAGCATTCACAAAGAGATGGTTTGAAATTGGAACTTATATTTAAAAGGGAAGCAGAGCATAAAGGTTTGGAAAACTTGCAGCCTGATTATGGATTAGAAAGGAAAACCCCATTTTCTGTGGAATTTTTCAGCCAGCTGCAGAAATTTGCTGAAGTAATGAGGAGCTGAATGTTAATATCCAAGACAATGGGGAATGTCTCCAGGGCATGTCAGAGATCTTGGTAGCAGCCCCTCTCATCAGAGTCCTGGAGGTCTAGGAGAGAAAAATGGTTTTATGGGTCAGGCCCGGAATCCCGCTGCTCTGTGCAGCCTTGGAACTTAGTGCACGGCATCCCAGCTGCTCTAGCTCCAGCAGTGGCTAAAAGAGGGGAAGGTATAGTTTGGTCTATTGCTTCAGACCCAACCCTGGTGGCTTCCATGTGGTGTTGGACTTGAAGGTGTGCAGAGA
Source organism: Papio anubis (assembly GCF_008728515.1). Lineage (NCBI taxonomy): Eukaryota > Metazoa > Chordata > Mammalia > Primates > Cercopithecidae > Papio > Papio anubis. Next base: position 19,776,450 of record NC_044980.1, on the reverse strand, counting down.
CATGAGTTGAGCTTTGGGAACCTTAGCCTAGATTTCAGAGGATGTAAGAACATGGCTGGGTGTCTAGGCAGAAGTCCTCTGCAGGGGCAGAGCCCTCATGGAGAACTTCTGCTAGGGCAATGCAGAGGGAAAATGTGGGGTTGGAGCCCCACACAGAGTCCCCACTGGGTCATTGCCTAGTGGAACTGTGAGAAGAGGCCCAGCATTCTCCAGACTCCAGAAATGTATATCCAATAACAACTTGCACCATGCACCTGGAAATTCACAGGTACCCAATGCCAGCTCCTGAAAGCAGCAGCAGAGGCTGTACCCTGACTAGCTGTAAAGGCACAGTTGCTAAAGGCCTTGGGAACCCACCCCTTGCATCAGCAATCCCTGGATGTGAGACATGGAATCAAAGGGGAATATTTTGAGCTTTAAGATTTAATGACTGCCTGGCCAGGTTTCAGACTTGCATGGGTCCTGTAGCCCCTTTGCTCTGGCCAATTTCTTTCATTTGGAACAGGAGCATTTTTCCAATGTCTTTACCACCATTGTATCTTGGAAGTAATTGACTTGCTTTTTACTTAACAAGCTCATATGCAGAAGGAACTTGCCTTGACTCAGATGAAACTTTGGACTTGAACTTTTGAGTTAATGCTGGAATGAACTAAATCTTTGGGGGACTGTTGGGAAGGCCTGATTGGCTTCAAAATTTGAAAAGCACATGAGATTTGGGAGGGGCAAAGAGAATAATGTTATGGTTTGCCTCTGTGTCCCCACCTAAATCTCATCTTGGGTTGTAATCCCCACACATCAAGGGAGGGATCTGGTGGGATGTGATTGGATTATGGGAATGATTTTCCCCATGCTTTTCTCATGATAGTGAGTGAATTCTAATGAGAGCTCATGGTTTTAAAAGTGTGGCACTTTTCCTCTCTCGCGCTCTCTCTCCTCTGCCACGTAAGATGTGCCTCGCTTCCCCTTTGCCTTCCACTATGATTGTTAGTTTCCCGATGCCTCTCCAGCCATATGGAACTATGAGTCAATTAAATATCCTTTCTTTATAAATGGCTTAGTCTCAGGTAGTATCTTTATAGCAGTGTGAGAACAGACTAATACAATATGTATACATACATATGTGTGTACATTCTTTATATATTATACATACACACATATGTACACATATGTATGTGTTTATGTATGCTTTTTTTAACTCATGGCTTGATTTGCATTTGAATTCTAGCTTCCTCTATTAACCCACCTACGTGCAGTCTTCCCCATCTGTGAGGTATGCTTGTGAATATTTCTCCAATTTGTAATGTCTCTTTAAATTTTGTAAATTTCTCTGTTTGTAATATGTTTGGCCACAATCAAATCTGGCAGGACAAAGAGGGAAATAGATCCAGCAATAAACCTAATCACCAACGTACTGAAAATTTTGCACATGGTTAATCTTGATCATTCAGAATCAAGTATTAATGGATATTTGCTGGAAAATTCAACAACTCATTACATAGACAATTGAAAGAAAATAAATATGTGTTCTATATTCCTTGAAGATTTACAGAAAATAGTGAAACAAAATTAAATTTGGCTTCCACATTTCAAAAATAGTTTCCTCAGAAAAATTCTGATACAATCAGTTTCTACCTTCTGCTTTTTGTATTTGTTTAGCCAGAATACACATAGAATCATGGCAAATATTTAAGTGTACAATTATATTGACCTATACACAATGAGCTGAATTTAGTTATTTAATTTTTAAGAGTAGAAAGATCAAAATAATCAGAGAGTAAATGCTGTGGAAGGTTTTTTATTTTAAATGCATCTTCTTTTAAGTACACCTTTGCTCATATTTAGTAGTGACAAAGAGAAAGTCATACAAAATAGGAATTGTGATGAGGGCAAAGTTTTAATCTTACATCTCCAGGCAACTTTATACAACTTCTATTCTACTTAAAAGCAATACAAAATCTTTCTATTCTGGCTGATCTCAGAAATATACCATGCCAAAGGCATAAAAATATTCCAAATCAGCAGCTTTATATCCATGACTGCAGAGAAGGAGTGGCAAAATAAAGAAAACACTAAAGTATGTATGCTAAAATAACTTATAGCTTAATACAAAATGTATTTTCATCAATATAAATATTGTCACATAACTGATATAAAACAAAAACAATGACATAGAATTGAGAAACTGCTGTTATAATGATGAGGAAAAAACTAGAAAAAAATATAAAATTTAAACTTCTAACAATAGTGTAAAATATAAGATAAATTTTTAATCATTTAACTATTTTACCTGCTACTCTGATATTTAATTATTAAATAGCAGTGTAACTTGGTTTTGATATACGTTTAACCATCTATTTGTCAACATGATATATATATATATAAATTGTTGTTCCCATAATAAATTGTGCCATATTTTGTGCAATTATTTTAAATTATCAAAAGACGTTAAGCCATTTATTAAAACAATTTAAAAATGTTTGCCAGCAAAACAATCTTGATTTTCATGCCTTATTTAGCCATGAAAGGTCAAACGAAAAGTTAAATTATCTTTGAGAAAGTAACTATTTACCAAAAGAGTTTCAATGCTACAAATGTTTTATTGGAATGTGAAATTTGTTTAAAATAAAACAATAAAATTATAGATTGTCTTAACAGATATTAAAATATACTACAAGTTTACACTAATAAAAATATTGTAGAATTGGTACAATAATGTATACATAAATCCATGGACAAATAAAAGACTCTGAACCACAGCCATGTAAATATGGAATTAGAATATAATATGGGAGGTGTCATAAATCAATGAGGACAGAATATGTTACGTTGTAAAATGACGTAGAGAGAAACGTCTTTTGTATGGAAAATAATAAAGTTGTCCTTTTATCCTACAACATATATAAAGTTGAAATCTAGTTGCATTAAAAATTTGTATAGAAATGCAACTATAATTCTTTGTAGCATGTGTGTGTGTATATGTATGTATATCCATATGCATATATAGCATATATATGCATACACACAATATATATACATACAATATAACATTGTGTATATACATATGTGTATACCCTATGTGTATATGTATACACACACATTGCTAGGTATGTATATACTATAATGCTAATAGAAACCCTTACCACAAGACCGTGATGGCGATATTTAATAATTACTGCCCCAATTTCTTCCTATCGCTCATCTAATAATAATAATTATGACAATAATTGCTATTTATTTAGCAATTACTGTTTACCCCTCCGCCTCTTTCTACTGATAATACTAACAATAATTGATGTTATTTAACATTTACTATTTACTTAGCATTTGCTAAATTCTTTAGCACCACCAGTGCAGTAGATACTATGTAAAAACTGAACTCTCATGGTGAACACGGTGATACAATGTCTCTAGTAAAAATATGAAAATTAGCTGGGTGTGGTGGTGCAAGCCTGTCGTCCCAGCTACTTGGAAGGCTGAGTCAGGAGAATCCCTTGAATCTGGGAGGTGGAGGTAGCAGTGAGCCCAGATCACGCCACTACACTCCAGCCTGGGTGACAGAGAGAGACTCCATTTCAAAAACCAAAAAATAAAAAAATAAAAAAATAAACCAACAACAACAAACCTGAACTTTGAGATAGTCAATAGCCTGTTCAGGGATGTAAAGCTAATGAATATTAAACCTTGGAGTTGAAACTGAAATATCGACTCTGTACTTCATCACTCCACACAATTACCTCTCACATGATTCTGATTCTTCTATACGGTGCAGTATAGCAGCACTCTGCTGATTTCCTTATAATGCTTATTTCCCTTAAAAGCTAATCCAAGGATGTGCTGCTTAAATTTTTTTTTCATTTATGGCATATTACTTATTTTATTTAGAGAGACATATTTTTCAGAATATTGAAAAGACAAGTAATCGTTTCATTTTTATCCCGATTAACTAAATACCTCCCTTCCAATTAGAACCATATTACAGCACCTGTGTGGGTTATATGCATCCTAATTTGCTTCACTGTAAGTTTATTTTTAATATTTTGTCTAGGGTTTTAATTATTTTTAAAGTAATTTTGTGTGCATTTTTGTAAATTTCCTCAACTTCATTGTATAAAAGGTAAACCTCTAAATACATTTATTTAAAGACTAGCATTTATCTCGTCATTACCTGCTATTCTTACTTTATCAATTAATCTGTTTTACTAACAGATCTTCAATAGTTTTAATAACATAATTTAATGCCTAAAGCATTTAGTGTAAAATTATTGTAGACTGTGTCTGAAACAAACAAAAAAGCTTTCTAAGTAGGCAGAGACATTTTTAAGAGGAAGACCAAAAGCTCTTTAGTCCCAAGTGAAACTCACACCCACGATAATTTTATTACTTCCACACTACTGTTGAAATATTCTCCATAAATTTTACAAAGTTTCTACTTTATTCTGACCTCAAATAGATGTTCATTCCTGCTTTTGCACTTCTTTCAGGAGGATGATATTTAATCTGATAGATTATAATGTGACGATTACCAAATAGCACATAGCCCTACTCCAAATGGCCATAATGTGAAATCAAGAGTGTGAGAATAGGCCTTCCTCAGTCACCACTAATGTCTTTACTGATTGACAAGTTTCCCTAAGGAGCCTCCAGCGGGCAATATACTTAGATGGTCAAGTGGCATATTCTCCAGCAAGTGCTTTCATTGGAATGCATTTAATAAAGGTCATCAGCCCTAATATGGGAAGTATCTTCAGACGGAATGTAGCCCTAAAGTTTTGCCAAATGATTTGACAATCTAGTTTCTGCTAGAGGCAATCCTGGAGTTGATTCTTACTGGTGATCCTAAATATTCATAGTTGACATCTGATGCTGTGTTCCCAATGACACCATTTAAGGTGTGCTCCCAGTATGTCAGATTCGGCATAACTGTAACCCACTTTCAGGCATTTCCACCTGTTCTTTATAGTCACTCAAAAAATTATGTCACTTCAAAATGGGATCACTGTATTTGGACAAAAGTACCAAACATGTTTGGCTATCACAGAATTTTATGACATCATATATAGACATATACGTATGTCTTCAAACTGTGACTGGTGCATCATATTTAGCTATCATTATTGTTTTCACTGTTATAAGTATCACAGTAGTTCTTTTTCAGTTCATGTTGACATATGGTTATGATTTCCAAGTTCTTCAAGATTATTGCGCAATTCATTTCTGTGTTGTAAAACTAAATTTCTTTAGAAATTTAGTACTACCTGGAATTTGTTAAGTCTGTTTGATATTACCATTTTTAATTAGGCAAATCTGTAAGGTAAGTACAATGAGGCTTAAATGTCTGTACTGCTAGAAGACACAAGTCTCTCTACTTTCTTGAAAGAGAAACGTTAAGGCATTTGTAGCCTCTCTAAGGAGTCCAGCATGTAATATAATCAAAACAATTGAGACAACAAAGATTTAGGTAAATTTTTATACTATGTAGGTATTAGCATAAACTAGTTCAGACACTAAAAGTCAGACATAAAACTTTTAGGCAGTTTATTAGGTTTAATAAAAAATACGTATTTGGACAGTTTAGATATTAAAATAGTCCAGTACTTCCACATTTGAGTTTAGTAAACTAAGGCTTAAATAAGTTAAATAACTTCTCTGAATTCATGTATGAGTTAGATCTCCAATACAGAGATTTTCAAACTAAATTCAGCCTTCCATCCACAGTAAATTACTTCATGATTATGTTTATCATTTTCTAGCGAGTGTGTGTGTGTGTGTATGGTGGTGGTGGAGATGGATAAAATATGCATTATGCAGTTTTTAAAAACTATCTTACCTAACATAAATATTTAATTTAGACACCAACAAACTCACTCTCTTTTCTAGACTTTTAAAAAAAATGTACTTCTACCTCTTTCTCAAATGTTCAAAAAGCCCTAACCATCGACTTCCATTACCTCCAAATATTAACAACCCATTTCTTATTGTTTTACTATGGAAAATATATTGCATAAGGTCTTCTGATTTCTAGTTTCATCATATAAAGCTCTATTTGTAACTCTGCCAGAAACATTATCAATGGCATTTTAACTACTGAAAACTAACATGAATTCTGCATAAGTATAACCAGTAATCTTGTGGCTGAAACATTGCTAGAGTGGAAGCTATAGAGGTTCAAAATAAAGGAAAATATTTTCTCTGTAGTTTCTTCCAGACGATGATTTATTTCAAATGGGAATGGGCAAGAAGAAAAGTCCAGGACCAGACGGATTCACAGCCGAATTCCTGAATAGTCCAATAGCAGGCTCTGAAATTGAGTCAATAATTAGTAGCCTACCAACGAAAAAAAGTCCAGGACCAGATGGATTCACAGCTGAATTCTACCAGAGGTACAAGGAGGAGCTGGTACCATTCCTTCTGAAACTATTCCAATCAATAGAAAAAGAGGGAATCCTCCCTAAATCATTTTATGAAGCCAACATCATCCTCATACCAAAGCCTGGCAGAGACACAACAACAACAAAAAAAGAGAATTGTAGACCAATATCCCTGATGAACATCGATGCAAAAATCCTCAATAAAATACTGGCAAACCGGATTCAGCAGCACATCAAAAAGCTTATCCACCATGATCAAGTGGGTTTCATCCCTGGGATGCAAGGCTGGTTCAACATATGCAAATCAATAAACGTAATCCAGCATATAAAGAGAACCAAAGACAAAAACCACATGATTATCTCAATAGATGCAGAAAAGGCCTTTGACAAAATTCAACAGCCCTTCATGCTAAAAATGCTCAATAAATTTGGTATTGATGGAACGTATCTCAAAATAATAAGAGCTATTTATGACAAACCCACAGCCAATATCATACTGAATGGGCAAAAACTGGAAAAATTCCCTTTGAAAACTGGCACAAGACAGGGATGCCCTCTCTCACCACTCCTATTCAACATAGTGTTGGAAGTTCTGGCTAGGGCAATCAGGCAAGAGAAAGAAATCAAGGGTATTCAGTTAGGAAAAGAAGAAGTCAAATTGTCCCCGTTTGCAGATGACATGATTGTATATTTAGAAAACCCCATTGTCTCAGCCCAAAATTGCCTTAAGCTGATAAGCAACTTCAGCAAAGTCTCAGGATACAAAATCAATGTGCAAAAATCACAAGCATTCTTATACACCAGTAACAGACAAACAGAGAGCCAAATCTTGAATGAACTCCCATTCACAATTGCTTCAAAGAGAATCAAATACCTAGGAATCCAACTTACAAGGGATGTAAAGGACCTCTTCAAGGAGAACTACAAACCACTGCTCAGTGAAATAAAAGAGGACACAAACAAATGGAAGAACATACCATGATCATGGATAGGAAGAATCAATACTGTGAAAATGGCCGTACTGCCCAGGGTAATTTATAGATTCAATGCCATCCCCATTAAGCTACTAATGACTTTTTTCACAACATTGGATAAAACTGCTTTAAAGTTCATATGGAACCAAATAAGACCCCGCATTGCCAAGACAATCCTAAGCCAAAAGAACAAAGCTGGAGGCATCACGCTACCTGACTTCAAACTATACTACAAGGCTACAGTAACTAAAACAGCATGGTACTGGTACCAAAACAGAGATATAGACCAATGGAACAGAACAGAGCCCTCAGAAATAATACCACACATCTACAGCCAACTGATCTTTGACAAACCTGACAAAAACAAGAAATGGGGAAAGGATTCCCTATTTAATAAATGATGCTGGGAAAATTGGCTAGCCATAAGTAGAAAGCTGAAACTGGATCCTTTCCTTACTCCTTATACGAAAATTAATTGAAGATGGATTAGAGACTTAAATGTTAGACCTAAAACCATAAAAACCCTAGAAGAAAAGCTAGGTAATACCATTCAGGACATAGGCATGGGCAAGGACTTCATGTCTAAAACACCAAAAGCAAGGGCAACAAAAATCAAAATTGACATATAGGATCTAATTAAACTAAATAGCTTCTCCACAGCAAAAGAAACTACCATCAGAGTGAACAGGCAACCTACAGAATGGGAGAAAATTTTTGCAATCTACTCATCTGACAAAGGGCTAATATCCAGAACCTATAAAGAACTCAATCAAATTTACAAGAAAAAAAAACCCCGTCAAAAGTGGGCAAAGGATATGAACAGACAATTCTCAAAAGAAGACATTCATACAGCCAACAGACACATGAAAAAATGCTCATCATCACTGGCCATCAGAGAAATGCAAATCAAAACCACAATGAGATACCATCTCACACCAGTTAGAATGACAATCATTAAAAAATCAGGAACCAACAGGTGCTGGAGAGGATGTGGAGAAATAGGAACACTTTTACACTGTTGGTGGGACTGTAAACTAGTTAAACCATTGTGGAAAACAGTGTGGCGGTTCCTCAAGGATCTAGAACTAGAAATACCATTTGAACCAGCCATCCCATTACTGGGGATATACTCAAGGGATTATAAGTCATGCTGCTATAAAGACACATGCACACGTATGTTTATTGCACCACTATTCCCAATAGCAAAGACCTGGAATCAACCCAAATGTCCATCAGTGACAGACTGGATTAAGAAAATGTGGCACATATACACCATGGAATACTATGCAGCCATAGAAAAGGATGAGTTCGTGTCCTTTGTAGGGACATGGATGCAGCTGGAAACCATCATTCTCAGCAAACTATCACAAGAACAGAAAACCAAATACCACATGTTCTCACTCGTAGGTGGGAATTGAACAATGAGATCACTTGGACACCGGAAGGGGGGCATCACACACCAGGTCCTATTGTGGGGAGGGGGTAGGGGGGAGGGATAGCATTAGGAGATATACCTAATGTAAATGACAAGTTAATGGTTGCAGCACTCCAACATGGCACATGTATACATATGTAACAAACCTGCACATTGTGCACATGTACCCTATAACTTAAAGTATAATAAAAAAAATTTTTAAAAAGAAAAGTTTATTTCCCATGAATTTGCTTTCCTATCCCCGTGACAGGACACTGATTATAAGAAGTTGCCACCCTGTGCGGTTGCTCACACCTGTAGTACAAACACTTTCAGGGACCGAAGTGGGCAGATTACTTGAGGTCAGGAGTTAGAGACTAGCCTGGCCAACATGGTGAAACCCCGTCTCTGCTAAAAATACAAAAATTAGCGGAATGTGGTGGCAGGTGCCTGTAATCCCAGCTACTTGGGAGGATGAGGCAGGAGAATCGCTTGAACCCGGGAGGCAGAGGTTGCAGTGAGCTGAGATCGTGACACTGCACTCCAGCCTGGGCGACGAAAACAAAAAAAAAAAGTTGGCTGTGTGGATGTATATCCGCTTAATCTGAAAATGAGGCCACCTCAATTCAAAAGTCCAATATTCCACAATAGATGTGATTATCAGTTTCACACAATATGTACCTTCAAATTAGCTAACATGCAATATTTTTCTTCTCCAAGGCCATCAAGAAGATGAGAAGCTGATTTAAGATTCATTTATATTAAGTAAACAAAATGAAATATCTTTCTGTCAATGCCCTAGTCCTCAAATAATAGAAGAATCTGGTGGAGATTAATGGTCATGATTAACTCCCTACAGGTTGTGGTTGCAGGCCCCGGCGATTATTTTGTCATTATTCTGCATGAGACGCTATCAGTGCCACATAGACTTTCAGCCACAAAGCCAGACCAGACCAAAAGGTCAAGTTACTGAGCAGCTTGTTATTCTTTCATTCTGACATGCATGCTCATAGCAAATACCATCACAATTACATAATTAAAATGTTAACGTGGACATATTGGGTTATGCGGTGGATTCTATTATGAAGAATCATAAGATAAATAGATGAAATCACCATTTATTTTTGAAGCATCCAGCATATCCTCATGAGAAATGCTTTAGAAAACCAGCTTTGATCAATTTAATTAGGAGTAGTTTTGAAAGCAGTTCTCACACCCTGCCCACGTCTGCATCTCCCTTTCTCATTTTAGATCATTCTGTTTTATGAAGTGTGGATTTTGACTTTCTGCCCATTTCTTACATTCATAGTTATGTGTTCTGCATTTTTGTAGAATGGGATTTTTGTCCTTCGGTGTCCCTGTACTTCCCTCTTTCTATTGGCAAGTAAACTCATAATTCTGAGCTTATGGGTCAAAATAGAAGGTGTATTTCCTGTCAAAAAATAGAATGGGCTTCAAATTTAGCTCTCTAAAATACAAAGAGAAGATTAATTGTACACTCTGTTGGGAAATACCTATACATTTAAAATTGATTTTTACTAAATATGACTTCATAATCCTCACCTGTGTGGGGTTGAGGCGGCACAACTTTCAATTGCTACAGGCAAGTGCAGCCAGGTTTTGATAACACAGAGAAGGACAAAATACATTTCTCAAAGATAGATATTTTATACAAATATTTTCATTTTTATTCTTTATAATTTTTTTCTCGAGTTTTTTTGTATACACTAAGCAGTATTTGACAATGGTTTTATGTTTCCGGTTGGTCTTTGTGCCAGTTGAATTGTAGATGTTCAGTGTTTGAATGATAAGACTTTTAATTTTTTATGACTTACAGATACAAGGTATTTTCACCCCTAAGAGCTTAGTGCTCAAAGTTGCAGCTGTGAGTCTTCTATTGTCCTCAGCTTTTATTTCCAGGGTTTTTAAAAAATTAATTAATAGGACCATGTTTTGTCATGTATTTTTAAAGCTGTCAAAGTACAATCAGTTTAGATAGTACAATGTATTTTTAATATATGTGTAAAAATTAAGTAATAGACCTCATTACTTTCTACAATAAAAAAATCCATTTTTAAAGAGATGTTAGCATTGCTATAAGAATTAATAATTATTTACAAGATGTACATCTGTGTGATGATCATTATTTTATTGTAATCACAAACATTTTGTTGCAACTCAATATAAATGTGTATATTTTTGGAAACATATATTATTTCGTTTCTTATTACCTTATTCCCGAATTTTCTAAGATAGAAGAGAAACAGGAAATACGTGCATGAAAAAATTAGACACCCATGAGGAAAACTCTATTTACTAGTTATCAGCACTGTTATGGTTTATGATAAGATTATGTGAGAAAAAGAGAAGTCCCTGCAATGGGCTGAAACCTGGTGCCCAGCAGGTTCTGACACAGACCAGTGGTAAGGCAGACACCATAGGCAGGACACAAGTCCACCCTCCCACATAGAATATGACTGTGAGATTAGCGAGGTAAGCAGTCCTAGCTGATTCAGGGGAGGTTACTTCTAGATTTAGACCACTTAGACCAACCAAGGCTCCAATGGGCTGTTTTTATGTGGTGGGACAAGGGAGAAAAACATTCCCATTTTCATGTCCCTTTTCAAAATCTTCTAGATCTCTAATAATCAAAAATATAATACTCATTTCATGAGAATGAAGCTAGAGCCTCCTTTTTGGGTTTTCTGAACTGTGAAGTTAGAACAATCCAAACTACTTTCTGACCAGTAGTGGTTCTGTGCTGCCCATTTTCTCTAAGTTGAAAGCCTTTTCTGAAAATCACTGCCTATTGTAATAACTTGTAGTGCTACAGGCTAACTCAGTTTTAGCAAGCTCCTCTGTAAACCCCCGTTATAACCATTTCCTTCCTGTTTATAAGAAGTAGTTCAGAAGCACCGGTACTGACTCCCAGGCACCGTTCAGGCCTACAGCACCAGAAGCATGAGGGAAGTTTATTCTTGTCAAAACACTTCCCTCCTTGTATTCTTTTAGCTGTTTTCTGGTTGGTATTCACTGAATTTCATACTCTGAGGAAGAACAAATGTGGTCATTAAATAGGAAATAATTGGATAGAAGGATTTCATCAGCAGCAGCAAGGTATGGAGAGCAGAGAACTGTGGTCATGGGGCTCTTTCGGAGAATGAATTGACTGCAGAATAATTTAGTTGTTGGTAGAAAAGAAGAAGTAGACATTTTAAAATATATTTTAGAATGAAAAATATAACTTTACCTCCTTTATACTGGCAATTGGTTTGTTTGTCCTTTTTATCCCCATTGAAATTAAATCTTAAGAAAAGTAATTTCGTGTCCAGGAATAATGTGATATTATAAAAACCGTTCAGAAAATATGGTATCTTTTAATGAAAAGGAAATATATATATATATATACACACACACACACATAGATGGATGGATAGATAGATAGCAGATGCTCATTTAAAGGAAGTCAAGTATATATTCATTCATTAAATTATAAAAGGGTAAGAGAAAATATAGCCAGATAGACTTCATTACACCTGGAAAAAAAAATCAATTGATTCTTTAAACAAAACCACAAAGTCTAGGAAGCAAGGGGTCCCAGCTATGTGTGGCTTAATCATATTGATCAATATTTAGGCTTTTAGACACTAATTTACTTGGTTATTTGTCTAATTCTAGTTCCTTTTTATCCAAGAAGTGTTTAACACCAGGCATATAATAACATCATTCAGGAAATTTCTATTTATTCATTTATATTTTTTTCTGAGGTATTGTCTCAAGTCTTGCAGGTGGTTCTAATATATAAACAACATTGAAAAGAATTGTGTTAGGTGAAGCAGTCTCATTTTGTGAATGATACAGACAGAACCAACTTGGTATGATAAACGGTGGCTAGCTTTATTCCTTACATTATGAATAACATCTGTAACAGCCCTTCTGTGTTTCAGTGCTTAGGAAGATGGTGTAAATGAATGCTCAGTTATATTTTCCGTCAAGGTTATCCATACCTGTCTGTCCAGAATCCATCCAGAGCATAACAGTGTCAGTTTTTATAAAAGATAAATGTGTCCTTAGTGAAATACAATCTATTAATCTATAAAAGAAGATGTTTCTTCTGGAATTGCATACACTACCAAAAATTATCTTATTTATTAAAATATTTCACTAATAGAAAATGAGTAGTGCCTAGGGGTTAGGTACAAGATAACTTCAAACTCACAGTATTTACTTTTTTTCTAGAAGAATTTCAATTAGAATTTTCAAAGCTGCAAATAAATAGTTTAAAGCCTAAACATCACTGTGCAAATCCATTATTTGAGCAAACATTGCGTTTACTTTAAACAGTAATGGCTTTTTATTTTTTCTCACTGGTATTGCAGATCTTTGACATCCTGAGCATTGACATTCTTATCACCTATTCTTATAAAAATACAGAAGAACACCTTTCGAACTGGGAGCTATTTTTGCTAGAGTATTATTTTCCCCCAGTCCCAAACTACTACTCAATAAACTAGATTTTATAATGGATAAAAAAAATTCATGCTAACAAAAAGCACATTCTCCAACTGATCGATTGGTTATTATATTAGAGGATATGTAGGATGTAAACTGCTATAAGAAAAATCCCCTGAACATATACTGAATGGTTTCAGTTTCTGCTCATAAAGATTAACTTTTATAAAAATTGTATGCAAGCTATTTTAAAAAATTATAAAACTAGGCTAAATGTATGAAACATTGGTTTTAGGTAGTGGACAATAAACAGCGTAAGACTGTAGTCTCTGAAGAAAGGAAAACAGACCAGGTGAGATATTTCCTTGGATGCAGTGTAGAAGTAGAAAGTGAAATACAGCCCAGCCTTCTGGATGAATTAGGAAACATAGATTAGAATTCAGAGAGGTAAAGGTGATTAAAATTGACAGGATGAACTGCTGGAAGAGATGCTGCACAGAAATCTCCAGATATGTTCACTTTGGTGTTGTGAGCTCCCGTCTGGGTTCTCTACCGCATGTGAGTGAGAGGAAGCTACTGAAGGGTGGAAAAAGAATCATCAGAATTCATTAAGTAAAACACTTTCGAGAACTGAAAACAGTTCACGAACCCAGCAGCCAGAAGAGAGAAACCTGAATTATATGGCACACTGGGAAGGTTCCTCACAAAAGGGCTTTCTGTGATAGGCAGAACAATACCCTCCTGCACAAAAAAGAATCTAATCTCCACACTTAAGGTGTGATTCCTGGTCCTGATTATGTTACTTGGCAAAAGGGACTTCACAGGTGGAAATAAAGTTATGGATGTTAAAGCTGGAAGATTATTTTGAATTATACGGGTGGGCTAAATATAATTACATGGTCCTGAAAAGTGAATGAGGAAGGAATAACAGTCAACCAGAGATTGGGCAGCAGAGTGAAAAAATGGGGAATTTAAAACTTGAAAGGGTCTTGATCTGCTATGTGAGGTTTTAGGGTAAAGCAAGGGGGCCATGACCCAAGGAATAAGGTGACTTCTAAAAGCTGGAACAACCCTAAGTTGACAGTCAGAAAGCAAATCAGCACTTCAGTCGTACAACCACAAGAAATTGAATTCAACCAACAACATGAGTGAATAAGGAATTGTTTTCTCCCTAGTATGTCTTTGTAGAGATTGAGTAATATAACCAAGTGGTTGCTCTTGAAGATTGCTTTCTGAATCCATGATTTTTTGACACTTTATTTTCATATGTTTGCATCCAAAGTGAAAAACATGAAGTGAGAAAAATGCTATAATTATCAGGGAGCCTTGATTGATCAAAGGTAGGCTACAATCACAGCATAATGCAAGCCTTAAGAATAAAAAATATCAAAAGTGTTAATATGTATTTATAGCAAGCTATGATTGTGCCATTGCACTCTAGCCTGGGCAACAGAGCAAGACCCTGACTCTAAATAAATAAATAAATAAATAAATAAATAAATAAATAAATGTATTTACAGTAAGCTAACAGAGTTCAGAACTCAGTAATCAATGATGTGCTAAATAAGTTGATGTTCAGGTTTCATTAATATATTTTTGGTAAACAAATAACAATAAAGGCATAATATGAAAAAATTTAAAGCCTGTAAGATATGGAATAGGTGAAAAAATATGAACTACATAGTTCCAAATTTAATAAAGGATAGGTCTGTTTCAATCAAAGTCACTATAAATGATGGAAAAATTTTGTTTTCCATTATGAAGAAAACTTTGGATTATTTTAGGAGATAGACAAAAAAGCAACCTTTTTTTTACTCATAAATGGTCGATTGCCTTCGTGAAGATGACCAAAGACAATTGTATTCTGTTCTTGTGTTTTGTATCTCTATGTTGGTATGTATAAAAATATACATGTTCATTTCAAAAATATATTGTTTGATTATTTTAATGCTTTTTGTGCAATATCAAGACATTCAAATTAGTATCTTTATCAAGCTATATTTAATCAAATAATACTTTTTAAATGAAACACTTGCTTGTATTGAAGTTTATATGTGTGTTAAAGAATAACCATAGTTTGTAAAAACTAGTATTAACTAATTCAAAAGTAGTTCAAATACCAAAACTTTGTTGAATTGTTATCTTTATTTGAATGTGCCATTTGCAAAGATATGATCTGTAATTTTGGCAAACAAGGAGAGATGAATCAATTGGTATAATATTAGTCAACTTCTAATGTACTTCATATATTCAAGACATTCTTCTTTATGAAAATGTTAATTAGGAGTTAAAATGATGAGTGTGTGTCATATGGATAATAACATTTAAAATTTTTAACTCTACTTAGGACCCCAAAAGCTTTTAGCTTATATATAAAAATCTGTGACATTTTAAAGTAACAATATCAACATAAACTTTTGATTAATATAACATTTTAATTAAGCATTGTTTATTGTATCAGTTCTTACAAATATACTGCTATAAAAATGCAAAGAAGAAAAGAATGAATATCATTCAAGGTCAAAATATAAAACAAAATGGACATGCCTATTTACAGGAATAAAATTAAGATATTTATATCAACTTTTACAATATAAAAGGGATAATAAATGAAGTATCACAGAAAAGAAGATGTACTCAACTTATGAATATTGTGAAAATGCAAATAGTGTTGATAATTCATTAGGCTTTATAACCAGAAATAGAAGACAGTACACTTATTTGAACTCTGCTTCAGTGAAGTAAAATCTTTATTCCATCTATTCACTTTATTTACACATCTAAAATCAGCACATTTTGTTCTATGTATTTATTTAAGATTAAGGCTCATACTCTTTCAGTACTTTTTGAGTCAAAAACTGATTTTGCATGTCTACTGCTTCCCTGTATAAGCAGCGTGATTTTCAAGTGTAGAAATAAACCCTTTCTTTCCCTCTTGAAGGAGCAATAATTTACCAGGGCTATCATAATCCTGAAGAACTGTAAGACAGTACATTAAACAATAGAAATGTACTGTCTCTTAATTCTGAAGGCTGGGAATTCAGGATCATGTTGTTGGCAAGGTGGGTTTCCTCTGAAGGCTCTGAAGGTATCTGTTTTGTGCCTCTTTTCTTTTAGTAATTTGCTGTTCACCTTAGATATTCTTTGACTTGGAGAAGCATCATTTGGATTGTGGCCTTCACCTCCACATGGCATTCTCCGTGAGTGAGTGTCGGTTTCCAAATGTTCTCTCTATAGATTGACATGGGTTAATACAGCCCAACCTAATGGCCTCATTTTAACTTGATCGCCTCTGGAAAGATGTCTCCAGAAAAGGTCACAGTCTGAAGCCCTGGGGGAGAGGACTTCAGCATTGGAGTTGGAGGGGGACACAAGTCAAACTGTAAGAGCGAGTTTCAGGTTTTTAGTGAAAGAAAAAAAAGAGTTTATGAAATAATATGAACATATAACAAAGTTTTACAAACACCTACAAAATAATATAAAACACATCATTATTAAGAGAGATTATTGTTAACTAAACAATGGATTATTGCGAAACCTATTGGAAGACTTTCTAGAAAGCTTGGGATTTTGAGTTAGGTGTTGAAGTATTTAATAGAATGAATTGTCAGAAATGCGTATTGGCAGGGAAAAGACATGGAACTAAATATTTGAGATATACTAAAACATTCTGGGTGTAAGACAGCCATAAGTTACTTAAAACACTCTATGCATATCATCTTGGACTTCTGACTGCATCAGTCTTCAGAAATAATGTTTAAAACTATAGAACTACAGGGAAATCAGTTAAAGAAAGTCACGTGAGGTTGAGGAGTTTTGATTAAGATATTATAATATAGGAAAACACTAGAGTTAGAGAGCAAGATAGTATAAAAAAGATATTTCTGGCAAATTATTTTAGCATTGAGTACGGGAGAAAAAAGATTCTCAGGGAAGTTAGGCATTTGTAGCAAAGTAAACACTTGGTAGTGACTGCATTAGAATGTATAAGAAAGCAAAATATGGATATAAATATAATGAATGTAATTCACAATGAATAGGACCTAAAATCTGAAATCTGAAGCAAGGTGAAATACACACATTTCTGGATATTGTACAGAATCACAGCATTTTCTGTAGACTCTGTATTCTGTTAGTGTTTATTTGTCTTTTTTAAGTTCATTTTTAATGAGATAGCTAGAATTAGTAATAGGTGCTGTGTCCTTTTCTTTCCATTAAACTTGTAAGGTAGAATTTTAAAGTTTACGTATTAAATACTTTAATACAAATACTATTTTAGTATATTGTTATACATTCACACATACACACATATATAAATACGTACATTTGAGCAGGAGAATTTTGTAATTTGCACCTGGATGAAAATATATGAACTTACTATATTTTTTTCTTTTCTTAATTAAATTAAATTTTAATTTTATGTTTTATGCTCCAGGGTATATGTGCAGAATGTGTAGGTTTGTTCCATAGGTAACATGGTGGTTTGCTGCAGCTATCTACTCATCACTATTAAGTTATTAATCCCAGCATGTATTAGCTCTTTTTCCTAATGCTCTGCCCTCAGCCCGCCCTCCCGCAACAGACCCCAGTGTTGCTTGTTCCCCTTTTTGTGTTCATGTGTTCTCATTGTTCAACTTCCACTTATAAGTGAGAACATGCTGTGTTTGGTTTTCTGTTCCTGTGTTAGTTTGCTGAAGATAATGGCTTCCAGCTTGATCCATGTTCCTTGAAAAGGACATAATCTCATTCCTTTTTATGGCTGCATGGTATTCCGTGGTGTATATGTACATGTTTTCTTTATCCAGTCTATCATTGATGGGTATTTGGATTGAATCCATGTCTTTGCTATTGTGAATAGCACTGCAATGAGCATACACATCCATGCGTCTTTATAGTGGAATAAGTTATATTTCTTTGTGTATATAGCAAGTAATGAGGTTCTGTGTCAAATACTATTTCTGGTTCTTAATCTTTGCAGAATTGCCATAATGTCTTCTACAATGGTTGAATTAATATACATTCCCACCAATAGTGTAAAAGCATTCCTATTTCTCTGCAGCCTCGCCAGCATCTGTTGATTCTTGACTTTTTAATTATCACCATTCTGACTGGTGTGAGATGGTATCTCCTTGTGGTTTTAATTTGCAATTCTCTAATTATCAGTGGTATTGAGCTATTTTTCATGTGTTTTTTGGCCACATAAATGTCTTCTTTTGAGAAGTGCGTATTCATGGCTTTTGCCCACTTTTTAATGGGGTTGTTTGTTTTATTTTTTGAAAATTTACTTAAGTTCCTTGTAGACTCTGGGTATTAGATCTTTGCCAGATGGATAGATTGCAAAAATTTTATTCCATTCTGTAGGTTATCTGTTCACTCTGATGACAGTTTCTTTTGCTGTGCAGAAACTCTGTAGTTTAATTAGATCACATTGGTCAGTTTTTACTCTTGTTGCAATTGCTTTTGGTGATTTCCTTATAAAATCTTTGCCCATGCCTATGTCCTGAATGGTATTGCCTAGGTTTTCTTATAGGGTTCTTACGGTTTTGAGTTTTACGTTTAAGTTTTTAATCGATCTTGAGTTAATTTTTGTATAAGGTGTAAAGAAGGGGACCCGTTTCAATTTTCTACATATGGTTAGCCAGTTTTCCCAGTGCCATTTGTTCAATAGAAATTCCTTTTCCCATTGCTTGTTTTGTCAGGTTTGTTGGAGATCAGATGGCTGTAGATGTGAGGTTTTATTTATGAGTTCTCTATTCTGTTCCATTGGTCTATGTGCCTGTTTTTGTACCAGTACCATGCTGTTTTGGTCACTGTTGCCTTGTAGTATAGTTTGAAGTCAGGTAGTGTGATGCCTCCAGTTTTGTTCTTTTTGCTTAGGATTGTCCTAGCTATATTGTATTCTTTTTCAGTTCCATATGAATTTTAAAATAGTTTTTTTTTCCTAATTGTGTGAAGAATATAAATGACAATTTAATGGGAATAGCATTGAATCCATAAATTGCTTTGGGCAGCATGGCCATTTTCACAATATTGATTCTTCCTATCTTTGAGCATGAAATGTTTTTCCACCTGCTATGTCCTCTCTGATTTCCTTGCGAAATGTTTTGTAGTTCTTGAAGAGGTGCTTTACTTCCCTTGTTAACTGTATTCCTAGGTATTTTACTCTCTTTGTGGCAATTGTGAATGGGAGTTCATTCATGATTTGGCTCTCTGCTTGTCTGTTGTTGGTATAAAGGAATGCTTGTGATTTCTGCACATTGATTTTGTATCCTGAGACTTTGCTGAATTTGCTTATCTGCTTAAGAAGATTTTGGGCTGAGTCGATGGATTTTTCTGGATACAGGATCATGTCATCTGCAAACAAAGACAATTTGACCCCCCTCTTCCTATTTGAATATGCTTTATTTCTTTCTCTTGCCTAATTGTCCTGGACAGAACTTCCAATATTATGTTGAATAAGAGTAGAGAGAGACAGCATCCTTGTTTTGTGCCAGTTTTCAAGGGGAATGCTTCCAACTTTTGCCCATTCATTATGATATTTGCTGTTGGTTTCTCATATATGACTCTTATTATTTTGCGGTATGTTCTTTCAATACCTAGTTTATCAAGAGTTTTTTATATGAGGAGATGTTGAATTTTATTGAAGGTCTTTTCTGTGTCTATTGAGATAATCATCTGGTTTTATCTTTAGTTTTGTTTATGTGATGAATTATGTATATCGATTTGTGTATGTTAAACCAGCCTTGCATCCTGGGGATGAAGCCAACTTGATTGTGGTGGATAAGCTTTTTGATGTGCTGCTGGATTCAGTTTACCAGTATTTTTGGGGGAATTCTTGCATCGATGTTCATCAGGGATATTGGCCTAAAGTTTTCTTTTTTCATTGTACCTCTGCCAGGTTTTGGTATCAGGATGATGGTGACCTCTTTAAAGGAGTTCCCCCTTTTCAATTGTTTGGAATAGTTTCAGAAGAAATGGTACCAGCTCCTCTTTGTATCTCTGGTAGAATTCACCTATAAATCCATCTGGTCCTGGGCTTTTATTTTTCCCCAGTTGGTAGGCTATTTATTACTACTTCAATTTCAGAACTTGTTATTGGTCTGTTCAGGGATTAAGCTTCTTCCTCGTTCAGTCTTGGAAGGGTGTGTGTGTGTCCAGGAATGTATCCATTTATTCTAGATTTTCCAGTTTATTTGCATAGAGGTGTTTATTGTATTCTCTGATGCTGTTTGTATTTCTGTCGAGTCAGTGGTGGTATCCCTCTTATCATTTCTGATTGTGTTTTTTTGAATCTTCTCTCTTTTCTTCTTTATTAGTTTAACTAGAGGTCTGTCTATTTTACTGATTTTTTTTTTCCCCCACAAAACCAGCTCCTGGATTCATTGATATTTTGAAGGGTTTTTGTGTCTCTATTTACTTCAGTTCTGTTCTAAACTTGGTTATTTCTTGTCTCCTGCTAACCTGGGGTTTGTTTGCTCTTGATTCTTTAGTTCTTTTAGTTGTGATGTTAGGGTGTCAGTTTGAGATCTTTCCAGCTTTTTCATGTGGGCATTTAGTGCTATAAATTTCTCTCTTAACACTGCTTTAGCTGTGTCCCTAAGATTCTGATATGTTCTCTCCTTGTTCTCATTAGTTTCAAAGATTTGTGGCTTAATTTTATCATTTACTCGGAAGTCATTTAGGAGCAGGTTGTTCAATTTCCATGTAGTTGTGTGGTTTTGAGTGGGTTTCTTAATCTTGAGTTCTAATTTGATTGTACTATGTTCTGAAAGACAGTTTGTTATGACTTCAGTTATTTTGCATTTGTTGAGGAGTGTTTTACTTCCACTTACATGATCAATTTGAGAGTAAGTGTCATGTGGTGCCGAGATAAAATGTATATTCTGTTGTTTTTGGGTGGAGAGTTCTGTAGATATCTATGAGGTCCACTTGGTCCAGAGCTGAGTTCAAGTTCTGAATATCTTGTTAATTTTCTGTCTGAATGATCTGTCTAATACTAACAGTGGGGTATTAAAGTCTCCCACTATTATTGTGTGGGAGTCTAAGTCTCTTTGTAGGTCTTTAAGAACTTGTTTTATGAATCTGGGTACTCCTGTATTGGGTGCATATATATTTAGGATAGTTAGCTCTTCATGTTGAATTAAAGCTTCTACCATTGTGTAATGTTATTTGTCTTTTTTGACCTTTGTTGGTTTAAAGTCTATTTTTGTCAGAAACTAGGATTGCAACCCCTGCCTTTTTCTAGTTTTCATTTGCTTGGTAAATTTTCCTCCATCCCTTTATTTTGATCCTAGGTGTGTTTTTGTATGTGAGACATGCCTCTTGAATACAGCACACCAATGAGTCTTGCCATTTTATCCAGCTTGCCATTCTGTGTGTTTTAAGTGGGGCATTTAGCCCATTTACATCAAAGGATAATATTATTATGTGTGAATTTGATCCTGTTATCATAATGCTTACGCAAACTAGTTTACGTAGTTGCTTTATAGTGTTATTGGCCTGTGTACTTCAGTGTGTTTTTGTAATGGCTGGTAATGGTTTTTCCTTTCCATGTTTAATGCTTTCTACAGCAGCTCTTGCAAGGCAGGCCTGGTGGTGACAGAATCCCTCAACTTTTGCTTGTGTGTAAAGGATTCTATTTCTCCTTCTCTTACAAAGATTAGTTTGGCTGGATATGAAATTCCTGGTTGGAAATTCTTTTCTTTAAGAATGTTGAATATAGACCCTCAATCTCTTTTGGCTTTTCAGGATTTTCACTGAGTAGTCTGCTGTTAGTCTGATTGGCTTCCCTTTGTAGGTAATCTGGCCTTTCTTTCTGGCTGTCTTTAACATTTTTTCCTTCATTTCAACCTTGGAGAATCTGATGATTATGTGTCTTGGGGTTGATCTTGTTGAATATCTTATTGGGCTTCTCTGAATTTCCTGAATCTGAATAATGGCTTGTCTTGCCAGGTTGGGGAAGTTCCCCTGGATGATACTCTCTAGTATATTTTCCATCTTGGTTCCATTTTCCTCGTCTCTTTCGGGTACTCCAGTCCGTCACAGGTTTAGTCTTTATACATAGTCCCATAGTTCTCAGAGGTTTTGTTCATTCCTTTTTATTCTTTTTTCTGTAGTCTTGTCTGCCTGCCTTATTTCAGCAAGATGGTCTTCAAGCTATGATATTCTTTCTTCCACTTGTTCGGTTCAGCTATTGATACTTGTGTTTGCAACATGAAGTTCTCATGCTCTGTTTCTCAGCTCTATCAGGTGATTTATGTTCCTCTCTAAATTGGTTATTTTAGTTAACAGCTCCTGTAATCATTTATCATGGTTCTTAGCTTCTTTGCTATGGGTTAGAACATAATCCTTTAGCTCAGCAAAGTTCATTAGTAGCCACTTTCTGAAGCCTACTTCTGTCAGTTCATCCATCTCAGCTTCACCCCAGTTCTGTGCCCTTGCTGGAGAGGTGTTGCAATCATTTGGAGGAGAAGAGGCATGCTGGCTTTTGAAATTTTCAGCACTTTTATGTTTTGTTTTTTTTTCTGTTTTGTTTTTTCCTCATCTTTGTGGATTTACTTAACTTTGGTCTTTGAAGCTGCTGACCTTAGGATGGCATTCGTTGGGGTCATTTTTGTTGATGTTGCTGCTGTTGTTGTTTTTGCTTTCTGTTTGTTTTTCTTTAAACAGTCAGGCCCCTTTTCTGCAGGTCTGCTGCAGTTTGCTGGGGGTCCATTCCAGACCCTGTTTAACTGGGTATCATCAATGGAGGCTGCAGAACAACAAAGGTTGCTGCCTGATCCTTCCTCCAGAAGCTTCGTCCCAGAGGGGCACTGACCTTAGTGCCAGCCAGAATTCTCCTGTACGAAGTGTCTGGAAACCCCTGTGGGGAAGTCTCCCCAAGTCAGGAGGCACAGGATCAAAGACTCTCTTATGGACGGAGTCTGGCTGCTCCTTAGCAGAGCTGGAGTGCTGTTGTGGGGAAATCCCTCTGGTCTGGAATGTCTGGACTCTTCAGAGTCAGCAGGCAGGAAAGATTAGGTCCCTGAACCTGAGACCATGGCTGCCTCTCCCCGCTAAGTGCTCTGTCCCAGGGAAATGAGAGTTCCGTCTGCAACCCCCTGGCTTGGTTTGCTAAAATTCCTACAGGCCCTGCCTGGTGAAAAGGGTTGGATCCAGGTTTCACCTAAACAAAGAGTCTGGCCATGATCTGCCACAGATGCTGTGCTGCCCTGTGGGGAATACCACCCAATCCTAACCTCCCAGCCTCCCGTGCACCGGCAGAGGAAAACTACCGACTAGAGCTTCAGTGAGCTTATTGCATTCTTAACTGGACAATATTGTTTTCTTTTGCTACTCTTTTCACACAAGACACTCTCCTGTTTTTTCTTTAAATTCAGAGAAAGATACATTTGGAATTTAAAAACTCTTGAGTCATAAAATATTGCTAAAGATGAGTGGATGAGTGAATCAATTAAGGTCCTGGCTCAATGTGTGTATGTGTGTGTGCATGTGTGTGTGTGTGTGTGTGTGTATAGTGGAGGCATATAAAATAATTGAAGTATGTGTTTACCTCATACCTTAAGTGAAAAATGAAATATAATTATCTTTTTTTTTTTTTTTTTGCTAATCTAGTTTTCTTCACAAAACTCACTTGCAGATTAGTTGGAGTGATAATTTTGTCAAAATGACCAATCCAATTGAAGTTTAGTAGGGTCAACTGATTTAAGGAGTCATATACTGTTTAAGCAACTTCATCTCCTGAGTAGTAAACTGCCCAGCCAGCTCCTTCTCTTTTTTTCATTTTTCTCCAGGTGAATTGCAGAAAGAAGGTGGGGCAGGCATATTTATGGGTGGTAGTTGGGAAAAATAAGTGTCCTGGAACATGGAGCCATCTGCCCCCTCTGATTTCCAGGGTGTCGCTTTTCAGCCTGTAAATTCTGCCGTCTGCGTAAGTCCTATGTGGACAGATCCACAGTGATCCTAGGCCAAGATGAACCCCGCCTCAGCAAATGCTGACGCTACAGAACCCTGGAGCTCTGGCACTGGTAATCATTAAGCCCCAGACTTTGTAATTCAGTTAGCAGCATTCTCAAAAAGAACATCTCAGACGTTTAGTAGTGAATCTGTCCAGCAGTTTCACCAGCAAGAATCTCAGGGCTTCTGGGCTTCCTTCCAGAATGAAGTGTATCCTTACAAAGTTAAACTGTAGAGCTACAGAATGTCTTGGTCCAACCATGCCATGTTGCTCATCTTGCTGCTCCTCAAGTTGTTGCATTCAAGTTCCTAAACAGGGAATACGTTTGCAAGCCAACAGCAGCCCTCAGAAAGTCTTTAATCATCTCATAAACTTGGCCTTCTTTTCCCCAAGCAAGGGACTAGAGAAGGGACATACTCTGTGGGTTCTAACCTTGTTACTATCTTCTCTTCTTCTTCTTCTTCTTCTTCTCATTCCTGTGGCCTACATTATATCCTCCTTCTGAGTTGGAACAGCAGGCCTTTACTGAGTTAACAAGGAGATTTATAGTCTACATTGCATGAAAGTATGAGCTCAAGACCTCAGGGCTTGGTTTTTGATAGCTAAAACACTCATAAAGGACCTGGAAAACCCTTTCTTCTCAACAATACCTATTTCTACACCTAGTATCTAGCTGTGAAATTCTACTTTTCATATTAAAGCTGATTTTACCAGCCTTTTTCTCTAAAAGGGAATTCTTCTTTAAAACCCCAAACTCAACACCAATCCCCAGCCACCAAAAGCTAACAAGAGGGAAAACTCTATGCAATGAGATAATGAAGACAAAAGAAAATTGACTTTAAAAACGTACATATCAAACTGTAGATATGGAGTTAAATAATCTTACCAAAATAAGTGTGATCCAAAAATACAATTGCGTATAATGCTGGGTCACTGTATAGATTCATGGAAAATATATTTTCAAGTCAGTCAAATCAATCACTAAAAGCATAAATGTCCAGTTAGATAATTCATGTTGTGTTTGGTCGATCATATGTTAAACTGAGGAAGTGTCAACCATAAGGTTGTCACTTTCTTTTTTCCTACACCAAAAAAAATGGGAACGTAAGCTAGTGTTCTCTTGAGGAATAGAGTTTTGAAGAGAAAGGAGTAAATCATCTTATAGAGTAGCCAACACACACATATATGCAGATTCCACATGTTATATAGGCATACATATAGGTATAGATAAAGTTATATTTAGTTTTTATTACAGTAATGGTCTTTTCTTTATAAAATGGGTGTAGGAATTTCCAGGCTTACAAATAAAGTTTCTTTTTTTCTTTTTTTCTTTTTTTTTTTTGAGACATTGTCTTATTCTGTTGCTCAGGATGGAGTGCAGTGGCATGACAACAGCTCAACCTCCCAGGCTCAAACAATCCTCTCACCTCAGCCTCCCAGGCAGCTGGGATTACAGACATGTACTATGCCCAGCTAATTCTTTAGTTTTTTAATATTTTTTGTAGAGATGAGGTCTCACTATGTTGCTCAGGCTGGTCTTGACCTCCGGAACTCAAGTGATTCTCCTGCCTCAGCCTCCCAAAGTGTTGAGATTATAGGCATGAGCCACCATGCCAAGCCCAATATTCTATTCTTCATCTGCAGAAATCCATGTTGCATGCATTCCTTAGATCAGGTGATTATTGATAGATTCAGGATTTTTTTTTTTTGAAGACCTAATGCTCTAGAAATGATACAGTATTCAGGTGGTATGAAAGGAAGACCACATATTAAAATATGGTAAAAATAGCAATGACTTAAAATTTAGGCAATACTGACTCAAAGCTGGGTTTGGTCACTTAACAACTGTGTATTTGAACATGATACTTAAGTTTTCTTTGTCATTTGTTTAGTCTCTTCATCTATTAAGTGGACATGTGTGTATTAACCTCGAGAAACTGTGTTAAGATTAGCAGTAACACATGTAAGATTGCTAGCAAACTGTCTCACTCAGCATGAACATTTAACTCAGGGTAGCACATGTTGCTATGAATGAAACTATTATACACCATTGCAAATAAACACATAAAAATGTTCTGTCAAAGTTTGAGGATGGAAAGAAATTTAGATGGCTAGGTATGAAAATTGACAGCTACTGGCAAGTGATTTTAAATCCTTATTTCCAATGTGGCTGTTTTGATCCACTTTGGTTTTGTTATTGGTAAGCCTCTTGGTCAACAGTATGCTATTAGTAATTAAGTCAAAAATTATATTCAGATTTTCAACTAGGAGGGTTGGTGCCCCTAAACCCTGCATTGTTCAAGGACCAACTAAATGCAGGTATATGGATATGTACACATACATACATATATAAAATGTGGACAATAAATTTAATAATAACCTTAAGCAACTATGTATTGTCTCCTGATATATTAAATAATGATAATGTACACATATTAATAAAGAAGTAACTGCAATACAGTGGAACTAAATTTAGAAAAAATGTGCTGTCAAAGTTTAGAGAGCTTTGGTCTCCATAATGTCCATAACAAATTGACTAAACAAACATTGTCTTTAATAGAAAAGTATGTTAAAATTGCATTTATTAATTAGTATATTTAGTAGAAACGGTTACTGTTCTGTTTAAAGATATATCTGAATCTAAGAAAATTAATTATAATCTATTTTATACAAGACTAAATTCACAATGAGAAACCTTTGTTTGTTAAACAAGATTTTAAACAATTAAATACTAAAGAAACTAACTTGCAAATCAGCAGGGCCTGTAGTGAGTGGTGCTTTAGTGTAGTGGCCATTCCTATGTGAATCTGAGTAACAATGTTTATAATCAAATTGTCTTAAATCATTGGATAGAAAAGAACTCATTTCATATGGATAAAATACAGGAATAATTTATCAAAGTTTAATACAAAATAGGTGAGTTTCTAACTAAAACTACATAAATTTACTTTGACTTAGTCTGTGCATGCACACACAACTTTGCCAGATCTCTCTCTCAATTTCTCCCTCCCTCCTCTCTCTCATGCACAAATGCAAACACACTTTTTTGAAAGTATGTGAATATTCAATACTTAAAAGTTATGGGCCAGGTGCGTTGGCTCACGCCTGTAATCCCAGCACTTTGGGAGGCCAAGGTGGGTGGATCACTTGAGGTCAGGAGTTCGAGACCAGCCTGGCCAATATGGTAAAATCCCGTCTCTACTAAAAATATAAAAATTAACCAGGTGTGCTGGCACATGCCTGTAACCCAGCTACTTGGGAGGCTGAGGCAGGAGAATTGCTTGAACCTGGGAGGCGGAGGTTGCAGTGAGTTGAGTTCACATCATTCATTGCACCTCAGCCTGGGTGAAGAAGTGAGACTCCATCTAAAAAAACAGTTATGATCCTTGTTTATGTTTCCATTATGATATTCCAGCATATGAGAAATTACTAGCTATAAATGAGTTTTAAGATTACATTGAAGGCAGGTTGTCTGATTTATCACTGTCATAATTGCAATATAAAGATTACAAATATGGATTCAACTAAACTGAGATGTGCAGAGAGTCAGCATGTAACATGCTGTCAGAGGGAAAGCAATGCCCAAAAGCATGCTTGTTTCTCAGCCAGCACTCTTCACAGGCTTACAGACCAATTAAAATGTCAACTCAGCTGATTGCAAAGAATACAAAGACATTTGCAAAAGGCATGCATGAGCAAACTTGCTTTCAGAAAACGTTTTCCTAGCATTAGTAAAAATTAATGTTTTCAGCAACATATCACTTGGATAGTGATTACATGTGATTACAATGACAGTGACTCCTATCATGCACAAAGATGCAACACATTAAGCAACTATGCATAAAAACCAACTGCAGTACATTAAAACGAGGAATTTCCTTTGCCCTGTTAAAGTCCTACATCTTGTGGTTTCATGTCTAGCATAAAAACAAGGCAAGTAGCTACTTCAAAGAAAGTAAAATGCAAGAATTTTGATTCATTGGTTGCACATTAATCATTATTGAATTAGAAATCATATTCAACCGAATAATTGATATGGCTGTGAGTTATTTGATTTTTATTCCTCGATGTGCTTTATAGAAGAATTACAAGTGTGTGCACATAAATTAGAAATAAAATTATTTTAAATCAAGAATTAGAATTGTAGTGAAAAACACTTCCTGCTGGATTTTAGATGATTCCAAGAACATATGTTCAGAGAGGGTTTTATTTTTTAACATTAATTTATTGGTCCTGAAATGTTCCGGAAATGTAGAACAAGGTGCTCTCTTGCCTTTAGGAAGGGAGCTAACGTTTCAGATGTCTCCACTACTGCCTCACATTAATATTACTTAACATTCAATTGAAAAGAAACTCCATATGGTTCCCTTTGGATAATTCATATATTATCCTCACTACCATAAATATGTAACTGCACTGTTGCTGAAGAAATATATTCAGGTGCAGTGAACTATAATTAGAGATATTACGCATAAACCATAGTTTAACCAGTCATTTGTTAAACAATAAGGTTCATTTTTATCGTATATTTATTAAGTACCTTTAATAGGAATTGCTGTCTTAAAAGGAGTAGGAGACGTGGTGATTCGTGTCAAATGGCTTACATTCTGTATTAGTTTGCTAGGTGTACCGTAACAAAGCATCAGAAATGAGGTGGCCTAAATGACAGAAATTTTTTTTTCTCATAGTAAAGGCTGGAAGTTCAAGATCAAAGTGTCAGCAGGTTTGGTTACTTCTGAAATCCCGCTCGGCGTGCAGCTGGCTGACTTCCCACTGTGGACTCATATGAGCTTCCATCAGTGGGTGTTTGTTTCTGATGTCCTTCTCTGTATGGCCAAATTTTCTCTTTTTGTAAGAACACTAGTGATATTGAATCAGGGCGCACTTTGAAGACCTCGCTTTAACTTGATCACCTCTTTAAAGACTTTATCTCACAGCACAATCACATACTGAGGGACAGGGAGCTAGAACTTCAACACATAAATATTGAGGAAACACAATTCAGCCCGTTACGTATCCTAATTGTTCACAGAAAAAGTTTACTGCAATTCAATGTCTGAAATATTCGAAGAGGTTTCTTTTCAGGTTTTATTCATTAGTTTCATTATCAAAAAACATTTTTATTGGAAATGCAAATGTCTGCACATATGTGCGTGTATGTGTGTGTGTGTGCAACTTGTACTTGGTTCTGTTCCCAGATACCCATACAAGAACCTTGCTCCAGAAATCATCCCCTTTCTCTTCTGAGTCAGTTTCTCTGCTGAGTTATTCTCATCAGCCTACAGACACAGTTGCCATTAACTCTACACTTAAAAATACCTTCTCTTTAACCCATGTCTCCCTTCAACTACTGCCCCATGTATCTGCTCCCCTTTAAAAGAAAATATTTTAAATTTTGGGGGCCACATTCTTTGTCTCATACTTTCTTCTATTTATTCTCTTGTACACTCATTTAAACACCACTTTATCAAACTAACTCCAGTCAAGTTCCCCAGCGATTGCCAGTTTGCTAAATCCAATGGCTAATTCAAACTCCTAAGTCTTACTTGCATTATCAACAAAAAATACTCATTCATTGCATCGTTCTTCTTCTGAAACACTTTGTGGCTTCCAGGACAGAAGGCTTGATTGTTTTTGTTTTATCCCTCTCTACATCATTAGCCCCTCATTTTCAAACCATTTTGCTTGACTTGCCTCGCCTCCCCAAACGTGTACTTTTCCTAGTCAAGAAATAAAACATTTCATTATGTCCAGAATTTGCTTTATGCTCCTTTGCCATTGACTGACACCTCATACCTCCCAACTCAGCTTCAGGCAATCCCTGGCATTTTCTGACTTTTAGTATTGGTGTAATATATGGGCCAATTATTTCATTTTTAATCTTCTCTCTAGGGCTTCTGTTTCCCCTGGGGCACTATTTTTACTAATTACAATTTTTTTTTTCTCCAGGTGGATATAGTCCCATTTCAGAACACACAGTTTGGTGAGAGGTTATGCGAGATATTAGCTACTGCTCACCTTTTAGCTGACTGCTCTTGTGCAGTGCACAACCAGTACAACCAATCATGACCATGGCTGTTTAGTGATCTCATGGCTCAGTCTACATGTTGTTGATTCTTATATTTGTATATTTATTTTAGATCTTTTCTCTCATTTATACATCCAACTTTTTTCTTGATATTTCACTTGGATGCCAGTAGGCACCTCAAACTAAACATGTTCAAAAACTAGATTATCTGCTAAACTGCTACTTTATAATCTCACTTAAGAGCAATGCTGTCAATCCAGTTGCTCATCTCTCTTCATATCTCCCTGCCGTCTACAAAATCTGGGAATAATTCTTAACTCTTCTTCCTTTTACTCCACATTCAGTCTGACAACAAATCCTGTGAGTTTCAACATATATAAAAAATGAAGATCCTCCTCACCACCTTCCTACAAGCCACCTCACCATCATTCTTTACTCCCAAACATGAATCTCTGTTTTGCTACCTTTTTTATTTTTATTTTTCTTTATTTTTATCTTTTGAGATGGAGTTTTGCTCTTGTTGCCCAGGCTGGAGTAAAAATGCGTGATCTTGGCTCACTGCAACCTCCGCCTCACAGGTTCAAGCGATTCTCCTGCCTCAGCCTCCTGAGTAGATTATAGGTGCCTGCCACCACACTAGGCTATTTTTTTTCTTTTTTGTATTTTTTTTTTTGTAGAGATGGCATTTCACCATGTTGTCCAGGCTGGTCTTGAACTCCTGACCTCAGGTGATCTCCCCGCCTTGGCCTCCTAAAGTGCTTGGATTACAGGCATGAGCCACCATGCCCAGCCTCTGTTACCTTTTTAAAGTAAACTTTATATCTGTTATATCTTTAAATTTTTTAACTTGTGTATTATTTAAATATATAGAGCCTGAGAAGCAAAATATCTCACTACCCTTGTATTTCAGAGCATGCCTGTATATTAGCATGAAGGT
Source organism: Papio anubis (assembly GCF_008728515.1). NCBI lineage: Eukaryota > Metazoa > Chordata > Mammalia > Primates > Cercopithecidae > Papio > Papio anubis. Next base: position 19,745,320 of record NC_044980.1, on the reverse strand, counting down.
TCTATCCATCCCATTCTCAACATTCCTCTCAAGAGTGGCCAGTCTGATTCCTCCCAGGTGGGAGCTTCAGTGTGTGGCACAGAGTTATGCCAATGAGTCTGGCCTCTACATCAGACTCTACCATAATGTTTCCATATTGTCTTTTGCATGCATGATTGTTTTTGCTATACCAAAGGGTACTGGTCTCTTCTGCCACATTATGCATGGATGCAGGAGAACCTCCCTTTCTCTTTCAAGGGACAGAAATTTTATAAACATTTCTCTGAAACTTGTACCAGGCAGCTTTCCTTACCTCTACTTGGTCCTAGTTGTTTATATAACAATGTTCAGTCCCAGATAATCTTGCATGGGAGCTCCTAGACACTCTAATGCCCTGTCATCCCCTCTTTTCAAAAGGACATCTGCTGCTGGGCATGGTGGCTCACACCTGTAATCCCAGCACTTTGGAAGACCGAAGGGGGCAGATCACCTGAGCTCAGGAATTCGAGACCAACCTCATCAAAACTCCATCTCTACCAAAAATCAAAAAAAAAAAAAAAAAAAAAAAAAAGCCAAGTCTGGTGGCATGTGCCTGTAGTCCTAGGTACTTGGAAGGCTGAGATGGGAGGATTGCTTGAGCCCGGGAGGTTGAGGCTGCAGTGAGTCGAGATTTTCTTGCACTCCAGTCTGGGTGACAGAGGAAAACCCTGTCCAGATTGATTAATTAATTAATTAATTAACTATAAAAGGACATCTGCCAGCTGTCTCCAGAGGAAAACCCTGTCCAAATAAATAAATAAATAAATAACATATAAAAGGACATCTGCCAGCTGTCTCCACAGTACTATGCCAACAAGAAATCTGACCTGATCTGTCATGATGATGCTGAAGAAAAGGGCAAATGCATCATCTAGCAGGATAGTAATGCCTGCTGATCCTACAACTTAAAAAAAAAAAAATTACACTTGGATAAATGGAATTTCAACCACAAACAGTCTCACAAAGGACCAATGCACTTCCCTGGATGCTTTTTGACTCCTTTTTAATTATTTCAAACTAATATTTTGTAGGATAGTGTCTTTGTCTTTTCTTTCTTCAGATATCACAGAAAGTTTTAGAATAATATGGTGAAAATCAAAACAAGAATAAAGACAGAAATTTTTCAATCATCTGTAATTAAAAACCTTTGAAAATTTGTATCGTCTCTATCATCCAGGCTGAGGGTATTGAGCATGTTTGGCTTTTTCTGTTTTCTAAATACTAACATACAGTCATCAAATGTTGTTTCCTCTGTCCATGCTACTTTAAACTGTTATCTTTGTCTTACTACCTTGCTTTCATGTTGTAAAACTTCACTTGGTAGATCTTGTAAGTTACGCTTCACGATTTAATCTTTCTCCTTCCAATTTTTTCTTAGTGGAATCCTGATAAATGAATTGTGTTAACAAATAGCAGAAACACTTTCCATTCTCTTGCTGCATATGGATTTTGGCCATGAGAAGGGACTTCTGAATAGGACAGACAAACTGTCTTACTAAGGGATTTGGCTCCCATCATTAAATGTGTGGTATGGTTCACCTTTAGGCCCACATGGCTCCTTAATAGTATGCTTTTGGTAAAGAAATAAATGAGATCGTCTAATTTTTAAAAAGAGAGATTTACTGTCTGTCAACTAACTACAAGATGCTTAGTCCATTGAAATGCCATATGTGTCAGGCAGTTATCTTCCCCAGTTTGCAATTGCTTACACAGGACCCATAAGTTTTCGTTGTTATAAGGTCATTGAGGACCTAGAAGTCAAGTTCAGAGAGGAACCAAAGAGGGAGCCCAGATAATCATACTTGGAAGATGATGTAGACTTTTGAATCTGTGATTTCTTACCTTAGTGTCATCTTCCAGTTTCCTTATCTAGTTTATTAATATTGTTTTGATTAAAGATTGCTCACAAAATATCCCTGACCACTCATTGATTAATGAATCCATCTAAGCATATGACCTAGTTATTATGGAAGAAGGAAGGAAACTGATGCAAAATTAGATTTGGCTGAACTTCAGGCAAAAATTAATTCTGGCCTTGTCACAGATATTGTCTCATTGATTTTCCCAGGTAGAGTTAATAGATAGTGAATCAAGAAAAATGTCTGATGGATATAAGGGTCAGTTCCCTTGTCTCTTACTGAAACATTTCCCCACTGTCTGGTTAGATTCAGAATCAGGGTAACTACTGTGGTTGCTTATAGGGGAAAGGCAAAAAAAATAAAGGTTCTTGGAAGAGTGTAATAGAACGTGAGTATCTTTTGTGATATAGATCTAGAATTCAACCTGCTCCATTATCTGACTCTACAGAAAACTATAATTTCAGTTCCCTCTCAACTGATTCTACCTTCCCCACTCCAAGAATTTTCTTCCAATACTTTTCCTAGGCGAAACAACCACAATCACCTCAAATTTGCCTGTATTTGAAGTCTACATGGTGCGCTTACTGTAACATGCAAACTTAGGGGATTTTTGGTGTTTTTTTCCAAACAAATTGTAACCACTTAGCTCCCACTTTTAGGAAATTAGAATATTTGAGTTCTGGTATATATAATACCTTCCTAGAACCCGTAAAATCCTTATGAGAACTATGGCAGAGACTATGCTTTAAATTATTTTATAGCCTTGGTATGTACACAAAGTAAACACAAGAAAGGGAACCATCATTTATTTAAAATATATCAGATTTAAATTAATTGTCTACTTTGTATTTTAAAATACTTGCTAATAATCATTGGTCAAGGAAATTAAGTAATATTTTAATTGAAAATAATATCGGTTTAACCTGGAATATTAGTATCCTATCTAAAATGTTCATTATTCAGATTTATTCACTTGTCATAACATCTGTCTTTAGGAATAAAATTAATTGGAATATCCTATTTGTTCATTTACTTTGCCATGTTTATATGTATCTCATTATGTCCTATCTTCTTGAATAAACAAAAACATATAAGCAAATAAATAATTTTTCAAGTATTGTTTTCTCTCTAATCATGATTAAAAATTCAGTAATTTCATAATAAATTGTGATTAGTAAATAAAATATATACATTTTAGGATATAGATGGTAATTCATTTGGCTGATTTTGTTCTATCCCAAGCATGAAGAAATCATCAGACTAAACATCAATCATAATTGAGATTGTTTAGACTTTATATCTATAGCTATACCAAAATATACATAATTCTCCTTTGTCATGATCAAAGACTACAAAATGTGCTTTAAGATGAAATACATTTTTTGTTGAATTTCTACTGTATGCAAGATCTAAGTATTGCACTAGATTATATTTGATGGGCTCTAGAGAAATAATCATCACCCTTGAACTTGTTTTCAAGATTTGCAAACACATAATTTGTCAACATCTTTTGGAATAAACGAGACAGTAAATCCTGCTTCCAACCTCTCCAAAGTTAAGAAGTCCTGGCTGGGCGCGGTGGCTCACGCCTGTAATCCCAGCACTTTGGGAGCCCGAGGCAAGAGAATCACCAGGTCAGGAGATCGAGACCATCCTGGCTAACACGGTGAAACCCCGTCTCTACTAAAAATACAAAAAAATTAGCCAGGCATGGCTGGCCCCTGTAGTCCCAGCTACTCGGGAGGCTGAGGCAGGAGAATGGCGTGAACCCGGAGGGTGGAGCTTGCAGTGAGCCGAGATCTCGCCACTGTACTCTAGGCTGGGCGATAGAGCGAGACTCCGTCTCAAAAAAAAAAAAAAAAAAAAAAAAAAAGTCCTAGGGCAAACAGAAAAAAATACAAGATAATACATCGATAGGTATAGATTGTTATAGTCATACAAACCATAGTCTTAAGCATTCCATATCAATTTCTAATTTTATAACAATCTAGTAAGAAAATTTTTTAAAATAATAAATTAGAAAGAAAACATAACCTATGCTTGGTTCTTAATATAAAGTCTGTCTACTTTTTCTAATTTCTCTGTGCTGCATTCTTACCCCAGGTACTGCTCGCAAATTTTTGAAGCTTCCTTATTTTCTATGTATAAATAAATATACATAGAAATATGTATAAGAACCACCTCATTTGAAAACTCAGCCCAAAGTTACCTGTATTAAAATCATTTTTCTAAGTTCCTTTGTACTGCATTGTTTTGTTTGCAGGAAATTATTCTACTATATTTTTCATTTGACTAAGGGTTGAATTTTATTTGTTTTTTGTAATATTATGAAAACCTTGCCAAACTGCTTTTTCCACCCTCCAGGGTTTCTCCAAACCTCTTGTACTCCTATGCACTTAGAAGGTCATAAAAGAAATGAATTAATGTGTTAAAGAAAAGTGGCCAACAGTGAATTTCTCTACAGCAAATTCTAATTTTTAATTAATATTTTTCAAAATGAAAAAATCCAAATTATAACAGGGCCACCATAATAAGTACTACAAACCTCTTACAATTAGCCTTCATTATCAAATATATAACTTTATGGTGGTATTTTAATGATATCCCATATGTCAAAAATTTTGAAAATAATTTTGAGTTCTATTGAGCCCATTACATTAAAGGCCTAATGACAAATTAATGGAAATGAACATTGTAATCGTTAAAGTCACTTGGTGACTATCAATCTGGATCTTAATATGTTTAATTAAGTTAATGTCAGTCAATTAGTCAAGCAGTTTAACTTCATATTTTTCCTGACTCTGCTGATGATAGACTTGTAAATGTTTATATATGAGAAAGTAAGATGTCTGCCAGCACCTACTGAAGGAAGCGATAAAACTGGCATTGGTTTGTAAGACAGAATTTCCATGCATTTTGGGGAAACTGCTAACTTTGGATGTAAAGAATTCAATTAGCTACTAATTTTTTCCAAAGGAGTTGTGAATAGAAGTTCAAAGGCAGACATTCCATAATACACTGTGGGCTAACTTGCCTTAGACCCATTGGATTAACCTGAGTATAGAATTTGACTTATTTAGAATAAAGAGCTGTTAAATGGGAATTGTTGTATCTTATTCAATAGAATTAAACAAATCAAGAGCAGACAAATGGGTATCTAGGTGGTGTTTAAATTGTATTTTTGTAATGGAAAAGTGAATAGAAATGGAATCTTGGGAACCACAGCACTTAGGAGACAGATGACCAAGAAAAGTATTGAGTGTACCTTTTTGGCACAAGACTGATATGCTACTTGAACAGTTGTTCTCTGTAGCATACAGGGAAAAGTTGCCATGACTCTTCTGGTTTTCTTTTCCTTTTTTTTTTTTTAAATTACTCTCTTTCTCTCTCCCCCTTTCTTCCTTCCTCTATTGGACACTCTGCCACTGGGAAGATTTGTATTCTAGGCAATACAAAATACTACTGTATTTGACTGATGAATTCATTCACTCATGTTTTCAAGACATTCCTATTCATTTAATCAGGTCTTTTTGATCATATTAACATGCATTCAACAATATTTACATGATATGTATTTATGCCACAATATGTAAGATATACAGATTAGCCATATTTACATTGCTATTTCTCTTATTGATGCTCATATATTCTTAGTGGTTTTTAAAAAGTTTTTACTCCCCACGATGAATATTATTGATGATTGGCATGCAGTCGTATCTATGAAGATTGTTTAGGAGGAGGAAATATCCACGATATATAAATGAGTTCAGAAAGACAGCATCCTGCTAATGCTTGAGTCACCAGTCAACAACTTCATGGTATACAGGATAGCTGGAGATGAATAAGATGAATAAGACACCTGAAAACACAATCAGATAAATGACATTTTCTTTCTTTTACATGTCATTTTAAACTTTACCAATGTTTACTAATTTAATTTATTGAGCAATGTATCACCTTGTGGCTCAGCATAAGTCACAGGATGTTATGCTGTAAGGTCTAAGAGATGAGGTATAAAACTTATGCTAAAAACACTCATAGGGACAGACACAAAAACACACCCAGACACACATGCACCCACACAAACACATTTGGACTTACACTGCTACAGTCAGCTCATATACATATGTCACTTGCCACCAAAATAACCCTTGTCAATGATCATCAAGACAAAGGTCTGAACTCCCTGTCTCTAAACTTCCACATACTGAACACAAGGGAAGAGATTTTGTGACGTTTTAAAAATCATGATGACTAAGCTTGACATTGGTATGATAACAATAAAAGGAGATAAACTAGCAACCTGATACGAGAAGCTGTGGCTTCCTCTAAGATAATCCCTTGGTTCTATGACTCACTTGCCATGTAATCTGTACACACCGCTTACCTCCAGGAGCTGCAGTGTGCCTATGTCAGACACCAATAAAATAAAATATTTAGAGAAAGAAATACATTGGTCAAACATTTTGGAAATGAAGAAGATGAGTTATAGGAAAATAACAAATGTGGTGGAGTGAGGAAGAATATTAAGATCAGAGTCTCAAGCAGATCTATATGCATATTAAAAACAGTAGAGAGTAACTTAAACTGCAAAATTTATATACTCTTTTTTCTACCTACCTTATAGTATGGAAAGAAGTTTTATATTAACATTTGCGAAAGTGCAATCTGATGAGTAAAGCACTATGGGAATATCATGGCGCATTTTATCATCAGCAGCATTTTTGTGAATGCCTATAAAATGTATTTGTAAACTGAATGGATAGGTTTAAACTATTTTCTAGGAGGAATCCAGATAGATTTTTGAATTCCATTTATGTGCTTCAGGAATATTTATTAAGAGATAGAAATGGTCATGCGATTTGCTGCACAAGCTTCTAAAAGACATATAAAACATTCAGATTAATTCCCCAAATCCCTCTAAATATCTAAAGGGGAAAAATAAAAGGACATTTAGGACCTCTCTAATGAATGTTTATTGTGACATTATTATGATGGTTAGGCCCAAAAAGTTATAAGAAAATGTTTTATTTGTCTATACATACATGTATAGTATTTTTGAAACCTTTATTTGAACAATGTGGACATTTCTGCCTACACATAAGACTTGTAGCATAAATCTATATTTTAGGATATTAAAGAAGTTATTTGAATATCTGTGTTTGTGATGCATTGTTTATTATTTTTAAAATTGATCTGATGCAAAACTTTGGTCATTGGACCAAACTTCAAACTACACTTGTCCCCAGGGGAAATATAAATGGGTTAACAACAGAATCTATCAAGGTAATTTCTGGAACAGCATTTCCATAGAAATTAAAAATTTCCTTGTAATGACAATTAAGAGATTGTCTCTCTGAAGATGTATATGTTCTTCAGTTCTTAATTTATGTTTTGCTGTAATTTAAGCTCCTGATGTTTGAGCTACATGTGAGTTAAATTGCAGGATCTTCTAAGCCCTAGGAATCCTCACATTTAGCAGCACTGTGGAATCTCAGATTCTCTCCACTTTACTAACCCTGAAATAGAGAAGACTAGTTTTAGAGTTTTCTTGTTAATAAGTATTTTTTCATATCCATGGCCTTCATTAATTAATTATAAAACATATGAAGAAATCTATACAAAATTATTATGCACAATTTAAGAAAGGAAGTAAGGAAACCAACAGAGAGGGTCACATGCTATGGTGAATTTTGAAGGAGAAACCAATTGTGACTGATGAGTACACATAGGGACCATCTAGGCCAAGGCTCCTTGGAGGACAAGCATCAGAGCTGGAGTCGATTATTATTATTATTATTATTATTATTTATTTTTTTTTTTTGGAGACGGAGTCTCTCTCTGTCACCCAGGCTGGAGTGTAGTGGTGCAATCTTGGCTCACTGCAACCTCTGCCTCCCAGGTTTAAATGATTCTCATGCCTCAGCCTCCCATGTAGGTGGGAGTACAGTTGCCCGCCACCACACCTGGCAAATTTTTGTATTTTTAGTAGAGATAGGGTTTCACCATATTGGCCAGACTGGTCTCGAATTCCTAACCTCAAGTGATCCGCCCACCTTGGCCTCTCAAAGTGTTGGAAGATGTGACTCGCTGTGCCCAGCCAGCTGAGTCAAGTTTTTAGCTTTTTATATTCCTTGGTTTACAAATTACAGAAATACAGGGACAAAATATTAAGATGATTGGAAATACAACATGAATTTTACTTTCAAGTAGCTTATAGCCGTCACAAAGAATATATCACATTAATACATAAGATCACTTGTAGATTTTTATTTTTTTATTTTTTATTATACTTTAAGTTCTAGGGTACATGTGCACAATGTGCAGGTTTGTTACATATGTATACGTGTGCCATGTTGGTGTGCTGCACCCATTAACTCATCATTTACATTATCTAATATCATATCTCCTAATGCTATCCCTCCCCCCGCCCCCTCCCCACGACAGGCCCCAGGGTGGGATGTTTCCCATCCTGTGTCCAAGTGATCTCACTGTTCAGCTCCCACATATGAATGAGAACATGAGGTGTTTGGTTTTCTCTCCTTGCGACAGTTTGCTGAGAATGATGGTTTCCAGCTGCATCCATGTCCCTACAAAGGACACGAACTCATCCTTTTTTATGCCTACACAGTATTCCACGGTGTATATGTGCCACATTTTCTTAATCCAGTCTACCATTGATGGACATCTGGGTTGGTTCCAAGTCTTTGCTATTGTGAATAGTGCCGCAATAAACATACATGTGCATGTGTCTTTATAGCAGCATGATTTATAATCCTTTGGGTATATATGCAGTAATGGGATGGCTGGGTCAAATGATATTTCTAGTTGTATATCCTTGAGGAATCACCACACTGTCTTTCACAATGGTTGAACTAGTTTACAGTCCCACACTTGCAGATTTTTAACTTGCGAAAGAAAAATCATATGTCAAACTCAATCATGAACATATATAAAAATTCTAAACAAAATGTGAACAAACGTAAGGCAACAAAAAATTCAATTTATTCAGACCATGAAAAATTATATTGTTATAAGCAATCTAATATAAAGTATCAACTTAAGAAATTTCAGAAAAATAGATGCACAAAATAGCAATCATTTATTTTTTATTTTTTATTTTTTTGAGACAGAGTCTCACTCTATTGCCCAGGCTGGAGTGCATTTGCACGATCTCAACTCACTGCAACTTCTGCCTTCCAGATTCAAGCGATTCTCTTGCTGCAGCCTCCCGAGTAGCTGGGATTACATGTATCTGCCAGCACACCCAACTAATTTTTTATATTTTTTAGTAGAGATGGGGTTTTGCCATGTTGGCCAGACTGGTCATGAACTCCTGACCTCAGGTGACCCACCCGCCTCAGCCTCCCAAAGTGCTGGGCATGAGCCACTGCACCCAGCCCATTTTTTTAATTTATAAAAATTGTTAACTAACTCAAGACATAAGAAAATACCTTCACCTGATGATCGGTATACAGTAATCAAAGTAAAAACAAACTCGCCAACAAATAAAACCAAAAGCTTGAAACAAAACAAAACACTTTATAGGAATGAACACATTGAACTCTGAAAAGGTATATGTATTGACTTCAAGTCAGAAATGCGGCAAGGAGGTCCGCAATCATTACTTCTATTCAGTGTTGTATGTGAAATCCTTATCAGGGCAGATAAATTTACAAGGATTGAAAAAGAAAATTTTTAAAATTATATCTGAAAATGGTGTGATCATATGATATTTAATAAGAACATTCAGCAAGCATGGACATTGCAAGTTGAATATATTTCCATTCACTGTTCATAGGGATTATACCATTTTTAATCTCTACCAAAGGTCTAAGTTTGCCCATGTGTCTATTAGAATACATGTATTATGAAACACTTTTTTATTCTCCCAGTATTATAAAAAAATGACCGGCAAAAAAAAAAAAAAAAAGGCTTTTCTGGGAGAATTTATCCATGTTTATTTTGTTATGAGAAGGATTGACCCTTGTATATGTTTAAATGCAGTTTACATTTCTTTTTTTCTGTGAGCTGTCTATATATTTGTCCACTTACAGGTTGTTAGTACTTTCTATACTTTTAAAATATCTATCTAATGAATACTGACACTTGATTGTAATATAAAGTAAACGCTTTTTCTTCTGGTGTACTATCAATCTCCTAACTTTGATTATGGTATTTTGCATGCAAATTCTTTTTAATGTAACTAAATTGTTCGATCTTTTTTTTTTTTTCCTGGGTACCTGGAATGACTTACCCACAGTCTGCACCATTTCTCCTATGAACTTAGATTTCTGATTTATTTAGAATTAACACTGGTGGATGGTGTGAGGATCAGTTGTTTTCTTCCGTGTGACTATCCAATTGTTCCAATACCATTTGTTAAAAAAGATTTTACTTGTATTTATCAGCAACATCAGTGTTTTGTCACACACTAAATTTCTATGTCTACTTGCGTATTTTTTTGGATTTCCTATTTTGTTCCCTTGGGTAATCTGCCTATTCTAATAACATTGCATTAACATCTTCAATTGCTAAACACCATCCAACATGTCATTTCTTTTCCAAGTTTCCTGCTTGCTTAATCATCCAGAGGAAATAAGCATTTTAGTTAAATTGGTAGCGCTAGGGAAAAAAATCTGATGGTGATTTTATGGAAATTATGTTTAATTTATCAACTAACTTAAGGAATTGCTATTGTTATGGGCTTGAGTCTTTCTTTTCAAAACCATGATATAATCCCACCTTTTTTTCAAGGTACAATTTAAGTGAAGGCTGAGATTCACTAGGTGAGATTATAGGAGTCAAATTTTCAATCACATCAAATAAAATCTTTAAAACAATTAGATAATAGGATATAAACACAGTGGAATACTATTCAGCCTGAAAAAAAGAGGAAATCCTATAATTTGTAATGACAGTTAAATGAGGTTACATAAACTGTTTCTGCATAGAAAGGAAACAACAGAGGAGGGGCACCTCATAGACTAGAAAAAATATTCGTAAATCCTATTTCTGATTAAGGGTCAATATTCAAGCCATGTAAGAAATTCAAACAATTCAATAACAATAAGACAAATAACCCAGTTGAGAAAACAGGAAAATTATCTAAACAGACATCTCTCAGAAGACACACAAATGCCCAATAGGCATATGAAAGAAAAGTTCAACATCACTAGTTACCAGGAAATGTAAACTAAAACTACAATGAGATATCATCTCACAGCTGTTAGGTCGGCTATTACCAAAAAGATGAAAGATAAGAAATGTTGATGAGGATGTAGCGAAAGGGAACCATGTACACTGACAGTGGGAATAATGCAAACTCGTACGGTCATTATGAAAACCATATGGAGGTTCCTCAAGACATTAAAAAGAAAACCACCATATGATCTGGCAATCCCATGACTGGATATCTATTCAAAGGAATAAAATCAATACGTCCAAGACACAGATGCACTCCCATGTTCATTGCAGCACTATTCACAATAGCCCGGATATGGAATTAATCTAAATGTCCTTCAATAGATGATTGGATAAAGAAAATGTGGTATATATACACAATGGAATACTACGCAACCTTAAAAAGAAGAAAATCGGCTGGGCATGATGGCTTATGCCTGTGATCCCAGCACTTTGGGAGGCCAAGGCGGGCAGATCACAAGGTCAGGAGATCGAGACTATCCTGGTTAACATGGTGAAACCCCATCTCTACTAAAAATACAAACAAAAGAAAACTGGGTGTGGTGGCATGCACTTGTAGTCCCAGACACTAGGGAGGGTGAGGCACGAGAATTTGTGACAACATCAGATAGAACCTGTGAGGCATTATGTTAAGGGAAATAAGCTAGGCACAAAAGGACAAATACAACATGATCTCACTCATATGTAGTATCTGAAAAAGTTTATCTCCCAGAAGCAGAGAGTAGAATGGGGCAGGGTGGGGTAAGGGATTGAAGAAGTGTTGGACAAAGGATACAAAATTTCTGTTAGGGAGGAAAACAAATTCAAGAGATCTATTGTAAAACATGGGGACTATAATTGGTAACAATGTATTGTGTATTTCACAGTTACAAAGAGAGCAGGTTTTCAATGCTTTTACCACAAATTAATGATAAGCATGTGAAGTAAAGCACATTAATTAACTCAATTTAGTCATTCCACAGTATATACAAATATCAAAATGTTACATTTTACACAATAAATATATATAATTTTTAATTGTCAATTACCAAAAGTAAAATAATAACGACAAAACAATTACAGTCACTGAACGATAAGAGGGTGTGACTTTTTCAGGTAGTTAAGTTTCTATTATTTGAGAAAAGATAGAAAGATAAAATGATTGAGATAGTAATTATGAAAATCCATATATAGTTTACATATTATTTCTACAGAACAAATTTTACTTATCAAAATAATTTTATTTTACCAACAATGGAGCTGAGACTCATAGAAAATAGCTGCTGCACCTAAGATGACTATTATGATAAATAGAGGAGTTGTGTAAAACTAGCTTTTCTTATGCCTGCAAACTCTATGTTCTTGCCACACACAGGATCATGTTAATAAACTTATTTCTTTACCTCCTGAGAGGTTGGGGTAAATGAATTTTGAAATATTTCCCACCTAAAATAACATCTCCCAGTGTGTGCGCCACAAAACATTATTTTCTTATACAGTTAATAATTATCCCTCAGTTAAAATAAACTCTACTTAATTATACTTGAGTCATGCTACTGTAGGTAAATTTAATTACTGAAGGACTTCTCAAAGGATATAATATACTACTATAGCTTATCAGCAAAAGTTTTCCAAATAAATATATACATATGTATATAGGGAATCACAGTCATAAAACTATGTAAGGTGTTAGGTAACACAATTAGAAAAGGACATTATATATAAAAACAGCTAGTATTTGTTGAATTTCTGAGCCTTGACCTCTGAAGTGACATTGTGTTTTAAGAAAAGTTGTATTACCCTCATGGAGTAGAAGATATATGTTAAGTGGACTACATAGAAACATTTGCCGGAAGATTTTAAAAGAATTTTAAGATACATTTTGTCCCTCTTATTTTTCCACACCATTTCACTAGAAACTAATTTCATTTCACTCATTAGAGAGAAGCTATTTTATTTGATAACTTTCTTCCTTGATAAATGGAAAGCACTTAAACATTGTCATATAGCAAGTAAAAATGTCCTAATAAATAGTGAAGCTATACTGTTTTCAAATGTGAGTAATAGAAGTCCTGCATGTCTCGATACTGCCTTAAAAGAAATTTAGAATGCTTAGGTTGCCTAAAAAGTTTAGTTGGGCAAAATTTTCTAAATGAGTGTGCTCAAAATGCCCTTATGTAGAGTCACAGTAAGCATTAAACCTTGGGGGAAAAATCTATCTTTCCTTTTAGAATAGTATGTATTCTTCAGCTGAATTTTTAAAATGTGGTAATAATAACATGTCATTTAAAATAAAAATAAATATAGAAGCTAGAATTTTCTATGCCTTTATGCTAATAGCTGTCTTTTTGTTGAGTATCTTATTTTCCTGTCTTTTTATACTTTGAGGATTTCTAAGCTTTTCAAAATTATTTCTTCAATTCTTTCCACAGTTATTTCTTGATTATAGAAGTAATCTGCATCTCCAAACCCAAATGTGCTCTCATGAAAATCTATATCCATAATTACATCTCTATCCTAATATTTTATTATGAATTCCTTATCTTCATATATGATTACTTCCAGTAAATCTCTATCAATAGGGAAGACAATATAGCATTATTCCACTCAATAAGTATAGATTGAGCTCCTGTGTGACAATTACCCTTTTCAACACTGGGGATGTACCCATTGTCTCTGATATTTTGATTGTCTATGGCTGTAAATCCACCAAAAACGTAGAGGTTGAAACAAACAAAGTCATTTATTCATGATTTTGCAATTTGGTGGTGGTTTCTAAGGATAGGTTATTTGTGCTGTATGTGTTGTCACCTGGGCTGGCTCAAAACTGGATTGGAGAATCAGCTTCCAAGATCTCTCTCTCACATGGCTGGCAAAGATATTGCTGGCTGATGGCTGGAAGCTCAGCTAGAGCTGTTGTAGGATGGCACAATTTTTCCTAATGTGGGACGCATCACAAAGCCACTTGGACTTCCTTGCAGCACGATTAATAATTTATAAAATGGTGGAATCAGAAAGAAGCTGCCAATCTTTTCAACGCTAGATCTGCCATAGCATTGCATCAGTTCAGTGCTATGTTATTACTTTAAGTAGTCACACACCCACACCAGATTCAAGGAAGCGAAGGGAGGGAGAAAATAAAGGAAAACATCCTCAACACTTGGTGGAAAAAATGACAAACAACTCTATGGTAAGAAATAAAAAATTAGCAGTACATTAGCTATTAATTGCTGTGTAACAATATTACCACACACTTAACAGTTTACAGTTCTACACATTTAGTAGCTCACAGTTCCCGTGGGTCAGGAGTCCAGGTGTGGCTTAACTGAGTCCTTTACTTTACAGTGTCTCAAAGCAGAAATCACGGTGTCAGCCAGTACACTGGATTCTCATCTGGAGGCTCAACTGGGGTAGGATCTGCATCCCCACTTATGTGGTTGTTGGCACCATTCAGACCTTGTAGCTATCAGTCCGGAGGTTTCAGCTCCTTGCTGTCAGCTGAAGGTTGCTTTCTGCTCCTAAAGGCCACTTACTTTCCTTGCCATTGAGATTCCCCATTATAATCATTTGAATCCTGAGCCAGGAAGATAGTGAACAATTCAGGCAAGATAGGCACTATGACTTTGTGTAGCTTAATCACAAAATTACAGACACATGAATGCATCATGCATCCCACATGTTTTTTGTATTCTGTAGGTTAGGAGCAATTCACAGTTCCATCACACAGTTGTCTGAGGACTTCATACAAGGGTATGAAGAGGCAGCAGGGATCATGAGGGTACCTTAAGAATATGTTCATACTAAATCAGAATTCGGTGAGGATACCAGCATTTCAACAATCTCTTACATTTAGTTATTTTTGTTTGTCTCAAACTGAATTGAAAATGTGCCATCCTTTTTTTGACTCCTTTCTATAATTCTTCTTACTCTCCTTATCTAGTCAGTCATCATGTCCTCCTGATTATTTCTCTAAATCATAGGCTACAGTTCAAAGCCACAGGGACCAGGCACAGCACATGTATGAAGGTGGTGTTCAACTGATGGGCCACGGGAGTGGCGGAGTCTTTCTCATGGGGGAGTGTATGCTTTGCAAGTCCAGTGCATGCTGCCATTCAGAAATAGGTCATGGCAGATAACCTGATTATTGAAAGAGAAGCTAAACTTCTTTACTTTCATGGGAAATTGTTAAGTGTTTGTGAAACAATGTGCAGAAAATGCATCTGAAGACCAGATCTGTGTGACGGTCCACAAGTTGGTGACCTTAGATTTCAAATACCTCTCAAATCTACTCCTTCACTGTATCTTTTATATGTTGTATTTGTAAAATATGTGTGTGTATGTGTGTGAAAGAAAATTTTAAATAAGTTGTGATTATAACATAGAAGGTGGGCATGAGCTCACATAGATAAAAATGTGTTAGCAATGTTGTATATGAAAGTTTAACATTAAGTAATATTTGAAATTATGAAATATTAGTTCTTAAATATACCATGATTTTGTGTTGGAAAGTAATTTCCACCAAAAAAGGAAAGAAAATAAAAAAGTTGGATTGCTTTATCACCCTTAAATATATACCATCTTAATCTGATATATAGAAAATGTTAAATTGAACACTATACTGACCTTTCCAACTTTTTCATAAATATTCCTCACACAAATCTCTTTAAAACTTCTCCAATTTGTCCTAGAGAGCACTTTAAAACCATCAAATATAATCATGTTCTTTTTCTGTTTAGAATCTTCACAGGATGTGTTCCCTTTGTAACAGACTGTACTTATACCACCAGTCTTTATCTACATGTGTTATATTTTGCAGGCCATCTGAAATTTCCCCCATATAATAGATTGATAATTTTTTTTTTACTGGTAGATTTGCTTAAAATTCCCTTTTGTAGGTGGTGCGGTGGCTCATACCTGTAATCCCAGCACTTTGAGAGGCTGAGTTGGCTGGATCACGAAGTTAGGAGATTGAGACCATCCTGGTTAACATGGTGAAACCCTGTCTCTACTAAATATACAAAAAATTAGCCGAGCATGGTGGCGGGCACCTGTAGTCCCAGTTACTTGGGAGGCTGAGGCAGGAGAATGGCGTGAACCCTGGAGACGGAGTTTGTAGTGAGCCGAGATTGAGCCACTGCACTCCAGCCTAGGTGACAGAGCGAGATTCCGTCTCAAAAAAAAAAAAAAATTCCTTTTTATGTTCACTTTTTCTACCTGCCAAAAGACTTTATTTTTTGCATTAAATTTAACTGTTCATTCTTTTTATTAAGTCTTCCTGAATCCCCTAAAATTACTTTGATCTCTACTCTATTAAAGCTTCATTACACTGTAAAATATTGCTCTCATACTAATTATATCAATCTCTTTGCATGATTCTATATGTACTAAGTGATATAGTTTCTATATTGCTAGATTGTAAGCTACTTATGAGAAAAAATGAGTTCGTGGAGTCTTTCTAAAAACTTTTATTCAAGGGGAATACTCAAAATATCTATACAATTTTGTTTAATAATCATGAAGCCGTATTTTAACTACGTTGTTCAATGTTGCATATACACAAATACATACGTATGCCTTTATGGAATACCATTTAAGCATTATAATAATTAATGTGAGTTTCATATGGCAGATTTTTCATAAAAATCCCAGAAACAAACAGGAAATCCAGAGATAAAATTCTGTTCTGAACCTTTTAGAAACTAAATAAAGTTTTTGCTTCTTGAAACCTGTGTGGCTGGCTGACCCAATCCTTAGACTTAGTGTCTCACTAGCATGTTAAATAAAATAAACATATTATATATCCAATAGTATTGCTGCGAGGATTTCATTATTATGACATAGTTGGAGCTCAAGACCACAAATAATTTTGTAGCAACTGTACTAACTCTCTCTCTCTCTCTTTTTATTTTCTTGATAGAGTCTTGCTCTGTTGCCCAGGCTGGAGTGCAGTGGTGTGATCTGGGGTCACTGCAACCTCCGCCTCCCAGGTTCAAGCAATTCACCTGCCTTAGCCTCCCGAGTAGTGGGAACTACAGGTGCCTGCCACCACGCCCAGTTACTTTTTATATTTTTAGTAGAGACAGAGTTTCACTTTATTGCCCAGGCTGGTCTTGAACTCATGAGCTCAGGCAATCCACCCGCCTTGACCTCCCAAAGTGATGAGATTACAGGCATGAGCCACCGCACCTGGCCATAACTCTCTTTCTCTTGCATATGCACATGTCAAAATGTGTTTTCCTGCATCTAAGCAACTCTTTTCCATATGAAAGGTAATTAGCTGCATACAATAATAACTTCCTCTCTGAAGCCTATTGCCTCTCACATCTATTGCTATTCATCTCCTTCTATTGCCCCACTCTTGGGAACCTCTGGAGATTACTGACCATAATTTCTGATATAAGAGTCGAGATATTTATATTTAAAAAGTTTTGTCTTTGATAAGAATATGACTCTGGAAAAATGAGAGTGATATTAACTCAATGATTAACTCTGTGAGTGATAACTCATAGGGATTAATTCTATGATTTTTCATTAATTTTATTGATATGTAAATATATTAACACAATAGTTGATAAAATATTTCACTTTAACTCATCCAACTATGTTATAATTATATAAGAGCCTCAATTAATGGGTTTAGTTTTCACTTATATGTCACTGATATAATATCAATTTTTTAAAAATGTAACTGTGTCATTGCTAGGAAAATGTGAAAAAAATGAAATAAAAAGCTAAGTTATTAAGTATTAGAATCCTAAAACTTTTTAAAAATTTGTGTTGTCTAAAAGATTATAGATATTATGAAACCATACATCCCATCACTCAAATTTGAATTAACGTGAAACTAATAATCGAAAAATACGATTTTAAAAAACCTCTCTATTTGCAACACTGCATTAACTTGAGTTCTCTAATTGGCTTTCTCTGTCTGTGTAAGAATACCCCCTTTTTTTTCTAAGCTCAGGCTAGCATTGACCTTTTTCTCATAAAAGCAGAATTCATTCTCATTAAGTTTAATTGTGTAGTTAATGTTTTCATTGAGGTGCCTATTAAGCTCCTTTCTGACATTTCTAAGATCACTTAAGGTTCTGAACTTGTCATGGCAAAATGTCAGCCCATCAAAATGGCCAATTCTCCTTTATAAATGTAGTAACCCTGACTGATTCTCCCTTTTCTTTGGTAGTTTGTCAAGCCTGTCCCATAGATCTGCTTTAGCCATTTCCCAGAAGAACTGTTCTAAGGATTTCTTTATCTCACACCTTGTTTGTTCTAAGATCAATGTCCTGATCATGTTTATCACTTAAATTCAAAAACATCATAATTATTTTTTTCTACCAATACTTTAATGAATATGTATTTACAGAAAAAGGTTAATCTACGCTTTTTAAATATAAAAACAGCATCTATGATGAGCAAGTGTTTATAGCAAGTCTTCCCAGATAAATATTACTTGCCACACTTCATTAATCCACCCATTAGAACTGATTAATTGAAGAACTAGGGACAATGACTCCATTTTTATCGTCCTTGTGAGCACTGGGTTTCATTAAGACATAAACTAATGGCTGAATAAGAAGAAAATCCTTGAGGCAGTTTTTGGTTGCTGCTTATATACCTTGACCTCTGGTAGTGTGTTATATTTTCTCTTACTCATATTTTCACAGGTCGAGTGTGTCATGCATATTTATCTATAGCATCAATCTTATTGATTGAGAAACAAGTAATCCATTGAATAACATAACTAGTCATCCTTGGAATAGTTCAAAAAGAATTATGTGAAATAGAAAGCACACATTCATTCTTTAAAAATACTGTCTTCTGCAAGATAAGCAGTCTAATCTAAAGCTAGATTTAGTAATATTTGAATTAGGCTGACAGTAACATTTCTGAACAATGGTGTCACAAAGGCTTGTCCTAAAAGATAGACACTATTTACTTCTTTCTCTGACAAGTTTATATGACTTTCTAATAGCAAATTTGTATCTGTTATTTAACTTTAAAATGTAAATCTCTTTTGCTGTTTTCTTGAAATAATAAAACGTGTATGTGTGTGCATGTGTGTGTGCATGTATGTGTGTGTGCGTGTGTGTGTTTAAGGTGTAAGGATGTATTTTTTTTTTTTTTTTTTGAGACAGAGTCTCGCTCTGTCACCCAGGCTGGAGTGCAGTGGTGCGATCTGGGCTCACTGTAAGCTCCGCCTCCCGGGTTCACGCCATTCTCCTGCCTCAGCTTCCAGAGTAGCTGGGACTACAGGTGCCCACCACTACGCCCGGCTAGTAAGGATGTATTTTTTAAGAAAGTTCAATCTCCTGATGGACTGAGTTCTTATTCAAGAAAGAACTTCAGTGTTCTTTAATAATTTGTAAAGAGGCACAGGTACACTTGGGCTATACTTATTCAATCTACAAAGGTATATATAATACAAATTCTTAAGATTTTAGGGTTTGGTAACAGTGAAGTATAAATTATAGAAATAGTTGATTATTTAGCTGTATAGAAAAGTTGCAGAGCAGTATCCATCTGTTAGTGTAATAACGTTCCATTTACGTGGCAAGTAATATAACTACACGTGGATATTCACTTTTAGTAATTCCACAGTTATTTACATTTAATAATTTTACTTGTTTCTAAAGCTAGGGAAGATCTTGAAAAATCATGTTTAATTCCTTGAAGTATTTAAACAATCTTATAAAAGGTAAGTAAAGTCACTCAGCTGGTTATTGGCAGAATTGACATTTTAGTTTGCTGTGTAATGTCATGCTCACATTTGAGACAGAGTGACTCAGATTTTCCAAAGGCTTTAGTATTTGTGTCCTTATTGTTGACTTGCTAGTCCAAGGTCCCAAGGTCGGTTGAGTTCCATGATATTAAATTTGAACCATAGCATCATTCTTCTTAAATTAAAACAGAAATGAAATTATAAACTACTTAATCTAGGCCTAACTGATTAAACATCAAATATTACTTTGTAATGTCAACATTAATGTTCAATTTTATATAACCAAACACTGTAACTTGGGTTTATGTTTTAGGTACTTACTATATGGATGCCCTTGGAATAATGTGTCAACATTTTATCTTATAGCCTTAAACAAATATTTTGACACATTTGCATATCATTAGAACTGCATTTCTTTACATTGTTTCAGTACAGTCAGTTTTCCTAACTGTGCTAAGATATTTACCTAATGATGCTTTAAATCCATTTACAGCATACTTACTAAAGGAGCAGTGTATGTTCAAAGCAGATCTAAGCCTCACAGTTCTTTAGATAATGAATCAACAGTTTACTCCGAATACCAGATGCAGGACATTATACGTGTTCCCAGATGTTCACAATAATTTAGAGGAGAGATGAGTTGTTCAATTCCCCAGGTACCCCTGGCCAATTCACTCATATAATTGCTGTTATAGTCCAGGGATATTTGGTATATTAAATATTTGAATTTGTTTCCTTGAAACCCAGCATTTGTTAGAAGGATGAGTATCAAAAGCCAATTTCTATTTTCCTAAAATTCATATCATAATCTACATAATGGATGCTACCAAAGTTTCTAAGAAGAAGTTATTTAAATTTACTTCTCCAGAAAATAGCACCAGTAATTTAATTGAGTGCATATAGAACTGTAGAAAAGAAGGCATTTTCCAGCATTTGATATTAAAATGTTTATTTTTGGCATAACAGAAAGTCACAGTAATTATTTTTTATGATTTTTAAAACAAAAAGTGGACAGTGACACATGAGTTTAAGGCCAGTATAAGCCTAGAAACTAGATATTTATATATCTAAAATAGTCTGTGACAATTTAAAAACCTACATAGCATCACAGAAGTGACATGATTGAAAATATTTACAACATAACTTTTGGTGAAGGTGAGGCAAAATAGGCATGCTCAAGTATTGTCGGGATAAGTATTGTTCACATAAATATAAATTTATATACTTGGAATGGCAATTTGTCAGTACACAGCAAATTTAAATTATTTGTCTTGTCAGATTTATCATCCACACATGTGAACGTTTATTGATTTGCTATATGCATAAGATAACTATTTATCCATTCATGTAACAAACTGCCTTTGCATTTGTTGACTACTGATGTCTGGAAACCCACTAGAAAACCTGTTGATAAGGCAAAGCTAAGTTTATTAAATTTACTGCAATTAAGAACAACACCTTCACTAACTCTGAGCATTAGTTCAAAATGAGAAATTAAGCCAGGATATTTTTAGAGTTTGAAGGTCTGGGGACAGGTTGGGATTGAGGAGATGTTAAAACAATAATTGTGGGTTAGTTGGAATTGTGAGGCAAAGACTTTATAGCCTCCAGTCTTTATGCAGTCAGCCCTCTGTATCTGTGGGTTGTGGATCTGCAGATTCAATCAACCTTGAAGTGAAAATGTTTAGAAAAGACTAAAAAAAACAATAACAATATGAAAATAAAAATAATACATATAAAACACAAAACACTATAGCAATCATTAAATTTTCTGTAGCATTTACTTTGTAGTTTGTATTCTAAGTAATAGAGAGATGATTTAAAGTATATAGGAAGATGTGCTTAGCTTGTATGCAAATACTATGCCATTTTACATCATGGACTTGAGCATCTGTGGATTTTCGTATCCATGGGGATCCTGGAACCAATCCCCCATAGATACCAAGAGAAGACTGGGTGTCTGTGTATGTGTGTGTGAGTGTATATGTATATATAGTTTAGTTTGTTCACAGCTCACTTATCTTTGAGGAGCTGTAATTGCTTGAAGCAGGAAAGAGGAGGATTATGAACAAATTGTGAGATGCATTTCTAAACCGGTAACCTAGAGTATGCAAATTAAACCAGGAAACACAAGCTCAATACAAAAGCTTATGTAGTCAGATATTTAAAAACATTCACACATTCTGTTAAGCCGCAACCATTTTAAGCATAGAAATATGAAACGTAGAATTTAATTTAAATCTATGTTTAGTGACCACTTAATTTTTGTTCTTATTGTAGCATTTGTAATAGTAACAAAATTAAATAGTTAAATAAGACATGTATATTACAAGCTCACTTATTTGTTTGATATTTTTGTAATAACCTGTGAAAATAATGAGAACAACATAGAATTAGTATAGAATGGTTTTAAAATTTAAAGCATGAGAAATTAAAGTGAAATATTTTATCAACTAAAGGATTGTGTTAACATTATATTTACATAGTGATACAATTAATGAAAAATCATAATCACTGTGAATTAATCACTCATAGGTTAATCATGAAGTTAATATAACTCTCATTTTTTCAGTCATCGTTTTATTGAAGATAAAACCTTAATGTTTTTTAACATAAGTATCTCTATTTATACATCAGAAATTATGATCCATCAGAAATTATGATCAAGCAATATCCAAAGTTTCCTAAGAATATGAAGAAGTGAAGGAGATAAATGGTAATGGATGTGAGAGGGAGTAGTCTTCGGAGAGGAAATTATCATTACATGCAGCTAATTGCATTACATCTGGAAAAGAGGGGACCTAGATTCAGAAATACATTTTGAAATGTACATATGCAAGAGCAAGAGAGAATTACTACTGCTGGTACAAAAATTATGTGTCAACTTGATGAGATCATCAAGTCATATGACTATGAAGTTAGTAGTTACTAATCCACAAAGTGTAGCATTAAAGAAGGATATTGTCTTAGTTCACTTGGGATATCATGACAAAATACCACAGAATGAGTGGCTTATAAACAACCAAAAAATATTTTCCATGGTTCTGGAGGATGGAAAGTCCAAGACTGGGTTACTGGAAGATTTGATCTCTAGTGAGGACCCACTTTATGGCTCATAGATAATACCTTCTATCGGTGTTGTCACAGGTGGAAAGGGCAAGACAGCTCTCTGGGACTTCTTTTATAAGGACACTAATCTCATTCATGGGGACCCCATCCTCATGATCTAATTACCTCACAAAGTCCTCACCTAATAGCATCAGATTGGTGGTTAGGTTTCAACATGTGACTTTTGTAGGGGACACATATACTAAGGCATAGTATAGCAAATGCTTTTTTATGTTTAATAAATGACCTCTCTTTTTGACAGACAAGATATTTTCTCATGAAGGTCTCTTTTATTTTGCTTGCCTTATTTCTTAAAATATCTGCCTTCATGGGTAAACGTGGGTGAAAAATCATGACTTAGTTTTCCACCACTACAGTCATGCATTGTTTAACACATTTCTGAGAAATGTGTCCTTGGATGAGTTCATGCTTGTGCAAACATCACAGCATGTGCTTACACAAACCTAGATATTATAGCCCACCACAAGCCTGCAGTATAAGGTGCAGCCTATTGCTCCTAGTCTACAAACTTGTACAGCATTTTGCTGTACTGAATACTGTAAACCATTGTAACGTAATGGTGAGAAATTGTGTATCTAAGCATATCTAAATATAGTAAAAAGCAATAACAATATGGTATTATAATCTTATGGGACCACAATCACATACATTGTTAGTTGTTGACCGAATCGTTAATTCACCTGTGAGTATATTTTAAATTTGTTCTGTATTAGTTAATTATTTGACAAGAACTGTAAGAGAAATTCAAAGCCTTTCAAGGGCCTATCAGGCTCAAAACAACCTGGTTCATGATCACTCCGTGAGCCTTCACTTACTATTTCCCTCTTTGCTGCCTCCACCCCAGCCTCACTGGCCTTTATGACATTAATTCAAACATGAGTACTGTTTTGGTTGTCTTTTCCTTTTGACATTTGCTTTTCCTCCAAATTTCTAAATGGTCTCCTTTCTACCTTCCCCTTCAAATCTTTGTTCAAACACCACCTTCTCTGTGGGACCACACTGAACAATTGTGCCCCACCCTCCACTAGCACCTGCAGCTCCTTCATGCCTCTTCTCTTTTATTTTTTATTTTTTTGTAAAATTTGTCAACTTCTAACATCTCAAAAAATTTACTTATTTTTTCTGTTTAATGCCTTTTTCCCCCTCTGCCTCCACAGACAACAGACTGAAAGCTACGTAAGGTTAGAGATAGGTGTTTGATTGCGTGGAGAACAGTGTCTTGAGCATAGCAACTACTAATGAACATTTATGAAACAAATGAACGGAGGAGCATGCTTATGATATTTCCCGTGCCATACAAGTAAAAGTGTGAAGAGCACATTTATAATTTATCTCTCAATTAGTATAAAATTTTGCTCTGAAATGATAATTCCCACAATGTTTCCTCATTAGTATATTGGTGACAGAGCGAGACTCTGTCTCAAAATAAAGAATATTAAATATTCACCATAATTTTGTTATCAATTGTATATTTTAAATAGTGGTATATTCAATTCTATGTGTAAAATGTTAAATATTCTGGATTACAGTGTCCTTAATTTTGCTTCATTTTTGGATTGGCAGACTTTAGTCCACTAATTTTTATCCTAAAAATCATGAATCTTTTATCCCTTCACTTCTGCATTTAAAAGACAATATGATTAGGTTTAAAATTTTGGGGTCACATCCTTTAAACGAAAACATCATGACCATCACAGTATTGAGTTGTAGAAACCTAAAGATAAATTATTTCCCCTTTCCTAGTAACTTGTGTATTTTACCTCAGGGGCTCTGCAATCTCCTTTATTTTAAATTCACTAATATCACAAAGATAAGTCCTGTGTTGACTTACATTAATTTCTCAGTATATGGTATGCTTTTCCAATCTTCAGATGCCTATCTATTTCATCACAGACTTAATTACTTGTTTATCTGTTTCCTGTTCTGTCTTTTTCTCTTCTCAACTCAATAATATTACTTATGCATACTAGGATCTCTTTTGTTTCAAATATTTGTAATCTCTTTATAACTGATTTTGCCTCTTGTCCTGTCCAATTCACAAACTTTTATTTTGTGACTTAGTCAAGTTGTATTCCATTTTCCTTGAACTTTTCAGATGCATTAATAATTATGGTTAGGCTGTTGTTTCTAGTGTGCCTTATTTCTACATTGTATGTTCCCATTGCTATTTTTTTGACTTTATTTTCTGAGTTCTAGAAGCTCGATATTTAAATCTAATCTGTCTCCTGGTCTCTCTTTTGTCACTTTTATCTTTTTTTGAGATCTCTTTTATTAAATAGAGGTTATGCCAACAGTATCTTTGTGATCACTATGGTCAACTATTAGTATAAACTCTTCCTTGTTTCCTGGGTGTATTTTTTTTCCTGTGACATTTCCACTTCCTGTTTCTGTAGGTAGTGTCATGATCTGATGGTTCTTTGGGATGAGCACTTTGGAATTAGAGATGGAAACAGAGGAAAAAAAAATGAACAGTTGGAGTCTTCAACTTCAGTTGTGGTTTGTTGCTGAATAGGTTGTCATTACTGTAATGTTATCATTTTATTTCTGATGCAGGCTTTAGAATAATCCTAACCTGGACATTGCTTTAAGCATTCTTTTTTTTTTTTTTTTTTTTTTTTGCCCCCAAACAGAAAATTTTATTTAAATTATATCATATCCATATGGAGAATTTTTATTATTATTATTATTATACTTTAAGTTCTAGGGTACATGTGCATAACGTGCAGGTTTGTTACATATGTATACTTGTGCCATGTTGGAATGCAATGGGAGTTATACCTGATGTAAATGACGAGTTGATGGGTGCTGACGAGTTGATGGGTGCAGCTAAGCATTCTTTTTTGTTGTTTTTGCCAATGCCCTTCTCCTTTAGGTTATTGACATTTGTTATCTCGGTTGATTTATGAACACATTAAAAGGGGCTTAACAGTTATACAGTATAACTTTGAATTTCAAATAATCTAAGTACAAGAGAAAAGAGAAACAAAGAGAAACCTGGTCTTGACTGAGGATGTAACCAAAGGAGACTTTCAGATTGAAAGAGAATGAGCTGTCAGAGGTTTTGAATGGCCAAATATTCATACAGTAGAGAAAAAAATGATAAACTCCAAGGCCAAGTTACATAAAGTTATAGAGAAATGAGAAAGGTACAATGTTATATTTAGGAGTTTTTGCCTATACAATTTACAGCCTTGTACTTTCACATTTCCTCTTATTTTTAGGCATTCAACTGTGGAGTTGCACCTAACAGAGACCTTAAATCTAAGAAGTTGTTGGGATTCACTGTCTCTCTCTGCTTCTCTCATTCTATCCCCAAATGCTCCTTTGACCAAGACCCAGGGCTATGGACAATTATAATAGCATGTCTGCATGTTTTCCCTTCTGCTCCTTTCCTCTGCTACTTCTTGGTAATAACTGTTTTTTGCTATAGGGATATCCCCACTCCTCCAGACTCACCCATGTTTCGAGGCTGCATTGCTCTAAAGAAGGTGACCGTAGAAAGCCCATCAAGAAATGAGAGTCTGGGTTACCAGGTTTATCCTAGACAGCACTAGGAGCTTAGGTTTTCTCCCCAGGTTGGACACTGACTTGTTAACATTTTGCAGGCATTCTTCAAAGGTGTGGTTGGAAATTACGGCCAATTTTTTTTCCATGAGAAAAGAATTATTTTCTTTTTTTCAGTGTGTTTATACTTTTTCAGAGTTTTGAGATAGAAAAATAAGAAAAAATATATGTATATTGTCATCTCGAAACTAAAATTCCTATACAGTCATGTAAGATCCTCTTCCCATGTTTTTTATCTACCTTCTCACAACCTCCCTCTTGAAGTTTACGTTTTATTAACACTTTGAACACTCCCTGCAGACATTACTGCTTCTTTGCTTCTTCTCTTATCCCCTCTCTGCCTTTATCCTCTTCCTTTGTGTTCTAATATCTACATTCAGTCTGCAGTATTTAAAATTTTATATTATGATGTTTTTAAATTTTCATTTTGGAGTCGATTCCACTCTCTTCAATTTGGGAACTATTTAGAAGTATTTGTCTGTCTCTAAGAAAAGTATGTTGCTTGAGTAAAATAAAAAATAATAGCATAACTAGTTTCCAGGCAGGTTTTTTGTTGTTGTTGTTGTTGTTGTTGTTGTAGTATAGATGGGGATTCACAATGTTGGCCAGGCTGGTCTCGAACTCCTGAACTCAAGTAAAAGTAATCCACCCACCTTGATCTCCCAAAGTTCTGGGATTACAGGCGTGAACCACTTCACTGGGCTTTTTTTTTTTTTAAACAGAGGGTTTTTCTCATGTGAGAGACTAAGTATGCAAATGGACAATGGTCAGACCTGATGTGACACCAGAACTTTGACCTATCACTGCTGAGCAAGGAGTCCACACACTTTGCATCAATCCATCCTGGCAAACCAAGCCATCAACTCTAAGGTGATTTACCCAAAACAATGAGGACTTGATCAATGACTGCCTGGTCCCCATTTTTTCCCCTGCTTTCAACACAGGACAAACAAAAGAGGACAAAACATGCTCCCAAACAAATTATATAAGATGCCCAGTTCTGTTAGCTGCCCCCAAAATTCCCTTGCCAACTTTGATTCAGAGCGTATTTGAAGTTTTCGCTGTTGTCACTCTAAAGCTCTCCAACACCCCACCTGCCTTGGAGTCTGCCTTATGCACATGATGGTAGCTGACTCCCTTTCTGTAGCAAGCTCTGAATAAATAGCTGGTGCTTGTTCTCATTTGAGTGGCCTTTGTTTATTTCCACAAATAGACAACAGGAAGAATAAAAAATAAAACAGAAAATCCTTTCTTTTTTTTTCTTTTTTCTTTCTGTTTTTTTTTTTTTTTTTTTTTTTTTTTCTTTAATTTTCTGAGATGGAGTCTTGCTCTGTCGCCCAGGCTGGAGTGCAGTTGTGCAATCTTGGCTCGCTGCAACCTCTGCCTCCCACGCTCAAGCAATTCTCCTACCTCAGCCTCCTGAGTAGCTGGAACTACAGGCAAGTGTCACATGCTGGCTAATGTTTTATATTTTTAGTAGACAGGGGACATCACCATGTTGGCCAGGCTGGTCACAAACTCCTGACCTCAGGTGATCTGCCTACCTAGGCCTCCCAAAGTGCTGAGATTACAGGCATGAACCACCACCCTGGGCCAAAAACATGTTTCATAAGGTTTCTTGACATTGAAGTATTTCCATAGTGCATGACACAAATAATCCTGTTTTTAACTCTTTATCATCACTTAAGTCTGTTTTAAGTTTTCTTGATCAGATGTTGGTTTATCTTCTTAGGGACTGTCATTAAATATCTATTCTTTTCAAGGTTTAGTCTTCTAAATAAATAAATTATGCTAAGCAATGAATGCAGAAAGATTCATCAAGGTATGTGTGTGTTATCAAAATATTTCTGCAAAACATCTAAAAGAAACCTGGGGGCAAAAATCTATAATGTATTTTAAAAACACAATTTAGCATTCTTTTATATACAATATTCTAATATGAGTATGTGTCAATTGTGTAATTATAAGTACATGAAATATCTTAAATATGTCTCAAACTTTCTTTTTCTTATTACACCATTTACTTATTTACACAGAGCTTTGCCAAGAACAACGTTTCCTGTCAAATTGAAAGGCAAAGTTACTTCCAAATAAATCTAAAAATGAACTTTACCAATGATATTTCATATGTATAACATTTGAGATGAAGAACTGTATTTTCATGTGCACTCTTGATTTTAGTATTCCTTTTAACATTTCCACAACTTTTCTAGGGAAAATTCAAAAAATATAAAATGTTTTGGTTGTAAAATATGTTATTTTAAATTATAGCTGTTACATGAAAGAAATAACTGCAAATTTAGTATTCTAACCTTGTCTATATTCAGAAAATTTTCATTTTTTCCCTAAAGAAAGTCAAGTGACCCTGAAAACCAAAGAAATTTATAACCAAATAATCACTTATAAGGGGTTTTTGGAAAGTATATTATAGTGTAGCGCATACTCCTATATTTTATTACAGTTTTATTCTGGCAAAAAAAAATAATGTTTCTACTTAATATGACTGATGAGATCATACCACAAAAAGGACATACAGGATAGCCCTCAGAATACATAAATAATTTATCAAAATTATTAAGCAAATCTACTGCATTTTTCTAGGCAGCAGAAATAAATACAACCTGTGAATAAGATGAAAATAATACACAAATACTGTATTAGATTAAATAAAGTAAAACATAGTATCAAAAGTAAAAATTAAATTAGTAAAAAATAGGTAGAATAGTAGACATTATAAAAACTGAATTCCAATATTTAAGAAAAAGCACATAATTTAATTGTTACAGAGAAGGTTCCCTGTGATGGTTAAATTTATGTGTCATTGTGGCTAGGCAATAGTTTCCAGATATTTGGTGAAACATTATTCTGAATGTTTTCATGAAAGTGTTTTTGGATGATATTTACATTTATGTCAGCAGACTTTGAGGAAAGCAGGTTGGCCTCCATAATTGTAGGTGGACCTCATCCAGTCAGTTGAGGGCCTGAATACAGCACAATCCTGATTTCCTTGAGCAAGAGGAAATTCTACAGCTGATGGTCTTTGGACTTGTCCTACAACATTGGTTCCTTCCTGAGTCTCCAGCCAGGCAACCTTCAGACCTAGAGGATAACTTTGGCTCTTTCCTTGGTCTCCACCTGCCAGCTCATCTGGTAGATTTTGGATTTGCCATCCTTTATAATCACACGAGCTAATTCCTTTATATAAATCACATTCCCATGCAAATACATCCTATTGGTTCTAGAGAACCTATTGGAGGATCCAGACGTATATATTCCCCCTCTCTAAAAGTTTTCTGTTTTACAGTTAAGAATTACTAAACTTATGATGTTATGTCAATTACCTGGTTTTCTTGTGGAAATATCAATTGGTAGCTTAACTCGGGAATTTAATACATGGAGAATGGTGAACATTTTAGATAATACTCAAGTTTCTAAATTCTTTTTAATAATAATAATAAACCACAGACTATACCTAAACATCATAGGGAGAAAAATTTAGACATGCTTTAGAATGTTAATTCTTTGCAGGATCCTGATTTGTAAAAATATTAAAAAACTAAAAATATAATGTATGCTTTTAGTTTACGTTAAAATTGCATATGTATTTAAACTTATAATTGTTCCATGAAAATAAAATAAATGTCACTTTGAAGTGCTTATACAATTTTTGAAAGGATCTACTTACTTTCCATTAAATGGACTTACTTTCCATTAAATGTTAAGGATACCACCATCATTTAGTATTTTGTGTTCCCCAAATTATTTTTAGTGGGAAGGTAATTATGAGAAGAGCTAAAATTTGAGTTTTCAATATGTACAAGGTATTAAGCTGTACCTTTTTCATGTTCTCATTTATTTACATGAACCTTAGGAGATTAGAATGGTTGAATGATTTTAGAGATATGGAAAACTACGTCATAAAGAATAAAATAATTTGCCCAAATCCAAGTGGCCACTGAACTGCATATTCAGAACTTGACCTTATACTACAAGCTGTTCATCACTAAGTGAACTGCAGCCTCTATCTATGTACTTACTTAGCCTCCTCTTGAACTAATATGGGTTTATTTTCAACTTACCTGTAATAGTCTTTTTCTGTCTAGTCAGAGTTTAAGGTATTTTTGTTATCATATTTCCATTTCCTCTTTATCTTCATAATTTGATCACTCACCTAATAAAGGCTTCTAATAGAACCTTGATTGTTTAGTGTGAAGGTTCCCAACTCTTTATATTAAAGTTAATTAATAAGTGAGGTAGGTATGTAATTAGAGTCAGGAGAACTAAACCCCAGTGTTGTCTCATTCTATTACCTAAGAAGTTGTATAATCTCATTGTCTATTGATATTAGAAAAAAGGGAAGGATAAAATTCACTGCCACTAAGTTCTATGAACATTTTATGGTCTCTAAAAATGACACACTACAATGTTTGCCATAAATCTGTAAAGCCTTTTGATCATAAAAATGACCTGAAGGCCTGAATGCATGGTGGGAGTACAAGCTATTATTTATCAAAATGCCATTGATCTATCATTCTTTAGCAAGAAACAATGATTATTTATTAATTAGTATTATTAATAATAACAATTACATAATATATCAATTTTATCTATTGAATAATTAATAATTTATTGTATTTATTATTTAACACCCTACCAGATAAGTTGGAACATGTGGAGAAATCTTTCTAATTTGTATATGTAAATAACATTCTAGTGTTTTCTTTAGACATTTTAGTAAAGCTGAATCTACTTGTTAAGAACATGAATGTTAAAATAAAAACCTGAACCATATAAGCATTAAAAAAAAGCTTGAATAAAAGTAAACATTGTTATTCCCTACAGTAACCATGGTTTAGTTTCTATTTCATTTTGTTAGCTATAGAACTTCAATGTTTGAAAACAGTTGCCATGAAATTGCAACTCAGAGCTGCAGGACATCAATTAATTTTGAAAAAGATTGTGATTTTCTTTAACCTAAGGCATAATTGGAAGTAAAAATATAAGAAAAAGAAGAATTTGGAAAAAAATTTATCTTGAACTGGAATAGGATTAATATTTAAATATATTACAAACTTATTGTGAATTACACAAATCAGTTATTTAATAAACAGATCACATAATTTTAGCAACCCCACTTGGAACTTTTTCACAAGATCATTTTTACAAAGGAAAAATTATGAAGGATATAATTATCCATCTAAAAGTTTTAAACAATAATCATTATTTACTAGTGTTTGGAAGTTATATAGTTCATTATCAAAATATTCAATAACCATTGCTAGCCATATGATTGGGGCCAATTTACCCACACGCATAATCTTACATCTTATCAACTTAAAAATACAAGTAATATTATTGTCTGGTTTCATTTGTTTGCCATCCAGAGTGGATATGCTCTGAATATTAGCTTAAAGTTACGAGAGGTGAGTGGAGAAATCTGTTTTCTTTGACGTATCTAAATCTCAAGGAGAACAGCTTGAGTTTACAAAACCAAAATTTAAAAATAGCTGTATAGTGAATGATACATATAGAAGCATAGAAGTCTCAGCAAGTTTCCTGGATGTATGTAATAGAGGTATGAAAATAGATTTTTGAGGGTTCTGCTGATTAAACGAACAGGCAAAGTAGAAGCTGCTTCCATCTTAACCACATCTGGGGAATATGGAGTCAGTATTCGGTAACTGTATTCTCCCCACTAAAGAGGTAATGTTGAGATACACATGTATGAAAAGCAGTTTGTCACTATTATTAATACATGAAAATTAAAACCGCAGGTTCTTTGTTGCATTGTTTTGGCATATAGTTTGCACTTAATAAACATTTTCTAGGACAATGAATATTTTCTATCTCTAATGTCTTAGGTTTACATAAATGTGACTTTTCATTTAGAAATTAAGAACTGCTAGTTTTATTATCTCTCCTTCAAGTAATTTTATTGATAAACAATTGTATATATATATCACTACCCCTCCGACCACAAAGAACATATGAATTTCCTATATTATCTTTACCAAGGCAACAACCACTACAAAGCAATGACATGTTTATGTAAGTTTTAAATTCAACATAGACATTGTTTGTTTCAAGTAGCTTTGGGAAGATACCATTTTAATGGATGGAAACGCATCGAAATTTACCTTATATGCTTTTTATACTATACTTTGTCCTAAATTCTGAAAGCTCCCTTTATGAAGATTCAAGGAGTCCAAATCCCCTGCATGACACACCACAATGAGCACAGTGAAAGACTGACTCACCTTGTCAGAAGAAATGCCATGAGAGGGTACATGAAAATCCTTCAACTGTTTCTTTTTTAAAGCATTTTTAACATGATTGCACTTTTGCATATGTGTATGTATAGACCTAGTTGAAATACAATTACAGACTGCAAAATTACAAGTGATGCGTATGTATTTAAGATATTTTTAATTATGATCAAACCTTTAGATTTCCAATTATATATTTTATAACTTGAGGATATTTCTTTTGAAATTGCACTAAATTGTTGAAATTTCAAAAGGATAAAAATAATCTTCCCAGGAACAAAATATATGACATTTTCAGAACTGCAAGAAAGAAATGGCATCCATGGAAATGACAGGCAGGACAGCCAATCAGCCGCTGAGAGATGTGCCATCACTAAAGGCAACTCCAAATTCACTGAACAGCTGGAGGAGACTTCCGCAGTGTCTCATGTTCAGGTTTGACATTAGGATCTGGAATTGTAGTTGAGGAAATCTGAGAGAATTAAACATAGCTAATTTATATTCGTGGTACTAAAATCTGGAATATTGTCATGGAGTTGTGATTTAAAATACTGTGTACTATTTAATATATATATATATGTGTGTGCATGTGTATATATATATACATGCACACATATATATATATATGCAGTTTATAGTTTCATGTTCATAATTACCTAACACAAATTTGATGCAGTTAATAATGAAAATGTTTGCAAATTATCCTTAGGATATGCACTTCCTAGTTCCAGATTTTGAAATAAAATAAGACATTTATATACTGTGGCTGTATAGTGATATTTAAGATACAGCAAACCCCCAAATGCTGAAATTTGATATTTTATGAACATGTAATAAGTTGTACCTGAAATAGATAGATACATAGATAGATAGATATTTTTGTATTTATTTTCCAAAATAATTAAATTTCATATCACCTATACAGTAAATATATTGATGTAGCCCTATTATATTTTTCCCTGATTAAAAATAAATCCTGACACCTATTGATATCTGTATATACATATATATATGGATAAAACATTTTTAGATGAGTGGGGATTCAGTATAGGAAACAGAACTCTGGGATTTTCATTTCTATGAAGAAAGGATTCACAGAAAATTAGATCCATCAACATCACTGGAAGGGTTAGAGGTGAGGACCTAGAGCCAGTACCATGGGAAAGTTTGTTTCAAGATCCTGCCACCATAGTGATGAACTAGAGATCCAGAAAACATTGCAGGCTCTGTAGCCAGTGCTGCTGCTGCCACAGCTGTCATACACTCACAAGTGTAGCGCAGTCAGGGGAACGCGGTCAGAGTCCTGGCTCTGCATATGCTCCTGTCTGCCGCAAGCTATCCCTAGGCCACAACCACTGCAGGAAGAGAGCATCTTCTGCCTCCCTGTCGCCACTGCAGTTTTCCTGTTAAGACATCCAAGCAACAAAAACCATATCTGTTTTAAATCTGAGTATAGAACTTAGGCAATCGTTTTCCAGACCCTTAGCTACAAAGGTTAACATAAAAGAAGTGGAAATTTTTGACACATTTTAGTAGATAACATATAGTACAATTCATCTCTTTACTATTTAACATCAATAGAGTACACACAACATACACACAGACACACACATATATCCAAAAAAATAGCAATAGGTAAAACAACTAGCTCCCGTTGAATATAATGAAGTTTTCCTCATGTTAATAAAAACATGCTTACCACTCATCAAAATAAAGGTGATCCAAAATTCATCAGTTCTGCTCCCAGGTCTGGGTTATAGCTAATCTTATTTTGATTTGGTCACCATAAAACTTGAATAATCAGAAATTTGAAGTCTAAGTCATAAAGATGATCACCACCTACACATGCCTATGAAATAAGAGAAACAAGATAGAGTAAAATGTATATAATATAAATGCTAGCATATACGTGATATATATTATATTTATTGTTGTATATATTAAGTGAAACATACAATCTCTGTAGGCTTTGTTTCAGCCATTATTTATAAGACAGAGCTGATCTTTACATATTGTAATATACCATGTTCCTTTTGCTCTTAGATATCACTTACACTTTTCAAGATTTTCGACTTAATGAAGTGACTCAAAACTTCAATTTGGAAGTCCTTGCTAGTATAATCTACTTAGGGCTTATCTAGTCTTCCATTCACATTTACAATTAGAACTGGGGTTTTCAGAAGGCACCAGCACATCATGTGGATTGCGGAAATGTTCTCTATATCTACTCTGGTTCAACAACTCTTTTAACCCTTCATCATCGGGATCATCCAGTCAAAGAGCAAGCCCCTTCTTTATCTGGTAGTTTCAGTTGCAATAGGAAACCCAAATGACCCCATGGAGCCTGTTTCATCACTTCTTTTGCTTAATACTCGTTTATATTTGTTTACAATATACCCAACTTCAAAATAGCCTGGTTTAAACATTATGCTCACATCCATTATATGTATGCTATGAAATTGTTACTTCATTTCTTATATTAACTGTGACATATTTTTCCTACAAGATATCCCATTTTTGTTGCCAAAATTTACCCTCAAGTTACACGCTGAAAGCATAAAGATGTATTTAAAGAGGAAGCAAATCTTTTTTTCACCCATGAGCCTGAAAGTCATACTAAATTCAGTATTACTTACTTCATATTGTTTCTGAAGATAGAGTTTGATGGAAGAATTGAGACATTATATGAAAAAAAAGAAAGGCTGAATTAATTTGAAATAGAGGAAATTTATTAGATGAACTTTATCTTTTCTACACAGGCGTATACACATATGAGCACATATATTTATAATGCACAAAAACTGTGTACACACAATTAACATATTTAGTTTTTATCAACCTTCCACATGTATATGTTCTTGTCCACATTGGGGCTTAAGCCATGCCCATTGTCGTATTCAGGATAGATCAATGACATCCTGTCCCTTTTGTTAGAAGTGTGTTAATTCTTTGAATGATCAACAAACATTACACACATGACATCTTCAATGGAAAGCCTAGAGTATAGCTCAAGCCATCAGTCAGCCTTAGAACACTGGTACAGTTGTAGTGTCAGAATGAGAAGAGGTGTGTCAGAAGAGAGAAATTAACAGCTAAAGTCACACAGTGCCCGAGGTTTGAAATAAAGACTAGAATAAGACAAACCAGATACTGCTAACACAAGGGTAAAAGTACTCGTTTTCTTCTAACTGCTCCATTCATTTTCTCATGGATTGTTGTCATACATCTGAATCATACATGTGCAACATTGACAATATTCAAACATGATTATTTCAAAGGTTTAGTATCCACTTTTATTTTTATCCATCACCTCAGGAATGTATCATTTCTTTGTATTATAAACAATGCAAATTTGGTTGTTTCAAAATGTATGATGAAATATCATTGACTGTAGTCACCCTATTGTGCTATTGAATACTAGATGTTATTCATTCTATCTAACTATATTTTTTAACCCATTGGTCATCCTTCCACTACCATTTCCAGCCTCTGGTAACCGTTGTTCTACTCTCTATCTCCATGAGTTCAATTGTTTTAATATTTAGCCCCCACAAGTAAGTGAGAACATCTGGAGCTTTTCTTTTTATGTCTGTTTGTCTTTTTGTGCCTTTTATTTCACTTAACATAAGGACCTCCAATTCCATCCATGTTGTTGCAAATGACGGGTCATCATTATTTGTTATGGCCAAATAATAACTCCATTGTGTATATTTACCACATTTTCTTTATCCGTTCATCTGTTGTTGGACATGTAGGCTGCCTTCAAATCCTGGCTATGGTGAATAGTGCTGCAATAAACATGGGGGTGCAGATATGCCTTCCATGTACTGATTTTCTTATTTTGGTTATGTACCTAGCAATGAGATTACCAGATCACAGAGGAGCTCTATTTTTAGATTTTTTGAAGAACCTCTAAAATGTTCTCCATAGTAGTTGCACTAACTCACATTCCCACCAACAGTGTACAAAGATTCTCTTTTCTCCACATCCTTGCCAGCATCCATTATTGCCTGTCTTTTGGATAAAACCTATTTTAACTGAGGTAATAAGATATCACACTGCAGTTTTAATTTATATTTTTCTGATGATCAGTGATTTGGGCACCTTTTTATATATCTGCTGGACATTTGTATGTCTTCTTTTGAGAAATTTCTATTCAGACCTTTTGCCCATTTTTATTCAGATTCTTAGATTTATTCCTATAGAGTTATTTATTCTTATACATTCTGGTTATTAATCCCTTGTCAGATGGATAGTTTGCAAGTATTTTCTCTCATTCTGTGGATTGTCTCTTCACTTTGTTGGTTGTTCCATTTTTAGTGCAGAAGACTTTTAACTTGATGTGATTTCAAATGTCCAGTTTTGCTTTTGTTGCCTATGCTTGTGGGGTATTTCTCAATAATTCTTTGCCCAGACCAATATCCTGGAGAGTTTCCCCAATGTTGTCGTTTACTAGTTTCATAGTTTAAAGTCTTAGATTTAAGTGTTTTTAATCCAATCTGATTGGACTTCTCTATATGGCAAATGACAGAAGTCTATTTTCATTTTTTCTGCATGTGGATATCTAGTTTTTCCAGCATCATTTATTGATGAGGCTATCCTTTTCCCAATATAATTTTTGGCAACTTCGTTGAAAATCAGTTCACCGTACAGGTATGAATTTATATCTAGGTTCTCTATTCTGATTCATTGGTATAGGTATCTTTTTTTAATGCCAATACCATGCTGTTTTGGTTATTATAACTTTATAGTATAATTTGAAGTCATGCAGTGTGATTCTTCCAGTTTTATTTATTTTGCTCGGGTTAACTTTGGCTATTCTGAGTCTTTGGTAGTTTCATATAAATTTTAGGATTATTTTATAGTATTATATCTTTATAGTATAATTTGAAGTCATGCAATGTGATTCTTCCAGTTTTATTCATTTTGCTCAGGTTAACTTTGGCTATTCTGAGTCTTTGGTAGTTTCATATAAATTTTAGGATTATTTTCTCTATTTCTGTGAAGAGCATCATTTTTATTTTGATAGGAATTGCATAGAATCTGTTTACTGCTTTGCATAGTATGGAAATTTTAACAACATTGATTCTTCCGATCCCAAAATATGGAATATCTTTTTCTTTTTTGGTGTCCTCTTCAATTTCTGGCATCAATGTTTTATAGTTTTTATTTTAAATATCTTTCACTTCTTTGGTTACATTTTTTCCTAGGTATTTTATCTTATTGGTAACTATTGTTAATGGGATTATTTTATCAATTTCTTTTTCAGGTTGTTCACTATTGACACATAGATAAACTATTGGTTTTTGTATGCTGATGTTACATCCTTCAGCTTTACTGAATTTATCATTTCTGATAGTTTTGGTTGAAGTATTTAGGTTTTTCTAAATATAATTTCTGCAAACAAGGATAATTTGACTCCTTTCTTTCCAATTTGTATACTATTTTTTTTTTTTTTCTTGTCTGATTTCTCTAGGCAGGACTTTCAGCACTGTTACTATAGTAGAATAACAGTGGTGAAAACGGGCATCCTTGTCATGTTTTGAGATCATACAGGAAAGGCTTTCAGTTTTCTCCCATTAAGTATAGTACTAGCTATGGGTCTGTTGAATATGGCTTTTATTGTGTTGAGGCATGTTCCTTCTATACCCAGTTTTTTTGAAAGTTTTCATTGGGAAGAAATGTTGAACTTTATCAAATGCTTTTTCAGCATCAATTTAAATTATCATATGGTTTTTGTCCTTCATTCTAATCATATGATATATCACATTGATTAATTTGTGTATGTTGAACCACACTTGAATCTCTAAAATAAATTTCACCTGGTCATAATAAATAATCTTTTTACTCTATTGTTTAACTCAATTTGCTAGTATTTCATTGAAGTTTTTTTGTATATAACTTCATCAAGAATATTGGCCTTTTTTGTATTTCTCTTTGTCTAATTTTGGTATCAGGGTATTACTGGCCTCATAGAATTAGTTTGGAAGTAATCTCTTCTCCTCTACTTTTTGTTATAGTTTGAGTAGGTTTGGTATTAGTTCTTAAACATTTGCTGAAAATCAGCAATGAAGCCATTGGTTCCCAGGCTTTCCTTGCTGGAAGATGTTTTATTATGATTTTAATCTCTTTATTTGTTAATAGTCTATTCAGGTTTTGGATTTCTTAATGGTTCAATCTTGGTAGATTCTATGTGCCTAGGAACTCATTCATTTTTTCTAGGTTTTTTTAGTTGGCTGGCATATAGGCGTTCATAGTAGTCTCTAATGACCTTTTGAATTTCTGCAGTTTAAATTGTAGTGTCTCCTTTTTCATCTATAATTTTATTTTATTCTTCTCTGTTTTTTCTTACTCTCTGGTTAAAGGCGTATTGATTTTATCTTTTCAAAAAAATAAATTGTTTTATTGATCTTTTGTATTTTTTTAATTCAATTTTATTTCTGCTCTGATATTTATTATACCTTTTCTCTACTAATTTTCAGTTTGCTTTGCTCTTGCTTTTCTAACTATTTAAGATGCATT
The DNA here is from genome assembly GCF_008728515.1 of Papio anubis. Lineage (NCBI taxonomy): Eukaryota > Metazoa > Chordata > Mammalia > Primates > Cercopithecidae > Papio > Papio anubis. The sequence goes on along the minus strand of NC_044980.1, from coordinate 19,706,060 downwards.
ATTAGGATTTTCATTTGAAGTTTTTCTACTTTTTTGACATTGGTGCTTATTGTTATATACCTTCCTCTTAGTCTTACTTTCAGTATTCCAGAGATTTTAGCACGTTGTTTCAATTTTCTTTTGTTTCAAGATTTTTTTTTATTTTGTTCTTAATTACTTTTTTTGACCCCCTAATCTTTTAGGAGCATATCATTTAATTTCCATATGTTTGTTTAGCTTCCAAAGTTTCTCTTGTTATTCATTTGTAATTTATTTCCATTGTGGTCAGAGAAGATCCTTGCTATAATTTCGAAATATTTTGAAAACTTTGTTACCTAACATATGGTCTATCCTTGAGAATAATCTGTGTGCTGAGGAGAAATATGTGTATTCTGTTGGTGTTGAATGACATTTTCTCCAAATACCTATTAGGTCCATTTTGTCTGTAGTGCTGATTAAGTCTGATATGTTTTTGTTGATTTTCTGTCTGGATGGTCTATCCTATTGGTAAAAATGGAGTGTTGAAGTCTGCAGCTGTTATTACATTTGAATCTCTCTCTCTTTCAGCTCTAATAATATTTATATATCTGAGTACTCTGATTTTGAGTGCATATATATTTACAATTCCTGTGTCCTTTTGCTGAATTGCCCTGTTAAGACTATTTTCTAGATCCTGTAGGCATGCTTCATTCTTTTTTATTCTTTCTTCCTTTTGTCTCCTCTGACTGTGTATTTTCAAATAGCCTGTTTATAAGTTCACTGATTCTTCTACTTGATCAGTTCTGCTGGTAAGAGACTCTGATGCATTCTGCAGTATGTCAATTAAATTTTTCATTTAAAAATGTCTGCGTAATTGTAAAAAATTAATTAAATCTCTGTGTAAATTTTTCTGACAGTATTCTGAATTGTTTCTGTGTTATCCTGAATTTCATTGAGCTTTCTCAAAACAGCTATTTTGAATCCCCTGTCAGAAAAGTCATATATCTCTGTCATTCTGGAATTGGTCACTGGTGCCTTAGTTACTGCTTTTGATAGGGACATATTTTCCTGTATGTTCTTGATGCACATGGATTTTCATCATTGTTAGGGTATTGAATAGATACATATTTGTCTTAGACTTTGTAGCCTGGGTTTGTTTGTATCTGTCTTTCTGGGGAAGGCTTTCCAAGTATTCAAAGGGAATCTAGTGTTATTGATCTAAGGTTTTGGTCAATGCAGCCATATATGCTTTGGGGAGAACTGCAAGCCCAATACTGCCGTGACTCTTGCAGATGTGTGGAGATACTACTCTGGTCGTCTTGGGTGAGATCTGGGAGAGTTGCCTGGATTACCAGGAAGAGATTCTAATTTTCTTCCCACACTTTCCCTCCAACAGAATCCCTTTCTGAGTTGAGTCATCTGAGGCTGAGGGTGTGGTGCCACCAGCACTTCAGTGGCCATCATTACTGGGACTGTGCTAGGTCAGACCCAAAGCCAGGATAGCATTGAATCTTACCCAAGATCCACAGTGATGACTTTCTGGCTATTGCTGAGGTTCACTCAAAGCCCAAGGGTTGTTTAGTCAATAGGTGGTGAATCCAGCCAGGCTTGTGCCCCACCCTTCAGGGTGGTGAGCTCCCTTCTGACCCAGGGCTGGTTCTAGAACGCATTCCAGGAGCCAGTGTGGAGAATCAGGAGCATTAGGAATTGACATGGTGCTCTATTCTGTTGCTTCTGAGCAGGTACTCAAGTAAGACAAAGTCCTTCCCACTCTTCTCTCTCCTTTTCTCATGCAGAATGATTTTATCCCCATGACTACCATTGCCCCAGGCCCACAGCAGTTACTGCATGGCCACCTTCCATGTTCACTCAAGGCCCAAGGGCTCTTTATTCAGCTTGTGGTGAATGCTGTCAGGCCTAGATCTCTGCCTTCAAGGCAGCAGACTTTCCTCTGGCCCAGGGTGGGTCCAGGAATGTCATCCTGGAACCACGGCCTTGAACTGGGGACCCCAGGAGCCAACTTTGTGCTCTACCCCAGTATGGCCAAGCTGGTGTCCAAGCTACAATGCAATGTCTCTTTTACTCTTTCCTCTCCTTATCTCCAGCAAAAGACTCTCCTCATTGCTACCACAGCTGGGAATATGCTGGGTCACAGCTGATGCCAGCACATCCCTGGGTCTCACCCAAGTCCTGCAGTGAGAACTGCCTGGGTATCACCAATATTTATTTGTGGCCCAAGGGCTCTTTATTGAGCAGGTGATGAATCCTTCTAGGTCTGAGTCCTTCCCATCAATGCAGCATGTTCCCTTCTTATCCAGGGTGTGTCTAGAAATATCAACTGGGATCTAGGACATAGAATAGGAGCCTCAGGACTCTGGTTCCCAACTCTACTGCAACTGAGCTGATATCCAAGTTGCAAGACAACATTCTTCTTACTCTGTTCTCTCCTCTCCTCCAGCAGAAAGGAGAGTCTCTACTGAGCTTTGAGGTGTGCTGCCTGAGACTGGCGGAGTGGTGATGAAGCACTCTGTTTTCTGCCCCAGTTGGTGTCTCATTGGGTGGTATGCACCCCAAGTCCATTGGCACCAATCCCAGCCCAGCACCAGGACTTTCCAAGCAATTGCAGTCCTTCTGTCCTAGACTGAGTGCCAAGTTATTTTGTATTCCAGATTGCTTTAGCCCACAGTAGTGGGGCTGGCTGTAACTCCAGTTCCCATCACTGGGATGGGAGACTCCCCCTTGTCTAGGGCAAGTCTAAATGCTCCCTCCATGGGCTCTATCTGAATTCTGCCCCATACTGCTTTTTGCTGTGACAGGGCAGCACTAAGTTACAATGCAAAGCCTCACGATCCCTGTGTTCTTTCTCCTACAAGCACATAGCTTGTCTGTCCACATTATGTGGCCACTGCCAGGGAATGGCAGAGGAAATAAAGGCTATCTTTTCTACCGTTTTCAGTTCCCCCTTCCTTGGTATGATGTTAAAACCAGGTACTGTTATTTCCTACCTGATTTTTGGTTCTCATGAATGTGCTTTCTTGTGTGGATAGTTGTCTAGATAGTTGAGGGTGTGGGATGACCACTGCAGGTTTCTATTTGGCCATCTTGCTCTCTCTGCCTCGTGTGTGTGTGTGTGTGTGTGTGTGTGTGTATTTTTTTTTCTCCCTAATAGGGATATAGCTAAGTAGAAAGGAGTGATCACTTTTCTCTTATCATTCCCATGGAATACTCTTCCCTGGAGATACTAACTGCACTTGCCCTCCCTCTGTAAAGCAATCCACAGAACACTGTAGGAGAAAAACCCCTATAGCATCCTTAAAACCCTGCTGAAAATCTGCCTGAGATTTTAGTTTCTCAATGAAACTAAAAACAGCAGACACAAACACAAGGCAAATTAAAAGACTGGTTGGTAACCTAATTTATTTTTAAAATCTCTGTTACAACATTACAGAACACAATTAGTTCAAAACCAGATTCAATAAAAAATAGAAGATCTGAATAAAATGGTTGCCTTGTAACATAAATTATAATTGCTAAGAATCCTGTTCTTCAAATAGTTACCTGGCACAGACAGTACTATATTAAAATTATTTTAAATTACAAAAGAAAAACTCTCAAGCAAAAATAGAAGCTTTTAAGACAGAGTAATAGTTGGAGAACTTTATAATTTCTTACATTATTATTTTAATGCATGAAACTTCAAAGAGGCAACACAAAATATTCTAAATGTGTAATACAGATGCAGAAAACCCAATTGAAATAATGAATGCCATGTCTAAAAATAATATAAAGTGCATGGAACAGGTATAATTATTGAAATAGGATTCTTTCAGTGGAACTGAGGAAATTCAACTCAATTGACTTGAGCAAAACTGGATAATATAATTAAGAAATTCAGCTCTAAACTTGGTCCTAGAAATCACTGGAATCAATTATTTAAAAAAAAATCTTCAAGATCTGAATCATCAAATTGTTCAGTGTTTTCTTTGTGTTGGTATTATTTTCAGGCAGGCTTTTTTTTCTTTTTTTTAAATGTAGTGACCATGATAAGCAGTATGAGTATAGAAACTACCTTCTGTTAAATGAATAACTTCAGGGAAAATAATTCATTTCAGCCAAACTGTAGATTAGAAAGTCACTGGCCTTGCCTGGTACTATGGTTACTATGCTGAAACCTCAACCAATCTTTGTGGTCAGTAAAATGCAGTTTTGACGTCTGTTATGGATAACATCCTCACTTCTACAACCAGAATTTGAGATTTGGTATTTATTTAAATTGCATGAATTGAAAGCAAGCTGAGAATTCTTCCCAAATGGCAATTGAGAATTCTGTCACAGAGACAGAGAGTAGTTGAGATCAATAGTTGGCACATCTTATCGTGTTCTCCTGAGAAACATTTGGTCTAGTTCCGCAGACTCCTGAAACTATTGTGACAACTTGAATGACTGCAGACACATCTAAATGTCTTCCAAGTGGTATACATGGTCTTCAGCAATCCAAGCCTTTCCATTTTTATACAAGCCTCTAATATTCTGTATTAAGTATCTTTCTCTTTGAAATAGCCAAAGCATGTTATTTTCCCCTGATTGAACCCTCTCTAATGTAATGGGCAAGAAAGAGACCTGTGCATTAGAACAGGGGAAAACTAGATGCAATCTTAGAGAAAATGAAAAGCAATGAGGATTGTTATGTAAATAGATGGTATAATTATTATATAAATTGACAGTATTATTTACCTAGACTATTCAAATAAAAATATTTAAAAACTCTTAGAACTTAATGATTATCACAAATATACAGATACCCTGCAAAATGAATGGCCTTCGTATATGTCAACACTAATCAGTTGAAATTATAATAGCAAAAATAAAGCTACCAACATATGAGTATTCATGAATATATCTTATACAAATTTGATGATTCACATCTCTGCTTAATGCCTATCAATGGCTTTCATTGCTCTTGTTATAAACACCAAAACACTTAATCTAAGAAGGGTATAATGATATTTGTATCTTCTTCTCCAGGGTCATTTTATTTAGTGATTTTTTTCATGTTGTCACTGTCCTGCTCAATGCCTGGAACATAAAAAAAAAAAATCAGCAAACGCTTATTGAATTGCACGATGAATCATGCATAAATCATGGATAAATTATTACACAATAAAAAGTAAAATATGAAAATAATGGAGACACATTTTTATCTTATGTAAAAATTGCTTATTAGAAAAATGTGCAATCATACTGAATTAGTTTAAACATTGAATTTAAGTATAATTAGAATTTTAATGGAATTTGTTTTGTTATAACAAGACGAAATGATACTCAAGTTTTTCTGGAAATAAATAAACACACACACATATAATCAAATATAAGAAAAAATTACATTGATGACTTATGCTAGCTATTCAAATATACTGGGAAGTTATGCTATTTCAACTAATGTAGTTCTGCTTTAAAAATAAGCAGACGGCACAATAAATGAAAAGAAAAAGCCAAGAAACGCACCTGTGTATAAATGTTTGAGTCTTAGAGGTTATTTGGTTGCAAATAAATGAATTCACATTATTAGCTGAAATAAAAAGGCAGAATTTATTAGCCTAATAAAAGGATACCTTGCAGCAGCAAAGAAAAAACACTGACCCCCAATAAATGGCAGATGGTCTCAAAATCCACCAGGAGTATCCATAGCAGCTGCTTTCTATGACTCCCTTTCTCATCTTGTGAATTAAGGTCAATCACTACTTCTTTTTAGACATTCATTTTAGTCTTTGATTTTTCTCTGCAGGTCAACTTTTTGATGTGTAAAATGGTATTTCCAGCCCTATGATTTTTCTGTCTAAAATTAATCAGTTTGACTATAGTCTGTAAGAGCTGATTCTTAGATTCCAAGACTGAGAACTAACTGGCCCGCATAGGCCAGGAGCAGGGTCCCATGTGTACGTTTCTCTTGGCCAGCTGAGGAGAAGGAAACTTCTGGGAACTTAGTGAACTAGAGACAGTGACAGCTTGGAGGAAGTGATTGGGGTACCTAGTGGAAGTAGAGTCTCCAAAAATGGATGAATGTCTTTTTTTTTTTTTTTTTTTGAGAAGGAGTCTCGCTCTGTCACTCAGGCTAGAGTGCAGTGGCTCGATCTCGGCTCACTGCAAGCTCCGCCTCCTGGGTTCACGCCATTCTCCTGCCTCAGCTTCCCGAGTACTATTAAAGCTACTTGGAAATAAAATGTTAGTTTCTGATCTCACACCTCAAAGGTAAATATGTTTGTTAGATTAAACAAATAAATGTAAAAATACTAAGAAGAGCATAAAATATAATTATTTCAATCTTGTTTTTAGAATTAAGGGGAGATTTACAATTATGTGGCAAGCAAAAGATGATATTTTTACGAGTAAACAGCATTTACAAATTCATAAGGCAAGGTTTGAGGTGGATAAGAGGGAAAAAAGGGACAGCGCATTTAAAAAGCAAAGAACATAGATGACAAATAATCTCATGGACAATGTCATCTCTACTGATTTTGAAAAGTAAGATTATCTGATGCTAAGATGCCATTATCAAAAATAATCAAAGATTGACAACCACAACTGCAACAATAAGCAATAGTAATACCTAGTTTTGGCAAAAATATAAAAAATAAGAAATCAAGCTTTATTGTTGAAACTGTTAATTGATACATCTCAGGAGACACTTTGGAAATGTGTTTTGAAAGCCACAAAAGCATGCCTTAACTGAGAAAATAATTGTAACAGGAGAATATAATTGTAACAGGAAATATTTGTCCCAGGAAAATAAGAAATTCAAGTGACATGAAGAATATTTAAAGTACAAGAAAAATGAATTTATACATTATATATAATATAGTGAAATAGCAAAAAGAAAATCCAATGTCAAAGACAGGAAATTAACGAAGTCATAGCACATCCTTCCAATGTAATGTTATAAAATATACCTGAAAAATATCTAATCAGTTAAAAAAGCTGAAAATACCCACTTACATATAAAAGTCCTGTCACAAAATAGTACATTAAACATTATCAAAATATTATACATTATATGCAGTCAAACATAAATTTGGAAAGACATAAGTTGAAATGTTAACAGTTTGAGTTACTAAGCATGAGTAACTTTTATTTTATTTTTAACTTTTTTAATTTTTGTTTTTGTTTTTTAACAAATATCTTCATTAAGTTGTATTAAGTGGAACAAAACATTAGCAGCCAGATAGTGCTATGTTTGAATCTCATCTTTAAAACTCATCACTTATAGAACCTTGAGAAAATTACTTAATACATTCATGTTTATATTCCTTACTGTAAAACTGTAATATTAATGTTTACTCATAACTATTGTATGGATTATTGTATGGGTTAAACAAACTAATGTTCTGCTTATGATGCTTATAATATGTCAACTATTCAGCCAATGCCATTACTACTTTTAAAATAGTATATACCTCAGTTAAAATAAAAATACATCTAAAGAATGGTACAAATAGTAAAAACTGAAAAGCAAAACACAAAACTTGTTTATGAGGGATGCATTTATTTTTCTATATCAAAGATCTGGTATTGTGGTGATGCTTGTTTCAGAGAATAAAATGGTACAGAGTAATATTGTGCATTAATATATGGTAATAACAAGTAACTCAGGCATCATCGTTGAGTCAAACATAGCACACTGTTTGTTCAATACATACACTGCCTGTCTTTCGGTTCTGGCGATTCCCAGTCAGATGTGGTATATAACTGCCAAACATAATCATTGGCAAATTGAATTCATGATTGTATTAACTTAAATCTTTTCATTGTATTAATTAACAAACTTTATTTGTTTAGAGTAGATTTAGGTTCACAGCAAACTTGAATGGAAAGTACAGGGAGTTCCCACATTCCCTTTGTTTCACACATGCGAACTTCCTCTATATGGGCATCGGGCACACGGTGGTACATTTGCTACAGTCTATGAATCTACATTGATGCAGAGTCCATAATTAAGACTAATCTCCTTTATTTTAATAATCATGAAGCTTTATAAAAATAAAGGCAACATCTCATTGGGAAAAGAATAAACTATATATGGAATACAAATAATTTAAAAACCTATTCCTAATCATTCATGATCCACTATTATTAGAAAATTTCATAAACCCAGACCTCTTGAACCTCATGTCCACAAAATTTAACATGAGACACTTGTGCTAATTATTGTCATTATTATTAAGGTCTCATAGAAGCTAACACATGTCAAATTTTCTTCATTTAAGGTTACAAGAACAAACTATCTCATAAATTATAATTCATTAGAAAGTATGCACATATTAAAGATGGTTTGTTCACATGATATTCACAGTGGCTGGAATAACATCCGATACCTAAACTTCAATTCAATTCAATGAATGTGTATGTGCTTAGCACTGTTCTAAGGACCTGAGAAGATATAGCAACAAACAGCACAGATAAATCTCCCTGACCTTACTGAACTTACATGCTAGAAGTGAAGAGAGTTAATGCATGCAATGCAGCATGCGGGAAGGAGAGAAGTGCTGAGAAAATAAAGCAGGGTAGCTGGTTGTGAGTCCTGGGAGAGAAGTGTAGTTCTAAACAGATTGGTCAGGAGAGGCCCACTGAAGGTGATGTTTAAGTGATGACTTGAAGGAGAAGAGGGATTAAATCTTGCGAATATTTTGGAGCAGAGAAGCCAAGTTAGAGAGACAGATAGTAGTATGGCTTAGCAAGTTTCCCAGAAGGAAAACTTGGTCTGACAGGCAATGAAGCTATTGATGCTTTTTTTTTTTTTTTTTTTTTTTTAGACTGAGTCTCAATCTGTCGCCCAGGCTGAAGTGCAGTGGCATGAGCTTGGCTCACCGCAACCTCCGCCTCCCGGGTTCAATCTATTCTCCTGCCTCAGCATCCCAAGTAGCTAGGATTAGAGGAATGTGCCACCATGATCGGCTAATTTTTTTGTATTTTTACTAGAGACGGGGTTTCACCATATTGGCCAGGCTGGTCTTGAACTCCTGACCTTGTGATCCTCCCGCCTTGGCCTCCCAAAGTGCTGTGATTATAGGCGTGAGCCACTGCACTCGGCCGCTTTGTAAAGACTGTAAATAAATACTTCGTTTTTTACTCAGTGAATGGGAAACCAGTGAGGAATGTGAGCAGAAAATTAACCTAATCTGATTTGCATATTTAAGAGATTACCATGATTTATGATGAATTATCTTGAGGTGGATGGTATGGATGAAAACAGGGAAGCCAGTTTAGAAGCTACTGCAATAACTCAGATGAGGTTATGATGGTACCTTGTGATACTGTGAAATGACATCAATGAGAATGATGAGGAGAGAATGGAACAGGCAGAGAAAGCAGTATTTATGAAGCTAAGTTTACAGAAAAAGAAAGTGATCAACAGTGTCAAAAATACATACATTCTGAGAACTGGCCTTGCCCTTAGCAGTGGAGCCCATAGATGACCTTACAAAAATAGATTCAATGGAGTACAGGAGAAGAATACCCACTTAAAGCAGGGTCGAGAGAGAGAGAAGCACAGAATTGCACACAGAAAATAAAGAATGTTTACAATCATTTCAGTAGCAATTGGGGAAACAGGAATGGTGAGGAAGCTGAAAAGAAGAGGAGCATCAAGGGAGATTATATTTCAGAAATAACAGTAGGAATTAGACCGATCTCATAGAGAGGAGAAATTTGTGACATTGGAGATAGAGCGATGAATTGTCAGTGTGATGTTCTTGAGCAGGAAAGCAGCAGGTCCCTACTTAGAGTTGCTTGGCGCACAGAGGTGCTAAGTGCAGGGGTAAGTGAGAGCTGTAATCTAGCTCGTCATTATTGCTGGGACTTGTAGTGCAGCAAAAAGCTGAGGCTTGAGTCTTGTCAAAAGGAGGAGACACTTTTCTTTCCACAATGCTATTGTATAGAGATGGAGGCCCTGATGAGAGGGCTTTGATAACTGCATAGGGGAAGCAGTTCAACTTTAATATACTAAGAGAAGTGAAGGTGATATGTGCAGGCATAGATGTGAGGGCAGGTGACTAGGCTTTATTTCTTAGCAAATTTGGAAACAAGATCATTAGCTAAAAGTGAGTATGGGGAAGAGATGTTGCACATCTCAAAGAACAGAGAAAGTTACAGAATAGTCATCCAGGGCAGCAGGGAAGAGAAGGGAATAAAGAAATGAATTACCTTAAAGTTTAAAGAGGATTTAAAATGAGATCACATAGCATGGTTGTGTGTTTTTCTCCAGTCATGTCACTGCTCAGCTTCAAGACTTGCTTAGTAAAGCGTTTGATTTAGAGTTACAGCTTTGTCAAGTTGGGTTAGAAAATTAAAGAAGAGTGGAATAGTTGAGGGTGTATATAAGGGAGTCATTAAAACACCTTACCATGGAATGTATGCTTGGTTTTGATGGAAGAGAAAAATATAAGGTTGTTGAGGGGAAGTGAAAATATTGTGGGATCAATACATGCACTTCCCAGTGGCATGAGGGCTTATCAGAGTGGGGTTGCCCGAGACAGTGAGCTACAAGCAAGAAGTCAAGAAGTCGAGCTGCCAGAGTGTGATGCATGAAATTGAGATGATGGAGGAGTGGCTGTTAAAGCTAATAGCAGGATCTAGGTCATGACTATCAGACTGAGTGTCTGGAGGAGTATGCAAGACAAGTCCACAGTAGTTCAGGAAACTGAGAGGCCAAAATGTGGATAGGATGTTTGCTCCCTCTGAGAACTGAAACCATTAAAATTCTGACAGCAAAAGTGATAGTGAGGCAGGAGCTAAAGATGCCATGAATTGAGGAGAGACCTGCAGGTCAGTAGACGATGCAGTAACGAGGGATCCTGAGTGATACCGTCCAGTAACAAGGGATTAAAATTTCTGTATTGAATGGAGAATAGACTGGAGGGAGCAATGAAGACCAAGGAGCAAAAAACCCAGCCTACTTCCTGGCTTAGTGATAAGAGAATTATAGAAAAAATAAAATAAAACAGGCCGCAAATCCTCTACCACTTGGGAGCACTGCAGGCGAAGCAAGAAGTATCCTCAAGGAAGATCAGGGCATCCATTACAGCAAACTTGTGAAGGGCACTTTGAGTGAAAAGGTTGAAGAAAGAGAAATTTTCTGGCGATGAAACTTTATTTCAGCACAGTATATCCAATAGTGGCAACCTCCAGGGAATGAGGAAAGGCAGAGACAAAGATAAAAGTTTCCTATTTTTCACTTTAATTAAATGTTTTATTTTAGATAAAATGCTTTCTGCTTTAGTGTTTTAAACATATTGAATGTCTTTTGAATGTCAGTACACACAAAAATATGAACAGAATAAATGAGTTTGCCCAGAAAAGCGTTCCGGAGCAGTAGTACCAATGATTTTTGATATTCGTGGATTGTTCACTATGTGCAATTCAGAGTGGGTCTTGAGCAAAGTCCCTTGAAATCTTTCTTCTCACTCTATGTTCATTCTTTTTAATGCTTTCCTTTTTGGTCTGGTAGTGATAATGATTACTGTTTGGCACCTGCTGCCTTCTCGTTGCCACCATTACCATTACATACTGTGTTGCAAAGAGACTAGAAAGTGGTAGTGCTGAGCTGACTTCAGCCAAGGACATAGGTAGTGCAGTGACATACTGTCTTTTTAGCTCAACTGATAACTAACATTTGTGAACTCTTTGACTAGTAATCTAGCAGAAGTTTTAATACACCTTGATTAATGTATTTTAAAGTTAGTCCTTTCACTAATATGTGTTATTATCCTGATATGTATCCAGTTACCAGTTTTACTCTATTTTTCTATGTCCTCTGTTTAATACAACCATTCAATCAATGGTTTTGCGATATAATGGGATAGTAAATTTAACAGTTTCTGAATTACATGACTCATCTACCTTTGACATATTTAGTCAGTGTAAGTTTGAAAAGCTAGTATTCTATGAAATCATGGTTTTACATGGACTCTAAATTATGCTCATGAAGGTTGCTAGAAAATACTTTACAAAGGAGAAAATTTAACAGTTATTATGGGGAAGTGTAGAAAAAGGTTTTGGGAAAAACTTTAGAGTGATCTTGAAATATGTAGATATTTATCAGATTGTTTGGGATCTGTGGTATTCTAAGAGGATGGAGGAGCACATTTAATGATGAGAAAGAAAACATCATGATATACTTAGGGAAATCATTCTAAAAGAGGGAAAGATAATAAAAGATGAGGCAGAGATACCAAAGGATGCCAGCATGGCATCCTTATATGCCAAATGGAGAAATGTACTTTAAATGTATTGGCAATTAGAAAGTAACTGGCCGGGCGTGGTGGCTCACGCCTGTAATCCCAACACTTTGGGAGGCCGAGGCAGGCAGATCACTTGAGGTCAGGATTTCAAGACCAGCCTGACCAACACGGTGAAACCCCATCTCTACTAAAAGACACAAAAAGTAGCCGGACGTCTTGGTGGGCACCTGTAATCCCAGCTGCTCAGGAGACTAAGGCAGGAGATTTGCTTGAACCTGGGAGACAGAGGTTGCAGTGAGCGGAGATTGCACCACTGCACTCCCGCCTGGGCAACAAAGTTAGACTCTGTCTCAAAAATAAATAAATAAATAAAACAAAAAGTAAGTAAATAGAATAATAATAACAAAGGAATAAAAAGTAAGTAAATAAAATATTTGAAATTACGTAATACCATTAGCCAAAAGTATGGAAAATTAAATAAGGAAATAGTAAAACTTTTAGCCATCACCATCTTGCTTTTCTGCAAATGCCCACTGTTTCTATTTCAGTAAGTGATACTAACAGTAGATAGTTCTTTGAGCCAGAAATTAGAAAATTATTCTCAATTTTTTTCTTTCCCCTGTCATACACATCCATTCAGTCACTTATCTATTTATCGATTCATTGATTCACTCAATAAATATGTGTTAGCCAATGTTGTTTCTGGTACAGTGGTGAAAAACTCACTACATTAGATGAATGCTAAATTCATCACATAAATATTTATAAAGCCTTCTCACTTCTCTCTAACCTTATGCCATTGCCATTGTTGAAACTATTGATTTGTCTCAACTGAATGACTGTCATAGCCTCTTGCCAGCTTATTTCCTGCAACAGCTCTTGTTTCTTGTTGGTTTCCATTTTATAGCCATACCCCCAAAGGCTAAATCTCTGAAAACTTAGTTCAGCTTATTGAACCTTCTAAAATCTAAGTGAAGGAACCACATTTGGCCATGAAGTGAAATCTTCCTAAACTTGAGTAAAGGAGTGCTTTAATATATATATATACACATAATTGACTAGATCTTTTATATATGTATATAATTGACTAGTCAATTATATAAAATACATATATATATAATTGACTAGATCTTAAAACTAATGACATTATAAAAAATAAGAGCAGCCACATTTACCAGTCTTTAATCTTTTAGAATCATAGGAGATGACACATACTTATATATTGAATAATACATTCATGTTAAAATTGTATTTAAAAATGTTGGGACCTACTGCTACATTATACACAATAGTCATATTGAACCATATAGTTACTGCATCAAATAATCTTTTGTTAAACTATTTCCATTTTCATTTATTTTGATCTACCAGTTCTTATGTTTTGAAGTCTATAAAATGTTGCCAGGCGATCTTTAATTCTGACATTATCCATTTCATATTATCCCTCTCCTTTTCCTTCAACAAGGCCATAATTTCAGAATGTTTATTGAGATATTTACTGATCGTTTTATGAGGGTGATGAAAGTAGAACACGTTCCTATTCCCATTAAGTAAGTGGTAAAAAACCATGAAGACCTTAAGTTTGATGGAATGATAAGCCTTGTTTAGGATCTGTCTATGTGGCAGGCATGATGGAAGAACTGAGCCAAGATGCACACACTCTAAAAAACAAACTGCATGTCTCACATGGGATATAATCAAGGAAAAATTATATTAATATTAGAGTCTCTGATGATGCACCGCTCCTTGCAGTGAAGATAAAACTTGTGATAATCAGATTGTCTGTCCATAGGTAGGATTAGGGAAAAGTAAAATGTAAGGTGGCTGTGACTCATACTCACTAGTAAGAGCTTCATACAAAGACAATTTAGTGATCAGAGGAACAGTGAAATTCTGACGTATACTGTAATCTTTCTTATTCAATATGTATTTATTTAAAACTATGTAAATAATTTGTTAGCTGTAAACATTAACTGAGACATAATTGTGTGATTCTAATACATAATTTATTTAGCTGCAGAGAACTGAGATTCAAATAGCACTGCAAGGCTGCAAGATTTTATTGATTTTCTGATAAAGAACTTCCCAATCTGAAATAACAATGGAAATCATGTACTGTACATTGTAGTCCTGTATTATATAAGTCATGGCCTAATAAGTCAGTTTACTTTCAGTAATTACCTGGAAATCATTTCCTTATTCTTGATATTCATTAGTCACTGAAAATGAAAATGGAAAGGAAACCCAAAGTGCCTAATTTAGAAGATATTTAAATGTTTATAGATTTCTAAGCATGATTAGAAAATGGGAAAGCTGCCTCCCCTTCAGAACAATCAATACAGAAACATATTAGAAACCAGAAAACTAGGCTTTTCAAGGGCAATAATTTAATACTTCTGTACGTGTGACTGAAACCACTGCATTCTTACCTCTATATTAGCAGATGTGGAGCTACAATTACAGATTAAAAACTTAAAGAGCATAACAAAATAGTAAATCTACTGATCAGCACATAGTTTGTCACCTTAGTTAAGATAACAATTGATATTTTAAATTACTGCTTCAAGCTTTAGTTTTTCAAATACATCGTACTCTGCATTTTATTGTCTTACAGAGAGTTGTGATGACTGTATTTGAATTTACATTAATGCAAAACTGGAATAGAATTAAAAGATGACTCAAAGTATTACAAACCTTATAGTTTCTCAGAAAAAAAGGAAATTACGATCAGTGTATATTTTGTTCACTCAGATTGCAGAAACACAACAATATCCATAATTTGATATGTTGGTCAGCACAACAATAAATCCTTAATAATATTTCATTTAGTTGTAAGAGTCTGTTAAACTATTTATATAAATCATACTAATTAGTAGTATAATTTATTACTCCATATGTATTTCAGATATGCGTTATTTAACATACAAATTGTAAATATACCTTGATAATGTAATTGACTTTTTTAAAGTAAATTTCAACTTTTAATAAGATCAGAAGTTTAAAATTATATAATATCCTGGAACAAAATATTTTCTGTATCACTACCAATATTTAGTCTTCTGGAAGGAAAAGAAAGACTCAATTTTTGCAGTTGTTGGTTGTTTGAAAATATTGTTCCTGATGTTGGTCATGCTGTTGTTATTATTAGCAGCTGTAAGTGCTTCCCCCTGAATTCTTGCTGAACTCCTTCCCCTTCTCTAGAATATAATGATCATCTCTTCTTCATTTTATTTTCAGTCTTCTCTTCATTGATTACTCTGTTTTATACCTATAAGGATCACCACAGTATTTCACTTAATGTGAAACCTTGCTTCACCATCTACACCGTCTAGGCTAGCTCATTCCATCCTGTCATTTATACACTTTTAGAAAGCAGAGTTGCATGCAATGACTCTGCTCCTATATTTGGTCTATTCTCTCATGCCATTTACACATGTAGAATTGAACTATTCATTTACCACTTTACTAAAGCTGCTCTCAAATAGTCACTAATGTCCCATTAATTAACAAATCCAATGTCTCCTTTCCTATCTCATGTTACTTATACTTTTTTAGAATCTAATATCTGAGTGTTCATGTCTGTGAGTTTTATTAACTTTTCTCCTTTTTGTTCTCTCCTCTTCATAGACTTGGCAAATTTTTCTTGTTCCTGATACATAGTAACATAGCTATTTCCCAAGATTTTATTTATAGTATTATCTCCATCTTGTCTTCATTGCCATCCCAATTATATCTCCTTTCAGCAATCATACTGATGTTGACGAAATTTCTGTTATCTTACCTGGGATCAGAATGGAACTTTAATACTATCAGAATTTGGAATATAGATGTCTCACAAGCACTTTAAACTGCAAGAATTTCTTTCTTTTCTTTTTTTTTTTTTAGTAGAGACGGGGTTTCACCGTGTTAGCCAGGATGGTCTCGATTTCCTGACCTCGTGATCCGCCCGTCTCGGCCTCCCAAAGTGCTGGGATTACAGGCTTGAGCCACCGCGCCTGGCAAGAATTTCTTAAATTTCATATTAGCATTATCTTTATAGACATCTCTTCTCTCCTCTATAAATGACTGAGTTCCCACTATGTCTTTCTCATTTGTTTCAATCTTCTACTTCATTTCCAATATCAAACTCTAGGCCTTTCACATCCTTGATAATCACCTTTAAAGATAAAATCTCAATAACAGGCAAGGGCGTTTGGTACAGATTCTCAATGAACAAAAGCTTACTATTTCCATGAACACTAATCATTGATTTATGTTCCGTGGCTGCTTCTGTTGCACACACAAGCATTAGTACACATTTTATCAATTCACATGCACTTCCTCACTCACGTGCAACTGTCATGTATTTGCAAATACATTTAATGTGCACCACTGGGAGGAATCACAGAGAAGGTGCTAGCCATTTTATTTACACTTACTTGCATACATTTGTCTCTGTTTCTTTTTTGATTGGTCTGTCAATATCTACTTGGTCCATTAGATACTGTTGTTGCTTATAAACTTGAGTTTTTGTGTGTCAGCCTCATCAGTTAGTATATTTTTACAGACAGGTAAGAGAAAATACAACTTAAACTGGATCAAATAATACAAGGAAGTCATTGGCTTTCATATATTCAAAACGTTTAGAGATAAAGGCATGGTGTTTGTTCCAGAGGTTCATGATACCATCAGAATATTGCCTTGTTTCTCCGATTCACTCATATTTTCTCCCCTACCTATCAGCATGTCTTCTGGCTGTCCTTTCTTAGGTAATAAGACATATTCCTAGTAGCATTCCTTCCCCTAGCCTCACTATTCAAAAGAGAGAGAACTTCTGTCCTCCAAAAATATGATCGAATTTCAAGTCTGAGTAGAACAAATAGATGACATTCCTCATAATTCCAGTTGATTCTGGCCTTCAGAGTTCAAATCCCATATTAATGGTTTGGCTGTGTCCCCACCTAAATCTCATATTGAATTGTAACCCCCATTATCCTCATGTGTTGTGGGAGAGACCCAGTGGGAGGTAATTGAATCATGGTGACGGTTTCCCGCATGCTATTCTCATGAAACTGAGTGAGTTCTCACAATATATGATGGTTTTATAAGTGTCTGGCATTTCTCCTGCTGGCAGTCATTCTCTCTCCTACTGCCCTGTGAAGAGGTGCCTTCTGCCATGATTGTTAAGTTTCCTGAGGCTTCCCCAGCCATAATAAACTGTAAGTCAATTAAACATAATTCCTTTATAAATTACCCAGTCCCGGGTATTTCTTCATAGCAGTGTGAGAACAGAGTAATACATCATACTTTGAACATAACTTCTGCATCTTGTCAGTTGTCTCTCTTTTTTCTTGTTTTACTAATCTCAGCCTGAACTCTGCAAAGAATTCTCTCCACATAGAGAACTGCATCACGAAAGCACAAAAACAACAACAAAAAAGTGAGTTCAAATGTATAATGCCAGGAGTAGAGAAAAATGGCTCCCAATCTGGAATGAACAGTACCCATTTCCTTGTCTATTGTGTTTACAAAAAGCACAAGATCAAGTCAGAATGCAATTCAATTATGAGTGAATTTTCTGGCAAAAGGCAGTGCTACAGAATTAGCCATGTTCGAACAAGGTGATATTTTCTCAACTGTGTTTTAAAAACTGCACCTGTCTTTGCAGTTCTGCTCCAGAGTATGTAACTTTACAATAAGATCGCCTTTTAGAAATACAAATTAGAACAATCTTTAATTTCTAAATAGAGTTTGAGGAAGAGGCAATGTAATTATAGGGCTAAGAACAATTGACATGGAGCCAGATTACTTAGTTCAAATCTTTTTTACACACTTTTAGTTGGACAAGTCATTTGCCCTTCTTCTATCTCAGATTTCTCATCTGTGCAATATGGGTTATTATAATATTATGGACTGCATAAGATTATTCGGGTGATTATTAATGCAAACAAAATTCTTTAACAACAACAGGTACATGATATGCATTTATAACAACTATGACTTTAAAATATTTTGATATATAATATTTGTACATATATATGGGATAAAAAGTGATATTTTGATACATGCGTAGAATGCATAATGATTAAGTCAGGGTATTTGGGGTATCCCATCACCTTGATATTTATCATTTCTATATGTTGGGAACATTTCAAGTTCTCTCTTCTAGTTATTATGAAATATACAGTGTATTGTTGTTAACTATATTCAACCACTCAGCTATCAAACATTAGAACTTGTATCTTCCAACTGCATGTTTGTACCCTCTTCTCATCTTCCACCTCTATATACTATTCTCAGGCTGTGGTTTCTGTCATTCCACTCTCTCCTTCCATGAGATCAACTTTTTAAACTCCCATCAGTGAGAACATGCAATATTTTCCTTTCTGTGCCTGGCTTATTTCATTTAACACAGTGACTTCCAGTTCCATCCTTGTTGCAAATGACATGATTTCATTATATTTTACAGATGGTGTTCCATTATGTATGCATGCCACATTTCCTTAATTCATTCATTCACTGATAGATTCTTAAGTTGATTCCATATGCTTGCTGTTGTAAATAATGAAATAATAAACATGGGAGGACAGATATCCCTTTGATATGCTAATTTTCCTATAGATACATAACCAGTAGTAATGTTGCTGGATTATACGGAAGTTCTATTTTTAGTGTTTTCAGAAATCTTTATACTGTTTTTCAGGTGGCTCTACTAATTTACAGTCACACCAATATTGCATAAAAGCCCTTTTTGTTTGATTGTTACTATTATACCCACTCTTGGGCAATACCCTAAAAGTGAGTGTTAATTGATTTACAATTGCTGAAAAAATGTGGAGAGAGAAAAGACTTTTCTAGAAATTCCAAAACAGGGATTGAAATCTCAAGAATTAATTTAGATAATTGAGCATAAATGTATACATAGAATAGATAATTATATACTATGGTTAGGAGTCTACATAGTTAGGTAATGATATATGATAGTTAATAGTCTTCCTCCTCTTGCCCCAAAGTAAACTCGATTGTATCCAGCAAGTGGAAAGAAGAGGTTTGATAATGATAAGAACAGTGGGAAGAGGAGAGAAAGGGGCTGAAAAGCAGCCCTCACGTTAAAGACAAACCATTATCAAGTTTGAGGGAATCTCTTAGTGTGCTTGCTATTTGCTCCCAGGGCATAGCCTCAGAAGATTATCTTTCTAGAGAATATTCCCCTCAGTTATACCACTGGACTCTCATGGCAAGTTAATTTTAGCATAGCTGTAATTGAAGAAGGTGTCTAAAGGGACGCACACGGACAAATATGGAAATCCCAGCAAATCTTAACATGATAGAGAAACAAAGGAAATAATTTCCAAGATCACCAACAGGACTTACAGAAGGCAGAATAGGTAAGAAGAAGAACCAGAAGGATGAAGCAACACAGCTCCTAAGCAGGATGCTCGCACTCTGAGGAAGCGAATACTCAGCACTTAAGGACTAAGTACAGCAAACAAGTGGCTGTCGGACACCCAAGACCAAGCCTGACAGCAAAACTCAGAGGAGGTCAGGGAGAGCAGATGCTGGGCCTGCTGATACCTGTATGCTTCAGGAAGACTAGCATTTCTGAGGCACTCATTTTAACCCAGAGAAAATTGAGAGGCGGACTCCTAAGTGTTTGCGTTTTAGATTAGATGGGACTGCTAGCTCCGGAGGATACATTTTTCCCTGTTAATGGCAATAGGAATCATGTACTCAGTTAAGTTACTCATGGCGGCAAAAAGGAAGTTATACAGACAAGTTTGATAAATCTGGTTGAGATTTAACAGATATTTGTATCATTATTATGTTGAAATATCAAAAAACATTGAATATCACTGTATTTCATAAATACCAATATTTTGCCGTATTTACAGCAGATTATCTGATACAAGAAATAAGGAGCTACAGAGTTCATCCATAGCAGAATTCTATCTCTCTTTCCTTAATGAAACTTCAAAAAACTGATGTCTAAAATCTCAAATGTATGTTTCACTGTTCAAAGACGAAATCTGACTATAAGCAAATATGTATTATTTTTCATATCAACAAGGAGCAGTGTCTGCCTAGAATGGCATGCACAACCAAAATGCCAGTCACCATCATGCTCATGGGCCATAGTTAGCTCTGGTGCCTGCCCCGAACAAGATGCCTCAATCATGCAACATATTATCTTTATTTATTTATTTATTCATTCATTCATTCATTCATTCATTCATTCATTCATTCATTCATTCAAAGTTGGAGTCTTGCTCTATCACCCAGGCTGGAGTGCAGTGGCGTGATCTCAGCTCACTGCAACCTCCACCTCCTGGGTTTAAGCAATTCTCCTGCCTCAGCCTCCCAAGTAGCTGGGACTACAGGCGCACACCACCACATCCAGCTAATTTTTGTATTCTTAGTAGAAATGGGGTTTCACCATATTGGCCAGGATGGTCTCCATCTCTTGACCTCATGATCCACCCACCTCAGCCTCCCAAAGTACTGAGATTACAGACATGAGCCACTGTGCCCAGCCCACAACATATTATCTTCTAACCTACATGCCAATCTTTCTTCCAATAGTAATGTTCTACAGAACATTGCATTGGTTTATTCTAAAGACCAGGCGTCTGGATGATGAAGCAAGACTGAGGTTTCCTCTGCCACCTTCTGGGATTTAAGTGCAGGAGAGAATCTATTTAAAATAGAATTACTTAAAATTCTCAAAATATTTAGGCACTATATTAGTAAGTGAACAGCCACAATATTAGCAAGTGAACAGCCCCTAATGTTGGAAATTTGTTAAAGCTGAATTCGGTAGTGTGTCTTGGAACAAGAGGAAAGGTAATTAACTCTCTTACCTCTATGCTTGTCCAACCAATCACCATGAAATGGAAAAGAGCAGCGTTGCACTCCAGAGCACTTCTGTTGGACAGGCTCAGTCACCGAACTCTTGGCATGCAGAGGAAATGAGAGGATCCATTTCTGCCTATGGAAAACATGCCCAGAGCCCATCCATTTAATTATGCTCAGTACACAAAGGCAGGAAGTCTAGGGGAGGGCCCTGTGGACCTTCCCCATGTGAAATGAAGGGAAAGATGATCAAGTGTCATGGTGGAGACATGGATAACCCTTGCACTCAAGAAACATGTACAGTGAATTCCAGGCTCTCACAACTCCGATTTATACCTCTCCCGTCAGAGAGCAGAGGATGCTCCCCCTTCCAGAGAAAACACAAAGACAAAAGACATGTAAGTCCCTGTAATATGGCTTTGGGAATATTCATCCAGAAATATATTACAAAGACATTACTCTCAAGGAATTGTACATCATTGTGTTATGGAAGGCCACAAGACACGTGAAAACAAAAATATCTCTACTGAAAAACCTGTAGTATAGAAAAACTGCTGATGGTTATGAAATGCCTATCCCATGCAAGCTTATCCCTTGACCAACTGGATTCCCTCCCCGAGTTTCTGGTTTCTTGTTTGTTTTGTTTTGTTTTTCTCAAAAGCATTCACCAGTCACCTACAAGTGCAAAGCACTGTGCCTGGCCTTGAAAAACAAACATATGCAGACATGTGACAAGCTCCCTATTATCAAGTATTTTGTTTTGTTCATCATTTCAGGCATGTGCTCAAGTGCATACACTTATTTTTAGGAAATTGGGTTTTTTAGAATAAATCTAAAGTAAAGAACTATGTAGAATATTCAGATGTTAGTATACACCATACACATTTACGTGAATATAGGCATGCTTCTGAAAGGAAAAGACCATTACACTTCACTTTTTAAAATGTTGCACATAATAGTGAACAGTGTTTGTATTAATATTCAGTGAAGTGATATGTTATAAAAGTTATTAGCAATGTTGAGAACAAGCTAATAGTTATTTAAATTTTGCCTCTTCCAAATATCAAGGAGGAATTTCTTACACAAATCAAAATTAAGCTCTTGAAAGAAATGTAAAACCTTTTATAAAATAGCAATAGAATACATATGGATTTTTGTTGTTGTTGTTGTTGTTGCTGCTGCTGTTGTTGTTTGAGACAAAGTCTCGCTCTGTTGCCCAGGCTGAAGTGCAGTGCCACAACCTCGGGTCACTGTAACCTCCATCTCCCAGGTTCAAGCAATTCTCTGGCCTCAGCCTTCTGAGTAGCTGGGTCTAAAGGCACGTGCCACGGCACCCAGCTAATGTTTGCATTTTCACTAGAGACAGGAACTCACCATGTTGATCAGGCTAGTCTCGAACTACTGGCCTCAGGTGATCTGCCCGTCTCAGCCTCCCAAAGTGCTTGGATTCCAGGCATGAGCCACCGCGCCTGGCCAGAATACATCCTTTTTAAGCATGTATTACATACATAAGTATGTTACTTCATTTCTTATTACAAAACAAACAAACTTTAAAACTGCTACAGGCAGAAGTCTGAGGCAAGAATATCACTTGAGCCCAGGAGGTCAAGGCTGCAGTGAGCTAGGACTGTGCCCTTTCATTCCGGCCTGGACAACAGAGCCAGACACTGTATCAAAAACAAACAAATAAAACAAAAAAGCAAAATAAAAGCTGCTATAGGGTATGATAGCATATGAAACACTTAATTGTGTTCCTGATCACATCAATGTCAAGATTCTTTTCCACATGTCCTTTTTATTTTCTAACAACTTGAATAGAATTTTCTCAGTCAACTGAATGGGAAGATAAGCATTGCATTTCATTCTCTCTTTTGCTGTCACACAATATCAGTAGCCA
The DNA here is from genome assembly GCF_008728515.1 of Papio anubis. Taxonomy (NCBI): domain Eukaryota; kingdom Metazoa; phylum Chordata; class Mammalia; order Primates; family Cercopithecidae; genus Papio; species Papio anubis. Next base: position 19,683,143 of record NC_044980.1, on the reverse strand, counting down.
AATATTACTTTTGCATTGCTTCCTGTTTTTATGCTTCCCTTCCCATTTCCCACTGCCACTGTACTAGGCAAAGTCTATGTGTCTTAAAGATTTAACCAACCTTCCCTCTTCAGTCTTTTGTCCAGCCTTGTCATATTCATCCTGCCTCCACATTAGTTATCTTAAGGCATTATTTACAATAAATTCATGATCTACTGGCTTGCCACCATACTTTTAGACTGGGAGACCTTCCAAATTCTTAAAAAAGGGCTAGGACAGGATTTCCAAGCAGCACATACTATAACCCCATGATGCTTAAAACATTTCACATCCAGTCCATCACCTCTTCTTGAAAAAAGAACAGCATCATGGTTCACAGCACGATTGTACAGCCACGTTGGGTTCAGGTACACATTTGACTTGTATGGTCCTGGGTGGGTTACTTAATTTCTTTTGGTCCATTTGCTCATCTGTAAAATGAGGACATCATCGGTAGCATCCTCCTACGAGTTTTTGGAGAATTGAATGTGTTGAGATATGTAAGTCTAAAAGCACTTAATAAATATTAGCTATCATTTTATATCACTTGAAATTGCTTCTTTTATAAGTCAGCGGTTGAACATCAGCAATTTTTATATGGTTTAACCTGAAAACTTTTTATCTTCTTTTTAACAAGGCACATTGTCTTGCCTCTACCCTGAAAATCAAAACTTTAAAGTATTCTTTATACAGTAAAAACCTGTAACACTGTTTCAATAGTTTGACATTTTGATCTATTTTGCTTTGGGATCCAACTTTATAAGCAAATGTCATTGTTTCATTTTCCAAGTCTGAAATCTGCTTGTATATAAAAGTAGTCTTGTTCTCCCTCTCTTAAAACAGCCAGCTTCTTTTAAAAGCTTAAAACATTACAAATGTATTTTGGTTTACATAATGTTGAACATGTACACATAATTCTGTGGAATTCTTCTAAATGTCAAGACAAATCAATTTCGTAAATGTCAGCCCGACATTCCTAGAAACTCAGATCTCTCACGAAGGATCCTCCTTTAATTTATAATAAAAGTGGCAGCATTTCCTTTACTGTCTTCTCTACTACAGAAAATCTAGGCAGCTACATTCTTCCTCAGACACTCAGTTTGGTATTTTAGAGACACCATCTGCAAATACATGTACGTTACATTTAAAAAAATGGCATTTATGCCATTTTGCGTGTGTTTAAAATTAGTCCACTTAAATATTGATATGTTTCCAGTTTCTCAAATAACTCAATAAATGATAGATATGTGATTCATTATTAAACTTCCATTTATACTGTTTTCCCTTTGAGAGAAATACTGAATTTCGGATGTTTGTACTAATTTTATTTCTCTGAGAATTTTCATTCATGTTAATAGAAATCATGATAGCCTACAATGAATGATCAAAAGCAAAATAAAACAGCATACTTCATTTGAGCGGAGGGTTGTTTGCCACAGTCTGCCATGGAAAGCATGAAAAGAAATAAAAAAAAATAAATATCATTTTGGTTTTTATATAAATAAATCACGATTTTCCCTTAAATCATTGAAAGCCTGAAAGTTAGTTCCATTAAATAAACTTACGTGGACCACTATGCTGATGTTAGAGTGCAGCAATATGCAAAAAAAAAATAAGGACATATTAATTTCTTCATTAAAAACCATGTGGAATGTCTACTTTGTAAATCTCCAAAAGTATGCAAATATTTACATGTCGTGAGTCTACATACATACATAGCTTTGTTTCATTTAAATGCTGTCTTTTAAACCCTAAAATTTTACCAGGTTTTGGTAGAGAAGAATGTTGTGCTCCTTGTTGAAGGAGGCTAATAAGGATGTTACTTATAGCTATTCTTAAAATTTGCTTGTCTTTGCAACTAAATATGATAAAACTTCTGGCTTGAGAAATATAATCGAAAAGCAATTGATCAAAACAAACGTTATCAGCCACAGGATTACCAATGAGTAAATTACTCATCTTTTAAAGGGTAAATGACATAGCTGAATAGCTTACTTAGCTGTATCATCACAGGAATAATTTAAGTAGGAAGTGAAAGACATGAGAAAGGGAAAAATCTGTGTAGAACAGATAATTCAATTTTAAGTATGTATTTTGATGTTCTAAGAAACTGTTGCTCTATGTAAAGACATCTATAAAAAAATTTAAACGTTTAATTTTGGTATCATAAATATAAAAAAAGTTATGTTTGTACAAAATCTATTAGAAAACTAAAATAGGACCGGACACGGTGGCTCACGCCTGTAATCTCAGCACTTAGGGAGGCTGAGGCGGGTGGATCACAAGGTCAGGAGTTCGAGACCATCCTGGCAAACACGGTGAAACCCCGTCTCTACTAAAAATACAAAAAATTAACTGGGCGTGGTGGCGGGAGCCTGTGGTCCCAGCTACTCAAGAGGCTGAGGCAGGAGAATGGTGTGAACCCGGGAGGCGGAGCTTGCAGTGAGCCGAGACAGGGCCACTGCACTCCAGCCTGGGCGACAGAGCGAGACTCCGTCTCAAAACAAAACAAAACAAAAAAGACAAAAAAAGAAGAAAACTAAAATAAAATCTGTTTTATAAAATATTATTATTTATATGGATCTAAGTAAAACTTCATGATTTCTGAACTGATGATTCCTACATAACGCATATGGACCCAGTCTCAAGTAACAACACTATGCGTTATCTTAGTACCTAACCCCCTTCTCATTCTATTAAGCATTTAGCCCTGCGTACTGCTCTCTAAATAGTGCTGAAATTACTTTTCATGTTATCCTACATAATAATTTCCTAGTTTAGAGCCTTATAATCACCCAATCTGTCTGTTGCAATAGCTTTTTAATTTGTCTCCCTGCCTTAGTCTTGCTCCCCTTAAATTCATCATCATATTGAGGGCAAAGTGATTGTTCCAAATTATAAATCTGAACATGCCCTTTCCTTATTAACAATCTTCAGTGATTTCTCAGCTAAGGTGACACTTCTCAACAGGGTGTTTGTGGCCATGTGAAGCCCCCTTATGCTACTCCAAGTGCAAAGTCCACTAGCTCATTCTTAATTATTCAGTTATGACATTAGATATTTATTGAGCTTACCATGAGCCAGTCATTGTTTGTGTTGCTGGAAATAGAGGAATATGGATTTTTTTTTTTTTTTTCTGCTCACAGTTTTCTTCAAGATCAAAGCATTGGCTCTCATTAGGAGAGGTAATGCATAATGAGCCCTCCATGTTCTTGCATATACTTCCTGGTTATACCAAGAATGCATAGCTCTGATCATTCTTTTCCTAGGATACTTACCATCATGTGTTCTCAGCAGGCAAACAGGAGAGAAGACATAACCCCTTTCCTAGACAAAATGTAGTCTTGTTTCTGCTTGCTATAAAAGCAGTGAATTCCACTAGCTCAATGTTTCTATTCATTAACAACCCAATAGATTATGATCATCCATCACTCGGCACTGCATTGCTCCCATGTGTGCACACGGAAGGAGGACATGAACATGAACTTCTGGTTATTGCTTTTCTGATGAGTAATGAAGTAAAATGTCTTTGACCCAGGAGTCTCATGTCTCTTCCAGCATTCATGAAAGAGTAACAAGCTAACTTGTTGTAGATAAAGTAGGATAAAGTCCCAGACCCTCTGCAGTCCTTCACAGAAAATTCCTCTCTATTCTCATGCTTTTCCTATATTTGGAATAAAGCATTATATACCTTGACTTTATTTCTTAGGTTTATTTGACCATATAAGTCATTTTTGAAATGTGCTTTTGAACTATTTTCTACACAGCAATTTTAAACTACATTAATATTATAGATTATCTATAGAATACTTGTTTTTGTAAACTTTATTACATAAATTTCTTCCTCGTTCCCCTGAAAAAATGGAAGTTATGTGAACTGAACCCAATTATACCTTTCCAGAAATAAATATGAGCAATCAATAGATAAAAAGTAGACAACTAATCAAAACCAAAGTTGAATCTATTGATAAGGAAGCAGTGAAAAGCCCAGATTTCTTGTTGTCAACCATTTTTATAAATAATAAAAACTAGTTAAATATAGAAGCTATAACCTAAAGAAAAATTGCCTTTGGCCTAGGCAAATTCGCCAGCTGAAATTTTAGAAGATGGCCGACTCATTTTATCCAACTCAGACAACTGCCTAAAAAAGTTTGTCATATTTCTTATTTATTCTATTTATTCCTCTTCAGAAGAGCATATAGTCTTTTCCATAACAGTATTCTGACTTATTTGCCTCATTAATAAAAAGTATTAATTTTTATCTCCCTTAGCAACTGCTATTGGATGTTTTCATGTACAGGGCTGTTTTCTAAGCATTTTACAAATATTTTTTGATTAGATCTTTCCAATTGCTATGGAAGCAGGACCGTTTATTATTTCTACTTTTTAATTGAGAAAGTTTAGGTTTGTAGAAGATACTGGCTTGCCCAAGGATATGAAAATTGATGACAACTGAGCTGTGAATTCCACACAGGCAAATTAATCAGGATCAGAGTTGCTAACCACACAACTAAAAATTTATTACTTCCTCACAGTGAAAACAACACAGCCAAATACATTTATACATATATACATATACACACATACACACACATATACACACATATACACACACACATATATACACATACATATACACACACATACATATACATACATATCTATAGATAGATGGATGGATAGATAGATAGATAGGATATTATTTCTTTCTTCTGCACTAAACTAAGCAACACATGGGGCATTCTTTTCTAGCTTATTTGTTGTTTGAAAATTAAAGAAGGTCTTGAATGACTTTCATGGACTTGCAGCCTGTTAGTACCCTATCAGGCAAACCATTCCAAATGTCACAGAACAGAAACAGAAAGGCTCACAGGTCAAATTAAAATGCTCATATTACATCAGTTTAAAACACAGTCAGATAAAAGTGATGGGGCAGCTTAAAGTAGTTAGGACAAGGTGTAAGTGAGCAGAAAGGCAACACTACTTGAGTCCTAGGCTATATGATGGTAATGCTACAGTTTCTCTCTCTACCACATCAGCCTTCCACATGAATGGTATAGTCATGAGTACCAGGGTGCAGGTTTGAGCAAGGGGCCCCTGTGCTAATGACACAGACTTGCCATAAGGCAAGACAAGCAAAAGTATACCAGATCAAACTTGTTTTACCAAATAGGTGGCTGATTTAGGGGTAATGGAATTATCAGCCTGTGTATTATAATGACTTGGTCTTTCTATTTCTCTCATTTGTTACACGGTAATTCTCTATCGTTGGTGTGGTTTAAGGGTACTAAGTTAATATACACATTTAATAAGTCATATGATTTCAGACTGATTAGCTTTTTACATATACATTGTTTATAATGAACATGTCCAATGCATTTTAATTGTCACTCATAAGTTACTATATAGTTTACTATATAAGCTTAACTTTTTAAGCTTTTAATTTAGGTTTAAGGGTACATGTGCAAGTTTGTTATATAGGTAAACTTGTGTCATAGGGGTTTGTTGGGCAGATTATTTCACCACTCAGGTACTAAGCCTCCTACACGATAGTTACTTTTTTCTGATTTTTTCCCTCCTGTCACCCTCCACCCTCAAGTCTTCCCCAGTGTTTCTTGTTTCCATCTTGGTGTCTATGTTATATTGTTATTTACCTCTTACTTATAAATCAGGACGTGCAGTATTTAGTTTTCTCTTACTGCTTTAACTTGTTTAGGATAACGGTCTCAAACTCCATCATGATCCTGAAAAGGATGTGATCTCGTTATTTTGTACAACTGCATAGTATTCCATGGTATGTATGTTTTTATCCAATCTGTCATTGATTGGTATTTTCAACTTAACTTTTGTTATGAGTCTCATCTCATCTAATGAGTGCATCCTTTTCTTTATAGAAGTGAGTAATCTAAAATAATACAAAAAACACATAGTACAATTTGTTTAATGTGCTGAAGAATGTTAACAAAATCAGTTGCATGATAATGCCATTATTTTTGGAAACTGATTTATATTTTGATTATTCTTATTTTTGCATATTTTAAGTTCACTTTTTTGGCTCAAACTCTGTGAAATATATCTCCCCAATGATTTCAAATGATTTTTTGACAGCCCACATAGCAAATGTTAGCACTTTATGCTTACTATCTGTGTCTTTAAAAGCACTGCAAACTGAATATTATTGATGGTATAAATTTATGAATTTCTTAACATGGTTTTCTTAAAGAACTATATGCAGAAATATACAGGAAGATGAGTAGCTCTTCTAATCAATTATGGTTTTCTGTTCATAAAGATGCCATGGCTGTAAGTTACTTTGTGTTATAAAACATTAGTTTTCAATGAAACAGTTTGTGATGCCGTTAAACATATTAAAAATATTCAGTTTGAAATAAATTGAAAATAAAAGGTCAAACTTAAACTTGAATTCAGATACACTGAAATATAGGCAATTTGATTATAAAATGTTTATGAACTTACCAAAATCAAAATATTTACAAGAAAAATGCCTTTTGAAACATTAATTGGAAGATTTGTTATAGCATGTCTTTTATACCATTTTTAGACCATATTCTTGCCAACACTTAATGAGGGAGATCACTATTCCTTCATGGCCAAGATAGTAAACATTTCTTGATTAATAATTGCAAATCATAAACAAAAATTTTCTAAAGTATTTTTCTCCATTTATTCTCTTAAATTTGAAAGCCCATGATTCCCAAAGAGACTTTCTTCAAATTGGTGATTTTGGCGACTAGATTTTATGTTCATCAGTGCAGTATTTTTTCCCCCAGATTTCTAAGAAGGACTCTGTGCTCTTCAATTCATTTATAATGCATTCTTAAGCTGTTTTGACTGGACATAATTTAGAAATAAAAACTTCCCAGCAACATCTGAAAAGACCTCACAAATATGTATTCATTCAACAAACACTAATGGATCATCTTATTATGTGCTGTACACTAGGGTAGGTACCAAAGCTGGAACATTGATGAAAAAAGACATAAATCCCGCTCTCAAGTAATTTGCAGAGTAGTAAGAAATGTAAATATTATAAAGTAATTACAATAAAGAATAATGAATGATATGGTTTGGCTGTGTCCCCACCCAAATCTCAACTTGAATTGTAGCTCTCATAATTCCCACATGTCATTGCAGGGACCTGGTGGGAGGTAATAGAATTATAGGGCAGGTCTTTCCCATGCTGTTCTCATGATAGTAAGTCTCAGTAGATCTGATGATTTTATAAAGGATATTTCTCCTGCACATGCTCTCTTGCCTGCTGCCATGTAAGATGTGACTTTGCTCCTCATTTGCGTTCCACCATGATTATGAGGCCTTCCTAGCCATGTGGAACTGTTGAGTCAATTAAGCCTCTTTCCTTTATAAATTACCCAGTCTCAGAAATATCTTTATTAGCAGCATGAGAACAGACTAATGCAATGAGCTTTTTTTTTTTTTCCATATGTGGTGCGAGGTGCTAGAGAACCACATAGCAAGGTGGCAAAAAACTGACCAGTGTTTTAATTGTCTATCCATATAGATGCATATACCAGGAGAATACAGCTAAGAAGTGCACACATTAACATTAGGGTTTGCTTCAGTATGTGTGTCTGTGTGGTGTGGGGATACGTGGGTGTATTCATTTTCTTTTGATATGAGTTATTTGGTTTTCTTTTATTTTCGCATTGGTACAAAATGCACTACAATGAATTTTTATTTTTCAGTTACAGGAATTAATATGAAGATTTGGATAATGTGCAAAAATGTAGATAGTACTTAAAACAAAATATCCCATATGAAAGTATATAATGTGATGAGACTTTTGTTAGAACATTATACTTTTATTTATTTATTGAGACAGAGTTTCGCTCTTGTTGCCCAAGCTGGAGTGCAATGGCATGATCTCAGCTCACTGCAACCTCCGACTCCCAAGTTCAAGCAATTATCCTGCTTCAGCCTCCCGAGTAGTTGGGATTACGGGCGTGTGCCACCACGTCTGGCTAATTTTTTTTAATTATTATTTTTAGTAATGATGAGGTTTCATTATGTTGGCTAGGCTGGTCTCCAACTCCTGACCTCAGGTGATCCACCCACCTCAGCCTCCCAAAGTGTTAGGATTACATGCGTGAGCCACTGCACCCGGCCAGAAAAATATACTTTAAAAATGTACATATACACACACATATTTCAGCAAATTAAAAAAAATATTATGCATACTGTGTTGATTTGCAAAATTGTGTCTGGAAATATTATAAGACTGAAACTTAATAAGTAAATGAAGTACTCCTGGCAATATGTCAGAAAATATTGTTATAAATTATCAACATTTACTCATTAGCAATTCAATTATATACACTTTTTTTTTCTTTTGTGTAGACAAACATGAAAGGTAATAAAGTTTTCTTATTTTTTCCCTAGACTTTACAGGAGTACTTTATAGTCCACTATGGAATATGAATTGTGTTATTTTTATTCTAACAAAATCAGCAAGAATTTTTTGTACACTTACAGATGTGTCTGAATGTTGATATATATAAATGTGTACATACATATACATATGTAGACATTCTTTCTTCCTTTAAAAAGAAGTTTGAATATATTTCTCTTAATGACACAATACAAAAGGAAGTATTATATTTTAAAACATGACCTAGACCAGTTATAGATCTATCAATCCATATTGTGGGAGATGTTATTAAATTGAAGCACAATTTATAAATTATGTCTTTATTTTTATTAAATTTATACATAATTTATATAAGGCCCTGGGCTTATATGTTTAGTCTTATATTCTCAAATTCATAAATGAGATACTTAATATATAATTAATATGTTTTCTTATTATTTAGCCTTACCATAAAAATTCTCAAACTCTAGCACTTACACTTACATTTCTAAGGAAAAAGTTAACACCTAATATTCACCAACTTTTTCCCCATTTAAAAAACAGATAGTTTCAATATGATATGTTAGATTTTGATCTAACATATGATAGAATTAGAATTTTACTATGATAGAAATTAGATTTTTATTATGGGAAGAAGTATAAGCTGGACATAAGACCTGTAGGAAAAGCATGATTTGAGTTAGCAACTAAGTTGATGTAAGTTCCAAAAGATGACGTGTTGTATCAGGATTTTAATATATGTGAAAAATTGTTGGTAATATCATACATTTACTCCAATCTACTTAGGTACATCCCCATGATTTCTTTCTGTATAGGTTAGATATATACATTCACGCAACAGGAAGCTCTAGTTGGCCTTTTTCACATGCTTTTTACTCAAGTTCTCAAGATAGCTGCTTCAGCTCCAGACATGATATCTAAGTTTAGAACAATAATTAGGGACAAAATGGAAAGGCTTTGCTTGTTGCACCTGTACTTTTTCGATCATTTCGGTCATTGTTTTGGTTAATCAGAAAACAAAAACTTGTCATAAGTCTACTCCCTTTCTGCACCTTTCTTCCTCCCACCACCTGCAGATGTCTCTGTATACCTCTCTGGCCAGAAATAGATTCCATGCCATTTTCAGCTGTACGTGTGCGTGTAAAAATAAGTACCGTGTTTATCTTCCCAGCATCAGTGAGGTAGGTAGTGAGAAAATTTTTGAGTATTTAGAATGTCTGAGAGGTATCCAGCAGGATCCCAACAGCAATATCACTTTTACTAACCTTTCTACGTAATTTTCTAGGTAAGGATGAATTTTAATCAGTTCATTTTTCTAATATAGAGTATAATTTCATTGGCTATACCTAATAAATACATTTTAATAAAATTTAAGAAAAAATTTTCCAATGTTTTAACTAAAACATAAAGAATATCTGTCATGTCTGATGAAAGTTAAGAGATCATGCCATGATCAGTAAAATTATGTAGAAACATGTGTGATAAATGTTCATTGTCATACAATCATTTATAAAATAAGATATCTCAAAGACAAAGCTTAAAGTAGATTCAATAAAATCTCAAACATTCACATTTAATTTCAGGATAACTCATGTGTGAGTAGTAAATGGAAGGAAAATGTTTTCACACAAAATAATTTTTTTGCTGTTCCAGTAAATGATAGATAGAATTAAACTCATATATGTTGAGAGAAATTGAACTTGACACACAAAAAAATAAAATAAACTGGATTGCAAAAGATATTGCGGGGGGACAGCAGGTTTCTTTCTTTGTGGTGCTATAAAAAATATGTGAGACTGGTTAGCTTATAGAAAACAGAGGCATATTTCTGACAGTTCTAAAGGCTGGGAAGTCCAAAATCAAGGTACTGGTTGTTGAGAATTGGTCTCTGCTTCCAAGATGACACCTTCTTGCTGAATCCTGTGAAGGGGAGGAATGCTACGTCTTCACATGGTAGAAAGCAGAAAAGCAAGACACACTGTGGACACTGTGGGTAGCCTTTTTTTAAAATCAGGGTTTTAATCCCATTCATGAGGGAGAAGTCCTCATGGCCTAATCATCTCCTAAAGGCTTGGCCTCTTAATAACATCACATTGGCCATTAAGTTTCAACATTTGAATTTTGGAGGGGAAAAAACCATAATAATAGGATAAATAACTGTATTGATTGAAGAACAAATAAACAAGAAGGACATTGAGAAAAACAGAACAAGGGAAGGAGAGAGGAAGTAACAAGGATGTAAAGAAGGAAGGAAAAAGGATAAAAGGAAAATGGAAAAAATTCAAAGGAGAAACAGCATTTCAAAGTAACGAAGTTAAATGTTATAGGAAGCTTCCACATTATATCTAGTAAATCTATTTTCAGTAAGGAGCCTGAACCATCTCTATAAAGCAAGTTGTATAACTTTCAATAATGTTCAGCCACAGGCAGGAAATTTTATACAAACAATTGACATCTGTTTTCTAAAGGTGGTATATAAAACATTGTGTCACACATCTAGGCAAATATTAATTTTCCTCCTCCTTTTTAATTTACTGCTGACCACACTTAATCTTTCACAAAATATCGATGATCTTTTTCATAGAAGGAAAGATCATGGGTATTCCACAATTGACTCAGAAATTTTGATGAGCCACTGATGTGCCTTTTTAAATTTGGAAAAGTTAAAGACAATTATTTTACCTGATGTGTTAATAAATTACAAAAAGTGTCATTAGCAAATAAAGTGCTTTGAATTAGTGTATTTTCTAGATAACGGGAGTCTGCGATTTAGTTGGCATAATTTGAGAGAAATAAACCTTTTTAATATATATTTTTCTCAAAGGCTGCACAGGGTTCTCTTATGCCTTTTGGAGCACAAATCTTAAATGCACCTTTTCTTAGTGACTGCTGACACTGACTCTCCACTTGAGCAAACTTTTTGCAAGCTCCTCTGAGCCCTTTTCCTACAGACTTTGTCCTTGGTCCCATCCTTGGCCTGCGGAGTGAGTTTGTTAGGTAGTTAGATGGACATTAGCAGCTGGGAAGAAAAGCTGCTATGAGAAAAGAAAGCAGAAAAGGTTGTCACTAAGATAGCCCCTGGCCCACCTAGGTTCAACCCCAAGACTGCCCTGACTCTACTCTAACTGATAGAGTTTGTGGTAAAGTCTGTGGCAAGCACATCCTGTAGAAGGAGAAACCAGGGCACAGGTGAAAATTCCCTAAAGTGATACATGCCCAGTAACCTAAAACTGTATCTTTGAGTTGATCCTAAGCTCATTTTACCCTAAGCTCATTATAATAAAATTTACTTGTGGTTTTGCTCCCCAAGTGGGCTTTTCTGAATGAACTCCGGGTAAAAACATATGCAGTTTAATTTAAGCTATGTAACCACAAACTTCAATCAAGTAACATCAGTCTGTCATTCAGACACAGGCCAAACCTCTACTCCTCGCCACAAGCTCCATAAAAGCAACCTGAGTTCTGTAAAAAGGTGTTGATTTCACTTTGCAGAGATCAGCCCACTCTCCCTCTGAGAGTGTATTACTGTGCTTCAATGAACTTTGCTTTGAGCTTGCATTTTGGTGTTAGTCTGCAATTCTTTGCTAACCATCACAAGAACCAAGATTGTTGGTCCAGAGCTCCAGCTCTGTTAATCTCCATTAAATAATCAATTCCAATGCAGAATTCTCAGTAACAAGTTGAGTCCGCTTCTATCAAAGAATCCTGCTAAGCCAGTTTATTAAGAATCCTCCACTCTTGATATCCAAGTAAGCACTTCTTCCCCACCCTTCATTCCTAAACAAGTCCTCTTAGTAGTTTTGCATTCAATCTTAGCTACAAATCACCACTTGTCTCTGTTGTATTCAGAGTTGAGTTTAACCTCTTTTTTATCACAATAGTCTTGACCTCTATTGAAACAGTTTTGAGTAAAGTCTTCTTTGCCATTTTAACAAATGTAAAAATCATTTTCTTTTACATTATAAAGTATTATTATGACCAAGAATTATTCAGCATGACGTCCACATTCTGATGTCTGTTTGTATCTGTCCCACACACGGTTGCACTCCAGGATCCTGGCAGCCTTCCTCCTTGTAATTTCCTTTTTCTAATCTGCAGTGTTTAAGAAATCAGATAATCAACGTTGTTAGAACTGTATGTGATTTAAGGAAATAAACTCTAAACGATGTTCTAATGCTTAGTCTTCGTAACAGCTATTTCTGTAACCCAGAATTCATTTTCTCCATTATTTTAAGTTTCCAACTATGTTTAGAAGACCAGAGTAGCAGGACACACCAACTGTGAATGAAGAAAATGCTACTATATTAAAAGTGGTGTATAAAAGCACTAGGAGTTACATCTTTTTCATTTGGCATGAAAAGAAAGCTTTAGACGGTCAACAAAGCTTGAAATTTGTGGCTCTGTCTGTGAATGATTATTATATATAAATGATAACACATTTTTTACAACCAATTCTTGCTTTCAGCTGGCATATTTGTCAACAAATAAGTGGAATGACTCAAATTTATATTTGACTGCCAGACTGGAAGCATCTCTCCTATAGGATTTATTTTCTTTTTATAAAATGTAGTCGCAGTGAACGGTGATGGCCAGAAAAAAAAAAAAAAAAGCTTAAAACATTACATAGGATTCAGATGAGCCTAACTTCAGTATTGGTATTTTGTGTAATTCAACCGTAGGTTTCAATATTGAGGATGAGAAAGAAAATTTCAATGGATTCCATACTTTCCCTCAGTGCTAATTACAAATAATCTTTGAATCTCACAGTTTATTTCAGGGATTAGCCATTCTAAAATAACTAAGAGAGGATCTTTTTTTTTTTTTTTTTTTTTTTGAGACAGAGCATGCTCTGTTGCCCAGGCTGGATTGCAGTGGCATCATCTTGACTCACTGCAACCTCCACCTCCTGGGTTCAAGTGATTCTCCCCTCATCAGCCTGCCAAGTAGCTGGGATTACAGGCGCCTGTCACCACACCCAACATGTAACTCAGTTAAATAAACAAACAAGCAATAGCACACAACTTTTTGCTAAAGATTCCTCACACCTTTTACACTTGACTTTAGTTTATTTTAAACAGCTAAAGTAATTCATGTAGATTCTGAGGATACATATGAAATTGAATAGGAATAGTTCCAGATATTCACATTCTCAGCCGTATTACTCACATCACCAAAGGCCTGGTCAAATGTAATATTGGATAGGAACGCCCCACATGACTATAACACAACTGGAAATTCTTTTTTCCTTTTTAAAAGTCCTAGTAATAAAGAGATAATACTAAGCTATTAGAACTGGAAAGGGTTTTATACAAACTATAATATAAATGTCTTTTGTAGCAAATGTGAAAATTAATACCTACAGAGATAAAGTAAGGAAAAAGCCAAGATTAGAATTGAATTCCTCCATTCCCCAAGTGTATATTTTCACCTTGTAAAAAAGTTAATGGTTTCTTTTAGTGCTTCATAGGTAGAAATAAAATCCTATCTTTCTTCCAATTAGTCATTTAATTCATGTAGGTATATTGAGAATGATACAGATAATTAATTTCTACCCTTTGCTGGGAATCACTCAAGATCAACAAGTTTGTCAATGAGAGATAGAGAAATGGTTACCCAAGTAACTGAAATCTGAGGAAGACAAGTATTGTAAGTGTATAGAATATGAAGGAGATAATATTTAAAAACTAAGCTAAGAAGGGGCATAATTATAGATTTATCCACAATTTCTGCTATTAGTTACTCATAAAGAATAACCTAATGTGTGCCTACATAAATATTGACATCAATCACTGTCTCCAGGAAAATACTGGATAGGTATCTGGAATTAACTATTGATTTTGTGCCCCTGGAACCATCAAAAGAAATTAAAATGCTGGGATGGGCCTAGGAAATATTACAATGAGGTCAGATTGAGCCTTACAATTAGTAGACATGGAGCATGCAATGACCAATAGTCGTCATTGATATTGTAAATAATAATTGTACACTGTTAAATATAGTTTAGGGATACCAAACATAGTTGTACCATTTACAATGGATGTATCTCTTAAAGCAAGAGCATAAAACATTGTTAAATACCCATTTTTCCCTTAGCTTTCTTAGTCACTCTTAATCACAAAAGACAAACTTTTGTATTAACTTGTAAAGTAGTATCTGAGTTGCTTTTTAGTAGTGTCTACATAACTGATCTTTTGTATCTGAATATTTGTGCAATTAATCAGCTTGTTCGTAAATTTTTGGCACTTTTCTTTGGCAAAATTGTTGTTTCTCTTATGACTTGCATTGTCAGAGGTAGTGCAGGCTTTTCCTCTGAGACCCCTTTCCAGCAACAGTCAATAACTGCTAGACCAATTAAAACTTGGTAGGCAGCAAGTGATTTTGGCTTAGTTTAGTTTTTGTTTTGTTTTGCTTTGCTCTCCTCCTTTTTAAATATTTTATGAGGAATGACACTTTCAGAGGAGGTGACTGTTACTTTTATGACATAACTTGCCTTTCTACATAATTGAGCCTCCCAGGGCCAATTACCATTAGCACACCACTTACTGGCACATTGGATACAAAAGTAACTCATACCCACAAATAATTCCATGTTTGAGATGTAGATGTCCAGCATCTTCCATCCAAGAGAATATCATTTCCATAATGTTATATTACATAAAGTATTTGAGAACTGTGTCACATAAGTAGTTTACTTACAGTTTTTATCATGTGTCAAAATGTATGCCTCATTTGACTCTTTTAAAGGTTTGATTCCACAGCAAAAATTACTGATGCTAAGAGTAAGGCAGTTTAAGTTGAGTTTCCTTCCTTGTATCTATGATGCTGCCTTCCAGGATGCCAATGACAGTGTGTTGCAGTGGTAAGCCAACCATGTTACCAGGGGTACTGCATTCATTCTTTTCTCAACAAATATCATGGACCATTGTAATGCAGCCACTGTTTCAAGTATTGCATTACCTAGATACAGGGACTAACTATGCAGTTATCAAGATGGATGGCAATTAACAAAGCAGTGAACAGAACAGATAAAATATCTCCCATCACAAAGCTTATATTTCACTCCACTAAAATTTTGCCTGACTGTTTCTATTTCTCTGGATGTAGGAACCTTATTTATTGCACATAAGATGTTATTTTTAATCATCATTTTATTGGTGTTATGCATGTAGTAAGCACCAGATTGTCATCTCTTGATTAAATAGTAATGATAATATTTCATTTGGCAATGTAAGTACTTACAATTCTGGATTTTTTTGTTGATCTCAATAAATCCTCTTATCGTGTTTTCTCATTTACAATATGTAGTTCCCTAAAAACAAAATAATAATGATAAAAAAGTGCTTCATATTTTGAAACTGAGGAAAGTTAAGATAATTCAACTGAGGAAAGAATTAACTAAAGTTAAGAGAATTAAAGTCAGAGAATTATACTGACTCTATTAAACAGATTATGAGTTCAGAACCAAAATGCTAGCTGTAACAATTTGGCCCTTTTTTATGTGAAAGGTGTATTGTGTTCTTTCAAATGGGATGAAATGGTTTTTTGCTCTGTGTAGCTTTTTGCTCTGCGTAGTTTTAATGCCTTCTTGGGAACTAAACACACAGGCACACACAGATGCACACACATTATTCCTGTACCAGTTTACACACACATGAAAACACAATACCCACACATGTGATTATAGTGACCCTCCCATTTAGATATTGATTATTAATTACTAAGGCAGCATAACCATGAAATAAATTAATTGTGGTTTAATCTCTATTTTCATGTTTATTTTGTTGACTGTTTTCCACATAAATGATTGTAAAATGATTTTAAAATCAATTTAAAAATGATTTTGATAAATTTTTAAATTTATCAAAAGTTTCCTTTGGCTTTGTAAATTGAGCGAATGGAACAATTGTTCTTTCTGCTTACACAGGGAAACAACTTTGTAAAAAAAAAAAATTCTATTCTTAGGAGGCCCCTATTTTTATTTTGGAGAGGATTCCCATTATCCAGACTCAGAAGCTAAGCTCGGCATGGTGAAATCTTATGATAGGCCCTTCCTGACTTTCTAATCTGTTACCCTTTTCATTCCATGCAAAATGAAATTCTGGAAATGCTTCAGAAATAGCAACCTCTTAAGGGTTCTGTGTTTTTGTATAACTTGCTATCTGCCTAGACTACATTTTTCCTGCTCTTACTTCATTTATTTTAACAATTCTATGTATGATTTCCCAAAACTCAGTGACCCTGGAACATTGTTTTGTCTGCAAAACACTGCAGGGTGCCTAGGGATGCTATTTACTAAGTAAACTTTTCCTAGCCAAGTCTCCATGAAATCAGTAAAGAAATTATCTAATTTTCCAACAACAACATACTTTCTTCAACCAAAATGTGGAGGCCAATGAAATGAAAAACATCAGAGTATTATTGGAGATAAATAGCTATCAACCCCAGCTTTCGAAAGGTTGAGCTTGCCTGTTGCTGACTCCACACTGCAAATTCTTATATTAGTTCTGCTAGACTGATTACAGATATTGTAGGATGTTTGCCAGGTTATAGATCTCGTTATTTCCAACTTTGATTACCTTCTTTCTTGTTTCTCATCAAACAGAGGACATATTGCATACATTTTAGGCAAACTCTTTGAAGTATATCCAATCCTGTCCCTTAGAGGAAATTTCTTTAGGCATAACCTCACATGTGTTGATTGCTTAACCCACACCACTTACCTTTCACTATAGTTACGGTCTCTGTCTTGCCTCCTGTACATTGTACATGCTCCTAATGTGCTCTTTATTATAGATTATAACAAATTATTTTTGTGCCTTTCCCCAAAGTTTAAACTCTCAAGGTCAGATCATGGCCTCAATCTTAGCATTCTCCTAGGATCTAATGCTATGTTCTAATTCTGTATAATATTATTAAAAGACACATGTTGAATGAATATCCTTCAGACATTTTAAAGAATGAATACTTGAATTGCAGAACTTGCATATGGATGATTTACTCATTTTCATAGTGTGTATTCACAAATTTATTAATTTACTAATATATTTCATTTTAAGGAAAAGGAAATAGAGAAACAAAACCGGGCACGTTCTTACAGCAATATTATAGCAATACTAAGAGATATAATATCTTTAAAATTTAGACAATTCTATTCTTTTTTTTTTTTTTTTTTTTTTTGAGACGGAGTCTCGCTCTGTAGCCCAGGCTGGAGTGCAGTGGCCGGTTCTCAGCTCACTGCAAGCTCCGCCTCCCGGGTTTACGCCATTCTCCTGCCTCAGCCTTCCCGAGTAGCTGGGACTACAAGCGCCCGCCACCGCGCCCGGCTAGTTTTTTGTATTTTTTAGTAGAGACGGGGTTTCACCGTGTTCGCCAGGATGGTCTCGATCTCCTGACCTCGTGATTCGCCCGTCTCGGCCTCCCAAAGTGCTGGGATTACAGGCTTGAGCCACCGCGCCCGGCCGACAATTCTATTCTTTTTACCTTTCAATAAATAATCCATTTTTGGAAGTACTTCAAAAGTCATATAATAAATTTCAAATATAATTTCTCATTTCTTTTAAAATTATATCTAAAGCTGAATATACTATGACAAGTCTTAAACACATTCCACACAGAAGTAAAATAGATAAGGAATGCAGACAGATTCATTTAAAAATTATATTATTAAAAAAGTTGAGATTTTACCTCAGATGATATTTTAGCAATACCATCTTAACAGTGTTTCAATTGGGCCATGTAGGGTTATATCAAGTATAAAACAGATTGGATCTATTACAGTATTTTCAGATTATCGGTTGCAACTGATTA
Source organism: Papio anubis (assembly GCF_008728515.1). Taxonomy (NCBI): domain Eukaryota; kingdom Metazoa; phylum Chordata; class Mammalia; order Primates; family Cercopithecidae; genus Papio; species Papio anubis. The sequence continues at coordinate 19,664,911 of NC_044980.1, read as the reverse complement.
AGGTTATAAAATCAATTTGATGGCTTTGCCACTAATATACTTTTAATTATCTAGAAACGATAAGAAATATGCTGAAAATAACAGCGTGTTGCACATTACATTATGAAACGGTGTGTGCGTGTATATGTGTGTGTGTTTATCTTGTGTATCTAAATTCTTCTGTGATTTCTGATCTATGAAGTCTGAAAACTCTTATTTCAGAGGACCTCAAAAATACCCTTCAAAACAATAGTTTACAACTTTCCAGAACACAACATAATTAAATGGTGTGCAGGAATCCACCAAACATACTTCCCTACAGCAAACCTTAGTTTTTTCTATTTAGCGTGAAGCCCAGATATGTTGTATGAGGCTGTTGACTCCCAATGGATATTACAGGTATTTTGATTAATGCAAAAGTTTTGTGGAATTATATTATGTTGATCCAATAATATCATCTCACCTAAATCCTGTTTTAGACCAAATATGTACATATTTCTAAAATCAAGAGGTGAGCACTTTAGAGATGATTATGTGCTTCATTCACTGGACAAACCAGCTAAAAAATGATGCAATCAAGGGTTTGCTTTTTTGTCACCATTACTTGAACACTATTAATTACTCTTAAAAAGAATAAATTATTTTTTAAAAAGACATGGAACTTATGTGTATTTCACTATTTTCATTTTACAAATGATTTTGTATGTCTCATTTTTTCAGTGTTTCTACACTTGTAGCTCCTAACATAATGGAGGTCTAGTAAATCACAATTAAAGAAAAGAAGACTGCTTTAGAAAACATTTTGGTGGAACGGGTAGAAATAGACTGGGATAGAAAACACAGTGAAATATTCAGGAGATAATCAATCTAGAGCAATAGAGGGTACATGCAGCAGCCTCCTACTTTCGTCAGTAGCAGGATACTCATTATAATATGAAATGAGCCACATTCTTCTCATTTCTCATATTGATCATATATTGAGCCCACTCTGCTTCAACCCTCTGATTCTCTCCTGATTCATTCGTTGCCTTAGCCTCTCATTTGCTGGTTTATAATACATTTACATGAGATTGAATTTATCCATTCTCATCTCTCATGTCTAAAGACAGTTTAAGATGAAGCTTGTTAATTTCAGAAATGAGTTCTACAGTTTAGGTCAGCATAACAGCTAAAGAACTAGACCTATCTTTGCAGAATATTAGGTAGCAATCTCTCCAAATAAGTTTATTTAGAGATGTCGGGTGTATAGATAACTGATGAATTATTTGCTTTCTATATCTGCTATTCATTTATTCTATTTTCAGAGAGTGGATAATGTTCCACAAACACATACACAAATATGTATCTATCTATCTGTATCTATCTGTCTATCTATCTATTTATCTATATTGGGGGGGGCGAGAAAGTCTGACTCTATACAAAATTTATTCCTTGATCCATGTAGAAAAGGGAAGTACTTTATTCATGAATAGGGACGATATATCAGCATGTGCTTTTTATCTATTTGACTTGCTAACAGGAAGATGTTGATACTAAGGCAATGGAATTAACAGAAATTTTAAATATGTCACTCAAAGACATGTTTATATTCATGTTATAATGTCAAAAATACCCTTAAAATATATTTATATTTCAAGTGAAATCTGTATTTGCCTTTTATTCTACCATCCTTTACATTTTTGTAAAGCATAACATCTTTAAGCAGGGTGAAATTGTAATAGAATGTGAACATTCTATTGTATAATTTTGTTTATTATACACAGGATTTTTCTAATACATATTACTTTTATTTTCAAGTAATCGATACATTTTTCTGTAAGGCTATTATTTGTTTCATTCTACCAATTTTTTCATGGAGCATGAATAAAACTTATCTTTGTTTTTAAAAAATGAAATTAGGAAGGTTACTGTGGGTACTTAAAAAACATGCAAACTGTGAATTGTGTTGCTTTCAGCAGAACATCCATTTATTTTAAGACTATTCACTTGGAGAACATTGGATTCAAATGATTACATTTTAAAGTTAGTTCAATCTTGATGAAATTGAAAATATCAGTTTTCATTATAACCAAGAGACTAGTCATAAAAAAAAAAATACCAGGAAGAAATTATGCTATCTACTCTGAAGTACAAAGTCACCTTACCGATGCATAAGAACATTAATTACTCTAGTCATAAATTATTCATCCAGTAACTTTCTCTCTTAGATCATGAAATAATTTCTCTGTAGTACAAAAGAAATTGTATTAATTTTTTTCTAAATTATGTGATTCTTTTTTAAAGCGAGAGTCTATTTTATTGTATCAAGTCACTTACAGTAATTAAGAACTAATGGTTCTTAGACTCTAAGCAGGAAGCTATGGGATTATAAAAAGGTATATGAAGCAAGGCAATGTATTTATATTAAACAAAAAATCTTCATTAGATTCACCTCATGCAATGAATATTTAACTTTGTATCAGTTTTTTCCTAAGCAATGTATTACTAGACTGTGTTGATGTAACACCATGTGTAAATCTGTCATGTTCTTTGTCTATCTAACAATTTGTTAGCAATCAACTAGAGATATATTCTGTATCTTCTGGAAATATTTTATTTATTTTCTTTGTACATTTTCTGGTTTTGGCATTCTGTATTTAGGCTTCTTTTTATTTAAATCATCATCATTGCATTAGAATTCACTGGAGTTATTATTTGTAACTCAAATCTAAATATTCCTCATAGAATAATAATTTATGATGAATTACTGAGGGAGTAAAACCACTTCCGTTACTAACAGTTTTGGAAATTTTTTTTTTTTTTTTGGTTTTCTAGTTTTTGGCATCAAATTCTTAGAAACCACCAAAATCAAATATGGTGATATTTTACAGCCAAAAAGTTAATTTGTAAAAAAATTTCATGTGAATTTTGTATAAAATATATGTGTATGTCTATGTGTATATGTGTATGGGTCTAAATGTAAATGTGTTCACATACATGTGTACACACATATATACATATTTATATATATTTAAGAAATACTTGCATTAAATATCAGATTCTTTTACTTCTAACATCTGTTTTCAGGATAAATGAAAAGAAGATAAAGGAGCTACTGCGTGTCCTGTTAACTTTTACTGACAGATTATGTTTAAAAATAATAACCATGTTTATTTTCATTGGAACAATGAAAATAAGTTACATAAAATTAAGCCAAGAAAAGCTAAGCTATTGAGTATACACAGGAGCATAATAGTGGGACGTTTGGGTTCAATTTCAATCTAAGAATTCATGAATCAAATAATACCTCACTTTAAAGTGCAGAGGGGAAGGGAAGGCAAGCCGGATTCCCACAACAGAATGGAACAATCAATGGACCCAATTAACAACAGGTGTCTCTGGCAATTTGAAATGTTACTTCATTATCTGGAAATAGGGTGAAATGGATCTTCCTAATTATTTTCTTCCCCTGGCCTGCACATATTTATGCTTACTAGATAGTATGCAGTAGTGCATCAGAAATGAGAAAAGGTGATTTAAGCAACATATATAAGTAAATATAAACCAGTATTTGTTATGAGATTTAAAATCTCATTGTGCTCAGTTCTAGATCATATGGCTTCTATAAATAACAGTTAACTTCAAAAATCTTTGAAAATTTAGATGTACTTAGGTTAAACCTAACTAAAAGGCAATATAAACATGATGATAATAATGATATCATTAATAATCGTGATGTTTAAAATAGTTCATAGAAATTCACAGAGGATTCTCAGGTAAGCATACTATTTGATTTTACCTTTGATATCTTTCACCACTTTAAAAATGTGTTCTTACAGATACTTGTGACAGTTAAGTATCTTAAAAAGTGTCCTTCTTATTTTTCTTATCTAGATTTACACTCCTGGTGTTGAATTTGCATTATTTGGGAGCAAGGTGGCAGGCTAAGCTGTCTTCTTCTCATGATCTTGCATTAGGAAACACTGTAGAAGGTGGTGTTGTTACACCAAGATTTTCCCGAATGAAATATCCATGCAGTTGGCCTACTCCAGACAGTGGTTTTAACTTGTCAGTATTTGTAACAATATCAGATGTAGGACTTGCCTTACCCACAATTGAGGTTGCTATGTCACATAGGAAACTAAAGGTGGGTTTGCAGGCCTGAGGTTGGGGGCATAGATACAGGAGATGTCAGCTATACCTTCTAGAATGTCCCTGATGGACATGAATGTTGAAAATAATCACTGATTAGCTCTTTCGTTCATGCAGCTTATTAACTGCATTTTATCTATCACTTTTCTTACTCCCGGGGATACAAACCCTGAAGATACAAAGGAGGACAAGGTCTGGTTAATCCTTCCTGTCCCAGAAGAGTTGAATTAAATTGGCACTGACATGTCAATAAGTGTTGACACATTCAGGCATCTTGAATGACATTTAAGAGGCAAAACACCTTTCTATTTGAATTTGAGCTTGAGGTTATGTGTGTGTGTGGCGGGGAGAGGGGATGGTCGCTACTCTTTCTTCATTTCTAAATTGCACCTTCATGTTGCTATATCCTAGGTTGCATACAGAAGAACTTACTTGAGCTGATTTAAGCCAAAAATTACTTCCCTAAAATAGCTTGCTTGAAGACACCCCAGGAAGATTGGTCAAATAAAGCAGTGGCTATCCATCTGAATCTATGCATACGCCTTCCAACAGACTGCTTGCTGCAAGATCCAACTGCTTCTAGTCACATACTTAGAGTTTTTAGTAGGGAAGGGGTACATGGATACTCTATAGGGACTTTTACTCCTATTTCACTTGAATGCTTGTGGCATCTCTGAAACAGTGACACCCTTTTTAGTTTATTAAATGAAACATGTCCTTATTCATATTGGCTATTCTCTGAATAATAACCTCAAACCAGTAGGTCTGATTAGTAGAACCTAGGAAATTCCGCTATCCCCAGTAGCCAGAGAAGACTTAAGAAATAGAACACAAAATATATTTTAGTTGGTTTGACAGTTCCACAATGCCATTTTTTAACTTATGCCTTATACCAGCTATTTTTTTTTTTAATCTTCTATGTTTCAGGTAATGTTCTGGCTACTGGCTTTATTACCAGGTGAATCCTTCAAGTCACCAAGATATACACAAGACGTTTTATTCAATTTGCTATTGAAGTCTCTTTAGTCATAATTCCATTTACTTATTGAGGACTTCTCCAAGATATGTATTTTCCAGATCTCCTCCACTTTTTCAAAACTTTGCTGTTCACAGACACTCAAACTCCCAGTTTAACAGATTCAGGCAGCTTGATCTGAATTTCTCCTCATATAGCCTTGTCACCTAATGTCTGCAATAATTCAATGAGACTTTTCTCATCAATGCTTTTAATTCCCTGATTTAACCTTATTTATTGAACATTTGGTCTATTCCAGACAGTGGTTTTCACTTGTCAGTATTTGTAACAATATCAGATGTAGGGCCTGTCTTACTCACAATTGAGGTTGCTGTTTCATACAGGGAACTAAAGAGGGGTTTGCAGGCCTGAGGCGCTATTCTAGGTACTGGGAATATGCCAGCTCGAAAAACAAATATTCCTAGTCCAAGGAAGCTTAAATTCTCATATTAATGATTGTTGAACTCAATGGTTTGAATTTACTCTTCATGAACTTTCACTACTTTTCTCATGTTAGACTCCTCCCTTTATGATGTGTTTTCTTTATTCAGCTTTTATAGTACAAGAGTATACAAGTTTCTACTCTCTCTAATACAATTTTTTGACTTACTGATTGGGCTTTCTAAAACTTTGAAATCCTTAAGATCCTATTCTCAGCCATAATTCTTTTTTCTTCACATTTTCCTTTATATTTTATATTCTCATTTAGGCTTGTCAATTTTTTTGAGAATCAATATAAATATACAATTAGTCCCCACCTTCCTATGCTTCTTTATTTACAAATAGTGTTTAGATATATCTAATTGCCTTTTCCATCTGAAATCTAACAGGTCAAATCCTGAGGTGCTTAACTCTGCTCCTCAAATATCTCTTGTATGTTTTAAACTTAATAACATGTTAATACTTTCTTTTACATTACAATACCAACCACTCCTCTTCTCCTCAGACCATCAAATTCATCATTAAAGCCTGTTAATGCTTTCTTTACAGGGTCTCTTATTTGCTACTTGTCTTTAGATTTACAGGGTGTATTGTCCAAAAACAGGAAACTTGAGACAATACTTTATATAGAAAACTGGGTTTGGTTTGGTTTTTAAAATACAAATACAAATTCAGTAGTTGAATATATTGCTTGGGTAGGCTAGAATCAACTAACAATTAGACATATATGTATACACACACACACACACACATACATACATATGTGTGTGTACATATATTTTTTTTATTTTTTTATATATATATATTTTTTTTTTAACCTTAACTGCTTCTTTAAGAGCTTTATCCCAAATACAGTTGCATTCTTGGCTACTGGGGGTTAGATGTTCAACTTATAAATTGGGAAAGGACACAATTTAGCCCTTAAAGTGACCCAGGAAGAAATGTCACCTATTGACCTGGGCTAATCCATGAGTAACGTATTGTTTTAGGCATTACACAGTGCCTAAACATTATATAATATACATATATACACATACACAATGACTAAATAATATACATATAATATTTATTATATATGATGTCTAAAATATACATTATATATACATTATATATGTATAAAATATACATTACATCTAGAAAATGCCTAAAATATATATTACATATATATTTATTATTTTTACATATAATAAGTCACTTTTAGGGACTAAATTGTGTTCTTTCCCAATTTACATGTTGGAAGTCTAACCCCCAGTACCCCAGAATGCAACTGTATTAGGGATAAAGCCTTTAAAGGAGTAGTTAAGTTAAAAGAGGATTGTTAGCTCAGGCTGTAATTCAATATGACTGGTGTTCTTTAAAGAAGAGTAGATAAAGATACTAGCAACACAGAAAGAGGAAAGACCATGTGCCTGTACAGGGAGAAGACAGCCATCAGTGAGCCCAGGAGAGAGGCCTCAGAGTGAAATCAGCCTGGCCAATACCTTGTCCTTGAATTTCTTACTTCCAAAACTGTGAGAAAATGCATTCCTGTTACCTAACTCATACAGACTGTGATATTTGTTATGAAATCTCTCTACTTGCTTAGAGTTCAACAAATGTTTATTACAACTGCTGAATTTAACCAAAATTCCATCTGTACTAATTAGCTTTCCCTTTGTTCTGAGCTCAAACCCTTTACCAACTATTAGCATTCCAGTCTGATAATCACATTATCATTCTGTCTCGATGTCAAATTGGTATTAGGCTCTGAATGAGATTGAACACTGGTAAATAATAATTAGTATTTTGGGGAAATTAAGTGCTACAGATTAAGGCAGTGACACCTTATGTAATTGCCTCTACAACTATCCATCTGTTTAATTTTTTTCACTATGATTCAGTCAACACCCCTAAACTTACACATGCTCAATGAAATCACAATTTATTTCAAAACAGTATACTATCACAGAGATTTTTCATCAACTGTATGTAGTTTTCAGAGAGTCTGTGTCATTTAATGGTTCCAGGTTTGAGAGCATTTCAGTCAAACTTTGGAGGAATCCATTTCATTTTTAAAAAGTGAGGTAAATACTGATTATTTCTCAGAGATGCTATTAGGGTTAGATGGAACAAGTCACAGGCAGTTTGTAAGAAGCATACCACCTGGTGGATATGATGCTTTCCACTACGTATCCCTTTATGTACCAAACTGCTTTTAAACATTTGTTAAAAGAAAAACCTCGGAGAAATAACACTGAACGAAGTTTATTTGAGGAAAGGATTATTCATAAATTGGGCAGAACTCAGAATCAGAAGAGGTTCAGAGAGTTCTGCCCAGCAACATGAACAGAGAGCTTTTATAGGCTGAATATGAAAGCAAAGTAGAAAAATTACCTGACTGGCCAGAGCAAGGCATTTGCTTATTTGTGCATAGTATGATGAGGCATTTGCATAGTATGATGAGACTTTATTGGATATGGTCTGACGGAAAATTCCTAGTTGTATAACCAATAGGCTGGTTGGCTCTTTGTGATCGACTGAGGTTCTTTTCTTTTTCTATTCTTCTTTTCTTCTTCTTCTTTTTTAATTATTTATTTATTTATTTATTTATTTATTTATTTATTTATTTATTTTTTCGAGTTTCACTCTGTCACCCAGTCTGGAGTGCAGTGGCACAAACTCGGTTCACTGCAGCCTCCACCTTTCTGGGTTCAAGCAATTCTCCTACCTTAGCCTTAGCCTCCCAAATAGCTGGGATTACAAGCATGCACCACCACACTCAGCTATTTTTTTTTTTTTTTTTTTTTGTATTTTTAGTAGAGACAGGATTTCACCATATTGGCCAGATTGGTCTCAAACTCCTGACCTCAAGTGATATGCACGTCATGGCCTCCCAAATTGCTGGGATTACAGGGGTAAGTTATCACACCCGGTGTCTGAGACTCTCTTCTTTTAAACCCAGTTGCGAGAATTGTTTCTCCAGTGTGCTTACTAAGAGCTATTAGTTTGAGATTGTCAGAGACTTCTGCTTAGTTTAACACAATATTCAGTAAGAATTAGTGGTAGACTTTACTATAAAACGGATTAAAAAATGCGTAGCATATACAGAAATTATCAGGACACGTTTTCCTTCAAATGGGTTACATTCATAAGTATAAATATATCAGGAGAAATAGATGCAGGAGTGTATTGTCATTCTTTAGAAAATATTTTCATAACATTTAGCATTTTTATAGAGTATTTATAAAAATGAAGACTTGGCCATATTTTCCTTAGATGAATATACTATGTTATCATAAAAGAGAAAATCTAAAAGATTCTGATTTGAAACTCAAGGAGAAAAGAAATTAAATACTTCACATGGCCAGCTTAGTGAAGTTAAATCCCTAGAGAATCTCCATTTATATTTTGGGTGTTGAATCTATTTGTCAATTTTATGTGCGCTTCTGGCTCACCATCTGTTTAGCTTTGGTTTTTAATTCCCTACGTGATAAAAACAAATATTATTTATTCCAATTATATTATGAAGAAAATACTACTTTGCTTCTTCATAAGTATGTGTTATAACTTAAATCTGGGTTATAGGGAGACATTATTATACCTGAGGCCAAGGTATATAGATGGTAAGCAACTTTCCAAGGTCATAAAATGTGTAGATAGTATGATGCTCCACTGATCAAAAACCTGTGTTGTGAGATGGAAGCTATGGGTGAGAATCTGGGATGTAGAAGCCCAGAGCAGCATGATGACAGTTTGTCCACTTCATTCATCTTAACTTCGGTTTACCTATCTGTGAATGATGGTGAGGTCACCTTACATGATGAAAACAGCTGGAGTCAATGTGTGCAAAGTGTTTGATGTGTGTGGCACATCAGAAGTGTCTGATAAACTGAGTTTTTTATAAAGTGATAGGGATTGCATGCTTTCTTCATAGCACACCATTAATAATTTTACAATTTTGAGCCAAAATCACAGGATTAATAAAGTTCTTACTTGAAAGCCAATGCATTGGATGTATTCTGTGCAACATTTCTTTACTAAAGCAAGTAAAAATATTTGTAGAGTGTTGCAGTATTTGTATGGCCCTAGTTCATTGCACCTCTCACTTAAGCATTATGTAAACTTGAAGTAATCTATATTTGAAGGAAATCTGGTGGGAAATGAAGAAATTATACAAATAGTGAAAGCTTCCTGGGAAATATTTGTATCGAAAACATCACTATAACGAGGGGTTTCTTTGGAATGGACTTATTGTTATTAAATTACTTTGCTGAATAAATATGTACTAGTATTGGCATTATCATTTCACATATTAGCCTTTATTTAGAATCACAGTGGAGTAAAACATTTGTTACACAACGACACTATTACCTGGGGTTTCCTTATTTGCCATTTCCCTTTACTTTAATGTTTGAATAAATATCACAGTTACTGCAAAAATAACACATTATGTTAAGCCTTACGCAAAATGCAGTTCTTACTTGCTCAAAGCGGCTCAGCCTTCCTTTCTTCAGCACATCATGCTGTTAGAAAAATATACAATCTTCATCATCCTTTTGCCCCCCCATTCATACTTGTGAGATGTATACAGAGTTTCAAGAACAATGAAGGGAAAGACAATATGACAAAACACTTCAAGTTATTCAGTCCAGACCGACTACAGCTAAATAGGAATTTATCATTTATATGAGGTTTTCTTTGTTGGGTTAAATCATAAAGTAGATCAAATTAGTGATTCTGGGAATAACTGTTGCTTTCACAATCTGTGAAAGGAAAATGTGCAATGACTTTTCCTTCTAGAATCAGAACCAGGGAATGGTGTTATTCTCCTCTTTTACTCTGTTTTTCTTTTTTATTAAACACTGATTTAAAGAGCATGGTAACTCATGTGATTCACCTTCTCCCCTTCTTCTTCAGTTGAATCCTCATGGGTAGGAAAAGTGAAGTGGTAGCAGAGTCAGGCTTCTACTGGAATTCTGAATGGAAACTGGGATGAGGTAGGGACTGCAAAGAACAGTATCACAGTCTTTCTTGAGGAGAGAGATTGGATGAGAACACCTTTAAAAAAAAAAAAAAAGAGCTATCAGCAAAAAAAAGTAGACAAGTGTCTGTGCTCTTTTACACTCACCTACAGAACATCAATATTTTATAGCCTTCTACCTTGGGAAATGATAGATGATTACATCTTCACTCAGCAAAAAAGCATATAGCTCCCTTTAAGAGATTGCCTGTTACCATCTGGATGGTGGGAAAATCACTAATGGCGGCACTTTTCCAGAAAATTCTTTCTAATTACTTTTCTTGCTTTATTGTTTTCCTATATCTGAGGAAATGACAAAGTAGCAAAAGAAGTGTTGAATAACGCAGATTATTTGTGGTCCATTTTGCTTATATACGTCCTGCCATAAAACACGCTGGGTCACAAACATATGAAAAGAAGCGCATCATCACTGGTCATTAGAGAAATGCAAATCAAAATCACGATGAGATACCATCTCACACCAGTTAAAATGGCAATTATCAAAAAGTCAGGAAACAACAGATGCTGGCGAGGATGTGGAGAAATAGGAACACTTTTACACTGTGGTGGGAGTGTAAATTATTTCAACCATTGTGGAAGACGGCGTGACAATTCCTCAAGGATCTAGAACCAGAAATACCATTTGACCCAGCAATCCCATTACTGGGTTTATACTCAAAGATTATAAATCATTCTACTATAAAGACACATACACATGTATGTTTATTGCAGCACTATTTACAATAGCAAAGACTTGGAACCAACCCAAATGCCCATCAATGATAGACTGGATAAAGAAAACGTGGCAGATATATACCATGGAATACTATGCAGCCATAAAAAAGAATGAGTTCATGTCCTTTTCAGGGACATGGATGAAGCTGGAAGCCATCATTCTCAGCAAGCTAACACAGGAACAGAAAACTAAACACCACATGTTCTTACTCATAAGTGAGAGTTGAAGAATGAGAACACACGGACACAGAGAGGGGAACATCACACACTGGGGCCTGTTGTGGGGTGGGGGGAAAGGAGAAGGACAGCATTAGGACAAACACCTAATGCATGTGGGGTTTGAAACCCAGATGATGGGTTGATAGGTGTAGCAAACCACCATGGCACTTGTATACCTATGTAACAAACCTGCATGTTCTGCATATGTATCCTAGAACTTAAAGTAAAATTAAAAAAAAAAGAAAAACCACGTTGGGTCAAAAAGAGTTTGATAATGTTCTGATTAGAAAAGTGGCAACTTTCAGTTAACAAATTTTCAATTTCAAAGTAAGTCTAAATGCTGCATTTCTGCATGCAGACTTTTTTCTGAAACATTAGGATTTATTAGAGAGGATCAATTTCTAGAATTATTTTCCTTTCCAGATGAGTGTAAATCATAATCACTTATAAATAGAAAGTCAGTAGAAAGAATAAGTAGAAATAGTGCTTACTGAAGTAAGGAAGAAATTGGTTGAATTGCAATTTAGACCAATGTCCATTTTACCCCTAATGTGTGATAAATTTTACCAATTATTCAAATCAGTGCTCAGAAAGTTCACCAAGTATAAGCAGAAACAGAGTGAATATCTGTGACCTTTAAAATATCTGGTGAAAATAAAAAGTCTTAGAATTATTGTTCATATTTGAAAATTTGCTTGAATAATATATTCAGTATAATGTATCATATGTTTCAGTAGAAAATACATTTCTTTTCCTATTTCAAATTTTTTTTGAGTAAAATAAACTTTTGAAGACAATATGTCATGTTTATTCTATTAGCCCTGGCTGTCTTCAAATATTTGTTTCTTTGTAAAATAAAGTGAACACTTTCTAAGACTCATTTTCTCTACTGTATGATTGTTCTAAAACCTAAGTACATTTTTTGAATTCAGTATAAATAGAGTGAATTTTAGGATTGTATTTAGTTATCATACCAAACCATTTGTAATGACTTTTAACTTCTTTCCCTGACTGACTACAGAATGTTAAATGAAATGTAATATATCAAATATCAAATAAAAATATGTAAAAAGTTGCCCAGTTTTCACTGCTGTAATTTTGTGATTGTTATACTTTAATCTGCCACTTAATGAGTAATTATATTGTCTAAGAACTATTCGAAGCACTTCAATCACAATCCAATTTAATTTTTCCACCAGTTCAATGAGATGAAATTTGTGATAATCTCCATTTTTAGATGGAGAAAATGAAGTTTCAAGGAGTGAAATATCTTGAATAGCTCATTGACATAGCCAGATTTTACAGAAGCCATACCCTTTTCAGCTCTGCAAATTGTTTGCAACCTAGCTTTCTATTAGAAGGTAGAGGGTGCATATCATTAAAAATTATATTGTTATTTAATTTAGTTTTGTTTGAAAAGGTTTCAATAATAATGCCATAAAGCTTTTCAGAAGTGACAGAGATCCTACTGGGAGTTGGAGCAATCATGTACAGCAGTGGGTAGATTTCCTGTGAATGTGCCTAGGACTCTGATGGGCTAATTTACCCTTCAGGATGACCTAAAACTGACGAGGCTTCGATGTTTACAGTTTATTCACATGTGTGAGGATGTGTGTGATTAATATCTGATAATACAGTGGATTAAAACGTGGAAAGCTCCAGAAAGTTGTTTTAAAAAGTTTTTGTTGACAAAAATCATATTAATCCCTATTTACTCATAAATAGAAGACTGGTATAAACAAGGGATGATAAAATACAGAAATATAGTTAAAAGAGTAAAAATTGCTAATTTCTCAAGTATCCTCTAGTAGCTTTTCATTGCACTCATAAAGTGTCTTTTCCTGAGAATAATAAGAATTTGGCTAATAATTATTACATTTTGTGTATCACCAAATACAGTTTTAAGTTATCAATAGGAACTATCTTATTTAATTCCCATTTAAAAAACATTATTCTGGTCTCTTAATATCCTGTTATTCAATATAAGAGAACTGAGCCACAAAGCCATCATGTAACTTGGCCAAGGTCACACAATAAGTGACGGAGATGGAATTAGGAATAATGTAATCTGTGTTCAGAGCAAACAAAGCTCTGATATATTGCCTAATATTTGATTAAAATTGTTAGCACATTGGTATTGTTTTTAAAAATCAGTATAAAAATATTATAATTGTATCCAATTTGGATTTTTACCTATTTGGCATAGAGTCTATTCATAAGAAAATGTGTTATCTGAGAGACAATCATGTAACTAGCAGACTACAACCATCTGTTTTATCAAGACAGTTAAAACAATAATAAAAACGATAAAAATAAACCAATTATTTATTTAAAGTATAAGATGACAGAATTCAAAATATTTATATGTATGTCTGAATTTCAAGCTAAATATGACAGATTGTTTTAAATCAATATAATAATATATCTTGTAAAATTCCACAGCTAAGACTGAGGAATTATAATAAGAATAGCAAAAATCAGCTCTGCACCCAATGTCCAGATTCCTACCCTCCAAAAGCAACTATTTTCAATTCTTTTTACTATTTATACTAAGATTTGTCCATTTTAGACATTATCAACTTATGTATTATTTGGAAATATCTTAATAAATGTACCTTCAGTTATAGTATTCTCCACATCAAATTTTGATTCACTCTGTATCCAGTTTTGATTTACATGACTATATAAATATTTTCTATTGTTAACACCTGTAGTATACATTTAAACTTTCTTTTCCTCCAAGTTTTTTTTTTTTTTCTGGAGTTTATATTGCCTTACTTTTATTTATTTTTCTGAGATAGAGTCTCACCCTGTCGCCTAGGCTGAAGTGCAATGGCATGATCTTGGCTCACTGCAACCTCCGCCTCCCGTGTTGAAGCAATTCTCCTGCCTCAGCCTCCCGTGTAGCTGAGATTACAGGTGTGTGCCACCACACCCGGCTTTTTTTGTATCTTTAGTAGAGACAGACTTTCACCATGTTGGTCAGGCTGGTCTCAAACTTCTGACCTCATGAGCTGCCTGCCTCAGCCTCCCAAAGTGCTGGGGTTATAGGTGTGAGCCACTGTGCCCGGCCTTATTTTAATTTTTTTTTTTCTTTTTAACCCTAAGACTAAGTCTTTCATATTCTCCGAACAGTTTCTAAGGGACCTATCAATAGAATTTTCCAGGTACAAAAATATGTCATTTTCTGATTGACCCAGTCCTCATGTGTGTGTGTCCTGAGAACACCTCTTCTGGTGCTCTGCCAATGTTTGCCCTTATCCAGGAGGGACTGATGAATGTGCTCACTGCACTCTGTGGTTCTGGGATTCTGACTTGCTGAAAATTGCCTCTGCCTCTTTCTTGTTTCTCCTAGAGTCTGAAACCATGTTTTCCTCCATCTTGGTTCACTTCCTATTTATTTATTTTTTTTAGACAGAGTCTTGCTCTATTAATCAGGTTGGAGTGCAGTGGCGGGATCTCTGCTCACTGCAACCTCCATCCCCAGGATCGAGAGATTCTTGCTTCAACTTCCTGAATAGGTGGGATTACGGGCATGCACCACCACGCCTGGCTAATTTTTGTATTTAGTAGAGACAGATTTTGTTATGTTGGCCAGGCTGGTCTCAAACTCCTGACCTTAAATGATCTGCCTGCCTTGGCCTCCCAAAGTGCTGGGATTACAGACGTGAGCCACTTCACCAGGCCTCACTTCCTCATTTTGATGAATCAGAATTGATAATATTTTTATTGGAAACAAACAGAAAGGTAATTTGAAACTCTGTAGCTCTGAAACATCCTTGTTCTTTCCTTCACATTTGTATGATAATATGATAGTGCTGCTGGAAAAATCCTATGGCCTGTGTGTTCCAGATCCTCTCAATGAAAACAATATTTTCCCTCAGATTTTTTTTCACAGAAACTTCTTTTTTATCCATAAAGTTCTGAAATGTCAGAGTAATTCGTCCTAGCAGAGGATACTTGTCCTCAATCCTGAATAAAAATTGCTCATTAAGGTCAAATTTTTATTACTTTTTTCTTTTAGTAGAACTCTTATTATTAGATTCTATTTGTAGTCCTTCTGAGTTGATCTTCTCATTTTTTTCTAATGTAATTATATATTTTAGTTTCTATTTTTTGAAGATCTTCACTTCATCTTCCAAGCTCTTTACTGACTTTCATGTTTGTTACTTTCTTTCTATTTATAGGACAATTTTTGATTCTACCATTGTTACAGTTGACTTTTCTTATTTTATGAATGTCATATCTTTCACATCTCTTTGCATGTAGGACTTACATTTCCTTTGCATCTTTTTTCTACTTTCAGTATTGTTGCTAATTCTTCTGTATTGCATTTTGCGTTTATTTTGGTTGTTGACTTTAAGACACCGTTTTTCCACAACTCTTACAATATTTTCTGTGTATTTCAATTGAACAAAAATTTCCTAAAATTCTTATTATATGCTCCAATTTTGTGTGTATGTGTGCATGGGTATATGGATATGTCCAGCTGAAAGGAAGGATAAATTGATGAGATAGCAGGGTGATGACATGGCAAGCTATGCTTAGGGTTGAAAATCCCATTATCAGAATCTCTTGTCTTCCCTAATAGGCATTGAGCTTTTCCATTAAGGACTCATTCTATCTTCTTCCTAGTGGGCACACACCTACTTGCTGGATTGCCAGAGCTGAATTGGAGAAGGAGACGAAAGGTTCCAGTGTACAGTGCATAGATGTCCATTCATTGTCTCCGTTTTTCATTTGGAATATCACCACTTGCTTTATCTGTGCTAAGTGTTTCCACCAAATCATTTTCTCTCCTTCAACTCCTCTAGAGAAAAAAAATCTCTCTCCAGAGAGGAGAGGAGGGAAGAGTAGGGATACTGGTGAAGATTTGAGGGTCTAACTGTGCTATATAGTAACTTTCAAATCATTTCCTTCTTTTAATCTGGCATAAACCAACCTTCCCAACCAACCTTCTGACTTCCGCTATAAATTGAACTTGACAATGAGCTAAATTTATAAATGCTCGGTAGTGTGAATTGGTGGCTCTGGTTAATATTTCTGTCTATAAGCACTTAAAGTTACCTTTTGTCCATTCTGGGAAGTTGCTTTTTAGTTTTTCACTTGCTTTCAGAAATTAAATATTGTGATTAAGGTTATGAATGCCATTTATTATCATTAAACTTTAGCGTAAGTTTTGATTTCTGAATTTGTGTTGGGGAGAGTGCAAAGAATAGGAAATAATATTTTTATTCTTATGTAAAAACTGGCTTTAGTTAAATTTTCAAATAAATTTGGTTGCAAAACTAAAATTTATATGTAACATAAAAATCCATTCACAAAATAACACATTTTTCTTACATTATTAATTTAATAATGCGTCACATAAGTAGGTATAGAACTATAGCTGGCTACAAAGATTAATATTATTAAGTCATCCATAAACTGAGCTATTTAAAATCATGTTTTAAAACATTTTGAAGGTGTATTTTATTTCAAATAAGTGTCTTATCACATATAATACAAAATATGATCACATATATTTTTTAATTCCTTAGAAATTAAGGGATCTGTGAGCCTTAAATATTTAGACATGATAACCCATGTTCCTTTATCTCCCTAATTATGTTACAAAAACGTTAAAAGGTTATTTTTTCACCAAATTTGACTATAACTAAAATGTGTAGATACATTTGGAAAAACAAAAATTTTGTCCCACCAAGTAGTTAATTCTACTTTTTCCCAGTTTCATACCATGCACATTTGAAGTTAGAATATGAATTACAGGAAAACTATTAATCTGATATATCATTACTATAAAAATGCCTCCCTATTGAACTTGTCCATGAAAAGGAGCCACATAATATTTGGTTATAGAAACTGGATGAAACAAGTTTTTAAACAGATGAGTATAGGTATAAAGCCAAAGGCCTCAAATAATATTAGTACAATGTGTACTAATGGCTGTGTTTGGTGAATTTTTACATGTATGTGTGTATGCATGTATGTATTTATATATATGATTGATGTGTTTATATATATAATTTATGTATTTATACTCTGTTTTGTTGTATTCAACCTATTTCATTATTTTACTTTATTCCAGTGCTTGAACTTTAGTTGGATTTAATGAAACACATTTACATTTTACTTTCATTTTTAATAAAGATATTTACCTGTGAAATCCTTCATGGTAACCCATGATTCTACAGTTTTTTTTTTTTTTTTTTGAGACGGAGTTTTGCTCTGTAGCCCAGGCTGGAGTGCAGTGGCCGGATCTCAGCTCACTGCAAGCTCCGCCTCCCGGGTTCCCGCCATTCTCCTGCCTCAGCCTCCGGAGTAGCTGGGACTACAGGCGCCCGCCACCTCGCCCGGCTATTTTTTTTTTTTTGTATTTTTTTTTTTAGTAGAGATGGGGTTTCACCGTGTTAGCCAGGATGGTCTCGATCTCCTGACCTCGTGATCCACCCGTCTCGGCCTCCCAAAGTGCTGGGATTACAGGCTTGAGCCACCGCGCCCGGCCGATTCTACAGTTTTTAAATTTTAGTGCCCACAATCATTTTTATTCCATTTGAAATATTTAATTTAAAAAGGAACTTCTCATTCTTAATATATAAATTTCAAAATAGAACTTTATCTTATATCTAGGAATGTTCTGTATTTCATATTTATTTCAGCACTTACTCATAAAAACACCAAGTCTGGTAGGAATGATGTTATTGTCATTGACACTGTTGATTGACACCCAACAGTTACATCTCATTCCCTTTTCTCAGGCTTTCTTCCATCTGAAAGAGTGTAAAAAAATAAACCAAGTGATTGTTTTCTCAGTCATCATCGAGGTTAACAGTGGATATGTGTTCCCCTGCTAGCCAAGGAGGAACTTGTTAGGGGTTTCTGGGAAAGCTATTCCTTCTCTGATAGCGGAAGTCCAAGAGCTTTTAAGGTGCTCCTCATCCCTGCTCCCTGCTCCTGAATATGCTGATATTGCACAGAGCTACAGAGGGAATCTTGTGTCAGTCAGATGACAACAAGTAGATCAAATGCCTGCATTCTTGGTGACAGCATTAAACAAGGCAAACTCCAGGTTTTGTGGTAAGTAGGGAAAAAAATCAAAACAACAGGGATTTAAAGACCGTACTGTTATTTGCTAGCAAGCTCACCTTAAAAGAAGGAGCAATCAAGCCTTATTAAAGCGGGAAAAAACAAACAGGAATTTTTAGGAAAGTATTTAATTTTAGGATACAGATCTAACACTAAAAATTTCAGTTTTTGTGAAAACTCAGTAACTATGCAAAATCAATGACTATACAGTGAAAGATTTTTTTGCTGACTTACTACTTTCAGGCAAAATGCCATAAAACTTATTATAGTTCTGAATTAATAGACGCTGCATTAGAAAGAGGCAATAAAATAGTTTAAGATTTTTACAAGGGATGAAAAGATTCAATAGTTTCTTGTAGACTCTTTAAATGACATATACAAAGAGATTTAAAGTAATTTTGGTTTTAGTTTATGGTTAGGACTAGGACAAAATACAAAAGACCTTATTTATGTCTTTTAAAACTTTATTACTGCCAGGCAAGTAATATATGTTTATTGGGGAACTGTTGTAACTTAGAGTCATTTTATTTCACAAGTATTTATCAGTAAATGCTTTATTTTTCACAATAAAATGGTCCTGAGGGAATAAGCAAACGCTTAAGTCGTCTTCTTTTTATAACGTTAAAATCTATCAAATATATAAAGGAACATAACGGCAGAACACATCGATTTTTCCACTTGTTGGTATATTGCTTTGTTTTTATTTCATTATTGGTATTCTATAAAGAATAAGTCCTTAACTCTTATCATTTCTAGTGGATGGATTTAACCTTTACAAAGAGCAAGTGCCCAAAGTGTGTAAAAAAGGTTCTGAGATACTGTTAATCACGTGTTTCGTGCAGAGAGCATCAGCCCATCAGCGAGTTTGGTGTATTAACAGGGCTGTTTTAAAAACATCTTCAAAGTAGCCACATGACATTCACTGATTGTATTGCCTCTTACCACTCTTCTGGTGTTAATTAAACAAAATGCAGCCATTGGCAGAAGAGTCTCCAGGCTCCTATAATCTACTGTGGTGGTTAATGTTGAGCATTACTCTAAGAGTAGTAAAAATTCACAAGAACCAAATGAATGGAAAAAACAATAATTCCTGTTGGATAAATCAAAAATATATTACTAGAAAAGTTATTATTTAATAAAATTTTTTTCAGAAAGAAAGGAAATCTGTCATTTTTTCTGAACAATTAATATACAAGTAAAGGAAAATAAAACATAAATTATGAAAGTGGATAGACCTTGACTACC
Organism: Papio anubis; assembly: GCF_008728515.1. Classification (NCBI taxonomy): domain Eukaryota; kingdom Metazoa; phylum Chordata; class Mammalia; order Primates; family Cercopithecidae; genus Papio; species Papio anubis. Next base: position 19,645,061 of record NC_044980.1, on the reverse strand, counting down.
CATTTATATTTACAAGATATATATGCATATATTCTAGTTAGCTTGAGGTGCTAAGAGAGTCCTGGGGATGGGCGTGGTGGCTCACGTCTGTAATCCCAGCACTTTGGGAGGTAGGGAGGAGAGGATCACGAGGTCAGGAGATTGAGACCATCCTGGCTAACAGGGTGAAACCCCGTCTCTACTAACAATACAAAAAATTAGCAGGGCGAGGTGGTGGGCACCTTGTAGTCCCAGCTACTCGGGAGGCTGAGACAGGGGAATGGTGGAAATCCGGGAGGCGGAGCTTGCAGGGAGCCGAGATTGTGCCACTGCACTCCAGCCTGGGCGACAGAGTGAGACCCCGGCTCAAAAAAGTAAAGAGTCCCATAGCCTGGGTGGTTGGCTTATAAACAACAGAAATTTATTTCTCACAGTTCTGGAGGCTGGAAGTCTGAGATCAGAGAACCCGTGAAGCCAGCACGGTTGGGTTCTGGTGAGCGGTGTGTATTAGTCCATGTTCCCGCTGCTAATAAATACCTACCCAAGACTAGGTAGAAAAAGGTTTAATTGGACTTACAGTTCCAGAAGCCTTGGGAGCCTTAGAATCATAGCAGCAGGCAAAAGTCACTTCTTACACACCCGAGGCAAGAGAAAAAATTGAGAAGCATCAAAAGTAGAAGCCCCTGATATTCCCATCAGATCTCGTGAGACTTATTAACTATCACGAGAATAGCACGGGAAAGCCCCCTTGATTCAGTGACCTCCCCGTGGGTCCCACCCACAGCACGTGAGAATTCTGGGAGATACAATTCAAGTTGAGATTTGGGTGGGGACAGAGCCAAAGCATATCCTTCTTCTAGATTGCGCAGTACCAACCTCTTGCTCTGTCCTCACATAGTGAAAATATGGAGAGAAAATGTTTGGAGTCTGTTGTATAAAAGCATTAATCCCATTCATGAGGGCTCAACCCTCAGGATCAACTCATCTCCCAAAGGCCCCACCTCCTAACACTATCACATTAGGACGTGAGGATTTCAACCTGTGATTTTCGGGTGACACATTCAGCCCATTGCATATATACACATCTATATTCATATGCATATTTTCAAATACCCCTTTTTATACGCACACAGTTAAACTTAAGTTGTCTTATAATTACTCATTACTAATTGTACAAAAATTTATTGAAATCTTCATTTGTTTTAAATATATCCATTGGGTTTTTAAAGGCTAAACAAAAATAATAAAATTGAAAAACTCACCTATATGTTTGACTTAGAATTCCTACATAAAAATGAAGACTTCATTGCAGGGTATTTAGTAGCAAATGTCACTCTAGGAAGGTAGGCAGAGTTACAATGTGCGCACATGCGCATGTGTTTAACCGACTCTCCCCTGGAGGAGTTGTATGCAAAGAGGCAATAAAAGCCCGGGGTGAAGTTAAAAGTTAAAAAGACACTAGTCTTGGCTGCGCGTGGTGGCTCATGCCTCTGGGTGGGCTAGGTGGATGGATCACCTGAGGTCAGGAATTGGAGGCCAGCCTGGCCAACATGATGAAACCCCGTCTCTACTGAAAATACAGAAAAAATAATTAGCCGGGAGTGGTGGTGGGCACCTGTAATTCCAGCTACTCGGGAGGTTGACGCAGGAGAACTCCTGGAACCGCAGCGGAGGAGGTTGCCAAGGTGAGCTGAGATTGCGCCAATGCACTCCAGCACGGGGCCGACAACACCGAGACTCTGTTTCAAAAAAAAAGAAAAGAAAAGAAAAGACACTAGTCTCTTTATCTGTGGAAAATGTTCAACTTCCCCATTCCTCATTTCTGTAGTGTGAATCGAAGACCATAACCCTCCTCATAGCATTGTGCAAACTGTATTAATTTTCATACGTGAAAAGTGCTTAGTTTCGAAGGGAGCCTGGTATGTCCTCAGAACTACAGAAAAGTCTAATTACTATGATGTTATAACTGTCTGGGAGAATGGAAACTTTTGTACCTGTCTCTAATTTACAGATTCCTGGTGTATCGTTTGATAAGTGTACTAGTAGGAAAGATCAGCATACTCCATTCTTTCTCATCTGCAGGAATATATGATTGATGATACAGGGCACCGTATTTTATGTCATTTTGGAAGAGTAAAGGAAGCAGTGCTTATCTCTGACTGTCTTCAATTTTTTCAGCCAGAGTTTTTTCATAGTACTTAATAATGACATATCGTAGAGTTTGTTTTATATGGGAATCCCTTCCTCTGATTACTACAGGCACTTGAACACCAAAATGGGGTTTCACCATATTTATTTACTTCCCCAATGCCTTCTAATGCTCGTTTTATAATTCTGGAAGGAGACTGTTGGAAATCATAAAATTGTGCTAAAAGCATAAATATATATTAGTTGTAAGAGTCATATTTTTTTTTCTATCTTTGCTGAAATAAACTTCTTTCGTTCTGAAGATTTGCTATTAGTAATAAGCAAAACGGAATTGATGAAGAATTCCAGGGAAATAAATATCTAGGAAACAATATTACCGTTGTTGCCAAGAAAAATTGTGTCTATAGCAGTCCTGTTATATTTATAATACATACTTTAGGGCAACAAAACAGCTACGTTATTAAATATACATCATGGCTTACAAACTATCAGCAAATTATAGCATGAAATAAAAAATATCTAACAAAAATGATTCATTAATACATATTTCTATTTTCAGACTAGCTGCTTAACTATAAATTTAGACCTTGCGTATTGGAAATCAAATGGTTGTTATCCATACACTTATGAGGAAACTCATTTAATGTGTGAGCTGGAAGCTGATATGTGAAGTTGAATATTATTTTTCTCTACTATAGTGCTTTTTCCTAGGAATAACTTTTTACTATATACTATAATGGGCACATTATTGAAAAATCTTATTCAGTCTATTTTGTACACTCCTTCCCTAAACTAATTAATCTGGCTCTTTTTGCTGATCCTGGAATTATTTTTACATGTCTTAGGGCATATCTCCAAATTATCTTTAAGTTTTCTCATGCTGTAAAGAATCTTATACCACTTCATATCAAGAATTAAGTGAGTGTAGACTTTTTCATTACTAGTCTTTTATTCAAGACTATTTGTTCCATGAGATCTACTATTATCCATGAATTTTGTGGTCCATATTTCCACTGAGTCAGCCTTTTGTGCATAGTTTAATAGCTAAAAATATTACCAAAGTCTATGACTATTTAATGTATTTCTTTTTTATTTATACCACTTAAATGAAATGCTAATCTGTGTTTCATTCTCAGACTGATTTCCATAAGTGGTATCACCTTTCTGAATATAGAAACCTATTAATTCTACATGCTTTCCCTTAAATTTACATTTTTTCTCCAAGCCCATTCTTATTATGATGTATTTTCATTTGATTTCTGAAAATTTAGAATTATAGGCGTCTCTAAAATAAAATATAATTATTTAATTCTTCATAATCTGACAAAGTCATTTCTCTATTAATAGATCAGACTGATCTGTTTTTCTGCAAATTTAATTACAAACTCAAATTTATTTATGTACTTGTAAATTTACTTTCTATGATGACCTTGTAATTTAAATATAAGTTGTTAACCACAATAAGATCAAGTTCATTTTTCCTTTCCATAAATATTGACATAATATGCAGAATTTAATCATTTTTATTGTGGAAAGAACATTTAACATGAGATCTACTCTCTGAACAATTTCTAAGTATACAATATAGAATTAACTATAGGCACAATGTTGTACAGCCATTTTCTAGAAGGTACTTATCTTGCATAACTGAAACGTCATACTCATTGTATAGTAACTCCCATTTTTTCCTTGCCCCTGTTCCTGGCAACCACCATTCTGTTTTGTTTCTATGAATTTGGCTATTTTTAATATAACATATAAATGGAATAGTGTAGCATTTGTCCTTCTGTGACTGGTTTATTTCAATCAGCATAATGTTCTCATGATTCTTCCAGGTTGTTGCAGGTTGTAAGATTTTCATCTTTTTTTTTTTTTGAGACGGAGTCTCGCTCTGTCACACAGGCTGGAGTTAGGGCAGTGGCGTGATCTCGGCCACTGCAACCTCTGCCTCCCAGGTTTACAAGATTCTCCTGCCTCAGCCTCCCAAGTAGCTGGAACTACAGGTGCCTGCCACCTGTAGTGTTTTTGTATTTTTAGTAGAGACGGGGTTTCACCAGGTTAGCCAGGATGGTCTTGTTCTCCTAACCTCGTGATCCTGGCACCTCGGCCTCCCAAAGTTCTGGTACTACAGGCGTGAGCCACCGCGCCTGGTCAGATTTTCATCTTTTTAAAGGCTGAATGATATTCCACTGTATGTATGTACTACATTGAATGATATTCCATTGTATGTATGTACTACATTTTCTTTTTTCATTCATCTGGATTTATTGTATTTATTTATCTTTTTGGAGTGCAGTGGCGCAATCTCGGTTCACTGCAACCTCCGCCTCCCAGGTTCTAGCAATTCACCTGCCTCAGCCTCCCAAGTAGCCAGGAGCCCAGGCACGTGCCACCATGAATGGCTAACTTTTTTTGTATTTTAGTAGAGACCGGGTTTCACCATATTGCCCAGGCTGGTGTCAAACTCCTGAGCTCAGGCAGTCCACCCTCCTCGACCTCCCAAAGTGCTAGGATTACAGTTGTGAGTCACTACGCCTGGCCTCGTTCATCTGTTTATGGGTATTTCGGTTGTTACCACATCTTGGCTACTATGCATGCTGCTGCAATTAACATGTTAGTATCTTTTGGATATACTGATCTCATTTTATTTTGGTAAATACTCAGAAGTATGATTCTGGGTTGTATAGCAATTACATTTTTAATTTTTTGGGAAACCTCTATGCTGTTTTCCATTATGGCTACATCATTTTGCACTATCAAAAAGAGTGCCCAAGGGTACCAGTTTCTCCGGATCTTCAGCAACATTTGTTTTTGCTGTGGTTGCTATCGTTGCTATTGTTTTGATGATAGCCATTCTCACAGGTATGAAATGATATCTCATTATGGTTTTCATTTGTATTTCACTCATGATTAGTGATATTGACCACCTTTTCATATACCTGTTGGCCATTTGTATGTCTTAAAAAATTCATATATTTTGCTCATTTTTCAATCAAGTACTTAGGTCATTCACATTCGTTTTTTTTTTAACATTTGGATTTACTTGAGTAGATTGGTTACATGGATATATTGTGGATATATTGCTAGGGTTTGGGCTACTATTGAAATCATCACCGGAAGAGTGAACATAATACTCAACAGGAAGTTTTTCAACCCTTTTCCTTCCTCCTCGCTTTTGGGAAGCCCAGTATCTATTGTTTCCATCTTTATGTTTGTGTCTAGCCATTGTTTAGGTCCTACTTTTAAGTGAGAGCATACAGTATTTAATTTTCAGCTTCTGTGTTAATTCACTTAAGACAAGGTTCCCCAGCTGCATTCACATTGTTGAAAAGAACATGATATCATTATTTTTGATGAGCAACTGGGGTGATTCCAAGACTTACTATTGTGAATAGTGTCACGATAAACATAAAAGTGCGGTTTTCTTTTTGGTAGAATGTTTTATTTTCCCAGTAATGGGATTGCTGAGTCAAATGGTGATTCTATTTTTAGTTTGTCAAGAAAGTTCCAAACTGCTTTCCACAGGAGCTGAACTAATTTCCATCTTTACTAACAGTACATAAGTGTTCCCTTTTCTCAACATCCTTGCCAGCATCTGTTATTTTTTGAAATTTTAATAATAGCCAACTTGGATCCCTTCCTTATGTCTTATATAAAAATTAATTCAAGATGGATTAAAGACTTAAATGTTAGACCTAAAACCATAAAAACCCGAGAAGAAAACCTAGGCAATACCATTCAGGATATAGGCATGGGCAAGGACTTCATGACTAAAATACCAAAAGCAATGGTAACAAAAGCCAAAATAGACAAATGGGACCTAATTAAACTAAAGAGCTTCTGCACAGCAAAAGAAACTACTATTAAATTGAACAGGCAACCTATAGAATGGGAGAAAATTTTTGCAATCTACCCCTCTGACAAAGGGCTAATATTCAGAACCTACAAAGAACTTACAAGAAAAAATCAAACAACCCCATCAAAAAGTGGAAAAAGGATATGAACAGACACTTTTCAAAAAAAAAAAAGACATTTATGCATCCAACAGATACATGAAAAAATGCTTATCATCACTGGTCGTCAGAGAAGTGCAAATCAAAACCACAATGAGATAACATCTCACACCAGTTACAATGGCAGTCATTAAAAAGTCAGGAAACAACAGGTGCTGGAGAGGATGTGGAGAAATAGGAACACTTTTACACTGTTGGTGGAACTGTAAACTAGTTCAACCATTATGGAAGACAGTGTGGCAATTCCTCAAGGATCTAGAGCTAGAAATACCATTTGACCCAGAGATCCCATTACTGGATATATACCCAAAGGATTATAAATCATGCTACTATGAAGACACATGCACATGTATGTTTATTGCAGCACTATTCACAATAGCAAAGACTTGGAACTAACCCAGATGTCCATCAATAATAGACTGGATTAAGAAAATGTGGCACATATACACCACGGAATACTATGCAGCTATAAAAAAGGATGAGTTCATATCCTTTGTGGGGACATGGATGAAGCTGGAAACCATCATTCTGAGCAAACTATCGCAAGGACAGAAAACCAAACACTGCGTGTTCTCACTCAAAGGTGGGAATTGAACAATGAGAACACTTGGACACAGGGCAGGGAACATCACACACTGGGGCCTGTCACGGGGTGGGAGTTTTGGGGAGGGATAGCATGAGGAGAAATACCTAATGTAAATGACAAGTTAATGGGTGCAGCAAACCAACATGCACATGTATACATATGTAACAAACCTGCACGTTGTGCACATGTACCCTAGAACTTAAAGTATAAAAAAAAGAAAAAAAAGAATAGCCAATTTGACTCGTGTGAAATGGCATCTCATTGTGGCTTTAATTTGAATTTCTCTGATGGTTACCGATGTTGAGCATTTTTTAATAGGTTTGTTGGTGCGTATGTCTTCTTTTGAGACATGTTAATGTCCTTCGCCCAGTTTTTAATGCAGTTTTTGTTGCTGTTGTTGATTTGTTTAGTTCCTTCTAGATTCCAGGTATGAGTTCTTTGTTGGGTGCATAGTTTTCAAATATTTCTTCCATTCTGTAGGTTGCCAGTTTGCACTGTTTCTCTTGCTATGCAGAAGCTCTTTACTTTAATTAAGTCCCATTTGTCAATTTTTTTGTTGTTGCATTTGCCTTTGAGGTTTTAGCCATAAATTATTTGCCTATGCCAATGTCCAGAAGAGTTTTTCCTTGGTTTTATTCTAGAGTTTTTGTAGTTTGAGGTCTTTGTGCCATCTTGACTTAATTTTGGCATATAGTAGGAGATACAGGCCCAGTTTATTTCACTGCATATGGCTATCTAGGTTTCTCAGTATCATTTATTGAACAGAGTGTCCTTTCCCTATTGTTTATTTTTGTTGATTTTGTCAAAAATCTGTTGGTTGTGGGTGTGTGGCTTTGTTTATGTTCCATTGATCTATGTGACTATTTTTGTACCAGTCCCATGCTGTTTTGGTTACTATGGCATTGTAGTATAGTTATAAGTCAGGTAATGTGATGCCTTCAGCTTTGCGATTTTTGCTTAGAACCGCTTTGTCTATTCAGGCTGTTTTTTGGTACCATATTAATTTTAGGATTGCTTTTGCTAATTCTATGAAAAGTGATGTTGCTAATTTAATAGAAATTGAAATGAATCTGTAGATTGAGCAGTATGACTATTTTAATGATATTGATTCTTTCATTCCGTGAGCAAGGGATGTTTTTTCATTTGTTTATGTCTTCTATGATTTTTTTTCAATAGTGTTTTGTAGTTCTCCTGGTAGCAATCTTTCACTTCCTTGGTTAGAGGTATTCCTAGGTATTTTTTTGTGGGCAGGGGGATATTGTAAATGAGATTGCATTTACTATTCAGTTACAGGAATTCCTTATATATTTTGGAAATTAACTCCTTATCAGGAATATGGTTTGTGAACATTTTCAATAATTCTTTCCCTGTTTTATTTTCACTTTGTTGATTATTTATTTTCTGGTGCAGAAGCTTGTCTCATGTAGTCCCATTTATCCACCACTTTGCTGTTCATACTTTTGTTATGCAGGAAATCCATGGAATCATTGCCAACAGCAAAGTCATGAAGCTTTTCCTCTATGCTTTCTGTTAAGAGTTTTACATTTTGAGTTCTTACGTGTAAGTCTGTAATCAATTTGTGGTGATTTTTGTGTATGCTACAGTTAATTAGTTAAGGTACTATTTTTTTTGTGCATGTAATATTCTGTTTTCTTAACACAATTAGTTGAAGAGACCCTTTTCCCTATTGTGTATTGTAGGCATTCTTGTCCAAAAACAGTTGAGCATGTGTATGGGAATTTGTTTCTGAGCTGTCAATAGACAGCTTATGACCAATGTTTTATTGGTCTATATGTTTGTTTCTATGCCAGTAGCATACTGTTTTACTTACTGTATCATTGCAATATAATCTTGATCCCAAGATGTGTGATATCTCTAGCTTTGTGGGTTTTTTTTCTTAAGATTTGCTATTTTGAGTCCTTCGTGGTTCCATATGAATTTGAGAATTGTTTCTGTATTTTATAAAAAAATTAATTGGGACTTTCATAAAGATTTTATTAAATCTGTAGATTGACTTTTTTTTGGGGGGTGGTGGTGGGGGGAGACGGAGTTTCACTCTTTTTGCCCAGGCTGGAGTGGTGCAATGGCACGATCTCGGCTCACTGCAACCTCTGCCTCCCGAGTTCAAATGATTCTCCTGCCTCAGCCTCCCAAGTAGCTGGGATTACAGGAGCCTGCCACCACACTCGGCTAAGTTTTTGTATTTTTAGTACAGACATGGTTTCATCATGTTGGCGAGGATGGTCTCGATCTCTTAACCTTGTGAACCATCCGCGTTGGACTTCCAAAGTGCTGGGATTACAGGCGTGAGCCACCATGCCCGGCCTAAATCTGTAGATTGATTTAAACAGTGCAGACATTTTAACAACGTTAAGTATTACAATCCAGAAATATGGGATATCTTCTCACTTGTTGGTGTCATCTTTAATTTCTTTCATCAATGTTCTATAGTTTTTAGTTTTCAGGATAAGATTTTCACCACTTTAGTTAACTTTATTCTTAAGTATTCTATTCCTTTAATGCTATTGTAAATGATATTTTCTAATTTCCTTTTCATATAGTTTGCTGTTAGTGTATGGAAACCAAAAAAGAAAAGAGCTTTTTTATTTTAAATAGAGACTTTAAAGTTTTCTATACATAAAATCATGGCATTTGCCTAAAAATAAAATTTTATATCTTTTCTTTTTCTAATTTGGATGCCCGTTATTTCTTTTTTGCGTTTAATGGATCTTGCTGGGATTCACGGGATTATGTTGAATAGATATGGCAAGAATGGACATCCTTCTCATGCTCCTGATGTTGGAAGAATAGCTTTCAAGTTTTCACCCTGGAATGTGTTACTCTTGGCCTTTTGGCTGTTCTTTATAATATAGCAGAGGATATGGCCATTATTATATTGAGGTAATTTTCTTCTATTCTTAGTTTTTTGAGTTTTTATCATGAAAGTGTGCTCATTATTGTCAAATGCTTATTTGCGTCTATGAGGTAATCATGAGATTTTAATTTTTTATTTTGTTAATGTAGTCTATTAAATTATTTTTTGTTTTATAAACCATCTTTACATCCCAGAGATAAGTCCCATTTAATCATGGTGTGGAGAATTTTTAATGTGCTGTTATTTCAGTTTGCTAGCACTTTGTTGAAGACTTTGGTATGTATGTTAATTCTAGTATATTGGTCTGTAGTTTTCCTTTTTGTGGTGTTTTTGTGCTGGCCTCGTAAAATTAGTTTATGACTGTTTCCTCCTTTTCAATTGTTTTGCAGGGTTTAGGAAGGATTTGCATTAATTCTTCTCCGAATATTTTATAGAATTCACCAGTGATGCCATCTGGTATAGATTTTTCTTTTTTGAGAGTTTTTTGAATAATGACTTAATCTTCTTATTATAAATCTGTTTAGATCTTCTATTCCTTCGTATTGCAGTCTAGCTAGGTAGTATATTTCCAAGAATTTATGTTTCTTCTAGTTTACCTGGTTTCTTAGTGTACAATTGTTTATAGTAGTTTGTATAATCCTTTCTATGTCTGTGACATCATTCATAATGCCTCCTATTTAATTTCTGTTTTAATTTCTCTTCTCTTTTTTATTCTTAGTTAATCTAGCTAAGGATATGTCAACTTTTTCTTTCAAAATACTAACTCAGTTTTAATATTGAGTTCCTTCTGTTTTGTATTCTCTATTGGAGTTATTTCTGCTCTAATTTTTATTATGTTCTTCTGCTAATTTTGGACTTTGTTCTTTTTCTTGTTTGTTGAGATGTAAATTAGGTTGTTTATTTAAGATCTTTTTTTTTTTAAAGTAGGTATTTATAAATATAAACTTACCTCTTAGTACTGCTTTTACAACATCTCATAAGGTTTGGTATGTCATGGTTTTTAAACAATTGTTATCAAAGCAATTACATATATATTTTATGATCTCTTTTTTGACCTACTGGTTGTTCAACAGTATATTATTTAATTTACACACACTTTTGAACTTTTCTGTTTTCTTCTGGTATCAAACTAGTTTTATCCCACTGTGGTGGTCAAAATATTAGCTTGATATTAATCTTATTAAATGTGTTAAGACATGTTTTGTGGCCTAATATGTGCTCTATCTTGGAGAATGTTTCGTGTACACTTGAGAAGAATTTATGTTCTCTTGCTTTGGGGTAAAATGCTCTGTATATGCCTGTTAGGTTCATTCGCTCTATAATGTTGCTTACATCATTTCTTTCCTTATTGATTTTCTGTCTGTTTGTTCTACCTCTTAAGTGTGGTATTGTAGTCACCGACAATTATTGTGTTGCTGTGTATTCCTCCCTTCAATTTTGTGAAATTTTTAATATATTTACATGTTTTAATGTTAGAGGCATACATATCTATAATCATTACAATTTCCTAGTCAATTTATTCTTTTGTCATTATGTAATGCCCTTCTTTGTCTCTTGCAATTGTTTTTAACTTAAATTCTAATTTTTTCTGAGATAAGTATTCCTAGCTTTCTTTCTTTTAGTTACTATTTGTGTAAAATATTTTTTTTCCATTTCTTTATTTATTTAAATCTAGACTCTCTTGTAGAAAACATACTGTTGGATCTTATTGTTGTTTATTGATCTGCTCCATATGTTTTATTGGTGTGTCTTTTGCATTTATATTTAAAGTAGTTATTGGTAGGGAAGAATTTACTATGCCCATCTCATGAATTAATTTCTGTTCTCAGTTCCTAGGTCCCTTTTTCCCTCTTATACTGTCTTGCTTTCTATTTTATATTTAGTATTAATATGCTTTCATTTCTTTCTCTTTTTTTGTATAATTTCTATTTGCATTTTCTTCATGGTTGGCATAAGACTTACTTAAATATCTTACACTAATAGTCTATTTGCACTAATCAGAACTTAACTTCAATGACATACAAACTCTATATTTTACTTCTTCCCCTCAAAACTTTGTTAATGATGTCACACTTTATCTCTTTTTATTTTACCTCTTATATAGAATTGAAAGGACTTACCCTCAAGATTTAAAAAATACATTATTCTGTATTTATCTACATTTTTACCTCTAACAATGAGTTTTATACTTGGTAGGCTATCATGCTGCTCTTTGGCATACTTTTGTTTCAATGTGAGCATTGTTTTCATTTTAGCATTCCTGTAAGGTAAGTCTAGTGGTGATGAGCTCCCTCACCTTTTTTTATTTTCCTGGGAAAGTCTTTACCCCTCTTCATTTTTGAAGAACAGTTTTGCTGGTTACGGGATTCTTGGCTGGCAGTTTTTTTCTTTCAGTAATTTATCCCAGGCCCATTTGACCTAAGAAATTTCTACTGAGAGGTAATTTAATATTGTTGTGGAGATTCCCATGTATGTTATAAGTCTCTTTTCTCCGTTGCTTTCAAATAAATCTTTGTATCCTTGACTAATGACACTTTAATTGATGTGCCATGGTGTGGATTTCCTTGGTTTTATTTTATTGTGGGGAGAGAGTCTTTTGGGATTTCTGAAATAGATGTTCATTTCTTTATTGAGATTAGGGTAATTTTCACCTATTATTTATTTGAAAAAATTTTCTGTCCTTTCCTCCCTTTTTCTTCTGGAACTCTAATAATGTGTATATTTGTCTCCTTGATGATGTCCTATAAGTGGCTTATATTTTCTTCAAGTTTAAAAAAAAAAAAACTTATTTTTTTTCTTTTCTGACTGTGATATTTAAAGCAACCTGCATTTGAGCTAGTGTTACATTCTTCTGTTTAATGTAGACTGCTATTGAATCCTTCTTTTGAATGTTTTAGTGAGGTTACTTTATTCTTTCCCTAAAATTTTTGTTTGGTCCTTTTTATGATGTGGCTAATTCATTTTTTCCCTGAGATTCTGTTGAGCACATCCATGAGTTTTTTGTTTGTTTGTTTGTTTTTTCTCATTGGTGTATATGCATTCGAAAAATCTATCACCCTTACCAGTCTTCATGGAATGACTTCAGTTAGGAGAAGATCATCACCAACCAACCCAACCAGAGATTCTGGGAGTTCTCTAAAACCTTTGTGCTACCCTAAACCACTGTCTTATTTCTTAGTGGCCGCTAGATATCTAGATTATGCCAAGTCTCTTTAGTTCTCCGTGATAGATGAGGCAGAAGCCAATCATTCTGACATCACTCTGAGAAGTTGAAACATTGGTTGTGTGGTCCAAATCTTTCCCTCCCCTGGGAAAAAAATGAAAGTTAGATTTTTCACCTGCTTGCTCTGCAGTGAACCAGGTAGCTGTGGCAAGTGTCTGTGCTAGTTTAGACTACTATATCGTTCTTTTAAATACCTGGGAGTCTAGTGTATATGGGATCTCATCATTGCTTCAAGACAGACAAGACAGAAGCAAATTTCTTGAATAGCCCCTGGATAAGTTGGAATGTTTGACCCATGGTCTAGCTGTTTTCCTAGGAAGAGGTTGGCCTCTAGAAGTTTCCTTGTTATTATATAATGCTGCACCAGGAATAGGATTACAGTGAGATGTTGCTTCCAATTTTCCTACCAATTTTAATGTGGCTAGCGAAGGGTGCCAAAGTCTTTTGACTAGTTTATGCATTTCTCACAAAAAGAATTTATCCTTGCATGATTGTTGAATTGGTATGTCTATGGGAAGAAGAGCTTGGGGTTCCCTATACTACTATCTTGCTTCTGCACCAGAGAATCCTCTAAAATTTAATCATTCTTAAGATAAATCAGCATGTATCTACATAACATTAATTAATAGTGCTCCCTTTTAAATGTTATTCAATTCTTGATAGTTTCTATTTTTTAATAACCATTATTATTTTTCATTTTGTACTTGACTTTTTGATGTCTTTATTAAAGTATTATTCTTTGCTGATTTTATAGCAGTTTTGAAGAAAATACTTGAAAGAATGACTGTTTAAAAATAAAATCTAAATAGCTACTTTAGATGACATCTCTCATTTGTGACAACCTCTACATAAAGGAGGACTGATTTCCTTGACTTTTATTACATAATTTAGGACAGAATAATTTCATTGGGTTCCTTGAGGTATTTTCTGTTTTCTTATTTCTTCCTATGTGAATTATTTGTATTGTTCTTAAATGGTCTAGCTTTTCCTTTTAGGGATCTGTTATTTATAAACCAACTTTCTGTGAAACATCTTGTTTATCACCTTCATATGTTACTATTTTACATTAGGTTATACTATAGCCATGGAAGAATGAAGGGAGCCATCTAACTAACAAGTATTTTATTCTAGCAGTCATAAAAATAATTTGTATTGACTGTGAATTTAATAAGAAGTGCTATAATAGTGATTTTTAAATGAATTCTGCAAATGCCAAGAAAGTACATATTGAATTTCAGATCAGTTTACAAACTATGTGTATGTGTATGTGCCTGTGTATATTTTACAAATCTCTGTAGAAAGTGGGTTTGTTTTAATCTAATCAGTCTTTTTGACAAATTCCCACAACATTATGGGTAACAATTGGTATTATTTCAGAAAGTAAAAACAATGATACAACAGCTTTAAAACATACAATAAGAGTCAGTTTAACAACATAGTTTCTGGGTATATTATGACTTTTCAACAAAACTTCCTGTTCTAATTATTTTTACTACAATTATGGAACTGTACCTCTTTGAAATTATTTACTTACTTTTTAGTGTTACAGCTCTTTTCTAATTCTATGCAATTGGCATTTTAAATCATCCATATCATAAAATATTAGTATGTGTAAAAATGCTAGAAATCATTTAAGATTATTGGCATGGTTTTTAAAAATCAAATTAATGACCCTTTCTTTTAGAGTTCATTTTGAAGGCATTTTTCATTTAAATTACAGAAAATGTGAGTCAGATAGCAAAAGACTGTATATGAATGCTAAGTAACCATACAAAATGTTGATGGTTATCCAAACATTTGTTTCCTATATGCCACTGTCCAAACTTTATGTTACTTGATTTGATAATGGATAGAATGTTTATATCAAATATGAAATTAACAACAAAGTTTTATAAAATGAACTTAATAAATTAACATAATTTATTTATAAATCTGTTCATCTATTTGGAAATATCAAGGAACAATAATAGCAGTCCTGAGCGTAATGATTACAATATATACTTCCATGTACAACAGGACTTCAGTAGGTTTGTGCCAGTGGATGCAGTCATACCTGTACTATTTATTGTGCTTTTATTTTACTGTGCTTCACATATATTTTCTTTTACAAATGTAAGGTTTATAGCAACCTTGCATGGAGTAAGTCAACTGATGTCATTTTTTCAATAGCATGTACTCACTTCATATCTCTATATCACGTTTGGCATTTCTCCCAATATTTCAAACTCTGTCACCATTATTGTGCATGTTATGGTGATCTGTGATCCCTGATCTTTCATGTTACTATTGTAATAGTTTTGGGGTGCCACAAATTGTGCCCTTATAAAATGGTGAACTCTATCAATAAATCCTGTGTGTGTTGTGGTTGCTCTAAGAACCAGCCATTCCCCTATCTCTCTTCATCTCATCAGGCCTCCTTATGCCCTGATACACAATAATATTAAAATTAGGCCAACAAAAATTGTATAATGGCCTCTAAGTGTTCAAGTGAAAGGAAGAATTCCATACCTCTCTTTAAATTGCAAGCTGGAAATGATTAAGCCTAGTGAAGAAGGTGTGCCAAAAGACAAGACAGATCCAAAAGTAGGCCTCTTGCATCAAAGAGTAAGCCAGGCTGTGGATGCAAAGTAAAAGTTCTTGAAGGAAAATAAAAAGTGCTACTGCAGTGAACACACCAATGATAAGAAAGCAACACAGCTTTATTGCTGATATGGAGAAAGTTTTACTGTTATGGTTAGAAGATCAAACAAGCCACAACATTTGCTTAAGCCAAAGCCCATTCAAGAGCAAGGACTTAAATGCTCTTCAACTCTTTGAAGACTGAAGAAAGGTGAGAAAGCTGCAGTTAGAAAGTTAGAAGCTAGCGGAGGTTGGTTCACCAGGTTTGAGGAAAGAAGCCGTCTCCATAATGGAGATATGGAAACTGAAGCACCAAGTGCTGATGTAGAAGCTACAACAAGTTATCCAGAAGATTCAGCTAAGATCTTTGATGAAAATGGTTACACAAAACAACAGATCAGTGTAGGGAAACCATCTTATATTGGAAGAAGCTTCCATCATGCCATCTAAGACTTTCATGTAGGGAGAAGCAAATGCCTGGTTTTAAAGCTTTGAAGAACAAGCTGACTCTCACTTTAGGAGCTAATGCAGCTGGTGGCTTTAAGATGATGGCAATGCTCATTTACCATCCTGAAAATTCCAAGGCCGTTTTAGAATTTTGCTAAATCTACTCTGCCTGTGTTCTGTAAATGGAAGAACAAAGCCTGGATGACAGAAACGTTTTTTACAGCATGATTTAATAAATATTTTGAGTCCATTGTTGAGAACTACTGCACAGAAAACAAAAAGATTTCTTTCAAAATATTACTTCTCAGTGACAATACACCTGATAACCCCAAAAACCCTGATTGAAATGTACAAGTAGATTAACGTTGTTTTCATGCCTATTGACACAACATCTATTCTTCAGTCCATGGATCAGGGTAATTTCAACATTCAATTTTTTATTATTCAAAAAATACATATTGCTTTTCAACCCTCAGATACTGTGCTCATGATCTCGGTGACAGGATCATTTCTACACCAAAGTCCAATGACACACACTTTACACAAGTAACAAACCTGCACATGCACACTCTGAACCTGCAATAACAGTTGGAGGAAAAAAAAATTAAGGCTATAGCTACCATAGATAGTAATTCCTCTGATGGAGCTGGACAATGTAAATTGAAAACCTTCTAGAAATTATTTACCATTCTTGATGCCTTTAAGAAAGAACATTAGTAAAACAAATAGGTGAGGAGTTGTTTCTTATGGGTAAACAAAGAAAGTGGATTATGGATCTAGAATCTACTTTTGGTGAACATGTGAATGTTTTTTGTTTTTTGCTTTTGAGACAAAGTCTTTCTCTGTCACCCAGGCTGGAGTGCAGTGGCATCATCTCTGTTCACTGCAACCTCCACCTCTTGGGTTCGAACAATTATCATGCCTCAGTCTCCCAAGTAGCTGGGGTTACAGGTGTGTGCCACCACACCTTGCTATTTGTGTGTGTGTGTGTATTTTTAGTAGACATGGCATGTTGGCCAGGCTGGTCTCAAACTCCTGGCCTCAAGTTATCCACCTGCTTTGGTCTGTGAATATTCTTTTTATTTATTTATTTATTTATTTCGAGATGAAGTCTTGCTGTGTTGCCCAGCCTGGGGTGCAGTGACACAATCTCGGCTCACTGCAACCTCCGCCTCCTGGGTTCAAGCAATTCTCCTGCCTCAGCTTCCCGAGTAGCGGGTATTACAGATGACTGACACCACGCCTGGGTAATTTTTGTATTTTAAGTAGAGATGGGTTTTTACCATGTTGGCCAAGTTGGTCTGAAATTCCTGACCTTATGGTCCACCTGCCTCAGCCTCCCAAAGGGTCTGTGAACATTCTTAAAATGACAAGTACAGGATTAGGATATTTCATAACTGTAGTTGATAAAGCAAAGGCAGAGTTTGAGAGAATTGTTTCCACTTTTGAAGTAAGTTCTACTGTGGGTAAAATGCTGTCAAAGAGCATCGCATGCTACAGAGAAATATTTTATGTAAAAGAGAGTCAAGGTAGCAATTGTTGTCTTATTTTCAGAAACTGCACAGCCACCCCCAACCTTCAACAAGCAGCACCTTGATAAGTCAGCAGCCATCAACATCTAGGCAAGACCCTCTGCAGTGAAAAGATTGGTACTTGCTGAAGGCTTATATAATCATAATCTTCAGCAATATTTTAAGTTAAGATATCCACATTTTAGACATTATTATGGAACACTGAATAGACTATAATTTAAAGATGGCTTTTTAATGCACTCGGAAACCAAGAAAAATATATGTGACTCAATTTATTGCTATCTTCACTTTACTGTGGTGATCTAAAGCTGAATCTGTGATATCTCTAAGATGTGCTTGTGTACATTTTTTTTCCTGTACAAAGAAAAGAATGATTCTTATTCTCTAACTAAATGTACTTTCTAAACACATATTTCACAAGCATTGATGTCAGGCCTATTTCCCAAGTCAGGCATGATGAAGTGAACCTAGATTTTATATTCTATCCAGTAGAGTAAGCAGACAATGACCAAGTACACAGAGTTCATCTCAGATTGAGAGACATTCTGGAAGTAAGAATGTGGTATGCTAGAATAATTTGTTTAAAAACATGAGACTGCCAAATCATTTCTGAGTAGATTACATGTAGAGAACTGAACATTGAAAAAGAAGCCTGTACAAAAGGGATAAGGGAAAAAAAATCTTCTAGGCATATGAAAAGAAAGTGCAAATTTTGTGAAGTGAGGCTTGGTACATTCTAGGAACAGAAAGAGTATGAGAATAGAGTGAGTTGATAAAAAGAGCCATACTAGATGAAGATGGGATAGTAAGCAGAGCCAGATAAGAAGGCTTAGAAGATCAAAGGAAGTTTTGGGCATTTCACTTTTATTGCAATGAAATGACACAAATGATTTTCAAGCAAGGGATTAATATGACAAATTTTATAATTTTAAATAACACTCTGGTCAATAAGAACAAATTAATGTTGTGGTTAATTATTGGAAACATCGAAACCAGTTATGGAAATGGAATACTCCCATTGATGAATGATGATAATTTGGTTTAGTTTTTTAACAGTGAAGAAAGAAGAAAGTAATATGGAGATTTTGCTGGTGGGTTCATCAGAACATGCTGAAGGATTGTGTGGGGAAAGATGAAAAGAAAACAAGACATCTTCTATCTTATAATTTGATCAACTAAGTATATAATTGTGTGGTTTCTTTATGTGAGAAAGAAGAAAAGAGGAATGTGGTTTTGAAGGTGAGGAAATAGAGGCTTATCACTTGGTATATAAACATTTAGAAACCATGTTCAGGAGAAAGAAACAGAGACATATTTAACAATTTATGCTACCGTATGTAGAAAGCATACGATTTGATGTAAGGTAAAAGTTTGAAACTCAACATTTGTATAATTTTTAACCATTTTCTCAAATTCTATAAACTTTACATTCCTTGACTGCAATTAATACACATGTCTCATAAGTCTATTGAGTTACATGAGAAATGCATGTAATACATACGTAATATGTACCTCATTCATTGTAGTTTCATTATTTTGACTACTTAAGTGTAAGTATAAATATATTCTAAATTAGAAATTCCACAAAATATTTAGCTTACAAATTTGGTCTTTTTATTATCATCAGGAATACTATTTCAAGACAGTCGTTATAATTGACATTGTGCTAAATAAACACTGTGTAATTCAAAAACACTGGAAAAATTTTGAAGACACATCTTAATATAATTTATCCCATTTCTTTTTCTCAGAATTTTACCCTAACATTTCTTCAAGGAACATAAATAATTCAAGAAATACATAACTCAAAAGTCAGTATGAGTAAAGAATAAGTAAGGTGTGGTGTCTGAAAGGGTACTATGACTGAAAAGAGGAAAAAAAATTCTGAATTTCAGTACAAGGGATAAAATTATAAGTTTCAGTATAAGGGATTTGTTTGGTTGGTTTTTGTTTATTTATTTGATTTCTTTGTTTACTTATTTATTTATTACTTATTTTATTTGTTTGATTACTTGGTTTTGACGAAAACATAGGTTTGTAGGGAAGTGCTGGGTCTGGAGTGCAGTGGCACCATCCCTGTTCACTGCAACCTCCGCCTCTTGGGTTCAAACAATTACTGTGCCTCAGCCTCCCGAGCAGCTGGGTTTACAGGTTTGTGCCACCACACCTCGCTACTTTTTTTTTTTTTTTTTTTTTGTATTTTTAGTAGACACGGCATGTCGGCCAGGCTGGTCTCAATCTCCTGGCCTCAAGTGATCCACCTGCTTTGGTCTGTGAATATTCTTTTTATTTATTTACTTTTTTCTTTCAAGATGAAACCTTGCTCTGTTGCCCAGGCTGGGGTGCAGAGGCACAATTTTGGCTCACTGCAACCTCTGCCTCCCAGATTGAAGCAACTCTCCTGCCTCAGCTTCCTGAGTAGCGGGTATTACAGACACCTGACATCATGCCTGGGTAATTTTTGTATTTTTAGTAGAGATGGATTTTTACCATATTGGCCAAGGTGGTCTCAAATTCCTGACTTTATGATCCACCTGCCTCAGCCTCCCAAAGGGTCTGTGAACATTCTTAAAACAACAACTACAGGATTAGGATATTTCATAAATGTAGTTGATAAAGCAGAGGCAGAGATGTCCATATTGATCTATACAAACATGTAGATGAGTTGACATTATTATATTATCAAACATGGCGACCACCGATACTCTGCTTTGTCCAGATACCACACAGCAGGTTTTCTATGATAAATACATTGTAGGCCGCAGGTAGGAGGATTTAATAATTAAAATATGAAGTTAAACATTTCTGATGATATATAAAGTATGAGTGTGCACTAACTTATAGCACGGAGGGTGTTTCAGAGCAGGGTTTCTGGATTACACCTGTTTGACCTCCTGTTCTTCAGTATACTTGTGAGGTCCTTTTGCTTGTTACTTGATATTTCTGCAGGCAGATTTCCATGTCTCAAAGAAGACAATAATTTCACTCTCATGAGCTATTTGAAAGGATTCAAAGATACAAAGTAACCCTATAATTAAAAATGTGTGTAAGGGCTTATTTATTCACAGCTACTATTGTTACTACAGTATATCTTAACATTATAAACAAACCTAATATTTACTGAATGTCTGAATGCTAGGGTATTATTTCTACTCTTAATATCTCAAACATCAATTAACTCCATTTCGCAAAAGATGAAATACAGATTCAGAAGATGGAGTAACTTTTCAGTGACTGTATCAAATTCAAGTTTTTCTCACATCACATAATAATGCTTTTTTCGCTGTAACTTCATCTCCTAAAAGTAGTGTGTCTGCATGGATTCATTCACATTTGTATTAATTCTACCTCAGGCTTAAGTAACCAATTTTCATTATTTCCTCTAGGAATTTATTCTTATTTATCTTATATTGTTGTTTACAACTTCTCTCTCCCTCACATTCCTTTTTGTTATGTGGACATAAATTAATTTCATATTTTATCATCACTATTGTCTCCTTTGATAATTTATATTGAATTTAGAAAAAACAATGATAGAAGATCAAACAGAAACACTTTAATATTCACTTATTTCATTTTTAATATTCTGTTTCCCTGATCTTTGCATTAGTTCTTACTTGAAGCACAGAGTTCAAATCAGATGGATGTATTGTTTGGGTGAAACCGAGATGTTGTGATCAGATTTTCCATGGTTCGTTTCACTGCTTTTTTTTTTTTTTAAATTAAGTTTTGGGATACCTGTGCTGAACATGCAGGTTTCTTACAAAGGTGTACATGTGCCATGGTGGTTTTTTACATAGGCATACATGTGCCATGGTGGTTTTTTACATAGGTATACATGTGCCATGGTGGTTTTTTATATAGGCATACATGTGCCATGGTGGTTTTTTACATAGGTATGCATATGCCATGGTGGTTTGCCACCATCTAGGTTTTACGCCCCTCATTAGGGCATTTCATTGCTTTTGATGCTAGCTTCCATGCTTTTATCTTTGAGAATCCACTAATTTTTCTCTTTATACAAAGTGAAGTCCTTGGTTATGTTCTCTGCTCCTGTCACAGAACAGTATTAAAATTTTGCTCTCTTGTTCAATGAATGTGACCATTTTATAGATTGAATCACTGAATAATATATCAATACAATTTAAACTAAATTTAGTGATAAACTAGTCACTTCAAAAATGGCAAGTATTCATCTCTATACATTTTAAGAAAAACTGAAAGACTATGCTGTTATAAGCTTATCATTCGGGTTCACGGTGACTATAACATTTTGAGACTAACCTTTTAGAAAACATAATAATTTAAAAGACCATACACAATAAACTGAGGGAAATATTGTATATTTGGGAGTGTATTTTATTTAAAACTATTAATTATTCATGAAATAGACTCAAATTTGTCTGATCTCTTACTTGGTTTAGAACTGTAAGGTATGGTGTGGTAGCCTATAAGCACATGGGTCAATTGTACAGATAAATGTAGCTAGTGCAACAGTTGTGATTTTGTTTAACAGAAAGTTTGGTGCATCTAAATGATGTTCAATGAATGCATAAAATAAAGCAATTCATTAGATTTTATCCAATCTAATAAGTTTGTGAATAAAATTATTTGCCTGATTCATTGATTTTGCTGCCAATTTAAATTAGATTATATTAATTAATTACATTTATAGATTAATGTCTTTACATTAATCAGCACTTATTGTGATTTATATTTGTAAGTGGTAGCTTCATTATGCTTAATAATAAGCAGTTATCATTAAGACATTTATTAGGAAATAAAAGCTATATGCGGGCCGGGCACGGGGGCTCACGCCTGTAATCCCAGCACTTTGGGAGGCCGAGGCGGGCGGATCACGAGGTCAAGAGATGGAAACCATCCTGGCTGACACGGTGAAACCCTGTCTCTACTAAAAAATACAAAAAAATTAGCCGGGAGCGGTAGCGGGCCCCTGTAGTCCCAGCTACTCGGGAGGCTGAGGCAGGAGAATAGCGTAAACCTGGGAGGCCGAGCTTGCAGTGAGCCGAGATGGCGCCACTGCACTCCAGCCTGGGCCATACAGCCAGACTCCATCTCAAAAAACAAACAAACAAACTATATGCAGAAAGTGATTTTTTTTTTTTGTTTTATGAACAAAAGTGAAACAACACATATTTAAGAAAGAAAGGAAAAAATTTTCTACTCTTAAATACCACTCAACACAACACTTCTGACACTAGATGTGTGGAGTTATTTTCCCTCTTACCAAGCACATCTCCAGCAGATACCAGCTGGGTGTCCTCTAATTAAATTCAATTCTGATACCTTCAGCCTGTAGTTGTCAGATACCAAGACTAAGGACTCAGTCTCACAAAACTGTCTCCCACTACAGATGCCAGTCACAAGTCCCAGATTGTCGCCTGTACTTCTGAATGACCCTCAGTGAATTAGGGTTTCCATAACTTCCTGCTTTGGTTCAATTAATTTGCTGGAGTGGCTCACAGAACTTAGGAAAACGTCTTATTCATATGTAACTATTTATCCAGAAGTGTATTACAAAGAATACAGGTGAACACCAAGATGAAAGAGATGCATAGGGTGAGACATGTAGGGATGAGCACAGTGCTTCCATGTCCTCTCTGAGCGTGCCACTCTCCAGGAGCCTCCACATCCTCAGCTATCTGGAAGCTCCCTGAACCCAGTCCTTTTGGGTTTCTAAGCCTTCAGCCTTTCTACCCTCACTGGAAGGGGAGGGGGTGGGCCTGAAAATTCCAATGCTCTAATCATATGGTTGATTTCCCTGGCAAGGAGCTCACACTTTGAAGCTATTTAGTAGAGACCCCCAGCCACCAGTCATCTCATTAACATACAAAAGACACTCCTATTACTCCAGAGATTCCAAGGGTTTTGGCAGATTATAACTTTGATATAACAAAAGATATTTAATTTTGATTTGTATTTTTATTGTATTTCCATCAGTAGCTTCAGAGGTACAAGTTATTGTTGATTACATGGATAAATTGTATAGTGGTAAAGTCTAATTTTAGTGCATCCATCACTTGAGTAGTCTACAATGTACCCAATATGGAGTTTCTTATTCCTCCTCCCTACCCTCTCTATTTCTGAGTCTCCAGTGTCCATTACACCACTCTGCAGGCCTTTGAGTACCCATAGCTTAGCTCCCACTTAATAAGTGGGAACCTGTAGTGTTCGGTTTTTCACCCCCGAGTTGCTTCACTTAGAATAACAGCTTCCAGCTCCATTCAAATTGCTGCAAAAGATATTATTTCATCCTGTTTTAGGGATGAGTAGTAGTCAGTGGTGCATAAGAACCACAATTTCTTTATCCACTAATGGCCATTTAGGTTGGTTGCACATTTTTGTATTTGTGAATTTTGCTGCAGTAAACGTATGCATTCAGATGACTTTTTGCTATAATGACTTATTTTCCTTTGGGTAGATACCCAGTCATAAAATTGCTGGATTGAATAATAGATCTACTTTTAGTTCTTTGAGAAATTGCCATACTGTTTTCCACGAACACTGTACTAATTTACATTCCTAACAGCCATGTATAAGTGTTCCTTTTCACCACATCCATGCCTACATTTTTTTTTTTTTTTTTTTTTTACTATTTAATAATTGCCATCCTGGCTGGGGTAAGGTGGTATCTTATTGTGATTTTAATTTCCATTTTCCTCATGATTAGTAATGTTGAACATTTTTTCATATGTATGTTGGCCATTTGTAAGTCTTCTTTTGAGAAATTTCTATTCATGTCATTTGCCCACTTTTTCATAGGATTATTTGTTTATTTCTTGCTGGTATGTTTGAGTTATTTGTAGATTGTGGACATTAGGTCTTTGCTAAATGCATAGTTTTCAAAAATTTTCTCCCATTCTGTGGGTTATATATTCACTCTGATGACTATTTCTCTGCTGTGCAAAAGCTTTCTAGTTTAAATAGGTCCCATGTATTTACTTTTGTTTTTGTTGCATTTGCTTTTGGGTATTTGTTAGTTATAAATTATTTGCTTAGACCAACACCAACAAGAGGTTTTCCTAGATTTTCTTCTAAAATTTTAATGGTTTCAGATCTTAGATTTAAGTATTTAATTCATCTTAAGTTTATTTTTATATATGGTAAGAGATAGAAATCCATACACAAAATTTATTCTTCTACAGGATTCATTCTTCTACATGTGACTATCCAGTTTTTCCAGAATCATTTATGGAATAGGGTGTCCTTTTCCCAGTATATGTTTTCGCATGCTTTGTTGAAGACCAATTGGTTGTAACTATTTGGTTTTTTGGGGAAAATCCTATATTCTCTTCCACTGGTGTATGTATCTACTTTTATATCAACACCATGCTGTTTTGGTTAGTACAGCCTTGTAGTATAATTTGAGTTGGGTAATGTGATTTTTCCAGATTTGTACTTTTTTTTGCTTAGGATTGTTTTGGCTATTCAGGTACTTTTGGGATTCTGTACAATTTTAGAATTATTTTTTCTAATTATTTGTAAAAATGATGTTGTTAATTTGATGGGAATTGCATTGAATCTGTTATCTGCTTTGGGCAGTATGGTCATTGTCATGATATTGATTTATCCATTTCATGAACCTGAGATGTATTTTCAATTGTTTGGGTTATCTATGATTTCTTTCAGCAGTGTTTTATAGTTCTCCTTGTAGAGATCTTTTACCTCCTTGGTTACATGTATTCCTAGGTATCATATCGTATCGTATCGTATCGTATCGTATCGTATCATATCATATTGTATTTTTTGCGGCTGCTGTAAAGGAGATTGAGTTATTGATTTGATTCTCAGGTTGATTGTTGTTGGTGTATAGCAATGCTACTGGTTTGTGTACATTGATTTTGTAACCTGAGACTTCATTGAATTTATTTATCAAATCTAGGGGTCTTTTGGAAGAGTCATTAGGATTTTCTAGGCATATCATTAGCAAACAGAGATAGTGTAGTTGTAAACCTACACACTCTATTGTAGATTCTCAGATTTAACAGCTGAATTACTTATTATTATAATAAATCAACTTAGTTACTGCATCAGGAAGTTGATGAGTTGAAATGAGTTGACAGGAAGAAGGGCACAAATGTTCATCTATACCAGCAGTGAGAATGCATTTTAGTTATTTAAAAAACAACAACAAAACCCTTTCATTAACATATGCTATGTCACAGTGAACCCCTTTTGGATGTCTATACATGCTTGTAAAATACAATACAAATTTGTATAAATAAATCATTGAGCAAAAGTGAGGCTTATCAAATGTCCCCACTGAAAAATCATTGCATTTTAGGAGAATATAGATTATGATAGCCATCAAATGCTACCAAGCCACACTATCTTTATCTTATGACATTCACAAACTTGTTTATTCAGTTTCTTGATTACATTAGCATAATATAGTAAGATACCTATGCCACCTCATATACCGTTAGAGCTAATATATATCACATATATTTGTGTATGTGTTTCCTAAGATTTTTCAGTAAGTCCTTATTGTATGAATATCATTCTGGATGATAATCATGATAGAAATATTAAATATCATACCCTATTGTTGGATTTGTTGAAGAAATATATACTCACATCCAATGGTGAGTATATGCTTCAGTTTCATTTTTCACAAAATATTGCAATAAATTTTATTGTAAATGGAATGTGAGATCAATGTAACCATAAATCAAAAAAGTGTTGAACCAAAATCAAGTACGTTCACTGACTTACAATTGGAGTAATTTTTTATTCATATAAGTAAATATGTCATTATTGTAAATTTTTCTTTGAAACAGTACAATCTATATACTGTATTTTTCTCTAAAAAGAAATATAGGTAGTAGTTGAAAGCACTGCATTAAAATCAAAGACCTACATTCCAGACCTGTCTTCATCACCTACAAAACATTTGTTCTCCTTGGACATATTACATAATTTTTCAAGTTTGTAGCATTCTCATCTATAAGAAGGGAAAATAATATTCACTGTCTCTTCATTTATATACTGAATAGTGAGTTATGAGAAAAATTTAGCTATAAATTATAAATATATATGAATTGAGTTCTCAAGCATGTAAAATACACCAGAAAAAGAAAATTATTGAAAGTTAAGAGATAGGAACCATCGAATAAAGACAATCTATCTGAAATCATAAATAATCATTTATACATAAAAATGAATAGTGTTTTTCTATAATTTTTCTTGTTTGACATTGTTAAATCATAAAGTTTCCTGTTTTTAAAAGTGATATTTATATTTTAAAAACTTTTTTCAAGTTTTCAGCTTGTATAATAAATAATTCAATGACTATTTGGTACCATTCTCACTGTCATTGTGTTATAATACGAAAGTGTGTGAAATAAGATGGTAAATATGACACAACTTTTGCATATTATGGTGTTATTTTCTACTCACAGATATTATTTTATCTTTCTTTAAAAATACTTTGACAAATAAATACAAGTATTACATTTATCTACAATAAATTTTGCCATTGCAATTTCAAAAAATAAATGGATGTAAGTTCATTTAGATTTTATATTAATAGCAGTATTTTGC
The DNA here is from genome assembly GCF_008728515.1 of Papio anubis. Lineage (NCBI taxonomy): Eukaryota > Metazoa > Chordata > Mammalia > Primates > Cercopithecidae > Papio > Papio anubis. The sequence goes on along the minus strand of NC_044980.1, from coordinate 19,618,075 downwards.
TTTAGAGACTAAGTATATTTTAGCTGTTTATTGCTATAACAATAAATTGGCCATTTTGTAACTCTCTGTGAAAATTAATACTGTTCTACATTCTTGTAAAGCTTCAAAAAACTAATCATTATAGATTATACCACTTCTTTTTCAAGGAAGATTGGGTATAAAGAAATGGCTCATTTCTGGAAAGTTTATAAATTGAAGATTGTTTCTATTGTGAATAAGGAGAGCAAAGCTAACAGAGAATTTCTGGGTTTTACACATCAATGTAAGAGACCAAATTGTGAAATTATTAACCATGATGGATTTAAATTTGTTTGTCTACAAAGAGTGTCAATGAAATTTTAAGTAATGTAAAGCTCTGTGAATTGATCAAAAGCAAATAAATCTATGAAACTTAATAGTAGAATCTCACAGCTGATTATACTTAATAAATAGAACACAGGAATAAGATATTAAGCATGAAATCTGAATAATAATATTAATTATAATTGATTATAGTAGTATTTTAATTGAATGCACTTATATAGCACATTAATGTGTCTAAGATATTCTAATATATTCTAAATATTTCATTTATATTGATTCATTTTTATCTTTACAAAAATTATTTCATACAGCAACTATTAGTATTCTTAATTTTTAGATAAAGACCATGCAATAAGTTTAGAGTCTATTGATGCAGGATTTATGACCCTAACCACCCCATCATGATTTAAAATCTACCCTACAATATAAGATTATCTTCATCATATGTGAGGCAGGTTGTATGTGTTTATATATGTGTTTATGTTGTATATCACTTTATGTTATATACATGCTTATAGCAGTTCTTGCCATAAACTTTTATATCCATTCTTACATGTCTATGGCTGCCTACAATGGCAGTAGTTTGAGTAGCTATAAATGAGACCATGGCCCACAAAGCAGAAGATATTTACTCTCTGGTCCTTTATAGAAATAGTTTGATGACTGGTTTATAGGATTCAAGGCAAAACCAATTAAGTAACTCATGGAAAAGAGGTGCAGAACTTCTGAGATGCCAAAATACGTAATGTATGAATAAGGTTGATCATATATACACATGTACACACACACATAGAGAAGGAGAGAGAGAGAGAGGACAATGACAGTGGCATGCCCTAAAATAAATATAATTGGGGGATTTTTTGTTTTCTCTAAGTAAAACTAATTCTTGGGATAACTGTAGCTTTTAGCAACGTAAAAAACATCAAAATGAAAAGAAGACTCGTATGAGTTTTCGGCTAATATTGTTATAATATCAAATTATAAAAATTGAATATCATATATAAGACATGGGTTATATGAAGCAGGTTTTATCTACAAAGGCAGAATACAAGTTGAATACACGTTCTTGCACTTGCTCCTGCTGTATGCTTGGCCATATTATTTAAGTTACGTATGCCTCAGTTTTTATATGTAAGGGGCATATGTGGATATATTAGTAATGTTATTATATGTCTTCTCTCATCTAAAAATACATTCCCAGTCTGATTGTAAGCCAATTGCAAGATACACATATGGCAAAATTGTGGATAAAAGACTATGCAAAAGACCATGCTTATTTCTGAGAAAGATGCCATTACAGAATGTTGCTAATTCCTATAATCTAGCTGACATGCTCACACTTTAGAGTCTCTAATTTGGAGAGATTTACCAATTACGTGGCAAATCGCAATAGATTCTCTAGTAGAAATAAATTATTCATGCTTAAACTGACAGCATGGCTGAGAAGAATTAAAAGAATATTCTCAGTGCAGACCTGCTAGTTCCAAAAAGGAAGAGGGAAGCATAGACCAACCTATGCTCTCTACATTTTTCATTCCATGTCACCAATGAGATTAAATTACATTTCCTTCCTTGAGGATGAATGCATGAAGAGCAATAATAAGTTCAAGATTATTATGCTGATGGAGCTCTCTTCTCATAAAGAGAACATGATAGATTCATAATTACATACATAGATATGTGTAAATGATTGTTAAATTATGTGTAACAACTACAGTTATGAAATTCAGTGAGATTTGTTAATTTCCTCATAATAGTTTCTGTATTTTAAATGATAAGAATATGTCTTTATCATTATCCTGCATTTATCAAAGCAGGATCAAAACAGGTGATCCTGCTTTGGTGTTTTATGGATTTCTTGATTGAATGCAATCTAAACAATTTTTAACAGAGTAGATATTAAATTACATGTAAGAAAACATAACAAGGCCAGGTGCAGTGGCTCACAACTGTAACCCCAGCACTTTGGGAGGCCAAAGTTGGCAGATCACTTGAGGTCAGGATTTCAAGACCAGCCTGGCCAACATGGTGAAACCCCATCTCTACTAAAAACACAAAAGTTAGAGGGGCATGGTGGCGGACACCTGTGATCCTAGCTGCTCTGGAGACTGGGGCAGGAGAATCACTGGAACTCGAGAGGTGGAGGTTGTAGTGAGCTGAGATCACGCCACTGCACTCCAGCCCGGATGACAGAGTGAGACTCCATCTCAAAATAAATAAGTAAATAACACTACTTAATATAATCAAACAAGTAATTAAATAATATTAAAATGTCTTCAACTTCTGATAGTTCTCTGTGTAAGAAAACAAGTGTTGGCAAGGATGCAGAGAAATTGGAACTCTGTGCACTGTTGTTGGTGTGTAAAATGTTATTATACCTAGTATGGAAAACACTGTGGAAGTTTATCAAAAAATTGAGAATAAAATTTTCATATGATCCATCAATCCCACTTATGGGTGTATTCAAAAGAATGGAACTTAAGATGTCAAAGAGGTATTTGCACTTCCGTGTCCATTTCAGCTTTATTCACAAAGACACGAGATGAAATCAACCTAAGCATCCAACAACAGATGAATGGATAAAGAAATGTGGTATATATGCCCAACAGAATACAATTCAGCCTTACAAAAAAGAAAGTCCTGCTATAGGCAACAACATGGGTGAGTTTTGACATGACGCTAGGTGAAATCAGTCAGTCTCAGGATAAACGCTGCGTGATCTCACTTATGTGTGAAATCTAAATTGTCAAAATCACAGAAATGGAAAGTAGAATGGTGGTTTCCAGGGACTGTGAGAAGGGGGGAAACGAGTTGTTCCTTGGGTAGAAATGTTCAGTTATACAAGCTGAATAAGTTATAGAGATCTGTCATGCAACATTTTGCCTACGGTAGGAAATACTGTATTGTTTTTACAGTAGGTAGATCTCATGTTAAGTGTTTTTGCCAAAATAAGCTTTTTAAAGAGAAGGGAAAATTATCTATATTATTGTACTTTTTTTAATTTTAAAAACTTTACTGCTTGCTAAATATTTAAGTCAAATAATTTATCTTTGATAGTATTGATATTTAAAATTTTTATTAACTTGAATTTAAATTTTAGATCCCTTTTCTCATAGGTCATTCTTGCCTGGTTGTGATATTGTCACTTATATATCAATTCCTGTATTATAGTCTTGTTGGTAATGATATTATTATCCTTTCTCTATCTAGTCATGTAAAGTCATTACGCTTTCTGTACAGTAGCTATACATTTTCATATTACTATGCTCACAAGTTTATCTTTTATTACAAATTATATTCTGTAATTATATGACTTCTCAACTTGTTTTCAAAAACTTGTCACTTTTCTTTGGTTTCTAGGAAAATATGTATCCAAAAGGGCATTTTGGTATAACAGCAAATGAAAGATTCGTGCAAAAGAGCATTGCAATACAATAGCAAATCAAGCAAGGCATTTTATGCCAGTTGATCGGCTAGAAATTATTCTCCATCCTTGCAGGTAATAAAGGCATCTGGAAAACTGAGACCAAATAAAATAAACCAAAAAGAAAACAAATGCTAGATATTCTGCATTTCATTAGTTCAAAGGATCTCTTTAGCAATCCGCAAATGAAGCAAAGATTCTATCAGCTTTTGAAAGCTCCAAAAATCATTCCTGGAAAAAGTGTTTCTTTGATGTATGGTCAGCATGTTTTCACAACATATGGACAGTGACAAATTATACTCAAGCTTTAATTTTAAAGTGCTTCAATGACTGATATTTGGATAGAATTTTGGTTTGAACATTATGTCCTCCAAGTGGACTTAATACTAACTCAGAACTTGCAAACATAAAATTATAAGATATACAATATTTTCTATCATAATGCAATATTAAAAACCCAAGGCTACTTTATAATATTAGCTGTATTCTATGGCAGAATTAATGTAGCTATAATGTAGAAAAGGAAATATCACTAACATTACAATATCTCTGCATTTAACAAGAGATTTTTTTTTAGAAAGGATTTTTAGAAAATTTGTTAGATTTATAAATCAGAGTAAAGCCAATGTTCTTTGAAGTGGCTGTTTGTATTGCTTCCTCTTTGTAATATTCAGGGACATCACTTTTACTGCTTCTATCACTAGGTGTTCCTAACTGCACCCCTTAAGCTCCCAGCTCCATTCCTCCTGTTCCTTTTTATGTGAGAGATGTTTATTTCGTTACCCATTTCCTTCTATAGAAACTCTTCCTGTTGATCAAATGATGCTGTCATATTGGTGTTTCTATAAGACATCACCATGATTGGCATCCACTACATAACAGCTACATTGACGCCGGCCTTTCACTGTGAAAGCCAATGTCTTCCATGAATTAGCCAGTTACTCATCCAGGATTCTGTACCACTCTTCTGCAGTTAAAAAAAGCAAAAAACCTTCGATTCGTTCGCTATACATAATCTATGTCTAGTCTCCCCTATATAGCTATGTTCCATGATCTCCTCATCTTTCCTAATGTAAAGTCTCAATATTTATATGAATAAATGTTAAGAAAAATGCTAGTTGTCACTGCTGTGAAGATACAGAAGGTATTGTCTCACTTCTCTGATGACATATTCTCTGAAATGTTATATTTCCCAGAGATAGTTCTGCTTTATGTGGTATTTGGCTAATGTTGGCTAATGACTTGGTTAATCTCTAGTAATTTCATGTTCTATATTTTCTCTCTTCTTAACTGCATTAATTTTGGAGAATTAGTGAGTATAAATACTACGTATTTTATTTTAGCACAGCTTAGTGTTCAATATTAAAATACATAGACTGGCAAAAAATTAATGTAATAACTTTTTAAATTGACAATTTAATTGTTCTATGTATTATCTTTCACTTTTAATTATTCTATTTATAATATAAATGTCCTTATATATCATTAACATGAGAAAGAGTAAGATACAATTTCATTCTGCTAGCTAATCTGTAAAAATATTTTGCACAATAACTTTGACTCAAACCATTCTCCTTCAGTTAATATTTATCCTACTTTTGTTGAATGGGAAGAGGTCTCTAACCTATACAGCTCCCGCAATTGTTTTTTGACTCCCAGGACCACCCATGTAGATATTCTTCTCTCTGGAGACTCGCATTTATTTTGTTTACTTATTTATTTTGAGATTTTATTAAGTCCCAGACATTTTCTAAGACTGAGCATACACCATTGAAAAGGGAATTACGCAGAAAAGCAAATTAAAATCAATACCTTCCTTGTTATAGGGGGTAGGAAGACAATAAAAATTTTAAAAGTTAATTGTATAATAAGGTGAACAAGGAGGTGAAAGGTGGGACCACCATGAGACAACCATGCAGGTGGGGGTACAATTTAAATTGGTTGATGCAATGACCCTTCCATCTTTCTACCCTCTGCTCCCACTGTCTCCAAAATATCACTGCATTCCCAACAAGGACACATATAGTTTCTTCCCCATGAGGCTCCATCTCTTCTCTAACCTTTTGATAGCATTCATATGGGTCATATATTGCTGTAATAGGACTGCTATAACAACATACCACAGACTGGGTGACTTAAGCAAAATAAATTTATTTTCTCACAATTCTTGAGACTAGACTAGTTTAAAATCAAGATGCTGACAGGTATTTTTTCTTTTGTGCCTTCTCTATTTGGTGGGCAAATGGACTCCTTCTCACTGTGTTCTCATGTGGCCTTTTCTCTATGCCTGCTCATGGCCTGTGTTTCTCTGTGTATCCTAATCTCTTCTCACACCTACACATGTGAAGCTGGATTAGGGATCACCCTAAGAACCTTGCTTTAATTTACTCACCTCTTCAAAAGTCCTGTCTCCAAATACAATATATTCTGAGGTACTGAGAGTTAGGGTTTCAACATATAAATTTAGGGGTTATATAATTCAGCCCATAGCAGATCACATTAATATGAAGCTATAGAGAATTTACACTCATTAGTGTAGACTAATTGTCCATAGTTAATCAGAATAATCCTCTTTCTTTTTGAAAAATTATCTCTTAACTCCATTTTTAATTTTGTTAAAAAGCTTTTATTTCTGTCATCTTGGAAAGCAGATAGATTTGTGTTAAGCACCAGAAATTGAGTGAAGGAGGGAAAACAATTTCATAGAGACTAAAGAAAACAATATATATTTCAAAAATAATACCTTAACTTCTCACCTAACTAATACCTATCTGTTGTGTGCCGAAAATTAACTCACTGTAGTTTTCCTCTTCAAGTTTGTTTTCATGCTTTAGGTGAAAATGAGGCCACTGCATAACAATAAAATTACGTGCTAAACACCATGGTTAAGTACAATGAGTTGGCATTTATTAACATTTTACTATCCAACAGATAGTGAGCTCTTAAGATACATGTAATTATTCTGAATCTTTACAACCATAAGAAGTATTTTTTAAAAAGCAAATGTTATTTTCTGTCAAACAGTCCATTGAGATACTTATTATTAATTCAGTTTATAAATGAAAGAAATGAAGTTTAGGGTCTTTAAATACCTCCCTAAGTCATATGACTATAGATACTTGAAAATAAATTTGAACCCAAATTTGCCTTACTTCAAAACCACAGTACTTAGTTGTGGTGCAAAATAAGTTCAAAGATTAATTTCTAACACAATCTTGACCCATCCATCAAAATGCTATTAAATGGACAAATACATTTTTATTGATGCTACATTTTAGATTTAGCTATTTGTGCTATTTCATCCCTCATTTTGCAAAGATATCCACTTTGTGCCTTTAACCATCAATCATTAGAAGCTACAGTCCATCTTTTTCTGAACGAAAACAATAAAACACTTGAGATGCTTTATGGAATTCAGATATTGGAACGTTTTGCAACTGTACCACCACATTATGTAGGTTTTTTTAGTGTCTATCTAGAAGGCCAATTTTGCTTCGGTGATTGGGGTCACAACCTAGGGCTGGCTGGCTCACACCTTTTTTTGTCTCCTTTTCTCATACTGATTCTTCAAGAGTCAGAGATAATTTAATGGTGTTTTTTTTTCATATTTGTCTTTAATAAATACTATCCACAATACAACTTTAATAGTTTTAGTGCCTGATCTTTAATGGCTACATACTGAATCTGTCCTTCAAAATAAAATCCTACGTTCAGGCGTGTAAGTAATTTTAAGGATACATTAAAATAATCTCTCTAAATATATACATATATATGTATTCATCATGTTTTTATTTTTCATCACATATTAACTAAATATGTCTACTCATGTAGATATAATTCACTGAGTATATATTTAGTGTGATTCATGGTTCAGTGTCTATATGGTAGCTGTATAGAGGAACCTGAAATAAGAAAGAAAAATTTTAACAGCTTTCAGTGTGACAGTAATATTCTCTTGTGACTGTATTTTTTGAGGCTGACAATATGATATCTGCTCAGGAGAAACTGAAGTTGGCATTTGTCACAGTTAAGTATGATTGTATGTAAAATGACCTAAGTACGGGTCTACAACATATTTTCTATTACGCAATCAGTAAGGGCTATGTTTATAAGATCTAGCAATATTAAATCTATAAATGACAATTGTCAAAGAAAGCTGCATAATATAAGCAAACTAACAGAGTTGTTGGTATCATCCTATATTTGAAAATGATTTATATTTTATGGTTTCTCTTTATGTTTTATTCACGACATTAACACTAGATTATTTTCTAATAAAATTTTGAATGTATATTCAAAATTAAAATACCCTCAAGGCAACAGAATTCAGTTACTGGTGAATGTCCAGAAAACATAGAGTGTAGACAGCATGCCCATTTGCTGAACCATTGTTGCCACTCAGCCAACTTGTAGTATGTGCAGTCTTTTCCAGAAGGTTCTCAGTGGGTCAATATTTCTGGATGCTGTAGGAAAATTAAGGTAAGACATCTTTTCTTATTGTTTTTATGTGTATTGCAAAGTTATTGCAACCCCTTTGTTATTGAATTTTCACTAGGACAGCCTCAGGCTAAATAAGACCCCAAAGCATTGAAAACAGTGTAGATTCCCCACAAAGATCCAAATTAAGGCTAAAATCTAACTACTCATAATTGTTGCAGGATTTCCATTCAGTTCAACAGCAATGAATACTTTAGAATCAGATTGGTTAGCACACGGTGGTTGGCATCATTAATACCAAAATGCTTTTGGAATTACACACTTGGACTTAAATCCCAATGTTAATTTTTATTGTGTCCTACAAATTAGTTATCATTATACACAGCCATTTTTTCATATATAAAATCAATATAGTGATACAGCACTCACGAGATTGCTGTGTAAAAAGGGAATTAAGATAAAATATGTTAAACAGCACAATGTCCATCTAGACCAGTGCTGGAGCCTCACAGGACTGCCTCCATCCTCCTTCTGGGGAGTGTGCCCTCAAAGAAAACAGGGTCATCTCATCCTGGCTAACACGGTGAAACCCCATCTCTACTAAAAATACAAAAAATTAGCTGGGCGTGGTGGCGGGTGCCTGTAGTCCCAGCACTTTGGGAGGCCGAGACGGGCAGATCACGAGGTCAGGAGATGGAGACCATCCTGGCAAACACTGGGAAACCCCGTGTCTACTAAAAATACAAAAAAAATGAGCCGGGCCTGGTGGCGGGTGCCTGTAGTCCCAGCTACTAGGGAGGCTGAGACAGGAGAATGGCGTGAACCCGGGAGGCGGAGCTTGCAGTGAGCCGAGATCGCGCCCCTGAACTCCAGCCCGTGTGACAGAGCAAGACTCTGTCTCAAAAAAAAAAAAAAAAAAAAAAAAAAAAAGGAAAGAAAAAAGAAAAGAGGGTCGTTTGTTAATGATGTTAACTGAGAAGAGCGTTCTCTTTCTGTAGCAAAAGCCAGTGAAGCAGGCAGACAGGCAAAACAATTTTCTCTCTCAAAAACACCTCACATTCGGATGTAGATGATCAGATGACACTTCAACAGCCAACTTTCCTGCAACCAATATCATCAGTTCAAGCAATGTGTTTTATTGATTTGAAAATCTGAGAATTAAAGGGTTAAACTCCGAGAAAAAAAGATGAGAGTTTATGATCTCTGACACAAAGTGTACTGCATCCTCACTCTTTTAGGGTATAAGGAGGAAAGGATGTTAACCTAAACATAAGCTTAAAGGAGCAAATTCATGATTGAGAAGTTAAAATATTGGAGGGTGGTAACTTTGGGGGATGTTAATACTAGTCAACTCCCCTGAGTCATAGCATCTTTATCAATACCTGTGTTCTTCAGTTGAAGTAATCAGAATAGCTTTGTAGAGTAAGAGTACTCATTTTTAATTTTAATTTCCCCCATATAAATTGCAAAATACATAAAGGATATGATATTATGTACATTTTGATTTAGATGCTGTGGTATCTCCTAAGTCATGATTCACATATTATTTTACTCACTGCTAGATGCATCATCTTGTCTTCAGTACCAAATACAGTTCCAAAAATTACTCTGCGTTCAACAACCATTGTCTTCCTATTTGTATTAAATATTTCAATGATGACATTTATTTAACATTTTAATATTTCTAGATACGAATAACAGTACCTGAGACACTTTGGTAAAGAAATGACTTTCAGTTTCACAGCCTACAATTAACTAGTATATAAGGGATGTCTCTGTACTAAGAAAAGAATTACCCTGAAGCAATTCAAACAATAAAGTTTCTCTTGAAACTAACACACAAAATCAAATATCTCTTTCTCATTTTTTTTGAAATTAGATTTATACTCAAATGTCTTAGTTTGTACAAAATAGTCAAGCAAAAGTAGCTAATTTGCAGGTTTACATACATGAACTATGGTATATGATAGAAATAAATATTTAGCATTTAATTCTGAGTTATTGTTATCCATTATACCATCAAAATTCTATTGGCAGACAAATGTTGAAAAATGGTATTGAAACCTCACACAAAGTTTCTACTTTCTTATCACCAAACTTTATTTCACTAGTGAGGGAAGTGACCACTTCAGAAAGAGTCAGACATTATGGCATTATCTCTATGGACTCACCAATTTTTTTTTTTTTTTTTTTTGAGACGGAGTCTCACTCTTGTTGCCCAGGCTGGAGTGCAGTGGCACTATCTTGGCTCACTGCAACCTCCGCCTCTCAGGTCCAAGCAATTCTCCTGCCTCAGCCCCCTGAGTAGCTGGGACTACAGGCACCGGCCACCACGCCTGGCTAATTTTAGTACTTTTAGTATAGATGGGGTTTTACCATATTGGCCTGGATGGTCTCAAGCTCCTGACCTCAGGTGATCCTCCCACCTTGGCCTCCCAAAGTGCTGGGATTACAGGTGTGAGCAACTGCGCCTGGCCTCCTCTGAACTTTTCAGCATAATAATGCCAATGATACGAACTAAAGACTAAAGGAGACAAAGCATGGACCATTTTGGAACATCAGAGTAAAGTGTCTTTTCTTTTCTCTTTACTTTCCTTTTCTTTTTCTTAATTAAGCAAAAAAATTCAAATAACACACCCCCCTAAAGAAAGCAGACACTTGCATGGCAGAATCAAAACCCCAACATCATTCAATTGAAAGCAAACACATATGATGACTTTCATAAAATGCCATCTCCAAAGTAACCAGTTCCTTAAACTGAAATAAAATCTATTGCATTTTTAATATTAAAAAATAACACACTCTACTAACAATTATATTATATAATGATTTAATTCTCTATCACATTTATATTTTCACTATCATCTAATCTAAAATGACTAACAGATTTAGATTTACTGATTTTATTTATACATGTAATGTAATGTATGGAGTTCTTGCTTTCATCTTCACAATGTAATACTTTCTGTTTATTACATTACAGCTTTATACTCTCTAACTAAATTTGTATGTTTCTTTTTATGAGTTTTGGGTTTGTACTAATGAGAAACCTTGACAAGGTTTCTTGTCATCTCCTTATTGGCAATATAAACTATTTAAAGTGTGTCTTAAAATGTGAAGTACAACAAGGAAATACACATTGCCAAAAGATATCATGAAATGCATTCACTTAGTGCCCATTTGTACTCACTTTAGACTTAAGTTTGATGATTTTGTTTATTTATTCAGAAACCAAAGTGAATACGGAGGTTTTAAAACAGAATGGCAGGCATCTAAATAGAAAGCAAGAAAGGTAAGCAAGAAAGCCAGAAAAATCCTAAACTAAAATGAAACAAAGGAAGGAAGGGAGGGAGGGAGGAGGAAAAAGGGAAAATAAAAGAAAAGGAGAAGGAGAAAGAATGAGAGAGCGAGAGAAAGTCTCTCTCTCTCTCTCTCTCTTTTTTTTTTTTTTTTTGAGACGGAATCTCTTCGTTCCTCTGTCGTCCAGCCTGGAGCACACTGGCTGGATCTCGGCTCACTGTAAGCTCCGCCTCCCGGGTTACCATTCTCCTGCCTCAGCCTCCCGAGTAGCTGGGACTACAGGTGCCCGCCACCTCGCCCGGCTAGTTTTTTTTGTATTTTTTTTAGTGGAGACGGGGTTTCACCATGTTAGCCAGGATGGTCTCGGTCTCCTGACCTCGTGATCCGCCCGTCTCGGCCTCCCAAAGTGCTGGGATTACAGGCGTGACCCAGCGCGCCCGGCCAAGAGAGAAAGTCTTTTAAAGATAATATTCTATGCAAATGTGTTTCTTTTTAAATTGTTTACTATTTGATCCATTAGATCAAGTCAGTGCCGGCTTTATTCAGTATTTTATACCTACAACATACCACGTGGCTGAGTCACAGTGGATATTTAGGCAGTATCTGTACATTGAATAAATTAATATCAAATTATTAGCTTTTTAGTGAATATAGTTACAGATGTTGATAGATATTTCCACACTATACTAAAGCCAGCACAGGTAGTTGTACTTCCCACTCCCCAGTGAGTACTTGAATCTCAATGCAGAATGCTTCTCTTGGGGTGTGTCTCCTATGAAACCTTAAATCATCTAGACACACTATACAGAGAAGGAAACAATACATAGATCAAAACTGAGCACAATTAATTTGTATCCAGCAGAGGGAAAATTATGATCTGTGGACCAAACAAAGGAGTTCTTTGCCCTAAAAAAAAATGAATTGACAGTCACACCTCAGGAAGTTGATGTAAAAGCACAGTCTCTAGTGAAGGCCAAATGACTCTGTTTATAAAGAATATTTATGCACATAAGTAGATTAAAGCACTGGGGAACTCTTTAATAAACTATTGCTTGCTGTTGTTATTGTAGTCTCTATAGTGTCACAAACTCTGCACCCCCCCCACCACCACTTTCTATGTAATACTTGTTTAAGGGAATAGTAGATGCATGGAAATCTTTTAACTTACTGCTATCGGTTGTCAGTTCTATTATATGTTTCATCCCAACTCTGCTTTCCAAACATCATGTGATCAGTTCTTACAATCTCTCATGAGGTAATTGAATTCAGATTTAATAATAGGTATCATTGTCCCCAGCATTCAGGTTTGGGAACTTTGAAAGAGAAAGGTTAAATGAGTTTTATAAAGCACATATTAAAAGAAATGTGTTGTCTTATAAGGAATAACTGAGACAAAATAAATTTAGAAAAGCTGAGAGGGGGTTCAGGATATAAATGACATCTCCTTATATAATTAATGATATTACAAAGTGAGACATTTGACATGCACTGCCCAATAAGAGTCACAAGCCTCATATAAATACTTAATGTAACTGAACAATATTTACAAATAAATGCTTCATTTTCACAAGCCACATTGCAAGTATGCCAGACTAATACCAAGAACAGTGCATTTAGATTATTACTAGTCCAATAGATAACCTTACTTACTAACTTTACTCCATTTTGACATTTAATGTGGTACAAGAATTTGTGTTTAAATAAGTTTGATTCGTATCTCAGTTTAAACACATTACCATCAGTTTTGCTTTGGATAAATTTTTATACTAATTTTCATTGTCATTATTGTCATTATTGTTGGCATTATTACAATTATTTATGAAAGAACATTCAAAGTTTAATTCTTCATCAAATCCCCTCTTTCCCTGAAGTTTTATTTGTTCAGTTTAGCAGATCTGAACTGATGATTCTTGGTTCTGAAAAGCCTGGTTTATATTGAATTGGTCTAAAATATGCTGGGACAGAAGTTGAAAGCTCAGAAGTGTCTTCAATGATTCTACTGTAAAATAAAATAAATGTTTCAATCTTTGCAATATTTTGTAAAACACTAGGGAATTCATTAGATTAAATTCAAACCCCAAGATGTCTCATATCTGTGCTACTTCAGAACTCTTGCTATAGAGACCTAACTACCTTTGATAGCGAGGGGCCCACATTAATAATTACTTGCTTCACTACATTCTGACTGTTTTATTCACTCAATACATTTTTACCTCCTTTTAAAAGCCATCTGAAATAATTTCTTTCTCAATAGATACGTCTGAATAATCTCATTCAACATTGACTTTGCTTTCTCTCTTCTGCAGATGTCTGTAGAATTGAGCCTGAGGTAGTTGGGTGTAGTGATTGGGGAACAGATTGCTAAATCAGACATACCTTGCTTTTAACCCATTCTTTGTAATGTATCAGCAGAATGACACAGGAAGTTGGCCTTTCTAGGTGTGGCATCCTTGTGCACACCACGTGGCCCAGGGAGAACATTCAATGACTGTGTATTGCCAGGATTATGTTAATAACATGAGTAGGGTTATGTTCTGTCCTTGTTTCTTAAATATTAATTATGTTTTCCAACATACTTTGTAAATGTCTCAAATTCAGTAATTACTTATATACATGTACTTTATCTGGTTTAAACTGAATTTTTTAAAAGTGTTTCTTAGAGATCCCAGTCTCTTTTTGGTTATACATAGGGATGCTTAGATGCTTTCAAAGACATTGTACAGATTGTCAATAATAGCATAAATGAAACGTTCGAACAAATTTTGAGTGTGTTAGCCTTAAATGTCTGTATTTACTCATTCACTTGTGATTAATTTATTGAGACTCTACTACATGCAAAGCACAATCAGAGAGGCACAGTTCTTGGCCTAATGGTGCTTGTGTATTTATTTATTTATTTATATTTATTTTTCAGGAGAGACTACAATTAATTATTTAATGCTTTGAATGCAAATGTAAAGAATGCTGAAATTTACAAATGATGAGGTGCTGAGACTTCATAAGCCAAGTAAAACAACACCTTACTCTGGGGCACATAGAATACTTATTAAATAGAATGATATTTAATATGAGAAGATAAGAATAAACAGGTATAAGGCATCCAAAGATTGGATTAGAAATCTTGGTACAGTGATTGGTGTGAGAGCTGGAGTCTGGGAATTTTTAAAACATTCCAAACTGAGGGAACAGAATGTGCAAAGGCCCTGGAGTAGAAAGGAACCTGAAGCATCTAGGGACTTAAAAAAGATTGGTATGAAAACTAAGGCACAGAGTTAGGACCTGTGACATAGGCCATACTCTGATGTAGAGTCTGAGAGGTAATTGTATTTCAGTTTCTATTTTGGGAGCAATGGGAAGCTACTAAATTGCTTTAGGCATCAGAGAGATATAATCAGTGTGAATTTGTAAAATATAATTTTGACTAATGTAAGCAAAATGGATTGGAGAGTGACAAAATTGATGCAGGAAGAAAAATAGATGACTTATTATAAGATCAACAATAACAATATGGGCATTTGTTCCTGTCATTAATGTCTGTCATTGAGGTCTCACAGTAGCCAAGTAATGAAGTTCCATTAATAACCATTTTGAGAAAACATCCTTAAGATGTAAAGTTGCTTCCTCTAAACTCTTAGACCTAGAAATATCCAGATGACAGAATCTAGATTTAATTTCAGACAAAATATCCAGGGGAAAAAAAAGAGAAAAAAAAATCGAAACGGATGACTTGCTTGAACGTTGCTTTGTAACTTTAAAAATCAATAAAAATCATCCAATATGAGGAAAACCTGTATAATTTCTCAGTCATATATTGTCAAATAGGTGGAGATCAACTAATGCTTGCTATTATGCTTACAAATAGTATCTCCCTGTTGGAAAAATATGTTATATATATGTAGGCATGTGTGTGTGGATGTAATAATCATACAACTCAATTACCTATTAACTGATTTCAGTTAAAATTCTTGCTGTTTTCCAGTAAACTTGATTTCCAAATCACATACATGATGATTTTGTTTATTTTTGTAATCTCCTTCTACTACTTAAAGATCTAGTTCTTAAGTTGGTTAATGAGTGCAGAAATACAGTTAAATAGAAAGGATAAGATCTAGTATTAAGTAGTGCAGTGGAAAAGTTATTGTTAAAAATAATTTATTGCATTTTCAAAGCAGCTGGAAGAGAAGAATTTTAATGTTTTTAAGACAAAGAATAGATAAATGTTTGAGACGATTGCTATCCTAATTACAATTTATTACACATTGTATACATGTATCAAATATTAAACCTATCTCCAAAATATGTACAATTAAAATATTATAGCAATTTAAAAATCTAGAAATCTCTCTCTTTGGTCTCTCCACTCAGCTGTATTTCACATGTTTTCAGGAGGTCCAGCAGCTTAATGCTTAAAAGCATAAACTAAAGTTACAGAGCTTCAGCTGATACCCATTTCGGTCATCTTGGAAAGAATATCTATGTTTTTGGTGCCTGTTTCTTCACCAATGCAAGGAAGTTATCAATATCACCTTCCTCATTACGTGGATAAGGCATGGAAAGTTCATGAGAACATGCCTGGTACATCTCAAGGCTTAATGAAGATTGGTTATTAAACGCTATCTGTTGACAAAATAGAAGCTTTCCTCAAGTTCATATCACCAAAGTCTCAAACTTTCATGCCTCTGCACCTCTCCCTGCATTGCTCTTCTCTTACTCCGGAGGTAGAATTTCTCCTTGTGTCACAAGCCTGTGTGGAGTCGGTCTTCTGAATCCCATCACCCGTCTTTTTCTCAAGAGCGCTTCTCCTTTGGGACCTTCCGTGTGCTGCACTCTCTCTCCCACTTTACTGAATCTGCTTTCATTAGCATGTGAATATGCTTATGTCTCCCATCTTAAAATGAACAAGATATACTCTGGACATCCTTTAGTTACTTTGTGGTTCTTTCTTTGCTTCCCATTACAGGCACATTTCTAGAAAGAACTCTTACTAGTCTCCATTCTCTTGAATCTCGGTCACAAATGTGCTACTCTGGTCTCACTGCTTCTTAAAGCATACTCTTGTCATTTTCCATCTTGCCAAATCCAAAGAAAGTCTCCCATTGTTCCATACTCTGAAGAATAGTGCGTCAACTCTGCCTATTGTCTGATATCCATGTTCACTTAAGCAATCTAATTGACATCTCTACAAGGAAAGATGTCTTGATTATATGAAACTCATCCAATAGAGAACTGTTGATCCACTATCTACCGCTAGTTTTCAGACTATAAATTGTCATAACCACCGAACAGTTGCTCAAGGAAGATCCTAGTAATTATTCTTGATTCTTTTATCCTCACCAACCTTCTCCCTCCCTTTACCTCTTCTATACCTTTCAAAAAATTCCCCTCCCTCTTCCCCTCTCCAGAGTGCCAACACTTCTAATCACTACTTCTTTCACCTTCATGTTGACAACTATGATACATTGGCTGGACTGATGCTAGAGTTTTTTTTTTTTTTTTTGACGGAGTCTCACCCTGTTACCCAGGCTGGAGTGCAATGGCGCGATCTCAGCTCACTGCGCCCTTGGCCTCCCAGGTTCAAACGATTCTCCTGCCTCAGCCTCCTGAGCAGCTGGGATTACAGACGCCTGCAACCACGCCCAGCTATTTTTTGTATTTTTAGTAGAGATGGGGTTTCACCATGTTGACCAGGCTGGTCTTGAACTCCTGACCTTGTGATGCGCCCACCTAGGCCTTCCAAAGTGCTGGGATTACAGGTGTGAGCCACCGTGGCCGGCCGCCACAGTCTTCTAACTAGTAACATTTTCTTTTCTCATAGCCCTTCAAAAATGTTCTCCACAAAGTTGCCAGATGATTGTCAGAGAACAGGCATCTGAGTATGGCATTCTCTCCTATATCTGTCGTAGCAATGGCTTACTGCATATAAATTTCATGTGTGTCTTTTCAATACTTTATACTCAATATAGGGCAGCAACTAGTAGATCTTTAGTAAGTGAGTGAATAATCCTTCAAATATTTTACAGTCACATCTAGGAATAAGGCTATGAGTAATGGTCAAAAAACACTGGACAAAAACCTCAGCACTACTACCAACTAGTATCAGTTCCCTGAGTCTCAGTTATCTATTCTCTAAAGTGATAATAACAACTGTAGAATAACTATATGATAATAACAACTGTAGAATAACTATAGTATACAAGACTCAAATGTGCTAACAAACATAAATCAGTCATATGATATCATATGACAAATCAATTAGTCATATGACTTGTTATGTATCATGATGGTGATGAGGATAGTAATTATGACGGTGATAAGGATAAAAATGATGACGGTGATGAGGATAGTAGTGATGGTGATAAGGATAGTAATGATGATGGTGATGAAGATGATGATGGTGATGATGATTATATAATGTATCTGAAAGTAAAATTGTATCTCTTTTATTTTTAAAAGAGATGGAAGTAATTACTAAAGGAAACTTTGAAGTCTATATATCTCTGGAAATAAAAGATATTAATAAAAATGGAAATTTTAGAGAGGATCAGGAAGAATAGCTAATGGATGCTGGGCTTAATTCCTGGGTGATGGGTTGATCTGTGCAGCAAACCAGCATAGCACACCTTTACCTGTATAACAAACCTGCACACCCTGCACATGCTCCCCGGAACTTAAAAGTTGAATAAAAAAAGGAAATTTTATGTTAAAAAGTTATTTAATTTTTATAAAATGCTACCGAGTGTTTATTTATCTTGATTCTAACACCAAATTTTCAAATCAGTGATGACCACATAGTTTACTAAGCAGATAAGCAAACAGTACAGGAAGCTTTCTGTAACTCACGCAAGGCAGAGAACGTTGGCTCAGTTGGCCACTGAACATGATATTTTCAAAACAGAAAAAAGCATTTTCTTAAATTATTCGTATTTTCCAAATAATTTCTCTAAACGGAGCTGTTTTTCACAGTGGAATAGGGGAAGAATTGCGGTGGTATTAACCATCAGAAAAATGACTAGTAACATTTCATAGTAGGTGAAATAAATGAAGAAGCTGGTGCCTGACTTTGAAAGCCAGCATTTTCTGAGAAAAGAGCAACGATTTACCTGTGAATTGGAAAGATGTCAAGTGAACGGTCCTTTTCCTTTTAATTGAGATAACATCTTATGTCTTTCTGAATTTCATTTCTTTCTTTTTGCAGGTTGCAATTAGTGTAGGATATTTATACTGACACTTGAGAGACAAACGTTGTCAGCTTCTGGCTCTTTTTTTAATTCTTTCCTGTGTATAACAGTTAAAACAATTTGGATTCAATTCAATGGAGCATACATTTTCTTTCCTTTTCAGATATTTAAGCCTACATTAGAGTTTGAAAGACCTTCAGTAAACTCTCCCAGCCTCTATCCAAGGGAAAAAAAAAATCAATTTTCCAGGATTTCTAAAGCTCTTTTTTGGTTTCCATAGCAGTCAAGGGCAAGCTGAGAAGAAGAAAAAAAAGATTTATTTCCAACTCTAAGTGAAAGCTGAGTCCCAAGATAAAAGAAAAAGTCAAGCATAATGAGAAAAAGGGGAAGTAAAAGAAAGCAAACTCTGATAGGTCCTTACTGAATATGGCCTTTGTTCTGAAAATTCAGAGAGTCATAAATTATAGGAGAACGTAGGACATCATCTGTGTCATTGAAGCTCTACCTATTGCTTGAGTGGGGAGCTGAGCAACAATACACAGATGGAGGGCAATGAATTTATGAAATTATGTGCCAGCTCCCAGGATAGGACTTGAAATGTGCTCTTGCTGTTGGCATCAGAATTGGGGCTTTGTGTGCTCTAATGCCAGTACTGCATGCTCACGCTTTGCTTTTTGTGCCAAAGTTAGATGCTCAGATTTGAAAGCTAAAATTTATCAAGTTTTAGCACTGCCTCTCCAAAGCCAAATGATAATGGTATAAAAAGGGTACATTTTTCTTCAATTCAAAAGTAGAACTG
Source organism: Papio anubis (assembly GCF_008728515.1). Taxonomy (NCBI): domain Eukaryota; kingdom Metazoa; phylum Chordata; class Mammalia; order Primates; family Cercopithecidae; genus Papio; species Papio anubis. The sequence continues at coordinate 19,598,634 of NC_044980.1, read as the reverse complement.
CCACATTAAAATAAATTCACTCTTCTCAAAAAATTTAGATATGAGACATTTCTCTATCAATGGTGTCATTTAAAAGGTGCTAGAAAGCTTTTTCTGTCTACTCCTTCACATTGTGTACTATGGAATTGTGTCAGTTTTGCTGGCTTTTAGCTTTAGGTGTATATTTATTTTCTCTGTCCCAGATTCTAGTAAGTCTTTTTGAACTTTTGAACTGCTTTAACACAAATACTGATTCTTTAGAAGAAATTAAGATGATCATATTAAATAAAATAGTCCTCATCTAATTAAAAAAAAAATGTAGCTCCATTGAAAGCTACAATCTCACTAAGCTATTTCATCCTGGGGACACAAAATTATTTTGCATTTTATACTACTGAAGCTCTCACACATCTTTTTCTGCATACATAATGCTCATAATATGAAAGGACATAGAGGCTTTCAATATTTACTATAATGAAAAATGGGAATTAAATACGCTCACATTTCACCCCAGGAGTCCCAAACTCTATGCAGCAATTCTCAATCTTTTGTTGCACAATGGAACCACATAAGGACCAATATAAAAAGTACCTTTGCCCTCACCCCGCTCCAGACAAATTAATTCGGAATCTCTGAGAGTAAGGCAGAGACATCAATGCATTTCAAAATCTTCCCAGTTGATTGTAATGTGGAAGTAGAGTTGAAAACACTCCTCTGTGGAAATGGATACTCTTGTCTATGCAGAAGTAAAACAAATATATGTTAAAGGAGTACAACCAATTAAAGAGTAATCCTAAATCAGTTATCCTAAAAGGAAAAGAATACACATTACCTATGCAGTCACTTCACTTACCAGTTAGTAAAATGAGAATAAGGGATTTTATAAAAATTTACCACATGTTCTTGTTTTTACTTCCCTTTGCATTTCCTTTATGTATATTTCTTCATAGGAATGTTAGCATATGAAGAATATAAGAGTACAAGACTTATTTGTTTGTGGGAAGGGAATGCTTGTTGTTATGTATTATCTGAAAACACTGTACACAGTAAATTTGCTACTGAAAAACCACAGGGCAAATATTAATACCTTATCTGCCTAACTATCCCAGCAGCCCAAGATTAGAGGTCAGGTGTAGCACCATCCCTCTTTGGCAAAGGCACTGGGAACCAACCCTTTTGGCACAGGTGCATGATCTGGCCAGCCAGCAAAAGCATTTGCTATGTGGCTATTTGTGATGGGAGAAGCCTGAACATCTCCTCTGGTGTTATTGGGTCTGGGGTGCTTGAGGTTTGGCCAAGATTGATTGTGTTAAACCCAAGGTCATTGCTGCTTTTCCCCTGGGGCATTACTATAGGCCTACACTTTTCCTGGGAATCTAACCAGTTAAGGATCAATCTTAAGCAAACTGACAAATACCACTGTATCTACTGCTCTCATTCAAAAGACAGCAGTCTACCTATTCTATCAGAAACTCATACTGTTAAGCACATGAGGGCTGTCGGGATAATCACAAGCAGGCCAAGAGGTACTACCCTAGAACATAAAGTATTAAAAAAAAAAGAAAGAAGTGGCTGAGTGTCACCCTGGGGGCACAGGACCATGTGGACCTAAGGCTGACAGAGAAGGGTCATTTTTAAGAGAAGACCGTGGGCATGCATTGTCTAATCTATTACATATGACAACTGAGGCCTTCTGGGCAAGTCTAGGATAGCTTGCTTCAAGTGTCCAGGAATGCCTGGGGTCCCAATCATCCCAGAGGAAGGAAGAGCCATCCTGCCCAGTTTGCTCAATGACATGTCCTAGCCTAAAACCTTCTACATAGTGGGCTTTAAATCCAAGCACATGGAATCCATGAAATAATGCTAGCTAATATGTATCGGGAATTGAATATACTCAGGAACCATGCTAAGTGTTTCCACCTTAGTGTTCATTTTTCTTTACAACAACTCTGTTCATGAATTATTATTACTTCCACTGTTAGGGGGGCAAATGGAGGCATTAAGAGGTAAAGCCGCTTGCCAATGATTATGAGGCAGGTAAGTGGCAGAGCTTGATTTCAAACCACACAGTCTGGCTCCAGCTTCTCCATCATGGTGGCTTGCCACAGGCATTTTGTATAAATGAGGGAAGTACATGTTATGCAAAATAAATTATTGACAAGCAAAAGTGACTATAGAGAAACTGGTTAAAAAGTTGTCACAATAGTTAATGTGAATTAGAAGAGGACGTGTCGTTGGAACAGGAAAAAAAGTAGAACTCGAAAAAATGAACAGACTCAAAAAATACTCAGGAGGTTGAATCAGCAAATACTTGGTGAATGGGTGGTGGTGGTGAGTAAGCAAGAAAGATGTATCTATCATTATTCTCCATTTTCTATCCTGTAAAATGAGATAGGGAGCACTGGAGATAAAGGAGGTGTGGGTCTGAAAGATCATAATTTTCATTTTGGACATGATGAATTTGAGGTGACTATCATATTTCAATTTAAGTAATCAATCAAGTTATTGTGTTTTCATTTACATCACCTCTGATGATCACGGAAGATGCAATGGCAGGAGTTTTGAGTTAGGTACTCCAGGGAAGTATTTATGGGCATAAAATAAATTATAAAACAGTGAAATAGAGAAGATATATTCAGAGACCGTATTTACAGACCAGGTGATGAATGGAAGGCCAATGGCACATCATATTGGGAAAAGCTGTCTGCAGAAGCAGCAAAATGACGCCTTGAAGTAGAAACTCAGTTGTAAATAAGATGGAAGAAAGCAAAGTACAGTTTTAATAAAACAGATAAATAAAAAATGAAACCAGAAGGCCTGATGATTACCAGGATTATGACTAGGTATCAGTAAAAGATACAAAGATACTTACATAATTTATAGTCCAGGTGTTATAGAAACAATACTGAAGTGACTATAAATTTTGTAACTGGTATAGGGGAATTAATTTTCACTTGATTAATAGGAATATTTATTTTAATTTATTTATCAATCAATAGTGGTGATGAAGAAAACATGACAATAAACATGAGAATATGAATTTTGACAACTAAACATATCTATGATCTAATCATTTTGATATATTTATCACTAAGAGTAAGGGGAAGAAAACAGTGCGTCTAAATATATTGAAGTATATCAGTAATGGAGGCTTGTACAAGCTTCTTCCCATGGCAGATCAGGAATTGCTTGTGGACTGAATATTTGTGTCTGTCACCTCAAATGTCTATGTTGAAGCTCTAATCCTAATGTAATGGTATTTGGAGATGAGACCTTTGGGAGACAATTAGAATTGAATGTGGTCATGAGAATGAAGCCTTCATGATAAGCCTTGTAAATAGAGACACCAGAGAGCTTGCTCTCTCTCCCTGTGCCATGGGAACGCACAGCACACAGCCAGGCAGCCATCTACAAGCCAGGAAGAGGTCTCACATCAGAACCCTACCATGCTGGCATCCTGATCTCCGACTTGCAGAACTGTGAGAATGTAAATTTTTGCTGTTTAAATCATCCAGTCTGTGATATTTTGTGGTAGCAGCCCAAGCTGCTAGTTATCTCGGCCATCAACCAAGATTAAGAATCACTGCAGATACTCCTGAATACATTTATAAACCCTATTCCATTTTATTCAGATACTTATATAAATGTTTTCCTAGTCCATCCTCAGAAAACAATTCCCGTGTACTCTTGAGTCATTAAATAACTATTGATTTATTCTTTATCAAACTTAATAAGTTGGATTCTACTAACAGCCTCCCCAAATACCATCCTATTTGCATGTACATTGTTAATACTATTATATGTAAATATGTCTCTCCAAATAACATCTTATTTAGCATGTATGTTGTTAATACTATTATAAAACTCTCATTAAAAATAGTTACATAGTATTCATTACGGGAAGCACTAATCACTGTAGAAATAAGATTTAGATAAATCAATATGTTATGGATATGGTACAGATACAGATATAGGATGTCTATACCCAGTCACTTTACAATATTCAGCAGTTGAATTGAATAGAATTGAATTCAGGCATTTAATCTAAATTATAAAAATGTGTTCTAAAACCTAGACTCTCAACTCTGTATAAAACAACTCTCTTCTCTGTTTTCTATTATTGCACAAAGTATGTACTTTTTATATGGAAAGTGCTCAGTGGTTCTTACCAACAAATATACCTACATATAAAGTATATATCCTGAGATAATGTCTTCATTCTAATTTTTCAATACTTTAAAAACAAATAGTCCAATTAAATTGTTTATGTAAACCTTTTTAGGTTCAATTATTTTTTAATTTCAACGTGTATGTGTGTGTGTGTGTGTGTGTGTCTGTGTGTGTGTACTTGTACATGCATACACATGTACATAAGCTACTTCTTTTTTTCTTCCCTATCACTTTTATTTAGATGATTAGAGTAAGTCAAAAATTATTTACTGAAGTACTCAAAATACTGAAGTACTCAAAATATTTTCTTTCAGGAAATACTTGACAACATTAACAATAATAAAAGCATCTTCTGCCTTCAATGTTCTCTCCCTCTTTAGTTTGAAAGAAACACGAGAAGGGAACCCTGGAAAGGCATTGGAAAGCCTGAGTCCTGCGCTCCATATTGCCAAATAGGACTTGTGGCACTTTTGTAAAGCTACTTAAACTTTTGGAATCTTAGTGTCCTTACCTGCACAATGGACATGGTAGTGCCTGACTCATGGTGTTAGAAAGATTAAAGATTATTATTTAAATTAGGGTTCAGCAAGGTAGCTGGAAGAAAGCAATAATTTAGTCTTTTTTGTTATCCTGTTAAAAATGATGGCCACACAGAGAAATGAATGGGGTAATACAGATAATTACTGATGCTTCAGGAACTGAGAAAAATGTAAAAAAAAAAAAAAATAACTTTGATAAAGTGGGATCTGTTGTAAACTGATAGGAGTGCAGAAGGCAGACAAAAGAAGAACGGCATTTGAAGCAGAGATGGTGTTCTCATACCACTGTATACATAGATATGAAAGACTAAGAAGCAGGCAGAGTAGAGGCGAGGGTAGGGAAAGATACATGCAAAGGTGGAGCTAAAGTGTCATTAACATGGGAGATAACAGAGACACATGCTGGCTTTTTTTTTTTTTTTTTTTTTAAGATGGAGTCTCACTCTGTTGCCCAGGCTGGAGTGCAGTGGTGCAATTTTAGCTCACTGCAACCTCCCTGGTTCAAACGATTCCCTGTCTCAGACTCCCAAGTAACTGGGATTACAGGAGCCTGCCACCACACCTGGCTTACTTTTGTATTGTTAGTAGAGATGGGGTTTCACCATGTTGGCCAGGCTGGTCTTACGCTCCTGACCTCAGGTGATTCACCTGCCTCGGCCTCCCAAAGTGCTGGGATTACAGGCATGAGTCACTGCATCTGGCCACGTGCTGGCTTTTAAACAGCACAGTAACATAACCTGAATGCATGTGAAACTGTTTGTATAGTGGCACTGAGACCATTTGGATGTGTTGACATAGGTATCAATGGAGACAATCCAGGCTAGAAGGGATGATGACCTCAATCATGGCAGTAACATTGGGAGTAAATAAAAGGTGGCACAGGCAATCACAGCTGGAATATAGAATAAAAAGCAAAGCTTCCCCTTGGTCCTGTTTCTACCATAAAGCTCCATGGTCTAGTATGATATTTCATACTATTGAAAAGGTAGTTATCATACTAGACCATGGAGCTTTATGGGCTAGTATGACCTTCCCACTTTCTTCTTCATTTTCCTTGTGAATGCTACTAAAGTTCAACTTTAACTCAATCCAGCAATTTCTCCCAATCCTATATGGAGAACATAGTATACAAATGGTTCAAGAAAATATGGGCTAAAGGTAAAGATTTAGAATACTCAATATAAAGTTGGTAGTCGATCTACAAGCGGGCAGATCTTTTTTCCACCTTCTTGCCAGACATCACTATTGACTCTCCCTAGACATTTTAAATTTAACATGTCTAAAAAGGAATTCATTATCTTTTATTCTGACATCTACTTCCTTTTCTTTGTAGCTTGTCAGTGATTCATACAACTGCCAGAGCCAAGTAGAAGCAATGAAGGTATCTTCACTTTAAAACATTCTCTCAGATGCAATTTGATGCCACCTATTAAGCTAGGGTCAGAGAAAAAGAAAAGGACTAAATTTTGCCATTTGAAGAAGCTTGAGCAAGAAGGAGTAGAGAGGATACTAATTATTTTAGATGAGTACTTAGTTCACATGCTTCCTTGGCACCATATCAATAGTATCCTTGATTAGTCTTCCTCCCTATTAATTTATCATCTAAAATCGTTTATTTCATGGAGCCCAATCCCATTTTGCATTAGAAGCTATGCCACAGTGTACTATGTATTTTGCATTTGTTTCACTGCAAATATAGTGAATATGATGAGTTATGTGTCTAATTCTCAAGAGGGAAATATGTCTCTAGACAAAACAGGAAAGTTGAATTAATGTAAATGTTTATGATTCCTGCCTAACTAAATTACATTCCTTGACATTAATTTGCTAATTTACCTTTGGGGAAGAATACATAGGTATACTTCCCTCATTTATTAGGTTATCAAATATGCATGATTGACTCTGGCATGATTGCAAATAGTAATTTCTTCTCTTCATTTTCTTGGTTTACAGTCAATTAAAATTGTCTTCGAGTAACATTTATACTAAATGTTTGCTGATATTCTTTCTCACTAGTTTATTCACTCTAGGTATATTTATTGAGCATATACTATGAACCATATTTAAAATTTTTCTTGTTTAACAGTTTGAAAACAGTGGAAATAAGCTAACATAATGCACTTTAATATAATGTGTAAATGGTTAGATGAAAATAAATCATAAGCTGAAGGATGAAGTTGTCAATAGGGGTACAGTATTAAGAAACCAAATATGCCACTTTAGGCCCTTGATTTCAGTATATTTGCCAATATAACTCCCCAGTTTATTGGCTAGTTTCATGAGATTAATATACTAGCAAGATGTTTTAGTCATCTGTTTCAGTGTAAGAAATGCAAGATATTTCCTAATAAAACCACATTATTTACAAAGATAGGCACCTTAATAAATTTAGTTATAGTTTTTATAATTCCAATAAGAACATAAAGAAAAACTGTGAATAATTAGCTTAATATTTTATCAAACAGTAATAGCAATACTCCAATTGAAGACATTAAATTGGACCATATCATATTAATTAAAAGATGGCACTACTTAGAATCTTTTTTTAGTATAAAATGACTTCTCTCACTTAAATCACTCTTTAATAGCTAATTAATATAACAGTTTTTCAGTTATTAGTTTGGCATACAGATTAATATCTTCTATGTCACATTAGCACGTAATATTTTATAGAAAGTCCGTTGATTTCTTACTAACATATTTCTTTTGACTGATATCATTCATAACTCAGACATGTTTTTGAAAGAATGAATGAATGAACAATTTTTAATCTAAATTTGGTAGAAAGCATTGCAGAACTAAAATTTGAGGTAATTTCTCTATTCTCTTGTATTAGTACTAGCTTTCAGTTCTTCTTTAAATACACATTCAATTCGCATGTATACCTCACAGTCTCTTGGTATTTTATTGTGTGCCAATGTATTAAAATAAAATCACTTATGGTTGAATACTCTATTACAAAGTGTTAAAAGCATTTTGCCTTTTTGAATATACGTCTTTGATTTGAAATTTTTGTGAGTGAGGAGGTGAATCATATCTTTGCAAGTTTTGTTGTGTACTTCCTAATTGAAAAAAAATTAGTCTTACACAGGTGTATATGGAAGTTTTAACTATGTAAAATGTAAAGCAATAGCAATAACAATACTAATGCTATAACTTTGACAACAATCACATATAAAATATGCAGATTTTACTGACTGATAGCAGTATGATGTTGGCATATTTAATCTGCTAATTGTGTCATCTTGAACACACACCCAACTATTGTGATGAAGGATAAAGGCAGGCTTTAGGCTATTGCTTGGATTCAATTATAAGGAATATTCCACCCAGATCAGGGAGGCATTATATGCTGTGTCTTATTTAAAATGTTGCCATTTGGCACCTATTTGCTGGGGCAGAATTCCAACCAAATTTTAAGCAGGAATGCTGCCAACCTAACAGATGGGCCGAATGTGCCAAAGCCAAGAGTCCATGCTCACATATCAAATGTGTTTACTTAGGGCAGGATTCCCAGTTATAAATCTTCAAACATGTTCAGAAAAACTGTGCCAGCATGAAGAGGTTGCCCTTTCTTTAATCCATCTAGAGTGAGGATTAACCTTGAATTTATTTTTAGAGAAGCAACTTAGCTACAAAAGTCCTTTATCTTTGTAAGCTGGAGAAAGAATAGATAGTTATGGATTCATATATTTCATGCCTGTGTTATTAGTGTAATGTTTATCTAATGGTTTATTATAGTTACAATAATATAAATGTCACTACTCCAAATTTATTATTGATTATATTCATGTTAAACTATTGATCATTAATGATAAAGTGGAATAATGTATTGGATAAAGTTGTTAATAGATTATTATATATTTCATCAGTATTTCTATAATATTCACCCAAAGCTGTAAAGTTATAAACAATATTACACTTTATAACTTTTTAAGACAGTGAAAATTCATGTTTCACTGGGTCGTTTTTATCCATAGATGACTATTGACAAATAAGTGTAAAATGAGTAAGTCGCAAATGTTTTTTTGAGGCTAAATATTATGGTTTTATAAAGATTTGATTTTTAAACACATGTAACAAGGAAATATCTTAGAGAAAACTGGTGGAGAATTAGTGGTTTACTAAAACAGGCTGATATATACTCCTACTTGAAGTTTAATGGATGGATAATAAAACCTGCTGAGGCTGAGCTTGGTTCACTAAGGTAGTTAAAACACTTCAACTCCATTGTTCTCTTCACATAATTTAGCACATGACAGGGGCACCAAAGTTTAAAGAATGTTAAGTATTTAAAGACCATAGTTTATAAAGAAAATACGTACCAAGAGGAAGCAAGCTTCTTTTAGCTGCTTTCAGTATGAGAGCAATGTAAGATTCCCAAAGGCAAAAAAATGCTGTAAAAATAAAGCTTCTGAATGCTTTATATTACATACAAAAATGAAATTCTAATCTTTAGATTGTTTTACTAGGATTGCTTCATTATTAGAAACAATTCTTATTTTACAAACTTTATGTTTTTATTAAATAAGCAAAACATGTGAATTGTAGAGATATTAGACATTGTAAACGTACATACAGAAAAGGGCCAAAAAGCCAGGCGCGGTGGCTCATGCCTGTAATCCCAACACTTTGAGAGGCCGAAGCAGGCGGATCACCTGAGGTCTGACGTTTGAGACCAGCCTGACCAACACAGAGAAACCCCATCTCTACTAAAAATAGAAAATTAGCTAGGCATGGTGGCACACTCATGTAATCCCAGCTACTCGGGAGGCTGAGGCAGGAGAATCACTTGAACCCAGGAGGCGGAGGTTGCAATGAGGCAAGATCATGCCATTGCACTCCAGCCTGGTCAACAAGAGTGAAACTCTGTCTCAAAAAAAAAAAAAGAAAATATGAATAAATAAGTAAAGGGGCCAATAAATCACTCCAAATCCAACATCAGGCTTAAAAATACAAATATTTCTTGAATATTTTTATATGTGCATATGTACATTAAAATAAGATCACACCAAATATATAGTATGGAAATTTGTTTTTTGTTTTGTTTCACTTAAAAATATATTGGGACCAGCTTCTAATTTCAAAGAATGATCCATCTGCTGCATCCATTTTAAATAAACAGTATGATCAGGGCATTTAGGTTGTTGGCCATCTTGCACCTTAAAAAAAAACTGTAACTTCCTTAAATATATTGAATATATCTCTTGGAATATATTTCTGAATGTCTTCTTAGGTTCTAACCCTGTAAGTGGTATTGCCTGGTCAAATATTATACATTTTTAAGCATATTGAATTGCCTTGTAGAAAGTTGAGGTGAGTAAAAACTCATGTGAATAAGGCATAAGGATGTGAACCCTACCTCTCAACAAAAACGCTAACTATAATCAGAAATATTTGTACTCTTTGTCACCTGATAGGAAATGGAGTGTGTTTTATTTTAATTAATTAATTAGTTTTGAGACAGAGTCTCAGTCTGTCACCAGGGCTGGAGTGCGGTGGCACAATCTCGGCTCACTGCAACCTCCAGCTCCCTAGTTCAAGCGATTCTCCTGCCTCAGCTTCCTGACTAGCTGGGACTACAGGCGCCCGCCACCACACCCGGCTAATTTTTTGTATTTTTAGTAGAGATGGGGTTTCACCAGGTTGGCCAGGATTGTCTCGATCTCCTGATCTCGAGATCCGCCCGCCTCGGCCTACCAAAGTGCTAGGATTACAGGTGTGAGCCACCGTGCCCAGCAGAATGTGTTTTAAGTATCTATATTCTCATGTCAAATAACTTTCAATTCTTTGGTCTGGTCTCATTGACCAATTTTATTATTTTTGTTTTCTTGTTCAAGTTTGTTTTAGAATCAGGGGGTACATGTGCAGGTTTGTTACATGGTCATATTGTGTGATGCTAAAGTTTGAGATATGACTGAACCTGTTGCTCAGGTAGTGAGCATAGTACCCAATAGGTAGTTGTTCAGCCTTTGTGCCCCTCCCTCTCTCTCTCCTCCCTCTAGTAGTGCCCAGTGTCTATTGTTTCCATATTTATGTCAATGTGTGTGCTCAATGTTTAGCTTCCACTTATATGTGAGAACATATGGTGTTTTGTTTTCTGTTTCTGCACTAGTTTGCTTAGGATAATGGCCTCCAGCTGCATCCAAGTTGCTGCAAAGGGCATGATTTCATTTTTTGTGACTGCATAGTATTCCATGGTATATATGAACCACATTTTTTTAATCCTGTGCACTGTTGATGAGCATCTAGGTTGATTCCATGTCTTTACTGTTGCAAATAGTGCTGCAGTGAGCATGCAAGTGCATATGTCCTTTCGGTAGAATAATTTATTTTCCTTTGGGTATATACCCAATAATGGGATTGCTGGTTCAACTGTTGTTCTTTGAGAAATCTCCAATTTGCTCTCCACAGTAGCTGGACTAATTTATAGTCCCAATAATAGTGTATAAAATGTCTCATTTTCTTCACAGCCTCACTGACATCTGGTATTATTTTGCCTTTTATCAAAAGCCATTCTGACTTGTGTAAGATGATGTCTATTTGTGGCTTTGATTTGCATTTCTCTGATGATTAGAGACGAAGAGCATTTTTTCATGTTTTTTGGCTGTTCTTATATCTTGTTTTGAGAAGTGTTTGTTTATGTAAATTCCTTGTTTCAACGTAAAAACAATAGAAAGTTATTTAGTTTTGTTGTCTAATAACAATAGAAGGTTATTTTGGTACTTTTTTGCAGTTTTTCTATCAGAGCATTTGGCTTATGTGTTTGTTGATTTGTGCCAATGTTTACTGGTTATTTAGCTAATTTTCAGACTAGTGACAATTAAAATTTTAGCATTTCACATGTGTGCTTCCTTCCTTCTCTTCCTCTCCTACTTTTAAGGAGAGAATATACTGTTAAACAGTTTAATCATGTTTCTTTTTGCCTTTGGAATCACATTAAAGATCTTTTTTCTTAATGTTAAGTAACATCATCCATTCTCATTTTTATATAAATGTGTGTATTAAAAGCCACCTGATTTTTTTTTCTCATAATGTGTCAGGTAAACATTTGTAGTTTATCTTAATTTCTAACATATTATCCTAACACTATCAAATATCTTCTTTTTCCTGAGATTGACTTATAGTTATTAATATATAAATATTGTTAGAGTTATTACGAAAGCTATATATTTACTTGTAGTTATTACTACATATATATGTGTGTATATATACACATATACATATATACACATACCTATACATATATGTATATATAGAGTATATAGTATATATGTATATGTGTATGTATGTATATATGTGTATATATACATATATAGATAGATATACTTTTATGTGTGTGCATGTGTATATATATGTAGAGAGAGAGAGAGAGACCTTGGTATATAGCCATATCTAGGTATATTTGGTTGTATTTCTTTATCTCCTGCTCTGTTCTGTTAATATGCCTGTTTTTCCTCCCAGTATCATAAGTTTTAATTCAATTAATAATGTATCTTCCTATCTGATATAAAAGCATCTTTACTCTTCATTTAATCTACATGCTGTATTATTAAAATTTATAATAAATATCTAGTCAGACGAATTTCTAAGCTAACTCTTTATATATCTAGAGTCATCTCAGCCATCTTTTTCTTCCATATGCGTTTGAGATTACCTTTGGTGTAAGTGTTTTTTGTTGTTGTTGGGTTTTTTGTTTGTTTGTTTGTTTGTTTGTTTTTGTTTTATTATTATACTTTAAGTTCTAGGGTACATGTGCATAACGTGCAGGTTTGTTACATATGTATACTTGTGCCATGTTGGTGTGCTGCACCCATCAACTCGTCAGCACCCATCAACTCATCATTTACATCAGGTATAACTCCCAGTGCAATCCCTTCCCCCTCCCCCTCCCCATGATAGGCCCCGGTGTGTGATGTTCCCCTTCCCGAGTCCAAGTGATCTCATTGTTCAGTTCCCACCTATGAGTGAGAACATGCAGTGTTTGGTTTTCTGTTCTTGTGATAGTTTGCTAAGAATGATGGTTTCCAGCTGCATCCATGTCCCTACAAAGGACACAAACTCATCCTTTTTTATGGCTGCATAGTATTCCATGGTGTATATGTGCCACATTTTCTTAATCCAGTCTGCCACTGATGGACATTTGGGTTGATTCCAAGTCTTTGCTATTGTGAATAGTGCCGCAATAAACATACGTGTGCATGTGTCTTTATAGCAGCATGATTTAGAATCCTTTGGGTATATACCCAGTAATGGGATGGCTGGGTCATATGGCACATCTAGTTCTAGATCCTTGAGGAATCGCCATACTGTTTTCCATAATGGTTGAACTAGTTTACAATCCCACCAACAGTGTAAAAGTGTTCCTATTTCTCCACATCCTCTCCAGCACCTGTTGTTTCCTGACTTTTCAATGATTGCCATTCTAACTGGTGTGAGATGGTATCTCATTGTGGTTTTGATTTGCATTTCTCTGATGGCCAGTGATGATGAGCAGCAAAAGCCAAAATTGACAAATGGGATCTAATTAAACTAAAGAGCTTCTGCACAGCAAAAGAAACTACCATCAGGGTGAACAGGCAAACTACAGAATGGGAGAAAATTTTTGCAATCTACTCATCTGACAAAGGGCTAATATCCAGAACCTACAAAGAACTCAAACAAATTTACAAGAAAAAAACAAACAACCCCATCAAAAAGTGGGCAAAGGATATGAACAGACATTTCTCAAAAGAAGACATTCATACAGCCAACAGACACATGAAAAAATGTTTGTTTGTTTGAGACGGAGTCTTGCTCTGTCACCCGGGCTGGAGTGCAGTTGCGTGATCTCGGCTCACTGCAACCTCCGTCTCCTGGATTCAAGCAATTCTCCTGCCTCAGCCTCCCAAGTAGCTGGGATTACAGACACCTGCCACCATGCCCAGATAATTTTTGCATTTTTAGTAGAGATGTGGTTTCACCGCATTAGCCAAGCTGGTCTCAAATGCCTGACTTCAGGTGGTCCGCCCACCTCGGCCTCCCAAAGTGCTGGGTTTACAGGCATGAGCCACTGCGCCCCGCCTGGAGTGTTTTTAATTTTAGAGTAGGTTTTAAAACAAATTTTAATGCTTTGATCAGAAAATAAATGTATCGATATTCCTATTTTAATGTAGGGCAGATATTGTAAATAAAGTATATTTTGTACTTAGGGTAGGAAGTCTATACCTATCTATTAAATCAAAATCATTGAATGTGCTTGTCAATCTGTAACATTACCTAAGTCAATTTCATCTGTGAATAATTAACAATAATATGCAACTCTTGTGCTCCCATTAGCATCCTATGTTAGTACTACATCATAACTAATGATAAATTTGCCATGAGTTGTATGTAAATATTAGGCTTATAGCATATTCAGCTTGATGTAGGTAAAATTTCAGATGCAAAAACACTTAGCTATAAACATATGAAAGTAGTTTTACCTTACCTTAATATATTGTTTTCCAATTAAGAAAATATATCATGAGGTAGATTTTTTATTCGCAGAGTAATCTTTGTATCATAAGTAATGATCATAAGTAATGTATCATAAGTAATCATAAGTAATCTTTGCCCTAATTAATAAGCAATATACACTTTCTAAAGATTGCTCTTTCAGTCTCATACTAAGAGGTCTTCCAAAATAATTAAATGTCAAGTCAAAGAAATATAAGATTTGTATGGACAATCCATATCTTTCAAGCAGGGTATTGTACTTGAAAAAGAAAATAACCTCCCACTTAGCTATAGGCTATGTTTAATTCACATGTGAAATGTTACCTCCAGATGAGTGTGACATTTTGAAGAAGATATGTCAAGTTTGGAAAAGTTCAGAGACAAAACAAAATGATCAAGGGCACGTGGTTGCTTTCATGAGAAGATGCTGTTGGAGTTGCCAGAGGCATGTTGTAGGGAGAGCCAGACTGCCCTCCCTCATCCTGACACAGACAAATAGCAGATTCTTCGTCTTATTAGCACAACTGCATAGGCAGTTGGATGTGCAGGGCATTTATTGGGGGAAATCACTTGTTAAGAGAAAGGGCAAAGGAGCTGAAGATGTCTGGGAGAACATTTAGACCATGATGGACATCTGACAACTTAAGCAAGGAAGAAAGAGAAGTGCAGTGTGGGTCTATGAAAATTCTAGCCAGGTGATCAGGCAGGGAAGCCAATGTTGTTACCCTTTGGGGGAACGTTTCCTAGGAACTGGCCCTCATAGTAAAGCGGTAATGCTCAGATATTGTCTGGGAGTACTTAAGGGAAGCATACCTTTCATGCAAAAGGGTTATGGATTTCCTAAAGCCAATGAGTTCACTGGTTAATTATGTTCATATTGGTAGGAGATCTGATAATCCTATTGTCATGATTACCAACTCATTGGATCTCTGATTGTCCTTTCAACAGTATGACACCACTAAATCTCTGCTATACAGAATCTCTGATTCTTTGCTGAAGGATGGATCAAAAAGCTCAGGAGTTGAGCCAGGCACGGTGGCTTACACCTGTAATCCCAACACTTTGGGACACCTAGGTAGGTGGTTTGTTTGAGCTCAGGGGTTCGAGACTAGCCTGGGCAACATAGCAAGACCCTGCCTGTACAAAAAATAGCCAAGTGTTGGGTGCACACCTGAAGTCCTAGTTGGGGCAGGAGGATCGTGTGAGCCCAGGAGATGGAAGTTGCAGTGAGTAAAGGTTGCTCCACTGCACTACAGCCGGGGTGTTAGAGGAAGATCCTGTCCCTAAATAAATAAATAAAGCAAGGACAGGAGTTAAGTAAGAGCATAAAATGCCATGTTACATAATTACAGCATGCTTACTCATTGTGAATAAAATTATAAAGTTTTGCTAAATTTAACATATGTTAAAAAATATTTCAAGTAAGGAGGATTCCCTCAGTTTAAATCAGTTAATATAAAATTTAAAAGTAAAAGCTCTTGATATAATTGTATAGCAAAGTACCACCATGCACTTTTATCTTACATTTTAAAATGCATCTTTTTAATGTATTATTTATAATGTTTTGTTCTGCAGTGAGAACTTAAAACTACCTAAAAAAAAAAAAAATCTGAAAACTCTATATCCAAAGCAGATAAGCTGCTTTAACTTCCAATAAAAATAATTGTGGTTACACTTTCCTTAAAGCAACAATTCAACTTTATAGCTGATGGAAGCAGGAAGCTAAAAGTGCTTCTCCTTAAAAAGAATGATATTTTTTTTAAAGTAAATTGACCGAGAAGCCTTTAAGAACAAGAGAGTTCTAATCATGGTGGGCAAGGGACTCTTTAGCTTCCAGTATAGGGAAGCCTGTCTAGTTTCCTTTCCATTCTTCAACCCTGTGGGGGAAAGGATGAAAGGATGCAGGAACTCTGAGGGCTCAGCCGATGCAGAGTGCCAGAAAAGACAAATTATAGCTTCGAAGAGCTGGGAAATAGTCACAGAAATGAATCAGCCTTGCTAAGGTGGTAATGGCTGATTGCTGCAAGATAAGCTACTCTGAAGAGACTTTGTTGCCAAAAGCCTGAAGGTTGAGGACAAAATATGAGGAAGCACTTCTGACTGGCAGCCTGAATTCCTGAACTCCAGGTGAGTCAGAAGAGAACATTCTAATAAAAGACAATATGTAGGATTAGGGTGAATGAGGATGGTAAATTAAACAGAATATAAAAGTTAGTTGCTACATGATATTATTTCTTTTTTGAGCTTGTTCTGGGGAAGTCTAGCATCTCTTTATTAATTCTGATTTCACTTAATTCATTAATGTATTTTAATTAAAACACAGGAAGTGGTGCATAACACCTTATTAATAATTTATAATTATGTGGTCATACTATTTGTCTTATTGAAAAGCAGTCTCTGAAAAGCTTCATATTATTGGCAAGCGCATGTATGCAAACTGGAATCTTGAACACACACACTTGGGCAGTTAGAGGGAAGCTGCCAAAAGGAAAATATGAAAACCAAATTGAAAGTTACTGAATTGAAAAACAAAGTGGAGGTTGTTGTAAGTAACTCACATATGAAAGACCAAAAATATATTCCAACGGAGGCACACATGGCTATCAGAAATCACAGTACTGTTGTATATGACCTTCTTTCAATGATTAGGGGGAAAAAAACGAATCAAAAGGAAAAACCATTTTATTATTATTTGTGATACACTTGAGAGAAGAAAAGTCATAAAGGCTTCCATAAGAGTGTTCCTACTCATTAGTGTTTCTAACTACAGATATGCTTTTAACGCTACTACCAAACTGTTTTAATTCTAGCTTAGTAGATGAGGCTATCTAGCAAGAAAAATGCCTAAAAAAGTATAAATCACATCAATACCATCAATGAAAAGAATGTTAGGTTCTTTTTTTTTTTTTTTCTTTTGAGATGGAGTCTTGCTCTGTCTCCCAGGCTGGAGTGCGGTGCCGTGATCTTGGCTCACTGCAACCTCCACCTCCTGGGTTCACACCATTCTCCTGCCTCAGCCTCCCAAGTAGCTGGAACTGCAGGTGCCTGCCACCACACCCGGCTAATTTTTTGTATTTTTAGTAGAGATGGGGTTTCACCATGTTAGCCAGGATGGTCTCGATCTCTTGACCTTGTGATCTGCCCACCTCGGCCTCTCAAAGTTCTGGGATTACAGGCATGAGCCACCGCACCCAGCCAGGTTCTTATTTGTACATAGAAAATTTGTAATAGTAAAATGAGATCATCACAGTAGACCTTTCAATAACACAGGATTTGGGGTGCTGGCCCCCCACACAGTCAAAAATCTACATATAATTTTCGACTTCCCCCCAGAATAACTGTATTCTTACAATAAAGTAAACTAGAGAAAATGTTATTAAGAAAATGATAAGAAAGAGAAAACATACTGACTATTCAATAAGTGGAAGTCATCATCATGGAGGTCTCCATTCTCTTCATCTTCACATTGAGCAGGCTGAGGAAGACAAGCAAGAAGAAAAGGTTGGTCTTGCTGTCTCAGGGTTGTGGAGGCAGAAGAAAATCTGCTCTAAATGGATCCTCACAGTTCAAACTCTTGTTGTTCAAAGGTCAAGTGTATATGCATTTGGATCACTTGCATAAATGATTGATGCAGATGTTTTTGCTGAATAAGATTAAATGCTGCTCTACAAGCTTACTTTGAGTTAGGTTAACCTATGAGCTTTAGCTGGACAGAAGAGGTGAGGGGCTTTCTTAGCTTTTTCTCTCACTGCCAGTTTAACTTCTTTAAGAAAGTTTGCTCCAGTGGACTTGCTGGTTCCATACTTTTGCAGTGCCACATAAAAATTTGAAATACCTTAGCAAAAGCAATACAGAAATGTGAAGATCTTACCCCACCAACAGGCAAAATTTGCTTCCAAATTTTGAGTTGAGTTTTGATTCCCATAGCTATCTGGTGGCAGCATAAATAGATTGCCATCCACAGCCACTGGAGTTCTCTGGTTTCATGATGGACATTCATATCATGACTATTACATGTTGACAGTACTAAATCTTACGCTTCATTTACCAAAATCTTATTTTCCTGCATAAGCTGGTCCAAAAAAACATTTTCAACTATTACATGGTGATACAGTATGGACAAACGAAGTGTCTTAAAGTTTACAATACTCAAAATAAAAAGATATAAAGAAATAATTAAGTGTGCTAAAAAACAAAAATCTTCAGCCTCTGCCAGATGATCTGTGCCTCTGTATCTTCAGGCAACGTCACTCCAACCCTCAAATAAATGACAAGCTGCTGTTAATGTTGCTGATATTGCAAATAAAATGTTTTCTAGAAAAGCATTTTATATGCATTCATTAATTTATTCAGCAAATAGTTACTGGGTCTGTACTAAGTCCTTGCCACTGTTCTAATCATTTCATGTATCAATGAACAAAAAAAAAAGCATGATCTTTACCCCCATGAAGTTGGCATTCTGGTAGAGGGAGACAAAATAAGCAATAACACACACACACACACACACAAATACATGTACTATGTTAGGAGCAAGTAAATGTCAGAAAATAAAGAGATAGTCATGGTAAAAGGAACTGACTGTGCTGGGAGGTACAATTTTTAATAGAACAGGTAAGGTAAGCCTCATTGTGAAGATGACCTTTGAGCAAAGATTTGATGAAAATGAGTATGAAAAAGTTCTCCCTTTTTTACTTTTCCAAAGTGGAAGGATTTAGGAGTTTTTTGAGATATTGAATTAGCCTGTTTTCTACCTGTTCATTTACCCTCCTTCATTATGAAGAAGCTAAAATTTTCAAAGAAAGAACAATTCTAAGCTGAACAATATTCCAAAAGACTCAGATGAATAGCTTCATTTTGATAAATATTCATTCTTCCTCTTCCTCTTTTATTCTCCAAATTCTAAACTACCTTCATATATCTTATTCGCTGTCACAGTTCTGAAATGTTTGCCTCCAGAGAGCTCACTGGATAATCATATAGATTCTTAAACAGATCCTCATATAGCTAAACCCATAAAAGTCATGAAACATAGCAGTGTTAACTCATCAATGCATGAGAAATTCCCACGATATGAAAGTCTGCACAAGACAATTAACCTATGATTGGTTTTGTATATATTGGCAAGCTGGGGATGGCAGTTTAACAAGAGTAATTACCTTTATGAAGTAATATTGTAGGTAATAATTTTGTCAGCATTGATAATCCAAAAATGGAATACATTTGACATTGAGGAAATTGAATTTACATCTGTGTCTATAATCTGTTAGCTACAATATGGTTAGAAATAAATATTTCTATAAAGTTGACTTCTTTGAATTAAATTAAATGAAGCATTGAAACATATCATAAAATACATATATTAAAAATCACTGATTCATACTTCATTTTTGTTGTTATTGTTTTCCATTGTGTATATCAAATTGAAAAGCCTGGTGCTGTAACAGGGTAGAGGTATTATTATGAGATATATGTTTCCACTAAAAACAAAAAGAAATTTGTTTTCTAATGTAAGAATAAATATTAGAATAAATCAGTACACAAGGAGACCCCTTAGTGAGTCCATGTACTGCCTTTTGAAAGCCACTTATCTAAACATTAAAACATTACATGAGAACTCAAAATATTTTTTGAACCAGGCTTCACTATTTCTGATTCCAGGTTGAGTAAGCTGGGTTGGAAGGATAGTTCAGATGTGCTTTCTTGACCTTGGCCGACTGTGACATCATCTTTAAAACAATGCAAACTGTTGTGTATGATGCTATATATGAAAAGTTGAGGTTTTAGAGCATTTCAAGCCTCATTATATTGGCTCCAGCTCATTTATCTTAGAAGATCAGAAATTTGGCTGAAAATATGTCCCATTATTTTCCTGTGTTAATAGTTATATAATACGATTTCTTCTTAGCTCTGACAAAATGTAATCTGACTTATCTTTTGAAAATTGGACATGTGCAATGGAGTGTTAAATATGAAAAACAGCATTCATTAAACTTACAGATAAGCAGCTAAAACATTGTATCTTGTAATCTTCGTGTATTCCCTGTGCTTGATATACTGATATTATATCCTTTTCATGTCTTTACTTACTATGAATACATAGCCCAAGAACTTCTCTTCAATAATCTACTATTTTATCTTTTATCTGTGCATTTGAACTTTAACGCCTGCTGGATCAAACACTTACTTTCATCACAAAGATGAAAAGATTTTCCATGTATTATTCTCAATTTTAAAAATAAACCAGTGTATTCTGAAGATTAGAGGCAAAAAACCAAAAAAACAAAAAAACAAAAAAACAAAAAAAAACAGAGTTTCCCAAGTATTCAATGAATTCTGCATTTTTATCGGGTGTAAATTGCAAATGAGCTTAAAACACTTTATACTAAAATTTGATCTTGTCTTGAAAAAGGTAAAATAGAATACAAAAAAATTATCCCCAAAGTACTACTGTTTGGTTGTAAATGTCTAAAATTTCAGCAATAAGTGTGAGTAAAAGAAATCCAAAATGGCCTTTAAAAGTTAGTTTTACTCCTTTATGACATCATCAAACCCTTTATTCTATTCCTTTGGTTATGGAACAAGGTAAGAAATCATAGACTATAAAAATATCAATGTTTTAAATATTCTTGATTAGTGATAATTGCATGATAGGTGACTTTGATGAGTAATGTTTTTCTTTAAAAAGTAAATACACATTTCCAATGCAGCATCTAACATTAGTAGAGATAAAATACCTTTTAAAA
Organism: Papio anubis; assembly: GCF_008728515.1. Taxonomy (NCBI): domain Eukaryota; kingdom Metazoa; phylum Chordata; class Mammalia; order Primates; family Cercopithecidae; genus Papio; species Papio anubis. The sequence goes on along the minus strand of NC_044980.1, from coordinate 19,577,726 downwards.
ATAATTATACTTATTTAAGGAAAAATAATTATGGCTTCTGGACCTTATATCAATAAAAGTAAATGTTTCAGGACTTGCACAAAAGGTAAGTTTTTGTTTAGTTTTTTGATAATGAAGGGCCTGGAACAATGATCTGCTTATAGAGAAGGGTGGGGATGGGACTGCAAAAGTATGTCAGATTTGACGTTCCCTAAAAAAGTACTTTCATCTGGAGGCTGGAAATGTCGCATCCCATCCTGTGTGTAGGAATGCACTCTCTTCACTTTATGTTTCTATGTGCTTTTCCCTGTCTTGTATTCCATTGTGGATTCTTATATTTCTAAGCTGCTTTCTCAGTATGATGCAAATGTCTTGATGTCTCTCACAACACTGGTCACTTGATCAAAGTTCCTGTCTTACACACATTTCACTCAGGTTTTTTCCTATCTTTGTCAGAGCAACAAATTATTTTCCTCCACACACTCTGACAAGCAGTCTCACTACTAACAGCCTTCCAAAACTGATAAAGAAAAGAAAAATGCTTTTCCTCACTGCCCAAAGGCACTAAAACTGCACAGATCGTTCATTAATCATTGTAAATATTGTATTCAGATGGCTTCTTGTCAACCTACATTTTGCATTAGTATTTTCTCTTATATTGTAATTGTCTACAAGACAGATTTGCCTACATGTTTGCCTTTGAAAATTGTGATTAAGCAATTAATGGATGTCTCTTTGTTGTTAATGAGTTTGTTATTCCATGCTATGCAATCTTATTTTATATCCAAACAGGTTTGAGAGAAAGATTAGATGTGGGATAAAGATAATGTGTAATTTACTCATAGCCACATATTTACTAGAAAATCTAGATTACATGAGTAGTGGGGGGTCTTTTTTTGTCATATAGCAGTAATGCATTATTTTTCAAGAAAAGAGTTGATAGTGTTGCAGTCTGCTTAGTCCCTAGTACAGCTAAGTCCAAGTTCTTGTCCTACAAGCAAAAAGAATGAGATATGCAGACATTGGAGAGTGAGTAGAGTAGGATTTATTAAGCAAAAGGGAAGTCCTCAGCAAAGAGAGGGAGCTGGAAAGCACGTTTCCAGAAACGGGACTGAGTTCTGGATCTTTTATATGGCAAAAGCTAGGAAATCTTCTGCAGGTTTTTCTCCAAATGAGAGGGGTAAATTTTCCTCCTATGGGTGTTGTGTCTGCACACGCTTGAGTTTGGCCTGACTGACTCCATCTTGGTTATTACCCATGAGTGCTTAACCAAAATCCGTGGAGGGGCTAAACACACAATGCTGATATCATGTGGACGATATTATACTTAGCAAAGTCAAGTTAAAGACATTTAGTTTGATTAATTGTCCCTGCACCTAAGTCGGGACAGTCCCTGTGAGCAACATCCTGGCTTAAGGGGAAGCTCTTAATCACATTTCTTCCCTTTAGCTGTGCCTGTGTAGGTGTTGTCCATGGTTGTTCCTGTGAACATCGCCCTTCTCTGTTCTTCTCCACTGACCCTCCATCTGCCTAACGGGCCCCTAACCGCCTCCTCTCTCCTTCCCCACTCTGGAGTAGTGACCCTAACTGCGGTTGAGGGAAAAGGGGAGAAAACCATGCTAGCTGCTTCAAGCTGGGAGGGGACATCGTTTATGTGGCAGTCAAGAATCATGCAGAGGGTGGTCTAGCAGGCCTCAGAAGAAGGACTTGTCCATGTGGGGTTCCATCTGCATCGCCATCTAAAATTTGATGACCTCTAGGTGAGAAGAAACAAATTTTACAAGGTTTAATATACAGAGTCCAAGAAGCAGAGCTGAGACAATCATTACCAAAGTCCTAATAAGGGGAGGAACCATGCCATTGAAGGGAGATATCCTTTAATGGTATTTCATATATCTCCAGCTAAATGGGTCTTAGCACCCCTTAACAATTTAGCTCTATGAAGTAGCTGGTTGGCTCCAAATTCAACCCTCCTTAGGAGTTAACATAAAAGCAACAAGAAGTATTTACTATAGCACACACCCCTCATTTTTTTTGCTAAAATATAATCAAGGGCTATTCTATGATCCATCATCTGATTGGCAAGTAAATCTAATGACATTCGGAAGGCTTTAAAACCCTGACCAGCATCTTCAGCATGTTGTTCAATTACACTTGATGTATTTTGAATTGTATACGCATTGTAAACTATTCCTTCCACCAAGTCACCTATGGATGTAACGGTTGTTATTACACTCAAGGCTATAAGACCTACTCCTCATTTCTGTTTGGTATGTTCTTAACGGGAAGGGACTATGTGAAGCAGATACTGGTATATTTGTAAAGAGCCATCTAGAGGTAACACCCATTGCAGTGAACACATCCCTCGCACCACTGTGCAGTATAGGCAACACAAAGCCCAGAGTTTTTGCTGCTGGTCTGCACAGACGAACCACAGTCACTGAGATGCACAAAAGATAGTGGTATTTTTTCAAGTTCACCCACTTTTGTATGTCCTGGCTGAATGTACAATTTGGGACAGATGATTCGTTTCCTAAAGGACCCCAAGAAGCACCAGTCCAAGTTCTTTCCTTTTGTAAGGCAGAATGGTTTTTTAAGGTGCCAACAATTAAATCTGCCCACACACATTGAATGTAGGCAATAACTGTCCGAAAATTCTTGTTCTGATAAGTTTTAATACCTCTAGTCCCATTAAATAATTGATAAGCAAAAGCTTTGGAAGAATAAAAATTTTAATTAATAAGACTCTCTGCTCCATAACATATAGTGTTCCGTGTTGTTAGTCTCTACGTGGAAACAAAGGGTATTGAGGACTGCTAGGGAAATTGTCTCTTATCGAGGTGGGTACCCCCCCATCTTTGTACCAAACCAGTAGTCTAAATGGTTGAATTTCTGGGACTACCATTGCATTTTCAGAAAAGCGTTGGAAACATTTAAGAAAGTGAGAGGTATCTGTTAATCGTATTTGGCTTATTGGAGCATTTCTGGTAAATGTGCCAGAGTGCAAGATGTACTCGCGGTGGTAATTGTGGTGACAGTAAAGTGAAATTCTTTACTACATGTATAATTTGTGACATCCCAAAGGGGATGTACATAGCTTTTTTGAGGGTGGCCCCTGTCCGCAGTGGAGGACTTCTTACAAATTATGTCAATGGAGGGGCTGCAATGGAAGGACTGCAGAAGCACTGTGGCCACTCTGGAATTTGTGGTGCCTGCTTGCAAGGGTTGGTTATAGGTTTAAACTCATACAAGTATGGGGTGGATTTTTTCAGGAGATTCATGGCAAATCTAACAATTACTAAGATTCTGACCTTTTGTTATGTCCTGGGTTAGATGGATTAGATAATTTCCATTTCCTATCTTACATATTATTTGTAAAAGCTAATATTAAAAAGCCATTCATAATATAAGCAGATGTTAAACAATTATTTAGCTAAGAAAGTTGCGTATGGTTGGAATAAATATAAATTATATATTAAAAAGGGCCAAAGAGGAAAAAAAAAATGGAATAGAAAGCAAAACAGGCTAATCACTTTGAGCAATGTTGTGGCTAAAGCTGTTTCATGTTGTAAAAGACATCAAATCCTAGCAGAAAAATAGCTGCTTAGGCAAGTAAATAATCCCTTGGGTGTTCTGGGTTAAGGGATCCTTGGCAAAGTTGCCTTATAGTGAGAATTACAACAAAAGCAGAGCAACAGTTATAGGCAAAACTATGAGAATATAAAAAACAGTACCCCAATATGCAAAATACAACCCCAATTTCCAATTGGATGTTGGGAAGTCTGATTCCAAATAATATTTGACTTTTCTCAAAGGATCTATTAGATTAGAATTTAGACTCCATGGGTAATCAAAGTCTCCCTGTAAATATGCATCAAAAAAGTGTTTCAATATTCACTGATGAGTGGTGAGGGGAAAAGTGGAGATAATTGAAAGACTTTGGCAGAGAAGGGATAAAGTGGGACTCAGATGATGGGATTAGTAATGGGAGTGTTCACTGTTCATAAACGTGAGAGATTAATTGCTGGCAAGGGCAGCAACACCCATGTTTAGCTATGCAAGGTGGAACAAATGCAATGACACCAAGTACCTAAAGTCATATGGGTAACACCAGAGAAAGAATATCAATAGGCCCCATATGTTACTTATCTTTTATAATTTTTATTTTGAGATCTCTAATTTCTTCACATGGATATTTTGGGTGCCTTTCTGGGCTAGTGGAGGCAATTCCCTCAGTTCCCCAGGCCTTCACTGGAGTACAATGTATCCAAGCATCTATTCCAATGTCCTTCACTGTTGAAAGAGCAGAGAGAAGGACAGTGTAAGATCCCTCCCAATTTGGTCCTGGAGAGGAAGAAAGAGACAGGAGAGGCTTCACTAGTACCAAGTCTCCTGGAATGAATAGAGGTGACTTTAGTTCTTGGAGTCTGACTTCCAACAGTTGTTTAATTCCTGTTGGGAGTGAGCCAGGGAAGTTACATGTTTAGCCAATTCGGAAGTCTCTTGGTCTAGCCAGACATCATTGGTGAGGGAAGGTCGTCCATGCATTTTTTTCGAAGAGGGGCTCAAACGTGTCTTTGAAGGGGTGTTTCTCACCCATAATAAGGCCATGGGAAGAAGAGTGACCCGAGGGAAATGAGTTTCTTGAGACATGTTTCTGAGGTCCTTTGATAATATCATTTATCTTTTCTGCCTTTCCTGAGGACTGTAGTCTCTAGGCACAATGAAGATGGTATGGTATGCTTAGTGCTTTTGAGGCCCCCTGGGTGACAGCCCTTGTATAAGGGGCCATTGTTGCTCTGGGAGTACTTAGGGAGTCCAAAGTGAGGAATTATCGCATTAATTAGTACTTTGTCCCTCAGAGGCTCTTTCTGTCATGGGAATGCTTCCACCCAGTTAGTGAAGAGTTTCTGTCATGGGAATGCTTCCACCCAGCACCAAGAGGTACTGGATGCCCCTTATCTTTGGCATATGGATGAAATCTGACCGTCAGTCTTCCCCTGGGCAGCCTCTCATTCTTTGGGTTCCAGGGGAGAGAAGCTGTCTGTTGAGGGGATTAATTTCAAGGCAAATTTCACAAGCATTAACAACCTGTTTGACTGTATTTAGCAGATTTTCACCTAAGGACAGCCTTCAGGCCAATTGATAAGTTTTATTCTTTCCTAGGTGAAAGAATTGACAAAGGACTCTAAGAACTTTCCATTGGCTGGAGGCAAGCAAAAGAAGTTTGCTATCCTCCAATTGTAGCCATCCTTCAGGTTGACAAGTGTATCGTTGAGTGGCGGCTCATTCTATTTCTGCAGGAGAATACCGAAGTTTTATTTCTCTTATTGAGTCTTTCCAGATCAGAGGGGCCTCAAGTGCATTGGAACTCTGGGGCATTTTTTGCTGCTAACTTAGCTGTTTGGTCTGCTAATCTGTTTCTTTTGGTTATTTTATCCATCCTCTTTTGGTGGACTTTACAATGTATTACTGCCACTTCCCATGAAAGGAAAACTGAGGATACTAGTCTGTTAATTTCCTGATGGTATTTAAAGGGAGACCCATTAGATGTAAGGAAGTGTCTCTCTTTCCAAATAGTGGCATGGGCATGGAGGACTAGGAAAGCATACTTGGAATCAGTATAAATGTTAACTGCTTTCCCTTTGTTTAATCCAAGTGCCCTAGTAAGAACAATTTGCTCAGTCAGTTGAGCACTTGTGTCCAGTGAGAGAGGTGTGCTTTCAATAATGTCATTCAGGGTGACCATTGTATATCCTGCTTTATGGACTCCTTGTTCTACAAAAGAACTTCCATCCGTAAAGAGAATCCAGTCTGGGTTATCAAAGGGGGATTCTTTGTGGTCCTCCCTAATCACATATATTTGCACCACTATCTGCATAAATTGTTGGTAATGTAATGGGGTCCTTCCTCAGGGGGACATGGCATTCCCTTCATTCAAGGGATTCTGTGTCTGTAAACTGGCTCAAGTCTGGAAATTGATTGAGGGGCTGTGATTCTCTGTTTTTAGAATTCAAATTAGTCTTTTGTCCATTCAACCTAGAAGTTTTCTGTTTGTATAATTTATGTAGGAATGCAGTAGGCTTCCTATCAGTTTTACTTGTAGGAACACTGTGATTGATTAGCCAATGCCAGAGCTCTACAGGTGTCAGTCTCTTCTATTACCACTTTGCCTCTGCTGTCCATTATGGTAACTACGCCCACCTTGCCTTGCCTTTGATGGTTGAGTGCTGCCACTTGGCCCCTGCTACCTCAGGATCCAATTATTGTGTTGAAATATTTTAGTTAGTGACTGCAGTTCCCACCGTTAAATCTGACATACAGAGAAGAGCAATTATAGGGCTCTTCAAAGATGCAGGTGCTGCCCTCAGAAATCTATTTTGCAGGGCATTGGTGAAGGGTATATCTTCTGGACCCTCCCAGCTGGGATGAGTGACTAATCTACTCCACCATCCCAATCTTTCTAACCCTTTGGGTCGCTTACTCTACACTAAACCAAGGGAGATCAAGCATTTCCAGCTCATTCATGGTGGACCATCTTTTAATGCATATTTCAGCTAACCAAGCAATAAACTCTTAGAACCTTTTTTAACTCCCTGACCTGCAACATTAAATGGATAGTCCCTACTCAGTGGGCCCAAATCAATAAATGCAGTGTGATCCAAATCTGTGTTCCTTCCACCATTATCCCACACCCTTAATATCCATTCCCATGCCTGTTCTCCAGATTGCTGTTTATCTAGAGAACTCAAACAGTTCTTTTCAAGTGTAGTCTACCTCCTCGTGGGTCACACTCTCAACTTTACCTCTAGGGTCCTGCCGGGACTTTAGTTATAGGTGTAGAAGCAAACAGAGGTGTTAGGGATGGCATCTGAAGAGAATCAATATTAACTTGCCTGGCAACTGCCTCAGGGGAGTCCATCACTGTTCCCTCAGGGAGCACAGGGTTTATCTCATTAGACAAAGGTGGAAAGGCTGATGGCAGCATGGGTCAGGTATGGGTGTTGCCATTACTGGGGATGGGGAAGCTGTTCCTTCTGGCAAAATATGTTCATCAGAGTTTACAAACTTAGTGTCCCTAGCTTCGTCAGGGTCCTCCCACACATCCCCAATCCAAGTTGCAGAGTTCCATTCTTTTCCAGTCAATGCCCTCACTTTAATAGTAGACACCTGGCAAGGCTGTCCATGCAGGTCATTTCATTGCAGGTCAGCCACTCACATGATAAGAGCTTGCGTTTTTTTTCCCACAATTTCAGTTCTTTCTCTCAAGGAGATAAAACTCTCACTTGGGGCAATCTTAGCAGATATGAGGCTCAGAACTGCTTCTGAAGCCAGAAGACAGAATCACTGAGTTCATCATTTTCATTCATCACTTTGTCCACTGAATTTAGGAGCAACCAACCAGCTTCACTACGTTCCTTGGTTCTCCAAATATGATCAAAGGTATTACGTGTAGAGTTGCTAAACTCCTTGCTTCTCATGATTAGTGACTCAGGAGTGTCACATGCTTTATTTTTCTTTCTTTCTTTTTTTTTTTTCCTGCATGACTCTCTAAACAGTTCACATCAAGGACTATCAGTGTTCTCCATACTATTAGAAGTAAAGTCTTTAGCATTTTTGGGTCTAATCACATTAAGCAGCCAACTTCAGAAACCCCAAAACAGATGAAAGAACTCCATCCTTAATATTCTGTTCTTCTTGAACCACTCCTGGTACAAAAATCTCTATTAGTCAGGGTTTTCTAGAGGGACAGAACTGACAGAATATACATATCCTATTAGTTCTATATTAGTGTGTGTGTATAAAAGTCCTCTAATATACACATTAGAAAGAGTTTCCTTTATATATATAAAGGAGAGTTTATTAAGTATTAACTCATATGATCACAAGGTCCCAAAATAGGCCATCTGCAAGCTGAGGAGCAAGAAGAGCCAGTCTGAGTCCCAAAACTGAGGAGTTTGGAGTCCGATGTTAGAGGGCAGGATAGAGGGCAGGAAGCATCCTGCATGGGAGAAAAATGTAGGCTGGGAGGCTAGGCCCGTCTCATCTCTTCACGTTTTTTGGCCTGCTTTATATTTGCTGGTTGCTGATGTGATGGTGCTCATCTGATTAAGGGTGGGTCTGCCTTCCCCAGTCCACTGACTCAAATGTTAATCAATTTTGGCAACACCCTCACAGACACACCCAGGGTCAATATTGCATCCTTCAATCCAATCAAGTTGACACTCATTATTAACCATCACAAAGGGATATTGCCCTGGCTAGGGAAGGAGGTGGGAGCTATAAGATGGATTTGAACCAGTGTGGTGGTTGTAGCCGTGCCAATTTTTCCTTGAGTTTCTCAAACTTCTAAATTAATGTTGGTCTCCACCAGAGGAAGACAAAGTGTTTGCTCTGGATCTATAAGGATGATCAATCCCATAGGAGCTAAAAGATCCCTACCTAGCAAAGCAGTTGGGCTTTCAGGCATGATTCAAAAGGCCTGAGTAAACAAGAGATGTACCCAGTTGCAACTTATGGGTTGAGGAAAACATCGGATTAAAGTCTTTCCTGAGTTGTTCTTCACAGTCATGCTACAGGAGGAGGATGGCCCAGATTGGAGGGGAGATCAGAAAGTGTATCGCTCCAGTGTACAGAAGGAAGTTAACCTTCCTCCTTTCAACCTCCAGAATCACCTGAGGCTCCTAGATGGTAATGGCAGTCTGAGCCATTGGAAAGGCTCACTCCAGCGTCCAGAAGGAAGTTCACCTTCCTCCCTTCAACCTCCAGAATCACCTGAGGCTCCTAGATGGTAATGACAGTCTGAGCCATTGGAGTTGTGGAGTTGAGCCCATGAGCCTTCCATCCTACTGGACCATTTGTGAGACTAGCTCTAGACCCAGTGACCTAAACATCCAGGAACAGTGAGCCTTCCAGTGGTCCCCACTACAGGCCAGACAGGGTCAAGGCGGCTACCTTTTGCTGCCTGGATAATCCTTAAAGTGTCCTGGTTTGCCAAACCTATAGCAATTAACAGGTGCACTTCAGGAATCCTGGGTTTTATAGGCCTGCAGAATAGCCACTAGAGTCTCTGCCTTTCTCTTGTGCTTCCTCTTCCTCCTGAGCCTCCTCCTGGTTCCTGCTGTAAAAGATGAGGTGGCCACCTTCAGGAGGTTTTATAAGGTGTTATCTGGTCCTATGGCTTATATCTGTTGCTTCTTCCTGATAACTTGTTCATCTGGGTAATAAATTTGTCCTTTCATATTTGTTGTTCTTCATTTGAATGAGAAACAGGGAGGTGTGTTTTATTAAAGCTTCTCTCAGCCTTTCCAAAACGGCTGAAGGATTTTCATCTGGTTTCTGGTATATCATAAATAGTTTGGAGTAATGAAGAGCTTGGCCCTGGTTCTTTGTGAGCCCTCTAATATACACATTAGAAAGAATTTCCTTCTCCATTCTCTGATGCTTTCATCAAGGTCCCATTTAGAGTCGTCTAAAGACACTGCTACCCTCTCAATTGGATAATGCTCTTCCCCTTTCCTGTCACTGTATGAGACAGAAAGTTTGTCTTCAAATTTATCTGCTGCTTGCAGGGCTGCCTATTTCTCAGCAGAAGTCAGGGTTTGATTTAAGAGTAGCATAAAATCTTTCTGGGAGAGTTTAAATGCTTTGATTAAGTTCTGGAAAGCTTCTATCTACTTATCAGGATTATCTGAACTACTAAGATCCCCTTTAATTTATTTTAAGTCCTATATAGAAAAAAGGACCTGTACCTTAATGGGGCCATATTCACAAGGCATCTTTTTTAGGGGCATGAGTAGGGCCAGGGGCCACCTAAAAAGAGGGTTCCTAGAATGGGGTAAGTTTGAGAGGGGTCTTGGAAGTCCTGGATAAGTTGGGCAGGATGGACCAGAGGAACCAGGTGTAGAAGCTAGTGCCTCTCTGAAGGTGGTTTCAGGGTGTTTTTTTTTTTCTTTTCCCCAGTTCACTAAAACTGTCCTTTGCAGCTCCTCCCAATATAACTGCTAGGAGGGCTGAGTCAGTGCTACACCCTTAGTCTGCTTCCCCCATTCAGAGTGTCCTTAGATGGAGAGAGAGAGAGAGAGTAGGCATCCCCTGTCTCCTCTTTCCCTTCCTGTATTCCCTGGATCCCATCGGCTGTCATAGGTACTGCCCATGGATCCAGAGTAGCTAGTCAACAGGGGCAGTCACCCTTACCTTGGCGAAGCCCTAGCTCTCCACTGTTGGTGTCTTTGCTCTCCTAGCCTAGTTGCCTTTTTAGACTTCCATCTTGGGGCCCTGAAGAGACACTGGAATAGCAGAATTTGGGCCAAAAGTTTCAATGGAAGGGGTGTTCTAGGCCATTTACTAAATTCTTCCTTCATTTTGCAGGTCAGAGATTGGGTAAAAGCAAGACATCTCAGAAAATGAGAATGATTAACCTCCAAACATAATTCTTCCTTGTTGTTTAAGTGCCTTTGCAACTGGAAACATAACACGTGTCTCAAAATGATTATCGGTCATACTGGGTCCCTCTCTTCTGCAGAGACAGCATAGAAGCAAACATCTGTCTAACTAGGCTTCCTTCTTCCTCCCTATCATACAGTAAACTTTTCCATTTGCAAATGAGGCAATAGGCTTGGTCTCTGATGAGTGGCCAGAGGCATGTGTGTAATTGGAAAACTAAAGGTTTTGAGCAGAGGATTGATGAAGCTCCCCAAGGAAAGAAATCCCATCACATCACGTGGCTTGATAATAACTGAAATGTTTGGCTGTAACTTTACCTCCAAATACTTTCCAGGCAGACATAAAGAGAGATTTGGGACTTGATAGGCTATCTCTGCAATGTGTTTCCTAACAGAAGAAAATTAATTTGTCTCATACAGATGCTGCTTAAATTAATTGGACAGTGTTGAGTTCTCACATGAAGAAAGAAACAGCCCAAATGTTTTTTGAGAGAAGTGTATTGATGAGGTTTGGCTGTGTCTTCACCCAAATCTCATCTTGAAATTCCACCTGTTGTTGGAGGGACCCAGTGGGAGGTAACTGAATCATGGGGGCACGTCTTTCCCATTGTGTTCTCCTGGTGGTGGGTGGGTCTCACAAGATCGGATAGTATTATGAGGGGAAGTTTGCCTGCACAAGCACTCTCTCTTTGTCTACTGCCATCCATGTAAGACTTGACTTGCTCTTCCTTGCCTTTCACCATGATTGTGAGTTTTCCCCAGACACGTGGAACTGTAAGTGCAATTAAATCTTTCTTTTGTAAATTGTCAGTCTAGGGTATGTCCTTATCAGCAATGTGAAAACAGACTAATAAAGTGGTACCAGTAGAGTGGGGTATTGCTGAACAGATACCCAAAAATGTGGAAGCAGCTTTGGAAATGGGTAACAGGCAGAGGTTGGAACTGTTTGGAGGGCTCAGAAGAGAACAGGAAAATATGAAAATGTTTGGACCTTTCTAAAGACTTGTGGAGTGGCTTTGACAAAAATGCTGATAGTGATATGAAAAATAAGGTCCAATCTGAGGTGGTCTCAGATAGAGATGAGGAATTTGTTGGAACAGGAGCAAAGGTGACTCTTGTTGTGTTTTAGCAAAGAGACTGGTGGCATTTTGCCCCTGCCCTAGAGATTTGTGGAACTTTGAACTTGAGAGCCATTGAGTTAGGGTGTGTGGTGGCAGAAATATCTAAACAGCAAAGCATTCAAGAGATGACTTGGGTGCTGTTAAAGGCATTCAGTTTTACAAGGGAAGCAGAGCATAAAAGTTTTGAAAATTTGCAGCCTGACAATGTGAATAGAAAAGAAAATCCCATTTTCTGAGGAGAAATACAAGCTGCTGCAGAAATTTGCATAAGTAACAAGAAGCCAAATGTTAATCACAAAGACAATGGGGAAAATGTCTCCAGGACATAACAGAGACCTCTGTGCCACACAGACACCAGAGAGTGAATACAGTAGAATTGATTAAGCAAAAAGAAAGTTCTAGGCAAAGAGGGGGGCCTGAAATCAGGTTTTCAGAAATGGGGCTGAGTTCAGGCTCTTTTATGTGGCAGAAGCCAGGAAGTCTTCTATGGGCTTTGCCCAAATGGGAGGGGTAAAGTTCCCTCCTAGGGGTGTTGCATCTGCACATGTCCGGGGTTGGCCAGAGTGACTCCATCTTGCTTATTATCCACGAGTGCCTAAGCGAAACCCATGGGGGATCTAAAACCACAATGCTAATGTCATGTTAATGACATTATAATGATCTGGGTCAGGTTAAGACAGTTAGTTTGATTTATTGTGCCTGCACCTAAGTTGGGACAGTCCCTTCTGAGCAACATCCTGGCAGAAGGCGAAGTTCTTAACCACATTTCTTCCCGTTAGCTGCAGACGCATTGTAGGCGCTGTCCCATGGTTATTCCTGTGAACGTTGCCCTTCTCTGTCCTTCTCCTGGGACTTTCCCTCTCTATCTGCCTAACCAGCCCCTAACTGTGTCTTCTGTCATTACCCCCTCTGGAGTGGTGACCCTAACTGCTGTTAGGGGAAAAGGGGAGATGACCATGCTAGCTGCTTCGAACTGTGAGGGGGCATCACTTGTGAGGCAGTCAGGAGTCCAGCAGAGGGCGGTCTAGTGGGCCTTGGAAGAAGGACTTGTCCAAGTGGGGTTCCATCGGCCTTATCATCGAAAATTTGATGGCCTCTAGATGAGAAGAAACCCTCCCTCTCTATCTGCCCAACAGCTCCTAACTGCCTCCTCTGTCAATAGTACATAATTTTATTCATCATACTCAGCATTATTTTAATTACAAAAAATTTTTCCTCACACAAACTCTTCTGCTTAGCTTTCTTTTTGTAAGATTAAGTTTTGTTAAAAGTAAGTGAAATCATTTTTAAGAATATTCTTTCATAATATAAAGTAACACACCAATGAAAAGTAGTGTTAATGTCTTTGTTCATAATGCTTTAATGTCTTTAGGACATACTTTTCAGTTGCCTGGTGCATGCTTTAACTCTCATTTCTCTGATGAACAAATGTTACTCAGATTCTACTACGTTTCTGACACACTCTTCCAGTTCTGAGACTACAGCAGTGACCAACACAGATAAAAGTTGCTATCCTCCAAGTGATAAGACTTTGAGAATAATCAAATAAATAAGTTGAAGTATGCATATTATCAGATGCTGATAAGAAAAATGAAGCTAAGGTGTCCCTGGGGCTTAGAGAGTAATAGGACAGTGAAACTCTTAGAAACGTTCTCACTGGGAATGTGACCTTAAAGAAACTTTCTGGGAGGGCGAGGTGGGAGGATCACTTGAGGCCAGGAATTCAAGACTACCCTGGGCAATTGAGCAAGACCACGTCTCTACCAAAATAATGACAATAATAACAATACAATAGTAATAATAAAGTTGAGGTAAAAGAAAAAGTCTGAAGGAAATAACAGTGATGATAACAGTGTGAATATGTGGGTTTTTACAGCTGGCAAAAGAAACAAATGCAAAAGTCCTGGGGGAATAGAGACTTAGCATGTTAGGAAAACAATAAGAAGTCCACCTTGTTACAGAGAAATAAGGGAAGAGTGATGAAGCATCAAGCAGGAGGCATAACGAGGGAGGAAGGAAGCCTTGTAGGGGCTTTGTGGGACTTAGGTTTTGACTCTGTATGATGTGATGACATGTTATGGGAGGTTTGAATGAGGTTCATTCTGCCTAGCACAAGATCAGGAAATCAAAGAGAAGACTCAAAGAGACCAGTAAGGAAGATATCTACTGTGTTCAGGTGAGAAGAGATGAAGGCATTGACCAAAGTGGCTGTTGTGTCATTGAGAAAGACCAGTTTTCACTGTGTTGGAGACAGAGATAACAGCATGTTCTGCTGGATCTAATCATGTTGAGAGAACAAGAGAGGAGAGGAGTCTGGAGTATCTGACAAGATGAAAGAATTGGTTTGTGCTTTATTGAGGTGTTGGAGAAGCCATTTTTGTGTGTGCGTGTGTGTGTGTGTGTGTGCATGAGAAAGAGAGAGAGAGAGAGAGAGATTATAGCAGTTATATATGTGTTGGGAAGAATTAGGAGAATTTCTTTTAATAAATTTAAAATATTATTAGATATACAAATCTTAATGTGGACCATTCTTCCTTCACACCATAAATAGTTGTGAAGTTCTTTCAGATTCCGCATTTGTCATCTCTCTGGGACTCATGTCCTTCACTCTTCTCTCTGATTGACATTAGTCTCAATCGTTTTTTTCCTGAGTTATTTAAACATTGTCTGAATCATCTATCTGCTGTTCATTATTACGCTTTCCAGTGCCTATTAAGAATTGAAGTCAGATTAATACATTTAAAATACAGTAATGACTATTTTATTATCCATATCAAAGATGTTCAGAGATTTTCCTTCCACTTCCTCTACTCATTCCCTCTCTTAGCATTCAAGATATTCCAAAACTTTTATCTTTTAAATTCATTTAACATCTTTACTCATCAAAAATTGCAATTTTATAAATTAAATTGTTACTTATGATAGGAATAACTTATGTCCTTTTTACCCTTCCAACTCATCTTTAAATTTTTCTTATGAATTATTTACATCTATAAATTTTACCTTACAAAGTGATGCCTCCAGTAAGATCCTGCTGGGCTAGAAAAGATAATGCTTCCAGGTGGAAATGAACTATTTTGGAGACAAGGTGTACAAATTGCTGCTTAACACTGTAGCAAATAGCACAATCGATGCAGCTAAATTCTTAAAATATTTAAGCATTTGTCTTTTGATCTCACTTTTCTCATTTGAATTGAGGAATGAAATTGTTCATAATATCAACAAGGCAAAGATTACCTTTGTAAACATGAAGGATATATATATACACACACACATGTTTACAAAGGATTTTATATATATATATATATATATATATATATATATATATATATATTTTTTTTTTTGAGACAGAGTCTTGCTCTGTCTCCAGGCTGGAGTGCAGTGGCTCCATCTCAGCTCACTACAACCTCCGCCTCTCAGGTTCAAGCGATTCCCCTTCCTCCAGCCTCCCAAGTAGCTGGAATTACAGGCATGTGCCACCATGCCCAGCAACGTTTTTTGTATTTCAGTAGAGGTGGGATTTCACCATGTTGGCCAAGATGGTCTCATTCTCCTAACCTCATAATCCGCCCACCTCAGCCTCACAAAGTGCTGGGATTACAGGCGTGAGCCACCGTGCCCACCCACACGAAGGATATTTTGATCCCCTATGCCTGTGCATGTGCCCACACACCAATAAACTTCCTATCAATGTTGTTCTGAGTGTATCCCTTGAGATAAATTCTCATATCTATTATGTAGAGGTACAGCAGGTCCTCCAATAATATTGTTTTGTTCAATGTTGTTTTGCCTCAACATTGATGAAATAATAATAATAATAATAATAATAATAATAAAAATTTCCTTATCAGTGTGGAGTTTGCATGTTCTCTCCATGTCTATGTGGCTTTTCTCTGGAAGCTATGGTTTTCTCCCATATCCCAACGCTATGCACATTAGACGAACTAGCGTGTTTAAAATGTCTCAGTCTACATGAGTGTGGGTGTGTACGTGAGTGTGCCCTGTGGTGCTATGGTGTCCAGTCCAGGGCTCTTTCCCCTCCTTTCACCCAAAGTTTCCAGAATAGTTTTCAGCCACGTGTAACCCTGAACTGACACAATTGGGTAAATAATTATCTTGTTTTTATAAATTTTTATGGAATGTAGGTATAGTTCAAATTTCTCTCAATATTTAATCTTAGAATTGTTTTATTGTTAATCTAGAAATATGATGACATTTTTGTTACTAGAAATACGTTTTAGCTACTTAACTCTTCTTTATAACAATGAGCTTATGGCACAGTAGTTCCATTATGTGTTGTTTCACTTAAGGTCACAATGTCCAAGAACCTGTCCATAATGTTAAGTGAGGACTTACTGTCTCACCAAGTTTTGTGGCTTACTTTTCTTAGCTAATAGGCCATTGTCACAGGGAAGCACAGACTTAAGTGTTCACCAGCAATGACCTTTTATTACAAGAGTGATTTTATATGTCTATTCTTATCAGTAAAGAGTTGACAAGGAGTATAAAGAAAAATCAATAATCTCATTTAAGAATACCGAAAAGACAAAGTGGGTGATATATTTAAAGAAGTTGAGGGTAGTGGAAGATGAAAATAAGTTGTATCAATTCTGAGAGTAAAACATAACAAATGTCCTGCTCTTATTGGGACCAAATATGAAGAAGTACATAACCTTTGAATAAGAATTCAAGTTATATATTTAAACTTAAAATTAATGAGGATCCAGGAATGATTGAGTTCAAATTTGTTTTATGGACATCAACTAATTGTGTTTAGAAGTAAACTCAGATAAGTATGCCACATAAAGGGCTTGGCTAAACAAAAACAATCTTTAAAACAGGCTCTGACTTGTAGGCAGAAGGGCTTACTTGCCTGTGAGCCTCATTCTCTAGATCACCTTTGGAGAAGTATGCTTGGCTTAAAGCATACCTGAAAGCATTTAAGGCGGAACACTCTGTAAGCTTCGCTTCCCACAAAGAGACCCTTCTTCTCCTTTCTAATATTATAGGAACAGTTTAATACTGTTCTCAGAAGCAAGAGAAAAACAATATATATTTGGGCACCAAATAATCTGAACTTGGCTATTGAATATTGAAATATGTTACAAAGAATACCAGATACACTAGACCTTGAGACTTGAGGAAGTTGCGCCCAGGTGTAATTCCTCCAGTTGGTGGGAAGAGGACCCCTTGGTCTCAATGATAGCATTGTCAATAAAATACTCCTGAGTTATTCTTGAACATTCCTGCTTATCTATATCTAAGTGCTCCTGTTGAAATGTCAGAGTCAAAATTAGTGCTTATCATAATAAGCTACGAGAAGAAGAAAATCACTAGTGTTACAGAATTTTGAATATACAACAGAACTTTCAAAAAATTTATTTCACACTTTGATAGGCCCGAATTGCTGAAAATGGTCACTCAGTGATCATATCAATGTCAGAATCATGGTGAGAAGGGAAATCTTGTGTGTTTTTTCTGTATCATTTTGAAAGAAGTCTTGGAGAGAGCTAACGGAAAGAAAGAAGGTATGGAGGGTGGGAGGACAGAAGGCAGGGGAAAATAACAACAAGGGTCATTTATCATATAGGTACTATATATTGTTACGCAAAAACCTCAAGTAAACAAGATAAACATTCAAATTCTAGAGATTCAGATCTTTATTCTGCTATTCCTGAATTTCCCAAAGGGTAGACAGAGGTTAAAGAAAACATCAATCTTTTATTAATCTTCTACCACTAATATTTTCCCTACCCCCATTCTTAATTCTTATGTCTAGCTCAAATGAAAATTAATAATACTTTCTCATGAAACGCACCGTGGAGAACTCTTTAGGAAACTAATATTTCACTGAAGAATGTGTTACCAGTAGCAAATCCATATGGGTGTGCAGCAAAGTCAATGCTTGCCTCCTCAGAAGAAAGAATTTGTCTGAGGGATATAAGGCAGAAGAGACTCTGGCAAGTTTTTGAGCAGCAGTGAAAGTTTATTAAAAGGCTTTATAGCAGGAATGAACGGGAGTAACGTTCGGCCAAGACGGCCAAGCTGGTGACTTGAGAGATCAAGTGCCTGGCTTTACCTTTGACTTGGGGTTTAATATGTTGGCATGCTTCTGGGGTCTTGCATCCTTTCTCCTCTGATTCTTCCCTTGGGGTGGGTTGTCCGCATGCACAGTGGCCTGCCAGCACTTGGAAGGGGTCATATGAGCAGTGTATTTAGGGAGGTTATAAGCACGCTGACTTGAGGTGTTCTTTCCTTACCAATCAAATGTTGCTAGAAGGTCATATACCAGTTAAACTCTGCCAGTTTTGTCTGTTACTGTGCATGCATGAGCCCACTTGCCCAACTCCAGAGATCTTATTGGGAAGCTGCTGATCACTAACTTTAGGTGTTTCTATCTATTGAAAGACTGCCGTTCCCTGGCACCAGCTGGAACCAATCATTAGTTTAGAGAGCCAGTTTAACAACCTCCTGACCATCACCTGATGGTCCCCTGATAATACTGGCGGCAGGGGTCCCTCGCTTGTCCTGCTCATGTCTAACTAGCTACCTACTGTAACAAATAGTGTGTTCAATCCTCCTTCTATTATATGGCAACTGTCTTCAAAAAATTTACCTTTGATCATTTAATTGAATTACCTAAGACAGCAATTTCAGCAAATAGACTCAAATATTCCATTGGATAAAAGTCTAATAATACATGTAAGCAACTAGAAAAAGATAATTCTGTTTTTATAGAAGTAATAAAATTCTTCAATAGCACAACAAAAATACAGACTTAGGATAAAACATATTTTTTACTTTATTTTAAATTTCTTTTGATTTTGGGGTTGGTAACACATAGCTACTTTTCATTATTTGTATCTGAATTTTATTTTTTCCTAAATAAGACTTCTTCTCTCTATTAAGGAAAAATGTTATTAATGTTAGAAAATATTACTGTACTAAAGTATCCAGAATCCACTCTAGGATAGGTTGCAATGGCATGTGTTATCTGAAATATATGTATCTTTCTGAAATATCATGAATTACTTCTCTGAAAACATTATAGTATGTACACAGACTAAAATTAAGGCTTACTCTTTTTTTTTTTTTTTTTGTTGAGATGGAGTTTCTCTCTTGTTGCCCAGGCTGGAGTGCAGTGGCGCAACCTCGGCTCACTGCAACCTCTGCCTCCTGGGTTCAAGAAATTCTCCTGCCTCAGCCTCCCAAGTAGCTGGGATTATAGACGCCTGCCATCATGTCCAGCTAATTTTGTGTGTGTGTATTTTTAGTAGAGATGGGGTTTCACCATGTTGGCCAGGCTGGTCTGGAGCTCCGGACCTCAGGTGATCCTCCTGCCTCGGCCTCCCAAAGTTCTGGGATTAGAGGCGTGAGCCACCACGCACAGCCCCAGTGAAGGCTGATGCCTTATCAGCATTTTTTTCCATAGGTTATTTTGTGGAATACTTAAGACAATATTTAATTTATTATCACTTGTTCCTTTTAATATTATTTGGCCATGTCTAGTTTGATCAAACAGAAACTTTCATAAGCTGAAAGTTTTAAAATGCAGATATTGGAACTACCTAAAATTCAATAAAACTTCAAAAGAAATAGATCAATAGTGATGTGTTATCTGTGTGCCTTTGTTCATTCTCTTTGTTCCTCCCATACAACTCTCTGCACTTACCATCTCTCTGGCTGACCTGCATTATTTAAGGCCCAGTTCATTTGCAACTCCTCATTGAAGCCCTCAGGAATGGCCTATAGCTATTAGCTCCTTTGTTTTGGGGAGCTGGATATTAAAGCAGTTTATGCTTGTAAGGATAAACCTGATTTAGAGGTTCAAATAAATAGCTAGTATTGTTCATTTTTAATAGCTGCAAAATTGGTTTTGGGGGGTTTTATTTCTGAGATGAGATCTTCCTCCGTCACCCAGGTTGGAGCTGAAGTGCAATGGTGCAATCACACTGCAGCCTGGACATATCCAGGCTCAGGTGATCCTACCCCCTTATCTTCCCAAATAGCTGAGATTACAGGCACAAGGCACTATGTGCCACACTAATTTTTGTTTGTTTGTTTTCACCACATGGCCCAGACTGGTCTTGAACTCCTGGACTCAAGGGATCCACCCACCTTGGCCTCCCAAAGTGGTGGATTACAGGTGTGAGCCACCATGCCTGGTCTGGTATGGGAATCAAAAAGTGATTGAGGCAGGTCTCAGTGGAGTGGAGGTTTATTTAGCCAAAGTTGAGGACTAGGCTGTTTATGGGGTAAAGGAAGAATGGTCCACATTAGAGATTTTTATATCTAATAATATTTTAAATTTATTAAAAGAAATTCTCCTTATTCTCCTATATTCTCATATAATCTCTCTCTCATATACGTGCACACACACACACATACACAAATACACACACACACACACACACACACAAATGGCTTCTCCAACACCTCAATAAAGCACAACCCAATTCTTTCATCTTGTCAGACACTCCAGACTCCTCTCTTTTTCTGTCAACATGATTAGATCCAGCAGAACATGCTGTTATCTCTGTCTCCAAAACACAGTGAAAACTGGTCTTTCTCAATGACGCAACAGCCACTTTGGTCAATGCCTTCATCTCTTCTCACCTGAACATGGTTGATACCTTCCTTACTGGTCTCTTTGAGTCTTCTCTTTGGTTTCCTGATCTTGTGCTAGGCAGAATGAACCTCATTCAAACCTCCCATAACATGTCATCACATCATACAGAGTCAAAACCTAAGTCCCACAAAACCCCTACAAGGCTTCCTTCCTCCCTCATTATGCCTCCCGCTTGATGCTTCATCACTCTTCCCTTATTTTTCTGTAACAAGGTGGACTTCTTATTGTTTTCCTAACATGCTAAGTCTCTATTCCTCCAGAACTTTTGCATTTGTTTCTTTTGGCAGCTGTAAAAACCCCACATATTCACATAGTTATCACTGTTATTTCCTTCAGACTTTTTCTTTTATCTCAACTTTATTATTACTATTGTATTGTTATTATTCTCATTATTTTTGTAGAGACATGGTCTTGCTCAGTTGCCCAGGGTAGTCCTGAACTCCCGGCCTCAAGTGATCCTCCCACCTCACCCTCCCAGAACTTTTCTTTAAGGTCACATTCCCAGTGAGGACATTTCTAAGACTTTCACTGTCCTATTACTCTCTAAGTCCCAGGGACATCTTAGCTTTATTTTTCTTATCAGCATCTGATAATATGCATACGTCAACTCGTTTATTTGATGATTTTTCAGAGTCTTTTCACTTGGATGGATAGGAACTTTTATCTGTGTTGGTCACTGCTGTATTCTCAGAACTGGAAGAGTGTCTGAGGAGCCACAGGAACCTCTGTGACCTGTGCTTTTTCCAAGGGGGCTTTTGTGAACTTCAGGATTTAAAGGGGCAAACAGGAGGGGAAAAAGAGGGAGAGATAGTAGGCAATGAGGCAGATGATTACATTCTTGTGAGGCTCTGATTTGCCATAGTAAATGTACTTGTTGGAAGTGAAAAGAGGAAGTAGAAGAAAAACTCAATTATGCACTGTCATTTGCTCAGTAAATCTACATTTTACATAAGATCAGTAAACAAGAGAGAGTAGAGGAAATGAAGCTATGATGCAAGTTGTGAAATTACAGCAATGTGTTTGGGAGCTAAAGGAAAGCAGTTTTTGTATGAATCAGTTCCCAAGCTAAACTTTTCCTTTGGCATAATGAGTTTGGGGTCCCAATATTCAATATTCTTTTGCAGGTTTAATATGATCTATCTTTACCAAAAATATAAGTATATCATACATATTTACAGCTCCCTGATTTTTAATTTAAAAAGTGACTATAGCTACATATCTGCAAATGTATATCAATCGTACATGTTACTGTGTGGTCAGTACACTTAACACAGTGTGTTTAACATGGATCAGAGTACATTCACCCATCCATGACACTGTCATTTACAGAGAGTAGTTGTTAACTCGATCATGCAATTATTTTTTAAAACCGTAGCATATATTTACATTCAGTTTCAAAACTTAAATAATGTAAATGTGTGGGCGGGAGCCCTGGCTCAAGCCTGTAATCCCAATACTTCGGGAGGCCAAGGCGGGCGGATCACGAGGTCAGGAGATCCAGACCATCCTGGCTAACACGGTGAAACCCCATCTCTACTAAAAATACAAAAAGTTAGCCGGGCGTGGTGGCGGCGCCTGTAGTCCCAGCTACTCGGGAGGCTGAGGCAGGAGAATGGCGTGAACCCGGGAGGCGGAGCTTGCAGTGAGCCGAGATCGCGCCACTGAGCTCCAGCCTGGGCGACAGAGCGAGACTCCGTCTCAAAAAAACAAACAAACAAACAAACTATATATATATACACACACACACACATATATGTTTAATATATTTAAAATTCCATATACATTGCGAAATGATTTGATTCAGATTTTTTCCTCTAATCGTAGGTCCCTTGTTGTTACCCACTTGTTTGCAGCTGAATTTAAGTTTGTAGTTAGAGAGTTGGGTAAAATATTCAAGAGTATATTTAAAGACTATTGGGAATAGTATAATTTTTAAATGATAAATGATACTTTAAAATATATAATGATAACAAGCCATTAGTGTAGATAATCACCTATACCAGGGATTCGCAAATTTGTCTGCACATTAGAGTCGCTGGTATACTTCATAAATATCTAGAAACCCCAGGTAATACTGATAACTTATAAGTACAATATTAGCACATTCTAAGTTATGTTAATGTGTAAAGTTGAGAACGAATGACTTGGATGGGATTTTACATGGTTATTAAAGCTATCACTGAGAGGGAGATCTTGCAGAAAGAGTATCTAGAGTAAAACCTGAAGAGGTCTCAGAAATGTGCCTGAGCACATTTAAATATGGAGGAAAAGTGTGAGGAAGCAATGAAGACTAGGAAGAGACTCTCAACAAGGTTGGGGGAAATTGGTGAAATGACCTCCAGGAGCCAAGAGGGAAGGGTGTTTCTCATTTTTCACAGTGCTGAATGCTGCTGAGAGTCCCATTAAAATACAGGCCAATGTAGATGTTATAGATGGCCTTGGGATAACTGTATGGTTGAGAGCAGAAACCAGATGTCAGAGAATATAAAATGCAATGAACAGTAAATACGAACAACCATTGGAAAGGATGGTTGTAAGGGAAAGAAGGTGATAAAATGATACTCAGCTAGAAAATTGAGTTGATTCCCGAGAAAGTGGTTTTTATTTCTTTTTTTTTTCTAAAGACAGAAAAGAAAAGCACATAAATGCTGGAGTAGTGATCTAATGGACTGAAAATAAAAGAGATAAGGCAAAATGATGGTGAAAAGATCCCTAAGAATGAGGGATGGGTGGGAGAAGGGTGTGTTCATAGGATCATAGTGGATGAAGTTGGAGGTAGAGAAATATTTGTTTTGCTCTGATTATTTATTTTCTGTCATTTTGCTGTTCCATTGAATTAACATCTGAGACATGATACGTGTATAGACTACGGAACAAGTTTTAAAACAAGGAGACACTGTCTTATCTCTGTCCACAAGTGGGATATAGTACACTAGGAAAGGCAGTTACCTAAGCCAAGTTATTGCGATGCGGTAGAAATTACAACAGCAGCCACGAGAATGGAAAGGTTCAGTTCTGGGGGGATTCAATTCATGGAGGATGGCCATACAAAGGACATTTATTAAAGACTGGTTTAATAAAACAGAATAAAGGCATTCATCAGAGAGAAGAAAACTATTAGTAACTATTTTTCAATGTCTGATCATTGCCAACAGGGAATGAGAAACTTTACAAACCTTCAAAGCATTAGGTTCTTTGAATATCATGGGTTAGGTGTTATTATTATTCCCAAATGATAGATAAAGAAAGCTTGGGCTCAGAGAAAGTAATTTTAAAGGATATAGGTCTTAAGGGTAAAATCATGATTCTCATACAAATATAAAGTAAATAGAAGGTGGCAATTTTAATATATTCATTAATAAGGGAACAAATAAAATGTTACAACTGGTTCTAATTTAAAGGTGTATACACACGTACACATAGAAAAGGAATGCAGAAATCAATGTACAAATAGATGCTAAGTTGCCTTCTGTTATAGTTTTGTTTTGTTAGCTAAACTGTGTTTTGTGGTGTCAGACTGTTCCTTCACCAGGTTGAATTTGTATGCCTTTGGACTATAAACAACATAGAACCTTCTTATTACATTTTACCCTCCTCTCACCCATAGAAACAAATAATTGAATGATTATGCCAAATGATGCCTTGTTTTTATCATTAGAGACTCCCACGAATATTTGAGGGTTTTTTTTTAGAAGTCTGACCCAATATTTCCCCCTACAAATGAACTGCTCAACTTTCAGAGATAGTTAGAGTCTGCATTCTAAAAATACAAAATCCACGATTGCACACTGATTTGAACTGATCCAGTGTGTTATAAATTGAGTAGTGGTGGGTTGGGTCTTCCCTTTCAAATCAATGTAGTATATTTGGAAAACAACTAGTTGATTTTAAAACTGTAATCTTACAACCATTGAACTTTGGGCACTGGCAAAAGTAGTATGTGTGAAAGATTAATCTGCCACGTTATGTCATTAATATGTTACTCTAATGACACTAAGTGACCTGCATTCCATAAGGTCGGCTACACAAGCATTTACATAGAATGTTCTGTTATGAACTTTCAGGTGAATTAAGACATCAAGCACAAGAATTCTGGATATTTGAAAGAAAAATGAATTCTTATATCTGTGTTATGTATTTCCTATAATGTCTCTGGTGCTTAAAAATAATTACAACAAAACATGTTCAGAACAGCAGTTGCTTACTATAGCACTTAGAGAACAAAATTGACCATACTTCAAATGCATAAATGCAAAAGAACTAAGATAGTTTAGTACCACAATATTTACTGGAATTTGAGAGAAAGGATTTCTCTCTGGATATGATGTATACCAGAAAGCCATAGGGTGGTAATGTGGTCAGTTAGGCATGATTTTCTTTTTAAACTGAGTTGAAAAACATATGTTGCTATCTGTGTTCCCTACTGAATTTCAAACACATAGAACAAACAAAACAGTACTTCTGATAAAAGTAGCTCATGCACTGTTTAATGCCAAGTACATTCTCTTGCAACAGAATGAAATCACTTGCTTTAAAAATGTATAATATAATATCTTCAAGGCAAATGCTATGTCAGTCACATAAATTATAAATGAAGGACCCAAGTTTAGGACTCAAGAAAAAATAAATCTTGATACAGTCATCACAAAGAGTACCCTTTCATGTAATTTTTAGGCCTAGAGACAAGAGACCAATCTAAATTAGTATAATGTACTTAAGGCTGTACTGCTAAGTTGTATTCAAACGAACAAATACAAGATTTAAGATATTTCATTGTGATGATTACAGCTAGCCCTAAAATATGTTAATTTTCTTCCTGCTTAGGTTGTTTTCAAGTGTTTGATTCTTTTCATTCACCATGTGAATTACCTTTAAGTATGTGTTCACAACTGAAATTAAATACAGACCATATCCAGGTCATATCATTTTAACCTGCTTTTTTTTAAAAACCTATTCCATTAATGCCATATTCTTTGTTGCACCAAAGGATATTGTACCTAGATTTTTATATTAATTACGATACTGGTTTACTTTTCATGTTTTGACATTCAGTCTTACAAAAGGAATTAGTTAACGGCAAAAGCCTTGCAAATTGTCTTGATTATTCTATTTTCTTTAGATACTTAGCATAACACATTTCTTTATGAAGACAATAATTTCAAAGTGTCACTATGAAAACCCAAACAAAGTAGTTAGAATTGCTCTGTCAAGCGGCTTTTTGTCATTCATTGTGTTCTTTGAAGAATTACATTTTTTTTGGTCACAGCTTCAGTTTAGAACCTTCTAGTTAATAACTCATCTTGAATTTTACAAGAGAGGCTAGTCTAACATAGTCAACATCTATTGAGCATTTTTATGCCAGGCACTGCTTAGTACTTTATATAAAGGATCTCATTTATTTCTTACCATGACGCAATGATGTAGAGTTAACGTGTAAACTGAGGAAGAGAAAACTGAAGCATCACTACTAAAGGACATTTTCCAATGTCATACAGTTACTAAGTTGCAAGGCTGACACACTCCTCCTATCTGCTTGACAAGAAAATATATTTTGTTTTAATTAAATTATGTACAGTGACGTGTGAACAATTTATGTCTATTTTCTGGGATCTTGAGCAACTTTAATTTTAGTTGTCTTTCTCTTTTATTGTGGATGGCAATAGTTATAATAGCAATTAATATCATTATGAATAATTGGTGTTTGGAATGCACTTAGTCTGCTCTTATTGACTCAACTGAAATCAGTGGTTTCCGTTCAGTGATGCAAGATACAACATTACATTCTCAGATTCTTCTAAACACCTGAGTATCTAGGTTTATGGCAGGAAGATGAAATCCGTCTTCCAACCATGCACTCTGTTCCTGCATACAATGCTGCTGTGCCATGAGACTTTTCCTGCAGGCTTTTTTTTTCTAATTAAAGCCTGTAACCACAGATATGTTCTCATTAGCCAAGCTTCTCTATGCTTGGGTAAAATGAATTTGAAATATATCAATTATGTCTTGAAAGATAAATATATGAAAAAGTAGGCTTTGGGCAAATTTGTAAAAACTGAAGGATTTACTTTGCTCATATTAGGAAGATGAGAACAGGGTTGGACATTGGTCTTGCTTGATAATAAGGAAATTATCTTTGGGGCTTTAAAAGTTTCTAGTAATGATTTTGAGTGCAATCAATTTTTGCTTTGCTTTGCTTTCTTGGGATGTACAGGGGACAATGGCTATAATTATGTCAATAACGTATCTGAAGGAAGTTATGGGAAAGGAAATGTTGAAAAGAAAGAAAAAGGAAGGAAAGAAAGGAGAGAATAAAGGAAAAGGAAGAAAGGAGGGGTATAGTTTTGTGGAAGCAATCTTGAGATAGTAAATGTAATAATCACAGAAATGAAATAGAAAAGAGTATAGTACTTTTTTATGTAAGAATAAAAGCTTTTTAAAAAAAAGTGATGTGAAATTACATTTCCATGAAGGAGGCTATTTCTTTTTTCCTGAGTTTCTGCTTGGCTTTTCCTTCCATTTGTCCCAAGCTAGAAGGAGTTGGGTAGGTGGAGGAGGCTTATGGCTGAGAACAATAGATACTAATTCTCGTAGGTTATCTTGTCCCTGGTGTCTGACACTCTAATTACATCCAGCATTGCAAAGGAAGTAAAACACGGCAAGGGATCAAAGGGATTTTGAGTCTGAAGGAAGATGGAAGTTTAGGAAACTGTGTTTTCGCAGCAGTTGATGGAACCAGGCATGGATTTCTGCCTCTTCTTCTTCCTGGTTGGAGAAGTCTCTAGAGAAAATCTTGTTTTAACATGAAGATGTTATTCTATGTATAAGGAATTAACACTCACTTGCTGAGTTTGCAGAGCTATGAAATCTGTAAAGTATGTTTGGTATTTCCAGAGGAAAAAGAGAAAGCCAAAGAAAGAGGGAATAATGGAAAAGAGAGGATACAAGAGCCGACTTCTATAAAATGCATACAGGAAGGAGTGAGTTTTCACTGGTTAAAAGTAAACCTCAGCTGGCTGTCCATTCACCACCCCAAACAGCTCCAATAGGTTTCCCAGGGGACAAAGAGACACCTGTACATACTATGTGGGTTCTGGCCACTAGAGTTGCCTGCAGTGGAATTGGCTGAAGGGTGGCAGTGGTTATTCTCCATCAGTCCCCTCATGGGCCACAGGAAAGAGCCAGTATTCTAAGATCAAAGGTGAGAAATCTCTGCAGCAGCTACAGAGCTGGGTCTCTGTGTCTCACCTTGCAGACAGGACTAAGGTGTGTTGGCCCCTTTGCTATGTAGCAAACTTCTCAGAAGGAGAAGGACTCTAGAGAAATGGAGGAATCTCAGGGAGAAATCTGGGGGCAGTGAGTAAGATACTGATGTGTAAAGCTGACTGATTGTTTACCTTGTTGAAGCTGTTTTAGAATGAGAGTGACTAGAGTTTCTTAAAATATTTTATTTTCCTCTGCCAAGAAATATGATGGCTCCAAACAGAAGATTAAGTTTAATTAGGGAAACAGAGTTTCAGGTTTCACACTTCAGGTTTCTGACTGCCCAGTTCATCCCTGTTCTAGTTCCACAGGGACACTTTTCTTTGACCCACCTCAGTGGGTGTTTTTTGTGTGTGACAATGCTGAAATGGTCTTACTCTTTGTCTGATTGTTAGAGAAAACCAAGGTTTATCTAAGTAAATGTACCTGTAGATAAAAGAAGAATAGAGAATTTTGAAGTCTATGTAGCTCTTGATATTATTTTATTAAAATATAAATATAATATCTCAAAGATTCTTAAATCTGTTTTACCCCACCCACCATCCATCCAAACAAGCACATTCAGATCTTTATCTAGAAATACAAAAATATGCTATGGAATTACAATGGCAACACAAAAGGGAGCAATATTTATATAGCAAAATTCGCAATAGCAGAGTGGCATTGTGTCCTTAGCATCCTGATATATTTAATGCAATGAGTCTTTGGAATCAGAGAGAATATGAAATTCATGCAGACATGTCAAAAGACTAAGTTTGTTATGTCTTTATCAGGTTAATTAAAATGTATTGTTAGAATGTAGAATTACATAACTTGATTAGAGTGCCAAACTAGGCGTGAGAGAAGGAGCTACATACGGTGACTCTCCCCAGAAATGATCAGTTCTCTGACTCTGTTTCTTTATATAGTGTTTTTCCAGTACTTTATAGTTCCCGTACTGTAATATTGGATGTGCAATTTTTGTAGACCATTTTTGAGAAATATGGATTGTGAAATCTGGGTATGAAAGCTGAAAGAGGCTGAGTAGCTACATGTACCTCAAATTTTAATTTGACACTCTTATCTGCATGTGAGTTTGTCGAGATTACCATGTTTTGTGGTTATGCAAGCTAAATCCCTAAAAATGCAATTTATCGGAAACAAATGATGTGTTAACTTTTATCTATTCACAGGAAAATATGAAAATATATTTAAAATACACCTAATACAAATATAAAATACAAAAATAGAGGAGTTTTAGAAGAGAAGTAATGAATACAGGGAGGCTTATGGAAAAGTAAGCCTTCATATTGAGTTTTGAAGTGTGAGAAGTGTACAGTGATAGGTTTGAAATTGAATCAAAAAGGTACAGAGGGGAGAAAACAAGCAAATATATTTGGGAAAAAAAGTAATTTGGTTTTTAATTTAATCACAGATCACCAAAAATAAAATAGTAGAGGGTTGGTAAAACAGGGCGAGCTTCAAGTGCCAGATTAGCATATGTGCACTCCATCTGACCAAAGGGAAATAATTGTGGATCTCTAGCAAAGAAATGACAGTAAAAGTACTGTGTATCTTAATGACAGATGAAGTCAATATGATGGTTAGAAGTCAGAAAATGATAGCAGGATCGTGAGAAAGTGATAGAAAAGAGCAGATGAGTTTTCATGAGATGAGCAAGTAGACTGGGGTCCAGACTGTGGGGTCCCATTCCAAGAAGAGCAGCCTAGGGCACAATAAGAGTTTCTCTCTAGGGTCTGGATGCCAAGGGTGGAGAGGGAATCTTGTAGGAAATAGACAGAAAATCTGTTGTTGGAAAGGCACTGTATTAGTTTGTTCTCATGCTGCTATAAAGGAATAACTGAGATTGGGTAATTTATAAAGAAAAGAGATTTAATTGGCTCATGGCTCTTCAGGCTGTAAATAAAACATGTCACCATCGTCACCATCTGCTTGGCTTCTGGGGAGGCCTCAGGAAACTCACAGTCGTGGCGGAAGGTGAAGGGGAAGTTGGCACTTCTTGCATGATGGGAGCAGGAGGAAGCGACAACAAGGGAGGAGGTGCCACACACTTCTAAACAACCAGATCTCCTGAGAATTTACTCACTATACAGTACCAAAGGGGCATGGTACTAAACCATTCGTGAGAGCCCCACCCCCATGGTCCAATCACCTCCATGAGGCCCCACCTCCAAAACTGGGACTATAATTCTGTATGAGATTTGGGTGGGGACACATATCCAAACTACACCGGACAATTTAGAGAGTTTTACTGTTTTATAATCCTGATAGGAATCTTTGGACAATAGTCTTTTTTACACACAAGTGCCAGTAACTTTTTTTGAGAGTTTGTAAATAGACTCCCACTTTGGTAGAGTAAAAAGAAATGAAAAACAATGAAAATAAACCTGAAATAAAGATCCTGTGACTTATTTCTCTTCTATAACCTTGAATTTTCCATTTCTCACTTTAAGTGGGATCAGCATTTCACAGAGGTTCACAGTGTTCCACCAGGTGCTAATAGATGTTACAAAATGAAACAATTCAAACAAAACAATAACTATAACAATAATAGCGCTTCCATGTTCAATAAAGTTATACAAGTTCTGGAGCAAAACCTATATAGTTTTCATTACTGCAGTATTTTCAATGACATTAATAAACTACTTTGTATTTTAAAGTCCAAGTACAGAATATACTATGCAGCAGTTTACAAAATTAATTGAACATGGAAGTAATTTTGTTTTATATTTTAGTAAAACATTGCATGGCGCTAGAAATTCTCAGAACATTTCCTGAAACACTAGGGACTTGCAGCCATTCTAATCATCCCTCTGGGAGGAGGTTTACATTTGTGAGTAACTATAACACTTATCAACTACAAAATTTAGACTATGTCACATGATCAACCTAATCATCTCGTATTTTATAGTAACTGAAATGTGTTATTTTCATCCAAGATTATCATTTTGATATATGCATAAAGCTTATGTTGAACATAATTTGTAAGCATTAATCAAAGATAATTTCAACCAATATTAGGCTTATTATTCAAAGCACATGACTACCTCAATTAAGTACATTCTTTTGGAAATTGTTTATGTAAAACAATGAAAGACGATTTTGCCCCCATATATATGTGTACTACTGAAAGTGTAATATGTAATATTTAACTTACAAATATATAATATTGAATCATTTCAAAAGCCAGAGCACAGAAATAATAACATGTCTTTTTAAGATGGAGAAGCTACAACAAATAAAGATTTATCCTCTAATATAAACTTTTAAAACAGGTGCCTTCATTTTGGCATGAACTCAATTTTTCTTCCAAGTCAAAGAATATGAAATTGCATTTAAATAAATGCTTCTTTACACAGCTGTCAGCAAAGACTTATGCTGTAACCTAGAATTTGTTCTGCTCTGACATTTGCTGAAATTTAAAGATGTACCTGGACATTTATTGTAGGAATATATACTCCTCAAAAAAGATGATGAAATTCTAAAGGCAAAAGCAAAATAGTTTAATTGATTTATAATAGTACATCTTGAACAAAAATGGTAGGTTAACAATTTATTTTATTTTTTGTGATTAATACAATATTAATTTTTCTGTATAAGCATTGGTTTTATTCTCTTTTTATTACATCTGTGGCTCCTTTCTGATTCCTTATATTTTTATCTTTATGAAAACACTACCATTCTCACAATAAAATGGGTCATCAAAATCTTGAATAGGAAATACAGTTGAGTACATAAAATTCCAGTAATGAACATATAGTACATCATAAAACTTGCTTAATAGTCTTTTCAAGGCAGAACACTAGTATGTAATCATATGTATTTTGTAAAAAGAAAAATTATGTGTAAATGCTAATAAATAAATAAATAATAACTAAAATACTGTTTATACTACTCTCCTTTTCCCCCTTCTATAACGGTCTTTGCTATCATATCTCTCTTCTACCATCTCCTTTCTGTTGTCTTCCTTCCTCTCCAAGGTCAAAAATGCATATCATTTCCAAGTTAAATGTGAGGCTCTAATTAGTGGCTTATCTCATTACAAAGCCAAATAATTTTCAATTAATTCAAACAATAAACTTGACAGCTTTCTGTTCAGAGTAGCACTGCCTCAATTACAACTGTGTTTTCAGTAAGTTTAAATAATGATGTGTATTCTGAAATACAGAATTTATATTTTTAAGAAGATCATCACTAGCCAGGACTGGAGTAATCTGAATGCAATAATATTAGAATAACTATTTGCAACCACAATATTATAATCACTTAAATATTATCTGATAAGAGGTCTTAAATTTCAAGTTTCAGCTGTCTCTCAACATCATTTTTCTGGTTTTTAAAGTCACTTTCCACATCAATAATGTCATTTGCACAGATTTATAAATTCCCAGTCACATCACAATCAAACAATATTTAAACTCATGGATTAAACAACTTTCAAAATGAATAAAAAGCTATCATTACATATTGGAAGTATATTAAATCTTGAAAGCATCTTCTCATCTTATTGAAAATGAAAATTAATCCTTAGAGAGTTTGTATGTCTTGCCAAAGCTCACACTGCTAGTTAGAAGAGTCAGGATTAATGCTGTCTTCTATTTTAATTTTTGTTTTGATCATGTCATGCTTGTCTAGAGTTTAGTCATTAGGCAAGTATTCATTGATACCCTAATATGTGACAGGTGCTATTCTTAGCTCTAGGAATAAAGTCATGAAAAACAAAATCTGCACTTGAGGAAATTACATTCTTGTCAGGACCAGAGAGACAAACAGTAGGCAAACCAAAAACAAGATAATGTTTAATCATAAGTGATGAGTACATGTCCATACAGCCACATAAGATGGACCTGGGATCTAGAGTTGCTGGTTATCAAGGTAGCCTTTGTGAGACTTAAATTATGAAAAGATGTTGATCAAATACAGATCTAGAGGATGAGTGTTAGAAGTGCAGTGAACTAATTGCAAGTGCAAAATCCACAATGTGGGAATGATCTTAAGCATATTTTGGAGAAGCAAGCTGCCAAGTGCAGTATAGTGAGTTGGAGGGAGATTGGTAAGAGGTAAAGTCAAAAAAGGATGCAGAAGGCAGATCATAGAGAACTCGGTAGGCCCCTGTTGAAAGTTGAGCTTTTACACTATAGGCTTTAGCATATAGTTTCAGGAATCCATGATATTAATTAGAATACTAAGTACAAAGCAAGAGAATACAATAATGTCACTTTTTTTCTTCTAGAAGACCACTGACTAAGGCCTGAAGAATGGATTTTAGGTAGAACAAGACTGGATCAGAGAGACAATTAGGAGGCTATTGCAAACAACGGTAGAACTCTGAGCTAGAAGCAATGACCAATAGCATTGCATGGATTTATGATAGAATTTGGAAATAAAGCCAGCAGAAACCAGGAGAGTGACAGAAAGAAACAAATTATGAGCTACTCCTAGATTCTTGGCTTGAGAAATTAGGTAGATGGTAGTGTCTTTAACAGAGATGGGAGGAGACATGCAAATGAATCTTGTTACTTTTTTGTTTGTTCCTAAACATATTATTGATAAAAATAATTATGCATATATGCACAGTGATATTATTTTTTGCAACAATTTGTGAAACTCTATTCTTAATCTACTGTCAAATAGTAAACACTGCTGGCATTAACACACTGGATACTATTTTAGGTAAATAATTGTTCTATACTTCATATTTGATTGTGAAGGGAATAAACATTATTTATGAAGAACGATAGTGTGAAATACTTATTCTCTAAAAAATTTCTCATCTTTTTCTATACATTGATCTCAAAATCTTTAGATGATTATTGACTATTTTGTGTATTTCTGTATTAGTTTGTAGAATTAAACTTAATACATTCAGAGAGGATATGTGTTAATAAAAATGTCAGTATAAAAACAAACTTACGACGTGTATACTTAGGCTTTTAAAAAAGTGGTAGCACGTATTTCTTAATATTCCCATCTATCAAAAAAGTTTAAGCTCTGAGCAAATGAGTGCTATGCTCAAAAACGAATGGGGTCCATGCTAGTAGTTCTTAGAAGGCAAAATACCACAGATCCTTTATTGATAACCTAGATACATACCCACAGTTACCCCAAAGTAGGTAGTTCTTTAATTCATTTTCATCTAAGCTGATGTGATTGAATTGAAATTTTTTAAATCAGCAATTCCTCTCTTAAGGTACATGCAGGAGAAAGAAGAGAAATGAGTGGATGGCTCAAATGTATAAAGTGAGAAGAAATGTTAAAGAAGATAGATGATTTATAACTATAGTGGGCACTTTGTACTGAAGTTTATGTAGAATATCTTGGTTATGATTTTCTTTAGATGAAGAACCTTAGATTTTAGTGAACCTAAGGCCATACACATTCCTGGTAGCAAAGCTAACACAGAAACTCAAATGCTTGAATTTCAAGTTAATAGAGTCAAACAATATTAAAACAAAATATAACGATTACTAAGTATAATTTTAGAAAGTAATTAATAAATGTTATATATATGACACCTATGGTTTTGCTGCCAAGCATCCAAGAATTCTCAAAATTGTGCATAAATTATATGTAAATTTTTAAGAGGATTTGCATATTCTATCACATTCTTAAATGTACCCATTACCCCAAGTAAGTTAAGATTCATTATCTTAAAGACAAAAAAATGTAAGTAGAGATACATCAGAGTGCCTGTGAAAATATCTAACTCATATTTTGGCTGCAATATATATGTTGGTTGCCTTCTTTGAGTACATACTATTATCCAAGGAAATTTGAAAGATAATTACATGTAGGTGTGTGCATATGTGTGTATGAGTGTGTGCATAATAGATGCATGTGTGTAAAACTGTATACTACAAATTCATATATATAGTTTTTTTCAGACATATACACCCACACACATAGAGAAATAGAATATCAAGGCATCTTCTAACTGTGCACTGTCCCTCATTTCAACTCTAAAAGGAGGTACTCAGATAACAGTCATATTGCTACAAACTTCTCTCATAATGTTTTTTGGGGGATGTTTGACACTATTTTCCTGAAAACCTGATTGTTAAGCATGCTCTGTTTACATAATAAACAATTACAGCACAAATCTAATCTTCAATAACTTTATGTTAAAGTCAGTGGAGATATTTTATTGATTCTATTTTTAATACAGTTTTACATCAGGTATTTGGTTGAGAAAGAAACATAAACAATAAAGATGTTTTAATTTCAGAAAAGAAATAAAGATCAAATTTACTTGAAACTAACCAAAACAAATGACAAAAAAGAAAAAAAAAATTGGTTTCTATACCAGTTCTGGCATTAGTGTTATAGAAGAAGGGGAAGTCAGTAGAAGGAGAAATGACAGAATGAGAACCATCTCATTTAAGACTAAAAGGTTTTCGTTCTGTGAGGCAACATGTATAATAGGAAACATTTTAAAATACCCAATTAACAACTCTGATATCTGAAAAATGTATTAACTGCATAACTACTAACCATTACTTAAATTGTAAACTTTTTTCATGTCACTGAAATTAAGCAGGGAATTGTTTTATCAACACAAAATTATTTATCCTTGTTATTTACCAAGAGCGTATCCATTGCATGTGTAATTATAACAACCTCCTAAAAAAACAGGATTAATTCTTTTTTTCAACCATTGTTTTAAGCACCTGCTATTTAAATATTGTTGTAGCACTGCAGATTATAGTTATTTGTATAATGGGTGAGATTAAAGAAATTACAAATTAATAAAGAAGAATTGATTAAAAATAAGATAATAAAAATGACAGGAAAATGGCTTAAACGTAGAAACAGGAAAAACTATGGTGAATAGACTTCAGATTTGGGTAATAAAAATAGGAAATTTGAAAAAATAAGAATAGATTTTCTTTTTTTTTTTTTTTTTTTTTGAGACGGAGTCGCCCAGGCTGGAGTGCAGTGGCCGGATCTCAGCTCACTGCAAGCTCCGCCTCCCGGGTTTACGCTAAAAATAGATTTTCTAAGGGTCTTCTAAACTATCTTTAGGACTAATAAATATTGTAAGTTGGGGAGTATAAGGATATGAATTTTGATCAAATTATTAAAAAATTAGTAGCCACACAGAGGACTTGGGCTTTGACATGACAAACAGTAGAAAGACCTGGGCAGTTTTCAAGGAAGGGCTAAAACGTAGTATATAAGTGGGACAGCATTAGGCACAGCAGGTTTGGGATTTATACATCAGCAGGTACTGCATGGCATTTGTAGGAATGAACAGCTGAGCAAAGCGTCATTTCTTCATCCAAATGCCGAGAACCTAATAAGTGGTAAAAATGAAGAAACATAGTCCCCCTATGGTGACTTTTTGTCTTCTATTTCTTATCTGCTTTTATTTTTAACATTAAAATTTTTAATTTAAAAGGAAGCCATAATGTATTATCTTGCTCACTTAATTAATTACAGAAGTTAACCATGAGAAATGAATGAAAGAAAGTCAAGGTAGGGTCAGGCTAAGTTAGGTTATACTGCAAAAACAACCTTGCAGTTTTCATGGCTGATCACAATCAATGTTTGTATCCTGCTCATCATACATTCACTGTGTTAGCTGAGGACTCTGTTTCCTATTTTGTTATTAACTAAGCTAATGAAGCAGCCATTATCCTGCAAGTTGACAGTTGCTGTGACAGAGGGAAAATGAATACTGACAATTAGCTATAACATGGTGCATCCACTCAAAACTCATTGAATATGGCTAGTTATACCCACCATGCACAAGGAACCCATATGCAAGGGAATGTGGGTGGATGTCATCCTGCCATGTGTTCCGCAAACAGGAAAATATAATATTTCTTCATCTTCTAAAATGAGATGGAGTAAGACTCCTTCAAAGACATGTGAGACTGGTGAAAGGCTTTTTTAATTTTTTTTTTCAAAATGTTAAAAATAGTGTTTGATAGCACATAAAAATAATAGATTATCATACAATAATGTTTATATTATTATACTTTTAGTTCTGCGGTCCATGTGCAGAACGTGCAGTTTTGTTACATAGGTATACATGTGCCATGTTGGTTTGCTGCACCCATCAACCCATCAGCTACATTAGGTATTTCTCCTAATGCTATCCCTCCCCTAGCCCCCCACTCTCCAACAGACCCCGGTGTGTGATGTTCCCCTCCCTGTGTCCATGTGTTCTCATTGTTCAACTCTCACTTATGAGTGAGAACATATGGTATTTGGTTTTCTGTTCTGGTGATAGTTTGCTGAGAATGATGGTTTCCAGCTTCATCTATGTCCCTGCATGGTACATGAACTTATCCTTTTTTATGATTGCATAGTATTCCATGGTGTATATGTGCCACATTTTCTTTATCCAGTTTATCTTTGATGAACGTTTGGGTTGGTTCCAAGTCTTTGCTACTGTGAATAGTGCCACAATAAACATACGTGTTCATGTGTCTTTATAGCAGCATGATTTATAATCCTTTGGGTATATACCCAGTAATGGGTTTGCTGGGTCAAATGGTATTTCTAGTTCTAGACCCTGGAGGAATCGCCACACTGTCTTCCACAATGGTTGAATTAATTTACACTCCCACCAAAAGTGTAAAAGCCTTCCTACTTCTCCACATCCTCTCCAGCATCTGTTGTTTCCCGACTGACACAAAGGCTTTGTTTGTTTGTTTGTTTGTTTTTTAAGGGTCAGGGGTATATACAATATTGAGTTCAATGTCTGGTGAATTTAACAACTTTTCTAAACTATTCAAGGATGATCATTTGAATGTTGTTATTAATATAGGCATTGAAGGGTCATAAAGTGGCTGGGATATATATTTGGTTGTTATTGGATAGAATTTATAGATGAAGTTGCAGAATGGGAATTTACTGAGGGCATGACAATTCAGAGAGACCAGAAAAACAGCAATGACAGATTGTAGTTGGCGTTGCAATGAGGAAGAGCAATTCCAGTAGTCAGAAAAGAAGATAGAACAATGTGAACAATGCATTCAATGTATCTTAAAAAGAAGTGTTTCTAGAAGTAAGTGGCACAGCATGTCAAATACTAAAACAAGTTAAATGAAGGAGAAAATGTTAATGGAATTGGCTTATAATAATATCTAAAATGCCATCAACACTTACACCAGTCAGACTCCGCTTTAAGACATATATATATATATATGTCTTATATATGTATATATACATATACACAGATATGTATGTAATATATGAACTCATCTTACTTTTAGACTCTTCATTACAGATGAGACATAATCAGTGAGTAAAAAACCCTGAGGTCACGTGACCAACAAGTTGCAGAGATAGAATGTGAACCAGACATTCTGGCTGCGGAATTCTGGTCTGTTCTTAATCACTATTTCATATTTTAGCATGTGTTTCGAGGTATGTTGCCCCCAATTAAAGCAAAGAAATAAAATGTGGATTATAAACTAGTAATAATGGTAAATGGGGCATGGAGACAAGTACAGTCTATATGCTTGTGGAGTTTAAAAATAAAACAACACAGATATATTTTACATTATTAAATTAAAACTGTGTTAAGATAATGTTGAAGTTTTCTGACCTGGTTTGTTTTTAGAAATAAGTCATTTAAACATCATTACTGGAAAAGAAAGGAGAAACATGAGCTAAACATTGTAGAACACCCATTATTCATAATGTGTTCCATTTAACATTCGGTTATTGAATTTATTGAAGTAGACACCTTCCTCAATTTGCAGAATATTAACTAGCAGCATCACAATTCACAACTAGGTTTTTTTGGCTTCAGAACCCATATTCCTTTCACTGTGTCATATCAGGGGACACATAGAGAAAAAAACTATTAGTGAGATGTTTTTATGTGTTTAATAAAGAGATCGCAACCTAGATAGAAATACTAGAATTCAGTGAAACAAAAGAAACATTTTGATTTTTTTTTTCTGAAACTGAAAGTAAAGATACAAAGAACATAGAGATAGTACTCTGTCAGTTTGACAATGGCTATATATACAGATGCATGTGAAACTCATAACAGTTGTAAAACAAACACGGACTACATATTTTAAAATCATTTGCTACCCAGCTATGATGTCCTCAAAGTAAATGAAGAAATCTCAATGTAAGTTGACTATAATTGCTTCCGAAAAAATGGCTGGAGATATTTATGCTCTGCTAAGATCTGTCACATATCCAATATGGAGTGAAATGTTAACTAGCTTACATTTCTTTTTGTTTGTTTGTTTTTTGAACAAGTTAGGCAGCAGTAACTGTCTTCAGTTACTGTCTGATAGGAAAAATGAATTTCCAGGAATCATTCTTACAATTAAATTATCATGTCGCATGTGGATTTTGAATTTACGTGCTTTTTCTTAAGATTTATTTTAATCTCTATTATCTTTTGTTACTGTTGTTAGTACCAAGAAGACCAATTAAAATTTCTGATTCTTGGACTTGTTATTTTTAAGACAGTGTGCCATGGGGATGAGGGCATAGATGTTTCTAGTCTATTTAAACAATTAATATTCAGAACTAGGCTTGCATTAGCTGATGAGGCATACATGAAAAGAAAAAGGGAGGAAATCTATTTGCCAAAGCAAAATCCTACATGCTTCTCTCTGTTTCTTCCTCCCTCAAGAGTGAAATAAGACAATTTTCTCTATAAGCTGTATGAGATGGAACAGTAGCAGTGTGATCTGTCAGTATGATGTTAAGCATAAGAAATTTTTCCCAGAGCAGCTACTTCACATATGCATGTAGATGCATGTACGTGTGTTTAGTTTTCTTATTATAATTCCCAGTATTCTACACTATTTGATTTAACATGTATGATTAGAACCAATCCTCTATCCAGTGTAAATAAAATAAATACGCCAACTTTTGTATTCCGATGTATGAAAATCAAAACCTCATATGATTAAAGGGGTATCTGTAATCACGGAGTCTTTGAGTTTTATATACAACAAAATGCCAGATGATAGAGAAAATGCCACATAATTGTCTATATCTAGGTATACCTGACCTTGGTTTTCAATGTGGCATAGATATAGTCATTTAAAAATGAAATGATTTAGGTCATTGCATACCAAATTCTTGGAACTTAATGATTTAAAAGAAAGATGATAAACATATAATGTTTTGGCAATGTCCTTGCTTGATTTCTAATGCTTGTTTACCTTAATATGTTCTTTTATCATCATTTAGCTATTCTCACTGTTTCTCAACCCTGTTAAATCAATGCAACCACTTCACCCCTCTGTTTTTTTTTTTCACACAGATTTTTTTTTTCTTTCTTTCTTTCGCCCTGTTGGCTAGGCTGGAGGGCAGTGGCACCATCTCAGCTCACTGCAACCTCCCTCTCCCGAGTTCAAGCGATTCTCCTACCTCAGCCTTCCAAGTAGCTGGGACTACAGGTGCCCACCACCTCGCCTGGCTAATTTTTTGTATTTTAGTAGAGACAGAGTTTCACCGTGTTGCCCAGGCTGGTCTTGAACTCCTGAGCTAAGGCAATCTGCCCACCTCAGCCTCCCAAAGTGCTGGGATTACAGGCGTGAGCCACCGTCCTTGGCCTTTTGGCTAAGATCAAGTGTAATATCTGTTCTTACCAGTTTAACAAAAATGTTTTAGAAATAGACCAAGAATTTTCATATTGACTTTCCACCCATTGCAATTTAACAAATTTAAACTCTAAAGAGTTTGCTATGAGATATGGTTTGAAAACCGTAAAAAAAAAAAAAAAAAAAAAAGCTGTGGCATTCAAACAGGCAAATAAACAAGCAGAGACTGTAGTTCTATGTATGCTGCTTTGGGAAAGAAAAATCTTTTCATTCTAATGTGCAGTTTTTAATCTTAAAAACACAATTTAGCTAACAACAATAAAAAACAACTGTTCTTGCTTCTAAATTAAATTGAGTTTGCATTAATGTTCATATGTATAAATATAAATGTTTAAGATTAATGAAGGACTAGAAGTGAGCATTGTAAAACAAACTTAGATTAATGATATTGGACCCTGTGTCAGCTGAGACTCTGCCATAAACAGAAATATTTTGTAAGTTTTAGAGAAATATTGGGAAGAGTTTTTAATAATAATCACACAATAATCACACTGTATTTTATATCTTGGCTATGACTTGGGATATTGGTGCTTAATCTGAAAATAAATAAATATCAAAGGAAATGAAATATTGTTTAATTCCATTCCAAGTTTCATTTTCCAAGTAATTTTTACCCTCCAGATGGTAGGCAATGCATGCCAGTGAAACACAATGGAAGCAGTCCACTTTAATCTCTTAAGGCGCTGCTTCTTCTTTTTAACATGTGTGAATTAATGTCTTCTCTAGGGCTGTTTTAACTTTAATTTATATAGCTTAGAGTTTAGTTTTCTTTGATGTGACCGAAAAATCAGCAAAAATCATATTAAATGTTATCTGTCTCTTGTTGACAAAATATCTGAGGCAAATCTATTATTTTCTCTTCCGCTAACTACTCCATAGGCTACTAACATGTCTCCCCACATCTACCCTGCCCTCTAAGATCCATTCTCAATGCTAAAGCCCAAAATGTTATTTTTAAAAAATCTATTGGTGTCACCCCTTGCCAGCATTTTCTCAATGAATATCCATTGCTCTTAGAATAAAAGATGTCATCTGATTCTGCACTTCCTGAATTTGCTCTGCAACCACACTGGCTTTCTCTCTCTCTCTCTCTTTCTCTAAGTTTCTCTAAGTTGCCATGCACATACTGACTTAGATTTCATTATATTATATAATTTATCACATCTAAGCCAATAATATTTCAGGAGGCTATCCCTCATTTCCGAGACTGTCACATCTTAATATGTCCTGTATTTTCCTCAAAAGATATCACAGTTGGTAAATATATATGGAGTAGAATTTCTATTTGAGTGATTTAAATGTTATTTTTTCCTATAACTATAGTGTAAATTCATTGAGAATTATTTGAAGTTATTCAACAAACTTGGTTATACCATAATCAGTAAACTATTGCATGTATTAAATCATTATTAAACAAATTAAATCAATAAATAATTCCATAATAAATATGGAAAGTAATATATCAATCACTGATCTTTGTGATTTCCATATAGGGAAAAATAAACACATTAAACAGAGGAGATTTTCACCCTCACTGTTCAAAACATACCTCTGTGATTTCCCCTTAGCAGAACTCTGCAAAGTCTTCCAGACCAAAAAGTTTGAGGGACTAATGGTTTACCTATGTTCCCAATTAGAATTCTCTCAATACAAAAATTGTGTTTGATTTAATAAAAATGCTTATTTAAATTTCAATTTACTCAAGTATCAAAGTAGTTTATTAGTGAGTTAAAGAGTATTATTAACATATGCAGTCATTGGTCGAGGCAAATCCTATCAGCAGAGTATTAAAAGCCAAGAGTATAGGGAAGGATGGTAGATTATGGAGACAAAAGCAAAAAAACGACTCTATGCAAAAGGCTTCTTTGAGTTCGGGATTTTCTGGGCTAAGCAATTCCTAAGGAATATTTTTAGCAATAATATTAACAACATGAATGTTACCAACAATTATTTTTCTGTAGACTATATTGGAAATATGAAAAAAACTGCTATTGAATAGGACTATGATCTCATAGAAAATGAACACAAATGCTATAAAGTCATAACACAGAATGAAACAGAGTAATTTATATTGAAGCATTTTCTATGTATTTTCCTTTGTGTTTTGATCCTCATGGCCTGATAAAACTAAAACCAGAATTAGCATTTGTCTGGATAGAATTTGAGAAAGCAAGGGTGTGTGTAGAGACCTTCAAAAGTTCTGATCACACTGTCTCTTTTACTCAGCAAACGATTTAACGATTTAACATGTTCCACAAAACATGTCTATTTTGTTATGATAAATTGTATATATATGCAGCTACAGTAATATATTAAACACATTATCCAGCATATAATAAAATAGAAATATAAATATGATGGATTGAAATAAGTTGAAGTTTTAATATAGGTTACTGTATACAAGTGGAAACTTCTGGCATCTTTTGTGTGTTCAACCCAGTTCAGAACACTGTCTGTATGATTACTCTGCTCTGACCTTGTAAGGAAGCAACTTTATGCTTCCCAAAAGATGCTCATTGAAAAAGAGATACAATAGAGTAGAGAGTCTCCCATAAAGATATTAGAATAACATCAGCCTATATTTAATAACCCATTCACCTCTCTTTTGTTCAGGCTCCAAAGAAATTCTTCTAGTTCATCTCCTCCAGTTTTCTTTAAAGTGAGTGATGCGTGCTCAGGTTAATCTTGGAGACTTTATCTTTTATTTTTTACATATTCCACAGGACAGTTAATTGTTTCTGTGGCTACATAGGTGAGATAGGGAAAATGCTGTTTTAAAATAAGTTGACTTGTTCAAAATAATTTATTTTAGTGAAAATGAGTCTTATAGTATGTTTGCACATGACATGTGACTAGGACTACTGGGTGTTAGGAAGTAATATTCATTGAGCAAGGAGCAGTTCAAAAGCATAGCCCTCCCATAGAGTCAATGTTCTATTTATTAGATCAGGGAGGTAAGCCTGTTGTGAAAATGAAGACAGCCTGAGGAGATTTCAAATTCTCTTGATGATTGACCAATTTATTCTTAAGGATATGGGGAATCTCAACACCCAGGGGCTACATGAAAATGTTCTTTCTCTCACCTCTTATGAACAGTAGTATCTTGAAAGCAATTCTAACTGCCACTGGTCCTAAAAAGTATGTTAAAATTGTCTTCCCCGATCCCAGTGGGACAAGAGATCCTAGCTAGGAAAATAAAGTACACCCGGTCTTGTTAATGTGGTGACAGACAGCAGGAAAAATAAGAGAATAACTAATGTTCAAATGCTTTATTTTCTACAGGAAAATACATACACACACACACACACAGAAACACACACACAGAGGCACACACACAACTTAATCTATGTGAAAATGTTTGGCTCAGATCCTGTTATGTTGTCCTGTTATATATTCAGTTTGAGCAAAATTGAGGAGAATTAGATCTCTATTGACCACTAAGGAGCTCTCAAACTTCCTTCCACTATAAACTAAGATTTTGCTCCACTAAGAGGAAAGAAAGATTACAGGATATTTTTCAGCATTGTATAGCAGACTTGATTTTTTTTTAAAGTGCCACACTGTAACCATATTTTTAAAAAATATTTCTTCACCATTTGGAAAAATGAACTGCAATTCTGGACAGTTATTTGATTTTATCAATTAATGTGGAATGGCCCTGTCTTGCTAAATCCTATTTATAGAACGACTCATTTCTATTTACTTTCCCTACATAAAGATACTTTAACCTGCAATATATTTGATCTAAAATATGTCCCAGCTTCCTTCTTGACTATTTGTGAAACTGAGGTCCTCAGGTTATTGTTTTATATGCATAAATATTGAAATATTGAGCCACAAGCACAAGTATTCCACTTCTGAATATTCTTTTTTTTTTTTTTCGAGACAGAGTCTTGCTCTGTCGCCCAGGCTGGAGTGCAGTGGCGTGATCTTGGCTCACTGCAACCTCTGACTCTCAGGTTCAGCAATTCTTCTGCCTCAGCCTCCAGAGTAGCTGGGACTACAGGCATGTGCCACCACGTCCGGCTAATTTTTGTATTTTTAGTAGAGATGGGGTTTTACCATATTGGACAGGCTGGTATTGAACGCCTGACATTGTGATTTGCCTGCCTCGAGCTCCCAAAGTGCTGGGATTACAGGCATATGTTCTATGCCTTCTTGTGAAGAAACCTTCTGGAATGACTCATTGTGTGTGTGTGTATGTGTGTGTGTGTGTGTGTAGCTAATGTTGATGATTTGGGGCTTTTAAGTTTAGGAAATCTCCTCTCTTCTGGTTTCAAAATGGCTTGTAATAATTATTGACATTTCTATTTTGATGACAGACCACATCCATTTTGTGCAGAATTCTACCATGTTTTTATGCTCAGCTTTCCCACCAGAGTTAAGCCACTTTTATGTCCCACTTTAGAGTTAAGCCACTTTTATGTCCCACTTTCATCTGTAATCACCTCCTAATAGACTTCCATATTCCCCTCAAGTCTTATCAACAGAGAGACTAGCAAATCTTATCAACAGAGAGGCTATTATGACTCATTTAAACTAGGCTCAGACCAAGTTACACCCTCTTCCAAATTAGTTGAGGTTTCCCATCTCAGAGTAAAACTCAAAATCTGTTGTATGATTCATAATTCTTTACATTGCATTTTTCCAACCCTCATGCCTATGTTTCTGATTTTATCTCCTATATGTCCCCATCTTACTCTACTTATTCTTCTTGTGAAACATTAAGACATCTCTGCCTAGGTGTCTTTGTGCACATTGTTCTCTTTCCAAAAATGCTCTCTTCTTTTTTTTTTTTTTAAATTTTTTTTTATTATTATTATACTTTAAGTTCTAGGGTACATGTGCATAACGT
This sequence comes from Papio anubis, assembly GCF_008728515.1. Lineage (NCBI taxonomy): Eukaryota > Metazoa > Chordata > Mammalia > Primates > Cercopithecidae > Papio > Papio anubis. The sequence goes on along the minus strand of NC_044980.1, from coordinate 19,532,847 downwards.
GCAGGTTTGTTACATATGTATACTTGTGCCATGTTGCTGTGCTGCACCCATCAACTCGTCAGCACCCATCAACTCGTCATTTACATCAGGTATAACTCCCAATGCAATCCCTCCCCCCTCCCCCCTCCCCATGATAGGCCCCGGTGTGTGATGTTCCCCTTCCCGAGTCCAAGTGATCTCATTGTTCAGTTCCCACCTATGAGTGAGAACATGCGGTGTTTGGTTTTCTGTTCTTGTGATAGTTTGCTAAGAATGATGGTTTCCAGCTGCATCCATGTCCCTACAAAGGACACAAACTCATCCTTTTTGATGGCTGCATAGTATTCCATGGTGTATATGTGCCACATTTTCTTAATCCAGTCTGTCACTGATGGACATTTGGGTTGATTCCAAGGAGCGCAGCTCATCGCCAGCAATGGATCAAAGCTTGACGGAGAATGACTTTGACAAGATGAGAGAAGAAGGCTTCAGTTCATCAAACTTCTCAGCGCTAAAAGAGGAATTACGTATCCAGCGCAAAGAAACTAAAAATCTTGAAAAAAAAGTGGAAGAATTGATAGCTACAGTAATTAATGCAGAGAAGGTCATAAATGAAATGAAAGAGATGAAAACCATGACACAAGAAATACGTGACAAATGCACAAGCTTCAGTAACCGACTCGATCAACTGGACGAAAGAGTATCAGCGATCGAGGATCAAATGAACGAAACGAAGTGAGAAGAGAAACCAAAAGAAAAAAGAAGAAAAAGAAATGAACAAAGCCTGCAAGAATTATGGGATTATGTAAAAAGACCAAATCTACGTCTGATTGGGGTGCCTGAAAGTGAGGAGGAAAATGGAACCAAGTCGAGAAACACTCTTCAGGATATCATCCAGGAGAACTTCCCCAACCTAGTAGGGCAGGCCAACATTCAAATCCAGGAAATACAGAGAACGCCACAAAGATACTCCTCGAGAAGAGCAACTCCAAGACACATAATTGCCAGATTCACCAAAGTGGAAATGAAGGAAAAAATCTTAAGGGCAGCCAGAGAGAAAGGTCGGGTTACCCACAAAGGGAAGCCCATCAGACTAACAGCAGATCTCTTGGCAGAAACTCTACAAGCCAGAAGAGAGTGGGGGCCAATATTCAACATTCTTAAAGAAAAGAATTTTAAACCCAGAATTTCATATCCAGCCAAAGTTTCATGAGTGAAGGAGAAATAAAATCCTTTACAGATAGATAAGCAAATGCTTAGAGATTTTGTCACCACTAGGCCTGCCTTACAAGAGACCCTGAAGGAAGCTCTCTTCTTATCCAAATGTTTTTTTCTTCAGTTCTTCAGTCTCTAGCATAACTAGCGTTTCACCTTCTCAGACATTTTCAATTCCCTTCATGTATGTATCAATGTATCTTACCTCATAATTGAATGGTTATTAGATTTTATTTTTTTTTTGTTTCTTACCAGAGTTTAGGAGATAAGTTTGTTTGTTTTAATGACTGCTTTATCTTTGGAACAGTACCTGGTATAGTGTAATATAAACTCAATAAATACATATTGAATGAATTACACCTGTTTATTCACATTTTTGAATTCCCAGGATATTAACCCTATTTTGAGAGCCAAAGTCATGCCTATGTATCCCCCATTTTGTCTTTTAAATTTGAGATACAGTACCTTTATATTATTCTCAATGAGTTAATTATCAAGAATAAGATAACTTGCTCGCTGAATAGACAACTTCCCCAAAGGAAGGATTATCAGTCAGCTCTTGTAAAACTTAAATTTTTGAAATTCCTTTACCAGTCTCAATTTTAGTAGGGGTCTCTAAAAGTTAAGTTGGGGTTTCTTTCATCACTCTCTGTTGCACTGTAAGTCACCTAAGTTAATATAATTCATTTACTTCTTGATCAGGGCATGATAAAAACACAATTATAATTTTCTGAGTTTTAACTTTCTATAATTTTTGCTTTTTATATTTAATTAACTGGGATGTTTTACAACAGAGATAGATACTTTGCTTTTTTTCCCTATGCAAAAAGTTAAAGAAAGGTCCTGGTTCTGGAAACACTTCAATGCAGAGGTAAGTTGGTTTTCTAGACAGGCAAGTTCCCTTTTTTCTATTTTTCTAAAGTGGAAAAAAAATCTTACAGCTAGTTAGTTCAAGTAAAAATAGAATAATGGGGTGATATAATAAGTTGGCAAGACAGATGCCTTCTGGTTACTTATCAGAATAAAAGTATTACAAGTATTGTCAAGTAGAATAATGTTCAAACTATTACCACACAGTTATTTTCAAGTATCTGGCTGAGAGGAAACTACTTCTGGAGGATAGGCAGAAGGGAACTCTCTTATTTTATATTTCATCCTGTAATATGAAGTACAGCCTCAGCAAGAGCATGAGTGGTGTTCATTTGGATCACACTATCCTCGTAACTTAAAGCCCTACCATAGCTGGGGCTACAGGAGCTTTTTTTTTTTTTTTTTTTTTTTCTTAGAAATGTGCTTTGCGATTGCTTATACTGAAAGATGTTATAAGAAAAGGTGACATTTGGCACCAGTTATTTCACCATAAAAGTACTGTCGACAATTTTTATATTTAGCAGCATCCAGTTTATGAGGACTCAAGGGATAAAGCTTTCTATGGCCTTAGTGATTCTGCTCCACAACTTGCCTTTTTTCATATTTTGGACACTGTGACTCATTAGATTGATTCCGTTTCTTTCGTTGCATAGGCTACAGTTAAAATTAAAGCCAAAGCCATGATCCTTCCCTAGTAAAATGTTGAATAATCTGTATTGGTTGAGTTTATGCTTTGGCGTCAGACTTGCTGAATTCAAAAGCAACTTTTCCCATTTGCTTGCAGCAGGACATTAGATAGTGACTTGGCCTCAATGTGTCAGTTTCCTTATCTTAAGTGAGGAAGGCTAGTTCTTTCAGAGAGAGGTTGTTAACGATTATATGCAGCAATTCATAAGACTGCTTAAAATCATGCACGAAAACTAGAGAAAAAGGGGAAAAACTTATCGGATTATTGTCATGATTTTTATATACTAATATTTTTAATTTAGTAAAATATTGTAATTCCATTTTTACCTTGGCCTGTTTTATATTATGTATTTAAATATATGTTAAGTATTTTCTGGAAAAGAATACACTAAATTATTTCTAGTTAGATAGGAGATAGATAAAACATAATACAGTAGATATAAATGGAAGTATCTCTATCTCAGTATAAATAAAAAATAACTTTAGAGTTAATAATAAGTAAGTACTTATTTATGTAACAGAATCTGTATTGAGTAACATAGACTTATACGCTTAAATAAATAATCTGAAGAATTTCTTTTTCATTTATTTCACTTTAGGCAAAATAGTGAATATCTAAATAGCATAGTAATATTACTTTTTCAAACCAGGAAAGACTCATAGTTGTTTCTAGAATTATATATCAGGTTCAAAATATTTAAAATGTGCATATCATTTTAATCACATTTAAGATTTTACAAAATAATTAAGTAAAAATGATATATTACATATATTATAAATTATAGTTTACTTATAGCGTGCTTTACTAGATTATAACAGTACATTTAAGGTAAAAGAAATTGATTGCTTTTTTGAGGTGTTTTAGTAGCATATCATACTATAAAAACTTAGTGGAAGTATGTGAATTTTGTGGCATCATAATAATCTATTATGAAAATTTGTTGGCCAGGCGCGGTGGCTCACGCATGTAATCCCAGCACTTTGGGAGGCCGAGGCAGGGGAATCATGAGGTCAGGAGTTCAAGACCAGTCTGGCCAACATGGTAAAATCCCATCTCTACTAAAAGTACAAAAAACAAAATTAGCCAGGCGTGGTGGCACGCACCTGGAATCCGAGCTACTCAGGAGGCTGAGTCAGGAGAAAAGTTTGAATCCGGGAGGCAGAGGTTGCAGTGAGTTGAGATTGCGCCATTGCACTCCAGCCTGGATGACAAGAGTGAGACTCCATCTCAAAACAAAAAACAAAAAACAAAAGAAAAAAAGAACTTGAGTATATATGTAAAGAAAATAATTAACTGTGAAAATAAACATATATACAATCAAAAGTTATGCTTTCTTAGAATTCTTTTTTTCTTTTTCTTTCTTTTTTTTTTTTTTTTTTTTTTTTGCGTGGACAGAGTCTTGCCCTGTCCCCGAGGCTAGAGTGCAGTGGCACAATCTTGGCTCACTGTAACCTCCGCCTCCCGGGTTCAAGCGATTCTCCTGCCTCAGCCTCCCAAGTAGCTGGGACTACAGGCACTTGCCACCATGCCCAGCTAATTTTTGTAGTTTTAGTAGAGACGGGGTTTCACCATGTTGGCCAGGATGGTCTTGATCTCTTGACTTTGTGATCCACCCACCTCAGCCTCCCAAAGTGATGGGACTAAAGGCCTGAGCCACTGCACCTGGCCTCTTAGAATTCCTATGCAATTGATAACCATCTGGAAAAGTGTTTGATAATCATTTTCTTTTCATTCTCCATTGTCTCATTGTCTGCTAAGAGTCTACTGCCTTTCTTCCTATCAAAATTTGTCCTGTTGATTCCCGCCATGATTATCTAAGGCAGTATTATAGCTCACTCCCAGAGATGTGAAAGTCTATGGTATTAGACTGTGATATATAATTAGACGCAAAACAATATAAAATCACAAAACATCTTGGTTTTTATTGATGCTATTCCTGATGTTCTAAGATAATTATATACAATGTTCAAAGTACATTTCAGTGTATGTCTGTGCCATTTTTTATCATAAAACAGTGGAGAAAACTAGCCCTGTGGAAACTTTAATTGTGACATTTAAATTATTGTACTTTTATTTTCTAAATTATCCTTTTCTGATTAATTTTTATTAAGTAAAATTACACACACAGATTTCAAAGTTCACTCTGAATAGTTCACACATTAATCATGTACCACATCTAACCTGAAATCAAAGCCTTTAAGTGACTGTATTGACTCAGTATTTACTTTCAGAAGTTTTGAACAACAAAACTATATACATATGTATATGTGTGTGTGTGTATATATATATATATGTAGGAAAATAGTTAATGTAGCTGAAGTAAACACACGAGCAAAAACACTTCAAATTACTTCTTTTTAAATTTTGTAAACCATGCTACGCAGAAGGATGTGGTGCAGCTTACAGAAAGTATGTACTGTAGAAAACTTTAAAACAAGGTAAGTTTAGGAGCCCTGAGAAATAAGAATGGGACAAAAAGATTAAGTCAAGACAAACAGTTTGAATATTGTTATCACTTTAAATGAAATAAAATAGTATGGTATAAAATTTGTAATCCGCTTTCCTCACTACTGCGATATGTCCTCACAAAGAAATCAAAATCAATGTTTACCATTACATCTAACTATAAGATGAGGAAACTATCCCTTAGCCTCCCGTCTTACCAACTCTCCTTTGAGGGGAAATCAAATCAAAACCCACCAACCGCATTAACAAACAGCATGTATTTGTGGAACACAGTGCTTGCTTGATAGACATTATTGCTTTCCTGTTACGGCCTAACAGGATCCATTAATTCACCTTTGAGGCTTAATCATGTGCAAGGAAAATGGAAAAGTATTTGATAATAACCTTTTATGGGCTGTTGGTTGTAACACTGCTTACTTGTTGAACAGCTACTTTGGGTAGATAAGAGGATCAATAAGTGGGCATTGAAATGTTTTCATGTTAACCCTTAACCGTACTAAAAACTCACATATGTAAAAGATCAAAGGTGGTAAATATTAGACCTCAGTGCAACTTCTGTTGACTAGGACCAAAAGTGTATATAAATCATCCATTCTATTATTTAAGAAGTAGTACATATTCATTAAAATATTTATTGGGGCCCTATTAGTTTCCACTTAAGAGGAAGTAAACAGAAACAATTCAAAAATGCCTATGTACATCAATACAATTAAATCTGCCCAAAATACTATAAATCAAACAGTACACTTCTATCCTGTTTACAGTCATTTCAGGTTTTGATGCTTCCTGGGTTTTTACATGTTGAGCTTCAGATTTTATAATACACTATTTGTATAACAGAAAACTCATCAAAAGAAGTGGATTATCTAAATTATTCAAAAAACATTGGTTACACCAAAAAGTAATACTATTTTACCATTTTTATTCTGGTATATAAATATCTCAAACTCCCTTCTAAAATTTGTTGGTAATGTATGTGTGTTTTTAATTCATGCATTAATCTTTACTTATTTCTTCTTGAATAAGATACAATAATTATTTTCCTCATGAATCCTTAAATTCTAAATACCCAAATAAAGTGCAATCATCTTGAATTTTAGTTATACATCCACTTTTCCGTGTTGGACAATTTTTCTCATCTATCAACACAATCTTCTTCTGTTTTCTTTTTTATTCAGCACTTATCTCTTCCTTATTAACACATTTATACCTTCCTTATGACTTTTTCTTTCCTGTACTACTGTCTCTTATCCATTCCACTAGCACCACTCTGAACAGTTTTTGTTTTGTTTTTTGAGATGGGGTCTTACTCTGTCGCCCAGGTTGGAGTGCAATGGCGTGATCTCGGCTCACTGCAACCTCCACCTCCTGGGTTCAAGCAATTCTCCTGCTTCAGCCTTTCAAGTGGCTGGGATTACAGATACCCACCACCACTCCCGGAAAATTTTTGTATTTTTAGTAGAGACAGAGTTTCACTATATTGGCCAGCATGGTATCGAACTCCTGACCTCAGGTGATCAGCCCTCCTCGGCCTCCCAAAGTGCTGGGATTACAGGCGTGAGCCACCGTAACTGGCCTCACTCTGAACAGTTTTAACACAAGAGTTAACAGCTGTTATAGGTTGAATTGTGTCCCCTAAAAAGATGTGTTGAAATCCTAACCCCTAGTACCTGTGAATGAAACCTTATTTGGAAACAAGGTATCTGCAGTTATATCAAGTTATGATGAAGTCAGCTGATAGTCCTTAATTCTACATGACCAGTGTCCTTGTAAGAAGAGAAGAGAAACAGAGAGTAACACACACACAGGGAAGATGATATGAAGACATATAGGAAGAAGAATGCCATGTGATGATTGAGGCAGAGAACAGAGTGACGTTACTATAAGACAAGTAATCTCAAGAATTGCCAGCAAAACCAGGAGCTAGGAAAAAAAGCATAGAACACATTCTCCTCCTGTATCCTTCACAGAGACACGGCCCTGCTGGCAATTTGAAATCAGACTCTGGCCTCCAGAACTGTGGAGAATACATGTCTGTCTTCAAGCAATCCACTTTGTGGTTCCTTGTTTTATGGCAGCTTTATGAAACTAAAATAACTGCACTGGCCTCTTCCTCAGTATCTCCAGCCACAACACAGAGCCCTTCAAAAATAGTAACAAGTGAAAGTGAAGATAATTCCACCACAAGTTTAGTAGGGCAATCTGGACACTCAGCTATCATTCTGTTTATCTTTGACCAAAGGCATTTCTCTCCTTTATTTCTCTACTTCAGCAACTCTCTCTCCTCAAATCCAATTACTTTTTGCTAAAAGCAAAACAGCAGTATTTCTCAATCTCAGAAATTGAACCATCAAGTGAAGACTTACTGTCTCTCAATTTATGCACGTTCATTCTCATGTCCCGGTCTTACAGATAACAGAAATAAAAAGTAAAATAAAAACACCTCTTCTTTACTGCCAATAGCTAATGCCTTCACCCATGTCCTGAATATCATTTGTACATCGAATCAGCCTCCGAATTCTTACCTCTGCAAATGGTTCAGTACTGACCTAGGTGTGCTCAGCCGAGGAGGCCATTTAAAGCTTCAGAGAGTTTCTGAGTCAAAGAGCTCACAAGATTGGACATGATGACATGACAGAGGAGAGGCTAGGAAGGAAATTATGGGAAAGAGGTCAAAACTCTGAGGTGAGTCAGAGTAAGTATTAAGACCACAAAAGCCAGTAGGGTCAGAGGAGACATTCTGAATTTCAGAAGTTTCTCTATGGTGGAATAAATAAAATAAAGGCAGTTTAGGATCAATGGGTGCCTGGAAAAATTGCTTTGGACCTACTCTTGTTACATTGATACTTAAACCTCTAATTATACAACCTTTCCAGAAACTATTTCTTTTTCCTTTCTGATGACTCCATTTTGACCTTGAGTAAATCTGTTTAAAATCCTATCTTTGAAAATCTATTCCCTGACAAGAGATCTAAACAAAACACATCTCATGTTGGTTACTCTCCGTGTTCCTTCTAGAATGTGCCTTTCTGTACAGCCAAGTGACTTCCTTTCATTTCTCAACCTGTGGAAATATTCGTTCTGCTTCCACTGCTCTGCTGAACGGATTTTCTCCTCATGCTGCAATGGTCTTTATATTGCCAATTTCATTTCCGTTTTTGGTTCTTATATTTCCTAAATCATACGTAATCTTTCTATACCTGGATCCCCACCATCACCTTCAAGGCCATTCATCATTCACTTTAACTGTCTCTGTTCCTTTTCTGTTGTTGTTCCACAGACCAACTCTCTTAGTCTTCATTTCTGGCTGTCAATTCCTCTGAGAGTTAACATCTATTTTTATTGGATCAACTATCATCTATTTTCTAATGGATCTCAATTGAATATTTTAACCCAGAATTTTATACTCAATTAGAAACACTTTGATTCACTATTTCCCAGGAAATTTCAAACTTGGTATGATCCAACATAAATGTATCTTCACTCAAGAATATACCTTATTCTATATTACATATTTTACTTATGATGTGAATAAATATCTCTGGAAGCCATATTTTCTTCTTCATTCTTACAATCACTCTCATATTTAGGATGATGGGTATATTTTCCCCTTGTCCATTTCAATATTTTTAAAATTAGAACCTTTGCATCCAGTTTTGCCCCTTTAAATCAGCCTAAATTCTGCTCCAACACTGGAATCTTAACACCTCACCGCCCTACTTGAAAGTTCTCAATAACTCCCAAAGCAACATAGAATCAGGCTTCACAGAATGACATACCATGCAACACTGTTCTGAACCAAGTCTACACTTCCACCTTCTGCCTCATTCTTCCATTTGCTATTTCGTTTTTAGCCATCCTGAGCTACTATTCTGTTTTCCAAATGAGCCAAGCTTCCTCATACTGTCATGGCTTTGAATATACCACCTTTGCTTGGACTGGCTTCCGAATCAAGCATTTTTCACTAGATCATATCCTGAAAACAGAATGCTTATCAGATGTGGCTCAAATATTATTATCCCAGAAATTATTTCAGTCTCTGTAGATTTGAATTATTTTAATTTGGGCACCTGTGTTTCTATAGTTCATGCTTCATTTACTTTTGTGATCTCAGCACTTAGCCTAGGTCCAACACTACATCAGGCATTTAAACATTTGTTGAATAGATGTTGCCATCTCTGATCTTCCCCACCTCTGATCTTCACACACGTTTTTAGCTGCAGAGGTGCATAAGCATTAGCAACATATTTATTCTAGTGCATGACAAGCATGCCTTTTTTTTTTTTTTTTTTTTTAAGACGGAGTCTCGCTCTGTCACCCAGGCTGGAGTGCAGTGGCGTGATCTCGGCTCACTGCAAGCTCCACCTCCCAGGTTCATGCCATTCTCCTGGCTCAGTCTCCTGAGAAGCTGGGACTACAGGCGCCCGCCACCACGCCTGGCTAATTTTTTTGTATTTTTAGTAGAGACGGGGTTTCACCGTCTTAGTCAGGATGGTCTCGATCTCTGACCTTGTGATCCGCCCGTCTCGGCCTCCCAAAGTGCTGGGATTATAGACGTGAGCAAGCATGCTTATTTTTATGCTAGCTCTGTGTGTTGAGCAGTGATTCTCAAGCATTAATGCATAGAATAATTACCTGGAGAACTTGCTAAAACACTTAAATTGATAACCACCCCAAGAGGTTCCGATTCAGTAGTTCAGATGGGGCCCAGAGAGTCTTAACAAGCTCACAGATGCTTCTGTTCTGATGATAGTAGTATAACCTTTGAGAACCACTGTTGTAGAATGCACTTGATAGGGAAGGAAGGTATTACTTCTCCCTGCCTTTGAGAAACAGTCAGGACGGACATCTAAAGTATGTTACTTCTACCATTTTTCAAATTCCAGAATTAAATTTGTTTATTGCAACAGTGTTAAGGGCAAAGTAGTGATATCAACAAGACTAGGTGATTAGGGTATGAAAACAGACACAGCTGTCTACGTATTTATGTCTACAAGATTCTCTTTGCCTTCACCTTTTGAATGTATTTCAGTTTTTGCCTCTGGTGACCCTATTGACAGATATGTATGAAATCTGTAGTTTAATATGTATCTGATCTTCAGTGTCTTCCTTAATTGTACTACTACTGCTACAACAAATTTAAATGTAAGCAATTAAAATATATATGTTAATGTACATTTTCTTCTAAGATTTTATTTGTTGCAACTAGAAACTAGATTCTATAATTTACATATTTTTATGCTCATTTCATAAATGAGGAAACTGAGATTCATTGAGAAAGATATTGACTGTGGTCCCAGGGTTAGAAAGTCCCAAAATTGGCACTAAATATTTAGTCTGTCACCTAGTGTAGTGCACTTTCAAATACATAGCCCGTCAGACACAATAGATACCCATGAAAATTTATAATAGTTAAAGTGGCCACAAGTCACTGCTGAAAATACCACTCTTAGTGACAATATTTGTAGGTGTGAAGAACAAAGCTTTTATAGCTAAACTTTTCTAGGTCAGATTTTAGCTCTATGACTTACTACTAATTGTATGTCTTTGAGAGAGGAGTTAACATTTAATAATTTTCTAACAACTGTCATTTCATAATTCTCATTTGTAAAATGGAAATAAAGATGTTTTGAATATTAAATGAGTTACTATATATTTTAAAGAAGAAGTGAGCTATTATACATTTAATACCATATTGGATCCTTGATTATGGCTTTAGTATGGAATAAAGACTAGCCAAAAATGGGTAAATATGAGTAGAAAGGAGATTAATTAATTGGGACAATAATCTAATGCCACTGATTATTCAATAGGATTCAGAAAGAATTTGACATGATCCAGGTACCATGACAAAAGAATCAAAAGAATTCTTACTACATTGCTAAAAATAACATTACAATTCATTAAAAGTCTAATTAAAATTCCAAAAATAGTTGATTTCTACAAAAATAATTTAGATTAAGATAATGTGAAGAATTATATTTTGAAATATATCTTAACTGTAGTTATTTTTAAAATATAAAAAATTCACAAATTTTCATTCTGCTGAAACACAATCAATACTATTTGATTTTCAAGTGTAAAGGGATATGCCATTTACCTGTGTGTGTGTGTTACGTGTGTGTGTGCATGTATGTGTACAGTTTTCTTGTGGCTCTGAATAAAACTAATTTACGCTCACAAGAAAGGATCTATTATGATAAAATTAAATGTTTCCTCTTCTTACCACTCTTTGTTGGTTTGTTGGTTTGTTCTTTATTTGTTAGGTATCCCTTTCCTGGCAGTCAAATTATTTTGATGTCATGATTTACCAACTTCTGTACCAGAAAATAAGAGTGGAGATTTGCTAGACTTACAATAAAAATAATAGAACATCTGATTAGGAAGAAAAGCAATGGCGCGCTCTCTCTCTCTCGTTCTCTGTCTCTCTCTCTCTCTCTGTGTGTGTGTGTGTATATGTATATATATATTCTTTGATGCCACTAGAAACTAAATACATCACTTTTTTGCATCACTGGTCACATTTCTTACTCTGAAATTAAAAGGGACATTCTAGTATTTTATGAAGTAGTTTGACTCCAACTAAATCTTTCTCACCATATTTTTTATCTTGTACATTCATTTTTCCAGACATGCTCAAATTGTCATAAATGATTTCTATTAGAGTTATGGATTTCAGTCATCTGAGAAGATGCAATGCAGTGAGATTCTGCCTCTGAATTGGTAACAGTTAATTCTTTTTATATTGCAAAGTAGATTCTTACAGAAAGAAATGTATGCCTTCATTTTCTATGTAGGTTGCATGGCATTTGGTCCACAGTGACAAAAAAATGATCCCAGAATATCTGCAGTATATTTTGTTGAATGTTAACAGCAGGTTCAGATGTGTTTCATTTCTGACCTTGTAAAATGCTTTCTTGCTTATGCAATGCTTTATACATCAAATACAAAAACTGCTACGAGGGCCTCAGCTGCTTGAACAAGGACAAATTTGAGAAAATAAATAAATATTGTTCAGGTCAGTTTCAACAAAGCCATTTTTTTTTTCTATTATTCCATGGCATGAGTAATGCATGATATATTTGATTACATTTTAAATGTGATACTGAGAAGTCACAACGTTGATTTGTTTCACATGAATGCTTCTTGGCCTATAGTGCTAAAAAATAAATCATTCAAGTTATCTAACTAGCTAATGTTTTCAATCAGATTTACAGAATATTGTTTCTATTATTGTTATCAGCTCATCACGATTCAACATGTGTGTATGTGTTGCTAGTATGTCATTAGAGTTGAAAATTCTAGTATCAAACATTTTAAACCTCAGCATAATTCTAAGGCTGTGAGCTTTTAATATTTGTTTACTATTTGATAAATGTGTAATACTCAATTTGAGAAGATGTTTGGATTTCCAGTAGATGCAGAAAAGTTTTAGATTGTCTTTGAACCTTATATAGTAAACAGAAAACATATAAAATATCCAATCTTAGGAACCTATGGAAAAAGGAGGCACAATATTATCTTTCAATTTAAATTTGAATAAGTGTATATTTAAAACACTCTATGCCTAACATTCTAAAGTATATGATTCAGTATGTGATTGATTCTGACCTAAGGATGACAGATTAGACCATTGATCCTGGATCAATTCCAATTAAGATATAATAGATGACATGCTTTCTTTAAGTATTATTTCAAAGTAATGGTTAGTGAAATATTCCACAAATTTAAAACATTATACCTGCTAATGCACTATTTTGCCTAATACAGATATCAGTCCACTTAGGCGTGGAATAACAGTTCATGCACCAAAACGTTAAGCCAATAAAAGCCAATATTTCCAAAAAGAAAATTAAGAGTCCAAATTAGCAATGAGATATTGGGATGTGATTTTGCTCATTTAAGTTTGAAAGGAACATATTCAATTTAAGTGGAGGAAACAAAAGGTACTCAAAACAACTATTTTCTATGTTATAGAATTTAGAAATAATTAAATATGCAGGTTGAAACTTTGTGATAAATTTTGTGATACAGGTGAATGACTTTTATTTTACTCAATCACTGTGCTCAGTGCAAAGTTCTTGCAGTATCTATTCAGGGAGCCCAGAATATCCCCTTAGTAGTTTCAATGAGCTGGATCATAAACTTAGTCACCATAGATGAAGGCAGGAAATAAACAAATACTTTATAAGTTTGCTGAGTCACTTCACTCTCTGGAATCCCAGGGAAGTGACTGATGCTCAGATGAAAATGCAGTCGATCTAGAACATTTCGTTAGCACAGGGCACGTGAGCAAAAGTTTAATGAACACCATTACTGAGTATTTTTTCAACCTGGAATCCCCAAGAAAATAAGTATGAATTCCTCTAACATAAAATAGCTCCAAATAGCAAGGTCTATATTTTATGTTGAAAAATTTCCACTTAAATATCATATGTTCTTTTTGCAATTAAAATATATGCATGATGGTAATTTAAATTACTGCTATCATTGTACATTTTATCACAATAGAAATCAGTATTTTCAATACAGCAAACATATAAGTGGTTGTTGGTATTTAGCTATTATTATAAGTAGCAGCTAATGATATGTATATGTTATTTGAAAATACCACTGCTATGTGTAACAAATCACCTAACTAAATGTTAATCTTGAATGTCTCCATTAATGGTTTTCATTTTTAATTTCATTAAAAGTTTCATTCAAAATTTTAGAAAGGAATATATTTAAAAAGTCATTGAAATCCCATTTAAAATATTCTCTTGCTGAATTTATTTGGGCAAGGTATTCTAATAATAATGAGAATTATCCATTGCCTATTTGTTCTCTCCATAGCATAAACTTCTATCCAAAGCAAATGCTTTTCACACTTGTTGAGCTTTGCCTTAAGAAAATGAACCTTTGTTTTGTTTAAAAGAGAATATGTTGCTGACAGTAAAACACTGATAGTATCACAGAAACTAACTACAGATATGTGGAACACATCTTTAATTTTTAAAAATAAGTTTAACCTACATTCATAAAAGTAGAACAAAAACTCCTATTTTACCTAGGGCTCTCAAATAGCAAATATTATATCTGACACATGGCAATTCAACATGCATATTTATTGAGAGAAGCGATATTGTTCTGTGTTTTGACTATTACTAAAGTTAAGTGATTTTTCCATTATTAAGTAAAAAGGCATATAAATTATTTCATTTTCTTCTTGAATTTCAATTGATTATGTTACATGTGATCTATGAGCAACTGGTCTCCACAAAAGGGGGCAAACTGAGTGTTAATCACTCTTATATGCCTACCTTTTCATTTAGAAATTATCAGTGGTCTTCTTTATATACTTTATTTACACACAGAAGAAAAAATAAAATGAAGATCAAATAACTTGAAGTGTAAGTTATAATATTTCATTCCTCCAAGCAATGGATGCTCCTGAACATGCCTCAGATTATATGGCCTTATTATTATATTATATTATGTATTGTTATATTATATGGCCCTATTACATGCCTCAGACTATATGGCCCTATCTCAGGGGCCAAAAAAAAGAAATCCTTGAGAACAGTGGGTATTCATGACCATTGAGTGTGCTGATGCAGTTGGAAAATGGGAAGACAACAAATTTTATCTCTTATAACCAAGTTTAGTCTTCAGAAAATCTGATTCTCTTTGGAAAAGAGTGTCATTGCAATTTTCCAAGTTATTATTGATTACTTCACATTAATGGTGGTGGAATCTGTAAGCCGTATTTGATTTGTGCAACAACTACCACCAGAAATGCAAATAAGCCCCCAATATACTCTTTATTTATGAGAGGGGATGGGTATGATATAACGGTTTAGGCAAAATGTATAACCATAGAATAACTTCTATGATGTATTGACTTAAACATAAAATAAAATATATTAATACTTATTCTTACTTTTTACGGATTAAATTATTTAATTATAGTACAACATTATAGACCGTGTGCTATCCATGAGAACTAACTTTCTACACTATGGCTATGAAACAGTTCCTAAATACATTGGTCTCCAATACAACTTGATTTCTAATACTTATATTTGCTCTATAACATATTCTATAATAATTTGTCTCTGATGATTGAATCCATAAAGTGATGGTTTAAAATATTAGTTTTAAAAAAAGAATTCCCTGGCTAAATTAGCAGGATATCAGAGAAATTGATTAGTGGATGAGGTCAAGCTTGTTCATGGTGTGGTACTAAGTGTTTTAGGTGTAGAATTAAATGCAGTTTTTCCTGCAGGTGTTGACTGTCTTTAGTGAATTGACTGACATAAACTCACAAGAAGAATAATGCTTAAGTCAAATGTCAATCGTTCCACTAACGATGGGAAAAAATAACTCACAAGAGGATTATGATAGGCATGTAGATTAATCAGCATGTTTTCTGTTTGTTAGAAAAACTATATAAGCCCAAATTATAATTTTAATGATTTTTAAAACATTTTTATAATTTTTATTTTTATGGGTACATAGTAAGTGCATATATTTGTGGGTTACATGAGATGTTTTGATGCAGACATGCAACACATCAGGTTAAATGTGGTATCCATTACCTCAAGATTGTATCCTTTCCTTATGTGAACAAAAAATCCAATTATATCCTTTTAGTTATTTAAAAATGTACAACTGTAGTCACCCTGTTGTGCTATCAAATACTGGATCTAATTCATTCTCTCTAACTATATTTTTGTACTCATTAACCATCTCCTCTTCCCCCCGCCCACCCGCCACTACCATCCCCAGTCTCTGGTAACTATTATTCTACTCTCTATCTACAGGAGTTCAATTGTTTTAATCTTTATTTGGCTCCCCAAAATGAGTGAAAACATGTGAAGTCTGTCTTTGTGTGCCTGGCTTATTTTACTTAACATAATGATCTCTAGTTCCATCCGTGCTATTGCAAATGACAGGATCTCATTCCCTTTATGGCTAAATAGTGTCCCACTGTGTATATGTACCACATTTTCTGTATTGATTCATTTGTCAATGGAAACTTAATTTGCTTCCAAATCTTGGAAATTGTGAATTCTACTGCAATAAACATGGGAGTGCCGATATATCTTCGCCATACTAATTTCCTTTATTTTGGGCATATACCTAGTAGTGGATTTGCTGGATCATATGGTAAATCTATTTTCAGTTGTTTGAGGAAATTCCAAACTGTTTTCCATAGTGGTCGTGCCAATTTACTTTCCCACCAACAGCGTACAAGGGTTCCCTTTTCTCTACACCCTCACCAACATTTATTATTGCCTGTCTTTTGGATAAAAGCCATTTAAACTGTGGTCAAATGATATCTCATTGCAGTTTTTTTTTTTTTCATTTCTCTGATGATCAGTGATCATAAGCATCTTTTCATATACCCGTTTTCCATTTTTATGTCTTCTTTTGAGGTATGCTTATTCAGAATTTTTGCCCATTGGTTAATTGGATTGTAAGATATTTTTCCTATAGATTTGTTCACAATCCTTATATACTCTGGTAATTAGTCACTTGTCAGATGGATATTTTGCAACTATTTCCCCCCATTCTGTGGGTTCCCTTCACTTGTTATTTTCTTTGATGTGCATAAAGTTTTTAACTTGATGTGATCCCGTTTGCCCATTTTTGCTTTGGTTGCCTATGCTTGTGAAGTGTTATTCAATAAATCTACCCAGTCCCATGTCCTGGAGAGTTTACAAAAAGGTTTTCTTTTTTTTTTTTCTAGTAGTTTTATAGTTTCAGGTCTTAGTTTCAGTATTTAACTTATTTTGATAAGACTCTTGTTAATGACAATAAACAGGGGTCTAGTTTTATTTTTCTGCATATGGATATTTAGTATTCCTAGCACTAACTATTGAAGAGATTGTCCTTTACCCAGTGCATGTTCTTGGCATCTTTGTTGAAAATAAGTTCACTGTAGATGTATGGATTTGTTTTTGGCCTCTCTATTGGATGCATTGGTCTATGTGTCTGTTTTCATGCCAGTATCATGCTCTTTTTGTTACTATGGCTTTGTGTGTGGTATAATTTGAAGTCAGTTGATGTGAGTCCTTCCATTTTATTCTTTTTGCTCAGCATAAGTTTTCCTATTTTGGTCTTTTGTGTTTCATATAAACTTTAGGATTGCTTCCATTTCTATTTGTATAAGAAATGTCATGTGCATTTTGATAGACATTGAATTGAATCTGTAAATTGTTTCAGGTATTATGGACATTTTAACAATTTCAATTCTTCCAATCTATTTACATGAAACATCTTTTCATTTTGTGGTATCTTCAATATCTTTCCTCAGAGTTTTATAGTTGTAATTGTAGAGATTCTTCATTTCTTTCATTAACTTAATCCTAGAAATTTTACTTTATTGTAGCTATTATAAATGAGATTACTCTCTTGATTTCTTATTCGTATATTTTGCTATTGGCATATATAAATGCTACTGATTTTTGTATGTTAATTTTGTATACTGTGACTTTACTGAATCTGTTTATCAGTTTCAATAGTTGTGTGTGTGTGTGTGTAGTGTTTAGATTTTTCCAAATACAAGACCATATCTTCTGCAAACAAGAATAATTTGACTTTGCCCTTTCGAGTCTGGATATACTGTATTTCTTTCTCTGGTCCAAGTACTCTAGCTAGGACTTCCAGTACGATAGTAATTAACAGTGGTGAAAGTGGGCATCCTTGTCATGTTCCAGATCTTAGAGGAAAGGGTTTCAGATTTTCCTCATTCACTATATTAGCTATGAGTCTGTGGTATATGACTTTTATTGTGTTGTGGTATGTTCCTTCAATATGCAGTTTCTTTACAGTGTTTATCATGTGGGGATGTTGAATTTTATCAATGTTTTCTTCATCATCAATTGAAATAATCTTATGATTTTTGTCCTTCATTCTGTTGATATAATATATAACATTGATTCATTTGCATATGTTCAACCTTTGTTGGATCCCTAGGATAAATCCCACTTAGTCAAGATGAATGATCTTTTAAATGTGTTGTTGAATTCAGTCTGCTAGTATTTTGTTGATT
The DNA here is from genome assembly GCF_008728515.1 of Papio anubis. Taxonomy (NCBI): domain Eukaryota; kingdom Metazoa; phylum Chordata; class Mammalia; order Primates; family Cercopithecidae; genus Papio; species Papio anubis. Next base: position 19,514,590 of record NC_044980.1, on the reverse strand, counting down.
TTTCCATCACAATGTTTATTAACAATATGGTTTTTTTATGTCTTTTTTTCTGGGTTTCATTTCAGGGTAAAAATGCTGCCTTTATACAATAAGTTTTGAAGCATTTCATTCTCCTCTATTTTAGGGAATAGTTTGAGTAGGATTGCTCTTAGTTCTTCTCTAAATATTTTGTAAAATTTAGCAGTGAACTGATTGTGTCTTGGGATTTCTTTGCTGAGGGACTTTTTATTATAGCTTCAAGTTTCTTACTTGTAATTGGTCTGTTCAGGTTTTACATTTCTTCTTGGTTTGATCTTGGTAGATTGTATGTCTAGGAATTTATCAATTTCTTATAGGTTTTCCAATTTTTTGACATATAGTTCCTCATAGTAGCATCTAATTATCCTTTGAATTTCTGTAGTATCAGTTATAATGTCTCAGTTTTTCATCATTAATTTAATTTATTTGAAACTTCTCCCCTTTTTTCTGAGTCAGGAAAACAGTTTGTCAATTTTATCTTTTTTTAAAAATAGTTTTTTTGTTATTTGATCTTTTTTACTTTACTTTCATGTATTTTTGCTGTGATCTTTATTATTTCTTCTGTTAATTTTGGATTTGGTTTGCTCTTGACTTTCTTATTTTTAAAACGCATTATTAGGTTGTTTATTTGAAGTTTTTCTCCTTTTTTGATGTAGGCTCCCATAAAAATAAACTCTCATTTTAGTGCTAATTTTACTTTATCCCATAGGTTTTGATTTGTTGTGTTTTCATTGTGATTTTTTAAGACAATTTTTAATTTTCCTTTTAATTTTTTCATTGACTCACTGGTCATTCAGAAGCATGTTGTTTAATTTCCATGTGTTTGCATAGTTTCCAAAATTCCTTTTGATTTTTATTTCTAGTTTGATTCCATTTTAGTCAGATAATAACTTTGACGTAATTTCACCGTTTTTGAATTGTTAAGACTTGTTTTGTGTGCCAACGTATGGTCTATACTTGAGAATGATCTATATGCTGAGGAGGAGAATGTGTATTCTGAAGTTGTTGGATTAAATGGTCTGTAAAAAGATATATTAGGTCCACTCAGCCTATAGCAGACTAACTCTATGTTTCTTTGATGATTTTCTGTCTGGATGATCTGTCCAATCCTGAAAGTGAAGGATTGAACTCTGCAGCTGTTATTGAATTTAAGCCTATCTCGCTCTTATAGTATTTGCTTTTTTTTTTTTTTTTTTTTTGAGACAGAGTTTCTCTTTTGTCGTACAGGAAGGAGTGCAATGGCATGATCTTGGCTCACTGCAACCTCTACCTCTCAGGATCAAGTGATTCTCCTGCCTCAGCCTCCCAAGTAGCTGGGATTACAAGTGCCCACCACTATGCCCAGCTAATTTTTATAGTTTTAGTAGAGACAGGGTTTCACCATGCTGGGTAGGCTGGTCTCAAACTCCCGTCCTCAGGTGATCCACCTGCCTCGGCCTCCCAAAGTGCTGGAATTACAAGCATGAGCCGCAGTGCCCAGCCTCTTGTAATATTTGCTTTATATATCTGTGTACTCCATTGTGGGGTGAGTACATATTTATAATTGTTACATCATCTTGCTGAATTGACTTTCTGATCATTATATAATATGCTTCGTTTTCTCTTTTTATAGTTTTTGTCTTGAAATCTATTTTGTCTTATATAAGTATAGCTACTTATGCTCTTTTCTTTCTATTTGCATTGAATATCTTTTTTAATTGCTTTATTTTCAGTCTATGTGTGTCTTTGTAATGTGTGTTTTTTTGTAGGTAGCAGATCTTTGGGTCTCATTTGTTATCCGTTCTGCCACTCTGTATCTTTTGATTGGATAGTTTAGCCCATTTATATTCAATGTAATTATTGATAAGTAAGGACTTACTCCTGCTATTTTGTTGTTTTCTGGTTGTTTTGTGGTCTTCTTTCTTTCCTCCCTTCTTGGTTTCTAATCTAGGTACATGAAATATCTTTTCATTTTTGATTTTCTCAGGTCATATATTTTAATTTTTTGCATGTTATTTTTTGTGTGTCTGTTGTAGGTTTCTGATTTGAGGTTACCATGAGACTTTCAAACAATATCTTATAACCCACTATTTTAAACTAATACAACTTAACTGATTGCATAAGCAATCAAACTGTCAAATAAACAAAAAGAAAACAAATAAAAACTCTGCACATTTACTTTATCACCCTACTTTTTAACTTTTCATTCTTTGTATTTATTGTAGTTATTATTTTTAGTCAGGTCATCTTTTAGTTTTTCTACTGAAGTTATGAGTAGTTTACACACCACAATTAAAATATTATCATATTATATTTTCCTCTATGTACTTGCTATCACAAGTTAACCTTCAATTATATCTTATTGCTGATTAACATCTTTTTTTCCTTTCAGATTGAAGAATTCCCTTTAGCATTTGTTTGTAGGGTAGGTCTTATATTGTAGAAATTTCTCAGCTTTTGTTTGTCTGGGAAAGACTGTATTTATTTTTTATGTTTGAAGGATATTTTTGCTGAATATCCTATTCTAGGATTTTTTTTTTCTTTCAGCACTTTAAATCTGTCATGCCATTCTCTTCTGCCCTCTAAGATTTCCACCAAGTGTTCTGCTGCTAAGTGTATTGCAGATCCATCATATGTTATTTGTTTCTTTTCTCTTGCTGATTTTAGGATCCTTTCTTTATTCATGCTTTTTGGGAGTTTGATTACTAAATATCTTGATATAGTTTATTTCTGTTATATCTGCTTGGTGTTCTATAAGTTTCTTGTACTTGAATGTTGTATATTTTTCTTTTTTTTTTTTTTTTTTTGAGACGGAGTCTCGCTCTGTCACCCAGGCTGGAGTGCAGTGGCGCGATCTCGGCTCACTGCAAGCTCCGCCTCCCGGGCTTACGCCATTCTCCTGCCTCAGCCTCCCGAGTAGCTGGGACCACAGGCGCCCGCCACCTCGCCCGGCTAGTTTTTTGTATTTTTTAGTAGAGACGGGGTTTCACCGTGTTCGCCAGGATGGTCTCGATCTCCTGACCTCGTGATCCACCCGTCTCGGCCTCCCAAAGTGCTGGGATTACAGGCTTGAGCCACCGCGCCCGGCCTGTATATTTTTCTTGATTTGAGAAGTTATTATACCTTTGAATAAACTTTCTACCCCAGCTCTCATTATCTGTCTACTTTAAGGCCAATAACTATGAGATTTTCCTTTTTGACGCTATTTTCTATGTGGCAGGAAGGCTTCATTATTGTTACTCTTTTTGCATTTTTCTCCTCCGACGGTATAGTTTCAAATAACCTGTCTTCAAGCTCACTTATTCTTTCTTCTGCATGATCAGTTCTGCTGCTAACAGACTGATGCATTCGTCAGTATGTCAACCGCATTTTCAACTCCAGAATTTCTACTTGATTTTTTAAAATCATTTCAATCTTTTTGTTAAATTTATCTCATACAATTCTGAATTCTTTCTCTGTGATATCTTGAATTTCACTGAGTTTCCTCAAAACAGCTATTTTGAATTCTCTGTCTGAAAGGTCACATAACTCTATCTCTTCAGGATTGGTCCCTGGTGCCTTATTTAGTTAATGAGGTCATGTTTTCCTGGATGGTCTTAGTGCTTGTGGATGTTTGTCAGTTTCTGTGCAGTGAAAACGTAGGTATTTATTATAGTCTTCATAGTCTGGGCTTGTTGTAGTTATTCTTCTTACAAAGGCTTTCCAGGTATTCAAAGGGGCTTGGGTGTTGTAATCTAAGTTTCTGGTCACTTTAGCCATATCTGCATTGGAGGCACCCAAAGCCTAATAATGCTGTGGCTCTTAAAGATTCCACAGAAGTGCTGCCTGGGTGGTTTTAGATAAGATCTTGAGGAATTCTCTGGATTACTGCTCAGAGACTCTTTTTCCTTTCCTTCCTTTTTCCCAAACAAGCGGAGTCTCTCTCTCTGTGTGTGCTGAGTTGCCTTGAGTTGGGGGAGTGTTGACGCAAACAACCCTGTGGCTATCACCACTGGGACTGCACTGGATGAATCTTGAAAACAGCATGGTTCTGGTTCTCACCCAAGGTCTGCAGTAACCACTTTCTGGCTATGGCCTGTGTTCACTCAAGACCTAGGGCTCTAAAAACAGCAGGTGGCAAAGACAGCCTGGCTTCTGTCCTTCTTTTTAGGGCAGTGAGTTCTGATCCAAGGATGTTGTCCTGTAGCCAGGTCCTGACGTTGGGAACCTTAGGAATGTACCTGGTGCTCTATTTCACTGTAGCTGAGCTGGCATGCATGCCACAAGACAAAGTCCTTCCTACTCCTTCCTCCCCTTTCCACAAGCAGAGGAGTTTCTCCCCATGGTCACCACCACCCCAGGCCTGTGACCGGTACTGCCTGGCTACTGGCCATGCTCACTGAAGGCCCAAGAGCTCTTCAATCAGCTTCTGGTGAATACTCTCAGGCCTGGGACTCTCTGTTCAGGGCAGTGGGCTCCCCTCTGGCCTAGGACCAGTGCAGAAATGCTGTCCAAGAGCCAAGGCCTGGAATCCAGGACCCTAACATCCTGCTTAGTGCTCTATACCTTGTGGTCAAGCTGATACCTAAGCTGAGGACCAAGTTCCCTTTACTCTTTCCTCTCCTTTTCTCAAGTTTATCCTGTAGCCACCACTGCTAGGAATGTGCTGAGTCACACCTAAGTCTCTGAGTCTCTACCAAGGCCCACAATGAGTAGTTCTTGGCTATTGATTCTGACTATTCAGGGCCCAAGGGTTCTTTATTCAGCTGGGGATAAATCCTGCCGGAACTTGTTCTTTCCCTTCAAGACAGTGGGTTCCCTTCTGACCCATTGTGGGTCTAGAAATGACATCAAGGAGTGAGAGCCTGGAATGGGGGCCTCAGGACTCTGCCCAGTGCCCTGTCCAACTATGGCTGAGCTGGTATCAAAGCTGCAAGACAAAGTTATATTTACTCTTCTCTCTCCTCTCCTCAGTTGAAGGGAGGAGTCTCTCCCAGAGCTGTGAGCTGCACTCCCTGGGATTAGCAGAGGAGTGGCACAAATACTCACTTGGTCACCCCAGCTGGTGTGTCACTAGGTCACTTGTCCCCCATGTTCACTGGCTCCAAGCCCAGCAAAGCAGCAGGATTTGCCCATGAATTGCAGTTCTTTCGGCCTAGACTACCTTTCAAGATTGTTTAGAACCTGAGAGCAATTTATCGCATGGTGGTGAGGCTTGCTGGAAGTCAGATTCTGTCTGCTGGGGTGCGCAATTTCCCTCTGTCTAGGGCTGGTTTAAATGCTCTCTCCATGGGCTTCAGCTGAATTCTGCTCAGTGTTGCCTCTCACTGTGACAGAGCAACCCTGAGTTCTGATGCAAAATCCCCAAATCACTGCGACCTCCCTCCCCTAAAAGCAAATGTTCTCTCTCTACACCGTGCAGCCACTGCCAGAAGATGGGAGCAATTGAAGACTGTCTTTCCTATCCCATTCAGTGCCTCTTTCAGTGATAAGAAGTTAAAACCAGGTACTTTGATCACCCACCTGAAGTTTGATTCTTATTAAGGTGATTATTTTTGTGTGGAGAGCTATTCAATTTGCTATTCCTCCAGGGAGGTTAATCAGTGAAGGCTTCTATTTGGCCACCTAGCTCCACCTCCCCCTTAATGATTCTTAATGTACTGAGAACACAAAAAAATAATTGAATACTATTCATGGAAAATGCCATAAAACATTGCTTGTGTGATACAACTGTTAAGTGGCATATTAGTCGGTTTTCACATTGCTATCAAGAACTATCTGAGATTAGGTAATTTAAGAAGAAAGGAGGTTTACCTGACTCACAGTTCAGCAGGCTTAACAGGAAGCATGACGAGGAGGCCTCAGAAAACTTAGTCATGGTAGAAGATGAAGGGGAAGCAATGCCCTACTTCATATTGTGGCAGTGAGAGAGAGAGAGTGTGGCAGGGGAAGTGCCACACACTTTTAAACCATCAGATCTCATGAGAACTCACTCACTATCACGAGAACAACATGGGGCAGATCCACCCCCATGATCCAATTGCCTCTCATTAGGCACCTCTTCCAATTTGCCATGAGATTTGGGCAGGGACACAAAGCCAAATCGTATCAAGTGGAGTATATAATCTCAGGTCCCAACGTCATTTCTCCTCAGAAATATGGTGAAAATAATGAAAAAAAATTTAGCTTTTCTTTTCTTCAGGATCCCTATTGTCTATTACTGAATGGCAAATCTAGTTTTCTTAGATATGGTAACATTTAAGGGCCTTGATGTGGTCTTTGTGGAAAGGGTAACGAGCATGTCAAGGCAAAATGATTCCTGGTCAGAAGTTCTGGAATGCTATTGCATTTTTTACAGTCCTCTCAGATCATCACAATGCAAAGTAGTATATTAAATTTTCACTCATCATTTGAAATAATTTACATTGTTTAATTATATCCAAACATTTTTTTTCTATAAAGTGTAAAAAAGAGGTGTGATAATATACCAAAAGCCAATATTTTCAAGAATGACTTTCTTGTAAGACAGTGAAATTCATTTTATTGTTTTTACAAGTATCAATATATATATATTCTTATCTTCCTAGTTTTGATATGGCAAATATACACCTTTTTTGTTTTTTAAGAACAGGTTTATTGAAATATCACTGATGTATATTAGCTACACATAAAGTTTATAACTTGATAACTATTGACATATGTACTCATCTATGAAGGCCATTGCAACAATCAAGATAAGGAATATATCTCTTTTCTCAGAAAATTTCTATGTATTCTTCCATTCTGATCCAGGAAAACACTGGTCAGATTTCTCTCACTATGCATTTGATTGACTTCTGAAAATTTTATATAAATTGTACCCTTGTAGGTTTTTTTTTTTCAGGGAAGGGATCTTCTGACTTATTTCACTCAGTATAATTATTTTGAGATTCAGCCATGCTGCTTATACTTTATATTTGTTAAGTAGTATTATATAATATAAATATGCCACAGTATGTGAATTAATTCTTCTGTTCATAAATATTACATTGGTTGATTTTTCTAGTTCTGGAGGCTAGAAGTTCAAACTGAAAGTGTCAGATGGGTGATGCTTTCTCTAAAGACAACAGGGAACATTCTGATATGTACCTTTCTCTTTTCTTCTGGTATTGCTAACTTTACTAGCAATCCTTGGCATTCCTTGGCTTATTAGAGACATCACTGAAACTTTCTTCTTTCATTGTTACATGATGTTTTCTCTCCGTTTCTCCACCTGTATCCCTCTTCTCTTCTGAAACCACTCATGATGGATTAGAGCCTACTCTAAAGAAATCATCTTAACTCATTTACATCTTCCAAAATCGCATTTACCTGTAAGTACTGGGGGTTAAGACTTCAACATATCTTTTTAAAGGGTATATTTTAACATGTAATGACTGATTTCTCAGAATCTTAACTTAGTCTATTTTAATGTAATATCCTACTACAGGTTTGATGTTATTTCTATGTCCATGTTTGGGTGAGTGTCATAGTAGTCACCTATTTACTGACAGCTTTAATGAAAGACGACTGATAACACAAATGGATTAGCCAAGAAATACTAACAATGTATTTCTAACAAATGTAAAATATGTATTTTTTTGTTTGAATTTTTGGTCAAGATTTAATAATTCAGAAATTTTACATAATAATCTAGATGTCACACTAAACCTGAAATATCAAGCACGGGGCAACAGAGGTTCTTAGTTATCATATTGCATCAATCAATTGACAGTAGTAATACTAAGGCATATTCAGTCAGTAATATGATTGATTATTTTAATATTTTTCTGAACCATTTCATTTTGCTTCTTAAATCAAATTTATTTTTCCATATTATCCGCCTTGCCCTCATAAGTATATGTGTTTTACTCCAGATGACCCTAATCTCTAGAGTTCTTTGAACATCAAAACAACCTCATAATATAATTATAACAAACCCACAAGAACACAAGGCTCAGAATGAGAAAGACAATGTTTTAATAATAGTTATAGGCACCATATTGTCTATGTTAGGTCCTGATATTTCTGTTTGTTTAATGTTTCCTAAATAAAGCACTGAGAGCTAATGCTTTGCATCTTAATACCTTAAGATTGCAAGACTCAAATGAACAAAGGACAGTTGCAAATATATGAATAGAGATGGAAATTTCCTAAATAAATGTACTTTTGCACAATCCTAAATGATTATCAGCATATGGTAAATTGTTTGCTTACAAACAGTTAAATCTATTCACTAGTTTATTCTTAGTGTTTGCCCATGTGCTTTAACATTATTGCATTTTCATTAGCTTTTAGCTATTACATTGAAAACTATCACATTAGGGAGAATGGACAAAAGTGTTTACCCTTTGACGGAGAGTAATAGTGGTCATTCATGATTTCCTAGAAATCCTTGCAGTGGTTACATCATCAAAATTATTTTACTTATTATTATGTAGAGGTTAGTGATTTTAAGTGAGGTATAGAATATACCTTTGTGGAATGACATAGTGGGAAAAAAATGAATGGGCTTTGGAATCAAACAGAGCTAGTGTTATTTGTTAGTATGTCATCTCGATATAAATATTTTATGTTCAGCTTCAGTTTTATCTTCTGAATGAAGGAAATAATATTATGGGCTGTTTATTATTATTGTAATGTCCTATTTAACCTCACTCCAACAAATAGCACCTTGCTGTACTTTCTTCTATATTTCCCTCCATAGTTCTACATTAATTATTTTCTTAAAGCATACAAAATGTTTTTTATTTCTGATCTAAGAAAACAAAACTGTATCTACTCCCTCAACATACTATGACAAAGCCTTCCCTCCCAACAGTCTTTGAAACAAAGCAAACAAACAAAAAAAGTTAATCATGCTTACTTTTTGCTTTCTTATTCTCCCTTCTCTCTTAAGCCCACATCATTAGAACCTTTGACCCAATCCATCTCAGATTCTGTTCTCATTACAATTACTAATGATCACTCTTCAGTCCTTAAATTAATGTGTCTCTCTATGACTCTTCCTATTCAGATTTGGTTTACAGATCTCTACGTTAAGTCCACTTCTTCCTCTTAGGCTATCTTCAGTCTCTTTTACTACTTGCTTTCCTCTGTATTTTGTTTAATTATCAGTGCCTCTCCAAATCCTATTTTTGATCCAATTTACTTAAAAAAATAGAGTGGAAATGCTGTCTTCCCTTTAGTTTTCCTTAACTCTTTATTCAGAAAAATGTCCAAAATGTTGAAAAAATAGTACAGCTAATACATGCAAACTTAAAATGAATTCACATCTCTTTTTCGTTCTCTGTCTCTCTCTCTCCCTTCTGCCTCTCAACAGCAAGTGGCAGATGTTATAAAACTTCCTCTCTAAATATTTCAGCATAACTCTTAAATAAGAAACATTCCCCTGCACACCAGTCTTCTACCACCATAACAAAATACTACAGACTGTGTGCTTACACAAGAGAAATTTATTTCTCACAGTTGTCATGGCTGGAAGTCCAACTCAAGATGTAAGCAGGTTTGGTTTTCTCTGAAGCCTGTTTCCTTGTGTCTTAGGCACCTTCGGGCTATGTCCTCACAAGGCTCTTCCTATGTGTTTGAGTGTGTGTGATGTGTGGTGTGTGTGTGTGTGTGTGTATCATTGGTGTATCTTCTTCCTTTTTAAATAAATTTTGTTTTTAATTAACACATAATCATTGTACCTATTTCTGGGGAAAATTGTGATGTTTCAATACATATATAGATAGTGTAATAATCAAATCAGGATAATTGACCTGTCCATCATCTCAAACACTTGTCATTTATTTGGGGTAAAGACATTAAAAATGCTCTCTTCTAGATATTTCTGGATATACAATATGTTATGGTTGACTATAGTTGCCCTGTAAAGAAATAGAACACAAAAACTTATTCCTCCTATTGAGCTCTGCTTTGTAACCATTGACCAACCCCTCATGGGGACAACAGTTCTAGTGAATTAGGGTCTCCATCTTCTGATCTAACTTATCTATACTTATCTCTTTAAAGTTCTCGTCTCTAAATCCAGTTAAAAAATAAGTTTCCTCCTTTTTACTTTTTATATTTATTTATTTATTTACTACTTAACTTTTATTTTAAGCTCAGGGGCACATGTAGAGGCTTGTCATATAGGCAAACTGTGTCATGGGGGTTTGCTGTATAGATTATATCATCACTCAGGTATTAAGTCTAGTACCCATTTAGTTATCTCTCCTGATCCTCTCCCCTCTCCTACCCTATGCCCTCAGATAGGCCCCAGTGTGTGTTGTTCACCTCTACGTGGCCCATGTGTTTTCGTCATTTAGCTCTTGCTTATAAGTGAGAACATGTGGTATTTGGTTTTGTATCCCTGCATTAGAGGTTGCTAAGAATAATGGCCTCCAACTCCATTCATGTTCCTGCAAAGGACATGATCTCATTATTTTTTATGGTTGTATAGTATTCCATGTTCTATATGTAGCACCTGTTCTTTATCCAGTCTACCACTGATGGGCATTTAGGTTGATTCCATGTCTTAGCTATTGTGAATAGGGCTGTAATGAACATGCACTTGTATGTGTCTTTATAGTAGCATGATTTATATTCCTTTTGGTATATACCCAGTAATGGGATTGCTGGGTCCAATGGTATTTTTGTTTTTAGGTCTTTGAGGAATCTCCACACTCTCTTCCACAATGGTTGAACTAATTCACACTCCCACCGACAGTGGATAAGCATTCCTTTTTTCTCCACCTCGCCAGAATCTGTTATTTTTTTACTTTTTAGTAATAGCCATTCTGACTGGCGTGAAATTATATCTCATTGTGGTTTTGATTTGCATTACTTTAATGATCAGTGATGTTGAGCTTTTGTTATATGGAGAACACCATTCATTTCTTAACATCTTACATAACAACAATATCAGTATTCCATCCAGAAAGTTTAACAATAATTCTGTATCATAAAATATTCAATTTATATTCTAATTTCCACATTTCTTTCAAAAAGTTTTATAGCTAGCTGTTTGTATTACTCAATATCCTATCGAGATTCACATTGCAACTATGTGATTTACATCATTCTTCTTTTTTTTTTTTTTTTACAAAGAAATCTCTTGCATCGTTTTATTTTACTTTTCTTTTTTTATATACTGTTTTACATTGATTTTATTTTTCAAGCATTCAGGTCATCATCTTGTCTAATGATTCACATCTGGGATATGTGAGAGTGGTTCCTAATGATCAAATTCAGGTTCATGTTTTTTTGGCAGGCTTGCTTCACAGGTGACATGTAATTCCTATTGCATGTTGACTTATCCTGGTATTATTGAGCTGTCTTTATTTTTGAATTCTGTACGGTTTCTTTATCTCCTTTCCATTTGTACATACATATATGGGGTGTATGTGCAATTTTGTTACATTCATAGATTGCCTAGTGGTCAAATCAGGGCTTCTAGAGTATCTGTCACCTGGATAATGTGCATTGTAGCCATTAACTAATTTGTCATCAATCTCCCCACTTTTACCCCTTTACCCTTCTAAGTCTACAATATCTATCATTTTCTACATACATGTGAATATTATTTACACTCACTTATGAGTGAGATTATGTAATATTTGTCTTTCTGTTCCTGGCCTGTTTCACTTAAGTTAATGGCCTCCAGCTGCATCCACGTTGCTGCAAAAGACATAATTTTATTGTTTTTCATTGATTAATAGTATCCCATTATGTATATATAGCGTATTTGTTTTCTGTTTAAGCACCAATGGATATTTTTATTTATTCCATGTATATTTTATTGTGAATAGTGCTGTGATAAACATAGGAGTGAGGTATGCTTTTGATATACTGATGTCTTTTCCTTTGGGAAAAGTGCGGGAGTGCTAGATCAAACTGTAGTTCTAGTTTTAGTTTCTCTGATAAATATCAATACTGTTGTCATAGAGACTGTACTAATTTACACTCCCATCAACAGTGTATGAGAGTTGCCTTTTCTCCACATTTTCACCACTATCTGCTTTTTGCCTTTTTAATAACAGCCCTTCTGATTGTGTTATCTCATTGTGGTTTTGACTTGCATTTCTTGGATGATTAGTGATGTTGAGCATTTTCACATTTATGTGTTGGTCACTTGTATATCTTCTTTTAAAAAAATGTCTATTCCCATCCTTTGCCCATTTTTAATGGGATTATTTGGTTTTGCTGTTGCTGGTGTTCAGTAATTTGTGTTACTTCTATATTGTGGATATTAATCCCCTGTTGAATAAATAGTTTGCAAATATTTTCTCCCATTCAACAGGTTGTCTCTTCACTCTGTTAATTGTTTATTTTGTTGCACAGAAGCATTTTAGTTTAATTAAGTCCCACTTGTCTACTTTGCATTGTTATAATTTGTTAGTCATATGCAGTCTTAGTCATAAATTTGTTGCCTAGGCCAATGTCCAGAAGAGTTTTCCCTAGGTTTTCTTCCAGTACTTCTAAAGTTTCAGTTCTTATGTTTAGGTCTTTTTTGTTGTTGTTGAGACAGGGTCTGTCTTGCTCTGTCCCACAGGTTTGTATGCAGTACATAATTATGGCTCACTGCAGCCTCATCCTCCTGGACTCATGATCCTCCCACCTCAACCTCCCAAGTCGTTGGGACGATAACTATGCCCAGCTAATTTGTAAAATGTGCTATAGAGATGGGGTCTCTCTGTTTCCTAGGCTGGTCTCAAATTCCTGGGCTCAAGCCATCCTCCCATCTTGACATACCAGCGCCAGGATTATAGGTGTGAGCCAATGTGCCCAATCTGTTTAAATCTTTAATCTGTATTGAGTTGCAGGAAGTCCTACCTAGAACAATCAGGCAAGAGAAAGAAATAAATTACATTTAAATTGGAAAATAAAAATTAAATTATTCCTGTTTGCTGAGGATTTGATCTTATATCTAGAAAAATCTAAAGATTCAACCAATACCCAAGGGAATACCCAAAAAGACACAATCACACTTATGTTCTTGCAGCACTATTCACAATAGCAAAGACATGGAATCAACCTAGGTGCCCATCAACAATGGACTGGATAAAGAAAATACGGTACGTATACACAATGGAATATTATGCAGGCATAAAAAATGAAATCATGCCATTTGCAGCCATATGTGTGCAAGTGAAGGCCATTATCCTAAGCAAATTAATGCAGGAACAAAAAAATAAATGCAGTATGTTGTCATTTATAAGTGGGAACTAAACATTGGGTACACTTGATATCAAGATGGCAATGATAAACACTGGGGACTACTAGAGAGAGGAGAGAGGGAAGGAGGCAAAGGCTGAAAAACTACCTATAGGCTACTCTGTTCACTACCTGGGTGATAGGGCCATTCATATTCAAACTGCAGTGTCACACAAAATACTCATGCAACAAACCTGCACATGTACCTCATGAATCTAAAATAATAGTTGAAATAAAAATGGCAGATTTGATAAATAAATTGTTATGTTTCAAGGTGCAAAATCAAATTACAAAATTTAGTAGTGTTTCTAAACATCAATAATGATATATGAGAGGGAAATCAAGAAGGCAATCCCTTTTACAATGACTACAAAACACAACAAAATGCCTAGGAATAAATTTAACCAAGGCAGTAAAAGATCTCTACAAGGAAAACTACAAAATAGTGATGAAAGAAATTGAAGATGACACAAACAAATAGAAATATATTTTATACTCATGAATTGGAAGCAGTCTATAGATTCAGTGCAATCCCTATCAAAATACTGACATCATTTTTTTTCACAAAGTTAGAAAAAGCCCTACAATTTATATGGATTTAAAAAAATGAGCCCAAATAGCCAAGACAATCCTGAGGAAAAAGAACAAAGCTGGAGGCATCACATTGCCTGACTTCAGATTATATTACAAGGATGCCTCCACATTGCCTGTCTTTAGATTATATTACAAGGCTCTAGTAACCCGAACATAATGATACTGGTATAAAAATAAACACGTAGATAAATGGAACAAAACAGAGAATCCAGAAATGACGCCATATATTTCCAGTTAAGTGATCTTTGACAAAGATGACAAGAACATACTTTGGGGACGGGACCTCGATTTTAGGAAATGGTACTGGGAAATTTGGTTATGAAACTGAATCTCTATTTCACACTATATAAATTCTGTGCATTTTCTTTAAACCATCTGAACCGTGAATACTGCCTTATTTATTGTCTATATGACAAAAATATCCAAATGTATAATCTTCAAACTTTGAATTGCACATTTATACATTCAGTAGACTGGCTTTGTCTATCCAGATGTCCAACACCTGAAATTCAGATTGCCCACAAATGAACATATTATGTGTTCTTTCCAACTCCTAAACATGTTCCACATTTTAGTCTGTCATATTTTTAGTCATGAGGTTACCCTTTACTAAATTGTATAAGACACTCTCTGAAACATAAGCCCATACCTTCCAGAGTTAATTTAATCTTGTGTATTTTACCATTATTTATCGCTCATGTATCTTCCCCTCTTCCTTTTCAATATTTAGATTTAAAATATCAAGGCTGGGCGAGGTGACTCACGCCTGTAATCCTAGCACACTGGGAGGCTGAGTTGGGCAGATCGCTTGAGGTCCGAGGTCAAGACCAGCCTGGTCAACGTGGTGAAACCCTGTCTCTACTAAAAATACAAAAAAAAAAAAAAAAAATTCAGCCAGGCGTGCTGGCACATACCTGTATTCCCAGCTACTCACGGGGCTGAGGCAAGAGAATCACTTGAACCCGGGAGTCAGAGGTTGCAGTGAGGTGAGATCGCACCACTGCACTCCAGCCTGGGCGATAGAGTGAGACCCTGTCTCAAATAAATACACAAACATACTTTTTTTTCTTGTACTATGGCAATAGTGTAACTATAATTTCTATATTTATTTATTATCTCCTCAATTCAAATTGCTGCCAAAAGGAAATTTTTAGAGTTCAAAGCTTTCAGGTTATTTTCCTGCATAAAGCATTCTGTAGTGTGTTAGTCAGGGTTCTTCAAAGAAATAGAACCAATAAGCTAGGTAGATACAGATTTATTACAAGGGATTGACTCACTCAATTATGGAGACTGAGAAGTCCTCCAATCTGACATTGGCAAGCTGGAGACTGAGAAAAGATGGTATTGTTCCAGTACAAACCCAGAAGCCTGAGAACCAGGGGAGACAATGGTGTAAGTCACAGCCCACATCAAAGTCCCTAAAACCAAGAGTGCCTGTATCCAAGAGGAGGAGAAGATGGATGTCCCAGCTCAAGCAGAGGGTGCATTTGCCCTGCTTGCCTTTTTTCGTTTATTTAGATCTTCAATAGATTTGGTGATGTCCACCCGCCTTTGTGATGTCAATAGTCTTTACTAGCTACCAATTCAAAAGCTAATCTTTTTCAGAAACACATCCACTGACACACCCAGAAATAATGCTTTCCCAGTTTTCACAGCATCTCATAGTCCAGTCAAGTTGGCACATAAAATTAATCTTCATGTCTTGTCTTTTATCACCAGTAACAATGATGTTTAAGAAAGGTGCTTACTGCTCTAGCAATGTAAAAATGTCTCATGGTATAGGCATAAAATATTTATTTTTTAATTTTAATTTTTATGCATAAATCTATCAGAAAGGTACATCCAGTTTTCCACTTATTTGAAAATAAATGTAAATTTTTTTTAAAAAAAATTGATATTCCTTCAGTCTTGGTTTAAGTCCTTGTTCTTAGCTTACTATCATCTTTGGCATTGCCCCTGTGCCTTATATTCCTGGACATTCTGAAATAAACTGGCACTTTTATTTTGAATATTTCTTTTGTCAAGCAGAAATTGTATATATCCAGATAATTACAAAACTGTACATTTATTCCAAAGGAGTTTTGCTATGTATTTTTTTCACAAATAACAAAACACTCTTGGCATTCATAGAGGAAAAAGGAGTTTATTAAATTTTTTTTGGACTTTTTTCTCTTGATTTTTAGGAATATTTTTCTATAATGAAACACTCTATTTTTCTCTATAATAACCAGGGGAAAAAAAGGTTGTCTCTTCAGAGAAGTATCAACTCTAACAGAAAGTGTAGTTAGAGAAAAGGACATAAATATTAGGGAGGAAATATAAAATAAATGTAATTTCAAAGTTGCTCATTATCTATAATCTAATATGAATAACTGTTGTGTTTTCTTAGGCAAAATTGGGATAATTATGACATTTGTTTGTCTGAGATTGAATTGAGTTTATTTAGATATCTTCAGGTTATCTCAGTCACCTCTTGTATCATTATCAATATGTATCCTGAGATTATTTTTCTTTTCCTTAAATCTTTGTTCTTATTGCCAGAAAAGCATTCTTGGGAGACTAGTCACAGCAATAGATTTGTCAACCAGTAAAATGGAGAATTTAGACTGTGCTTGATGAATATCTTAGCTCACATTCCTGCTGGGCATAAAAATGTACCCAGTCTGTCAAAGAAGCACTAATTTTATATCACTCTAAAGCCACATATTTTTCAAAACCAAGACTTTGACATGTAAAAATATTGGACTTGTTTTATTACGTGTGACTTTTAAAAAATAGTTGATTGTTAATAATGAATTAGACCATATAGAAAACTTAAGATACCTAACAAGATTTCTCCACTTTATGGTATTTTGTTGTGTTGGTTTCTGTGTCTGTATGGGGTTTCGTTGTGGTAGTTTCTGTGTCTTTATGTATATAGATAGCTACAACAGCCATATTTCCAATTGCCAGTTTTACATGATCTATTGAAGAATAAAATGGTGCTTCAGAATTAGCATGATAGAGGATGGTGAAAAATTTGATATTTTATATATATACACACACACACTATTAAATTAAATATTTTCATATTTAATTCATATCTGACTTTGGGCTATTAGTCACAAATTGTAATGATTTGCTGAAGTAATTGTATAATAATTATGCTAATATTTACATTTTTATGCCTTGGGATAATTTTAAAGCACTTTTTGATTAAGATTCTTTGGAGAACTCAATATGCAAACTAGTAACTTGGTCGAGAACATCAATATCTTCGTTGGCAAAATTCACTGTTTTTCATAGAGTATTCATGGTCTGGTTGTAGCATTTAAACTGAAGCATTATTATATCTGTAGTTAGCATTAACTAGGTAAATAACTCAGAAAAATTATCCACTTGAATTAAAATAATAAAGTATATAAAGTATATAATAAAGAGATGCTTATAAAGTATAATTTATTGATTGCATTTAGGCACTTTTACATTGTTATTAATTCACTTTACAAAATAAATATTTAGATTGAAAGAGAAATACATTTTAATGACTATGTATGAGTAGAATTGATATGCGATTTATTCTACATACTGTTATGTGTTTGTATTTTTATATTTAGGTAAATAAAATTTAAATTACCATAATCTTTTCCTTAGCTAGTGGTTAACAATGAAGGAGCTCACACCTGATGAAATTTATAGTCTTCTTCTCCAGCCTATGCACAAGCTGGTGGATAGTTTTTGATCCCAGTAGAAACATGAAAATTATCCAGAAAATAATATTAGTAACATTTCTGGTAAAATGGGGGTTAAATTTCAAATCCGACTGATATGTTTATAAAATAAGTGGAGAATAAGAGTAGTCAGGGTTCTCTAGAGGGACAGAACTAATAGAATATATATATATATATTTTACATATATAATCCTATTATATACTCCATATTATATATGTATACATATATATATAAAACATGGAGATTATTACGTATTAACTTACATGATCACAAGGTCCCACAATAGGCTGTCTGCAAGCTGAGGAGCAAGGAGAGCCAGTCCGAGTCCCAAAACTGAGAACTTAGAGTCCAATGTTCTAGGGCAGGAAGCATCCAGTATGGGAGAAAGATGTTGGCTGGGAGGCTAGGCCAGTCTCATTGCTTCACGTTTCTGCCTGCTTTATATTCGATGGCTGCTGATTAGATTGTTTTCTCCAAATTAAGGGTGGATCTGCTTTCCCCAGTCCACTGACTCAAATGTTAATACCTTTGGCAACACCCTCACAGACACGCCCAGGATCAATACTTTGTATCCTTCAATCAAGTTGACACTCAATATTAACCATCATGGTAGGTAACTATAAATAATGGGTACCCATAACTCTACTAAAAATCATTAATTTGGAAAAAGATTAGGCAATTAAATGTTGTGACCATGAAGCTCATATGTTATCTTCAGTTAACAGAGGAAAAAAAAAAAGACTTATTTTCTTTGAGGTCATTTTTTTTCCAGCAATATAGGTTTACATAAAATATTCTAAATCATCAGTGAAAAATGTGATTATTGCTGAAATGTGACATGAATGTAACAATATAATATATTCACAGTGTTTTCCTGTGTTGTTCTCTTAGATTTACAAGAGAATGAAAAGTTAGATTGAAAAGTGACTTCTGTGAACACTGTTAGTGTATTTCTCTACATAATAGCATAAAAGTTGTCCTATTTAAAATTCATTATCTTGGCTGGGTGCAGTGGCTCATGCCTGTAATCCCAGCACTCTGGGACGCTAAGGCAGGCGGATCACCTGAGGTCAGGAGTTCGAGACCAGCCAGACCAACATGGAGAAAACCTGTCTCTACTAAAAATGCAAAATTAGCCAGGTGTGTTGGTGCATGCCTGTAATCTCAGCTACTCTGGAGGCTGGGGAGGAAAATTGTTTGAACCTGGGAAGTGGAGGTTGTGGTGAGCTGAGATTGCGCCATTGCCCTCCAGCCTGGGCAACAAGAGCAAAACTCAAATAAAATGAAATCAAATAAAAAATTTATTATCTCAATTACCTTATCTCTGCACTAAAGTGAGTCAGTTTGATCAAAACATTTGAAAATTATATTAGTTTTAAGAACCGGGGAAAGTTCCACAGAGAACATTGTGAACTGATTGTGTATACGTATGTCATCCTTTTGAATGATGCAGTTTTAAAACATTACTTCATCTTTGGTTAGTATTTAATGGAATTTTACCTTTATAAATTAGAGAAATTGAGTAGAACAGGAAAGCTACTGGCTATGCTTTTCTTCAAGGCAGAAAATATAATTAACACAATGTTCTCTGCTTTGGAAAGAACACGCAGCTCTGGAGGGTAGAACAGTAGACGACTACATGCCGTGGTGTCTCGTCATTTCCATGGCGTCTTACACCCGTAGCGAGAAATGCTAGCATCTCATTGCCGCATCACTGATCATTATTCATACAGAACACACACGCTTGTTATTAGATAACTCTTTGTGTTTACTAGTAAATAAAATATTTAATACCTACAAATACTTAAAAAATCATAATGATATTAAAAAGTAAAATAATTCGTTTATTCACCAATAAGCTGAATCTCTCTAGGTTCCTCTCTGATCTCTTGTTCTTCTCTCTTATGTGGGGTAATCAGTAAGAAGCAAACACATTTTTGTCTTCCATGTTTCAAAATACTTAGTGTATTGATTACAATAGTGATTCATGCCTTTCAGAGTTGAAAAACTTAAAGTATATGTAGACTTAGAACACATTCATAAGTATTCTTTTATTCTCCAATACATTTTTCATCAAAAAGTCAACCTATCTACTGACTTTCAATTACCATGAGACAGACAGTGTTTCTCACAATTTTAGTCCTAGAACAACTTTGAAGTCTTAAAACGTATTAAAAACCCAATTTTTAAAAATCATTTGTATGAGCCAATATTTACTATATTATGAATAAAAGGTAAAGAGTTTAAAAATATTCATTTCACAAGCTTATTTAAAAATAATGCAGATGTAATATGTTAATAAAAATATTTTAAACAAATATGTTTTCCAAGATGAAAAAAATTAATAATAAGTTCATCATTGTTTTACATTTTTGGCAAATCTCTTTAATGTTTGGCTTCTGGCATAATAGAGCCAGCTGAATTTTTACAGCTGCTTCTCTGTTTCAGTCATTGTGATATGCTGTTTAGTTGAAGCACATAAAAAAATCTGACTTTATTCATACATGTAGTGGAAAAGGGAGGCATTTTAAAATCCTTTGTCAGATAGTTGTGAATTTTTTAAATAGCACACCCAAACTCAACAATTGGTAGTTTTTATAAAGGTTAATTGCCAAATGGAAGCTGAAACTACCTTATTAAACTTTCATATTGTGTTAATTAAAATCCATTGTTCAGTCTTACACTATGAAAACATTTGTTACCCATATATTATTTGTAACATTTTTTATCCATGCATCAATCATTTTTTTAAAAAAGTTGTTCACAAAGATGTATGTATCTTTTTAAAAATCACAATTGCTAATATCAATAATCTGATCAGGAAATTCTTTAAGTGTTACAGTACTGTCAAACTCACGGGGCAAATACAAGCTTTCCAAAATTTTATATTTGTTTGAAATACTGAACTTCAGCACTGGCAACAAACGCTAACAAGTAGTTTCCTTGAACAGGCAGGGTCTCTTTTCACAGTCAAAAAAATATGTATCCAATACCCAACTTTAAGCAATCACAATTTTTTTCTTACAGTATGCAAAAACAAAAAACAAACAAAACAAACAAACAAAAAACTAGATATAAACAATGTTCCATGAGAGAACAGCTAGTGTAGCTCACAGCTCACAACTCCAAGTGCCACACAAGTACTGGGCTTCATAACACAGTGTTAGAGCTTCATGCGTAGTTCCAATTTCTACACACTGAATACAAAAAACAGTGCATGTTCGAGGGTACATAATTTTGTGTGTGTGTGTGTGTGTGTGTGTGTGTGTGTGTGTGTGTGTGTATTTTTTATCAAGGAGAAATTGACATCTTTTTCCCTCCCTTCATCCCTCTGTCCCCTGTCCCTCCTTCCCTTCCCCTCTCCTCATCTTCCCCTCCCCTCCCTTCTGTTCCCTTCCCTTCCTTCCCCCCTTTCCTCCTTTTCTTTTTCTTTTTCTTTCTCTTTTCTTCCTCCCTTCTTTCTTTCCTGCTTGTGTAAAGTGTTGAAGAATACAATGAGTCGTAATATGGTTTAGAGTCACTTTCTTGATGTATGCAAAGGCACCAGTGTTTCTCAAACCAATTAATTACTGAACTGACCAATTTTTAATTTACAAATAAAAATTGTATATATTTCTAGCATGCAACGTGATAACTGATATCCCATTACTCAACGGCTAAATCAAAGGCATCAGTATTTTTACCCACCATCATTATTTTTAGCATCACTGTCACTGTCAACACAGTGGAAACAAAAAATGCATCATTTGATTATTACAAAAATAGTTTCAGCCTTGAACACCCCTGACAGGCTCTCAGGAATCCCCATGGGGCTAGGGAACACATTTCAAATACCACTGCCTTAATTTAATTTTTGATGTCACATTCTCAGTACCTTAGAATTTATGCAAATATATTATGGGAGAACGACATAAAACCTGACATAATTTAAGAAGACATTTTAATGAATAATTTTACAGAAAACATTACTATCAAGTTTAGGTTCTCATTACCAAGTCCCTTCCAACATTGTGAAAACACATTGCAGAGGACTGACCTAGTTATTGCTCTGTGAGGCCTTTAAGCCAGGGCTACTAAATTATTGTCACTTACAAACATAATTAGCACATCTCATTAGCTAATGAAGATAATGACCATTAAAATTCTCTCCCAATTTACGGTTTCCCATTTATCACAATTTAACAACAATGCTGTTTAAGCGTAATAACAAAATTGGCTTACAAATGACCCCTACACTAACAAGCAGTACCTTGTATCAAGGAGTGAAGTATTATTTATTCATTGCATCCTAATTATATTATCTAGTGGAGTTGTATTGCTGATGACATTCCAATGCTATTCAGTCAACACAATCTGAATTATCATTTTTAGGTTGAAAGTGCAAAGCCACACCACACAGAATATAACTACTTTTCTCTGGCAATCTTTATTTACAAAGCAGTTATTGTTAATTTCTACATTCCAAGGAGCAATGGATTATTTATTCATTGCATTCTAATTATATTACATAGTAGAGTTGTACTGCTGATGATTTTCCAATGCTATTCAGTCAATACAATCTGAATTATCATTTTAGGTTGAAAGTACAAAGCCACACCACACAGAATACAAGTATTTTTCTCTAGCAATTTTTTTTTTTTTAGACAGAGTCTCGCTCTGTCACCCAGGCTGGAGTGCAGTGGTGCCATCTCGGCTTGATGCAAGCTCTGCCTCATGGGTTCACGCTATTCTCCTGCCTCAGCCTCCCCAGTAGCTGGGACTACAGGCGCCCGCCACCACGCATGGCTACATTTTTTGTATTTTTAGTAGAGACGGGGTTTCACCGTGTTAGCCAGGATGTTATCGATCTCCTGACCTCGTGATTTGCCTGCCTCAGCCTCCCAAAGTGCTGGAATTAGAGGTGTGAGCCACCACTCTAGGCCTCTAGGAATTCTTATTTACAAAACACTTATTGTTAATTTCTACATTTCAAGTATTTAAATAAAGGATAAATAATTACTGATACAAATAGACTATACAAGCATTTCATAAATAATCTTATTTATAATTTGTAAATGCTCTATTTTTCAAACTCCTTATTTTGTTTTTTCTAAAAATTTATTTTCTGGGTTTTTGTTAAGTACAATTTAAGGATATATGACATAATATTTTTTAAAGTTTTCAAAATTGTTAACATTCTCAAAAGGATAATATGGAATGAAATACTATTTGGGGACTGCTGAAATAATGCATTTATATTTAAGCAAAATGTTCAATTGGGAATTTATGGCTTCCTAATATTATTTTGAGGGTTGATGAATTATTGGTCTATTGCCATATGACAAATTATCATAAATGTACTGGCTTAAAACAGCATCCAATTATTTCACAGTTTTTGTAAATCAGGCCTGTTAGGCCTGAGTTGTCTGGCTGTCACAAGGCAAAGCCACGTGTTGGTCAGGACTATGATTCCACCTGAGGCTCAAGGTCTTCTCCAAGCTTATTTAATTCGTTGGAAGAATTTAGTTCCTTGCAGTTGTAGAACTAGGTTTCCCATCTTCTGCTCGCTGTTAGTCAGATGTCACTTTCAGCTTCCAGAAGTAGCCCTTAGGACCTAACCAAAATAGTATCTTACTTCTGCTAAGTCAGCAGGAGAATCAGCTTGCTATGATGGAGTCTCACAACGTAACGTAACATATCGTAACGTAATATCATACTAACAGACTGACTATCCCATCACATTCTTAGATCCTACCTACACTCAAGGTAAAATGATTACACAGTACCTGTACAATAGGGGATGGGAATCTACCACTCTCTGACATAGAGTTATTTAAGTCTTTCTGAAATGCAAAATATGTCCACCCCCTTTCAGGGTTCCTCAGATTCTCATCCCATTGCACCATCAGCTCAAAATCCAGAATCTCATCACAATATCGTCAATTCAGTATAACTTATAAATCAAATCCAAGCGTATATAAGAGGTCTCAGTGTAATTCATTAAGTAGAGCTCCTGGAGCACAATTCTCTGCCTGTGAACTTGCACAATTTAAGAGATAAGTTATTGTCCCCCAACTCTCCCAATTTATAATGGTGGAACAAGGATAGGATTTTACTTATCAACGCTGTTTCAAAAATAGGAAAAATGGAAGATGAGCAGCAATAACTAGTCCGTAACACCCAATCAAGAAAATCCAGCATTTCAGAAGTGTTGGGGACAGCAATAGCTAGTACCTTACAATTCTGAAATGTTGGATTTTCTTGACTGGATTTTACGGCATATCTAAAGGCTGTGGCTCTTGGTTGAGAAAATCTGTAAGGCATACCCTTAATTTATTGAAAGGAACTTAATGTGAATTAAGTCTTCTTGACATTTTGAACTTTCCAAGATTTTAACTAAAGGTTGTGCAGTCACATCTCCACTTTTTTTTGTTGTTTATAAGATATACTTTCACCAGCCATTTTTGGTAGGCATCTCTTGCCACTTGGCAAGGCCAATTATTTTAAAAATAATCTACTTCTGTTCATGTCTAACCTTTCCGCAATCTCTCTCTCTCCTCTCACATTGTACTATAAACTGCAAGAAGAAACCGGGCAGCATCTGTGGCATTTAGCTATACAGTTGATGCTTGAACACCACAGGGGCTAGGGGGACTAACCCTCTATGCAGTAGAATATCCACAAATAACTTTTGACTTCTCAAAACTTAACTACTAATAGGTTACTGTTGACCAGCAGCCTTAGAGATAACATATACAGTTAACACATATTTTGTATATTCTGTGTATTAAATACTGTATTCTCAAGTAAGCTAGAGAAAAAAATGTAAATAAGAAAGTAATAAGAAAGGGAAAATAGATTTACTATTCATGAATGGAAGTAGATCGTCATAAAGGCCTTCATCCTTATTTTCTTCACATTGAGTAGTCTGAGTAGGAGGAGGAAAAGGAAGGGTTGGTCTTGGGGCCGCAGGGGTGGCAGAGGTGGGAGAAAGTCCACATATAAGTGGAACCATGTAGTTCAAACCTATGTTGTTCAAAGATCAGCTATATATCCAATTTCATCATTTAAAAGCTCTGATTGGTGCATAACCACAGGACACAGTTTTGCTAACATTCTTTTACTGCATAACACAATTCCATCTCTTCTAGCTTTCAGTAACATTCCTCACTTTCCTCTGAGCCCTCCCTCAGAGGGCTGAGGGCCTGAGCATCTTCAAAATCCAGTTTTCTAACAATTGGTCCAGGGGGATTTAGATTTTCACTCTTGTGCTTCTTAAAATCCTTCCAGCTTCTACTAACTTTCTGGTTTCAAAGCCAGTCACACTATTTTTAGGTATTCGTTGCAGCAGCACACCATTTTCAAGTCCCAAACACTATATTTGTTTCCTGTTGTGGGTGATAAATTATCTCAAGGCTTCCATGGGTCAGGATTTTGGACACGGCCTACCTAGGTTCTCTGCTCAGGGGCTTCACTAGCAAAAATCAAGGTTTTAACTACAGCTTGACTTATGAATTTCATAGTGAATCTCAGGGTCAGTACACCTGGAGTTCATCTTTTGATTACTCATACCAGCTTTCTCTGAGTTCTTTGTATACAAAACCAGGCAATTGCCACCTCTTCATATTCCTGTAGTGTTAGGATATTTTAGGACTTTCTGTTTCTGATTTAATGATACTGAACACATAAGTATGAAACTAATAATAACCAAAAACATTCATGTTGTAAGATTTGGGCATTGAATTGAAAAATAATTAAAATTAAATACAAATAAATAAAAACTAAAAGTTATAACCATATATGTGATAATTTGTTCAAAAATTAATTGGTGGATTTTTGCTGATCCAATATGATATTAGAAATAGTGATTTAAGGTTAAACAGCATTAATATATCCAAATTTATGTGCAGTTTAACATTACAAACACAACTTTTCGCATGGAGGATTGTCCTCTCTGCTGTTTAAATTCAGTTATTGGAATGCTGACTGAAACCAAGTATAGTAAAGATGGTTAGCAAATTAAATGAGTAAATATTGGATGAAAAAATAGTTTTTGAATATGAGTTTTCCTTGGAGGAGGACGTGACTTCGGGAGTAAAGCTTACTTCAACAGACATCTTCTATGTATTTTTTTCTTACTGACACTCTTACGGAGAGTTTCTGATTTTTAAAAATAAAAACTTGAATTCTCATTTTTATTTAGCCTGGTTCTATAAAAACACAATGAGAAACTTACAACAAAGGATTCCAATATGTTATTATGCTGCCACATAATATTATGTTTTGCTGTTGTTATTTCTGGTCAACCTGCAGAGACTTTAGTTATTGTGATTATATTATAAACCTGTAAATTGGAGAATGAATTGAAATGAAGGGCTCTGCAAAATAACATAGAAAACTTTGAAGTACTGACCTATATAATAAGTGAGAATACATTTTGTACAACTACATACATATTTTTAACACATTCCTTCTCTAGTTAAGCGTATACTTTATTATTTCAAGAGCTCAGACATGAAAATGAATACTGCTGAAATTTTCTGTAAAATAATCGTTGCATTTTAAAACATTAGGCACACTGAGATTGATAAAGGAGACAAGATGGTGTGATTTAAAGTGAAGTGAAATATATGTTTCTTAGAAGTAAATATTATAAATTCTTTTTCAAAACTATTTGAATGAATTGTTTCATTGCATTTAAATAAATGTATACAATGCAGGAAATTGAATTGTTTATTGGTGACATTTCCTAATTGACAGAGTTTTTGTCAATATACTAAGAACTATTGAAACTTAATTTTCTTCTGTCAGATATTAAACAGTTATTCAAGGAGACCATATCACATTTAGAGTCAGAGCTGTGCATTGGGCTCTATGCACTGCAGAGGGTGCTGCTTATTCTATGGTAGCAATAGAGCCAAGATAAAATGATCAGCCATATGCTTTTTGCCTTCTTTCCAAAGAGTCTATATTAACCTTAGCACAAAATGTCAGCTATGTATAAATAGGTCCCCACATGCTTACACATGATTTTCCATAGAGTATAATATTCTAATAACTCAATTTTTAAAATTATCGCTTGAAAATCTTTGCTGCTTCTCACCCCAAATCATGTAAGCCTGGGTTGCAGTGTACATATTGTGCATTAGTTGTGATGAGCACCAGTTCCTAATGACAGCCCACGGGAACACTGTGTCATCAATAGTTCCTGGAATTAAACTTGGAAATCAGTCACATCAGATATTATTTACTCTTAGTTTTAAGGTGGTCATTTTGGAAAAGGTCCATGGAGGTGTTATGGTAACCCTGAAGCTTATGAGTACTACATGTTCTAACAGACTCTGGAAGTTTTGCCCTGACAAGCAGATAGAGGATGATGTTGGATGGATGGATAGATACAGACAGATAGATGATAGACAGATATATAGATGATAGACAAGAGACCACCAAGCTACTACAAATCTCGTTTTTCTCTTAGTACTTCCAGAACATCATAGCCCATTTCCTACTTTTCTCATCCTAGTGATTGCTATTTCTCATTTCCCTGACTTTAAAGGACTCAGTTCTTACATTTCACTCTTAGTTAACCCCTTGCAGACACTTCAGACTCTCTTCAACTCCCGATTTTTTTCACCCAGATTCCAGCTATCAGGTATCAGACATTTCTACTTTGACGAACACTGACACATCTTAACTTCTGTCTTCACAGTACTTAGGAAAACTTGATATACAATATATATTTGCCTATTTGGGTGTATACTTTTCTCTCATCCACCCCTCCCAGCATGCCCAAAATGTGAATGTGTCCAGAATTGGTGGGTTCTTGGTCTTGTTAACTTCAAAAATGAAGCCTCGGACCCTGGTGATGAGTGTTACAGTTCTTAAAGATGTTGTGGCCGGAGTTTGTCCCTTCAGACATTCAGATGTGTCTGGCGCTTCTTTCTTCTGGTGGGTTCGTGATCTCGCTAGCTTCACGAATGAAGCTGCAGACCTTCCCAGTGAGTGTTCAGCTCAAATAAGCAATGTGAATACAAACTGTGAACAGCAGCAAAATTTACTGTAAGAGCACAAGAACACAGCACCCACCATGTAGCAGGAAACCAGAATGGCTTGTCAGGCAGCCTGCTTTTATTCCCTTATCTGACCTCACCCACTTCATGCTGATCGGTCCATTTTACAGAGAGCTGAGTGGTTCATTTTACAGAGAGCTGGTTGGTCCATTTTGACAGAGTGCTGATTGGTGTATTTACAATCCTTTAGCTAGGCACAGACTGCTAGACAGAAGAGTTCTCCAAGTCCCCACTAGGTTAGCTAGATATAGAGTACTCATTGGTGCATTTACAAACTTTGAGCTAGACACAGAGTGCTGATTGGTATATTTACAATCCCTTAGCTAGACATAAAAGTTCTCCAAGTCCCTACTAGACTCAGGAGCCCAGCTGGCTTCACCTAGTGGGTCTCGCACCGGGCCGAGGGCAGAGCTGCCTGCCAGTTCCGCGCCTTGCTCCCATACTCCTCAGTCCCTGGGCGGTTGATGGGACCGAGCGCGCTCCTGGAGGAGGCTCCCGCCCCGCGAGAACTCACCGCCACGGGGTGTTCCGGCATGGCGGGCTGCAGGTCCCGGTCCCGAGCCCTGCCCCACGGGGAGGCAGCTGAGGCCCCGCGAGAACTCCAGCACAGTGCTGGCGGGCTGGCACTGCTGGGGGACCCTGTTCACCCACTGCAGCTGCTGGTGGGGTGCTAAACCCCTCGTTGCCCTGGGCTGGCGGCGCCGGCCGTTCCAAGTGCCAAGTGCGGGGCCCGCCAAGCCTGAGCCCGTGCCAGCGCCCGCCGGAACTCGCGCTGGACTGTGAGCGCTGCGCGCAGCCCCGGTTCCTGCCCCTGCCTCTCCCTCCACACCCCCCTGCAAGCGGAGGGAGCCGGTTGTGGCCTCGGCCAGCAAAGAGAGGACTCCCACAGTGCAGTGGCAGGCGGAAGGGCTCCTCACGCGCCGCCAGAGTGGACGCCGAGGCACAGGAGGCGCTGAGAGTGAGGGCTGCTAGCACACTGTCACCTCTCATAAGTACCATGAGGGTAGTGTCTTTTATCTCTTTTGTTATGTGTTGCATTCCTAGTATAAATAATAATGTTTGGCACATAGTAACACTCAATAAATAATTGCTGAATGACTGACATACTCCTAAAATGTTTGAGGCATCTGTTTAAGCTCTGTAAGTGTAATTTTTATCAGTTTTAGGAAATAGAAATCATGTATCAAATCACATTGTCAACTAAGGACATAGGAAGCTGATTTGGGCTAAGGTCAGAGAATAAGCATAATTCTTATGCTCCTGCTTTTGGCTTCTGAAAGGGATTATTATCTTCTGAGTACATATTTTTGCCTCTTAGTTTTCTTCTTTTAATATTGACTTTCCAGTGTTAACACTTCAATCCAATAAGCATTATGTTGTGTATACATACAACATATATATTATTCGGTATACTGCATGTAATGTATGCATTAGGGATTATATTCAAGTTTAATTTATTGAAATAAAAGTCATAATTCTAGAACAATATATATTTTAATTGATTTACAATACTCCCTTGCTAATCATGTTATACTTCAGGTTATACTGAATGTTGTTTCTTGCATTTCTATTCATATTCTCTTTGAAAGTATAGTGGTTATTCAAATCATAAAACATTAAATTTATGAAAATAACTTTTATAAACATTTTCTATTATGTAAAATCATTAAAATAGTTTATATTTAAATTTTGACCATGTTTAAGGCGTAATATTAAGTGTTTAAATAACTTGTAACACTGAAGTTAAAACTTCTTTATGTCTTGACGTACCAAGGGTCAAAGAACACGACTAAATTGCCCGTGTCTACATGGCTAACACATGATGGAGCTAAAATTCTAACTGGACATAGTTTCAAAATGTCATGCCCTAAAAAGAAAAAAAAAATCTAGCAGTTCAAACCTATCAAAAATTTAGCTCTGCAAAAATGTATTTGCTCTCCAAACTCAGTTCTGTTTAATGTGTAACATAATAAATATGTTTTAACTATGCATAGATTTGTATGTGTTGAAATACATGTTTTATATTTTTGTTTTATTTTTATGCAGGACTCAACCACCGCAATATATAAGAACACACACCAAACGTTCCTGAAGTGATTTATAAGGTAAAACTTATAATTTCTGTTATAAATTATGCATTTATAAATTTCTGCTAAAACATTTCTGTGATACATTTCTGTAAAAATATTATAGAAATGTCAAAATTGTTGTCGTAGTTTCTCTTAAGGATCATCTAGAATTACACTGAATTATTTAGAAATTTAGCATATTCTGTGTTTTAAATCACTCTTTAAGAAACTCAACTGTTTTTTATTATATGGGTGGATACATGTGCAAGTTTGTTACATGAGTATATTGTACCCAGGTAGTGATATTGTACCCAGTAGTTTTTCAACCCACCCTCTCTCTCCTCCCTCTCCTTCCCTCCCTCTTCCAGTGGTCTTCCGTGTCTCTTTTTTTGCCTTATTTATGTCCACGTGTGCTAATTTTAGCTCTCATTTATAAGCGAGAACATGTGGTATTTGTGTTTGTTGTTGTTGTTGTTGTTGTTCCTGATTTAATTTGCTTAAGATTATGGCCTTCAGTTCCATTCATGTTGCTGCAGAAGACATGATTTTATTCCTTTCTTATGGCTGCATAGTATTCCACGTTGTATGTACCACATTTTTTTTTTTTTTTTTTTTCCAATCTACCATTAATGGACACCTAGGCAGATTCCTTGTCTTTGCTATTGTGCCTGGTGTTGCAATGAACATACAAATGCATGTGTTCTTTGGTATAAAGATCTATTTTCCTCTGGGTATACGCACAGTAATGCAATTGCTGGATTGAATGGTAGCTCTGTTTTAAGTTCTTTGAGAACTCTCCCAACTTCTTGCCACTGTGGCTGAACATAATTTACACTCTAACCAACATGAATAAGAGCTCTCTTTTTTTTACAGCCTTTCCAGGATCTGTTGTGTTTGTGGTAGCAGGTGTCATTCTTTAATTCCATGTTTAGCACTCCCTTAAGGACCTCTTGTAAGGCTGTTCTAGTTGAAATAAATTCCCATAGCATTTGCTTATCTAACAAAAGTTTTATTTCTTCTGCACCTGTGAAGTTGGTTTGGTGGGAAATAAAATCCTTGGTTGTATTTTCTTTTCTTTAAGAATGCTTAAAATAGGCTGGGTGCAGTGCCTCATGCCTGTAATCCCAACACTTTAGGAGGATGAGGCAGGCTGATCACCTGAGATCAGGAGTTCAAGACCAGCCTGGCCAACATGTTGAAACCTGTCTCTACTAAAAATACAAAAAAAAAAATACACCACACCCATGTGGTGGCACATGCCTGTAATCTCAGCTGCTTGGGAGGCTGAGGCAGGAGAATCACTTGAACCTGCAAAGTGGAGATTGCAGTGAGCCAAGATCATACCACTGCACTCTAGCCTGGGCAATGAGCTAAACTCCATCTCAGAAAAAAAAAAAAAAAAAAAAAAGAAAGAAAGAAAAAGATATGTGTCAATATCTTCTGACTTGTAAAGTTTTTAGTGAAATGTCTACTGTGCACCTCATGAGTTTTTGTACATGACTTTGTACATGACTTGACCCTTCTCTCTAGCTTCCTTTAAGAACTTTTTCTTTTGTGATGACCTTGGTGAATCTGATGACTGTGTGCCCTGGGAATTGTCATCTTGTGTAGTGTCTAGCTGAGCTTCTCTGTATTTGTTGGATTTACATGTCAACCTCTAGGAGAATTAGAGAGACTTTTGGGGACTATATCTTCAAATATATATTCAAGCGTCTTATTCTCTCCCCTTCACTCTCTCTCAGGATTGCCAATGAGTCATAGATTTGTTCTCTTCGTATAATCCCACATTGCTTGGAGATTTTGTTTAACTTTTTATGTTCTTTTTTTTTTTTTTTTTTTTGAGACGGAGCCTCGCAGTGCTCCCAGGCTGGAGTGCAGTGGCCTGATCTTGGCTCACTGCAAGCTCCGCCTCCCGGGTTCACGCCATTCTCCCGCCTCAGCCTCCCAAGTAGCTGAGACTACAGGCGCCCGCCACCACGCCCGGCTAGTTTTTTGTATTTTTAGTAGAGACGGGGTTTCACCATGTTAGCCAGGATAGTCTCGATCTCCTGACCTCGTGATCCACCCGTCTCGGCCTCCCAAAGTGCTGGGATTACAGGCTTGAGCCACCGCGCCCGGCCTTTATGTTCTTTTAAAATTTTTGTCTGACTGAGTTAATTCCAAGAACCAATCTTCAAGCTCTGAGAGTCTTTCCTCGGTTTGGCCGATTCCACTGTTAATTCTTCTGATTATGTTATTAAATTCTTGCAGTGAAAAGTTCAGTATGGTTCTTTTCAAAAAATGATTATTATATCATTTAGCAGTTGGATCATTTTACTGGATTCATTGGATCCCTTAGATGGGGTTTTAATGTTTTCTTGAATCTCGATGAGTTTCCTTAGCATCCAGATTTTGAATTTGATGTCTATCATTTTAATTATTTCAAACTAGTTAAGTTCCATAGCTGGGGATCTAGTGGACATGTTTAGAGATAAGCAGACACTCTCACTTGAATTTCCAGAACTCTTCTGCTGATTCTTCCTCATCTGGGAGGATCGGTGTTCCTTTACCCATGGTGTATGTTTAGTATAAGTAGTTGGCTATGTTTCTGGATTCTTTCAGAGGGCTAGTCCTCTATACAAGACCTTTATGTGTCAGTGGATTCTTGTGCCTAGTTTCACAGGTATGCACATTAGCAAGATAATTTTTGGTGTTGTAGTTTGGGATACAACCTAGTAGATGATACTTCAGTGTAATGGCTGGTAGCTAGGCTACCACCCAGCTGCAGGAGATGGTTGCATCTAGTCAGCCATCTTATCCTCCCACCCCTGAAATTACTCTTTTGAAGAATATTATTTAAACTATTGTTTCCTCAAATAAATAATTAAACATTTTCTTACTGGTACACTTTTCAAATGTCATAGGACATAGGACCATCAAAGTAGCATTGACATTATGCCAACTTTTAGAGGTGTTACTAGATTTTTTTGTAGTTCAAATGTAGAGATATAACTGTTCCTGACTATTAATAATCATTTACCTATGTAAATCTCTTTTACTGATAATGTTTACTAACAAAAAGCCCTTATCATTGAATAATAACAAATTATAATAAGTGTCAATGTTGAAAAATATAGATTGATAGTTGATAAAATATACCTTTCACTGTTTTGATGAGTGATTTTATTTTATTTTTTTTTGCTTTTTGTTTTTTGTTTGAGATAGAGTCTTGCTCTGTCGCCAGACTGGAGTGCAATGGCGTGATCTAGGCTCACTGCAACCTCCATCTCCTGGGTTCAAGCAATTCTCCTGCGTCAGCCTCCTGAGCAGCTGGGACTAAAGGTGTGTGCCACCATGCCCAGCTATTTTTTTGTATTTTTAGTAGAGGGGGGGTTTTACATGTTGGCCAGGATGGCCTCGATCTCTTGACCTTGTGATCCACCCACTTCAGCCTCTCAAAGTGATTAATAATTTTTGTATACAGTTGCCTTGCATAATAAAAAACAACTGCATAAATATTTGAATTTTTTCAAAAAATGAAATATAAGAAAGCAAGTTTTAAATCAAATATACCATTTTAACTTACTTTGTGTAAAGTATACTTCACAACACATATTCTGTATAGTTTCCTAACTTTTTAGATTAGTATGTGTATGTGGTATGAAATTCTCATTATTTGTATAAATGAAAAGGATTAAAAGTGCTGATACTGCAAAACATTCAATATTCTCAAATCAAATCTATTGTTTCACATAATGTGTTCATTATTATTTTTGAGCATTAATTTGAAATATGGATCTTTCCTTTTGGTAATATATTAAATGCAATGCAGCAACAGCAAAATATAAACCAAATCACAATCCATTCAATCCGAAGAGACAAGGCCATCCAGTTTTTAAGTGTAGATCCCGCCTGCCTCATCCCACACCACTGTATGTTTCTTCAATGCTCCTCAAAACACTCCAACCTTGATTACATTACAAACTCTCAGCAAGGTTGAGTTTTTCTATTACATCGACTCAGAACATATCCCTATTGCAAATACAATTTTTTTGTTTGAAAATACTTTTTGGATGCAGGAACACATGTTGTAACAATAAAAAAGATATAAAAAGCATATTATGAAAGATTTTGTAGCATACATGGCTTCATTATCTTAATCAATCATGTTATTACAAAGAAGCATAATTTTATCTATTGGTGTGAGCATACTTCATCATTATTGCAAAAATACTGTGGGTGGGTGTGTTTTATGAAAAAAATTGCATCAATCTTCCTGTCCCAGAATGCAAATGAAAAATTTATAACTTTAAAAATTAAAATATAATTATAATTTATTAAATTATTTATTATGTTTAAATTTTACAGCACCATCCCTAAGTCTGTAGGTAATTGTACACAGAATTATATTTATACTGAGTAAATTTTTCTGCATGTTAGAGCTAAGTTTCATAGCACAATTTCAGAAAGGGTTACAGTAGAGCTTGTAGAACATCACAGATTTTATCTTACAAGTTAAAGCTCAATTACAGCTCAGTTTTTATGTTAGTTCAAGTTTCCATGGCTTTAAGTCAAATTAACAGAGTTATATGCAATGTAAAGGGGAAGAATATGATGACAATGTTCACTTACTGAATTTTACCTAAATGCATTAGTCTAGCTGGGTGCCTTTGCTCACTCACGTCTGTAATCCCAGCACTTTGGGAGGCCGAGGCGGGTGGATCACTTGAGGCCAGGAGTTTGAGGCCAGCCTGGTCAACATGGTAAAACCCTGTCTCTACTAAAAGTAGAAAAATTACCTGGGCGTGGTGGCATGCGCCTGTAATTCCAGCTACTCAGGAGGCCGAGGCAAGATAGCTTTCTTGAACCCAGGAGGCAGAGGTTTCAGTGAGCCGCAAGATGGCTCCACTCCAGCCTGGGTGACAGAACAAGATACAATCTCAAAAGAAAAAAAAAAAAAAAAAAAAGCCGTGGGCCGTGGCTCATGCCTGTAATCCCAGTACTTTAGGAGGCTGAGATGGGTGGATCACGAAGTCAAGAGATTGAAACCCTTCTGGCCAACAAGGTGAAATCCCATTTCTACTAAAAATACAAAAATTAACTGGGCGTGGTGGCAGGCACCTGTAATCCCAGCTCCTCAGGAGGCTGAGGCAGGAGAATTGCTTTAACCCAGGAGGCGGAGGTTGCCGTGAGTCTTGATCACACCCCTGAACTCCAGCCTGACTCCGTCTAACAAAAAAAAAAAAAAAAATTGTCAGACTCCAACACTGCTGAAACATTTTTAAAGGAAGTAGAACAACAACAACAAAAAAGTGGAAGAAAAGATTTTACACAAATTGTCTTTGTAAACTGAGCCCTAATCATGTCTTTATGTTGACTTTACATTAAATCTCACTTAATCTTCGGCTCCCTTAAGTTATTCTTGAAGTGATACTGTAAAATATAACACTCTGAGAGCTTAAATATCAAGAGCGTTTCAACAGTGAAGACAGATTTGGTATTAATGTCCCTGAAAAAGGAAATTTTTTTCTACTGTTTTGGTTAGTCATGTTTGTAATTTTCATCTCAATTTGCATCCTTAAAAAAAAATCCCCAGTGTGGGAGTCAGCAGTTTCCTAGTTAAGGATGTGGGCTTTCATTTCTGAATGTTCACACTCTTCTTCCCATTTATAACCGATAAAAGTAAATATTTCATCAAAATTTTCTCCAGACAAAAAAGTCTCCAAAAGGCACATTTTCACTTTAATGATTGATTTGTCTTTACAACAGAATTCAAAAGATGCTTGTTGATTTTTTAGCAAAGTAGAACCATAAACTGAATTATAAGTTTTAAAGGAGTTAATAGCTATTTCATAATTTAAGACTTTCCCAAGTTTAGTAGGCAATTAAATAAAAAATTATTTATTTAAATGAAATGAATGTCAGTACATAATTTATACAGATTTATACTAAAACTTATCTCACACCATTTTGATGAAGTTTTAAAAATAATTTTTTTAAAAAATCACATAATGAGTTTTGCTTGATCACATTATTTAATATTCTCTTTTGTTTTCAGAAAAATGCTGAGTACTAATATATCTATTTTTTGTACAGTTAATATTAGAAACAAAGATACTTTGCTGTGCTTTTCCAATAATACTTTAGTTGTTTTTCTTTTTGTTTATTTATATATGCCTTTCTTAGTCCAATAGGTATTCCCTATGTTGTTGCATAAAATAATCAAGCACATTGTATAACCTCACACATGGCAATATGTAATAGGCTGTAATTCTGTAGTCATTAATATTTATTTAGTGCATGCCTTAAATTGGTGTTTGTAAACTCATTTACTCCTCAAAATTACTCGTGATGTAGGTGTGATTACTTTCTAGAAGAATTGTGGATAAAATTGAAATGGTGTTATTTTAAAATATCAACTAAAACGAAAGTAATTAAGTTCAACATTTGCTTAAACTTGTATTTTTAAGTACAAAGCAGTGAAACTTGTCAAATGTCATCCAACAATCAGCATGGAGCCTCTGTCTGCAGAAGGTCACCCAGGATTGACTTATTTTTCTGTTTGGTTTGAACTGGTAAAAACTCTGGTTTCTAGATACAGTTGTTGAGAGGTATATACTCTGTTTCCCAAATAAGTAGTTCTGGAAAAGGGCATCAGAGAATTCTCTGTTTATGAGAAAAGTGGCCCTCAACTGCTTCTGCTGCTGCTGGTTTGGGTGCAGAGGTCCATGGCAAGGAGAATTTGTGCTTGTGTCTCAGATGAACATTTTTCCCTTGTCACATAGCCACGGTAGATTTGTAAAGACTTGTTATTCCCTGGGGGACAGAATCAAGCTGACAGTTTATGAGAAAGAATATGATTATGCACTTTTCAAGTATCTTGCACATTTGTTGATGAACAGCATTATTCATGTTGCTTAAAGTCAAGCATCTCTTTTGCTTACTCAACAGTGTCAGCTGTTTGAAACATGTCTCATTGAAGAAATAACCCGGATCCAGTCGGCAGTAAATCTATCATCTCAGTATTTTAAGTCTCACCAAAATCTTCAATTTCTTTGAAAAGTAACCTTATATGAGACTTCAAAAAAATTCAGTGATCACACACTTCACATTTAATATAAATTGATGGAAAACTAGTGTGCGTTTATGAACAAATAATGTTTATATTTTTGGAAGATTGCCAAGTAAAATAATTATTTATTAGAAAAATGTGGGTAGATATTTTAGTGGTCTAGTCTTCTTTGAGCTAACTGCAAATTTTCTCATAAATTTTCTTGCTTCTAAATGTTCTGTGATCTTCCACTTTAATTAAAATTCTTTATAACTTGTTCTATGACTAATTAATTATTTAATCTATGACTAATTATTTAATCTATGACTAATTATTTAACTACTATCTATTATTGACAAGTCAGAGTGGCAAAATGTTTTGTTTTAAACTACTAGAATTGTTGTTTTCCTAAAAATATATCTTTTTTTTTTTTTTGATGGAGTCTTCCTCAGTCGGCCAGGTTGGAGTGCAGTGGCCTGATCTTGGCTCACTGCAACCTCTGCCTCCCGGGTTCAAGTGATTCTCCTGCCTCAGCCTCCCTAGTAGCTGGGATTACAGGCGCTTGCCACCATGCCCAGCTAATTTTGTGTTATTATTATTATTGTTGTTATTATTATTTTGAGATGGAGTCTCGCTCTATTGCCCAGGCTGGAGTGCAGTGGCACAATCTTGGCTCACTGCAAGCTCCGCCTCCTGGATTCACGCCATTCTCCTGCCTCAGCCTCCCAAGTAGCTGGGTCTACAGGCGCCCGCCACTCCGCCCGGCTAATTTTTTGTATTTTCAGTAGAGATGAGGTTTCACCATCTTAGCCAGGATGGTCTCGATCGATCTCCTGACCTCGTGATCCACCCACCTCGGCCTCCAAAGTGCTGGGATTAGAGGCGTGAGCCACCGCACCCAGCCCATCTTTCGTTCATCTATTACAGAATACCAATTCCGTCTTACCTAGTCTACTGTCTTAACAACTGTAGTTAACTAACCATATCAAGGAAAGTGTCTTTACCATATTTATTTTTACATTTTACCTTTTTGCCTGCTCTATTGAACCCTGCTCCTGCTTCCCCCAAGGCTAGTTAACATTACTTAGTAAAAGATAGCTTCATATATACTAATTATATTTAACTAAGGAAGGAGAGTAGTGAAGGGCCAATTTTATAGAATATACCTCCAGAAATACTCATGGAGTATCAGGAGGCTGAGATCTGAAGAGGGGTAGGGAAGGAACAGCATCTTTACTCTTGGTCCATTTGCATGTACTCGTTTATTGGATTAACAAAATGTTAGACTGCATGGGTGGGAAGGCATTAATTGTGAAGGAATCAACTGTGGTTGATATGGCTCCTGTGGATGAGGAGATGGGAGAAACCCAGAAAGAAGGATATCAGGGGTAAGCTGAGCATGAGGAAAATAACTGAGTGGCCAGGAGTTGCAGTAGCTGATTAACCTATCATGTGATATTGCCTTGATTTTGAAAATCAAGGAAAGCAAGAATTCCCAAATCCTAGGTATTTTCATGTTATGCATAAAAATATGAGATGCCAATTTAAAACCAATTTATTATGTGATTTGCGTATATACTTTCATTTAATATCTAGAATAATCCAGTTAAACAGGTATCATGTCTGTTTTATGGATGAGGTAACTAACTTGATTAATTGTGAGTTCTTCTGGAACTGATTCCTTGCTCTTAACCATCATGAATGGGGGATGTATATAGTTTTATTCACCCAGAAATGCATCATGGTTGAGGCAATCTGGTAATCAAAGCCAGTGGTTTCTTCTTAATTATTAATAGATTATTATCTTGCTTGCATTTTTACTTCCTGCATTTTTCCCTCAAGTAAAATAGAAGAAATCCTATTTCAAATACCTTCAAAGCATGTTCAAAATGTTGCTTCTTTATGAATTTTTTCCTGCCTAGAGTTTTATACCTTTGATTAAATTCTCAATAGATCTGCTACTTAAAAGGATTTTAAATAAATAAAAACAACAACAAAGGGATAGACACAAATCATACTGAAATATAGATCGTTTGGAAAACAGCTGTGTTTGTAACTGGTTTACTAATTACAGTAGGCCATCATTGATATACAAAAATAATGAATAGTCACCAGAATAAAGTTTGTGCAACTGAGAGAGGATTTTTATAAGGCAGTTTTATAAAAGAGTAGCATAGCATCTATACACATTTTCTGACTTAATTTCTGTGTATTTAATTTGATACGTTATATAATTAACTCAAAGACAAACTGTGTAGTAAGTACTTGTTTAGGCCTACTACTTTTGTACTTAGCAGCACCTTATGAATCTATAGATAATATTTTCCATACTTTTATATGCTACTGCTTACTTCTCTTCCTATAAATTGTGGTAGTCTTTCTTCAGCTAACCATCAATCAACATGGTCCTCCATTAAAACAAGGACAATAATAATCACAGCATCTCAGCATCACACGGTCCTTTTCTGCGTAAGGGCTTGTGAAGCAAAAATAATGTTAACATTAGCTCTTGCTACATTAGCTAT
This sequence comes from Papio anubis, assembly GCF_008728515.1. Classification (NCBI taxonomy): domain Eukaryota; kingdom Metazoa; phylum Chordata; class Mammalia; order Primates; family Cercopithecidae; genus Papio; species Papio anubis. Next base: position 19,475,421 of record NC_044980.1, on the reverse strand, counting down.
ATATTACTCCCTTCTGAAAATCTGTATCATAGGACAGTTAAGAATAAAAGCTACTTAGACCATAATTTCCAAGGAGTGCCATGAAATACTGAGGATTTCGGTGCTACAATAGTGCTCTAAAGGTTTTTATTGTGCATTATATGCATGTTTTTATGTGTGGTGTGGGTGTATTTTAATAGGGGGCACTGACTTATCTCAAATCATATCCTTCAACTTTATGAGCATTTTTGAGTGATTACAATGCCAAGCTCTGTGCCAGGCACTGCAATTTAGGTTAGTGATCTCTTTGATTGTTCTTAAAATCTGATAAGAAAGGTATTACTTTCCCGATTTCTTCAGAGAAGAACTTATTAAACAACTCAATCTAGATCAAGTGGGCATTCACACTCAGGTTTTCTGGCTATAATTTTAGAACCTTCTCTCCTATCACAACTGACCTGTTTGACAGCTATTTTCTTTTTGCCTTACCCTGTGCTGTAATTCCTGTTGTACCTCAAAAAATAAATTGTTTTTCATAATATTTGTTCTTGGATTCGAATTCAGGCATATTTATGGGGATATAAAAATGATTTAGAACCTCTTTTGATACAGTTTCACTCGCTTCAGACTAGAATGCCATCTTTTTAAACATTATTTCAGAAATGGTGTATCCAGATTGTTTTGTATGAAGGTAAAATAAAGTTTGGGTCTAATTCCAGTGTGAAAGAGGGTTTTATTTATTAAGCCTGCTCTGCAAGGAAAAGAAAAGCCATTTTATAGAACTGAGGACATATCTACTAAAAAATGGCTGTTAACTTCTGATTTAATGCAACTTTTGGGTGCCAGTAAATCAGCAAGAGGGATACCAAGTCAAATATAAGATTTTTAAGTTTGGAGGTTTCTTGTCAACTATTGTTTTTTGCATTTAAATGCAGATTAAATCTGTCATTTAAAGGCTGAATAGAATAAAGAAAAGACAAACTAGATATGTTTGTTTCTTTCTCTCTCTTTCCTTGATTTAGGAGATTGTTTCACTAGGATCTTTATTTATCTTACTGGCATATAATTTTTTCAAGTTGAATGCAGAGGAAAGGACATTACAAGCAACAACATGTATTTGATGATAAAATAATACATTATGTAAAGTAATGTACAATTCAAATTTTGAAAATTATAAACTGTCAAGAAAACATGTAATATTTTCATCTATTTATCATAAACAAACTTTATTACTTTTAATTTTACGAGCCTAAAACATGAAATTGTCAATTTTTTAGGCTTAAGTTGTTCCTTAAATTTTTAGAAACCAGCCAATAAGAAATCAAGATTTTTTGAGAAATTTGGAAGTAGAGAGTTTGTTAAATATATTTGGTGGTTCGTTTCTACTGTTGCAATGATGAGGTTAGTTCAATATGGGCATATGTGCCAGGGACACTGAGTACAAGACATTGCTGGACAATGATGACAATGACTTATCATCATTACAAGATGATAACTCTAATAATCTCCCTGCAGAACTCATTATCATGTCAGAAATAGTTTTTTGAACAGAAAAAATATGTAGCTCATGCTTTTGTGTCACTGCTTTCCTTGACAGTCTTATTCTGAAAACTTCTTTATCACATTAGGTTAGATCATTCAACATGGAATTTCAAATATAAAATTCAGCCACCCTCAGTGGAGGTTGTTATAATTTGTATGTTGTCACAACATATAATTTGTATGTGACAACATACAAATTATGTTTGTATGTTGGTGATAATTATTTTTTTCAATCGTGTTAAAATCATAATATTTGGCATATATATCTTCTAAGCAAAATATATAAATACTATGTAATACTCAATATTTCAATCAGTCTTCATACATTTTTAACTCAGGAATGTCAAAAAATTTCAACTGAACGTCCAGAGGTCTGAGCATACTGACCTGTCTGCTTTTTGACTCTTATGAGTTGTATGACCCTGTGTAAATAGTGTACTTTTTCTGGGCCTCTGATTAATTCATTATATGATAATTAGTGGTGGGACTGAAGTGGGGGTTCCCAAGTGCCAACCCTTGAGCTAGTGCCTTTCCATTATAAAGTTTCACTGGTCTAGGCTACAATGATAAACATAATTGCTGAGTTTATTGTAATAGCATATTATTTTCATTTATGAGTATGCTTTATATAATATTTTAAAACGTTAGATTGTATACTCATAAAAGTTTAAAAAACCATAATAAAAAATTGGCTTTTTGGATGGCTAGGACTCTTTTTGGAACAACATAAATGTAAACATACATTTTGGAGACAGAGATATTTCTATTTACACAGTGAGCTAGATGATAACATAGAATCACTGAAGATTTTATTAAATGTAATAATGGTGTCATACTTGTCATCATGTGAAAAAAAATCTTTGTTTTCTAGTGATTCATGATAATTTATTTAGATACAAATTTCTTGATATATAAGTGTTATAAAATAATTTGTCAAAATATGTGAATAAAACATATTTGCCACAATGTTCAGAGTTGTTAAATCTAGGTTACAGATAGAATGCGACTGTCCACTAATAATCCTTTTTGTAGGTGTTTTGCTGCTAATTGGCTGCCCAAATTGGGGCTAGTTAGGTAACTTACAAAGACAAAGTTCTAACACATTAAACGTGAACGAAAGAGAGATGTCCTCTTCCAGGCTCAGCCCCTGGACAACTGCTATGCCTGCTTCTCCAGGCAGCTTCAGTTCCTGGCTATCTAACCGGAAGAGAGACTACACCCAGGAAGACCTTAGAATCCATTTATTGAATAGAACAAAGCTTTCGATACACTGAGTCCCTGAGCCACTGGATAGAAGAGGGCTAACCCACACATCTGCTTACTTGCCTAATACTTTCATATGAGCAACAATTAAACATGAATTGTATTTGAACCATTGTAAGATTTAGAATTAATCTTACTACAAAAGCTGACCTTATCATAAGTAATACAGTGATGATTGTTTTCTTGCTTGATCTCAACGAAGAATTTATTAAAAATGGCAAAGTAGAATGGTTTGAGTTTGAAAGACAAGAGAAAGTTGTCTTTCAACTTTCAGGAATAAAGTAAAGAATATTTAAATATTGTTATGGGATCATGTTTTGCTGTCTACTCAGCTTCAGTAGATTTTTCTAATTTAAAAATGATTTTAAAGTAAACACAACTGTAAGAAAAATACTTTTCATAATATCTTTATTTGTGAAAATAGACTGGTAATTCTTGGATAGCTATTCCATTTACAGATATATATATATATATATTCTCAATGAAACCCAAAACCAAGAATCAGCCTTAAAAGTAAGGGATGAAATCCTGTCATTTGGGACAACTTGGATGAACCTGAGAGACAGTATAAGAGAAATAAGCCAGGGACAGCAAGACAAATATCATATGATCTCATTGATATGTGGAATCTTTAAAAGTTGAACTCATAGAAGTATACAGTACAGTGATAGTTACCAGAGGCTGCCAAGTCCGGCAGTGGACGGGGAAAAGGGAGATGTTGTAGTAAATAATAATGCCTTGTATATTTCAAAAATGCTAAAAGAATACATTTTAATTGTTTTCACCACAACCAAATGATAATCATGTTAGGTGATAAATTTGTTTATTATCCTAATTTAACCATGCCACATTGTAAACATATATCAAAATATCACATTGTACCTCATAAATACATACAATTATTATGATATTCAGAAAAGAATAAAATTGATTAAACTTTTATTTCCATTATAAAATTATATTTTACATCTCTTCATAATTTAAAACTCAGCCAACCAAAACTTTACGGGAGAAAATTACTGTTTTTAATTTTGCCTTTATTTATTCTATGTGTACTTGACACATGTAGCTTTCATTTTCTCAACTTTTTATGCCTATTTTTTCAGAAAGCAGATTTAGCAAACAAATATTGAGAGTTTAAACAGTGCCTCTGACTAAGCAAGATTTTTATATCTATTTTTGTTTGTTTATTTTTTTGAGACGGAGTCTTGCTGTGTTGCCCAGACTGGAGTGCAGTGGCGCCATCTCGGCTCACTGCAAGCTCCGCCTCCCAGGTTCACACCATTCTCCTACCTCAGCCTCCCGAGTAGCTGGGATTACAGGCGTCCACCATCATGCCCGGCTAATTTTTTTTGTGTGTGTGTTTTTAGTAGAGATGCGGTTTCACCATGTTAGCCAGGGTGATCTTGATCTCCTGACCTCGTTATCTGCCCACTTTGGCCTCCCCAAATGCTGGAATTACAAGCATGAGCCACCACGCCCGGCCAATTTCTATATGTTAAAACATATGTATTCGTCTCTGAAGAGTTAGAAATAATTATCCTTATGGAGGTAGGGCCTCAGGTTTGCCATCAAAGCTCCTCTGCAACATCATCCTTAAGTCTATAAAGCGCTTTTAGCCATTAACCCAAGCATGCCCACACACACTCTTACACCATGGTCAGGCACTCCACCAAGCCTCTCATCTGCTTTTAGGACTGGTGTAATATGAAGAATATATGCTTGAAGCTAGGTTTCGATATCAGAGAGATCTGAGGCCTGGGTTCAAATCCCAATTCTAGTAATTATTTGCTGATAGAGTTAAGAAAATTATGCCTAAATGTTCTCACCTATTTTTAAAAAAAGTTGTTTTGACACTTTTACAAGAAGTTAATAATGTAATACTTGACACATATTAAGGAATTCCATAAAGATAACCCTTTTTAATATTTTTGTTAATATCCATTACACAGAGGAAGACTGTAAATGTAATGTTTTGTTGTCTCATATTTTCAAAATGAGGATAAATGCTTTGAAATTGTTCTAATTTGGTAATTTATTCACATAAATGAAAAAAGAAAAATATAATAATTGCCATTTTCACCATTTGATGAAATATATAAATCTGTCTATAACGCTACTCTTTCAGCTTTATTCATGTTTTTTTCTATATCATCAAACTTCTTCAGAATACATTTCTCTTCTTAAGGTGGTTTCTGTTCCTAAGGTGCAATGGTTCTTTTTTTCCCCCTTAAACAAGCAGCACAAAATAAAAGGCAGAGCTTGAGAATAAAACATTAGCTTACTGAGCCTTTAATAGATTATAAATCCTCAGTTCTCACTGGGCAGAGCTTCTAGCTATGTAAGACAGCATGGCTTTAATGAAGCTTTACAGATATTAAAACAGATTCAAGAAGAAAAGAGTATAATCAGGAATTATTGTGAATATTTTGCTTTAGAAAGAATATATTTCAAAATGTGTCTGAACTACACAGTCAAATATATTGCATACTTGCGAGTCTTGAAGCAATGCATTTAAAACAGAATTGAAAGAAGGAAGTAATCAAATTTTGCTGAGGTGTGTATGGAATTAGTAATGTATCAAGTCTGGTCTTTAATACTTTTAAAAATACTTGTGTGATGCATTCTTCAAAGTGCTACAGAAAATAAATTTATGCACACAGTTTTCAGCCTATAAAGAACTATCATATATTTTGTCTCAATTGATACTTACAATATGAATCAAAAATCATATCTTGATTTTTTGATCAAATCAGTTTCTAATTGCCAACTAATTTTTTTTAGTACTGCTAACATTTAATTTGATAAAAACTAATGTATTAAATCTAAACTTGGATATCCACTATTGTTTTGCTTTCCTTTAGCGTTAGTAATCATATTATTCTTTTTTTTAATTATACTTTAAGGTCTAGGGTACATGTGCACAGCATTCAGGTTTGTTACATATGTATACATGTGCCCTGTTGGTTTGCTGCACCTATTAACTCATCATTTACATATTATTCTTAACTATTTTTCCCTTTTTTGTTCTAAAACACGTATATTATCTTCTAGTACATATTTTTCTATTATGCCACTTCAATGTAGGGTAATTCACTTAGTAAATTTTCCTTTTCAGAAGTCCATATTCTTTGTTTATTCTTTTTTATTTCAACACTTCTTTACCTCATAACATGTGTGCATCATTGTAGCCAGATAATAATTTCTGAAGGCCCAGATCCGAGAGACTCTTAATTAAACAAAAGGCAAGCAACAGTGGTGGAAGTTAATAGAAGATAAAGATACATTTTGAAAGATTGTCAAGCATCTTCATATTCTCACTTAACTATAAATATTTTTAACATTATTAAAGTATTATTGACATGCATAAACTAAAAATATTTAGAGTGCAAAATGTGATGCAATTTGAAATAAATATAGATATGAAGTCATCAGTACAAAGTAGTATATATTTTCACTATCTAGAAAAGTTTCTTTTATTTTGTCATTCTTTCATAATCCTTTCTACATTCTCATCTCCTTAACCTGTGTCTGGTAGTATAAATTACTTTGCATTTACCAGAACTTTTAAATTTATTTATTTTTTGTTTTTTGGAGATGGAGTCTCGCTCTGTCACCCAGCCTGGAGTGCAGTGGCACGATCTCGGCTCACTGTGACCTCCGCTTCCCAGGTTCACGCCGTTCTCCTGCCTCAGCCTCCCGAGTAGCTGGGACTACAGGCATCTGCCACCATGCCCGGCTAATTTTTTGTATTTTAGTAGAGATGGGGCTTCACCATGTTGCCCAGGCTGGTCTTGAACTCCTGAGCTCAGGCAATCTGCCTGCCTCTACCTCCCAAAGTGCTGGCATTATAGGTGTGAGCCAATGCGCCCGGCCTACTGGAGAATTTTATAAATAGAATTATTCAGTACATACTGTTTTTTCCCCTTGTTCCTTGTATTAAGCATCATTATTTTTTAGATACATCCACATGATAGTATGTATCAATAGTTCATTCTTTTTATTGCCAAATTATATTCCATTTATTTCATTTGGAAAACTAAGTATACCACAGTTTAATTGGAGCATAGTTTTCTTAGCATGTATCTATCAAGAGGTATTTGGGTTGCTTACAGCTTTTTCGCATGAGAGATAAAACAGATCTAAGCATTAGTAGCCATTATATGGAAATATTCATAGCCTTTATATGCTTAATCACAGCATAGTGGTTTTTTTTTTTTTTTAGCATGCATCTATCAAGAGATATTTGGATTGTCTACAGTATTTGCCTGTGTCGAATAGAGCAACTCTAAACATTCATAGCCTTTATATGGCCACATACTTTCTTTTCTCTGGTGTAAATGCCAAGGAGTAGAATAGCTACATCATATTGTCAATATATGTTTAACTGACTTGTGAAGTGATTATACCGTTTTACATCTCCACCAGCGGGGTATGAGAGTTCAAGTTCCTTTACAATTTTGTCAAAACTTGGTATGATAGACCTTTTCGACTTTAGCCCTTTTAACAGTTGTAAAGAGTTATCTCATTGCAGTTTTATTTTGTATTTTCTTAACAATTAATCTCGTGCATATTTGCCTATGTATATCTTCTTTGGAAAAATGGCTGTTCAAATTATTCCCAAATTTTAATTGGCTTCCTTATGAAACTGATATTTCTATTGAAATTCTGAATACAAGTCCTTTCTAAGAAAATTGGTTTGCAAATAATTTGTCTCAGTTTATTACTTGCCATTTGATTTCTTGTCATATATCTCAGATAGATACATATAGAAATTATATTATTTTGAAGTTGAACCTTATGTATCTTTGCTTCACCCAAGATCACAACCGTTTTATCTTATGTTTTATTGTGGGAGGGTGGATGAAAGTTTTCCATTTATGTTTATGACCCTCTTTGAGTTAATTTTTTTAAGGTTCAAGATACAGATCAATTTTTTTCCTAGAATTGTTTGTTACAATGATTACCATTTTCCAGTAACTGTCTTCGCATGTTTGTCAAAAATCAATTGCCCATATATAATTGGACCTATGTCTAGGCTGTCTGTGATGTTCTATTGATCGATTTGTGTTTATCTTTATGCCGATACCATAGTCTCTTATTTAATGTGGGTTAATAATAAATCTTCAAAACAGATAGTGTTATTTTTCTTTAGTTTTGTTATTGTTATTATGATTTGACTCTTCTACATTTTTCAAATTTTCATGTGAATTTTATTTTTAGTTTGCCAGTTTCTAGGAAAAGTTTACTTGAATTTCAATTGGAATTATGTTGCATCTGTAGATGAACTTGTGAAAAATTGATATCTTAAAAGTGTTATTGTGAAAAATTGATATCTTAAAAGTGTTACATCTTCTGACACAGGAACAGGGTATTGCTCTCATTTTATTTAGTTGTTATTTAATTATTCTCATCACTGTTTTATAGTTTTTGTAGTGCAGATATTTTATATATTTTATCAGATTTATCCTTAAATGCTTCATATTTTTAATCTTGTTATAAATGGCAAGACGTTTTGTGTTCTGAGTCTTTGTTGATATCATAAAATAAATTGATTTTCTTTGTGTTTGATTTTATATCTTGCAAATTTACTTGTTATTAAGTATACTACCTTTTTATAGTTTTAATCAATTTTTCTACATGGATAAGCATTTCACCTGTGGAAAAGATAACTTTTTATTTCTTCCTTTCTAATTCGGTTGTCCAATATTCTTTTTCTTTCTTTATTTAATGGGCAAGAAACCCCTGTATACTATTGAATGAATTAATGAGAGCAAATATACCCCTCTTTTTCCTCTTCTTAGGGTGAAAGAAAAACATCGTGTCTTTCACCATGAACTATAATTTTTCTTTTGGCATTTTGTAGATGCCCTTTGTCAGTTTGATGTAGTTCTCTTCTGTTTGTAATTTCTCAAGAATTTTCATTAGGAATGTTCAGTGAGTTTTTTTAAAGCCCCTTTTTAAAAAACTATATTGAGATTTAGTAGTTTGTTATATGTAGAGTATCATTTTGATTGATTGTTTTCTGTGAGAAATCTAACTGGCATTCCTGAAATAAGCTATCTTGGTCTGAATGCACTGTCTTTTCTTTTCTTTCTTTTTGTTTGTACGAGCTGTAGGATTTGATTTGCTAGCATGTTGTTTGGAACTGTTATATTTAATTTGTAATATCAGTGTCTGGTAATATATGTCTCAAGGTAATACCTATCTCATAAAAATAAACTGAGGAATAATCACTTTCAAATTCATGGAAGAGTTTGTGTAGAATTTGTTTGATTTCTTCTCACAATATTTGGAAGAATTAACTAGTGAAACCTGTGTCTGGATTTCCTTTGTTGGCACTTTTTAAATGCAAATTCAATTTGCTTGATAGATATTGGAACATTAAGTTTTTTGATTTCTTCTTCTAGGATATTTGGTAGTGCCTGTCTTTCATAGAGAATTTGTTTATTTAATCCAAATGCTTAAATTGATATATAATTGTTTGTAGTATTTTTGTTGTTGTTGTCCTTTCAATAACTTCAGTGATGCCACTAGCTCATTCTTGATATTGGCAATTTGCAACTTGTCTTTCTTTCCCGATATCAATACAATAGTATATAAAGAAAATTCTGATTGCTTCAATCTTTGAAACATAATATTTCTGGGTATAGGATTCTTGGTTGGATTTTTTTTTCGTTACTTTAAAGAAAAATTAGTTGTCTTTCTTCTTTTTATTTCTTTGTAATTAGCATGTCTATTTTATCCAACTGCTTTTATTTATTTATCTTTTACATTTTATTTATATATATATTTTTTTCAAGTTTTACTTTAAAATCAGGGTATACATGTGCAGGTTTGTTTCAAAGGTACATTGTGTGATGCTGAGGTTTGGAGTACAAATAAATCTGTCACCCAGGTAGTGAGCATAGTATGCAACAGGTAGATTTTCAACCCTTACCCTCCTCCCTTCTTGTATGCCCCAGTGTCTACTGGTCCAATTTTTAGTTTTCACTTGTAAGTGAGAACATGTTTCTGTGTTAGTTCACTTAGGATAATGGTTTCCAGCTGCATCCATGTTGCTGTGAAGGACATCATTTTGTTCTTTTTAATGTCTGTGTAGTATTCCATCATGTATACATATCATATTTACTTTATTCAGTCCACCATTGATTTGCTATTACAAACAGTGCTGTGATGTACATACAAGTATGTGTGTCATTTTGATAGAACAATTTAGTTTTCTTTGGGTATATACCCAATAGTAGGATGCTGGATTGAATGGTAGTTCAATTCTCAGTTATTTGAGATATCTTCAAACTGCTCTCCACCCTGGCTGAATTAATTTAGGTTCCCACCAATAGTGTGTAAGCGTTCTCTTTTCTCTACAGCCTTGCCAACATCTGTTCCTTTCTTATTGTTTTATCAAAGCCATTCTGACTGATGTGAGATGATACATCGTGATTTTGGTTTGCATTTCTATGATTATTAGTGATGATGAACATTTTCTCATGTGTTTGTTGGCTGTTTGTATGTCTTCTTTTGAGGCGTGTTTGTTCATGACTTTTGCCCACTTATTAACAGGGTTATTGATTTTTTGCTTGTTGTTTTGCTTAAATTCTTTATATTCTGGATAATAGGCCTTTGTTAAATGCATATTTTGCAATGTTTTTCCCATTCTGTGGACTGTTTACCCTGTTGATAGTTTCTTTTGCTGTCCAAAAGCTCTTTGGTTTAATTAGGTCTAAGTTGTCAATTTTTGGTTTTGTTACAATTGCTTTTGAGAACTTTGCCATAAATATTTTGCCAAGACCAATATTGAGAAGGTCATTTCCTAGGTTTTCTTCTATGATTTTTATATTTTGAAGTCTTACATTTAAGTCTTAAATATATCTTGAGTGAATTTGTTTATATGGTAATATGTAGGGGTCCAGTTTCATTATTCTGTGTACAAATAGCCATCCAACTGTTTTTAAGATGTTATCTTTATTATATTTTTAAAATTTTATAATATAGGACTTCTGGAGTTATTCTGCATTTTAATGTAATGTAGATTGGATTCCTCCCCTTCAATGTAATGTAGACTGGATACTTTCCCCAATTGTAGTTTTCTTCATGTTTCTTGTGAATGAGATATGTTAAGATTCATTATCTGTGGTTTCATAATTTTCATCAAATTTGGAACCTTTCTATCTTTATTTCGTCAAATATTGTTTTCCCTATGCCCATCTCTATTCTTTGGGGTTTCAAACTATATACACAATGGGCTGCTTAAAGTTGTTCTACAGAATTATTTTAATTCTGTTTTTGAGTATGTTTTAATTTGGGAATCATCTTGGTTCATGCTGCTATAACAAATTACCACAGAATGAGTGAGTTAAACAATAAATATTTGATTTTCACAGTTCAGGAACCTGGAAAGTCCAAGAACAAGGCCGCAGCAGATCTAGTGTCTGCTCAGGGCCTGCTTCCTGGTTTACAGATGGCCGTCATCTTGATATATATTACAAAGTGGAGACAAGAGATAGGAAGCATGCTCTCATGTCTCTTCTTATAAAAGCATTAATCCCATTCATGGGAACTGATGATCAGGAACATAGGTTGAAGAAATTATCCAAAATGTATCGTTTAGAGATAAAATGATAGATAATGTAAAAAAGTGGTTACGACCAATGGAGAATTTGATGATTAGGAATAGACTATGATTACTGAGAATGCCACAGGAGACATTAGAGAGAATATGACGGAAGAAATATTCAAGAGAAAATGAATAAGGGTTTAGCCCAGGTATCTATGGGTTGCTTGGATGATCCTGCTTATTTGAGCTAACTCTCCTTATTTAAACTGCTCATACTTATGCATCTATGGTCATCCAGCAGCTTCACTGGGAACTGGGAACTGGCTGGTATAGGACTGCCTCACTTGAAAATATTCTTTTTTCTCCACGTTTCCCTTATACCCTTGCAGAATAAAAGTGTTGTTATTATGGTAGATGCAAGTTTGGGAAAAAGAGAGAGAGATGGGGAGAGAGACTACAAGTTCTCAAAGATTTTTGAAGTCTAAGTCATATCTTAAACAACATCACTTCTACCATTTTCCATGGAATAAAATAGACCATAAGCCAGATCTGATTCAAGAAGGTGATAGACTTCACATTTTTACAGGAACACTGCAAAATTAAAATATGATTTTAAAAATTGGGACAGGAGAGAATTATGTTTAGTTTTGCAATTTATCTGTCACTAAGATGTTTCAGATTAGTAAAACACAATGAAACACCAACAGATGTGATAACAATACTGTGGAATACCAGGTTTGAATACAATAAAGAAAATAAATTCATTCCCAAATAAATACACATGCAAACACTCATGCACGTCTGTTTGTGTCTATGTATATACATGCATGTGTACATACATATGTAGAGGTATACTGAAAAACAAAATTTGCAAATAGCAAATTAACAAATAGGAACCTTGCATACAATGTATAGTACATTTATCATTAGAAAAAAGAAAACAGAAGATAATAGAATATTATGTATAGTGCTAACTGGCTATATCTGTCAATATAGATTGTCAATCTAGCTAAGATTATCATTAAATATGACACAGTAATAAAATTTCAAACGTTTTTGGTATGATATTCTCACTGAAAAACTGTTGAAAAATTTAAATAGAAGAAAAACAGTGAAAGATACAAAGTGTTAAATTCATAAACCTCGTAATAATCATGGATTAAAAATAATGTTTATACATTTAAATATATGTTTGACTAATATATAGTAAATGTATGTTACTCCTTATGAGAATACTTATATACTAATATAATATTTAAAGTATATACATTATATATATTCAGATACACAGGGCTAGGGAAGTTAGAGTTGAAATATAATAGTAATATGAAGAACAAGAAAGCATAATTTGAGGAAAGTTTTCTGAGTTTCTTAGAAGAAAGTTATATATATTAACTTCAGGATATTTAACATCATCAGGATTAATCAGGTTGCAACTTATTTATTGTTATTGAAACCTATAAGACATATATTCATTTTTACTGAATAATCTGGTTGGCTATTTGACAATTACATACCTGTGAAATAGCCCTTGTGAACTAAAATGCTCTTTCTCAAAGTCAAAATTATAAATACAGTAGTCGCATCCTCAGCCAAAGTCTTTTGTTTTCCATGAGTGAATAATAAATGTAGCATATATGATTAAAGATAACTTTCAACTATTACATAAATAATATAAAATGTTTCAAACTAAAAAGTGCTATTTTTGCTATATTTTCCTCTTAAAAATTGTCTTCACATGCCTATTATATATGTCAATGTGGCATGTCTTTGTCTCAATATAACTTATATAAATAAGTCAGAAGCAGACCATATCCCATTTGGCATGGTGACAGATAACACAGAAAAAAAGAATGACTTTTGATGGTAAAAACAGCAAAGGGGGCTGAAATATTGGATATATCTCAGAGAATAAATAACTTCAAAAATTTGTGTCCGCATTCTAAACTAAAAATAACTCTAATGGCATTTTGACAAAGGCTAATAGCTATAATTTAAAGTTAGATACTAATGTGTTTCTTTCCTTTATTTTCCAACATCGCATAGTTATGTATCATAGTTATGTTTATTTGAAATAAGTAGGTTCAGCCTTTCTCTTCGAGAACCCATTGCCTGAGGATTTAAGTTCATAAGATAATGAAACATATAGATCATTTGTGACAGCATGAAAAATTATCAAATTCAATCCTCAAACTGCCATCTTCTCTTAGATTCAGTCTACAAGCAAAGGTCAACTATAGAGTCCTTCTTAAAAAATAAATAAATAGAAACCCTAAAACATAAAAGCTGAAACAAAAATGTGAGGGATGAAATAGTCTTTCAAATATTTTAGTGAAATCAATTTAGAATTGCTTTGTTTGTTTTGATATTTTGTCTTAAAGACAGTGAAGTTCTTGTATTTATATTTGGTAAAAAATTCTTAGAAGACTTTGAATATTTATTTTATTAAGCTAGAATATTAATTTTACTCTTTACATTCTAGCATCTACTATTTTAAACAATAGAAATCTATTGATTTAGCTTTAAAATTTACTATTACTGTAATTTTACCTTTTATATTCATGTATTAAAATTATGATATTGAAAAAGATTGTATTGTTCTAATCTGAAACCAATAAGCCAAAATGATTTTATTTATTATCAGTAAACATTGATCTGGGAATCAGAACACATCTTTTTGTTACCATTCAGTTTTGCAATATTTTTAGCTTACGTAATGTCTCTAGACCTTATTTCAAAAATTGTAAAACGATAATATTATCCAATGATTTCTTTGTTTCATTTCTTTTTTTTTTTTTCTTTTTTCCTTTTTGAGATGGAGTTTCACTCTTGTTGCCCAGGCTGGAGTGCAGTGGCGTGATCTTGGCTTACTGCAACCTCTGTCTCCTGGGTTCAAGAGATTCTCCTGTCTCAGCCTCCTGAGTAGCTGGGGTTAGAGGAGCACCACCACGCCCGGCTAATTTTTGTATTTTTAGTAGAGACGGGGTTTCACCATGTTGGTCAGGCTGGTCTCGAACTCCTGACCTCAGGTGATCCACCCTCCTCAGCCTGCCAAAGTGCTGGGATTACAGGCGTGAGCCACTGCGCCCGGCTGATATTATCCAGTGATTTCTAAGGTGACTTAAATCTTCTGGTTTGATCCTTTTATGAATTTTGTAGAATTTTGATGATTCACATACCACTAGGGGGAACTAAACCCCCTAAAGTTTTACTTCGATATATTTTTAAAAGTTGCAAAGCTATAAATTTTATCACTTATACAATTTTGATTTCAAGTTTTGTAGATAAGAATTATTTTGAATATAAAACAGATTACAACACATAGCAGCAGTGGCCATGAATGATGGTGCTTACTAGCATACCTTCCAATGCCAAGAAACAACCTGAATACAATTCAAACAACTTGTTGGACCCCGTATGACAGACTTCTTGCAAAGGGCATTGAATGGTCACTTCCCATGGGTGATGGTGTTTTAACATCTATACCTTTGATTTCTTTTTTCCCTCTCTGTGTATACAAGTTTATTAACATCTAGAGCTTTAGCCTGCAAGGACTAATTATTCCTCTTGTCTATTTGTTCAGAGAAATGTGATGGGTTTTTGGAGTCTTTGCTATATTCAATTCCAATTTGATAGTATGTAATAGCAAACAAAACAATCTATTCTAGAAGACCTAGGATAACAAAAATCATTTTATTATATTGAATAAACTTGAAGGGTGAGGTAAAACCCAGTTAAAACATAATATCCCCACAAATAATCATGATGATGATGATGATGATGATGATAATGATGATCATGATGAAAGTCTATATTTATCTGAAATGAAGCTATGTATGTGATGGGTAAGAAAAAATTAAAAACTGGTAATAGCTAAATAGATTACTGGATTATCAAGATGGTCATCAATTAACAATGGAAAACTCGAGTTTATTTAATTTGTAACCAAATAAAAGATAATTTAGATAGAAATAAATAACTGCTTTAGGAAGCTCAGTTTTTCTGGTCATTGAGTTAGAGATATCACATCATGATATGGTTAAATGTCTTAGAAATAGGGGAAATTTGATTTTGAGAATACATTGTACAGTATTAACCAGAATTTCAAGTATTTCATAGGCCCAGAGTGACCAATTTCATTTTCTAGGCCCTGCAGGAGTTTAGCAGTTGATGAGCTTAGTGGATGACCATATACGTGATTCCCTGATTCCTAAGGTAGTGGATTACACATTAATACACAAAGGGCTTTCTGTTATACACATACAATTATTCGCAGAGACATCAATGCAATGTATTAATCCTAATGAATGGAGCACCATACAACCTAGATCATAAAGGACTTTAGTGTCAAATGAGTTTAGAAAAACTCATCAGTTCTATTTCTCATTTCTGAAAGAAAGAATAGGTATAATTTATTGTCTAAGGAGAAAAAAATAGATGCTGGTAATGGGAATGCCTAGAAACTAACTAGACTGTATTCGTATTTGGAGCTAAGTACTGCAAAGAGTATGTCTTAATGTGCTCGATCCTACAGAAAATAAATAATGAAAATAAACTGTAATCATATTATTAATTTACAATGCTCCTCTCGAAAAAGAATCTGGGACACTATGTGAGGAACAAACAGAAATTTTCCCAATCTGGGCTCTTTGCCCAGACTTACAACCATACAAAAATATACATAGCTAAGGAAGAAAAAAGAATCTAGTCCAAAAATAAGGCAAAGATTAAAAAATATATGGAGTTGAATATGTTTTAATTAAAACTACTAGTAAATCTAATAAGATGCATTTGTATATTATCAATAAAAAATAAGAGATGTGGTTACCAAAATAGAAAAATTATTTTTAATGAAAAATTCTAAGTTGATGCATTTAGTGGACAAAACATATTTTTAATGGTACAATAATGTATCAGCAATACCGCAAGCATTGTGAAAGTCCTGGCATTGTTTTCTAACTGAAATAATCTCTGATTTTATATGGTAGATCCTGGGAGCACATTTTCCAATGTGCTAATCACAATCAGTACATGTTTTAAAGTTGTAGGGCTTTGTGTGGAGATGTAGAATATTCAATGGAACAAAACATTACATTGGTTAGGTGAAGTTCATGTGAAGTACACAGCGCATTGAAAATAATATTTTACTGACTTCAGTAAACAACATATAACTCTAAATTCTGGGCTTTTTAATCAACAATCTGATAGTATATATTTACACATAAAACAAAGGCTTGAGGGTCTTGGCAGCCATTTAATGTTCTCCAGGTTTATTCTCTCTCCTATTTTTGCTAGCATCCTCATATGGCATAGAAAATGAAATAGCAAAGACACCCATAACTACAAAAAACATTCACCAACTATCAATAAGACCATGTATCAGTCTATGCCTGAAACTATACATAAATACGAATTGACTTAACATAACCCACCTTAAGTGCATATCCTACATCAGAGCCTGTGACTATAATCTCACACAAAAGACTGATGTCCATTCTGCTGCTGTCAAGAAGAGGATGTTCACTGAATAGCATTTCATTGGGTATATATGCCATGTTGTTTTTTCCATTCATTCATTGATTGAAATATAAAAATAAGAAAATCCTATCATTTGTGGCAACATAGGTGAACATGGAGGATATTTGCTAAGTGAAATAAGCCAGGCACAGAAAGACAAATACCATATTATCTCACTCATATGTGAAATCTAAAAAAGTTGATCTCATGAAAGCCAAGAGTAGAATGGTGATTAACAGGAGCAGAGAGAGGGGTTGGGGAGATGAAATTTCAGTTACACAGGAGGAGTTAGTTCAAGAGATCTATTGTACAACATGATTACTACACTTAATAACAATATATTGTATTCTTTAAAAATGTTGAGACAGTGAATGTTAAGTATTCTTTATAAAAATGATAACTGTGTAGTAATACATGTGTTAATTAGGTAGATTTAGTCATTCCACAATGTATATATGCTTTAATACATCATGTTGTACACAATAAATATATACAATTTTACCTATAATTTTTCAAAAAGGAAGAGGATTTTGAAGACAAATGAAACTATTAAACCCACCCCTGAACTTATAGTACTTCTAGCTTGAGGACAAAAATTTCTAGTCAAAATAAATGCTCAAGGAGAAGGGAATGAGAAGTATGACATTGCAAGATCTGTTTAGTAAAAATATGAGTTCAAGAGATTGATAAGGAGTGACAAAAAAAGGTAGAAAGAAAACCAAACCAAACAAAATTTTGTTACTGAAACTAAGGACAGAGTGTTTCCAGTAAGGGGATTGGGTTAATACTGTCATGTGATAGAAAAGTAAAGAAATACATGTAGATGACAAACATTGGATTTAACATAAATAAATGATTTGATGATCTTCAAAAGGCATTGTTAGCTGAATGGTGAGGCTATTAATTCATACTGCAATAGGTTGAGGAACGGACAGAAAATGAAATGGAAGGAGTGATACCTGTGGCAGAGAAGAGAGAAAAAGTTGTAGACAATTGTGGAACTAAGAAGGTTTGTGTTTATTTTCTAGATTAGATAGAAGAAATCTGAATACATTTTAAAACACTGATAGAGACTGAGCATGGTGGCTCATCCTTGTAATCCCAGCACTCTGGGAGGCTGAGGTATTAGGACTGCTTGAGTCTAGAAGTTAAGAGACCAGACTGGGCAACATAGTGAGACTCTCTCTACAAAAATAAAATTTAAATAAAAAATAAAATAAAAATACTGATAGAGGATAGTGAAGGAAGTATTGAACTTACAGAAAAGGAGACAAAAATTGCTTTTTTAGATTTCTAAGATATGAACAATGAAAACGACTCAAAGTTTAACAGAATAGTTAATTTTAGAGAAGATGTGTGTGGAGAAAAGATTAAGACATATCGTGTTGAATTTATATGAGTTGGGTGAGGATTGATTATTGAATCCTTGTGTGTTCATGAAACAGAAGCACAGTCGTGTGCCGTTTATTTGTGAATACCTGCTGTATTAGAACGTTTGTGGAGTGTGGAAATAAACTGTGGGAACAATTAAACAGAAAGCTCTCTGGGAAAATAGAGTATTTCAGCAAAAATGTGGGAGCCAAATGACGCTGGAAATCATGAATTTTCAGATGGACCTTCCTCTGAATTTGTGTGATTTTTATCAATTATAATAGAAAGCCCACGTGTATGAGCTATGCAAATAGAATATAGATTATCTAAAATGTTGTGCAAGAAAGGAAAGGGAAAAAATAACATGAGTATGTTGATGTTACTGGCAGTGGTAGGGTTGTGTCTCACCAACTGTGCAATGTGATTTGGGCAAAAAAGGAGGTGAAAATGGGAAAGCTATTGTGTATGGAGAAAATAATTGGGTTAAGGATTAGAATGTGAATGCATAAAAGAACATTCACAATGGGAGGAACAGAGTAAGACCTTAACAATTGTTTATACCCAGCCAGTGATTTGAATTTAGTCATTTCAAGCTCTTAGAGGCTATTAAGGAAGGAGCAAAGAGGTGTGTGTACGTGTGTGTATGGAGAAGCGCCTTGGAGGTTGTAATGTGGTTAAAATCAAGAGTGACCGATAATGGTTCCATCAAAATCATTGAAGAACAATGGCTCTGTGTGGGAGGACATGTGAAAACATCACGTTTTTAAGTAAAGTAGTAAATTTATACAGGGCAGTTCAGTGGGTTCTGAGCATAGAAACTACAAAATAAAAAGTAGGGAGTTAAAGTTGCACCTACAAAAAAAAATTCTTTTTATTTGAGAAGAAAAGATGAGATAGATGGCAGAGGTTAGTGAGGATGCAGAATGATGAATAAATTTGTGTGTGTGTGTGTGTGCATGTTTGTGTCTGTGTGTATGTTTGTGTTTTCACGGATAGTCTCAGGCTCCAGTGAGACAATGACATTGTTAGTGATAAGCATAAATGATTGCACAAAATAGTAAAAAATGAAGATAAGAAGCATATCAGAATGAGTGGCATTTGAAATAGAAGACACATTCTTCCAAAGAGCCCTCAAAAAGAAGGTATTTCTACCACATTGGAAGTATTTTGCCCATTCTATTTACTTATTGATTGATTGATTGATTGATTGGTTGATTATTTCTGAGATTTTGGTGCACCCAGCACCCAAGCTGTGTACACTTGTGCAGTCTTTTATCCCTCAAACCCCCTCCCACCCTCTCCCCCAAGTCCCCAAAATCCAATGTATCATTCTGAAGCCTTTGCATCCTCACAGCTTAGCTCCCACTTACAGTGAGAACATACGAAGTTTGGTTTTCCATTCTTGAGTTATTTCACTTGGAATGATCGTCCCCAATTCTATCCAGGTTGCTGTGAATGCCATTATTTTGTCCCCTTTTTATGGCTGAGTAGAATTCAATGGTATATATGAAAATATATATTATATACCATATTTTCTTTTTTCACTTGTTGATTGATGGGCATTTGGGCTGATTCCATACTTCTGCAATTGCATATTGTGTTGCTATAAACATGCATGTGCAAATATCTTTTTCATTTCCTTATGCAATATATTCACACATTCAATACTGCTACCCTACTTTTGGAACTTCATCACATATTTTCATAAGACTTCATATGTATTGAATTTTTAAAATTACGATACATCAATAACTTGTCCTTTTATTAATGTTGTAAGTTTAATGAAGTGCCCCAGAATGATCAATACTTATAATTTTCAAAGTGCATATTACAGTGCCTTCAATATTAGCTTTTAACATAATTTTTAAGATTAGTAACAAAAAAACTTAAACATGCATATTGTATTGATTAGTTATATATATATATGTATATAAAATGTGCATTAATTACATAAAGTAGAATACTGATTTAAAAAATACATAGAATCACCATGTTGGTTTCTTACTGAAATAACCTCAAGACTAATGTTTAACTTAGGATAAATTATGAGTGGTTTCTGCTTTCTTATTTCTATCTGTGTAAATAGAATCTACTAACAAATTATTATAAAATTGATAACAAAGTCTAAAATATAGATAAGAATACTTAGTCACAGGGATCATTTTCTGATAAACATATTAAATGTATTCTAACACATATTTACATATTCTGCAAGAAAAAGTAACCAACCTAATAACTACTTTTAGTAGAATTCATATCTAAAATCTGTCTCCTCTGCTGACACTTAAACAATTTATATATTTCTAGTGGCTTGAGTATATTTTTATGTAAGATACATTTTTCTAATATGGTGGTAAATAATTATTCCTCTTTGTATGATTTGTTGCAGTGATGGAAGGATCTATAAATAGTTATGTGTTTGATATTTTTGGTTAGTTTTATGGCATATAAGCAATAAGAATAGATCTGATTTGTTAAAATCATTTGAGAGCATCTGTATTCAGAGCTTTATTATTTTCGTGTTTTAAAGTGAAAATTTCCCTTAAAACGACAATTATTTTACTGTTGAAAAATCATGTATCAACTCTATCAAAAAACTGAACCTTCTAATTGCAATGCATCTGTGTCATAAGTCACATCAATATGGGACTGATACATTTTAACAAGCGATATATTATTGAAGCTAACATATTGTTCCTTTTCTTTTAATTATAATAATCACCAATATCACTTTGCTGTTGAAACTCTGATTGTCAGATATAATTTGGCTCTTTCATGACAGTGACAGCTACATACTGAATGCTATTTTATATACTTTCACTTAAAATAGTTCATTTAGTGGTGTGCATACATTGAAAGATGCGCTTTTAATAAGAATTCTTTGCTTTCTGAAGGCCAATGTGTTTATGTGTATGTACAAGTAGATCTTGCTTTTTAAAAAAATAACATTTGCTTTTACTTTCCTTTTTAAAAACAATGAAGATTTCAGACTCAAATGCTTGTTGATACGCTGAAAGCCTTTATTTTTCTCCCATCACTTCCTGCAAACATAGTCCTGTCCTACTACTACCCCTCTTCCTGAAAGATCACAAACAGATCCCACAGCCATCCATCCATTTACGATGAGAACATTCAATATTACTATAACAACTTACTTTCAGATATTTTCAAATCTCCTCTACTGGAGCTTAAAACTTTCCATTTCACATCTAAGCACCCTTCTCCTACTGATCAAAACACCGTTAAAGTGGTTCAGGTCATGCCACCTTCTGTAGGTATCCATTTTGCTCCCAGGAATCTTATTTTTTTTACATACAAAATACTTTCTCTCCTCTAGTTGCAGCTCAACTAGGACTTGACATCACAGGCAGCTCTGAAGAATCCCTACTAACTTCAGAATTCTCCAAAAGAGAAGCCAACTCCAAGCTTCTTCATACTCACCACTCTTTATAGAACACTCATGCAAAACCCTTCCAAGATATTGTTTTCTCCACTATTTGGTACTGTAGTGAGCCTATGAGTGTCTACAGCACAAGGAATATTCAATGTGTGTCTGTGTGTGGGGGTGAGTGGATGATACTACCCGGCTATGGCTGATATTTTATTTAAATGTAAAGGTCATCTTTTTTATCTACTATTTTTATAACATAGAAAGTTGATCTTTATGCATTTATCTATTCATTCCACAAATATTCATCAAAGGTCTACTTTATCTCAGGGATTTTGTATAGACATAAAAAAACACTGACAAAAAGTGCAAAGTCAATATTGTTCTCCTTCAGTAGAGATTATATTCTAGTTATGGGAGAGAAACAGTATGTCACAGGAGGTGACGACAGCTGTGAAGGAAAAATGCAACAAGGAAAGAAGGTACACAGTGACTTCATGAGCATGTATGATACTAGGATTTCTGGGGACAATGTCACTGATGTGGTGACCTCTGATGAGTGATCTGAAGAAAATGAGGAAAAGAGCTATCCAAACAGCGGAAGACAGAGGCCACTTTACTTTGCATGTTTAAGTAGCACCTAGAAAAATGTTTTGGGGCTGAGGTCAAAAGGCAAGAAGAATGAGAGAGAATAAAATCAGAGAGAGGAGGAGAGGAAGAGAGAGAGAAAGGGAAAGAGTATGGATATTAATGGATGTTTATATATTAGAGATAATGTTTGTGACACAATATAATATTAAAGAAATTGTCATTTTTCTAGTATATGCTGAATAATCATTTCAAAACACACTCTTGCAAATTAGAAAAAATAAACTTACAATGAAAATGTCCTGGCACTATTTTGTATCATAATTTGAAGCACTTGTCATGTCTGTAAAAAGAGAAACATTGTTCTTTAATTAAAAAGAATGCATTTAATTATGTCAGCGAAGTTTTAACCAAAAGGTGGGTGAATATAACAGATTTAGCAGAAAATAATAAATCAGTATTAATGAGAGCTTATCCAGCATGAATTGATTTGGTAATAAATAAAAGATTAAAACAAAAGAGAAGAAAAAAACCTAAGGATTTTGCCTGGCCAAACTCCAAGCTGTCTCATTGGTGCACACTCATATAACCATTAAAAAACATATTCATGTTATGAATTTGGCTTAAAATCTAAAATTATAAAATCAATATGAATATTCAGGCAGAAGGGTCCAATATTCTGAATTTGATAACATCTTACAATAACTTGAACTAAGATTCATATGAGCTGCTCTCTTACAAAATAACCCTAGGGTTTTCTATTATCATGAAAAATATGAGCCTGTTAAATACCTGTGGTGGTTTGATGATTAAATACTTGACCTATATTTCTAGAAACAAGAGTGAGGAAAGTATCTGCCAAAGTAATTTTATATCTTCAAAATAGTAACTAGATTTCAGAGAATCTGAAAGTCATAAGGGCCTAGTTAAAAGACATTTCAATTTATCTTCTGTGACAGTGAAGCTTCCACAATTTTGAGTAAGAAGCAGTTACAGAAAATGTGCATTCCTTCTTAAAGTCTTAAAACAAAAAGAAGCAACTCTTCAGAAATTAAGAATTTTGCTATTCAAACAAATTTTGTTAACATAATTTCTCATCCAGAAATGACAAAATAAATACATGTTTTTTTTTAAATTTATGAAGGAAAGATGTTTAACTCACAGTTCCACATGGCTGGGGAAGCTTCACAATCATTGTGGAAGGTGAATAAGTAGTAAAGTCACATCTTCCATGGTGGCAGACAACAGAGCTTGTGTAGGGGAACTGCCCTTTATAAAATCATCAGACTTATTCACTAACACAAGAACAGCACAGGAAAGACTCGGCCCCATGAAGCAATTACCTCCCTCTGCATTCCTCCCATGACACATGGGATTTATGAGAGATACAATTCAAGATAAGTTTTGGGTGGGAACACAGCCAAACCATATAATTCTGCCCCCTGGCTCCTCCCAAATTTCATGCTCTCACATTTCAAAACCAATCATGCCTTCCCAACAGTCCCCAAAAGTCTTAACTCATTTCAGCATTAACTTAAAAGTCCATAGTCCAAAGTCTCATCTGAGACAAGGCGGCAAGTCCCTTCCACAATGAGCCTGTAAATTCAAAAGCAAGTTAGTTACTTCCTAGATGCAATGAGGGTCCAGGCATTGGGTAAATACACCTGTTCCAAAAGGGATAAATTGGCTAAAATGAAGGGGTTACAGGCCCCATGCAAGTCCGAAATCAAGTGAGGCAGTCAAATCTTAAGAGCTCTAAAATGTTCTCCTTTGACTCTATTTCTCACATCCAGGTCATGCTGATGTAAGAGGTGGGTTTCCATGGCCTTGGGCAGCTCCATCCCTGTGACTTTGCAGGGTAGAGCTCCCCTCCTGACTGCTTTCATGGGTTGGCATTGAGTGTCCATGGCTTTTCCAGGAATGACTAGATAAATATTTCTAACATTATGCAACAGGTAGCCTGGATTAAATAACCATCAAAGAAGTTTGAATAAAAGTTAATTTATCAAATAATTATTTATATAATAAAAATAAATCCAGGAGAAATATTACAAGTATTATTACTACTTTGGCAAAATATAATATTTTCATATGATATTTCAGTTACTTTAGCATAAATTTTTATATGTAAAAGATTTTTAAAAATGTAAACTCAAGAATGAATGACTGTAAGGAAATCAGGCTATTAAAAGAACTGTCAGAAAACATGCACAGTTCTGTTACTTCTGGTTCATTTTGTTAAAGGAATTTACCTGGAGGCTAAGTCATTTGTTTTTTTCTCAGATCAAACTCTTAGTTACATAGTTGGCATACACACTATTGGAAAAAAAAAAAAAAGGCTGTTGTAATTCTGGAAACTGAAATAAGTTAAATCTTACCTCAAGAATATCTAATGTTTTGTACTTCTTTGTGATTTGTATTCTTTGTCTTACTTCTGTCCTTCTGGTTTATGTTCTAGCTAAACAAAAAGAGATCTACGTTTAGATTTTTCTTAGTCTTACTTCTAGAGGCCACATTGTTGAGGAGTTCTTTCTAGGAAGCAGCACTTCCTGGATGAAAATCCTACATATGCCACATACAACATTTATGGCTTGGGAAAGTATTTGTAAATCTCTATGTCTGATTTTTCTTGTCTGTACATGGGGGATAATCATAGTACCTATAGTACAGAGATACCATGAAGATTAAATGAGCTAATGCAGATGTAATGATACGTTAACTATTAGTTTTCCTTTGTGGAGTGTAAATAATTTTTTTGTTTAAACAGTGACATTCTCTTTAGCAAATCTGTTGGCTCTGCATCTATCTTCATTCTTTTCATGTTCCTGTTAGCATCTATGTGGCCTAGAAAGCAGGGCAGAGATCTCACTGAACACCTCTCCTTGGCTTCAGGGACTCTGCTATGATGAGGAGTGCAGTTTATAATAAGTGCCAACTCAGTCTCTCTGAACCAAGGTGGTCTAGGGAAGAGAAACTCTTGTGACGTGTAAGGGTAGTGCTGATGTGGAGCTTTGAGCATTGATGAAAAGAACTGGAGCATTTCAGAGATATAGATTAGTAAGCACATAAGTACAACAAGATAAACTGAAGGAGACCTGCAAAACGAAGAAAGACTACTTCAACTTGATTTTAATTTAAGCTTCAAATATGGTAGAAATTTGGAAAAGGTCCTAGAAAAGGTTATGATGAAGTGAGACAATAATAGAAAACTATTGATTTTTGTTGTTATTTATTCATTTTTGATTTTTATTTTTGTGGGGACATAGTAGGTGTGTATGTTTATGGGATACATGAGATACTTTGATACACCCATATAATGCCTAATAATCACATTAGGTAAACTGGGTATCCATCACCTCGAGAATATATTCTTTCTTTGTGTTACAAACAATCCAAATATTTTCTTTTAGTTATTTTTGAATATACAATAAATTATTATTGACTATAATTACCTTGTTGTGCTATTAAATCTAGATCATATTCATTCTATCTACCTATGTTTCTGCACCCAATAACCATCGCCACTCCCCCAACCCCACACTACACTTCCTAGCCTCTGATAACTATTATTCTACTCTTCATCTCCATGAGTTCAATTTTTTTTTTTTCCTCATTTTGGTTCCACACATGAGTGGGAACATGTGAATTTTGTCTTTCTGTGCCTGGCTTATTTCACTTAACATAATATCTCCCAGTTCTATCCATGTATTTGCAAATGACAGGATCTCATTCATTTTTACGACTGAATAATACTCCATTGTGTATATATGTGCCACATATTCTTTATCCATTAATCCACTGATGGACCCAAGTTGCTTCCAAATCTTGGCTATTGTGAATAGTGCTGAAATAAACGTGAAAGTGCAGATTCATTTTCTATATCCTAATCTCCTTTGGGGTATATTTCTAGCTGTGGTGTTTTGGTAATTCTGTTTTTAGTTTTTTGAGAAACGTACAAACTGTTCTCTCTAAATACTATATTGATTTACACTCCCACCAACAGTGTACAAGGGTTCTCTTTTCTCGGATTCCTCTCCAGAATTTGTCTTTGTTTGTCATTTGGATAAAAGCCATTTTAACTAAGGTGAAATGATATCTCATTGTAGTTTTCATTTGAATTTTTCTGATGGTCAGTGATATTGGGCACATTTCATATACATTTTGCCATTTGTATGTCTTCTTTTGAGAAATATCTATTCAGATATTTTGCCCATTTTGATTGGATTATTAGATTTTTTTTTCCTGTAGAGTTGTCTGGGCTCCTTATATGTTCTGGTTATTAATCCTTGTATGATGGGTAGTTTGTAAAAGTTTCCCCCCATTCTGTAGGTTGTATCTTCACTTGGTTGGTTTTTGCCCTTGCTGTGCAGAAGATTCCTAACTTGATGTGTTCCCATTTTTCCATTTTTGCCCTTATTGACTGAGCTGGTGAAGTATTACCCAAGAAATGTTTGCCCAGTCTGATGTCCTGGAGTTTCCCCAATATTTTCTTATAGTAGTTTCACATTTTTAGGTCTTAGAATTAAGTACTTAATCCATTTATTTTGATTTTTGTGTATGGTGAGTTACAGGGATCTGGTTTTATTCTTCTGCATGTGGATATCCAGTTCTCTCAGCACTGCATATAGAAGAGACTATCCTTTTCCTAGAGTATGTTTTGACAACTTTGTCAAAAATAAGTTTACTGTAGAAGTATGTATTTCTGGGTTCTGTCTTCTGTTTCATTGGTCTCTCTCTCTCTTTTTTTTATCACTACATTGTTGTTTTGATTTCTATCCCTCTGTAGTATAATTTGATGTCAGGTAATATGATTCCTCCAGTTTTGCTCTTTTTGCTCAGAAAGGCTTTGGCTATTTTGGATATTTATGGTTTCATATAGATTTTAGGATTTTTTTCCTACTTATGTGAAGAATGTCATTGGTATTTTCATATGGATTGCATTGAATCTGTACATTACTTTGGGTAATGTATGCACTTTAACAATATTAACTCTTCCAACTCATGAACATAAAATATTTGGTGTCCTCTTTAATTCCTTGCATTAACATTTTATAGTTTTCATTATAGGGATCTTTCACTTCTTTCATTAGGTTTATTGCTAGACATTTTATTGTGTTACCTCTATTCCTTATGATACTAACTGTGAGTGTGTCATATGTGACTTTTATTGTGTTGATATATGTTCCTTCTATATTCAGTTTTTGAGGGTTTTTATCATGAAGGGATGTTGAATTTTATAAAATATTTTTGCATCAATTGAAATGATCATAAGGACATTATTTTTCATTCTGTTCATACCATATATCATATTGATTGATTTGCATACATTGAAGTATTTTTGCAACCCTTGGATAAATTCCACTTGGTCAGGATGGATGATCTTTTTAATGTGTGTGAGTTTGGTTTGCTAGTATTTTGTGGAGGATTTTGTGTCAATGTTTATCAGGAATATTGTTCTGATTTGTTTTTTTCTTTTTTGGACACATCTTTGGTTTTGGTATCAGGGTAAAACTAGCCTCGTACGATAAGTTTGGTAAGTATCCCTTCCTCTGCTATTTTTCTGAATAATTTTGAATAAGATTGATACTAGTTCTTCTTTACATATTTGGTAAAATTCAGCAGTGTTGCCATTGTTTCCCAAGCTTATTTTTACTAGGAGATTTTCATTGACTTTATTCCTGATACCTAGTGTTGTTCTGTTCAGGTTTTGGATTTTTCATCGTTCAAGTTTGGTAGATTGTATGAGTCTAATAATTTATCCATTTCTTCTAACTTTTCCAATTCATTGGTATTTATTTGCTAATAATTCTTTGAATTTCTACGTTATTGGTTGTAATGTCACATTTTTCGTCTCTGGTTTTATTTATTTTGGACTTCTCTCTCTTTTCTTAGGCCAAAGGTCTGTAGATTTTATTGGATAAAAAACAGCTTCTTATTTCATTGATTTTTTTTTTTTTTACAATTTTATTTATATCTGCTCTAATTTTTGTTATTTATTTTATTCTAATTTTAGGTTTGGTTTACTCTTGATTTTCTAGTTCTTATGATGCATCAGCACCTTGTTTATTTGAAGTTGTTCTACTTTTTTGAGGTAGGCACTTATTGCTATAAACTCCCCTCTTAGTACTTCTGTATTAGTCCATTTTCATGCTGTGATAAAGATATGCCCAAGCCTGATAATAAAGAAGTTTAATTGGACTTAAGTTCCACTTGACTGGGGAGGTATCAGAATCATGGCGGGAGGTGAAAGACACTTCTTACATGGTAGCGGCAAGAGAAAAATGAGGAAGATACAAAAGGGAAAACCCCTGATAAAACTGTCAGATCCAGATCTCATGAGACTTATTGACTATCATGAGAACAATATGAAGGGGAACTGCCCCCATGATTCAAATTATCTTCTATTGAGTCCCTCCCACAACACATGGGAATTATGGGAATACCAATCAAGATGAGACTTGGGTGGGGACACACAGCAAAACCGTATCAACTGCTCCTACTGTATCACATAGGTTTTGGTATATTGTGTTTTCATTATCATTTGTTTCAATATACTTTTAAATTTTCTTCTTAATTTCTTCATTTACCCGCTGGTCATTCAGGAGCATATTATTTAATTTCCATGTATTTGCATAGTTTCCAACGTTCCTTGTTTTATTGATTCCTAGTTATATTCTATTGTGGTGAAAGAAGATAGTTGAAATTATTTCTATATTTTTTATTTTCTAAAACTTTTTTTTTTGTTGCCTAGCAAATGGTCTGTCCTTGAGTATCACCCATGTGCTGAGGAGAAGAATGTGTATTATGCACCCATTGGATGAAATGTTCTGTAAATATTTATTAGGTCTGTTGGGTCTATAGTGAAGACTATGTCCAATGTTTCTTTGTTGATTATCTGTCTAGATGATCTGTTCAGTGCTGAAAGTGAGGTGTTAAACTATCCAGCCATTGTTGTATTGGGGTTTATCTCTCTCTTTAATAATATTTGCTTTGCATATCTGGGTGCTTCAATGTGGGGTACATATATGTCATATATATTTATGATAGTTATATCCTCTTGCTGAATTAACTCCTTTATTATTATATAATGCCGGTTTTGTCTCTTCTTACAGTTTTTATCTTGAAATGTATTTTGTCTATTATAAGTGGAGCAACTTATGTTCTTTTATGATTTCTGTTTTCATGGAATATCTGTTTACATCCCTTTATTTTTAATTTATATGTGTCTTTGTTGGTGAAGTGTGTTTGTTATGTAGGCAACAAATCATTGGGTCTTTTGTTAATCTATTAAGCCATTCTGTCTTTTGCTTGGAGAGTTTAGTCTATTTATATTGAATGTTATTGTTGATAATAAGTAAAGACTTACTCTTGCTATTTTGTTATTTGTTTTCTAATTGTTTTGTGGTCTTCTCTTTCTTTTCTCCTTCCTTTCTGTCTTAATTTTATTGTAGGTGATTTTCTCAGGTGGTATGTTCTAATTCCTTGCTGTTTATTTTTGGTTTATCTATTGTATATATTTCTAGTTGAAGTTGCCATGAGGCTTGAAAACAATATAACTCATTATTTTAAACTGATGACAACCTAACCCTGATTAATAAACAAACAAGGAGAAAACTAATAAAACTCTCTATTTTAACTTCAACCTCTGCTTTTTCCTTTTTTTTTTTTTTTCTGTTATATCTCATTGTATTCTTTATGTCTTCAAAAGTTGTTGTTATTTTTGATAGATTCATCTTTTAGAATTTCTACTCAAGATACACCACAATTACAGTGTTATAATATTCTGTTTTCTGTGCACTTATTAGCATAAGTTTTGTACCTTCAGATGATTTCTTATTTCTCATTAATGTGTTTTTCTTTCAGATTGTAGAAGTCTCTTTTGCATTTTCTGTAATACAGGCCGTGTGCTGATGAAATCCCTTAGCTTTGTTTGTCTGAGAAACTCTTTATTTCTCTTTTATGATTAAAGGATGTTTTCTCTGGATATACTATTTTAGGATATATATCCATATATATATCATATATATCCTAAAATATATATATGAATATATATATATATATGTCCTATATATATATTTTTTTTTCCTTCAGCACTTTAAATATATCATGCCACTCTCTTCTGGCTAATAAGGCTTCCAATGAGAAGACTGCTGCTGCCCGCTGTATGGGAATTTCTTTGTATGTTATTTTTTTGCCTTGCTCTTGCTCTTTCTGCTTTTAGGATCCTTCCTTTGTCTTTGACCATATTGAGTTTGATTATTAAATATCTTGAGTTAGAACTATTTGTGGTAAATCTCCTTAGTGTTCTACAGTTTTCTTTTGTTTTGTTGTTGCTCTTGATGCTTCTGCTGCTAATGTTGTTGTTTTCTCTGACAGCAGGACAAGAAGGAATCTACAGGCAAGAATTGATGACATTTGTTGAGTGAGGCAGGAAGCTCAGAGGAAACTAGTGTAAAATCTTATGAAAAATCATGTTAAGTAATTAAATTTGGACATACATTGTTAATGGAAAGGAAGAAATTCATGGGGGCATATGCCTATATAATAATGAAGAACAAGTAATTTGTTGAATTCTATCCTGAGTTCTAAGAGAGTGACTCTCTATCTTCAGGTTCCTACTTTTATTTATGGAGATTAATTTTTAGACAGATTCCCACTACCTTGAAAACAACAGTAATATTTTTAAATACTTTGTTTATCAGTCATATCTCCTTTTACTATAAAATACTTTGCTTCATTGTGTTTCACAGATACCGTTTTATGTAAATTGAAACTTTGGGTCAAGACTTGCATTGGGCAAGTCTTTTGGTGCCATTTTTCCAATAGCATGAGATCACACCGAGTCTCTGTCACACTTTAGAAATTCTTACAATGTTTTTAACCTTTTCAGTATCATTATATCTGCTATAATGATCTTTGATCATTGATCTTTCATGTTACTACTGCAATTATACTTTTTAACTTTTATTTTAAATTCAGGGGTACATATGCAAGCTTGTTATACTGTCAAACTGTATCATAGGCATTTATTATACAGATCATTTAATCACCCAGGTATTAAGCCTATTACCCATTAGTTATCTGTCTGTATCCTCTCCCTCCTGCCACCCTTCATCTTTTGATAAGCCTTAATATGTGTTTTTCCTTTCTATGTGTTCATGTGTTCCCATCATTTAGCTACCATTTATAAGTAAGAGTATGCAGTATTTGGTTTTCTGTTCCTGAATTAGCTTGCTAAGGATAATGGCCTCCAGCTCCATCCATGTTCCTGCAAAAACATGATCTCATTCTTTTCTAATGAATGGATAGTATTCCATGTTGTACATATACCACATTTTCTTTATCCAGTCTGCAACTTATGGGTCATGTCTCTGATATTATGAATAATGCTGCAATAAACACACATGTGCATGTGCTTTTATGATACAATGATTTGTATTCCTTTGGGAATATACCTAATAATGGAACTGTGAGTTACATGATAGCTCATTTTAGCTCTTTGAGGAATCACCCTATGGCTTTCAACAATGGTTGAACTAATTTAAACTCCCACTAACACTATATAAGTGTTCCTTTTTCCCTGCAACCTTGTCAGCATATGGTATTTATTTATTTTTATTTATTTATTTATTTATTTATTTATTTATTTATTGGATGGAAGAGCTTCACAAATTATTTGAAATTGTCCTGCACAGGATATGTATCTTTTTCTTGATTTGTTTACTCACTCAACCCTTTATTTATGTCCATGTAGACAGAAATATTTATTGTATATATAGCTGAATTATAATCTATTGCTACCTTATTCATTTTATTGCTCAAATTGTTTGAGTGTAGGCCATTAGCAACTGCTTACATTGGCTCTAGTCTAGTATTTTTTGACCATTTAATAATAGCCATTCTGACTGGTATGCGGTTGTATCTCACTGTGGTTTTGATTTGCATTTCTACTATGTTCAGTGATGTTGAGCTTTTTTTGTCATATGTTTGTTGGCCACATGCATGTCTTCTTTTGAAAAGTGTCTGTTCATGTCCTTTGCCAACTTTTTAGTGCGGTCATTTTTTTAATTGTAAATCTGTTAAAGTTCCTTGTGGATGCTGGATATTAGACCCTTGTCAGATGCAGAGTTTGCAATTATTTTCTCTCATTTTGTAGGTTGTATGTTTACTCTGTTGATAGCTTCTTTTGCTGTGAAGAAGCTCTTTAGTTTAATTAGATTACATTTGTCAACTTTTGCTTTTGTTGCAATTTCGTTTGTGATATTTGTTATGAAACCTTTGCCCATTCCTACGTACAGAATCATATTGCCTAGGTTGCATTTCTAGGCTTGCATAGTTTTGAGTTTTACATTTAAGTTTTTAATCTATCTTGAGTTGATTTTTTATATGGTTTAAGAAAGGGGTCCAGTTTCAATCTTCTACACATGGTTAGCCTGTTATCCTAGCACCATTTATTGACTAGGGAGTCCTTTCCCTATTGTTTTGTCAGCTTTGGTTAGCTTTGTTGAAAATGAGATAGTTGCAGCCTTATTTCTGGGCTCCCTATTCTCTTCCATTGGTCTATGCGTGTTTTTGTACAGTCCTATGCTGTTTTGGTGACTGTAGCCCTGTAGTATAGCTTGAAGTTGAGTACCATGATTCCTCCACCTGTGTTGTCTTTGCATAGGACTGGCTTGGCATTGGGGGCATTTTTTAGTTCTATATGAATTGTTAGTTTTTTCTAGCTCTGAGGAAAATGTCATTGGTAGCTTGATAGAAACAGCATTGAATCTATAAAATGTTTTTTGGACAGTATGGGCATTTAAATAATATTGATTCTTCCTATCCATGAGCATAATATATTATTGTCTGCTTATTTGTATCATCTCTAATTTCACTGAGCAGTGTTTTGTAGATCTCCTTGTGGAGATCTTTCACCTTCCTCAATAGCTATATTCCTAGGTATTTTATTCTTTTTTGTGGTAATTGTGAATGGGATTGCATTCATGATTTGGCTCTTGGCTTGACTGCTGTTGGTTTATATGAATGTTAGCGATTTTTGTATGTTGATTTTGTATCATGATACTTTGTTGAATTCTGTGAGGTTTTCTAGATATAGGATCATGTCATCTGCAAACAAGGATAGTTTGACTATCCTTTTTTCTATTTCAATGCTCTTTCCGAGGTAAACTAAAGGAGACTGAGACACTAAGAATCGTATAAAAGATCAACACATCCCGGAGTTGGTTTTCTTAAAAAATTAATAAAATAGACCACTAGCTAGACTAATAAGAAAAGAGAAAAATCCAAATAAAAACAGTTAGAAACAGTCGATGGGATATTACCACTGACCCCACAGAAATACAAATAACCATCAGAGAATATTATGAACAACTCTTTGCACACAAACTAGAAAATCTTTGCACACAGACTGGAAAACTGGATAAATTCCGGGACACAAACTCCCTTCCAAGACTGAACCAGGAAGAAATAGAATCCCCGAACAAACCAATAATGAGCTCTGAAATTGAATCAGTAATAAATAGTCTACCGAACAAAAAAGCCGAGAACCAGATGGATTCACAGCTGAAGTTTACCGAATGTACAAAACAAGAGCCAGTACCATTCCTGCTAAACCTATTCCAAAAATTTGACTGAAAGGGAATTCTCCCTAACTCATTCTGTGAGGCCAGCATCATCCTAATGCTGAGCACAACAACAGAAAAGAAAACTTTATGCGAGTATCCTTAATGCAATTGTTTTGGGACACCACAATCTGTGCCCATATAAGACAGTAAACTAATCAACAAATGTGTTATCTGACTACAATTCCAGCAACCTACAATTTTCCCATCTCTTCTCTCTCATTGGGCCTCCCTATTCTCTGAGATACACCAATATTTAAATTAAGTTACATAATAACCCTACAATGACCTCCAAGTGTTTAAGTAAGTGTTGTATATACACTTTTAATCAAAAGCTAGAAGTGATTAAGCTTAATGAGCTTAATCACACACATGTTGAAAGCTGAGATAGGCTGAAAGCTAGATTTCTTATGCCAGTTAACCAAGTTGTGAATGCAAAGCTAAAGTTTTTGAAGGAAAAGTGCTATTATAGTAAACACACAAATAGTGTGTAAGAAAGCAAAACAGTAAAAAAAAAAAAATGCTGATATGGAGAATATTTTAATGGTCTTTATAGGTCAAACCAGCCACAGCATTCCCTTAAGGCAAAATCTGTACAGAGCAAGGTCCTCAGCATTGAGGCAAGACCCTCTACCAGTAAGCATGATATGACTTGCAGAAGACTCAAAGGATAGTTAGCAATTTTAGCAAAGAGTATTTTAAAATTTAAGATATGTTTTGTTTTTCTTTTTTCTTTTCTAACCTTCACTTATGAAGCTTAGTTTGGCTAGATATGAAATTCTGGGTTGAAAATTCTTTTCTTTAAGAATGTTGAACATTGTCCCCCACTCTTTTCTGGCTTGTAGAGTTTCTGCTGAGAGATCTGCTGTTAGTTGATGGGCTTCCCTTTGTGGGTAACCTGACCTTTCTCTCTAGCTGTCCTTACCATTTTTTCCTTCATTTCAACCTTGGTGAATCTGACAATTATGTGTCTTGGAGTTGCTCTCCTCGAGGAGTATCTTTGTGGCATTCTCTGTATTTCCTGAACGTTGTATGTTGGCCTGCCTTACTGGGTTGGGGAAGTTCTCCTGGATTATATCCTGAAGAGTGTTTTCCAACTTGGTTCCATTCTCCCCATCACTTTCAGGTACACCAATCAGATGTAGATTTGGTCTTTTCACATAGTCCCATATTTCTTGGAGTCTTTGTTCATTTCTTTTTACTCTTTTTTTCTCTAAACTCATCTTCTCGCTTTGTTTCATTCATTTGGTCTTCAATCACTGATACCCTTTCTTCCACTTGATCAAATTGGCTCTGAAGTTTGTGCATTCATCACGTAAATCTAGTGCTGTGGTTTTCAGCTCCGTCAGGTCATTTAAGGTCTTCTCTATGCTGTTTATTCTAGTTAGTCATTCATCTAATCTATTTTCAAGGTTTTTAGCTTCCTTGTGATGGGTTCAAACATCCTTCTTCAGCTTGGAGAGGTTTGTTATTACTGATCTTCTGAAGCCTACTTCTGTCAGCTCATCAAAGTCATTCTCCGTCCAGCTCTGTTCTGTTGCTGGTGAGGAGGTGGTTCCTTTGGAGAAGGAGAGGAGCTTTGATTTTTAGAATTTTCAGCTTTTCTGTTCTGGTTTCTCCCCATCTTTGTTGTTTTATCTACCTTTGGTCTTTGATGATGGTGACCTACAGATGGGGTTTGGTGTGGATGTCCTTTTTGTTCACGTTGATGCTATTCCCTTCTGTTTGTTAGTTTTCCTTCTAACAGTCAGGACCCTCAGCTATAGGTCTTTGGGAGTCTGCTGGAGGTCCACTTCAGTCCCTGTTTGCCTGGGTATCACCAGCGGAGGCTGCAGAACAGCAAATGTTGCAGAACAGCAAATGTTGCTGCCTGATCCTTCCTCTAGAAGCTTCATCTCAGAGGGGCACCCAGCTGAATGAGGTGTCAGTCGGTCCCTACTGGGAGGTGTCTCCCACTTAGGCTACACGGGGGGGTCAGGGAGCCACTTGAGGAGGCAGTCTGTCCATTCTCAGATCTCAGTCTCAGTGCTGGAAGAACCACTACTCTCTTCAAAGCTGTCAGACAGAGACATTTAAGTCTGCAGAAGTTTCTGCTACCCTTTGTTCAGCTATGCCCTACCCCTAGAGGTGGAGTCTACAGAGGCAGGCGGACCTCATTGAGCTGCCCAGTTCGAGCTTCCCAGCTGCTTTGTTTACCTATTCAAGCCTCAGCAATGGCAGATGTCCCTCCCCCATTACACAATGGTAGAAGCTTCAAGTGTGCTATTGCACACTTAATAGGCTATAGTATATTATAAACATAATTTTTATAACTATTGGAAACCAAAACATTTGTGTCACTGGCCTTATTGATACATTTGCTTTATTGTGGTGGTCTGGAACTGAACACCCAGTATGTCTGACATATACTGGTAATTAATGAATAAAATGTTCTTACAAAGTTGCAAATCTAGATTATGAATAATAATATTTATCTAATCTTACTTTTATTATTTTTTCATTTAACAAGATAAGTATATATCAATGAATACGGTTTACAATAAAAATGTAATAGTCATTACTCAGCAGAATGTATAGTCTTGAAATGTTTCTTGTAAAATGGTTTAAAAGTATACAGATAACTTGGTAGTAATAATAATTATGAACAATTATAAGACACTCAGAAATGAAACAAACTATGCCCAAAGGCCAGATATTTTAATAACAAAATTAATCATTTAAAAATCTGTATACATTTTCAAAATATATTTAAAATGTTTTCACCTAAATCACTATTGGATAGAAAATAAAATCCAAGATCAACATTACTTTACTCACAGAAAAAAAAGACCCTTTAATATCAAAACCTTAAATAATTGCAGAACTACTACTCAAAAGCAAATTTAAGATAAATATTTAAACTGTTCAGATTAAGATTGAAACTAATTGAATTAAGCATTTAAGCAATACAATTTTGAAATCACAACAAATAAAATTCTTGTAAGCTCTGTGAACATATGGGAAAATTATGTAGGAAAGGTAAGAGGAATCCAATTAAAAACCTCAGATGAAGTGCAGAACTCTGAAAATGATACACTCAGGAACCTGAAAACAGCTAAGAACTCTTTGGCTTTCTGTTCACTAAGAAAAATGTCTTCTATGTCAAAATAATGTAGAAAAAATATGAAATTAACTTAGAAAGTAGATAAAGCAAGAAAATTGATAAATTTAAAACTCAGTTACTTGTCAGAAAGAAATTCAAATGGTGTTCTTGTAGGTTCTGGAAAAGGTTAGCAAATATAATTAAAATTTTAAGGAGGAAAATAATAAAATCGATATTGAGAAACTGGATGGAGTAACACATGTCTAAATTATTTTTAAAATTTAAAAATACTACAAATAATTTCATAATATTTAAAATTGAGAAAAATTATTTTAATTAATCCTACATTATTATTTATTTAATATTACTTTTTAAATTATACATGATACATGAAAATATTTTGGGAGTACATGTGATAATTTGATTCATTCATATAATGTGTAAATAGCAAAATAGGGTAATTGGGCTTTCCATTACCTTGATATTTATATTGGGGTACATATTCATATAATGTGTAAATATCAAATCATGGTAATTGGGCTCCCCAGTATCTCCAATTTTTATATTTTCTTTGTGATAGGAACATTTAAGTTATTTTCTTATAGCTGTTTTAAAATATACAATAGACTATTGTATATTTCAGTGATTGTCATCTTACTGATCTATCCATCATTAGGACTTTTTTTTTTTTTTATCTAACTATATATTTGCACTCATTGGTCAGCCTCTTTTTATCTCCCTATGCCAATTTTCCCAGACTCTGATAACCATAATAACCTGACAACTGATTATATTCAAGAGATCAACTTTTTAAGCTCCCACATATGAGTGACCACATCTATCTTTCTGTGGTTAGCTTATTTCACTTAACATAAAGACCTCCAGTTTCATTGATGTTTCTGCAAATGACAGGATTTCACTATTTTATGTCTGAATAATAGGCTATTGTGTATAAAACCATATTTTCCTTATCCATTCACCCATTGATAAACAGGTTAATTCCATGTTTTGGCTATTTGGAATAGTGCTGCAATACGCATGAGAGTTTACATATCTTTTCTATACATTGGTTTCCTTTCTTTTGGGTATAACCCCAGTAGTGAAATTGCTAGATCATATGATAATCCTACGTTTAGTATTTGTATGTCAATTACATACTGTTTTTCATAATGGTTGTACTCATTTACATTTCTACCAACAGTATACACACATTCCCCTTTCTTCACAGCTTCACCACCATGTTCTTGTTCTTACCTTCTTTTTAATGAAGTGTTTTTAACTGAAATGGGATAATGTCTCATTGTGGTTTTGATTTGCATTTCCCTGGTGATTAGTGATGTTGAGCACTTTCTCATATTCCTGTTGCCACTTGTATGACTTCTTTTGTGAAATGTCTCTTCAGAGCTTTTGCCCAATTTCTAATCAGATTCTTTGTGGGGATTTTGTGTTTTTTCTTTACTGCTATTGAGTTGTTTGATCTTTATATATTCTTTATATATTCTGGTTATTAGTCCCTTGTCAGATGAGTAGTTTGCTTATATTTTTCCCCATTTTCTGAGTTGTCTCTTCACATTTTTGATTATTTCTTTGGCTGTGCAGAAGCATTTTGCCTTGATGTAATCCCATTTGCCTACTTTTGGTTTTGTTCCCTGTGCTTTTGGGATTTTACACAAAAATATCTTTGCTCAGACCAATACTCTAGAGCGTTTCTGCAATACTTTCTTCTAGTAGTTTCATAGTTTCCAGTCTTAGGTTTAAGTCTTTAAATCTTTTTTACATTTTTTTTTTTAAATATAGTGAGGGACCAGAGTCTACATTTAGTGTTTTGCAGATGGTAATCCGGTTTTTCCACTACTGTTGATTGAAGAGACTGTCCTCTCCTGATTGTGTATTGTTGGTGATATGGTTTGGCTCTGTGTCCCCACACAAATCTCATCTTGAATTGTAATCCCCATAATCCCCACATGTTTGTGATCCCCATAATCCCAATGTGTGAGGGTTGGACTTGGGGAAAGGCAATTGAATCATGGGGGTGGTTCCCCCATGCTGGTCTCATGATAGTGATGGAGGGATTTCTCACAAGATCTGATGGTTTTGTAAATGTTTGACAGTCTCTCATTCACACACTTTCTCTTTTGCTTGATGCCATGTAAAACATGCCTTTTTCACCTTCTGCCTTGATTGTAAGTGCCTGAGGCCTTCCCAGCCATGTAGAACTGTAAGTCAATTAAACCTCTTTTCTTTATAATTTACTCAGCATTGGGTAGTATCTTGATAGCAGATACTTGATAGCAGTATCTTGATATACAACTAATACAGTTGGTGTCTTTGTTGAAAATTTAATGCATGGATTAAATTTAAATGCATGGATATTTAATTCTCTATTCCATTCAGTTGGTGTTTGTTTTCATGCCTGTACAATGGTGTTTTCATTACTATAGGTTTACACTATATTTTAAAGTCAGATACTGTGATTCCTCCAGTTTTGTTCATTTTGCTCAGGATCGCTTTGACTATTCAGGGTCTTTTGTAGTTAAATATAAATTTTAGGATTGTTATTTCTATTTGCTTATATAATTATTGCATTAAATCTGTAAATTGCTTTAGGTATTGATATGGTTTGGCTCTGTGTCCCCACCCAAATCTCATCTTGTAGCTCCTATAGTTTTCACATGTTGTGGGAGGGACCTGTAGGGGAGATAATTGGATCATAGGATGGGCCTTTCCCGTGCTGTTCTCGTGATGGTGAATAGGTCTCACAGGATCTGGTTGTTTTAAAAACAGCAGTTTTCCTGCACAAGTTCTTTTTCTTCCCTGCTGCCATGTAAGATGTGAGTTTCACCTTCTGCCATGATTGTGAGTTTCTTCGGCCACATGGAACTATAAGTCCCTTAAACCTCTTTCTTTTGTAAATTTCCCAGTCTCTGGTATGTCTTTATGAGCAGCATGAAAATGGACTAATACAGGTATTATTGTCATTTTAACAATATTTATTTTCCTATACATGAGCTTGGAATTTTTTTTATGTTCTTTTCAATTTCTTTCATTGGTGTTTTATAATTTTCCTTTTATAGATATTTTCACTTCTTTGACTAAATTTATTTCTACATATTTTATATTATTTGTAAGTGGGATTACTTTTTTATTTTTTTCACGTTGTTCAATGTTAGCTTATGTAAAAGCTACTGCTCTTTTATGTTGACTTTATATTCTGTAGATTTACTGAATTTGTACATTAGTTCTGACAGTTTTGGGTAGTCTTTAGTTTTTTTTTTTTTTTTTTTTTTTTTCTTCTCCGTATATTAGCATGTTGCCTGTGCACAAGGATAATTTGTCTTATTTATTTTCAATAGATGCCCTTCATTTTTCTTTCTTGCTTAAAAAATTGTTCTGGCTGGGAATTCCAGTATTACATTGAATAAAAGTAGAGATAATGGGCATCCTTGTTTTAGATCTTGGAGAAAGAAATTTCAATTTTCTCCTGTTCAATGTGATGTTAGTTGTGGGGTTCTCCTATATGACCTTTATTATTTTGAGATACATTCCTTCTACACCAAGTTTGTTGAGAGTTTTTTATCATTAAAGGAATGTTGAATTTTGTCTAATGCTTTTTTAGCACCTATTGATATCATATAGATTTTGTTCATTGTGTTAATGTGATGTATCATGTTTATAGATTTTTGTTTGTTAAATCATTCTTGCATAGTGGGATGTATACATATATTTATCCTGGGATGAACCCCACTTGATTATGGTAAATGATATTTTAATGGGTTGTAAAATATTATTTCATATTTTATTGAGAATTTTGACATATGTATTCATCAGTAATATTAACCTATAGTTTTCTTTTTTCTTGTATCTTTACCTGGTTTTGATGTCAGGTTAATACTAACCTCATTGAATATCTTTGGAAATATTCTAAACTTTAATTATTTGAAGACTTTGAATAGAAATGGAATTATTTAAATGTTTGGTAGAATTCATCCATGAATTCATTAGGTTTTGGGATTTTCTTTAATGGAAGACTTCATTATAGCATCAATCTCACTACTCATTTTTGGTTTGTTAAGATTTTCTGTTTCTTCGTGGTTCATCCTTGGTAGATTGTATGTGTCCAGGAACTTTTCAGTTTTTTTTTCTAGGTTTTCCAATTTGTTGGCATATAGTTGTTCATAATAGTCTCTAATGATTTTTTGCATTTCTGTGGTATAAGTTGCTATAACTCATTTTTCATTTCTGAATTTTTTTCTTTAGGTCTTCTTTTTTATAGTTTGTCTAGCTGAAAGTTTTGTTGATGTTGTTTATCTTTCTTAAAATCAACTTCATTTTGTTAATCTTCTGTATTATTTTTAGTCTCACTGTTATTTATCTCTGCTCTAATCTTTATTGTTTCATCCCCTCTATTAATTCTGGGTTTGGTTTGTTCTTGCTTTTCTAAGTCCTTAATATGTGTCACTTGTTTATTTAAGTCTTTACATTTTTTTGATATAGATGTTTATTGTTATCAACTTCCCTCTTAGTACTGCTTTTGCCATATCCCATGGATTTTGCTGTGTTGTATTTACATTTTCAATTGTTTAAATTTTCTTTTTAATTTCTTCATTGACATGTTGGTCATTCAGGAGCATGTTGTTTAATTTCCATGTGTTTGTGTAGTTTCTTAGTTTTCTTTTGTTATTGATTTCTAGTTTTGTTTCATTGTTGCCATAAAAGATTATATGATTTCTTGTTTTTTCAATTTGTTCAGATTTGATTTGTCACCTAAGATATAGTCTATTCTGAAGATTGTTCCATGTGATGATGGAAACAGTGTGTATTCTGCAGAAGTTGCGTGAAATGTTTTGTAAATGTGAGTTAAGCCTCTTTGGTCTAGTGTGTAGTTTAATTCTGATGTTTCTTTATTGATTTTCTTTCTGAATGAATGGTCCATTACTGAGAGTGGGGTGTTGAAGTCCCTTACTACTATAATATTGCAGCCTATCTCTCCCTTTAGATCTATTGTTTGTTGCCTATACTTGGGTGTTCCAATGTTGGGTGCATATTTACAATTGATGTATCCTCTTGCTGAACTGATCTTTTATTATTATATAGTGACTTTCTTTGTCTCTTGGTATAATCTTTAACATTTTGTCATTTTTGTCATTTTACGTTCTGTGTATAGTTCCTCCTGCTCATTTTCGGTTTCTAGCTGCATGTAGTATCTGTTTTAACACTCTTACCTTCAGTATATGTATGCATTTATAGGTTAAGTGGGTTCTTGTCGCTGTATTCATTTAGCCACTCTATGTGTTTTAACTGGATAATTGAGTCCATCAATATTCAGTGTTATTGATAAAAACGACGTGTTATTGCCATTCTGTTGCTTGATTTCTGGTTGTTTTGCAGCTCTGTTCTTCCTCCCTTTCTTACTGTTTTCTCTTTGTGGTTAAGTATTTTTTTTCTGGTAAAGTATTTTAGTTTATTGCTTTTTTTAGTGAGTCTTTTATAATTTTATGCATTATTGGTAACATGCACTTATAAAAACAACTT
This sequence comes from Papio anubis, assembly GCF_008728515.1. Taxonomy (NCBI): domain Eukaryota; kingdom Metazoa; phylum Chordata; class Mammalia; order Primates; family Cercopithecidae; genus Papio; species Papio anubis. The sequence goes on along the minus strand of NC_044980.1, from coordinate 19,432,978 downwards.
AAACAATTTATTTTAGAGAAATGATGACCTCGATCACAAAGAAAAGAATAGGAACAAAGAACAAAAAGAAAGAAAAATAAAACCCTCTACACTGTAGCTCCCCCCTTTAGCTCCCCGCCTTTGATTTTTTGTTTCCCAATTTACATATTTTCATATTGCCTACCTCGCAACAGGTTACTGTGGCTATACTTATTTTTAATAGGTTTCTCTTTTGGGCTTCATTCTACAGTTATTAGTGAATTACACATTATAATTATGGTATTAGAATATTTTGGATTTGTTTGTGCACTTAATTTTATCAGTGGGATTTATACCCTTCAAATGTTTTCTTTTTACACATTAGTGTATTTTTCTTTTAGATTCAAGAATTGCCTTTAACATTTCCTGTAAAATAAGTCCTGTGGTTCATTAATTCTCTCAGGTATTGTTTGGGAAAAAAATTCTGTCTCCTTCATATTTGAAGGACAGAATTGCTGAATACAGTATTTTTGTGTAGCACAATTTTTTTCCTTAAAACATTTTTAAAATGTCATTCACTTCTTTCTGGCCTGTATGGTTTCTGATGAGAAGTCCATTTTTAGATGAATTGTTAAATTGGAGCTCCTTTATATGTTATTTGCTTCTTTTCTCTTGCTGATTTTAGAATCCTCTCTTTGTCCTTTATTTTGCAGAGTTTGGTTATTAGGTGCTTTGAGATTATTTTAGTTGGGCTAGATCCATTTGATGTTCTCTGACCTTTCTGTACCTAGATGTGTATATATTTCTCAAGTTTTGAGAAGTTTTCTATGATTATTTCTTTCTTTCTTTCCCTCACTATTGCTCAGTTCCCTCTTAACATTAATAATTCTTAGACTTGTCTTTTCAGATAATTTTCTCTATTTGCAGGTTCTATTTCTTCCCTCTCATTCTTTTTCTCTTTTTCTCCTCTATGTTTTCTAATAGCCTATCTTTGAGCTCACTGATTATTTGCTCTGCTTGATATATTCTACCCTTATCTACTGTGATTTTGGCAATAATAGAGTTTTCTTAAAACAGCTATTTTAAATTATTGCTCAGAACACTCACATATTGCCATCTTATTAGGGTCAATACTTGGTTTCTTATTTTTCCATTTTGGGAGGTCATGGTTCTCTATTATTGTTGTTTCTTGTGGAAGTATGTCTATGCCTGTGCATTGAAGGATTAGTTCTTTGTCCAGTCTTCTTTGTCTGACTTGTTTTGTTTTTTATTGGATACATTTTCTTAGAGATTCTTTATAATTTACCTGTTGAATTTCTCTCTCTCTCTCTCTCTCTCTCTTTTTCCCTCTACTATGTCACTGCCTCCTTTTTGCCACTCAGTGGTGCTTCAAGCCCACATTTGCTTTGGATATAGTAAACTATCAAAACACTGCCTGTCCCTTTTCAGGGGAAGTCCCAAAGGGAATGTATCGGCAGTGTTGTAAAGCTGGCTGGTGTTTTTTTTCAGGGGAACTATGGAACATACCTCCTCAAGTGTGATGCTATGGAGCAACCACCATGATTTGTTGTCTCCTTTGGCTGAGTTACAGGGCAGTTACAGCTGGTTTCCATAGCTGGGGATGGAAGACTCACTGACCCCCTGATTTCTGGTTGTGCTCAGATATATTTATCCCTTTAAACACTTGTGATGCTTCCCACGAATTCAACCATGGATAGGTCTCCTCTGGGCAACCCAAGAGGTTGGGGAGGCTGATTGTTCATCTCCATCACATTATTCCCAGGACAGAAACCATGAGTAGCAGGAACATTTTTCACAGACTTGGTGCCAGGCAGACTGGGGAGAGCACCATCAAAGACATGGAAGTCCAATTATTTGAGTCTCTGCTCAGTCTTTTTGTCTTTTGTTTTACTTCTCTGTGGCACTAAGTACTGCCTCATTCTCATATTTGAGTTCTAGGGTGTTTCTGGTGATAACCTCAGTGCTATAATGTTGGTTTTGTTTTGTTTTGTTTTCTTCTCAATGGGAGTGAAGCTAGTTGGCTTCTATGCTACCATTCTGCAAGAAACTCCCAGTCTCTCTCAATTTTATTATTAATATAGGTATGTGTTTTGCAGTTGACTCAGGAATCAAATAGATCAGATAAAAATATGTCGTATGCAAATTAAAGTAAAATATTAAAGCTAATGGTGAAAGCTAAAATATAAAAGTTGTCACAATAATTCTGAAAATGATCTTAGCAAAATTCAAAAAATAAAAATAAAAAATAAAAATAAACCCTGAATGTGGAAGAGTAAAATTCATTAAGAGTAAAATATTGTTTCGTTTGGGCAAAATATTATTTCTCTAATTTTTGCCTCCAATAACACTAGAAAAAAGTTAAAGAAGAGGTTGACTATTTTTTATACCAGTACAATATCAACAAACTGATTTTTAATAAAAATGATCTAAATGACAAGATAACAAAATACGGAAGTGTATATAAAACTATACAAAGCTACGGAGCAACTCTGAGGGGCAAAATTTCATTCTTTGATTAATAAGCTAAAGATTCTCAATCTCTTTCAGTTCATGGTTATGTATTTCAATGAATTTCTTAGCACCCCTAGGCAAAAACAAAAGAAACTAATAGTTCTGTTCATTAACAAAATGATTCTAAATAATCTAAAAGTTATAGACTGTTAAATTTTTTACAGGTGTCCCTATATTTTCCTCAATAATGTGTCCTGGAATGCTCCACTTTACAAATTCACTGTGGTACTCCAGGAAAGTACAGCAGTTTGTCAGCATATGCTATCACCAGAAGCATATATAATTAGATTAATACAGTACAAGCCTATTGTACTTTCTGTCCCTGATTTTTAAATCCTAGTCCACATTAATACCTAATGCTCTGAGAATATTTTAGTATCATCCTACTGTCCTGTGGTAGTGCCTGTAATGACTTCTTCCTGTTCTGGAATCAATTTCAAATCTTTATAATGTCCCTGGATTGCTGCTACCTTGCCTGAATGTTTTCCCAATGATTGCTTTCACTGATATTTTTAACTCAAGCAAGCAGTTTAAGTGTCCCCCAAACACTCCTTGAGTATCTTTATTTTCTGCACTTTTTCTCTTTTGTGGAATGTGCTTCTCTGTCTCTTCTTCCTAGTGAAATAAATACTAGCAAATATACTGACAGAATCAAGTTCTACTTGATCTGGGCATTTTACTTGCTTAGCAGATTATATTATTTTCCATAGCAGAAATAAGTAATATTCCTTTATTCATATATTATATGCTTATTTTATCATATATTACTGGTTTATAGATATTGTTTGTTATATGTAGCTATTTATATGTTTTGATTCAAATGATAAGTGTGGTCTTATCCAGGTACAAAGTACTAAAATGCTGCATTGACCAAAAAAAAAAAAAACCAAAAAAACAAAAAAACCTTTACTCTTTACGTTTAGTAATAACCCACGCTCATGCTCATATGCTATCCTATTTTGCATTCACCAATGTCATCAATTGAACTGTGTCTGGCAAAAAGTTTCCTTGAAGTCCTAACCATCCATAAATATGAATGTGACCTTATTTTGAAATGGGATCTTTGCAAATGTAATCAATTTAAGGTGACATTATCAGAGTGTTTTCAGATCCAATATGATTCATGTCCTTAGAAGAAGAAGAGAAAATGTGAATACAGGCACACAGGGAGAAGATGGCTATAGGAGGACAGAAGTAGAGATTGGAGTAATGCATCTATTAGCCAAAGAATGCCCAGGATTGGTGGCAAACACCAGAAGCTACAATAGGCAAGGGGATTTCTCAGCTGCAGGTTTTAGAAAAAGTATTGCTCTACTGATACTTAGTTTCACAGTTCTGGATTCCAGAACTATGAGACAACAAATGTCTGTTGTTTTAAGTCACTCTGTGATACTTTCTTACAGCAGCCTTAAGAAGATAATACCATTAGGTTACAGGAAAACAATGAAAGTAAAAACTTCTATTTCAAATTATGAAAAAAGAGTGACTTTTTAGTTGAATAAGGCCCTTGTAACCATTAGTAATTTCTTTTTCTTTTTTTCTTTTTTAAAGAAGACATTCATACAGCCAACAGACACATGAAAAAATGCTCATCATCACTCGCCATCAGAGAAATGCAAATCAAAACCACAATGAGATACCATCTCACACCAGTTAGAATGGCAATCATTAAAAAGTCAGGAAACAACAGGTGCTGGAGAGGATGTGGAGAAATAGGAACACTTTTACACTGTTGGTGGGATTGTAAACTAGTTCAACCATTCTGGAAAACAGTATGGCGATTCCTCAAGGATCTAGAACTAGATGTACCATATGACCCAGCCATCCCATTACTGGGTATATACCCAAAGGATTCTAAATCATGCTGCTATAAAGACACGTGCACACGTATGTTTATTGCGGCACTATTCACAATAGCAAAGACTTGGAATCAACCCAAATGTCCATTAGTGACAGACTGGATTAAGAAAATGTGGCACATATACACCATGGAATACTATGCAGCCATAGAAAAGGATGAGTTTGTGTCCTTTGTAGGGACATGGATGCAGCTGGAAACCATCATTCTTAGCAAACTATTGTAAGAACAGAAAACCAAACACCGCATGTTCTCACTCATAGGTGGGAACTGAACAATGAGATCACTTGGACTCAGGAAGGGGAACATCACACACCGGGGCCTATCATGGGGAGGGGGGAGGGGGGAGGGATTGCATTGGGAGTTATACCTGATGTAAATGACGAGTTGATGGGTGCTGACGAGTTGATGGGTGCAGCACAGCAACATGGCACAAGTATACATATGTAACAAACCTGCACGTTATGCACATGTACCCTAGAACTTAAAGTATAATAATAAAAAAAAAATAGTAATTTCTTTTTCAATTTGTAAAACTACAAATAAGAATCACCTGCATCTGTATTGTAGTTTACAATCATTTTAATTACATGTCATGGGATTGTGGGATGCAGAATATTTCATGATGTCTCACAAAAGGAACTTTTATCCTTTTGGCATGTGACTTGGGAAGTTTTCTGTTCCTTTAGCTGTTTTTAAAAATTATCTTTTTTTGTTTGAAATGGGCTCTCACTATGTTGCCCAGGCTGGAGTCCAGTGGCCCAATCACAGCTCGCTGCAGCCTCATCCTCCCCAGGCTCAAGCTATCCTATACCTCAGCCTCCTCAGTACCTGAGACTACAGACACACATCACGAAGCTCAGCAAATTTTGTACTTTTTTGTAGAGATAAGGTTTCAAGGCTGATCTCGAACTCCTGAGCTCAAGAGATCTGCCTGCCTTGACTACCCAAAGTGTTGGGATTACAGGTGTGAGCCATGACACTTGACCAAGACTTGGGAAGATTTAATATCCACTTAATGATAATATGTATTCAATCTCCCTGTTTTGAAACTCACGTAGTTTGTAAGCAAAAGACCCAGCAATTTTATTCTGATTGCTAATTTGAAGCTGGGTGTTCTATCACTAGTCCTCAAAGTCTGATGTTTTCTAAAGATAGATTTCATCTCTTTGATTCTTATCATTAACTGAAAAGTACAAGAAGGATAATATGTTCCCCTAACTAAATTCAAAAGGGTCTGTATGTCTAAAATAATTTTCGGATTTAATGAAATATTTGACATCGTTTTGTTAGAACACAGTGTTTGTTCCCTTTACCCTTGTATTAATCCTTCCTGATGCTACTATGAAGAAATACCCAAGACTGGGCAATTTATAAAGGAAACAGTTTTACTTGATTCACAGTTCCATGTGGCCGGGGAGGCCTCAGGAAACCGACAATCATAGCAGAAGGCAAAGGGGAGGAAGGCACCTTCATCACAAGGTAGCCGCAGAGACAATGAATGCCAGCAGGGGAGATGTCAGACACTTGTTAAACCATCAGATCTCGTGAGAATTCACTGACTTTCACAAGAACAGCATGGGAGAAACCACCCCCATGATTCAATTACCTCCCATCGGGTTATTCTCGTGACATGTTAGGATTATGGGGATTACACTTCAAGATGAGATTTGGGTGGGGAAACAGCCAAACCATATCATTTTGCCTCTAGACCCTCCCAAATCTCATGTCCTCACATTTCAAAACAGTCATGCCTTCTCAACAGTCTTGCAAAGTCTTAACTCATTCCAGAATTAACCCGAAATCCAAGTCCAAAATCTCATCTGAGGCAAGACAAGGCAAGTCCCTTTCACCTATGAGCCTGTAAAATCAAAAGCAAGTTAGTTACTTCCTAGATACTATAGGGGTACAGACATTGGCTAAATACACCCATTCCAGATGAAAGGAATTGGCCAAAACAAAGGGGCTACAGGATAGGGCAGTCATTAAACCTTAAACTTCCAAAATATTATTCTTTGACTCCATGTCGTACATCCAGGTCACATTGATGCAAGAGGTGGGTTTCCATGGCCTTGGGCAGCTCTGCCCCTGTGGCTTTTCAGGGTAAAGCCCCCATCCCAGCTACTTTTACAGCTGGCATTGAGTGTCTATGGGTTTTCCAGATGCACAGTGCAAGCTGTTGTTGGATCTCCCATTCTAAGGTCTGGAGGACAATGGACCTCTTCACATAGCTCCACTGGGTAGTGCCCCAGTGGGGACTCTGTGTGGAGTGTCAACCCCACATTTCCCTTCTGCATTCCCCTAGCAAAGTTTTTTCATGAGGGCTCTGCCCCTGCAGCACACTTCTTCCTGGATGTCCAGGTGTTTCCCTGAATCCTCTGAAATCCAAGAGAAGGTTCCCAAACCTAAATTATTGTCTTCTGTGTATCCTCAGGACCAACACCATGTGGAAGCTGTCAAGGCTTGAGGCTTGTCCTCTCTGAAGAAATGACCTGGGCTGTACCTTGGCCCCTTTTAGCCACAGTTGGAGCAACTGAGTCACAGGGCACCAAGTCCCTGGGCTGCACACAGCAGGGGGGCCCTGGGCCAGACCCAGGAAATCACTTTTTCCTATTAAGCCTCGAGGCCTGTGATTGGTGGGGGTGCTCCAAAGGCCTCTGACATGCCCTGGAGACATTTTTCCCCATAGTCTTGGTGATTAGCCTTAGGCTCCTTGTTATTTATGCAAATCTCTGCAGCAGGCTTGCGTTTCTCTTAAAACAAATGGGTTTCTTTTTTCTACTGCCATCAGGCTGCCAACTTTTCAAACTTTTATTCTCTATCACCTCTTGAATGCTTTGCTGCTTAGAAATTTCTTCTGCCAGATACCCTAAATCATCTCTCTTATGTTCAAAGTTCCACAGATATCCAGGGCAGGGGCAAGATGCTGCCAGCCTCTTTACTAAAGCATAGTAAGAGTGACTTTTCCTGCAATTCCCAACAAGTTCCTCATCTTCATCTGAGATCACTTCAGCACTTCAGCCTGGACTTCACTGTCCATATCACTATCAGCATTTTGGACTAAGCTATTCAACAAGTCTCTAAGAAGTTCCAAACTTTCCCACAGCTTTCTGTTTTTATTTGCCCTCCAAACTGTTCCAATCTCTGCCTGTTACCCAGTTCCAAAGTCGCTTCCACATTTATGGGTATATTTCCACCAGTGCCTCACTACTCAGTAACAATTTACTGTATTAGTCACTGTCACCCTGCTATGAAGAAATTACTCAAGACTGGATAATTTTTTTTTTTAAATAAAAGAGATATAATTGATTAACAGTTCCACATGGCTGGGGAGGCTTCAGGAAACTTACATCGGGGTGGCAAGCACCTCTTCACAGGGCAGTAGGAGAGGGAATGAGTGCCCATTTAAGGGGGAAGCTCTTTGTAAAACCATTAGATCTCATGAGGACTGTCATGAAAGCAGCATAGGGGAAACTACCCCCGTAATTCAAATATCTCCACCTGGTCCTGCCCTTGACACATGAGGATTATTATAATTCAAAGTGAAATTTGAGTGGGGACACAGAGCCAAACCATATCAGAGCTTATGCCTATAATTCTAGTCATTCTGTCCTAGAAGTCGAATGCTGTTTTTCTAATGGTACATGTTATTATCCCCTTTATACTTTTACCTTACATGTAACACATATTGCTCTCTAAACAGCCATACAGTATTCTGACTTTAATTGTTCCCAGAAATAAATGCCATGCCAAAATTTCAGGACTCTGCAACAGCAAATAGCAAGACTGGCTGTGCGCCCTAGGACAAAATCGTGATCACTGCCACTGTGGAGTGGTATTTGTGCAAGGAAACTTTCTGTGTCTTCCAACTGTAACTTCGTGAGTTGTAATTGTCATGTCAAGGGTATTGTGAAGACTGAGCTTCTTGTATGCATTCATAGAACACTTAAAATTAGAACTAACGGACAGTTTTTAATTTTTATATTTATAAAGATAATTATTTGCCTTGATATATTTTGATTTATTATCTAGAACATTGTATTCATATACTGCAAATTCTAGCTATAAAGAGGAAAATGCAATAATAGAAAAATGAGAGGCTGTGCATGGTGGCTCACGCCTGTAATCCTAGCAGTTTGGGAGGCCAAGGCAGGCAGATTGCCTGAACTTGGGAGTTCGAGACCAACTTGCGCAATACTGTGAAACCCCGTCTCTACTAAAATACAAATAATTAGCCAGATGTGGCAGTGGGTGCCTGTAGTCCCAGCTACTTGGGTGGCTGAGGCAGAAGAATTGCTTGAACCCAGGAGACGGAGGTTTCAGGCAGCCAAGATCGTGACACTGCACTCCAGCCTGAGTAACAGAGCAAGACTCCATCTCAAAGAAAAAAACAAAAAAATAAAAGAGAGAAAGGAGGGAATTAATTATATTATATGCATTATCAGTGTCACTTCATGCTATTAAAACACTCTTTCCCCAGGCCAATGGGGAAAACCACTTAAACCGTACAAAACCAGGTTCTTTGAAACACTTCTTTAGATGCATAAGCCTATTGTGGCAAAAAAATTCAGATAATTACAATAATGCTGTAATTGAGAGAATTTGTGGATGAGGTATCTGTAAATTGAGTAAATGAGTAATCATGCTTAGAATCATGGAAGAGCGTAGGAATGTAGCTATCTACGTCTACATCCTGATCAAATGACCAATACATATTTCATTTGGAAACTCTGTTGTAGAAATATTGGCATCTGTTCAAATTCTATTTCATATGTGCTATAATATGTAAAAAGTAGGACACTGAATCCCCCTTTATTGGTAGATTTCTAGTATTAAGTACATGAGAAGTATTACTTTAGTTGAAATTTTTCTCTGAGATGAAAAGATAGACTTAACTTTTCCAGTACTACACATTTTGTACTTTTGAAAGATAAAGCAGAGTAATATGTAATGGCAAAGATCTCAGAATTAGACTGCCTACATTTAATTTCTGGATCCCTCACATATTAGCTGTGCGCTCTTGAACAATACCTTGATATCTCTGTGCCTCAGTTTCTTGTTTGTAAAATAAAGATAAGAATGGTTGCTGTTTAATAGTTATTTGTGATGAGTTTTAAAAGTGTATATATTGAAAATATTCAGAATATTGCTTATCAAATTAGTAAACACTATAACTCTGACCTATTATGACAATATATTCTGGGATCTATGAAAATACTGCCGTTAGGTGGAGTGTCAGAAAGGAAAATTGTGATGAAAAACAAACAAATAAAAAATGCAGAAACAACACCCTGCCTTGCCATCTCTCTCTTTGTATGCAAACAGATGTACAGTCATCTGTCAGTCATTGACTTAGAAGACGAACAGATGTCCATACCTTCCAGGAAGGATGCTAAATATTCAGTCTCTCCCAAAACGATAAAGCAGGTATTGTAGAAGGTTTTAACTCCTACATAATCATCTGGTTCTAGCTTACTTTTCATTTTGTTAAATAATTGGAATTTTTGAGTCCCATACATTTTTAAGAGTGGGAAATATACACACTTCCCATTAAGTGGTTAAGTAAAAGTGTCTCAATATTTACAAAAGCTCCATGATAAATTACAAATTAAATATCTAAGGATGCATTTTATATATAAATTCCTTGAGAATATATTCTATTTAACTTGTCAAATTATTTGAATTGCAATCTATATATTTACAATTATCCTCCATCAAAATTTAAAAGTATTATCATATTTTGTCATTCTTAAAATTTTAGAGTAAACATAAATTCTATTGAAAATAACATATTTATTGACTACAATATACTAAAATAAAATATTTTGATATATTCAATCATAGCTATACTAATGTGTTTATGCAGTAAAATAGTTCTACCATCAATTATAATTGTATTTAATTATTTTTCTGACACTGATTTTATTTAATAATATTATATGTGATCTGGCAGGTAGTTTCTGAGACCGTTTAGGCAAGCAACTGTAATAACATGCTATAATCAATTACCATACAATCAAATTCATCACTGAGAGAACCAAAGTAATACCCATATTAGCTAGGTTAGACATTATAAAGGCATAATGTAAATAAATATGGATAATATGAATGCATTAAAATAGAACATAAATTTATGTGGTTAAATATGAAAAAACAAAATCTTATATAGCAGTAAGTAATGGATAACATTAAGAGTAAATTTCTCCGTTCACTGAATGCTAACCTGTTTATGAAATACAAATTTAAGTCTATGATGATAATTGGGTACACATAAAATTGTTTTTGAATAAGCTGGAGGAATCTGTAGGCTTCTGCATATTACTCATTTTAGATTTTTTTTAGCTTTGCAGTTATACTGTTGGATATTTCTATTTTCCATTATAAAATATAGTGTTTTAAAAATCACAATATTTAATTTATTAACCAGACCAACTGCAGACCCTCAAAGCATCCTGATGAAAATAAAAAGTTGAAACAGAATCTGACTATTTTAACTAGGGATAACAAACCTAGAGGGAAAAAGCCAATCAGGCTTGAAGTTATGGTGGTGAAATGCAAATCTGAAATTGCCTTTTGGTCTCTTAGGAGAAGAAATACAGGTAAGGGTAATGACAGAGGAAGAAAATCTCCCCTTAGCAACCCGGATCAGCTGAATCAACTCTAGTATTCAGGGAAATGTTAAGCATTGCAGAAAATTTCCCCTACATCTAGATGGTCAAGTTACAAAACCGTTTTTTTTTTTTTTTAACTTTACTTCAAATTTTCAGAATGTTATAGATAGAAGTGGAAAATCTACAAATGTAATATGTAATAAATATCATTTGTAACTTCTGCTCACTCTTGAGCCTCAACCCATCAACATTCACGACTCCATCTTATGCCCTTATATCTGTTCAGAGTGTCTCATCTTTTGATTCATCAACAACTCTGATTTGCATATATAAACATGAATGTTGTGAGGTCTTTTTTGTGGATTTAGTTATGTATGGTATTCCATGCTTAGAGTACCATTCTGGCTAAGTTACCGTGAGTTAGTCTAGCATAACCCCACAGTTCGAGTCAAGATAGAGAACAGTCTTGAAAAAGATAAAGTCAAACAAATACTTGTGATTTTTGCACATTGATTTTGTATCCTGAGACTTTGCTGAAGTTGCTTATCACTTCAAGGAGTTTTGGGGCTGAGATGATGGGGTTTTCTAAAGATAAAATTATGTCATCTGCAGATGGAGACAGCTTGACTTCCTGTCTTCCTATTTCAATACCCTTTATTTCCTTCTCTTGCCTGATTATCCTGGCCAGAATTTCCAATACTATGAATAGGATTGAAAAGTTGAATAGTAGTGGTGAGAGACGCCATCCTTGTCTTGTACCGTTTTTCAAAGGGAATACTTCCAGCTTTTGCCCATTCAATATGATATTGGCTATGGGTTTGTCATAAATAGCTCTTATTATTTTGATGTATATTCCATTAGTACCTACTTTATTGACAGTTTTTAATGTGAAGGGATATTGAATTTATCAAAGGCCTGTTCTGCATTTGTTGAGATAATCATGTGGTTCTTGTCCTTGGTTCTATTTATGTGATGGATTACATGTATTGATTTGCTTATGTTGAACCAGCCTTGCATCCCAGGAATGAAGCTGACTTGATCATGGTGGATAAGTTTTTCAGTGTGCTGCTGGATTCAGTTTGCCAGTATTTTATTGAGGATTTTGGCATCAATGTTCATCAGAGATACTGGCATTAAGTTTTCTTTCTTTGTTTTGTCTGTTCCTGACTTTTGTATCAGGATGATGTTGGCTTCATAAAATGAGTTGGGGAGTAGAAAGCCTAGAGGCATCCCTCCTTTTCAATTATTTGTAATAATTTCAGAAGGACTAATATCAGCTATTCTTTGTATTTCTGGTAGAATTCAGCTGTGAATCTGCTTGGTCCTAGGCTTTTTTTAGTTGCTAGGCTATTAATTACTGCCTCATTTTCACAACTTGTTATTGGTCTATTCAGGTATTCAACTTCTTCCTGGGTTAGTCTGGGTAGGGTGTATGTGTCCAGAATTGTGTCCATTTCTTCTAGATTTACTAATTTATATACATGGAGGTGTTTATGGTATTCTCTCATGGTATTTTGTATTTCTGTGGATGCAGTGGTGGTATCTTCTTTATCATTTTTAATGTGTTTATGTGATTATTCTCTCTTCTTTATCAGTCTACCTAGCAGTTTATTTTGTTAATTATTTCACACCAATAATAGACAAGCAGAGAGCCAAATCATGAATGAACTCCCATTCACAATTGAATACAAATACTTAGGAGTAGTATACAATACACTACTTAGGAATGCAGCTAACAACAGATGTGAAGGACCTCTTCAAAGAGAACTACAAACCACTGCTCAAGGAAATAAGAGAGGACACAAACAAATAGAAAAACATCCCATCCTCATGGATAGGAAGAATCAATATGAAAATGACCATAGTGCCCAAAGTAATTTATAGATTCAATGCTATTCCCATCAAACTACCATTGACATTCTTCATGGAATTAGAAAAAACTATTCTAAATTTCGTATGATATCAAAAAATACCTCATATAGCCAAGATAATGCTAAGCAAAAGGAATAAAGCTGGAGGCATCGTGCTACCTGACCTCAAATTATACTACAAGGCTACAGTAACCAAAAGAGCATGGTGCTGGTACCAAAACAGACAGAACAGAAACCTCAGAAATAACGCCACACATGTACAACCATCTGATGTTTGACAAACCTGATAAAACAGGCAATAGGGAAAGGACCTCCTATTCAGTAAGTGATGCTGGGAAAACTGGCTAGCCACGCAGAAAATTGAAAAAGGACCCCTTCCTTACTCCTTATTCAAAAATTAACTAAAGATGCATTAAAGGCTTAAATGTAAAACCCAAAACCGTAAAAACCCTAGAAGGAAACCTAGACAATACCATTCAGGACATAAGCATTTGGCAAAGACTTCATGACAAATATGCCAAAAGCAATTGCAACAAAAGCCAAAATTGACAAACAGGATCTAATTAAACTAAAGAACTTCTGCACAGCAAAATAAGCTATCTTCAGCCTGAACAGGCAACCTACAGAATGGGAGAAAATTTTTGCAATCTACCTATCTGACAAAGATCTATTATCCAGAATTTACAAAAACTTAAAACATATTTACAAGAAAAAAAAATCGAAAAGTGGGCAAAGTATATGAACAAACACTTCTCAAAGAAGACATTTATGCGACCAACAAACATATGAAAAAATGCTCAACATCACTGATCATCAGAGAAATGCAAATCAAAACCACAATGATATATCATCTCATGCCAATCAGAATGGCAATTATTAAAAAGTCAGGAAACCATAGGTGCTGATGAGGTTGTGGAGAAATAAGAACGTTTTTACACTATTGGTGGGAATATAAATCAGTGTAACCATTGTGGAAGACACTATGACAATTCCTCAAGGATCAAGAACTGGAATACCATTTGACCTACCAATCCCATTACTGGGTATATACACAGAAGAATATACATCATTCTGCTATAAAGACACATGCACACATATGTTTATTGTGGCACTGTTTACAATAACAGATGTGGAACCAACCCAAATGCCCATCAGTGGTAGACTGGAAAAAGAAAACGAGGTACATATGCATCATGGAATACTATGCAGTCATAAAAAGGAAGGAGATCATGTTTTTTTCAGGAACATGCATGAAGCAGGAAACCATCACCCTCAACAAACTAACACACAAACAGAAAACCAAACACATGTTCTGATTCATAAGTGGGAGTTGAACATTGGGAGCACATGGACACAGAGAGGAGAACAGACACCAGGGCCTGTTGGTGGGTGGGGGTGATGGGAGAGAACTTAGAGGTTAGTTCAATAGGTGCAGCAAACCACCATGGCACACAAATACCAATATAACAAAACTTCATGTTCTGCACATGTATCTTTTTTTTTTTCCCAGAGGAAATAAAGCGGGGGGAAAAGACAGACAAATACAAATTCATTGTATTGGTACAAAGGTCTTTGAGTAGTAGTAGTCAAAACCCCAGCTGAAGGAGAAGCAGTATTACTTAAAGAAAGTTCTGTGATAGGATAAGGTTTTGGCATTTTCTACCATCAATGGTTATTCATTTTGAGCTATTATTTAAGGGGAGTATATAAACCTCAGAGTGCATAACTCAAACAGGTATATCAAACTTTTTCTCATTTTGTTCTTCAGCTTTTTACCCATGATTACGAAAGAAAAGCATCATTAGAAGTCCTTAAATTATTCAATGAGCACATTTTAGTGTTTAAACTGTGCTACAAACCTGCAGACTTGCAAAGACGGAACAATGTGTGAGCCTTCACTGCTATATAGACTGTAGTGAAATATGAGTTGAAAATACAAAAGCTAGACATACGGTGCTGCGAAACCACAGGCAATCCTGAACCTTAACTTTTTTAGTAGAACTTTTCTCTTAGATCATAAAGGATTATACTACATGCATGCCAACAATAAGAAAAGGGAATTTTAAAGAGAACGCCGATTTGGTTAGAGCATGCAGCAGGAATGAAATTTATCAGATTTAGCTGGTGGTAATCGGACTCTCACTCCTTGTTAAGAAGACTTATATGTATGCTGTGGGTTAGGAGGAGTCAATGGTACTTACCAGTTTCTCAAACATTTTACTATTCATTTACATATATGGAAATAAGTGTGATCGTGTTCTTCAACAATAGCATTGGGAAAGCTCCAGTTAGAGGCTCGATGCAATCTACAGGATTGATCAGAAATGGCATTAACTGAGCCAGCAACTGAAAAAATTAGGTGGTGGGATAGATTAAGAAAATACCATCCAGGTATACTTGAATGGATGTGCTTGATATAGTGACGGGGAAGCTGGAATGAAGGTTGTTTCTGAGGCTTGTTGCACTGTTAGAGTATCAGGGAAATAGAAAAAACTTTATATTAAATATATCAAGCTAGGGGAAATCAAAGCAGATCATTCATTACGTGGAGATTGGTGGCCGTCAATGTAAAAACCATACACTGAACTGACTCAGAAATGAGTAGTTGCAAGAAACAGCTTTCACTCCAAGGACTGAAGTTACTGAAGAAAGAATAATAGAGTAATCAGAATCTAGGATTTTGAGGACAATGCCCACATGCTGGTGTTTATTCTTTTGGAGCACAGCTCAGCACTCTTTGTATTTGGACCTCTGAGGAGAGCTCGCCCTGCCTTGTTGCTGGTCCCTCTGAGCTGGCTCACGAAGGCAAACCCAGAGAGTGCCGGAAGAAGCTAGGGCCTGGAGCCTATGGTCTGCTGCTGCTGAAGCTCTAGAAAAAGAAGACCCTCTTCCCATATGCCACATCTAAAGCCTTCTCTATGGCCCATCTTCTGCATTTCAATCCTTGTCTATAGCTTTCATCTGACAAAGCCTATCAAGAATTAAGAGGGTTAGGGGATGTTGAGAAACTAGGCCTGCACAGGCCACCTTCAGTAATAAAGAATAGCGAATAGAAGATGGACTTGGAACTCAGAGACAACAAATAAATAACTGGCATAGTTGACACCTAAAATTGACATTTCATGAAAAAGAAAACCAAGACGGAAAGATGAAAAGTTCAACACTGGACATGGTTGTTTTGAGTGAAGCGAGGTAGTATAAGTTGGACTTAGGACCAGGCATTCTTTGATTTGTTGTGTGTATAATCTTCCTTGGTTCTGCTTCTCCTAGCTTTTTGACCTTGGCTCAATAACATATCATCTCGAGGCTTTGGCTATCTCATTTGTAACAGGGGGATAATAGGTATCTCCCTCATAGAGGTGTTTGGAGATTAAATAAGTGTATGTTTGTATGTGTGTATTTATGTAATATGTAAAATCACTTAGAATGATAAATGGCATATATTAAGACCTGCAAGAGAGTTAACTATTGTTATCATTTGAACGTCTTCCATTATAGAGAACTTTCGAAGCTGGGGGAAATGCATGATAGATTCCTGAAGAAAAAGCACACAGTGAATAGATGGACGTGTTGTCCAACCACATTTAAATTGTTGCTGTAAAAGACAGAGGTATTAGTAAATATCAGAAAACCAGAAAGTGACTGAATTCAGGAAAGTAAAGAAGAAGTATACCTTAAGAAGAAGAGGGTTATCATTAAGCTCCAATGATCAAAAAAGGTGAGAAGTCAAATCCAAAACAGGCAAAGTGAATTGAAAATTAGAAAAGTGTTTATTATATTCTTCCAAAGCTCTTTAGGTGGAGTAGAGGTGAAAGGCATTGCAATGGGCTGAATAATACATGCCTGCAGTTAGATATTAATCTGGAGGCTTGCCATGCTCAAAACTAAAAATGACACCAGTGAAATAAAATAGCTGGACTCGGGAAAGAAGTCATGTGGATCAGTGACTCAAATGAGGTGGAAAGAAGGTGACTAGGCCGGGCGCGGTGGCTCAAGCCTGTAATCCCAGCACTTTGGGAGGCCGAGACGGGCGGATCACGAGGTCAGGAGATCGAGACCATCCTGGCTAACACGGTGAAACCCCATCTCTACTAAAAAATACAAAAAACTAGCCGGGCGAGGTGGCGGGCGCCTGTAGTCCCAGCTACTCGGGAGGCTGAGGCAGGAGAATGGCGTAAACCTGGGAGGCGGAGCTTGCAGTGAACTGAGATCCGGCCACTGCACTCCAGCCTGGGCGACAGAGCGAGACTCCGTCTCCAAAAAAAAAAAAAAAAGAAGGTGACTAACAACTCTCATCAAAATATCTGTTCAAAATGGAAAGCATATATCCTTTGCAGACAGTGGAATTTTTTGTTTTTGCCTAGAAAATAAGTTAGGGAATTTTTTTTTTTTTGTTTTTTTGGCCACAATAAGAATAGCATTTTTTGTTTTTTTGGCCACAATAAGAATAGCAAATAAAGAAAATGGCTGCAAAAGACTAGATTACAGATGGTTTTGTATTTGGATCAAACTTATGCAAGAAAATGAGTGAATGGAAGCTTTTGAGGGGGACATTGCAATAAGTCAGTGAGAGCAAGATTTAAAATGTCAGTCCCACTATTTACCATCTGCCTAATTTTAAACAAGCTATTTAAACTCCCTGTGACAGCAAAGAAGAAATAATAATTTCTTTCTCATAGGAGTACATAAAGTACTTAGTACAGTTCTTGACACAAGGTAAGTGGTTCATTTTGAAAATGATAATGATGAAGATAATGATGATGATGACAACAATTATAATAATGATGCTGCTGCTGATGAAAATGGTCAACCATGGTACCAATGTGAGTATGGATAAATGTAGATTCAGAGTGAGACTGATTTGCATAAATAATTGGGAGTGATCAGTAGAATAAAGACATTTATAATATGTGAGTCATGCTCTAACATTTATTTGGCTGATTGGATTTGAATTAGATGTTTCAGTCTTTTGAACTATAGCTTCAACCTGGGGTTTCTTAATTCATTACCATGCTAAAAATTTAGCATTCTCTTTAACCAAAAATAATTACATTATCTAATTAAAAGGCACTTTTAAAATGTTATATATGATTTAAAATGTTTTAATTATGAAGTTAAGACGTAATAGGTGTAATAAAGTACTATAAACAAAAGCAAATAGTATGAATATTTGTTAGTTACATCAATATGTGGCATGTCTCTGCAAATAATTCTTATTTTATTGCAGGGTAATTACTTGGTTTACAGAAGATTAATCCTTGGCATATCTTCTTTATTCAGTTGGCAATTTTTAGGAATAGAAATTCTGTATTCTAATTTTAGTATACATTTATATGTTCAAATAAGCTTTGGAATATTGTTTATTTTCATAAAGCACGTTTATCTTTTAAATGTTTATTTTTAAGAAACTACCCTAATATGTGCAGATACATTCCTTTTATATGCAAACAATTCATAAAACTGATAATGATTGAAATTTGGTGTCAATATATGATAAAGCATAATACTCTAACATTTCAACTGCTCAGATTCTTGATTACATATATTTTCAAAATTTATTATAACAAATTATATAACATTTTTCGAGAATAGCTCAAAATTAGCAAACAAGATAATGCTTCTTGTATCGCTTTAAAATCACATAGGAGCCAACATATATTTGACAGCTGCAAGCAGGAAATTTATTTTGTGAATTTCCTTCTTTATTTTATACAGGGAAAAAAATAAAGATTGCAAAATTTGGAGCCCAGGTACATTTAGTTTGAAATCAGCCTTTCGTAATTTACATGGGATCTTGTGAAAATGATATCTTGGTCCCATTTGTCTTCTCCAAAAGGAAGAAATTTTATAGTACATTCCATGATTATCTAAATATTAGATAACATACACAAGTTGCTAACACATTTTTGTCTAATATTACAGAGTTTATTCTTATTCTTGTGAAATATACATAATATAAAATTTACCAGTTTATCCATTTTTATCTATGGCCATATGTACATTTACCCTGTTATGAAGCTATCACCAATCTCCGTCACCATAATTCATTCATCTTCTCCAAATGAAACTCCGTACACATTAAACCTTAATTCTCCATTGCCTTCTCCAGCCCCTGGCATCCTCATTCTGTTTTCTGTCTCTCTGAATTTGACTACTTTAAGTTCCTTATAATTGAAATCATACTGTATTTATATTTTTGTGACTGGCTTCTTTCACTTAACATGTCTTCAAGGTTTATCCATATTATAACTTGTGTCAGAATTTTCTCACTTTTTAAGGCTGGGTAATAGTGCCTTGTACATATATACCACATACTGTTTATCCATTTATCTGTTGATGGACACTTGGTTTGCTTCCACTTTCTGGTTATTGTGAATAATGCTGCTATAAACATGGGTTTACAATATCTGTTTAAGCACTTGTTTCTATTTCTTTGGAATATATACCTAGCAGAAGAATTTCTGGATGATAGATAATTCTACATTTTTTAAAGGAATTGCTATATCATTTTCCAAAGTACATCATTACTACATCATTAATACTTCAACCAGCAATGTACAAGGGTTCTAACATTTCAGCAAAATGCCAACACATTATTTTCTTTTTTCCTGATGATTCTCAGTCATTCTAGTGGGTAATATGTGGTATCTCATCATGGTTATTATTTCCCTAATGATTGGTGACGTCAAAGAACTTTCCACGTGTTTATTGGCCATTTTTGTATCTTCTTTAAAAAATATCTATTCATGTCCTTGATTTATTTCTTAATTGGATTGTTCATTTTTGTTGTTGTTGTTCTCATTGTTGTTGTTCTTGCTGCTGAGTTGTAGGAGTTTCTTATATATTCCTTATATATTCTGGATATTACTCCCTTGCCAGATACGGGATTTGCAAATATTTCCTTCCATTCTGTGGATTCCCTTTTCATTCTGTTGATAGTGCACAAAACCCAATAATATTGATAGATTCTAACTTATTTATTTTCTCATGTGTTGTTTTGATATCATGTCCAAAAAATCATGGCCAAATTCAATGCCATGACAATTCATCCCATGTTCTCTACTAATAGTCTTGTAGTTTTAGGGCTTATATTAAGGTATTTGATCAAGTTTTTTTTTTTTTTTTTGAGACAGAGTCTCGCTCTGCCACCCAGGCTGGAGTGCAGTGGCCGGATCTCAGCTCACTGCAAGCTCCACCTCCTGGGTTCACGCCATTCTCCTGCCTCAGCCTCCCGAGTAGCTGGGACTACAGGCGCCCGCCACTTCGCCCGGCTAGTTTTTGTATTTTTTAGTAGAGACGGGGTTTCACCGTGTCAGCCAGGATGGTCTCGATCTCCTGACCTCATGATCCGCCCGTCTCGGCCTCCCAAAGTGCTGGGATTACAGGCTTGAGCCACTGCGCCCGGCCTTGATCAAGTTTTAATTAAATTTTATTTACGCTTTAAGGTAAGGTTCTAATGTTATTCAATTTTTATTTGCATGTGTATGTTCAGTTTACTGAACACCATTTATCAGTGCAAGAATTCAACAGAGGATTCCTCATTCCTTTCTGTTTCCTTTTCATTTCTATTTTTATTGCCTCTAGCATTTTCCTCTTCTCCCATTCTCTTCTCATTACTTCATTCATTCTCTTTTTCAGAAAATATTTACTGCATGCCAACTTGGTATAAGCACTATTCCAGACACTACGCATCACATACAAAAAAAAAAAAAAATAGATAAACTTAGTACTAGCATGGGACTTAGAATCTAGTGGGAAGGGAGATAGTGACAGAAAATAAAGCTGTGTGTATGGAATATGTAATGTGATGCATGTCATTTAAAAATGCCATATTAGGTAGAGAAGTATGGCGGTCATTGTTCTATTTTACGTTAAGTCACAGGAGGAATCTTCTTAGATGGAGTAATATTTAAGCAGAGACCTTAAGGAAGTGAAAGAGTGAGCTCTGAAGACATGTACAGAAGTAATTGTAAGAGGAAATATCCTCAGAGAAGAATTTGGCTGTGTGAGGACCAGTAGGGGGTCCAGTGAAGTGAACAAGCTTAGGATTGCTCTGTAAGATAAAGTCAAAGAACTAAGAGAGACAAAGGTATGTCAGGTTTAGGAGTCACGATACAGTCTAAAGACTTTATTCTGAGTGACATAGGCAGGCAGTGAAGTGCATTGAGCAGGAGTGGCATACTATAAGTGGTGTCCCAAAGTAATTTTTGTGAGTGCTGCGTTGTAAATATACTGGGAGCCCAGGGGGAAAGCTGCGTACAGATTGATCATGTAGGATGCTACCATAATACTGCAGGCTAATATGGTGGACTGTGGATGAAGGTGTTGGCAGTGAGGCTGCTAAAAGGTGATCTGATAAAGTATATACTTTGAACATATTGTTGACAGAATTTCCTATTGAATTTGATATGGCACGTGAGATGAAGAGGAGAAACCAAAATAACTGCAAGATTCAGAGACTGAGATATTGATGACTAGAGTTGCTATTTATTGGAAAGTTTTTTAGTATTTCTTGGGAGATCAAACTGAGAGGGAAATATAGCAAATACACTAATGATGGAGTGAGATAAACGTGAATGTTGTAACTAACTCAATTGATAGTTTGGATATGATGGTGACCTTGAGGTCTAAAGTCTACTTCTTTGCTTTCAGGCAAGGAAGGCGTATTTTAATAAGGCAACTGAGGACTAGCATGCCTAAGTAAATTGTAGGAGGTTATACACTTAGTTAAGAATTGGAAAGGAATCCCAGTCCTAGGCAGTGTCTCTTGCATTAGCACACACAGTCCTTTTTTCTCATACTCACATCCATGTTCTGATCTTGTGATTTCCAAAGTGAATGTATTTCTTTGATTGCCTTCAACAATTGGAAAGGAAAAATGTAAAATATCTTCAATAGACCAACTAATTATGAAGACATAAAACTATACAGAATGCTTGCTGTATACTTAACTTCAGTTCAACCCTAACAGAATCATTCTGTGGTGTGAGTTGCTTGGAAAATTACAGCAAGCCAGACACATAACCTTATAGTCATTTTCATTATTTCTTATCACAGAAGCAGTGATATGCAGAGGCCGAATGACAATTTTAGCTGCCTTAACCTTCTGTAAGAAAAGAGTCATCGTTTTCTTTTTGTGATTGTTGAAAAGAAGTGCAAAAATGAAACAAAATAGGAGAGATTTTCAGAGCTGCGTTATAAGAGAAACTTACAGTGAATAAGACGTGTATTTGATTTTATCGTTCACACCAGGGAAATTTCTTTGATTAAGAATAGTACTGCTGCTGATTTGGATACAGGCAAATAATCAAATCATAACAAATTCTTTTTTTGTTTTGCCTCAGATGTCTGTGCCTGTGCATTAAAATATATTTATTAAAGCCCTCATCTATAATTAGGGAAATTTTAGTATGATTTTTGAATGTTTGTGTCACTAGACAAGTCATTCCTCAGGTGAAAATATTTTAGAAAGTCAATAACTTTCATAGCATTACACAATTTCAGTGCCCTGGAATTCTGTCTCATTTGTTCCCAAGGATTTAAGAACACTGATGTTTCTAAACGTCCCTCAAGCAAGAACATGCTTAGAATTTGGTGTATATATTTTCATGTAAGTCATTATTTTATTACCTACCATAAAAATAACTGATATTATAAATTTTGAGGAAGATTCATTAGATAAAATCAATATTACTCAAAGAACCATATGTCTAATGAATAAATAACTTGTCTTATAGTTTATTTGCTCATTTCTTTGGCACATAGTTACTGAGCTGACATTTAATGCAAAACAGTCTGCTTGGTGTAAGAGTAGCAGCATTGAGTAAACAGTCTCTGTATCCTAGGAACTAATAGTCTAGTTAAACAGAAAACTATCTGCAAATGAATCCATGTGAAATGTGCTAAATGCTATATTAAAGGTAAACAAAAAGATTTAGAATACACAAATCATAAAATAACTACTTATGGTGGATGACGGTGCAATGTCATCAAAAGCTGCAGATTCATTTTTTCATTGAATTACTTTGTTTTTTCTTTTCTTCTGCTATAATTTTTATTTCTCCTGTATTTGGAGAATATCATTGCCTATTCTGGCCATGACTAAGATAAAATGGTAAGAGAAAATATACATATAAATGTATAATTTATTAAAATTTTATTAATCAAGTTGAATTATTATTAAAGTCATTCTAAATGAAATAGCCCATTATTTTGGCACATCTGTTATACACATTACACGGAATAATTATCTTGGAACTAAACTACTGAGGGAATTTTAAAAAGTGGTTTTGGGTACATTAAGGTTATTTTGACTTCTAAAAAGAAATTTATCCCAATAATAACAATAACAGCAATAGTAATGATAGCTAATACTTAGAATTAGCTCCATACTAGACACTATTCTGAGCCCTTTACATATAGTAACTGTTTTAATGCTCATAACGGATGATGTTAGTTGTAGTTAAGGTCCATTGTAATGAAGTAGATGCTATAATTGTCTTCATCTTACTGATGACCAAACTGAAGACCCAGAGAGAGAACTAATATGAGAAAGATCAAGGATTAGCCTTAGGCAACAGGGCTCCAACAACCTATACCCTTCAGGTTAAACTATCCCATTATAGAGATCTTGGGCTGTTTTTGCTACTATACCAAAATACTTAAGACTGGATAATCTATAAAGAACAGATTTTTTTTTTTTTTTTCTCCTTGCAGTTCTGTAGCTATAGAGTCTAGAGTCCAAGATCAAGCCACTAGGATTTGGTATCTGATGAGGGCCTTCTTGCTAAATCCTCAGATGACAGAAGGCAGAGAAGCAAAAAAGCCCTCCCCTCTAGTCATTTTATAAAACAGGAATGGATTAATGAGATTGGCGTCCTCATAACTTGATCCCTTCTCAAAAGGCTACACCTTTTTTTTTTTTTTTTGAGATTTTGCTCTTGTTGCCCAGGCTGGAGTGCAATGGCACAATCTTAGCTCACTGCAACCTCTGCCTCGCAGGTTCATGCGATTCTCCTGCCTCAGCCTCCTGAGTAGCTGGGATTATAGGCATGCACCACCACACACAGCTAATTTTGTTATTTTCACTAGAGACGGGATTCTCCATGTTGGTCAGGCTGGTCTCAAACTCCCGATCTCAGGTGATCCACCCACCTCGGCCTCCCAAAGTTCTGGGATTATAGGCATAAGCCACCGTACCCGGCCAAGGATTAAATTTTAACGTAAATTTTGGGGACATTGAGACTCTCAACTTGAGGAAATTGCAAATTTTTATGTGCCCAGTTTACAAGTGAAGTTGAAGTGATAAGAATAAATAATGCAAGTTATCAAAACTGTAAAAAAATCAATAATGTTCTCTTGGTTTTGCTCTTATCCCTTAACATAAGACAGTATTTGGAAGGAGTGAAATGCCATTTTTGCCAGTTCAAATTTTTCTTCCTAGATTTAAATAATTTTCAAAGACAGATTTGTGAAGATAGATAATCCATGCACGTTTTCTTTGTTCCAGCAATTTCTTTGTGCCTAACGGCAATTTATGCTGCCATACTTGGGGATCCTTATATAAAAGTATATTTTGAGACAGAACGAGGAAAGAATACACTTTGAAGCCAAGCAAACATGGATTCAGATTATGACTTTGCAAGTTAATATGTGGCTTTAAACATATCACATCACCCCACTGAGACTCAATATTTTTCAGCCTTATCATTAGTCATTGACACTGCCTGATAGCATGCTTATTTGAAACTTTAATATGAGAAGACACAAACATAATGCTTTAATGCAAGCAGGCCCTGGATAACTGATAGTATTGCCAATAGGAAGCAGTGTGATTATTATTATTGGTATTGTTCATTTGAATACCATGAAGCTGCCATTTCCATAGGTCAAAAACGGTATCTATGTTACGGCTTATCAAACCTCACTTAATTCAGCAGCTCGAAGCAAGACTAATTTCTAATTTCCTATGATTCAGTGGATCATCTGGGAAATTATTATGGGCATTGAGGTATTACCTGGGTTCACTGGAGTGGTTGCATCAGTTGAGAACTCAACTGGGGTACATTGTTTCTCCTTCATGAGATCTCTCATTCTAAGTACAGTCTCCTCCCAAAAGGCCTATTAGTGCATCCTCCTCTCTGCAGCAAGATATCCTGGGATTAGATATTTCCTGCAAGCTGGATGCCAAGAAGGGTTCTTTCAAGAGGGCACTCCCAAATATACAATTGTTCATCAAGATTCTGTGCATTCTGTTTGTGGATGTCGCATTGATTAAAGCAAATCACATAGCCAAGCCCTCAAAAATACGGGAGGAGAAACTGAACTGTATAAATGCTCGTTGTTGCGGGAAGTCAGGAACCCCAAACAGAGGGACTGGCTGAAGCCATGACAGAAGAAAATAAATTGTGAGATTTCATGGACATTTATTTGTTCGCCAAGTTAATATTTTTATAATTTCTTACACCTGTCTTTACTGCAGTCTCTGAACAAAAATTGTGAAGATTTCATGGACACTTATCACTTCCCCAATCAATACCCTTGTGATTT
Organism: Papio anubis; assembly: GCF_008728515.1. Taxonomy (NCBI): domain Eukaryota; kingdom Metazoa; phylum Chordata; class Mammalia; order Primates; family Cercopithecidae; genus Papio; species Papio anubis. Next base: position 19,407,599 of record NC_044980.1, on the reverse strand, counting down.
CCTATGCCTATATTTAATCTCTTAATCCTGTCATCTTCGTAAACTGAGGAGGATGTATGTCGCCTCAGGACCCTGTGATAATTGCGTTAACTGCACAAATTGTTTGTAGAGCGTGTGTGTTTGAACAATATGAAATCTAGGCACCTTGAAAAAGGAACAGGATAACAGCAATGTTCAGGGAACAAAAGAGATAACCTTAAACTCTGACTACCAGTGCACTGGGCGGAACAGAGCCATATTTCTCTTCTTTCAAAAGCAAATATGAAAAATATCACTGAATTCTTTTTCTTAGCAAGGAACATCCCTGAGAAAGAATGGCCCCTGAGGGTAGGCCTCTGAAATGGCCGCTTTAGGGGTGGCTGTCTTTTACGGTTGAAGCTGAAGAGATGAAATAAGCCCTGGTCTCCTGTAGCGCTCCCAGGCTTATTAGGATGAGGAAATTCCTGCCTAATTTGGTCAGACAGGTTGTCTGCTGTCAAACCCTGCCTCCTGATAAGATGTTATCAATGTCAATGTGTGCCTGAAACTTTATTAGCAATTTTAATTTTGCCCCGTTCTGTGGTCCTGTGATCTTGCCCTGCCTCCATTTGCTTTGTGATATTTTACTGCCTTATGAAGCATGTGAGCATGTGATCTCTGTGAGCCACACCCTATTTGTACACTCCCTCCCCCTTTTGAAAATTGCTAATAAAAACTTGCTGGTTTTACAACTCAGGGAGCATCATGGAACCTGCAGACATGTGATGTGTCCCCCAGACACCCAGCTTTAAAATTTTCTCTTTTGTACTCTTTCCCTTTATTTCTCAGACCAGCTGATGCTTAGGTAAATAGAAAATAACCCATGTTAACTATCAGGGGCGGTTCCCCCGATACCTCATATTCCTGTAAGAGTTCAGCACACTTTTGATTTCATATGAGTTGAGCCAATTGGTTGGAGAAACTCTCTAGAAGGTCTGCATTTGTGTAAGTTAAGTGTGCACCTTGTGGAATTTAAGATGTACCAGGAGAGATTCCTTCCTTTATCTTAGATATCTGTCATCAAAGATCAGTGATCCATGAATAGAGAAGCAAAAGTACAGCATGAGTGAAGGAAACAGAAGAGACTATGGAGAAGCTCACTGGTTTTATATAACACATTGGTGAATAATCAGTGTAATAGGTATATCGATGCTCCGTCCATATCAGCATGGCTAATTTTTTCATGTCTGTATACGCAGCATTGCTTCTAGTGACACTTCCTTCCAACAGCCAGCTCCTACGTTTGTTTTACAGAGGGCTGCCCTCAGGCTGCCAGAACCCACTGGTCTTCAAAGAGTAATGGAGACTCTGCCTGTCTGTCTTCACCTTTAGCCAATTATTGAGAGGTACAGGGATAAAAATGGGTCCTGATTAGAAGAATTTTGAGATATGACCTGCATTGTCTCCAAATCTCCAAAGTTTGTGAGATTGCACCAAACTTTTACTTGGTGTGACTTTGCTTGACTCCCTTGATTTATTCCCTTCCTTGCCCCATATCTTGTCTCCCTGACCAATTGTAACCCCACTGTCAGTCCTTCCCAGCAAATAACTTCTGTATCAGTCCCTGTTTCAAGATCTGCTTCTGGAGAATAAAATTGTAACTAATTGGTGACAGCAGTACATAATTTAGTCAGTTTTTGCTTTTCCGTTTGTAAGCTCTCACAACTACATTGATAATAAGTGAGAACAAACTAAGTACTTCACACTTTACTTAATAATTCCAAACTTCTGAAAAATATCTGTGGTTTGTCTTTCTTAGTCTTAGAAACACTCCCTGGTGTTGACATAATGTATTCTTAATGTCACATAACTTTGAAGAAGTTCTTTAATCTCTCAGTCTGTCTTCTCAACTATGTTAAAGTGAGGTGATAAAATTTTTCTTGCAAAATTCTTGTTAGAACCAGCAAAAATTCATGAAAGTTTCTTCATATTTAGTATGTGCTCAGTAAATGTAGGTTGTAGCCACTGTTTTTGTTAATATTATTATTTTGTCTTTACTATAATTAAAAATTTGCTTTCCTCTAAACTACATAAATTATATACCTCTTCACAATGACTTAAAACTCCCTCTGCTACACATTTTTTAAATGTTTCTACTAGTTTATTTAAGTTTAGACTGTGGCTTCTGCCTTCTAGAGAAGATATCTACTAGGTCTTACCTGTCCTTTCCCTTTTGAGTGACTGTCAACTCCCTTTTGAAAGTAATAATTAATGCAGCTCCATCCACAGTCATTCAATTGCAAGAGCACAGGACTTTTTGTCTGAAGATACAAGTAGAAATTTTTGTTCTGCCACTTAACTTTTTCTCTGTAGTGCCTCCATGTTCTCATCCGTGAAGGGTAAAAATATCCCCACCCTCTGGTTATTTTGTATGACTCAAATCTACATGGAAATGCTTTGAGAACTGCAAATTACAGTGTAGGGGAAGGTATTATTAGTGTCTGCATACCCGCACTGTTCTTACACATTTTCCACTCACCATTTTGCCACCTGGTATGTGAGAAAAGCAGGACGCTTATTACTTTAGAATAACAACAACAAAAAAGAAACTCTATTTACACTAATTATTGAAGAAGTTTACTCTCACACCTGCTCTGGGTATTTCATGTTTTTTTTTTTTTTTTTTTTTCTTAATTAGAACTTAAAAGAAGCTACTGGTTTATCTTCAATTAGCTAGCAGTGGAAAGGGAAATATTGTTGTAAATGAGAAACACTGAGGTTTTAGTCATGATTTCCAGAGAAACAGAATGAAGAAGAAGGGTCACTAGATAGAGATGTATAGATACATAGATAGATAAAAAGAAGGATAGATTTATTTTAAGAAATTGGCTTATGTGATTACTGAGGCTGAGAAGTCCCCAAGTCTGCAGTTGATAAGCTGGAGACCCAGGAGATCTGATGGTGTTAGTTCCAGTTTGAAAGGCGGTAGTCTTGAGCCCTGAGAAGCACCCATGTTTTAATTCAAGTCCCACATCAAATGCAACAAATAGTATCTGAGCTCAAACATTTGGACAGGAGGAGTTCCATTTACTTGCTTTTAATTGAGAAAGAATCATCCTTTTTGTTCTAATCAGACCTTCAAATGATTGGAGGAAGTCTACCCACATTAAGAAGGTGTATTAGTCTGTTTTCATGCTGCAGATAAAGACATACCCAAGACTGGGCAATTTACAAAAGAAAGAGTTTTAATTGGACTTATAGTTCCATGTGTCTGGGGAAGCCTCACAATCATGGTGGAAGGCAAGGAGGAGCAAGTCACGACTTGCATGGATGGCAGTAGCAAAGAGAAAATGTGGGTAAAGCAAAATGGGTTTCCCTTTATCAAACCATCAGATCTCATGAGACTTATTCACTACCACGAGATCAGTATGGGGGAAACTAACCCCATGGTCCAATTATCTCCCACTGGGTCCCTCCAACAGCACATGGGAATTCAAGATGAGATTTGAGTGGGGACACAGCCAAACCATATCAGGAGGGTACTCTGCCATTCTTAGTCTACCAATTCAAACATTAATCTCCTCCAGACACACCCTCACAGACACACCTAGAATAATGTTTGACTAAATGTACAGACACCCTGTGGACCAATTAAGTTGACACATAAAATTAACCATCACAACTGATGAGGAGAGAAAAAAAAAATAGCTGTAAATATTGCGAGTTGTCTTCCTTGAATGTTATATGCTCATATTTTCAAGTTAATGCTATGTTCTCAAATGGATTCATATAGAATGTAACTAAATGTAAACAAAATTCCTTGGTTCTCCCATTTTCCCAGCAGTCCCTTACTGGATGCCGTGATAATAAGGCTTAGGTCTTAGCAGATGTGCTGTCTATATTATGCCCACTGTGTACTTCCACCAGTACTGCCCTCTGTAGGAAAATTGTGTCAGTATTAACAGGATTTTGAAGCTGTTACTACTGCATTTTTAATATGTTTAAGCAAATTAAACCACAGAGGAAAACAACCTCATGTTAAATTACTTGATGTGCCTCACAAGTCAAATATCATTCATCATCTGCATCTTTAAAACATTTATAAGTATGTTTCTTTATTAAAATAAGAAATGGAGAGAAACTCAAAATTCAAAAAGTGAAACACAAAAATAAGCTTATTTGTCTAAAAGAAATTACTTGGAATAATTCTCTATTATAATATCAGAGAAAAAACATTTCTGTTGGTTTTTAATATATATTGATATTTTTCTAGGGCTGTGCAAACATTTTGCAAATTAACTTACAGGCACCTCCTAGGCAGAAAAGTTAATTTGTTTCTGCAAAATAAGATGGGATAATTTTTAGCTAGCAGAGATAGGGTCCTTCTAAACTAAAGAACTTCCAAGTCACCATTTAAATCACTGAATTAAAATAACCACATGGAGCAAGAAGACAATTTATAGGCCACATCTGTCTTGTAAAATTATATAAAGCAAAAACTGTATTTAAATATTTTCCAAATACATTCAACTCAGTATTTTACCCTACTTATATTAAAAGTAAGAACTTTGTGCAGAATTTACTTAAAGACTCAAAGTACAAATTCACAGATCTATTGTAACCTTATGAAAGAATAAGAAAGTAACTGTGGAAAGAATGATTTGATCCATGAAAAGACTACGAAGATCATAACAACTAAAACTATTATTTGCATTTTCTTTTAACTATGCATTCATTAGAAGCAAGTCTTATCAAGAAAAAATAATTAGCATGGTCAATGAGAAAAGGCAAGGGTTGATTTGTATTTTATGCTGCTAAAGGAATTCTTTGTCATTAAATACAAGAAAAATACAACCGGATATCAGAAAGATGAACTATTTTGAAAACTAGTCATATTGGTCAGGGTAACCTTCCTCGTTGCAGGTACATCCTCAACACCTGGTGACTTAGCCCAGTTTTTCTATCCTGATCCAGATCGGTGAAATCCCAGAGAGGCTTTACTTGATGGAGTCATTTGAGCATGCATATAAAACTGCTTCTTGCTGTGGTTCTTCTGTGTTCCTCAGAAAACATTCAGGTCAGCCCTGAATTATGCAGATGGCTGACTAGTTGGGGAGAAAGCATTGTTGGGGGAAAGAAATGAAGGCTTTTCCTCTTAAACTGCTCTGGAATTGAGGTAATACCTAACTTCTACTCACATTCCATTGGTGGAAAATAGTCATATAGCTTGTAATGGTTAATACTGAGTGTCAACTTGATTAGATTGAAGGATGCAAAGTGTTGATCCTGGGCATATCTGTGAGGGTGTTGCCAAAGGAGATTAACATTTGAGTCAGTGGACTGGGAAAGGCAGACCCACCCTTAATCTGGGTGGGCACCATCTAATCAGCTGCCAGTGTGGCTAGAATATAAAGCAGGCAGAAAAACGTGAAGACTAGACTGACATAGCCTCACAGCCTCCATCTTTCTCTGGTGCTGGATGTTTTCAGCCCTTGAACATCGAATTCCAAGTTTTTCAGTGTGTGTGTGTGTGTGTGTGTGTGTGTGTGTGTATGTATATATGAATTGGTGGACTGAGCATGACAGATTACCCTCCTGATGTGGTTTGCCTGTATCCCCACTCAAATCTCATATATATATATATATATGTGTGTGTGTGTGTGTGTGTGTGTGTATCATATTAGTTCTGTCCCCTTAGAGAACCCTTACTAATACAAAGCTCTACAGGGATGCCAATTCTATATATCTATATCTATATCTATATCTATCTCTATCAATATCTATAGATATCTATATCTATCTCTCTATGTATCTATATATAGATATATCATACTAGTTCTGTCCCTTTAGAGAACCCTTACTAATACAAAGTTCTACAGGGATGCCAAAGTCGCTGGAAATTAGAGGCTAGCTGTATGCCCAGGAAGAAAAGATTGGCAGTGCTACTAGGCAATCTTTAACATTTGGCAAACTTATTCAAAGAGATGTTCAATTATAGCAATTAGGATCCACAGGCTCTCTGGTGATGATTGTCTTATGACATAAATCTTAAATAGAAGGAAAGGTAACAGTATCAACCACAAGAAACTTTACTTGACCCTTAATTTTATCAGGAAAAATACGAAGCAGCAGGAGGGAGGTGGCTGGGTTCATTGGGTCATCGCTTCTATTGTTAGGCTGGTGAGTGTGGTGTTTTTAGCCCCTGAGTTGGAATAGATTGCTTATGTTTCCCCCTCCTCCTCCTCCTCCTCCTCCTCCTCCTCCTCCTCCTCCCTTTCCTCTCTCTGTTACTCTTTCTCTTTCTTTTCATTTTTCTCCTCTGTTAGCTCCAAATTCTATGCCTTTCCTTTTTCTTCCTCTTGTTGGCATTCCACTTCCACCTCTACCCTCTTTCTCAGTTTCTCATTAACACTATGACTTAAGTGTATCGTTAAGCAAATAACCCATTCTTATATATCTTGACCAAAGTCTAGACTATGTTGGTCACAAAGTAAATTTACTGACTTTTGTAGATATAAGAAAGATTTCTCATTGCTTTTTTCATATTTCATGGTGTATAAAAATAGCACCTAATTTTATTTTAAATGTGATATTTGCTCATTGCAAAAAAAGTCAACATTATATAACAATATGTTGTAAAAACACAATAAAAATATGAAAACCATCTCTAAGCTCAGAGATTGTTATCATATACTATTTTGCCAAATATCCATGCATATTTTCATCATGTCTTTGCTCTTCTTTTTATTATAATGGGGTCATACTTACAGATCATTTTACACGCAAATTCTATTTTTCATTGGAAGCATATGGTTGACATATTTTATTGACATATTTCAAAGTTAAGAAATATCAGTCTATATAGTTGTACTGTCTGCATAAGGCATTATTTTTCTCAAGGCTTTAAATTAGCATGTTTGACTAGGTTAACATTTATTGTTCCCAGAAAAGGTGAATAAATTTAGTTGTTTCTAATTATTTCATAATTTGATTTAATAGAGTGTATTTTTGTTTCCCTTATTGGCATTTGAAACACCTGAGTGCAGCTGTGTTACCTTTCTTCTGCTGCAGCACATAAAACAATACCTTGCATATAGTAGTTGCTCAATAACGCATATTATGCTGAATTGAGTTTATGTAATTGTTTTACAAATATGTGACCCAGGGCTGAGAGTAGAGTGGAGCTTGTGCATGATTTCACGCTATAATAGGCTCATCTACAGATCCTTACTTAAATGAGCAGATGCATTGTATATTATTTAAAATTAAAACACTTAATAAATCATTCTTGAAAGATGGCACTGACAACGATGCATTTTGTTAATCTATTAGAATTCCATTTATAGAACTAAAAAGAGCAGATAAGACAACAAAATCAAGTCAGACAGTAAGTGGAAGAATAGCTACAACAAAACTATGTGACAAGTCATTCTCATGACCCCTAAAATATAGATGGATTATAGTAAACTCCAACAGCTATAAGACACAATTGTCATCAAAAATTATATGAAAGGATGCAGTATGAAAAGGCATCATCATGTGCATGCTGGAAAACTCAGTGGATGATCTTGAGACAGAATCTAAAATTGGTCATTGTGAGGGCTAGTGGAAATTCAGACTCCAACTCTCAGAAGAGTACGAAGAGGTACAGGAAGGTCAATAGTGCTCGAGTAATTCAGGTGTCTGTACGTATGAGCCATGAAGACTAATGAACTAATGTGCTCTCTCAAGTCAAAGCCAGGGTGGTCAATCTTTATGAACTACTTTGGATTATGAGTAAAAAAGTAGAAAGGAATGAACACCCCAGGAATTTCGAGTCTTATGATTTCAATTTTGGTGAAAACAAAAGGAACTTGATTAAAGCTTGAGAAACTATATTGATGTACTCCATTTTCATTGAAGCATCTAAAAATTTATTTTGTGTAAAACCGAGCCACTGTGCCACAATGAGATACTATCTCTCACCAATCAGAAAAGCCATTACAAAGTCAAAAACAAAATAACCACAACAAAGCACAGGTGCTGGCAAGACTGTGGAGAAAAGGGGACACTTAAACACTGTTGGTGGGAATGTAAATTAGATCTGCCACTGTAGAAAGCAGCCTATAGATTTCTCAAAAAACTTAGAACAGAGTTATCATTTGACCCAGCAATTCCATTACCAGGTATATACCCAAAGGAAAATAAATAATTCTACCAAAAAGACACACACGGTCATCTGTTCATCACTTCACTATTCATAATAGCAAGACCTGGAATCAACCCAGGTGTGCATCAATGGTACATAGAGTAAAGAAAATGTGGTACATATACACCATAAAATACTGCATAGCTATTAAAAAGAATGATATCATGTTCTTTGGAGCACCATGGATGCAGTTGGAGACCGAAATCCTCAACAAATTAATGCAGGAACAAAAAACCAAGTTCCACATGTTCTCAGCTATGTGGAAGCTAAACTTTGAGCAAACATAGACATAAATATGGGAAAAATAGACACTGCAGACTCCTAGAGGGGGGAAAGAGGGAAGGAAGAGATGTGGGTTGAAGAGCTACCTTTGGAGTACTATGCTCATTACCTGAGTAACGGAGTTCATAACCCAAACTTCAGCATCATGCAATATTCCCATGTAACAAAACTACATATGTTCCCCCTGTATCTAAAATAAAAGTTGAAATTTAATAAACTGAGCCACTGAATATAAGTGTGGCATTATAATTTGAAATGTTTAGATGAAAAAATCAGGACCAAATTAACCTCCTACAGAAAAAGAAAAGTATGTTGGAAATTCATGCTCACAAAACAAAACTATATGCTAATATTTCAAAATGAGTTAAAATAAATAAAGAAAATGAGATATAAATTATTAAATAGAACATAAATCACAATTATAAAAGATCAGCAATGAGGTGATTGGAGAAAACAAACATAGGAAAACAGAGATGAAAATCAGTAAACAATTAGAATGACATTTTAAAAAAATACATATAATAGAGTACCCTGAAGAAGAAAAGTAAACAAATGGAATAGAATAAACACTAAAAATTATAATCCAAGAAAGTTTCCTGAAATAAGCAAAACAGTCTTGAAACCACATAAACCTTGAGTTCCTTGGAAAGTCAGACAAGAATTTGTAACAATAAGTCATATTCTAATAAAATAACTAACTGAACTTTAAAGAAAAATAAAAATGTTTTGGGGGGATACAGTATAGTGCATGAAACTTTGTGAATTCTAAATCCAACTAAAAGACTGTAATACTAAGATACAAAAGGGACATTAATGTTTCAATTAGAGAAACAATGTAAAGAACTAGATGTGTGATAATATGTAAAATAATTATTGTTTTTTGGAGAGCAGGGTTCTGATAGTATAATAGTTATGTTTGAAGGGGAAATCCTTGTATTTAGTAATGCATGCTAAAATATTCACACATAAATTAGTACAATATCTATCTCTTTCCTCAAACTGAGCTGGGTTTGGGATGAGAAGTGAATGAGCATGTAGATAAAACAAGATTGGTCAGGAGTTGAAAAATATTTAAAGTTAAGTCATAGGTACCTAGGAGTTCATTTCTGTCTTTTATCTTCTTGCATATGTTTGAAATATTCTATTAAAATGTTGTATGGGAAACTTTCTCTGGACTACTTTTAAAATAGATTTTATTACATTATGTTATCTTTGCTTCTCATTCCTAAAGTGGTCAATATAATTGCCCCATATCATGACTGACTTTTGTACATTTAATCATGTTACTGTTAATTCTCAATTGTTCAAAGGTTTTAGCTCACTACTACATAGATTAATCTCCTTAAAAATCATAATATTCTCTAAATTCAATAGTGATAAACTATTCCATATGAATGAAAATATTCTATCTATAACCCTATATGTCTTAGTGAAGAAAATGTTTGTTTTAAATTTATTACATATGCTCAGCTTAGAAATCCAGAAATAATTTCTCTATCTAAATTTCAGCATTCTAATTTCAGTTATTCATAATAACCCACCATCTTTGTTCAAGTTTCAGGCCCTTTTTGTCCCTACTAATCTGATCTAGATACTCTAGTCAGCAAATCTGACTGTGAACCTCCTGCTAAAAGCTATTTCTATGGCCTTTTTTCTTGCTATAAACACAGAGGTACTTACCTACATTTTCTAGCCTTTTCAGACTTCCTGAGCCTCATCTTAACCGACCCTCCAGCTTCAAACCTGCCATTTAGATTGCTTTTCCTCCTTTGAAACTCAGAACCTTCTGTCTGGAAAGCTCTTCTCAGGAGGTCTTCCAGTTGTTTCTTAAGTATTTATGGAAACACAGTTTCAAGATCACTTCTTGGGACATTGGCTTCTGAGATTTCCTTTTTAGTTTCCTTGATGTATACATTTCCAATACCCCGTGATTTTGGTTTAGAGCAATTGTCACAGCTTGTTATTATGCGTGTATTTGGCTACCTACTATTTATAAATGTTTATCCCCTGCATTAGATACATTAGATAATAAGCTCCATGAGGGCAGCAGCCATGGGGGTTGTACAGTTTAATCATTTCCCACTCAGTAGGTCAATGGTTCACATTAGCCTCTTGCAGAGCTGTTGACTGAAGAATTTCTGAATATTATAGTTGTTTGTGTTTAGTACTTTTATTAGACAATGAATCTTTCTTTCTTTCTTTCTTTCTTTCTTTCTTTCTTTCTTTCTTTCTTTCTTTTCTTTCTTTCTTTCTTTTCTTTCTTTCTTTCTTTCTTCTCCTCCTCCTCCTCCTCCTCTTCTTCTTCTTCTTCTTTTTTTTTTTTTTTTTTTTTTTGAGACAGAGTTTCACTCTTGCTGCCCAGGCTGGAGTGAAATGGTGCAATCTCGGCTCACTGCAACTTCCGCCTCTCAGGTTCAAATGATTCTCCCATCTCAGCCTCCTGAGTAGCTGAGATTACAGGCATGTGCCAGCATGCCTGGCTAATTTTGTATGTTTAGTAGAGACAGGGTTTATCCATGTTGGTCAGGCTGGTCTCGAACTTCCAGCTTCAGGTGATCCACCTGCCTCGGCCTCCCAAAGTGCTGGGATTACAGGTGTGAGCCACCATACCTGCCGACAATGGATATTCCTTTAAGAAAAATCACTTATAATCCTGCTACATATATTTTTTTAATCACTGTTTCAAGAATCCTGTTTTTCTCCCTTGTTCCCTCAGTATTTTTTTTTTTTTTTTAGATAAACAGTGGCAAGTTGAGCAGAACTTACTCGATAACTGAGTTCACAAGAAAACCACTGTGGCCTCATAAGTCACACTTTAAATTCTGTCATTTAAACTAAATGGATCCCAGGACTCTCTAGAAACACATTTTAAAAGACATTTCAAAATTGCAACTTGTGGAAGCCACAATAATTTTTGAAAGAAGTAATGTAGAAGTACATGTGAAAGCAAATGAGAAGAACATAACAATTATAATGGAACAGGGGAAAAGGCAATCATTCATGAATATGTACTGGTAATGTAGCTTTTGCATGCTACTAAATCTTAACAGCATAATGTATAAGCTCAAAGAGGAGATATATATATGTGTGTGTGTGTGTGTGTGTGTATATATGATGCTATTGATATCAAAGTTCTCAAAATTCCTTCATTGACCTTATATTGAAAAGGCATGTGATAAATTTAGTGGTCAGGGTGTGGGACTGGGCAATTGTTACTAAACATTTCGGTTCTCCAGAATAGAGAGCCAAGAAATAATGTTCCACGCCTAAAACCAACTGACCTTTGACAAAGCTTACAAAAATAAGCAATGAGGAAAGGACTCCCTATTGAATACATGGTGATGAGATAACTGCCTAGCCATATGCAGAAGGCTGAAACTGGACCCTTCCCTTACACCGTATTTAAAAAATCAACTGAAGATGGATTAAAGACTTAAATGGAAAACCCAAAACTGAAAACCCTAGAAGACAACCTGAGTAATAATATTCTGGACATAGGAATGTGCGGAGACTTCATAATGAAGATACCAAAATTAATTGCAAAAAAAGGAAAAATTGACAAATGGCATCCAGTTAAACTTAAGAGCTTTTGCACAGCGAAAGAAACTATCAGGAGTGTAAACAAGCAATCTACAGAATGGGAGAAAATATTTACAAGCTATGCATCAGAAAAATGTCTAAATCCAGCATCTGTAAGAGACTTAAACAGATTTACAAGAAAAAAAAATCTAATTAAAAAGTAGGCAAAGTACATGAACACTTTTTAAAAGAAGACATACATGTGGCCAACAAGCATATGAAAAAAATCTCAATGTCACTGATCATTAGAGAAATGCAAATCAAAACCACAATGAAGTACCATATTTCGCAACTCAGAATGGTTATTAAAAAGTCGAAAAATAACAGATGCTGACTAAGTTGCAGATAAACAGGAACACTTAATACACATTTGGTAGGCGTGTAAATTAGTTCAACCATTGTGGAAAGCAGTGTGACAATTTCACAAACACTTAAAAATAGAACTACCATTCAACCCAGAAATCCCATTATTGAGTATGTACCCAAAGGAATATAAATCATTCTACCACAAAGACCCATGTATCCATATGTATATTGCAGCACTATTCACAATAGCAAAGTCGTGGAATCAACCCAAATGTCCATCAATGGTAGACTGGATAAAGAAAATGCAGAACATATACACCATGGAATGCTATGCAACCATTAAAAAAAAAAAAAAAAAAAAAGGAGATCATGTCCTTTGCAGGACCATGAATGCAGCTAGAGGTCATTATCCTTAGCAAACTAATGCAGGAACAGATAACCAAATACCACATGATCTCATTTATAAGTGGGAGCTAAATGATGAGAACATATGGACACAAAAATGGAAACAACAGACACAGAAGCCTACAAGAGAGTGGAGTGTGGGAGGAGGGAGAGGAGCAGAAAAAGAAAATGACTTTTGAGTACAGGTTTAGTATTTGGGTGATGAAATAATCTGTACAAAAAGTCCTGTGACATGATTTTACCTGTATAACAAACCTGCACTTGTACCCCTGAACCTAAAATGAAAGTTTAAGGAAAACAACAACCACCAAAATTTTGTTCTCCTATGTAGAGGGGAAAACCTAACTAAACAAATTTAAAAGTTTGAATAAGTATGAGCGTTTCTGTATTTATTTCTTTCATCAATCCCAGCAATTGGAATTGCATGTTTTATAGTATTAGCCACTAAACTATTAATATGCTATTAAAATACATATATTTTATATATTTATATTCATTTATTTAACAATTAGAATATTTCTCTGATAGTTTAATTTTACCAAGATATAGTTGATTGTAAAGAAAAATATGTAAATATATCTGTATAAAGAAAATGTGGTACGTATACACCATCAAATACTCTGCAGCCAAAAAAGGAATGAGATCATGTCCTTTGCAGGGGCATAGATGGAGCTGGAAGCCAGTATCCTCAGCAACGTAACACAGGAACAGAAAATCAAACATCATATGTTCTTACTTGTAAGTGGGAGCTGAACAATGAGAACACATGGATACAGGAAGGGGAACAACATACACTGGGGCCTGTCAGGGGGTGGGGTAAGAAGAGGGAAAGCATCAGAACAAATAGCCAATGCATGAGGGACTTAATACCTAGGTGATGGGTTGATGGGTACAGCAAACCACCATGTCGCATATTTACCTATGTAACAAACCTGCATGTTCTGCACATATATCCCAGAACTTAAAATAAAAATTTAAAAAGAAAAATATATAAATATAATAAAAATATTAAAATTTAACACTAAAATTATTTACTTTAAAAACTTATTGTTTAATACTGAAATTGAAGTAAGAGATAGGTCTGTCTTTGTTGCTTATAAATTGAGTCTTATAAAGCTAAAATTATAATAAGCAGTAGAGTTTAATAAATATGTTTTCCAATTCTTCTGAATATAAAAAGTACTGGCCTATGCTAATTTCATTCATTACATTTTTTCTCCAATTAAAAAGTTAATAAATCGGAATTATTTATTTTGCTAACATCATAGTGAGTCTGTTACCTAAATGACTTGTATAATGTTTAATAACATAGAGGATTACTTTTGGAATGTGTAAATTGCATGAGGTCATGAATGGTTTGAGATAGATAAAGGGCTAAATTAACTAAAAATATTCTAAGTGGTTAAGTGACAATTATGAAATCTTTTGACTTTTATGTTTCAAAAGAGAATTTACTTTCAAGATAAGATTAGGAAACGTCATTATTATTGCCACTCAAGGAACTACTACTTTCTTTACTTCGAACTGAATATACTTTATTGAAAAATGTTTATGTAGTCCACAATATACAACTCAATGTTCCTCCTTTGTTTGGAAATGTTTTCTGTACATTTAAAAAGTGTTTACTGCTACCAAAAGAATTTAGAAAGTACTGTATAACTTTCCATTTTATTTAATAGTTGTGTGTGTTATTTTTTATTTTTAATATTTGTGGATACATAGTAGGTGTATATATTTATGGGGTACATGAGATGTATTGATACAGGCATGAGATATGAAATAATCAGATCATGGAGAATGGGGTATCCATCCCCTCAAGCATTTATCCTTTATGTTACAAACAATCCAATCACAGAAATATACAATTATTATTCACTACAGTCATGTTGGTTTGCTACCAAACAGTAGTTCTTATTCATTCTTTCTTTCCAGTTTTTTGTACCCATTAACCATCCCCACTTCCCAACCCTAGCCTCCTACTACCTTTCCAAGCCTCTGGTAACCATTCTTCTACTATCTATGCTCGTGAGTTCAATTGTTTTGAATTTTAGATCCCACAAATAAGTGATGTTTCTGTGCCTGGTTTATTTCATTTACCATAATCATCTCCAGCTTCATCTATGTTGTTGCAAATGACAAGATGCCATTTCTTTTATATGACTGAAGAGTGTTCCTTTTTGTATGTGTACCACCTTTTCTTTATCCATTCGTCTGTTGATGGACACTTAGGTTGCTTCCAAATCTTAGCTATTGTAAGTGTCTTTATTTTTTTTTTTTTTTTTTTTTTTTTTTTTTTTTGAGACGGAGTCTCGCTCTGTCGCCCAGGCTGGAGTGCAGTGGCCGGATCTCAGCTCACTGCAAGCTCCGCCTCCCGGGTTCCCGCCATTCTCCTGCCTCAGCCTCCCGAGTAGCTGGGACTACAGGCGCCCACAACCGCGCCCGGCTAATTTTTTGTATTTTTAGTAGAGACGAGGTTTCACCGTGGTCTCGATCTCCTGACCTTGTGATCCGCCCGTCTCGGCCTCCCAAAGTGCTGGGATTACAGGCGTGAGCCACCGCGTCCGGCCCTGTAAGTGTCTTTAAAAAATAAACTGGAATACTCTTTGATAGCGAACTGTAGAGCGTTATATGCCAGTGCACTTTTCTATATTCTGTCATTCTATTTTTATATAGTCTATTGCATCACACTAGAACCTGTATCTTGGGTTCTAGTCATGCATCTTGAATTCATCCAATGATATCTGCCTCTCACCAATAGATAGTATTATTTATCTGAAAGCACAAATACATAGATTTAAGAATTTTCTATTCTTTTAAATAATAATGTTTATTTTTTCTATTTTTATATTAATCTATGAGTATACATTTATTATCTTGGTTTGTTCATTTTAAGCTTTGCTTAAGTTATTAATGTAATTAGCTAAGTTAAAGTGTGCTATACTTTGACAAATTGGACTAATATTGACAAGCCTAGCAAAGATACATTATAATAATTTTATATATGTACAAAATACATCATTAATTTCTAATTTTAGAAGTTACATTGTGTATTGGTCAGCATCTTTAAATATATTATTTTTAATTAGCAACGCTGTGATAAACTTGCTTGCTTGGTGAAGCAAAATAATGTTTAAAAGGTAGGGGACCTCAGTAGCTAGTCAAAGGAACAGAAAAAATAAATGTGAAATAGTTTCCAGACTTTCATTAACGGTCATTTATTATTCAGCCATTGAGTCATCCATTCAAAATATACTTAACTATTCTGTGCTAGGTATTTGCTGTTTCCCAGTTAGATCCACACCGCACATTTTTAAACTCGCTTTCTTGTCCATAAAGCTAACCCAGATGGTCTACAGCTTTGCTCTGCTTCCAGTTTGGTTAATGCAGTTGGTGCCCTGGCAGGAGATATCAGGCAGAAATAGATTGAGGTCCAAGTGTTTTTACCCACTGCTCCATAAAGGTGTCCTTTGGGCTGTATCTCTTGACTGATGTATCCTACTCTACTCAAGGGATCGTCCTTGTATTACTTTCTCTACCTTGTTTCCTTGGACCTAGGAGTGGCGGCAGCCTATTCACTGCACATTCACACGTCTCTTTGTAATAAGTCCTTTGTAAATATGCTCTGCTCTAATGATTCCAACTCTGGGAGAACCGTCTGTCTACTGCCACACCCAAATTAACGCCGTTGCCTACAATGCACCAGGTATGGTTCTTGGTATTATCAAAATAGTTCTCTTTTATTTATTTTTCTATTTATTTATTCATTATATATTTATTATTTACACATTAATTTATTCATTTTAAAAATAGATGGGACAGAGAGCTCTCTAAATTCCTTGCATCATTGAATAAATTTCGCTCTTAATGTCTTCTCACGTCTGCCCTCTCCCCGATCAAAATCCCAATCTAAAAAAGCAAAACGAACCACAAGAAGACCCTGTGGGTTATGAATTTAAAATATGTGATGTATTTTGTGTCAACATTCTTTCCATGTAAGGACAAAAGCATTTATTTTGTGTTTAAATTTAATGCAAAAATACAGAGTGTCACCCTCATTAAACTCTTTAGATGTTTTTGACTAGCAGTGTATATTCTTCAAATATATTTATTATAACAATTTTTGACAATCAAAAAATATGGACTGCCAATGGGGATTGTTAAAAGAGGCTTTTTATTTTCATGTGTGTGATTCATAGTTACAGCAAACATAAACTAAGCTATCATTTCTCCTCATTCTTCCTTTTTTTTTGTTTTTGTTTTTGTTTTTGAGACGGAGTCTCGCTCTGTCCCCAGGCTGGAGTGCAGTGGCTCGATCTTGGCTCACTGCAAGCTCCGCCTTCTGGGTTCACGCCATTCTCCTGCCTCAGCCTCCCGAGTAGCTGGGTCTACAGGCGCCCGCCACCACGGCCGGCTAATTTTTTGTATTTTTAGTAGAGATGGGGTTTCACCGTGTTAGCCAGGATGGTCTCGATCTCCTGACCTCGTGATTCACCTGCCTTGGCCTCCCAAAGTGTTGGGATTACAGGCGTGAGCCATCGCGCCTGGCCCCCATTATTCTTTTAAATTTTTTACTATACACCATTCTTAAAGGTAATTACAAGATACTTTTTAGATTAAGAAGCATTAAAATTATTTTAAAACATTTCATGTCCTGAAGTGTCCCCTAGAAGGTCATTCATTGGCCACAGCTCATAAAGCACACTCCTTGCATAGTGCGTGCTTAGAGGACAGCGGACTGGGTATCTGGCTAAATCAGAAGGCTAGCATAAAGAAGAAAGGGTTAACAAAAGACTGCAGTCAGATGGAGCTAGCCTTAAAGACCCACTCAGGAAATGTGAACTTAATCCTACAAGTCAGCAAGAACCATCTGCTACTAAGGAGCTTTATAAAAGTGCAAGTTCTTGTCCACTATCCCAGACCTAATCATTCAGATCTCCCGCAGCAGCACCTGGGAATCTGAATTTGTCATGCTTTCTAGGTGACTCTTACTCATGCTAATATTTGAGAACCAGTTCTGTAGGTGGCAATGGATTTTTCAGGTTGGAGCTTTCCTTTTCTCCTTTTCTTCTTTTTCTTTTTGTTATTTTGTTATTTTATTTTATTTTATGTATTTTATTTTTTTTTTTTGAGACAGAGTCTCACTCTGTTGCCCAGGCTGGAGTGCAAAGGGGCAATCTCAGGTCACTACAACCTCCATCCCCAGGTTCAAGCGATTCTCCTGCCTCAGCCTCCCGAGTAGCTGAGCTTACAGGCGCCCGCCATCACTCCCTCCTATCTTTTTTATTTTTAGTAGAGACAGGGTTTCGCCATTTTGGTCAGGCTGGTCTCAAACTCCTGACCTCAGGTGATCCACCAGCTTTGGCCTCCCAAAGTGCTGGGATTGCAGGCGTGAGCCACCACATCCAGCCAGAGCTTTCATTTTCTGTTTGTTTGTTTGTTTAAAGTAGAGGGGTATAATAAAAAACACTAATTCTAGTGTTTAGTGTTGGGACAAGGATTCCTGGTAGGGCATTATTTTAATTGCCTACGCAATGTGGTGGTGAGAATCGGAATGATAGGGGAAACTGTAAAAGCGGAATGGATGTGGCTTATTTAACAGCTATTTAAAACAAGAAAAAATGGACACAGTTTTTTCCTTAAAATTTCTTCCTGGTGTTCAGAAAATTGTATTGTGAAAAACTGTTTTTTGCTAATATGTAGAATTACTTTATTGTAAGTTGTTTCATCTCAATTGCTTTGTGCTGCAACTGTTTATGCGAAGATAATGCATTGTTATCATGTGATTACATCTAAGATTTATTTATAAGAATTAAAGCAAATGCGTTCTGCCAAAAAAATAAATAAAACAAAATATAGATGTGAATATATTTTAGGTAGCTTAGGAAAATGAGTCAACTATTTCATTGAGAGAGTGATGAGCAACTAAACTCAAATATCCTAATGATTACATGTTTTATAAGAGCTACTGGATGAATTTAAATAAAGGGGGATTATTGATATAGTAATATATGCATTCTCTCCTAAAACTTTATTATAGAAATAAACTTTTATCTCAAAGTCTAAAATATTCAACTGAATATTTTCTTCATTGACACAACATCCGAGCACTTAATAAATTGTCAGAAATCTTTTTGCTTAGTCATAATTGTTAGTAAAGTTATCTGAATTTAAGTAAGTCCTCAAATGACAGAGATTGTCCTTTAATCATTTCTCTATCCTCAGAGTGTAGCAGCCTCAGGTACAAGATAAATGTTTTAGATAAATGCCTGTAATTAACAATCAACATATATACTATATAATAAAGATAACACATTTAATCAAGGAGAAGACATGCATTCTAAATTTAGAATATTCATTTGAAATGACATATTTTCACAGAATAATGTTTTTTTTTTCTTTCAAGTATTTCTAATGTGATCCCATTTTTGTTGACCTTGATTTTTCCTAAGATAACTCTCCCTATTCAATCTACCTATCTAAAATGGATTTAAATTGCATGTCAAAATCTACTTAATCTACTTAATCCTTTTGGTTCAAAAGATGTAAAGGCAGTTAAATTATGAACAAATTTATTTTTGTATTCCGTTTTCTTTTATCCGCTCACTGGGGAAGAAATCAGGAAGAAAAAAGGCACCTGCAAATTGGAATGGTGTAAAAGAAGCTTGCATCGTATTCATAAAGTCAACAACAATATGAGATGGTTTAGTTATAAAAATGTTATCATTTAGTTCAATTTACAAGAAAAGTTTTTAATTTAAATAGGTAAATGACTTGGACTCATCTCTTTTTGTGATAATTGCATTTAACGTTATTGAAGAGTTACTTCTCAATATAAATTCTTGGCCATTATCTCTAAAAACTTTGAGAATGATTATTCTTCCTCTAATTTACTTACGTTTAACTAGATTGTTTTTGTCTGGAATAATGCAGAACTGACACCAGAAGATGGAAATCTATTCATTTTATGTATCATTTAAGAAACACTGGGCCAGGTGCGATGACTCATGCCTGTAATTCTAGCACTTTGGGAGGCCGATGTGGGCGGATCACCTGAGGTCAAGAGTTCGAGACCAGCCTGCCCAACATAGCGAAACCCCATCTCTACTAAAAATACAAAAAATTAGCCAGGTGTGGTGGTAGGTGCCTGTAATCCTAGCTACTCGGGAGGCTGAGGCAGGAGAATCGCTTGAACCTGGGAGGGACGTGGAGATCACACCACTGCACTACAGCCTGGGTAACAAGAGCTACATTCCTTCTAAAAACAACAACAACAACAACAACAAAAACATTGGATTAGAAAGTGCTTAGAAAAAAACAAAAATGAGGGGGGGAGGGATTGCATTGGGATTTATACCTGATGTAAATGACGAGTTGATGGGTGCTGACGAGTTGATGGGTGCAGCACACCAACATGGCACAAATATATGTATGTAACAAACCTGCATGTTATGCACATGTACCCTAGAACTTAAAGTATAATAAATAAAATAAATAAATAAAAATAAAAAGTAAAAAAATAATAATAAAAAAATAAATAAAACCTATTAAAAAAATAGAAAGTGCTTAGAAATATTTAGAAAGATGTTTAAGAAACTAAGAAACTAACTCCTTTTCAAATAAGAAAATGTCTGTTTTATGTTGCAAAGGATTATTGTTTTCTTCTCATTGGAATGTTTCTGTATGATAAATGACATGATCCTGTAAAAGTAGCAAAGACATGTTGCAATCCAGCCAGGGTTTAAATCTTGTCTCTAACACTCAATACTTGTTAAATCATCATAAATTTATTTTAAACCCTTGTTATGGAGAAATTCATTATTACTTTGTTCAGTTGTTGATCAGTATGTGTGAATCTCTCATTCTATATATTTTATTTTTTACAATCATCAGTGATAAGTATTATGCATGCAATACATATATATATATAAATATTTTGGTGTGTTGTGCAAATATCAATATAATTTTATATGAAAAATGTGATTTTCACAAAAGATCAGCACTTTCTATGTAAAAAAAATATGCATTTTGAATTTGTTTCATGGGGTGGTGTATGTTTGCACAGGAATGTATTTAGCTAAGAAAACTTTAGTGATTGTATTTAATATTTCTTTCTGCTTTTTATGTTTTAACCTTCATACTCACTTCCTGCTCGTCAACTCAATATTAGCTTTCTCTACCCGGGGGATAGCTGATCAGATTCTACCTAAATGCACATTTGCTGCTGAGAGATCATGAAAGATAAGACACTAGAGATGGTTATTGAATTTTCATAATGAAGTCCATGGTAATCTTCACATGAATGAATATATAGAATGATAAAAGTAAGTTTAAAATTGTTTAAAAAGTACTTGACAAAAATATTAGATTTTCTGTTAATAATCCATTTTCTTCAACAAGACAATACAAGAGAGGGAAGCAGATTTAGAATAAAAGAGATTGAAGAGACATAAAACATGCAACTGTAAGCATTTATACTGAGTTGAATAAACTATGAATGACACCTTTTTTAAGAAAATGGAGAAAACAATTATAGGCGTAATATTGGATAATACTAAGTAATTAATTTTAATATTGTTAAGTATGGTAAGGGCATTAGGGTGAAATAAACAGGGCTCTCTATTCTTTTGAGTTGCTTATAGAACTATACAAGATGAAGTGGTATGAAGTCAGGGATCTTCTTTAAAATACCTCAAGAAATAGATGAAGCAGTGTGAGGAAATCTTTATAATGATTGATTCTAAATAAAGGCTCTACAGATAAATTGTATTTCTTTCTTTATTTATTTTGAGACAGAGTTTCCCTCTTGTCGCCCAGGCTGGAGTGCAGTGGTGCGATCTCGGCTCACTGCAACCTCTGCCTCCTAGGTTCAAGCGATTCTCCTGCCTCAGCCTACCGAGTAGCTGGGATTGCAGGCATACACAACCATGCCCAGCTAATTTCTGTGTTTTTGGTAGAAACTGGGTTTCATCCTGCTGGCCAAGCTGGTCTCAAACTCCTGACCTCAGGTGATCCTCTTGCCTTGGCCTCCTAAAGTGCTGGAATTACAGACACGAGCCATTGCGCCCAGCCAAATTTCATTTCTTTATTATATATGTCTATTATATAGACATATGACTATTATAAAGACATATATATATGTGTGTATGTGTGTATATATATGTGTATATATATATAAACTCCCAAGCATAGTGCCAAGAAGTGTATGATAACCACTAAGACATGAGGTTTGTTTGTAGGATGCTCCCCTTTAGCAATCAACCTCCATGGTACCAAAAGCCTTAAACAAGTCTGCTAAACTATGAGAGGCAACATAGAAGGAACTAGTGGCATGTGAGTCACAATATATATGTGTCTGTTATATATATGTCTATTACCATATATATGTCTATAAGTATATATAATATATATTATATATGATATATGCTAATATATATTATATAGACATATTTATTTTTTCTAATAAAATTTGTTGGAAATCATTTTAAAATGAGGCAGTTTTATTACCTATTTTCAGCATAATGCGAGACTATATATAACGACCAGCTTTCTGCTCCAAAGTACTAAAAGTACTTCATAAAATTAAAAAAAGAAAACCAACTTTGTGATTGCTTCAGTGACCTGGCAAGAAAACAAGGAATCATGAGACCAAAAACTAATTTAAAACAAGTAAGCAGAGTGATAAATGACATTTCACTGGAACTAGATTTTTGCCCTGAGGACATTATAAAACAAAGCCTAAAGAAATTGAGCTTTGTTTTTTTATATATTTATGGGACTGTCTCAGAGTGTGAAGCCTTATAGTGGAATTTCTAAATACAGTTAAGACTTCAGTTAATTCTAATTTCAGTATAAGTATGCATTAAATATAGGGCCACATTCTCTCATCTCTTGCAAGAAAAACTGTCTGCCTCCAAATGAAGGGCCAGGTGGAAAGAAAAAAAAATCACTGAGAATTAATAAGGCTAGGCCAGCTTTTAACAGTTGTTCATTCTGAATTTAGTTAATCTTATTGATAAAGAAAAATTCCAAATGTGCAATTATAGCCAAGTGCCTGCTAGGCACCTGACCAAAGCGAATACAAATAACCCTGAAGAAATCTGCATGCCTCAACAAATTTCCATTGATAATAAGTTTCAGTGGAAAACGAGATCACAGTTAAAATCACAAAACACACAAGGAAATAAGACAACATCAATGGGAGATAGTAGAATAACAGAACATCAAATTATACTCAAAAAAGAAATCCATAACTGAGTTTAAGAAACTGGATGTGAACGATCTCTTCTATTTATAAGGAACAAAAAGGGATAATGAGAACATAAATACACTGCATTTGGATATTACGGAAAACTTACTCTGGTTACCTCAATGAACTGTGCTTCCAGATGACTTTATCTAGTCATGTCCTACATTCACTTTGGGCTTGGCGATTTTTCCTGGCTTGTTCAGTGAGGAACTACCAAGCATAGTGCCGACAAGTGTATGGTGAGCACTAAGACAAGAAGTTTGTTTGTAGGAATGCTCCCTTTAGCAGTCAACTTCCATGGTACAAAAAGCCTTAAACAAGTCTACTGAACTATGAGAGGCAACACAGAAGGAGCTAGTGTCATGTGAGACACCATTTTGAATGTGTTGGCATCAGCTAGGCATCTAGGAGAATGCCACCACATAGATGACTTTAGCTATGTCACATGGAACTGAATCTAGTCAACACATAAAGAATCACAAAAATTAATAAATCAGTATTATTTCAAACCAGCAGTAGGCAAAATTTTTATGTAAATGGCCAAGTTGTGATTATTTTTGGCTTTGTGAATCATAAAACCTCTTTTCCAAATTCTCAGTTCCGTCATAACACAACAGCAGCCACAGTCAATATGTGTACAAATAAATATTGCTCTGTTTCCATAAAACACTATTCACGGACACTGAAATTTGAATTCTATATAATTTTCACTTGACACAAGTTATTCTTTTTTTATGACCATTTAAAAATATGAACACCATCCTTGGCGGACCAATGTGGCAAACAGGTACTGTGCCTAATTTGGCCTGCAGCCTGCAG
The DNA here is from genome assembly GCF_008728515.1 of Papio anubis. Lineage (NCBI taxonomy): Eukaryota > Metazoa > Chordata > Mammalia > Primates > Cercopithecidae > Papio > Papio anubis. The sequence continues at coordinate 19,383,816 of NC_044980.1, read as the reverse complement.
TTTCTGACCTCTATTATCCACTACAATTTTTTCATCAGTTTGTTACACATGAGTAAATAACTGAAACAAAAATTGTTACCTGAAGTTGGGTACTGCTGTAAAGAGTCTTGCTCATTATATCTCAGGTCATTAGTGCTTTATTCTAATGTAACTTCTATTTGGGCCTTCTTTCTATTTCTATCGTATAGTCCATGGATCTACAGTATTTCTTAAGATAAAATCCAAATTTGATGAAATGTTATTTTGCAAGTGAAGAGTATTAAAAAAGGATTCTTTCAAAATACTATTTGTAAGTTATATATTCAGGTATACTATTTTATATAGGAAAACACATGGTAAGTTTATAAAGCAAGACGTAATCTTACCAGACCAGTAGAAAAATCAAATGTTGAAATTTTTTGGTTAGGTTCAATCAGCTTCACCATCTGTCTGTTTTTTCTTTTGTTTTGTTTTGTTTTTTGAGATGGAGTCTCGCTCTGTTGCCCAGGCTGGAATGCAATGGCGTGATCTCGGCTCACTGTAAGCTCCGCCTCCCGAGTTCACACCATTCTCCTGCCTCAGTCTCCCGAGAAGCTGGGACTGCAAGTGCACGCCATCACACCTGGCTGATTTTTTAAATTTTTTTTTTATTTTTAGTAGAGACGGGGTTTCACCATGTTAGCCAGGATGGTCTTGATCTTCTGACCTCGTGATCCGCCCGCCTCGGCCTCCCAAAGTGCTGGGATTGCAGGCGTGAGCCACTGCGCCTGGTCCATCTGTCTGATTTTTAGAGAAAGCTATCTGAATCTATGTATTGCTCCTGATGGTTCAATTTTCAGTCTTTGGTAGAAGTTTCTTGGATTAGTCTTTGAGCTATAGACTCAGGTTCAGGCAGACATAATGCTATATCATTGGTAATGGCCATCAAAATGCAACATCTATACTCTGATCTTAATAGTTAAACAGGTCATTTTTATAGAAATAGCCAAGTATTAGTTTGTAACTGAAGAGTATTGAAATGTTTCTGTGTTAGGACTATGCAGTCCTGATTTTGATATCTAATATACAGTTTTTCTTTGCATTGTGAGATATCATTTTACTTTTGAAAAATATCTGGTATTAATTTGCTGGGACAAAATTTTTCTATTATTGTCTCATTCAAATTTTAAATAACATAGCAAAAAGATTTTTTTGTTGTTTGTTTATTTGTTATCTCACCGATAGTGGGCTACACTACTATGTTGAAATGAAGTGAGATTCTTGGTGAGAAGTCAGATTTAAATTGAAATGTAGCTGCCTTATGTATCTCCGCAGGAAAAAAGTGATTGTGCATTGCAGTAGGCTTGTCTTGACTATTCCCAAGCTTTAGGAAGTGAGGCAAAGAGAAACCATAGTTCTCAGAATATAATAAAGCAGCTTGACGATTAAGTAATGAAATTTATGCTTAAAGACCGTTAAACTTGGCCTTATCATCCAATGCCTATCAATCTCTTTGGGTAGAATTAAATTCCTTTGGTACCTTTAATATCAGATAAAACATCAATGAGGAATTTTATCTTGGTTGATGGGGGAAATTAGGTTTTTGGTAATCACAAGAAAAGACAATGAAATGACTGACAATTACTGTTTGCTTATCCCACATAGGCAGCATCCGGGAAAATGTGCAAAAGAGTTATTTATATTGGCTAAATTATATTTTCTAACCTATAAATCTTCCAGTTGGAGTAGGTATATTGGATTGGCTCATGTGCTTAGTCCAACTTTACTTCTGGCTCCTAAATGAATAGAGATTTTCATCCCAGTTTCCTCCTCCTAGGGGACAACTTCTCCTCTTATTGGTGAGACATCTATTTCTTTTTCTTCAATGCTTTTTCTTTCGTATAATGGTTCTCGAACTTTAAAAGATGCATTAGCATCCTCCAAACTCCTGACTTCATCTTTCTTTTTAGACATTAGTGTGCATTACTACTTTATTCCATCTGGTTTTATATTTCAATCCAGGAACAAACCAGTGGAAAACAGACAAACTAAACATTGAGAAAGCAGTCCTTAGTGTCAAGCAACTTTATCAGAAATCAAAACTTCTTCTCATCAAGATTGAATTCATCTTCTACATTTTTCATAAAATAATTTTCAGTCACATCATCTATGTTGAACTAAAACATCAGAAATTAGCCCCTTTCTGTTATCAAATCTTTGGTCAACCCTGGGTCTTAGATTCTTTTGAGGGAAAGGTTGACCTCAAAAGAATTTGCAAGATGATAGTTGAGATTGCAAGTAATGAAGGGAGACTAAAAGCTTTTGCTCCCATTCGGGGAATGATAACTTTTGTGCAGTTGGCTAATGATGATTGTGATTATGGCATGGGACTTGAATTAGGAATGGATCTCTTTGCTATGGTTCACACTATATTCACAAGGTTGCCTTTTATCTTTTATGTATAATCTGTTGAAGAGGAATCTGTTTACAGAAATTATTGAAGGACATCTGGCAAACAGAGAACATAGACCAACTTGCTGCATGAGTGAGGTAGTTTTGTTTGGTATACAATATTTCTAAAAATTAGTATGAAACTTGTGATTTTTGTTTTATTTTTAAGGAATACAAAAAATGAATTGATGAAAACATTTACTAAAAAATGAGTATGAGTTAGGGATGAAAAATAATTAGGCCACAATGATTAAATTAATGTAATAAGCTATTTTACTGAAAAATTCAAAGTCTTAATTGGCTAATCTGAAATGCAAAATGTATATAAGTGAATTTACATATAGGGTTTCCAAAAATCATTCAATTATTAAACAGTTCTCAACAAAGACTTTATGGAATTACTTCCATAATATCCCTAGTTGGGGAAAAAATTACTTTTTTTAGTTATGTCGATTTCATTTGTGCAATTGTTACTATTAAACAAAATTTAGTCCATTTTATTTTTTCTTGTTCTAACCTCCTAACATAAATAATAAAGAACAAGTCAGCAAAATTCCCTTTATATAAGTCAACTCCAGCATGAACAAAGAATATGAAAATTATTTAAGACATTAAATTACATATAACTGGTTTTAACCATATTACATATTCAGCATTTCCAAAGCAAATGATATGAAATACTCGAATTCACAAAAAGACAAATATTGAATGTTCTTACCTATATGTCTGAGCTAAATATTTGATTACATTGAAGTAGAGAGTGAAAAGTAGTTAACAGAAACTGGGAAGAGGGAGTAGGTGAGGGGAAGAGGAGGTTGAAAAGAAGTGGTTTGGCACACGCTTGTAATCTCAGCACTTTGCAAGACCAAGGAAGGCCAATCACAAGGTCAGGAGATTGAGACCAGGATGGTCTCATAGAGACCCCATCTCTACTAAAAATACAAAAATTAGCTGAGTGTGGTGGCGCGGGCCTGGAGTCCCAGCTACTCGGGAGGCTGAGGCAGGAGAATCACTTGAATCCAGGAAGCAGAAGCAGCAGTTAGCCAAGATTGTGCCACTGCACTCCAGCCTGGGTGACCTGAGTAACAAAGCAAGACTGTGTCAAAAAAAAAAAAAAAAAAAGAAAGAAAAGAAAAAGTGGCTTAAAAGGTGCAAGCATACAATAAAGTAAAAGAAATAAACTTGATGTGTGATGGCTGGGATAGCTATACTTAAAAATGTAGTATATTAGTAGTTGAGTGATGGAAACCCTAAATACCCTGAATTAATTGCTATGCCTTATATATGTATAACAGTATTTCTCATGTACCCCATAAATCTGTACAAATAAAAAATGAAAATACATAAAAAATAGCCTCACTCATAACAAACATTTAAATGATATTAGTTATCACTGATTCTTCCTAGTCCACTCGTGTTCCATTGCACATTATAATAATAAGAAAACGTTATTAACAGTCTTCAAGGCAAAGATTTCATTCTCCATGTGCTTTTGAACGCAGTAGTCAATCTTCATTTGAGGTTTTTCTTTCTCAAATGCAGTTTCAGTTTCCTGTGGTCAACTGTAGTCTAAAAATATTAAATAAAAAATTCTAGAAATATACAATTCATAAACTTTAAAGCACATACCATTCTGAGTTTCATGATAAAACCTCACACCATCTTCCTGTGTCCCAAAGGCCATGAATCATCCCTTTGTCCAGCATACCCTCACCATATACACTACCTCCCTGTTAGACAGTTAAAAGCCATCTCAGTTCTCAGGTCAACAAACGATTATATACAGGGTTGGAACTAGCCTCCATTCCAGGCATCCGGTGGAGGTATTGAAATGGATCCATCATGGATAAGCGGGGACTACTATATCAGAATGTAAATTAGATTTATTGGCATTTTAAATTTCTGTAGTCAAGTTTTTCTATATATTCCATCCAAACAAGTTTTATTGTTTGTTTTTAAAAAGTTATTTTTATGCTAACATATTTTATAACACCTATGATGGGAAATACATGGAAAGGTAAAGTAGGTCTGGTGGTAGTTCCTCCCCTCCTTTGTTGTTCTTTTTATAGATTTAGGGGAAACAAAAATGTAGTTGTATCACATGGATATAGTGTTAGTGGTGAAGTCTGTGCCTTTAGTGTACCCATCACCCGAATAGTGTACATTGTATCCCACAGGTAGTATTTGATCTCTGCTCCTGCCCCACCTTTTGGAGTCTCCAATGTCTATTATTTCTTTCTGTATGCCCATGTGTATCCATTGTTTAGCTCCCACTTGTAAGTGACAACGTGTGGTATTTAACTTTCTGTTTCTGAGTTATTTCTCTTAGGATAATGGGCTCCAGCTGCATCCATGTTGTTGCAAAGAACATTATTTCATTATTTTTTGACTACATAACATTCCATGGTAGATATTTATATCACAGTTTTTTAATCCATTCATCAGTTTTTGGACACTTAGGTTGATTCCATGATTTTGCTATTGTGAATAGCGCTGTGATAAACATACAAACGTATCTTTTGGATGTAATGATTTATTCTCCTTTTTATATATACCCAGTACAGGACAGCTGGTTTGAATGATAGTTCTATTTTTAGTTCTTCGAGAAATCTCCATACTGTTTTCCTTAGAAGATGTACTAATTTACGTTCTCATCCACAATGATTAAGTGTTCCCCTTTCTCCACATACTCACCAACATCTGTTGTTTTTTTGAGTTTTTAATAATAGCCATTCTGACAGGGGTGAGGTGGTATCTCATTGTGGTTTCAATTTATATTCCTTTGATGATTAATGATGTTGAGTATTTTTTCATATGCTTTTTGGCTGCTTGTATATCTTCTTTGAAAATAAACAGGTGTCAATGGAACAGAATAGAGAACCCAGAAATAAAGCCACATACCTACAACCATCGGATCTTTGACAAAGTCAAAAGAAGTATTCACTGGTGAAAGGACATCCTATTCAATAAATGATTTGGGGAAAATTGGATCACCATATGCAGAAGAATGAAACTGAACCCCTCTCTCTCACCATTGCAAAAATTAACCCTAGATGGATCAAATACTTAAATGTAAGATCGGAAACTCTAAAAATCCTAGAAAAAACCTAGGAAAGTCTCTTCTGTATATTGGCCTAACCAAAGAATTTATGATTAAGTCCTCCAAAGGAAACACAACAAAATCAAAAATAAACAAATGGGACTTATTTAAACTATAAAGCTTTTGTTTAAATAAGTTGAGAAACACTCAACACAGTAAACAGACAACCTTCAGAATGGGAAAAAAATGTTTGCAAATACATCCAACAAAGGGCTAATATCCAGAATCTACAAAGAACTCAAAAGCTCCACAAGGAAAAAACAAACAAATGACCCTATTTTAAAGTGGGCTAAGAACATGAACAGGCATTTTTCAATAGCAGTACTATAAAAGCAACGAATATAGACTTCAACAAAATATCAAAAATTAATACATATATTTCAGTTTAACATACATTTGCTTTGAGAGGATAAAATAGCAAGTATTTGGTTCTTTTCATAACTTTTATTATGCAAATGTAACATTTTTCAGATACAGAAAAAACTAGTTTACATTAAAGTTGTCATTTAAAACATTTAGAAACTCATGAACATCTGAGGCCACAGACATGGTTGGACAATCTTAAATAGCATTCAAATTATATTAAATATAAAAAGAAAGTAAGCAAAATTTGTTTCTTATGGTAATCAACTCACCCATTTGCAAGGTCTATTTATAGATGATAGCCTTTGAAAAGAAACCTGAAGAAAATGAAGTTGCTAATCAGGTTGATATTTGGATGAGAAATATTGTAAGCAGTGGCAACAAAAAAATGCAGTGTCTTCAAGTTGTTTGCAGAAGAGCAAAAAAACCATGATGACTGGGTGGAATGAGCAAGAACTTGGTATAGGGAGTGAAACAAGCTGAAGTTAGAGCATTAATGAGGCCACATTATAGCAGGACTTGGAGAGCACAGTTAGGACTTTGGTATGAGAAAGAAGGGAAGTGTTTGTTAGTAGAAGTGTATGATGTTTTGCTGAATTTTAACAAGATCATTCTGGCAGAAGAAAGTAGGGGAAATAAGAGCTGGACAGGGTGGCCATTCTTGGGATGTTGCTGCAATAATCATAAAAAATGGCACAGAGACTGAGGGAGGCAGACACAGAGGTAGTTAGAAGTTATCATTTACAAATGTATTTTTCAAGATACAGCCAACATAATTTTCAAATGGATTAAATGTTGTTAAAATTTTTTGTTTTGTTTTGTCTCCAGTAGCAATTGGAAAAAATGAAATGTAAAATAAATGAGATATTGTTTGGGGAAGACTGTCAGGCTCATGAATAAGAAGAAAGAATGAATTTTCATATTTGTCCCAGAGGTGACTAATAAAAGTAAATATTGGTTTATTTTTAGATATGGTGTTACTAAAATGTTGGCAGAATATTAAAATTAAAAAGGAAGGAAAGTTCTCAAATCATGTAAAAGTAGAATAATTTTCATCTGAAGACAAAGATTTTGCAGTGATCTACATTAACTAATTGATTAAGAAACAAATACTTTGAGCATCCATTAAGTACCAGTGACCTTTCTAGATAGGAGATATAGTCGTTAACCACAGAGAGAAAGCCAACTCTCTCCAAGGTTAAGAGTACCGGCAATAGTTGTTGTCATTTATGGTAAATGTAATGGCCTGTTACTGGAAATGGAATGAGAGGATTAAATGGTGGTAGTAGTTTCTATCCTTGTGTATTTCAGGGTCTTAGCAACTGGGTAGGGTGTGTGTTAATTCCGTGCACATGTGTCATGTGTATTTAACACATCATATGACATAGAAACAACCTGTTTATGGACTGGTTTTCTCCTACTCCCAATTCCAGTTTCGAAGCTCCAACCCCCAAAGTATTTGGAGAGAGGGCCTTTAAGGAGCTACTTATGATAAAATAAGGTCATCATGGTAGAGCCTTTATCCAATGAAACTGGTGTCCCTAGAAGAAGAGTAAAATATAGCAGGGATGTGACTCTCTTGATGCATGTATAAAAGAAAGGCCACGTGAGGAAACACTGTGAAGGCATCCACCTGGAAGACAGGAAGAGAAGCCTTTCTAGAAACCAACCCTGCTTCTACCTTGGTCTTGGATTTCCAGCCTTCACAACTGTAAGAAAATAAATTTATATATTTTTAAGCCACCCAGTGTATAGTATTCTGTGATGGCAGCCTGAACAGCCTGAACAGGCTAATACACATTTCAACAATTTACGTTATGTTATCACTACTTTATCTTTGTTTGCTTCCCTTTGTTGTATCAGTAAGTGGTTAATGCATGTCATTCAAAGTAAACTGGTAAATTAAGTGAATGTGAAACTAAAGTAGGGAATTATGTGCTTGCCCAAATATTGGAAAAGGCAGTGAATTCAGACTCGAGGCTTGATTATATGGATACTCTGAGAACAGCATAAAGAATTGTCCTTCCAGGGATGCTAATACTTGAGTTGTTTAGAAATCAAAGATTTTAGAAACCTCTGATTCACAATAACCATCAGACTGGCTAACCATTAAGATTCCTCTTCCCCTTTGGGAGGCCAAGGCAAGCAGATCACAAGGTCAGGAGATCAAGACCATCCTGGCTAACACGGTGAAACCCCATCTCTACTAAAAATACCAGAAATTAGCTGGACGTGGTGGCGCATGCCTGCAGTCCCAGCTACTCAGAAGGTTGAGGCAGGAGAATTGCTTGAACCCGGGAGGTGGAAGTTGCAGTGAGCCAAGATTGCACCACTGCACTCCAGCCTGGGTGACAGAAAAAGACTCTGTGTCAAAAAAAAAAAAAAAAAAATTCCTCGTCCTTAGTTGTCTATTCATGGATTCACAATGGCTGTTAGCTGCAGAACTAAGCAATGGATAATACATCTGAATAGGGATCAGTAAACAACTTTTCATCAAGTAAAATTTATTAGCCTTTGGAGACCTACACCTGTATAAGGTCTTTAGATTTCCTTACAATTGGCATCCTCCAACTAAGTTGACTCTAGCATCATGGAGATGTCAATTCAGTGCTAATCTCTTTAGAACTATCTTGTATTTATTAAGTACAATTTTACATTTAATTTAATAAGAATTTTACTAGAGTAAGATATTTTTGTCACTCAGAATTAGCCCTCCGTGAGGAGATAACTTCTTATCTTCTTTTAACAAGCTTTTTATTTTTTGTGGGAATTGAGATTGTGCAACAGATTATAAGGATTAACCAGCTGAAAATGTAATACCCACTCTGCAAGCATAAGAGGGATATTTAATCTTTACATCTACTAGGAAAGTATTTCAAAACTCCAGGCAATTTACTTCTGATATTAGGCTCTGTATACAAATGTGCAATATAACAGACAATAAATGGGTTTAAGGAATGCCAATATTGAAAAACAGAATGTCTTAAAGAAATGTATCTGTTCATAGTGCTTTGTTTTCAAACCCTATATATATATAAAATTATATGTTATATATATTAAATTATATATAATATATATTTTATTTATTTATATATTATATATAATTATATTATATAATGTATTATATTATATATAATATATAATGCATTTTATTAATGTAATATAATACATAATGTAATACATTATTATATTATGTATATATACCTATATACATATACATATATTATACATCATACATATAATGTATATATAATATATGCATTATACAATGTATTATATTATATATTATATAATGCATTATATTATATATTATATATACATTATATATAATATATACAAATATAATTATATATATAATTGCTCTCTTACTCAAAAAGTTTCTTAACTTTAAGATTTGTTCAGTTTAATTTTATTGAACTTCTACATACTGAATAACATTCTTTGAATTAAGAGTAAATACAATTTAATTACTGGTATATATTCTGGATTCCATGGCTATTAATGAAACTGCTAATTGCTAATGCTTATAGAAAAAATTTAATAATTGATATTGAACTCATGTGATACATTATATTTCCAGTGATGATTCTACTGAGACCATTTCTTTAAATGACTTATAGACATTACTGTTTATTAATATTTAAACTATTACATCATTTTCTATTCATAAATTATTGAAAGGATAAAAAATATTTCTAGATGCTTTGGGAAAAGAAGTGTTTGACGTACCATCTCACACCAGTCAGAATGGCTATTATTGAAAGTCACAAAACAACAGATGCTGGAGACGCTGCAGAGAAAAGGAATACTATATACTGTTGGTGAGAATGTAAATTAGTTATACCACTGTAGAAAGCAGTTTAGATATTTCTCAAAGAACTTAAAACAGAGCTATCATTCAACCCAACAATCCCATTATTAGGTGTATACCCAAAGGAAAATAGATTATTATACCCCAAAGACACATGTGTATGTATGTTCATCACTGTGCTGTTTACAATAGCAAAGACATGGAATCAACCTAGGTGCCCATCAATGGCAAATTGGATACAGAAAATGTTGTACATATACACCATGGAATATCATGAAGCCATAAAAAAAAGAATACAATTATGTTCTTTTCGGCAAACATGGATGGAGCCGGAAGCTATTATCTTAAGTGAATTAAAAGAGGAACAGAAAGCCAAATACCACATGATCTCACTCATAAGTGGAAGATAAACATTGAGCACACATGAAATCAATAGACACTACAAACTACCAGGGTGGAGAGAAAGGGGCGTGTGAATTGAAAAACTATGCATTGGGTACTGTGCTCACTATCTGGGTGCAATATACTCATGTAACAAACCTGAACCCCCGATATTTCAGATATAGAACCCCCATATCTAAAATAAAAGTTGAAATTTTAAAAAAATGAAATTGTCGACTAAAAGGTAGGATAGAGTCATCAAATAAACCAAAGCCAACATGTAGAAAAATAAAACATAAGAATATAGGAAATCACACCTTTACCAGAGTTAAAAGCATAACAAAAATTACAACTTTGGGGAATTCTTGTTTTTAGTCGCTGCTAAGCTACAAAGCTTCAAACATGCATTTTGATTATGTGGCTTATAATCTTATAGTTCAGTGTCTTCATAGAAAAACATAATGGATCTATCTATGATAGATCTTTGCAATAGGAAGCCATTCAGTCTTCACATAAACATTTGCAATATACAGAGACCCACATAAAACAAATATAAAACTTAAAAAATATGTAGAATAAAGAAAGTGTTTACCCTTTTAACTGCCACCTAAGAAATAAAACTATGCTAGACATGTCTAAACCTGTTCCATGTGGTCCATCCCTATCACAACTCCATCCTTCCCTTTAAATGTAAACACCTTCTTGACTGTATAATAATTACATTTTTGTGTTTATGTGTGTCCCTACTTATGATACTTTATTGGCATCTCTACTTTTTAAGCAATGAGCTTCAATACTTTAAATCTCTGATGTTACTGCCTCTTTTTTATAATATGCTGAAATCTATCTTGCTGTTACTCCAGGATTTGCTCTAGTATCCTGTAAATATACAAAATTAGTCTGTTTTTTTCCCATGACGCAGACTTTCAGGTAATTGAGGAGCTATCAAATAATTGCGCTTTCAAGTAATTGAGGAGCTATCAAATAATATTTTTTCCACAGGTAAAATTATAATTTCTGAAACCTAATTCTTAAAGTCCTCAACCCATTGTCGTGAAAAAATCACCCACAGACCTAGTTAAAAATACCTATTATCAGAACTTTTTTCAAATACACTGAATAAAAAACTCCAAGGTAGAATACAGTTATTACTCATTTGCAGCTAGCTTCCCAGTTAATTATAACATGTGTTCATTTTTTTCTAAATTCCATGTGTGGGCCACTCTGAATTGCATTAAGGATATTAGGAATGAAAATAAAATCAGTTTAGGAACCTAACTTATCTTCTTTTTATCTTACTCTTCTTTTTCCTAATGATCGTCTCTATTTTTCTTTCCTACATTTTTTTGATTTTTGCAATAGTTAAAAATAAAGCTTTCTAGGTGACAAAGAAATTATGAGAAAATGTGGACAGCAAAGATCATACTAGTCTGGTTAAAGTTTGCAGAATAGACTTTTTAAAGTACAAAGATTAACCCTTCACATTTCCCCAACTCATTCGTGAGTATCCATAAAAAAATGTGTCTGCATGACCAAGTACTGAAAAAATGAAGTCAAGGCTATCTGAGGGGATTTTGTGTATACTTACATGGAAATGGTTCCAGTAAGGAACCCTTGCTTTGTTTTTATTTTCATTCCTAGACTTTGTTTTGTTTGAAACAGAAGTGTCTAACAACTGATAGCAGCATTAGTAATACCATTCATCACATGACTCCCTCCACTACCCTGTCCAACATCACTCTTTAGAAAGAGTCAAATGAGGAGAAGTCATAAAACCAAGAGAATGTCAAGCTGATTAATGAAAGTGTGTCAACAAGGAAAACTGAAGTCTCAAATGTGGCTAAATGTCAAATAATGCAGAAGATATCAAAGTTGTTGCATTTATTGGCATGGACAATACAGACACCCCCATTGAGAGCTGTATTTATATCGTGAAGGTAACAATGAACAATTAGGGTAAATATTTGCCTCTTTATTTTGAGCCACAAGAATTGAAGAATTTAAAATTGATTACTAGAGAAAGTCAGAGAAATGATGTTCTGGAAATAAGACAGAATATAGTTGAAACAAGAGAATGGAGGGAATCCTTTGAGAAGAAGCTGTCATATACAGAATGTGATTGTCTACCAATATTCCTTAGTGTCAATTTAATGCAGGAGATTGGCTGTCCAAACAGCAACTAGATTTATTAGATAACTCTGCTGTTAGAAATTGCACTGAGACAAAGTTCTAGCATATGGAATATGAGTGAAAGTCGTATATCCCCTTCCAGGTCCAGCCCATGGACATCTCCAGTGCCTGCTTTTCCACAATGTTATCACTTTCTTGCTGTCTAAATGGAATGAAGACCTAGGAATCCATGTATTTTATGTGACAGAGCTTTTGTCAAACTGAGTTATTGGGTCAATGCACGCAGGAGGGCTATCCCAGTGACCTATTCACTTACCCAATACTGTTATATGAGCAAAGGTTTTCTGGTCCTTAGACCAAGACCCAGTTCTGTTGACTAATCAAAATAGAGATAAATAATTAAGTTTAGAAACTCAGTTATTTAAGCTTAGAGGACATGGTGCTTTGGACTCTTGGTGGTATAATCTGAGTATACACAACCTGGCAAAATATAAGAATCTAATCTCAGTTCACTTATCTGTGAATGCTGCCAGTCCCAGCAACTCTAAGTCTTCAGATATTTGTATAAAATTGCTTAGAATTTTAGAATCAAAATATTTTTACTTTTGTTTTTCTCTAATAAAGACATAAATTTTAATTTCAAAAAGACACTATTGTATGCTTAACAAAGGTAAAGTAGACAGGCAAAAGCAAAAATTAAAAAAATATATATTTAAACATGCAAACATGTACACACACACACACACACTCAAATTCACTCTTATTTGGCCATTTTAGTCTGAACTATTCTAACTCTTTAAGTTGGGTATTGGCCTAAGGACCTTGAACTCTCCTTTTTAAGTTCTGTATAGGTGGATAAACAATTCACATTGACAAGTAGAAGCTTTTTCCTCCTATGTATTTTTTAGCTTTCTGTGACAACAACACACACAAATGAAGATTCCCATTTTAACATCTTATTATTTATATTTTTTGGAAAAACTTTCTGGTCCTTATTCCAAGCAGAAAAGGGAAGTTCTAAGAGTAAATGATCAAAAAAAGTTTCAACTTTGGGCTTAATTGCAGGTAAAATATCTTTATAAAAAAAGATAAAATGAGAATAAAAACAAAAGCAAAAATTTTCAAAACCTACAAATTGTATTGTCTATATTAACATTTATATATCATTGCCATTGTGTATGGACTGTTCCAAATTCAGGGTATTGTGGTACCCATTGGGGTGAAAAAACTATTTACAGAAATTAAAGAATTTTAATTTTTAAATTATGTTATTTTATATTTTCTTATTTTTTAATAAATCAATTTATCTTATTTTTAATGGTGCAATGTAATAATGCTTCTGGCTGAGCTAGAGGGTATAAGAATGGAATTAATTTGTTTCTGCTAAATAAATGTTGCAATGCCTTGGTGTAAACATTTCTTATATTTGTTTGTTTGCTTATGTTAAAAATTCCAAGCAGAAAATAAGGAATCCTTGTAACACCAAATCCCTAAGTATTCTTACTTTGAATCAACCTTATTAAGTCTACAAAATATGCAAATTAAACCCAAACAATAACAATTTGTAAATATAATGTAATCATTTATGTCTCTTAAAACTGAAAATGAGTCAGAGGAATTCTCCTTTTAGCAATGTTTTCAAAGTCATACTTTAACTTCAATACTTTCAACTTTATTACAAATTCCACTGTGAGTAACCTCTTCAAAGTAAGCCCTATAAACATGGAGGCATACTTCTGAAAACAAGTAAAATCAACTATTGTTTTTAACTTGCAATTTTTCCTCAAAGAGGTCCAGAAAAGTAGTAGTAAATACATGGTAAATAATGCCTAAGATGTAGAAATGAGAGTCTGTCTATATCAAACGTATATAGAAATCATTGTTCTTTATTATACTGTTTTCAAAACACACAGAATCACATTTTTAAATGAAAAGGAAACTATTTCAGAAATATGGTATCGTCAGTTAATACATGTTTAACTCAAGTTTATGTAGCTTACTTTGTTATTTCTATCATTTATTACAAGTTGATAATATTTTTGTTTGTGGAAAAAGTTATACATTTAGGGCACAGTCATTTATTCTTTTTTTTTTTTTTTTTTTTTTTTTTTACAAAATTTGTATTAAATACTTAACGATTTGCCAAGCACTATTTAAAGCACTGGAGATAGAGAAAAGAATTTGTTTGAAGAAAACTTTTTCTTTCTGAAGCTTAACTTCTAGTGATATACATAAAGATAAACAAGTGGATAAATAAGTAACTAATATAACACAATTCCATTATATTATAATTTACTCAAGTAAATTTCAGGTTGTGATAGTTAAGACCTTAGCGTTCCTTTCTCTAAAAACAAAATCTCAAATCCTTTCAGTGGTCTACCAGGACAGAAAGAATTCTCCATCATCCCCTGAATCATCCTAATTAAGACGATTCTCCCACCCTCACTATACTCCAAACACTATACTCCAAATAAATTCCAAGTAGGAAAGTAGATGGAGAGCAACTGGGTTGGAAAGACAGGCTACTAGTTAAGGAAGGAAATCAGGAAAAGAGTTTCACTTGGTGAAATTCAAGTGGAATCCTGCACTATGAAAAAGAGCCAGCCATGTGAAGATCTGAGAGAGCCCCATTCTAGGAGGAGACCAGTTGACTAGATGCCCTAAGATGAGAAAGAGGTTGTCCTGAATGAGGAAATGCAACAAGGTTAATGTGCCTGGAGTACAGTGTGGGAGGGGGACAGTGTTCAAGTAGCAGGATTCAGAGGATGCTAGAGAACAATCCTTTATGTACTTGTAGATCATTGCAAGGATTTGAGACTTTGTCCTTAGAGAATGGGAAGCCAGAGTTTTAAATATATGAGGGTGATATAATTGTAGTTATATTCTAAAATATAAAAGTTCACTCTAGATGATATATGAATGCGTCTATGGAGGAGGATGGGGCAAGAGTCAATATATGGAACTCAGTTTAAAAATTAATGAGTAGTCAACATAAAAAGTTGTGATAATTTCCATCAGGGAGATGTTAGTAGAATGTTAGTAAATTACAGGTTATGATGGTTAATTTTGTGTGTCAACTTATATCTACTTGCGAAGACTATGGTGCCCAGTTGTTTGGTAAAACACCAGTCTAGACATTGCTGTGAAGGCATTTTTTAAGATGTGATCAAAATTTAAATCAGCACACTTTGAGTGAAGCAAAAAACAGAAACTCCAGCTTCAGTGCTCTTGACATATAATACTTTTCTTCACATAGAAAGATCAGATTGTAATGATTTTACAACGATTAGGCATGTAGGGTAACGTTAGCAGCAGTATTTACTATTGAAAAATGAGGAAGTTTATCAGGTGAGTATGCAAAACATTTATTATAATAATGTGAATAATTCATTTTAATTGTAATTCTGCAACGTTTATATTTTTACATATTAAGAAACACATTTTATTAAGAAGGGATATGCTAGTTAAATTTTATTAGAATATTTCATGAATATATAGGTATCTCACATATATCAAAAATAAACTAAAAATAAGATTTAAATTTATTTACTAAAATAAGATGTATAAATTTTACTATTTTTTCATTTTTTAAAAAAAGGCTAGATTTTTTTGTTTTGTTTGTCTATATGATATTTTATTATTTTTGAGGATTGCCATAGCAAAGAGTACAAACAAGATAGCTGAAACAACAGAATGTATTGTCTTGCAGTTCTGGAGACTAGAAGTCAAAGATCATGGAATTAGGAGCATTTCTTCCTTCTGATGCCTCTCCCCTGGTTTCTGGAGGTTTTAGGCAATTTTGGGGCATTCCTTGGCTGGTAGAGCATTACCTCAATCTCTACCTTTTTAGTTCATCTGATGATCTCAGTATGTATATGTCTCTGTCCAATTGTCCCCCTTTTATAAGAATCTCAGTCATCTTGGATTAGAGTCTATGCTAATCACTTCACTTAACTGGATTACTTCTGTAATTACCTTTTCTTCAAAGAAAGTCACATTTTGAGTTACTGGGGCTAAGACTTCAACCTAAAAATTTTGGCAGGACAGAATTCAATCCAATATAATCTCTTTTGTCTCCCCCCAGTGTATGCCCTTCTCACATGCAAAACACATTCACCCCGTGCCAACATTCCCAAAAGCCTTAATTCATTCCAACATCAAGTCTAAATATAAAATCTCATCTAAATATTATTTAAATCAGACATTGGTGAAACTCAGGCTGTGACTTATCCTGAAGCAAATTGCTCTCCATCTGTAAAACTATAAGCCAGACAAGTTATCTTCCTTCAAAATATAGTGCTGCTATAGGTGTAGAATAGACATTTCTATACCAAAAGAGAGAAATTGGAAGGAAAAAGTAAATGAGTCACATGTCCCAAATAATTGTAAAACTAGGCAGGATAAAACCCATTAGACTGTCTTTTAATAATTATCCTTGACTTGATAATCCTGTGGCAGAGAGGCAGCTCAGTACTCCGGGATCTGGGCTGTACTCCCTACCCGCTGTACTCCCTACATGCCTCCTAGGGAGGTAGCCTAGTTTCCCAGGCTCTTCGTGGAAGTCTGCCCTCTGGAACCTCAAAGAGGTGGCCCTGCTCTCTGGATCTATGGCTCTGATCTCAAAGTCATTTTTCCTTCACTGATTCTGTTCCCATTATTCCTTTATTTCACCCCATCTATATCTTTATCAGTCCAGGCAGGCAGCCTTTCTGCTGTTTCAAAATTTTCAGAAATCTTATCTACTTTCCACGCAATTCACAGAGGTCCAAGACATCACACAAGAGAGGCCTCCACATACCTTTCATGAATCACTGTATCTGCATTCCTGGCTTCTACTGACATGGTTGATTGGATCCTTGCATTATACACCTAAATCACTTTAGCAAGCAGTTGTTCAGCTACATGCTTGGCCCTGTTTCCATGGTATGCTATCTGAATAAGCCAAAATCTTACAAATTACTGTGCCGATTTCTTCTTGCTTAGCAACTGATCTTTCAATGGACTTCTCACCTCTCACATTTCACTATAAGCAGCAAGGAGAAACCACACCATGCCTTCAACACTTCGCTTAGAAATCTCATCTAGGCCAGATGCAGTGGTTCACACGTGTAATCCAAGCGTTTTCAGAGGCCAAGGCAGAAATATCGCTTGAGGCTAGGCATTCCAGACCAGCCTTGGCAACACAGCAAGACCCCCATCATTAAGAGGGGGAAAAAATTTTCTGGGCATAGTGGTGCATGCCTATAGTCCCAGCTATATGTGAGGGTGAGGTGGGAGGATCACTTGAACCCAAGATTTTGAGGCTGCAGTGAGCTATGATTGTGCCACTGCACTCCAGCCTGGGCAACAAAGCAAGACTCCATATCCAATAAATAAGTAAATAAATAAATAAATGATCTTCTCGTCTAAATATGCCACTTTTCCACTTACTAATTCTATTTTCTATCTCAATCAATTCATAGTTATTTGAGCAAGTTTCACCTTTCCTTCAGTTTCCATTAATA
Organism: Papio anubis; assembly: GCF_008728515.1. Taxonomy (NCBI): domain Eukaryota; kingdom Metazoa; phylum Chordata; class Mammalia; order Primates; family Cercopithecidae; genus Papio; species Papio anubis. The sequence continues at coordinate 19,366,118 of NC_044980.1, read as the reverse complement.
TATTCCTTATTTCCATTGGAGACTTCATCAGAATCACCTTTAACATCTATATTTCTAGCAACATTATTTTCATGACTAGACATTCTTTTTTTTTGAGAGGGATTCTCAGTCTATCACCCAGGCTGGAGTGTAGTGGCGCGATCTCGGCTCACTGCAAGCTCCGCCTCCCAGATTCACGCCATTCTCCTGCCTTAGCCTCCGGAGTAGCTGGGACTACAGGCGCCCGCCCCCACGCCCGGCTAACTTTTTGTCTTTTTAATAGAGACGGGGTTTCACTGTGTTAACCAGGATGGTCTTGATCTCCTGACCTCGTGATCCACCCGCCTCAGACTCCTAAAGTGCTGGGATTACAGGCATGAGCCACCGCACCCAGCATCATTCTTTAAAATGATGGAAACTTTGTACCTTTCCTCTTTTCTTTCTGAGCCATCACTAGAATTGTCTCTAATGTCCATAGTTTTACTAACAGTCTCTTCAACGCAATGTAGGCTTTTTCAAATCATGCATCTCAAAATTCTTACAGCTTCTACTCATTATCTGATTCCAAACTACTTCCATATTTTTCAGTATTTGTTACAGCTGCACTCTGCTTCTCAGTTTCAAAAATCTCTATCAGTTTGCTAGGGTTGTGTTAACAAACACCTACAAACTCATGGTTTAAACATCAGAAACTGATTGTCTTACAGTTCTGGAAGCTAGAAGTCCATGATCAAGGTACTGGCAGGGTTGGTTTCCCATGAGAGCCGGGAAGAAGCGTCTGTTCCATGTTTAGCCAGAACTTCTAGTCGTTTGCCAGAAATCTTTGGTGTTCCTTGGCTTATAGAGCATCACCCGTCACTGCCTTTATCTTCACATGGCATTGTGTGCCTATGTCAAAATTCTTCTTTTTATGAAGACACTAGTCATATTAGATTAGAGTTCACCCTAATTAACTTAACTGAATGAACTTTCTTTTTTTTTTGAAACAGGGTCTCTCTCTGCTGTCCAGGCTGCAGTGCAGTAGTGCCATATCAGCTCACTGAAACCTCTGCCTCCTCAGTTAAAGTGATTCTCATGCCTCAGCCTCCCAAGTAGCTGAGACTGCAGGTGCTTGCCACCATGCCAGGCCAATTTTTGTATTTTCAGTAGCGACGGGGTTTCCTCATGTTGGCCAGGACGGTCTCAAATTCCTAGCCTAAAGTGATCCACCCACTTCAGCCACCCAAAGTGCTGGGATTAAGGTGTGAACCACTATGCTTGGTCTGGATTAGCTTTTTGGATTACAATTTGTTTATATCCATGAGATGGAATTAGATAACTAAATTTAAAATAAGATATATTTTTATAATTAATTTACATCGGTTTTGTAACATTAAATATTATAATGCAAACAGTCCTCTGTAACTAACTGAACTATCCTTTCAACTTTTGATGAGACCACAAATCATTTGCTTCCTCTTCCTCTACCTGAACAGAAAGACATCTTCAAAGATAATTTTTCTGTCCTTATTCATATTTACCTAATTTGCAGCTTTTCTACTTGTGTATTACAATCTGATTCTTTCATAAAAATTCCTCAGAAAATTCTAACGACTTATATAATAGTATTTTCAAAATTTAATTTTCACATTTTGCTCAATTTTTACTATTAATATTAACACTTTAATATTAGTATTATAGTAATATTAGAAAAAACACCTCAAATATTTCTTGTGAAACTCCCCTTCAGTTACTTTGATGACATGGCACTCTCCTTTTCTCTAAATTCTTCCTTTTTCAATTCACTGCCTACATTTCAGCTGTTATCTGACTTTTATTTTTACTATAGTAACTCTTTGCCTGCCAAATCATGTCCCCATGTAATTTGCATCCAATAAACCCTTTGCTGCAATTGTGTTCTAAACCTCAATCTACATTTTGATTGTTTGGTTCCAATAACTCAAAAGGCTGGCTGGATCTCTGTCACATGGCGACCTCAAATACATTGTCCATTACAAAACAAAACTCCACATAACAGTTCCTTCTCCTGAGCTCACTATTACTGTTGATGCCATTTAGCTTGACCTTAGAGTCATGTAGATTCTTTCACATGTCTTAGTTCATAACTTATATGCCATCACGAGTCATAAATTCTTCATACAGCAGTTCATATCTAAACCACATTTCTACATTTATGAATAGAATGCTAGTACAGGTGCCTCCTAGTTTGGATGCTTTAGTATTATCCTTCCTACTCTCCCTTCTTGTGATTTGTCTCCTCCTCTCCCTTCTCACAGCATCATCAAATCAATTTAACTAAATGTAATTGGCTGATAATCAAGATGTCTTTTAGATGTATAGATCTACTTTCGAGATTTCAAGAAACAACTTGTAGATGGGTGATAGGTGACTAAATATAGGTATAATGCTACTTACAAGTACCAAAATAGAAACATGCATACTTACACTGTGATTCAAGCAAATCAGAATTTCTTCCTGGGGAAGCAGAGTAAATTACATGGCTGGAAATGGAAGATAAGTGGGAGTCTGGCGGGTGGAGAAGCAGATTCCAAGAACTAGGTAAGTCAAGTGCAAATGCATTGTGGCGTCCAAGTATGTGCACATTTTGTGAACAGCAGGTAGTTGCCAAAGCTAGAAATAAAGAGGAGCTTGAATTGGAAAATTCCCAAAGTTATCTGAAAGTTTGATGAAAACGTATGTTACAAAACAGGGAGATAAGTAAAGTGAGGGTTGAAGGTACCAAAATTAATGTAATGAATTCCAAAATGCACTTCCAGATTTAGCTCTGAGATGGAAAGAGGCCAAAACAAATCATTTCCATCTATACAATAAAAAAGTGAAAAATAATGAAAATTAATAATTTGTTAGACCCATCAGAGAACCATGGTCACAGAACATTATTCTCAAATCTGGAGAGTCGGACACATCTGGAGAAACTGATTGGAGTACTCAAAGTAACATTTTGAATTGTTGGAAGTTCAATCGGGACAAGCATAACAGTGAAAAACACCTCAGGATTGGAGAGTTAGAGGACGCCACCCTTTCATGACATTATTCCCAAAGATTTTCTTTTTTTATTATTTTATTTTATTTTTATTATACTTTAACTTCTAGGGTACATATACACAACGTGCAGATTTCTTACATATGTATATATGTGCCATGTTGGTGTGCTTCACCCACTAACTCGTCATTTACATTAGGTATTTCTCCTAATGTTATCCCTCCCCCCTCCCCCAACCCCACGACAGGTCCCGGTGTATGATGTTCCCTACCATGTGTCCAAGTGTTCTCATTGTTCAATTCCCACCTATGAGTGAGAACATGAGGTGTCTGGTTTTCTGTCCTTGCGATAGTTTGCTCAGAATGATGGTTTCCAGCTTCATCCATGACCCTACAAAGGACAGGAACTCATCTTTTTTATGGCTGCACAGTGTTCCATCATGTATATGTGTCACATTTTCTTAAACCTGTCTATCATTGATGGACATTTGGGTTGGTTCCAAGTCTTTGCTATTGTGAATAGTGCCACAATAAACATACGTGTGCATGTGTCTTTATAGCAGCATGATTTATACTCCTTTGGGTATATACCCAGTAATGGGATGGCTAGGTCAAATAGTATTTCTAGTTCTAGATCCTTGAGGAATCACCACACTGTCTTCCACAATGGTTGAACAAGTTTACAGTCCTACCAACAGTGTAAAAACATTCCTATTTCTCCACATCTTCTCCAGCACCTGTTGTTTCCTGACTTTTTAATGATGGTCATTCTAACTGGTGTGAGATGGTATCTCATTGTGGTTTTTGATTTGCATTTCTCTGATGGCCAGTGATGATGAACATTTTTTCCTGTGTCTGTTGGCTGCATAAATGTCTTCTTTTGAGAAGTGTCTGTTCATATTCTTCCCCCACTTTTTGATGGCGTTGTTTGATTTTTTTTCTTGTAAATTTATTTAAGTTTTTGTAGATTCTGTATATTAGCCCTTTGTCAGATGGGTAGATTGCAAAAATGTTCTCCCATTCTATAGGTTGCCTGTTCACTTTGATGATAGTTTTCTTTTGCTGTGCAGAAGCTCTTTAGTTTAATTAGATCCCATTTGTCAATTTTGGCTTTTGTTGCCATTGCTTTTGATGTTTTAGTCATGAAGTTCTTGTCCATGCCTATGTCCTGAATGGAATTGCCTAGGTTTTCTTCTAGAGTTTTTATGGTTTTAGATCTAACATTTAAGTCTCTAATCCATCTTGAATTAATTTTTATATAAGGAGTAAGGAAGGGATCCAGTTTCGGCTTTCTACTTATGGCTAGCCAGTTTTCCCAGCACCATTTATTAAATGGGGAATCCTTTCCCCATTTCTTGTTTTTGTCAGGTTTTTCAAAGATCAGGTGGCTGTAGATGTGTGGTATTATTTCTGAGGGCTCTGTTCTGTTCCATTGGTCTATATCTCTGTTTTGTTACCAGTACCATGCTGTTTTGGTTACTGTAGCCTCGTAGTATAGTTTGAAGTCAGGTAACATGATGCCGTTCACTTTGTTGTTTCGGCTTAAGATTGTCTTGGCAATGTGGGCTCTTTGTTGGTTCCATATGAACTTTAAAGTGTGTGTGTGTGTGGTTTTTTTTTTTTTTTTTTTTTTCCAATTCTGTGAAGAAAATCATTGGTAGCTTGAATCTATATATGACTTTGGGCAGTATGGCCATTTTCATGATATGGATTCTTTCTATCCATGACTGTGGAATGTTCTTCCATTTTTCTGTGTCCTCTTATATTTCCTTGAGCAGTGGTTTGTAGTTTTCCTTGAAGAGGTCCTTCACATCCCTTGTAAGTTGGATTCCTAGGTATTTTATTCTCCTTGAAGCAATTGTGAATGGGAGTTCCCTCATAATTTAGCTCTCGGTTTGTCTGTTATGGGTGTACAGGAATGCTTGTGATTTTTGTACACTGATTTTGTATCCTGAGATTTTGCTAAATTTGGTTATCAGCTTAAGGAGATTTTGGGCTGAGACAATGGGGTTTTCTAAATATACAATCACGTCTTCTGCAAACAGAGACAATTTGACTTCCTCTTTCCTAATTGAATACCCTTTATTTCTTTCTCCTGCCTAATTTCCCTGGCCAGAACTTCCAACACTGTGTTAAATAGGAGTGGTGAGAGAGGGCATCCTTGTCTTGTGCCAGTTTTCAAAGGTAATGCTTCCAGTTTTTGCGCATTCAGTATGATATTGGCTGTGGGTTTGTCATAAATAGCTCTTATTATTTTGAGATGCTTTCCATCAATACCTAGTTTGTTGAGAGTTTTTAGCATGAAGGGCTGTTGAATTTTGCCGAAGGCCATTTCTTCATCTATTAAGACAATCATGTGGTTTTTGTCTTTGGTTCTGTTTATATGCTGGATTACGTTTATTGATTTTCATATGTGGAACCAGCCTTGCATCCCAGGAATGAAGCCAACTTGATTGTGGTGGATAAGCTTTTTGATGTGCTGCTGGATTTGGTTTGCCAGTATTTTATTGAAGATGTTTGCACTGATGTTCATCAGGGATATTGGTCTAAAATTCTCTTTTTTTGTTGTGTCCCCACCAGGCTTTGTTATCAGGATAATGCTGGCCTTGTAAAATGAGTTAGGGAGCATTCACTCTTTTTCTATTGATTGGAATAGTTTCAGAAGGAATGGTACCAGCTCCTCTTTGTACCTCTGGTAGAATTCAGCTGTGAATTCATCTTGTCTTGGACATTTTTTGTTTGGTAGGCTGAGGGTCCTGACTGTTAGAAGGAAAAATAACAAACATAAAGGACATCCACACCAAAACTCCATCTCTAGGTCACCATCATCAAAGACCAAAGGTAGATAAAACCACAAAGGTGGGGAGAAAACAGAGCAGAAAAGCTGAAAATTCAAAAATCAGAGTGCCTCTTCTCCTCCGAAGGAACGCAGCTCCTCGCCAGCAACAGAAGAAAGATGGACAGAGAATGACTTTGACGAGTTGATAGAAGTTGGCCTCAGAAGATCAGTAATAACAAACTACCCTGAGCTAAAGGAGGATGTTCAAACCCATCGCAGAGCAGCTAAGAACCCTGAAGAAAGACTAGATGAATGGCTAAGTAAAATAAACAGCATAGAAAAGACCTTAAATGACCTGATGGAGCTGAAAACTGTGGCATGAGAACCACATGACACATGAACAAGCTTCAGTAGGTGATTCGATCAAGTGGAAGAAAGGGTATCAGTGATTGTAGATCAAATGAATGAAATGAAGCAAGAAGAGAAATTTATAGAAGAAAGAGTAAAAAGAAATGAACAAAGCCTCCAAGAAATATGGGACTATGTGAAAAGACCAAATCTACGTCTGATTGGTGTACCTGAAAGTGACGGGGAGAATGGAACCAAGTTGGAAAACACTCTTCAGGATATTATCCAGGAGAACTTCCCCAACCTGGCAAGGCAGGCCAACATTCACATTAAAGAAATACAGAGAATGCCACAAAGATACTCCTTGAGAAGAGCAACTCCAAGACACATAGTTGTCAGATTCTCCAAAGTTGAAATGAAGGAAAAAATGTTAAGGGCAGCCAGAGAGAAAGGTCAGGTTACCCACAAAGGGAAGCCCATCAGACTAACAGCAGATATCTCAGCAGAAACTCTACAAGCCAAAAGAGAGTAGGGGCCAATATTCAACATTCTTAAAGAAAAGAATTTTCAACTCAGAATTTCATATCCATCCAAACTAAGCTTCATAAGTGAAGGAAGAATAAAATTTTTTACAGACAAGCAAATACTGAGAGATTTTGTCACCACCAGGCCTGCCTTACAACAGCTCCTGAAGGAAGCACTAAACATGGAAAGGAACAGCTGGTACCAGCCTCTGCAAAAACATGCCAATTTGTAAAGACCATCGATGTAAGAAAGAAACTGCATAAACTAACGAGGAAAATAACCAGCTAACATCATAATGACAGGATTAAATTCACACATAACAATATTAACCTTAAATGTAAATGGGCTAAATGCTCCAATTAAAAAACACAGACTGGCAGATTGGATAAAGAGTCAAGACCCATCAGTTTGCTGTATTCAGGAGACCCATCTCATGTGCAGAGACACACATAGGCTCAAAATACAGGGATGGAGGAAGATCTACCAAGCAAATGGAAAACAAAAAAAAGCAGGGGTTGCAATCCTAGTCTCTGATAAAACAGACTTTAAACCAATAAAGATCAAAAGAGATAAAGAAGGCCATTACATAATGGTAAAGGGATCAATTCAACAAGAAGAGCTAACTGTCCTAAATATATATGCACCCAATACAGGAGCACCCAGATTCATAAAGCAAGTCCTTAGAGACCTACAAAGAGACTTAGACTCCCACACAATAATAATAGGAGACTTTAACACCTCACTGTCAATATTACACAGATCAATGAGACAGAAAGTTAACAAGGATATCCAGGACTTGAACTCAGAGCTGTACCAAGTGGAACTAATAGACATCTACAGAACTCTCCACCCCAGATCAACAGAATATACATTCTTCTCAGCACCATATCACACTTATTCCTAAACTGACCACATAGTTGGAAGTAAAGCACTCCTCAGCAAATGTAAAAGAACAGAAACTATAACAACTGTCTCTCAGACCACAGTGCAATCGAATTAGAACTCAGGATTAAGAAACTCACCTCACTGAAAACCACTCAACTACATGGAAACTGAACAACCTGCTCCTGAATGACTACTGGGTATATAATGAAATGAAGGCACAAATAAAGATGTTCTTTGAAACCAATGAGAACAAATACAAAACATACCAGAATCTCTGGGACACATTGAAAGCAATGTGTAGAGGGAAATTTATAGCACTAAATACCCACAAGAGAAAGCAGGAAAGATCTAAAATTGACACCCTAACATCACAATTAAAAGAACTAGAGAAGCAAGAGCAAACACTTTCAAAATTTAGCAGAAAGCAAGAAATAACTAAGATCAGAGCAGAACTGAAGGAGATAGAGACGCAAAAAAAAAAAAAAAAACCCTTCAAAAAAATCAATGAATCCAGGAGCTGTTTTTTTTGAAAAGATCAACAAAATTGATAGACCACTAGCAAGACCAATAAAGAAGAAAAGAGAGAAGAATCAAATAGACACAATAAAAAAAATGATAAAGGGGCTATCACCACCGATCCCACAGAAATGCAAACTGCCATCAGAGAACACTATAAACACCTCTACTCAAATAAACTAGAAAATCCAGAAGAAATGGATAAATTCCTGGACACAGACACCCTCCCAAGATTAAACCAGGAAGAACTTGAATCCCTGAATAGACACATAACAGGCTCTGAAATTGAGGTATTCCCAAAGAATTTCAACAGGTTTTCATTATAAATATGGGAGAACAAAACTACTTCAGGGCGGAGAGGAAGAATAGTTACTGTGAAATGAAGTCACAGCATTTGTCATAACCAAGGCATAGTCTCTAGGGTCAACTATTTTATTTTATTTTATTATACTTTAAGTTCTAGGGTACATGTGCACAACATGCAGGTTTGTTACATATGTATACGTGTGCAATGTTGGTGTGCTGCACCCATTAACTCTTCATTTACATTAGGTATATCTCCTAATGCTATCCCTCCCCTCTTCCCCCAACCCATGACAGGCCCCAGGGTGTGATATTCCCCTTCCTGTGTCCAAAATTTCCCATTGTTCAATTCCTACCTATGAGTGAGAACATGCAGTGTTTGGTTTTCTGTTCTTGTGATAGTTTGTTGAGAATAATGGTTTCCAGCTGCATCCATGTCCCTACAAAGGACAGGAACTCATCCTTTTTAAGGCTGCATAGTATTCCATGGTGTATATGTGCCATATTTTCTTAATCCAGTCTGTCATGGATGTACATTTGGGTTGGTTTCAAGTCTTTGTTATTGTGAATGGTGCCACAATAAACATACATGTGCATGTATCTTTATAGCAGCATGATTTATACTCCTTTGGGTATATACCCCGTAATGGGATGGCTGGATCAAATGGTGTTTCTAGTTCTACATCCTTGAGGAATCACCACACTGTTTTCCACAGTGGCTGAACTAGTTTATAATCCCACCAACAGTGTAAAAGTGTTCCTATTTCTTCACATCCTCTCCAGCACCTGTTGTTTCCTGACTTTTTAATGATGGTCATTCTAACTGGTGTGAGATGGTATCTCATTGTGGTTTTGATTTGCATTTCTCTGATGGCCAGTGAAGATGAACATTTTTTCCTGTGTCTGTTGGCTGCATAAATGTCTTCTTTTGAGAAGTGTCCCCCACTTTTTGATTGGGTTGTTTGTTTTTTTCTTGTAAATCTGTTTAAGTTCTTTGCAGGTTCTGGATATTAGCCCTTTTTCACATGGGTAGATTGGAAAAGTTTTCTCCCATTCTGTGGGTTACCTGTTCACTCTGATGGTAGTTTTGTTTTCTGTGCAGAAGCTCTTTAGTTTAATTAGATCCTATTTGTCAATTTTGGCTTTTGTTCTATTGCTTTTGACAATAGACATGAAGTCCTTGCCCATGTCTATGTCCTGAATGGTATTGCCTAGGTTTTCTTCTAGGATTTTTATGGTTTTAGGTCTAACATTTAAGTTGCTAATCCGTCTTGAATTAATTTTTATATAAGGAGTAAGGAAGGGATCCAGTTTCGGCTTTCTACTTATGGCTAGCCAGTTTTCCCAGCACCATTTATTAAATGGGGAATCCTTTCCCCATTTATTGTTTTTGTCAGGTTTTTCAAAGATCAGATGGCTGTGGATGTGTGGTATTATTTCTGAGGGCTCTGTTCTGTTCCATTGGTCTATATCTCTGTTTTGGCACCAGTACCATGCTGTGTTGGTTACTGTAACCTTGTAGGATAGCTTGAACTCAGGTAGTGCGTTGCCTCCAGCTTTGTTGTTTTGGCTTAGGATTGTCTTGGCAATGCGTGCTCTTTTTTGGTTCCATGTGAACTTTAAAGTAGTTTTTTCCAATTTTGTGAAGAAAATCATTGGTAGTTTAATGGAGATGGCATTGAGTCTTTAAATTACCTTGGGCAGCATGGCCATTTTCACGATATTGAGTCTTCCTATCCATGAGCATGGAATGCTCTTCCATTTGTTTATGTCCTCTTTTATTTCATTTTGCAGTATTTTGTAGTTCTCCTTGAAGAGGTCCTTCACATCTCTTGTAAGTTGGATTCCTAGGTATTTTATTCTCTTTTAAGCAATTGTGAGTGGGAGTTCCCTCATGATTTGACTCTCTGTGTGTCTGTTATTGGTGTATAAGAATGCTTATGATTTTTGCACATTGATTTTGTATCCTGAGGCTTTGCTGAAGTTGCTTATCAGCTTAAGGAGTTTTTGGGCTGAGACAATGGGGTTTTCTAAATATACAATCGTGTCATCTGCAAATAGGGACAATTTGACTTCCTCTTTACCTAATTGAATACCCTTTATTTCTTTCTCCTGCCTGATTGCCCTGGCCCGAACTTCCAACACTGTGTTGAATATGAGTGGTGAGAGAGGACATCCCTGTCTTGTGCCAGTTTTCAAAGGGAATGCTTCCAGTGTTTGCGTGTTCAGTATGATATTGGCTGTGGGTTTGTCATAAATAGCTCTTATTATTTTGAGATACATTCCATCAATAACGAGTTTATTGAGAGTTTTTAGCATGAAGGGCTAAATTTTGTCAAAGGGCTTTTCTGCATCTATTGAGATAATCATGTGATTTTTGTCTTTGGTTCTGTTTATATGGTGGATTACATTTATTGATTTCCATATATTGAACCAGCCTTGCATCCCAGCGATGAAGCCAACTTGATTGTGGTAGATGAGCTTTTTGATGTGCTGCTGGATTTGGTTTGCCAGTATTTTATTGAGGATGTTTGTTTGCATTGATGTTCATCATGGATACTGGTCTAAAATTCTCTTTTTTTGTTGTGTCTTTCCCAGTCAACTATGGCCAGATAATTTTTTTCAAACCTGACTGCTGACCTCTTCCCTTATAGAAGATCAATTCTAAACAAAGAGTCCATAAGTCATAGCTTGGCAAATATCCTGAAAAGAGTGTAGTATGATTGCATTGAGAGTAAATGGTCTAGGGGAAAAAAACTGCTGTGTCCTGTAAATCCTTAAAATAGCTTCAACACTTATTTTCTAAGATCTTATATGTTTCTTAAATTTTCTTTAAGTCAATACACGAATGTAAGAGCAATCACTAACAAAACTTAGTAATACTGTTTCTGATGAATCACAACTTACAAACTCATATTTTGTTCTTGGAAGTTAGTAAGATGATAAACTGACAAACTCAACTGTTCCTGGAAGGTAACGCATTTTGATTTGTGTCAGAGATAGAGAAATGTGTGGACAATGAATTGTTTCTTCAGTAGTTGCAAAAGAGCTGATTCATCAATATATGGTAGCCTATACATTGATTTTTGCCAAGGAAACATGTCAGAGCACTGTAGCATTGTAAAAATAAGCTCAGTGGTAGCCACATTTGAGTGACTTAATACCACAGTAATTTACATATCACAAAAAAACTTTATTTTAAATTTCCACCATGTATATTTCTTTTCTGATAGAGTAATTCGTTTGTAGCTCAGAGACATTTTAGCCATTTTCTTAAAAATAATGGCAGCATATCTTTGTGTATTGTTTTCAAAGAACTTTTCTTCATGTGATCTTTTATTTTCTATTTTCATAATATCTTTGTGAGGTGAATAGGAGAACTGTTATCATTACAGATGAAACAGACTGAGGTTCACAAACAGTAATAGGCTGTTTAGTGATACAGACTGAGAAGTGACTTTACTCAAAAAATACTTTTCTGTAGTAAATGTGATGATACTGAAATGTCCTAGGGAGGCCCAATGGGGAGACTAACATGAGCCAATACTGACCTAGAAGAAGATTGTCAGGGACCATGGTCAGCAGGAGAAGGCAAGGATATCCCTTTTCCACAGGGGAAGACTACGTAGCCACAAACCACTTTATTAACCTTATTTCAAGTGACTTTTTATTAAAGAAAGGTCTATTCAAGTTCTTTGACAATTTTTAACTGGGATATTGGGTTTTTGCTATCAAATTGGAAAAGATTTTTAAATGTACTTTGGATATTAACATTTTATCAAATATGTAATTTAAAAATACTTTTTCTCATTCTGTAGATTGCCTTTTTGCTTTGATGATTGTTTCCTTTGCAGTAATGAAGTATGTTGGTTTGATGTTATCCCACTTCTCCACTTTAGTTTTTGGTACCTATGTTTTTCAGATAATATCCAAGAAATCTTTTCTAAGACAAACTTCATAAAGCATTTTTCTTTATGTTTTCTTCTTGTAGCTTTATAGTTTCAGGTCTTACACTAAAGTGTATAATCCATTTTGAGCTAATTTTTGTGTATTGTGTAAGACAAGATTCTAATTTCATTCTTTCACACCAGGATATGCACTTTTCCCAGTATCATTTGTTGAATAGTCTATCCTTTTCCTAGTGTGTATTTTACGCAGCCTTGTGAAAGATCAGTTGCCCTTATAAATTGTGTTTATGACCGGGCTCCTTATTTTGTTCCATTTATCTGTATGCCTGTCTTTTGCCAGGACCATCTGATTTTAATTTACTGTAGCTATGTCATTCATTTTGAAATCCAGAAGTGTGAGACCTCCAGCTTTGTTCTTCTTTCTCACGATTGCTTTGGCTATTTGAGATATTTTCTAGTTTCATATACTCTTTAGAATTTCTTTTTCTATTTCTGTAAAAATTTCCATTAGGATTTGGAATGGGTTTGCATTGAATTGGTAGATGGCTTTGGGGCACAGTGGTTGAGCAAATGTAGGGAGAGAGTGTCTTATGAAGAGGCTGTGGTATTGAGACTGGATAGTGGGAGTCCTTGGATCATGAGGAAATGAAGGGAATCAACTGCGACTGTCTCAGTAATATGAATTAAATGTAGTGCTCAGAGGGAAGTCTGCTTCAACAACAGAATCAAAGTTTGGCCTTGTAATTTTAAAACATTCTATTCATGTCATATGTAGTCATACAGAAATCTTTCTCATTTAAACAAAGGTCCATGTAGACATTTTCAGTGAAAATGCTTTGTAAATAAGGAATTAAAAAAACACCGACACACGATATGAGAATGGAGCTTTTTTCATGGAAGGTTTACTTTTAAAAGGTTGATAACTAGTTTTTTTTCCCCCCTGAAGAAATATAAGAATATAAGAGGGAAATTGTAGAAAAACCAAACATAAACCCACTCAAACATATATTCTACATATACGATGAATATGCTACAGTGGATGACACTTTGTATCTCAAATAAAGCATAATGTACAAAATACCAAATCACCTAGTCAACTTCAAAATTTTTTCACAAATTCAAGAGAACACCACACACACTCATCCACACATACACACACACACACACACAAAGTTGTATTATTGAGCCAATACTTCACTCTTAGTTGCATTTACTTTCAGTGTACTTTCTGAACTCCAGATTTTCCTCCTTAAGCCTGTCTAAAAAAGTCTCTTGCAAAATACAAACTGCGCTGTTTGCAGATGTGTTGTAGGAAGTATCCTTGTTTATTTAGTTCATGCATAGCTTTTATTTCCATACTTGATCACACTGAATCGCTGACAACTTTAAAAATTCAATGTAGATAATAGGTGACAAATCATCCTCCTGTCTGTCAATTCAGTCTCTAACACTGGATTTTACATGCCAAACTCCTGCAGTCCTCATACAAATGAACACTGAACATCAGACATTTATCCAGGACCATTACAGATAGAATTCCTTATCTAGTATTTCAAACCAATCTAACACTTCTTTAAGTCATGTACCAGATTTGCTATATAGGATATAGTCATCAATCAAGCTCTTCTGCTTTAAGAACAGCTCCTTGTTTTCTTCTTAAGTCAAAACATTTATTGAGCACTATTTATGTGGCAGAGGATATTCTAGATCTTTGGGATGCATCAGGAAACAAAAGCAGCACAAATCCCCGCTTTCACTGGACTTATATTCTAGAATACTTGGACAAAAACAACTGAGATTTCAATTTTTCTGTTACCAAATGAACCTACTTTCAAAATCTCTCTTTTTAGTGTTGGAGGAAGAAGGAAACGTAGCTTAACAAAGAGTAAAATGTATGGGTATGTCTGGGCATTAAAAGAGGTCAGAGATTTAAGAAGTTTTCTGAATATGATTTCTTTTAATCCTTACAGCAGTTGTATTCTCAGTAAGAAGATTAGTACTCAAGGTGATTGCACAGCTTGTATTAGATGTAACTGAGTTAGAGCCCCTGTTTTCCTATTTAAATCTGGCTTCCTCAGATGGAAAGGCATGCTGTGCTTGTTTGTAGCACAATTCTTTCTCTTCAGAACACAAACAGACATCTTGAAGATATTGATCTACTTTTATGTAATTAAAATACTCCAACTTACACATTTCCTGTAGGACAAGCAACAAAGATAGAAATATCCTGATGTTCCCTCCCCCAAAATAAAAATGTTTCTTCTTTATCATGACTGGATTCTTCTTGCCTCCCCTTTCTCAAAAATTTGCTCCTCACTTAAGTAATACTGAGTATTCTCTGGAGGTTTCTTTCCAGCCACATGTGATTTCCCCCATGGGAAAGTTTATGTTAACTATGATTTGTATCCTCACATAAAATTTTATACATATATATTTGTCTGGATAGTTTTTACTGTATGCACATGTCTGTTTCTCCTAACAGTGATCACAAATACATGACTGAAGCAGATATCATATTCATTTTCACTGTTGGCCTGTAAATTCTTTAATGGAATGTTTCGTGCAATCGCCAGTAGCACACTAACTTGCGTGGAACTGGGAACATAACGGGAGCTTAAGGAGAGGAATATGGGGGAATTATCAGCCTGTGAAATAGGTCTAAGACTGCTGAACAAGAGAGGGAAGGTAGGTCCCAGACTCTGCATTTGGTAAGGTTTTTGGGGCCAAATTGTCCCTCAAATCCATAAAGCGTTGCCTGGTAGCAAACCATAGGAAACACAGCCTCCAGCGTTCTCATTGGGTGCATTTCTGAGCACAGTAGCTGGGGCTCTGGGTCAGTTAAATTCCCCACGGTAGAAAATCTGAGAGGTGCATAGTCTAGATGATGCAGAGTCTTGAGGCATCTTCTCCCACTCTTTTCCAGATCTCATATGTTCCTTATATTTCCCTAGTTTATGACACTACAGTAGGCTGCAGTCCCCACATATTTTGGAAAATAAATGATCCAAAATTATATAAAATATAAAAATGAATGTACATAGGAAACATAATATATATTTTTTAAGATAAATATAATACATTTATATATTTATATATAATAGCTTATATCGATTTTTTATAAATTAGAGGAGGTTACATTTCAATAGCTCATAAAGTTCAAGTGTTAAAGAAGAATATAAAATATAATGATGAAAGACTAGTATATGCAATAATTTCCACTAAATACCTTATGGTGCAGAAATAAATTTCTTTCAGATATGTTATATAGGGAATATATATACCTTGTATTCATGTCGAACTAGTAAAATGTCTTGATATTTTCACAAGGCATAATCTGCTTTTGAAATAGTCCAACATTTGTACATGGTATAAACTTCATATGCGTTCTTATTTAAAATATTCAGTAGAATCATCTAAACCAGTAGGAATATAGTAAAGACAAATCTTTCATGGGAATAAGTTGAGTAAAACTTACAATAAGTTGAGGCATTTAAATAATTTGTTACTAAGCAAATACTAATTTAATATTAATTGGTCACATCAAGAAATTTTAGGTATCAAATGAACACATTTCTGGAACTCAAAACTTCTTTGATTTTAGGAATTAATAGTTTCTTTATATTTAGGCAATGTGTCTGTTTTCTTTTTTTAAAAAACCTGATGGTGTTCAATGAAACATAACATTTTGTGGATCATTACTAAGGTATCTCTATTATTTCATAAATAGCACTCACGTATTATCCTCCAAATTCTTTACAAAAAACATAGAGAAACAGCAGGGCAAACTAAAGAAAAGCGATGTGTTAAATTTTCAAAGGCTTACATCTAATGACATGGTTTAAACCAACGGAGTGTAGGTGTGATATTTGCTGGTGACAAAGCCACATATCTGTGGATAGCGTTCCCTGAAGGAACTAGGCACTTGTGGGTCAGAATTGCTTTGAGATTCTTACATAAATTGCTTTGAGAAGAATGCATGAAATTATATTACCTTTTTCACTTTTGCTTTTTATTTCTAATACAATTTATTTCTCTACATACTTCATTGTGAGAGGGGAGAAAGATAAACAATGCTGTTCTAAGCTTTCTGTTGGCAGTGAAGTTACAAAGACTATGAAGCCTACATTCAGTGTGCATTTCGAGTTTATAAAATGTATAGTTTATGCTATGATAGTAGTGACCTTAACAAAACATGTTTGAGCCTTCGTTTTTGTGGTCTTGTTTTGAATTTTTAAGCTACTTTTATTTTTCAGAAAATTTTGCAGCAGCTTACTAACAGAAGAAAGGCGGAAATTCAGCCTTCCCATTGAGCATGAACTTTTCAATGATTCTGTTTTCTGTATGATCATCAGAATTTTCCTCCCATAGCTAGAGACCTGCTGACACGTGTATTTAAGTGCAAGAGTGAAGTATTAGCCTCATGTAACAGGAAGAGAAAACTTTAGCTTTTCATGTTTTTTAAAGTATTTTCTTCTATGCTGCTGATTGCAAGCTAATGGGTAATAATTTCCATCTGGTTGTGTCTTGCACCTGTTTTGCTCCCCCATTTTCATCTTTTTTCTTGAGCAGGAAAGTTTTTGCTGTTTGCTACAAGAGTGGTAAATATCTACTGTACAAATACAAATAGTAACAAACAGTGTGGGCTCACACAGTTTTCAACAAAAAAAACAGGATTTAATTAAAAGGCAGCTGAAGTCATGAATCTATACATTTTAAACTAGAAAACAAATATGATTAGCCCTTGTGAGTTAATTTCATTTTATTTAATCCTTCCTGTAGCCTCAATGACTTGGAAATTCTTTAGAAGGATTTCAAAGTAACTTACAAATTAAATCAAGTTGTAGTTGATTTTCTTGCAAATAACCGCTTTTTGGAATTATTATAGAAACACCTGGGAGAATCACACAAAATTCAGCAAATACATGATGCTTCCATCTTGTATACACTGTGTGCTTTGCACAGACAAAACATTACAAATTTCCAATTGACTTTACTTTTTAGACTACATTATGTGGTGGTGGTGGTGGGAAAGTATTTTCAGATTTTAATTAATGGGATGCAAAAATGTTCCTCTTAAAATTGTGGTGATATATCAACTATCTAGTTTTTTGTTTAATGGCCAGTGACACCCAGCAATAATTTACAGTATCTGTCTCATTATATATGAAAATCTAAATTTGCTATCTAAATGGTAATTCAGAAGAATAATCAATAAAGCAGATCAAATGCTAATCATTTGAAAATTAAATGTTGAAATCCAAGGGAAACCAGTGTTGCTAATGTATGGAATGGAATATACTCTCATGCTTTGACAGTTACTTTGGCTTATAATTGGCTAGAGCTGATCTAATCATTTTTCAAGAACAATTTAAGACACATTAATACCGTTCAGACTATTATCTCTAATGTGAAATAATCAGAATAAACATAGGCCTTCCCGGAAAGAACAGTGTATTGCATTGGTCATTTAAAATTTTCCAGTGAAATTTCTTTAATATTTCTTAAATCTAGAATATAGTTTAGTAATACAGACTCCCTTTCTCTATTTTGTTTTCACTAAGGCAGCCAATATAATGCTCAATTGAATATACAGTGGCTTTATCAGCTTTAACTTTTGAGACCACTTAAACCAAATACTTGAACCCCACTGTGCACCAGTTTATATATCTGTAAAGTAGAAATAATAATATAGTATACCTTGAAGTGTTCCCGTGTTCCTATTAAGTAATTTGATTCAAGTAAGTCCCGTAGAATAAAGCCTGGAAAACAGCACGAGTTTTAGACGTTTAGCTCTCGCTATTCTTGCTTTACGAAGTGCTAATTTAATTGTCATGATCATCATCTTCCACAGGCAGAAGTATTTTATTAATCTGTCACTTTGTCATAATTTATGCATATCTACATCCTAGAGTTTAGCGTACTGTACCACTGATTTCTCTTTTTCCATCTTTCTCACACTAGTGAATTTCTGTAATAAAGAGGAAATAGAAACCCATTCAAAGTAGGAAGTCTTTGCTACCTATCAAACAGTGAACTGAATGACCTCAGTATGATAATTTAGAGCACCATTCATTTTATGTACAATAACATTGTTGAGGACTGATGAAGCTTCATTGTGGTAATTATGACTATAGTGATAAAATACAGATTTATTTGTATTTATATTTTAAGTACTTTCTAAATAAAATATATGGCTTAACATAATTTTAATATATTGCTGCAATTAGATGCTATTGTTATGTTATACTAATGAAATAAATGTAATAAATCTCACTAGATGTATTTCCCATGTATAATTATAATTAATAACTCCATTTGCTTATGTTATATGAGCTTCCTGCCAGGCTTTATCTCCAGCACCAAGCTCGGTGCCTGGCACCATGATCATTGTTAGATGTATGTTTAATGAAAGAATTAATGTGGATTTAATGTGCACACTTTGGCTTGCTGTAAATTAACCTAGGGATATAGATAGTTTTTATTAAAATATTTTTTCCTAGAAAAGGGAATACATGTCCTTCTGGTCCCTATAATTGTTATAATACTTTCTCTCAGATTTTCCACTCTTTTATTAATTTCTCTGGAGCCTTGAAAGAGTCCAGACTCAAATAAGACAGATAAGGACACATACACAGATATTTATACTGCAAATAAAGCTTAAAAATAATTTGAGTGCATGGATGATGGTGCCATAAATTCAGTTGTTGAGTGGAAAGGCAACATATAAGAAAAAGTATCACAGATGCACAGATGTTTGACAAGTGTCTAGATTTATATAAAGAAGATATTTAGGTATTACAGGAGTCAGTGGAATAGAAAGCCATTTTTTACCCCAAATTTTGTTCTGAGGGAAGAACTAGAGGCAAAAGATAATTAATTTTAGCAAAAGTAAGTTATTCTTCACAATTTAATTGATCCAATAATACAACCCAATATTTAATTATTTCATGGATTTTTTTCCAGAAAATCTGCAAAAATAGAGGTGGGAAGTCACATGCATTGATGCTTCAGAACAAAGGACAATGAACTTACCATCTGCCAACCTTGAACTGAGAAATTGTTATCCCAATATATAAAGTATAAGTGTGCTAAATAGTCTTAGGGACTATTTTAAATCCCTCTTCAGCTCATGTACGGGTTGATTTGTTCACCTAATAAATACAAATTACCTGTTAGTATGTGAAAGGGGAAAATTATGAATACAACACAATTTCCAGACAGTGCACATATGAACCTGTTGTGTGTATTCTGTTCAAGGAACACAATGGAAAAAATAGTTAAGTTCTTCCTGAGATTGTACAGACATTTGCTCTAGGTGTTGGAGGATGGCTCATTGGGCTGTTTGGGCCAGTGGGCAAACGGGAACAGCGAGAAGGGACACTATGGGAGGGGAATCACATGTTTAAAGACAGAGATGGATGAAACAGCTTTCCGTTTTTAGCTGTGTATTTTTGAACTATGCCTCAGTCAATATGACTGTACTACTTACAGATTGTAGATGGCAAGTCTAGAAAGATACAAAGAAGCCTTGAATGACATGCTAAATTGTTTGGACTACATTCTAAAGTTGACATAGAGTTAGTTTAGGTTACTGAAAATAATTAAAATAATAATATTATAACAGGTAAGTGTAGTACATAAGAATATTTACTAACATCTGCTTTAAAAAGTGAGATTGGAGTGCTTAAAAATAATCGGCCAATAATTATTGCTTGTCTTTACAATTTGCAATACTAGTAAAGCTATTTAAAAGTAATAGCTATAAATAGATGCTTTTATAATTTTGATGTGAGAACTTCCTACTTTTAAAAGTTACCTCTTAAACAGAAACTTGAATACTATCACATAATTCCTTTAGTGCTGCAACACTTTTATTCTTTAAAAAAGTTACAATTTAAAAAATCAACTTGCATAAGTTTTCTGTGACTATTTTTAATGTAATGCACTTATTAAATTTGCTGATGTACCATCTTTTACTAATGACATTTATTTTTGATAATTCTTCCTAAGAAGTTGATTCTTTCTGGGAATTATTTGCATAAGATAATGAAGCAGAATTACAGTGGAATTAGCAGCAATGCTATTAACATACTCTCCCCACCACCACACCTCCTATGACCTTATGCTAGACATCAGAGGAGGTATGTTTTTTCTTTTCCTTCACTTACAATAACAAATTAAAATTCAAAACTAGCAGGAGAAAAAACGTGTTGCTTCAGTTATTCTTTTTAAAAAAGTTAATGTTAATTATGCTTTCAATATTGCTACCTATTAAACAAAACATACTTCAGTGTTTTCATTAAGTGCCTTAAAATGGTTGTTCAATACATATTCCAGAGCATAATTGCCATTTAATCAAGAGAAGTTAGTAATATTTGAAAATACTTAGTAACATCATATATTATAATTCTGTTCACTTCTCACTGCATTTCTAAAATATCTTCCATTTTAATTTGCATTCACTTCTTCTAAGTCAGTGTGTTTTGATCTTGTGGTAAATACTGTTTATAACCCAAAGGTGATTATAAAACGACATCCTACTTATTACTTAATAGATCCTCAATTTAGAATCAGTGTACTCAATTTATCTCCACTAGCTCTAAACAAATACAGTATTGTAAAGGTCAGATTTGACTGGCACAAGTAAACAAGTAATTTTAATAAAACCTCATTAAGAAGAAGCATATTTTCTACCTTCAGCATTTGATTGAAGTTGCTTCTTAGAAATAATTGAAGGCAAATCAGTCATATTTCATTTTTCTTGGCATGCTTTGTTTATCGATTCACAAAATTTGTATAGAATGAGGTCAAATCAGGTTATTCTGCTTTCCTTGATGTAGAGCATATGAATACATTTATATACTTTTAATTTGCAAGCCTATTTGGAAGAATTATGAACCGGTGACCCAGAGATAGATATTTATTTTAAAATTTTATGAATATAAACTTAAATGTAAAACATGTTTGATTAAATGATAAAGTTGAAGGAAAATCAAACACTCTTCAATGGTACCATGCTAAGGAACTAATTTAAAAATATACAGACATACACACACATTTATCTCTCCCAGTGAAAAGATAGTTCTAGTAAAATCTAGGCATGGGTAAAAGGTTTTGTTTTCAGGTACAATTTGATAGTGGTAAAAATATATGTCGTTTTCTTTTGTTTACTTTTATAAATGCATCCACATGGATTTTTCTGGAAAAATTGACCATTTACCTGCCAAATACAGTTATTCCGATCTGCAACCTAACAGCTGATTCCCTTTAGTTAAGTCCTGTTTCCATGTGCAGCCTTCATTGAACTGCAGACATTACTTTGCCCTCTTTCATTGGTCATGTCGTGATGATGGCATATTTTGTTTTTTGCTATTTTCACTGCTAAGTTTTAGGCAATTATTAATTTCATGGAAAATTAGAAAAGTAAATTGGAATGGTAAGATTGAAAGTGGTTAATTTGCTGTTAATAACACACTTAAAATATACTCCTTTCTTATTTTCATAATTCCACTGAAAATGAACAGTTTAATTTTTTTGTGACAGAGTCTCACTCTGTTGCCCAGGCTGGAGTGCAGTGGTGCAATCTCAGCTCACTGTAACCTCTGCCTCTTCGGTTCAAGTGATTCTCTGTCTCAGCCTCCCGAGTAGCTGAGACTACAGGTGCCCACCACCACACCTGGCTCAATTTTTTGGTGTGCTTTTAGTAGACACAGGGGTTTCACCATGTTGGCCAGGCTGATCTCAGACTCCTGACCTCAGGTGATCTGTCCGCCTCGGGCCTCCCATTATGCAGAAAAGGTGGGAGATGAGGACTGTCCCAATCCTACTTGCCAGAGCAAAGTGGACATTCTGAAATTTCCAGAGGAATTGAGAAGCCCAGTTGATGATACTGGATATCCTCACTGCAGCCTCACATACTCTGTTCATTCATAGAAAGAAACTCTATAGTAATAGTTGAAGCAGGCACATCACTTTCTCTTCTAAGAAACATGCAATACCATTAAGTTGGTGCAAAAGTCATTGCAGTTTTGCCATTGCTTTTAATGACAAAATCTGCAATAACTTTTGCACCAACCTAATACTGGAGTCAGTACTAGGAGGGGATGGGGAGAACTGAAGAATTTTACTCAGTCTTCCAGGCCTGGGACATCCACCCCTAGTCTTTCCCTAAGGAATCTACAAAAGAATAATCATGTTTAGCAATGATTTTAATAGGAAGCAACCACTTTACTCAGCAGCATCACATTTTTTCTCCCCTGAACCAACACAGGTATCAAATGGTGGTTGACAGGAGTATACATGAAGTCATAATGTTTACATTTCTGTCCATGGTATAACCCATGGAGGATTCCTTGACTCT
The DNA here is from genome assembly GCF_008728515.1 of Papio anubis. NCBI lineage: Eukaryota > Metazoa > Chordata > Mammalia > Primates > Cercopithecidae > Papio > Papio anubis. The sequence continues at coordinate 19,343,512 of NC_044980.1, read as the reverse complement.
GATTCTCTTTAATACTCCTCATTATAGACTGAATATTTGTGTTCCCACAAAATGTCTATGTTGATACCCTAACCCCTAATATGATGGTAATAGGAGGTAGGGCCTTTGGGGGATAATTATTTTAAGTGAGGTCCACCTGTAATCCCAGCACTTTAGGGGGCTGAGGCGGGCAGATCACGAGATCAAGAAATCGAGACCATCGTGGCCTACATGGTGAAACCCTGTCTCTACTAAAAGCACAAAATTTAGCTGGGCATGGTGGTGCATGCCTGTAGTCCCAGCTACTCGGGAGGCTGAGGCAGGAGAATCACTTGAACCCAGGAGTGGAAGTTGCAGGGAGATGAGATAGCGCCACTGCACTTCAGCCTGGGGGCAGAGCAAGACTCCATCTCAAAAAAAAAAAAAAAAAAAAAAAAGAAAAAAGAAAAAAGGATGAGGCCCTGAGAGTGGAATCCTATGATGGTATCAGTGTCCTTATAAGAAAAGAAAGAGACTAGAGCTTGCTCTTTTTCCATCATGTGCAAATTTGCCAAAAAGGCGGTAATCTGCAAACCAGAAAGTGGATCCTCGCCAGGAACCAAACTGGCTAGCACCTTGATCTTGAACATCGCAACTCCAGAACTGTAAGAAATAAATTTTTGTTGCTTAAGCTACTGCATCCATGGTAATTTGTGATGCATTCCTGAACCAAATAAAACACTCCTTATTTCCTTTCATTCCTTAGATTCTATAACCTTGTTATCCTAGAGACCTACCCCTTCTTAATAGGCGAAATAACCCCACCTCTTCTGTTCCACTGCAAATGTGACTCTCAACAGCTATATTGATTTTTTTATATTCTTAATTTCTTGCACATCTTAAAGTGAGAGACGATCCTGGCTCTCCATATATAGAGAGAGGGAGGGCAGGAAATGGGCTGTAGAGCTGCTTTGATCTCAGTACTCTTTTCCAGTGATGACTGCTGGCTTCCTTCTGAATTTCCTCCAGGCTGACACAGCCTACCATCTGGGATGTGAATTTGCTTTTGAAGAACTTAGAGTATACCCTCACATGAAAAAATTATATTTCACCTATTAAAATGATTTTTTTCTTCCACTCCTAGGAAAATTATAACTCAATCTTCTTAGATCAAATCCATGGTAATTTTTAAATTTGTGTCTTCCTGAAAAAATAAGACTTGCTTAGTTGTTCTTTCTAGACCTCTCCCTGCTTCCAGATCACAACTTTCACTTGGCCTTTCTCTGTTTGACTAGTCATTCCTTATGAATCACTTTTGCTGATTCTTTTCTCATTTTCTAAAATGTAAATATTATAGGGTCTCAGGGTTCAGAATTCTGAACTTGTCTTCGTCTATGTTCACTTTTTCGGGGACATTATATATACTTAGGATAGATTTATGTCAACTCTAGCACACGGGTATTATGTTATTGAGCTGGCAATGCATATCAGCAAGATATTCTTTATTTCAAAATATTTCCAGGATATGTTTAGGTACAGTTTATTTGATAGAATGTCTAATGTAACTTCTACTTTCCTTGATTCAAATAATAAGTTAATTGATGATGTTGTATATATCTGGGTAATCTTGAGTGAGGAACGTCCCACTTACAGACATATACATCACAAATGCTTCTAACACAATTGACATGAAAACCCCAACAACAACAGCAAACAAAAATAAGTCAATGCAATTTCAGGCAACAATCAATAATATTGTAGGTCTTAACCAAAGACTGTTGGGGTAAAGAATGAAGGAATCACAAAACACATAGTAAAAATTTCAGAAAATGGTGTTTATATAATTGTCTTTTGCCTCAAGATTTTTTTTCATAAAGTTCGTCCTCCAGTACCATCTCACTCGTCCCCTGCATCTGACATCTCCACATGTTCTCAGCTTCTCTCTGGACTTGTGCTAGCTTCTGTTTCCTTTTTCAATATTTCCCTAGCAATTAGTATTATGATTACCGACGTTTTTACTTATATTCTTATTTCTGTTATTGTCTTGCCAACAAACATTCATAAAACATTCTCATTGACCTTATTATTTTATACCTAACCCATGAGGCTGTCATTGTTAATAACATTTTTGAGATACCTTTTGTTGAAATACTTTGATAAAGAGTTACATAAGCAAACCATTTTTATTACTTTATTGTCATGCCTCATGTATCACAGCTAAATTCTGAAATCAGACTCTTGGCTTGAAAATGCAATCAATCTGCCAGAGACAGAGTGTGAAGTGGTTTGTTGTTTTAGTTGTGGGGTGGGGAGACAAAAAATGCATGTATTGAATAAAAAATGCTTCAACTAAATTTGAAAACTAAAAGCACAGTCCTTTATAGACAAATAACAAGAAAAAAAGACTAAAGACTAATATGTTGGCTGAGAATTAAAGCATCTCAGCTGGGGAAGATGCATATAATTCCTTTTTCAATAAACAGGAATACTGTGGGCATCCCACCACTGAAAAACTTGCCAGAAGTTTATCTCCTAAGTGATTCAATATGGTGAATCATGACTCAGTATTTCCCAGAATGAAATAAAATGTTTAAAAATACTACAATTTACTAAAATGAAGGAGTTAAAATACCACTTGCGTATTAGAAGCATTTGTGTTCTACCTTTATCATTAGGACTAAAGAACTGTGTCTCCAAGAACAGAGAAGAAACAGTGATTGTAATGTGTCTGATTTAAGCCAAAGCAACCTTCTTTTCATGAGAATTTTAATTTTAAAAAAATCAATAGAAGGATTCTAACCACATCAGGTTCTCAGTGTTGGGGAAAAATTTCAGAGCATGCTAAAAATATTCTTTGCAGTGCCCGCTCCAAATTTCAGTGTAAAATTCTCTCATAAGTACAATTTCAAAAGCAAAATTTTAGCTAACAACAAAAGCCATGCATGTGGATGTAATGTCTTGGGTGAAAAATAATATGAATAATGAGCATTGTGAAGAATGACTTTTTTTTTTTTTTTGAGACGGAGTCTCCCTCTGTCGCCAGGCTGGAGTGCAGTGGCGCGATCTCAGCTCACTGCAACCTCTGCCTCCTGGGTTCAAGTGATTCTCCTGCCTCGGCCTCCCAAGTAGCTGGGGATTTATTTTTCTCAAGAAATTCTCCTGCCTCGGCTTCCCAGGTAGATTTGGGGTTTTATTTTTCAATAGCTAGTAAGAATTTCTCTAACTCATGAAGCACCTGCTTTATGCTAACCACTTTTTAGCAGCTTTGCTATCAAACATGGCAAAACCTATCTGATAATAGCCAGGTGTATAGAAAGAACATCTAATATGAGAGTCTGAATTTTAATGTGTCCCTTGCTGAAAAAAAATGCAGCCATTAAAACAACCAAAAAATTCATAATAAAGAAATACATTTCTGTCATGAATAGTTGTTTTTTACGTTAGAGAGTAAAGCATGAGATGATTATTTGGGGTGGATAATTATTAACTAATACTGACTTGGGGTGGATTATTTGGGGTGGATAATTATTAACTAATACTGAATTCTTGCTCTGACAATCAAGGATTTCAAATATGCATCAGCACTGCAGAAATTACCAAAGTTAAGGAAATATATGTTACATGAAATACATACTTGAAATTTTAATAAATGTGTGAACTTAACTTCCTTACACATATTTGCTATAATTTTGACCTAAGCATATTTTCTACTAAGGCGTGATACTATTCACTGACATGATCGTATACTGCCAAACATGGCTATATAATTAGCCAAATGTATGAAAAATAAACACTACTTTACTGACAAGTATAATTATAAGAAATTGGTTAATTAAATACATTTTAATTATGTTGTAAGTGGTTAATATTAAAAATAGTCATTCTTCAGCTGGGCGCGGTGGCTTACACCTGTAATCCCAGCACCTTGGGAGGCTGAAGAGGGCAGATCACGAGGTCAAGAGATTGAGACCATCCTGCCCAACATGGTGAAAACCGTCTCTTTTAAAAATATAAAAATTAGCTGGGTGTGGTGGTGCACTCTTGTAGTCCCAGCTACTCGGGAGACTGAAGTAAGAGAATAGCTTGAACCAGGGAGGTGGAGGTTGCAGTGAGCTGAGATTTTACACTGCACTCCAGCCTGGCGACAGAGCAAGCCTCTGGGGGGGAAAAAAAAGGAAAAGGAAAAAAAGAAGGAAGGAAGGGAGAAAGGAAGGAAGGAAAGGAGGGAGGAAGATTTTACGTCACTTCTGTTCTCATTGGTTTGGCCATAGTAGGAACAAGGTCCCACCCTAACTGCACAAGAGGCTTGCAAATATGGGCTCCCTATACTCTTGGGGAAAGAAAACTAGACTGCTAAACATCTAGCTAGTTTCACCCAAAACAACAACAACCACAACAATAACAGCAACAAATCATTGGATGTGTCTCCTTGCGGAGTCTTTCCTCATACAAAATGCCTATACATTATCTAGGAGTTCTTCTGAACCTTTGACTCAAGGCACCAGTAATACTTATGAAGAGAAAAGATAATTATATGTCCCAGAGTAAGAGATGAACTCTACTTCGCTAATACCCTCCCTTTATATAGAGCACAGAAAATTAAAAAGTTTCACTATTACGTAAACTAGAATTGTATAGGAATTACCTTACTTGAAAAATAACTATTATCCTAGTATATGAGCAGTTGAGACTGATGGCCAAGAAAGACTTTTTTAATGACTTACCTAACTCAACTTTTAATTGCTAATTAATAAGAATAAGAATCTTTTATCCTTTACTATGAGACATCAAAGTAGAAGAAAAAAGCTAAGAAGATAAATCCGCGTGCAAGTTAGGCTCTTATTCCAAGTAAGTTAATTTTTTAAACGTTTTTGTTTACTATGAATAAATAAATTCGATTAGTGAAAAATAAAAATGCGCTTTTAATATTCCATATTCTTAATTCATTTTCATTACTCTGCCACTACCTTAGGTGTGAAGTTGATGTAAATATTAACTAAAGTAATTGGTCATATTTTGCATTTCAAATCCAATCACTAAGGGTCATTGACAAAATCTGTGAAACAATATTTGTTTTTTTTTTGTTTTGTTTTGTTTTGAGACAAAGTCTCACTCTGTCACCCAGGCTGTGATCTCGGCTCACTGAAACCTCTGCCTCCCAGGTTCAAGCAATGTTCCTGCCTCAGCCTCCCAAGTAGCTAGGATTACTGGCACGTGCTACCACACCCAGCTAATTTTTTGTATTTTTAGTAGTGATAGGGTTTCACCTTGTTGGCCAGGCTGGTCTCAAACTCCTGACCTGAGGTAATCCACCCACCTCGGCCTCCCAAAGTGCTGGGATTACACGCGTGAGCCACCACGCTCGACACACATTTGGTATTTTCAAAAATGTAACTGACATGTAATAATCAACAGACTATAAGCCAGACGGCCAAAAACACATGTTTCTACTATATAGTGGATCTTGCTAAGTGGAAGCTCTGATTCGAAATTGTAAAACTGAAGATGACCAAGAGTTAGTAAGAAAAAGTATACAAGCACTAATTTTTGTATATTATGTATTTTGGTAGACACATATTGCAATGTGGGATCTGTGGAAGAGAAGGTTTGGCAGATTTCAGCTTCAGACCTGAAAAATGCATTGTTTTCTTTATGATTTTTCAAAGGCATGTAGAAGGTAAGCTCAGAGAGAGAAATCTGAAAGTTGAGAGATAATGTATATACTTCTTGTCATGATCTCTTTCTGCCTCTCTTTCTTCTATCTCATTGACAATTCCAAACTAGTATCCTTAGTACAATAACAAAGAACAATACCAAAACGTTGCTTTACATTCTAACACAAGTATCTAGTTTCAAGTGACTTTACTTCAAATTCCTGAATGCCTAGAAGACATCTAAAAGTATTTTTTTCTTAATTCTAAGGAAATGTCTTCATTATTCAAAAACCTCTTTGAAGTTAGAAAGGAACAAAGTGGGAGAAAGATAATTACGTCTTCCAGAAAACAATCCCTTGTCGTTGCAAAAACAAAACAAACAAAAACAATTAAATAAACAAAAAATGACTGTGGTGTTTCCTAAATTAAAGCATGAAGAAAAGAAAAAAGGCAGTACATTCCATACTTCAAAAACCATATACACAGCCTTAGGGGAACCTGGCTTGGGAAGGTCTGCAGGAAAGCTACCTGCTGAACAGGTATTTGCAAGTCAGACACTGGCTGCTGGTTCAGCACAGGCTCTCATTCCCTCCCTGGAGCCATGTTCCTCTGGGGCATAGAGTGTTGACATATAAGTCTGTTGTTTTAACTGCAAAGCCCTTATCAACTCAGATCATTCTTATCCTTCAGTCTCTGCCGTTCTTGTCAGTGTGCCTGCTGGAGCTGAGATTTCTGTCTTTCATGCCCTCTGCATGTTGCAGATAATGAAACGTTCTTTTAAACTTGGAGACTGTGTCTCTAGTCAGAGCATTTTCTCAGAAGGAACTCTCTTTCGTAAAAGGATGTCTACTTCTAAACTGCGTCCCGAAGCTCTTTCTTGAGTTGTTTATAGGGGCAGTCTCAATTACTATCCCCATTTGAATCATAAAAGAGTAGATTTTTCCATTTCTGTCACATTGTTTATTCCAACTAAATGTATGGGATGCATCTTAATATGTAACCCTCGGCATTAGAGATATGGTATTAAGCACAGCAAAGCTTCTTGGCTTCTTAAAGGTAACAATCTATGCAGGCAAATAGAAGATTAAATTATTCATAACAGCTAACACTGACAACTTACCATTAGTTGCCATTCTAAGCAACTAATATGCTTTTTTAAAACTTATTTATCATTATATACATGTAAGGAAATTATTACCTTTTACAGATGAGGAAACTGAGGCACAGAGCTTGAATACGTTCCCTAAGGATTTTCTTTTTTAATCTAGTTCGTGGCTTTCACCTTTGTCAGTCTGTGGCCAGGAACCAGAAAACACACCTTACTGTCATGTTAAATTCTGTGACATATGATAAGGGCGATAATGGCAGAAATGCAAGCATTGATGAGACCCAGTAACAGAAGGAACCAGCAGTAGTCTCAGTCAGAGAAAACGTCCCTGGGAAGTGTTGTTTAAGCTGATCCAGGTAGGCTAGGCTGTGGTTAGTAGGGAGGTGGAGATGAAAGACGCGGGGTGACACTTACCTGGATGTGAGTGGAAGGATGAGTGCGGTGATTTGAGAGGAAGATTTAGAAAAAAAAAAAAAAAAGAGAAATTCAGTGATTGTTTTGACATGGTGGATGTCACGGGCTAAATTGTGTCTACTTGAAATTCACACATTGGAGTCCTAACCACTAGTTCCTCAAAATAACACTATGTTTGGAGATAGGGCCATCAAAGAGGCAATTGCGGGGGCACAGCGGCTCACAGCTGTAATCGTAGCACTTTGGGAAGCCGAGGTTGGCGGATTGTCTGAGCTCAGGAGTTCGAGACCAGCTTGCCCAACATGGTGAAACCTTGTCTCTACTAACAATAAAAAATAAATACATAAATAAAATTAGCCAGGCATGGTGGCACGTGCCTGTAGTCCCACCTGCTTGGGAAGCTGAGGCATGAGAATCATTTGAACCGGGAGGTGGAGGTTGCAGTGAGCTGAGATTGCACCACTGCATTCCAGCCTGGGCGACAGAGCAAGACTCAGTCTCAAAACAAAAACAAAGCAAAACACGAGAGAAACAAACAAACAAAACAGATGCAATTAATGTAAAATGTGGTCATGGACCCTAATCCCCATTCAATATGACTAGTATCTTTATTTAAGCAGGAGATTGGGACATAGGCACACAAACACAGAATCAACGAGGCCCTTGTGTGAACACAGGAAGAATCACTAATGTCCTTGAAAAAGTGGGAAAGACACTGAGAATACAGGAGCACAGAAAAAAGACTGTGTGAGAATGCAGTGAGAAGACAGCCATCCGCAAGCTAAAGGAGAAAGGCCTCAGGAGAAACCAACCTTGCCAACTGCTTGATGTTGGGCTTGTAGCCACTAGAACTGTAAGAAAATCAATGTCTGCTGTTTAAGTCACCTATCTGTGGTACTTTGTTATGGCAGCTCCAGCAAATTAAAATAGTGGGTAAAGAATATAGATAAATCAAAACAACCCCTAGGATCTTTCTGATCAGATCCCTGAAATAATTTGCAGAGATAGGGACAAGCTGGTTGTTTAAGAATTTGATTTCTCCTCAAGAAAGTTATAAAAGAGAGGCTGGGTGCAGTGGCTCATGCCTGTAATCCCAGCACTTTGGGAGGCTGAGGCAGTAGGATCACGAGGTAAGGAGATCAAGACCATCCTGGCTAACATGGTGAAATCCTGTCTCTACTGAAAAAAAATAGCCGGGCGTGGTGGCGGGCGCCTGTAGTTCCAGCTATTCAGGACGCTGAGGCAGGAGAATCGCGTGAACCCGGGAAACAGAGCTTGTAGTGAGCGGAGATTGTGCCACTGCACTGCAGCCTGAGCGCAGAGCGAGACTCTGTCTCCAGAAAAAGAAAAAATTATAAAAGGAACTTACTGCTTTCTAATAAAATATTATTCAGAGTCACAGTGTAAAAAACAAAGGCCCATTTTATTAACAGACATTTTCAAATAAATTAATACAAACAAAAAGCGTTTTGGGGCACACAACAATTTTTGATATTACAGTTTGTGGATGGCTTTGGCATTGTTATACTAGCTTACGAATGATTTTTGTAATGTTATATTAGCTTCATTATCTAACTTTTATTGTATTTTGCTGTAGACACATAGTTGTGAGAAAATCCTAACCCACACAAATAGGTTATTGGATATTATAACCCTGTTTTCACAGTTCCCATATAGTCTCAGGTTGAATTTCAACAAAACAGAGATGGTGGTGAAGTTTTATTTTGAGATAAAATCTACATTAAAACAAATAAAGAAACAAATAACAACAACCACCACAATCCCAGCAGGTATTACAAGTTGTTTCCAACACATTTAATTTTGGTCTATAAATTTTAGAATGTGCAGTTTATTATACATCATAAATATTACAAATAATTAAGACATGAAAATTGATATAAAAAGTGTGTGGAGTTCTTCAAACAGATGAGGAAATTTTTAAGGTGTCATTTGTTAGTTCAATCAAAAATATGCACGGAGCACCTGCGAATCTGTGTGGGTTCTAGCAGAAAACAGATGGTAAATTTGAGGTTATTTAACTGAAAAATAAATCAGTGAAGTGATTATTTAACAGGTGTAAACAGCGTTAAGAAAACAAGTAGGAATGTGAGAAATTCTGAGTTTTTACGGACCGTAAACAGGGAAAACCCTTTGCTACCCCTAAGTCGGAAGGGACAAGGGGAAGACAAGGTTTGTGAAAGCACAGATGATAGTGTGAGCTGTGGAGGTAGGTCCAGGAGGTAGGTCCATTGTGAAACCTGCAGAGTTGGAGGAAACACAGCAAAGCCAGAGGGTTGGAAACTATTGACACCACCTCTGTTCTCCTACTTTATGATCTTCCACCAGCGCCTTAATTACCATCGCCAACTGGAAGTAAAGGAATACAGTGAAATCCAGAGGTGTCAGCCTTCTACACACACAATAGAACAGAAAGAAAGGGGGGTAGAAAAAAGAACAAAAATACAGCTACCTATTTACTACATTCCAGGCATTATTCCAAGCCCCATAGAAATAGCAGGAAAAAAAAAAATTTAAAAATGCCCTCAGACTCAAAGAGATAATTTCCACCAATATTCATTGCAACTTTATTCACAATAACCAAAAGATGGGAACTATCCAACTGTCCATCAACAGATAAAGGGAGAGCAAAATGTAGTATATGCATACAATGGAATATCATTCAGCCTTAAAAAGGTCTGAAAATCTGAGACATGCTACAACAGGTACAAATCTTAGAAATGTTATGCTAAGTGAAATAAGCCAGACATGAAAGAATGAATACTGCATAATTCCACGTTTATGAGGTATCTAAAATAAGCAAATTCATAGAGATAGGATATAGAAGTTATGGGTGGGTTATAGGGAGGGAGTGATGTGGTTGTTTACAGTTTCTCTTGGGTGAGATGAAGTTCTAGAGATAGATGGTGGTAATGATTGCCCAACACTGCAAATGTGCTTAGCACCACTGAATTGTGTACTTAAACTTGGAAATTTTATACTTATAAATTGTATACTTAAAATTGGAGATGTTAAGTGTGCAACATTCAGTCTCTAACATTAAATTATGTTAACATTTCTTTTTCTCAAGTTTTTTTTTTTTTCTTTTGGTTTCTATGTTCATAGCTCCCATAATAAATACTATATTAAATTATACACAATTGGCCGGGCACAGTAGCTCATGCCTATAATTCCAGCATTTTGGGAGGCCTGGGCGGGTGGATCAGCTGAGGTCAGGAGTTTGAGACCAGACTGACTAACACGGTGAAACCCCGTCTCTACTAAAGATACAAAATTAGCCAGGTCTAGTGGAGTATGCCCGTAATCCCAGTTACTCAAGAGGTTAAGACAGGAGAATCGCTTGAACTGGGAGGCAGAGGTGGCCATGAGCCAAGATCGCATAATTGTACTCCAGCCTGGGCAACAAGAGAGAAATTCTGTCTCAAAAAAAAAAAATTGTAAATAATTTCTATTGTGTATATCAGAAATACGGAAATTGGATCATAAATCATGTGAGATGGGGATAAATCCTGAGGAAATTCAATAGAGCAATAAATCGTATAGGAAGTGTATGTTTGTGGGTGTAGGTGTGGTTGTGTGAGTGTGGATGTGGATATTGGTGTCAGCAGTGGAGGCTTAACTTTTAATAGAATACCCAGGCAAGACCTATGGAAAAGGTAGCATTAGAATCAAGATCTCCAACCAGTGAGGGAGTTCACCATTCAGACACCTGGCAAGAGGGCATCTCAGGTATTGGAACAGCACTTGGAATGGCTCTGGGGCATGGGAGGAGCTGTGCACTGTGGAGATGAGGGAGAGAGGTGGACAGGTGGGGAAGTTAAGGAGGTACTAGGGACATAGATCACATGGGACCTGTGGGACAATCTAAAAACTTGTTGTTTTGTTTTGTCTTCTATTTTGAGAAAGGTGAGAAGTCATCGGAGTATTTTGAGGAGACTCACATTCTAAGAGAACAACCTTTTGATATACTCTTGTTCTCTCACTTTATACATGCTTACATCATGGGTCAAAAATGCTAAGGTGTATCCCTACAAAGTTACTATGGAGCAGAGATTCAAACTCATGTTTTCTGACTCGAATACATTTCTCTATCCCATACCATCATTCCTCCTCATTACATCATTCAGCGGAATTTATGTATAACATTTGTTCAGTAGAGGCCTATTTTAAATTCATTGCCATTATTTCAAAAAGTGGATTTAATTTAATTTGCCTTGTGAACTTGACCAAAAAATGATTTTAAATATATCCATAGATAATAAGCTATATCTATATTAATAGCCATGCCTATATATCTATAAACATAATCTCTATATGGCTATAAATATATAATAATCTATAGATAATATAATCTATAGATAACCATCTATAACCAAATTCATAACCATACCTATATCTATATTTATATCTATCTATTGCAATAGATGCCATTGCTCCTGTGCTACAAACCTGTATGGCATGTTGCTGTATTGAATACTGTAGGCAACTATAACTCAATGGTTATTTGTGTACCTAAACATAGAAAGGGGTAGTACATGTTAACCTTCAATCTCTAAAGTAATGTTAAATTATGCTTAATAATTTAATAATAAATTAAGTAATGTTAAATTATTACATTTATTTTTCTCAAGTTTTTTTTTCTTTTGGTTTCTATGTACATAGCTCCCATAATAAATTCTATATTAAATTATGCACAATTTATATTTTTCATTTTTTTTTTTTTGAGACGGTGTCTCACACTATTGCCCAGGTTGGAGTGCAGTGGCACAATCTCCGCTCACTGCAACCTCTGCCTCCTGGGTTCAAGTGATTCTCCTGCTTCAGCCTCTGAATAGCTGGGATTACAGGCACCTGCCACCACGCCTGGCTTTTTTTTTTTTTTGTATTTTTAGTAGAGACTGGGTTTCACTTTGTTGGCCAAGCTGGTCTTGAATTGTTGACCTCATAATCTCCCCACCTCGGTCTCCCAAAGTGCTGGGATTACAGGCATGAGTCACTGCGCCTGTATATTTTTCTGTATATATCTCACCTAAAAGTGGTATCATTCTTCTACTTCCTACTTAATGTTTGGTAATCTCCTTTTAAATGCAATCACAAATGATGATTTTGTAAATCCTTTTGGCCAATGATTAAAAAAAAAAAGGTCTGATTTACTTTTCGAGAGGCTATTTGAAAGCATTTCAAGCACATTATTAGGCTTTGGAGAGCACTGCAATCAACTATTGTAAAAACAGAGAAGAATCAAAAGATAGACATATTCCAGCACATTGCTTAAAAGACAACAAATTGACAAGCGATGTTTCAAAGAACACTTGTCTGTACTGGGGACACATGACATAGCAAAGCAAGCATGGAATTTGTTCAAGAGGCATTTTCTAAGGCTTTGAGTTACTGAAATGCTCACCCTGAGTACTAGAATTTGGACTGAAAATATAAATTTGTAAGAGTCTCGCTGAAACAGTTCTTAGACACATTCAGAATTTTTATATGTTTTTGTTATGTGTGTTTTATTACAGAACACTAAAGACTAAAAAACTTATTAGGTTTGAGCCAGTAAACTAGCACTTTTTGTAGGAAGGAATCTTGCCCCTTATTATTATTCTAGTCACAGATGGTTATCCTTTATGGTTTTTTCCAGCTAAATTAAAGAATTTTGACTCTTGTGATTGTTCACAAATCCTTTTCATCTTCATCTCCTTCCCAGGAGCCCCTCCTTATGTCCCTATTTCTTCTGTTTTGGTTTTACCAGTTTGTAAATACCCACAAATTGAATTAGTGTTTGCAGAGGGTCAAAGGTCAGTGCAATTAAATGGTTGAAGAGAAATGAAAGCATCTTAGCCTCAATCAGATCCAGCTTCTTTGCAGTTGCTGACACAAACCTCCTATAGAGCTGTTTCTGCAAGAGTCTGACACAGGTTCTAACTCTCAGACACTCTGCTTCTCAGGGATTCAGCTCAGCACCCTTTCATCCAACCTATAGCACATGTTACATTTCCTTTTCCTCAACCCCAGCAGGTAATGAGCCCATAATCTGCTGAAGCCATCCATTGATTACGCTTGGAAGACTCTTAGAAACCGACGAAGAAGCCAAGGCCATGGGAATCACAGTCCAAAGGGTGTTAAGGGGAAACAGAATATGTACTTCAGTGTCTTAACTTATTTCCATAAGTACATTCCTCACATTCAGCTCAATCATGAATACACACACACACACACACACGCACTGCACATAACACTGAATACCATCTCAGCAGTTTTATGTTTGCTTTATGTTTAATTTATTCCTTTTAAGAAATTGATGTATAATTTAGCATTACAAAATGAAGAGAGATTTAACTGTTTTTTTTCTGAGACAGAGTCTCCCTCTGTCCCCCAGCCTGGAGTACAGTGGCACGATCTCAGGTCACTGCAACCTCTGCCTCCCGGCAATTCTCCTGCCTCAGCCTCCTGAGTAGCTAGGATTACAGGCGTGAGCCACCATACTTGGTTAATTTTTGTATTTTTTAGTAGAGACGGGGTTTCATCATGTTGGCCAGGATGACCTCGAACTCCTGACCTCATGAGCGACCCACCTCGGCCTCCCAAAATGCTGAGATTATATATGTGAGCCAACGTGCCCGGCTACCTGTTTTGTTTCTAAAACAACCTTTCTATTATCATATTGGTGCATTGTCTATCATTGATCCTCATTTGTGACTTAAACTGGCAATACCTCTATGGTTTAGTCTGTGTTTGGGCACTGGTCTACAAACTGCAGAGTCTTTTTAATCCTGGTTTCGATGATTACAAATCCACACTTATGGCAGTCATTATTGCTGGTAATTCCATAGTCTTAGTTGGTGATGTTACTCGTTTGATGCTTTATGGATCCTACTAATAGTGTCAATTAGCATTTCTTATGCATCTTCAAGTCAGCCCATGGCCAATGCCTAAATCTACTGTCAGAGTCATTCCATTTTATTGTTTATCTGTGTCTCACTGGAAGGATTATAAACTCACTAAAAAGATAATGTTTTTTACACTTCATGAAATCACTGTCTATGAGACTTTTCTGAATGATGCTGTCAACCATTCTTACTGGTTGCAGAAGTCTGGAATTTTGTTTTTTAATGAAACCAATCATATTATCTGCAAAACATTTCTCAGATTTGGCCAGGCATGGTAGCTCATGCCGGTAATCCCAGCATTTTGGCAGGCCAAGGTAGGAGGTTTGCTTGAGCCCTGAAATTCCAGACTAAACTGGGCAACATAGTGAGACCCTGCCTCTACAAAAAATAAAAACAAAACAAACAAAAAAGTAGCCCAATGTGGTGTATATACATGTAGTCCCAGACAGTCACGAGGGTGGGACAAGAGGATTACTTGAGCCCAGAGGTTGAGGCTGCTGTGAGCTATAATTGCGCCACTGCATTCCCGCCTGGGAGATGGAGTGAGACCCTGTCTTAAAAAAAAAAAGCCTCAGATTTATACGAATAGTCATAAATATATGATTAAAATACACATGCATTCTCCCGATGAAAGATATAATTAAAAACATAAATATAAAGTAAAATCTATGCTATCAACTAAACACCAGATAGATGCCAACAGAAAACAATTTTTTTTCCTCAGAGGTATAGTGGGGATAATCTTTTATTTGCAAAGAAACCATGAAAAGGGTCATGGAGCATATTGAGATATTAGATATGTTTGGAAGCTAAAGAGTAAATTAAGAATCAAAAAGTGGAGGCCAGATGTATAGGTAATACACTCAACCTAGTTCCAATTTTCAGTGTCATAGAGTTAACTTCTGACACAAACACCTCAGCAAAATTTATTATTTAGCATATTTTAAAAATTGTAATAAGATCAATATACAAAATGTTGACAACCGATAAACTTCCAGAGGGAAAATATTTTTAAACATATACAGGTTTAGGAAAAAAAATTAAAATTTACATACATATATTAGGTTGGTGCAAATATAACTGCAGTTTTACTTATCACTTCTAATACAAGGGATGCAAAATTATAAGTGATTATAAGAACAGATAAGATTTCAAAATTATACCCCATTGTTTTATCCAAGAAGTATTTTCCGTTTCTCACATTTGTGTGATATACTAAATAAGATTTTGTTTGGGACAGATCTTTGTTCACTAGGAAGCAGACCTAAATAGTTGAATGTCTCCATAATTAAAATTGATATTCAAAAATTAGAGACCGGGCTCAGTGGCTCACCCGGTAATCCCAGCACTTTAGGAGGCTGAGGCGGGTGGACCATTTGAAGTCAGGAGTTGGAGTCCAACCTGGCCAGCATGGCGAAACCCTGAATCTACTGAAAATGCAAAAGAATGAGCCGGGGCATGGTGGCATGAGGCTGTAATCCCAGCTACTTGGGAGGCTGAGGCATGAGAATTGCTTGAACCTAGGAGGTGGAGGTTTCAGTGAGCCAAGACTGTGCCACGGCACTCCAGCCTGGGTGACAGAGTGAGACCCTGTATCCAAGAAAACAACTTAAAGGATAAAAACTATTTTAATAGAAAACTAAGAAAAAACTTGTCTCCTAATAGACACACTCAGTCAATCTCTTATCTTCTAATATTTTTGAAGATATTCCTGTTATTTGATAGGCAGTAATTATAATTTCAGTTAAAAATTTAAAAAACAAAGCTAATTGTTACCCTAGGGGCCATCATTTTTCTTGATATTAGAAAAATGTTGTTAAAGCAAGAATAATAATTCTGAGTAGACAGATGTATGATTTATTTGGATAGAAAGATAAAAATGGGAGACAATAATTTTATCCTGAAAAAAATGAATGTTTAAAAGAAATATCACCTTATCAAGGGTTAATAAGACTTCAGTAGATCATTATCTTTATTTTGAGTTATATCAGCATGACTCTCGCAATAGGCACTAAACTGTTAAAACCATTCACCTAATTTAGTCATTGTCAAATGGCAGAGGGATTGAAGTGACTAATGAATGCGTGATCATATTCTGTTCTTAGACGCCAGGATTGTTAATCCCTACAATCACCCAACCCATGATTATGTCCTCTCTCAGAAAGAAAATTGGAAATCAGTGGAAAAACAGCATTTTGGTGTAATTGAGATTATGTTTATTCACAAAGTGTTTTGTTTTCATTATGTGCTGCCAGACATCTGGATAAAAACTGAAAATTTTAACAAAATATCAACATCTTTGCAAGTGTCTAAATGCGTTTATGTTTCACTCTAAATATTTGATGAAATTTAGTTTTATCTGCAAAATATAGATTCTGTTGCTTTGTCATTTTTGAAGTTATTTCTCACTCTAGCATTGCAAACTTGGATACTGTCTGCCTTGGAAGGACACTGAATATGTGATGGAATTTTAGAATCAAAAAAGATTAAAATAATGCTGACCAACTTAATTTGTGCCTAATAATTTTAAGAGTAAAATGGTTCACTTTTCTAAAAATGTAATATTCATGACCAAGTATAGCAAAAACCTCTGTTTTATACAGTAAATGTTCTCTAGTTCTTCTGCAATGAAATAATCTTTAATATTAAAATCATTAAAATGAAAATGAAAAATTAAACAAGGGCTTCTCTGTTTATATTATTATGTCTAGTATATTCTTTGAAGTTTTCCTGGTTGAAATAATAAAGTAGTTATGGAAAAAAATGAAAATGATAATAAATAATTATTTTCTGATTATATAATTTCTTATGGATATTCCATGACACATTTTTAGAAGCATAAAATGTAAAATCTAAAAAAGTTGAATACATAGAAGGAAAGAGAATGCTGGTTGTCAGGATTTGGGAATGTCTGGAAAATGGGGAGTTGATCAAAGAGTAAAACCTTTCAGTAATAATATGAACAATTTCTAGATATCTAATATACATCATGAGTGGGGATGGATTTGTTAATTTGATTGTGATAATTATTACACAGCATCTGTATCAAATCATCACGCTGTATACCTGGAATATATACAATTTTTATTTGTCATTTAAACGTTTTAAAATTTAAATAAAGAAGCATTTAAAATCTATTATTTGAAGTTTTACTGATTAGATAATAAACAATTCTTCAAGTGTTTTATTGGCTATGATAAATCATATCCTTAGAAAAATAATTGATTTTTATTTTCAAATTGTTGCATTAACTATTTTATTTGATTTAATGATTAAGATGGTACAATTAACTTTTGTCTCTACTATAACAAAAATTACTTACAAAGAAAAATTGAAAATATATTCTATTTCCTTTGAGGCAAAAATAAAATAAAATAGAAATACAATTAAAACATTGGCAAAGCACCTACATGAAGAAATTATATAATCTAATAGAAAGATACAAAACTAGGTCAGAATAAGTGAAAAGTGATTCCACAATACCAATAAAAAAGTTTACTATCACAAAAGTCGAATTTCCTAAAACTTATACAAACTAAATACATTTCAAAACAATTGCAACAGTAAGTTTTGTATTTATAAAAAAAACCTTAAATATATGCTAAAAGTAGATATCAAATGCAACCAAGAAAATTTGCAAAAGAATAGTGACTATCAAATATTATTACATTAATTATCACAACATACAAATACATCTTAAATCAATATTATGTTGGCAAATGACAGTTTAATCAGGGAAATAATAGGACACCCAAAAGTAGATTATAATATAAATAACTGAATATTATAATAGCCTTTTTTGTGATTCAGTGAGTTATACGGTTTGGCTGTATCTGCACCCAAATCTTATCTTGAATTGTGGCTCCCATAATCCCCATATGTATGAAGGACTCAGTGGAAGGTAACCGAACCTTGGGGTCGGGTTTTTCCTGTACTATTCTCATATAGTCAATAACTCTCATGAGATCTGACAGTTTTATAAAGGGCAATTCCCCTGCACATGCTCTCTTGCTTGTCGCCACGTAAGACGTCCCTTTGCTCCTCCCCAGCCATGTCAAAGTGTGAGTCAATTAAACCTACTTTTTTTTATAAATTACCCAGTCATGGGTATTTCTTCATAGCAATATGAGAAAAGATTAACAGAGTGAAAAAAAATGTGCAATGGAACTGGGGATGAGCTATTGGTCTAGAAAATTGAAGGCCTACACATAAAAATAAAAATAAAATTCATGAAAATTCAGGAGAAATAGATCATGTGCAATCTGGAGGTAGATACATTTTTAAAATTTAAACAACATGTTTTCAAGACATGGTAGACATATATAAATATTTAAAATATTTGGATGACTAAATATACTATTGAAAAGTCAGTATTCAGTTGAGTATCCGTCACACATAAGAATGATAAAAGACTACCATCTATACTATGCAAGAGATCTTTTCTTCCTACATGTAAAGTGATTCTTTGGGCAGCTGTTTGACTAGTGGATATGTAACATTTACCTGTAAATTAATTGCTGATTTTTTGTTTTATGCCTTTTATCACATCATTTGTCCCATTGGTTCTACTCTTTCTTGTAACATTTTTTCTTATATTTGTCTCCTTTTGAAATAAATGTTTCCTCTTTTATTAGCATTTTGTTATTGACCCTTTTTAGTAAAAGGCAGACCATTTTTTAGCAGTTAAAGTGGAAATAAAAATTTATGTAAATGATTTCTAATTTTTAAGTGCATAGTATTTTCAAGAAAATGCTAACATCTTAGAACAATTTATTTATACTTTAAGTTCCTGGGATACATGGGCAGTTAATTCATGCAGGTCTTGTTACATAGGTATACATGTTGTCATGGTCATTCTGCATGCACTGTCCATCAACCCATCATCTACATTTAGGTATTTTCTCACATAATGTTATCCCTCCCCTTGCCCCTTCATCCCCCAACAGGCCCCGGTGTGTGATGTTCCCCTCCCTGGTAGCCCATATGTTCTCATTGTTCGACGTAGTCCACTTATGCGTGAGAACATGTGGTGTATTGTTTTTCTGTCCAAAATCTGTGTTAGTTTGCTGAGTTAATGATGGTTTCCAGCTTCATCCATGTCCCTGAAAAGGACATGAATCTGCAGTTATTTTATGACTGCATAGTATTCTGATGGTATATATGTGCCACATTTTCTTTATCCAGTTTAAAAAATCGCCTGACTGGATAGTTTGGAGATGGTATCACAAGTTTTGAATGCTATGTGCATGAATACACGTCGACATATATATGAAATGTGTGTGTGCTATGTGTCGTTTATCCAGTAGAATGATTTATCAGTCCTTTGGGATATATACCCATGTAGCATGAGATTGATTGGATGTTCTTGAATAGTTTTGCAGAATTTCTAGTTCTATGATCTCTTGAGGAATCTCCACAGCTGCTTCTTAATCTCACAGTTTGCTACAAAGAGAATAAAATACCATAGGTAAGCTACAACTCTCATGAGGGATGTGAAAGACCTCTTCAAGGAGAGCTACAAATGCACTGTTTCAAGTAAATAAGAGAGTGACCTACAATACAAATGGAAAAACATTCCATGCTCCTGTATAGAAATAATCAATATCATGAAAATCACCATATTGCCCAAAGTAATTTAAAATTCAATGCTATTCGCATCAAGCTACCATTGACTTTCTTCACAGAATTAGAAAAAGCTACTTTAAATTTCACATGGAACCAAAAAAGAGCTTGTATAGCCCAGACAATCCTAAGCAAAAAGAACAAAGCTGGAGGTCTATCATGCTACCTGACTTCAATACTATACTACAAGTTTGCAACAGTAACCAATGATATCAGCATGGTACTTGGCTACCAAAAACAGATATATAGACCAATGGAACAGAACAGAGGCCTCAGAAATAGCACCACACATCTATAGCCACTGCCTTTTTCTAGTGAGTATTTACTAACCTATTCTCTAATAGGTGGCTAGACTGGTGGCACATCGATTTAATTCAATCGGAAACTGATTTAGTTTATTCCAGACTAGGTTGCTTTTGTGATAATACTTAATTTAAATCTCATTTTGTTGTTTTCTAGGCTACTGCTTTCTCATTGTCTCAACTGAGAGCATGGGATATTTACTAGAACCCTTTCTAATTGGAAGGTCCTGAATTTTTGTTTTCTTGGCACCAAGAGTCTGCCTTTCAGTGGCTTCTTCTTACCTCCTTAGGCTCTTGTCCTGACAAACTAGAGAATTGGGTATGGGATTATCCTCCTTTCTCTTCAAAACATTGGTCTCTTTAATTCTAAATTTTCTGACTGCTATGAACTTCAAGCTTTATATACTATGTGCCACATAATTATGAAAACTTTACTGGCTTCTCTGCCTCTTAACTCCTTCCCTATTTTAGGACTCTTAGTCATGTGATCTAAACCAAGAATTGGCAAGGGCCCAGAAAAGAAAAGCAACTCACAATATGCTTACTCACTTACCTGTTCCTTAATACCTGATTACCCAGCCAGCTCTCTGATTCTTTCAATCAGGTATTTTATTTATTTTTCTGAATTTTAGTTTTATGTCTTTATCTTATTACTGTTATATTTTGAATAATGAAATCGTTAAGGTACAAAACAATGGACTATCATGAGTGTTTAATTCTTAACATTTTGAGTAGAAAATATTTGAGTTTAATGTAGTGTTAACACAGATACTCTAACACAATGCAACTATTAATTAAAGTGACTTCTAAACCAATGAATTCCATAGTGCATTGTTATTTATGCATACTTCCAAGATTTTTTATACATGTATTACCTGCAAGATCAAGTACTAAAAATAAAGAGTACAGGAGGAGTTATTGTTTAACTCAGTTTCAATTTGGGGAGATAAAAATTTCAGAGGATGGTTGGTGGTTGTAATTGAAAAATGTTAATATATTCGTATGAGCTTGTGTGTGTTTGTATGTGTTTATGTGTGTGTGAGATGGTGTCACTTTTTTGTCCAGACTGGTCTTGAATTCTTGGGATCAAGCTTCCTCCCACCTCACTGTCCCAAGTTGTTGGGAATGCAGATGTGTGCCAGCATTCCTTGCTCAATATTAATATTCTTAATACCACTGAACTCTACATTTGAAAATGATTAAAATTATAAATTTTATGTTATGCATATTTTAACCAAAATAAAAAGTACATATTTAAAACAGTAGTCAAGAAAGCAAATTTGAAATAATTTTTAACTTATTCAGTAGTAAATTTTATTTAAGGATTCTGTCATACCAAATGTGATCTCAGTCAGATTTACATTATACTTTAACATCTGTGAACGTATTACACTAGTCATTCTTCCCATTTTATTGGTATAAACATGAACTTGCTTTTTATATATATTTGGGTTCTAAGATATTAAAAATGTAATACTGTGCATTGAGAGGTCCATAAAATAAATCAAAATATATTTTATCTGCTGAACTATTGCAAGCAAATGGTAAGCACTTATTATAAAAGATTAGCAGAAAAGGTTCATGGAGGAAGTGATAAATAAGATGAACCTTACAAAATATGCATATATATTTTCATGATAATTCAAATTTTCAATACCAGTCATCAAGGAGAAAAGTGTACTTTCAATCATGGTATTAAAATATGTGAGTTAATTTATTAAGTGCTAAAACACTTACAGTTACTTTTAGAATTGTTTTAATAGTAGACTATTTCCAAATTCAAAACATGTTCTCTTTAGGTCATTTTGTCATTTCACAAATTCAGCTAACCTGTCAGAATGCTCTTTTCTCTGTTTATTTTTCAAGTATGGTGCCATTTAGTCTATTTGTTCTGGTTTAGCAAGATACAAACTCCAAAGTCTTTAAAACACCATGGGAAACAGAATTTTATGTTCGTTTCAAAGGGAGGGTAATCTTTTCCACTGTAGTAAAAAACTTATTTTGCATGAAGTTATACAGAGTCACCATCTACAATCCAAGGACTGGTGGGCCATATGTTTTTCCTTTACCTGAACATTGCCAGATACTTTGTCAAGCCCCCGGGTGAAATCATTCTGAGGTATTTTACACTGTTGCATCATCTTATATTACAGTAAAAAAAAAAAAAAAAAAAAAAAAAAATGCAATTACCTTAATGACAGCATCGCAATCATGTAAGATCACAGAAAGAGTCAATATCCATTTTTGTCTGTGGTTCCAAAATTACATGAGGCAGCGTGTGAGGCGTGAAAAAATCAAAACTAAAGTTTAAAAAAGCCCGCCCGACTTGACTATAGCCTTTCTCAATGAGTGTGACTTCACCTCTGACTATGCCTGATCTGGAATATCTTTGCTTAATGTCACCAAAGTTTTGTGATAGTTGAGTGTTCCTTCCATTGAAAGTTTTTTTTTATTTTTTTTAAATTTAAACCATTGCCTTCTCCCTTCACTAGAAGCAAATCAAATATACTAGCATTACAAAAATATGAAAGAGAGGATCAGTATTTATTTATAAGATAATTTTATAAGAAGAAGAAGAATGTAAAATTCAAATGAATTAGAAATTGTAAACTAAACAAACAGACCCAGAGCGAAGAAAAACTTGAAAAGACTATTGGCTGAGCTATAATAATTATCAATGCCCATATTTAAATCCTTACTTATAGTGCTTTTAGCGATTTTTGTTGTTGTTGTTGTTTTATTTTGTTTTAAGACAGGGTCTCACTCTGTCACCCAGGCTGGGGGGCCTCTTGGTCAGGCTGGAGCCCAATTAGGGCTCGCTGG
Source organism: Papio anubis (assembly GCF_008728515.1). Taxonomy (NCBI): domain Eukaryota; kingdom Metazoa; phylum Chordata; class Mammalia; order Primates; family Cercopithecidae; genus Papio; species Papio anubis. Next base: position 19,320,726 of record NC_044980.1, on the reverse strand, counting down.
AGCCCAATTAGGGCTCACTGCAGCCTCAAACTCCTGGGCTCAAGAAATCTTCTGCCTCAACCTCTTGAGTAGTTGGGACTACAGGGGCATGACACTATGCCCAGCTAAGTTTTTAACCTTTTTTGAGGAGATGAGGTCTTGTTATGATGCCCAAACTGGTCTGATACTCCTGGCCTCAAGAGGTCCTGGGACTTAGCCTCTCAAAGGGCAGGGATTACAGGCATGAGCCACTGTGCCTGGCGTTAAAATGTGTTTTGTATATTGCAATTTAACTTTAACAAAATTCAACTTACATTCACTTTTGTACTCATAGTATGATTCCTGAATTGTTGAAGGTCATAAATATTTTTCAGGGTTTTTCGTTTATTTGTTTTCCTTTTTTTTTTTTTTTTTTTTCTTTATTTTGGAGACAAGTTCTCATTCTGACACCCAGACTGGAGTACCATGGTGCAATATCAGCTAAATGAAGCCTCAATATCACTGGCTCAAGTCATTCTCCCACCATAGCCTCCCTGAGTAGCTGGGACTACAGGAATGCACCACCACACCTGGCTAATTATTTCCTTTTATATTATTTATATATATATATAATTTTTTTTGTAAATCCAGGGTTTCACCATGTTGCCCAGAATGGTCTTGAGCACCTGGGCTCAAGTGATCTGCCCTCCTTGGCCTCCCAAAGTGTTGGGATTACTGATGTGAGCCACCGCACCCAGCCAGTATTTCTTTTTTCTTTTTGTTTTCTTTTTAATAATTTGTTTCATGAGGTTGAAAGAGAAGCTCACTTACCCATTTCTGGTCTACATACATCTTTTAGAAATCACTTATGAACAATTTCAATTACACATTTGTTTCCACTCAAGAGGTTCACATAGTAAGCACATTTACTGTTTTCTTTTTTGTTTGTTTGTTTGTGTTTTGGTTTTTGGTTTTTGAGACGGAGTCTTGATCTGTTGCTCAGGCTGGAATACAACTGTGCAATCTTGGCTCACTGCAGCCTCTGCCTCCTGGGTTCAAGCGATTCTCCTGCCTCAGCTTCCTGAGTAGTTGGGATTACAGGCATCCACCACCATGCTGGGCTAATTTTTGTATTTTTAGTAGAGATGGGGTTTCTCCGTGTTGGTCAGGCTAGTCTTGAACTCCTAAACTCAGGTGATTCGCCCGCCTTGGCCTCCCAAAGTGCTGAGAGAATAGGCATGAGCCACCGCACCCTGCCCACATTTACTGTTTTTTATACTTCATTCAAATTGTTTGTATATACTCTTCAAACAAAAGCCATTAAATAAATAAATACAAATAGTTTTTTTCAAAGATCCTAATGTTGTCCACTTTCTTGTGTGTTTTTATCACAGATCCTTTTTAATAATCTTTTCTTATTTTCTGCTTTCATTTATAAACCATATCAAATTGTCACACCCTCTTAAACTACCCAAGGGCTATATTTAATTTACTGACAAGTCAAACACTTTGCATAAGTGAGTATTTAAAAACATTATTAATCACCAGATGAAAAAGCTTTGACTGTATCAGGTTCAGTTTGTAGAAGATATTAATAGAAACACTTGAAAAATGATACCTATTAATGATGGTCTGGAAATTTCTCTAATATGATGAAATTAATAAAAATGTTGCAAATCTAAATTATTTTTGAAATAAAAATAACACAAAGTATTTCAGAAGCAAGAAAGTTTTATTAACCTAAATACTTAGGATCCAAGTAAGAACATTTGGCCACTATGCTCTAGGGAAGAATTTTAACAATAAAATTGTCATAATAAAATATAAGGTCAGACAAAGTGGTACTTCTTTACACAGCTTTGGCCAAAATCTTGATAACTTTCAAAACAGAAACCACACTGAAGTGAGAAAATCTGGGGTTTTCATTTTTAACATATTTTAATGTAAATAGCATTCATCCAAAATATTGTTATAAGCCATCTAAATCAAAATGCAACAATTGCAAAGTAAGTGCACTAACTTTATTTATTGATCTTCTGAAACAAAATATATTTAAACAGATATATTTCAACTATTAGGATAGGAACCAAACTAGGAAGAAAACATATGAGGTGATTTTCCAATTTTTCCAAACATGAGTAAAGAATTTTGCAATTTAATCACTTGCTGTACACATAGTTTAACAAACAAGACAAAAAGTTACGGGAAAGTCTACAAAGACCATTCAGATTTTTATTTTACCAGGGTACCATGTTGCATTCACCAGGATAAAAAGATAAGGAAACAATCAAAGAAACAAACAAAAAAAATCTACTGTTGAGTTTGTTTTACCTGGTATATTCGTAATTAAGTAACTGTAATATTTTCATAGACATGGCTGCAAAATTTGTGATTAAAAATAAGTACAAGAGGTTGGGACTTATTTTTTCAAAAGATCATTTTAAAAGATTCTATTCAAAAATATTCACTAGTCTGTCTCTCTTATATTCCTGTTTTACAAGCTACCAGGAAAAACAGCAATACATACTGTGTTTTGGAAATTCTGTTGTATTAAAAAACCAGGAGGAGTACCAAATTTTAATAAAACTAAACTTCTCAGTGTTGGATTCAAGACTCCCTTTAGATCGTTCTGAAAGACAGTGAAGGGTAGTGAGTCACATCAGACCAAAATTAAAGACAATAGACAAGCTACTGGTATTGTGATCATAGGCAATTTAATTCACCTCTTGAATGTTCCTTGTTGATGTATAAAATGGGAGTAATTCTATTTGTTAGCATGTTTCAACTACAAAATATAGACAAGAGGCCAAGTGAAAAAAAGGCTTTAATAATATAAAACTTGATTAATTTACAAAAGAGAGAGTCCAGAAATGCTTCCACTTCTGGCCAGAGTCGATCTGCATTCTGGCCCTGATTTTATCCTATTGTCCTGTCTGCACATTCTGCCATATGCTGGCCATGTCCACACAGGCTGGCTTCCCTCATGGACAGAAGTTGCCTGCCAGAAATCTCCAGGACCACATGCTTCCTTAGTCATCCAGGAGAAAAGAAATATTCTGTATTCATTTTGGTTTTCTCCAAAAATGAGAAGTATTTTCCAATAAATTGCTAGCAAAACTGTCCTGAGAGATTACTGGCCAGAATTTAATCATATGATCATTCTGGAACATATTACTAGAAAGGAATAGAATATCATTGGATCAACAAGGCCAATCCCTTTGTCAGGTCTCCAAATGGATACTAGAAAGTCAAATATCCATTAAAAGTGTACATGCATGACAGAGAATAGTTTTAAGTGCAACCACATTTGTAAAATATCAAGTATAGTGGCTGGCATAAAATAAGAGTTCAACACATAGTATGTTGCTAGGATGTAGGAATAGCAATGGTGGTGGAATTTATTCACTATCCCTTGAACTGAATTTTCCATCTAATTTCCGGGTTGTTATTTGCAAACCTTCCATTGCCTTTTAATTGTGGCATTTCTTTCCTTGCCCATACATTGTTAGAAAAATCTGGTGATACGTTTCTTTTCCAAATTCAGAATTCACTGGATTATTGTGGCAGATTATATACATATATCTTTCCGCATCATAATCATGTTTTAGACACCTTGATTCTATGAACTTTAGAGAAAAGAATCAGCATCTTGTTACAGGAGTTTGTTTTTTATTCTAAGTTACAGGCATATCTCAGAGATATTGTTGGTTTTGTACCAGACCACTGCAACAAAGAGAACATCACAAACAAGGAAGTCACATAAATGATTTATTTTCCCAATATATATAAAATTATGTTTACACTACAACTGTAATGTATTAAGTGCAAAATAGCATCATGTTTAAAAAATGGATATGCTTTTATTCAAAAATACTTTATTGCTACAAAATACTAACATTCATCTGAGCCTTCAGCCAGTTGTAATCTTTTTTCTGATGGAGAGCCTTGTCTTGATGGCTGCTGACGGATAAGGATAGTGGTTGCTGAAGGTTAAGGTCGCCGTGACAATTTTAAAATAAGACAACAATGACATTTGCAGTAGCTATTGACTCTGTTTTTTTTTTTTCCCACAAAAATTTTTCTGTAACATGGAATACTGTTTAATGACATTTTACCCACAGCGAAACTTCTTTCTAAATTGAAGTCCATCATCTCAAACCTTGCCACTGCTTTAGCAACTAAGTTTATATCATATGGTAAGCCTTTTAAAAAATATTTAAACAATGTTCACATCATCTTCACAAAGAGTAGATTCCATTTCAAGAAACTGATTTCTTTGTTTATCCATATTATGCAACTCCTAACCCATTCAACCTTTATCATGAGATTACAGCATTTCACACACATCTACAGGCCTCACTTCTAATATTAACTCTCTTCCTATTTCCAGCACATCTTCAGTTACTTCCTCCACTGATGCAAAAGTCATCCACTAGCATTGGAATCAATTTCCTTTAAACAACTACTAATGTTAATATTTTGATGTCTGTTATGAATATTTTAATGGCATCTAGAAAAATAAATCATTTCCAGAAAGTTATAAGTTTATTTTGCTCAGATCCATCAGACAAATCACTATTTATGGCAGCTGTAGCATTAAGAAATGCATTTCTTAGTAAGACTGAACTATCAAAAAATTACTTCCTGACCCATGACCCGCAGAATGGATGTCGTGTTAGCAGGCATAAAAATGATATTCATCGGCCGGGCGCGGTGGCTCAAGCCTGTAATCCCAGCACTCTGGGAGGCCGAGACGGGCGGATCACGAGGTCAGGAGATCAAGACCATCCTGGCTAATACCGTGAAACCCCGTCTCTACTAAAAAAATACAAAAAGCTAGCCGGGCGAGGTGGCGGGCGCCTGTAGTCCCAGCTACTCGGGAGGCTGAGGCAGGAGAATGGCGTAAACCCGGGAGGCGGAGCTTGCAGTGAGCTGAGATCCGGCCACTGCACTCCAACCCGGGCGACAGAGCGAGACTCCATCTCAAAAAAAAAAAAAAAAAAAATGATATTCATCTTCTTATACATCTCCCTTAAAGCTCTTGGGTGACTGGGTGCCTTGTCAGTGAGCATTAGTATTTAGAAAGAACCTTTCTTTTCTGAGCAGTAGGTCTCAACAGTCGGCTTAAACTATTCAGTAAATCATGCTGTAAACAGACCTGCTGTCATCCAAGCTCTGTTGTTTTATTTATAGAGTACAGACAGAGTGGATTGCATAATTCCTACAGATCCAGGGATTTTTTGGAGTGATAAATGAGCAATGGCTTTAACTGAAAGTCACAAGATGTATTAGCCCCTAACAAGAGAGTCAACCTGTACTTTGAAGCTTTGAAGCCAGGTATTGACTTTTCTATAGCTATGAAACTCCTAGATAGAATCTTCTTCCAATAGAAGGCTGTTTTATCTCCATCAGAAATCTGTTGTTTAGTGTAGCTACATTTATCAATGATCTCAGCTAAACCTTCCAGATAACTCAGTGTAGCTTCTACGTCAGCACTTGCTACTTCACTTTGTTCATAATGTTATGTTACGGAGATGGCTTCTTTCTTAAACTTCATGAACCAACAATTTCTAACTTCAAATTTTCCTTGCAGCTTTCTCAGTTCTTTCAGCCTTCATAAAACTTCAGAGCTAGGGCCTTGCGGTGGATTAGGCTTTGTTAAGGTAATGTGGCTAGTTTGATCATCTATCAAGACCAATAAAACGTTCACTATATCAGCAATAAGGCTGGTTCACTTTCTTAGCATTCATGTGTTCAGTGGAGTAGGACTTTTAATTTCCTTCAAGGCCTTTTCCTTTGTATTTGCATCTTGGCTAACTATTTTACACAAGAGGCCTACCTTTTAGCTTACCTTAGCTTTTGACATGCCTTCCTTAATAAATGTGTCATTTCTAGCTTTAGGTTGAAACTGAGGGATGTGCGACTCTTCTTTTTATTTGAATGCTAAGAGGCTGTTTTAGGGTTACTAATCAGTGTGGTTTGGCTGTGTCTCCACCCAAATCTCATCTTGAATTCCCATGTGTTGTGGGAGGAACCTGGGAGAGATAATTAAATCATGGGGGCAAGTCTTTCCCTTGCTGTTCTCATGATAGTGAATAAGTCTCATGAGATCTGATGGTTTTAAAAAGAGGAGTTGTCCTGCACAAGCTCTCTTTGCCTGCTGGCATCTTTATAAGACATGACTTGCTCTTCCTTGACTTTTGCTGTAATTGTGAGGCTTCCCCAGCCATGTGGAACTATAAGTCCAATTAAACCCTCTTTCTTTTGTAAATTGCCCAGTCCTAGGTATGTCTTTATTAGCAGCATGAAAATAGACTAATACAGTAAATCAGTACCAGTAGAGTGCGGTGTTACTGAAAAGATACCCAAAAATGTGGAAGTGACTTTGCAACTGGGTAATAGGCAGACGTTGGAACAATTTGGAGGGCTCAGAAGAAGAGAGGAAGGTGTAGAAAAGTTTGGAATTCCCTAGAGATTTGTTGAATGGCTTTCACCAAAATGCTGGTGGTGATATGAACTATAAGGTCCAGGCTGAGGTGGTCTCAGATGGAGATGAGGGACTTGTTGGGAACAAAGGTGACCCTTGTTATGTTTTAGTGAAGAGACTGGCAGCATTTTGCCCCTGCTCTAGAGATTTGTGGAACTTTGAACTTGAGAGAGATGATTTCAGGTATCTGGCAGAAGAAATTTCTAAGCAGCAAAGCAAGTAACCCAAGAGGTTACTTGGGTGCTGTTAATGGCATTCAGTTTTATAAAGGAAGCAGAGCATAAAAGTTTGGAAAATTTGCAGCCTGGTAATACAATAGAAAACAAAATCCCATTTCTGAGGAGAAATTCAAGCCAGCTGCAGAAATTTGCATAAATAATGAGGAGCCAAATGTTAATCCCCAAGACAATGTGGAAAATGTCTCCAGGGCATGTCAGAGGTCTTCAAGGCAGCCCCTCCCATCTGAAGCCTGGAGGCCTAGGAAGAAAAAGTGGTTTCCTGAGCCTAGCATCCCTGTGCTGTGTGCAGCCTAGGGACTTGGTATCCGGCGTCCCAGCCACTCCAGCCGTGACTGAATGGGGCCAACACAGAGCTTGGGCCATGGCTTCAGAGGGTACAAGCCTCAAGCTTGGCAGCTCCAACATGGTGTTGAACCTGTGAGTACACAGAAGTCAAGAATTGAGGTTTGGGAACCTCTACCTAGATTTCAGAAGATGTATGGAAATGCCTGAATGCCCAGGCAGAAGTTTGTTGCAGAGGCAGGGCTCTCATGGAGAACCTCCACTAGAGCAGTGCAGAAGGGAAATATAGGGTCAGAGTCCCCACACAGAGTTCCTACTGGGTCATTGCTTAGTTGAGCCATGAGAAGAAGGTCACTGTCCTCCAGACCCCAGAATGGTAAAGCCACTGACAGCTTGCACTGTATGCCTGGAAAAGCTGCAGACACTCAAGACCAGCCTGTGAAAGCAGCCAGGAGGGAGGCTGTACCCTGCAAAACCACAGGGGTGGAGCTGCCCAAGACCATAGGAACCCACCTCTTGCATCAGTGTGACCTAGATGTGAGGCATGGAGTCAAAGGAGATCATTTGGGAGCTTTAAGATTTTACAGCCCTGCTGGATTTCGGACTTGCATGGGACTTGCATGGGACTTGCATGGAACCTGTAGCTCCTTTGTTTTGGCCAATTTCTCTCACTTGTAAAGGCTGTATTTACCCAATTCCTGGACCACCACTGTATCTAGGAAGTAACTAACCTGCTTTTGATATTACAGGCTCATAGGAGGAAGGGACTTGCCTTATCTCTGATGGAACTTTGGACTGTGGACTTTTGAGTTGATGCTGAAATGTGTTAAGATTTTGGGGAACTGTCAGGAAGGAATAATTGGTTTTGAAATGTAAGGATGTGAAATATGGGAGGGGCCAGGTGCAGAATGATATGGTTTGGCTGTGTCCCCACCCAGATCTCATCTTGAATTCCCAAATGTTGTGGGAGGGACCCAGTGGGAGGTAACTGAATCATGGGGGCAAGTCTTTCCCATGCTGTTCTCATGGTAGTGAATAAGTCTCATGAGATCTGACAGTTTAAAAAATAGGAGTTCCCCTGCACAAGCAACCTCTCTTTGCCTGCTGCCATCCATGTAAGACGTGACTTGCTCTTCCTTGCCTTCCACCATGATTGTGAGGCTTCCCAGCCAGGCAGAACTATAAGTCCAATTAAACCTCTTTCTTTTGTAAATTGCCAGGTCTCAGGCATGTCTTTAATAGCAGCGTGAAAATGGACTAATATGCTAATTGATCTAATTTTAATATTGTGGCATGTCAGTGAATAGGGGATCTGAGGACAGGAAAAGAGAGATGGGGGAGTGCCCAGTCTGTGGAGCAATCTGAATACACACAACATTCATTCATTAAATTCTCCATATTATATGAGTGTATGCTGCTGAAAACTGATGCTGATAGACTTGTTCTCAATGCAGGCTACCACAACTCTGCAATTTGTTAAAACAAATAAATCTGTGAAGGGCAATAAAGCAAAGCATAATAAAAGAAGATATGCCTGTATTCATGACGTATAAGAGTCTTACTTTGCAAGTTAGGTTCACTTGACTCTCACATCCATTATTGCTTTTAATTCTCAGAAAATCTGCCCTTTCTTTTAAATCCCAACCAGAAGCTCAACAACTTCTAGTTGAATCTATCTCTAAGTGCCCATTTATCACTCATCCTCAATTCTTTCAGTACTGTGTGCTGTGACCCTTTCTTAGCTCATTAATTGCTTTGTCATTGAACCCCACCTTTTGGAAATGCAATGTAACATATTTTCCACATCCTGGGGAAGGGGATGTGGAGCATGTTAGTTTTTAAGACTGCCATAACAAATTATCAAATTCAAGTAGTTAAAGTTTGTATCACGAATATTTACTGCCTCACAGTTCTGAAGGGTACAAGTCCAAAATCAAAGTGTTGGCAGGGTTGATTCCTCTGAGAGCTGTGGGGAGGAATCTGTTCCTCTCCTCTTCTCTAACTTCTGGCGGCCACAGGTATTTCTTGACTGGCAGATAACATTCTCCATGTGCTTTCACACTGTCTTTTCTCTGTGTATGTTTGTCTTTTTGTTCAAATCTTGTCTTTTTATAAGGAATCCAGATATATTGGTGTAGGTCCAATAATAATGTCCTCATTTTGACTTCATTACCTTTGTAAATACCCCATTTCCAAAGAAGATCACCTTCGGAGCTATTGAGAGTTAGACTTCAATACATCTTTCTTGAGGGACACAACTCAACTCATAATAGGAAGGAAACATAACTAAATCAAAGAACCAAAAATGAAGAACTGAAATGGCCTCAAAGTATATTTGATAGCCTAGGGTTTTGTAATTTGCAACAAATAGTTATGTAGACTGCTAGGCTTAATAACTAGAAAAAATAGTACATTAGAAACTATTTAAAGTTGGTGCAAAAGTAATTGTTGTTTCTACTATTACTTTTAATTTCATTTTAATTACATTTCACCATTACTTTTAGTGGCAAAAATCACAATTACTTTTGCACTAAGCTAATACTACTTGCATTTCTCTTCTTAAACTCTTGCTGTGAAGCATTACTTCCAAAAATATATTTTAATGCCTGCTTCAAATAATATTGTCTTATATAAATAATGGAGGATTATTTAGTGATTTGACAATAGGAAAAAGCATACCTTAAACTGAGGATTAATATCCCAGGTTTGTGTTTTGTTGAATGCATCGGCTGTAGAAAACTATTTTCCAAATTATTGTAATTTATGTCTTTGTGTATATGCACATGGTGTAACATGAATTACCGATGTTCCTTAGTCTTGGCAAAACACACTGCATATATATAGATCACCAGGTGATTTAGACTAATATTATGCTTCCTAAAATGTTTTTTGTTTTGTTTTTCAACTCTTATTTTAGGTTCAGGGATACATGTTCAGGTTTGTTATGTAGATAAATTGTGTGTCACTTGGTTCAGTGTAGATTGTTTCATCACACAGCACAGTACCCAACAGGTAGTTGTTTGATCCTCACTTTCCTCCCACCCTCCACCCTCCAGTAGGCCCCAGTTTCTTTTGTTTCCTTCTCTGTGTCCATATGTACTCAATGTTTAGCTCCCACTTATAAGTGAGAACATGTGGTATTTGGTTTTCTGTTCCTATGTTAGCATCCTTAGCATAATGGCCTCTAGTTCTATCCATGTTTTTGCAAAAGACATAATATTCCTTTTGGATCTTCATGGTATTCCGTGGTATATATGCTCCATATTTATTCAGTCTACTGTTAATGGACATCTAGGTAGATTCCATGTCTTTGCTATTGTGCATAGTGCTATGATGAAAATATTTATGCATGTATCTGTATGGTAGAATGATTTATATTTCTTTCAGTAATTATTCAATAAAGGGATTGCTGGGTTGAATGGAAGTATCATTTTAAACCAAACCTCTCTCCAACATGGCTGAACTAGTTTCGTCTTCTAGCAGCAGTGTATGAGCGAACGTGCTTTTTGAGTCTTGTTATCTAACTAACTAGAATAAGTGAAGTCTGACTGATTCAGACTTGAGGTATCATATTTTTGTAAATCAACATTTCCAAATATAAAACTTTAAGGATATTAAATGGTTTGGAAAACACTGACCTTACTTCAAATTATAAACCATAATAAAATGAAGTTACCAAATATAGGAAAAGATACAAATCATTATCCTATGCTAATCAGTGAAATAGAAAAGACACTTAATTTCTCAATTGTTTAATCATTTCCTGAGTAAATACTTACTACCTATTTTAAAACATGCATAGTGCTTGGTGATAGTAATTAAATAAAAAATCTTTTTTAAAAATCATATTCTAGTGTGAAGGAGTGATATATAATAAAATATTTCAAATACTGTGCAACTAATGCAATATTAGAGGCTTAGGAAAGAGTAGAAAGAGTTATGTTTACCTGCTCTGATTCAGAAAAGATTTCACAACTCTGGGTATTAATTGTAAAAGATGTTTTGTGCCTTTGCATAGCATTCATTTATATAGAACTAGTAACTATTTTTCTTTATTCTTTAATTCTTCATTTATATTATTTCCCCCTCCTCCTCTCTATCTCCTTCCTTCTAATCATTTTTCTTTTTTCTTTCTATGAAATTGACAATTATAGTTCGTTTTACCACTTTCAAAGATAAATCTCAGATACACTGAATATACTGACAATTTTCATCAAAAAATAAATATGTAATAATTTCAGGCAATTCTCTTTATTACATTCAATAATTTTAATTAACACTGTATTAATAACCTGAGGTAGGTGGGATTATTGTGGGATCACTACACTCTTGTGACCTTTAAGCTGTTCCTTCACATTTCCATCCATGTTGGTACTCTAGCCATGCGACTCAGTTGACTATACTTGTGTATTCTGCAGGGCTATTAGTATTCTATTCCTAATGAGTTATCATAATATAATTTGCACACTATTACTAAATTATATTACTTTGCAGTTAAGCAAATGGTGCTTTGGGTACAACGAAAAAAGATGTTAAATACACTTTAAACTTTGCTATTTCAAGGAAGGACAAAGTAATAAAGAAAGGATAATAAGTGGACTAAAGGCCGAATAATAGTCATTATCTATAAAAAAAGGAATAAAGACCACAATGTAGGGGACAGTTGAATGTTTTGTATGATCTATAATAAGATAGCATATATAAATATCGTGTACATATATAAAGTATATACTTGCTATGAACTGAATATTTGTGTTCCCCCAAAATTCATATTGAAGCCTAAATTGCCAAGGTGTTGTCATTTGGAGATGAGTTGTTTGAGATGTGATGAGTTCATGAGATTGGAGCCCTCATCATGGGATTGGTGACTTATAGGGAGAGACAAGAGAACTTTCTTTCTGTCTCCGCTGCCCTCTCAGCTTTGTCGAAATACAAGGGGAAGATGACTGTTTGGAAACCAGAAACTATGGCCTCAACAGACATGAGATCTGCTGGCACCTTAATCTTGGACTTCCCAGCTCTGGAACTGTGAGAAATCAATGCTTATTGTTTAAGCCACCCAATCTTTTGGTAACTTATTATAGCAGTCCAAACTGACTGAGATAGTATTCTTGACCACTTGTTGGTTAAGAAACTTACAAAAGTGTTGGTGATAATATGGAAAAAAGGTAGTATTGTAAATTAGTACAGTATGAAGTTTCTCAAAAAACTAAAAATAGAATTACAATATGATCCAGCAACCCTATACTGAATATATGACCAGGGGAATTGCAATCAGTATGCCAAGGAAGTGTCTGCATTCTCATGTTTACTACAACGCTATTCAAAATAGTCAACATATGAAAACAACCCAAGTATCCATCAATATGTAGATTTTTTAAATGTGCTATATATACATAATGCAATACAATTCCGCCTTAGAAAAACAGAACATATTGTCATTTGTGACAACATGGATGAACCTAGAAGACATACGTAAAATGAAATAAGCCAGAGACAGAGACAAATATCATATGAGCTCGTTTATATCTGGAATCTAAAGAAGTCAAACTCATAGAAGTATTGAGTAGAATGGTGGTTACCAGGGGCTGGAGTGTGGGGTTGGATGGGAAAGGGGGAAATATTGGTCAGTGGGTGCAATGATACAGTAAGATTGGAGGAATAAGTTCTGTTGTTCTATTGCATAGCATGGTGACTATAGTTAATGACAGTGGATTGTACATTCAAAATAGAGATTTTAAATATCATCATTACAAAGAACTCATAAATATTTGAAGAGGTGGATATACTACTTACCTGATTTGGTCATTCTGAAATGTATACATATATCAAAACATCACATTGTACCCCATAATATATACAATTATTATTTGACAACTAAAAATAAAATTATACTAAAATGAGCCAGACATGGTGGCTCATACCTGTAATCCCAGCACTTTGGGAGGCCGAGGCAGGCAGACTGCCTGAGGTCAGGAGTTAGAAACCAGCCTGGCCAACATGGCGAAACCCTGTCTTTGCTAAAAATTTAAAACAAAACAAACAAAAAAAAATTAGCTGGGCATGGTGGCAGGTGCCTGTAATACCAGCTACTCGGGAGGCTGAGACAGGAGAATCACTTGAACCCAGGAGGCAGAGATTGCAGTGAGCCAAGATCGTGAGCCACTGCACTCCAGCCTGGGTGATAGAGTGAGACTCTGTCTCAATAAATAAATAAATAAATAAATAAATAAAATTATACTGAAGAAACAAAATGTCAGACTTAAATTTTCTGTAATCTATTGGTTTCTTCTCTACTGATAATCTGTTTTCCCATAAGGTCTTCATATGTGAAAACCTTTTTTTTTTTTTTTTTGAGACAGAGTCTTACTCTGTCAGCCATGCTGGAGTGCAGAGGCGTGATCTCGGCTCACTGCAACCTTCACCGCCCTGGTTCAAGCAATTCCCCTGCCTAAGCCTCCCGAGTAGCTGAGATTACAGGCACATGCCACCACACCCAGCTAATTTTTTGTATTTTTAATAGAGAAGGGGTTTTACTATGTTGGTCAACTGGTCTCTAACTCCTGACCTCAGGCAATCCGCCTGCCTCAGCCTCCCAAAGTGCTGGGATTACAGGCGTAAACCACCGCACCTGGCCATATGTGAACATCTTTACACAGTGAACATCTTTACACAGTATGAAGCATTATGACATTACTGTTTTAAAGATGCAGGTAAATCTGACCGTTGTCTTCTTGTTGACTTTTAACTGTTATTCCTCATATAGAAAACTATACACAATCATACAAAATACCATATTTTCTCTATGCACAGGCAGGCTGAATGATTTCATTGAAAAATAAATTTAATTTAATTTGATTTTTTACAATTTTTAAAACCCTCAGGATTATGCAATCCTAAGAGTTAACACTGTAGTGAAAGTTTTTGTTTTAGTTTATACAAAATTTCCAAGCATTTGAAATCTATTTATTAAAACAAACAACTAAAATCATGGTAAGTGTGGTAAGATGTAACAGTACTAAACAAATGTAAAAATACATAGTGCCTTTTTAATTTAAACAGAGCTTTAGTAAACATGATTTTTAGTTTTGTATATTGAAAAGATAGCCATGTTGCTTATTTTTTCTTCTCAAGTTTTAAAAACAACTCTTCTTTTCCAACAGCAAATAGCCACATCTACTATTTTTGGGAGAAAAGGTTTATTATTCCATTTTTTTTCGATGTACTCTTTCATGTTTGGAGTTGTATTTTTGGCATTTCACAGCCTGTAAATCAAAATCCTTAAGGGAATACTGCCATCCCAGCCTAGGGAAGCGATGTGGAGTGCCCTAAAGTTCACTGAAGGGGTATATTCTCCGAAACTCTGCATTGGCAGTTTGCTGTATCATCAATCTTGTTCAGCTGAATAGCACGACAATTTGTCCGGTCAACACTACATAAAGGATAGCAAAAGGTTATTGTTAGGTTATGAAGTTTTTCTGACAAGTGCAATACACCAAGGTTTATAAAAGTGTAAAACAAACCTTAAACTCAAGAATTGCTCTGTAAAGGAGTCTTTTACCTCTGTTTTATAGAGTAATTTTGAAATCTCATCTTCTCAGGGATGCGGTCTGAAACAGCAGATGCATGCTTTTCTCTTTCGTAAAGTCGTCTAACACAATTTTCTTGGAGTAGGGGTTACGAGAGAGTTAATGTCAATGTCAGTTTCAAGGGCACAAAAAGATGCTCCCAATTTTCTTAGTGGTAAAGATGACACAATTCAACCAATTGGAATTTGATATATTTGGCACATCTTGCTAACCAGAGGAATTGATTTTTACAATGATGCTTAAGTCACTTTTTGCTGATAAATGGAACCATGTTGAAAAACTGGCGATCCATATATTTATTAGTTTCAAAAATCTCTTCATATTGTTCATGAAATAAAGTGACAATTATCATGAAATAAATTTATATCAAAAGGTTGATAAAGCCTTACTACTTTTATCCTACATTTTAATCTATAAATATTTCTAAAATTCTCCTATTTACCTTTTTCAGAAGGTAGAACAAAGACAGAAGTGCAAACTTGTCAGGTTTGTAAAAATACATTGGGATATCAAATACTCATGCCTGTAGTTGAGAAAGCCCAACATATGTACAATATTTATATAAATTTACTATCTTTAATCACAATATTTAGTTATTCTTACTTTCACAATTTGGTCTGGTTTATTTTTGGGGGGAATTTATCCAAAGATATTCATTTATTTTAATGCCTACTCATGTCTTTTACTTTAAAAGACATGATTAAAAGAATAACCAAGCTTGCCATTTCATTATGAGGTTTACATTGATTTTTGTATTACATTTTATTGCCATCTCAATTCATGAAGAGAAAGACAAATAGACAAAATAAAGACAATCTAATGTAGTTACTTTTTGTGTTCAAGGTCAATCATCTGAAAACTCTCAATATTCCACCCCCACCCCAAACACACACAAAATGAGACTCCTTGAATACAAATTCTCATACACAAGTAAAAATCTACATATTATATAACACTATGTATCTGATATGTGTTATTAGCAATATGTAAGAAATGTGTATTATATAATACATATAAAATAACATGGAAAAATAAATTATGTTCATGTTTTGAGCCTTTCATAAGACTAATTTTTCAGATATTTTTATTTATTTTTATAGATTTAAGGGGTACAAGTGAAGTTACATGGATATGCTACACAGTGGTCAAGTCTGGGCTTTTAACTATCACTCAGATAGTATCCATTTTACTCAGTAGCTAATTTGTCATACCTCATCCTGCTCCTGAATTCCCTAGATGGTTTTTTAATTCCACATAAAGAATAGAAGAAGAAAGAAGTTTCCGATTTTTTTTGAACTATTCAACTATTTTTATCTGTGAAAATGGCATGTTTATAAGGTCAAAATTTTACTGTAAAATGAAAAGTAGATTTTTCCGACTGTAATCACAACCTAAATTATCGTCAACACAGGGGAATTTTGCATTAGAAAAAGCACAGACCTTGTATGCAGAAACAGGACTGAACTCTATTTTTACTGTCCCACCTTGAATCTTACATAAACACTTAGCCTTCTCCTCGCATGAAAAATAAATTTTTAAAACTACGTTCTAGTGTTCTTTTACTTTTTAATTTTCTTTTTTGACGTAAAATGCTTAGATCCTATCTCATGGCCATATTCTGTCAACACAGAGCTAAACAACTCTTAAGGGTTGTTTGTTTGTTTGTTTGTTTTGAGGCAGAGTCTCGCTCTGTCTCCAGGCTGGAGTGCAACGGTGCAATCTCGGCTCACTGCATGCTTCGTCTCCCGGGTTCAGTGATTCTCCTGCCTCAGCCTCCCAAGCAGCTGGGACTACAGGCATGCACCACCATGCCCAGCTTATTTTTGTATTTTTAGTGGAGACGGGGTTTCACCGTGTTGGCCAGGATGGTTTCTATCTCCTGACCTCGTGATCCACCTGCCTCAGACTCCCCAAGTGCTGGGATTACAGGTGTGAACCACTGTGTCCAGCCAATTATTCAGGGTTTAAGATTACTTCCATTCAGTGATGTCCAAGGACCCAGAGAGTTATTTGGAAATCTGTTATATATAAGTCTTCTTGGTTTGGGCCACATACATCCCAAGTCACAATCCAGACGGGCCTAAAGAGGTGCAAAGTTAGTGGTTATGCACTCTCTGTGGATGTTACAGATGATTTTTTTTTCTTCAGTGTATTTTCCATCTAATTTCTCATCGCAGAGAAACTGAATCTGCATTGGTTTCAGATACTGAACTTGTCATAGACAATAATATAGCTATTTAATTCTTTTATCCCAAGTTAAATGACTAATACATTTAATATACATTAAAGTAATATATTTTGTAAGGGATTTACATGTATAATGAGTAGGGCTTTGCCATTTTAATGCCCAAGGAACTCTAGCCTTCAGAATACTTGAGTCTAGAAATTGTACATAAAATCAATTAACAACTTTGATGATGCAAAACAAAACAAAACAAAACAAAAAAACTCCCCATACCATTGTATTAAAAGTACTTAAGCATTCTTATGTGGTGGTGAGATTATGATTATAAGGTCATTCATATTTCTACTTCATTTTGAAAACATTCATGTAATGATTATGTATTATCCAAAGAGAAATGAAAGGATTTGCATGTTCATTGGTACTTATTTTGCAGGTTTCTCTGGTCATTTAAAATCCATTTTAAAGGCAGATATATTTTTTATCTGTTAATTTGGAATGCTACTTCATTCCTTGGCTTTACAAGAGTATTTAAACATTTAGCTATTTTATACCAGAAGTCCAAAATAGTAATTGGCAAATCTATAAACATTATTTTCAAGTAGTCAGTAGTGAGTTTATAATCAGTTTAAAAACTATATTGTATATAAGTGCCATCCCCAACTGTTAAATAATAAAAAATTAAAAGCACTCAAAATTAAATACAAGAGACAAGGCATATGATAATCATACACACAGAAGAACTTAGATATTACGGTAATGGAGGCATTCAAAATGAATGAGCCATATTTCCATTAGTATATCTGCCTATATGTGTACAATTGCCATTATTATTATTATTTTACTTTATCCACTACTGAAAAGGAGAGCCTAATAAACTTATAGCCAGTTGTCACAAGCTGTCTTAATACGATTTGCTACAATTGAAAAAATGCTCTAGTATTTGTGGAAAGGTTTATGTGTAAGACAATTTTTGCTTACGTAAAGGAAAATTCAGTCCAACATCAATGGTCATTTCAAAAACTAGGACCTTCAAAAGGATTTTTAAACTAAGATAAATAAATTGGTTTTACAGGAGGTAATAGCTCTGCCATGTAAATGGTAGGATTTCCCAGACATCCACCGTGTCTCAGAAATTCCATAGGTATATCGATAATCCTGAAAGTATTGAAATAACTGAGTTTATCAGTGCTATTATTTCTTTCTCATAGTATTTTCCTTTTTAGTCATCTTTTTGAAGTTTTTCTCATTTTCCTTGTTGCCCTTCAATTTATCTTCCTTTTTATCTGTTTGCAATAAATACTGTGTATTAGAAGGACATTTACTGAGGCACAATGCCAGTAGTACTGTCTCAAATATAAGTAGCTTATGCTTTGATGTACCGGCCTCTCTCCTCTATTCTGGATATACCTCTCCAGAATATAAAATACATGAAACATATCGCAATCTTATGTTTTGTCAAGGAATATTATGTAAACATCCCATTACTAAGCACAATTTCACTGGTCCAGTACCAACATAAGCAAATTTCCCTTATTCAGTAGAAAAAAAAAAATCTGGTTCAAAACGCGGTGAAAGTTTCCACTAGACTTGAATGCCCTCAAGGGGCAATACCTGCAAAATAAAATTCACTGGAGAACTTTGTTGGTAGACATAGTAAGGTAAAGTATTGCAGCTCCACCCACTAAACCCCACAATGGAAAAAGAAAAGAATAATGAAACAAAAGAAAGAGAGAGAATTACTTTCAGAGAAAAAAATAAGAAATATCAGACCAGGTCACAAATCAGGTTTTGCAATTAGCAAAATTTGAAAATGATACTCTCATCTTAGTTTACTCAAGTTTTAGATGACTGTGAGTGTAAATTTGATGTGGGGATAGATTTTTAAAAAAACTGCTGAAGTTGACAACTACTGATTCTAAAGGTTTTTTTGTGTGTACTTCTTTTCTAATAGTCTCAATAATGAGAAGAACACTAAGAAATATGTTTAAGAGCTAATGACCCTATTTCTGCTATCCTTATATTAGCAAAATGTAAACATCATTTCCTGATTCATCATCTGTGAAACAAGCAACTAAATGATCTCCAATGTGTTTTCAACCATAACAGTATACATATGTATGAAAATACATTCAATCCTTTCTGCCAAATTTTTATGAAAACATGTATTTCTATAAAAATACTAATTAAAATTGAGTTTAGTAATCATAGATTAATTTGTCAAAGTTCCAGTTTACCATAGGAAATGATACCATGTGCTATTTTAAAAATATTTTGAATTATCTGTAGTGACTGATATTTCCAAAACCACTGTGAACTGTTCATTGCTCATGCACTCCACCGTTAGGACGGAACTTGCAGGGGATATTTCTCTTTGGTTAAATATGATTGATTTGTTTTAAAATATCACTTCTCCAGATTTATAACATCATCTCTCCTCTTCCGAACGTTTCTCAGACCTCTGTGTTCTTGTGAAGTCCATTTCAGTTGTTACTACAGTGAAAACACAGTCACAAGGAGTATCTCAAAGGTGTGAATGTTTAATCTTCAATCTCATTAAAAGTTTCATGCAGTTACCTCCCATGGCACCCTCAATGGAACTGAATTTATCAAGAAACTTTAATCCCAGATACATGGTGGAGCGGAATAATCCTCTTTCAATTGGGCAAAAGAAACACAAGAAGAGAAACTCTTGGAGTGGATCATTTAATGTGGCAGAGAAGGTTTCCTTTCCCTACAGATGGTTACCTGATATTTACGTCTCAACTCAATTTTTAGTTATTGTGTAGTTTTCCTTCAGAATCTTTTTGCTGCTAGTTCCTCCAATTCATAATGGGGGCTAAGATGGAATACAGTACTTGTGAGGCAAAAGAATGATGGAAAAACAGTTGTGAGAATTTTAACCTGGTATTTTCCAAATTCGGTATCCTGTGTTAGTTTTGTTAAAATCCCAATGTTAGTAATAACTACATATATATTAGGTGGCAGTTTATTTTGTAAGAAAACTCTCACCAAAGGTGTAGGTCTCCAAGTTACGCAATGGTTTCTCTTTAGCTTACAATAAAGAAAAATACATCTAAATTCGAAGAGAAGGTAGAAATGTACATCTGAGCTGTTGAGAAGTGTGTTTTACAAGATAGCATATGGTACGTTAAAAGGTTACTGTTTAGGAGGGAAACATGTTTCAAAGAAATTTATGGCACATGTATGCAATTTACAAAGTCTACAATGTTTGAATTGTCCAAATTGTTCACAAATATTACAAAAATAAAGGAGCATATTTTATTCTTTTATAGTTTAACTCTTGTTTAATAACTATCAATAGCTTAAATTTTTAAATTAATAATATTAAACAATAGTATGCTATGTTTTATCATAATTCATACATTTATAAATACAAATCTCAATTTAATCATATAGCTATCTCTTCAGAATTAAAGAATTCTGAATTATAAATAAATAACTCCAGCAGCTAGTGTACATTTCTTTGTGGTTGTACCAACATGCACCAAACGACATGAAAATTAGAAAATGGGAAGGGCAGATGTAATCACTTTTGGAAGTTATTTCAAAATTATAAGAAGTGAGTAATAGATTTTGATTGGGTGCCCTGTTTTTAGCTTGTGTCATTTTAACATATCTCTTTTCCTCGTTTGGGGGGAGTTTAGCACTCTCAACCACCCTAAAGAAGGATATAGCATCACATTTCTTGGAAATTAAATCTTTAGCTAAGTCTTGACAGGATCTTCAATATTGTTGCAGTGGCAACAGAGAATAAAATTACACTGATGCACAAAACTTAAAGATATTTTCCAAATATTAAATGCCGGTATGTCTGACAGCTTCTCATTGTTTCTTAAAGGGCAAATTTTATCTGCTACATTAGATGAGTAAGGTGAGTGATTTGCACCTTAATTTCGAATCTCAATTTCATTTTGGATATGTTTACATAGCCTCAAGAAATTATTATACCTTTATCTTCTAGAAGAATCAGACTGAATATATTCATTAAATTTTTTTCACCTCAGATTTTAGGAAAATGGTAGGAAATATTTCTAAAATAGCATTGTATTAGCCAACGAGTGGTGTTTTTATTAGAAATTAGCATTAACTGCTAGCCCAACAATTGAAGAATCACTTTCTGTTGAGTCATAACTGTTATTTGTTTCTATATGTTCTAGTTATATCTCTTCTACAATATTAAATTTTAAATTTTAGAGAAGTTTATCTGGGAGTAAATAAAAGTACAATGTTAAGGTAGTTTACAGCTTATTGTTTAATATTTACATTTGTTCTCTGCAAATTATTCATTCTTCTGAAGTGTTTGCATCTCTCGATGGAACAGGGACTCAGGCACCCATCTGCAAAACCTTGGTGCAATCCTTTACTTCCCCCTCTCCTTCACATCAAATAATTTGGCAATAGCACCCTGTTAATTGTTTGCCCATTTCTTCCACACTCATTTTTTCAATTTATTTACCCTAATACCACTCTGGTTAAGAATCACATTCAATCTCCATCTGCAGTCACCAGATGGAGACAAACATACCCCTAAAAATAAAGAGTATGTGTACACGCCAAATCATTTAATAACACAAGCATTACCCTGAACCAAAAGCAAACAATAATATTACCAAAAAAATCTCCTTTATTAGCACAAATATAAAAATTTAACCAATTTTTGAACCAACCAAGACGCCTTCCAATGGGTAAATAAATAAATAAACAGTGATACAGGTATACAATCGAATATTATTCAGTGCTAAAAAGAAATAAAGTATCAAGCCATAAAAAGATATAAAGGAATCACAAATGAATATTACCATGTGAAATAAGCCAATTTGTATTTCAACTATATAGCTTTTGGGAAAATGCAAAACTATGGATACAGTAGAAACATCAGTAGTTGCCACTAGTTGAGGAACAGTAGAAAAGGATAAACAGGTAGAGCACAGAAAATTTATGGGGCAGTGAAAAGACTTTGCATGATGTGACAATGACCAGTACACATCATTGTGTATCTGCCCAAACCCATAGAATGTGCAGCACTGAGAATGAACCCTAAACTATGGACTTTGAGTGATAATTATAGGTGTCGTGATCATATGGGTGTCAATGTAGGATTATCAGTTGTAACAATTGTACCACCGCTGAGGGACATTAAGGGGAGGCTATGTATGTGTGAGAGAAGAGGTATATGGACAATCTCTACCTTTCTCTCAATTTTGCAGTGAACCTAATACTGCTCTAAAAAATAGAATCTTTTAAAAATTCTAAAAATGGTCAGGTGCAGTGGCTCACGCCTGTGATCCCAGCACTTTTGGAGGCTGAGGTGGGCAGATCACAAGATCAAGAGATCAAGACCATCCTGGCCAACATGGTGAAACCCTGTCTCTACTACAAATACAAAAATTAGCTGGGTGTGGTGGCAGGCACCTGTAGTTCCAGCTACTCAGGAAGCTGAGGCAGGAGAATCGCTTGAACCCGGGAGGCGGAGGTCACAGTGAGCCAAGATGGTGCCATTGCACTCCAGCCTGAGCGACAGAGCAAGACTCCGTCAAAAAAAAAAAAAAAAAAAAAGAAAGAAAGAAAGAAGAGGTCAATGCAGTAAAGAGTGACTAGAACAAGTAAAATACTTTGCATAACCTGACCAAGAGGTCTTTCTGAGAATGTGATAGCTTCAGGCTTGAGAAGAAGCTACCTATTGCAAAAGCCTCAGAAATGGCATCCCAGATAGAAAACATAGCAAGTACCAAGGTCTTGGGGTGGGAGCAAGTGGGGCATATTTATATAAATAGAAATAAAGATTCTCATTTCTTGTTTTTGAATGACAACCAACATAAAAATGAACCCTAGCATCAAGAAGGTTTTAAAACGCTACTGAACAATAGTGTGACTGCAAAAAGAAAGGAAAATTCCCTTTTATTCCCCATTAACTAGCTCATAAGCATCTGTTTAATGAGAGTTGAGGAGAATTTGAAGGGTAAAAAAATTTCAGCATGATGTCCTGAGACTGAATTAATTAGGATGATAAAATTATTTTAGTAAATTTGGTTTTATTTCCTCATTATCATGTTTATGACCAAGTTACTAATCCAATCAATAAACTAGTACTTCTAATGATTATTTGAATAGCAAATATAATCCATATGTGGCCAGGATATTCTAATTGTTTTAATGATGTGCTGTATCCAAAAATACCTAAATTTTGATTGGGAGATAATTTGGTTAATCAACAACTTGATAAGCAAGTCACAGATATTTCCCCAACTCTATTTTATCTTTGATATTAAATATTTAAAATATTTTGGTATTCTTTATTATACTTACTTTAAGTGTTAAGTATAAACATATTGCAAACTTACATAAAGTTACAAAACTTGTGTAGATAACAACCAAGTATGATTTCTCAGAAAATAGTGCTATTACCAATATTCCAGATTTCCTTTCTTTTGAAAAAAATAATTATAGATAAAGCCAAACTCTACTCCCATGTTACCCTATGTTCACCAGTTTCCTGGTCATTTTCCTCAGGAGTCACCATTATCCTAAAGTTGTATTTAGCATTCCTGAGGATATTTTTATATTTTTAGCACATATCTTGAATCCAAAACCAATATGTAGTACTGTTTCTGTTCTTTATTTCATTGTCTTTACCTTTTTCTGCATAGTCTTCAGTCTTTCCATTTGTAATATCTGCACAGTATTGTACATGACCCATCAGGTATGACTAAACTTTTATACAAATTTTTCTATAAAGAACAATGCCTCAAAGAGCCACATTCTTTAAGATGAGAGCATTGCTTTAATTTCATGGCAGCTTTTTTCATTTAGCTTATTTTATTCAATAAATTTTCCAAGCGAATAGAAGAAAGAACTTAGTGTAGAGTCCACTTTGAAAGTGTATATTGGGAGAGGGGTTTATAAACTGTAATACAAGGTAGACCAGATCAACAAAAAGAAAGAGATAAGGCTGCTATTTTATTAGGATCACAAGATAGCTCTAGAAATAAACTCGTCATTTATTTTCTAAAGTCTCAAACCCAGCATGAAACTAGAACGAACCAAAACAGGAAAGAATAGAAAAAAAAAATCTTGCCAAAATAGTGTGTAACGTCTGCATTTCATTTCTTCTTTCCTTAGGAATGAACAACCTAATATATACAGAGACCTATATAATGGTGAAATATGGGAATGTTCATCATTAATGAGCAATCTTTCTTTAATTTATAGTTGGGTTAAAAATTAATTAGTCTGTAATCACTGGATGACTTTCATTTAATTAAAATCAACTAATGGCCTGAGTAGCTTTGCTACAGTACACTGTGATACCAATATACTCAATGCTCAAGTCACTGGTACAAAATGGCAAAGTATTTGAATATAAACCACATACATCCTTCCCTACATATTAAATAATCTCTAGCTTATTGGTGATACCTAATACAATGTAAATACTAGGTAAACATTTATTTAGTGAATTTTTTATTTGTATTATTTTTTACTGTTGTTTTTTTTTTCCCCAAATATATTTATCAGTGGTTGGTTGAATCTTTGGATGAGGAATCCATGGATATGGAGGACTGGCTGTATTTACATGTTACTAGGTGAGCTTCTCAATGTAAATTTAGCCCATTTTCTAAGGACTGATGTTGGTATAACCTACTGTAAAAAAAATAAATTTATTTGGACAATGTCAGAATTTTTAATAGTATTCCATATTTGACTATTAATATTGTCATATTTTCTTGCCCCAGTAAACTCAGAAAACTTTTGCTAAGCATCTTCAATATTATTTTTCTCACTTACCAGGCTTAAGTCTATATACCTACTTTTTCTTATTGTTGCTTTTAAAGAAAGAAAAGTATGAAAAATTTATTATTATGTTTGGTCACTGGGCATGCTGTGGAAAAAGAAACAAAACAAAATTGGATACTTTAAACTTACATTTCATCAAAGAATGTTTTCTCATATCCTCCAGAGACTTTGAATTTCACCAACCACCTTAATGGCAGTCCTTTGAAAGTAATCTTCTCTAGGTAGCTATATTTACTTTGAGTTTGTGTCAAGTCATATTCACATAGAAGAAGTTGAGATGCTAAGGTATGAGTGATAATACAACTTTGTATGAAGTAATAAATGCACTGAAGTTTGCATACCAAATACGTTTTATTGATATTATTAGGTAATTCTAAAGTGTAGCGTTTTTCTGGTATCAAGAACAGGAGATCTCAAATGACACCGTATCAGAATCCCTGGGGATGGCGCGAGACAGCAGAAGCAGGAAAGATTTTTTCATTTTCTTCAGATACAGGGTAGCCAGATAAATTTATAATGATGCATGACTCAATCAAAATTAGAGTTGATGTTCCAGCTTGGCCTCTCTGAAGTTATTCTCTATTGATGTCGTTTTTGTTACTTGATCTATCATAGTCTTATTTGTAAAACGAGTTTTTCATCAGTAATCACCATATTTTTTACATTTTCTATTAAAAATATATATCTCTAATTTGAAAATGTCATCCATAACAAGAGTTCCATCTTCAAGTTGCCTTCCATGAATCCCTTGTAGTTATTTAGATATACTGAGCAAAATATGAATTTATGTTAAACACTGTGAGCATTGCCTTTATGATATTAAATAGGTTCTTTTTAAAGATTCAGGAAATACAGATGATCCCCAACCTATGATGGGTGGATTTAGGAATTTTTGACTTTATGACAGTGCAAAAGGGAAACACATTAAGTAAAAATCGTTCTTTGATACCCATACAAATATTTTTTCACCTTCAGTACAGCATTTAATAAATTACATGAAATAGTCATCACTTTATTATAAAATCGACTTTGCATTTGATGATTTTGCCCAAACGTAGGCAAATGTAAGTGTTCTGGGCATGTTTACAGTAAGTTAGAGTAAGCTACAATGTTCTGTAGGTGTATTAAATGCGTTTTCAACTTAGATGCTTTCAATTTAAAATGGGTTTATTGGGGAATAACCTCATTATAAGTTAAAGTGAAGCTGTGTTATAATATTTAATGAATTTCTAATATCCTTCACCATTTTGTTTAATAAAACTATAAACTACTGTATTCTCAGGAAATTATGGGAATCTATTTTTATATTATATAATTAAATTATTTAGAATATTAGTCTTGATATTGCTTTTAATATTTTAAGCCAAATCAATTGTATCTAGTTAACGTAAACCCTTTAAATGAGATACCTCATAAATGACATTCCCCCAAAGAAAATTTTATAAGATACGTCATTTCCTCATTTTTTAATGAACATTCTCACGAGAGTCATTTTTTAAACTTATAATAAGTAGAAAAACAAATGGAAAAATTAATTCAAAAATTAAATTAAAAATCAATAAGTTTCCCTAACACTCTGATGAAAGCTGGGAAGTCATAAACCTGCAAGAAGAGAGAAAGCATCGTAGGGGTAGCTGGGACAATAAGCTGTTATTTTAACAGTTCAGGAAAATTAAGACCAAAAAATACACAACTGTTGCATGAGAAAATTACCCCCAGTGATAAAGTTAATGTATATCAAACTTAATTATGTAAACATATAAGAATAATATTTATATTATATTTGTAATAAATCTACTATGTGGTCCCATACTTCATAGGGAATTTCATACCTTGCAAACATATTTTCAAAGGCATTATCTTAGTTATTTCACACAGCAGCCCAATGCAGTAAGCTGAGCACGTTCAATATCTTCATTTTATAGAGGTTCTGTTGAAAACTGAGAATCGGCGTTTAATTGGTAAGGTCACATATCTATAAACCTTCTGTGTAGCAAAAGAAGCAAGACCTTCAGTTAAGTGCATGTCACCTATAGGTATCTGAAAAGTCCAACAATGAAACTTATAATTAAAAAAAACCTCAAATACCTTATCTGTAAACACACAAATAAAATCATACAGCAATTTTAAAAGGAGATAAAATGTATTTCTTATCATAATAAAAGAAATTGGGGTTGTTGACACACATCATTCCACAAAGAAGCTAACACTTGGCTTCCAAAACAGCCCCTGATTAAGACCAAGAAACAAGAAACAAGAACCAAGATAAATAGCAGTGACGAGCCATTTTATTTGCCAATTTTTCTTGATAAAGTCAATTCATCTTTTGCTCTTCGGTTTGTCTGTGTATAAAACAGGGAAAATGTCATCAGGCTTTTATGTTGCATCCTAAATCAAATAGCTAACTTTCAGCCATGGTGTTTTCCATTTGCAGAGCCCAGAGATTATTTGTCACTGCCATTTGATATTCAGTGTGTTTGCTAAGACTTAAGAGAAAGTTTTAACTGATAGCAGATTGTTTTTTGTTTCATAATAACACGTTAAAGATATGCTTAAGTTGCAAATATATTATGCTATTAATAGATATTTGTTCTGGAGTATAAAATGTAACAAATTATAATACAACATAAGAAGCAGCCCAAATAAATCATATGCATGCTGAAAACATGCTTTTTAGTTCATTGTAAATATTTATTGACCATATATATCTGTGTGCTGAACACTAAACTAACTGTTAAGTAGCAGTTGTGCCCCCAAGCACCATGGTGTCAAATTGTGAAGACAGACAAGTGTCCAGACAACATTTATTCAGTGCTTATTTGGGGCTAGCTCCATGCTAGTTGTCGCAGATACAGGGGAAAGTATAAGGTTGGTACATTTATATCTGAAGATATTTAGGAATAGAATATATAGGTCTTTTTGAAAAAGGAACATTTAGTGTCTTGTTTAGTGTGTGGCCTCAAGACAGTGCCTGGTACTCAGATTAACAAATACAATTTAAACCTTTGCAAGGCATCTTTGAATGGCCAACGTGACTTTTCAGCTAAGGGAGATATTAAACTACTGATTAACATTTCTGAAGGTTGATTGCTTGCTAGCAAAATGTGATGTTTGTCAATACCCAATGTGACTCAAGCAAATTTTTCTTCTACCTTGTGGACCAGAGTGGAATGTTGATTCTTTGGGATTCCTATGATACAAGATAATGGTAAATAAATGGGGATGCACATAATTAATGCATACCTAATGAAGACCCACAATTTCCCAAAACTGTTGTTAATTCTTGAAATACAGAGTTTATAAGATTCATAAAATCATTTATAATAAATACATTTATTTAATTTAATAAATTAAAGAAAAAGTATAGTACAGTGGCTTGTAGTTTTATTTTTATTAGTGTTGAGGTACTGGGAATAATATTTTTCTGTGGTAATTGTATGCATATTTTATAAAATACTTCTCCATGAATTTTATAAGCTGATTCAATCATATCCTAGTGAAAAAATTCATAAATAAAAAAGTCATTAAAAAACTAATAATTATTGAAAAATGGGCCAAAACATGATAGTCAAAAAGTATTTGATCAAAGACACAATTATTTTTATTTCTGTAAGAAGCATATTGGTGTACTCCAGCCTGGGTGACAGAGCAAGACTCTGTCTCAAAAAAAATATATATTGGACCAAATGCAATGTACATTGTATTACATAAATATAAATTTAGAAAGAGGTTTAAATGAAGAATAATTTACAACAATAAATTGAGAACATTTATTGCTTGTGCATTTCCTTCTGGAATGTTCTTAGCTATTATGTTATAGCTTGAAAAGGACTGACCTAAGCATTCAGTCCTAAATTTAATTTATTTAAAATAATTTTTGATGTGTAGATGTGTCTAACATTTCCTTTTGTATTCTAATTGTTTAAGATAATAAAAGAGCAGTGCTAAACTTCTTTCTCCCTTTTGACAGTTGTTTCCAAGTCAGTAAAGGCTCATTTGGTTAATCTAGAAAAATATCAGTGCCGTCTCCATTAGCTTGTAAGACAGTTCAGTAGGGAAATTATCTCATGTTGGTTATTATACGTAATAAAATATCTCGATGAAGCAATCTGTTAGCATCATCTATGAAGGTGAATACTGTGCCATTGCTTTGAGTGTTTTCTAAGGCTGCACCTAGGATGCTGCTGTATTTGTTTTGGGTAGCAATTAAAGAGAAATGATTCCACCCAGCAATTTGGGAAGTCGAGGTAGGTGGATCACTTGAGGTCAGACGTTCAAGACCATCCGGGCCAACATGGTGAAACCCCATGTCCTCATGTCTACTAAAAATACAAGTAGCCAGGTATGGTGCACGTGGCTATAGTCCCAGTTACTCAGGAGGCTGAGGCAGGAGAATCATTGAACCTGGGAGACAGAGGCTGCAGTGAGCCAAGATTCTGCCACTGTACTCCAGCCTGAGCAACACAGCAAGACTGTCTCCAAAAAAAAAAAAAAAAAAAATCTGGGCTTAAAGGTTAGTTTACTTTTTTCAAGTTGTATGACTTTAGGGAATTTACTGAGCCCCTCCAAGCCTGTTTTTTCAAATGTGTAATATGGAAAATAACAATGCCTTCACCATTGGGTCATTGTGAGGATTAAATCAGTGAATCAGTGAATATTCAGTAATACACTTAGGACACTGTGTGGCATGCAATGAGTGCCACGGAAGTGTTGATAATTGCCGTTGATTCCTGACCACTTTAAGGTCTAAGTCAGGACATGATCTCTAAGATGCTTTTCTGGAGTTCATATTGAACTAAAAGGAAAGAATAAATGGCACATTCACTTTTAAACGTAGACTTTGTTTAACAGCAGATGATTACTTATTAAAGCAATGCTATGGTTAATTTTTCACTTTGTAAGATGGATGTGGATAAGTCATTCCACTATTTTAATTGCATGCTAATATTTTTACTTATAGTCTTATTATTTGACTTTAAATACAACCTTATATATATATTCTTTTTAACAATTTCAATAATACAGGCAAATAATCCCACTATTGCCACTAATAAAGTGTGCTAATATTTGGCAAACATTTACCCAAGTATTTTACTGCATGTACATCAAACAAGTTCATTTAAGAAAGGCTATCTTTAAATCTAATTATTTATAAATCTAAAATTGAAATAAATAAGCAGTCACCGCCACGATGTGTATATGGCAGGTAGAATTGTTACTTTAATGCTTAATTTGGTTAATATGTATTCAGTAAATATTTTTTAATTTGAAGTTGAAAGGAATTATATTTTGTGGAGATTTTAATAAAATTAATTATATTCCTTCATTTTTAATTGTTTATATTTATTGTGTATTTATGTTTATTTTTATTTATTTCTAAATATTTTTTGTGGAGTTCTTAATATTTTTCTGAAATTTACTAGTTTTTTATTTAAGGATTCATTATAGGACTACTTTCATCCTACCTGAGAAATGGTGTTGAGGGAGACATATAGGTAAATCTTTTCTAAAATTTTCAGAAGTAATGCTGCTTCATAGAGTGTATAAAACTTAATGAGAAACAAAATAAATTCAAACTGATAATATATAGTATATTTCTCAGAATTATGTGCATGTATAAAATAGCCAAATAATCAAATAATTGCTTTCCTAAGTATTGAATCTCTGACAAATATAAACTAGCTTTCTATTTTGAAACATCTTTTTTTTTTCTTGCATCATGTTATCAGGACAAAATTTCCTGTAGGAAAAATATCGCTTGTGTCAATCATACAAAATGCAGGTTTTTTAGAAAACTGTTGTTTTCTTTCAGAGCCATTTATTATATATTTTAAAATAGTATGGTGAATAATATTTTGGTTGCCTTCACTTATATAGAATTGGGCACAGATAGTTGAATGTAATTCTCTGTGTGATGCAAATTTAATTTCAAATATAACATTATAAGATTTTTAAACTATTGCCTTCTACTAAATCATGTATGCTTGCCTACATGGAGCTCACATTTTTATCATATCATGCATTTTCATAATATTTTCAATTTCCAAGTTAGTGTGAAAAATGTTATAGCACATACTAGTTTTGTGTAACTAAACAATTACTATTTAAAGATACCAATCTTATCTATCTATCTATCTATCTATCTATCTATCTATCTATCTATCTATCTATTTTTTTGAGATGGGTTCTCGCTTTGTCATCCAGGCTGGAGTGCAGTAGCACAATCTTGGCTCACTGCAACCTCTGCCTTCTGCCTTCAAGCAATTCTTCTTCCTCAGCCTCCTGAGAAGCTGGTATACACACATGCCCTACCATGCTTGGCTAATTTTTGTATTTTTAGTAGAGACGGGGTGTCACCATGCTGGCTAGGCTGGTCCTGAACTCCTGACCTCAGGTGATCTGCCCGTCTCGGCCTCCCAAAGTGCTGGGATTACAGGCATGAGTCACCATACGCGGCCTATATTCTTTTAAATGTGATTTTTTTGGCTCCTGATATGAGTTCTAATAATATTTTTTATTATACTTTAACTTCTGGGATACATGTGCAGAATGTGCAGGTTTGTTACATAGGTGTATACATATGCCATGGTGGTTTGCTGCACCCATCAACCTGTCATCTACATTAGGTATTTCTCCTAATGCTATCCCTCCCCCAGCCCCCCAGCCCCCGACGAGCCCCATTGTGTGATGTTCCCCTCCCTGTGTCCATGTGTTCTCATTGCTCAACTCTCACTTTTGAGAACATGTGGTATCTGGTTTTCTGTTCCTATGTTAGTTTGCTGAAAATTATGGTTTCCAGCTTCATCCATGTCCCAGCAAAGGACATAAACTCATTCTTTTTTATGACTGCATAGTATTTCATGGTGTATATGTGCCACACTTTCTTTATCCGGTCTATCACTGATGGGCATTTGGGTTGGTTCCAAGTCTTTGCTATTGTGAACAGTGCTTCAGTAAATGTACGTGTGCATGTGTCTTTATAGAAGAATGATTTATAATCTTTTAATAATAGGATTACTGAGTCAAATGGTATTTCTGGTTCTAGATCCTTGAGGAATTGCCACACTATCAAACCAATGAGAACAAATACACAATGTACCAGAATCTCTGAGACACAGCTAAAGCAGTGTGTAGAGGGAAATTTATAGCACTAAATGCCCACAGGAGAAAGTGGGAAAGATCTAAAATTGACACCCTAACAACACAATTAAAAGAACAGGAGAAGCAATAGCAAACAAATTCAAAGGATAGCACAAGACAAGAAATAATTAAGATCAGAGCAGAAGTGAAGGAGGTAGAGACACGTAAAACTCTTCAAAAAATCAATGAATCCGGGAGCTGGTTTTTTGAAAAGATTAACAAAATAGATACACCACTCGCCAGACGAATGAAGAAGAAAAGAGAGAAGAATCAAATAGAAACAATAAAAAATGATAAAGGGGATATCACCACCGATCCCACAGAAATACAAACTACTATCAGAGAATACGATAAACACCTCTACCCAAAGAAACTAGAAAATCTAGAAGAAATAGATAAATTCCTGGACACATACACTCTCCCAAGACTAAACCAGGAAGAAATCAAATCCCTGAATAGACCAATAACCATCCCTGAATAGATCAATAACAAGTTCTGAAACTGAGGCAGTAATTAATAGCTTACCATCCAAAAAAAAACCCAGGACCAGACGGATTCACAACCAAATTCTACCATAATCCTAATAATTTACTAGTTCAAACTGCGCCAGCTTTATAGTAATTAAAACTGCAACTGTCATTTAGGATATATTAGTTGATGATATTGTAAACTAGAGTTAGCCATGTTATATTTTTCAGTTATACAGATAAGGTTGGTACCCTTATAAAAGCTAATGAGACAGATAAATTCACATCACAATTATTTACTTCTCTAAGATTTACTTTCCATTGCCTTGTAATCTATTCTTCATAGGTGTATTTTGATTTTAATTTTTTGAGGTATGTTTGATTTTATACTATGATTCTTTGGCTAGGCTCAGAAACTTAAGTATAGTACTGTAGAATGATGTTACAGTAAGGGCAAAATATTTTCATCTCTACCTTCAGTAGCTTCAGCCTGAAGTTCAAAATTATATCAAGTAAGGCTCAATAATAACATTCCCTGAGAAGGAAATTAAGTTTTTCCCTTCATTATGAGTCCCTTACCTGTATCCAAAAAGTAAGGACTTTTTTTTTTTTTTTTTTTTCGTTGTGGTCCAAATAAATTAACTATGCTACTTAATCATTTTGAAATTCATTATTTACTGAATAGTAAAGTCAGGTATAATAGGTGTAAAGAAGTTCCTATTTCATTTAAGGTATGCCTTAAAAATAATAACTGTGTGAACACTACTATGATGACTTGTATATTTGTTTCTTCCTTTTTTGTGTGCTTAAAAATAGTTCTAGTACAATTCTAGAATACTACTCAATGTCGACATTTATTTAGGAAAGAAAGATAAATCTCTGACATTTGATTAATAGCTAAGGCAACTGAGAAATTAGTGCCTAGACCAATAGCTTTTTGATGAATTAAGGTAAGGTTTTGTTAGAAGATCATCTTTATTTTCTCAATAAAGTATGGGCCAGAGATGGAAATTGTATATATCCTAATGACCTCTCAATAGCTTTCTTTTTTGATAATGGTGAAAGGGTCTTTAACAATTAAAGGTAATGCACAATTTAAAAAGTAATATTGCTTAAGAATCTTAAAAGTTATTGCACACACATTTTGTCTAAGTAAATGTGGTTTCAGCACACCACATTCTCAGCATACACATGAAGTAGTCTTTATTTATCATTTAAAGAAAGCTAATACAAGAATATTCTTTACACAGAATTGCTGAAACAAATTAGAAAAATGAGTGGTTAAGTTCCATCACCTAAAAGAGGAGAATAGAAACTACAGTTGACTTCTTTGGTTCTTTGCTTAGACCTAAGATGTCACCCTTAAATAAATGACAGCCATATTATGAAAAAGTGGTTCAGTGTGATAAATTCAATTTTAAAACTATGATGAAGCAGAGAAGCTAAATTTCATGGTAGCTGTAGTTCTTCAGGGTTTTGTAACCCCAGTGCATGGAACAGTGTCAGGCATGTATTGAACAATCTAAATATCTTTCTTTAATTAATGATGAGTGAATAAATTAATAAGTTAATAAATAGAATGTATGTTTATTATTATATGAATTAATAATTTCAGTGCAACAAAATCTGTCTAAATTGTAGAACAAAATGTTTACATAGATTATTCATAATGGAAAATTTGAAATTCATACAGAAAAAAGAGATTTAGGATATGAATGTTTTCAAAGGTCAAAACTGACAGTTACTTCTTTTTTTGAATTCCTGGGATTTTTATATGGCTCTGATTGTCATGATAGGGATTAATAAATGATCTATCCATAGTTATGATTTAATTGGCATGCTGAACAAATATTTATGTTGCTTTTATTGCCTGATTGACACAATTCTAAACACTGGGAATAGAGCTATTAGCAAGACAAATTGTGCCTTTGTATTTATGAGGTTGACTTTTTAATATTTACTTAGGGATGACATCTTAGATTTGTACAGATAAACAAAAAGTTAATTGTAGCTACTTTTCTAGATTCTTTAAGACTATAAAGCTCAACTAGTCTATAGCCTTTAATTTTGTCTCAGCAACTGTGGGTAGAAGATATTCTTTTCTCAGCTTCCATCAAATGAGGACAAAGATCATTTGACATAACTTCTTAGAATTGATATCACATATACATAGACAAAATGAACTGGAACTAATCCCTTTCCATGCAAAAAACAAAAACACAAAAGAAAGAAAAAAAAAAGAAAACCAATACAAAAATAAAGTGAGAACATATAGAGGACAAAAAAAAATATATGTATTTTTTTTAAAAAAAAAACTTGTCCATTCCTGATTGTGAAAGTGCACTTTTTTTTTTGTAAATGTGGAACATACAGAAACCAAAAGGACTTGGCTGAGCGCATTGGCTCATGCCTGTAATCCCAGCACTACGGGAGGCCAAGGTAAGTGGATCTCCTGAGGTCAGTAGTTCAAGACCAGCCTGACTTTATGGTGAAATCCCATCTCTACTAAAAATACAAAAATTAGCCAGGTGTGGTGGTGGGCACCTGTAGTTCCAGCTACTCAGGCAGCTGAGACAGGAGAATTGCTTGAACTTAGGAGGTGGAGGTTATAGTGAGTCAAGATCGTTCCACGCAAGACTGCACTCCAGCCTGGGTAACAGAGTAAGACTCAATCTCACAGAAAAAAAAAAAAAAAGGAAACCAAAGGACTCTAAAGTTAGAAATAAACAGTGGATGCAAGCCCTATATAATGCTGGCAAAAAGCCAAATTTTTCTCCACAGACAGCAGTAGCTATTGTTCACAATGATCTTAGAAGCAGGTGCTTATACATGCCTGTTATTAATGCAGAGGACCTTCTGTTTCAAGACAGGTGATAACAATGAAAATGTAAATGTTGACTTCAATCCTTTCAAATTTCTTCAAAAAAATCCTCTATGCTAACTCAATAAGGGCTGATTACACATATTTCTCTAAGTTTACTTTATCCATTATTTTCAGTACAGGAATTATATCTCTGAAACAATAGTAGCTAAAAATAAAGCAGAGTTTCCTGAAAGCCAGTTGTTGGGTTAGTTTGTTTCCTTACTTTATAAATGCACACTTAGCCTGACTCTCTGAGCATGAGTGCAGAATACAAATACTTCGAGCAACTAAAATATATCATATGCTTTCCTGCTGTGGAAAGTTTCCAAGCATCTTTGCAGAACTCATCTCACTTGCCTATTGGCAAAAACCATCCTTTCTAGACATACTTTCTACTTGGCTTACACTTAAAAGCTGACTCCACAATAAAAACTATCCAACTGAAAGAATCAGTGTTTCAGAATTGAGGCTTTGAGAATTTAGAACTTAGTTTGTATGGCTGCCAAACTTAAACATGAGAATATTTCTCAGGCGAAGAATATTTTTGCTTGAATTTATCTTTCAATAGCCTTGAACTGATCCCAAAAGGGATTTCATATTTCTAGTTGATAATAGGTCAGAAATAGATCTTACATGAGTCTAAAAAGATTATGCCTTCATACGTTTTATAATAGTACTATATGTAAAATAAATTCATAACTTTATTAAGTTACAGGTAAAAAGAAGACAGAATAAAGAAAAAAATGACTACTTACTGTGTTGGTTGTCTTTCACAGAAATATAGATGATGATGTTGCAATGGAGGATGTTTTGAAACAAAGGTGTTATTACACAGCCCCATTGCCAGAACTGCTGTGCCCATGGCTTCTTACAAGGGAGCTTGTCTTTTCCCATGTATCACCTGACTCTGCTCCATCTGACCACAGCAGACTGGATTGTGCTAAATACCTGACTCAAAGCAGTCAATCCATAGAATGATTAACAGCATTTGAAAAAGCCATACTTTTGTAGAATGGGGATACTTTTTTTTCCAAAGGGTCTGAGTAACTAAGAAATTGAGAGGCAATATGGTTATAGTAAATGTTATATCTGAGAAGATCTACAGAGTCAGAGGTAGGTTAGGGAGGACCTAACTTTGAGCAAGTCAAAGCTAAGAATATACTCGAAGTAGGTGGCAAAGATAGTATAATGCAGCAGACACTATAAGGGAGATGATAGCTATAAAATAGAAGCTAAAGACCTTCAATTGGTAGTATGAAGAGACTGTAAGCACATAAATCCACAGCTTCCTAATGCTGAAATTTCTCACAAGGGAATGCAATTTCCTTGGACTCAAATAATATTTAGGTTTCTGAGACCTGCTTAACCATGCTATTGATCAGCATGTTTTCAGTACAAAGAAAAAGGAGGAAAAGGTATAAGATAGAAATAAATACATTAAAAGATAATGGCACATGCATGTCATTCTGAGTTGACCACTTGAATCCTTTAAGAAAATCATTGCGACAAGTATTTACATTCTTCCATTAGGCTCATATTTTAAGCACTACCTAGTGGCAGTCATTTGTTACACATATGCTATGTGCCTTATATTTGGGGATGTAACATCCTGCCTTTATGGCACAGATTTTTTTTTTTTTTTTCTACACAGTGTTTTGCTCTTGTTGCCCAGCCTGGAGTGCAATGGTGCAATCTTGGCTCACCACAACCTCCACCTCCCGGGTTCAAGCGATTCTCCTGCCTCGACCTCCCGAGTAGCTGGGATTACAGGCATGCGCCACCATGGACTTGACTTAAAAAAGCATCACTTTTGTTGTGGTTTTGAGAATGAGGTGAATGGAGAGGAGAGGAAAGTGAAGAGTAGAAACCAAAATATTCGTTTTGACAATCAGTTAAGGAGAGTTGATTTTGACATCCGGTTGAGAGACGGTGGTGATTTCAACTACATCTGTACCTTTGGATTTACAAGTGGTCAGATTCTGTGTATATTTTGAAGGACTGATAAAATTCATTTTAGTGCTTGTGAGAAATAAGAAAAGGAAAGTGATTAAAGGATGCCTCCAACATTTTCAAACTGATTTACTGGAAAGATGTAGTTAGCATCAGTTGAAATAGGGGAAAGCTGAGAGGGGAGAGTATTTTGGGGAAAGGAGTGGAATGGAGGTGGGAGAAGTTATCATGTAGATGATATTTTAATCACTAGACTGCATCTACTCACTGAGAAATAATAAAAAAGAGAGAGAAGAGAGAGGAACCTTAAAAGGAACCTAAAGAGTGACATTAGTATGTGTGTGTGTGTGTGTATGTATGCTATATATACTACATATATGATGTATATATACTATATGTAATACATACGGACTATATGATATATATTTATATATCTCATATATGGACACATTTATATGTATAAGATAGACAGATAGATATCTTATTTTAAAAGTGTTTCAGAAATTTTGCGATAACAATGTAAAAATATCTAAGTGGGTCTTAAACCCTGATCTGATTGATCACATAAACTTTCATAAGCTTTTTTCTTAGAGATTTACATGCTTTCTAAAATTCACTCTTTTTAAATGTTAAAAGAAATAAACTGAGGAAAAAGAAAATTGTAGAGAGTTTATTTGAGGACAAACTGGCTTTGCCTGCTCAGGGATTCTTCAGGCCCAGGCTCCATTTCAGTGCACTTTAACAAGAGAAGGAGGAAACATCATATGTGATTGTTGAAGTATAAATTGGATACACAATTTTTCCCCAAGAGCAGTATCTTAGCTAGTGTGCATCTTTAAAATTGGTTATCTTCTTTATAACATTCTTTGGAGCAAATCAGACTTGTATCTCCTCATAGGTGACGGGAAACTTTTCTCTATTATTATTTTTTGTGAATTTTATGCCTACCAAATAATACATTTAATAAGAGCGGTTACTGATATATTTTGATGTTGAGACATACTAATAAATTTATATACCAATCACATCCATAGCTTTTTCTAGAGTTTAGATATCAATAACAACTTCCTCTATTACCTCACGAATGGGTTTTGTAAAGTTTCTAGAACTAAATAAATAAATTATAGACTCAGTCCATGAATACAGGCTCCCATATTGCTATTATTATTTATGTACCTTTTTTTCTGATATAAATGAACTTCATTATATTTAGAACACTAAACAAAAACTGTCGGTCGCACCCTAACCATTTTCTACGAGTACCATTACTGATAGTATGTCAACTGAAACCTGAGTCTGCCCACCATTGAAACCTACCGCCTTGGGGCTCGCATTAAGTCTGACTAGCAAAGAGATACTATCATTTAGCTCCTGATGGGCAATTCATGTCTCATCTTGCACTATGGTCGTAAGATGCCATGTCACTAAGGGTCCGGGTACAACTTTGAAGCCAGGCAACCCCATCTCTATTTTAAATTCCTGTAGAACTTAGTCACTATTCCAAATGCAGACCATTTACAGTGTAATGCTCTCACTGACTCAACCACTCAGAGGTTTGGTATGGCCCTTGGACAAAGTTCCTTCATAGTTTAATTCATCTTTACCTGAGGAATTATTATTGTGTGCGTTATACAAACCGTTACCCATTGTTAATGGCTCACCTAATGGAAAATACATAAGTGAGAGAGGTATTTGTGCCCATGATGAAAGAGGGGACCCAAACACTAATATCTGGAATCTCTTATCTGTCCATTTATTTGTGCTTTCCCTTGTGTTGGAGTGATGTTTCTCGTCTTCTGCATCCTCTATGACATATGTGCACGTTTTCTACTCTTGTGATAAAGATATTACTCATACATTTTTATTCCTCCTGAATCTATTTCTCCAATAAGAATTATTTTCAACTCATTATGTTTCCAGGTACCATAGAAATATATCTGTATCTAGTTATATTATAGACATCTTCAGCTACAAATTATCATTCTCCATCTCGGCACATCTATTCTTGGGATGTCTTCTTTTGATGACTAGCACAACTACCCACCCAGTTGTTTAAGTTGTAAATTTGTGGTTCATTTTAGTTACAAACCTTCATGAATTATCTTTATTACTTAAATGTTAAAATATTTTGAAATAGTATAATGAACCCATGAAAATACTTAAGAAATATGATTTTCATTTTTTCTTAGATATATTATTTTTATTTTATTTTAACATAGTAGAGTCATAACTCAGAAATTTATAATTGTCTTTATAAGGAGAAAATATAGTGGTAGAAATATTATAGAAGACTGTGTCACAAAAACTGCTATCATCACAATTACATTGAATAACATCCACATACATGTAGTTTGTTTAATGTTATGTCAGAAAAGATAGTAAGAGCTCAATAAATGAATGTATGGATATTTCAGATATAGAATTTTTAATGTATCACACAACTTTCCTAGTTCAAAAGCTAAATTATGCTTTAAGTTTCAAAATAGGACAGCAATTTTATTATTGTATGAGAAAAGGATTTTTATATTCTTCTAATGAATTGTAAACACACTAGCCACAATTTTTAGTAAAAGGCATTAATACATTTTGATTATAGATTTCTTTTTTGAACAACAAACAAGTATGATAAAGCCAAAGTACCTTTTTATTACAATATTCCATTGCCTTTTTCTGACTCAAACTCTTTTAAAATTATATAGATCACTGTAAATTGCAAGAGAGTGATCTCTAGAGAGCAAAAGACAAATAATAGCTTTCCCCACGATACTTCTGCCAAAAAAAGAAAAATAAAGACTTGATTCTTCAAGGCTAAACGCCCGGCTGTGTCCTGACATTCATAGGTTAAAAATAGAACTTTCTTGGTTAGAATCAGTAATTATTTTGTGTTACTTGGGTTAATAATGGATTGTAATTATTCTACTTGACTGACATTTTACACATATTCTACTTGAACTGCCTATGGCTAAGCATTAACCTTCTTATTGACCTTAGGAAAGAAATATAATAATCTGTGCAGTTTGCAATGTCTATTATACATAAAAAATACTGTCTGTCAGAATTAGGCAATATTTTGGATTGTAATATTTTAGCTCATGAAAGTATATAAATGTGTGTTTAATGATTCATTGAAAGCATTAAATATACTCATTTACATTTCAAAAATAACTACAATGTGAGCCTAAACATTGGTAAACCATTGAGTTCTTATCCTCTCCTAACACAGGATGATTGTAACTGTCCATTCAGAAATTCAGGGCATGTCTATAATTGGGAGAAACTGCCACTAATATTCTGTCTTCTTGCTTTGGAATACATGCTGTTTCAGTTACAATGGCATAAATGTCACATCTATTTGGCTATAGCATGCCCAAATCAAAGAGAGAATAACTATTAGGCATTTTAAAAACCAAAATGATACATGAGAAAAAGACAAAATACAATAGAAATCTTTATTAGGAAATGCCCTTCAACCCTCAATTTGCCCAAAGGCAAAATTCTAATAATATGTGATCTATCTTGTGGGAGTCAGGAGGGTTACCTTCATATCTATAAGAATTAGGTCACATACCACTACTTTTTAATTAATCAACTTTATTCATTATTTATTGACTTTCTGCTTTGAAAGGTGAGAATATGGCTCATACTTTCATTTTTCCTCTATTCACAGTTTTAATCATTGTCACTGTATCTTGTGTTTTCTCAGTTACAATTTCAAGTTTAGTTAATGTAATTAAGTTTATTTTTCTTATTTCTAATGTTTTCACAGTATCTCTTCTTGGTCATCTTATAATTTTAGCATGTCACTCATTCTGCCTTCCTGTCCAGTTCTCTTCATTTTCATTTGGTAAGCTTTCAAGTCATAGTTTTCCTATTACAATGTCTATTTTGACAACATTTATATCCTTTCTGGTAGCCATATTTAAGTTTTATGGATGGTTTATAGGGGTATAGTTGAAATCCATTGAAATCCATTATTATGACTATTAAAATATTATCATGAAGCCAAAGAATATACATGTGCTCTTTTTAGATCAACATGGAATGCATTATTTTTGTTGTCACTTCATTGTGTTACTGTTTTTTAAACTTCATCGGTTACTTTAAAACTTGCTATATTGTAGTGTTTCTTGTATTTAACATTTTTTAATAAGTTTTAATATCAGGGGTTCATGTGCATGTTTGTTATATAGGTAAACCCATGTCATGGGGATTTGTTGTATAGATTGTTTTGTCACCCAAGCATTAAGTCTAGTACCTATTAGTTATTTTTCCTGATCCTCTCCCTCCTCTCACTCTCCACCTTCTGGTAGGCTCCAGTGTCATTTATTTTTTTGTGTATGTGTTTTTTATTGTTGTTTTTTGTCTTGTTTTTTACTGTTCTTAGAGAATCCTATGAACTAGTGGTCATTAGCTCCCTGACTTCCTGAGTTCCAGCATGCTCTTCTAGAACGTTCCTTTCTGTGGTATTTTGCATCTGCCTTTTAGGTACATCTATTATTTCTTAGTATTTTATTAATATAAAATATATGTTAGCCTCTTATACGTGTGTGTGTGTGTATATATATATATGTTAGCCTCTTATACTCTGTTATTTAGTAAATATGTTAGTTGATGATTACCAGCTTATAGTACAGCTACAATAAAACAATAAAGCAGATTTTCAGAAACTTTGAGTATTGGGGGAACCAGCCCCCAATATTTTAACACGGGTTTTTTCTATTTTCCCTAAGTGTCAGCCGGTCTGAAAAATAAAGAGAAAGAGTACAAAGAGAGGAATTTTACAGCTGGGCCGCTGGGGGTGACATCACATATTGGTAGGTCCGTGATGCCCACCTGAGCCACAAAACCAGCAGGTTTTTAATTAAGGACTTTAAAAGGGGAGGGGGTGTGCAAACAGGGAGTAGGTCACAAAGATCACATGCTTCGGAGGCCAATAAAGATCACAAGGCAAAGGGCGAAGCGAAGATCACAAGGCAAAGGGCAAAATTAGAATTACTGATGAGGGTCTGTGTTCAGCTGTGCATGTATTATCTTGATAAACATCTTAAACAACAGAAAACAGGGTTCAAGAGCAGAGAACCAGTCTGACCTCAGTTTCACCAGGGTGGAGGTTTTCCCCACCCTAGTGAGCCTGAAGGTGCTGCAGGAAACCAGGGCGTATTTCAGTCCTTATCTCAGCTGCATGGGACAGACACTCCCAGAGCAGCCATTTATAGACCTCCCTCCAGGAATGCATTCCTTCCCCAGGGTATTAATTATTAATATTCTTGCTGGCAAAAGAATTCAGTGATATCTCTTCTACTTCCACGTCTGTTTATAGTCTCTCTGCAAGAAGAAACATATGGCTGTATTCTGTCCGACCCCACAGGCAGTCAGACCTTATGGTTTTCTTCCCTTGTTCCCTGAAAATCTCTGTTATTCTATTCTTTTTCAAGGTGCACTGATTTCATATTGTTCAAACACACATGTTTTACAATCAATTTGTACAATAGTTGTCCTGAGGTGATGTACATTCTCAGTTTACAAAGACAACAGGATTAAGAGATTAAAATAAAAACAGGCATAAGAAATTGTAAGAGTTTATTTGGGAACTGATAAATGTCCATGAAATCTTCACAATTTATGTTCAGAGACTGCAGTAAAGACAGGCATAAGAAATTATAAAAGTATTAATTCTGAGAACTGATAAATGTCCATGAAATCTTCACAATTTATGTTCCTCTGCCGTGGCTCTAGCTGGTCCTTCTGTTCAGGATGCCTGACTTCCGCAACATTTGAGTGCTTCATACTTTGTCAGAAAATAAACTATTTGAATTATATTTTATTTAAACCAGTGTAAATGCATTCCTTGAAAAATGCAGATTTGCAGAAAATATTTTATATAGAAATCAATTATGCTGTGAATTTTTGTTTTATTGATATCTATGTTGTATTTAAAAGGAGATGATGAAACAGAAAGCTATATATATGCAACTTTCATTTTAAAACTTACTAGATAAAAGTCTCCATTTATGTAGAAGGAGTTATTTCATATTTTCTGATAACACATCAGAGAATTTATTGAATATCTATAGGCCAGACCAAGAATAGGGACTGGAAGTTTGTGACTGTGAATATCCATTATCAATTTACAACTTAGTGATAACCAGGGGGCATTCTGTAGAAACAAAAGTCAACAGAAGTTCAGATTCTAGCTCTGTCATTTAATTACCGCCTGAAAGTTCTCACCAAGTTACTTGAAAAACTCTGAGATACTGATTTTTCTTTGGAATAATGGATATAACAACACCTGTGCTGCTCTCTTGTGTTGAACTCTCAATGTGGTAAGACTTGTAAATGGTTTAATAAAAGGGTAGAGATGTAGTAGGAACTTAACATTTATAATTAATATTATTATTACATAAAGAGGGTGGTGTTTATCTTCTATTATCTTCCTAAACATTTTTTTCAAAAACTGGATGTATTAGGAAGCTGTACTCAGACTCATTTTATGATACATTAAATTATATGTAAGCACACTGAGTGCATCAGGAAATAAAGCATTAATTCATTTGGTTCCTTCTTCAGCACCTAATGTACTGAAAATATGGTACCATTGTAAATATTAAAAATAATATAGATTTATATCATATTGTTTTCTTATCACATCTAATTATTTCAGCCTACTTTTAAGAAAAACAAATTACAATTTGCTAAAAACTTCAAATGATAAGTTATCAACAATGACTGAAAAACAGGAAAATTATGTGAAATTATTTTTAATAATAGTGAAAACTAAACTTTAAACCTTAAACTCTCTGACTGTTCATGATGTTGAAAAATGTTTCATAAATTATGCATTGAAATCACTCAATACTGAAAGGGACTCTGAAACAAAGTCTCACTAAACATTCTTAGTTTTAGATAATTAGTGCCCTAAACTGCGTTTGATGATATCTGAAAGCTTAAAAAATAATATGGTGTTCTATTTACTCAAAGAGTATCACAGACTTAATAGAACTCTTAGGAAGCAGTTTAAATCCAATTAGAACTGTATGTGGAAACAGGACTTTTCACATCTATAAGGTTGACGGTAAATATTTATTTTCTGGGTGATACTTGTTAATACTCTGCTTCCTAATGGCTTTTCTGTATTGAGTAGCAGACTCAAAATCAGTTTGAAGAGATTGCACTTTTCAAACTTAAACAATAGACTATCTGAAAGCAAACATTTGCTCACTTGAGTGTGATAGTTCTATTTTAAATAGAATTATGAATTTGGCTTAATAAGAATGCAAACCTTTGTTTCAGATATGTGTTGCATTTAACTGAACAATTTAAAAGCATAATATTTCTCTGCCTTTTTCAAAGATTCCCTAAGCATTTCTACTATTGTGTTTTCTGGTCTTTCATTTAATCATGGAAATAGTGCAAAGGTGTTTTAAAGTTCAAATGATTTTGCATGTATTATCTATTAGCTATTTATAATTTCCTATGTAAAACATATGTTTCTAGCATATTCTTTTCCCTTAAGAATTTTTCAATGTTCATCACATAATTTTTACCACTAAATCTACCCGCTTTCATACATTCATATATAAACCCTCTGCCATTTTTTTGTTTCAATAGTTGAATCCAATTGTATCTAAGCCCAACCCCTGCTTCTTCTCTCCTGCTTTTTACCTTTGTTTATTATGTTGATTATTCTCATCAACATGTAAACATCCTGTCCTATTTACCATTTTAAAGTCTCTCTTGTTTCCAAACACTGCTCCATCAATTGCTCCATCTACTTTCTAG
Source organism: Papio anubis (assembly GCF_008728515.1). Taxonomy (NCBI): domain Eukaryota; kingdom Metazoa; phylum Chordata; class Mammalia; order Primates; family Cercopithecidae; genus Papio; species Papio anubis. The sequence continues at coordinate 19,275,972 of NC_044980.1, read as the reverse complement.
CCTTTCTTACAGCAAAATTTCTTGAAAGAGATGTTTCTAATTGTTGTGTATACTTTCCCTTCTCCCAACGTTTTTTGATTAAACACCAACAATGTTTTCTTTCCTAAAAATCTAACAAAACAGCTCTTGAAAAGCGCTGCGAAATTCAACATTCAATCCTTCATTAATACTTTATTTCACATATTAAATATTTCACGTGTTGACTTCCTCATCCTTGATTATATATATAGATATATATACACACATATACACAGACATATAAAATTTATATTTTATATATTTTATTTACAATATTAAATATGTACATACATATATGTATGCATACATTTCTGCCTTTTTCTTGCTTGGCTCCTGGTACAGTCTTCTCTCACCTCACTGGCTATAGCACCTTTATATAGTTTCTTTAAAATCCAGCTTTATAAATAGTTTTTCAAATACCTATTTCTGATCCAAACACCTCATCCAACTACAGGCCCATATGCACCAAACATCTTAGCTGTCTCCACTCAGTGGTCAAAATTAATACATATGAAACATTGCTTTTTTCTAGCCATGCCCAATGGACTTCTCCCCAAGCATTCCTCATCTCAGTAAATGCAAGAGATGGCAACTTCATTCTTCTGACTACTCAAGCCAGAATATGTGGTGTTATCATGAATTTCTGTACATCTTTCATCCCTCACATTAATCTGTCAACAATATTTTGAACTCTATCTTCAAAATATTTCTAAAATCTAACCTTTTCTTACTATTGCCACAGCTATCATCCATGTTCAACTTAACTATAATTTCTACCCTGGACTTTCGTAATAGCATCCTAAAGTTTCTACATTTTTGGTTCTTTCTCTTTAGTCCTCTATAATCCACACAATAGCCAGAGTGATCCTTTAAAAATCTAAATCAAGTCATACTCCTTCCTGTTGTCTTAGTTCATTTGGGTGCTCTAACAAAGTATCATAGACTGGGCAGCTTGTAAATAACAAATGTTTATTTTTCCATTTCTGGAAGCTGGGAATTTCAAGATCAAGGCACCAACAGATGCAATGTCTGGTGAAGGCCTGCTTTCTGTCCTTTAATTTCTTTGAAGATATTAAGGATGTCTCTATGGCAGAGACACCAGATTCTTTGTTCTTTCCCAGGTGATTGGCACCTTTGTTTTTTACAAGTCTCTTTTCAAATGTCTTCTCAGGTGAGAGGATCTTAATGACACTATCCAAAACGATACCAATCCCAGCTAGTTAACTCTGCCACTCTCTATTTCCTTACCTATCCCTTATCTTCTCTATAAAATCTACAATATTTTTTTAATGCTGTAGATATGTACTACAGTATTAAAAATACAGTAGTATTTTTTCTACAGAATATTTACATAAATATGTTCAAGCTAGGAAATAAGCTTCTTTACCAATTACTTGCTCAATTCATTTAAAAGTTGTTATGTTTGTAATTTTTTTCTAGAGAAAAATTAGAGAAATAATTATAGACCACGTAAAGGAAAAGTTTGGTAATTGGAAAGTATTTTTAGTGTTGAGGTATTGAATATTCTTAGATTATTCATCTATGAAATTGTGTTTAAACATATCCCTAGGTTGGATTAGATAGGAAGTAATTTAATATCCCTTCCAAAGTTGTGGTATTTACTAACAGGAACTATTGATATTAATAGAACAGATAAATTAAGAAGTGCCTAATATGAAACAAATCAATCTTATAGATGAGAAGAACTACAATGAAGTTTAGATCCCAGATAACTTACCATCATTAATGCTTTGTGTTTTCTATTTTTACATGACCTTAATTCTTTTTAAATATGTAATGACTACATCTTGAGAAAAGATATAATCCCTTGATCTAGTACACAAACTTGTAATTGTCATCATTGTACCACTTATATTTCAGATTATAGGATCATAAAGGCAAATTTTGATCTTCCCTGGGAATTGTTCCCTGTTACATTCTCGTTTCTGCTCTTTGTGATGAAACCTATAAGTGGCACAAAGACAAACACTGATGTGACATAACTTGAAGATCACTGAAACACCCAAAAACCAAAAATGATTGCCCAATCAATAGCCAACAATTGTGCCTTGAACTGTCAGAATACACATTATGACTCCATTGAGTTACAAAAATAAATGTTTTATTAAGGCTATTCTTAAAATGTTTATAAAGTTGTATCACCTTAACATGAATTGACCAGCTTCTAAATAGGACACAGACCAAAGAACAAAAATATTATTGTAAGTATTATGGTACAAATATTTACAGTAGAGAGAGGGTAATGCTGACAGAGAAAATCTGGATAATCTTTCTCTCTAGAATTTTGGGAAGCCACTAAACATTTTTGTTAGAATGAATGAGATAGAATCCAATTTTCAATGAGAGAGAGAGTGAGCAAATATTAAAACTTTATTTGCCTCATGTTTTTAGTAAAAAAATAAAGATCATGGCTGGAACATATTATAAAAATAGAGGGAAAATATTTAGAGTATAATAATCCACCAGTATCCACACATGACCTTGGGAAGGCAAGGTAAAGAGGAAAGAGTAGGAAACCCGGAACATAGCAAGACTGCATGGAGTTTGGAAGCAGATGATACGGCTTAAAGTCTGACTCTGCAGTTTAACTGCGTACGTAAATCTAGCTCAGTGATTTACCTTTTCTAAAATGTACAATTCAAAGTGTTCCTGATTCATCTATGAGGGCTCTCAAGGAAGTGGTAATATGACATCTTCATCAGAATATGGTGCAAAGAGGATCTTTTGCATTGTTGGAAAGGGTTAAAAATGGAATGTAATGCTGAAATGCTTTAATTTTTTGTAGGTTAAAATTGATTCTCAATTTTCACAAAATTAGCATAGTAGAACTGAATGCATGTGTGAACATTGAATAATGATGCCAGTCACACTTAGAATGTTTATAGGAGATGAAAAATATACATAATTATTCATGTCTATTATAATTATTTATGGGGTACATCATAATAAAAAACCTTCTCCAACTAGCCTCATTTTATTCATATGGTTTTTATTCTTTACTATTCCTCTTTTGAATTTTGAAAATGTCTAAGGACATGAATCATGTCTTCATTATCTGAGCATCTCCATTGTATCTAGGATATTAACTTGCACATTTAATAGGCACTTAATGTTTACTCTGTGTTTTTAACAGTTAAATCGTATCTTGATTTACAAAAATCACCACCGCAAAATGCAAATTGTTATGAAATGACTCAGCCAACTAATATGTATTTACTAATATAGTAATTAATTAATAGTGCCTATTATGCACAGGAAATGAGTTTGTATGTCACTCCCTTCACTTTCTAACTTACATTTATCCAAATTTGCCATCATTGAAGGAGCATATGTTTTTATGCTTGGGAAGTAAGGATAGAATAACTTTCGAGAATAAAGCAGGGGCTGAGTTTCTGCTTGCAATTATAATTCTTCTTTTTAGAATTTCCATAGAAACATTAAAGGGCATAGATATCAAAGCTAAACCATTCTGATTTAAAATATTTTTACCAAACTGGATCAGAGGAAAAATATCAGCTGCCTTTCCATTTTATCTCTTCCTTTAAAACTATACCACATGCATTCCAGTTTCCAAGTCACAGAATCCAAGATATTGCTATTTACAGACTTCAATTGTTTTATAGGGAAATGGACTTTTGAAAACTGGCCTGGCAACATGACTGCCTATTATCATAGTGCCACTATGGAGATATTAACTTCCACATTCTATATATCCAGGACACCTTGTAATATTGTAAACAGAGGACCATGAAAGGTTGTATAGTTAGTGCCCTGCACAGAGGTGCTTTGTGGAGGGGGTGAACAGTGATAGAAATCAAGCCCCCTTCTCGTCCACAAGTTCTATGGCCTGCTGTGGAGCCACAGCAGCAGGAGAAAGAAGAGCTATTGTTTAATTCCTTAAAGTAGAGACAAACCTTTATTAATTTCCATAAAGGTAACGAAAGGAGGGTTAAATTATAATGGTGGCACAAGGAATGGCAGTGAAGTTAGTGAGAAAGAAGACAAAAGGAAAATTTGCGCTACTGTGAGGAAGGGTGGATACAATCTGCAGTGGCTTTAAATCAATGGTTTCCAGCCAGGAGATTTTATCTCCCAGGGGACATTTGGCAATATCGGTAGACATTACCGATTGTCATGACATTACTGCTTGACATTACTGTTACTGTCATCTAGTGAGTAATAGCCAGACATGCTGCTAAACATCCCCCAATACATAGGGCAGCCCCTGCATCAAATAATTATCCAATCCAAAATGTCACTAGTGTTGAGGTTGAGAAATTTTACCTAAAACAAACACATAAAATGTTTTAAAAGAGGAGAAATTGGTGGAAGTGAGGTTTGCTGAAAGGAGATTGACATCCAAATCAAATATTATTTAATGAATTATTTTTCCTGACAATTAAATTGTTTAATTAATGTAGTGATTGTTACATGCTATGAAACAAACTGCCAGCCAATGATGTTTTATGTGGAAAAAAAAATGTCTCCTGGCTCCACACTTACTCAGAAATGTAATGTATTTTATATGATTTTAAGTATGTCTTTTTCCAATATTGTTGCACAAATCTTAGGAAAAAATATTCCTTTGGCATTTTGATCTATTTATTATTTATATAGAATTGTTACTGGAAACTTCTGAAATTGAAAATAGAAAATTCAGAGAGTGCTTTTCTGAGATTTTTAGTCTTGATTACATAAACTCAACAAAATATGAAGGATCTGTATAGAAAATATGCTTAATTATTTCAGTTTGATTCCAAGTTTTCTTTATCCTTATTAGGAGGCTACTGCTCATCTTGCATGATTAAGCAAAAAAGGTACTCTTGGCTGGCGAAAACATCATTTGGCGTTAGAACATGTCCGTGTGAGAAAAGCTTGTGTGCCTTGAACTCTGGGTGACACAACTTACAGCTTCAGTAAATGCAGATGACCTGTCCATAAATGTGCACTCTAGAGATTTCCAGGTATCTGCACTTATATTTCCATAAAGCATAGTATATTTTTCCTTTTTAAATAGTAAAAGCATATAATATTACACGTTTATAATCTTCAGTTCTAAATAATACACATGATCTGTTACCAAGTGTGATATTGCTTGCTTAGTTAGATTTAGCAGAATTGTTATTCTGCTTCTTTTCCTCTGCAAAATGCTATTTAATGTACTGGCGCCGCAACTGCTGACTCATCAGAAAGAATGTGACAGCGTTCTGCTAGCTAGCAGTTAAGAAATATTTGCTGCTTAAAAGAAAATAATGAGTTTCTCAAAATTTTTAAAAGTGCATTTTGAGAGTACAAAAGTACCGAGATCATCACTGGAAATACCTAGCCATCACCATCATTCTTTCATTTGATTTTTTTTTCCATGTGACATTTTCAACATTGTTTTGTCACATAAGCCAAGCAGCTTGCATTTTTTTTTTTCCCACCGAAGGAGAAGGAAACCACTTCCTGAAATGTTTAATCATTTCAAAACCTGAATTTTATATTGCTGAATCATGTACTTTGAGGAGATAAATGTGGTATGAGAAGTTAGCAATCTGTGAGACAAAACTAATGATATTTGAAATAAGGTGTCCTAAATTCTAGGTCTGATTTGTAAATCAAGTTCTCATTCTTAGATTTCACAAAAATGAGAAGACTGGCAAATATAATAATACGAACTAAGCTACACTGAATTTAAGATTTGTGTGATGTCTTGATGACATGATAGGGATAATTCAATGATAGAATATAGCATATTGTTGTTATGATTCTACTACACATGCAAGATATCCTGAGAAACATTGTAAAGTTTATAAACTTTTACAGTAAAGATGAAGGCCCCAATTCTAGAATCATATTGCTAGAGTTCATACACCAGCTGCCCTCTTTAGTAGCTTGTGGTCATGCACACATTATTTAAATTCTCCAAACTTCACTTTTCTAATTAAAACCAACAGCATAATGTTATCTCTCTCATAAATTAAATGAGATGATCAGTATATAAAGCTAGCTCATAGTGCTTTTCTCATGGTAAAGGCCAAATAAATACTTAAACAATCTGTGTGTAATATGGAACAGAAATTCACAGAAAGGTAATCATGTTATTTCATAGCTTGAAGGATCATTAGAGATCAGTTGACCCAGCCTCCCAATGGATATTGGTCTTTCTTTTTGTGGTTTCACAAGAGGGCAGAATAGCAGTTGTTTGAACTGTTCTCTGATAAGAAATTTACTCCTCCAAGCATGAGGCAACATATTTCATGATGGCTATTTTCTGGGATCCCATTTAGATAACTCTAACGTTTAGGAAATGTTCCCTTTGAATGAGCAACAAGGAATACTCTCTAAATATTTTACTCATTGAAGCTAGAAACAGAATCGTTCTCAGGATGCTTTTTATATATTGGAAGAACATGTTCATGCCCGTGCTGAAGCTTTTCTTTCTTTCAAAAGTAAACATCTCCAGTTCCTTCTTCATGAGATATTTCAAAACTTTACACACCTTGCTTCCTTTCTGATTCAAAGTACACTTACAACTCAGTACACTTTACTGTACACAGTATTTTAGTTGTTCTCTATAAACCCAATGGAAAAGCCTCTTTTCTCCTGCCTCTGAGGCTCTTTTTCCATGATTTCATTTCAACGTCACTTCAGCTCTTGTTTATATTTTTATTTGCTATATATTTCTACTATTACTATTATTATACTTTATGTTCTGGGATACATGTTCAGAATGTGCATGTTTATTACATAGGTATACCCATGCCATGGTAGTTTGCTGCACACATCAACCTGTCATCTACATTAGGTAGTTATCCTAGTGCTAACCCTCCCCTAGCCCCCCACCCCCGACAGGCCCTGGTGTGTGATGTTCCCCTCCCTGTGTCAATGTGTCCTCATTGTTCAGCTCCCACTTATAAGTGAGAACATGTGGTGTTTGGTTTTCTGTTCCTGTGTTAGTTTGCTGAGGATGATGATTTCCAGCTTCATTCATGTCCCTGCAAAGGATATGAACTCATCCTTTTTTATGGTTGCATAGTATTCCATGGTGTACATGTGCCACTTTTTTTTTTTTTTTTTTTTTTTTTTTGAGATGGAGTCTCACTGTGTCTCCCAGGCTGGAGTGCAGTGGCGTGATCTCGGCTCACTGCAAGCTCCGCCTCCTGGGTTCACGCCATTCTCCCGCCTCAGCCTCCCAAGTAGCTGGGACTACAGGCGCCTGCCACCGTGCCCGGCTAATTTTTTTTTTTGTATTTTTAGTAGAGACGGGGTTTCACCATGTTAGCCAGGATAGTCTCGATCTCCTGACCTCGTGATCCACCCGCCTCGGCCTCCCAAAGTGCTGGGATTACAGGCTTGAGGCACCGCGCCCGGCCTTTTTTTTTTTTTTTTTTTAAATCCAGTCTATCACTGATGGGCATTTGGGTTGGTTCCAAATCTTTGCTATTGTGAACAGTGCTGCAGTAAACATATGTGTGCATGTGTTATGGTAGAATGATTTATAGTCCTTTGGGTATATACCCAGTAATGGAATTGCTGGGTCAAATGGTATTTCTGGTTCTAGATCACCACATTGTCTTCCAAAATGATTACAGTAATTCACAATCCCACTAACAGTGTAAAAGCGTTCCTATTTCTCCACATGCTCTCCAGTATCTGTTGTTTCCTGACTTTTTAATGATCGCCATTCTAACTAGTGTGAGATGGTATCTATTTGTGGATTTATTTGCATTTATCCAATGATCGGTTATGATGACATTTTTTTCATGTGTTTGTTGGCCACATAAATGTCTTCTTTGGAAAGTGTCTGTTCATATACTTTGCCCACTTTTTGATGGAGTTGTTTTTTTTTTCCCCCCTGTAAATCTGTTCGAAGTTCCTTGAAGATTCTGGATATTAGCCCTTTGTCAGATGGATAGATTGCAAAAATTTTTTTTCCCATTCTGTAGGTTGCCTGTTCACTCTCATGATAGTTTATTTTGCTGTGCAGAAGCTCTTTAGTTTATTTAGATCCTATTTGTCAATTTTGGCTTTTGTTGCCATTGCTTTTGGTGTTTTAGTCCTGAAGTTTTTGCCCATACCTGTGTCCTAAATGGTATTGCCTAGGTTTTCTTCTAGGATTTTTATGTTATTAGGTCTTACGTTTAAGTCTTTAATTCATTTTGAGGTAATTTTTGTATAAGGTGTAAGGAAGGGGTACAGTTTCAGTTTTCTGCATATGACTAGCCAGTTTTCCCAACAACATTTGTAGGGTATCCTTTCCCCATTTGTTTTTGTCTGGTTTGTCAAAGATCAAATGGTTGTAGATATGTGGCATTATTTCTGAGGCCTGTGTTGTGTTGCATTGGTCTATATACCTGTTTTGGTACAAGTATCATGATGTTTTGGTTACTGTAGCCTTGTAGTATAGTTTGAAGTCAGAGAGCCTCATGTCTCCAGTTTTGTTCTTTTTGCTTAGGATTGTCTTGGGTACATGGGCTCTTTTTTGGTTCCATATGAAATTTAAATTAGTTTTTTCTAATTTTGTGAAGAAAGTTAATGATAGCCTGATGATTTTATAATATTGATTTTTCCTATCCGTGAGCATGGAATGTTTTTCATTGGTTTCTGTCCTCTCCTATTTCCTTGAGCAGTGGTTTGTAGTTCTCCTTGAAGAGGTACTTCACATCCCTTGTAAGTTGTATTCCTAGATATTTTATTCTCTTTGTAGCAATTGTGAATGAGAGTTCACTTATGATTTGGCTCTCTGTTTGTCTATTATTGTTGTATAGGAATGCTTGTGATTTTTACACATTGATTTTGTACCCTAAGACTTTGCTGAAGTTGCTTATCAGCTTAAGGAGATTTTGGGCTGAGACAATGGAGTTTTCTAAATATACAATCATCTCATCTGCGAACAGAGAAAATTTGACTTCCTCTTTTCCTATGTGAATACCCTTCATTTATTTCTCTTTCCTGATTTCCCTGGCCAGATCTTCCAATACTTTGTTGAATAGGAGTGGTGAGAGGCATCCTTGTCTTGTGCTGGATTTCAAAGGGAATGTTTCCAGTTTTTGCCCATTCAGCATGATATTGGCTGTGGGTTTGTCATAAATAACTCTTAATATTTTGAGATACATTCCATTAATGCCTAGTTTATTGAGTGTTTTTAGCAGAAAAGGGTGTTGAATTTTGTTGAAGGCCTTTTCTGCATCTGTTGAGATAATCATGTGGTTTTTGTCATTGGTTTGTTTATGTGATGGATTACATTTGTTGATTTGCATATGTTGAACCAGCTTTGCATCCCAGGGATGAAGCTGACTTGATCATGGTGGATAAGCTTTCTGATGTGCTACTGGATTCCATTTGCCAGTATTTTATTGAGGATTTTGCATTGATATTCATCAGGCTATTCACCTGAAATGTTATTTTATTATTGTGTCTCTGCCAAGTTTTAGTATCAGGATGATGCTGACCTAGTCCCTCTTTTTCTATTGTTTGGAATATTTTCAGAGGGAATGGTAACAGCTCCTCTTTGTACCTCTGGTATAAGTCGGCTGTGAATCCATCTGGTCCTAGGCTTTTTTTGGTTGGTAGGCTATTCATTACTGACTCAATTTCAGAACTTGTTATTGGTCTATTCAGAGATTTGACTACTTCCTGATTTAGTTTTGGGAGGGTTTATTTGTCCAGGAATTTATCCATTTCTTCTAGATTTTCTAGTTTATTTGTGTAGAGGTGTTTGTAGTATTCTCTGATGGTAGTTTGCATTTCTATGGGATAAGTGGTGATATCCCATTTATCATTTTTTTATTTTTTCTATTTGATTCTTCTCTCTTTTCTTCTTTATTAGTCTACTAGCAGTCTATTTTGTTAATCTTTTCAAAAAACCAGCTCCTAGATTCATTGATTTTTTTGAAGGGTTTTTCATGTCTCTGTCTCCTTCAGTTCTACTCTGATCTTAGTTATTTCTTGTCTTCTGCTAGCTTTTGAACTTGTTTGCTTATGCTTCTCTAGTTCTTTTGATTGTGATGTTAGGGTGTCAATTTTAGATCTTTCCCGCTTTCTTCTGTTGGCATTTAGTGCTATAAATTTCCTTCTAAACACTGTTTTAGCTGTGTCCAGAGATTATGGTATGTTGTATTTTTGTTCTCATTGATTTCAAAGAATTTATTTATTTCTGCCTTAATTTTGTTATTTACCCAGTATTCACTCAGGACCGGGTCATTTAGTTTCCATGTAGTTGTATGGTTTTAGTGAGTTTCTTAATTCTGAGATCTGATTTGATTGCACTGTGGTGTGAGGGACTGTTTGTTATGATTTCCATTTTTTTTGCATTTACTGAGGAGCGTTTTTCTTCCAATTGTGTGGTCAATTTTACAATAAGTGTGATGTGGTCCTGAGAATAATGTATATTCTGTTGATTTGGGGTAGAGAGTTCTGTAGATGTCTATTAGCTCCACTTTTTCTAGAGCTGGCAAATGCTGAGAGATTTTGTCACCACTAGGCCTGCCTTACAAGAACTCCTTTGAAGAAGCACAAAATATGGAAAGAAAAAACCGTTATCAGTTACTGTAAAAACGTACCAAATTGTAAAGGGCATTGAGGCTATGAAGAAACTGCATCAACTAATGGGCAAAATAACCAGCTAGCATCATAATGACAGGATCAGATTCACACATAACAATATTAACCTTAAATGTAAATGGGCTAAATGCTCCAATTAAAAGATACAGACTGGCAAATTGGATAAAGAGTAGAAGACCCATCAGTGTGCTGTGTTCAGGAGACCCATCTCACATGCAAAGACACACACAGGCTGAAAATAAAGGGATGGAGGAATATTTACCAAGCAAATGGAAAACCAAAGAAAAGCAGGGGTTGCAATCCTAGTCTCTGATAAAACAGACTTTAAACCAACAAAGATTAAAAAAAAAAAAAAAAAAAAAAAGACAAAGAAAGGCATTACATAATGGTAAAGGGATCAATACAACAAGAATAACTAACTGTCATAAATATATATGCACCCAATACAGGAGCACCCAGATTCATAAAGCAAGTTCTTATAGACCTACGAAGAGACTTAGACTCTCACACAAGAATAGTGGGAGACTTTAACACTCCACTGTCAATATTAGACAGATCAACAAGACAGAAAATTAACAAAGGTATTTGATACTTGTTATATGTTATTTTCTGTTTGTTTTCTGAGCCACCTACCACTGTGGATTCTTATTAAGCTGAATGCCTAGTGAAATGTTAAGCAAAATGTTGCTTATGTGCATTTTTGTGGACAACTGCAAACAATGTAACATACCTTAGAGGTTTGAATCCAGTCATTTAAAAGCTTTGAACATGACAGCCCAAGGACAGAGCTTTGATTCCACTTTCCCTCCTCTTTTTTTTACTCTTTCTCCTTCTTCTTTCTTCTTTTTAAGCTATCATCTTTAAATTTCTTTAGGATGTATTATCTGACAGACTAAGCAATTTACCTGCATTGTCCTATAAAATCCTCACAATTAATAGCTAAGGTAATAACAGTTTTTCATTGTGCACGTGAAGATACTAATACAGAGAAAAGTCATTACTTCTCCTAGTTGCAGTCTGTTTGACATGTAAGCTGTTAAACTTCACCAGGTGAACAGCTGTGGATCAGCACCCTTTGGGTACACTTTTTTTGTAAATTGTCATGAATCTAATTTGTTTGTACGTTTTTAGTCCACATTTATCTCCTATATTCATAGTGAGTTTATAAATAATTTTGTCAAATGTTATAATGACTTTCTAATATACTGTCCTGAGCATTGAGTTATTGTAAAACAACTGTTCTTCATCCCTCAAATTTCAACAAAGTAACTAAAACCACAGCAACAACAACAAAAACAAAATGGAGAAAAATATATTCAACCATCAAATTCAGTCCCGCTATAAAGTGAAACCAGAAACACGAACAAAAACAACAAATAATAGTCATTAGCAGAAATTAGAAAGGGCACTGCACAGACTTCAGTTTTGTGCCCAGCTCAGTCACTTTCAGCAAGTTACTATTTCTGAGCATCATTTTATCTTTTAAAAGAAGATGACTGATATGGTTTGGTTGTGTCCCTACGCAAATCTCATCTTGAATTGTAATTCACGTGATCCTCATGTATCATGTCAAGGGAGGGACCCAGTGGGAGGTGATTGGATCAGGGGGATGGTTTCTCCCATGCTGTTCTCATGATAGTGAGCGAGTTCTTATGAGATCTGATGATTTTATAAATGGCACTTCCCCCTGGACTTTTCACTCACTCGCCTGCCACCATGTAAGATGTGCCTTCTTCCCCTTCCACCATGACTGTAAGTCTCTTGAGGTCTCCCCAGCCATGCAGAACTATGAGTTAATTAAACCTCTTTTCTTTCTAAATTGCCCAGTCTCAAGCAGTTCTTTATAGCAGCGTGAGAATGGAATAATGCAATGACTTTACGTGTTTTAGTATCAGAAACACTCCTCACAGTACAGTACGGTTTGTCATTATTAAAATAAATAATTATAAATCCAGCATATAATAAATTGCATGGACAGGACTGAAATATACCAATCAAAAGAGGGATAGTTTATGCAGTTGTAAAAACATCCCCAAATTTAATGGCTAATACTGCACTAGTTTATTCCTCACTAACACTAGGTGTCTAATAATGTGTGCTGGCAGGGGCATTTCACTCATTATAATCACTGGAGGCCCAGGATGACAGAGGCTTTTCCTCCATGCTCACCTAATTGCTGAGACAGAAAGAAAGCAGCTATGTCCAACCATATAATGGATTTTAAAGGTTTTTTGTGAAAGCAACCAGTGCACTTACATTTATTGGTCATGCAAGTCAACCTTACATGCTTTAATATAAAGTTCCTGGAAGGAAGAGTACGTGAATAATTGTTGAATCATATATTGGGCAGAGTTATTTAGAGAAACAGAACCAACAGGATGTGTGTGTCTCTATATCTATATATAATCTTTATCTCTATCAATGGAGAGAATGAGAGAGATTTATTGTAGGTAACTGGTTCACACAATTACAAAGGTTGAGTAGTCCAAACCCAGTAAGAACCCATGGTATAGTTTCTGTCAGAATCCAAGTCCCAAGAACCAGAAGAGCAAATAGTTTACGGTCCAGTTGGAGTCCAAGTTTAAAGGTAGAAGGCTGATGTCCTAGCTTGGAGAAACTCAGGCAGAGAAAATATTCAGACTTTCAATGGATTGAATGAGGCCAACCAATATTGGAAAAACCAATCTGCTTTACACAGTCCACTGATTCAAATGTTAATCTCAGCCATACATATCCTTACAGATGCACCTAGAAATGATGTTTAACCAAATATCTGGGCACACTGGCCCAGTCAAGTTAACACATAAAATTAATCATTACAAACCACATCTCCAAAGCACTGTATGTTTGAAATTTAAGTGGGAATCTGCAGAAAAACAAGCCAGGCTATATGGTAATTTTAAATACACAGGGGGTGGGAAAAGGCATCACAGTGGAATTTTTAAAATTGCTTATGTAAGAGTAACAGTCCCCTTTCACTAGGTAGATAGGAAAGTACTTGAAGGAAAAAGAATCCCTAGCCCTGATATTTTCGTCTCATGGTAGAAAAGCCAAAATTTCATCAATTTCTCATTTTCATGTACAGTCACAATTCTTTTCCCCCCCACACACCATATTTCCATCCACATATGTGTCTAACGCACTTCAGAAATGATAGCATGCAGCTGCTTCCACTGCCATCTGTTTTATTGTAAGTCATTCTTTTCAATTTTATGTAACGTCTGAGAATTGTGTCATTCTTGTATGAGGTTTCTCTTCCTTTATATTGTGCCACTTCAGGATCAGATGCTTTTTAAAGAAATATACATCAAATTTGTACTGTATTTATATTTTCACTGGAAAAACATCTAATCAACATTAAGAGCTGAAATTAAATTGTAAATAACTGATGTTCATTCGTAAAATCAAAGACAGTCTACATGACTACTGTATTTTTATTGTACAGGCATCAGTAACGTTAATGGACTAGATTAGTCTTTATATGTACTAAAAGTGCTTATGCATGTTGTTTGCCAAAAGCATGACAGAATATAGAGAACCTGGTTGTAAACTGAAACAGCTATATTTTAAAAATAATCTCTTTCTTATTTGTTATTTGGTTCTACTATTCTTCAATAAGAGATTTGACTTTTCATATTGGAAAGGAAAAATGATCACTACAGCCACATTAGGCGGAAATGATTATAGAATCTTATGTTTTTGAGTCACATTCATTCAGAAAGCAGAATGTTGAGACTATAGATTTCAGACAGGCTGTTTACTTCCTGGTGAGCCATTCATTTCATCTTGTGTGATACTTGCAAAACTGATTTCTACTAGTCTGAGCATTTTGGTACAGTTGAGCACAGCAGCTGTGCTTTAGTTTGTTTGATAAGGGTCATACCTGTCCTTCAGAAGATAGCATTCTCTGATTTTTGTGGCCCACAGTACAGGGACGTTTTAGATGGAAAAGAGGTCATAGGACTTACTTAGCTTAACGTCAGCATTTTGTAAAGGAGGAAGTACTTTTTTTTAAAGAGGCAGATACCAATCCTTGTCGCTACCAGAAGCATTGTTAATCACTTACTCTTTCTGAATCTGTGACTGAGCATGCATTGCAAGTAAACTGAAAACAGTTTTAGAGCTGCAGAGAGGTCTTAGGTTTGTTTTCCAGGGTCACATGCAAGGAAAATATTGGGAAAGAATGTCATTTGTGTTTCCTTTCCCCTGACAATATCTCAATGTTGGCACTTTCCAAAAATGTGACTTAAAGTAATAGAGCTTAGCATACTAATGCCTCAAAATTAAGAGTAACCCAAAAGTTAATTAAGCGAACCCTGGATCTTTTACAGATTTACTACTACTAATGTGTTGTGTGACCCTGGGCAAATTAATCTAACAATTTTTTACTCATCCGATGTTTTAAAAGGCTGTTTCAATAACAACAACTTATTATATTTTAAGGAAAAGTTCTGTTGAAATGAGAGAAACCACTCATCAATTAAAGGAACATCACCCATGTATTCTATGTCAAACTAGATTGTCAAGTTTAAGAGTGTACTGCAAGCTTGGCTTCTAACCACAGATAAATCATATGAGGATAGAAATTGTATAACTATAAACAGTACAGATTATTGAAGTGTCTAATACTAAGCCTGGCACATTCCATTAAAAGTAATAAGGCATCAAAATGATAAGATTCGAGATTCACACAACAAAGTACAAATGCTGACTTAAAACCCTGTGATAACAGACTCTCCAAATCTTGATTTCATGTATATTATTACTATTTCTACTCAGCTGGGATTATTTTTGCTTTTAAAATGTTATATTTTCTCTTTAAGGTCCACTTTTATCTCTACCATCTCTGTAAAATACAACTTTTCCATTTTTGCTGAAAAATATCTTGTGCTTGTCAGATCTCTAACAGAACCTAAAGTCAGGGACAGTCATTGGTTTCTTCTTTCTTTTAAACTTTATATCTATATGCACAATACACATACACATACATAAATACATATATAATGAGTTTATATGTATACAAACTCATTTAGATTTATAAGATTTTATTAACTGCTACATACGTTGTCAGTTTTTGAGGATAAAGAAGAAATGGTCTTCTAGAAAATAAGCGCTTTAAAAGGGGCTTATATTTTGAATTTAGAAACATGGCTTCCGCTGTGTGGATTGTCCCATCTTTCAATCTGGCTCTCCATACCAGCTCCCCACTCTCCCCCGATGTCATCGTTTTTTGTTACAGATGTTGGACACTCTATTTGCTTTGTACTAGATGAGCCTTGATTGTCCAGCTTTCAGGTAGAAGGTGAATTTTCTTCATCTCCCATTTGAAGTCTGTAATAATGGACTTCTGCAACTCATCTTTAGGTGTCAATTGCTTCTGTGCAAAGACACTTGTGAATTGTGGAATTTGAAATATTTATTTTATGCCTTAAATAATTATTCTATTCTTTGTCTCTAAAAAATCTCAAATAAAGGTTGAAGATTCTCAGGAGTTGCTGCTCTAGATTTTTCTGGTTTTGTTTTGTTTTTTTTCCAAACATACAAAATAGTGTATGCATGAGTATCTTGGATTCCCTCCACAGCCAGGGTCACTACCTGACCTTCCAATTAAAGAAATTAGAAAGAGGAGCACAGAGAGCGGCAGGGGTGACTTGAAGGCCTCACTTTATGAGGTGTAAGTGAGTTAGTTAGCCAGCTCCCTAGTGCTCTCAGAAATTGCATGAGGTCACTGGAGAATTCTTAGCCTTTCTTACCTGCCACTTTAGATTTGCCAAGCTAACATACCGAACATTATACTCAGGACTCTGTGGTGACATTAGCCACTTTCAAAATTTGTTAATACACAAAAATTGTAAACCACTAATTTTTCAAGTTTATCTTTTCTTCCCAGTATATGCTAAAGAATCCTGGTTTTTTTCTGGTAATTCATCATCATAATCCAACTGTAGCCACCTTTTTTCAGAGATAAAATTAAGTCCAACATAAAGCAGAATGAATAAAGATCAGAGCAGCTCACAGAACTCCGGAACTATTTCATCTATAAATTTCGGCTGAAAAAACTTCAGCAGTTCATGCACAGGTAGAAATAATGATATAGCTGAGATTCCTCATGACTCCCTTGAGCTTCTGTAAATCTTAGAGAAATTAAATAAAATGTATATAGGTATGTGTATCCTCTAAATCAAGGAGGTGGGTAAGCCCAGTGTCAATGTTTTACATTTTCTATTTAAATAGTCAATTATTCCCACTGCAGCACAACTCCTCTGACAGAGCAAACATGGGTTTATTAGTTCAGCCTCATCATTTCATAATATCTGCACAACCCTCTTATAATTCTGTGATTCTATATGTCTAGGCAGGTATAGCTGGTCTTATAAAATCCACTTTCTTTCAGATTGTATAGGACACTCTGCATGGTCTAACTTGTAATTCCAATATTATACAACCTTAATTGCAACGTGAATAATTATCTTCAGCCCTTTTTTGGCCATTCGTATCAGACTATGTCTAAATTCTTTATGTCCTTAACTGGTGTCTATTAAGTATATATTTGCACAACATAACTCGGCTTTTATTTTTCTTTTTTGTTTTGTTTTATTTTTTATTTTTTTAATCCAGCATCACTTCTCTCACAATGTGTCATAGCCAATAATGGCATCTTATCTTTCGTATATACAGAAAACTCTGGTTGTCTGTTGATCCTGGAACAAATATTTATTGGTACTAGAAAAACTACAATAATCAGATGTAAGATTTGTTGACTAATCAGATGTAGTCCATGAAATATCTTAGGATTATGCCAGTGTCTGGACAGATACCTCATAACATTCTTGTCCATGTGTTTCTATGAACATAGCCTTAGGCTAAACACTATGTATGGCAGTTTGATTTTTTTCTCTCTAAATATGACACATACTGAGATGTCCTGGTCAGAGTCTTTTTGAAAAAGTGTGGTTAGCTGACAGCTTTTAGCTATTAACTACATAATCAGCCTCAAAGGGCTGAAGTCATACTCTTCTTGGGTGGCCCTCAGCCAATGACAGGACAAAGCTGTATTACAAGGTTCTAGACATTTTTATGCAATATGAGAGTTCTTTAATGACAAGTCTTTGGCTGGAAAATAATTTGACTCAAAGTTCAGGTAGCCTCCTGGAGCTGAGAGTGATCCCAGCCAACAGCTGTCATGGAAAACAATACCCCAGTCCTACAACTACATGAAACTAAATTCTTAGAGCCATCAGAATAAACTTGGGAATAGATACCATCCCAGAATATCCATATGATAACTCAGAATAGCAAACACCTTAAGTTCAGCCTTGGGATAATTTGAGCAGGAAACTCAGTCTCTGCATTTGCTTCTTACATATAAAACTGTGTTGCTTTGCAGCCCTAAGTTTGTGGTAATTCGTTACACAGGAAAAGAAACAATATAGTTACAGTTTACCATGTTTAGGAATAATGCAATTAGTACAAGATACCCTTCTGAATTATCCAAATAATATCACTTTAAAATTCACTATTCTGTTTCACAGAAAAGCCAGTTTAAAACTTAGCCATTAATCATTTTCCAATAAATTATTTGCACCGATAATCTCATAATCTCATGGAAACATCCTTGTTTTAAGTAAGCATCAAAGCAGAACTTGAATAATTTTGCTGTAAACCTTGCAAGTTGAATATCACTTAAATGAAAGACAAGACTTGCAAATACCAGAATTTTTCTGGGAGAACGGCCAAGCATTTTACATGTTCTAATGAGACTGTTACAAGGAAAAGAGATTTATCAGTAGAATTGTAAAAATGTATAGTTATCTATAGTTATAATAAAATATAGCTATAATGTCTCTTACCCTGTTTCTATAAGGTAAGCTTTGCTGTAAGCATCTACTTCTTTCTGACCATGAAGGATCTCTTTGAACTTTGCAACAATCACCTCCCACAAACAGTACTAACATGCACTAATATATGTATACTAAGAAGTCCTTCTTTTCCCTTAGACAACCTACTCTTTTAGTAACCATTGAGATGTTTAAATGTTGTGGATAAGAAGTTTGGAATTTCAGTACATAATTTATAAAGCATAATTAAGGGTAATGCGTGAATAATTGGCTGTCATACAATAAATGTATGTTGCTTTGGATCCTTGGATCCAAAAGATTATTTTTTTAAAGTACATAACAGGAAAATTGAAACTTTCTCACTTTTTATTGACAAATGTATTCCAATAGTAATCCTGAAATGACCCAAAGAAGTCCTTGCTTAGTGTGTGTAAGGAATTCAGACTCAGTAGCAAATACGGTAGTGCCCCCTTACCTACAATTTCACTTTGAGATTTCAGTTTTCTGCAGCCAAAATATATATTAAATGACAAATTGCAGAAATAAACAATTTGTAAGGTTTAAATTGTGTGATGTTCTGAGTAGCATGATGAAATCGTGCTCTGTTCCACTCTATCCCACTCTGAATGTGAATCATCCCTTTGGCCAGCTTATCCACACTGTATTTGCTGCTTGCCCAATACAAAGTGATTGTATAAGAATTAATCAGAGTATAAGTGGCTTTAGGAACTATCTGAGGTTTCAGGCATCCATTAAGGGTCTTGGACCCCTCGTGAATAAGGTCGAGGCTACTGTATGAAAAACTTCTTTTTTCTTGCCTAAACCTTTATGTGATCATTCAGATGCTCAAATGTAAATATTTCCAATCCTTTCAAGTTGCTCAGGAAGTAGTAGATATATAACTCACTAAAGCAACAGTAAAACTGCCTTCTGTGTTACATACATGTATGTTCTATTACACAGATTAGAAAATACTGGAAAGTGGTCCAAGAAATTTAGGTGTCATCTTTGTTAATTTAAATCTTCTTTCACCAAGTACAATATTTCTGGAAAATAAGCTAAACAATTTAATGTTTTCATACAGGAGAAAGAACTATTTTCCATAAATGAAAGATAAGACAAATATATATTATTATTTTATTTGTATTGTATTGAAAACATAACTTAGGTTACTGCACAAGTGGTTGCAGTTTTTGCCATTAAAAGCAATGACAAACACCACAATTATGTTTGCACAGAAAAATAAAGTTTTTTTAATGCTCAATAAACAATTTACAGATTTTTAGATGTATACTATCTTTACGTGTGTAAAATTAAGTCTTTTAAAATAATTATTTCTGTTACAACATCTCAAAATATATATTAGTAGACTAAAACTCATCATGTTTGTAATTGATGTATATTAATTATGCAAATACTTGACAAAAAGGCATCTCATATTTTTGATAAGGGCAAAGGCCACTTAACCTTCCCCAAAGGGAGAAAAAGAGTTCAATTACATTAATTTACATATTCCATGATGCTTAGCAACCTTATCTTAAGTCAGAATCAGCTAATGATTTTTCATTCAAGACCACCATATAAAAATTAGAAGCAAAAATTTAAGTCATAAATGTTAAGCCATAATCCCTCTTAAAAGGGAAGTTAAATTGCATGATGGACTTGAGTAGATGACACTAAGTCTCAACCTTACCATAGCTTAACATCCACATTATGAGAGAAAACACTGATTATGTCTCAGAGCTGCTTTCCTTCCTAGCAAAATGGAGGAAACACTACAGTGTTTAGGCTTATAAGCCTAAGTAGTGCGGCAAGAATTCAATTAATTAATATATGTAGAGCATCCAGAACTGGATCAGATGTGTAACGGGTTCTCAATAAATGCTGAATCACTTCTCAACTTTGTCAGCCAACTTTTTAATAACCAATTGTCATCAATTCTTTTTAATAACCATGTATTTTAAACATAGCCTTTTATCAAAATGGACAAAAACAGCAGACTATATATGTATGTATTAATTTATGTTTGATTTAAATTTATTCTTTATGCTATATTATATATCAACCTAAGACTCTACAATGCATATTATATGGATGTTAAGAAGCTATTTCTATATTCAAATGCATAGTTTAATCATATATAAAAAGTTTAATCATACATAAAGTGTTTAATCATACATTATTGATTTTTTAAACAATCGTGAAAATGTACACAGCCATTTATTTATAAAAGCAACTTGAGGTAATTAACATTATTTTCATAAAAGAAAATTTTATTTTATTTCCATATCAAGGTCCAAATTCTATTATGTGAAGCTATTTTTTAATAAAAAACTTCTTTTTTATTTTCAGCAGATTATGTTAACCTTATTGCTCGCATTGGTCTTATGTGTAGCACTGCCAAATGTCGTTAAACATATGCTTGATTTTGACAAAAAAATTGCTATCTATCAGAGTTGTTCAAAGTTAGAAAATAAATACATTTCTATTTTGCTACATGGTGGAAAATTAGAATTTCAATGCTTTCATACTTATAGAAATACATAATGTACAATTACAGGATAGGTTTCATATTCAAAACATATGTGCTAACTAAATAAAGTTTGTAGGTTTGGCACTTGCATTAATTGCAAACCTCACAGAAATTCTGTGAGAAATATATTATCTACTTTTTTTCATATTTGAGAAAACTGAAGGTTAGAGACTACAAGTAATTCATCAATGGCCACATAGCATCTTATTGGCAAATTTATGAATTGGCCACAGATCTCATCTGCCTGGCAACAAATCCCCTTATGGATTCTCATATGACAAACTTCTTCAATATTTTCTCCTGTAACAGAAAAGCAATGTGTTCTTATGGCACTTCTTTAGGAACAATCCCACGTCATGGTACTAACATGAACTCAAAGTATTGAATTACTTAAGAAATGATGCACAAGTAGCTCTAATTTGTGGACACGTATAGAATAGAAAAATACAGCAATGTTTTAGAATATTTAGCATATTTTGACAACTTTGTATGAGGGAATGATTCAAAAATAAAGTTTATACTGGACACGGTAGTCGGTGGGTATTTAATAGAACATATTTCTAAGCACAGGTTATTACTTAGGAAAATGGACCAAGTGATGAATGGGTAGTAATGGAAAAAGCATGTGAAGAAAATTGTGATATAAAAAGAATTTGCTGGGTGACTCACTTAGAAAACAATCTTGAACACTGATCATTTTGAATTGGCACTAACAATGAGGAACACCTGAACTGATTAGAGGAAAATGAGACTCAGGACAAGAAAGCTGATTAAGAGAAAATTATAGTATTTAAAAATGACCTGGGCTTTTGCCAGATGTTATTCTGTTGAAAGAAAAAGAAAATCGTATTTGGGCAACACAAACTGGTCAGGGTTTGGCCAAAGACTAAAATAAAATGTTGATTTGTCTCTGCTAATTATCCAGAAGATTAAACTGTAGTCGTTTTTACATTCACTGATTTGGAGTATATGAATCTAGTTTACATGTTTTATATCAATATTTCCTAGATGGAAATGTGACCAATTAAGTATAAAAAAACAGTGGAAATATTGGAAATACTGTGACTTATTATATTGGTATATTTTATTAGAGAACCTTATATGTCCTAGAAAAAGTTGTAATTATTATTAATTTAAATTAATTCTCCATATATACCAAATATCTGCTACTTTCCAAAAGTTAAGACATAGCCCCGAACCCTTAGAAAGTCATAACCAAGTGGGAACACAGCCCACAAATGAATACTTACAGTGTACTAAGATCTGTACATTGAAAGGCAGAATTTTTCATATGGTAAAGAGAGAGTGTCTGCTACTGCCTCAAAGCATGAAAGAATATTTTCAAAATAAAGCCCTTTAAGCTAAATCTTGTTAGATAACTGATCAGAGAAGAGTACAGGCTGTTCTGGGCAGAAGGAACAGAACGTTCAAGGATATGTTATGAAAGATATGGTCCCTAAAAAAGGTGATTCATTTGGATTTACTGGAATAGCATTGGTGAAATTATTGGTAGATAAGCCACAATATTAAAGACCTCGCAAGTCAGTGAGTGATGCTGCTGTATCTTCACTCACTTACCAAGCATAAGCTCCTTTTAGTATTCAAATCCACTGCATGAATTTGGATCTGACCCTGGAATAATTGCTTATAAGTGTTCTACATGGATTTAGCCCCTACTACGCTTCGGTCCATCCCCGAAAAACTCTCAGGAAAAACTTAGGTTCATCTCCTTGTTAGACTCCTTTCATGGCTCTCAACCCCTCACAGGATAGTCTAAACCCTTTAGGCAAGTGAATGAGAATTTTATTCATCTGATGATCCCTTATCATATCAGCACATGGAGTACTCCCTGTCATTCCATATGACTTATCATTCTCCTTTTTATTCTCATATGTATTCTACAAGCCCATACATTTACACTAATCTGTAAATTCTGGTCTTCACTTCTCTTTGCCATGGGTACATGGCAAACTGGCCAACATGTTTCTATGGTTTAAAAATGTGCTAAATATCACTTCCTCTTTGAAAGTTTTTCTCCCGTCTTCCTTTCTGAAGTTCACGTTACTTCCATCAGGTCTCAAAGGAGATTTTATGCAACGTTTTATCATCCCAGATCAGTTTGTCTATTATTTATTTTATATAGCACCCTACCCCAGTCCCAGATACCTGGGAGCCATATGTTATTTCCCAGAATAAGAGCCGAGAACAATACTAAGCAAAATTGAACTCTGAAGAAAGTTTTTGGCCAAACAAATATTTACATTTTAAGAAATGTTTTCTTAAAGAAAGATCAATAATGAAGTTTGGATTTTAGCCGTTAGGCAATAGTTAATTAAAACATTTTGACAAGTAAATAACAGTTTTATGATGAGATTAGCTTTTAAAAATACTTTGTTTGCAATATGTGATGGATATTGTGAATCCATTTGTTTAACACTCATTCCAATTAGCTCTACTCCTTGTACTGCCTTGGCTGGAATTCTAAAAACTGCATTTCCCAGAGTCTACTGCAGCAAGAGCTCCAGATGGAATTTAAGTTTCTCTAATCAGTACCCTAACAGGAAACTGTGCAGAACTGAGTTGGTTATGAAGAGAGGCTGAGCAATTTGTTGTTGGGATTAGATCATATGCAGCATGATTCTGGAGCAAGTGTCTGGGGTGATATGACTAAGGTAACTCATTCAGTGCCTCAGTTTTGTGGGATAGTTATGGGAGTTCTTCATGGAAGCTCAACCTACAGTTTGTTGTTTACGTTTTGCTAAATATTCTTTAAAGTGTCAGTACAACTTCATAAATAAATACCTTTCTTCTTTAACTAGCTAGAGTGGATTTCTCTATAGCTAAGAAACCTGGCCAATGAACAATATAAACAATTATATGGGAATATTAGCGAAAGGGAACAGGTACCGTTAGACACAATTGAGACAAGATGAGTGCCTGAGCACAAGCAAAGCTGAGGGCTGTGGATATTAGTTTGTGGGAATTGATTTAACAGCTCTGAAACAGAGATATGACTTGAATATTAATTGGAAGTGAAGGAAGGTTGTAAAAGAATATGTCAGATCAGAATGATGCTATCATAGTGGAAAGGAATTCCAAAAGAGATCAGATATTTGGGGAGAAAACGTAGTCTATTAGGTTTGGTATGTTTTAAAGTTAAAAAAAAAAATCAGAAAGACATTAGAAAGAAATGTGTATCAGATATCTAACGTAGGTTGTGAAAAATAAAATTTGGCTTTCTCTGAGAGTTGAAAGTCACCCTTCACTGCTCAGATGTAAATGTATTAACTACAAATAATATATGCTCTATAAAAATGCAGGAAGGTAGTGATTTTGTATACCCAAGTACAAACATAGACTCACCCATTGGAAAATCAAGTCAATTATATATTCATAATATTTTTCCTTTCTACGATTAAAATATCCTTGCATAGAATTGTTTCACATTGATAGACTAGAAATAATACATAAAAGTTAAATTACCTATGATATAAAACTTTAGAATTCTTTGTTTTTTTTCTTAACTTTTGTCTTTTAACCCTTTTCTTCAAGATCTGCTTAAATTATTACAAGTTAACGTTTCTTTTAAACCATAAAATCATATATAAAATATTTGGAAGGGGACAACTAATTAATTGACCCATTATATTAAAAATATGGGTCTAGTTAAAATATGTAGCAATATCAAGAAATGTTTTTTTGTATCTGTTGCATGATTATTGCCAAATCTTGTGTATTTATTTAAAATGTTTGATTAAGTTATTTTTCAGAGATCATGCCTGGGGTCTCCTCAAGAGCAGATGGTAATATCATTCATATAAACACTGAAGCAGAAACAAAACCAGCTTTATTAGATTTTATACAAGCAATGTATTTCATAATCCTTACATTGACAAATTAAGTCCCAAACCTTACCAACTACTTCCTTATTATTTCCACTGAATGATTTCACTAAGGCCAGACCATGAAGTGCATGTATTATTGTACAACAATAGAGAAATGGCAAGGCCTTGCTTAATATGAACTCAATGGAATAGTCAATACCTAGGATGTTTTGTGGCATTTAAAGTTATAAATATAGAAGGTTTTCAGTGAAACACAATCCTAGTTGGGAGAAGATCAGGATAATAAGAAAATAACAATAGACACATTGTGATTAATCCTTTGAAAAACGAACCTAATGTGTTGAACTACAAAAGTCAATTGCCTTGTAATTTTTCTAAGGTGGTTATTTTCTGGGGGCTAAAATGTCCTTAACTATGTTATTTTTATTAAGCAAATATTTATCAGTTGCTCTGTCCATGGCTTCAGCTCATTGAAAAAAAATGTATATTTGTTACCGAATTCCTATGAGATTATTATTTTCCACTATTCTCTATAAACATTCAATAAAATGTTTATAGAGATTATATGTGTATTAGTTCATTCTCACATTGTTATAAAGAACTACCTGAGGCTTGGTAATTTATAAAGAAAAGATTTTTAATTGACTCACAGTTTCCCAGGCTGTACAGAAAGCATGGCCAGGGAGGCCTCAGGAAACTTACAATCATGGCAGAAGGTGAAGGGAAAGCAGGAAATGCCTTCAAGGCATTTTCCCCATTGTCTTAGCTGTTAACATACATGGTCAGAGAAGAAGGAAAAGAGTGAAGGGGAAGGTGCCACACACTTTTAAACAACCAGCTCTCATGGGAACTCACTGTCATGAGAATAGCAAGGGGGAAATCCACTCCCATGATACAATCTCCTCATACCAGACCCCTCCTTCAACGTTGGAGATTATAGTACAATTTGAGATTAGGGTGGAGACACAAATCCAAACCATATTATTTCTCCTCTGGCCCCTCTCAAGTCTTATGTCCTTCACACATTGCAAAGTACAATCTTCCTGTCTTAACAGTCCCCCAAGTCTTAACTCATTTCAGCATTAACTTAAAAGTCCACAATCCAAAGTCCCATCTGAGATAAGACAAGTCCCTTATACCTATGAGACAGTAAAATTAAAAATAAATTAGTTACTTGCAAGATTTAATGAGGATACAGGCATTGGGTAAATACAACTGTTCCAAAAGGGAGAAACTGGACAAAACAAAGGAGCTACAAGCCCCCATGCAATTCCCAACTCAACAGGGCAGTCATTAAATCTTAAGGCTTCAAAATAATCTCCTTTGACTCCATGTCTCACATCCAGGCAACACTGAGACAAGGGGTTGGGTCCCAAGGCCTTGAGAAGCTTCATCCTGGTGACTCTGCAAGGCTCAACTCCCTTGGCTGTTCTCAAGGGCTGGCTTTCAGTGTCTGTTACTTTTTCAGGTACATTGTGCAAGCTATTGGTGAATCTACTGTTCTGAGGCCTGGAGGATGGTGGTCCTCTTCTCACAGCTACACTAGGCAGTGCTCCAGTGGGAACTCTGTGTGGAGACTCCAACCCCACATTTATCCTCTGTACAGCCCTAGTAGAGATTCTCCATCAGGGCTCTGGTCCTGTAGCCGACTTCTTCATAGACATTGAGGCATTTCCATACATCCTCTGAAATTGAAACAGAGGCTCCCAAGCCTCAACCCTTGCCCCCTGCACACCCAGAGGCTTAACACTATGTGGCAGCCATGAAAGCTTTTTATGGCTTACACCCTCTGGAGCAGTGGCCTGAGATCCATCTGGGGCCCTTTTATCCATGACTGGAGCTGGAGCAGCTGGGATGCAGGGAACATTGTCTTGAGGTTCCTGAGCCCTGCCTGCATAACTATTCTTCCCTCCTAGGCCTCCAGGCCTTTGATGGGAGGGGCTGCCATGAAGGTCTCTGAAATGCCTTTGAGGCATTTTCCCCATTGTCTTATCTATTAACAGTCAGCTCCTGTTTACTTACGCAAATTACTGCAGCAGGCTTGAATTCCTCCCCATAAAACGGGCCTTTCTTTTCTACCCATTTTCTATCCTCACAGTCAGGCTGCAAATTTTCTAAACTTTTATAACTCTGCTTCCCTTTTAAATTCAAGTTCCAAGTTAAGATTATATCTCGTTCACGAATATAAGCCTACATCGTTAGAAGCAGGCAAGCCACTTCTTGAATGGGTTGCTGCTTAGAAATTTCTTCCACCAGATACCCTAGATATCATCTCTCTGAAGTTCAAAGTTCCACAAATCCCTAGAGCAGGGGCACAAATGCCACCAGTCTCTTTGCTAAAGCATAGCAAGAGTGATATTTATCCCGGTTCCTAATATGTTCCTCATCTCCATCTAAGACTACCTCAGGTTGGACTTCATTGTCCATATCAATATCAGCGTTTTGGTCACAACAATTTAACAAGTCTCTAGGAAATTCTAAACTTTCCCTAACCTTTCTGTCTTCTTCTGAGTCCTTCAGTCTGTTCCAACTTCTGCCCATTACCCAGTTCCAAAGCTGCTTCTACATTTTCAGGTATCTATATAGCAATGTCCCACCCTCGGTACCAATTTTCTATATTAGTTCATTCTTGCATTGCTATAAAGGACTACCTGAGACTGGGTAATTTATAAAGAAAAGTGTTTTAATTGACTTACAGTTCCACAGCCTGTACAGGAAGCATAGCTGGGAGGCCTCAGGAAATGTACAGTTATGGCAGAAGGTGAGGGGAAGCAGGTACGCCGTATATGGGCAGAGAAGGAGAGAGTGAAGGAAAAGATACCACACGCTTTTAAACTACCAGGTGTCATGAGAACTCACTCATTATTACGAGACCAGAAAGAGGCAAATTGGCCCCATGATCCAATCACTTCCCACAAAGCCCTTCCTCCAACATTAAGGGGTTACAATTTGACATGAGATTTGAGTGGGGACACAAATCCAAACCATATCAATATGTGATTTTATAATGACTCTATGTTACCATATATCATCCGTAAAGAGTATGCAGACCTCATTAATTTAATAGTCATTCTTCTATGTCAACTGTAAGCAAACATTTCTTAACATTAGTGACTCTATTTTGTGCTTTAAAAGATAGTATCATTCTTATTTTATTGTCTCACATAAGTACTACAATTCTCACTCCTTTTGTAGTGACATTTTCTTGGTGCTTAATTCCATGAAAATATCAAGGTACAGTTCACATTCTCAGGTTCATTAAGAATGCCTTATTCTCAGAGAACTCACTTAATGGTTTTGCATTTAAAGTACCTCAACTGCTTTTACCAGATCTGAATGTTCCAGTTATTCATTTTTGTTCCATAGGAAACAAAATCCTGATTCTTCTCACTTTCAATATTAATTGAATCTATAACCTTAAAGAATTATTTGGGAGGCCAATTCTATAAAAATCATGCAATCATCGATATCACATTTTTTTTTATTATTTTCTTAAACATCTTCACACCCAAACATCGAAGATTATTTAGAATACAAAATGGCTTACTTTATGTACATAAACTCTGCGTCAGGCTCATACACAAGCAAAGCTCAATGAGCAAAAGTTCTCTAAGTGGTAATGCTTCACATGATTACTCCACGTGAGATAAAAGAATCTTGTTTGCAAAAGTCATGCCATGGAACCTAAAACTCTATGTCTATTTCTATGTTGTTGTTGGGCTTATTTTTACTTATCATTATATTTGTATCTCTAGACATTCCTAAATCTACTTCTACCTGTATCAATGTAATACAGACCATAGAAAGAGGGTGTAAATATATCAAAATCTGGATTTAGAATGCTGAATTTGCCACATGGGCCCAGGTCTGTGTGACATTGTCAAGTTATTAAATATTTAACCTCACAGTGCCTTAGTTCCAGACTTGAAAAGAGAAAAATAGTACCTACCTCACCCTATTGTTATGAAGATTAAATTTCAACTACCCTAAAGTGTTTAGTAATATTCTGTCCCTGTACTGAACCCTTGTAATAACAACTATTTTTAGTTTTCTCTCTCTTTCTCACACTCCCTATCTCTCTCATGCATGCCTGCCTTTAAATGAATCCTTTTGTCAAGATTTTATTGAGAATGTTGAACTCATACAGTGTGTAGAGACCTACACATTCATTTACCATAGGTACTTTCTACATCTAACCTTAAGTGATAGAATGGAGAGCCTAGTTTTTGTTTACTAAGGGATGTGAACATCCTTAACAGTGTGACTAAGAGAAAAGTTTTCATCCAGCTGGTATCCTATTCTGCTCCATTTTTTCTGATTCACATTATATTGGCCTACCTAGTGATTCTCTTTCTGGCTTCAAGGCTAAAGTAACTAAGCCTTGATTTTGCTTAATAACTTTCTCACCACATCAACTAGTGACCACCAATGTGACAACATAGTTCTTTCTCTACAGTTGTCAGTTGATTTAAAATAATTCAGAAATACTAAAGGTGTATGAGAAATTTAGTATTTTTAATCTATAGACATTTTAATTCTTATGTGGGTTTTGCCAATTTGGGCTTTTATAACTTTTTTTATTTGGTTAATGAATGTTTGCCTTTCAATTATTGTGTAAGTGGTTTGTTAGACATTAGCCCAGTGCTACCCATGCAGACAGTTTATTTCCTCAATGGGAAAAGGAAATAAAAGAAGACATTTCACAAAAAATAACAAATTTGACCCTATTTTAGAAATGAAAAAATTCTTATAAATATAATTTGGAAGGGACTTTTATTTTCCTATCATAGTGGCAATATACAACTCTAAATTTAAGAAAAAGAAAATGACTCTTGTTCAGCCAAAGCCAACTTTCCAAGGGAAAAAATTCCTTAAAAATGCAAGGTTTTTCAGTACGTATTTAGTTTTTCAGAAATAAAAATATTGAGCATACTAACTGAAAATATATTTGACATTTTAAGTGAGATTTTCAATTTTTTTCAAAGAACACATCAATTTCTTACTCCAAGAAATTTTGAAAATGTATTTTTTAAATTTTTGACTTAATGTGGAGACTCTTTATTTGATCATGTTATTTACTTGAAGTACAATGACACATGAGAAATTGAAAACTAAATGAAAGGCAATATTACTACAGGTGTACATTCATGATACTTTTGATTGCTGTTTTCTCTTTACAGGTAGGCAATTATGACATGACTTGGAAACTACAAACACCTGACCCCAAGGCCATGATCTATAGTGAATTAAAGTAGAAGCCTGCAACTCATGCCTAGAGGTTTACAAACCTTGAAAGATAAAAATTAGTCCATACCTTCTTCCTAGAACAAAGGTTAGATACTGCATTGTTTACTAAATATTGTACAATTGAAAATTTTTCTCTTTGTACATACTTTCATGACTTCTGCCACAACCAGCGCTCTGACTGCAACTATGTAATGCTGAATTATTGTTGGTGAAAAATAATTGATATTTTTCAGAGAATCTCAGCTGAAAAGGTTAACCTCAGCATCCTCCGTTTATGCTCCTATCACTGTTTCTTTCTCACATTTTATTTTCTTTTTCTAAAAAAAATTATTTTTAGTTCAGGGGTTCATGTGCACTTCATGTAGGTAACCTCATATCATGTGGGTTTGTTGTACAGTTTATTTTGTCACTCAGGCACTAATTATAGTACCCAAGAATTATTTTTTTTCTGATCCTCTTCCTCCTTCAACCTTCATCTTCAAGTAAGGCCCCAGTGTCTGTTGTTCCCCTTTTTGTGACCATGTGTTCCCATCATTTAGCTCCCCCTTATAAGTGAGGACATGTGGTATTTGGTTCTTTGTTCTTGGGTTAGTTTGCTAAAAATAATGGTCTCCAGCTCCATCCATATTCCCTCAAAAGACATTGCTGTGTTCTTTTAGTGGCTGCATAGTATTCTGTGGTGTATAAGTACCACATTTTTGTTATCCAATCTGCCATTGATGGGTATTTAGTTTGATTCATTGTCTTGGCTATTATAAGTAGTGCTGCAATGAACATACATGTGTAAGTGTCTTTGTGGTAGAACAATTTATATTCCCTTTTTGTTTTCTCACAGCCACCAATCTTTTTATTGAAATGTTTCCCCTGTTATCTGCATTCCTTTTCTATAGGCTAAAGACCTGATTCATCTAAAATTTCGTCCAGTCTTACCTATGCCAACTAATTTGCTTTCCTGTCCTTTTTCCAAACCAATAGAGCAAAACACCTACATCTTGATTAGTCAAATGGTCTGCCATTTCTGTTGATAAAAATGCAAGCTCATTATCTGCCCTGCATACTGGGAACATTCAGTAATCCATGGCAGCTTATTGTGATTTTGCTATTCAGTTGTCTCATTATCAATTCAGCTCTCTACCCTGTTCTCCATAACAAAATGGTAACTGATTTGTGAATATTCTCAGACAAAATTAAATACATGTACAAAAATTAACATTTGTGTATTATCTGTGCTTCAAAATGATTTAACTCTAAATCCCCATTTTTCTTGGCCATGAGTGTAAACATGGTATTAGGCTTTCTAAGTTTTTCTAGGCTGCAACATCTTGATGAACCAGTCTTCCGTTTTGACTCTCATGCATAACTGCTGCTCTGAGATGTTATGTTGTATGCTATGATCCTCAGTACATGCCACATCTTTCTGATAGGTGGACCATGCTTAATTACTCAACCCTCTGGGAAAACACAAAAGCTCCGATTCTCTCTTATTTATCTAGTTCAGGGAAGAGAGTAAATCTTGGACCACACTTTTAATAAACGTGAGACCTATGGGAAACTTGATCCAGGGTATCTAGCCCATTCTCTCTTGGCTAGATAGGCCATGTGTCTGTTTCTGAACCAAGGTTTGTGATCAACGTGGCACGCAAATCTACCATGCAGATAGATTACTAGAAAGCCTATCGAAAACCCTGGCTTTTTCTACTACTGTTCCCACTTTACAAGAGTCTGTGCTTTCTTCTGTTAACTATTTTGACCTAGGGTATGTCCTTTCATTTAATCTCATCTCCAATTCTATGAAGTCCAAAGCTCCTCCCTCCATTCTAGAAGAATGTGGGTTTCCGAGTTTGTTGAGGATGCTCTCTGGATGAAAAGTGGACATAAGAATTTAGACAAATATCTACTCCAACCAAATGATCAACAGTTCAATAGTTCACTATGATAAATATTTTCCCAGATGGAGATAAAGGAATCATTTAATGCTTATATGCTTCCGCCTCATTCACTGGAGCTGTTTCTGAATGGTGCTTACTCAGACGGAGGCTCCAACTTTCTGGATTCACACTTCTACTTATGTTCCACTTCCTCATCCATAACATTTTTAATCTTCTCTAGCGTTAGAGAAAAATGACTTTCTAAGAAGATGACTGGATTTCATTTTCGTATGCTTAGACTTTGGCTTTAACTGTATATAAAATTATTTTTTTTTGTTTTGTCTTGCTTTCAGATTCTTTTGCTTTCTTACGATACAGCTGAAAAATTAGATCCAGTTGTTTGCTTTGGACCATTCTGTCTTCTTGAGACCTGATTACAGGATTATCTCATATTCACCCTTCATGCAGCAGCATAGGACATCTTTTCTAGGAAGGTTTTCCCATTCCTCTCAGACTGTATTGGGAGAGTTCTCTTCCTGACTTTATCCCATCACAGTAATACTTATCACATTGCAAGTATTTTATTTCCACCTTCTGTTTCTCTTTCTTGCGCAGCAGACTGTTGATGAATTACAGGCAGAGACTATGGATATATTTCCTTATATCCTAAAGTACAGGCAGTACCTAGTACAGAGCCTTTTCTTGTAAATATTTTCAAATGCAGTTAAATATTTACTATTGGACTGCGCTAAACTCATTGAATTTGAAAGAGTAGTACCTCTATGCCTCTCTGTCATATTTGGAGAATGCCTATTCAAATTTTCTATAAGTATCAGATAAATGTTGTGAATATTCTGTCACTGGCATTTTTGTATAACCACAGTGGTATAAATTCTCTAAAATAGTACATTAAGTAAGCATCAGGGTATCTATTGACTTAGATAAGAAATCTAAAAATATTTTGGATATCACTACAAACAAATTTTTCTTGCTGTTAACAGCATTTGGGGAAAGCAATTAAATATATGCTTGGCTATATAAAACAAAGAGATACTATAAAAACTAAGTGATATTCTAATTTTAGATCTCAAAATACACTTACAATAATGTAGTGATGAAGAGATTTTTTTGGTTCCCTTAAGATTTGGTATGTAAAAATAGTTTTGTAGGTATAAATTTGAATACCTAAATTGTATTCTGATGCTTGATTGTAATATCTATTTTGAAATGTGTACATTTAAATAGAGAAAGTGATTAATTAGAAGCCTTAACTCTTTTTTCGATGGATGATACTTAAAAATAAAATTCATGAAGACATTAGTCAATTAATATAAATATATAAATAGACAGAATCAGATACTAAGAAGCATTGAAAATAATCTTTCTGTTTCTTAATGTCCTAGACAAAGAAAAAGTTCAAAGACATTCTAAACTGCTTAGTCATCAACCTCGTAAGTCAAGCCCTATTTTCGAGGTATAATGGATAACTTATCAGGGTCTTAACAATCAGTACATCAATATAAGCTGCCCTTAAAAGTACAGAAAGAGCATATTGAGAGAGGGTCCCAATGAGAGAGAGTTAACTCTCATTCTCTTAGGCACAGTTCAGACTCTTAAAAACAACAAATAAACAGTGATGCTTGCCCTTGAATGTCAAAGAAAGAATTTCCCTATCCTAAAAGCAGATGAATCAATCAAAGAATGTCAATGAGGTGATCAGCGAACATCGGGTTTATATTTAAGAATCACTCTGACATAGTGAGTTGAATGGTTTGAACTGTTGTAATAGTGATGTGAAGAGACCAGTTAAGAAACTACTTTAAAAAAAAAAAAACTTTTATTGTGAGTTCACCAGTACATGTGCAGGATGTGCAGGTTTTTTACATGGGTAAACACGATCATGGAGGTTTGTTGTACAGATTATTCATCACTGAGGTATATTAGATAACTAATATCCATTAGTTATTTTTTCTGCTCCTCTACCTCCTCCTACCCTCTGCCCTCTGATAGGCCCCACTGTGTGTTGACCCCCTCTATGTGTCCGTGTGTTCTCATTATTTAGTTCCCACTTATAAGTGAGAGCATGTGGAATTCGGTTTTCTGTTCCTGTGTTAGTTTGCTAAAGATATTTGCCTTTAGCTCCATCCATGTCCTTACAAAGGACATGATCCCCTTCCTTTATATGGCTGCATAGTATTCCATGATATATATGTACCACATTTTCTTCATCCAGTCTATCACTTATGGGCATGATCACACGTTTTTCCATTTGTTTGTGTCATCCCTGATTTCTTTAAGCAGTGGTTTGTAGTTAGTTCTCTTTGTAGAGATCTTTCACCTCCTTGGTTAGCTGTATTCCTAGGTGTTTTATTCTTCTTGCAGTTACTGGAAATGTGATTGCATTATTTATTTTGGCTCTCAGCTTCAACAAAATTGATGTATAGAAATGCTACTGAACTGAAGGAGACAGAGACACAAAAAACATTCAAAGATCAACAAATCCAGGAGCTGTTTTATTTTTTTTTTGAAAAAATTAATAAAATAGCTAGACTGCTAGCTAAACTGATAAAGAAAACAGAGAGAAAATTCAAGTAAACATAATCAGAAATGATAAGAAGGGTATTTTGGCTGACCACACAGAAATACAACCATCAGAGAATATTATAAACACCACCATTCACATAAACTAGAAAATCTAGATTAAATGAATAAATTCCTAGATGTATACACCCTCCCAAGACTGTGTTGAAATTGAACCAGGAAGAAATTGAACCACTGAACAGATGAATAATGAGTTCTGAAATTGAGGCAGTTATAGTCTTCCAACCAAAAAAAAAAAAAAAGCCCAGGACCAGATGGATTGACAGCTGAATTCCACCAGATGTACAAAGAAGAGCTGATATCATCCCTACTGAAACTATTCCAAAAAATTGTAAAGGAGGGACTCCTCCCTAACTCATTCTATGAGCCCAGTATTATTCTGATACCAAAACCTGGCAGAAATACAACACAAAAAAGAAAACTTTAGGCCAATATCCTTGATGAACACTGATGCAAAAATACTGACAAAACGAATCCAGCCCTCATCAAAAAGGGCTCATCCACCACAATCAAGCAGACTTCACACCTGGTATGCAAGGTTGGGTCAACACATGCCAATCGATAATTGTGATTCCTCACATAAACAGAATTAAAACCACATGATTATTTCAATAAGTGTAGAAAAGGACTTTGATAAAATTCATGTTAAAAACTCTCAATAAGCTA
This sequence comes from Papio anubis, assembly GCF_008728515.1. NCBI lineage: Eukaryota > Metazoa > Chordata > Mammalia > Primates > Cercopithecidae > Papio > Papio anubis. Next base: position 19,240,787 of record NC_044980.1, on the reverse strand, counting down.
GGTACTGAAAGAACATACCTCAAAATAATAAGAGCCATGTAAGACAAACCGACAGCCAGTATCATACTGAATAATCAAAAGCTGGATGCATTCACCTTGAAAACTGGCATGAGACAAGGATACCCTCTCTCAGCCACTCCTACTCAACATAGTGTTGGAAGATCTGGCCAGAGCAATCAGGCAAGAGAAAGAAAGGACATTCAAATAGGAAAAGAAGAAGTCAAACTATCCCTGTTTGCAGATGACATGATCCCATATCTGGAAAACTCCATCATTTCAGCCTAAAAGCTTCTTAAGTTGATAAGAAACTTTGGCAAAGTATTGGGATGCAAAATCAATGTGCAAAAATCGCTAGCATTTCTGAACACCAATAACAGTCAAAATGAGACAAATCACAAATGAATTCCCATTCACAATTGCCATAAAAAGAATAATATACTTAGGAATACAGCTAACAAGGGAAGCAATAGATCTCTACAAGAAGAACTACAAATCGCTGTTCAAATAAACGATTATTTTGATTTAAGGGAGAGATAATATAAGTTGGACAACAACAGTTGTTCGAGATAAAAGGTGGTAAATGGAATTGAAAAGCTATTTGTGAAGCAAAATGATAATATGTAATGATGTGTGTGTGTGCAGGGGATAAGGAGATCATTATTTCAGTTCTGGAATTCTAGGTTTGCAATGCTTTACAGAAATCCAAGTCGATATTTAAGTAGTCAGTTGGATGTAAAAGTCTGAGGAAAGGAATTATCTAGAGGTATACACGTGAGAGTCTTGGGAATAAGACAAATGTTTGAAATTATGATCTCTGACAAGATTGCCTAAATTTGAGTAATCAGTAAAAAACAAAGGAGATAGTTATGAAGACCTCCAACATTTAAACTAGAGAAAGCAAGTCTGGGAAACAGCTTGAAAAGGCACAACCAAAAAGGTGGGAGTAAAAGTAAGAAAATGGTTTGTCTCAAAACTTAAGGAAAGTATGGCTAATGATACAGAAAATTCAAATCAGATAAAGATTAGAAAATGCTCATTGGATTGAATGATATAGAAAATTTTATGAGACAGTCATTTGGTTGAATGAGAGGAACAGAAACCAAAAAAGAATGATATATTAGGCATAGGCTGGGCATGGTGGCTCACACCTCTAATCCTGGAACTTTGGGAGGCTGAGGTGGACAGATCAGTTGAAGCCAGCAGTTCGAGAACAGCCTGGCCACCATGGCAAAACCCTGTGTCTACTAAAAATACAAAAAATAGTGGGGCGTGGTGGTGCATGCCTATAATCCCAGCTACTCGGGAAGCTGAGGCAGGACAATCAATTGAACCAAGATCGTGCCACTGCACTCCAGCTTAGGGGAGACTCTGTCTCAAAAAAAATTTTTAAAAATTAAAAAGAAGGAGTGATGTAAGAGATTAAGAAATGGAAGATGGTAGAGGTTACACACACACACAAAAACACACACACACACACACAGATACACACACATACACCACTTTCCACTATGTTTTGTGGTAAATGAGAGAATAATATAGACTAATTCATCATTCATTTATGTAAATATCTGGAGTCTCCGTTGACACATCTCCCAAGAAGAGGAAAGAAAGCATCTCACAAGAAGAAAGAAAATAAATAAGATTGTATTCTCATAGTTAATATTCAATGACAATCTGATGGATCAAAATTAAGACAGGCAATCCAGACATAAAGAGAGAAAATATTTCTCAACCCACCAAAATACTGCAAACATAGTACATTTATTATATTTTAAAAGTACAGAATGTATCTTCCAGAATGGAGTATTAGGGCCATGAAAACAAAGAAGCAGCAGCAAATGTTGGCATTATTGCGTTATTCATCTATAAAGGGGTTTTCTTGGACAAATATTACCACATTTTGAGGAAAGATGAATTGGGTTTTCCTAGTCTGATTCCATTAAATATTTCAGTATTACTACCTTCCCTTGCTCTCCTGTTATCATGAACCTCTATTACAATAATTATTTGACTAGCTGGTTGACAGAATACACTATTGTGAAAACTTCATATACTGGTGTCCTTAGCATTTAAAGTTCTCTATATAGATTAACTTGTCCCCAGTTAAACTAGTCACCAGTGATTTTATACATTCCTAATGTATGTAGATTATGCTCTGATAGTTAATATTCAATGATGACCTGATTGATCAAAATTAAGATAAATCTAGACATAAAGAGAGAGTACAGTTCTCAAGCCCCTGAAATACTGCAAACATAGTACATTTATTAAATTTTAGAAATAAAGAATGCATATTTCAGAATACACTATTGTGTATTTATCTGCCTACAATATTGTTGTAGCGATACATGAGATGCAGACTGGTAAATGTGAAAATGGAAATAAGGAAAAGCTCCTATCTAATCAGAGATGTAAGTCCAGAGAAATAGAATCATTTCCTCCCATCGGCTTTCCTGGTGGCGGTGGGAGGTATACTGAAGTATTTTTGCTGGATTCCAGAGTTTGTCCTTAGGCCTGTATACCCAGAAATTTCATTCTGTTATCAAGTAAGAACAAGCTCATCTCTTTAGACCAAACTGCCATTAACCAAGCTCACAATACTGATGTATAAAATCAGTACATTCTATACATCCTATCTGAGGGTACGTAACATAGCCCACCAGGAAAACTGATGGGGGAAAAAGATTCTATTCCTCTCGAGTAATGTCTCTTATTAGATGGGAGCTTTTCCTTATTTCCATTTTCACCTTTACAAGTCTGCTTCTCATGTATCGCTATAACAACTTTGTGGGCTGGTACCTTTAATTTTTCATTGCACCTGGCAAATTGCTCTAGACATATTGGCTACTTATAATAAAATAAAAATTCTAAATGTTTGTATAGTTTTATTGGTGTAAATTTGAGCATAGGCTGGGCATAAATTGCTTGGCAGCAAACTCGTGTTTAATACACACTATCCCTTCACTTATTGAATTCTCTTGTGATGGAAACTAAAACCCTAAGGGGCATGGGTATCATTGTAAACATGGTATATATTTTCAGCATCTTGGCCTTTAATATATAGATATTAGCTAAAAATGAAAAGTTCTGTACTGTATTTGAATGTTTTATTAGCATTAACATTCATGGGAAACACGGTTGCTATACACCCTCAAAGAACAGATTGCCCATAACATGCTCTGTTTGTGATGAGATATTAAAGACCAGTTCTCATAATTTTTCACTCCACATTTATAGATTTGTTTCTGCTGACAGAATAGTGGAAATGTAATTAAATGTTTAGTTTAATTAAAATGGAAAATAAAGGCTTGTTCTCAGAAATTCAGTGCAGCCCCAAAATAGCAAACATGAGTGATTATGTATCTCAAAAGCATGGTACTACTGGTTTCTACATGTATCTATTTTTTTGGAATTCTCAAATATAATTACATCCATATATTATATAATTCTCAAAGCAAACTGTGCATTGCCATCACACATACACACATCTCTACACACACAAGATGTATATGCAGAAGTCCTATTAAGTTTAGAATAATATTTATGTACAAAAATTGATCGAGGTTGGCCTAGTGAATTGATGTGATATGCTACATATTGAGAAACTCCCAGAATATGTCTATACCAGGGGTCAGCCAAATTTTTCTGTAAAGAGCCAGATAGTAAATGTTTTCAGCTTTGCAGGCCATATGGTCCCTGTCAAAACTACTCAATTCTGCTGTTGTAGCATGAAGCAGCCACAGACTATAATCAAGTGGGCCTGACTGTGTTCCAGTAAATCTTTATTTATGGACACTGAAATTTGAATTTTATATAATCTTCATATTTCACTAGTCTTATTTTGATTTTTCTTAACCATTTAAAAAATGTAAAAACATTCTTAGTTCACATACCACACAAAAACAAGTGGCAGGCCCAGTGACTTATGGTACACACACACATACACACACACACACACACTCTTACTTTCCACATCCTGCACTTCAAACTATTAAATAAACATCTCTGATTTCAACTTCCGCTACTCTCTCTCTTGCTAATTCTGCACTATTCACACTTTTTTCTTCCATGAGCCCTCCATCATTTCTACATTTTGAGTCATGCTTAAAAATTCCTTTCATATTCAAAGATTTCATGGACATTTAACTGTAATAGTTTCTTGGTATTTTTATGTATTCTTTTGTCTGGAGATTATTTATTTATGCAACAATTTTTTCAAGCATAAATCAACTCAGCACTGTCTTTTTGTGGAATGATGCCTAAGTCAACACTCTTTATGTATTTACTCTTGGAATGTGTATTTGCTACGTGTCAGATCAGCATCTTTATTCCAAATGGTTAGCCAGTGGACTCTCTATAATCAATTGAATAATCCATCGTTTTCGTTTAGAATTTGAAATGCACTTGGTAATATATTAAATCTTTATATCACTTGTTATCTAATCTGGATTGTTTTTGGTTGCACTGAATTATTTCTTTACTTACATATAATCTTTATTTTTAAAATTATATTCAAAGTGTATTTGATGTTTATTATTTACTTTAATATGACTTCTCTTTTTCAAAATTGTCTTGGTACTTCCAGTGAATCAATTTTGAAATGAAATTTACATCATTAGCCAACCTAGAAAAAATTAACTCAATATTTGGATGTGGTTGTGTAAATTAGTTAAATTATTTAACTGAAAATTGACCTATTTAATTTTCTCATTAAAAAAGAGATGTATCACTTTTAGATTCTTTTGCATTTTTGTCTTATATATGCATCATATTTGCCTCTAAGTTAACTAATATTATAAGAAATTTTTGTTGTGATTTTGAAAGGAACTGTTTTATATATTTTAGTGTTTCATTAGATTTTTAACATATTTTATAAAATTAATGTATTAAACAGACTTAACATGCAAAAAGCAGCTAAGTACTGTGTTTCATGACATATGTTTAAAACAAGATTATATCTTTATAATCATGGTAATGATTAATCCACACAACTACAAAAGCGTAGTTTCTAATTATAAAATACCATGTGCTAATTTAGGAATATATGAAAACAGGGAGAAGTAGGAAAAGGGGAAATCCAAAGTAAGTTCATATTTCATCAATCTGAGCACTAACCCTTGTTTCCAATTATCATCTTAGTGAGCATCTTGGTTGCTGTCATTGTAGACATTGTAGATATCTTCATAGTTTAGAAATTCTAACAGTTCCAAATATTTAAATGAGAAGAAAAGTTTTTCCTTCAAGCTCTGTTCCCTAGAGTAATTGCTATTTTAAATTCTTTTGGTAGACAATATTATTGTAAATAATTTTATTATTCTCATAACTTGTGAAAAAATTATTTATCTATTAACTCCCTACTTCTAAAGAATAAATTTAACACTCTTAAATGACCTGTTTCCTCCTGAACCCTTCCACTTCCCATCTCTAATTCTTCTAGTCTATGCCTTTATGGTTAAGAAAAATTCTCTTTTATTTCTCCAATCAAGTTTATTACTTTTAATAAAAATAATGAAATCTATATACTTACCCCCTTCCATCTTGCCTTTTCAATCTTGTGACATGTTATTTAGTGTGTTATATGTTTTTGAATTTTATATTGATTTGAACACCTAGTTGTTCTCTTATTTTCTGGCTTTATCAAAAGAAAATTCAATAAATATTTTAATGCCCATATGAAATTCTATCTCTTTCAAATTGTTACTCAAAGGACAATCTCCAAATGTCAAGTGCTAATAGTCATTCTCCCAACGTGTCTAATCATAGAAATGAATTCATGGAAGATTGTTAAATATCCAGATGTTTAGACATCTTTAATGAAGAAGTTAATTTAGTTGGTCTAGGAAGATCCAAAATTAGTTTTATAATTAGGCAAAATTAACCTAATGATTTTTTGTCTGGATCTGTATTCTTACCAGTATTGTTTGCATCAGTGTCTTCCTTTTGTTTACTTATTTTTCATTCTTTCTCATTTGGTTATTAACTATCTTTAATAACTTTAAAATTATACATATGTGTGTGTGTGCGCGCATATATATATGTATGTGCGTGTGTAGGTATGTGTGTGTGTGTATATATATATATAGAAATTGTTGGCAAAGAACAGTCTGCTAAGGTTAACGTCTAACGATCATTTCTCAAACTTATTTAATCATAAGAATCAATTTATCAATTAATGGAAAGTGTGTGTGTGTCTATACATATATATGTCTATACATATACATATATACACACACACATATATATATACACACACACACATATACAGTTTGTATATAAGTGTGGACTAAATTCCTGAAGGTTTCATGTTCAAACATACTTATTTTGCCATTATTTTTTATTGGATAATATGGCAAGTTATGCATTAATTGCCAGATTCAAGCATCTGTTCAGATTAGGGTCTGCTGCCGTCTCCTAGTATTCAGTGTCACTGGTGAGATGTCTAAAGTCATTTGGATGTTTATTTCTTGGTAGATAATCAGCTTTATTTATTTTTTTCTATATGGAATTCATTCAAATTTGTCTTTAGTTCTGGCATTTTCCGATTTCTCCAGAAATGTATATGGATTTTTTCCCATTATTCTCTTTTAGTATTTGGTGTGTTATTTCAATGATGAAGACTTGTGTCTTCCCTCAATCACAGGGATTCTTAACTCATTTTATTGGGTCTTGGAATTTATTTTTTATTTTCTCTGTTATTTGGAACTCCTTGTAGATAGATAGTGGAATTTGACACACCCTGTATTCCTCTTTATATTCATGTGATGTTTCCCTTTGTAGTGATTTCTTCAATGCCATACATTTTCAGCCTTTTCTTCTTCATCAACAATGTATTCTGTAGTACAGCCATTCTGTAATCCAGCCCATCTGTTGAACTATTTATAAAGGTTTGCCATCTTTTACATTTACAAATATTTCCTATCCCAGAATTTTATTTATTCATTTCCAAAGTCAATAATTGTTCCATCTTAGATATCCTCATTACTGCTTAAGTTTCCTCATATATTGGCTGATTCTTGGTGACCTATTCATATTTATGAAAAATGAAGTTAATTAATGAGTATAGAAGACAATAGCTTGCCATACAATTGGGTGAAGTGATCTCTCCAATCAACCCCACCTTTTAATGGGAGGGCTGAATGCAAGAATCATATATATAAAGGAGCTGGATATTTAGACCTCCTTTAGCATTCATGTGATACAGGATGACAGGTCAGAGACAATGCCCAGTTGCTAAAATAATGATGATTTCACCTTGATGTAATAGTCTCTCTGCTTTGCAGAAAACAGGAGATTCCCTTGGGGGTGGGGGATGCTGTTGCTGGAGCCTTGGTAAGAAAAGAAAGTGGCTTGGACCAGTGAAAATAGTAAAAATCAGTCCAACCAGATCCAGACCATGTCATGGCCTTGCTGATGAGTGAGAAGACTGATGTGATACCAAGGACAATCTCTAGCAGATTGGATTGAGAGCAAACAGCAAGTAGTTAACTTTAGATAAGGGCACAAGTATCATTGTAACGTGAGAAAGAACTAAAACTATGATACAAAAACAATGTATTAGATGCAAGTAGTTTACTAGATTTTCTGACAAGAAAAGAAATAGTTATTTTGTTATTATGTCTATTTTATAAATAAAATTGATATAGAATCTTTTGTTAGAGGAGAAAAGGAGGTTCTAGGACAGAGAAGAGACAAATAATTGAGAATTTTTGTTTTGGAAATTTTAAAAAAAATGGGAAATATAGTACAATTACTAGGAAGAGACATTTGCCCACTTGAAGTCTGTGTTTACAATCTGAAGACAGAACAATTTATAGAGTAGTGTGACATTTATCCAGCAACTTGAAACTGTAACAGAAAATTACTATTTTAATCTTCTACCCACAACCCTCCAACATGTACAAGTACACATGCAGCCTCATACTGATATTTATATATGTTGCAATTTTAATAAAGTTTGCAGATTTGAATAACTTTGTGGGGTTTGTTGTGCCTTTTTAACATTCTAAACTGGGCCAAAAGCATTGCTTGACTCTTCTAAACTGGTTTTGTATCTTTTCACATCCATATACTTATTCTAGCTGATTTCAGACAAAATCCATTAAAATTGGTAAAGGCAACACTGATAATGTTCTAAAATGATTGAGTAGGTTCACATCATAATTAATTAGCATGTAAACAGTGACAATTTAGCAGGAAACACGCCCAATAGGAGAATTGCTTTTTTTGGGTTTATTTTGGTTGGGTTCCTTTTTGACTTTTTCTCTGTTTCATATACACATTGTTGTGCTCTACAGATTCCGTGATTGGCAAACCAATCCTCTTTATCTCTAGGCTCTGATTTTTGTCCTCTGGAACTCTGAAATAGAGAAAAATCTATATCTCCCCTGAACAGATTGTGGATGGCAGCAGATCCCTTCTTTAGTCCTGCCTTTCACTTTTCAGAGAAGTAGGTAATCTCAATAGCACAAGATGTTAACAAATGAACCATATTGATATCTCCGCAAATCATTCCCTATTTTTCTTTTGTAATGTGTTCTCGTCCTTGTTGTGGTCACTTATAACGTAGTCACATTTGGAAATATGTTATATATATGTACAGTTTGGTAAAATCATAGTGGTAACTGAGAGGTCGTGTCTATTGTTATAACTATTATTTACTGAGCATATACATGCATCATATACTCTAAGAGGTAAATTACATAAGTTATTGCTTTCAGTATGTGTAACTAGTACAACTTATCTTCCAGAAGTGTGCTATTCTACCATTAAAAGATGTGCAAACTGAGAGCCAGTGCTTATTAAAGGCAACAAATCAAATAAGTGGCAAAGCTAAAATTTGACTGAAGTTAGTCTGTATCCAAAGTATAAAGATTTGTTTTCAAATTCCATTAAAAAATAAACGAATGGCGTAAGAAATGTATCTGCCATATATGCAATAAAGTTCTGGGGGAATTCAGAAATGGTTAATTAAATAGGACCAATGATGTTTCCATAGAAAAGTTCTACAAATTGGATCCCCTTAATGTGTGGAGTACAATTCAAAACACAGTAGAAATGTACTGGAAAGATTTAGGGGACTTTAGAAAGGAAAATTCTGGCTTGAGGAACATGATAAGGAAACCATCAATGTCAATAATGACTAGTTAGTAACGATGAGCAGAACATATGGTTAGGGACACTGTGTGTAAAACTGCCAACCCTGATATATGAATATTGGCAGCTTGAGTAATCTTTAGATAGACAGAGTAGGACAATGACAGTGCCACTTTGAAAATGACTTGAGGCCTATGTGTATGCTCAGTGTGACTGCAGTGTTCCGGGAATAACCTATCCCTACCTACATTTTAATTTTGCCACTCTGAGAGCCTGATGCTGAGCAGAACAATGAATTTAAAACCTGATTTTCACTGTTCACCTGAGCCTGTGGTGTAATTCTCAATTGCCTATGATGACCGAAAGGCCTGGGCTTATACAACACAAGAGACCTACAGAGAAATTATTTCAGCACACCACATGCAATTGACTTGCAGTAAAAAAGGAAAAAAAGGAAAAAGAATAATGACATAAGGCATCCTGAGATATGAAAATGAAATCCCATTTTATCTAACCAATCTTCCTAGAGTCCCAAATTAACCCTGGCAATATGGAATTTATTTTGGACACACTTTCTGGACAATGCTTCAGAGACACTGTTCTCTTTTTAGCTTGTTCTGTTCTTTATGGGGTTGATGGCCTCTATACATTTTTTTCTGAGTTAAAAATAATCAGACTTTATGTCATGGTCTAAGTTTTCTTTCAAGATAGTAATATAAATAGCATTTATTATATAACACCTACTCTTCCTCTTATGCCCTCAAACACATATTCACCTATACACTCAGTAGGGGAAAGTACTAGAATTCACATTTCAACTGCTTGCTTTCAATACAGTCTTTAATTTTCTCCATGAATACGTATATATGCTTACTACTTGGCAGTCCTTTTATAAAGCAACATTGAATAAGCAAGGAAATGGTAAAGCATAGCTAATCACACATTCTCAAATTAAGATCAAGCTTCCCGTGCATTAAAATAAAGAGAAATTATGAGACTTCATTTGACAATTTTGCATGCTGTAGAATATGTAAATCTCTACTATACTAAGTTAATTTGATCTATTTTTAGTTACATCATTTTTTCACAGTCACCAAACCTTACCCTGGAGTTGCCACATTTTAATTTTGCCAACCTTTGCAAATGTGAGTAAACTTCTGTTTACTAATTAATAATATAAAGTTTTATTTTACTAAAATGGCTTTTTAAATTCATATCAACTAAATATTTTGTAATGTTTTCTGATCAGCTCTTCAGACTTTTCCTTTAAAGTACCATTTTTCTTCTCCCTTGTTTTCTGTCCTCTATTTTTCTCCGTTCCATTCTCATCTTTCACCTGCTCTTTCTTTCTCTCATCATCTAGCTAGTTCTATCACTGATCCCCTAGAAACTTTCCTGTCATCCATGAGGGGCTGTACAGCATATATCATTATTGTTATTATCAACATAATCATCTGTGGCTGACTCATAAAATTATGTCTCCCACTCAAAGCTATTTTCCCAAGCCACAATATAATATTGCGAACTGACTCTTGGCTATCTCATCAAAATGTTTGGCTAACACCTCAGCATCAGCATATTTCAAACCAAAGCTATTATATTTCTAATCCGATCTTACAACTTTCTTCTCACTTTCTACTACTGACAGTGCCACTTTTTTTCTTCCAGGATCAAGCTATAAAACTCTTATTTTTAGCTCCACTGTGTGATGTGTAATTCTTTCTCTAAATGTCTCCAATTTGTTTACTTTTCCCTTTTTTATTCTTATACTAAGTGAAAGGCATTCATTATATCTTTTTGGTTGTAACTATAAATTACAGCTTTTTTATCCTGTAACACAACCAGCAGAGTGCTAATCAACCACTGTGTATTCAGTCAATATAGTTTAGTAATCTATTAAAAATCTTGGATTATGTGGACAGTGTCCCCGCTAGGCCAACCCCATCCCTATATTGGGCTCTTATTCTAATGCATCTGTTCCCACATTACAAATCCACATTCTAATGCATTTGTACCTTATGTAAGGTACCAAAACTAGGAACACTTTTCCTACTGCCTCCCACCCCCTCACCATATAGTTTGGTCTCACTGCAATGATGTGAAAGGTCAGCACTCCTGTTCTGTGACAGTCATCCTACATACCTAATTAACAAAAGAGATGATAGTCGAATTGGGGGACTATATGAATCTGAAAGAACTTGAGAGGGAACTGAATACATAATTTGAGAATGATCAGTAAAACAGAATGAGTGGAGCTTGATTCATTGGATTGGTAGAGTGGTGAGTCGGGCTGCTTCATAAGCTTGTGACCTCTGCAGATGTATAAAGCCCTATATTCAGAACTGGCCTCATGCTTGGTATTAACGCTCTGCGATGGTCATCCTGAAATTCTCCATAATTTTTAATAATCCCTACATTTTCATTTTACACAGTTTTCTCATTCTCCCAATAATGTAGCTACTCCTTGTGGTGAGAAAAACGTTGAGGGTAGTGTCCAGAATTATTATTATTATTATTATTAAGATGGAGTTTCAGTCTTTTTGCCCAAGCTGGAGCGCAATGACACAGTCTCAACTCACTGCAACCTCTGCCTCCCAGGTTCAAGTGATTATCTTGCCTCATCCTTTCAAGTAGCTGGGATTATAGGCACCTGCCACCATGCCTGATTAATCTTGTATTTTTTGTTGAAACGGGATTTCACCATGTTGGCCAGGCTGGTCTCGAACTCCTGACCTCAGGTGATCCACCCGCCTCGGCCTTCCAAAGTGCTGGGATCATAGGCGTGAGTCCCCGTGCCTAGCTGTGTCCACAGTTTTATGTAGGCAATTGTGAAGGAGTTATGTGAATATGTGTGTGTGTTTACAAGGGGTGTGTGTGTGTAAATAATAGTTCCTTCAATGATGTGAGAAGCCCTAAATGAGGGACAGGTCTGGTATCTTCGTAAATCTCTTGTATTTTCAGGGACTTTATCTTATATTTTACTTTTTCTCTTTTTCCTTAGCACCTTATTATCTTTTATAGCTAACTTTCTCTTTAGGTAAACTGTCTTCCGCTCAAACAATGGTAATAATAATTTAACATTTCTTTCTTGAACTCCATAATGCTTTGTTTCAATGTTACAATTCTCTGCTTCCTTTATTGAAAAATCATTCCACCTTGTTCTATATTTTTTTCATTTACTACCAGGCTGTCTTCTTTTGCCACCAATTTCTTGACTGCCAATTCCGGTGTTACAAATAGCCAAACATAACATGAGAGTTCACTTCTTATACTATCAAAATTAATATGATTCATTCCTCTAAGCTTGGCAACCTTCTCTATTTCATTAATTTTGTGACCCTAAACTTGTGATTTTTTTGTCTTGCATCTATGACTGCTTATTTTCCACGTGAAAGGATTCTCCCCCTTAACTCACACTACAACACTAATACTGTTTAGGGTTCTGTCCTTCTTTCTGCCATCCTTGAAAAAAAAATCCACGAAAAACAGATATTGAACAATTATATATAAATGTCTCCTCAAATTTTATTTTGAACTCTGAATTGTTCTCTTAGCATGAAACTAGTAACCAACTGGACAATCATTTGTTGATATCTAATGAGCCCATCAAAGTCAATGTGACCTCAAATCAATTTATTATCTCCTTCCCTCAAACTAGTCTTCCTCTGACAGTGCCCTCCCTGATGATACAAACCCTCTAACCAGATTCATAACAGCCTGGAATTGTTCCTTGATCATCACACCCACCCATTTCCAAAGTCAATAACCAAAGTCATCCTATTTTAATTTTTTATTATTTTAAAATATTTTAGCCCATCTTCATACTTGTTTCTCCAGCAAAACTTATGTAGCCAATAAACTCGTAATAACATTCTAGATTATTCTGGATAGCTTCCAAACCCGTCCCCAAGCATTGAATTTTACTCCCCTAAGCTTGGCCACTTTGCCAGCGGGGCAGAGACTTAGTTGTGAAATCAAATATTACCATTTCATTATCCTGGTTTAAATCACTCATTTAATGAAGTCCAAGGCCCTTAACAGGAATATAACTTCTGCATGATCACTTTGCTCTGATTTTCCATTTCATGTTTCCAGGCTGCTTGTACCTTTCTTTTTGGATACAAGGTTTTATGAACATCTTTTAACACGCTGTCATGTTCTCTGTCCTCTTCTTGTCATTTTAGAGTAATACTCTTTATTGTCCAACTTAGCTCTTCTAGGAAACTTTCTCTACATACTCAACATGAATTAAGAAACTTTCATGACACCTTATGCATGCCTTTATGATGGTATTGCGTTATGATGAAATGTTGACATTTATGCATCCTCCACTGTATTATAAGCTTCTTGAGGTATGGGCTGTAGCTTACCATTGTTGCAGTCCATAAACCTTGCACTTAGGTTGACCTGCAATCAGATGAAGCAAATGCTGGGATAGAAAACTTTTAAGTATACTTTCTATTGGTTCTCAAAGACTTTAGAGTTTACCTCTGCATAACGATATGATTATGGACACATTATGTTACTCTCTGCTGAGTACCTAGGCATAGATGAAAACAAAGTGATACTGGAAGCCTAGATACAGGAGTAATTAATGCTTGAGACTGTCCAGCAATGACCCAGAAAAGAAGATTGAATTTTGAAAATGTTGTATTCCATTTTATTCATCTTCTCAGAAATGCCTGAGTTCTATAGTAAGTCTGCTTTGGGGATCTTAAGAGAGAGTATAAAAGTCAATCAAAGTATATCATAAATGTGATACATGCTGTAACAGTGTACAGCCATCCAGAATATTCTGGGAAACTATTTTTAAATTTCAATAGCGAGGCCACATTCTTTGGAGATTCTGATGCATACATCTCTGGAGAGATACTTGCTTTTTAAAATATTTTATTTTGTTTTAAAAGTTTTTCCATTCATCAATTTCTATTTTAGACCTCCTTATTATTTAAAACCTACCTCAAATTCTACCTCTCCCAACAATGCTTTATCAACTCATTGAAAGTAATTATTTTTTAATATAAAAGGGACATTATCCTTACATAACTTATGGAATCTATGGTATTGCACAGCATTTCAGTAACTTCTTTCTAGTTTCTTAGCTTCTTTATGTCCCTCTACAAAACCTAGATCCATTCTATGTTAACTGATATTCTGTTTGTATTTTCTGAATAAATCTAGTCATGTGTACATATATTCATATATGTATGTGTATATGTTTATGTTTACAGAGTCCCATATTTTGGTAATGGGTAAGAAAGAACAATAGAAATTTCAGAACTTTCTAGCATATCCCCTGACTGACCATTAAGACAATTTAAATCCATTATATTTCCCAATTAGCAATAACATGATAGATAAATGGATGTGAACAGAAATTATTAAAGGAAGACAAGAAAATGGTCAATAAACATTCTGGTAAACACATGAACAGAAATTGAAACAATGAGATATTAATTTTCAACTATTGAATAAGCACATAGAAGAAAATGGTATTGCTAGAAGGTAGTGAGGAACTATTTAACCTTTTACACTTCACTAATGGTGTTGGGAAGCAGTAAAGTAATCATGAGTTTCGAGAAATGTTCATATATTTTACCTAGTAGTTAGAATTTCAGTAATCTTTTCAAGTGCCGTAGTCAGAGACCCAGGAAAGATTTATAAACTGCGATTTTCATTAAATCATTGTTTATATCAAAAACTTGGGAAGGACATTAATGTTCAGTAATAGAGAAAATCCAAAACTTGTACACTTTAGAACATAATGCTGATAATTTATTGAAAATATTGTGTAAGAACTTCTAGTGACAGAATAATCTGATATATTAAATGTTAAGAGGCTCAATATACGCATCATTTTTCAAAGTCTCTCATAAGATGTTCCTAAGGAAAACAGTAATTTTGGGTTACTATATATTACTATACTTTAGGGGATGGGCACAAATGCACATTAGTCAATTGAATATAGTTCTGAAAAGATCAATGATTTGGTCAACCTTAAGTTTGGATTCATTGAATATTAATAAAATAACCCTTTTTTGTAAACAAAAGTCATTAAAATGATTTTGAACATTTGCCTCTTTACTGGTACTATAAATATTGTGCCCTGAGTGCAATATAGTATTTCTTTGGTGGTTAAGAATCTTAAAATGCTTCAGGATCTTCTAAATGTCAATTTTTGTTACATAGAGCCAAAAAGTTAAATGCAGATATGGGAGGTTGAACTGAGTGAGTACTATCCCCAGGATATTCAATGGAAGCTATAGTTTTCTTTTAATGAAAAGCTTCCAGGTAAGATTTTGTTTATTTGTGACTTGCCTCTTTCTGCTATAAAGGAAAAGGAAGCACAGAGAGCAAATATGATTTATGATAGTAGTACACATTTACTGAGCGCTTACAACTGGGATTTAGATAGCCATTATCCAAAGTCTTTGTTATGCCAAAGACTATACTAGACCTTTTGGCACATTTAAAGTTTTATTATTTTTTTTTAAGCTTGCAACAGCTCTATCAGATGAGGGTAGTATCCTAGTCTAAAAGTGAGGTAGTACGTTCAGAGAGTAAAACAATCTGGTTCAACAACTCTATATTTAATATGAGTGGTCAATGTATGGCTTGACTCTATGTCTTCCAATGCCAATCTTGAGTTATGTATATTATACCTAGCTGCATTAAGACATTTTTTGTACCAGATACACATTTGTAGCTTGCATTCAATTAATAAACAGATATGTAAATATATAATGATAAAAAAGCAAGTTTACATAAATTCTACTATATGCCTGATAATTTTCTATGCATATTTAATTCTCCTAGGAAGCCTAGAAATAGGTGTGGTGGTTTATTATATGTTTCAATGTGACTGGGCTAAGTGGTGCTTAGATAGCTGGTAAAACAGTACTCAAAGTGTGTCCGAGGGTGTTTCTGGAAGAGCTTAGCCATTTACCATGGTAGACCACCCTCGTCAATGTGGGTGTGCTTCATCCAATCTGTTGAGTGCCTGAGTAGAATAAAAAGGAAGAGGAAAGGACAAATTTGTTTCTGCTTGAGCTGGAATATCTTTTCCTGTCCTTGAGCATTGGTGCTCAAACCTTCGGGTTTGAACTGGAAATACACCAGCTTTCCTAGGCCTCCAGCTTGCAGGCGCAGATCATGGGACATCTTAGACTCCATGACTGCATTAGCTCTTTGTCTATATATCTTTTTCTACATCTCTCTCTCTCTCTCCTCTCTCTCTCTCTCTCTCTCTCTATATATATATATATATATGTAGTCTCTTTCTCTCTATATATACACACATACAGACACACATGTACATCTCTGTGTATATATATACTGGAAGAGGTTAGCATTAGACGTGGTAGACTGAGAAAAGGAAAACATGTTATTGCTAGAAAGTAGCAAGGAACTAATTAATCTTTTACTCGTCACTAGTGGTGTTGGGAAGCAATAAAGTAATCATGAGTTTTGACAACAATTCATATATTTTACTTAGTAGTTTCAATTTCAGTAGCCTTTTCAAGTGCGATAGTCAGAGACCTAGGAAAAATTTATAAACGGAGATGTTCATTAAAACATTGTTTATATCAAAAACTTGGGATGACATTAATATTCAATGATAGAGAAAGTTATTTACCACATTACTTATCAGTCAGGGTTCTCCAGAGAAATAGAAAGTAGGGAATAGAGAGGGGGGTGTGTGTGTATGTATATATATATATGCATGCATGTATGCATATATGTGCATATATGTGTGCATGTATATATGTGCACATGCGTATGTGTGCATGCATATATGTGCACATGTGTATATGTGCATGCATGTATGTGCATATGTGTATTGCGTATGCATGTATGTGCATAAGTGTATGTGGAAGGTATATATATGTATATAGTATAGAAGGAAGGAAGGGAAGGAAGGAAGGAAGAGGTGCTGGTTAGAGTTAGAGCCATTAGTTGATTGTGTTGATAATATGCCTTTCTAACTTCCTTCGTTTCCTCACCATTTGAAC
Source organism: Papio anubis (assembly GCF_008728515.1). Taxonomy (NCBI): domain Eukaryota; kingdom Metazoa; phylum Chordata; class Mammalia; order Primates; family Cercopithecidae; genus Papio; species Papio anubis. The sequence goes on along the minus strand of NC_044980.1, from coordinate 19,223,682 downwards.
TATACCCATTCCTTGCTTTTTCTGTAGCCTACCTCTACTTTATTCCTCTTTCAAGATTCAGAACAAAGAATACAGCTCAAAGAACACCTCCTCTCAGAAAGCATTTTCTCCAACAGGTTAAACTAGGCTCTAATATTTTAGGCTGAAAAATACTTTTAATAGTCTGCCGATATGCCATTTTAGCGACTTGTGTTATAGTTAGAGGAAGCGTGGCATAATAATTAAGGGCACAGTATCTGGAACTAAACAAACACGAAAAATTACATAAATATATGTGCCTACTATCTTCATCAGTAAAATGGCCATGACATTACCTATTGTATCTGTCAGGGTTCTCCAGGGACACAGAACTAAGAGGCTAGATAGAGAGGTATAGCTATATATCTAATATCTATATATCATATCTATATGTGTGTATATCCATATGCATGTATATGTGTGTGTACACATAAAAGATATATAGAGGTATATCTATATATCTAATATTTATATTTCTATATCTATGTGTGTATATATCTATATGTGTGTATATGTGTGTGCTACAGAAAAAGCAAGGAATTAGTATCGTTCAAATGGTGAGGAAAACAGAGGAGTTAGAGATGGTATCAGCTTTGTCAACTGAATGAATGCAATCTGGTGAGGCTAACAAAAATATACATTAATTAAAACCAACAGAATTAGCTATAATCTTAAAATACAATATTACAAGTAAGTTCTCAATATTTTTGGAATTCATCTTTAATAGTGTAGAGATAGTAATAGCACCACATTCATTGTGGTGCTTTGGTATTATTAAGGATGTCTAAATTTATATTTACACTTTTGATAACTGTCACATAATTGATTTGTACTGAAATTATTGTCAGTAGAAATATCTAAATCATATTCACAGGTTTTGGTTCTAAGTCTGTCCCCACACTACCATATATTTAATACATTCATACTTTGGGATCCAGCTATGGAATTTCTACTTCATTATATTTGAGATGTCACTCAAGTTTTTCAAGAATACTGGCTCTGCTAAGGGACAATTTCTTCATGAATGACTTTGGTGTTCATGGTATTGATAAAAGCCAGTTTCAGGCCAGGTTTGGAGTTGGAGCTCTACAGCTATCTACTGGAAACCTTCCTTGAGTAAGGTTTGACATTTTCAAACATGCTTAGGTAGTTGCTTACTACAACAACACCCCAAAATTGTAGCAACACCGAAAAATTTTACTTAAAATTCTCCATGTAGGCTATAATGAAATCATGAGGGCTACGATGATGATGATGATGTAGAGAAAACAATATAATATAATATACATTTTTTCTATTTCCAGTCTTGCATGTCTGGAATAGAAAGAAATGGCATTTTTCTAGAATGACTTATTTGTGAATGTAGTGCAAACTCAGGCGGTCCCACTGTTTTCTCCTATAGTGGTCTGCTCATCTCCTTAATAAGTCATCTTATACCTTTTCCACTTTCCACATTTAGTTCAATAATTTCTAATTTATAGAATTCATACTCATTTAAGTTTTGAAAGTTAGGAAAATATTTGCTTAACTCTAGTCTTTCGGCACTAATTTATTCTCATCAAATCCCCAGTTTACCAACAATTGAATTTTGTTTTGTTTTGTTTTGTTTTTCTTAAAGTCTGGCATGTGCTTTATATTTTCTGTTTTAATACTTAAAGCTAGAATTCATAATCTATTATATTTTCACTTATTTTGGAACTCAGTGTCCTCATTTCATCATTTGCAGTACAACAATTATCTGTTTTACAGAAATAAAATATATATGTAATAGAAAGTGAGGAGTTTTACCATTTGCTTTGTCAATTATTCATACTACTACATGGGAGCCAAAAAAGCTCATTGGTTCTTTGATATTATATATGCATTGAAGAAAAATCTAAAAAGTGAACACATGGATCTAATTATTATTATGAATAAGGAATATGCTACTTTTTAGTATTAATTGCACATATGGTTATCTGTGAAACCTTCTTGATAGATGTCTTTCATTTTTCTGCGTTAATATTTTACTAGTAGTCTGCAATTCTTTTTTTTTTTTTTTTTTTTTTTTTTGAGATGGAATCTCTCTGTTGCCCAGGCTGGAGTGCAGTGGCGCAATCTCAGCTCATTGCAACCCCCACCTCCTGGGTTCATGCCATTCTCCTGCCTCAGCCTCCTGAGTAGCTGGGACTACAGGTGCCCGCCACCATGCCCGGCTAATTTTTTTTTTTTTTAATTTTTAGTAGAGACAGGGTTTCACTGTGTTAGCCAGGATGGTCTCTATATCTCCTGACCTCATGATCCACCTGCCTCGGCCTCCCAAAGTGCTGGGATTATAGGCGTGACACCGCGCCCGGCCTTCTGTGCAATTGTTAAACTGAAATGAGATGACAGAATGAGTAAAGGTTAACTTCATTAGGTCATCTTTCATACTATAGAGATCACTTTTTTATCAACTTGTTTTCTCTTTTGTTCTTTTAACAAAAATATACAAACTGTAGTTCTTGCTAACCAAACACATAAAATAAATAGTTGTAGAGAAATTTCCTGTTCCTTTATAATTTACTAGGTCTTTTTCTTTATATAAAAATCAGATCACGTATTTTGATATTCTTGTAAACAAAAATGGTAACTACATAGAGGAGATAGATACATTAGTTAGTTATAAGATGATCATTTCACATGGTGTATGTATAGCAAAATATCAAGTTGTATACCTTAAATATGTAATAATGTTTGTGCCAAGGATATCTCAATAAAACTGTTAATGAGCCAATGCACCATGTTTGTGCAGTTGACTGTTCTAAAAACTGAATTATAACAAGAGATATCTCTAAATTTCCTTTACATTGCTCCCTTATTCAGGTTTGGAAACATCACATAGCTTGCTAAATTTCCAGGGTAAAATTGAGCGTGAGATGACATCTAAAGAGACAATTTTCTGAGTCCCTCTCTCAGAAAACGATCACAATTTAGCATGACAATTTTATCTTTCCAGGTTCGGTTTGACCAGCATCAATCGTGTGTTGGATGTTTCTCTGTCACCAGCTAAAATGATTCTAATAACTCTCCCAAGGTAATCAAAGTGGGAATTCAGTATCAGAAATGTCCATGCTTTCACTTTCAGAGATTAGTTCTGTAATAAATTCTGGTGACTGATGCATTGTCCACTTTTTTGAAGTAATCTTTGACATAAAGAGAAAACAAACACCTGCCCACCACCTGACTTTCCCCAACCAGCAAGTTCCACATTGGTTCACTTGTCATTGTCGTCTCCTCCTCCTCCTCCTCCTCCTCCTCCTCCTCCTCCACATCCTCCTCCTCCTCCTCCACCGCCGCCGCCGCCGCCGCCGCCGCCTCCTCCTCCTCCTCCTCCTCCTCCTCCTCCTCCTCCTCCTCCTCCTCATTTGTTTTAAGGTGAAAATACAAGAGATGCACTAAGTGGCTGACGGGTCTATTTTTCAATGGCTAGGGAAAGTTGGCACAGTTTCAGAATGTCAAACTCCAGAAGTCATTTAAACCCAGTGTGTATGCATCATTGGGATTGTGGAGAATCTAGGGCCCTTATTCCAAGAGTGTGGTTTCATAGATACAAATCCTTCCTGGATGAATGAATTCTTTTTTCTAGAAATGGATTGTCCTGGTTGGCAGTGTTGACAATTCTCTCTGCATGTCGTTGCACTCAGGAGCAAGTGCCTGTTGACTTCCATTATGACTGTCCACTGGATGCACTTATTACAGTCTTATCTAGGGAAAACCACCAAGGAAGACCAGCAAAAGCAGGTTTTGTTTTCAAGTATGTCCCTAGGATGCTCATTGCTTGTGTCTCAGCCACTGCTTCAGTAGCAAGCTGACAAACAAACATTTTATTTCATTCAGCTAGAGGCCATCAAATAAACAGAATTAGGGTTTTCTAGAGAATGTTGTTACATGAACTTTAACAATTAAACTACAGGACTTCTTACAGACTTAAAGATTCTTTTTCTATCCCTTTTATTTTTCATAGCTATTTCTTTCTTTGGGCACTCAGGGCTTCATCAACATAGAAAGATTAGAAATGTATTCTCTCATCTCTTTCAATAAACTGAAATAAATTAAGAATTTGTGTCTGGACACTACACAAGGAGAATCCCCCATTTAAAACAGTAGCTGCATAAGAAAGAATATATAATGCACAATATAATATTGGCATATTGATGCTGCTGTTTCCATTCCATTTTTTTCTAAAAGTTTAAATTTTGGAAATTTCCAAATTCTAATTGACTTCTAATGTCTTCCTTAAGAGCAACAGAACACTGAAATGTTCAATTCCTTCCCAATTAGAAATAACCCAGTTCTTGTTCTACCTCATTGCTCCTGTTAGTTTGTTTAATCTTTTCGAAAGCTAAATAAAATTAAATCCTTCCACATTTCACATCACTCAAGCAAAATAGTCAAATATGACTTTAGCCGATTCAAACATTCACTCTCAGACCCTTTAAACTTCCAAGAAATACAACTTACCTTATCTTTTCAACCTCTTTGATCTTTCTCAGGGAAGAAGAAAAGAGGGGGTAATTAATTAGAAGTTGTATAACTTTACCAAAAGTTTATCATAAGTTTGAACAAGTACACAGATGTTTAAATATTCACAGAGACCTGCTAAAGTGAGGATTGCCTTCCAGGTTTTGGAGTGGTTTCCTGAGGCCCCGAGAAGGGTAAAAGCTTAAACAGGTTCAGGTGTAAAGCTACGTCCCACTCGTGATTTGAATCCATGTATTCTCGCCTTTAGAGCTTGTGCACCCTATAACTCTACCTCTCTTAAGCTTAAGTCTTTGTTCCTTTAAGCCTCTGAACCTGGGCATTTGTAGTTTTATCAACCAAGCAGAAAAAGTAATATCGTTCTCTTAGTGTTTGCAATGACGGGGGTCTTGTACAATTCTCAATATATCTGCCAAGGGACCCTTAGAATAGCCATTCAATTTACATAAACTGCTACACTTGTTTACTTTAAATGAGGATGCTTGATGTTCTTAATGGGTGAGTGTGGGTGACTTCGTGCAGGGAGAAAGTACTAAAGTTGTTTCTGCTGTCCAAATCAATTTTGAATGCAGCCCATCAGACCTCAAATCCCTGTTATCAAAAGCTATGTACATTGCAAATCGATTTAATTTATTCTGGAGTAATAAGAGGTGAGAAGTTTGTGTGTGTGTGTGTTAGGTTTCCTGGCACAAGCAAAGGGAGTTGGAAAAGGATCGCAGCTCCTATTCGTCCTCACAAATATAAATGCTGACCTCCAAGGGGAAGCTCTGTCTGATATAAACCCTCCATACCTTGAGTACTTTGGGTGAAGGCGTTAAAGGACATCACTCAAGCGAAATCTCATGGCTACCACCGGACTATGGATCACTGATGAATGAGCCAGCAGTTGAATGTTTAGCAGGCTGTGACGACTTTGCACGGGAATATGAAAATTTATTACCAGCTTGCCACATCAGCGCCTGCCCTGCCTGATATCCTGGTTCCCTCCCGGTGGCTACTCCCACTCCATCTGACAGTCAAACCCCTCTCGCTCCCCAGTTTCCCCTCCCCCGCAGAGAATTGATGGTCTAAACTGTCACGGAGTCCTGGCCGTCATTTTTCAAGATAGCTGGTACTTAAGATGATGCCTTTGGATCAGGGATTTTACTTAGGAGTAGTAGTATGAGCTGAATTGTTTTCCACATGACCTTGCTGAGGGGACTAAAGGGTGTCCGTTTTGCGTGCTGTGGAATTTGTGCGGCCCCAAAAGTGTGCACGAATGGGGGGTTGCGGGGAGAAGGAGGCAGAAGGGAAAGGAGCCGCGGAGAGGAGAGCCAGGGAGAAGAGGAAGGAGGAGAGACCTGGAGAGCGCAGCATCAGGCAGACAGGCGCCGCCAGCCAATCAGAGGCGCGCTCGGGAGCTGCAGAGACCCAGCCTCGGAGCCCAGGGCTCGAGGTGCGCGGAGCCTGAGTCTGGGCTTTCCGAGGACCGCGAGCAGCTGTGCCCAGAGCTCTGGGAAAGTCCCCTCTTTGCTTCTTTAAATTAAGTTCCTTTCCACCAGTTAGGGCAAGTCAGCCAAGGTAAGGCTTCAATAAATGACACTTTACTCTGTAGTGACATGAATATTTTTGTGTACAGCGGGGCTGCTTTACCCAGTTCTGAGTCAAAACAGTATTGGGTGAAATCTTCCTCTCCTATGGGTTTCACAGGATCGAGGGCTGAGGGGAAAGTTGTAGCTAATGCCGGCTGCCTTGTCGCTGGTATACATTTGGATTTTCTTATGCAGGAATGCTGCCATAGAGCCTATCGAATGCGAGTCTCAGAATCCAGCTGCGTGTCTGTTTATGTTTATCTGTGGCTGTGCTGTTGTCTTTCCTGAAGAAGTTGGAAGGATACTCTCTGCAAGGCACATTGCAATAGTGATGGCACGAGTATAAGCTGTCATTTATGTGTATCTGTAAAAGTGAAGGGACGCATGGTCAGAATAGAAACAGGGGCACTGAAATTGAATTTTTGATAGTGCTTTTTTTTTTTTTTTTTTTTTTTTTTTAATTATTGCCTTTCCAGTATCCTCTAAAATTACGTGATTTCTGAGCACCGAAACTGCAGCAGGACAAGCCTCATTTATATTCTTTCATTCTGTTTTTTTTTTTTTCTTCCCACGAATCCCAGCCTTAAATGCTTATTAAAGCTTAAGATGAAACTTTTGCTTCTTTTAAAGGGCACTTATAAATGATGCATGAAAAGAAATTAGGTAGGCTCCTGTGATCAGCAACACACTTTATTTATGTTTGTTAACTCCCATTCATTTCCCTTTCTTAACTTCTTGTTTGAGTATGGAAATAACTATTATTTTGTCTTGATTTTTATGTCTTCAAAACAAGGTAAAATGCCGTGTGTGTGTGTGTGTGTGTGTGTGTGTGTGTGTTGTGTACAGATGTGGCTCTAGGCAAATCTTTCATATGTAACAGGTGAAAAAATAGAATTTTATTAGCTAGGGCTATTAAAATATTTTTATTTCAATGTCTCATTGCATTTAATGTTGTAGTCAAGAATAAATGTTCCTTGCTTTTTCCCTGTTGGAAGTCAAGAAAAATAAAATAAAAATCTTAGCTAAAAGTATTATGGTTTTCGGTTTGCTCAGGTGATGGCATCACTGCTTTGAGCTGAGAGACAGATCCGAGGAAGATTTTGTTATGCAGCCAAAAAAACTAACTACAGGCTCTGACTGTGTTTTCAAACCTTTATTTTTCACTCTGGGATCACCCACGGATTTTTCAAAGCAGGGGGCTTTGCTCCTGCAATAATTGTTCTTTTATTTTAGTGTATTTGTCTTACCAGAGTAAATGCTTAATTCTAAATCAAGAGTTTGAGGTCCAGCCTAGATCTTACATATACCTTGTTGGGATGTGGGAGGAAGAAGGTAGGATGTGATACTCGTAGATAATTAGTTCCATTGTGTAACACTCTGGTGCTATCACCAATTATGATTGCAGTTGTCCTCAAGCCTCCTGTTATTTATTTAATTCTGGATATCTTAATAATAAATTAACCTGGGATAGGTCAACCGATATACTTCCTCCATAAGACATTCACTTAGTGCACCTTGGTGGGTATTTTATGAACCATACTTCTGATGCTTTTTCTCGGAGAAAGCTAACTTAAGAAACCAAACAAACAAAAAGGAACTGATACCAATGGTCAAGATTGATTGCCTATCTGAAAACAATGGGCGGTAGAAAATGAGCATTGACTGTTATACATGCAACAGAAATGCCCAGCTGAAGATAACCCAATAGCAAAGGAGAATATAATAGTGGAAGGACAGTGAGTGGCAGGAAACTCTAGCTGTAACTGTATCCAGTGCAGACTGATTATAATTAGCTATAGCAGTCACAAGCATGAACAATGGCAACCAGTGCTAGAATGAAGTCCATACATTGTGCAATTTGGAAATTATGATTCCTCTCCATGACTGATTTCAAATGGATATAGTGGACTTGTGAGAATACATGAGTCATTTATTCCAACTTTATACATTATTTAGATGAAAGCTGCTATAAATATGAAGTACTTTAGTCTCATTGGCTGATATAAATAGCATTATTAGGCTTTGCATTGATTTTTGCAGTCTAATGAATACAAACCACATGTGTGCAAGTTTTGGGACTCCCCAACAGTCCTTTATTTAACTTATTGGACAGGAGTATACCTTAAGTATCTGCAACCTGACTTAACTGTCTTTCGGACTCTAAACATGCATGGAACACTTCAACAGAGCTAGGATAAAATATATTGAACTTATTGACCAGGAAAAACTTACTTCTATTGAATCCATATATCTGATGCAGTGAAGTCTGGGGAAGAATGAGAGAGATTGAGACATTAAAGACAGAGCACATATATGGTATTCTTTTTCTTTTTTTTTCTTTTCTTTCTTTCTTTCTTTTTTTTTTTAATAAGTAGAGAACTTTAAGCCCTAGTGTGCTTAATTGTATGCCTTCATTATACTTTTCCATTATACATCTCTGTAGTACGACGTTCTAGATTAGGCCTTCTTAACCTTGGTGCTGTTGATATTGTGAGCTCTATCATTCTCCTGGGGGACTTTTCTGTGTATTGTAGGCTCCTTAGTAGCATACCTATTCTCTACCCACTAGATCCCAGTAGTAGCACCTCCAACTTGTGTCAATAAAAAAATCTCTCTGTACATTGTTCAACACTGTTAACTATCCCCTGGGGAGAGTGCAAAATTGCATTGAGAACCACTGCTTAGAGCAATTTTGAGCAGTAGTTCTCAATGCAATTTTGAGAACCACTCAGTGGGAACCACTGCTGTAAGCCAAATCAAAGGATGTATCTAGAAAAAGGTTCATGCGTATGCTGTTTGAGTAGGCAACTGCCCAGTCCAGTTTGGGTGCTCTACAGATAAATCCCCTCCTTTCGCTTTGATAATGAATATGTTTCAACTGGTAGGTGTTTTCCTAGATCCCTAACACAGTACTGTGAAAGATCTTGCCAGTAAACTGAGGGACGAGGGCTATATTATCATATGCTAGCATTTTTGGGACAAGAGGAAATTAAAACTTAGAGATAGTATAAATGTTGAGGTTAAAGGTTAATATAGAATGTGACTTGAGATTTATTCTTAAACAGTAACTATTATTAATGCTTAGTGTATATTTTAAAAATAATTTTTTAATGAATAGATTAATATGGATATATATGTACAACTAAAATTATATATATTTTTAGAAAGATATAGTGATATAGAGAGGCATACAGTCACATAAACACATGTGCACAAATATATATTTAAATAAAATAAACACAATTTCATAATATTACATGTAACTAATTTTGTAGGATGTTTGTCTTCCATGTGAATAGTAGAGAGGATACATGATTTTTTATGAGTCCAGTATGCCATTAGGCATATGTCTGATGCGTAGTTCAATGTTAAAGACATCCATTTGTTAGCAGGTCACTCATTAGGTCAAGGTACTTTGAATTGGTGGGTATCCCTGCCATATTTATTATTATGCATTTTGATTATTGCATATGATTGCATAGATATATTATCTATTTAAATAATCCCTTATTGCAATCTTTTTAAATGACAAAGAAAAGGCCAGCACAAGTTAAATAATTGAGAACCTCTATCACTGCTGGTAGTATTTTGACTTCTAAGTGTGGTACATGTTCCAGGAAGCTATTTCTGGGAAAATTAACAGATAGAGAGGAAATGTAGGAGCAGGTCTAAGAGGAGCATTTGCTCTAGTGCACCCTGACATGCTCGGATGTTGCTTCTGTGGATACTAGAAAGTTCTGATATATAAATTTCTACATTATTGAGCCACATAAATTTAGAAATTTCCTGGTAGGTCTGAGAACAAAATGAACAAAGTTTGATCCCTAAAAATATTGAGTGAAATATTTGCTTTAATCAACGTCCTTCAATGCCAGGACTATGTCTAATTCAAGCTTTTACTCGAAGCACATAGAATATGATAGATGAATTGTTGGTAAAATAAATTGAAGATATCCAGATGCCTCCACTGAAAAGAAATTCAACTATCATTTCTATTTCATTTTATGTTTAGATAATCATCAAGACTCTCAAATAGGTATTTATTGCCATTATTTTGAGGCCTTTAGGATTAATACAGATGACTTACGTATGACTTATATGTAACTATGCGCAATTAGATATTACTGATAATGTCATTTCATCCAATTATTTTCAGTCTACTTGATATTAAAAGTATTTTAAATAAAAAATCTAGGTTAGATCCACAGTTACTAGTGTGATATAAATGAGGTTGGAAGCCATTTTAATCCGTCAAATTATATATTTACTTTTTTTTTTTTTTTTGAGACAGAATCTCAGTCTGTCTCCCAGGCTGGAGTGCAGTGTCACGATCTTGGCTCACTGCAGGCTCCACCTCCCAGGTTCAAGCGATTCTCCTGCCTCAGCTTCCCGAGTAGCTGGGATTACAGGCGCCCGCCACCAAGCTCAGCTAATTTTTTGTATTATTAGTAGAGACGGGGTTTCTCCATGTTAGCCAGGATGGTCTTGATCGCCTGACCTTGTGATCCGCACGCCTTGGCCTTCCAAAGTGCTGGGATTACAGGCTTGAGCCACAGCGCCTGGCCTCAAATTATAATATTTTAAAGAATTTCTGAAACCAATGTTGACACAGTTATGATCAAACTTTTACTTATACTTACTCCTGCCTGGTGGAAGTAAAAATCAATATATTGATTTTAAAAAGCAATTTGCAACTCACTGTGAGAGATAGGAAAGGGTAGACTCCCTTATACACAACTTGTGAGAATAAATTAGGAAATAATTAAAAATATCACAAAAATAAAGAAACTTCTTAATAAGGTAAAATTAATTTAATAATTTGAATAAAGCAATGATAAATGTATGGCAATTAAATATAAATTATTAAGCTTAATAGTTAAATTGTATGCATGCTATAATTTTTTAAAAATTTTAGAAAAATTATTGTGAGAAAGAAATGTGAGTTTTCCAGATTTTTCTGTGTTGTTTATATTTATTTTTTAATATCTCATTAGTAGTTTTTACTAATGTGATATAATTTGAATGAGCCATGATAGTGTACATGAAAATATATTTTGGTTATAGTTAATTTTGCTGTTATGGAGTACCCACTTTTTGAGTCATTTGTTCTATTTAGCTGAGCAATAGATGGGAAAGCATTGTATGATTGAGGTTATAAAATAAACCAGTTCCCGGCCGGGCGTGGTGGCTCAAGCCTGTAATCCCAGCACTTTGGGAGGCCGAGACGGGCGGATCACAAGGTCAGGAGATCAAGACCATCCTGGCTAACACGGTGAAACCCCGTCTCTACTAAAAAATACAAAAAACTAGCCGGGCGAGGTGGCGGGCGCCTGCAGTCCCAGCTACTCGGGAGGCTGAGGCAGGAGAATGGCATAAACCTGGGAGGCGGAGCTTGCAGTGAGCTGAGATCCGGCCACTGCACTCCAGCCTGGGTGACAGAGCGAGACTCCGTCTCAAAAAAAATAAAAAATAAAAAATAAACCAGTTCCCAAAGACCAATCAGTAGAGTTTCCATTTTGGCAACTAAAATTCTACTTGCAGAAATTTTTTTAAGGCAAAAATAAAATCCAGTTACATATTAAATTATATTTTACCTGTTCTATAGTAAATTAAAATTTTGTATTCATTCATTCATGGAGGTTGCAATCTATTTGAGAAGAAAGCTGGTAAACCAGGGCATAATTAATATTTTATAGTATTTGTAGAAAATTGTTAAAGGGAAAAAATGAAAAAGCGATGCAGAAAAAAGATTGTCAAGAGATAGATGGTGGTTTGATATTTTATCTATTTGGCTAGGAAGCCCTTTCTAAGAAGAATACTTTGAATAAAGCCCAGGAGGAAGTATGTATATGAACCATGTTGATATCTCAGGAACAATATTCCAGGGAGTATGAAAAGCAAGTGCAAGAGTCCTAGGGAAGGGACACCCCTGGCTAGTTGACACACAACAAGAACAGCAGAGCTCAGTGAAGTAATTGAAATGGAGTGTTATGATCTGAATGTGTCCCTCAAAATCCATGTCTTGGAAAGTTAACCTCCAATGCAACAGTATTGGGAAGTGGCATCTTTTCAAAGGTGCTTAGGTCATGAGGATGTGAATTACAGCCCTTATTAAGAGAGCTTTTGGGAGTGGGTTCACTTGCTCTTGCCACAACATGAAGACCCAGCAAGAAAGCCCCCACCAGATGCCAGTTCCTTCAGTCCTGGACTTCTTAGCCTCCATAACTGAACTGTGAGGAAATAAATGCCTGCTCTTTGTAAATTATTCCTTCTGTGGTGTTTGGTTATAGCAGCAGAAAATGGACTAACAAATAGAATATAGGAGGTGATAATGTTAAGAAATAATAGAAACCAGATCATGTATAGATCCTGGATTTGTGTAAGAACTTTGGATTTTTCCTACAAGAGTATGGGTGGTATTTGGTCATTCTGAGCAGAGAGGTGACATTATCTGATCGATATTTCAACAAGAAACTCTTGCCACTGTGTTGCAGATAGACTGAAGAGGAGCAAGAACAGAAGCAGGGCCAGTTACAGATCCATCCCAAGAATTCCGAGGAGAGATGATGCTGTCTGCAGCAGAGTGACAGCAGTGGAGATTGAGAGAAAAGGTTTGATTCTGCATTTATCATGAAAATAAAGTTGGCAGGATGTGTTACTATTTAAGATATAAGTCTGATGGGATAAAGTGATGGGAAAGGGTACACTGTGATATTTGCATCCTAAACAATAAGAAGGAAGCAGTTGATATTCCCTAAGAAACAAAATACTTGAGGAGAATCAAGTTGGACAGGAGAAGGAGAGAGGCAGTAGAAACAAAGACCTGAGTTTTGCACATTTATAGACTGAGACGTCCAAGTGGGGATAAAATGGAGTCAGTGGAATACGCAACTGTGGAGTTGCAGGGAGAGCTTTGTGGTGCAGGAATAAAATAAAAATTCATGTGCAATATTAGATTGCACTTAAAGTGAAGATAATGAATATGAGAGAAAACGTTAAGAACATAAGGGACCGGAAGTGGAGCAACAAACACCTGTAGGTTGAAAAGACAGGGAGACACTAGCAACTAGGGAGTAGCTGTAGTGGGAGGAGGATGCTCTGGTGAGTGACTGTCTTGAAGCTTGGGAAGATGGATTTCAAGGAAGACTCTGTCTTAAAATACATTTAAATTATGGAAATGGAAACTCACAAATATGTATGAACACATATTCAACATATATTTAGTGTAATTTTTATTTTAGGTATAAACAGTAGATTTCCTTAATTAAAAAATGTTATCTTAAAAATTTTTACAGTTGCTTACCTTTTCTGATGTATGTATTTATGGAAATCATTCTGTATTCAAGGTGATTCCATTTGTTGGTGTCATCTATGATTCCTTTCAGCAGTGTTTTGTAGTTTTCCTTGTAGAGGTCTTTCACCTCCTTGGTTAAGTATATTCCTCAGTTTTGTTTTGTTTTGTTTTGGTTTTTGCTATTGTAAAAGGGGTTGAGTTCCTGATTTGATTCTCTGCTTGGTCGCTGTTGGTGTGTAGAAGAACTACTGATTTGTGCACATTAATATTGTATCTGGAACTTTGCTGAATTGTTTTATCAGTTCTAGGAGGTTTCTGGAGTAGTCTTTAGGGTTTTCTAGGTAAACAATCATATCATCAGCAAACAGTGACAGTTTGACTTCTTCTTTACCAATTTCAATGTACTTTCTTTCTTTCTCTTGTCTGATTGCTCTAGCTAGGACTTCCAGTACTATGTTGAAGCAGAGTGGGGAGAGTGGGCATCCTTGTCTTGTTCCAGTTCTCAGAGAGAATGCTTTCAACTTTTCCCCATTCAGTGTTATGTCAGCTGTGGGTTTGTCATAGATGGCTTTTATTACATCAGTGTGAGTCTGCTATTAGAAACAAATGGAACATTCTTGATGCCGTAAAAACAAATTTTGCCCGAAATTACTGGTGTAATCATCTATGTATTTTATTAGTCAATATATTTTATCTTCTATTATATTTATTAAGTTTACCTAAATTGGATGTTATAATTATTGCTTTTTCAGATCTGACTACTTTGCAGCATAAAACATATCTCTTTTAGTACTAATTCTTTTAAAATGTTCTTTGCTGACAACCCCAATTTACCCTACAAATGATTATAGTAAAAGAAGAATAGACAAGATACGAAGTTTCCCCAGCCAGTATATCAATTGAAAGACCGTATGTTTTTACTTTGCCATTTCCTAGTGATTTATGCCCAGACTTTTAAGTGCAAGGTAAATCATTAGGAACCAAGATATAAATCTATAGTTTCAGCAGAAGGTCTGAGGTGATTATTAAGTTGTGAAACTGATATTTTAGCAAATATACAAAATTATTGTATTGCAAGATGATTTCAGTATTGTTCATATGAATTAAAGTACTCCTTCATACAACTATCCCAAGACACATACATATACACATTCTGTCTCTCTCTCTCTCTCTCTCTCCCTCCCTCCCTCTCTGTCTCTCTCTCCCCCCCCATCTCTCTCCATCCCCACCAACAATCACTTTATGGCTTTATAATCACACTGTTTATTAAACTTAAGAGACAATAATCAGCTTGATTGGCTAGTTCTTTATCAACCAAGCTTCACTCAGAATAGTTATATTCTAAGATAAATTAAGTGATGTAGCTTCTGAAACTCACTCTATGAGCGAAGTTACAGCGATACTTCAAACATATTAATGTATAAGTGCTGCATGTGACTACCTTGAATGCTAGCATGGTAGGCGGAATAATGGTGCCCAAGATGTTCACATACTAATTGCTGTAACTTGTGATTATATTACATGGCAGTGGAGGGTTATGGTTGCAGATAGAATTAAGGTCGTTTATCAGAGAACCTAAATTAGGGAAATGATCCTGGATAAACTTGGTGGGTCCAATGTAATCCCAAGGGTCTTTAAAAGTGAAAGAGGGAGAAAGAGAGTTGGACACAGCGATCCCATCTGGGAAGGACTCAATCTGATTTTGCTGGTTTGGAGTATGAAGGAAGAGGGCCAAGTGCTTTGGTCAGCATCCAGAAACTGGAAAAGACAAAGGAAATGGATTTTCCCCTAGTGCCTCTAGAACGGAATACAGTCACGCTAACACTTTGATTTTAGCTCAGTTGAGACTTATGTCAGACTTCTTACCAACAGAGCTGCAAGATAATAACTTAGTGTTTTTTTAAACCACTAAATTCGTGGTGCTTTTTGGCAGCAGCAATGGAAAACTAATAAAACTAGCATATTGAGGTTTATGAAGTTCCTGCATATATATAAACAGCATATCATGTGAATTTTCCAAGGAGAGACATATAGAATGTTATTTAATCTGTAATAATTATACTGTCAATCTGGAATTGTTATATTACTCAAAAGTAAATTGATGAAACAGTCATATGAAACCTAAAGGTTAGTTTCCTGAAGGATGTTAAGTTTTCTCAAAAAGAAGGTAAATTTTATTCCTAATGAAAGAAAATAATTCATCCTACCTAATGAATACATTCTTGTCTCCAGTAATGATATATTATTACTGTTTATGTGAGTTTATTGAACTTCCAGTTCCTGTGTCCAAATGTAATTAAAATAGCATTGAATTATTTTGTACAGTCTTAGGTAAATTATTCAGTTATTCATCTATACAAACAATAAACAAAGTAATATATAGAATATGTTGCAAAATAAACATATTACCCTCTCCTTTTTACTTTTGTAGTGCAGGAAATAGTTACTCAACTTTTCACAGTGTCATTAAAAAAAGTGAATTTAATCGTAATAGAATATTTTATAGCTCAATTAAAAAATGTAACCTGGTATAATTAACAAAGATTGGCTTAGAATGAGAATATAGAAGTCTGTGTATGTTTACTGATCAAACTAATTTTTAACTAAGTGACTAGGATGCTGCTTAACCTTTTCAAAACTGCTAAATAGGGAAAAACTTATCCTCCCAGCTTGAATGGCATTATCTCGTGTTTAAATCATAACACCTATGAAAATATTAAGAGAAAAATGTCAAACAAATTTCAAGGGTATAAAAAAATAAAGGAATGGGTTAAGGCAAATTATCTAATTAAATCTGTCTGGTATCAATTTTATTTCTTTATTTAAAATATCTCATGGATATTGTTTGCTTATACCTGGTTATAAAAGCCCTCTTTAGCAGAGGATTCTAAAAGCAGTCATATGAATTGCCTGCCTGCCCATGAAACAATCCTAGACATGATGGAGTGTGCAAATGGACTGACATATACCAGTCTTCTTTAATCTGTCTGATTGGTCATCTTGGAAATACTGACGCAAATTGTCCATCTGAGTTTCCGTATTCTTTATCAGAGTGCCTCATTCAAATAATTGAATTCTAGGTAATAAAAAACGTGCAAATGAGCCAAAGCTTTGGGGAATAACTTCAGCTAAGTGCAAAGCCTGTGAAAGCACCAGTTTGCCGAGATTACGTCAGCATCTGATCTGCTTCCAAAGAACCTGGCTGGGTACTCAGAAGCAGAACCAACTCCCAATTATGTGTTCATTTCTGACACACAAGGAAGTGCCATTTTATTTTTCTCTTACTTGTTTCACTTTTCTGAATTATTGTTTTTGTTCTTTTAATTTCTTAAGTGACAGGTGTTTATTGTCACAAGTCAAATTATATTTTATTTCCCTTTCTTCAATCCCCACGGAGCTGAAATGTCTACAAACTGTATATCCACAAATTAATACCTTGTTTATCCATTTACACCTTTTTCCATAAACCTGAAAAAAAACATATATATGTAAACATGCAGACATTAATTTTATTCAGCTTTTTAAAAATCAAGTGTTATTTAACCCATACTATTCTACTTAATCCTTACTTAATATTAGATCTTTAAAATCTCTACAAAACAATGTATCAATCTGATGTGTTCTTGTCTTTATTTTTGCCTCATAACTCATTTTCGTCACTGTTTCTTTCTTTATATCCTGTCATGTTGCCATAAGTTAGTCTTATCCTTTGAAATTTGTAGGTATTCTTTTGTTTTCCTATTTTCAACTCTATATCATTATATTTCTAACAGTCTTATTTCTTTCCTCTGTCACTCTGGATTCTACCAATCTTTCTAATCCTCCCAATCCCCTCCAGTCCTCATTAATCCTCTTTTTTCAAAGACCATCTACCTTATACTACTAAAGAATATGCCTGAGTAATAGAGTCATCTGATCTTCTGAAACCCCTTAGTAAGACTAAGTCCAAATTCTTTCCCTGAAATACTGCAGCTGACAATCTTCAATTGGCGATTCTTTGAGACCGTTGAAAGGTTATAGCTATTAGTTGACTACTGTGTCCACTTTATACTGAAACAACAAATGTGTGTGTATGTGCGTGTGTGTGTGTGTGTGTGTAGATAAAATGTATTCTTCCCCTCAATCTCTTTTTTTTTCTGTAATTATGTAGATTGCCAGAATCGGTGAGCTTTTTGCATTTGCTTTGTCTGTGATATCTAAAGACCTTTTTTTTTTTTTTTTTTTTTTTCCCTGGATCTTTTTAATGTATTATGTAAAGTAAAATTTAAATTAGTTTTTTTTTCAGAGTTTTTAAACAGAATTTATGGAAGTTTAATTAAGAATTCTTTAATTTGAGCCATTTAACACTCACTCAGGTAATAAAAGGGAAAAGAAGTATGACACAATAAGAATCAATAGAATATGAACTTCACTGGGTCGAAATTTGCTAAGTATGAATCACCGTTTCAGATGAGGTGCTCTCGCCAACTTCAGACGCAGTTCTTATGTGACTGTGACTCTAGAAATATGTAACCGTTAGGAATAGCTTGTTTCTCTGGGAAAGCATCTCACTCCATTTTCAGTCCGGTGCTAAAGAGGATTTAATGTGTATGCAAAAAGGTATTTTTAACACTTAAATTTGGTATTAGCATCCTGGATGTGCTGACTCTTCCAAGTGTAAAATTGTGCTTTCAGAAAGAAGTAAACTAGGACACTTTGTCAGCATCCTAGAAATGATACCCATTCTTTTACTAAAAGGAATGCCAAACATTTAAAATGAAAAAGTAATGCATTAACTAAATGGAAAAGCCAGATTGTTCTAATCGATAAACTCTACAATAATAGTTTGTCCTTAGCTAATATGTGTTTATATCTCTAATTTATTACCAACTGCAAAAAAAATATTATTTGTAAAAATTTTATTACCTAAGAGACATAAAATATTTAAAATAACAGTTGCTTCAGATCAAATTGTGTTTGTTATTGAACTTTCTGCTCTAAATGCTCAACCTAGACCTTGCCTTTCATTGAAAATACATTCACTCAGATATTTTTATAGTACACAATCCTCCTACAGACCTCATCATTTACTTTTTCTTCATACTTATTTTTCATCTAGAACCACTCAATTTTTCCCAACATATTGAATTTTATTTAAAAATCACTACATAAGAAAATTACAGTTTTATGACATATAAAAGTGTATTATTTTGGCAAAATGAATGTCAACGTACAAAAATATAAAAATTTAACAGAATTTTTATTAAGTACAATGTGGAGACATGGTATGCTGAAAAAATCATAGAAATTATTTAAGAAAAATGTATACTTTGAACTCAGATTTTATATCTCATTTAGTTAATGTTATATTTATATAATGTATCATTTATAATTTACTTGTGCATGCATAGTCAACCAGATTAACTGCCAGTATTTTCTGGAACCTCAACATGTAGTAATCATTTTTTTATATGACATATCCTTCTTGGCCTACTGCACTGGAGTGTAGGTAGATATCATTAACTTCATTTTGTAGAAGAGTAAATTTAAGTCATAGAAATTCCTAGACGGCTCTACGGGATACACTTACTTAAAAGTAGCCAGGTCAGAATGGAGCATGCCCAGCTTTCCTCTTCTATCCATAATGCCTCTTCACCGACCAGCACCCACACTCACTGCACCCTGGATCCCAGCTGATGGGCTCACGTCACATTTCAGAAAAGAATTTTCTAAATCGATGGGATAGTGACAAGCTCACTTCTACCAATCTATATGAACTAGTACCAACATTCCAATCTCTTGCCTCTATTCAAATTATAGTGAAGGACAACACATGCTGTATCTGCACCTCCTTCTCAGGATTCTGCCCCCATACCCTCCCTGACTTCTCTCTTTAATTGGCTACATCATCAAAGTATCACTCTCTAATGATCCTTCCCGTAAGTGTGCTCTGGAAACTTCCATCTTTTTTTTTTTTGGAGACAAGATCTTATTCTGTTGCCCAGGCTGGAGTGCAACCTCTGCCTCCTGGATTCAAGTGATTCCCCTGCCTCAGCCTCCCTAGTAGCTGGGATTACAGCTGTACATGACCATGCCTTGCTGATATTTGTATTTTAGTAGAGACAGGGTTTCACCACGTTGGCCAGGGTAGTCTCAAACTCCTGAACTCAAGTGATCTGCCCCCTTCGGCCTCCCAAATTGGTGGAAACTTCCATCTTTAAAACACATCTGGGGACACCACCACCTATTTACTCTGCTCAGATTTAACATGTTTCTGACATCTGAGTAAATGATCCCATTTGTACCAGCTGAAAACTGACAGAGATCCTTTACACCTTTGTCACTCTTATCCCTCCTATCACTGTCAGGTCCTATATGTTCTAACCCTAAAATATTTTTAAAATATGTTCACTACGTGTATCTCTGCTACCACCCTACCGGTTCAAATCCTGATCTCTTCTATAATGATTTCTTTCATTTGACTTGCATCAGCAAATACCCTTCTCAAATCATTCATATATTCATATGACAATCAGCAAATACTTCCTATAAGTATAAATCAGTAGATGTTGTTCCTCTCTTTCAAAACTCTTCCAAGGATCCCAATATGAAAAACAAGAGATTGAATTCTTGCCATCACCTCAAAAACTTCTTATGTTCTCATCTAGCCTCCCTCTCCAACTTGATCACTATCTATGCTCATTAAGTGACAGTTTTATCCCCTCCTTAAATATGCTAAGCAGTTGAACTTGCTTATTCCTTTAGTCTGAATGTCCTTCTCTCATATTTTTTACCGCAACCTTCTTGTCCTTCATGCTCTTCTCATCCTATTAAAAACCAAACCCTTTTCCCTAAAGTAGTTCTGTATCACACTAGCCAATTTTTCGTGTTCTTCAATACTGTTTATTAGCTTATTCCTTTCCTTTTTTCTCACCTCCAAGTAAAAAGTAAACCTTCCTTAACCCAGGATATTGAGCATTCACTTACCTTTGGATTTCCAGGGTTTAAGATATTTCCTGCCACACAGCCCATACTATATCTCAGAAAATAAATTTGAAGTACATCACACATAGATAATAGGGCTCAAGTGAATACCATACATAGGTAACCATCACTCATATAAAATGGAATATCACCTGCATTCCTGAAGCCTACCTTTTGGACTTTTATCCTCACTTCTAACAGTATACGTGGCATTTGCCTGTGTATTTAAAATAAACCAAATTATACAGTATTTTTCCATTGAAAAATATTTCCACAGTATTTTTCTATTGGCTTTTTAACATTACTTTTGTAAAAAGCATCCATTATGTGGAATGAATCAGGTGATTAAGCATTTTCATTCCTGTAGATCATTCCATTGTATAAATATACTATAAGTTATTTGTTCTACTGCTGAAAGGCTTTTGTGCCATTTCTATTATTAACTATTAACTGTAATGTTAGTAATTAATATTATTGACTATTATTTGAAATAATAATAGAAATGGCACAAAAGCCCTTCAGTAGTAGAATGGATAATTTCTGGTTTATTTACTATTGTATTTAATATTTACTACTATTCTATTTACTATTTCTATTAAAAACTTTTACAAATAATGTAACTATGAACATTCTTGTATTTGGCTTTTGGAGAAAATATGTGTGCCTTTTTACTGGGTATATATTGTAAGTAGAATTGTTACATTATAAGGTATGTGTATATTCAGCTTTAATAGATAAAGACAAATCATATTCCAAAATGGTTCTACTAATTTATGCTCCTACATCATTATGAGATATATTCTTGTTATTGTCTGTCTTGTTCATTTTAGTCATTCTGGCAGGTATGTAGTGGTATCTCATTGTATTATTCCCCAAACTGTATTTTTAATCTTCAAAACTGCAGTAAAATTTGAAAGAATACTGTAGTGAACATTCATACTCTTAAAATGGAGTCATCAGTTGTTTTAATTTGCCACTTTTGCTTTATTGATCATGCACCGCCTTAGTTTTTCTAACTGTTTGAAAACAACTTTTACCCTTTGGATGCAGACTTTCAATGATAGAAAATTGAAAAGCTTTCTGAATTTATAGACTTAGTAATTTTGACATTTAGTGAACATTTTCTTGATTTACTTTAATAGTTTTGCAAGTAGAATGGTAAGATGCAATATAAATACAATATACTAAGTATATTTGTTTCAAGATGCTAAGGAAACAAATTTTGCTTTGCAACTTGTGAGGATAATATATAAATGAGAAAACAAAGGCTGTGCTAAAAATAAACAAGCTCATTCATTTTGTTCATCATATTTAAAACATGAATCAGGCTTGAAATGCCATTTACAGATAATGCCACCACCAAAGGAAGAATATCGCATTTTCTTTGTATCATCCTTGTTTACTTAGTACAAATATAGTTATTAACTGCCAAATAATGGTAGTTTAGACCTCAGAAAGCACATTTGTATTTTTAAAACTTGAATAGGCTTCCCTTTATATGTAGTTCTTACTGGTATAATGGAGACTCTGATGGTGAAGCTAAACTGTTGCACCATTTGGCAGGTCACCTCGATTCACATTTCTTTCTCTCTCTCTCTCTCTTTTTTTAAATTTTTTTTAACGTTTAATTTCAGAGGTTCAAGTTCAGGTTTGTTACATAGGTAAACTTGTGTCATGGAGATTTGTTGTACCAATTATTTCATCACCCAGGTGTTAAGCCTAGTACCCATTAATTGTTATTCTTGATCGTGTCTCCCTCCTCCCACCCTCCACGTTCTGAAGGGCCCCAGTGTGTGTTGTTCTCCTCTGTGTCCATATTTTCTCATCATTTAGCTCCCACTGATAAGTGAGAACATGTGGTATTTGGCTTTCATTAGTATGTTTCACGGTATGTTTTATAGTATGTTTCATAGTATGTTTTTATGACCAATAACCTCCACTGATGTATTAAGTTTCACAAATGATCTTTCTGTTGCCTTTCTTTCATTCTTTTAAGCAAATTATCTTTTTATATATAAATCAAATTAATATGTGAAGCTCTAATAATATATTTTAAACTTTGCTTCTTACAAAACCTTTCTGGGGGCATTGAAGTTTTTTTGCTGATTAGGTTTATAAGTGATGTGTGTGAATTCATCCCTATACACTAGCTCTTGAACAAATGAAGTTGCAAGTCACTTTTGAAAATTCTATTTTAATTGTTATTTTATACTAGAAAATGTTATTTGTATGACATTTACTTAGAACAAGCAAACTGGATACTAGTTCTATTATATATTCTGAGTATTCAGAATTTTATTTTTGTCTAGTAGACTAGCATTCCATCAATAAGCATGCTTTGCTTTAATTGGGGGTAGAATGGGTTAATTTGCTTTTAAATGGGCTATTTTTAAGACATCATGTTAAAAATATATTTCTTTTAGAAAAAAATCTAAAAATAAGAAAGACTTATTCTCCAGAGGCTAGAGAAGAAATAATGGGATTGCTGCACAAACTTTAATAATATATTTTGTTTTCTTATAAAATAGCATCACTCGTCTCTAATGGAAATATTCTTCTCTATCTGTTTTTAAAAAGTTTTCTGTATTACCTATATATGTCAACAAGTTAGTCTTCACTAAAATTCTAATTTTTTCTATTTTCTCGATTATTTTAACACATATATTTATATATATTTAATATTTAGAATATTATTTAATCTCAAAGATTAAATATTTTACAGTATAAATAAATGTATTAAAAACTATTTTCTTGATAAGGATTTTCAAAAAAGCTTGTGAACTGTATTCCCAAGAGTCTCATGAACTTAGCATTTATATATTTATTCATTTCATTTAGGTCTTTTATAGTTGCCATCAGTTTACCCACAACACCACATACCCTTTTAAAAGAAAATGTAATACAGTAATAGTTTCAAAACCTTAAGGTAACAATTTAGGGAGTTTCCTATCTAATATACCATATACCAAGTTACCTAATTATATTTTAAAATTTTGATTTTTCACTTGTGATCTTAAATGAAAAAATATTTCTGCAAAAGTGTAAAATGCTTAAATATATATTGAGCAGAAGGATATTCTCTCTTATTGCTAAATTTAATTTTAAATATGGAAATGCATAACATTTATTATTAAATTATAAATATGAAGATGACTGTACTGTGACAATATCAGTGGTTTTTAGGAAAAATACTTATTATTTATGTTTGTAGTCTTGTGATATTTATTTATAATATACATTAATACTATAATTTATTATAATTTATTCATTGATGAATTTGCTTCTTTCTGTCTATTTCATTCTGAGCCTTTTTTATTCTTGCTGCCCTGGAGCTGTAGGTGCTTCTTAATGGTTCTTTACTGACACTTGTTTCTCACTCCCCTGTTCAGCTCATCAACTTTCATGGTTATCACTCATGTAATTTTATTACTCCATGTATCTACCTCTGTCCTTTAACCTCCAATCTGGTCTTTTATTTCCACCCATCAGCAGACCATCTCCACTGTCTTATGCTGTTCTATTCCTCAAACTTATTGAATATAAAACATTCTTGGATTTTTAAATGTTTATATTACTCTAATAAGGTGTTAATTTGTCAACTTTTTAGGACACCTTCTTTTGTGATCAAAGAGTATCAATGTTCCTTATGATGTAGATGAAAATAGGTGCTATGCCGTCTTTTATTTTTCTGAGACCAACATGATTTTATATAAGTATGAATGTGAGAATCAGTCACAAATTGTTTTGAAGCTTGGTAAATTAAAGTTTATATCACCACAGGCAAGTTATATAATTTTCTATCTGTACAATATGTACAACCCAAACCAAAAGAATGAAAATTTCATGATTCTAGAAGAGAACACAGTGTCAAGCACACAGAATTCACTCAGTAAAACAGGTTTCATCATGATTTCTATTCTTATCAGTTGAATTAATCTTCTGTATTTTTCTAATTATAACATTGGCATCACCATGATTTCTTTAAGGTCAAAAGTCTAAAATAATATTGAATATTTCTCCTCTAATCTGTTTCTATTTTTTCATTTTTGTAATTAATGTATCCTTTAGATGCAAATTTCTGTATCAAGTAACTATCATATCAATATCGTTAATCTCTCCTATTTAGTTTACAATAGCTTTTATAGCATTCATTCTCACTTTCCTTTATTATAGTTTTTTTTTTTTTACCTTTCTTTTAAACCTAAGTGTAGTGCATACTGCTTCAGAATAAATATGACATTATTATTTTCTTTTTTATGTCACCTAGACCTGGTCTTATTGCAAATATATTATATGTATGTGCCATAAATTTTAATTAATTGGTTTGGTATTCCTACATTTTTTCACTAATATTTGATATTAACAATAGTGTATATTCAATCTAACTGTAATTTTTGTTTATGTAACCATCTTTTATTATGTTTCCTTTTAAAATAAACTCTCAAAATATGACAATACTCTTAAATAACTTTAAAATAGCTCATCAGTATTGTTAATTAAGCGAAATACTTTATTTCTTCGTTATTTACTGTAGGTGAATAAGCAGGCACATATAACTCTTGAAAATAATAACTAGTAGTTTACTATTGGAAAGAAAATCTGCTCCAGATAAAACAGGCTTTGAGCTGATTTCCATCAGTAAAATTTTCTACATCTAGAATCCCTTTATTAAGAAGAATTGTTTTTTTTTTCTTTTAATGATTTAGCAATTTTGCTACTTTATTTATACCATGTGATTGATATGGTGATTTGCTAAATATATCATCTCCATGCTTCAAGTACTGTATATAGAAGAAAATAACCAATCTATAACATCCAATTGGAATATAGAATTATGTGTATTAGCTGATGTAACATTAAAGAGTGATAAACCTTTTTCTTATCCAGATTTATGAGCTCTTAATCTTCTCTCAGGCCTTCATACTTTTAGTGATTAAAGATTAGAAGCCTAACTAATATCCATGAAATTGTGACATGTTTTTCTCTCTGAGCAAGAGCATTATTGCATATATTATTTTTAATCTCATCATAATTGAATTAAATAATCTGAACACAACAGCTGTCCAGAAATAAGCATATAGTATGTTTTAATGACCAATAACCTCCACTGATATACCAGGTTTTGCAAATGACTTTCTGTTGCCTTTCTTTCATTCTTTTAAACAAATTGTCTTTTTGTATATAAATCAAATTAGTATGTGTAGTACGAAGTTCAAACTCACACAACAAAATTAATTCGTTTTCTCTCCTGAAAGCCTTTTTCTTTTTTTTATGAAAGCCACATACCATCTATTCGTATTTACTACAGGTTGTTGTCGTTGTAGAAAAAGAAAAGAAAATTGTGTGTTCTGTTGTACTGCATGCACACCTTCTCTGTCATGTAAGTGTCACTCAGAGAGAGGTAGCTGTTTATTGACATGGCGGGACAATATACTAGGAAATGCTGTCCTCTGTCCAGTTGCACTTTTGTCCCCACAAGAACCTCACACCTGTCTCTTTCTACTTGCCCCTCTCTTTCTACCTGCCTTTCTCTTCCTCCTTCTTCCTTAAATGTAACCTTATGGAGAAATGTAGCCTTCAGGACAGTGAAACTGTTGACATACTGTACAGTTTTTGTACTTTTCTCTACTAATTATCAGAATAAAAAAAAATCTAAGAAATCACCCCGGTAATTCTAGCACACTGATTCAACTTTAATAGATATTTTGCTAACAGATGATACTATTTATTAAATCTACAAATTATAGTTATCTGCTTGTGATTTTCTATCAGG
The DNA here is from genome assembly GCF_008728515.1 of Papio anubis. Classification (NCBI taxonomy): domain Eukaryota; kingdom Metazoa; phylum Chordata; class Mammalia; order Primates; family Cercopithecidae; genus Papio; species Papio anubis. Next base: position 19,197,563 of record NC_044980.1, on the reverse strand, counting down.
AGAGTATGTTTCCATATTTTCAACATATCGTAAAGTCAGATATAGTTTATGTAAAGTCATCAAGCCATTTAAAACATTGAATACAGCAAAGTTCAGATTTAGAGTTTTTCTTATTTGTCAGAATTGTTGAGAAAATCCACTCTGTGTAGGTCCCATTATATTCTTACATATGTGGCTACATTTATTCACTTATATACACATAAGACTTACTGTTTATTATGAATTTCCAGAGGTTTGAAACTTGTGTTTTCATAAAATAGCTTATAGCATTGTTAAGTTTGCATTGTTCATTTTTATTTTATTCTTCATAGAGTGAGATAGATCTATTGTTTAAAACGCTGGTGTAGAAAACATATAAACTACAAAATAAAGATATCCTAAAATCCCCCCACTCATAGATAATCTCCACAAAAACTTAGATAAATATTGTTTTAAGCAAATGTGCTGTATAAGTACAATCATTTTATGGTACATATTGCATATATGTGGATTTTGAATAAATTTTGCACCTACTAATACATCATTGAATGTTTTAATAAACTTAAGTATTTAAATATAATGCTATTTAAATCCCTTATATCTTTAATGGTCATATCAGAATTTATTCATCTAAATTATTATGTTTGGCTCTTTAGTTTATTTCTATTGCTACTGCCAACATTGCTATGGTCATTTTGTTCAAATTGTTTTGTATTTCTGATTTTTTCTTAGTTTAATTTCTATAACAGAATTAGCCAAAATATGTAAAATTTTTTCGGGTTTAGATACACAGTTCCATATTATACCTCAAAATTTACATTCAAGCATTCAAGGTTCTCTCTCTTTCTCTCTCCCCTTTCCTTCTTTCTTCTTCTTCTTCTTCTTTTCTTTTTTTTTTTTTTTGGACAGAGCCTTGCCCTGCCATCCAGGCTGCAGTGCAAAATCCCACTCACTGCTGCCTCAACCTCCCAGGCTCAAGAAATCCTCCCATCTCAGCCTCTTGAGAAGCTGAGACTATCTCACGATCAAACAGTCCTCCCACCTCAAGTAACTGGGACTACAGGCAGATGCCACCACACCCATATAATTTCTTTTTCTTTTTTTTTTCCTGTAGAGACAGGGTCTCACTATGTTGCTCAGGCTGGTCTTGAAATCCTGGGCTCAAGTGATCCTTCCACCTTGGCCTCTCATAATGCTGGGATTACAGGAATGAGCCACTGCACCTGACCATCAAGTTCTTTTCAACTTGTCTGCATGACAAACCAAAGTTGTGCAGTCATTAACAACTCATGTAACTGAATCTATTATATTGTGAAACAACATATATCTGATATGTCCTCTTTTTTATATCATGTTCTAGTTTTCAAATTTTTAAATCAAATGATAGACTTCATAAACATTTACAAAATCTGTGTTTTTGTCTTTGTCTTTTGATATGGTTTGGCTGTGTCCTCACTCAAATCCCATCTCAAATTGTAATTCCCAGGCAATCCTCACATGTTGAGAGCAGGACCTGGTAGGAGGTGATTGGATCATGGGGGCACTTTCCCCTATGCTAGTGTCTTGATACTGAGTTAGTTCCCAGGAAATCTGATGGTTTTAAAAGGAACTCTTCCCCCTTTGCTCTTTTCTCTCTTTTGATCTGGCCACTTTGTGAAGAAGATGCCTGTTTCTCCCTCCATCATGATTGTTAAGTTTCTTGAGGCATCCCCAGCCATGCAGAACTGTGAGTCAATTAAATCTCATTTCTTTGTAAATTGCTTTATTTGCCCATTCTCGTGCTGCTAATAAAGACATACCCAAGACTGGGTAATTTATAAAGGAAAGAAGTTTAATTGACTCACAGTTCAGCATGGCTAGGGAGGCCTCAGGAAACTTACAATCATGGCTGAAGGAGAGGCAAACATGTCCTTCTTCACATGAAAGCAGGAGAGAGTAGAATGAGAGCTGAGCAAAAGGGGGAAAAGACCTTTATACAACCATCAGATCTTAAGAGAACTCACTCACTATCACTAGAACAGCATCATAAGTGTAACTATCCCCATGATTCTATTACCTCCCACCAGATCCCTCCCATGGCAAGTGGGGATTATGGGAATTCAGTTACTGCAGTTCAAGATGAGATTTTGGTGGGGACACAGCCAAACCATATTGATTATCCAGGCTCGGGCAGTTCTTTATAGCAGTGTGAGAACAGAATAATACATATTTCATATCACTATTATCACCTTCCAACATCATTGTAGTTTTAATACCTTGAAGTGAAAAGTTGGATAGAACAAAAACTGCTTAAGAATTGTTTTAAACCTTCATAAATGGAAATACTATAAAATTATGATTGTGTGTAAGGAACTGTGTGATTTCAGCGAATGAATGGTTGCATAGACATTAGCCTGTATTTGTGGGCTCTGCTTATTGAGGCTTGATGTTCATATTTCAGTTTTTGTTTTTCTTGTCAGATCTCTTGTTAGCAATGATTATGGATCAATTTTAAACTAGAAATAAGAAAATACATTTAAAAATCAAATATGAAGAAAATACACTGAGTTGTTTTGTCAGGCTATCAGGTCAATGAGTCTCAAGAGAAAGGATAGCAAACTCAATAACGTCTTTCCTGCCTTGGTGAATTAGATGAGACATTGTATCATAAATGAATTATGCATTATGAATACTTTAAATAATATTCTTTGAGACTTATGTATTCCACAGAATCGCCTTAAGATTTTTTTTTTTTTTAGTTAGTTTTTGAGACTGAGTCTTGCCCAGACTGCAGTGCAGTGTTGCAATCTCGGCTCACTACAACCTCTGCCTCCCAGGTTCAAGAGATCCTGTTGCCTCAGTCTCCTGAGTAGCTGGGATTACAAGCACCCACCACCATGCTCAGCCAACTTGTTTGTATTTTTAGTAGAGACAGGGTTTCAACTTGTTGGCCAGGCTGGTTTCATACTCCTGATCTCAAGTGATCTGCTTGCCTCAGCCTACCGAAGTGCTAGGATTAAAGGCGTGAGCCACCACGCCCAGCCTCCTTATTTCTGAAAAATAAAATACGAATGCAATGTAAAATTTTATGCTGAGTCTAAATATGTCAAATATTCTTAAAGGAAATGGATTTTGTAATTTTTTTTTGCTTTTTGACATTTATTCTCTAAATTATGAAATAATCAGTGGTTCATATTATCTCTTCGCTTTAATTTATTAAATGTAAATAGTAAATCTGAGTAGCAAATATATTTTTCCATCTTTAAAACCCAAAATTTGATACTCATGCAAAATATGAGAGAGAAATAGAGATAAAAGAATATTCCATAAATAATTTACATAAAAGCACTTATCAAACAATGGAGAAGACTTCCCATTCAAGGTTAAAGAAGAGACATTATACTAAATTATGGCAATCTTGGGGAAATCAATTAAAATTGTATTTCTTTAAACAAAATAATGTACTGAGAATCAATTATAAAAAGATCATAACATATCAAAAGGAATGACAACAGAATATTTATAATATCTACAGAAGAGAAGGTTAACAAAAGCTTCCAAATTTTATTTAAAAACCTTGCAGAGAAAAAATTGTTTGGCTTAAAAAATACAAACTTAGAAGTAAAAAAGCAAAAGCTAAAGAAGGTTATTGCAATAATTACTGAAATCTAGATTAAGGGTCAATTATTTTATTACATGACCATAATAAAAACTTGAAAAGCCTTTTGAGCTGCAATCCGGACTACAAAATGATATTATTGTATATGGTATATATCAAAACATTAAAATTAAAAGAATCATGAAACACGACAGGCAACAGACAAAATAATATAATCATGAGTAATGTAATCACTATAAATTCCAGGCTTATGTGAAATTACAATAATTATATTCATGATGAAGATAAGAGATTATCTTTCTAATTTTAAATGTGAAACAAAATCCAGTGCTGATGACATTGTGCTGAAGTGGGCACACTCCATCGTTGCCAGTGGCATGACAATTTCACAACTGATATTGACCAATAACATATATACAGTTATGTGTCAGATAATGAAGTTTAGGTCAATAACAAACCTCTCATATTACGGTGGTCTCATGAGATTATAATGTAGTTGGCTGGGTGCATTTGCTTACGTCTGTAATCCCAGCACTTTGGGAGGCCGAGGCGGGTGGATCACAAGGTCAGGAGTTTGAGACCAGTCTGGCAACATAGTAAAACCCCGTCTCTACTAAGAATACAAAAAAAAATTAGCCAGGCGTGGTGATGTGCACCTGTAGTCCCAGCTACGCCGGAGACTGAGGCAGAAGAATCCATGAACCCAGGAGACAGAGGTTGTAGTGAGCCGAGATCACACCACTGCACTCCAGCCTGGGCGACAGAATGAGACTCCGTCTCAAAAAATGAAAGGATTATAATGTAGTTGAAAAATATCTATCACCTAGTAACATCATAGCCATTGTAACATCATAGCACAATGCATTACTCACGTTTGTGGTGATGCTGGTATAAACAAACCTCCTGCACTCCCAGTCATATAAAAGCCTAGCATATGGCACATATGATTATGTACACTACATAATGCTTGATAATGATAATAAATGAGTATGTTATTGGGTTATGTATTTACTGCAGTATAGTTTTTATTATTTTATATATGGTGTTTATATAATGTGTGTATATTTATGTGTGTATGTGTAGATATATATAATGTGTGTGTATATATGTATACACACACACACACACACACACACACACACACATATATATATATATATATATATTTGAGTTAAACATCCTCAGGCAGGGCCTTCGGTCCTTCAGGAGATATTCCAGGAGAAAGTGTTGTTATCATAGGATATGACAGTTCTATGTGTGTTATTGCACCTGAAGACCTTTTAATGTGTTATTACACCTGAAGACCTTTTAATGGGACAAGATGTGCAGGTGGAAAACAGTGATATTGATGATCGTGACCTAGGCCTGATGTGCATGTCAGTGTCTTAGTTCTTAAGAAAAATGTTTAAAAAGTAAAAGCAAATGAAAAATAGAAAACAGCTTGTAGAATAAAGAGATAAAGAAATAAAATATTTTATATGGCTATAAAATGTGATTGTGTTTTAAGCTACTTGTTATTTAAAACACACAAACATTTTAAAAGAATTAAACAGCTGATAATGCAAAAACTTATAGTAAGCCAAAATTAATTTATTGTTAAAGAAAGAAAATATTTAAATTTAGTGTAGCCTAAGTATACAGTGTTTGTAAAGACTACAGTGGTGTAGAGTACTGTGATAGGTCTTCACATTTACTCATCACTCACTCATTGACTCACTCAGAGCAACTTTCAGTCCCACAAGTTTCCTTTATGTCATCCTATACAGATAAATCATTTCTTGTCTTTTATATTGTATTTTTACTCTACCTTTTAAAACGTCCAGATACATAAATATTTACCATTGTATTATAGTTGTTCACCTGTACATGCTGTGCAAGTTTGTAGACTAGGAGCATTGGGCTATATCGTACAGCCTACGTGTGTAATATGCTATCCCCTCTAGGTTTGTGTAAGCACAATCTGTGATGTTCACACACCAATGAAATCACTGAAGGATGTATTTCTCAAAACACATTCCTGTCATTAAAGGATGCATGAGTGAAAATCATTTTGCTTGCCCCCTCCCCTTCTGGAAATCTATCTCCAAGACATAGCCCTCAATATGGAAAATCTATGTTTAAACCACCTGTATTTATAATAACAGAACATTAGAAAAAATCTAAATTATTTAAAAATTTAATATTATTAAATAAATGATAGGTAGAATGTTATAAGCAGAAGTCACAAAATGAGTTTTCTTGGAACTAAACATGGAAAAGACTGAACAGGTGGGAAAATAAATACAAATGTTAAATACAGTATAATTACATCCATGTTTATAACATGTATTTAAAAACTATTTTAATATTGGTATACCTTATTTGCATTTTTTAAAATTCCCGTAACTAAATATATATTAATATAACTTCTGAATTTATATTTAATGCTATCTTAAATAATATTTTTAAATAAAGATATTTAATAGTTAGTTTTATACACACTCACCTACAATTATACACATGCAAGGTAATAAAGATGTGTGAATATTAAGCCCAGGAAAAAAATGTACTGCTTTCAGGGCTCTCTGTCTCCCTTTTCATCTTCAATTTTTTTTCTACTTTTCTTCTTCATTCACTCTTCCCTCCCTTCATCCTTCTTTTTCTTGTCTTTTTCCATTTTAAAAATATCTTTCTTTGTTTCTCCTTCGTGACTACTATATTTTTTAAAATGTTTACCGTTGTTTCAAAATAGCAGAAAGACCAGATGCAGACATTGTTGAGTTAATCAATCAAGAGTAAATTATTTAATGGTGCAGAAGAAGGTATGGCAGTGAGGATACATAGCAGAATGGTCAGCAAATTTCTTCAAGGCCACTGTCACTAATGACCTGATGAAGGGATGCCACTTCACACTGTTCTGGAAGTCCAAACATTCTTCATAAGATAGAACCATGGAATGCAATGCAACACAGAACATCACACATGTTCTCATATCTCGTTTGTTACTCCCAGACTTTCCAAACTTACACAAACTGGTTCAAGGATATTCCAGGATATAGAGATGAAAGGATGAGTGTCAGTTACCTGGGGCTTCCCAGGCTGACACTAACAGGCTCTTGATATGGTATAGAGACTACTTTACCTGCCTTCTTCTCTTTTACATGTCTTCTTTTATATTTATTCTTTCAACCAATATTGCTTAGTGCCTATCAAGTTCCTGGCATGTGTTAGGTACTGAGGGTATGAATACCTGGCCCCTGGCCACAGGTCATTTACAGTTCATACAGTAACCTTGATGGCAGTTCGTAATGACATTGATGGCAATTCTTAAGTCCTAAGGATATTAACTAGCATCTTTTGGCTTCTCCCTTTTTTTTGGTGAGGGAAAGATCATCCTACTGAGTTTCTTCATGTAGTATAAGAAATAAGCACCAACATTCTAAGCTGGATATAATGCAAGTTTATATGTTTGTTTTTTTAGTTCTTGGGCATCCCAACATGGCTTAGGTCAATGGTTGAGAGTGTTTATTCTACTCTAGGCATTTAGGGATCCAGGGTGCTCAAAGCTCTACCATTATAAGGCTTCGTTCACACTGGATATCACTATCTAGTCTGCTGAAGGGGAAAAACAATGAGAGATCCCTTAGAAAATGTAATGGGCAGGCCAGCCATCATAAGTATATCCCCAAATGCAAAGGAGGTGAACATGGTAGTCTATTTGTGAGCCAAAAAAGAAGAGAAAAATACTTATTTCAGAAAGGGTCAGCTGTATCTGTTATACTTGGTCATAAAAAGTACTCATCAGTGTGATGTTTTGGCATCAAAATATCAATATAGATTTTATCTTTTTCAGTTATCTACAGATTACATTTTTGTAGAGAATACCTCCTTAGTAAAAACATATATATGTTATTTTCTCAGTGGAATCCTTCAACTCTGAAAATAGTCTTCTATTGTACATCAGCTCATAAATTACAAAAGATGATGGAAGCAAAGAAAAAAAATGTGTACAATTCTTCTCAATTGGACAAAGAGTAAGGCCAATGTCTACTCTTAAATAAATTGCAGACATATTTTTAGCTCAAAACCAAATACTAGATTATTGGAGTTATGTTGAGAATTTATTTCTAAGTGTACCCAACATTTTATATCCAAGTGACAAACAATAACTAAAATAACTCCATGTATCTAAATAGAAACATTTTGGTCATACTGACTGCAGTGTACATCTTAATTGAAAACTTAGAAAAAATTATTCAAAGGTTATGTAGATATTTTTAAATACACCCTTAAATGTACCCAACACATATACACACACAGATATACATAACACATATAACTGATATGTTATTCCTTCTATATATTACATATTATTATTGATGTATATGACATATAAATATAAATTATAATTACATATATAAAACATTTATATACACATACATATATGCATGTTTCTGTGTATGTGTTTCCAGACGTTTGAATTCACTGTGAAAGTACAAAATGATTATCAGTGATTCTCTTGTCCATGCTTGGTGAAATAAATCAGATTCTCCTGATGCGCCAGGGCTGATTTCTCCTTCAAATAGCCAGAGAAAGAGATTAGAGATGCTCAATTCTATCGGACATGAAACATACAAAGAGGACTTTGCAGCACTTTGCTAAACTGAGAAGCAGATTTTAATTTTTCCCAGAATATTCCAAACACTTGCCAGGGCAGAAAATTGTTAGAATATAAGTGGTATTAAAACTAATTATAGATGGCTATATGGAGACATAAAGTTTATATAAGTCACATAGATTTACATCCACCTTTACTAGTTGAGAATTTACTAAGGTACTCTTAGTTCACAGTTTTCTGCTCTTGAGATTCTTATATGAATTATGCATAACAACTGAAAATGTTAACCAATGGTAACATTTTTCTAATACAGTGATCCTGCGGGAGAAAAAGATAAATTAAAAACATATATATTTTATTTACCATCACATATATTCTATCATACTTTAAGAAGTAAAATATATGCTATATTATCAACACTAATTGGAAGGCAATAATTATTTATATTACAAGAGACTTGTTAAATGTATTGTTAACTATCTGATAAAGAATTTAAAGGCAGGACAATTTGGTAAGAAATTGTTTCTTAGTATTCATAACCGAAACAATCAGTATTGAATGTAAATTATCACTAGATATTTTAGGACCTTTTTTGTTGGCAATTCTGTACAGAAAATTATACGGAGCTTCACCCTGTAATGAAAGAATTTACCAGTAATAAGTATATTTAACACTAACTGCTCATGATTAGGAATTATGTCGGCCTACTCTTTTAGCCTAAGAAAAGTAATCAAAGTGTTATCTTTTTTTTTTTTTTTGAGATGGAATCTCGCTCTGTCGCCCAGGCTGGAGTGCAGTGGCGCAATCTCTTGGCTTACTGCAAACTCTGCCTTCCGGTTCACGCCATTCTCCTGCCTCAGCCTCCCGAGTAGCTGGGACTACAGGCACCCGCCACCACGCCCAGCTAATTTTTTTTGTATTTTTAGTAGAGACGGGGTTTCACCGTGTTAGCCACGATGGTCTGGATCTCCAGACCTCGTGATCCACCCGCCTCGGCCTCCCAAAGTGCTGGAATTACAGGCGTGAGCCACCACGCCCAGCCAAAGTGTTATCTTTTGATTTTCCTCCCACAAATAAATTATTTAGAGAGTGGACAGATCAAAAGATTAAAATTGAACACATATACTTCTCACTGCATAAATGAAATTACTTAGTAAGAAAGTATGGAAGGAATACACCAAGGTTAATTTCAATTTGGTATCTAAATTAGACACAGAATTGGCTTTCAACTGCAGAAAAATTCTCCATTTGTAATGATACCTTTTTATTTGTTTCCTTGATTTGAATAAAACTTAGCTTGTTTAAAATACATGTTTCTTACAATTATGCCAGAGTAATGTAAATAAAGATGCTACAAAATCGGTTTTCACTAATTACTTTGAAAATATCATTTAGTTCTGAGGTGGCCCCTTATTCCATATGTTCAGAATTTGATACTTTAGAGGAAACTAAACTGTCTATTTATACTTGGATATCTGAAATTTTGCATGTAAATTTAGTTCTTTATGATAAAATACCTTGTAATGTGTGTATTTTCAACTGTTATATTTTCTTGGTGAGAGTAACATCCTGGTCAGCAAGTTAATTTACTGGATGATGGGATCCACAAATCTGTTTGCACACCTGTTATGCCTGGCAGTTATTCTTTGTGAATGTGTAGTTATTTGTAGCTTATTATTTTTTCTCTTCATTCTTAACTTTTGTACTCTATTTTTTTAACTTTGCTATCTATCTACATATTCCATTAGATTCTTTAGCAACTAGGAATGTCCAATATGTGGTATTAATTTTAAGTGTTAACTCTTCCTTTGTTTTTAAGTTTGCCTGGGCACTCTATTGTAGTTAAAATTAAGAGCAGCACTTACCTTTTAACTGTCCTCTTAATGTGTATTCTTTAAATAGTATAAAAACAGCACAACTACATGTTACAATAAATTCGTACGGGGAAGGGAATACAATGTAAATTCATCATCTCACAAACTTTATCAGAATTCCATTGTTAAAATACCCAGTGTTTTTGCATTTGGTTCTTTCTTTGCTTTTATTGTTGTACTGCTGCAATTGATTCTCATTCCTTTTTTCTTTACTGTCATTTTTGATGCTATTGTGAAATGATGAGCACATTAGCTCACTGTGTTAGTCTTTCTCATGCTGCTAATAAAGATGTGCAGGAGACTGGGTAATTTATGAAGGAAAGAGATTTAATTAACTCCCAGTTCAGCTTGGCTGGGGAGGCCTCAGGAAACTTACAATCATGGTGGAAGGGGAAGCAAACATGTCCTTCTTTATATGGCAGCAGGAAGAAGTGCCAAGCTAAGGAGGAAAAGCCGTTTATGAAACCATCAGATCTCCTGAGAATGCACTCACTATCATGATAGCAGCATGGGAGAAACCGCCCCCATTTTTCAGTTATCTCCATGTGGTCTTGCCCTTGACACATGGGGATTATTACAATTCATGGTGAGATTTGGGTGAAGGCACAGCCAAATAATATCACTCACTATCCCCTAAACTTCACTCCACTTGTGCAGTCATATCTTCAGTCCCAATAACTCTCTTTTTTTTTTTTTTTTCCTGAGATTGTTATTTTTCACAACAGGTGATTCTCGTTTGGGTTGATGTAATTTTGAAATGTGTGTTTGTGTGTGAGTGCATTGTGTATGTGAGTGTGTGTTTGTGTTTGTGTTTGAAAACATGAACATTTGAAAATATGTACATGAATATATACTGAAAAATATGTATGTCTTTTTTTCTGTTTACTTTTTGACACCTATTCAGATTGGTTATCTTGTTCTCTTCTTTCTTCTGTGTGTTTTCTTTAAGTAAACACACCTTGTAATTTTTGATGTTCCAACATGTTTATAATTAAAGATATGTTTAATATAAATCTCCATAAGGTTTTATCTGAAATTTCATTGGGCTATTTTCCAAATACATCAGTCTAATTTGGGATATTATTTGGTAGCATTCAATAGAAGTTTCTCATATTTAAAATATGAATTGATATGTGTAGTTTTCTCTCAATTGTTATCCTGAATATACTTTTTTTACCACTTAAATTTTAACTGTTGCTTCTCTTTTATTCACAGTACTAATGCATACATCTACAAAATTAAACCAAAGAAAAACAGTTCGATACTGTTTTTAGACTTTTCACCTGTTCTTTTCCTAAAATTGGATCAATAATATTAACAAAAATCAGCATGACAGATAAATGTGATTAGAAATTACTTTTTGAAAAGCAGCATACATTGTTCATAATATCAGTTCATAATCATAGATGATCCAAGTGCTAGATTTGAGTGGTATTTTTAGGATATTTACTAAGTACGGAAAATATAATGGGTCCGAAATGAATGCAAAGATGCGGTAGAATTATCTTCTGTAAAATGATCAATTACAGTCTCCTAAAAATAATCTAAATTGTATGGCCGGGCGCAGTGGCTCAAGCCTGTAATCCCAGCACTTTGGGAGGCCGAGACGGGCAGATCACGAGGTCAGGAGTTCGAGACCATCCTGGCTAACACGTGAAACCCCATCTCTACTAAAAAATACAAAAATAAATAAATAAATAAATAAATAAATAAATAAATTGTATGGCTATAATTTTAATAATTTTTCATTTTGAAAGTCTCTTCAAATTTTGTGAAAATATTTTCCTTTTTCAAGGAAAAATTATAACTCTAGTAATGAGCTTCATTATATCTTTTTTCTTTTTGCATTTAACTCCCCTCCCCATACAGATAACACACAGAAAAAAAATTAAAGCAGTAAAACAACCTCATAGTTTGACTATTATTTAGTGTTCCAGTTCAAGGCAAAAGGTTATGGAAGAATGACATAAAGCAATATACTGATTTCCTCTGCTGCTTTCTAGTCTACAAAATAATCAACACCATTAAATCTATTTCAGGAAACAAACTATATATCATTATGTCAACACTAAAGATAAACCACAAAATGGATTTATTTTTCTGGCAGATAAACACGTATTTGATATTCATTAGTTTTTAAGTCTTGTCTGTAATTATTTTTTAACTCTAATGATTTTATTTTTTACTTTGTTTCAATGGAACTTTCCTGCTTGCCAATAATGCCTATCAATAAAGTATAGTAATAAAAGTACAACAGTACAATAAACAAACAGAAATTCTAAGGATTGCTCATTGTTACCATATACCGCATCAGTCAACATAACAGAAACCAACAGAGAGACTATAAACAGTACTCTAGTTCTTTAATTGATTAATAAACCTTCCTCTTTGTAAGTACTAAACTCATTTATTATTTGGTCTTAACATATTCAATATTGATTCTGTACACAGACTTCCTGTATTTTTGTATTTAACAACATCCTCATTTTAAATAATTTATAAATTTTTGTGAATATGTTTTTCACCGTAGGTATTCTCGACTTTAGGATCTAGTTGAGATTGTATGTTGTTTCAGTGTGCTTTGTGAGTACTGTTCATGTCTTTCCTCCTGTGAACCCCAAAATAGATACTTTGAGCACAGCAGCTTATGTCAAATGTTTTCTTGGAAGTTGAGTCTTGAAGTATCACCCAAGTAATTACCATATTTGTGTAGGTAAATGTGTTTGCTAGTCTAATTTCCTTGTCAGATAAGTGAAATGAATAAAATAGATAATTGAGACTGAATTCAGATGGTAATGTTTCTATAAATTTATTTTCTGATTTAGAGGCTCTAATTTCAAGAAATTGAACAACTGTATAATTACATTTACTATTGTGACAAATCCTCATTTCTCCCAAATATTTCCGCTAAATGCCTCCCATATCAGTAAATATATTATATGAGGTCTGAATATTTATAGAATGTTTTGAGCTATAGATTTACTAGCTGTGTTATATAATGGCCAGTTCTATGTGTTGTAAAAATGCTGACAGCTTAAAATGCAATGAAATACAATTTCACAAGTTACTTCAGCAAAATACTTTTATTTGTAAGGATGTTAACATGTTTATTTATTCTGTGAAATAAACCAGAGATTTAATGTGCTAATAAAGAATGAAGAGTATTAGGAAGAAAGACACATCATGTACTGGCCTGATGTGTGTTTGAGTGTCTTATATATATTTGGCTGTGGATTGACAACAGAGCAACAGAGACATAAAAGGATCAGTTAACCAGACTCTTGGAACATGCACTAACCTTGGAAGTAGAGTTATTAGGTTGGAGTTCTGCCTCTGTTGCACTTTGAAATCGGGAAAGTATAGTCTGGGTGCCATGGCTCTCGGCTGTAATCCCAGCACTTTGGGAGACCGAGGCAGGTAGATCACGAGGTCAGGAGATCAAGACCATCGTGGCTAACACAGTGAAACCCCATCTCTACTAAAAATACAAAAAATTAGCTAGGCCTGATGGCGGGCGCCTGTAGTCCCAGCGACTTGGGAGGCTGAGGCAAGAGAATCGCTTGAACCTGGGAGGCGGAGGTTGCAGTGAGCTGAGATGGCGCCACTGCACTCCAGCCTGGGTGACAGAGTGAGACTCCGTCTTAAAAAAAATAAAAATAAAATAAATTGGAAGCGTATAATTAGGATAATTATATAGAAAAATAAGGAAGAATCCTTTCAAATACAGTACTTAATCTTTTTGGCTTCTGTTTCTCTAAATGTTCAAGTAAGGGATAAGTGAGTTGAGAATTAGTGACTTGCTAATTTTGTATTTAAAATGTAACAGATTTGATATTTTTGAAATGCCTTCAGATTCCTAAATATTTATAACCATCTGGATACCCCTAAGTGGGGAGAAGACAAAAGCAAAATAGAATAATGATAACAAACAGCTGGCACCTTTCCTCCTTCCCACCTACATAGTTGGAAAACCCTGAGTATCCTATAATGCAAATGTGTACTCTTAGGTAAAGCTTCCAGATTTTCCTAAAATGTAATCAGTTTAATACTCCCAGAAAGACATATGTATCAATCCCAGAGTTCTATACTCTGAAATAAGCTATCATAATTAAGTCAGTCTCATGACATCAGATTCCCACTTGACTCTGTTTAGGTTTCTTTGGGAAGACATACACACGTTCCAAATTGGATAGACTGATGCCCAATACTTTCTAAACTCCTGAGGATAATGCTAAAAGTGGCCTGTTTCAAATAGATACTGTCAATTACTCATCTACATATTTGTTAGAGAAAGAAAATAAACACTAGAGAAAATACAAATATTGAAGCTTGTGAGATAACCATCCTTTAAGGGATGTTCTGCTTGTTCTAGTTATATGATTTCTACTGTAAATATACTTGTAAAATGAAGTTTTAGTATGCCACAGATATATAAGCTTTGATTCTCATTTATCTGCAGGGAATTTAAGTGCCTCACCCAAAGAGAAAAATACTTAGCTGATGCACTATGACACTCTGGGTCTCAAACAATTGCAAGACATTTCTAGTCTTTTCCTTTGAGACTTGGATTTCTTCCCAAATCTGTACTCACGTCTGCCACAGCCAAATGAATGGAGCTGACACTGAAGTTGAAGCCTGCTTATCCCAGATCTAATCAAATATATTTGGTCCATGAGAGCATGAGATAAACTGATTCATTCTTAAAATAGCCAATCACTGCCACTGAACCAGAGCAATGAATAACCTAATCTAAGTGAGGGAGAAGTATCCTGTTTATTTTGTGTGGTTCCTGTTGATAAGATTTTAGCAGAGAAGTATGGGTTTTAAAATAAATGCTGTGGGCTGTCCAACTTTTGAAAAACACTTTTAAGCTTCATATTGAAATTAATATTTCATTTCTATCCATTAATATTTATATGCAGTGTAACATACTATTAAATGTCAAATGTTTGTTATTTTCAATAGCTATTTGTGGTTAGGTTCTTAATTGTATAATTAAATGCTTTCAAGTATTTCTTGATATCAACTTTTATTTGGTAACTTTAGTTCCAGATAGTAGTTAGAGATAATCAGTAAGAAGACAAAATTTGGTTGCAATCTATTTTCTCAATTTTAGTTAATATTTTTCACATATCATAAGATAGAAATATCTTAATGGTTCCTTTTTAAAATATTTTCTTTATTTTAATTTAAGAAATTTCAATAGGTTTTTGGGGAACAGGTGGTGTTTGGTTACATGGATAAGTTCTTTAGTGGTGATTTCTGAGATTTTGGTGCACCCATCACCTGAGCAGTCTACACTTACCTAATGCACAATTTTTTATCCCTCAACTCACTCCCACTTTTTCCCCTGAATACCTAAAGTCCATTATATCATTCTTATGCCTCTGTGTCCTCATAGCTTAGCTCCCACTTATAAGTGAGAACATAACGATGTTTGGTTTCCCATTCCTGAGTTATTTCACTTAAAATAATTGTTTCTAAATCCATCCAGGTTTCTAAAATGCCATTATTTCATTCCTTTTTATGATTGAGTAGTATTCCATCGTGTGTGTGTGTGTGTATCACATTTATTCCAATGTGATATTCCAGTAGTATTCCAGTTATTCCACTGTGATATGTAGGTATATATCACATTGACTATATACAAATAGAGGTATATATCTCATATTTATTCAATGTGATATTTAATAGTAATCCAATGTGAGTTATATATGTATCTATTTGATATATATATATATGTATATCAAGCAATTGAACAACTGTATAATTACATTTTACTAGTGTGACAAATACTCATTTCTCCCAAATATTTCCACTAAATGCCGCCCATATCAGTAAATATATTATATGAGGCTTGAATATGTATTGAAGGTTTTGAGCTATAGATTTACTAGCTGTGTTATATAGTGGCCAGTTCTATGTGTTGTAAAAATGGTGACAGCTTAAAGTGCAATGAAATATAATTTCACAAGTTACTTCAGCAAAATAGTTTTATTTGTAAGGATATT
The DNA here is from genome assembly GCF_008728515.1 of Papio anubis. Classification (NCBI taxonomy): domain Eukaryota; kingdom Metazoa; phylum Chordata; class Mammalia; order Primates; family Cercopithecidae; genus Papio; species Papio anubis. The sequence goes on along the minus strand of NC_044980.1, from coordinate 19,181,504 downwards.
AATATGTTTATTTATTCTGTGAAATAAACCAAAGAGATTTAATGTGGTAATAATGAATGAAGAGTATTAGGAAGAAAGACACATAAGGTACTGGCCTGATATATATATCTATTATATATATATAATTTTATAATTTTATATATATATATAAAATATTTCCTTTATTCAATCTATTGATGGACATTTGGACTGGTTCCATGTTTTTCAAATTGTGAATTGTGCTGCTTTAAACACATGCATGCAAGTGTCTTTTTCACATAATGACTTCTTTTCCTCTGGGTGGATTCCCAGTAGTGAGGTTCCTGGATCAAATGGTAGGTCAAAATTTAAAATGTTATAAACCAGGGATTCATTTTCTTTTGCAACTCAAGGCAGGTGGTAGACCAAAACTCGCCAAATACATTGCCATTATATTTTGTCTATTCAGACAAGTAAATGAATTATTGTGTAGCAAAAATGTTTAATAATCTTTTTGTACTTTCCAGAAAAATTAAAAGAAAAGTTCAATTATGAGAAGAAAGGTGTACTTGTTTGAATATTCTATTTCCAGTCTGAAATTCTCAGAAGTTGATAATACCAAGTTGGCTTGCTTACATTCTTTTTAGAAATTTGGGAGCATATTGTTCCAATCCAAAACTTGTATTTGGTTTCAAAATGGACAAGACTGAACTGTGAGGGGGCAAGTCTGCTTTATATATTGTTAAGCTTTTTGAAATATGAGAGAAATATTATTTGTTTCTGCCTCTACATGAAATATTATGTCCAGAGGCAGGGATGTGACAGTGAACCCTAATCTGTCTTATACCTAGATGGGTTTCTGTTATAAAGCCTTGAAAGGAAAAAAAATACACATATCTCAAAACTTGTTTTCTTTATTTTGACTACACTACCGAGATCTAAGTACCAGATCAAGGAAAACCCATTTTGGAGTCTTTTGGGAGACGTTGAGAATAGACTTAACGTTATTTTTCTGTGCCCAGAGAAGAAACATCCTGAGAAAATATAGTGTGATGGTTATGGCTAATGTAATATTTGATTCCACACATGTAGCTGTGCTTACTTTTTTTCATTACATGTAATTCTCTTATGATTACAAAGCAGGTGAAGCTTTCAATCAGGTTTGAAAATGTATGCTTAGATTGATCTATTGTTTAGAGTTAGGCATTGTAAAAAAAAGCAGTCTTGGCCATTTCAGTATAGTTACATTTTCCCTAATACACTAGCTTTGTTTAATTGGCTTGAGTTCTTGAGCAAACTCTGGGCACATGTAATATGTTTTCTTCACCCTTTTATTTTAAAATAATTAGATATCCACAGAAAGTTGGACAAAAGTACAGGGAGATCCTATGTACTCTCCATTCTTTCTCCCCCAATAACATCTTGCATATAGTATACCATGAAATTCATATTTGTACAATCTATGAAGCTTATTCAGATTTCTAAAGTTATTTGTGCACTTATCTGTGTGTGTGTGATTGTGCATGTATATATAGTTCTATGTAACTTTATCACGCAGGTAGCTATATCTAACTACGACAATCAAGATGCAGAACTGCCCTAGCACAAGTCTCCCTAGTGCTACACTAAACAGAAACCCTTACAGAGGGCATCGGCTCTTATGTATTTCGTCTCTATGATTATTTTATTTTAAAAATGTTATATAGTTATATAGTTTCCATGAGGTTTGTCCAAGTTGTTGCATGTATCAACATGTCAATTCTTGTTATTGTTGAGTAGTATTCCCTCACATAGATACTTCAGTTTGTTTAACCATTCACCCATTGAAGGACATTTGATTTAACTTTTGACTTATTATAAACATTTGTGTACAGATTTCTACAATAACAAAAATGTTCATCTTTCAGGAATAAATACTCCTGGGTAAAATTGCTGATTTGTGCGATAAGTCTATTTTTAAGTTTAAAAAAATCCTGACATTCCTCGTCTCTACTAAAAATACAAAAAATTAGCCGGGCGCGGTTGTGGGCGCCTGTAGTCCCAGCTACTCGGGAGGCTGAGGCAGGAGAATGGCGGGAACCCGGGAGGCGGAGCTTGCAGTGAGCTGAGATCCGGCCACTGCACTCCAGCCTGGGCGACAGAGCGGGACACCCCCTCAAAAAAAAAAAAAAAAAAAAAAAAAAAAATCCTGACATTAAGGAGTGGATGTCTTGTTTTACATTTGTACGAATGTACAATGCATGAATGATCCAGTTTTTCTATATCTTCATCAACATATTTTTACATTAACTATTCTGAATGGTGGTTAGTGATATTGCATTATGGACTTAATTTATACTTCCTCGATAGCTAATGATACTGAACATCTTCAATGCTTAGATATTCACTGTATATTGCCTTCGGTGAAAAGGTCTGTTTATTTCTTTTGCCCATTTTCTAATTGGATGTGTTTGTTTATTTGTTTGCTGTGAGATTTGAGAGTTTATTATATTTTCTACATAAAAGCCTTTTGTTTGATGTGTGGTTTGCAAATATTTTCTCACTGTCTGTAATTTGTCTCTTTAGCCTGCTAACAGAGTGTGTTGAAAAGAAGCAATAGTTTGTATCTTTTTTTTTTTTTGAGATGGACTCTTGCTCTGTCGCCCAGGCTAGTGTGCAGTGGCGCCATCTCAGCTCACTGAAGCCTCCACCTCCCGGGTTCAAGCAATTCTTCTGCCTCAGCCTCCCGAGTGGCTGGGACTACAGGCACACGCGGCCACACCTGGCTAATTTTTTTTTTTTTTTTTTTTTTTTTTGTATTTTAGTAGAGACAGAGTTTCACCATATTGCCTAGGCTGATTGTGAACTCCTGAGCTCAGGCAATCCGCCTGACTCAGCCTCCCAAAGTTCTCAGATTACAGGTGTGAGCCACCACTCTCGACCTGTATTTTCAAAAGAGTCAAGTTTGTTATTTTTTTCTATTATGGATCATGCCTATGTATATCCTGAAGATTTTATTCAATGTCTTTTTTCCTATAAAAGTATGATTTTATAATTACATTTGAGCCTTTGATTTTTTATGGGTTAATTTTCATATGAGGTGTGAACCTTATACTAGATCATTTCCAGTGTGTATGCTTTTAATTTTTTTTCTTACCTTATTTCCCTAGCTAGACTGTCTAGTGTTATGTTGAATAAAACTTGTAAGAGAAAACATCCTTGCAATTTTCCTGATCTTAGGATAAAAGAGGAACTTAGTCTTAACTTATTAAATACAAAGTGAGCGGTAGGGTTTTTGTGTATATGCTTTATGTAGTACAGGAAGTATCTTCTAATTCTAAATTCCTGCAAGTTTATATAATAAATGTTTTGGGATTTTGTTGAATGCTTTTTCTGTATCACTGATATGATTGTAAAGAAATTTTTTCTATATTCTGCTGATATGGTGGATTACATGGTTTCATTTTTGAATATTTAACCAGCCTGCATATCTTGAATAAAGCCCACTTGACCGATGTAATTTTTATACATTGCTGAATTAATTGTATAATATTTTGTTAAGAATTTTTGCTCTTAAGTTTATGAGACAGATCACTTTGCTATTTTCTTGCTTTGTACTATCCTTTTCTGGTTTTGGTATCAAGGCAACACTGGCCTTATAAAATATGTTGAGAAATGTTCCTTCGCCTTCTATTTCCTGAAAGATTGCATAAAATTTGTGTTAACTTTTCTTTAAGTGTTTGGTAATTTTCTTAAAGCCATCTAGGCTTGGGAGCAGGTTAGATATTCAGGTGATATATTCCATCTTGGTTAAGTTTCTTTATCCTCCCCATATTTAAAGCATAATCTTCTCAAATATTTCCTTTGGATTCATTTAGCATCACATCAGATGGTATTCATTTTGATTAAGCAACAAAATAGGATCTAAAAAACTCATAAGGAGTAACACAGTCTATTGCATAGATCTCTGTTTTTATGCATCTCATTGTTTTTCCTTTCCTCTATTAACATATTCTTTTTGTTTAGAGAGCTTCCTTTAGCTATGATTTAATGGTAGATCTACTGAGAACAAATTATCTTAGTTTACTTGCTCTGGGAATGTTTTTATTTCCCCTTGCTTCTGGAAGGATGTTTTCATTGAATATTGAATTCACTGTTGACAGTTCTTTTATTTAATCACCTGAAATATATTATGCTACTTCCTTCAGGCCTCAGTGGCTTTAGATTAGGTATCTGCTGTCATTCAAATGAGTATTCTTTTTAGGTAAGACACTCTTTTTCTCTTTGCTTTTATGACTTCTTTCCATGTTCTTACCTTGTACTTTTTAAACTCTAATTTGTCTTGGTGTGGGTATCTTTTGGTTTTATCCTGTGTGAGCATCTTTCCCTTTCTTGGTGTATTACGTATTTGGCAGATGTGCAGTAAATTATTTCTTTGAGTCATTTTTCAGTTTCATATTCTTTCTCCTTGTTTTTTTTTTTTTTTTACTCCAGTGACATGAATATTATTAGATCTTTTTGTGTTGTCCCAAAATATCACAATGATTTTTGATTCTGTTACTTTTTTAGTCTTTTTTTTTTTTTCTGTGTTGACCAAATTTTTTTGACTGCTTATAAATTTCACTGATTCTATCCGATATCATTTCCACTTCACTACTCAGGTCATCCAGCATGGTTTGTCATAGTTGTTACTGTGTTTTTCAGTTCTGTAATTTCCATTTGTTTCTTTTCCAAAAACTGTTATTTTTCTGAGATTTTCTATCTCTTCTTTTATTTCTGAGAATTTATAATGGATTGATGAAACATTTTCATTATGGCTGTTTTAAGATCGTTGTCAAATAATACTAAAATATGATTCATCTCAGCATTGATGTTAGTTGATTGTCTTTCTCATCAGATTGTGAATGTCTCCGTCCCTGGTATGATGAGAGGTTTTGGATTAAATCCTGGACTTCTAGATATTATATTAGCAGACTTTTGATCTTAATTAAGTCATTGATTTCAGCATTCGGTTGCCCTTCTTTGGCTCAGTGTGTAGGTTCCAGCCCTCTTTTGTGTGTTAGAATTTCAATGTAGTTTTCAGATCCCTTGCACTGTTTGCCTGTCTGCTTCATTTTCCTAGCACTGCTGCATCCCCAGCTTGATCCCTGCTTGTGTTGCCTCTAGGTTTCCTCAGTGGTTTCCTGAGCTACATCCTGGAGGTGGAAGGGGGCATGTGGGAAAAAGCTGCTGGGCTTGCTCAGTCTCTTTCACTGGTAGAGGACTGGCAGACATTGGGCCTGGATATCCATATACCTCTAGATGGAGGGCTTGGAGACACCAGGCTTTACCACTGTGGGATAATCAGCCCTACCACCACCCTGAATGTGGAGCGGAGATAGGGGATCCACACTTAGTGTCTATTGGGCCACGCCATTCTTTGTCATTTGGCCAGAGAGGCAGGCTGTTTTTATTTTGGTGCTGACAATTTGAGGTTTTAGGCCTCTCTAGTGCCCAATTCAGTTAATGGTAAATGAACAGAAAACCCAGACAAGCCACTGCAATACCATTCCTTGAATCTTGAAATCTCCAGCCTGGTACTCTTTGTCTTTCCAGCTTTCGGAGTCCTTTTATGGACTCCGAAATAGACATTGTATCATTCTGAGTAGTTAGTTAAAGTTAGAGGGAGGAACCAAAAAAAATGAATCTGTACCATCTCATCTGGGCATGTGTAATACATATTGAGTCAATGGACATAGCATGTATGTTTCCATATCAATAAACGTACCAGCTTAATATACTGATATTAATAAGACAGGTAGATCATTTTCAACGATGGTATTGAGCACAATAGGCAGAGGACAGAAAGAACTACAAAAACAGAAACTACCATCATAAAGTACAATGCATTTCTCCAGGCATGTGCAATATTGAAGGGAGTTGAAGATTTATATCTCTGTCTTCTCGGCTAGTCACAGTAAACATTCCCCACTCAAATCAAAAACTTAGTATTAGGAATGGTGAATCTAGTACATTTAATAAATTACATATACACTTTAGACACTTAGGGTTTTCTGAGTTTTATGTTTTGCCAATTAAGTACATGGTTTTTTTGTTCCCCTCAATGCTAAATTAAGTGGAATAGGTAGATTTTAGTTGTTTCCTATTTCTGGTAAAATGTAATAATATTAAATTATATAAGACAGTTAAACTTCAGATAAAAACAAAACAAAATTGATAGCAAATGTTTTAGCGGAAATTCCATTACTAAACCGGAGGAGTAGTGGGAAACGAACAATCATCTGGAGATGAGAAGAAATATATTGGAAGAGGAAAAGGGGAAGATGTCAAGTAGGTACTTTCATCCTGACCTCTTCAATTCACCTAACTCTTTAAATTAAAAGTGAATAACATTTTGTTTCGTATTATTGGTCGACTTAGTTAACCTGGTTTTTATTTTCCTGGTATTTGGTATATTTGAAGTCAGAATGAATACACGTAACTACTGGTTTTTGGTAACACAAAATAGCTATTAGAAAAAAAAAACTGCTTGTATTTCATTGCTTATAGAATTTATTTGTTATCAATTATCAAATAATAAGATCTCCCCAAATAACACAGCATTGGGTATTTTTCTTTAAGGGGAGTTTTAGATACTTATTTTGCTAGCTTTTTCATATTAAGAGTTAATTACAAGTAGAACATTATAATACTCTAAAGGGTCAGGTGTCAGGATATTTGAGTGTTTTTTAAATTATTCATTGAGTGGAATACTTAGGTCCCAATTCTCTCTAAAAGACTCATAGGATATTATACAGTTTTTATATGTTGGTATGAAAAAAGGTTAACTTGTTTGTTTTTATTTTCTCTAAATTAGATCTTAAAATTTATGGCAGATGATGGATCAGAGGACTGTTATTCAAATATGACATTTAAATCACATCTCAGTCTAGAGCTTGCAGTGGCTTTCATATCTTGACAAGATTGGTTATTTACAATCAGAGCTCTATCTCGGGATTCATATGTTTGGATTCCTTCTATATCTCCTTGAAATATTACATTTAGCTTCATGTTTCCTCCCAATTCACTTTGAGAACTGAATTACTTAGATTGATATGGTGTAGTGGAATAAAAATGGCATTTAGATTCAAGAGACCACATTTGAATTCTAACTTCACCACATAGCAACTGTATATGCTTGTCAAATCTTTTAACTTCTCTGATTCTTACGTTTCTTACCAACCCCCCCGCCCCAACAACAACAACAAAAGATGATTACAATCGTTTTCCCTCTGGGTACCTCACAGTCTTGTCAGGAGGATGAATATGGGATGATATGATGTAAACACACTTTGGAAATTATTATATTATGATTACTGTTTCTAAAACTGTCTCTTTACAAGTAACTTGCAGCTAGATAGAACTAAGCTCAAAGAGGCATCATGCTGTCATGAGGCATGAGGGTCACCTGGCAGAGAGTATATCAGAAGACAGCCTCAGTCCCCGACATGGGTCACCCAGTCCCATCTCCAAGGCCTGGGTTTGCTATGTCCCAGTAATTAAGCCCTAACAGTGACAAGAAATACAGACCAGCTACTTCCTCGACTGCTGCTGAGAGTCGGGGCATTTCTTGACAGGAGCTCTGTATCTGAGGTTTGCCTCAAACTTCTACCTTGACCTCTATTTTCTGCTCACACTTTGCTCAATCTTTTGAACTGATGTCAAACCAAAGCCTCATTCTTTAATCTGTCTCCAGAAAGCCTTAAAGGAGACAGGTCAAAAGTATATAAGAAGGGTGACATCTCTCAGCTTGTGGAATTCATTTGGAAGGACTCAACCTGTGGGTTTACTTGTTTCAGGGAAACATGAGTAAAAATGGCAGATTGAAAACCAGAAGTCAAGGATCAAAGTTACCCTCCAGGGATTTGTACAATGGACATACTTTCCTTGGTAAGTTTGAATATTTTATAGAAATGCAGCTCCCCTGCTACAAAGCAAAAGGACATTTTATTTGTATATGATTTGAGAGTCAAAGAGACACTTCTAAATGGTAGCATTCTTCATTCAGCTGTCAACAATTCAGCGGCTGAAGTAAATTGTACTTATTGGCAAGGGCCAAGCTTTAAGCAGTTTGATAGTAATTTAACATATTCCAGGAAAGAATGATAATCCATTGACGGAAAATCATATGTTCCCCCATGCAGGGAATATAGCTTCACTAAAATTCTTCTTCCAAAAGGGTGTCTGTATTCTCCTGATATTTCAGTACTGGTTGGGAATGGGACATCTTCCCCTGTCAGGGATCTACTTCGTATTCTTGATCCCTGGTTTAATATACTTCTTGACACTGAACCATTATTTAACTGCTCTTTATGTCTTATTTTGCACTTGAAATCTGCTTTCCTAATTATGTCTTCTTTGTGACCTGGACCTAAACATATCTACCATGTCTAGGCTCATATGAAGCTCCAGAAGGTCAACTTGAAGGGAGACAGGTGTGTGCAAGGAAATAATCATGATTGAGAAGCTGGAACATTCACTTTAGTCTCAGTTTCTCAACTAGCTTCATTTATGATCTTAGACAAATATGTCTCGCAATGAATCACCATTTTTTATCCCTTAGGAGTTAGGCAGGGTAGATGAGGAATTTTTTTTTTTTTTTTTTTGAGAGGCAGGGTTTTGCTCTGTCACCCAGGATGGTGTGCAGTGACACAATCACGGCACATTGCAGCCTTCATCTCCTGGTTTTAAGAGATCCTCCTGCCTCAGCCTTCCAAGTAGCTGAGACTACAGGTACGTGCCACTATGCCCAGTTAACTTTTTTTTTTTCTCTTTTTTGTATAGATGGGATCTCACTATGTTGCCTAGGTTGTTCTCAAACTCCTAGGCTCAAGTGATCTGCCCATCTTGGGCTCCCAAAGTTCTGGGATTATGGATGTGAGCCATTGCACTTGGCCCAAGGAAGTTCTTAAAACATAATTAGCAAACAGTAGGAGTACATGTTCACATCATTGGCAGTAAAGTTGGACTACTTGTATTCAGTCCTGTCTCAACCAAACACTTGCTGTATGCGCTTTAACAAATTAGTTATCTTACTCCATTTGTGCTGTTATGACAGAATATCATGAACTGAGTGTCTTACAAACTACAGAAATTCATTTCTCACAGTTTTACAGGCTGAGGAGTTTAAGGTCATGATGTCCGCAGATTCCGTGTCTAGTGAACACCCTCTTCCTGGATTATAGACTTCTCACTCTTTCCTGACATGGTGCAAGGAACAAGGAAGCTTTCTGGAGTCTCTTTATAAGAGCACTAATCCTATTCATGAGGACTCCATCCTCATGCCTAATCACCTCCCAGAGATCCCACCTCCAAATACTATCATATTGGGGATTAGGTTTCAACATAGAATCGTGGAGAAACACAAACATTTAGTTTAAAGACTTTACTCTCTCTAAACCTTTCTTTCACCCTCTCCCTTTACAATGGGGATACTATTTTTTAAATAATAGATTGGAACTTTTATTAGGCATTGAAAATATAGAACTAAACAAGGAAAATATTGTTCCATTCTGTATCTCAAATTCTGCTTGGGGAAAAATAAGCAAACAATACAAAATAATTGGAGACTTTTTGTTGCTATTGTTGTTGGTGGTGTTAAGTGCTATGAAGAAAATAAACTAGTACTTGGAGAAAAAATACTAGAGGAAGGGCCCCATCTTAATCAGGGTGGTTAGAGGCCCCTTCTCTGAGGAGATGCCATTGACAGGAACCATGAAAACTGAGAAGGAACTAGGAAAAAATATTCTTTAGATCCGCATAGGCCAGTAAGTGCAAATTTCAACAAAGGTCTTCTTGGGCAGTGGTAGGTACCAAAAAAAAAATTGCATGAATAAGACACAAATGATGATTTATGCAGGAAATGACTTATACAGAGCTACATAAGCCAAATAGTAAATTTGAATTTTCTTCCTAAGTGTAGGTCCCTTTGATACACATTTTTGAAATAGCAATCTAGCTGATATATGGAGAATGGGCTAGAGGCAATATCTGAAAATTGAAGATCAGTTAAGAGAACAGTGCAATGGCTTAGAACGAGAAGCTTCCACTTTAAATTAGGAAGATTGCAGAGGAGATAGAGTCATATGTAAACTATATTTTTACAATATTTAGAACCTGTTGACTTGGTGGAAAATATATATTAGTATTACTATAAATACTATAAATATTTACTTTATCTTTAATATTGCTCACTAATCATATGAATAGTAGATTTTATCTTTAAAATGTTAAATATGCTAAGCCTCTGTTATGAGGCTTTCTTTTTTGAGGCATAAAAATCAAGTTAAAAGAAAAGTACTAGTCTCTATATACATTAAGTAAGAAAAAAGTGCCAGGTTGGTGCATGAAGATGCAAATGTTGAAAACATTCAGCATTTCTTGCACAATCACTAAAAACTTGTTAAAATAGGAACTATGTGTTTTTGCTTAAGTCACATAAAAGAAGAAAGAATTCCCAAATTTCAGAAGCCTATTGATTCTTATTTATTACTTCATAAAAATATAAGGCATTTAAATTGAATAAAGTCTCTTTTAAATTGGTGAGTCTTTTCAGTCCAAAAACTGATGCAAAATTTTATGGTATTATGAACTGTTATTGAGTCCTCAATTTAACAAATTGAAATGATCACCAGTATACATCATTCCATACCATAAGATGAAAGCTTTGCTTTACATTATATAAATTTCGTTCTGTCTCAAGAATGGAAAGAAAATATCTTGTCTAATTACACTTTAAAAGACAAAATATTTTCCAGCAGTATGCTTTAATTCATAATTAGTGAACACAGAGTTACAAATATAATTAAGACAGAAAATTGTATCAAATAGTGTCTGCACTTTCAGTCTACTTAAGTACAATAAAAAATTAGGCACTTTTTAATCAGTGAGGCAGTGGTAAAATCAACTTTAAAGCTAAATAAACCTGGATTATAATTTCAAAAAATAAACATTTTTAGAAATTAAGTAAGTATATAATAAAGATCTAGACTGCCTTTATTAGTTGCTTGTAACATTAAGAAATGAATTTTTTTTATTGAATTTCACAAAGACAAGAATCACTTTTAAAATTATGGAACTAACCTTGAAAAAATATATTTGCCATAGACTACTGCTAGATTTAAAGTATGAAAGAAAAAGGAAAAGCATGATTATTAAACTGTTGTTGAAGAATTCATTTCAAATAAAATTTACTGACAAAGTGTTTTGATCCTCATTGATAAAATTAAAAAAAAAATTTTTCAATTATGAAAGGACAGTTAAATAACCTGTTATATCTGAAAGTATTAGTTATATCCTCTAAATGTTAATTACCTTTCTTGGTGTGTAAATTCAATTTTTAATGTAATTAAATACATTTGGAGCATCTCTTTGTTTATAAACTTCTTAGAAGTTTAAATTAGGATTAAACAAAATATGGTCCAAATGTATTTAAGTACATTAAAAATTGAATTTATATTAAATACATTTGGAACATTTCTTTGTTTATAAGCTTACTTTAAAATTTAAATTAGAATTAAAGAAATACTCCAAATGTATTTAAGTACATTAAGAATTAAATTTGTATTTTATAACTACTGAACTACTAGTGATATTTTAAGTGAGAATATGTCTGTATATAGAGTACCTTTATAACTTCAAAAGGCATGTAATAAGCAAGCATGTTTATTTTTTCTACATTTTTTGTTCAACGTCATCTAAAAATATCAAGATAAATACTTTATGTCCTGATAATTATTTCAGGAGAAAGCATGAAGTAGAAAGTCAAAGTTAGTCATGATATTGAATTCATGAAATTTCTGATGACATATGTGATTTATTTTGATAATATTTACTTAATTATTCTAGCTATAAAATGAGATTATAAATGCATGTACCTTATTGGGATATGGAGTACATTTTATGAGAAGGTGTCTAACTGCTGAAAGTTGCCATTGCTAAATGCTCAATCTAGGATATTGAATGTCATAATAATAATTAAAAAATTAAAATAAATAAACTTGTTGTTTCAGTCAGGAAGTCTGAAGTCTAAAGGATATGAGCAAAAGTTAATCATGACAATAGAGTAAGTTTTCCATAACCCAGCATCATTGAATCCCTCATCCCTAAAATTTCTCTTTTTCTTTTTCCATGATCGTGGAAGGTTTCATAAGTTTCCATGAAATATGGTCATTACATTTCAATAACTCCACTGCTTCACAGTATACAACCTCTAAATCTCTAAATTCAGTTATTTTTAAACACTAACTCCCAAAAAAAGTCTGTGTCCATTGTTTAAATATATATTACATATTTATATATAACATATATAATATATAAATATGTAATATATGTTTATTATATGTTATATTTTTATATATTACATATTTATATTTATTATATATGTATATAGAAATATATACATATATAAATATAACTCTCTCTATATATATATAACTGCTGGAAGTTTTTTGTTCTTCAAGGATGTAGTATTTCTAAGAGGATGTCTCATTTCTCTCAAGCCCTCTTTGAAAAAAAATATATATATATGTGTGTGTGTGTATATATATATATATAAAATGCAATAGAATAGGAAATGTGTACTGCCCATAGTGAGGGTTATACTTTCTTTGAAATTGTACATTGTGTGTTTCTGTGTAGGCAGGTCAGTCTATATGTGTGCATGTGTGGTTATATGTTTGTGTGCATTCGTTTGCTGTATAAAACCTATCTGCAGTCAAAAGTAATTGAAAAATTCCATTGTAGTGTCTGTTTATTTTCTACAGATATTTCTTAGAGTTTCTTCAATATTGGCATTCAGTTTAATCCTGTTCAGCCATTGTGCCTCACACACATCAGGCCCATATGTAAATCACACCTTCACTACCCTACCATAACACCTCCTTGTTAATTGCTTATTGAGAATGCCAGTCCATATTACATTGCAGGTGCTCAAGAGACGCTAGTATACAGAATGAAAGAATAATTGCCTAACCAAATGAACGAGTGATAGGTGTCCAGAACTGGCCCTTTTCCGTAACCATAATTATGTAGTTACAAAAGACCCTTCCCACCTCAGTTTCTTAAATTTCTGTCCCTCAACAATGTAAGCATGAAGGATATAATAATTTTCTAAATGTCTATAATGTTTTAAACTAATAAAATTAGTCATCTAATTTATAACGTTGGTTTTCAAAAAATTGCTCTAACCTTTAATTTATAGTAACATAAGTGTACATAAATACTTGAAAAGAGTATATATGGCCATGCTTATAATTACAGTGGTATTATTACTCTAAGAAGTATTCTTTGAAACTGCAAATCACAATAATTACCGTATCTTTATCTATATAATATTATTACATCTGTATTCATTTCTAACCTATTTTTTAACTTATTTGTCAGTTTCTATATTTTATTTTTAAATCTTGAAACATGAAATTTTTATTCACATAAAATAAGTAAATGAATTGGACATATATTTGAGAAGATTTTAAGAGGAGAGTGTTCTAAAGATAAGTTTAGGGCTATTTTATTTAAAACTTAAATAAATATATTCAGAATCTCAACATTTTACTCAAAATGTAAAATTTATATTATACCAGAGCTTCAAGTTTTAATTTTTTTTCTTTAAAGAAAAACATGATATCCAAGAAGCAAAATTTGGCATATTTGTAGTATCTATTAATTATAATGAAAGCCTTAGAATACCTATTTGACAGCTCTTTTTGCAAAAGTGTACAGCACATTATTTTTAATCATTGTTGTATTGCTTTAAAAATTTTAAATTCATGGTATACAGTGTTTAGAAACATAAAATTCAGAGTAGTTCAGGTTAAAGGACTTTCTGTTTGAACATTCCCATGGTTTTCCTCAACATTTTGTCCTAATTTTTAGACAGAGAAACAAACATCATTTATAATTAATTATTTTTTAAAAATGCTCTTTAACTTTCAAAACATTTCTTGCTGAAAAATGAAGCTAAAACAAAAACAGCCTGTTGCACTTTTTATATCTAAGGGGATATTTAAAAAACTAACAAGGCAACAAATGACTCCGAAAAACAGATTTTAAAATACATTGGAATCAATTGTGTGACAGAAAGAGCATAATCAACTTTCAGCGTTACTGAGAATAACAGAATTATTAAAACTTAAAGCCTCAGTGTTAAGAGGCTGTGTTGTATCATGCTAATTATATATGGATTTTTTAAACATGAGTTTTCATCACTATGATTATATAGAACTTCTTATATGTGATCTACAGAAACTGGGAAAATAACAGCTATTTCAATCATACAATCTGGAGCCACAGTGCTAACAGGTTTGATTCAACAATTAAGTGAAACCTGTCAGGAATAATAATAATAAAAAAAAAAAAAAAAAAGGAAGACGATCAGCAGTTAGGAAATGAGCATTGAGAAGACATTGAGACAGAGACAGAGACAGAGACAGAGGCAGAGAGAGAGAGAGAGAGTTCCTAACTCTACTTAAAAGCTGGCTCAGTGCTTATGAACAACCAATACATTAAGATTCTTTATATTCCGCAGTTACAAAAAAAAAAAATGTTTTTAAATACAGAGTTGATAATGGATCACTTAACAAAGAAGCCACATTCTGAGAAATGCGTTGTTAGGTGCTTTTTGTCCTTGTGTTAACATCACAGAATGTGCTTAAACAAACCCAGATGGTACAGCCTCCTACACACCTAAGCTATACAGTATTGCATATTCCTCCTGGGCTACAGATATGTACAGCATGTTCCTGTACTAATTTCTATGGGAAAATGCTATACAATGGTATTGTTGTATCCAGATGTATCAAAACATAGAAAAAGTATCTACAATAAAATACAGTATTAATACCATAATCTTATAGGACCACTGTCACATAAGTGGTCTGTTGGTGACCAAAACCTCAATGTGGGGCATGGAACTGTAACTGAAATAACCTAGCTTACTTAACAATGTCTATAGAAAATATAGGGAAACATACTAAAAGTAGTCAAGTCAAAGTCTGTTAATACTCATCTTTTCAAGTTGGGACAAGTAAATGTAAAGTTGCCTTAAGATGTAAGAAGCTGGTCATGAACAGGTATATTTCTAATGAACTGTAAGAGTCCTTAAAGTTTTTGAGGACATTTTCTTCTGGAGATGCAGGACAAAGAGCCAGCTAACAATGAAAGACCATCCCCTAAAATAACAACTTACTTCCTCTTTCTCGGCTTCCAAACTAAAAATGATATTTGAAGACTGAGACATAATCATAGGTCAGGTAAACAAACTTTCAAAAACTCCTTATACATGAGAACATATGCTACATAAACATGACGTATGGACCCTATTGTTTTTCTTTCCTCTTTATATATGGATTTAACAAAGCAATCAGGATTTAGGATAAAATAAAATATGAAAGACCATAACTAGCCTACTTTTATAGATCTAGAGATTTTTGACTCTATTATTCTGTGCAAGGGTTATTAATAAAATGAAACTCATTGTGTAAACATTTGCAAAAAGATGATAACTGTAAATAAAGACAATACTCAGTGTGACCACATAGCATTGCTGAGGGAGTTACCTGAGACCCCTGTATCTTTACATCAAAGCCAAACTTACTCGAATCAAAGACCCCCTAGTGCATGTTCTCTGTGCATATAAAAGTTCTTTTTTAGTTTTATGAAATGGAAGTAAAAGTGGACATTTAAAAAACATGTTTAAACATTTCCTCTGGCATGCTTTAGGCTTCATTGTTAGCAAGAATTCTTTAGGGAACCATCTGTCTGTGAATGACCCCACCATACCTGTTAGAAAGGGAAGGCTTGTGCATAAATATAACAGAAACATTTAGGAAAGGCAGAATGAGAGCCTGCTGCGTTGTCATTATCCCTAAAAGAGAGATGCTTAGACCCAGAAATCTGAAATGCGGTGACAGTTATATATAAACTCAGACTTATGTCATTGGACATCCATGAAGGATACAAAAATCATCCAGCACATTAAGCCCTTCTCACATCTAATGTTCATAAAATAATTCATTTATTCTTTTATTTCCTTTTTTCCTTCTTTTTTTCTCTTTCTCTTTCTGTGTTTCTTTTTCTTTTCTTTCTTTCTCTTATTTATTGTATTCATTGATGACACATTTGTACCAGTTGTTGTCCTAAGTACTAAGGTTTACATGTGGGAAAAATAATCTTGGCTCTCATGGAATTTATATCTTTTGGAACTATGGGAACTGGAATGAAGAGTATCAAAATTTAAGATGCTCTTAGCCATCCAAGTAGATATGAATTGTTGTGAGTTGAACATTTTAGTTTAGTTCGAGGGATAGATCCAAACTAGAGATAAAATTGGCAAGTCAATACTATACGTTTGTTATTTAAAGCCACGAGAGTACATTTTATCTCTTTCCTAAATTACTAAAAACGAAAGAAGTCCAGAAACTGGTCCTTTTCACAACTTTAAGGATCAAGGGAGGCATCAGAAATGGAGGCTAAGATGTGCCAGAAAGTAAGAAGAAAATTCAGGAGATTTCAATAACTAGGAAGAAAACAATAAAGAGAAATTTGAATGCTCCTATTTGGTCATAATGGATGAAAGGAAAAATTAACTATTGGATTGAACAATGGAGGTTGCTGATCTTGCCAAGAGCACGTTAGGTGGAGTTATGATGGCAAAATGATGATTAAAACTGGTGCAAAAGAGAAATGGAGATACTAAATATCAGTAACTCCAAAAGTTTTGCTTTCAAGGAAAAAATTGGGACAATAGCTGGAGACGGAATTTAGGTCAATACTTGATATATTCATATAGTGGTAAAAATATGTGAAGAAAAGGAGAAAAATAATGATGGATGAGGAAAGGGGTATAATTGATGGGATGCTTTTCTTGAGAATATAAGTGAAATGGAGCTTAATGCACAAATAAATTACATGAAATTGTACAAGAGCACAGATATGTCTGTTGGTAATTCTTTAAAAGAGGAAGAAGGCAGATAATACTAGAGGAGGTGTAAGTAGATGGGCAAATGTGGTAGAGCTGGCTTATAAAAAAATTCACTTATGGTTGTCTCTTCTTGTCCTGGTTAAATGGGAAATATGATCATCAACCTAGCGTAAGGATTAAAGGGGAGAATTGGTGAAGGTTTAGGATAGTTCAGAGCACAAAAGTGACAGCCAGTAGAGAAGGATATTGAATAAAGACCTGCATTACAGGTATGATTCGGTATTATTATTACCTATGAGGTATTAGGTATTATTATTCTCTATTATTGTATATAATACAGTATTAGAAGCCTATTTTAAGGGTCACATATTTAATAAGAAACAAGCTAAAATTACTATGTGGATTCTTTTTCAGTCATTTTCAGTTGTATGTACAGATACATGAAGTAGACACAGTTACACTTTATCAGTGTCACAATTTAGTCTAATGGTATATTTAGGCATGTAAAGAGCTAATTAGACAAGTGGTTTGAGCATGTATGCAAGGGAATATTTTTAATAATTAGGCATGGGATGAAGAAAATAAGGAAGACAGGATGGATGTAAAGTACTATGAAAAGGTAGTAGGATCATTGGACTATTGGATTAGGGACAGATAAAGATTTGTTAAAAATTAGTATAACAAAGTGAATGAACTGCAAAGACTGGAGAAGGTGGGGGAATGGTGATGTTTGTAAATTCAAAGTGTGTGTATTGCGGGGAGAGGGGTGGATTGTAATTATTGTTAAGACAAGGCCTAGTGGATGACCATTGTACTACTGCGGAGAGGGAACGAGATGGGGACACACAGCTATCTTTGATGAAGAGGAAGTAAAGAAGTGGAGAAACCCAGAAGGTTAGGAGAGGCATCTACATAGGTTTATGATGGGATTGTTGTAGAGAATATCAGAGTGAGATTGTTTTTTAAATAGGAGCTAAATAACATGCACACTTTAATAAGTTTAGATTCTTCGTAAAATATATCTTGCACATGAGTGTAAAAGAGCCTTTCCCATGTTGATATTTTTCTGTGAACACCTTTGTGCATTTCAGTAGTGTGGGCTTCTGTGTGTATTGTTTACTCATCCTCCAAGTGCCAACTTATCAGTTCTCAGGCAATTATAAGATATCCCATATGCCACATATGGAATCTGCAGTGCGTTCTGATTGGTTTGGAAAGTAGCATACTCAGATTTTTCTTTTAGTTCATATATGTTCTTTCAATAAATTCAACTTCCTATAAAAAGCATACTTCAGTGGAGTGAAAGAGCGAAGAGAAAAGAGTGAGGAAGTTGGAGTGATCTTTGCTTAAAGATAAAGAGAGGTGGCATAGGATAGAGGGAACAATGAGAGAAAAGGGGAGAAATGAAACTTAAAAGGCAGGGAAATTTAGATGTGTAAATAGAGAGATGAACGCTCTAAAAGCCAGTTAAAGAGGTACCTAAGCAAAGGGAGAGATGGATATAGGAGTTAATATAAAGCAGAGAAATATATAAAGGACTTGGAGAAAGGGAAATCAATTTGGGGCAAAAATTCTTACATTTTACTCTGTGTTAAAAAAAAAGAAAATATTAGTTGTTGCATTTTCCCATTTCTATATATGAAAAGTTTTTTTTTTCATTTCTCATGCATTTGCCCCATAAAAATATTAATAAGATAACTTTTGTATTTGATCTGTAACCAGATACCACCAACAATTTTTAGACTTTCTACTTTGAAATGCTGTATCTCTGAGAAGTTAAAGGAGTGAGTACTTGTATTTAAAGCAGAAAAATTGTTATTATACCTAACAATTTTATACTGTAACAGCAATAGCCCTAAATATTTAGGGCTCAATTTTAACCACATTATAGGGAAAATATTTATTCCAATTGTTTAAATCCATGTTCACTTCAATGGAAAATAGAATTTCATTGTTTGAGTCAGAAATGACTTTTATTTCATTTATGAACTGTTAAGACAGGAAAAAGATAGCTGTAGATATGTGTTAGCGTGTTAACTTAGTTGACATTATTTTGACAGATGAAATCACAACTGAGATTAGATCGAGAAGACATAAAATTGTCATTGATGATCTTGTATTTGAACTAAGAGGGATAATTTTATTAATCAAGTAGATAATATGAAGTGTTATGACATTCTTAAATAATTCTTAAATGTGACAAAATTAGTGATGTAATTTTTTAAAATGCTATACCTCATGTGAGCTCACTGGCGTTGTTTGACTAGTACTATTTGTCTACTTGAGTATTTCAATATTTGAGTACATTGTGAACCAACCCATGTAACATATACCTAAATCATATCTGCCAAGATGTAGCAACTGAGAGTCTTGATCACACTTCCATTCTCAAGTCTATAAGGACTTACAATTCTTTGTTATGTGTTTCGAACTGAGTTGCTGTTATTAAGCTGCAGAAACATCTGAAGACTTTGGTTTATTTTGTTTGACTGTTTCTTGATTTTTTATTTTGTTTTACTTTGTAAATGAAGACATGATCATCTTTAAATATATACGGATCTTGTGTACTACAAGCAAGGGCAGTTTCATAAGCTTAGAGATAGAGTTTGTGATTGGTTTTCAGCCAGCTGTTTCCTTGGCAGCACACTAGGCCTCTTGCTATTGAGCTGTTCTGAACTCTACACTTGCTACCTTACCCTTTTATTTCTCTTCTCACATACAAGTGTCCCCTGGAGCTTTACAGAGCCTCTCTGATGGTAACCACATGATCAATATTTCCTGCTTGATTGATATGATTGTAGAACATAAAATGCCACTGTGGAAAATATAGGAGAGCCTTCTCTGTTGTTTTTCACACTTCCATAATATGAGAGAGGTTTTTTTTTTTTTTTTTTTTTTTTTTTAGTTTTCATTGTAATAGTGGTTATTTCCATCTCCAAGTCATTTTTCTTCTCTTTTCACCTTTTTCTTTAGTCCTATGTTCTAACTCTGCTTCTTCAGTGTGTACGCATATGTTTCCCTTACCCGCTCTCCATTTAGCTTTTTAACACAGTCCAGAGGCAATATTTGATAGTAATTAAGAATTCATACTTTGGCAGTAGGTTCCCTGAGTTGGAATCCCAGGGTTACTAATTAGAGATGTGTGTATGTGACCTTTAGTATGTCACTTATCCTCCTTCTGTTCCGTTTTCTTCATCCATATGCTGAGAACGATAATTATAAGCTGTGACCCTTAAGGTTATTTTAAGACGAAATGAACTAGTGTTTCAAAGAGCTATGAATATTGCCTAACTTATGGTGAACCTTTTATTGATGGGTGTTAGCTGCCATTCTTGTCTTTTACTCTGTCACTGTCATTATACATCTGAACCTATTTTTTCTTAGTTTCTACTTCAACCTCTACAGGAGCCTAAACCAACATTTCTCCTGCTGCAGAAAACCATTGTGTTTTAAGTTTCAGTAAATCATTGGAAATACAGTCATCCAGTGATGACAATTTATGAATATAAAATGAAAATTCAACATACATAAATAAGTTGGGCTGATTCCTTTTACTATAATGAATGCAAATGAGAGGTAAAGCCTACCCTACAAAAATCAACTTAAGATGGTTACATTCACACACCAACATTTAAGGCACTGACTTATTGAGGCCTTTATTTGTGTTTAAAGTCCTTGTGAGTCACATCCTAAATACCATGCAGAATAGTCCCAAATTCTGGATTTCTATGTATTCTTAGGGAGGCATGACACATGTACACCGAACTTAAAAATTGTTTGACAAAGCAAATTGCAAGGTATGAAAATGCTCCGAAGGTGTCCATAATGCCTCCTGTCTACTCTGGGCTGGTACCATCTATATATTTATTCTTCATCTCAACACTTCGTATTTCCTCCTTGTGATTGCTTGCTCTAATTTTGCACAGAAAATGTATGAATCAATCTCGAGGAGTCAGTCTGTTTCCTGATGCTTGCTGTGTCCTCTGTGTACAGTAGCACTCTTTTGTTCTTATGGAACGTGGAGAATTTAGGTGCCATCAATACCTATGTCTCATGCCAAGATAAACCTAAGTGATTAAATCGTTTGATTAAAAGGCCTGTCTTTTGAGTTGCCTAATACTGAGGAGAGGAAGAACTGATGACTCATAACCATGAGATTGCTTGTCACGAAGATGAGTCAGGGCCATTTTTCTTTTCCATTGATCATAGAAAACATGAACACATGTGTACTTTGCAGTCCTAGAGACTCTCATTGATTATGAAAAGTTAGAAAACTTTGTTTATAGTATTTATTAACTCTCAAGGAATACTATGGAAGCTTTACTCCCATTATGTAATTAAGGATGAAAATGACTTGTATGGGTGGCCAAAATCTGAAAAACAATAAAATAGAAATGATTTAGGTCTCTTCCCACCCAGTCTCCAGGACTGCCTCTGACTAAATTTCTTCATCTGTAAAATGGGATATTACTAGTCCTCGTCTATAAGACTGTTGTAGGGACTAAATAAGATAACATATGTGAAGAGTTTAGCAGTACCTGAGCCCCACTATGCAGCCAGTGCATTTATTCAGAGATCCTGAGGGTCAAGGTTTAAATTCAGCTGATGATTCACTGCAATACAGACTCTGTACTGTTTTCTTCCCAGGTTCATTCCTGCTGATCCTCCCAGTGTACTGATCTCTTTTGCTACTCTTAGCCCTTTGTTCATTTCTTTCTTTTAACACATCCTAAAGTTCACACAGGAGTATTGTGTATCCTGTATGGATATGCATGCTACATTCCTGTACTGTGTGGCATGTATGGATATACATGCTACATTCCATGTTCTGATAGAATTCTCAGGATGATTATTTATTTCTTCCAAGTGAAATATATACATTTTTGGTGATTTCTAAATCAAATACAAAAGTAAGTCATCTTGACCATGTGTAGGATTCCCATCTTTTATTTTGTTTAGCAAAGTCTCACATAGTTTTTGTATCATGCTTTCTGTGTGCCAGGCCTTGTTTTAAGTGTTAGCAAACATTAATTCATTTATGTCAGTACTTTCTAGTACAAAAAATACTAATAACATGTGGCTGAGCAGCATATTGAGCTGAATTCTGTTTTAATAACATTGCTTTTAAATGTTTTGGCACAATTTAATTTGGTCTAAGTGTCTTTGGACTGCAGCCATTGAAAGCCAGGGCGACTCTCTGCAGGTAATTTGAGGGATCTTTTGTCCTCCCAGTGTCTGGTTCTTGTTTGAGCTTCTCCATGACAATGAATCAGGAGGAAGCCCGGGCAGGCTGTGTTTTTCAGAGCTCTGCATGACCAAAGAGCAAGTTTTGTAAACTAATAGATTTACCTCAAATAAACACAACAAGATAGAATGCATTTAATAGACATGGAATCTCTTGTAGGCTTAGCAGCCACATTCTCTATTTAAAGACTCAGAATCACAATGAAGCAAAATTTGGAAGAGGCTTATGCCATCTCCAGGGTCTGTCAGAACAGAGAGTGCAATTTACTGGCAAGCTCCCTAAATGAATAAATGTAACATCATATTGGTTGTTTGGTATTCTGAGAATAAACTGAGAACACATTTCTCAGGCTTTTCTGACACGCATTAGATTGATAACTTTTTCTTTAAGGAATGAAATATTTTTATATAAAATCTCTAAAAAAATCACATGTCTACATTAGAAAATAGCTGACCTGCAGTAACATTCATAAAAATACCATTTTGCTAAAATAATATACATCATAATTTATATATGTGTGCTTTCATGCTTTATTTCAGCATCATACATCTTTGTTATTAAAGGAAATACGTTATTATTAAGGTACTGCCTATATACATTTAAAAAGTCAGTACAGTATGATCATTAAGAGTTCGGTATCTGGAGTTGGAGACTTTTGAGATCAATTTCTGATGCTTTGTAGCTTTTGAATTTGGCAAGTTACTTAACCTCATCTTTTAAGTGAGGTCAAGAGTCAAAACTACCTCATAGAGTATTGTGAGAATGAAATGAGTTAATTTATTCTCACCCAAACATGTAAGAAGCTCATGCTGCCTGCTGTGTCCTGAGTAATGATATCCTTGCTCTCTGAATGTCATCTCCTGTCTTGTGCCACCATTTCTAACACTTTATGAGCAGGTTAGCATAGCATACAAGCAAGATAAAATCTCAAACCCTTCAAAGTTATTGACCATATTGTAAGCACCCAATAAACGTTATCTAGTATTACTATTATAAATATAATCAAAAGAAGTCATAAAACAAGAGGTACTTAATGTAAAAATTCTCGACACTGTCAAGACCACAGTAAGGCAACTGACTAAAACAGTTCTGTGGCAATTCTTTAATGCTTATTTTTTCTTTATAAATGACAGTGTTTAATTAGGCTATGGTTTAACTATTTGTCTCCTTCACTGAGGTATACTCTTATGCAAACCTTTTCTATCTTGAAAATACAAGTTATATATTTATATCTATATACATATTTATATATATAGATAAGTTTTATTTCTAGGCATGAAATTGTGAAGTTTCTAGGCACAGCTTTTCAGAAAAAAAACAAAATTGGAAATTGAAACACTGATTTGTATTTGGGTAGCAGAAGAAAACTTCATGGCTTGCCAAATCATTTGTAGACTATCTAATGAAAAATAAATCAAAACCATGAAATTATACTTGAGAGTCAATTTTATTACCTGTAATATATATTACATTATTTAGTTAGAAAGATGAAGCTGTTTTGATTGATATGGAAATTAAATACTGGAATTTACTAATCAAAATGTTAGCCTTATATTAACTTCAGTCTTGTTTTGTTTTGTTTCACTTTCTTTTTACAATATTGAGAATATTTTGATTGCCAAAGATGAGTAAATACATGTAGTCCCTGTTTTAAGAACTCACTTAGCAAATTCAGATAGAAACACCTTTGCCCTGAGGTCCGTACAAGAGTTGGTTAACTGGATAATACAATGAGCTCACGGTTGCTGATGTGTTGAAAGTTGTTATAAAACATACTTGACATTTTATTTGTTTTATAGTTTTAAAAGTATTTCAAGTATATTACCAGTGAAATTAAAATCAGTGATTTATTAAGCCTCTAAAGCTCCTTCAAACTTCAATGAATATCCTATGTTGGTGAAAGATCAAACAACATAGGTTTGAACTGTGTGGTCAACTTATATGCAATTTTTTTCAATAAATACATGGAATAAATGTTTAGAGATTTGCAAGAATTTGAAAAACATTTGCAGATGAGCCACGTAGCTTAGAAGTACCTTAAAAATATTTTTAAACTTGATATGTCATGAATAAAAAAAAGTTGATCCTATTCCATTTTATTATTTGCTACTATAAAATAAACACGAATCTATTCTAAAAGTTAAAGTTTATCAAAACTTATGCACACACAGACCATATGTGGTGCCATTCCCAGTTGAATCAACAAATGTAAAGATACAGAATTAAATCATAACTGCATAAAAGTAATCATAGTACATACTATACTACCGTAGTAATTTCAGAGCCACTTTCTGTTACTTATTTCAGTGAGCTCAATTGTTGTGAGTATGCACTCAAAATACAGTGTGATAGGAGGGTGAAGTGGGTAGATCACAAGGTCAGGAGTTCAAGACCAGCCTGGCCAGGATGGTGAAACTTTGTTTGTACTAAACATACAAAAATTAACCAGGCTTGGGGGCAGGGGCACCTGTAATCCCAGCTACTCAGGAGGCTGAGGCAGAGAATTGCTTGAACCCTGGAGGCAGAGGTTGCAGTGAGCTGAGACTGGGCCACTGCACTCCAGCCTGGGTGACAGAGTGAGACTCTCTCTCAAAATAAATAAATAAATAAATAAATAAAATGCAGT
The DNA here is from genome assembly GCF_008728515.1 of Papio anubis. Taxonomy (NCBI): domain Eukaryota; kingdom Metazoa; phylum Chordata; class Mammalia; order Primates; family Cercopithecidae; genus Papio; species Papio anubis. The sequence goes on along the minus strand of NC_044980.1, from coordinate 19,156,736 downwards.
GTCATACTAATCATCTCCACGTGATGAGTTCGTCTCACCAATAAATTGTGGATCACAGTAAAAAGTGATCTCTTGCGTTCTTTAAATCATTTTTACTCAATACCATAAACCTTGGATAATACCCTAAGACCCACATGGAGTGCCACTAACGATCCTAGAAGTACTTCCAGAAACAAAGCCCTCACATTACAAGAAAAACTTATATGAATTGCTTTATATGTACTGTAGCTTGAGGTCTGCAGCTGTGGGTGCCTGCCTCTTCAGGAAGACACATCTTGTAAACAGGTGATGTAAACTTACCATATTAATAAATGCAGGACAGTACTGTACATGTGTCTTCTCTTCCTTATGATTTTCTTAATATTTTCTTTACCTAGCTTTATTGCAAGAATAATGCATATATTACATATAACACATAAAATAGGTCTTCTCTGACTGTTTATGCTACCAGTTCACAGTAGATTATCAGTCACTAAGTTTCTGGGGAATGCAAAGTTATATGTGGAAATTTGATAACTTAGCATAGGTACCCCAACCCCCACCTTGTTCAAGTGTCAATTGTATTTTAAATGCCACTTTGTCCAATAGAGAAGAGGACATGGGACATTGAAGCTGAATTCCATCTGAGGAGTTGTTCTGTTTGCACGCTTGTGGGTGCTTCCTGGGCTCCCCAGTTCTCCTTGGTCACCTCTGCTGTGTGTTCTTATACTCAGCCAGGTGCCACCATTCACATGACCTTTCTACTTCATAGAATTCACTGGCTTTTTACCTTGTGTGAAATGATTCCTAATGCCCTATCAGTCAAAATTTAAAGTCCTATTGTTTTGTTTGTTTGTTTGTTTTGAGACAGTCTTGCTCTGTTGCCCAGGCTGGAGTGCAGTGGCGTGATCTGGGCTCACTGCAATCACCGTCTCCCAGGCTCAAGTGATCCCCCAACCTCCACCTCTGGAGTAGCTGGGATTACAGGCACCAGCCACCACTTCCAACTAAACCCCAGAGATGGGGTTTTGCCATGTTGACCAGGCTGGTCTTGATCTCCTGACCTCAGGTGATTCGCCCGCCTCAGCCTTGCGAAGTGCTGGGATTATAGGCGTGAGCCACCGCAACTGGCCAAAGTCCTATTGTTTAAAAAAAGCTAAAGAAAAATAAAAAGTAATGCAAAAGAATATCTTAAAAAAATAGAGAGTGGCACTGAGTAGGATTGGAGAGGACAGACTGCATGCTGCATTGTTGATTTAGGAACAGGATTTCTGTGCCAAAGGAGCATGACTCTGGAAGCTTACCTCTCCTATAATTGTTGCCCTTTTCAACTGAATATATTTTTTGTTTCATAATGTGTTTATGATGCATTCATAGCCAAAAACTATGATATTTGTAGCTTTACTCATTGTATGAGTTATATTCCATGCAATAAAATGTAAGCCAGCTATGACAATGCTTCCAAGAAAGTAACTGTCTCATAGTTTCACTACAACACACACTCTTCTTGCCTTTTCCGCACACAATACAGCTCCTGTGGTTGCTGCATCTCACCGGGGGATGGGGTGGCACTTGATCTGCAGCCACTTTTCCGCAAGAGGTGAACAACAGCTTTAGGCAGTTGTCAGAATTTCTGCAGCCTAAATATGAATCTTCCACAAGCTATCTTTTTGAGAAGAGTACATTTTGATATAATAGGAAATCCTTTAAGTTTGGCTGCAGATGTTTGAAAGGGCTTTGAGCACAATGTTTAGGGCTTTACAAATAACCGCATTGTCTGTTTATATATTATTTAGCTCAGTTGTTTGTCCTGAGTTACAGATATGATGATAAGAAATATAAGGAGGAGAGACTTTTCAGCTTCTCCATGACTGCTCCATAAGGATGTATTCTTATATTTTAATTAGGTGCCAGAGTCTAGAATCAGATTCTCTGCATTTTTTTCTGCTACACGTGTGATATTGGAGGTGCGTTAAGAAAGGAAAAGTAAATTAAATCCATAGGTAAATGACAAAGATAGTTAATGGCAATGATATCTTCTAGATGTCTATCGATGTGTAACAAACCACTCCATACTTACCGGTATCAAGCAACAACTTTTATTTTTATGCTTAAAAGTTTCTGTGGATCAAGAAATCAGACAGGGCTCAGAGAGGATAACTTGGGTCTGTTTCATGTTTTCTGGAGCCTTATAAGGCAAACATGTAAAAGGTTCAGGGTTATCTAATTGGTTGGCTGCTGAAATCATCTGGAGGCTTCATCATTCACATATCTAGGTTTGGGGCTGAGATAGTTTGAAAACTGGGCTTGGATGTGCCTGTCAATTAAAGAGCTTCATGTGTCTTGGGCATCCTTACAACATGACAGCAGTAGGGTTTACATGATGTCTCAGGACTCAAAGACACAGCTCATTTTTAATGTACCCTATTGCTCGAAGAAACCACAGGACTGACCAGATAGAAATAGATGGTACAGAGACGTCACTTTATCATTAGAGGATGGTCACAGAATTCAAATTAAAAATGCCATTGAATCTAAATTTTTAAAAAGGATATTGGAGAGGAGATATTATACTAATATATAATTTGTTTTCAGATAAGTCGATTTCCTTCCCTTCCTCCAAAAATAGGTCGAAATGCAGGAGCATCTTGAGTATGCTACCAAGAAGATGATGTATGATTTTTCTTGTTCAATTCTTTTATTCTTCAATAATTATTCATGTGTTCTCCAGGAGAATAATGGAAAAATAAATGTCTCAAAGGCTAGTAAAATTAAACACAGAGAGTTTAAACGAATGTCCAGGGATGAAAGAACAATTCCCAGGTATAGAAAAAAGATTAAAAGTAAATTAAAAGTACATAGCAGCTCAGTGATTTTACATTTTTTCTGTCACAAGCCAACAAAGATCTTGTTAACAGCAGATAGAGAAAGGAGGTTTGGGTTGATTTTCATGTCAAAAATATAAATCTGACAGGATCAAAGATATGATATTAAGCTGCATGATATTATTTGACGCTTATGTGACAGGCTTGATCTCTTGTAATATCCACAAAATTCTTTTGGTGAAGTAAGTTTCATGCTCCTATATTTACGATTTGTGAACATTTTGATCATTTTTTTCAAAAGCACTATTTTGTAGTAATTTTAAGCTAATTTAACCATTTCACAACCTGATGGATAAATATATTAATGTTGCTTCAGTTCACCTAGCTAAAGCAGAAACATGTATAAAACAAGAAATGGTTTTGTTTATACTCCTCTATTAAATTATTATCACTGGCAGTTTATTTTATATTAGAGGGATTAGATTAATTGCTCAAATGAAAACATTCGGTCTCTTTGCAAACAGATTCGTTTTGACAACTGACTGAGAGAAAAATCAATTCATGAAACTGTTAATTCAGCAATACTTTCCATCTTCCAACCCCTCCACCTTCACATTCTCAGAAATGATCTGATGTTGGTATTAACTTTCTCCATTGCTAAAACCAATGAGACATGTGACAGACCTCCCTCTAGGCCAGAAGTTTTCAAAGGTTTTCGATTTAGAATCCTTTATACTTAAAAAAAAATCGAGTTAGCCTTTGGTTATATGGGTTATATCTGTTGATATTTATTATATTAGAAATTAAAACTGGGAAATTATCACAATTTCTCTCTTCATACTTGATTATCAACATAGTTTTAAAAATTATCTTTACTAATTTCTCAAGTGAAAAATATGCCAATTTGGAACTTTTCTACTTATGACTGATGTTGCATACCCCTTTTTAAGATTTTGTGTTTCATTATTGGTAAAATCTTAACATACCTGTCTCATTTTTATACTGGGATTTGAAATTTTCCTCATTTTTGCAGGATTTATACTTTTCAAGATAATTAACAATTGACTTTGATAGGAGTTACAGATACTTCTCCATTATGTCTTTAATTTTGGCTTTGTTTTGTTGTTTTTAATGTGAATTTATGAAATTTATGTAATCAGATTTATCAGTCTTTTAATTTGTCACATCCAGTTCATAATTAGAATTTTTTTTCTGACTTTAAGGGATAAAAAGTTTGTTCTTTTGTTTTCTCAAGTGCATTTTTTTTTATGTCTAGCTTTTTGGTCTTTCCAGAAATTATTTTCGTATCGTGGTTGAGATAGTAATCTAATTTTATTTTTTCCTACATGACTAACCAAGTATCACAATACTATTTTTCGAATGACTCATCTTTCCCTCATTGCTTGGAAATGGTATTTTTATTATGTACTCAATCCCCCTGTGGTGATGTGTGTGTGTGTGTACGCTTGTGGCTGTGCATATATATTATGCTTACTTTGTCTTCTACCCTTAAACTTCAGAGATGAGAAAAGTAAGGTTAAATGGGGCTGAGCATGGTGGTTCACACCTGTAATCCCAGCACTTTGGGAGACCAAGGCTGGTGGGTCACAAGGTCAGGAGCTCGAGACCAGCCTGGCCAACATGGTGAAACCCCGTCTCTACTAAAAATACAAAAATTAGTTGGGTGTGATGGTGGGCACCTGTAATCCCAACTACTCAGAAGGATGAGGCAGGAGAATCGTTTGAAATTGGGAGGCGGATGTTGCAGTGAGCCGAGATTGCGCCATTGTGCTCCAGACTGGGAGACAGGGCAAGACTCCGTCTCAAAAAAAAAAAAAAAAAGAAAAAAGTGAGGTTAAACATCTTGTCTAATCTGTGTCATTTAATAAACATCCTTTTGTAGGAATGTAGATCGGATAATTGGTGATTCTAAAGGAATTGATGGTAGTGACAGCAATGACAGTAACTGCATAGCTTGGGCCAAAACTGTTCTCTATTCATATCCAGTTTTCAAGTCCTACTTGTTCCTATGTTATTCCCAATGAATTAACATCTGTTTCTGTTATTGATTATTTAGAATGGTTCAAATTAAATGATTGGTTTACTTGTTAATTTCGAATGTCTAAATTATATAATAAAGTCAAAATAGGATTTTCTTTAAGATATGAATTATAACTTTGAAATTTCAAAGACAGCAAGATTTTAACTAGGTTTTAACAAAATAATGTTATAGTACTGAAAATATTATAGGATTCAAAAATAGTGTTTCCTAATGTTATGTCTGCTACTACTGTAACATGTTCCTGAAAGATAAAAATTGAGCCATGAAGTGATCTATTAATGCAGATTTTGCAATTTATTAGGCCTTGTTCTTCCTTTATAGTATAGAAGTGACTACTATCTAGATATAGTACAAAGGAGAAGAGAATTAACATAGATATGACACTTTAATATCGTTGGTCTTTTGCAGTACTGGCTCTTCTTTCAACTTTTTTTATTTGTATATGGAAAACCCTAATGCAGAAAGCCAATTATGTGTCCATACTATGTAACAATCCCCTTCTCTTTATCATTATATTATCACCATCATTTGTTTGCTCACATTGAATTGAAATTTCATCACATATTCAAAGTAGAAATGACTGTTATTTCTTCCATCAAATCAGTTGATATCTGTAAAACATTAAATAGTATAACTGATCCTCTACTATAAAGACAAATTCCATATCTACTACCCTTATAGTTTATTTCAAGTTACAATATTTCTGATATCAAATGTGTAGGTTTTCCACATCAGCAATTCTCCAATCCTTTGCAAATATCAACTGGATGTTCCACAATTTAATTTGATTCTCATAGTAGCTACTCAATATTAGCACAGATCCCACAGGTTATGGGCTTAGCCCACAAAACTGCTCCAAACTTCAGATAACTGGTATCCAGCTGTCCCACCTGGTTACAGATTGGGAGTTCCTACAACCTATTCCTCAAGCTCAATAGTTTGCTATAACCATTCACAGAACTGAAAGAAATATTTAATTTACATTGACCTATTTATTATAAATATAATAAGAATTATAATATCATGAGTGCTACAAATGAACAGCCAGATGAAGAGGGACACAGAGCAGGCCTGACTGGGTTCTGAGCACAGGCGCTTGCGAGTCTGTGTAGTGGGGGTGCAGCACCCTCCTGGTACATTGATGCATTCACCAACCTGGAATATCTTTGAACCCTTTCAGTTAGGGCTTTCTATGGGGGTTCTGTTACATAGTTACAGTTGATTAAATCACTAACCATTAGTGATTTACTCAATTGCCAGCCACTCAACCATTTCCAATCTGGGTGGGGCTGAACGTTCTAATCTTCTGGTCGTATATTTGGTTCCTCTGTCAACCAGTCCTCAATCTAAAGCTATCTCTAGGTTTTTTACCCACCAGACATCTCATTAGCATAAACCGAGATGTGCATGAAAGAGGTTTCTTATAAATTATAAAAGATACCCTTATCACCTTTATCATTCAGGGGTGAAATTCCGAGAGTTTTAGAAGGAAAGTATGTCAGAAACTAGGGATGATGACTAAATATGTCTTTATTATTATATCACAGTATCACAACTTACTTCATGCTTTTGAGATCTCTTGCCATTTTTTTTTTCAAAATGGAATTTTAATAAAGTAGCTCTAAAATACACCTCTCATAGCGTTTAATTGTAAGTATTTCTTTATCCATTATCTACTAGAATTATTGCAGTTCATTTTTGTTGAAGGACATGGTGCCACTATTAACGTACTACTGAACAAATGTGATTTCTGCATTAATATGTCCATGGAACTTAAAATATTACAACGCGACCTTAGCACATGTCATGATGTCATGATGGATTACGTTTATTCGTTTTCAGAGAAATTGTTGTGGCGTGTTTTATGTTCCCTGGATTTTTCCAAAAGTCCTATGTATGATAAGTTTTGAAGCATTATTTCTTATATATGAAATAATTAAGTCTGATGATGGAGTGCAATTAAATTCAATCAGTAAAACGCTAATCCATTTTTTAAGATAAATGTGTGTTCACATTATCTTGAAGTGGATTAACTTGCAACAGTCAAATTGTTGTCCTGTTGGAAGTTCTTCATTTTTCAAAGTTACCCTATTTAAAGTCAGAGATTAAGGCTGATGCTGACATAATTTGACAGAGTATATTTGTGGCACAGGATGTACGTAAGTGTTGATCAGTACATAAAATTCACTTTTCCTGAAAGATCACCTGAAATACTAAAACATTAAGAGACATATATTTTAGAGAATTATAATATTGCCCAGTTTTCTAAGCAATATTGCTAGGAAAGAATGATGAGTTCCTGAAGACAGAGGTTACCTTACTCATCTCCCACATCTCACGTCTCTCCTTCAGCTACCCAGGGATTTATTGGTATTTGCCCAATAAAGATTTATTACTACTTACCTGTCATAGAGGTATAATTCAAATTTGTTGTGCTGCATCAAGGAGCTAAATAATAAAAATGGAATTTTTGACCACATTATGTTATGCAATCTAGCTCAGCACATGTTTTTAGAGTATCAACTTTCAAAACACTCTTCTAGTTACTGAGGAAATGTGACAATAAGTAATGCAATGCTCTACCTTTGAAGAGTTCACAATAGGTTCTTGCCTTAATACGATGTGTATTACTGTGCATCTGCATCCATTAGCTCTTGTTGACCCATGAGAGATACACAGAATGAATACCACTTGCTATCTTTGTATAGATGAAGTTGTACCTAAGAGACTGGAAACAATGCTTTCTACATCTCAGGGACACATTAAGCAGGGACACAAAAATGCAAAACCAGGCAGTTTTACTCTTAATATAGAGTATTTGCTACTCTTTTAGAATATATTGCAGGAAACTAACATCCCTAGTTGCTAAAAGTAGTTTAAACCTTCAGGACCATGGTTCTCAAAAAACATGCAAATATGACTCTAAAACCTTCACTGCTCAGAAAAGAAAAAAAAAGGGGGGGAAAGAAAAAATTGAGAGTAGGAGGAGAACGTAAGAAAGCCCAGAATAACATTTGACACAAAAGATCCCCCAATGGTTAAACGGATTCTGTTTACTATACATTAAATGTTTTCCTTTTTAAAAAAATCCACAATTTTTGAGTTCTTAGAAAATAATTTTTAGAAGTCACTTTTCTCAAAGTGAACTCATTTACAAAAATATGCTATCATGAAACTAGTAAAGTGAAGTTAATATTTAGACATGATATATGTTGAGGTCAAACATGCAGTTAACAGATTTTTTCAAAATGATTTGAGGACAGTTTAAAGAAATGTAGATTGCATCAATGTTTTAATGTATCATCATTTTAATGGAATGTTTGCAAAAATGCTTAAGGAATCGGTGACATCTTGATTAATGGGGGCATGTTCCACAGCTCCTTAATTGGCCTTAACTGTGCAAAACAGAATCTTAGCAGCAAATGCTGTTGAAGCCTTATTTATAAATATCCGAGTTAACCAAAGTAACTACATTTATTTTATATGTTGGGTGAGACGATCAAAAAATTAAATGCCCTTCACAGACTTGAATAATTGCTAGAACTTAGCAGAAAAAAAAAATAAGAAGAAATGTCAAATTCCAATTTTAAAAATAAAACACTATTGTGTATCTACTAAATTTCAGGCATTATTGCAGAGACTTGGACTACCTTAATGACATATGGGGCCCAATTGCTGCATTCACAGGTCACAGATCTTATGCTGTAGCTGAGAGACACAGAGAATGAAATGCAAACGATATATTGAAGGCAATAGAGATGTGCAGGTTAAAAAATGTGGAGAAGGAAGAGGAGGATGAAGTTGGGTTTTGGTGTGACTGTGGATCCACAGGCTGTAGTCTTCAATATCAATATCAAGATCAAGTGATGTCTCACGGAGAAGGTGGGAATTAAGCAAGAACTGGGATGAGAAGAGAGCATAATCTTGGATATTGTGTGGATATTGGAAGCTTTCTTGCAGAAGAATAGCTACAGTTGTGCCTAAGGGGAAAAGACTGAGTGGTGAGCATGGAGCTTTTGAGGAAACTAGTAAGACAGGAGGTCAGAGAAGTAACTAGAGGCCTGATCTTGCAGTTCTCTATGGGCTGGCATAAAGGACGTGTGGCTCTTGATAGTTTCAAGCTGAGGAAGGATAGAATCTGATTTCTGGTAAAGGATCCCTTTGGCTTCTTGTTAAGATTAGACAGTGGAAGGGGACAAGGTGAAAGCAGAAAGATTGGTTAGAAAGCTACTTTGAGGTGTGAGACAAAGAGGGAATTCTAGAATCCTTCAATAATGACCGGAGCCACTTAAAGATTTGACATGAATACATCTGAGTATTAGTACATAACTTTAAAATAAGGGAAGGAGTAATTTTTAGAGTCCAGCAATATGTTCTGTTAATATATTAATTAGAAAAGACCTGTTTATTGAATCCTAACTATGATCTGGTTGTTGGACCAGGCATTTAGTAAGTGTTGCCTCCTTTAATAAACATATATACAAATAGAAAATTAGAAAAACAAAACATAAAGGAAATTAAAAGAAAAAAAAAAAAAAACGCCTATCCATCTCTCTATGTTGCCTGCCATTTCAGATGGATGATTTATCTTGTAAACAATGATATAAATGTATGTTATAAATTCACTACAATACTGTAAATGAATTTTCTTTTCCTTGTGATTTTCTCATTAACATCTTCTTTCAATAGCTTACTTTATTGTACAAATACAGTATAGAAATATATAGCATTCAAAAATGTGTTAATTTACTGGTTAAATTATCAGGAAGTTTTCCAGTCAACAGTAGGCTGTTAGTACTTAAGTTTTGGAAAGTCGAAAGTTATATTAGGATTTTTGACTGTGTAGGGGTTGGCGCCTCAACCCCCACCTTGTTTAAGGGTGAAATATAAAAGCAAAGCAGACTGAGGTATCAAACTTTGCCAAAAGAAGAAAGAATGTAAATTGCTAATGAGGGAAGAACTTGAAGAAAAGAAAGACAACTGAGAAATGAACTGGGAAGGAGTAGTAGAAGACAGCACTGTCTTTCAAAAGCAAATTAATAGAAGACTCTCTAAAGTTTAGACTAAGAAATCAAAGACAGATTCAAGCAAAAAAAAAGGCCATTTTTCATATATTTCTTAAAAGAAAGCAATATGTTTTGGTGCAACATCAAAATTCCCTCACATTGCTTATTTTCTAAGAGGGTGTTAAGCACAAATAATTCTTTCCTTATGGAACTCTATCACATAGGACGTTTAGTAAGGTTAATTCTTTCCCTCGGGGAAGCAGTTAAGTAATTAAGATTAATAGTTGGAGAAAAACTATTTTGGTAGTATCACCACCAAAAAATGTTAAGTTACCACCTTCCTTATACTATTGTATTACAAATTTTTGGCAGAAATTTTTTTTTGTATTTGTGCGTTTCTTTCTAGAAGCATTGTCTCCAGCTCTTATGAAACTATTGACTTGTTTCGTTTTGTTTCCTTTGGCAAATAGTGATTGATTCCTGGGCCCTAAAGAAGTCAGTATTGCTAGGTGCTCAAAATGCATAAAATTCAAATGGCTTTGATTATTTGATTCTTTTATCTTACTAGAAATTCATATTTCTCAGTACTTTTACAATCAATAATCACATTCACTAAAAGCCAACAATTTAGTAGTGTGTGGATATATACATATACACTCACACAAACATATATGTAAAAAGAGTGTATATACACATATATGTGCAATATAAATATGTATACTATTTACTAGTGTGTATGCATTTATATATCCACATACTTATGTGTGTATATAGACAGATAGGTCCAAACATAAAAATAAGCAAATAGTTGACTACCTGACCTAATAATGTCATGCTAATTGCATTTTTTTTTTTCTTTTACTGGGAGTATAGAGGGTGTCTCATGACTCTGGGGAGAGTATATAACTTTATACAGTTGATTTAGGCCCAGAGATTTACATTACTGTAAATGCATACCATAGGATGATTTTTTTTCCTTCAGCAGTAAAAGATAGTAAAGGTTATGCTATTTTTAGCCCACTGTATATAGGACACTATTAAATTTTGTATCAAACAACACACATGTATCCTACAACACCATTTCCCCCATTGACTATGTCACTTCATCTTATTTTGCATCTCAAAAAGGAAACAAAATAGATGCCTAAGCTATTTTAGTTTCCTTTTTGAGCTAAATAACCTCAATACAAGCACACTATCTGCTCTATGATCGTAATGGTCTCATTTTTTGGAGAATTATATTTGATAGAAGCTAAAAGAATCACATCGTTTCCGTATTGTTTTTCAGCTTACTTATTCCATTGCATATGAAGGTAGTTTTGCTTTATTTCTCATTCCTGTAATAGTGTCAATTCCTTCCTCATCCCATAAATGTGCACACTCTTAGCCTAATTGAGGAACAGAAGAGTTCTCAATGGTGGCATATTTATCATGTATTGAGAAAAGAACAATTTAATATGTTACTTCAGATGCTTCTCCAGAGTTTCAGACTTCTGGGATGTGGAGGTCTCCCCTCCATCTTAGCTCAGCATCACTCTCTCTCTTTTTTTTTTTTTTTTTCTTGTGGAATCGTGTCTAATCTAAGTACATACATCTCTGAAGAACCACTTTCTATTCTTACACGCACATGCACCTAACCTCGTGATATCTTCTTGAACTGCAATGAATACATACCCATTCTCTGATTTCATATCAGGTTTGCAGCGGTGATAGAAAAACTGTTTAGTTTGTTACTTGTTTGTTTTTTTTCACCAAAGAGTCTGGGAAAAGTCAAAATGAACTGAAAATTTACAACCTTGGGAACTCAGCATTTGCGATCGAAGTTTCTAACTCTTTCTTGCTGCAAATTTAATATGTTCTTCGCTTTCCTCTTTTACCCCTACATACTAATTCCTTCTAAAAAACACAAGGGTAACCGTTACATCAAGAGATATGCTTTATTTGTGTTTTTCTTTTTAGAGAAAAACATATATCAGAAAAAAGATTATGAAAAGCATTACATTTATTAATCTTATCCTCTCACTTAAATTATTCATGTTTTTAGAGGTTCTTATAATCGTGACTAATATGGGAGCCTGATTCTTTTTTAGTATAAAATATAAAAGTATCTAGTGTACACACTCAATATATCAATTTTTGCTCTTAAAAAATCGGTACCTCTTTTCTATACTTTTCTTGATTCCTTCTTTCTCTCTACAGTGATGGGTAGAAGGGATTGATTTTCTTTAAAATACCCGTATTCTTTCTGCCACTTTCCTGATCAAATGCTTCAAAGGCTCCTCACAGTCTCTAAGAAATGGCTAACTCCTCTGGCTGGCATTCAGGACCCTTGAGAATCATCCAGACCCCACTGCTTCCTCAGCCTCAGTGTCCTATCTTTGCTTTGAGTTGTCCTCATGGGCCAGTGACTTCTCCTGTTAGAAAGCCCTACCCACTCCTATGGGGACTTCTGACACGGAGCAATTTTAGCTTCCCTTCTTTCCTCCTGCATTTCATTTGATGTCACTTACTCTTCAGGCTAAGCTCAAAATTTCTGCCTTTATGCAGTTTTTCATCATTCTTCTATGCACACATTATCTTTCCTGTAGTATCAGTTGCCTATGAATTTGTAAGATAAAATAGGTCATTAGCAGAAAAATAAATAAATAAACTCTTCTTCTTCACTTGCAAGTGGAATAACATTCATGGGGTAAAAGGGAAGCTTGAAATAGACAGACTAGTAGGTGATCACTCATCTAAGTTTTGGTCAGAAAATGGTTTGATTTTATTCTCTATATTTGACAAGATTCCCCACTCCGGCTTGATATCTGGCCTCATTGCTCCAATAAAATGATTCTGTTTCATGGAAACATCTTCTCTGTGCCACTAAATCCATGGATGCTCTTCAATTTTTATCTCCCTTAAACTCCCAGAGCCTGAGTCCCTGATGTATTCATTTATCTTCTTTAAGGAAACTTCATGTGATATGAATGAAACACACTTTTCTTCCTTAGCCCCATCCTCTGAGACTGGTTTGTTTCCATTGACTTTGCTTTTACAAAGCTGTTAAATGTTTGTTGTTGTTGTTGTTGTTGTTGTTAATAGCTAAATGATTTGCATCTCTATTTTTTCTTCATCTATGCTCTCTTCCTGAGCACTTTCACACATGCCTTTAATTATTACCTGGACTCAGTGACTCCCAAAGAGTAACATGTAACCTAGATGACTTCTCAGATTTCCAGAACTGTCAATCTTGCTGCTTCTATGATACCACTACTTAACATCTCAAAAGCAGCTTACCTTCCCCTTGACCACATCTAAAGGTGTTATTATCCTCACCCACCAACCCAAATATAGGCTGTTCCATGGCTCCCTGTTTTATGCCTTATGCAAAAGCTCAAGCAAGTTATCTAAAAATCACACTTTGAAACTCACTGCCTACTCTTCTATTCAGTTCACCTCTTTTATGGATATTGTCTAAGTAGGTGTGAACTACTACAGCAAAATACCACAGAGTAGGTGGATTAAACCACCAACATTGATTCTCACAGTTCTAGAGAATGGGAAGTCCAAGACGAAGATGCTGGTGGATTTGGTTCCTGGTGAGGGCTCTCTCCCTGGCTAGTTGAGAGCTGTCTTCTCTCGGTGTTCTCACATAGCAGGGAGAGGGAGGTTTAGTGTCTCTTCCTCTTTCTATGTGGGAACTATTATCATCGTGGGAACACCACTGTTATCATCATAGGAATACCACAGTCATAACCTCATCTCAACCTAATTACCTCCAAAACATCCTATTTCCAAATATCATCAAATTGGCTGTTAAAGCTTCCGCATATGAATCTGGGGGTGAGGGTGTGTGGATAGCACATGAGCATTCTGTGCATAACAGATATTATCTCCTAATAATATAATCTTTCCCCTTCTCTCTAACTCTCCCATCAGCACCCTCTTCTAAACCATTATTCTATCTTACTTATCTGGACTCATGATCCCTCCTCTTCCCTTGCTAAACAGAGGGAAGGAAGAGCTTTTTAATAAGAATGGGAATCAGATCAGGATGATCAGCCACCAAATACCTTCCCATGGCTTCTCACTGTTCAAGGAGAGGAGCATAATCCAAACTAGAAAGTCAAACTGACATGCACTTAGGTCTCCATACTCCGTGCCCAACTTACCCTCTCCACCTAACTCCTTGCTCTTTCAGTGGCAGCCATGGTAGCCCTTTTTCAGTTTCCTGTTGCTAACAGGCATTGAAAGATGATCTACTCCCTCTCTGCCTGAAAATGTTCCCCTACCTCCAGTCCGCTTACTCAATAGGTACCTACTTAGCTTTAACACACCAGCTCAGATGTCACTGCAGGGTGGATACCTTACCCAGGCCAGAGTAAGTCCTCCTTTTTATGTCCTTACTGTATATATCTTTTCCAGAATTTAGAGTATTTATAATAGTTATGATATATGCAGTTATTGGATTCATATCTTTACCCCACCTCCTAGGCTATAGGTTCCAAAAGAGAAGAGTCTTTTTCCAGTGGGTACACGTTTCATCTCCAATGTCTAGGACACATGGTAAGACCTAGATAACTATTTTTTGAAGAGATGATTATCATGTATGGCCTTCAGACACATTTTTATTTTAATATGATGTTTGTGCTACAATGCATTCTTAGAGTACTTATTTTGTTTCATAGTTTCTTTCCCATAGTGCCTATAAAGCTTATTAATTATTAATAGAAGTAAAGAAAGATTGATTGATTGCCTAGAAATATCTCTGACCATATGCATTTGTGAATCCGTTATAAGTGAACTTACATATAAGGGTGCAACTGAATAGAGCTAAATTCTGAAGATAGGAAAAGCAAATAAATCTCCACAACATCAGTTCATAATACAGAGCTTAATGGAGCATAGATCCCTGCTGCTGTGTCCTTAAGGAAAATGTGCTTGTTTGCACTCTGGGGTAATATAAACCTGTACAGAGTGGCTTTTATTTAGGTAGCTAAAACACTTTAGAAGAATGACTATGGTGTTGCTGACTAATTCGGGCTCTAGTTCACTAGAATATATACCATAATATATTGTATATTCTCAATAAATATAAATAACACAAATTTGCAAATAGCTCTTTCCACATTTCCTCCTTATCACCTCCCATTTTGGCCAGTGTTATTGAGCCACACTGGGGCTGATTTATTTCCTGAGAAGAAAATAAAATATCCATTTTTGAAGGTTGACTGATACATTAACAGAAGAGAAAAATCTACTTGGTTGACCCATAAAGGATGTTTATTATGGCAAGAATGAACTCACAGACTAAACTGAAGTTAATCTATGTTCATGGGTAAAAAAGATGAAAATGACATACAATTCATTTGTATATTTTTTTAGTTTAAAAGTGTAGTAGTTATTCATCAAAAAAGAATAAAAGAAAGCACCACTAATCATCACACCATACTTATTTTATTTGGCTTACTGAATCTGTTACCAAATACATTTAACCTTCTTTGTCATTAGTATGATTTCCTGCAAACCTGAAGTAAATGATAGTGCAAAATAAGAATAATGATTGCAGACAGACATCAATATGTATAGAGTTTTTGCCATTTCATCTACTGGGCACCTTTGATTTCAGACTTCTAATGCTGTAATTATTATTAATATAATAAAAGCATTCACCAAAAGTTTCCTATATAGCAGAAGTGGCTGGCTGGGCGTGGTGGCTCACGCCACTTTGGGAGGGTGAGAAGGGTGGATCACCTGAGGTCAGGAGTTTGAGACCAGCCTGCCTAACATGGTGAAACCCCATCTCTACTAAAAATACAAAATTAGCTGGATGTGATGGCATGCGCCTGTAATTCCAGTTACTCGGGAGGCTGAGTCAGGAGAATTGCTTGAACCTGGGAGGTGGAGGTTGCAGTGAGCCGAGACCACACCACTACACTACACTCCAGCCAGGGCAAGGAGCAAGACTCCGTCTCAAAAAAAAAAAAAAAAAAAAAAAAAGTGAAGGAAACCACTTTACTTGCATTTTTTTTTTTTTTTTTTTACCTTCCCAACCTCTCTATAGAGCTGTTTTTATTTAGGTGCCAAGGACACTTTTAAAAATATATTGTGGAGTTGCTGACTAATCGGGATTTCAGTTCACCAGGAAACGTGTCATAGCAGTTTGCATTTCCTCCATAAATGTAGAAAACACCTATTTCTCCTCTCTGCACTGTTGCTATTCTCATTTTTTAGCTAATGAAGGTAACGTATCTGAGGATAGCAGATGTGCCCCAAGTAAGTGAGCAATGTAGAGCTTAGATGGCTGGGCCAAAATATGAAATCAAGTCTGACCAAGTGACTCCAAAATTGTCTCTTATCCACTGCACTGATCTACATCTTAGTGTAAATGTCCTAATAAACAGACATTAATATTTTTATTCCATTTTGGATTTAGGGAAACCTGCACTTTACCGAGCAGATTTCAATATTAGATTTTAGGTTAGCATTCAGGCCTGATAAAATATAATTAATTTAATCATTATCAATGTTCATCCTTATACCACTGCTTACTTGGAAGCAATGGAAATCTCAGCTCAGATGAAAATAGGCCATATGACAGATCACTTATTTTCAGCATATTTTGCATGCACAGATAATATATTGTATAAAGAATAGTTGTCAAAACCTGGAAAAAGATGAATAAACTCTAAAACATTTTTCTAACAGTTCAATATCCCCCACTTGCCAGGAAGAAAAGTTTATAAAACTATACAAATTATTTTTAGAAGGATAGAATTTTATTGTGGAAAATACTAATATTTCTTATAATTATTTGAAATTCAAGTTTGTCTATATTTTTCTTAGTATACCTTTTTCCCCCCACCTAACCCATCATAGCATATATCTAACTTTAATTTAAGATTATGGGAGATGTTCCTATAATAAAAACATTTTTAATTAAATGAGATTAAGTTTTCATTTCTATATGTAAGTAAGAAGCATGTCATTGTCAATACTAGAACACACCAAAATTCTCTTGCTTTGAAACATGAAAGTACCTGAACTTCACTTTCCATTGAAGAAGTAATCATATTATTTCCACTATCTTTTTCCCCATCAAAACAAGGGAAATGAATGATCAGGTATTTCTGACAATTTTTATAACGATAGTAAATAAGTCTTCTGAATATGATTTGTACTTCCTTAGCAAGAAGACTACAAGCACAAGGCAAACAGAAGACTAGCCTTTTAACGTTGCTAGGAAACATCATGGAGAAATAATAAAGGCAAATTATACATTAATCAGAACTGTCTGATTAACTCTTCCATATCCCTATTTAAAGATTTTAAAGTATATATACCAGGTTACTAAATGTAAGATGTTACTTTATTTTAAGTCAAAAGCTGGAAATATTGCTGCTAAATATTGAATGAGTGGTTGACTGAAAAGTATGTTTGTAAAGATCAAGAAAGTAATCTTTGAACTTAGAAAATTCACTAAGTAAATTAACTACAGACAACATATAATGATGTGATAATATTTTATAGAAATTAACATCATGAATATGCCTTTCCTAAATTTTTCAGATCAATTGGAAATTGTAGATGAAAAAAAGTGAGTAAAAATATATTTATCATCATGATTTTCATTAGCCTTATGAGGCTATTTGAATTTTTATACCACAGATTGAGGATCCTTAATTCAAAAATCCAAAATATGAACTGTTTCAAAATCAACTGTTTGAATGCTGACATGACACCAGAAGCAGAAAATTCCACACCCGGACTCATGTGATCAGTTGCAGTCAAAATTTTGTTTCGTGCTCAACATTATTACCAATGTTGTATTAAATTAACTCCAGGCTATATGTGTAAGGTGTATAGAAAACATAAATGAATTTGCTGTTTATACTTGGGCCCTATCCCCAGCATATCTCATTATGCATTTGCAAATATTTAAAAACAAAACCCCAAATCCAAAACACTTTGGTCCCAAGCATTGTAAATAGAAGATACTCAACCTGTACAATGATTTTTAACCTAAGTGCAAAGTGTATTGTTTGTCAATCTACAGACAAGGGTTTGATGGACAGCATTTCTGAAACACACATAACCATGAATTTTTTTATATGGAGATATCCTGCATTATTGATATTTTAAGGAGCCTAATTAAATAATGGTTGCCACAAATATAAACATAAAACAGGAATCTTACTTTTAAGTTAATTGACAATTTTCAGCGATCATCATGTTACTTTTAAATTTTAGATACCTTAGGGTAGACCAAACACTATTATTTTATTATTTATCATTTAACATTGAAAGTTATCTTTCTTTTCGTTGGACTCTACCTATAAAATGATGTGTCACTTCATTTTGGTTAGCAGCTTATGATAGCTGATATATATGACAGCTTAGAGAGAAAGGGACAGACACAGACTTGGGCAGGTGATAGTTGTGTTTTGATTGGTTGTGGGTTTTATTTATTTGTTATTATCATGGCCCAATCATGGATATATTTATATCAGTCTTTAATAATTGACCTTAGATTGTTGCAGTGTTAACCATAATTTCTGTTTACATAGCACTCTTGCTATTTTAAATAGATGAATGAGCAGGGATACTTTTCTGAATACATTTGTCAGAATTACACAAGTTTGAACAGCACTTCAAACCATCTTGTACAAAGACTTTGTAAGTTGCATTCTCTGGGTCATTCATTTTGATGCTAATATATGCAATAAGAAGAAACCAAGAAGAAAGGGTTACAATGAGTATGTTAACAAGGTGTAGAACATCTTCACTAGTAATATTGTTACATTTAGGTTAATCATCAATAGCTTTAATATAATTGTTATTTTATACATTTTAAAGAGATAGATGACATAACAATAGATATAGATCCAGTATAGACATATTCAATTTAATAAATTAAATAGTCATTCGGTATCTTTACATGAATATTTAAACTTTAACCTATATTACACATATAGATGTAATGTTAATGGGAAAGATCGGGGCTAGAAGGTGTTTATTTGAAGACTCCTTTTTAAAATTATGAGAGCTATGTAATTAATGTCTATGGATTGCATTTACTAGTCTTGTGAAATCCCTACTGCCATGGAATTCATGTCAAGTTTCTTTTTTTAACCTCTTTCACTAGATATGAGAACTGTGGACATCCAGTTTCCATTTTTCAGATAATTAGCTAATCACTAATGAATGGATTAGTTTTTCACTATCTCTGCAGATTATTCAATTGAAGTTTGATTTCTGAAAACACACATTGTTGAAAAGTATGTTAATGGCTAGAGGAGAAAATATAACTTATTAAATAGCTTCAGAATGTCTAGAAAGAAAAGATGGTATTACTGAGGATGGCTAACTCACATCTAGAGTTGTTGTCAATTCAGAATTTTTAAAATATTATCTATTGCAGTAAATTCTATATCAACTCAGCCATGACTTGTCAGTCTTCCCTTTGATTCTGTCAGCCTTCATTTTAGATCATTTGAAAATCTTCTGATTTTTTTTCTGATTTTTAAAATTGATTTTAATAAAGTTGTTTCACAGCCTGAGACTCATGCTGTATGCTAAATCACCTCCAACTGACACTTCCTGTAGCCTAACAATTATTTTAAACATTAAAAACAAGTATATATGTAAAGAAATAATATTATCACCATATTTTTTAGCTTACCTATAACTAGTTTTGACCAATTCTTTTTGATGAATGAAGGTAAGAAAGTTTTTTAAAAGTGGCTATTATATGAAACTACAAATCATAAGTATACATATACATTATATATATTTTAATGAATTGGATATGGATCTAAATGTTTTATAAATCATTGATCATACGATTTCCCTTCCAATATTTTAAATAAAATATTAATAAAAAAATAAAGAATTGCAAGCCGTTGCCAAATGCAATCAGGTTGTGCTCTACAAGTTCATTTGTAAGCCACTGTTAGAATTTGGAACATATTTCTCCATAAAACCTGCATGATGAATGTGGTTAGGATACAAAGCCAACCTGCAAGATTCTACCTAAATCAAAATGTAATTAAAATGTAGCAACAGTATTATTACAGAACTTGGCCATTATTTATCCAGCTGCTTCTTTGGGAAACAGTTTTCAATTTCTAACTTGGAAATTGGAATGCTTGAACTTCATTTTTCTTTTCACATCTCTAGTTATTTGCAGAATTCTCCCAGCCTTACTCTAGCCCCACCTTTCAGAAGCTCCTACTTCAATAATATAAATTGAGGTTCTTTATCAGTATGGAGAAACATCTCAGCAAGAAACCATTTGCAGTCACAAGATCCTCATAAATCCCATGGTTATCTCTCAGACATACATTTAAGACTGTACTCTGTTTTGTGGTCATTTTTTGAATATCTGCATTTTTCAAGAAAGCAAATCTTCAGCCTCCCAAGATAGCTGTGAAGAAATTACAGGCACCCGCCACCACCTGTTCCCGACTAATATGAAGTTAGTGTTTTTAGTAGAGAGTTGGGTCAGTCACACATGTTAGCCAAGCTAGCTCAAAATCAAATTGTAATACTTCTGTACCAATCACGTGATCCGCCTGCCTATAAGAAGGTACTTCAAATCATAAATCCAACCCTGGGATTACAAGTGTGAGCCAGTAAGCCCAGCCTGATGTCTGATTTCGTATATGGTGTTAGTTTATGTGGCTTTATTGGATAGATCTTCTTATTAAATGGAAGCATTAAGTTATCTCAGATTACAAAAAGAACTCCTTAAGTGATCATGTAGGTTGCAATTGTTCTCTGATGCTAACATATGAGGAAAGTAGGCATAGCTGACGAACATTGTAACTTTTTCTGGAGCACAGCCCAAGTTGTCAGCATGCACTTTGGAAGGAAGCCACTGTGTCCCATGAAATAATGGACACATTTTTTGCTTTTCTCCCAGAGACAAGTGGAATCTCCTTCAGGTGCTCCATTGAGTATTATCGACATGCTGCAAAGTACTGCTCAGAGGATTTATATTTATAGTCCCTGAGGGGGGGAAACAAAAATAGCCACTTTGCTTGATACTGAAGGGACTGGCATGAGGGCTGAGGCTCATCAAATCAATCTATCTATCTATCTATCTATCTATCTATCTATCTATCTATCTATGCACACACACACACATACACATAGAGTCATTATTTTGAGTGGTAACTACTGAAATAATGTTACATATTGATCTCTTTATATTAAATACCAGTTTATTCCTTTTCAAAAAGCACTTAGAAGCTCAGAGGTAACAGAGTACTCTCTCTTCCAAGCATTATTCCGGAGGGAGGGAGGAAAGAACGCTATTTCAAGTGGTAAGGTTAATAACGTACAAAAAACATTCTGATTTTCTGGTAGTAGAAATTCTAAAGCTAAAAATATTATGATCTAACGCTTCCTCTTTAATTAACTAATTAAAAATTAACACTTCCCCTTTAAATAATTAAAAATTAATTTAATTTTTAAATTTAAAATGTGGAATACTTTGTTTTGATGTGTGGAGATGTTTATCATTATATGACCGGATTTATAGTTTTGGCTTGTCTAAGTTTTGTACAAGTTTGGAAGATATATTTAAATTATTCCAAAATAAACTGTGGTTAGGCAAAGCTGTTGTATAGAGATATAGTATAATTATTTTAATTAAATAATGTATTTTTATATTTTGCATATTTTAACAAAGTTTTTAAAATAACACTTTATAATGAAAATGATAGTAAAAAATCATAAGACTCTATATGTCACTTATGGATTACTTTTCTTATGCCCATTTACTTGATACAATACGGGGTGCTTCATAAGAGTTAAACAATGGAATTACCTTGCAAGATATAGATAGATAAGGCCCACTTTAGAGAGTGGGAAACCAAAGTTCTGAACTGTAAAATATCACATTCAGTGGCAAGTGGGCATCCAGCCAAGATTATGTTGACAAATTCTGCAATCTTTCTACCTGTATTAGTTTTCCCCAAACTTGGCAGTTTGAAACAATAATGATTATCTCACACCTTTTCAGAGGGTCAGAAATCTGGGACCAGCTTGTCTAGGTTCTTGCTCATGATCTCACACAAGATTGCCATTGGCTGGGGTTGCTTGTCCTCATCTGGAGGTTTAGCTGGGTTGGAGTTTCCACTTCCAAGTACACTCACACAGGTTTGTGTACAGGCTTCTGTTACTCACTGCTTGCAGACTGAGCTCCACAGCACCTCAGCACATGAGTTCCTCTGTTAGGCAACTCCCACAAGGGCAGCTGGCTTTCCTGGGAATAAGCGATTTCAAGAGGGAGGGAGGGAGAAAGGAAGAGAGACCCAAAATGAAAGCTGCAGTCTTTTGTAAGGATCTCAGAAGTCATTTGCTATCCATTAAGCTGTATTCTCTTATTAAAATGGAGCCACTAAATGTAACTCACACTCAAGGGATGAAGGATGAATCTCCACCATCTCAGTGAGGCTAGATTAAAAATGTGTCATTCTGTTTTTAAGACTACCGTGCTACCGTTACAGACTGCTTCCATATATGTTTTGTAACATGTAAAGTACCACATTTATTCATTATTACGAATATGTTAAAATTGACGTCCGTATTGCTCTCACATTTTTATAACAGGTAACGAATTAACATATGATGATTTAATGCACGTGTTTTGTTTGATACAAGAAAAAATAGTAGAGTTATTTAAGGTAATGATATACATGGTAAAAATTTATTTAGAGTATCATGATGTTTTCAGAGACAAAGGAACTTAGTATTCTTTTGATTAAAATAATTTTATTGTTTAGTTAGTTATTGAATGAGATGCTGAGATGTATATTAAGTCATTTTATACATTATATATCGTAAGTGAAAAAAAGTATTCAATAATTGGGTGGTAACGTTGAGTTACTATTTATTTCACAAATTGCCATAATATGGAAAATATAAATATTGAGTTTCCTTTTGAGGCTAATGTTTTATTTTTAAAACATCTGCCTCTAATATTATAAATTCTATCAGGAAATATATTCTAACTTTATGGTTCATAGATATTTTAATGCCTATGTGAACATTTATTTTTAGAACATTATTAAATATATTTCTAAGATACATCACATCATACTTGAAGACTTATTTGTTCCCAACTCAGTGAAAAGTCTAGACCTTTTGAAACTTGGGACTATCCATAGTAGAGTTTTAAGACATTATCAAAAGCTAATTTTGCTTCCAGTGCAATTAATGTAAGGGATTCAAATGTAAATGGATAAATTAAGGGATTATTAGTTTGGCTCATGAAGAAAGAGGTTTTGCATACAATGAACAAGAAAACTAGTCATGCAACAAAAATGAAAATGCTGAATTATATATTTTCTTCTGCGATTGATGTTAAAATTTATAAAATTATTAAAAGTGTATTCTTCACTAAAATTACCAATGGCATTTAAAACATAGTTACATAAGAGTAAAATGAAATATCTACTTTTAAAAGTATAATGCATCCATTTATATTTAAAGTAGTCATAGTTATATCAAAACACCATTCCCAAAAATCTCTCCACTATATTAATAATAATGAAAATCGTAATAATATAAACTACAATTTGCTCAAGATCAGACAATGATATTCTCACCAAATCCAATGTGACAATTTAATTTTCCACATTTTATAAAGCAGTAAGTTAAATCTCAGAGAAGTTAAATAGATTTCTCAGGGCACAAGGCCACACTAGCCAAGTCAGCCTTCCAACCTGTTTAGCTTGACTCCAGAGTTGTTAATTTTTTCACTTAGACACGTGATATTCTTCGAAGGCTTGGCTTTACTGATATTTTTAAAAATTCATGTTTTTTTTCAAAGAGGAGAAAAAGGCAGATTTCCACTGAAAACATCATAGCTTATAAAACCTTAGTAATAAAGTTTATTTTTAAAACTCAGGAGAACAAAGAATTGAAAATAGTAAGACAAAAGTAACCATAAGCAAAACACTAATGTTTTATAATTGTTAAAAATTGGTATATATCCATTCATACTTTTAAAAATTATGTATATTTAAGTGGACTTATACCATACCTAAGTTTTGAAAGCTTGGCACTATCTTGTTTGTTATTTTCCAACTTTTAAAATTTGTTATAGACACATAATAATTTTACATATTTATGAGGTGCAAGATGATGTTTTAATACATGTACACATTGTGTAATTGTCAGATTATCGTTTGATACATGTATACATTGTGTAATGATCAAATCAGGGTTTGATACATGTATACATTGTGTAATCATTAAATATCCATCAGCTTAAACATTTATCATTTATTTGTTATTAGAATATTCAAAAACCACTCTTCTAGCTATTTAAAATATACATTATTGTTAACTCTAGTCATACTTCTATGCAATAGAATGGCAGAATTTATTTCTGACTGTACTTTTGTATGCACCCATTGACAGATCCCTTCCCTCCCTATCGCCTTCCTCCACTCCCCTTCCTCTGAGCCACTCTTC
Organism: Papio anubis; assembly: GCF_008728515.1. NCBI lineage: Eukaryota > Metazoa > Chordata > Mammalia > Primates > Cercopithecidae > Papio > Papio anubis. The sequence continues at coordinate 19,132,395 of NC_044980.1, read as the reverse complement.
TACTCTCTACATCTGTGAGAACAATGTTTTAGATTTCACATTTGAGTGAGATTATCTGATATTTGTCTTCTATGCCTGCTTATTTCATTTAACATCATTTTATTTAAATTGTGATAAGAATGTATAACCACATAATTCTACCCTTACCACAAATTTTTAACTGCACAATACAGTATTTTTACCTATAGGAACAGTGTTGTACAGCAGATCCCTAGAATGTATTCATCTTGCATAATTTCAATTTTATACTTATTGAAGAGTAACTCCCTGTTTCCCCCTCTTCCAGCTCCTGGCAACCATCTTTTTACTCTCTGTTTCTGAGTTTGACTATAAAAGATACCTCGTATAAGTGGAATCATGCAGTATTTGTCCTTTTGTGACTGGCTTATTTTACCTACCATAATGTTCTCCAGATTCACCCACATTTTGGCATATGGCTTTTCTTCTTTATGGCAATTATTCTGTTATATGTGTATACATTATACATTATTTTCTTTATTCATTCATCCATCAATGGACATTCAGGTTGTTTTCACATATTGGCTATTACAGATAATGCTGCAATGGGCATAGGAGTGCTATTATCTCTTTGATATCTTGATTTCAGTTTTTTGGATGTACATCCGAAATGAAGTTGCTGGATTCTTTGGTAATTGTATTATTGATTTTTGAGGAGGCTCCTCATTCTTTTCCATAAGCAGCTACATCATTTGAAATTCCCACCAGCAGTTTATAGAGTCCAACTTATTGACATCTTTGTCAACACCTATTTTTTAAGTAATAATTACCATAACAGATGTGAGACAATATCTTTTTTTTTTTCTTTCTTTGAGATGGAGTCTCGCTCTGTCACCCAGACTGGAGTGCAGTGGTGCAATCTCGGCTCACTGCAACCTCCGCCTCGTGGGTTCAAGCCATTCTCCTGCCTCAGCCTCCTGAGTAGCTGGGACTACAGGCACATGCCACCACGCCCGGCTAATTTTTGTATTTTTAGTAGAGATGGGGTTTCTCCATGTTGGCCTGGCTGGTCTCGAACTTCTGACCTCAGGTGATCCAGCTGCCTCGGCCTCCCAAAGTGCTGAGATTACAGGCATAAGCCACCGTGCCTGGCCTGAGACGATATCTTGTTTTGGTTTTGATTTGCATTTTGCTGATTATCAGCTATGTTGAGCAAATATTCTTATACCTTTCAGCCACATATGTGTCTTTTTTGAAGAAATTTCATTCTAGTATTTTGCTCATTTTTTAATTGGGTTATTTGGTTATTTACTCTTGAGTTGTAGGAGTTCCTAATACATTTTGTAATGAACCTCTTAACAAATATATGATTTTCAATATTTCTCCTATTTCATAAGTGGCCTTTTAATTTTGTTGTTTCCTTTGTTTGCTGTGCCAAAGCTTTTAAGTTTAATGTATCCCCACTTATATACAATTTTACTTTTTTTGCTTATATTTTTGGTGTCATATGCAAGAAATCACTGCCAAGCTCAATGTCATGAATCATTTCCCCTATGATTTCTTGTAAGAATTTCATTTGTAATCTGCCGTTTCACTTAATAATGATTTTTTCTTATTTTCCACATAATTAAGAATTTATATACTGAATGATTTTTACTCACTCCATATTATTCCTTTACATGGATATACACTTTTAAAAAAAATAACCCTTTATTAGTAATCATTTCTGCTAAATTTTCAATAGGCAGAACTGGATGAATCTCTCTAAAGCTATGTATTTGTGAAGAACATCTTCGATTAATTTTATAAAAGGCATTCTGAAATTTGGAAAATATTGCCTATATATCATTATTAACCAATGAGGAGACATGATAAATTAAAAAGTTTTATTTTACCACAGGAACAATGATTGAAATACATGTAAAATAGGAAAATCATGTGACCACCAATTTTGTATGACCTACATTAAATAAATACTGAAAAGCTGTTCTTAAAGGGATAAATATTATGATATGTAAAGATATGGCATACTCTTGGATATTAAAATACTATTGAGAAATAAATAACATAGAGAAAATAATACAAAGATAAATAAAATAGTATAGAGAAAAACAATTCCCAAGTCTGTAAATGCATTGCAATCTCTTTTGTATAGTTTCTGGAGCTAAAGAACATTCAGAATAGGTACAGAAAAAAACACATTTTTAAAAATTGAAGCATCACATGCATATAGAAAAGCACACATATGATAAGTACAGCTCAATGAATTTTCATGGAGTAAACTCACCCGTGTTCATCTAGATAAAGAAACAGAATTGCATCAAAATGCAAAACTATGCTATGCTAATTACTACTCACCCCCTACAAGGTAATCAGTTCCTGACTTCTACTTTGATAGATTAATTTACCAGGTTTTTAATTTCAAATAAATAGTCTTGTTCACTGTGGACTCTCTTTTTTTCTTCCATTTAGCACCATTCATAATGGTGCTATAGTTGTAATTATTTCATTATTATTGCTGTATAATATTGATGTGTATGAATGCAGGAGTATTTAACCATTCAAATGATGAACATTTGGCTTTTTTTTCAGTTTAGGATTATTGTAAAAATTGTTGCTCTAGGTATATGTGTATGTGCCTTTGGATAAATAGATGTACTTATTTCTATTGACTTCATCAGAATTACTGAATCATCGGGCATATGTATATTCAGTTTTATTAGATATTGCAGAGTAGTTTTTCATATTGCATACGCCAACTTAAATGTGTGGACAATGTAAGCAAATTATAGTTTGTCCACAACCTGACTAATATGTAGTGTTACGTGACTTCTAAATTTCACTCATTCTGCTGAGTATATAGTGGTATCACCGTGTGGTCTTCATTCACATTTCCTTGATAATGGATACATTTCATCATTGTTTTATATGTTTAGCAACAATTTGGTATATCACTCTAGTGAAGATATTCGGTTTACAATTTTTGCCCGTTTCTTTTTTTCATTGTGGCTTTTTAATTGTTTTGTAGAAACTCTTTATATGAGCAATTTGTCATATAAATTGTATGGCAAATATATTATTTCACCTTTAGATTGCTTTTTCATTCTATTGATGGGTGTTTCTTTTAAGGAATTATATTTGTTAGTTAATATATTTTACTTTAACATATTTCCTTATGATTAATATGCTTTTCTGCATTGCTTTTAAGATATCTTTGCAAACACTAAAGTCACAAAGATATTCTACTGTTTGTTTCTAAGAGTGAAACAACTCTATCATCTTTCAAATTAAATTTTAATTTTGAGATAAGTATAGATTCACGTGCAAATCTAAGAGAAATCCCATGTACTCTTTAACCCATTTTCTCTAATTTCCTAACTTTCTATCTTGTAAAGTTATAGTGCAACATGAAAACCAGAAAACTGGTAGTAATCTAGTCCACCAGTCTAACTCAGATGTCCTTAATTTTACATGTATTCATTTACATATGTATTTATTTGTGTTTCTATGCAATTTTATCACATGTATAGTAAGTTAGTAACAGATTTCCATGAATTCAGTGGCTTAAAGCGCTAGAAATTGATTTTCACTGTTCTGGATGCCAGAAGTCCAAAGTCACTATCACTAAGCCAAATTCAAGGTGTTTGCAAGGCTGTGCTCGCTTTGGAGGCTCTAGGGAAGAATCCGTTCTTTGACCTTCCAGCTCCCCGTGGCTGGTGTCATTGCATGCCAGTCTCTACCTCTGTGATCACATAGCCTCATCTTTTCTGTTTGTACCTAACCCCTTGCCTCTCTCTTAGAAGGATGTTTATGATGGTATTTAGGTCTCATCCAGGGTAATCTAGGATAAGCTCTTTATTTTATTATTTATTTATTTTTATTTTTTTAAGACGGAGTTTTACTCTTGTCTCCTAGGCTGGAGTGCAATGGTGTGTTCTCAACTCACTGCAACCTCTGCTTCTCAGGTTCAAGTGATTCTCCTGCAGAGTAGCTGGGATTACAGGCTCCCACCACCATGCCTTGCTAATTTTTTTGTACTTTTAGTAGAGAGGGGGTTTCACCATGTTGGCCAGGCTGGTCTCAAACTCCTGACCTCAGGTGATCCACCCTCCTCGGCCTCCAAAAGTGCTGGGATAACAGGTGTGAGCCACTGTTGTCTGGCCAAGCTCTTTATTTTAAAATTTTTAATTTAACCATATCTACAAGGACTTTTTTTTTTTTTCCCCCCAAATAATGTGACATAGGTTGCAGGGATTGAAGCCTGGATATTTTCTGGGGACCATTTTTCAGTCTTCCACGTTTAGATTTGTGTAGCTACCATCACAATCAAAATACAGAACAGCCCCTTTTACCATGTCTACCTCAGTCTCAATTGCTTTTCACCAATCCCCTAACCCCTAGAAATTACTTACCTGTTTTCCAACTCTGTATCTTTGTCACTTCAATAATGTTATATAAGTAAAGTCATCTGATATGTAACCTTTGGGGTTTGGCTTATTTCATTTAGCATAATTCTCTGAAGATTCATCCAAGTGTTGTGTTTATAAATAGTTCTTTTTCTCTTTGCTGAGCCCTATTGTTGTGGTATGGCTGTATGGTTTATTTAATGATTCACCTGTGCAAGGACATTTCAGTTATTTTCAGATCCAGGTTATAACAAATAACTCTGCTATCAACATTTGTGTAGAGGTCTCTGTGTGAACATAAGTTTTCATTTCTCTGGGATCAGTGCCCAGGAGTGAAATTGCTAGGTCATTTGGAACTGCTGGGAGGTTTAGAACTTGATCATTTTTAACTCTCAGGCCCTTTGCTCTTTTAAGACTCACAGTCTTACAGCTAAGACAAATTCAAGTATGCCCAATGCTTTCATCATAAAAACTAGTCTTTTATAAAAATTATGACCTTAAACAAGATCAAGCTCAGCATTCGTGGCTTCTTATACTCCCTGGCAACACAGACTTTTATTGGAAGCCTTACCAGTTTGTAAGACATTCCATCAAAAATCTACCTATTTCAGCTCAAGTTTCTTCTCAGGCAGCATCTCAGTTCTGTTCTTTGATTGACACTATAATAATAACTTCAGCTGGATTTTTCCCATAAATTCAGCCAACATGCCTCTATCCCAGCACTGAACATAATTTAGGCCAAAATGTCTACTACATGGAGTGGTGTTTAAGTGAGCATTTTGAGCCAAGATTCCATTAAAAAGGAAATATGAAATAGGTAACCTAAAACCTAAACATTTGCAATAAGAACAAAGATACAGGAGTAAATCTTTAGCAAAGACAGAATTATCTGTGTACATCAGAGAGAAAAATTCACCTTCAGGAATTTTCGGGACTTAAAGACTAACCTCATCATTCTTCTTGAGACCCTAAGAAATTCTTCAGGCAAGTGTGACATAGTGATAAATTGCTCTTTGATGTTCACTAATATTGAACAAGTCTGAGAAAAGATAGAAGTGTTCAGAGGTCAAATGTTACTGACTTTCTAGCCCCAAATGCTTGTACAAACAGCTATGAAGATAAATGGGAACTCATTTGTAAAATGCTGTATGACAACCAAAACAAATGCAATTTTATTCAGCTCACAATGCACATATGGTTTCTTAATTTTCTATAATAATGGAAAACATCTTCACAAAAATATAAAGAATAAGTTGCTATTACAGGAAGTTCAGTATATGTTTATTATGATAATTTAAATAATGCAATTTATGAATTTATAAATTTTTTTTTTAGGTAGCCAGATATTTACTTAATCCTAGTGACTTATTATCTTGTCATTTTCTTAATATGCCATTTGTTTACTGTGTCTATTTATCATATTAAATATGCATTAGAATACTCAGTAGGCATGTGAAATGTATCTATTTAACTGGTTAAAGTATCCTGAGTTTTGTAGAAAAACCTGTATTCATATGAATATATAACTTCTATTAAACAATGGCATTCAAATATTCAAATGGTTATTGAATCTTTTATATGTTTACATTGAAATATTGTAGTCTTTCACCTAAAAGAGGAAATTTAAAAACTGAAATAGATCCAATTTTAAAATATCAGTGCATTTTTTCTAGTGATTCTTGATTCTTTAATGTGTTTGAGGGTGATTAGAAATTGTGGAGCCCTAGCATCTCTCCTTAAAAAAGAAATAAATATAAAATCTCTTACTTTTCAGTCAGTACAATCAATCTATTTTAAGATAAACAAGTTTTAAAATGCAAGAAAAGCAAAAAGATAGCGGGTGTGCAAGGCAATAATGACAGGTTTGACAATGCAAATTACTTCTGTAAAATCATAGAACATGCTTGTTTATTTTCCCACCTCTGACCTGTAATATAGGAGTTTTTCAAGATGAGATGATGAGTTAAAAAATGACAGGAGGCTAAATATATGTTTTCACTGGAAATCAATGTTCACCAAATTTTAGCAACAATAGCTTCCTAAAAGAGAATTCAGGTGAGCAAAAATAACAATCAAGTGCTGAAAAGTCACATTAACTTCCATAAATCTTCCTTAAATAGTCTCTACCACTCAGTACAAATAAGCAAGACGGAAGTTCCTCTACAGTTGTGCCCTCCCTCATATTCGCCCTGAATCTGTTATAATGTGAGGCTTAAATAATCTTGCAGGAGAGAGAGAGAGAAAGAGAGAGAAAATTAATGTATGTATATGTGTGTAAATAACCTCTGCTTACAAACTAGGAATGCTTTTTAAAGTCATTATCCAGCTGTATCAGTCTGTGTGGTCCTGAACATACAATTTGGTCCTTTCTTTTTAAAGTCCCTCTGTGTGATTCAGCAATTTCTTGTGTCTGGAAATAATGTGGATATATGCAAGCACTATTTGGGGAAAACTTTTCTTACTATGGTACTAATTCTAGTGTACTTATTAACACAATTTGTATCGATATTAACATACACAAATATATTATAAGTGTGTCAGTTTCTTGTTGCTGCATAGCTTAGTACGATTAGGCTGCTATAGCAAAATGCCATGAATTAGCAAGCTTACAGACAAGAGTAATGTACAGTTTTGGAAGCTGGGGTATCCATAACTCACCTCCTGGTACCTTCTCCTGTGTCCTCAGAGGCAGAGGGGCCAAGGGAGGTGTTTGGGAGGCCTCTTGCATAAAAGCATCAATGCCATTCATGAGGGCTTCACCCTCATGACCTAATCACCTCCCAAATTTTCCATCTCTCACTACTATCACATTGGGAATTAGGTTTTAACATATAACTTTTGGGGAGACAAAAGCATTTAGGCCATGGCACTGCATAGCAAATTACTCCAAAACTTGACAGCTTAAAAAACAACAAATGTTTAATATGTTGCATCACTTTTGTGGGTCAAGAATTTAGAAGCCACGTAACTGGGTGGTTTTGGTTCAGGGTCTCTTATGAGGTCACTTTCAAGAAGTGTTGGCAGGGATGTTATCTTCTGAAATCTTGACTGGGCCTAGAAAATGAGCTCACCCATATGTTCTGGGAGTTGGTACCTTTCTGTCTGGGCCTCTGCTTGAATGTCCGTGTGATCTGATAGCTGGCTTTCCCCAGAGTGAACAATCCAAGAGAATACAAAGTGAAGACTTTTTGGAAGTCACACTCAATGATTTCTACAATATTCTTATTGGTCACAGGTTGACCCTACTCCATGTCAGAGAGGCCTATACAGGTACATAAATACCAGGAGAAAATGCACATGAGGGTTACAGATCATTGGAGACTGTCTCTTAGCTAAATAACTCATTCCAGTGTTAAGAATTTTAGACAATATAATTGATGATTATAAGGGTAATAACATTACAAAGTTGATGCCCTACACAAATTCTTGTTTCCAACCCTTTCTCAATATGAAAAAGTAAAATTGAATTTCCTTATTTATTATTTTAACATAACAAAAAGTAATGAGTATCATATATCACAGCATTATTTTTCCTCCCAAAGGTAAACTAACATTAGCTAGAGCACTTTAAGGATATACTTGTCCTTTAACAGAATTTTACCTCTGTGGATACATTAGCTATGTCAGACAGTGTCTTCTAACTGTTATTTTCAATACAGTTAAACCCTAATTATTTTTAATGTTTCCTATTGCATTAAATTTTCAAATTAAATCTAGTTTTTATTTTGCAATTTATCATCCCTGACACCTACCCAATTGCACATTTACTACTCATCCTCATTTCCCACAAAGTGCTAGGACTAAAAGAACAGAAAAATGAGCTAGAAACGCAGCCAACTAAGCAGTCAGCAAGACAGTGCTCTTAAAGACCTCTCATCTGTGGCAACTCTTCATTTGATCTTTGTTTCCTCTTACGAAGTGTCCTTCTCTCCTACTTTGCTCCTAGGAAACGCTTTTCAACATGAAATATGTAATTACATTCCATTCTCTTGGTAAATGTGGGAGTCAGTTAGAAAGCAAACATATATAATAGGGAGATGGGATCTGCCCAGGCTGGAGGTTTGTATCATTTCCAAAGCTGATATTTCTATTCTGAAAACAGACTATCTCAGCCTGGGGAGAAATTCAAAGGTTACATGAATCTGAGGCTAGAATCTTCTCCTAAATATAACCCAGTTCATGTTGTTTGAGGCACTTATAACAGGGAATTCATTATCTCCTGAGGGAGATGATGAGGGAATCTTTATCAATTTGGGACTGTTATAAGTGTTTTGTTAGTTCTTACTTAAACTGAGTAAAAAAAGTTATAAATTATCTTTTATGTGATTATCTTTCATTTTGTGCATAACATAATCTCTGAGCAACACTAATGCAAGTTGAAGGGTTCTAGTTTCCACAAAATATTTTTTGTAAGGATTCAGGATTATTCTCTTAGTCATGAACATGAACCTTTGATTTGCGAAAGATTTCTACTCACACATTAGCCCTATCCCCATTATTCTGCCACTCCAGACAATAATTCTGAAATAAATAAAATTATACGAATATTAGAAAGTGAAACTATAAAATCAGCACATTTTATTTTGGAGATGCACTGTCACTTTAATGAGGTGGAAAGGTTCTTAGATCCACAGATAAAGGCATATTAAAGACTATGTCATTTAGAACGGGGATCGGTAAAATGAAATGATACAGAGAGCTGACCAGGCCAAAGGCTTCCAGTGCCAAGGCTAGAAATTCACAAGGAAGAAAGAATTACATAGTGAATTTTGGATATTATAATGTTACTAGGGATGTTATCCACTATTATGGAAATAGGTAGTTCACCCATTAATATTAAAGTTTTCTATTATGTAACTAAATCTTTTTCTGGTTCCACAGTCACTCAGAAACTGTTTTTAAATTGGTTTTCTACGCAGATCTATCTATAAGAGGTGACCAGTGTGGTTATTCTGGAAAAAGCATTGCAACGTATATGACATTTAAAATGCATTGGTGTTCAGCCTGGCCATCATGGTGAAACCCTGTCTCTAATAAAAATACAAAAATTAGCCTGGCATAGTGGTGGGCGCCTGTAATCCCAACTACTCCAGAGGCTGAGGGAGGAGAATCGCTTGAACCCAGGAGGAGGAGGTTGCAGTGAGCCAAGATTGTGCCACTGCATTCCTGCCTGGGCGACAGAGCAAGACTTCATCTCAAAAAAAAAAAAAAAAAAAAAAAAAAAAACAAACCAAAAAACATTGGTGTTCTGGGCTAATGCTGTTCTGAGTTTGATTAATGTGAAATGTCTGCATTTTCTGTGCAGTGTCAAAATTGTGTTGTTTCTCAGCAAGACAAGTATCTTTGAATGGAGCTTAGTCATTGGACATTTATATATTCAACAAGACCATTGTAGCAGGCAGAATGACAGTCCCCCAAAGATTTCCACATCCTAATCCTCAGAACTTCTAAGTGCACTACATGGAAAAAAAGTATTTTACAGACGTGATTAAGGGTCTTAAGATGGGAGATTATCCTAGTTTATCTGGCTGAGCCCGAAGTAATCACAAGTGTTGGTAAAACAGAGAGAGGAGATGTGACAGTCCAAGAAGAAGGTGGAGTAATGTGCTCTGATATGGCAGAAGGGGCTGCAAGCTGAGAAATACGGGCAACATCCGGAAGCTGGTAACAGCACAGAAAACAGATGACCCTCAGAACCTTCAGGAGCATGGATCTGCCAAGACAATTTAGCCTGTTAGACTCATTTTGTCCTTCTGAGCTCCAGTACTATAACTAGATTAATTTGTTTTGTGGTAAGCTACCACGTTAGTGGTAATTTGATTATACTAGAGATTGGAAACAAATACAGTAATTCATCTTCAGAAGATTCTTAGATGGTAACCATTTGGCCTTTTCCTGTTAATAGCCTCATTTCACATTGTAAGATTTTTCTCATGTCTACATATTTATATGATGCCACATGTAATTCTCTTCTGGAGCAAACAACATTTTGGACACAATCTGATATCTCTCATTTATTGTTATTAGATAATGCATTTTATGAGTACATTTTGAAATCACGACTTTTTTTTGGTTGTGACCATATGATGTGTTTAGGCCTTTTAAAAATTAATATAAATTGCTAGATCTCATTTTTCTAATCAGCGATCCTTTGATTTTAAAAGTCAAGTACTATAAAAACCTTCCCCTAAGGAAAACTCTAGGCCTGGTGGCATCAGATGTAAATTCTTTACAATATTTTAATTTAAAGTAACAGCATTTTACGATAAATTCTTCTGCAGAATAGGACAATAATGGTTTGTTGAGATCAACTAGTGATATTACAACAAAAGAAAAACAAGGCCGGGTGCGATGGCTCATGCCTGTAATCCCAGCACTTTGGGAGGCTGAGACGGGCGGATCACGAGGTCAGGGGATCGAGACCATCCTGGCTAACATGGTGAAACCACATCTCTACTAAAAATACAAAAATTAGCTGGGCGCGGTGGCGGGCGCCTGTAGTTCCAGCTACAAGGGAGGCTGAGGCAGGAGAATGGCGTGAACTCGGGAGGCGGAGCTTGCAGTGAGTGGAGATCGCACCACTGCACTCCAGCCTGGGTGACACAGCGAGACTCCGTCTCAAAAAAAAAAAAAAAAGAAGAAAGAAAAACAAAACCCAGAGTCTCCCCTAAACATAAATTCAAAAATCATAAAAATATTGACACAAAAATACAAGATCTATAAAAAATAACTAGGCTGAACTTATTTCAGAAACACGTGGTCATTTAAGTTTGAAACTCCATAGATTTCAAAAATTGTATAGGACATAGGAGAAAAATTACATGTTTCTCTCAAGAGGTACAGACAAAAATATTGGCTAACATTCAATGTCAATTTATTACAAAATTCTTAGATATACAAATGATCCTCCATATCCATGAGTAGTATATTCTTGGATTCAACTACCTATAGATACAAAATATTTTAAAAAAAAACTGTATGGTTGGCTTCGTACAGAAAATACACAGACTTTTTTGCTGTCATTCCCTAACAAATACAATATAACAACCATTTACATAGTATTTACATTTATTAGGTTGTAAGTAATCTAATGATGATTCAAAGTATATGGGAGGATGTGCGTATATTATGTGCAAATACTATGTCATTTTATATCAGAGAGTTGAGCATGCACAGATTATGGTACCCCTGGTGGGTCCTGGAATGAATCCCTCACAGATACCAAGGGAAGCTGTAAAACAGCATTTCATTTACCAGGTAAAAATGTATTGAAAGCAAACATATTTATTGGCAAAAATAATTAAAACATTCTTGTAGAAATCAAGAACAAGTCAAAAATGTCTGTTACCAGGACTTCTATTTAAAATTGTACAGGAGGCCTCTGCTAATGCAAATAAATGAACTACGAGTGTAATGTCTAACAAAGAAGAAATTTTTAATCATGATATTTAAAGGAGGATGACTATGTACATAAACAATTCCACAGATTCTACAGATTAATAAATGAAATTAGTAGATAATTTTTGCAGGTTTTCTATTAGAAAGCCACAATGCAAACACTAATTTTATTTCTATAGACCAGCCCCAAATTAGAAATTTAAAATTTAAAATACCACATATGTATATAAATTTATAAATGTATATAATTAATAATATATACATGTATATACATTTATAAATTTAACGTGCCATATATATGCGTATGTGTATCAGAAAACATTAAATACTTAGAAATAAATCTAATGAAAGATATCTAAGACTTATACACATACAAAATTCCTAAAACCATTAATGGAAAAAACAAAGAAGACATAAATAAAAGGAAATATATACCATGTTAAGGATTTAAGGGTTATGAAAATGTGAATTCTTTTAATATAGGTCTGTAGCATACATTGTCAATGTGTGTGCACATGTATGTTTTTATGTGCAAGCTAGTTGTAAGATATATGTGAAAATGCAATTGGCCAAAGATAGCAAAAATAATCTTGAAGAAGAAAAGGTTAGAGGGCTAGCACTATTTTACATCAAAACTAATTGTAATGCATCTTGGTAAAGCAGTGTGATAGAATTCTCAGAAGAGACAAATGGAATAATGGAATAGAATGGAGAGCTTAGAACCTACCTACATAAATATTGCCATATAATTTGTGACATAGGTGGTGGCCACACCATGCAATTGTGAATGCATGGCCTTTTTAAGATATGTTCCTGAATCAACTGAATATTCAATTCACAAAAAATTGAACCATGACCTTTGTCTCACACCATATGCAAAAGTAAGACCCTGGGTGTGGTGGTTCACATCTGTAAATCTCAACACTTAGGGTGGCTGAGGCAGGAGGATTGCTTGAGTCCAGGAGTTCAAGACTAGTCTAGGCAACAAGATGAGACCCAGTCTTTACAAAAAAAATTAAAAAAAAAAAAAAAAAAAAAGACATGGTGGTGTGCACCTGTAGTCACAGCTACATTGGGAGGCTAAGGCAAGAAGATCACTTGACCCCAGGGGGTTAAGGCTACAGTGAAATATGATCATGCCACTGCACTCAACTGAAGACAGAGTTAGACACTGTCTCTAGAGGAAAAAAAAAAAAAAAAAAAGCAAGTCCCAGATGGATTGTAGAGCTAAAAGTGGATGTTAAAACAATACAACTTTTGGGGAAAAAAACACATGAGAATAACATCATGATTTTGTTTCTTGACCATAAATCACTATTAAAGAAAATGTTAATAAATCTATTTTAATAATCTATTCATCAAAACAGATCATGAGGAGAGGGATAAAGCACAGGAGATATATCACATGTGCACACACACACACACACACATATATATATAATATTACATATATATTAGACAATGCAGTTATCTCAGAATGTAACTCATAGAAATCAATGAGATAAGGAGAAATAGCTACATTGGAAAGCTGTTTGGGAATAAACTGGTAATGAGTGTGCACTGTTATGTTTTTGGTATAAGTTAATTACAAGTTGTATGTGAAAACATAAATGGTCAAGGATAGCAAAAAAAAAAAGAAAAAATTATTAGCCATTCTTCTCTTAGCTCTGTATATGTATCACATAAATAATGCATATATGTATAGGCACCCGAAGCCAAGTATATGTGTATTTATAGTGACATTATTTATTATGGTTCCCAACTAAATCAACCCAATGTGCATCAATAACAGTATGCATAAATAAATATTGGTAATTTGTCATATGCAATAATATATAACAATGAAAAGATCGAGCCACTGCTATTTTTTTATGGAATGGATAAATCCCACTCACATAATGATAAATGAACAAATCCACACAAAAAGAATAGTATATCATATGACATAATTATGTTGATTTCAAGTTAATCAACAGCAGAGGTAGGTTACCTTTGTAGAAAACCAGTGACCAAAGGGGACATGTGTAGACATCTGGATACTGGTGATGTAATTTTTGAGCTGGATGTGATTACACGGGTGTTTTCACTTTATAAACATCACTGAAGTGTATATTTAAACCCGTGTGGCCACCCTGCTATATATGTGGTATATTTCTATGAAAGTTTATTACAATAACAGACACATTACCGGAGTAACACACATACTCAAAAGAGAAAGATTGATTGCGAGGAAACACAGCAAATCTCAGGAACATCCTAAGTCAGGAAATAAAAATTTAACTGGCTTGTGGAGACTCGGACTGGATGTCAGCAATTAGGGTTGCTTCTTCATATTTGGCAACTGAAATGATTGCCTCTTGTCTCTGTTTCTGTCCTCTCCATGATTTTGATTCTGTTTGCCAGTTAGCTTTCTTTGCTTACTCATGCAATCTCCTCTACTGCATAGCTTTTAGCTTGCATGTGGCTTTGACTCACCATGTCACCAAAGCTAAATCAGGTACTGGGTGCATTTTCATTTTAAGTACTGCAGTCATCTAATGTACTTTACCAAACAGAGTCTAAATTCTAGATTCCCAAGAAAGATTATTGTCAGCTGGCTTTATTCAAGGTCCAATTCTGGGCCCATATCAAGTAATAAAGATTGAGTGGTGTGATAATTAGAGATGCCTCAGCCAAAGTATGTGAGTTAATCAGTTTTATTGTTGTTTTACTTTTTTGCTTTAAGAAGAAACATGTGATTGTGAAAAAGTAATTGAAATTCCTTGCTACCTCTGTGGTCATGGAAATAAAACAGCATGATACAGAAGTTCCCAAACTTTTTGGTCTCACACACTCTCAAATTTATTGAGGACCATAAAGAGATTTTGTTTCCATAGATTAGATCTATCAACATTCACCATATAAGAAATTAAAACTGAGAAATGATAATCACATTCCTTTTAATTTTCTAAAATAACAATAACAGCTCATTGCATATTAGCTTGTCACCTGTTGTTATGAAAAATAGCTATATTTAAAAATTATAGTAAGAAGAGCTGCATTGTTTTACATTTTTGCAAATAAAAATTAGTTGAGTGTCACGGTGCATGCCTGTAGTCCTAGCTTGCTCAGGAGGCTGAAACGGGAGGATCACTTGAGCCCAGAAGCTCTAGGATGTAGTGAGCTATGATTACGCTACTGTACTCTAGCCTGAGCAAACAGATCAAGACCCTATAGAACTCTGTTTTCTAAAGCCAGATCTCTTGCTCTTAACTACAGTTTGTTATCTTTGTTTGACAATTTAAGATGTAAACAACAAATGGTAATGCATTTTTCAACCGACATATTTTACACTAATATAAAACATAACGAGTTATTCTTAGGTATACGAAATCACATTACAGATTTACTGTCCCTTTTTAGACATCATGCCAAATGCTGTATGCAAATCTGATTTGCTTGATAACAGCTAGTACTCTTGACAGCATTTAAAATAAACTGGATGTCATTATAGCTTAACGGTCACACCAACCTTCCAAAGTACATGCTGTTTACATTGCACAAGTTAAGATGAAGGATTTAGAGATTGAGTCACTTGGCCTCAGCCAGAGAGATTGTTAAAGATAGACCTAGATTTTGAACTTTGATGTGCTGGCACCAGAGTTCATTCCCTTAACCACAAAGTTATGTAACTTTGAAATCATTTTTCACCTATAATATGGAAGGCAGTGGAAAAAGAAAGCAGGTGGTGGGATAAATGTATGTTCTTTAGTGATACATTATTATTTTTTTTGAACTGCTGTAACATCTCAAACTACCAATATCACTTTGCAAAAATGCATAATGTCTTAATAGTGTGAAATATTAATTATCAATTAATTATATTGTCCCTAGTTTGCTTTTGTTCTGTTATTTATAAATGCTATTATTTTATAACCTTGCTATACTGCATATCATACTAGTTCAGTGGAAAGAGAGAGATTGTATAAAATTTTTTTTAAAGATTGCAATTTATTACTGAAAGTTGCTAGAAATAATCCTGTCCTTTCAAGTAACAATAAAATGATAAAATAACATAAAAAATGATTCACACCAATACTTTTTTAAAAAATACAGAGTTGTTACAAAATTTAAAACATTTATATTATTTTAAAACAGAGTTGTTACAAGTATGTAAAACATTTATATTATTTATTTCCCGCATTTCTTTTAATCTATGTATCTGTTATACTTTAAATAATAATAATATTGTGCAATATACTTATATACTCTTTTGGATGATTTATATATTTTTTATAATTTTAGTATTTTGTATAGCAACTCTTTTCGGTAAGAAATGAAATGATAGATTTCAACTTAAAATAGAAATTAGCCTCAAGGGTAAAATACTGCTGTGTTAGACAGTATTTAATAAGTTTTCCACATTTCTAATTCATTTCAGGACTGTTTAGTTCTCCTTTTATTGTTCTCATTCTGTTCCATTAATAGGTCTTAAGTTTACCTCAGAGACTCAACTGCCAAAACCATCAAGGTTTTAGTGAAAACAATTTTGTTAACAGTCTTTTATAGCAAGAGATGAACTGAAGTAGGCGACCTTGCTGCAAAATTTGTTTTCAGACTTTTTAGTAGAACATGGGGCTCCAACTGTAGCTATAATTTTAACTTCCCATTGACTGTCAGTTGAAAATATATAGAAAAAGATGTGCTATTCACAGAAATCTCCATAAAAGGCTTAAAGATTATACATTTCAACATATCCAACTGACAACCCATGCTTTACTGCACATAAAAATAATCACGCATTAAAAAGATATAAACACTTTATGGCCTATAAAACACATAAATCAAATTGTATTCTTTAAGTCATGTTTCAGAAAGTCAAATGTAATTTAAACGAAGATGACATGAATAATAGTTTAATATTATATATTATATATTAGCATTATACTAATCAAAAGTATTATTTTAATATTGAAAAGAGTGAGTACATTGCTTCAGTAAACTGTCATCTATTCTTGTATATTTACAAGTTGAGATTTAGTTCTGCATTTAGAAGTAAAATTCAAGTAGAATATGCATTTTGCCTTAGAAACAGAACATCAAACGCTTTTTATTTCAGATCCAATTCACTTGGCATTTTCAAACTCTAGCTAATATTCAAAATATAATCTTTACATTTAAGATATGATACTGAACAAATATAATGTAATATTTAAACTATATAAACAAATATAAAAAAAACAATCACTTTGAAAATTGAATACTGGACAAAACAATTATGGTTCTTTTTCTAAATCAATAGAAATGAAAGTGCAACACTCATGCTTAGAAGTCAAATATATCCCAAAGCCCTACCAAAAAAAAAAAAAAAAAAAGGAAATTGTTGATGTAGTAAACAATCAATGGATAGTCATTGTGTGAATACCGGTATGACCAAGAGTAGGTTTTAGTGTGTAAACTGCTCAGTGATTTCATAAAAGCGACTTGAATGCTTTAGTCTAATGGTATCACAGAGTCTAACACAATTTGAACTCAATCTTCCTTTCAAAGAAGTGTTTACATCATTTCTCAAGACCAGTGATGCTAAGCATTAGCTTTCTAACATTAGATTCCAAACTGTCAAAAGAATCATCTGAAAAGCTTGTTTAAAATGTAGTTTTCAGACAATGCCCACAGATTTTGATTCTGTAAGTCAAGATCAGTGCTCTGGAACTAGCATTTGGGGCTGTCTGAGGTATGTGGCAAGCAGAGTATCTTGCACAGATTATTTCTTCTGTTTCAGGGTTAAACTACCTTGAAAAGCCCAAGCACACCTTTCCTTTAAAGGGCTAAATATATTTAATAGCATATATTATTCTTGTTATTAATTTGAAAGTCATCTGGTCATATAAATGTAGTATTAGTTTTATAAAGATAACAAAAATTCATCCAAAGATATCATGATACCTAATAACTTACAGTTAAATTTCATGTTTCGTTCTTCTTTAATTTATCAGTGAGGACATAACTATAGTAATATCTATTCCATAATCATACATATGTATTTTTTTTCTGGCATTCTCTTAGGGCATTAATTCTAAGATGACAGTGATTATGTATAATGAAAAATTTTCTGAGACTTCTTTCTAAGGTTTGGTGTCTTAATTAACATCACAATTAGCATATATTGATGCCATGCCTTCAATGCAGTAATACTTAAGAGAGTTTGGATACAAAACTATTTTTGAAACTAAAGTAAAACACTGAAATGAATCTTTGTCCTTAATATTTTTAATATATAATAATCCAAACTATTATTTTAATTTAGAAAATACTCACAATAGTTCCAATTTTTAAACAATGTGTATGAAATTCTTTATCTCTTAAGATACATTTGACTTAATGATTCCAAGAAAATTAAACATTTTGGCATAACTTTAAAAAGAAAACAGCCACAACATAATGTGGCTTATATGTTAAGCTTGCATTTTATAATAAAAATGAATTTATTACTGAATGCACATCTGCTTAAATGTTATATACAATGAATTATGAAAGATAATAAACTATTCCTATACTCAGAATATTTTCTAGGTGAAGTAATGAGACACAGAGTCAAAGAATAGCAAGGGAAGAACTGTAAATTGTGAGCATTGCTTTTGAGTTGTCAATTTTCTTCCCAAAAATGAATAAAATAATACTGTAAGACATGTATTATGAGTTGCACAGATAACTTTTGAACAAAGAATACTAATGGAAGGAGGTCAAATCTAGCAATAATTCACAGAGATAATATGTTGTTGAAAATTTTAATAGTCATATTTGTATATGATATCATCTAAGTTGTGGTATTCAAAATGTATTACAATTAGTAAAGATACACCATGAAGTTCCATATAAAAAATACCAAAAAGGGCCGGGCGCGGTGGCTCAAGCCTGTAATCCCAGCACTTTGGGAGGCCGAGACGGGTGGATCACGAGGTCAGGAAATCGAGACCATCCTGGCTAACACAGTGAAACCCGGTCTCTACTAAAAAAATATACAAAAAAAAAAACTAGCCGGGCGAGGTGGCGGGCGCCTGTAGTTCCAGCTACTCGGGAGGCTGAGGCAGGAGAATGCGGGAACCCGGGAGGTGGAGCTTGCAGTGAGCCGAGATCGCTCCACTGCACTCCAGCCTGAGCCACAGAGCTAGACTCCATCTCAAAAAAAAAAAAAAAAAAAAAATACTAAAAATGTGTTACCCTGTTGAACTACAGGATAGTTTAACATAGCTATAATAGAATACAGAATGAACATATATAAGATGTAATTGAACCCATCAGTTAGGGAACCAGCAGAGTAATATAGGTAATTCCAAAGTCATTTGATTGAGGCCAGGCGCAGTGGCTCACGCCTGTAATCCCAGCACTTTGGGAGACCGAGACGGGTGGATCAACTGAGGTCAGAAGTTCGAGTCCAGTCTGGCCAACATGGTGAAACCTTCTTTCTACTCAAAATATGGAAATTAGCTGGGCGTGGTGGTGCATGCATGTAATCCCAGCTACTCGGGAGGCTGAGGCAGGAGAATACCTGGAACCCAGAAGGTGGAGGTTATAGTAAGCTGTGATCACTTCACTTCACTCCAGCCTGGGCAACAAGAGTGAGTCTCCATCTCCGGGGCGGGGGTGGGGAGGCACTTGAAGACCTGGGTATTTATCAGCATTTGAATAATGAACGTTAGACTAGAGTAAATCTATTTTGCTGGATACAAAACTGATGTTCTGCATGACAATAAAACCATGACCTTTGATGTTATAGTTTCTACTGGGCAGAACCATTTGCATTTGTCTTGACAAAAAACTCTAGTTATCATGTAACTCAACAGAGTATTGGTCTTTAATCAATAGTGGAGAGCACATAAGACAAAGAAATATGTGTCTAGATATTTACATAACTTTTGGACACTCTATTATAATAAGGCATTGAAAGGGCTTACTCTCTTCCCTTTTTGTCATTTCCAAATGTTAGATATTTTTCTTATTAATATTTTATCTGCCCTCTGCCTTCATACACATCCCTTCTGTAATATGACTGTCTAGTTTATGGCACCATTTAATAAACTCTTTCACCTCTCCTTTTGCCAGAATAACACTTCCCTGGAGAACAGGAAGTAATTAAGTGTGTGAATTCAAAGGGGCTCCCTGCAGGGCTATAGGCTTCACGCTAAGTAAGAGTAAATAGAAATTGTTTGCAGTGTCAACAATTACAGCCAACAGAGTCAATAAGAATTTAGAGATAAGATTAACAATAGATAAGTGACTAAATGGGAAACATTCCTTCCCAGAGTTAATGGCATCTTTATTTGGAAAGTTTCTGAGATTTTTTGTGTTTCTCTATGAGCATGCAAGTGTTTCAAACAGATTTTTCCAACTAATTTTAGATTTTGGATATTGCATTAAAAATCCCTTCATGTTTTGAACAGATATAATTAAATGCTATTTAATGTGCCCTTCAAAATGAGATACTTGAATAATTTACTGTAGTTCATTCCACAGTGCTTAAGTCCGGAGCAATGATTACATCAAATTGATCTCTTGACATTTTTCACAGCACTTCATTTTCAAAGTAGTTGGTCTTGTACACACGCGTATCAACCAAAAATATTGCAATTTAGAGGAGCTCTTCAACAAACTGTCAAATAAATCTATCCTTCTTCAATGCTTAATTCACTTGAAAGCTAAATCCTATAGATTCGATGGTTATCTAAATGAGTATAATTACTCTTCATTTTAGGATTTCTAAAAATGCTTCTTCTTGTTTAAAATTACTCAATTTGCATTCACCTCTGTATACATGAATGGTATTTGTTGTTTGGAAGCCGAATTTAAATACAATTTAATGTACTTACGTCTCTAATATAGCTAGGCCTCTGCTTGTGGACTTTTTGGTAACTTTTGAATGGCTTCATCTTTTGTATCCATCTAAGGGAGTTTCAGTGTGTGGTTTGTGGGTCAGTGAGATCGTAGAAAAGAAAAGAAATAGAAGTGCATATAGGGATTTACCTGAACATGATGATTTCTTTGAGTATTTTCCCAAAATAGAAGCCTGGTTCATACTATACTCTGGGAACATATTTCTCTATAATGTCAAATGTATGTTTACATGGTATATTTAATGCCCCTAAATAGAAATACATCAGGATTTGGCTTTGTGTACATAGTTTTCTGTAATCTACCTGGTAGGACAGAACAGGATTTGAAGCAAACAATTCGTTAAGTCACCTTTAAAAGGTGTAAGTAAATATTTTCTTAACGTGTATATAGACATGACATCAAATGAAACTCTGAGAAGAGGCCATGGTAGAATAATTCAAGCATGTTAGGCCCAGACTAGGAGACTCCAACTATGTCTTTGAAAGAAACAACTAATTAAACAAATCAAATATATTTAATTAAATATCTATAATCTCTCTCTGATGCACACATATCCCATTTCCTATATAAGCCTTTCATATTTTGGTACTTCTAAATACTTCAGTTGAAGCTTACCAAATGCTTGCTACAATCACAGTGTTGTTCCATTATTTTAATGAATACTTTATATCTACTACTGTAGATATGCTTATACCAATCTGTGTTTTTAAGTTCTATTTAATTCACACCCAAGGAAATAATAAAGCAGATATTTCAATAAATTTACCCAATATCATACAAGTAACAGATATCAGAACTTAGATTTAAACAGTGAACTAGAACATTTAGGTGTTTTTTTTTTTTTTCCCCCTTTTCATCATTTCCTTATCAATATGGAAATTGTTGTGAAGTCAGTATTTAATGTATTAATACATACTCCCCCATACTAGGGTTAAGAAAAACAAGCAGTTATTTGGCAAACTTCTTTTTAAAGGCTTACAAGTCTTGCTATTTACCTTAAGAATTGACACAACCTTTCAATCACTTAGGGCAATCTTACCACCCCATAAAAATCTCTCTTTGTAACATTACACTTGCTTTTTTAAAAAAATTGATTCTGCTTAGATTAAAGCACTAAGTGTAATGAACAAGTTAAGATAACTTTAGCTGAAGAAAGCTTAGATTAGATTATCATTCATTGGACTTGAAAGGGGCTTTAATATCATATAATTTATATTTTGTTTATAAAAATGAGGGTATATAATGGTAGGTATTTGAATGCATGAATTAGTGAAAAATTCTTAGTAATAAGCTAGAGACATTTTTTAGCCTCTGTTTGATCTCCTTGAATAGTAGTTACTTTTTAAAATTTTGAAACATTTGCAAACTAGTTCTAAAAATTAAGTCTTTAAAAATTGAAATTGAAATTTTTACTTTGTGCCACCATAAAAAAGAGGTTTTTTTTTTTTTTATAAGATGACTTTCAGGTATGGGAGTACATTTATCATAGACTCATGTCATATAAGTTATTATTTTATTACATTTTTGTGCTACTTACAAATTACATAGCTGTAGTTAAATTGCTTAATGTTTATGAGCCTTGATTTTTTTCATGGATAAGATGAGTCTCTGTGATACTCTCTATTTGAATAATTGTAAGGCTTAAATGAGAGAATGGGAGAATGGATATAAACTGTCTACCACTGTGCCTGCCACACGGTAGGAACTTTGTTTCTGTTAGGTAGATAAATTATCTCCTTTCCGTCAGCCACAGAAATAACTCAGGAAGCAGACAACATTCACAGGCTTTTCTTGTCTAGATGGAACCATTGTACCAGGGCAGCATGAAAAGATCTATTGCTTAAATTCCTAATAATTGTTTGTGTGCCCTATTTTTGTATTCTGACATTATGACAAAGAATAATATAAATACGTTCTAGTAGTAACTCTAATTTGCATATTTTAGAATTATGTTGAAGGTCTGCCATTTCATGCGTTTTAAGCATGTAAGTTTTATAAAGTTAGCAATCTAATCACAACAGGATAACATCTGGCTGTCTCTCTCAAAAATATTGGCACTCATAGACAATTAAAACAATTAAAATTATAAAGAATAAGTTGGAATTCCCCTCAAATTCCCATACCTCAAGGGAAAAGTTTTTGGAAAACTTATTTTCTCCTTTTCATCCACCTAGGTTTTCAAAAACGGGAACATATTGAACCCTCTGTTCTACAACTATCTTCTTACAACTGAGTTAGTATGCAGTGCTTTCCAAGTCAATAATGAAAGTGGTAATAAATCATCATAATAACATTATTAACAATAGCTAGTTTTATTGAGCACCTAATATATGTCAGATATTATATGAAATGCTTTACATGTATTATGATATATAAGATGCAAAATGATTTTGTGAATAGCTATTATTTTGATTCCTAAACAGCTTCTCCCAGATTTTAAGTGAAGTAGGTAGCACAGCCTGTCCTCAAACATCTGTCTCTTAAGGACGAAGAATATGCTTCTGTTTTCCTACATCGGTGCCTTTGTTTGACACTGAAATTCTCTTTGCTGTAATCTCAGTTACATAATTCTGTTTACTTGTTGACTTGTTTTAGACCCTACTTCCAAGCTGTAATGTTCCAAAAGGAAAGGACCAGTTATATTTCTTCAATCTGTGTTACTACAAACATAAGTGTCTCACACATAGCTTTGAATAAGTCAATAAAAAAAATTACATGACACCCTTTTAATAGCTACACTGTATTCTTTTATGAGCCCATGCTGTGAAGTATGTAACTCGCCCCTTTTCATCTTGACTTTTGGATGCTTATAATCTCTACCTTTACGAATATCCTCGTATTTACATTCTTGTGCAATTGTTCACTTTTTTCTTGTTAGGAAAAAATCCCCAAATTAGAATTGTTCAATCAAAGCATACACCCATTTAAAATGCAAAGCATACTGTAAAGTACAGTTACTTAGGAAGACTTTTCTAGTATTGCTTTCACAATGTTGAATAAAATGACAATTTTTCCCACTTTTAACAACATTTAATACAGTGATCTTTTTTACAGTTCGAAAGTGTTTAGCCAAAGTGAAATCCTACCCAAACTGTAGCACACTTGCTTCGGTAGTACAGTAATACTGCTGAAAGGCAAATCTCCAAGTCTCCGTGGCTTAACACAAGTGATCGGAAGTCTGTTGCGCGTGGTGAGGGTCTTTGTTTTCATAGTCATTGGGGGATTCTCTCTTCTACCGTGGTGCAGCCTTCTTCAAAGGCCTCAGTTTTTTCTATGTTTATCCACCAGATGGGTAGAGCAAATGGAGGATTGATCACAAGGAGGATTTTATGAGCCGTGCCAAGAAGTGAGTTAATCCATTGGCCAGAATTGAGTTACATAGCCACGTTTAATTTCAAGGAAGACTAGGAAGTTAGCATAGCTGTGTGCCCAAGAAAACTGGAGCATTGGTTGAGCAAACAATGAACCAATCCCTACCTGAGTTTTCCCTTCTGGTAACTAAATAACTGTTTGAATCTTCATGCTTTACATGAAACCTACTCACCCCACCCCAAAGGAGACGAACATGTATCCCATATGTTAAATTTAAAGATCCTTGGGTAATAGTCTTCTCCAAATGGTCAATATCTAAAAGACAATCCCACCCCACCCCTACAGATATTCCAAATCAAGGGCAGAACTGAAACAGGGTAACAGCAACAAACGTTCCCTCCTGGGAAAAAGAGGAATAAGAAACAAACAGATGTTTCCAGTTCATATCAATATTTAAATACTCCTGGGGATAAGACACTGCTTTTTCCAGGTAACAGGAACTCTCTGGCCCATTATTGTTTATAAACCATCTAGTTGTACCTTATAGTTATTTCTTGCACTTTTTTCTTCCATAACTACATCTAGAGTAGGCAGTGGAAAATAAGCTGTTCTTTGGGACTGACTCCTGTAACTTTCCACCTGTATATTTAAGCCTCAGGATCCAAAGGTTTATCTGAGACTCAAGTTATCAAAATGTTACCATCCAGGATCATTATTTCTTTGTCAATAGGATTTCTTCAAAAATGGGTAGGCTTTTGATTGATTTTTTAAAAAAATCAGTCCCATATGATAGTAAATGCTCCTGTGGGAGGGTTTTATGGACCATGCCTGAATGTAGTTTTTACCACTTTTAGCCATGTTCCTTTGGCAAGGACTCAGCGATTATAGTCAAACCTACAAGGAAAGGAAGGAAATATGAAACAGCTGGATGGCCAGGAGCAGATAATTTTGTTAAACATCAGCCTATTGTTGCCTTAATTATTGAGGAATTAAAAAAACCTCTATATTAGGGAATAACTTTGATTCATTTTAGTTGCCCTGTTGAAGTTTGGATATAGTCTGTCCATAAAAGAAGATAAGGAAGGAAAGAGACAATTTTGGTAAACATCAGCCTGTTGTTGCCTTAAATTATTAGGGGGGAAAAAACCCTCTATATTAAGGAATAACTTTGATTCATTTTAGTTGCCCTGTTGGAATTTGGGTGTAGTCTGTATGTAAAAAAAAAAACAATATAAAGTTACTATTTAAAAAAATTACCAATGCATAAAATTTAAAAATATAAAAAACATGTATCTTCCAGAATTCTTTATTTTTCAATGACTGTCATTTGGCTACAACATTTTAAAAATACAAAGAATTGAAATGTAATGATGAATAAAACACTCATAAAAATTAAGGAAAAAGTAAACAAATTCTTTCTAGATTCCACAATTTAAAAGATTCAATTCTATTTTGATTACTTGTGTTTAAAAATAGGCAAAATTATGATTTTATGTGTATGTATATATATAAATTATTTCTGCTTTATGTATCAATAATGATTTATGTTTGGAAGGTACAAAACATAAAAGTGATAATGCATCATTTTAGCTTGGGTTTCCAATGGCTTTAAATCTTTATAATCTGTATCTGTCCATCTATCTATCTATAGATCTATCTATCTATCTATACACATGGAAGAAATAGAAGAATACTTTCAAGTACAAAACTTGGGATTCCCCAGTTACGTAGGTAAATGGCAAAGCTGAAAGCTAAGTTTAATCACTTTTCTCTCAGTTGCTGACTTTTCTATTAACTGGGGCCCATCAAATCCTATTAGTCAAATATTATTAGGTCAAAATAGCAAACCCTTAATTACTTTAACATTTACGTAGTATGCATCTCCCATATGTGAGACAGAGTGTGATTTAACAGGTATTCAAGAAAAAAAAAGTCAGCACCTACAATTAAGAGGATTATGGTTGGATGCAGTGGCTACCAAATGGTGTTTCCAAAATGGGAAGAAATATCACCTGTGAACTCATTAGACCAGCGTCCCCTCAGACTCCACTAGCCGTCTGTTTTTAACAAGTCTGGGTGATTGTGATGCAAGCCAAAGATTGACTATGGCTGGTCTAGTGCTGTCCTTTAAGGGCACTTATGGTATGTGACAGAATATGCTCCCTGCTACCTCTGCTCCATCCTGAGCATTTTTCTAAATTACAACCAGAAACTTAAAATGTGTAAAAACTGAGCTACAGCACTTCATGTTCCATTTACTAGTGTTATGTCCTTTACACATTACAGAAATAAGTATTCCTATAAATGAGTTGCAGCAGAAAAGGTCTTGTGAGCATTCAGTAAGCAGACACATAAAAATAAAAAGATACAGTAAAATTCAATTCAATTTACCTCTCTTTAAATCTGTTCTTTATTTTTCTAAAATATATTAAAGACATTTCTGCTAAAAGCCTGTGAATATATAGTTAATAAGGAACAAATCTAAATTCAAGGTCAAGACCATAAGGGGAGAAAAGCAAGTCTATTATAAACCATGATGTTAAATGCAGACTATATGATTGAGAGGGAGATTTCACTGTTATCTTTGAACAAAGATTGAAAAGAAAATATGATTAGTTATGTTAGGATGGTTACTATAGAAACATATAAAATGCTTTGTTATATTTTCATAAAGTTCTTGTGGAAGATATTGTTAAAGATCTTAGAAATCCCCAACTTAATAGCTTAAAGGAATCAGGCAGATAATTTAAATAAGCAATTAGAATCAGATGTAATAAAATGAGGACTGGCTTATGTAGACTGCGGTGATGTGGAAAACAGGCCATTCTGAATTGATCATGCATTTCTCAGGTCAGAGAGGTCAATGCCAAACAGAATATAGTTCACATTTCACCAGATCTTCACATTTCTCAAGAGAAGATAGAAACTGGGACATTTACGTAAAATCTGCACATGCTTTAATATTTTAAAATAATTTATATTTTATAACATTGTTTGCAGAAATGACATACTTCTGAGTGAATACATACCCTTCTGCACCTGCCAGTGTACAAATTACGTGTTGCAACACGTTCTTTGTGGAAACTGAAGGGAAAATTATTTCTGCTTTGTGTATCAAAAATGATTTTTTTGGCCGGGCGCAGTGGCTCACGCCGGTATTCCCAGCACTTTGGGAGGCCGAGATGGGGAGATTCCCTGAGCTCAGGAGTTTGCAACCAGCCTGGGCAACATGGTGAAACCCCATCTCTACTAAAATACAAAAAGTAGCTGAGCATGGCGGCATGCACCTGTAGTCCCAGTTACTCAGAAGGGTGAGGCAGGAGAATTGCTTGAACCCGAGAGGCGGAGGTTGCAGTGAGCCAAGATCGTGACACTCCACTCCAGCCTGGGTGACAAAGCAAGACTCTCTCAAAAAAAAAAAAAAAAAAAAAAAAAAGGTTTTTTTTGTATTTTGAAAGTACAAAACATAAAGTTGTTAATGCATCATTTTTAACGTGGGTTTCCAAAGGCTTCGAATCTTTAGCTTCAGTTTTTATCAACTACTAGGGAATGTATATCATCAAGGATTTCATTCTATGTGCCTTTTCATTTTCAACTTCTTGCCTTTCCTATGCCTCTTCTCTTCCATCATGCCTTATTTTTATATTATATCTTATGGTATGGTTAACACAATCAGAATTTCCGTCTCGGACTGTTTTTCTTCAGATGATAGTGCCTTTATTCCCTTTGCTGTAGCCACCACTGAGGAGCTGTTACTATTACAGGCCCATTTTCGACTTTTAATGAGATATGAGATCAGGACAAAGATGATACTTTAAGCTGAGCCATGCTTTCTCTTGTTCCTGAGCCGTGCTTGCTCAGGCTGTTTCTTTTTTTTCACTTCTCACAAGATAATTACCTGAATTTCAAAGGCCTCTGCATCCATATACATGAGCTTTTCCCCAAGTTTCCCACAAGGTACCATGGAACCTACGTTGACAATCAAAACTAGCCATGACTTGTAACCAGAATAAACACTTCCTTCTAGCAACATAAAAATTAGTACTTACTTTGAGTTCCAGACCAAATTCCCCTTCACTATTTATATACTTCTCTCTAGAATTTCTGTCCTTTGATAAGATTATCCTTCATTTGCACTTATCCAATTATCTTAGATAGACTCTCAGATCTTTGGAACTCAGAAGATCAATATCATTGGGAAAGATTAAATACAAACATTGGGATTCTCATCTCCAAAGAGGTGCTCTAGGCCTGTATACTTGAGGGATTGGGCATGTATTAATTTTCTATTTTGTGTAACAAATTACCATGCTTTTATGCACTTGAAACTTATTTATTACATCTCAGTTTTTATTTATTAGGAGTCAGGTTTAACTGACTTAACTGAAGCTCTGCTCAGGATCTCACAAAGCTGCAATCAAGTTGCCAGCTGAGCTATGTTCTCATCTGGACGCTTGACTGGGGAAGAATCTGCTGTCAAGCTCATTTAGATTATTGATAGAATTCTTTTTTTCTGGCTGCAGAACTCATGGCAGCTTGCATCTTCAAGGCCAGTAGAAGAGCTTGCCTGACCTCATGGAGGGCCCAATCCTTCTTTGAATGGCTTTTATATGATTAAGCCAGGCCAATGAATGAGAATCTCCCTTTTGATTGCCTCAGTTAACTGATTTGAAACCTCAATGAAATTTGCAAAATTTTACACATTTTTACTATATAAATAAACCTTTTCCATCACTTATGGACTAGCAACCAGCCCTTAGAGGAAGGAGAATATACAAGTATGTAGCTCACATACCCTAAGGTCACCTTAGGGTATGTCTTCCAAGGGAACTTCTGATCTCTACCTGAATACATTTTAATACCTGTGATGACTAATCTCACCTGCCAATAGAATCTTAGTAGCAGGCTGTTTACCAAATGTAACATAGTTTTTTATCTGCATTTGAATAAGACTTTGAACACATTATGGCATAGGATTACAATTAAATGATGACATAATTGTGTAAACTCTAAGGAAATGTGTATAAAACAAAGAATTTCCACTAAGTGAGAGGATTTGGCTCACCAAGTTCCAATGGGAGACAAGATTTCTCTAACACCAAATTAAAAAAGAAACTCACATGCCATTTTGTTGATAGGCATAAAATATACTGTTATTAGCATTAATCCTAACTAAAGTGTATTGATACTTACTGGACCTCTTAGTAAGGTCCACACAAGCCTCGTGGCTATAATTGCTATGTTCTTGCCAAAGGAACATGGCTGAAAGTGGTAAATACTACATACAGGCCTGGTCTATAAAAACTTCCCACAGGATCTTGCATCCTCTCTTTTCCCATCTGTTGGCTGAATGCAGAGGACATTCATGCCTCAGAGCAGGGGAGAGACACAAGATGGAAGGAATCTGGTCTCTAGTTGACAGTATGAAGCAGACTTATCCTTATCTCATTTTATTTTTATAAAAACCCAAAATAGCTTTTTTATATTAGGAAATATTAACAAGTTGGAAAACATGCACACATATAGGAATATGCTATATCCTAAAAAAGTATGGAATCAAAGTTTCTTTTCTCTGGAGTCTACATTCAAACACTATGTGCTATTTCATTTCGCTTTGCTTTGCTGTCATTGTGACAAAAAAATCAAAGGGATCTTGAATAGAAGTTTATAGAAATAAAAAAAAAGATGCGATAAGTTTATGGATAGATAAAAATAGACTTTAGAACAGCATATGAATTGAACTATATAATTGTAAAACAAAGTAGAAACAGGCTCAGCTTTTTATTTGCTATTTTAATATTTGGTGAGTGCTAGTTTTATGACAGGCAGTGCCTTAAGTTCTGAAAATACAAAAAGGATGCTATCATTCTCACTATTAGTGAATTTAAAAAAAAAAAAAGCTTAGGAATTTGGATTTTGGAGGTACTTAATTCTGAGATAGAACAACAGCTCCTTCACTCACAAATTTTAGAACTTTTCATGAGTTACGTGACCTCTGCACATCCATGAATAAAATATTAGTACTTATCTCATGGAAATATTGTAAAGCTTAGATGAGACAATAAAGGCTAAGTGTTTAGTGTCCTGCATTGGATATAGTGGTCAAATGATGTCAACTAAAGATGATGATAATAATAAAAAATGGAAAATCTAAAATATATGCTACTTTGTAGAAGCACACAAAGAAAAGATGACTGAATTCACAGTGAAGGCCACAAACTGGTGGTCCACTTGGGTAAATATCTGGCCCAGAGGTGTGTATTATTGAGCTAACATAATTTCTATATTTATGCAGAGCAACAATGCACTGAACTCTTGGACCATAGAGCATCTATCCTCCACCGTCTACATTCACACTGCTTGTTTTCCTATATTTGCCTAGACCTTTAAGCATTTTGAGTTATAACTCTTGAAATAGAAACCATTAATGGTTTTTAATGGTGCCTAGACCTCTAGCACAAGAACACATAAACTTGCTCAGGGGAGATGTGGCTCCAGTTGAAGAAATCTTTTTCTCTGCAAGCATTTGGGGAAGGCTCAGCATCATATAACACAAGGATACTCTATAGATAAGCAAGAGAATATCATACAGATATCAAAATTAGTCATAGCTAAACATCTTATCAAAGGTGCACTCATAAAAATATATAATGGTGAAAAATTAATATAACCTTCTGATTTTGTAATATCTAGAGAAAATCTTTTCTCCCCAAATTGTATTGGGATAGCACATAGAAGAACAAGTTTAGAGCAACAAAATATATCCTCCCATGTGTAACTAACGACATGTATTTAGACAGTGAGAATCCACTCTCTTTTTTTGACAAGAATTACATGACCTCTAAGGGACTAAAATGATGTTGACATTCCTCACAGTGTTATGCAGCTGACTCAAAGTAAGGACATGGAATATATTGGTTGTCAAAAAGAGCTATGAATCAACTCATCTCTCTTACCTATTTAAGATCTCACACATATTTGTCTAAGGCCTATTTTTGTCCTACTAGTAATAATATATTCATTTGGTTTATAAAATGGAAAAGCTAAAGTCCTTTAAAATACTGGAGCTTTATGGTAGAACATTTTATATGATGTTTAAAACTTGAATTTCCCACATGAAAAATTAGAAACAAATAATATTAAAAATTGTATAACTCTGAAATTTCAATGTTGATATGTTAGTTGTTCTAGTAAGACTACAAGAACTGTGAACTGATTTGAAAAGTAGGCAGAGATTTGCCTTACTACAATTTTGGGAGTTGATATAACAGAATTATCTTGAAATGTGAATTGAAATGGAACTACTCATTAACTGTCCCAAATACTTTAGCCCCAATAATGTAAATATAGCATTGTGTAATAACAGATTGAGCAAAGCTACTAATTCCTTATATAAAATAACTTTGTAGTTGAAAAAATGGATGATCTCATTTAATCCTCACAGCTTCTTCTAAGAACGAGAAGTCATAAAGTGACACTGGAACTTTTTCTGAGGCATTTCTGGATAGAGTTATTATTATTCAAATCAGTATAAATTAGCATGTTACAAAAGAAGATTTTTTATTTTCTCTATCAAGAAAATAAAAACCAACTCATTGTATATAATACTTATACTTAAAAGATGCCTATTATGTTCATTTTAGTGGATCATTTTATCAGGTGAAATTATAAGATGCTCAAAATTAGCCATTGGTTCTCAGGGTATGTACAATGAAATGAACACCAAGTTGTCTTGAAAACTGTATAACAAATCTCTTTTGGGTAATTTATTATATGATAGGGGAAAAGACCCGAGATACATGATTTGAAACTCAGATTATTTTTTTGAAAACAGGCTTGATGATTTATGTGTTTACTCCTTAAACATAGGATGATAATGCTGAGTTTGAATGCATGTGCTTAATTAATAAATTAATTGATGTCCTCTGTATCTTCAGAAACTAAGCATTCTAGTGGCATATGGCATAGTACAATAAATTAAACCAAAATTATTTTATTTAGTTTTATTTTCTCCATACATTCCCTTCATAATGACTCTGCTGCTTTAACTCTTTTGTCCCTTAATGATTTTATGGTTACATTTCATAAGTTTCTGTCCACTTTCAGTTATACCATCTTTTTTTTAAGTCCAGTAGAAAATATCAAGCTCAAAAATCAAATGAAGTCCATTTTATCTTAGCCCATTCTTGCTCCTCTGGTTTCTTCATCTCTTTTCCCTGTCACATTCCCCACACTTGCAGTGCAGACATGAGCTGGGACCCTCATTCCTTGGCTGAATGGGGAGTTGTATGGTCTTTTATGCTATTTTCTGAACTCTGTACACTGCAAGATTGAGCACTGGGGAGGAATGTCCATGAAGATAGGGTTCATTTTATAGAAATGAGTTCCTTCTTATATTGAGAAATATCCCTAAGATTTTTATGGTTCCATCTCTTTCCATGTGAGATTGAACCATTTCTATGGTTCAATCTCTTTCCAGATTCCAGTGAGGAATCTGAGGAGCTGATGGTCTCAACTCATATGACATGCGTATTTTCCACGAAGTGGTAAGTTTCAGTCCGACATCAAACCATAATTTGTTTTTAAATCAATGCACAATATGTAAGTGATAAAGCCCTAGAATAAAATGCAGTAAATTCAATTTTAAGTATATGTTTCATGGTGTGTTCTAATATGCATCTCTCTGAGGACCTGGAGTATGACAGATTTTTATAGTATATCTCTTGATAGTGATTTACTGAGTCTAAGGTTATTAATTATAATGGCTTCTCTAGTTTGTTCCACTTGGATCAGTACCCAGACCATCCGAAATAAAGCTGAAGAGCTGGATCCCCACAGAGATAGGAGGTGGTGTTGAAATTGGGAGAGGGATGGAGGAAACTTTGCAGATAATCGTGCATTATTATATTTATTCCTCTAACACGTACTAATATTATTCCATTTCACTTGAAATGTAATAATTTGTATATATGTCTATTAGTCCATTCTCACCCTGGTGTAAAGAACTACCCAAGACTGAGTAATTTCTAAAAGAAAGAGGTTTAATTGACTCACAGTTCCACATTCTTACAATGGCAGAAGAGGAAGCAAACACATCCTTCTTCACGTGATGGCAGGAAGGAGAAGTGCTGAGCAAAGCAGGCAAGGCCCCTTGTAAAACCATCAGATTTCGTGACAACTCGCTCACTATTACGAGAACAGAAGCATTGGAGTAACCACCTCCATGATTCAGTTACCTCCCACAGGGTCCCTCCCACAGCATGTGGGGATTATGGGAACTACAACTCAAGATGAGATTTGGGTGGGCAAACAGCCAAACCATATCAATAGGTAACATAATTATAATAATGTGGAATGCCAAAATGTGTATTTAGAAAAACTGATTTTTTGCAATCAGTAAATTTGTGTTGGTGCTATCGTTACATGTATATCACTTATTATGCATTTAGAGTCTGATATTCTAAAATAAGACCCTTTCCAACAAAATTACATCAATCAAGCAATATTCCATTCATGAAATCAGCAAGTAAGTCATCATTCAATAGCCTATATTTCAAGTTTTTGCTTTACATAAGAGCTTTGAGGTATGTAGCAAATGTCAATTATTCTATGACACTTATAAAATGTAAAAATACAGATGGGTAAATAGATATTGATATAAATATTAAATATTTCTCTTTCACTTTATTGTGTGTTCTTTATCTTCTATTTGTCTTATATCTGTGTATCTAATTCTATTCGATTCAATATAAACTTTATGTCAGTTATATTCCTGCCAGGGTCAGATTATGAAGGCAAGGTTTAGTTCCTGCTAATGTGTCCCACATATAATTTTTTAATTGTCAAATAAGTGATAAGAAGTAAAATAAAATCTGATATATTTCTGATATCAATTTTAAGAGTCTGTAGAATTATTAAATGTCATATTACAGAATTTTTTTTTTGCAGAGGATGAGTGGGTGTTGACTAATAGTGCTTTATTTATTTATTTATTTATTTATTTATTTATGTTTGAGATGGAGTGTTGCTCTGTCACCCAGGCTGGAGTGTGGTGGCATGATCTCAGCTCACTGCAACCTCCACCTCCCAGGTTCAAGCAATTCTCTGCCTCACCCTACCGAGTAGCTGGGAATACAGGCACCCACCACCACACCCAGCTAAATTTTGTATTTTTAGTAGAGACGGGGTTTCACTATCTTGGCTAGTCTGGTCTTGAACTCCTGACCTCGTGTTCCGCCTGCTTTCGCTTCCCAAAGTGCTGGGATTACAGGTGTGAGCCACCACACCAGCCAAGAGTACATTTTTTTTTTAATGCCCTAACTACATACTTGAATTGCCTATTGAGTGAAATGACTGTATTGCCCAAATCCAGTTACTTTCAAGAGCGGAAAGGGAAGATATTAATCATCATGCCAGGATTATAGAGAAAACATGAGACTGTTCTGGATGAATTAAGACATGAGTGCCCTGCTGAGAAGTCTTGCCCCAGAAAAAGAATTTCTTTTTCTGCACCTTTCCCTGGCACTTTAATTAAGCTGCCCTACTTACTTCATACCAGATAGGTTCTCCATGCATTCTTGCTTTCTTCATCTTGTCTTTGCACCTGCAGTGTTCTCTTCCTTCTTTATCTGACAAAACTCAGTTGCATGTAAAGCTGTAAAAACTTTTTTAGAATTCCTTCCTTGATGCTTCACTTTCTTGTGCCCCTGAGCAAAAGACTGCCTTTCTTCTGCATTGGGGCTGAATGGAAAAGTCACTAAAAGCCTGCTCGGTTTTCCTAGATGCTGGATTCTGTAAGGACACATTTTCTTCTTGACAGGATAATAATTTGATTATACTGATTATGTGTTCTTCATGCGCAATCCCCATTCCAGGCTGATTGCTCACAGAGTTTTATTATAGAAACGCCTCAAGGCATACTTCATTTTGTAGCGAGAAAATGCTTGATGTGTTTTAAGAGACTTGGTTTCTGTTTTCAGAAGCAATCTTGGTGACCTCTAATCCACAAGTTTACGCCTTAAACAATGAGCAGGCCTTTTTTGGTTGTTTTTCTTTCCCTGCTTATCCAGATTTGACAAAAATGTCGCTGGCTGAGGATGGGAGGAGAACATAAGTGGAGGCATCATGTTAGACACTGGTGGGAATTCGAAAAATGCTCCTGATCCCTGAATCAGGTCTAGACAATACAACTAAGGGATCAAATACATTTAATGGTCAAAAGCAGAGAGAACTTAATGTATTCCCTAGTTAGAACCTGGGGAAACAAGTTCTGTCCATGAAACACCACCATCCCCTATAAGCAAGAGAAAATAAATGGCAGTGTTGCATAAACAACAAAGAGGGTTTAGGGAACCACCCTCTTCCCCAGTCTCCTGCAACTCAAGAGAACTGATAGAGATTAACTGAATTTCCCAAACCCCTGAAAGGGGCAAAGAAGTACCCCAGAGATGACAATGGGCATTAAGCACCTGGGTGGTCCTGGGTGCTGGGACTGAGTTGTCATATGGGATTCTCAGTGGGAGTAAGCAGGGATGGTTGCCTCTGTAGGGGAGACATGACTTCCTGGATACTGACACTCTTGGTACTCCTCCACCGCCCCCACCTGTCACATCTAGAAGAGTAAAATACTGAAATGACTATTTTAATTTGCCCGGATAGAATTTACCAGCATTTGAATAATTCAATATTGAAATAGAGATTGAAGGTTTTTTTTTTTTTAAGTAACAAAAGCTAAATTTTTTGTGCATCTGGTTGTAAAATGTACATCAAGCAGCTTTTCAAATTGAAAGAGAAAGGGAAGGATCAAGGACTCACAAAACAGGCAGTTATAATTTGCCAGGTCTCAGACTTGGTATTTGACATCCATTATCTCATTTTTTCTTTCAAATAACTCATTTATTTACAGTCTTATTCAGAGTTCCTACAGAAAGTGTGGCTTTATTTAAGGGCTTGAACGTAGATGGTTTATTTTGTAAAGAGAAATCATCCTAAGGAACTTGGGAGGGCCCTAGGAAGAATGACCTGGGGCAGAAAGAAAGGTGAGTAAAAAGGTGTCTGTGCATCTGGTCATTGTGGGCAACGGAGGTTTCACCCATTGAGGAGCTGGGAGATTGTGGAAGAAATTCTTCAGACTTGTCTGTCCAGGGATCCAAAGAAGGGAGTATTTTCCATCAGTTAATATTTCCTCATTGGTCGTTGGTTGTGCGGTCCCTTGCACATCCACATTTGTGCATGTATCAGAATCACTGAGCTGGTTCCCATAGGGTCACACATAAGAGTGGCAAAAAAATCATCAGCTAGAAAATGAGATATTTGCTGGGCATAGAAAGAAAGTTGCTGCTTGGGTTACATTTGAGCACAGCTGGTTGCCATACAGGAGCCAGAATAAAATTAGTCCTAGAGGATATGAGGTATGGCATAAAAGTTTTCCCAAGATCCAGGCCAAGATTTGCACGTGTGTTACCAGGATAATCACATGGGATAATCACACAGGATAATCTGTGATCAGAAGGGTCCTACAATTGAGGTTTAATGCTCTGTGCAGTCTTACGAATGCTATCTTTGAATGTGTATTTTATAAGTAAAGTCAGATGGGGTAATGGAGCCTGCACTGGGATTTGGAATATCTCTTCACACTGAGTGTCACCTCTCACAGACTTCCTATGTTGTTCTTACCTGGGTTGGTGGCTGCCCAGTCTCTTTCCTCTGGTTACCTGATTATTAGTCTTTATGCCTCCCTTCTGCATCCTGGGGCCACTGCCACCTGCTGCCAGGGGCAATAACCAGATTGCATTGGTAGGTGTAGAAGGGAGGATCATGTTCTATTATTGCACTTTCTCTTAATAGGGGCTGAGCATGGGCACAAGAAAGTTCAGGGTCAAGCCCAATTAATGGTGTCATGGGGAGGAGGATGAGGCAATGACTGTCCTCTCCCCTGTGTCAGTGCCATGGGGAATTTGACAGGAGGCTTAGTGAGATCCTCAGAATTCTCATAATCAAGGTATCAAGTATAGCTCAGTGTGGAAGAGATTGCCAACATTTGGGAGTCACTCATCTGTAGTGTGTTGGGTCGATAGGAAAGGGATGCTGACTTCCCCACTGTATTAACCTTGTTTTCTAGTTTGTGTATCTGATATTTTGACATCATGGTCATTGTTGACTAGAAAGTGACGGCCCCTCCCAGGGTTAGCGGATTCTAGAGATAGCACAATACTCTCTGCCTTTTATACTTAAACTAACCAATCCCCCAACCCACATGCTTTATCCCGCTGTCACACTGGGTAACACCAGTTTCTCTTTCCCTACCTTAATTATCTCAGGGCCAGGCATAAGACAACCAGGGGCAACCCCTATTTCCTGGAGCCCACTGAACTTATTCAAACTAGTGAATCCGAAATCTACTTTGCCTGCTTACACTCTCATCCCATTTTTCCCCCATTAAAAAAACCACAGTACAATCTTTCCTAAAGTTTTTCTTGCTTTTTCTCTGCCTGTGACCAACCAACCCTGGTGTTCTCTCATGTGGTCCTGCCAGGGATGGCCTGGCATACCCCCTTCTCTTGGCAACTATGCGTAATGAACTGTCTTTTCAGGGTCAGGCGTCTCCTCATCTGTTGATCTCACCATACCTGATTTAAAAGATAAAATCCCACTGGCTGCAGCCAGTTTCTGTTTTTATTTTGGAATAGGACCTGCGGTTAGTAGCAAATTCTTCATTCAGGAAACATGAGTATAGATAGACTTAAGTCTCTTGCTTAAAGTCACCTCTATTAAGTGACAGGACTCAGATTCTGTCTAACCCTGAGATCTTGTTGTGCTTCCACCATTTTGCCTGCAGTACTAAGGTATTTTCACCCAAGAAGAAGTTAAATAACATAAGCTATTCACCATTAGGTGAGAATCATCTAATTTCATAAATGACCTTCAGTAAAATGTCACATTACAATTTTACCTCTGGTGGGATAGTATATTACCTTGTTTTGGTGGCTTTGAATCGTATGTTTGTACTAACAGAAGACCACTGCTCAACTTCACATACATCTCAGCTTTTGAGGGATTGAATAAACAGGAACAGTTGATACAGTTTCCCTATTTTATGGAACAAAGGTGTGTTTTTGAGATAATAAAATATAGTGCAAAAGAATTGTGAGATACCCGACAGAACACTTTCCTTAGTGCTGCAAACATATATAAACATTTCAAACAGGCCGAGCGCGGTGGCTCACGCCTGTAATCCCAGCACTTTGGGAGGCCGAAGTGGACGGATCACAAGGTCAGGAGATCGAGACGATCCTGACTAACACGGTGAAAACCAGTCTCTACTACAAATACAAAAAAAAATTAGCCGGGTACAGTGGCAGGCACCTATAGTCCCAGCTACTCAGGAGGCTGAGGCAAGAGAATGGCATGAACCCGGGAGGCGTAGCTTGCAGTGAGCCGAGAGTGTGCCACCACATTCCAGCCTGGGAGACAGAGTGAGACTCTGTCTCAAAAAAGCAAACAAACAAACAAAGAAATTGATCATTAATTAGATTATTTTGAATGTTTCTGTAATGTATTTGTTTCATTTCAAATGTATAGTAACAATTTACTCTTAACTTATTGGATTAATACCAGCATTTGAAACAGTGACTGCTGTCTTCCACAGGCGTGTTCTTCATTGCTCTATTGGGCGACCCTGATATACATGTTTCTACTGACCTCGTGGGCTTCTCTTCATTTTCCACCTATAGCTAATTCATTGATACTGTATTATCCAGCTTCAAAGATTCAAATATCATCTTCCTTCTGGTAATGCACCAATGTGTCTTTCCAGCCAGAACTCCTTCAAAACCCTTAGTTCTAAATGTGATTTCCGCTCACTCATCATTTTCAATATCTAGTCAAATAGCTCAATTTTTGCATGTAGAATATTGAACTCTTCATGTTTCCTCCCACCCACTGTAAAGAAGCCCTTCGCTTTCAGAAAGTTTCCACAACTTAATAATCGGAAGCACAATTTTCTCAGTTGTTCACCTCACAATTATTGGAGCCGTCTTTGAATTATGATTTACCAATAAGCTCTCTTAGTGTGGCCTTTAGAATATATATAGAATCTTTCTCTTCTCATCTCAAGTCCAAGGTATCACTCTCTCTACTCTGTCAAGTGTTTCCACACATTTCTGCCTTTGTCCCTCTTTATTCTAACAAAAATCCGAAGATTTCCTGAGGAAAAGCAAATGATGTCACCTCCCTGCTTCAGATCCATCCCACACAAAACCAAAGCGAAGTTCACACTGGGATCCTTCTCTGTTTGCCCCTTCTTACCTCTGGACTTTGTCTCCTTACACAGCCCCCTCTGGTTTTCCAGCCCAGCCTCCTCCTCGCTCCTGGGTACACCACTTGGGGTTTTTGCCTATTCCTGTCCCCAGCCTTAATCTCCCTGTCCCCAGGTATACAAAAAAACCAAAAACAAACAAAAAACAAAAACAAAAGCAAAAACAAAAACATCTGTACCTCTTACAGCACCTGAATTGATGCCAAAGGAAAAAATTAAAGTCCGATAGTTAATTTATATAAATATTCTCTCTGTGCAATGGGAGGCAATTAACTACTACTGAATTTGCAAGTTTATGCAGAAATGCATGAGACACTAAGACCTTCACTTGCTAAGAATCTAGATCCTCAATGGGAAGACTTAATGACGTTCTGTATACTTTGTTTCTTTTAAAAATGATGAAATGCTTTTCTTTACTATTTTAGTTATCTCAGCTCATGCATTCATGAGATATAGAATAAAATCTTAGTCCTACATTCAGATGGAATGAACTTTTGGTTTGCATCAAGATTTACTAGATAACCTTAGAGGTATTTAGAGAGAAAATTATGAGTGAAAAAGAAAAACAAGTAATTTAGGAAACTTGTTTCCTAAAAACTCCCTAAAGAAGTTCCTTAAAAAAGTCTTCTTTTAAATTGTAGGCTAAGTATATTAAAAAAATATTCAGAAGAATATTTTCAGTTATGTGTATTTGGGTTCACTTTTTTTCCAGTATCTCTTTCCACCAGAATCATGTTTAATGGCAATTATCTTTATTAAGAAGCTAATTTACTTATAAATTACAGTGTGCTGTTTAAGTAACTTAAGTTTATATAACACTGATACTGAAAAATGTTGGTCTAAGTCATTGAAAAAACTTTCAACTTAAAAATTCATGTATAGAGCCTTGAAGCATAAATATACAATGTACCTTAAAGTATATTATATATTCGAGGGGCAAGTAAGACCAATATAAAAATTATATATATATACACACACACACACACACACACACGCACACAAAGTAAATGATATGAATTAAAATAAATGAAAATTCCTGAAGAGTGCCATAATAGAAAAAAAAAAAAAAAAAAAAGGAGGAGGAGGAGGAGAAGAAAAGGAAGAAGAAGACAGCAGCAATGACAAAGAATAGAGGAAGACTATTTAGAAGTGATAGGTTTGAGATAAACTTGGAAGGATTTGGAGATGTAGAATGAAAATAAGATAAGGATAAAACATAAGCAAATATGTGATCATCCAAGTGATCACAGCTCATACTAGCACCATTGGATGCAATGGACAGAACAGAGCACAGGGTCTGGTTGATGAATATTAAAAAATAAGGCTATTCACTGTCCAGTCATATTCTGAAGGTTCTCAAATCCAGGAAAAAATGAATTTAAATTGCCGATGGTTGGAATCACTTAAAATTATTCAATGGATGACAATAAACAGATTGCTATAAAGTTCCACTTAGGAGTAAAATGTGAGAAATGCCTAGTTGGATACATTTTTTCTTAAGAATACTCTTACACACACACACACACACACACACACACACACACACAGACACACACCCAAAGCAAACAAAGAAGACAGAAAGAAACTTTAGGAGGTGATGGATATGTTTATGGTGTGACAAAGGGTCAAACACTGTAAATAATTTGAAGAGGTTTATTCTCGACCAAACGTGA
This sequence comes from Papio anubis, assembly GCF_008728515.1. Taxonomy (NCBI): domain Eukaryota; kingdom Metazoa; phylum Chordata; class Mammalia; order Primates; family Cercopithecidae; genus Papio; species Papio anubis. The sequence goes on along the minus strand of NC_044980.1, from coordinate 19,091,461 downwards.
ATGACCAATGGCCCAAGACACAGTCTCAGGCCATCCTGAGAACATGTGCCCAAGGTGGTTAGGCTACAGCATGGTTTTATACATTTTAGGGAAACATGGACATTTATCAATATATTTAAGATGTATATTGGTTTGGTCCAGAAAGGCAGGACAGCTGGAAATGGGGGATTCCAAGTCCTAAGTAGATTTAAAGGTTTTGATTGGCAATTGGTTGAAAGAGTTATTATGTAAAGACCTGGAATCAATAGAAAGAAATGTCCGGGTTAAGATAATGAGTTGTGGAGACAGGTTTCACAGGCTTCAGAGCTCTTATCAGATCTGAAAAGCTGCTGGACCCAGTTAATTCTCTCCTGGATCAGCAAAAAGACCTGGAAAGGGAAGGGGCTTCTCTACAGAGTGTAAATTTTCACCACAAGGACAACTTTGCAGGGTTATTTCAAAATATGTCGTAGAAATATATTTGGGGGTAAAATGCTTTGATTTCTTTCAGGGCCTGGTATTTGTCATCTGATGCTTTACTAGGGTCCGCTGGAATTTGGTGTTTTATTGCTACAAAAAGTCTGTTTTGTCAGTCTTAAGATGTCTGTTTTAATATTAATGCTACCCAGCTGTGCCTGAATCCCAAAGGGAGGAGAGTATAATGAGGCATGTCCCACCCCCACTTCCCATCATGGCCTGAACTAGTTTTTCAGGTTAACTTTGGAATGCCCTTGGCCAAGGTGAGCATCCATCAGTCAGTTGTGAGGCTTAAAGTTTTATTTGTGGTTTACAATGGCATTGATTTTGGTGATTTTTTTTAGGTATATACTTACCTGTAAACTCATCAAATTGTAGACATTAAATACAAGCCTCTTTTTATAAATAATTAATATCTCAATAAAATAGTTGTTTTTTTCATTTTTCATGCTCAGTTTAAATTTAGCTGTGTACCTTATATTTTATCAGGCAACTCTAGCTGTATGGCCATTGTGCTTTAATAGGTCTAATATACTGTATACATTTTGAAGTAGCCTTAATAGAAAAAAGTAATATCTAACAAATGATTTTTTCCACACTTTGTGATATTGCAGTCATCTTTGGCTTTAATGTTTGCACTGTGTGTCTTTAATAATTTCATTTTGGAGTCAAACAAATGAGTTCTATTGCAAGAACATTTTCCAGTTTGGTAAGAATCATGGATTGATATAGTATAACTTAAAACAGGACAAATTAATTTCGAAATGTTCATCAAACTTTATCTTCACTTTCTCACAGTGTAGACTTTACTAATTGTATAAATCTACTTATTCTTATAACCAGATATTCCTAATACAATACCCATGAGGAAAAAAGTTAAAACATAATTTCTGAGTTTGTTTATATGCTTCTGATCTGTAATGATATTGGTGCTATCTAGCCATCACTTGATTTATTATTTAATTTATCAAAAAGCCCCTAAAATAGTTTATGACAAACCTAAATATCCGTTTCCAGGTCTTTCACCTGATCCAGGAGAGAATTAACTGGGTCCAGCAACTTTTCAGATCTGATAAGAGCTCTGAATCCTGTGAAATCTGTCTCCACAATTCATTATCGTAACCCAGACATTTCTTTCTATTGACTCCAGGTCTTTGCATAATAACTCTTTCAACCAATTGCCAATCAAAATCTTTAAATCTGCGTAGGACCTGGAAGCCCCTATTTCCAGTTGTCCTGCCTTTCTGGACCAAATCAATATACATCTTAAATGTATTGATAAATGTCCATGTTTCCCTAAAATGTACTTTGCTTTGAGCTAACATTATCATGTATCAGAGATGAGTAAGCTGGGAAAATTATGCAGTGATAATGTGAACTTGCTGCAGATTTTGAATTGTCACAAACAAGGAAATCAAATGACAGTATTATACTAACCTAAATATACCACTTAATATTAGATCGATATTTGGGTATTTGTCTATTTATGCTCTTTAAATAAATTGGTCAAGATTTTAAAAATAATTTCCAACTTGAAATTGGTTTTCTTTAACAGAGAAGATAACATTTCTCATGTAGAATTTTTATTTCCCTAATCTAACTGAGGTATAAAATGTAACATTGAGTCTGAATTTCTTAAGTTTGCTTAAGAGGTATTTACGGGATTTTGGAAATTGCCTGATTCACAGATATTCTGTTGTTGATACTTTAGTTAAGCAATTTATATACTTATCATAAAGAAAATCATGATTCACAATGAAGTGTTACTCAAAAACCTGATCCCGAGTGCTACTTCCCTAGTAGTCTGATTTATTTATTTATTTTCAACACTCTACCATGCAGACATATATATGAGTGTTTCTGAGTATGTTTGTGTCTCAACTACTGTGCTGTGTGTGTCAGGCGTTATTTGTTAAATGATTATAACATCCAGTCTATGTCATCTATATATTATCATTTATACTGAAGAAGTAAAGATGCAGATAAGTCAACTTACTAACCTATGGTCTCATCTCTTATAAGTGGTAAATTGGCCTCACACACACACAAAATCACCCTGTTTAAATTTTATGCTTTCCAGTTGTGATTAGTGGCAGAAATAGTTGCTTCAACTTTTTTTTTTTTTTTTTTGCATTTGTTTATTATTTTAGAGACAGGGTCTCTCTCTGGTGCCCCGGCTGGAATGCAAAGTCATGGCTTACTGCAGTCTCTAAGTCCTGGGCTCAAGTCATCCCTCCACCTCAGCCTCGGTCCCAAGTGACTGCAGTGCACATGCGCCACCACACCTGGCTCATTTTCTTTTCAAGTTTTTGTGGAGATGGAGTCTCACTGTGTTGCCCTGGCTGGTCTCCAACTCCTGGCCTCAAGTAATTCTTCTGCCTCGGCCTCCCAAAATGTTGGGATTACAACTACGAGCGACCTTGCCCAACCTGCCTCAAGTTTCTAATTTGGAACTCTTGTACTACTTTTAGAAAGAAGGAAAAATCGACTTGGTGAGCGTATTCGTTTGCTAGGGCTGCCATAACAAATACCAAAGAGTGGGTGGACAAAACAACAGAAATTTATTTTCTCACAGTGCTTGAAGCTGGAAGTCCAAGATCAAGGTCCTGACGAAGTTTTCTCCAGAAGTTTCTCTGTTTGGCTTTTTTTTTTTTTTCCTGCCTGTTTACATAGAAAAACGAATTCCTTCTTTTAATAACACTCATCAGATTGAAGTAGGGTTCATGCTAGCAGCCTCATTTTAACTTGATAGCCTCTTTGAAAGCTTTATTTTTAAACCCATTCACATTTGGAGGTACTGGAGATTGAGACTTCAACATATAACAGTGATACTTTAAAAATCTTTTTATCCATTACCCCAACATTGAAGCCAGAGTAATTCAAGGATATCTAATGTTGGAAAGATGTGCAATCCATCATCATTAGAAATTAGAATGCAAATTTGTACATGAGCCCAGTCTTTTATGTTTTCTTGATGGAATATTGCTCATAATTTTTCATCAAAATAGGTAGGGTACACTGTCATCTCGGGTGCATAAAATTTTAGGGCAGTACATCATAAACATTAGTACTGTAATCAACTGTAGAACTTGGAAAACCACAGACACCTAGCCCTATCTTCAGAGTTTTAATAGGTCTTGAATTGAGCCTGGGAATTTGCATTTCCAGTCAGCTCTCAGCTGAAGCTGATGCTGCTTGCCAAAATGTAAGAAGCACAGTTCCAAAGCATGCAGGCGGACTCAAGTTACTTTTTATTGCTCTTTCTTCTGAGAAATGTGATGATTTCACTTAGCCTGTTTATTGAAACAAAGTAGACGCTCTAGATAATTATTAGGAAAAGTCTTTTGCTGTGAGCATTCCTTTGGCTTTAACTAAGCACATGAAATTTCTCTCAATAGAGAAAATAATAACTGCCTTTTCTGCCATTTACTTCTAAATCCTTCCCTTTTTCTAAAAACCACCTTGAAAATATCTTAAATGAGTTATCAGTTTGAAAATGGTAAAGTTTTTTTCCCTTTGTTTCAAGTCTGACTTTCCAAATATAGTAACTTCTTAATCTACATAATAGTTGATAAGCTCTTATTTGTTTTAGTGGCATTAAATCAACATGCAATTTTATCTGTTGTAGCTAAAAAAGGTAATAATTATTAAACCATTACTACTGGAAAACATATTGCATTTTGAGGATCAAGCACAGCTGGGAGCTTCTCACCACCTCAAGCACCAGCTGCTCCATTTTCTGTCATTTGTTCAGAGTTATTTACACACATGGTTGAATGAGCAGAGGGGTGGGGAGGTGCCAAACAGTCTTTTTATTCCAAATTTGTTGATTTTTTATAGATAATAAAAATGTATTGCTTAAAACAATGAAAAAATTTAAAAATAAAATGTACGCAGAGAAAAGGCTCCTTCCTATCCAATGCACTCTCCCTGATTTTCATCCACCCCCAAATCGAAGCTACTGTAAATTTATCATATATTCTTTTGAAAATGGTTATGCATAAAGAAGGAAATATAAATGGCTATTTTATCTCATTTTAAAAATAGTAGCCCACTAGATGGGCCTTGCAGGCTTTCCCAGCTCTGAAAGTCTGTGAATCATTGGCACCCGAAAGGTGATTCATTTTAAATCATCTTCTTATAAACACATAGGAAACAGAAGAGCAGAGGAACAAGATGAAAGAGAGAGATGAAATAAAGTTCGGGGCTCAATGCAGAGATTCAATGAATGGTACGTTCAGTCCTGGGACACACCTAGTCAATATTGGTTATTACTTAGCCGTAAAAAAGAATGAAATCTTGTCATTTGCAACAGCATGAGTGGAACTGGAGGACATTATGCTAGTTGTAATAGCCAGGCATAGACAGACAAATATCTCATGTTCTCATTTATTTAGGGAACCAAAAAAAAAAAAAAAAAAAAAAACAAACAAGCAAACAAAAACAAAACTGAACTCATGGAAATAGGGAGTAGCATGATGGTTAACAGAGGCTGGAAAGGATAGTGGGGAGAGGGGGATAAAGGTGGAGTGGTTAATGGATACAAAAATACAGTTAGATAGAATGAATACGATCTAGTATTAAGTAGCGTATTAGGGTGCTAAACATTTAAAAAGTTAAAATAAATAAATAAAAAGAGTAGCCCACTATATACACTCTGATGAAACTTGTTATCTTTAAACAATATCTTGGAGCTCTTTCCATATTCATAAGAAGCTGTCTAGTATTCTATTATATGGACCCACTGTGATCCTTTTTACTAGTCATCTGTAAATGTTAACAGGTGAACTTTTATGGTAGCATGACATTTCCATTTAACATAGTGCTAAGTATTACATAAATAATTACATATGTCATTTTCCATGAATATAATTAAATATTATAAAAATAGTTCTTCAGGAGACATGAAAAGAACATGCTGACTATCTTTTATTCTTGTTTTCTACTGAAATTATATACTTTAGCAATCTGTAGATCAGATTCCTAGAAGTAGAATTTTTTAGTCATCAAATATAAAGTTCATAATTTTGATAGAAATAGACAGATTTCCCTCCAAGCAATTGGCCTGTTTTGCAGAACTATAAGCCCCAGGTAAGATCCAATCACAGTCTTTCCAAATCGGGTATCAGACCTTTAGATGTTTTATAATATGTTGAGTGAGAAATGGAATGCCAAAATTACCCTAACGTCCATGTCTCATGAGTAAGGTCGATGGTGTTCGTAATATGTTTAAAAGCCCTTCCAAAATTATCCTAATGTCCATGTCTCATGAGCAAAGTTGATGGTATTTGTAATATGTTTAAAAGCCCTGCCGGTCTTCTTCTCTGTGAGTTGCTGGGTGGTCACTGCCGGATTTTGTAGGATGGTATTATGAAGCACTTTGCCTACTTTGCTTATGAAATTTGTGCCACGTAGACATTTTCTGTTTTTATGAAGTGGTTTTAACAATCTTCTCTTTTATGATTTCATAGGCTAAAAAAGGATTTCTCCCACGTTCCACCCTCATATATTTATAGTTGTCCAGATCAGTTGGTTTACACAATGTAAGCGTTTTCTGTCTTGTCAGAGAGAGACTGCTTTCAGTGAAGCTGCTGTGTTTCTGTTCTTGTGGGTGCAATCTTGCCTCCTCTGGTGAACGACACTAGGTCCAGAAAGGTTTGCAGCCAAACTTATATCTCCTCCACTCACCTCATTTCCAACTGCATGCAAGGTTTCAGACCTGAGCATGCACTCTCACCTTTAGAAAGTGTATTTTTGCTGTGATTTACTCCTAATAACTTCAGTTGCTTCTGAAGTCTCTTTCAGTGGTTTCTTGCCCTCGTTTCGTTCCATGTGGCACAATAAAATCTACTGTAGTTCATTTCCGTAGCTTTTGGAAGCCCTTACGTGTAACTTAGATTGTAAGAATAAGTCTCATTATGGACTGAGTGTTTGTGTTTTCCACAAATGTATATGCTGAAGGCCGAACCCCCAGTGTGGCTATACTTGGAACGGGGCCTCTAAACAAGTAATTATGGTTAAATGAGGTCATAAGGTCTAACAGAATCTGCTCTAACAGTCTGCTCTAACAGAACTGGTGTCCTTATTAGAGATACGGCAGAGAGCTTCCTCTCTCTCTGCCCAAGAGCATACATTGAGGAAAGGCCACGTGGGGCATAGGGAACAAGTGGCCATCTGCAAACAAGGAAAAGAGAACTTATCAGAAACCAAGTCAGCCAGAACCTTGATACAGGACTTTTAGTCTCCAGAACAGTGAGAAAATATATTTCTGTTATTTAAGCCATGTACTCTATGGTGTTTTGTTATGGCATCCCCAAAAGACTAATACACATGCCTCTCAGTTTTATTGGGGGATGCATTGCAAGTATTTCTTTTTTTTTATTCTTTATTTTTCACAATCTTGTTGTACTCATTGCTTTTTAGTAAAATTCAATGGGATATGGAATTAATGCTGATGTACACATCCAATTTCATACCAGATGTTTCTGGGATAATTCCATTTATAAGTGCAGTTTTCAATAGTCCTGAAGGCCACTGGTTGCTCTGGATTATACAGGAAGAATACATGTGTTCTGTTTGGCCAAATGGATTCCTAGAAACCAGTATTCGAATTCTCACTTTTAAAAATCAGTTATTGGAGGAAGAGTAGGTAGAGTATGGGTTTTCATAAATGCGAACAGGGCAACTCAGTAAGTTTTTCAGTGAGAAAATAAAAAGGGAATATTTGTAACCTCCCTAATTTATCACCAAAACAGTGGCATCATGGTATGTCGTGGCTTTTACTATCTATGATGAATATATAAAGGTTGAATTCTAAGACAGATAATAAAAAGTAGAGGCTATTTGGTAAGAGTTTCAATAAAGCTATCCAGTGGGTGTGAAACAGAAGGACTTTAGAAACCTCATTACTTTCTATTTGGATGTATGTGCACACATATAATTTCTCAAGGCCCAGACCTACAAGCAAATGCTTCACAAATGTCTGAGTGCCCTCCCCAAAAGTAAACAATGAGAATGGTTACTGTTTTACTGATGATGCTAATAATAATATTATTACTAAGTACACTTCAGAGACTGATGCAGGATAGGCTCTTGGAGATATCTCATATAACAATTTAGTTATTCATACCGAGCAGTTGTCATTATGCTCTTTTCCAGCATGAGAACTCAAGAGTCTAGCAGAAGTTTGACTTGCTTAAGTAATACCAGTCAACTAATAATGACCAAAACTGAAACTGAAATCAGCTTGACCCCAAAGCCCTTACTACCTGTAATCTACCACCTGGTCAATCTAGATAGTCTCTCCAGGAAGGACAAATTGTGTTATGAAGAATTTTTCTATTTTGGTAATTTATAAGGTTGACATGATACGGGTGACATATTGCAAATAATCCATTTTATTCCTATTTGACCTTTTCTGAGATGCATTTAATTATCTATGTATACAAAGCAATGCTATTAGACATACATTCTATACATACATTCCCTTTGTTTCTTGTGTAACATAGAAAACTCTATTTTATCAGCTAATGAACTAAAAGGCTGACTTTCTCTGGAGTTTAAACACACAGATTTTAAGTTAATCTTTTGAACCAAAAGAGATTATTGTCTACTTGACACTGTATATGTTTTCCAAGGGGAATATATATCTATTCACACGTATATATTCTTCAGTAAGATATTGAATATTAAATTATTTTGCATTCTACAATATGTGGTATGTGGTAGTAAAAAAAATAGGTATATAAGAGGTATAAAATGCATTTATAATTGTGACAAAAGCAATTAGAAAATATTAATATAACATGACTCAGTATAAATAATGATCAACTTAGCTTTCTTCTTTCATTTATTCTGCTTGTTGATATAACTGTTACTTATTTTATTTATTTATCTCCAGGACTATATATGTACATTCATTTAGAAGGTAGAAGGGAAGAAGGGAAGTTTCGGGTTTTTGGTTTTTTTGGTTTTTCTTTTTATACCCAATTTTATTGTTATTTATTTATTTATTTATTTATTTATTTTATTGCATAAACTGGTAAAATTTTTATAATAAGAGCAAATAATAGAAACATAATGATAAACATTTTAAGAACAAAAATATAGACCTAGAGAATATGCTTTTAATTCTCTGGAAAAGCGGATATAAAAGCCTTATAAATATTCCCGACAAAGTTATATCAGCTGAAAAGCCTTTATTTTTATAGGACCACAGTGCAGCAGTTATATTAACAACATGGCAAATTCCCCATATAAATGGATCTTCAAATTATCTAATGATACTCTCGAGGACATTATACTGTTTTGTTGTTTTTTTGAATCTTATTATTATTTTTCACTAATATTCAACAAAGTTATACCTTAATACCCAATAAAAATTCATTGGAATATCCACTAGGACCTTTTTGCAACCAGGAGATATATTCAGTCTTTTGAATGACTATATTATGCAAATATGTTGCCTTATTTGTTCCCTAATTGTTAGAAGTTGTGAAGTAGCATAAATGGGGTGATGTAAGAACTGGATATATGTACAGCCAATTGCAAATAAAATCTCAATGAGTTTTCAGATAGTAAATGTAAAAACCTGTTACTTTTTTAAGCCGTCTCAGAAAATTAGATAGTTAATGTGTGTCATTCTATCAATATCTCAAAATTTAGTAACACTTTAAAAAAATTAAGGTCACTTTTCCTTTTATAGGTCTGGGAGAGTGATAGCAAAATAGATGACTAAGGTCCTCTACAGTCTCCCTACTTTCTTTCCGTTTGCCACAAATCAATTTATCAAAATACAATTTCTTAGTCGTATAAAAAACTTCACTATACGGAGGTTGTTCCTAGAGTTTATCTTAGTTTGCAAGGACAGGAGAATCAGACTTATTTAAACTGTAAGCTTCTTATCTTATTGAGGGTATTAGAAGACATTTGAATATGCATGACTTTGATTTTTCTAAGCTGGTGGAAAGATAATGATAATGTAGTAGAAATAAAAATCACGTCTACCCTAAACATTATTTGTAGTTGATTATAATCATGCATACATTTACTTTATAATTTTAAGATTGTATACTAGTTATAATAAAAGATATTACATTTCATGCCTAATTTTTATCTTTAAATTTTATGAATGGGACAAAAAGTACCATGTAATAAAAATAAATATGAGTCAAATGTTGAAATGGTATACCTATATAACAACAACGATGTTACATACATTTTAAGGGCTTATTATTAATCAGTAAGATTTATCAGTCTTTTATCTTCTTTCACTTCATGTAATTCTATCTATGACTTAAATACTATTATCATATTCATTCAGCTCTCAGGGAATTGAAATTTTTTGATATTAACTTATGTCTCAAAGACCATGACGCAAGGTTACAAAAGCATGATAATTCAAATCCATGTCAATTTAAATCCTGTGTTAGAAAATGATGCTGGACTAAAACAGAGCTGTACTCAAAATTCATCTCAGACAAATGACTTCAATGATATATCTTAGTATTTTCAACTAGAAAATAGTCATAAAACAACTTACTTTAATAAGATAATGATTTTAAGCATCTAGTGGAGTATATGCAATATAGAGGACCTGTATGTGTCCATGTATATAGATATATACACATATATATATACACACACACACACATATATATTTGAAATGCTAATTTGTATACTTCATTCTGTACATAAATATTAACATACATTCAACACAAAGTGTACATTTATGGTATCTGGGTATTGTATGAATAAATATATTGATTTAATTGGTGGTTCAATCCTTTCCACCTTAAAACGCATTGTTCTCTAGGCTTCTATGCTACCCCATCTTTCTCAACCCACTTCACTGCACATTTCTTCTTTTTATTTATAGGTTCCTGATCCTCTACTATTAACTCTAGATATTTAATGCCCAGAACTGTGCCCTATGCCCTATACTCTTCTCTACGTTAATCATATATTCCATGAATTTAACTTTGCAAGGAATCCTGCTGACTCTCATGCTAATACCTTTAGTCCTGACCTTTCCACTGAGCTGAGACTAGCTTAATTGGCTGCAAACTCCACATTTCCTTTCAAATCCCTTATGAATAGCAAACATTTACTAAATTTGAAAACAGAACTATTTATTTGTAAATAGTAGATTGATTTGTTACTCCCTACCTTTTCTGATTCTTTTGAGTTGTATTCTTCTTTTAATTCATCTATCATAAAGTTTAACACATAGCCTTAGTTTTTATATAGGCTATATTATATACATACATATATTATATGATGTATACATATAATACATATATATGTATGTATATAATATAGCCTATATAAAATGTATATATATACACACATTGTATGCATATAGGTATATTATATATAAATATATACATACCTATCATCTATATATATAGCATTTTATATGATACATATGTATAGCATTTTATATGCTATCATTTTTATCTTCACTACCATCATTTCGTACCTGCACTTCTGCAGTAGTCCTCAAACCAGTCCTACATTACTTCTTTTAATCTTCTCGGTGCCCTATATTGCATTCTCTCCATGGAAGCTAGAATGACTTTTAAAATCATTTTATGTGATACACTCCTCAAAACACTGTAGTGTCTTCCTGTTTCAATTAGCATAAAATCCAATATCTTGAGTTATATTAACAATATGGTAGAATAGAAAGCCCCAGGCTCTTCTTCCTTCTCATGGAGACATTATTTCAACAATACACGGACCACTTCTGTTTCGGATAAATTTAGAAACTGGTTAAGAGGCTCCTCCTCCGTATCAGGTGAGTGTGAAACAAGCTGAATCGAAGCTGATAGGAAAGTGTGTCACCCTCTCATCATAATACCTCACCCTGGTAAAGCATCATGTGATCAGAAGGAAACTGTAACCTCCTGATTTCACACCAGTTAAGGAAGGAGAGATACTGGAGCATGTGTCCAACATTCTAGTTTTTCATGGAAGCTACTGAGAGACTGATTTTTGTCTCACTTGTCTCAGAGCGCTGATAGAACTAGATGTACTCTTCATGCCTAATGCACCTGAGGAAAAAAACAAAAAATAGCCAGACAGTTTCCTGCCTGCTCCGGAAGACTTGTGCCACAGAACACAGAGTCTGATACAGCTCAGTGGCCTCTCCCTCAAGGGACAAAAAGAGTGAAGAGTATGTCAAATATTCTGGTCTTACCAAGGGGCTGCCTGAGGACCTGCCTTTTGTATAGCCCCATGAAAACACTGATGGGCCCACCATAATCTAGATGCATGGGAACCACTGAGAGCAAAAGAGAGTCAAGCGTTGTGCAGCTTCTTCAGCAGATGTGTGGTACACCATACAGAGGTCAGAAAGAGCAAGAAATTATGAGATATCAAAAAAGGGGAAATCAGAAGATTCCTCTAATTCGGAATATACACACGTAAGTCAAAAGAAGACATGTCCACAGAGAAAGTTTGAGTGATCTGAAGAATCTCAGTTTAGTTGGAGAAAGTCTTTCTCTGTTGGAAACCATTTTGTAAAGACTGGAAGAGGTGGCTGACTTTCACATACGTAGATACCAACACAAAGTTAAAAGGAAAATGAACAAACAGGAAAACAGGACTCAATCAAAAGAGACATATAAATCTCTAGATACTGACCCTAAATATGGAAGTATATGAAATATATAACAAAGAATTCAAAATAACCATCTTAAAAATGCTTAAAGAAGCTCAGGAAAACAATGCATAAACAAAATGAGAATATCAACAAAGAGATTAAATATATAAAAAGAACCAAGAATTTGGGATCTGAATAATAGAACTAAACTGAAAATATTAGTACAAACGTTCTATAGCAGATCTGAACAAGAATGAAGAATCAGATAACGTAAAGACAGGCCATTTGAAATTATTCCGTCTATGGAGGAAAAGAAAAGAGAAAAAACACTGAAGGAAAAAAATATGGAACAACATCAAGTAGATTAGTATGCACATTGTAAGATTCCAATAAAAAGAATAAGTTGAGAAAATATCAATGAGTTTACTTAAAGAAATGATGGCAGAAAACTTCCAAAATATTGGAAAATAAATAGATATAATAGATGCAAGTAGCCCAGTGAATTTGAAATAGCTTAAACACAATACTTGCTAAGATACATTATAATTAAACTGCTAAAAGTCAAAGACAAGAGATTTTGGAAAGAAACAAAGAAAAGTGACTCATCACATGAAAGAGAACTTCCACAAGACTATGAACAGATTTCTCAGCAGAAATCATGGAGGCCAGAAGGGGCAGGATAATATATTCAAAGTGCTAAAGATAAAAGAAAAAGAAAAAAAAAAACTTGCTGACAAAAAATATTATATCCAGCAAATCTGACCTTTCAAAGTGAAGAGATGAAGACTTTCATAGACTAAATACTGAGGGAGTTCATTACCACAAGACCTGCCTTACAAAAGATGCCAAAAGGATCCTTGATTTGAAGTGAAAGCATGCTGAACAGCAATTTGAAAATATATGAAAGTACAGCTACCCCTCAGTATATATGGAAGTTCAGTTTCAGGACCCCATGTTTATACCAAAATCTGCATGTAATCAAGTCCAGCAGCTGGTCATGTGGAGCCCACATACATGAAAAGATGGCCCTCCCTATATATAGGTTTCACATCTCCTCAATACTTTATTTTAGCTCCCCATTGGGCTGAAAAAAAGTCCACTAATAAATAGAACTTTATAGTTAAAAATCTATGCTGTTCAAGGATCAACTGTATTAAGCTTGATAGTAAAGGTAAATATATAGGCAAAAACAGAATGCTGGAATAATGTAACAGTGGTGTGTAAATCACTTTAAGTTCTGGTATGAAAGTAAACGACAAAAGTATAAAAATAACAAATATATTAATGGGCATACAACATAAAAATGTATTTGTGACATCGTTAACATAAGGCATGTTTGTGTGGGAGAAGTAAAAGTGTAGAGTTTTTGTATTCAATTGAATATAAGTTGTTATCAGCTTAAAATAGATTGTTATAACTATAAGAAGGTTTCTGTAAGTCCCATTGTATGCACAAAAAATAATACTGTGTTAGATACATAAATTAAAAGGAGAAAAAAACAAAGGATGCCACTAAAAGAAATTTAAAAAACACAAAGCAAGATAGCAAGAGAGGAAAACAGGGATAAAAATAGCTACAAGATAGATAGAAAACAATAACAAAATGGCAATAGCAAATTCTTCCCTCTCAATCATTACTTTAAATATAAATGGATTAAATTTTCCAATCAAAAAATAGTGGCTGAATGAATAAAAACAAGCTCACATTATATGCTTTCTACAATAGACTCACTTTAGATTTCTGGACACATAGCAGTTGAGAGAGAAAGGATAATACATATAATATACATATATTAATATATGTATTCCATGCAAATGTTAACCATAAGAGAGCAAGGGAAAGCTATACTTACATCATACAAAATATTATTTGAGTTAAAAACTGTAGGAAGAGACAAATAAGGACATTATATAATTATAAATGTATTAACTCTGCAGAGAAAAACAATTATAAATATATATGCATCCAACATCAGAGCACCTAGATATAGAAAACAAATATTGACAGAATTGAATAGAGAATAACCCAATAATAGTAGAACTTTTCAATACTAAACTTTTGATAATGTGTAGAACATGCAGAGAGAAAGTCAATAAAGAAACAGAGAACTTGAACGACACTATGAACCAACTAGCTTTAAAAGACATATACGCAACATTACACCCAACTACATCAAAACACACATTCTTCTCTAGTAGAAATGAACCATTTTCTAGGATAGATCACATTTTGGGCCACAAAACAAGTTTTACAGTTTCAAGAAGTATAAAGTGATAGCTGGTGTATTTTCCAACTACATGGAAGTTAGGTAGAAATAAATAGCAAAATAAAAACAGAACATTTGTAAATATGTAGAAATTACACTGCACATTCTCTAATAACCAAAAGGTCAAAGAAAAAAATCAAGAGAAATTAGGAAATATCTTGGGGCCAACCAAAAAGGAAACAGAATCTACCAAAGTATACGTGATACAGCAAAAGCAGTTCTAAAAGAGAAGTTTATACTAGTAAAAGCATAAATTTTAAAAATACATATCTTAACCTAATTTTATACCTCAAGGAATTGAATAAAGAACAAACTAAGCTAAAAATCAGCAGTAGTGGAAAAAAGAAATAATAAAGTTAAATTTGAAATAAGTGTAATAAAGAACAGAAAAAAAGACGAATTTTCTTATTCTTTAAAGATAAACAAATAGACACACCTTTAGTTAGGCTAAGAATAAAAAGAGAGAGGATCAACTAAACAAAATCAGATATGAAAGAGGAATATTACAACTGATGTCACAGAAATAATAAATGATTATAAGAGGCTACTATCAACATTCATACATGTATGCCAACAAATTGGATAATCTAGAATAAATGAATACATATCTAGAATCATACAACCTACTAAGACTGAATTCCCAAGAAATAAACAATCTGAACAAACCTACAACTGGTAAGAAAATGAAATCTGTAATAAAAAACCTCAGAACAACAACAAATAATGGTCAGGATCTGATGGCTTCCCTGGTGAACTTTAGTTCTTTCAATATTTAAAGAAGAATGAATGCCAATTCTTCTCAAATTCTTCCAAAAAGATGAAAAGAAAGGAACACTTTTAAACTAATTGCATTGAAACCACCATCTCTGATATGAAAGCAACTAACAAGGATGCTAAAATAAAAGAAAACTACAGTCCAGTATTTCCAATGGACATAAATGCAAAAACACTCAACAAAATAGTAGCAAGCTAAATTCAGCAGCATATTAAGAGATACTTCGTTACCAAGTGGGACTTATTTCTTTGCAAACAATAATTGTTCAATATGTAAAAATAAATCAATGTAATATACCACAGTAACAGATTGACAAACAACAGCAGCAACAACAGCAACACATGCCTATCTCAAAGATGCAGAAAGGAAGTTGAATAGTTTATTATAAAAACACTTAAGAAACTATAAATAGAAGGAAATTACCTCAACATCAAAAAAGCATGTATTGAAAACCTACAATTAACATAGTCAATGGTGAAAAACTGAAATTATGTTTTCTTACAATCAGGATCTAGGCAAGGATACCTACTATCACCACTTCTATTTGATATAACACTTGAAGTTCTAGTCAGAGTAATTCGGCAAGGAAAGTAAATCAAATAAATCCATATTGGAAAGGAAGAAGTAAAATTATCTGTATTCACAGATGGCATGATCTTATATGTAGATAAACCTCAAGATTCCACATGGAAATGTTAGAACTAATAAATTCAGAAAAGTTGCAGGGTACAAAATAAACATTCAAAAATCAGTTGTGTTACTATGGACTGAATAATGAGTAATCAAAAAAGGAAATTAAGAAAAGAATACCATTTATGATCAAAAGCATCAAAAAGGATAATACACTTAGAAATAAATTTAACCAATGTACAAAAGACTTGTAAACTAAAAACTCCAAAACATCGCTGAAGTAATGAAAACACAAATAAATGGAAAGGAATCTCAGGTTCATGGAATGAAAGACAATATTGTTAAACTGTTGATACTGTCCAAAGCTATCTGTGATTTCGATGAACCTCTATCAAAATCCTAGTGACTTTTTTTTTCTTTTTTTTTTTTACATAAATAAGACAAAATCTTGAGAAAAAACAAAGCTGAAGGCTTCACACTTCCTTCAAAACGTATTAGAAACCTACAATAATCAAAACACTGTAACACTGATGTACGAATAGACATACAAACCAGTAAAGGAGAGCAAAGAGCCCTGAAGTAAAGCCATACATGTAGGAGCTGACAAGAATGCCAAGAATATACCTCTATATGCCAAGGAAAATAGATGGTATATCTCTTCAACAAGTTATGTTGAGAAAACTGGATTTCCACATGCAAAAGAATGAAATTGGATTGTTGTTTTGCACTATTCATACAAACAAACTCACATGGATTAAAGGTTGAAACATAAAACATGAAAGTGTGCTACTTCCAGAAGAAAACATAGAGGAAAAGCTTTATAACATTGCTCTTTGCAATAATTCTTTGGATATGAATGCACAGGCAACAAAAGTAAAAATAGACAAGTGGGACTACATCATACTAAGAAGCTTCTGCACAGCAGAGGAAACAATCAACAGAGTGAAAAGACAACCTACAGAATGGAAGAAAATATTTGCAAACCATATACCTGTTAAAGAGTTAATATCTAAAACATGTAAGGAATTTCTACAACTCGAACACAAAAAATAAAATTATACATATATATAATTTATAAAACTATACATATATACACACACACACTCACACACACACACACACACACACACACTTTTTTTTTTTTTTTTTTTTGAGACAGAGTTTTGTTCTTGTTGCCCAGGCTGGAATGCAATGGCACAATCTGGGTTCACTGCAACCTCCACTTCCCAGATTCAAGTGATTCTCCTGCCTCAGCCTCCTGAGTAGCTGGCATTACAGGCACGTGCCACCACACCCAACTAATTTTTTTGTATTTTTAGTAGACACGGGGTTTCGCCATATTGGCCAGGCTGGTCTCGAATGCCTGACCTCAGGTGATCCACCTACCTCAGCCTCCCAAAATGCTGGGATTACAGGCGTGAGCCACCGTGCCTGGCCAATATTTTTATTTGAGTATAAATTTGAATTGTAGAAATAAAAATGGGGGAAAATACTCGAGTAGACATTTCTCCAACAAACACATAATAAAAATGACCAAAAGGTATATTACATGCTCAACACCACTAATCATCAAGGCAATGCAGGTAAAAACACAATGATATATAATTTCATACCTGTCGAAATAGTCATTATATATTTAAAAAACAAAACAAAAAAAAGAAAGAAACCCAGAAAATAGCAATTGTTGGCAAAGATATGGACAAACTGGCACCCTTGTGCATTCTTGATGGGAATGTTAAATTGTGCAGCTCCAATGTAAACATTATGAAGTTCCCTTTAAAAATTAAAAATAGAACTACTATATGATCCAACAATCGTATTTTTATTTATTCAAAAGAAATTAAATCAAGATTTTAAAGAGGTATCCATACTCTCATGTTCATTGCAGCATTGTTCACAGTAACCAAAAGAGAGGTGGAAACAGCCTAAATGTCCACCGACAGACGAATAGTAAAGGAATTTTGTTATGTACACACAATGGAATATTATTCAGCCTTACAAAAGAAGAAAATCCTATCCTGTATTATAATATGGATTAAACTTCAGGTCTTCAGGGTAAGTGAAATAAGCTAGTCACAGAATGACAAATACTACATGTTTCCACTTCTATGAGATATCAGATGTAATCAAACCCACTGAAGCTGAAAGTGAAATAGTGATTGCCAGTGGTTGTGGGAGGGAGAAATAGGGAGTTGCTACTTAGTGGGGGAAAAGTTTCCATCATGCAAAATAAAATGCTTCTAGAGATCTGCTGTACAACCTTGCACTTATACCGAACAATACTATAGTTTCTACTTAAAATTTTAAGTAGGTAGATTGCATGGTATGCATCTTGTACAACAAAAAATTAAAATAAAACCCAATATCCTCAAAGGCTCTTGGTGTTCTGAATCCTGCCTGTCTCTGATGCTATCTCTCATCATTTACCATTGCCAGCTCCACTGTTTTTGTGCACAGCTGGGTTTTATTTTCTTGCTCATGATAAGCTCATCTTGAAATAAGGGGTCTTTTCAATTGTTGTTTTCCCTGTCTGGAAATATTTTACTTCACATCTTCATGTTTGGCTTCTCTATGATTCATGCCTTTTCAAATATCAGGCCTTTTAGAGATTCCTTCTCTCTGACCACTCATTTTGAAATGTTCTAAATTCACTTATCTTTGAAACACAAATGTCTTATTTGTGTTTTATTTATTTTATTTTGTCTTGTTTTCTGCCATCACACATGCTGTTGCTTAAAAATATTGTTCTATTTATTTGTTTACATTTTTATGAATTCTCACATAACAGCAAGGACATCCTTTGTATAATTAATCAGTAATCTCTAGCATTAGTGACTAGTCTATAATGGATGCTCAATAAATCTTTGCTGAAAGATGAAAGAAGTATTGATTACGTGGGTTTAATAATATTTGATCCAGTACTTTGGGATGCCAAGAAAGGAGGTTTGTACGAGACTAGCCTGGGCAACATAAGGAGATGCCATTTCTACAAAAAATTTAAAAGTTGACTGAGCATGGTGGTGCATGACTGAAGTCCCAGCTACTCAGGAGACTGAAGTGGAAGGATTGTTTGGGCCTGGGAGATTGAGGCTAAAGTCAGCTATAACTGTGCCATGGTACTCCAGCCTGGATGACTCTACCTCAAAATAATAATAATAATAATAATCCTTAAGTAAAAACTTTGAAACTCACATAAAATGGTGTCCTCTTCTTAAAATTGAACACTTTCAAGTGTGCAGGAATACTACTTCTCATCTCAAAT
Source organism: Papio anubis (assembly GCF_008728515.1). Lineage (NCBI taxonomy): Eukaryota > Metazoa > Chordata > Mammalia > Primates > Cercopithecidae > Papio > Papio anubis. The sequence continues at coordinate 19,072,467 of NC_044980.1, read as the reverse complement.
ATTTTTGTGTGTGACTAGCATATATCTTATTTTATCATCTTCCAGTTACCATACAGTGAAGATAAAATGATATATAATATAAAAAGAACTTTCACATTATAATAAAGTATACAAATTTAACAGCAATGTGGAATTTTTGTTTTATATATATATTTCTGTTTTCAGTTTAGAGTTATATTATGGGTTGCCTTCATTTGACTTTTCTCTTGGTATCCTGAAAGACCATAGTACAGTAATTTGCACATAACAGAATATGATAAAGAACTCTTATTAAAAACATAACAGAGAGACAGCAAATTTGCCTGCAATATTGGATTTGCAATAGTTGGGTTTATGTCGGCATTATTGGATGTTGTTATACATCATCAAGCCATATTAAAATTTAATTTTTTTTGAAAGCCTCAATTACAGTTTAGTTCACTTAGACTCTTATTTTTAACTGTTTGTTTATTAGATTAAGTTTATGTATGTTATTAGACTATTCAGAAATTCATTCAAAAGACAGCTTTTATGCCCACTCTACTCCACGTATGTGAGAAACAACAGTGTATATAAGTCTTGCTTTTTAGAAAGTTCACAGTCTGCTGGATGGTCCCTGGGTAGCCCTGACTGACTCAGTCACTACCGCCTCTCTTGCGTATAGTTTTCAGAGTAACTGTAGAATGTGGTCGGAATGTAGTACCTTGAGAGGGAGAAGCTGCCTAATGAGCTCTGCTTCTGTCCCTCCTAGATAATGTAACATTTTGAGTAAACAAGGACCTGCTTTGGGCAGCACAGTCTTTGTTCTTCTTTCCCCTGGAAGCAGAATGCCCTTCAAAGTTTAGTCCAGTGTGTCACATGGCCCCCTGGGGCATTCAACCCAAGAGGGTCTGACTTCCTTCAAAGTCCCTCAGTTGCGATGGAGCACAAGGGAGTCAAGACTCCATCCACCCCAGACAGCTTTCCTGAGCCTTTGCGGACCAGCTCACAATGAATCCCAGAGTTCTGTTGCTTCCTGCTGAGTATCTCCAAGTAATAAATCCATTTCATATAACTTATTGTGTGTGAGTATGTTCTGTCTCACGGGACTCAGGCAATTGGTAAAACTGCAGCCCAGGATACTAGGGTTGGAAACATTCAGACTCCTGTTTCTGGTGGTTGGCATAGAGATGGTCTTTGCTATCCCATGCACAGTGGAAATCCCCCTTTGGGATTGATTATTAGTGAACCTGCACATAGTGTAGTTTGAGAAAAAAATTTGGTGAAATTTTGGAAGACAAAATCAAGTGTTTACAATGTGTTATGGGTGCACAGAAAAGGGAGTATTTAACACACGTATCATGGTAAGGATTCAAATTTGAGGAAATAAAAAAATGGTATTTTGCTTGAAGAATAAGTAAAATTTTCAGGCGTTAAACTTGTGAGAGGCATCTTGGAAGAAGCAAATAATATGCAGTGGCATGTGATCAAACATTATGTGTTCTAAGTGCTATAATTATTCAGCATATAGATTATGAGATTTTAAGAGGATATAGCTTTTAATAAAATGTTTTGTTTTTCATGTTAAGATGTTTAAGTGTGGTTTATTAAAATTGAGAAATGGGTTCTAATTGAAAATATGGCATGGACGATGTAGTTTATGTGGTACAATAGGATAAAAGAACACTGAGAACAATTCAAGGTTAGAGATTGTGAAATTGTGGTGGTACCAGTTTAGATGTGTTTCACTCTCTTCATCATGTAGATGGCATACAATGGCATAGTCCTAGGTTAGAAGTGTTGTCGAGTCGATAAAATAGGCTTATAGTGTGGTCTCAGAGTGGACAATATTAACAAGTGTATGAGTGTAATGGTGGAAGGTAAAGTTGAACCTGAATAGCAATATAAAGAACAATGAATAATCAGACCATTTAAAGCTATTATTTTACATGTGTATTTATAAAAACACCACCCAAGTCTTTTTCCTTTTGGAACATTTTATCAAACGTACCCATTAGTTGAAATGTAGGAGTGCAATGTCTCAGAGTTATACTGCATGTGACTCCTGTGGAGTTACATTTTTAAGAAAAACTACTTATAACATACTTTTAACTTCTAAGTTGGTCTCATTCAGTATTTCTTGTGTAACTCTGGGATATGTATGGCATGCTGAAAAATTTAACACAATTTTCTTACAAATATGAATAATGATATTAAGTATTATATTTTAAGGAAGCCATCAAGTTTCTTTATAAATTAAGAAAAATGATATATCCCAAAAGAGGGGAATCATATTCCTAGTTTTATAGGAAAGTGTACTGTATACATTATTAAAGAATACACTCTGGAGAAAAACTAAATTATTTCAATTTCATTGTCAGTTTCTTATTATACCTAATATTGAATTTATTTGTGGGTATGCATCGATTTGAGGCCTGCATTAATGTGGTTACTTTGTAAAATGTGTGTTTCCAAAAATGTTTTCAAAACTTATATGATAAACATTTTAAAATTATGTATATACTGGACATTACATGAATACAAACCATTAGCCCTTACTAAGAAGAAATGTACAGTGTTAAATATTACCAAGATGTTAATGAATGTCTCTTAATCATTTTTAGTTTCTTTTAAAAAATATACATCTAAATTATAGTTAAGATAGTTTCTTTGTATCCAGGTCATGGAATAATTCAAAGAATTAAAAAAAAATAACAAACACACATAAATGATGCAGGTAACATTACATCTCTTGCAAAGAGCAGGCTACTCTTACGGTAATAGGTCATTCTTGCATTGCTATGAAGAAATGCCCAAGACTGGATTACTTATAAAAATAATGGGTTTAATTGACTCACGGCTCTTCAGGCTATACAGGGAGCACGGCACCATCTGTTTCTGAAACTGTCTTAGGAAACTTCCAATCATGGTGGAAGGTAAACAAAGAGTAGGCACATCACATGGAAAAAGCAGGAGCAAGAGAGAGGCGGGGAGGTGCTGCACACTTTTAAACAATCAGATCTCAGGAGAACTCACTTATTTTTGTGAGGGTGGTTCCAAGAGGATGATACTAAACCATTTGTGAGAAACCACTCCCATGACCAAGTCACCTCCCACCAGGACCCACCTCCAACACTGGGGATTACAATTCAATATGAGATTTGGGTGGGGACACAGATCCAAACCATATCACTTACTTAAGGGAGGTACTTTGACTTTTATTTTTCCAGGACTTGTGGTATATTTTGACTGAGCCATCCAGATATTCTTGACCCCCCTAATTAATTTTGATTAATTATTCCAAAGATTTAGTGAGGTTATTAGACCCATTTTTACATATGAGAAAATTTACCCAAAGTCACATAAGTAATAAATGGGAAATTCAAAACTTATACCAATACAAACATGAGTTTCTTTGCTCATTCAATTTAGTCTTGACCATGAACACCAGTCTGTGCTAATCACTGAACATATTGACATTAGAGTTAAACTTTGGCAGAGAGTTACAGTCTAGTTTGAAAGACAAACAAGTAAATGAATTAGTGCCATATCATGTGATCCATGGGACCATAGAGAGAGAACAGGAACCTTGGAAACAGATTGGATGAGCTCTGAAGATTCGCTTGGGGAATGGTAATGTAATGGCTACTCATTACAAGAGATACATGAACTTTTTACTTAGAAAAAAGAGCTTATTCAAGTGCATAGAGGGCTGAAGATGAAGGCATAGTCAGGAAACAGTAAGCATAGAAAGTTAAGAGCAGGCCATGATATTTCCTGGATAAACACTGATGAGTGGGGAAGTAGAAAGGAGTCAAATATTGAAAGGCTGTGAATTTCATATAAAAGATTTAGAGTTCTATCTTGGAAATTATTTAAAAAATTGGGAAACTTCAAGCAGGGAGGTGGTAATATTATATGTAGCTCAAGAATAGATTTAAAAGGGAGAGTTAAAATTTTGTATCCTAACACCACTCTAGCTACACAAATCTTAAATTGATTTGTCTGTTTCCCATTTACTTACTCTTTCATTCAACAAGTGTTTACTTATTGGCTACAATATAAAAGACACTTTAATGGCCAATGCATGAGATGGAAAATACACCAGACATGGTGTGAGAACTGAAAAAAAATTCTGATACAAAAGAAAAATAAAATATTACCTATAGAAATAATCAGAATGGTGATCTGCAATAGTGAGAAAGGATTAGATACATGCTAATGTAATTTAGAGGAAAAAAACAGTTACACTGAGTTGTGTTACCTGAACTTTCAAGTGCAGAATTTGAGATTTTACCCTAGCTGCAAGCTAACAAGTTAGGCTGCCATAGTTTTATAGATGCTGGCAAAAGATACGAGACTACTGGGTCACAGACAGAAGATTTTATTCCCCATAGCACAACAGACAGCATAAATTCTCCTTTCTTCTCACATCCTATGAAGTAGCATAAAGCAGCCCAGATATATGTCACACACACAGTCTACGTAGGTGACATCTGAGGAACTCTGAGCTTTAGAATCCTAAGTATTTACAGGATCTGCTAGCAAACTTTCCCCAGCTTTGTCTTGGAGGAAGACATTATCTTTATAATCTAGCCAGAAAACAAATCTGCCCTCTGTCCCCAAAAAATGTTCTATCTTTGACTTCCAAGGCTGTTTGTTGTACAAAAAAAATTATGCTATAAAACTATCAATACCTCTTGTCCAGAAGATGTGCAGAAATGCAAAAGACCCAAAGAGAATTATCTCCCCAAACTGAGAATCCTTTGTAGACCTTGGAGGATATATTAAATTAAATGGAGTTTGGAGACTACAGTTTTCAAGGAAAACATAGTTGAATTAACAATGCTAGAAAGTAATGCCTGCACATACACGTGCATTCTTTTCATTGCTGTCTCCATAAAACTTAAATGAATATTTCCAACAGGAAAACACAATATGCAAAAGTTCATGCTTTGTGATTTATTTATTGTTTTAACATTTGATTATCTTTCAGATAAACTATGTCTTGATATAATTTTAAATATATTTAGCTGTTTTATATATATGTATGCATGCGTGTGTGTGTGTGTGTGTATATATATATATATATATCTGCTTTCAGCAAATGTAATTTGTTTTACCCAAATTAATCAAAACCCTAAGGTGATAAGAGTATCTTGAAATGGTCAAAATGAAATTGAACATACAGGTTTGGAAATCAGTCTGGAAATAATGCTTGCAACTAATTTAGATGAGACTCGCTACAATTCCCTGTGGTTTATGGATATCTGCATTTTAACAGTAAGCCAGAGATACTTAAGCCAAGGGACACAGATGGAGAAGAATAAAATTAATTATTAAACTGATAAATTGTTGATTGAGATTAAACAAAGCTATAGAGAAAAATTGTAAAATTTGAGAGTAAAAGACAATAAGGCAAAACAAAAATTCAGAAGCCAATGCCATTGGAAATTCAATAAGAATTAATCTTAGAATGATAGAATGATGCTATTACTGCTAATCATTAGATACCAAAATAATGGAAACCATAGCCTCAAGGTCAGACCTATACCTGAGAATGTGTCTTGCCATCAATGGCAGTTATACCTGTAACCACCAATTCAAAGATAATTTTAAGCATTTAGAGGACAGGTATATAGGTTAACATTCTAAGGATGAAAAATATATATAGTTAGGTAGCAAATAGTTAATTATTTGTTAAACCTGGAAAAAAAAACTCTGAGCTTTTATTCAATACCTGTAACTTTCACCTTATGTAAGTACCCCAGCAATCAATAATAATGAAAATTTTATATATCTAAATCTGTCTGACAGTGCGATGACTTTAAATAATTCATCCTGGAGAAAGTAAGTTCTATTATTTTCAAAGTTAGTCATCTTCTCCAGAAAAACAGCCTTATCATCTGATAGATCTACATTTTGACAGTTGGCAAGTTAGTTTCTGTGTATGAGCCTCGTGATCTCTTTGGCATGTTCTTCTCCACGTAAGAGGTCCTTATATATCCCATAATGAAAGTCATTTCAAAAAATAAGATCTTTCTATCAAAGTGTATCTTCTTTGACATTTTCTATTTAAGCTAGGCTTGCTCTACACAAAACCAGGTAATATCCCTACCAACAACACATAATACTACATTTTAGATTTTTAATGGCAATTATAATTCTATGTTGAACATGAGAAATGGTATCTTATGTCATCCCACCCATATGGAGAATGAAATGATCCATTCATGAAGTAATGTAGCCAGAATATGTTTTACACTGACAATTTTTAAATCAACGAAAAGAACAAAGAAAAACTGTTTTTAAAAGCTAGTAGAAAATATTCTTTAGACCTCCTTGGAGTGTAGGGTTTATGAATTAAGAACCAACTAGGTAACAAAATTCAGTCAAAGACCCTAGGGACAAGCAATAACATTTGGGGTACATATGAGAATTATTTTTATTGTTGAGAATGGTATTTCCTCAGAACTCTCTGAAGGAATGACTGTACTGAAGAGCTATGTATAGCTGATGATATAATCTTCAGTGATTTGAGTAATTCAGCAAACTAAAGAAAGTCATTTGAAAGTGAAACATTTATTAAATAATAAATACAAAGATTTAGGAAAGTGAACAGGCTTAAACATAATTCAACAAAAACCCTTGATTTACTCTATCTATCTATCATCTAGCTAGCTAGCTATCATTTATTTATTTAGAGACAGAGTCTTGCTCTGTCCCCCAGGCTGGAGAGCAGGGAAGCAATTTCGGCTCACTGCAACCTCTTCCTCCCGGGTTCAAGGGTTTCTCCTGCCTCAGCCTCCCAAATAGCTGGGATTACAGGCATGCATCACCATGCCCAGCTAATTTTTGTAATTTTAGTAGAGACGGGATTTTGCCATGTTGGCCAGCCTCATCTTGAACTCCTGACTTCAACTGATATGTCTGGCTCAGCTTCCCAAAGTGCTGGGATTACAGTCATGAGCCACTGCACCCCGCTGAAAGCCCTTGATTTATAAATGAGAAATGTGAAACTTAGAAAATAAAGTGCCAATACAAGTGTGACAGTGTTCCAATAAACGAACAGTTGAGGTCACATCTCTTATCTTGCAGTACAGTTTTATTAACTTTACTAATGAAAGAGAATAGTTACAGAGGAAAGCAATGAGTCTTAGAAAGCAGTGTTGAATCACTTACATTCAGTACTTAGCAGAAAGCAGAGGTCTATATTATAAATTATTTCACATACTGCATTATTTGGAAACAACTTATTTTTTGGATTATTACAATAGTAATGCTTTTTATTAGAGAAGGTTCTTTTCTTCAAACACCAGAAGTCAACTCTGGACATAAAAAACAGCAAATAAATTTGTTTGAATTGTATTGGATAGCAATTGAATTCTTGAGGGTGTTTACGAATCAGGTTTAGGGAGAAGTAGGAAACAATGGAGTTTAGACAGTTAGAAAGAATGTCAAGTGCTTGGCACGAGAACAATGTAGCTAGAACTCTTTTAATTTATGCCACTGTATTCTGTCTGTCATTTCTGCAGAACTCACCACCGCTATACTTGGGTCTTGAAATAATTGCCACTGCTGTGGAAAATTTCTCAACTGTTCCTACATCTTTCCATCATTTGAGCATATCATTTATGTGCATATGTCACTGATGAAATTCCTAATGAAAGGATGTAGAAAGAAAGTATTTGGTGCCTGTATTAGTCCATTTTCACACAATACTCAAGACTGGGTATTTTATAAAAGAGAGAGCTTTATTTGACTCACTGTTCCACAAAGCTAAGGAGGCCTCAGGAAACTTACAATCATGGTGGAAAGGGAAACAAACATGCCCTTTTTCACAAGGCTACAGGAGAGAGAGAGAATTGCAGAACAAAGGGGAAAGAGCCCCTTATAAAATCATCAGATCTCATGACAACTCTTGTCGTGAGAAGAGCATGGGGTACTAGCCCCCAGGATCCAATCACCTCCCATGAGGTCCCTCCCCCAAAATGGGAATTACAATTTGGATTAGAATTCAAGATGAGATTTGGGTGAGAACACAGAGCCAGACCATATTATGCCACTCTTGACCCCTCACAAATCTTGTCTTTCTCGCATTTCAAAGCACAAATGTGCCTTCCCTACAGTCCCTCAAAAATCTTAATTCTTCCCAGAATTAACTCAAAACTCCAGGTCCAAAGTCTCATCTGAGACAAGGCAAGTCACTTCCACCTAGGAGCCTATAAAAATCAAAAGCAAGTTAGTTACATCATAGATACAATGGGGATATAGGCATTGGATAAATGCTCCCTGAAATAGGAACATTTTTGAATAAGAATTAATCTTAGAATTCTTCTCCAATGAGAGAAACTGGCCAAAACAAAAGAGCTACAGGCCCCATGCAAGTCCAAACTCAAGTGTGATAGTCATTAAATCTTAAAGCTCCAAAATAATCTCCTTTGACTCCATTTCTCACATGCAGGGCAGACTGATGCAAAGGGTGGGCTCCCATGGCCTAGGGCAGTCCACTCCTGTGGCTTTTTAGGATGCAAGCCCCTGCTCTGGCTGCTTTCACAGCTGACATTGAAAGCCTTCAGCTTTTTCAGATGCACAGTGCAAGCTGTTAGTGGATCTACCATTCTGGGTTCTGGAAGACGGTGGCTGTCATCTCACAGCTCCACTAGGCAATGCCCCAGTGGGGACTCTATATGGGAGTCCGACCCCACATTTCCCTTCTGCACTGCTCTAACGGAATTTCTCCATGAGGGCTCCACCCCTGCAATAAACTTCTGCTAGCCATCCAGGTGTTTCTATACATCCTCTGAAATCTAGGTGGAGATTCCCAAACCTCAGTTCTTCATTTCTGTGCATCCGCAAGTCCAACACTATGTAGAAGCCACTTGTTGCTTCCAAGCATTTGGTGGGAGGCTTGGTGCCTGCACCCTCTGAAGCAACAAACTGAGCTGTACCGTGGTCTCTTTTACCCATAGCTGGGACGCAGGGCACCAAGTCTCAAGACTGCACAAAACAGCAAGGCGCTGGGCCTGCCCCAGGAAACCATTTTTTCCCTTCTAGAACTCTGGGCCTCTGATCGGAGGGGCTGCCATGAAGGTCTCTGACATGCCCTGGAGACATTTTCCCCATTGTCTTGGTGAATTACATTTGGCTCCTTGTTACTTATGCAAATTTCTGCAGCTGGCTTGAATTTCTCTTCATAAAATGAGTTTTTCTTTTCTATCACATTATCAGGCTGCAAATTTTCCAAAGTTTTATGCTCTGCTTCCCTTTTAAACATAAGTTCCAATGTCAGACCATCTCTCTCAAGTTCAGAGTTCCGCAGATCTCTAGTACACAGACAAAATGGTACCAATCTCTTTGTTAAAACATAGCAAGAGTGATCTTTTCTCCAGTTCCCAAAAAATTCCTGACGTCTATCTGAGACTACCTCAATCTGGACCTTGTTATCCACATCACTATCCATTATCAATATTTGGGTCAAAACCATTCAACAAGTGTCTAGGAAGTTCCAAACTTTCCCACATCTTCCTAGTTTCTTCTGAGCCCTCCAAACTGTTCCCACTTCTTCCTGTTATCCAGTTCCAAAGTCACTTCCACATTTTTGGGTATCTTTATGGCAGCACCCCACTCTACTGGTAAAAATGTATTAGTTCATTTTCATGCTGCTATAAAGAAATACCCAAGACTGGGTAATTTATAAAGCGAGGAGGTTTAATTGACTCACAGTTCCACATGGCTGGGGAGGCCTCAGGAAACTTACAGTCATGGCAAAAGGGGAAGCAAACATGTTCTTCTCCACAAGGCAACAGGAGAGAGAAGTGCAGAGTGAAGGGGGAAGATCCCCTTATACAACCATCAGATCTTGTGATAACTCACTCACTATCAAGAGAACAGCATGAGGGAACAGCCCCCATGATACAATCACCTCCCATGAGATCCCTTTGCCAAAATGGGAATTACAATTCAGATTACAATTCAGATTACAATTCAAGAGGAGAGTTAGGTGGGGACACAGAGCCAGACCATATCGGTGCCTAAGTGATTAGTGGTGAAAGTTAGGGCTCGGTTTATCAGAATTCACATATTGGAATCTTCAATGAAAACAGAAGGGTCTTTGAACACTGCTCAGTCATAAAATGGAAAATGTCTACCACATATTTCTATTGTATTGGTCTCAATCAGTGGTTTATTTTCTTACTATTTGCATTTCAATTTTTTCTAACCTATGCGGAGGTGGATTTCTTGCAGTAATGCAAAAAAAAATTTATTTTTGAAGTTTTGTCCTCTTATTATATAGTAAATAAAATTATCTCCATAAGCACTGTAGTGATGTTTACATTTGTTCTTTCATTCCATAGCACAGTATATATCTATCTCTTTTCATAATTGTCATAATAGAGATTCATAAACATATAAAGCATATGTAGATCAAAATGCATTTATGTATTTTCGGAATGACTCACAATCAGTATTGTAAAGAAAACACTCATTTTACATATCTGTAATTCATTACAAAAGCCACTTTCTTCACCTTGTACTCATAAATTATGCTTTGTTAAACAACTTAGCATGAAGGGCAAAGATGTTAATTTTATTTGAAAATCACACCAAATGGTGTGAAAGTATTAAAATACAACACCTTCTATATCTTCAACAACTTGGCTTCTAAGAAGAAAAACTAGATAAAGTTTCTTTCTTTTTTTGGGGGGGGGGGGATGTCATGATTTGAAAATTAAGAATCTCTTGGGAAATAAAAAGTTTAATATAAACTTATTCAAATAATTTATTACAAATGCTGGAAAGAATATTAAATACAGTTATTCCAGTCACAAATTTTAATAAATGAGGACAGTGAGACTGAAAAAAATGAGATGGTTCACATAAATTCATATAGTAAGTAAACTGTCAGAAAATAAAACCTGTGATTTCTGACTCTCTTTCCAGTGCTCTTGCCATGTTGGAGCTAGAATAATATTGCTCTCTCTTATATTTTAGGAGAGTTTTGAAGTTGTTTTGATTTAAGCTAGAGGGAAGAATACCTTTGCTTTCAGAAAATATTTAAAAAGGTAAATTTTATATTTGTCAAATGATAAAAATGAAATTCCAATTCTTCTAATCCTATACAATTCTAGCACAAAGGTGAAGTAAGCACTATTATTAACCCTCATTTATGGAAAGAAATACTCAGAGAAAAATGCCCTGCTCTTGAGTCTCATGTGACTATTTTCCCTTCGTGACCAAATCTGTCCTCGACTGTGTAAGAGAATCATGCTGTAACTGATTATTTGTTTTCAGTATTATAAATTAATTATACTGTCATGTCAATTTGTTATTTATTCAGATCTACATTTCAGTTTGTGCTGATGTATAGGGATGAATTGCATGCAATGAGAAAGTGATTTATTTAATATTTTTTACCAAATGAAATACCCATATTCTTGAAACAATGTAACCTTCCTAAACACATATTCAAACACACATATATAACAGTACAGCAAAACTTGATACAAAATTTATATGCTTTAAATAAGCTTATAATTTCAGTCATTCTTTTTATTTTATTGTAGTTTTTTGAGATAGAGTTTCATTCTTGGTGCCCAGGCAGGAGTACAATGGTACAATCTCCGCTCACTGCAACACCCATCTCCTGGGTTCAGGTGATTCTCCTGCCTCAGCCTCTCAAGTAGCTGGGATTACAGGCATGCACCACCACGCCCACCTAGTTTTGTATTTTTAGTAGCGATGGGGTTTCACCATGTTGGCCAGTCTGGCCTCAACCTCCTGACCTCAAGTGATCTGCCTGGCTCAACCTTCCAAAGTGCTTGGATTACAGTTGTGAGCTACCGTGCCTGGCCCAAATTTCAGTCATTCGTGTCTCTCCCAAATCCTGTCATTAGTTTTGCAGAAATATTTTTCATGTTTTACTTTGTTGTCCAATCATAGTATAACTTACACTCATGTCTTCAACATTTATTTATTTATTTTTATTTAAAAAATTGAAACATTTTTCCTCTGTTTATTTGCCACTATTTTTTTCCTTTTTTAAATCCTGTCTTTAGATAATTGCTAGAATCACGTGTACTAGAAATCAAGCCTAGTAATGTAATTTCCTAGCTTGAAAATCTGCCTTGTCAGTGTGTGAAGTCCATAACCTGGGTAGATATGCAGGACCTATCAAAATTCACACAATTTATAATTCAGCCAAATTGGCATTCTTACTCACACTCAACTCGTCCAATCTGTTCCCCAAGCCTGGAGTAATTTTCACTTGCATTCATGTTTTCTTTTTCAGCCACCTTTTTCATTGTTCTTTTATTTTCTTCCATTTTACTTACTGAGCACTTTCAGTACCTATTTGATTGCTGTTATGGTCTGTGACAATTTTTCAGGCCTTGGGATATTTTGTCAAAGTTTGATGAGTCTCATACAGTAGGTAATTAATGTGTATTATATATAACACATTGTATTATGTCTAACAAAAACAAGAATTATACATACATTTGTAATTGAGAATTAATGGAACAAATAGGAAGGTTCATGTAAAAATGCATGTAGACATATAGGTGTATAGGTTTCTGGATGTGTCCTAAAGAATTGGCGTATGTTCTTTGCCTATCAGTATCACATTGCAAAATAGTATCATTTGTATTCAGAGCAAATAGTTAAAAAAAACATGTTTTGTAACACAGATAATTTTCTCTTTCCATTAGGTTGAAAATGGTTGCTTGTGTTCAACTACTGTGAAGAGTTGGAATCAGACAACTACAGCTTTGATTTTCCAAGTGGTTCAGAATGTAAATGTGATCTGACCTTTCCCTGATGGACAGTTAAATCATGGACACGCTAAACAATTTACTTTGGACTGTCCTTCCTAAAGATGCTCTGGCTTCTTTCTTGAATGCCCACTAAGCATTGGTAGCTGACAAGGAAAACTGTGAACTGGAAAGTTATCTTACAATGAAAATTACGAGCACATCTTGCATCTGTCCAGTCCTAGTGTGTCTCTGTTTTGTGCAGAGGTGTTATGGAACTGCACACCACAGCTCCATCAAGGTGACGAGAAACCAAACCAAACACATTGAAGGTGAAACCGAAGTCCACCATCGTCCCAAAAGGGGATGGGTATGGAATCAGTTCTTTGTTTTAGAAGAACATATGGGACCAGATCCTCAGTATGTTGGAAAGGTAAGTTTTTGTTTGTTTTGCTGTTTTTCCTATCCTGAGAAATTGTGGGGTAAGATGAGCTGATGTTGGAGAAATATTTGAAGAGATAGACATATGAAGCAAATGATGTTGTAGAGCAAATTATGCTATAGAAACTACTACTTATACTAGAGAGCTCAAAATAATAATTGTAAAAAGGAAACATTATTCATCATATTATACATCTCTAAACATTGGCCCATACATACAAGACTGAATATTCATAACAAGTATATTACTTTTTCTTTTCTCTCTTGTAAATTGGAAAGACTTAATGGAACACACAATTAAGTAGTAATTTTTTCTTTATTACCTTGAAGGTATATTGGAATTCACATGTCACTTATTGGTACACTGATATTTACTGCTATTTTCATATATTGCTCCTGCACATGTGGCTAAAAAGAAGATGCTCTATCAAGAAAATATCACACACATTTTCTAATATCATAATTAAATAGTAGAAAATATCTAATATTTTCTATTAATTTTTAGAGATGTACTCTTATTTAAGTTAACCTTTAATAGCGTATGAATATTTTTCCAACCCCCAACGTTAAATTTCATAAAAATATTGATATCTCTTAAATATAGATTAAGTATGCACTGGATATATAGGCTTTGAAAAAAAAATCACAATGGAATGAAGTTGACAAAATGATCAGTAATTTCAGGTCAAATTCCCTTTCTCTCAAAAATGCAGACAAGAAAATTTAATGGCTGATCATACTGTTCAGGAAATTATGTGGTCAGTAACATGGAAGAGTTTAAACGTGTGTCATCTAGGCTCTAGGGTTGAGAACAAACTGGAAATTGGAGAGACCTTCTGATTAATTACTGGTCTTTGGAAGCAGCCGCACTTCAGTTTATTCAAGACCTATGGGAGAAACAGCAAGCACAGCAGTAGAATCTCCGTGACTGCAGGCTCAGTGGCTTCCATCCCCCTGATTGATGATTTATTCTCACTTTAGCACTGTTAGTACTAAAAAAAATAGTATTCCATCTAAGCCTTGGTGCTTCCCTAATGTGTAGGCAGTACAGGATCACAAGCCATCTGTTCCACCCCTTGTCCAACAGGGACTGGGTTACAGCTGCATTTTCTATACAAGGCAGGAGCTGTGGAGTTAGAATATAGAACATAAAAAAAAGATCTAAAACAATTGTATCATATTCTCATATGCATATTAAAATGAGACAAAAGATCTATCTTCATTGTATGCTTTTTTTCCTACCAAGAATTTCATAAAATACATTTTTAAAAATGTAATAACATCAAAACATAATAGATTAGTAGAAATTTATTTGGGTTATGAACTTCAAAATCCTTTTTATTAAAAAAATTGTACCTTTAAGTTTTGGGATACATGTGCAGAACGTGCGGGTTTGTTACATAGGTATACACGTGCCATGGTGGTTTGCTGCACCCATCAACCCATCATCTACATTAGGTATTTCTCCTAATGCTATTCCTTCCCTACCCCATGACCCCCAGACAGGCCCCGGTGTGTGATATTCCCCTCCCTGTGTCCATGTGTTCTCTTTATTCAACCCCTACTTATGAGTGAGAACATGTGGTGTTTGGTTTTCTGTTCCTGTGTTAGTTTGCTGAGAATGATGGTTTCCAGCTTCATCCATGTCCTTGCAAAGGGCATGAACTCATCCTTCTTTTATGGCTGCATAGCATTCCCTGGTATAAATGTGCCACATTTTCTTTATCCAATTTATCATTGATGGACATTTGGAATGGCTCCAGGTCTTTGCTATTGTGAACAGTGCTGCAATAAGCATGCGTGTGCAAGTGTCTTTATAGTAGAATGATTTATAATCCTTTGGGTATATACCCAATAATGGGATTGCTGGGTCAAATGGTATTTCTGGTTCTAGATCCTTGAGGAATCACCTTACACCTTATACAAATATTAACTCAAGATGGATTAAAGACTTAAATGTAAGACCTATAACCATAAAAACCCTAGAAGAAAACCTGTGCAATACCATTCAGAACATAGGCATGGGCAAAGACTTCGTGACCAAAACACCAAAAGCAATGACACTAAAAGCCAAAATTGACAAATGTGATCTAATTAAACTAAAGAGCTTCTGCACAGCAAAAGAAACTATCATCAGAGTGAACAGTCCACCTACAGAATGGGAGAAAATGTTTGCTATCTATCCATCTGACAAAGGGTTAATATCCAGAATGTACAAAGAACTTTAACAAATTTGCCAGAAAAAAAACAACCCCATCAAAAAGTGGGCAAAGGATATGAACACATTTCTCAAAAGAAGAAATTTATGCAGGCAACAAACATATGAAGAAAAGCACATTATCACTGGTCATTGGAGAAATGCAAATCAAAACCACAATGAAATACCATCTGACGCCATGTAGAATGGCAGTCATTAAAAAGTCAGGAAACAACAGATGCGGGAGAGGATGCAGAGAAATAGGAACACTTTTCCATGGTAGATGGGAGTGTAAATTAGTTCAGTCATATCCTTTTTCTGTATGCTTTCCATCCTTGAAAGTAGCACAAGAAAAGTATCATTAAAATTGCTCATTTTGGAAAAAACCAAGAGGAAAAATATTTTATTATTAAAAATATTTTATGATGCATATTTCTTAAAATTTTAATCTAACTAAGAAACAGAAACAAAACTTTTTGGAAAAGGGAAGGAAATTCAGGCAACTTGTTTTTTGGGCTCGCCTAGTTTTAGTAAAAGATGAAGCCTCAATAGGAAGATCAGTTCTAAACAATCTTTCTGGAATCGAATGAACATATGGTGCCAATGAACATATGGTTGAGAGCTCCTCACATATCAGGAGGCGATGGAGGTTTGTGATGCTGTTCAGGTTTGTAGAGGTTCTGTAAAACTATTTTCCATTCTGTTGTCTGTAGTATGGATGGACAAACGCACAGGTATGAAAGGTCAAACCTGAAAGTGAGTCCTCTTATTCCTCATCTGACCCAGGGACACCTCACTCTTAGTCTTTCTACTTTTTTCTAATGTGCCTTTATGGGCAATTCTAACTTAATTGTACAGATTTTTTTCTCACTCCCACACACCCCCTGTAACATAATGCATAACTAAAAATAAAAAAATAAAAACTGCAAAGCTTAGCAATTACTATGTGCTTAAAATAATTATCTTCTGTGCCATTATTTTAACTTGCTTAGAAAATTAATTTAACCTCACATTTATAAATACATTCATAGTGAACCAATTCTTTATTTTCAAAGTACTCTTTTTTCCTTCATTTCCTCTAAAAAACAAAAACAAGCAAACAACAACAACAACAAAAAAGGGATACATGTGCAAAACGTTCAGGGTTGTTACATAGGTATACGTGTGTCATGGCAGTTTGCTGCATCTATTGACCTGTCTTCTATGTTCCTTCCCCTCACTCCCACCCCCCAACAGGCCCTGGTGTGTGTTTCTTCCCTCTCTGTGTCCATGTGTTCTCAATGTTCAACACCCACTTATGAGTAAGAACATGTGGTGTTCGGTTTTCTGTTCCTGTGTCGGTTTGCTGAGGATGATGGCTTTCAGCTTCATCCATGTCCCTGCAAAGGACATGATTTCATTCCTTTTTATGGCTGCATATTATTCCATGGTGTATATGTACCACATTTTCTTAATTTAGTCTGTTATTGATAGGCATTTGGGTTGGTTCCATGTCTTTGCTATTGTAAATAGTGCTACAATTAACATACATGTGCACATGTCTTTATAGTAGAATGATTTATAGTCCTTTGGGTATATACCCAATAATGGGATTGCTGGGTCAAATGGTATTTCTGATTCTAGATCCTTGAGGAATTCCCACACTGTTTTCCACAATGGTTGAACCAATTTACATTCCCATCATCAGTGTAAACCTGTTCCTATTTCTCTAGGGCCTTGCCAGCATCTAT
Source organism: Papio anubis (assembly GCF_008728515.1). Lineage (NCBI taxonomy): Eukaryota > Metazoa > Chordata > Mammalia > Primates > Cercopithecidae > Papio > Papio anubis. The sequence goes on along the minus strand of NC_044980.1, from coordinate 19,055,389 downwards.
TGCAATCAGATTGGAATTCAGAATTCAGAAACACACACAAAATCATGGAATTTCAATTTCATGCAATCTGCCTCTGAATGACTCCTGAGTAAATAATGAAAGTAAGGGAGAAATCAAGAAGGTATTTGAAACCAATGAGAACCATGAGACAACACACCAGAATCTCTGGGACACAGCTAAAGCAGTGTTAAGAGGGAAATGTATAGCACTAACTGCACGCATCAGAAAGCTAGAAAGATTTCAAATTGACACCCTAACATCACAATTTAAAGAATTAAAGTGGCAAGAACAAACTAATCCAAAAGCTAGCAGAAGACAAGAAATAACTAAGATCAGAGAAGAATTGAAGGAGATAGGGACACGAAAACCCTCCAAAAAAAATCAATGAATCCAGGAGCTGTTTTTTTTTTTTTTTTTTTTTTTTTTTTTTTTTTTTTTTTTTTTTAATTAGCAAAATAGATAGACTCTTAGCTAGACTAATAAAGAAGAAGAGAGAGAAGAATCAAATGGATATAATAAAAAAAATGATAAAAGGAATATCACCACTGACCCCACAGAAATACAAACTACCGTCAAAGAATACTATAAACACCTCTACGCAAATAAACTAGAAAATCTAAAAGAAATGGATAAATTCCTGGATATATACACCCTACCAAGACTAAACCAGGAATAAGTCAAGTCCCTGAATAGACCAATAACAAGCTGTGAAATTGAGTCAGTAATTAATAGCCTACCAATAAAAAAAAAAAAAAAAAAGAAAATATCCCAGGACTGGACAGATTCACAGCTGAATTCTACCAGAAATATAAAAAGGAACTGGTACCATTCCTTCTGAAACTATTCCATACAATTGAAAAGGAGGGACTCCTCCCTAGCTCATTTTATGAAGCCAGCATCATCCTGATACCAAAACCAGAGAGAGACACAACCAAAAAAAAGTCTTCAGGCCAATATCCCTGATGAACATCAATGCAAAAATCCTCAGTAAAATACTGACAAACCGAATCCAGCAGCACGTCAAAAAAATGATCCACCCAGATCAAGTTAGCTTCATCCCTGGGATGCAAGACTGGGTCAACATATGCAAATCAATAAATATAATCCATCACATAAACAGAACCAAAGACAAACACCACATGATTATCTCAATAGATGGAGAAATGGCTTTTGATAAAATTTAACATCCGTCCATGTTAAAAACTCTCAAAAAACTAGTTATTGATGGAACATATGTCAAAATAATAAGAGCTATTCATGACAAACCCACAACCAATATCATATTGAATGAGCAAAAGCTGGAAGCATTTCCTTTGAAAACTAATACAAGGATGCCCTCTCTCGCCACTCCTATTCAAAATAGTATTGGAAGTTCTGGCTAGGGCAATCAGGCAAGACAAAGACATAAAGGGTATTCAGATAGGAAGAGTGGAAGTGAAGTTGTTTCTGTTTGCAGACAACATGATTTTACATTTAGAAAACCCCATCATCTCAGCCCAAAATTTCATTAAGCTGGTAAGCAAAGTCTCAGGATACAAAAACCAGTGTGCAAAAATCACAAGCATTCCTTTACACGAACAGTAGTCAAAAAGAGAGCCAAATCATGAATGAACTCCCATTCATGATTGCTACAAAGCGAATGAAATACCTAGGAATACAGCTAACCTAGGAATACTTCACAACAAGAATTGTGAAGGACCTCTTCAAGAAGTACAAACCACTGCTCAAGGAAATGAGAGAGGATACAAACAAATGAAAAAGCATTCCGTCCTCATGGATAGGAAGAATCAATATTGTGAAAATTGCCATATTGCCCAAAGTAATTTATAGATTCAATGCTCTTCCCATCAAACTACATTGACATTCTTCACAAAATTAGAAAAAAAAAAAAAAAAAAAGATTCTAAATTTCATATGGAATCAAAGAAGACCCCGTATAGCTAAGAGAATCCTAAGCAAAAAACCAAAGCTAGAGGCCTCAGATTACCTAACTTCAAAGTATACTACAAACCGACAGTAACCAAAACAGCAGGGTACTGGTACCCAAATGACATATAGAGTAATGGAGCGGAACAGAGACCTCAGAAATAACACCACACATCTGCAGCTGTCTGATCTTGGACAAACCTGACAAAAACAAGCAATAGGGACAAGATCTCCTATTCAGTAAATGATGCTGGGAAAACTGGCCAGCCATATGCAGGGAACTGAAATTGGACCCCTTCCTTATACCTTATACAAACATTAACACAAGATAGACTAAAGCCTTAAATATAAAACCCTAAACCATAAAAACCCTAGAAGAAAACCTAAGCAATACCATTGAGGACATAGGCATGTGCTAAGACTTCATGACAAAACCACCAAAAGAAATTTCGTAGCACTCTTGTATAAAATATAGAATTATTGTGATTACTGTGAACATGAGAGGGGATAACTCCAAAAAGCTGAAAAGTATCTTTTCTCTTCCTCCGTCACAGAAATGCCAGCAAATGTTTTGTCAACAGACATAAAATAATACTCATAAAATGCAGTTCTGGTATTAAAAGAATGTTTTTTAACAGATGAATTACGTAAGATTGTTCCAAATTATCTTTGAACTTGATTGAAATTTTTGCATCTATAGTTATATTTTACATTAAGTAGACTTGAAACAATTAAGTAGACTTGAAACAATTTTTACTTTTATTTTAGATTCAAAGGGCACATGTGCATGTTTGTTTCATGTGTATATTGTGTGATGCTGAGGTTTGGAGTGTGATCAAACCCATTACCCAGGTAGTAAGCACAGTAATCAGTAGGCAGTTTTTCAACCTTTCCTCCTCTTTCTACTTCACCCCCACTTGTAGTCCCCTGTCTAATGTTCCTCTCTTTATGTCCATGTGTACCTGTGTTCAGCTTCCCCTTATAAGTGAAAATACATATTTGAATTTCTGTTTCTGTGTTAGCTTTCTTGGGATAATGGCATCCAGTTGTATTCCACATTGCTGCAAAGGACATGATTTTGTTCTTTTTTGTGGCTGTGTAGTACTTCATGATGCATACGTATCACATTTTCTTTATTTAATCCACCATTGAGGGACACCTAGGTTATTGAATCCGTATCTTTGCTCTTGTGAATAGTGCTGCAATGAACATATGGGTGCATTTGTCTTTTTGTTAGAACAACTTTTTTGGGGAAAGGGGGGTGTATATCCAGTAGTGGGTTGGATGGTTTGAACAGCAGTTCTATTTCTAGTTCTTCGAGAAATCTCTAACCTGCTTTCCATATTGGATGTACTAATTTACATTCCCACCAAGAGTGTGTGTGTTCCCTTTTCTCCACAGTCCTGATAGCATCTATTATTTGTTAACTTTTTAATGGTAGCTATTCTGACTAGTGTGAGATGGTATCTTATTGTGGTTTTGATTTGCATTTCTTTGTTAATTAGTGGTGAGGAATATTTTTCACATGCTTGTTGGCTATTTGTGTGTCTTCCTTTGAAAAATGTCTGTTTATGCCAATTTTAATGTTTTTTTTTCTTTTTCATTTTTTGTATTCCTTACAGATTCTAGATATTATACCTTTGTGAGATGCACAGTTTGCAAAATTTTTCTCCTGTTCTGTAGTTTGTCTTTTTACTTTGTTGATAGTTTCTTTGGTTGTGCAGAAGCTCTTTAGTATAATTAGATTTTACTTGTCATTTTTTTTTTTTTTTTTTTTTTTTTTTTGCGATTGCTTTTCAGGACTTAGCCATAAATTATTTGCCAAGACTTATGTCGAGAAATAAATGTCTGTGATTTTCTTCTAGGATTTGTATAATTTGAGGTCTGCATTTAATTATTTACTTTATCTTAAGGTAATTTTTGTAGATGAGAAGAGATAGGGATCCAGTTTCCTTCTTGTGTGTATAGATTGCAAATTATCCCAGCACCATTTGTTAAATAGGAAATCCTTTCCCCATTGATTGTTTTTGTTGACTTTGTCAAAGATCAGATGGTTGTGAGTGTGTGGCTCTATTTTTGTGTTTTGTATTCTGTTCCATTAGCCTCTGTGTCTGTTGTTGTACCATTACCATGCTGTTTCAGTTACTGTAGCTTTGTAGTATAGCATAGATTGAAGTAGAATAATGTGATGCCTTGGGCTTTGCTCTTTTTGGTAAGGATTGCTTTGGCTATTTGGGCTTTTGTTTGTTGTTGTTTTTCCATATACATTGTCTAGTAGTTCTTTCCTAGTTCTGTGAAAAATAACATTGGTGGCTTGAAATAATTTATGTTAAATCTGTAGATTGCTTGGGAGCAGTATGGCCACTTTAATGATAATGATTCTTTAAATCCCTGAATGTGGAATGTTTTTCCATTTATTATGCGTCATCTCTGATTTCTTTCAGCAGTGGTTTGTAGTTATCCTTGTAGAGGTCATTCACCTCATTGATCAGATATTTCTCTATGTTTTTCATTATTTTTGTTGCAGCCATTGCAAATGGGATTTTTTAATTATTTGGATTTTCAGCTTGAACATTATTGGTGTTTAGAAATACTACTGCTTTTTGTACTTATATCTCAAAACTTAATTGAAGCCATTCATCAGTGGTAGGCACCTTTTGGTAGAATCTTTAGATTTTCTAGGTATACAGTCATATGATTATTGAAGAGAGATGATTTGACTTCTTTTCCTATTTGGATGCCTTTTATTTCTTTCTCTTGCCTGATTTTTCTGGCTAGGACTTCTAGTACTATGTTGAATAACAGTGATGCAAGTGGGTAGCCCTGTCTTGTTCCAGGTCTCAAGGGGAATGCTTCCAGCTTTCTATTCAGTAAGACGTTGACTATGGATTTGTCATAGACAACTCTGTATTATTTCGAGGTATATTCCCTTAAGGCATAGTTTTATGAGGGTTTTTATCATGAGAGGATGTTGGATTTTATCAAAAGCTTGTCTTGTGTCTGTTGAAATAATCACGTCTTTTGCTTTGAATTCTGTTAATGTACTGACTCACATTTATTGATTTGTGTATGTTGAACCAATCTTGCATCTTAGGAATAAAGCTTACTTGAGTGTGGTGAATTAACTTTTTGATGTGGGGCTGGATGAAGTTTGCTGGTATTTTGTAAAAGATTTTTGCATGTAGGTTCATCAGGGCTTTGGCCTGTAGTTTTATTTTTTAATTGTATCTTTGCCATCTGTTCGTATCTGGATAATGCTGACATAGTAGAATGAGCTAGCAAGAAGTGTCTCCTCTTTGATCTTTTGGGATAATTTTTGTAAAATTGGTAGCTTAAAGCTCTTCTTTATACATCTACTAGAATTTGGCTGTGAATCCATCTCTTTTTGGTTGATTGGTTTTTTTTTTTTTTTTAATTTATTTATTATTATTATACTTTAAGTTGTAGGGTACATGTGCATAACATGCAGGTTTGTTACATATGTATACTTGTGCCATGTTGGTCTGCTGCACCCATCAACTCGTCATTTACATCAGGTATAACTCCCAATGCAATCCCTCCCCCCTCCCCCCTCCCCATGATAGGCCCTGGTGTGTGATGTTCCCCTTCCTGAGTCCAAGTGATCTCATTGTTCAGTTCCCACCTATGAGTGAGAACATGCGGTGTTTGGTTTTCTGTTCTTGTGATAGTTTGCTAAGAATGATGGTGTCCAGCTGCATCCATGTCCCTACAAAGGACGCAAACTCATCCTTTTTTATGGCTGCATAGTATTCCATGGTGTATATGTGCCACATTTTCTTAATCCAATCTGTCACTGATGGACATTCGGGTTGATTCCAAGTCTTTGCTATTGTGAATAGTGCTGCAATAAACATACGTGTGCATGTGTCTTTATAGCAGCATAATTTATAATCCTTTGGGTATATCCCCAGTAATGGGATGGCTGGGTCATATGGTACATCTAGTTCTAGATCCTTGAGGAATCGCCATACTGTTTTCCATAATGGTTGAACTAGTTTACAATCCCACCAACAGTGTAAAAGTGTTCCTATTTCTCCACATCCTCTCCAGCACCTGTTGTTTCCTGACTTTTTAATGATCGCCATTCTAACTGGTGTGAGATGGTATCTCATTGTGGTTTTGATTTGCATTTCTCTGATGGCCAGTGATGATGAGCATTTTTTCATATGTCTGTTGGCTGTATGAATGTCTTCTTTTGAGAAATGTCTGTTCATATCCTTTGCCCACTTTTTGATGGGGTTGTTTGTTTTTTTCTTGTAAATTTGTTTGAGTTCTTTGTAGGTTCTGGATATTAGCCCTTTGTCAGATGAGTAGATTGCAAAAATTTTCTCCCATTCTGTAGGTTGCCTGTTCACTCTGATGGTAGTTTCTTTTGCTGTGCAGAAGCTCTTTAGTTTAATTAGATCCCATTTGTCAATTTTAGCTTTTGCTGCCGTTGCTTTTGGTGTTTTAGACATGAAGTCTTTGCCCATGCCTATGTCCTGAATGGTACTACCTAGGTTTTCCTCTAGGATTTTTATGGTATTAGGTCTAACATTTAAGTCTCTAATCCATCTTGAATTAATTTTCGTATAAGGAGTAAGGAAAGGATCCAGTTTCAGCTTTCTACTTATGGCTAGCCAATTTTCCCAGCACCATTTATTAAATAGGGAATCCTTTCCCCATTTCTTGTTTTTCTCAGGTTTGTCAAAGATCAGATGGCTGTAGATGTGTGGTATTATTTCTGAGGACTCTGTTCTGTTCCATTGGTCTATATCTCTGTTTTGGTACCAGTACCATGCTGTTTTGGTTACTGTAGCCTTGTAGTATAGTTTGAAGTCAGGTAGCGTGATGCCTCCAGCTTTGTTCTTTTGACTTAGGATTGTCTTGGAGATGCGGGCTCTTTTTTGGTTCCATATGAACTTTAAAGCAGTTTTTTCCAATTCTGTGAAGAAACTCATTGGTAGCTTGATGGGGATGACATTGAATCTATAAATTACCTTGGGCAGTATGGCCATTTTCATGATATTGATTCTTCCTATCCATGAGCATGGTATGTTCTTCCATTTGTTTGTGTCCTCTTTTATTTCACTGAGCAGTGGTTTGTAGTTCTCCTTGAAGAGGTCCTTTACATCCCTTGTAAGTTGTATTCCTAGGTATTTTATTCTCTTTGAAGCAATTGTGAATGGAAGTTCATTCATGATTTGGCTCTGTGTTTGTCTGTTATTGGTGTATAAGAATGCTTGTGATTTTTGCACATTAATTTTGTATCCTGAGACTTTGCTGAAGTTGCTTATCAGCTTAAGGAGATTTTGGGCTGAGACAATGGGGTTTTCTAAATATACAATCATGTCATCTGCAAACAGGGACAATTTGACTTCTTCTTTTCCTAACTGAATACCCCTCATTTCTTTCTCTTGCCTAATTGCCCTAGCCAGAACTTCCAACACTATGTTGAATAGGAGTGGTGAGAGAGGGCATCCCTGTCTTGTGCCAGTTTTCAAAGGGAATTTTTCCAGTTTTTGCCCATTCAGTATGATATTGGCTGTGGGTTTGTCATAAATAGCTCTTATTATTTTGAGGTACGTTCCATCAATACCGAATTTATTGAGGGTTTTTAGCATGAAGGGCTGTTGAATTTTGTCAAAAGCCTTTTCTGCATCTATTGAGATAATCATGTGGTTCTTGTCTTTGGTTCTGTTTATATGCTGGATTATGTTTATTGATTTGCGAATGTTGAACCAGCCTTGCATCCCAGGGATGAAGCCCACTTGATCATGGTGGATAAGCTTTTTGATGTGTTGTTGAATCCGGTTTGCCAGTATTTTATTGAGGATTTTTGCATCGATGTTCATCAGGGATATTGGTCTAAAATTCTCTTTTTTTGTTGTGTCTCTGCCAGGCTTTGGTATCAGGATGATGTTGGCCTCATAAAATGAGTTAGGGAGGATTCCCTCTTTTTCTATTGATTGGAATAGTTTCAGAAGGAATGGTACCAACTCCTCCTTGTACCTCTGGTAGAATTCAGCTGTGAATCCATCTGGTCCTGGACTTTTTTTGGTTGGTAGGCTATTAATTGTTGCCTCAATTTCAGAGCCTGCTATTGGTCTATTCAGGGATTCAACTTCTTCCTGGTTTAGTCTTGGAAGAGTGTAAGTGTCCAGGAAATTATCCATTTCTTCTAGGTTTTCCAGTTTATTTGCATAGAGGTGTTTATAGTATTCTCTGATGGTAGTTTGTATTTCTGTGGGGTCGGTGGTGATATCCCCTTTATCATTTTTAATTGCGTCGATTTGATTCTTCTCTCTTTTCTTCTTTATTAGTCTTGCTAGTGGTCTGTCAATTTTGTTGATCTTTTCAAAAATCCAACTCCTGGATTCATTGATTTTTTGGAGGGTTTTTTGTGTCTCTATCTCCTTCAGTTCTGCTCTGATCTTAGTTATTTCTTGCCTTCTGCTAGCTTTCGAATGTGTTTGCTCTTGCTTCTCTAGTTCTTTTAATTGCGATGTTAGAGTGTCAATTTTTGATCTTTCCTGCTTTCTCTTGTGGGCATTTAGTGCTATAAATTTCCCTCTACACACTGCTTTAAATGTGTCTCAGAGATTCTGGTATGTTGTATCTTTGTTCTCATTGGTTTCAAAGAACATCTTTATTTCTGCCTTCATTTCGTTATGTACCCAGTAGTCATTCAGGAGCAGGTTGTTCAGTTTCCATGTAGTTGAGCGGTTTTGATTGAGTTTCTTAGTCCTGAGTTCTAGTTTGATTGCACTGTGGTCTGAGAGACAGTTTGTTATAATTTCTGTTCTTGTACATTTGCTGAGGAGTGCTTTACTTCCAATTATATGGTCAATTTTGGAGTAAGTACGATGTGGTGCTGAGAAGAATGTATATTCTGTTGATTTGGGGTGGAGAGTTCTATAGATGTCTATTAGGTCTGCTTGCTGCAGAGATGAGTTCAATTCCTGGATATCCTTGTTAACTTTCTGTCTCGTTGATCTGTCTAATGTTGACAGTGGAGTGTTGAAGTCTCCCATTATTATTGTATGGGAGTCTAAGTCTCTTTGTAAGTCTCTAAGGACTTGCTTTATGAATCTGGGTGCTCCTGTATTGGGTGCATATATATTTAGGATAGTTAGCTCTTCCTGTTGAATTGATCCCTTTACCATTATGTAATGGCCTTCTTTGTCTCTTTTGATCTTTGATGGTTTAAAGTCTGTTTTATCAGAGACTAGGATTGCAACCCCTGCTTTTTTTTGTTCTCCATTTGCTTGGTAAATCTTCCTCGATCGCTTTATTTTGATCCTATGTATGTCTCTGCGTGTGAGATGGGTCTCCTGAATACAGCAGACTGATGGGTCTTGACTCTTTATCCAGTTTGCCAGTCTGTGTCTTTTCATTGGAGCATTTAGTCCATTTACATTTAAGGTTAAGATTGTTATGTGTGAACTTGATCCTGCCATTATGATATTAACTGGTTATTTTGCTTGTTAGTTGATGCAGTTTCTTCCTAGCCTCGATGGTCTTTACATTTTGGCATGTTTTTGCAATGGCTGGTACCGGTTGTTCCTTTCCATGTTTAGTGCTTCCTTCAGGGTCTCTTGTAAGGCAGGCCTGGTGGTGACAAAATCTCTAAGCATTTGCTTATCTGTAAAGGATTTTATTTCTCCTTCACTTATGAAACTTAGTTTGGCTGGATATGAAATTCTGGGTTTAAAATTCTTTTCTTTAAGAATGTTGAATATTGGCCCCCACTCTCTTCTGGCTTGGAGAGTTTCTGCCGAGAGATCTGCTGTGAGTCTGATGGGCTTCCCTTTGTGGGTAACCCGACCTTTCTCTCTGGCTGCCCTTAAGATTTTTTCCTTCATTTCAACTTTGGTGAATCTGGCAATTATGTGTCTTGGAGTTGCTCTTCTCGAGGAATATCTTTGTAGCGTTCTCTGTATTTCCTGGATTTGAATGTTGGCCTGCCCTACTAGGTTGGGGAAGTTCTCCTGGATGATATCCTGAAGAGTGTTTTCCAACTTGGTTCCATTTTCCCCCTCACTTTCAGGCACCCCAATCAGACGTAGATCTGGTCTTTTTACATAATCCCATACTTCTTGCAGGCTTTGTTCATTTCTTTTTCTTCTTTTTTCTTTTGGTTTCTCTTCTCGCTTCATTTCATTCATTTGATCCTCAATCGCTGATACTCTTTCTTCCAGTTGATCGAGTCGGTTACTGAAGCTTGTGCATTTGTCACGTATTTCTCGTGTCATGGTTTTAATCTCTTTCATTTCGTTTATGACCTTCTCTGCATTAATTACTCTAGCCGTCAATTCTTCCACTTTTTTTTCAAGATTTTTAGTTTCTTTGCGCTGGGTACGTAATTCCTCCTTTAGCTCTGAGAAATTTGATGGACTGAAGCCTTCTTCTCTCATCTCGTCAAAGTCATTCTCCGTCCAGCTTTGATCCGTTGCTGGCGATGAGCTGCGCTCCTTTGCCGGGGGAGATGTGCTCTTATTTTTTGAATTTCCAGCTTTTCTGCCCTGCTTTTTCCCCATCTTTGTGGTTTTATCTGCCTCTGGTCTTTGATGATGGTGATGTACTGATGGGGTTTTGGTGTAGGTGTCCTTCCTGTTTGATAGTTTTCCTTCTAACAGTCAGGACCCTCAGCTGTAGGTCTGTTGGAGATTGCTTGAGGTCCACTCCAGACCCTGTTTGCCTGGGTATCAGCAGCAGAGGCTGCAGAAGATAGAATATTTCTGAACAGCGAGTGTACCTGTCTGATTCTTGCTTTGGAAGCTTCCTCTCAGGGGTGTACTCCACCCTGTGAGGTGTGGGGTGTCAGACTGCCCCTAGTGGGGGATGTCTCCCAGTTAGGCTACTCAGGGGTCAGGGACCCACTTGAGCAGGCAGTCTGTCCGTTCTCAGATCTCAGCCTCCGTGTTGGGAGATCCACTGCTCTCTTCAAAGCTGTCAGACAGAGTCGTTTGCGTCTGCAGAGGTTTCTGCTGCTTTGTTGTTGTTGTTGTTGTTGTTGTGTAGCTGTGCCCTGTCCCCAGAGGTGGAGTCTACAGAGACAGGCAGGTTTCCTTGAGCTGCTGTGAGCTCCTCCCAGTTGGAGCTTCCCAGCAGCTTTGTTTACCTACTTAAGCCTCAGCAATGGCGGGCGCCCCTCCCCCAGCCTCGCTGCTGCCTTGCCGGTAGATCACAGACTGCTGTGCTAGCAATGAGGGAGGCTCCGTGGGCGTGGGACCCTCCCGGCCAGGTGTGGGATATGATCTCCTGGTGTGCCTGTTTGCTTAAAGCGCAATATTGGGGTGGGAGTTACCCGATTTTCCAGGTGTTGTGTGTCTCAGTTCCCCTGGCTAGGAAAAGGGATTCCCTTCCCCCTTGCGCTTCCCAGGTGAGGCGATGCCTCGCCCTGCTTCAGCTCTCGCTGGTCGGGCTGCAGCAGCTGACCAGCACCGATCGTCCGGCACTCCCCAGTGAGATGAACCCAGTACCTCAGTTGAAAATGCAGAAATCACCGGTCTTCTGTGTCGCTGGCGCTGGGAGTTGGAGACTGGAGCTGTTCCTATTCGGCCATCTTCTGATTGGTTTTTAATTACTAACTCAATTTTGGGACTTATTATTGGTCTGTTTGGGGTTAAAATTTCTCGGGAGGTTGTGTTTCCAGGAATTTATCAATTTCCCATTGATTTTCTATTTTATTTACATAAAACTGTTCATAATAGTCTCTGAGGTTCTTTAGCATTTCTGTGGGATTGATTGTAATGTCACCTTTGTCATCTCTGCTTGTGCTTCTTCGGATCATCTCTCTTTTTTTCTTTCTTAATCTAGATAGAGATCTATCAGTTTTGTTTATCCTTTCAAAGGAGTAACATTTGGTTTTATTGATTCTTTTTATAGATTTTGGTTCTTAATTTCATTCAGTCCTGCTCTGATTTTATTTTATTTTTATTTGTAATTTTTATTTTAGGTTTGTTATATAGGTAAATTGTGTGTCATATGGGTTTAGTGTACAGATTATTTAGTTACCCAGGTAATAAGCATAGTACCTGATAGGTACTTATCCTCATGCTCCTTTCACCCTTCACTCTTGAAACTACTCCAGTGTCCATTGTTTCCTTCTTTGTGTTTATATGTATTCAAAGTTCAGCTATCACTTATAAATGAGAACTTGCAGTATTTGGTTTTCTTTTCCTGCATTTGTTTGTGTCAGGTTATGGCCTCCACCTCTATCCATGTTCCTGAAAAGGACGTGATCTCATACATTTTCATGGCTATGTAGTATTCCATGGTGTATATGTGCCACATTGTCTTTATCCAGGCTACTGTTAATGGGCATTTACATTGATTTAATACCTTTGCTATTGTTAATGGTGCAGCGATAAACATATCTTTATATGTGTCTTTATGGTAGGATGATTTATATTCCTTTGGGCATTTACCGAATACTTGGATTGGGTACAGGAAATGGCTGGGTGAAATGGTACATTGCTTTAGGGTTTTAGAAAAATTGCCACACTGATTTCCACAGTGACTAAACTTATTTACATTCCCACCAGCAGTGTATAAGTTCTCCCTTTTCTTTTTGACCTTGTCATCATTTTTTTTCTATTTTTTGACTTTAGTAATAGCTATTCTGACTGCAGTAAGATGGTATCAAACTGTGTTTTTAATTTGCATTTATCTCATGATTAATGATGTGTGTTTTTTCATATGCTTGTTGGCTAGGTGTATGTCTTCTTTTGAAAAATGTCTATGTCTTTTTCCACTTTTTAATGGAATTATTTGATGTTTTTTCTTTCTAATTTGTTTAATTTTCATATGGATTCTGGATATTAGACTTTTGTGTGATGCATAGTTTCGAAATATTTTCTCCCATTCCATAAGTTGTCTGTTAAATGTGTTCATAGTTTCTTTTACTGTGCTGAAGCACTTTAGTTTAACTAGGTCCCATTTGTCATTTTCTGTTTATTTGCAATTGCTTTTGGCAGCTTTGTCATAAAATCTTTGCACAAACCTATGTCTGGAATGATATTTCTTAGGTCACCTTCCAGGGTTTTTATAGTTTTAGATTTTATATTTAAATCCTTAATTGATTTTAATTTCATTGTTGTAAAGGATGTAAGAAAGGGGTCTAACTTCAACCTTCTTCATATGGCTATACAGCTATCCTAGCACTATTTATTGAATAGTGAGCCTTTTCCCCATTGCTTGTTTTTGTCGACTTTGTCAAAGGTCAGATGGTGGTAGGTATGTGGCTTTATTTATGGCCTCTCTATTCTTTTCCATTGATCTTTTTGTCCATTTTTTGTACCTGTACTATGTTGTTTTGGTTACTATAGACTTTGTAGTATAGTTTGAAGTTGAGTGACATGATGCCTGCGTCAAGCTATTTAAGCTCTTTTTGGTTTCATATGAATTTTCAGATAGTTTTTGCAAATTCTGTGAAGAATGACATTGACAGTTTGATAGCAATAGCATTGAATCTGTAAACTGCTTTGGGCAGTATGGCCATTTTAACAATATTGAGTATTCCTATCCATGAACGTGGAATATTTTTCCATTTGTTTATGTCATCTCTGATTTATTTGAATATTGTGTTGAAATTCTCATTGTCAATACCTTTCACCTCCCTGATTCGGTGTATTCCTATAAAATTTATGTTTTTGTGACTATTGTGAATGAAATTGCATTATTGTTTTGGCTCTTAGCTTGGACGTTGTTCTTGTATATAAGTGCTACTGACTTATGTACAACGATTTTTTATCCTGAGATTTTGCTTAAGTTGTTTTTCAGACCTAGGAGTGTTTAGGCAGAGACTATGGGGTTTTATAGGTATAGGATTATATCATTTGCAAACAGAAATAGTTTGATTTCCTGTCTTTCTATTTGAGTGGTTTTTATTTCTTTCTCTTGCCTGAATGCTCTGGCTAGGACTTCCAGTGCTATATTGAACAGCAGTGGTGTGAGTGGTCATCTTTGTTTTGGCATATTTCTGAAGGGGAATACTTCTAGCTTTTGCTCATTCAGTATATTGATCACTATGGGTTTTTCATAGATGGCTCCTATTATTTACTTAGTAATTAATTATTTTTTTTTGAGGGATTCTTACTGTGTCACCCAGGCTGGAGTGCAGTGACATGATCTTGGCTAACTGCAAATTCTGTCTCCTGGGTTCAAGCGATTCTCCTATCTCAGCCTGCTGAGTAGCTGGGATTACAGGCATGTGCCACCACGCCCGGCTAATTTTTGTATTTTTGTTAGAGACAGGGTTTCACCATATTGGTCAGGCTGGTCTCGAACTCCTGACCTTAGGTGATCCTCCCGTCTTGGCCTCCCAAAGTACTGGGGTTACAGGCGTGAGCCACAGCACCCAGCTGGCTCCGGTTATTTTGAAGTAAGTTCCTTCAGTGCCTAGTTTGTTGAGGTTTCTTTAACATGAAGGGATGTTGTATTTTACCAGAAAACTTTTCTGTATCTATTGAGATGATCATTTGGTTTTGTATTTACTTCTGTTTTTAGTGATGAATCACACTTATTGATTTGCAGTGTTGAACCAATTTTGCATCCCAGGGATAAAGCCTACTTGATCATGGGTGGAGTACCTTTTTTGATGTGCTGCTGGATTTGGTTTGCTAGTATTTTTTGAATATAAAAAGTTTCCGTATATAAATTTATCAAAAATATTGGCCTGCAGTTTTGTCGTTGTTGTTGTTGTTTTGTATCTGACAGATTTTGGTATCAGGATGATGCTGGCCTCATAGACTGAGTTAGGGAGAAGTCCGTCATCCTCAATTGTTTTGAAATAGTTTCTATAGGAATGGTCCCAGCTCTTCCGTATACATCTTTTCAGTTGTGAGTCTGTGTGAAATTCAGCTGTGAGTCTGTGTGGTCATGGAGTTTTTCTGGTTGGTAGGACTCATTACTGATTCAATTTCAGATTGCATTATCATTGTATTCAAGGATTCAATATCTTCCTCATTCAAATTTGGGAGGTTGTATATTTCCAGGTTGTCTAACTTATGTGCATAGGGGTGTTAATAGTAGTTTTTGAGGGTTTTTTTTTTAAATTTCTGTGGGGTCATTGGGAATGTACCCTTTGTAATTTCTAATTGTGTTTATATGGATCTTTTCTCTGTTTTACTTTATTAGTCTAGCTAGAATTCTATCAATCTAATTTATTCTTTCAATGAACCAACTTCTGGATATGCTGATTTTTGCATGGTGTGTCACGTATCAGTTTCCTTCAGTTCAGCTCTGTTTTTGGTTATTTCTCATCTTCTGCAGGCTTTGTGGTTGGTTTGCTCTTATTTCGGTGTCAGATTCTTAATTTGATATCTTTCTAACATTTTGAAGTGGGCACTTAGTACTATAAACTTCTCTCCTAATACTGCTTTAGATGTGTCTCAGATATTCTAGTATGATGTATCTTTTTTCTTATGAATATCAAACAATTTCTTGACTCTGATTTAATTTCATTGTTTACTCAAAAGTTGTTCAGGAACAGCCTGTTTACTTTCCACATCTTTGTATGATTTTGGGCAATTTTCTTAGTATTGGTTTCTATTTTTATTGTGCAATGGTCCAAGAGTATGTTTGGTATGATTTCGGCTTTCTTGAATTTGCTGAGGGTTGTTTTGTTTTTTATTGTGTGTGTGATTTTACAGTTTGTGTCATTTGTAGATGAGAAGAATTTACAATCTGTTTTTCAGGGGGGTGGAGAGTTCTGTAGATACTTGTTAAACTCAGTTGGTCAAATGTCAAAATTGGGTACCAAGTTTTTTAACAGTTTTGGTTTTTTTTTTTTCCTTGATAACTTGTCTGATACTGTCAGTGTGGTGTTGAAGTCTCTTACTATTACTGTGGTGTTATCCAATTCTCTTTGTAAGTTTCTGCGAACTTGCTTTATGAACTTGGGACCTCCTGTGTTGGTGTATTTATATTTAAGATAGTTAAGTCTGCTTGTTGAACTGATCCCTGTCCCATTATGTAACACTTTTTCTTTTTGCCTTTTTTGTTCATTGGTTTAAAGTCTGTTTTGTCTGAAATTAGAATAACAACCCTCATTTTTTTTTTTTTTTGTTTGCCATTTTCTTGGTAGATTTTTCTCCATCCCTTTACTTTGAGCCTATGGATATCATTGCATGTGAGAAGGGTCTCTTCTTGACTGGGGTTGAGTCTTACTTCTCCATCCCACTTACCACTCTGTGCCTTTTAACTGGGACATTTAGCCCATTTATGTTTGAGGTTAATATTGACATGTGCAGGTTTCATCCTGTCATTTTGATGTTAGCTGGTGATTATGCAGTTTTGATTGTGTAGTTGCTTTATAGTGTCAGTGATCTATGCACTTAGTGTGTTTTTGTTCTGGCTGGTAATGGTATTTCCCTTCCATCTATGGCACTCCTATAAGGACCTCCTGTAAGGCAACTCTGGTGGTAAGAAATTCTCTTAGCATTTGCTTGTCTGAAAAGAACCTTATTTCTCTTTTGCTTATGAAGCTTAGATTGGCTGGATATGAAATTCTTGGTTGTAGTTTCTTTTCTTTAAGAATGCTGAATATAGTCCCCCAGTCACTTCTTACCTGTAGGATTTCTGCTGAAAGGTTCGCTGTTAGCCTGATGAGTTTCCCTTTGTAGGTGACCTGCCTCCTCTTTCTAGTTGCCTTTAACATTTTTTTCTTTCATTTCAAACTTGGAGAATGTGATGACTGTGTCTTAGAGAATGGTCATCTTTATAGTACCTCACAAGGATTCTCTGCCTTTCTTGGATTTGAGCATTGGCCTCCTTAGCAAGGTTCGGGAAGTGTTTGTGGATGATATCTTCAAATTTGTTTTCCAAGTTGCTTGATTTCTCTTCCTGACTTTCAGCGAGCCACTGAGTCATAGATTTGGTCTCTTTACATAATCTCATATTTCTTGGAGGTTTTGTTCTTTTTTCTTATATTGCTTTTTCTTTATTTTTTATGCCTGTTACTTCAGAGAACCAGTCTCTGAGCTCTGAGATTATTTCCTCAGCTTGGCCAATTTTGCTGTTAATACTTGGGATTGTATTGTGAGATTCTTACAGTTTTTCAGCTCTGTTAGTTCCATTTGGTTCTTTCTTAAAATGGCATTTCATCTTTTATCTCCAGTATCATTTTATTGTATTCCTTAGATTCCTTGGATTGGGTTTCAACTTTCTCCTGAACATTGATGATCTTCATTCCTATCCATGTTCTAAATTGCATTTCTGACATTTCAGCTATTTTGTCCTGGTTAAGAACTCTTGCCAGGAACTACCATGGTCATTTGAAGCAAGAAGATACTCTGGCTTTTTGAGTTGCTAGAGTTCCTGTGCTAGTGTTTTTCTTATCTGTGTTGGCTACTGTTCTTTCAATCTTTGAAGTTGTCCTTTGGATAAGTTTTTTTTTTTTTTGCTTTTGTCTTCTTTGATACCCTTCAGAGTTTGATTGTTGTATAAGGTGGGTTCTATTGACAAGCTTTGAATCTAGTGTGCCCCTGGGTCTTTAACGTATTCCTTCCAATTACTGTCTCTGTGTCCATGTTTCTTTTGTTAGGTGTTCTGGCCTAAGTAGCTCCCTTGGACAGGGGCAACAGTTGGCAGACAGGCTGTATCCTTGCGGTGTCAGCCCTAATCTGCTGTCCAGGTCTTCCCAGGGGAACATGGGGTTGTACCTGCCTGCAGAGTTCAGGCAGAGGTGGGACTACTGGGCTGGAAGCTCTAGTGGGTGCAGCCCCTCTAGCTTTGAGAAGCAGGAGTGGGTAGAACTATCCATCTTGCTGTCTGTGTGTTTTTGAGGCAACAGGAGGCTGTGTCCCTTTGCAAATACAAGCAGAAGTAAGACCAGAGTGCTGTAAGCTCTAGCTGGCATTGCTTGCCTTGCTCCAAGAGGCAGGGGTGGGTTGAGTCACCCACCCTGCCATCTGGATGCTTTCTGGAACAACATGAGTCTGTGCCCACTTGCTGACTTCATACAGAAGTGGGAATGCTGTACTGGAAACTCTAGCAGGCGCTGTCTACCTGGCTACCAGTGGCAGGGGTAGGTGAAGTCACCTGCCTTGCTCTCTGGGTGCTTCCTAGGACAACCGGAAACTGTGCAGTCCAGCTGAGTTCACAAAAAAAATAACACCACTGGGTCAAAAGGTCTAGCAGGTGCTGCCCACCTGGTTACCAGTGCCAGGGGTGGGTGTGATTACCTGCCTTGCTGTCGAGGTGCTTTCTGGAACAATAGAAGGTTATGCCCACTGGCTGAATCCATACAGATGCAAGGACCACTGGGCCAGAAGTTCTAGCAAGTGTTGCCCACCTGGCTACCAGTTGCAGGGTTGGATGGGGTCACCCACCCTATCATCTGGGTATTTTCCGAGACAACAGGAGGTTGTGTCCTCTGGCTGAATTCACACAGAAGTGAGACTGCTGGGTCTGAAGCTGGTGTGACGCCCCATCTAGCAAGAAGGAGTGAAGCAACTGCTCCCAGGCACCAAAACTTTGGCCTCTACTGGGGAAATGGTGCTGGTGCTCATCTGCTTTGGGACCCAAGGCTTGTAAAAGTTTCCTTGGATTCCACAAGTTGCCACTTCAAAATGTCCGGGTGGCTCTCTGCCTGTCTAGAAGCGTGGGAGTGGGGAAGGCATGGGGAACCTGGGAGGATACTCTCATTTCCAGGCTTGCATTCGTACTCTATGGAGAATACGAATCCCCTGGAAGCTCTTGCTCACTCACCCTTTCCCATACTGGGGAGGTTCTCCTGTCTCCATGGTGAGCCCAGACAGGCTGGTGTCCAGCTCTACTCCTGTCTGCATTCTGTGTCATTCTGCTGCCTTGATGGGTCCCGACGTGATTTCTCAGATGATCAGCTTGCAGGTTCAGTATTCACTAGCCTGTTTTGCTTCCCCTCTGTGAGAGGAGCACACATGATCTTCTTCTAGTCTGCCATCTTCTATCCAATTATTGGACCGTGTATATTGGTCCATTGTGCCTCAGCATCTACCTCAAATGTGAATTCAACCCACTGCAGAAACTTTTGATGTTAGCTATTTCTTTACTTCTGTTACTTTTGGGATTCTTTTCTTTTCTTTCTTTTCTGGTATTTCTGTTTCCCCTAGTTGTGATGTTAAGGTTATTAAATAATGTTATTTAGTCAAAAGTCATTCAGGAGCAAGTTGTTTACCTTTCATGTAATTGTGTGGTTTTGGGAGATCATCTGGTTTTGATTTCTATTTTCATTCCTCTGTGATCTGAGAGTATGTTTAATACACTGCTGATATTTTTTAATTTATTGAGACTTGCTTTATGACCAAGCATGTGGTTGATCTTAGAGTGTGTTCTGTGTGTAGACTAGAAGAATATATATTCTGTGGTTGTTGGGTGAAATATTTTATAGGTGTCTTTTATGTCTAATTGGTGTCAAATTTATGTTCAGAATTTCTTTGTTAGTTTTCTGTCTAAAGCTGTCAGTGGGGTGATAAGTCATTCACTATTTTATTGTGGCTAAGTCTTCTCTTAGGTCTAGAAGTACTTGTTTTATAAATCTCAATGCTCCAATATTGAGTGCATGTGTATTTAGGTGAGTTATGTCTTCTTGTTGAATTGAACCTTTTTTGATTATGTAATGCCCCTTTTTGTCCTTTCTTATTGTTGTTGGTTTAGTCTGCTTTGTCCGATTTAAGAATAACAACACCTCCTCTTGTTTCCATTTACATGACAGATTTTTCTCTATCCCTTTACTTTGATCCTATCTATCCCTTTACTTTGATCCTACTGGTGTCGTTACATGTGAGCTGGATCTTTTGAAGCCAAAAGATGGATGGTTTTGGTTAGTCATCCAAATTGCCACTCTGTGTCTTTTAAGTGAGAGTGTTTAGAGCATTTACATTCAAGGTTAATTTTGATACTACATTCAAAGTGAAGTTTTGATCCTGTTGTAATGTTGTTAGCTGTTTACATTGTAGTCTCAATTGTATAGTTGCTTTTAAGGGTCTGTCACTGTGTACTTAAGTGTGTTTTTGTGGAAGCAGGTATCATTGTTTCATCTTGATCTTTAGAACTCTCTGCAGGATCTCTTGTAAGACTGGTCTCGTGGTAAGAAATTCCCATAGCAGTTGCTTGTCTAGAAAAGATTTTTTCTTCTTTTTTTATGAAGATTAGTTTGCTGGGATACAAAATTGTTGTTTGGAATTTATTTTCTTTAAGGATGCTGTACATAGGGCCCTGATCTCTTCAGGCATGTAAGGTTTCTGCTGAGAAGTCCACTGTTAGCCTGATGGGGTTTTCTTTTTTGTGATTTGACACTTTTCCCTAGCTTCCTTTAAGATTTCTTCTTTCACTTTGACATTGGAAACCCTGATGACTATGTGCCTTGTGGGTAGTCATCTTGTATAGTGTCTCACAGAGATTTTCTAGTTTTGTTTTTTGTTTTTTTTGTTTGTTTGTTTTTTGTTTTTTTTTTTACATTTGCTTGTCTACCTCTCTAGCAAAATTGGAAACATTTCTGTTAACTATATCCTCAAATATGTTTTCCAAGTTGCGTACTGTCTCTCCATCTCTCAGGAATTGTGAGTTTGTTCTCTTTACATAATCACATGTTCCTCAAAGTTATTAAGTTATTGTTCATTTTAAAAATTATTTTTCCTTTTTTTTTTTTTTTTAAACTGAGTTGATTTGAAGGGCCAGTCTCTGAGTTCAAAAATTCTTTTCTAAACTTGGTCTAGTCTATTGTTATAGCTTCAGACTGTGTTTTGAAATTCCCTGTAGTACATTTTTCAATGCCAGAAGTTCAAGTTTGTTTCTTTCTTAAAGTGGCTACGTCATTGTACTCTAGGATCATTGTACTGGCTTCCTTGGATTGGGTTTCAACTTTCTCTTGAATCTTGTTGAGCTTCCTTGCCATCCGAACTCTGAATTCTGTGTCTGTCACTTCTGCCATCTTAATCTGCTTAGGATCCATTGCTGGGGAGCTAGTGCAATCTTCGTAAGTAAGAGAGTACTCCAAAGATTAATGGAATTTTTGTGCCAATGTCTTCTCATCTGAGATGTGTAATGTTTCTTTATTTTTTTGAAGTTACTGTCATTTCGATGAAGCTTTTTGGTTTTATTTATTTTTTCCTGTTGAGGGTTTCATTGAGATGCATATTGTGTATTATGGATTGGTTTTGTTTCTTTGTGCTTTTAGAGACCCAAGGCTCTGTATGGGTTCCTTAGCTATAGCTGCTTTTCTGCCTTGGGTTTCACAGGTGATTCATGGTAGACAAATTTATTTTTATTTGGTGGTACAATTCAGGGTGAGCTCCAGTAGATGAGACCTCACCAACTCCATTCCTGGGCCTTGGGAGAGCCCCTTGCAAACACTGGTGCTAGGTCCCCATTTCTTTAGGCTCAAACAGGCCCTTGGCAGGCTACACTCTCTTCCAGGGGCTATTCGAGTCAAAGGTGGGGCCACCAGGGGACCTGCCATTCCCTGGGGCCCTTTTGGTCCTCTGAGTTTGGCAGAGTCGAAGTGGGTTGTGAGGTATGTCTACAAGTGGTCTGTTTATGCAGTGGGCCCAGGATGGAGGATCCCCAGACAAGGAAGTGGTGCCATTGGTTTGTAGCTGCTGCAGCACCCAAGGCCCAGGATATTTTACCCAACAGATGGCTGTGGGAATTGCTCGCTTACTCCTCTGTCGGTTTCTCCCTCTGTTGTCTACTCCAGGAGCAGATCTGAACAGCTAGTTTTGTGCCAAACCTTCGGTGCCCAGATTGATAGGTCATTCTAGGTGTTCTGGGCTGCCTCAGGAGAAATTGTCCCTGGCCAACTTGCTACACTTATTCTTGTCTGGTTTTGTGGAGAGATGGATGACCAACTCCCACACCAGCACACAAACCCATACATCAGACATTGGTTTCGATGTTCTGAGAGTGGGGGCTCATCTCCGGCTTGAGCACAAGCCCCAGATCTTACCTCATACTCCTGGGTGTTTTGCTCAAACCCTGGAGGGTTGGAACTAAGCCCAAAGCTTTGAAAACTTTGTCTTCTGGGCCCCCTGACTCTACTGCAGAGGGGCAAACTGCTCTCAGGCCAATGGAAAAACACTCAGCTGGGGCAATGGAGGCTGTGCTGTGTGCCTCCTCTTATGGGAGTGGCCAGGCAGGGGCCTCGGGAGTGGCCAGCTAAAAAGGGGTTTTGCAAATCAGATGCACCATGATCCTGTGGGAAAAGCAACCCTGTTCTCCCAACCTGGCCATTCACAGGGGCTAGAGCCACTCGGAGCAGGATGGAGAGCCTTGGAGGATGAGCACCTATGGTTGTGTTTTGCAGCAGCTTCCCCACAGACAAAACCTTCTGGGCACTGTGCAAGCTTGAGCTCAGTCTCTACCTCCTCTCTGGAAAGTTCCCCTTGCCAATTCAAATGTCGTGGGGGTCATGGGATCTCTTTTAGCTTAGATCCCAGAGGTCTTCAATGGAAGTGTGGTGCCTCACAGTTCCTTCAGTCACCCCTTCCTTAGGACCTGGTCAGGACTGGGAGCCATTCGTGACACTTGGAGACTCTATATAGGCTTCCTAGCTTCGTCCCTATTCACCCTTGGTGTCTGCATCACTTCTCCATTGACTTTGGGTGTTTTTTCTCAAAAGATCTCTTCAGAATGTGACAGTTTACTTGACATTTTAGCTTCTCTTTTTGGAAGAGACATCTCTTGGCTGTGTCTAGTTGGCCATCTTATTCTACTTTACTAAATTTTTAGTAAGAGTTCAAGCCCAAGTATTTTGATATGTATTAGCTTCTCTTATGTTTCTTATAATAATTTTTAAACATTTTCTCAATGACTAGATTTGTTATGATAGAATTTATTCTGTTGACATTAGTCTATTCTTCTTTACTAACATATGTACATGTGGCTAAGGCCATGATTTTAGAGCACTTCATAATAACAAATGATAAATTGTACACAGAAGTACAAACACATATATGTATATATACATGTATTACTTATATAAATATATATGATAATCCATAAGTCACCTTTTTTTCCAAAATGTAATTGCCTTTAGAGTTCAAGTATTCAAACTAGCAGAGGGATATATCTCATAGATCTGATTACTTGTTAAAGATCTTTTAAAATAATTGAAGGACTAAGATAAGAAAATAATAGTAGCAAATTTGGTAAAAAGTAACTGATTTTCTCTTGAAACGAATTATAGCCATGTGCCACATAATGACCTTCAGTCAACTATGGACAGCATATATAACAGATTGTAGTGCATATTTTATTGTACTGTTTTTATGTTTAGATATGCATATACTTATTATTGTGTTACAATTATCTACAGTATTAAGTACAGTAACATGCTATACAGGTTTCTAGCCTGGGAGCAATAGGCTGCACTATATAGCCTCTGTGCCTGTGGGTATTGTATCTCGGTTTGTATAAGTATACCCTATCATGTTCACAAAAACACAGAACTGCTTAATGATGCACTTCTCAGAATGTATTTCCATCGTTAAATGAAGCACGACTGTATATAATAATTAGTCACTATAATTTTAAAACAATTTGTTCGTTCTTTTTAAAAAATCATGTGAAAACTAAGAGACTCGCTAGTCTATTTTTTGTTTTTCAAAAGTTGAATAGTGCTGAATGATTCATGTTGTAAATAAGAGTATAATTTTACTCAAGATATTACACACATCCTACAATTCATGTCATACATCATAATGATCATTATAATAGACTTGTTGTCTTCAGGAGATAATAATAATTACTGAATGAGGAGCTAAGCTTGAGTTATAACTCCTCCATTTACTTCCTGTATTACAATTGACAAGTCTCTAATTCCTTGCATCTTTGTAAAATTGAAAAATACTGTTGATATTTTGATTATTAATTGAAGTATATTATGAAGTTTGGTTTATGGTTTAGATCAGGGTTGATTTAAGCTACAGTCTGTGTGTCAAAGCTAGCCCATTGTCAGTTTTTGGGTTGCTGACACACAGTTCTGTTTCCTTTTTAAATTTTTGGAAAAAATGGAAAGAAAATAATATTTTTTGATACCTGGAATTTATATAAAATTTATATTTTCGAATCCATAAATAACATGGTATGGGGACATAGACACAAAAATTTATTAATGTATTATCTATGGCTAATTTCATGCCATGATGGCAGAACTGAGTAGTTGCAACAGAGAGAGTAAGACTCACAAATTCAAAAATATTCAGTATTGACCATTCACAGGAAATGTTTTGAGCTCCTGGGTGAGATGTTTACCTCAAAAAATATACCATAAATGTCTTGGAATCAGGTTCTGGAATTATTGTATCTTTATATACACAGTACCTATCATGGTGTCTGCCTAGTAGAATGATCAAATGTCGTAATTCACTGGAAAGTTTGCCACAAACTATAAACTTTGATAGCCATGTTAATGATTGCAGTCATGATTAAAATGATTAAACAAATTATCTCTTATTAATCAGTACTTTTATTGATGAGTTTTTGGAAGTCTTTACCTCACTAATTTCACTGATGTACTCACCCCTCTCCCATTGTTAACTTCATGAGTATTTATTGTTTCTTGTTACTTCTTTGCTATTACATGTAATAATGTAATGAATGTCCTTGTACGCATATCAGGTAGCACACATATTGGTAGATGTGTAGGAGGGATTTCTGTAAGTGGGATTCTGATTCAAAGATAAGTAAGTTTAATTTTGATAGCTCTCACTAGAGCCTCCTCCATAGACGCTGTAGTATCTCCCTTTGCCAATAATGTGTAAGAGTGTCTGTTTCTCTGCAGAGATAACAACACATAGGGTTGTTTTTAAAACTTGGAATTTTGCAACTATGATAGGTGAAAACAAGATATCCCCATGTACTTTAAATGTATATTTCTTACATTGTGAGTAAAATTGATGACCTTTTCCAATTTTGAGGAGATGCAGTTATTTCTTTTTTATTAACTGCCTATTTATGGCCTTTATTTTACATTATATTTCTAGTCTGTTTAACTTATCAACCCTATTAATCCTTTACATTATAGGTGCAGTAGTTCTTTGTCAGTGATATAAGCTATCAATAATTTTTCACAGTTGCCATTTGGCTTTTAACTTTGTTTATGGTACTTTGTTTAATAAAATTATCATTTTAATACAGTAATTCTTTGTACTCTTTGACTGAAATTATATTTTGTTTGATCTAAAAGTTTCTAAGACATGAGGGTACTGGTCTTCAGAGTTACTAGCAGTTGAGAAAAAAGAATTCCTTAGCCCTTTTTATCTTCAGTTTAACACCTGTATTAGAAATTTTTTTATTAAATAAAAAAGTGATGCAATAGTGAAATTGCTTATGTTAGGGACCAGAAATCATAATTTAAAATGCACCTGACTTCCTATTTTTAGTCATTAGCTATTGACTAGATTGGATTTATGTTTCATATTTACCAATGAAATATTCTAGAGGTGAAGGTTGTTATTGTGAAGTGTGTGGATTATTAATGTCATATGTTAGGAATACTTAAACATCTGTAATTGATATAATTTAACCAAGGAGACATTTAAAATCATGTCTATTTTGCTAAAGCAAAACTGCTGGCAATATGCTTCATAAATTTCAAGTGCTAAGTCCTTATGATTAGCTAGATGTTGTACTCCATAAATACATATTATTTTCAGTTTTAAAACATCATAGATGATGTTTTTAACTGACTAAACAGTCTTTCTTAAGAAAATTAAGAAACTCTATGTTTATCTCAAGGTATTTGTAAGTGGATCTTGTCCACATTGCACTATTTGATCATTAAAGAGGATAGGAATAAAAATTAAAAAGAAGAGGTAAGAGACCAAATAGTGTGCCACATTGTTTAGGCTAAAATATTCTAATCTATTACCAATGTTGCCTTAGAATCTTGGCTATATTGACATTTCAAATAGTTCATTAATAAAAGTTAATAAAAACATTGTTTTCTGAAAAAACAAAAGAATGACGTTCTCTATCTTCCCTATATTTATGGTGTATCTGTTTATAACTTTTAGAATTTTCTCTAGATATAAATCATATGTTGAAGATTTTGCTTACATCTGTTAAGAACTTGGTTACTAAAATTCTCTCACTCACTCCTCTCTTTACCTGTGTCCTATCATGTGTGAATAAATAGGTATAGATTTCTTTATTAAACAAAAACAACTACATGAAACAGAGGGTAAGGGAAAAATTCCAGTGAAATAAAAAAACTGAGTAACTATTTTGCTGAATTCCTCAAGTAATAGAAAGGAACGATGCTCAAAACAGTTAAGAGGCCTCTTGATGTTCATAGGATTAATTACGGAGGTGTCAAAAAAATTGAGATATCCAATTCTTTAATGAAAATCACTTTCCAATATATAGGGCATGAAATTCCTCTCTTATCATCACTATCACTGCCCTTATTCCATATTTTTCATTACTTAGAAGATAACCTTCATTTTTTAAAATATTAAGATATTTAATATGAGTTTTCAAATTAAATGAATTTTTGGTTAAAGA
The DNA here is from genome assembly GCF_008728515.1 of Papio anubis. Classification (NCBI taxonomy): domain Eukaryota; kingdom Metazoa; phylum Chordata; class Mammalia; order Primates; family Cercopithecidae; genus Papio; species Papio anubis. Next base: position 19,028,972 of record NC_044980.1, on the reverse strand, counting down.
GAGAATAAATCACGTAAAAGGAAATAGAAAGTTTCAAGCTTTTTAGGAAAAAAAGATAGCTTTTATGTCATCATAAACTCTGAAATAAAAATTAAATGTACAACAAGAAAAGACCCCAGTTGTCATCCAATATTGTCAAGATGATAGCTATATGAACATTTTTTCATAGCTTCCTTGAAATGGGAAAGCTTTTATATCAAAACATGACATCTGAATGTTATACAAATGACAACATGATGACATGATGTCATGTAAAATTAATTATAGCACACAATTCTATGTGAATATATAACTTTTCCAGTAGTCATCATCAAAATTTATCTATTTAGATACAGTCCGCCAACAAACTGGATGCAGAGAAAATGAATTTTATTTGATGTATATTATATTTAGTTTGTAGTAACTTAGGAGGTTTTTTTTTTTAATAAATCAGATTTAATTAAGGTTAATTATGATTTTAGAGAATAAGTGATATTTTATTTGAATAATTTAGCAAATGTTTAATGAATGCATTTCCCAAGTCTACAATGACAAATTTTTAGAGCTCAATAATATACATTATAGGCACAGTGTATATATTTATTCACATTGTGAACTTTATATTATCATACAAACATACTAATCTACTTCTGTGTGTGTGTGTGCACGTGTGTGTGTTTGTGTCTATCCATTTTGCTAAACCAGAGGTGACTTTGATGCTAGAGGGCATTTGGCAATATTTGAAAACTTTTTTTTTCCAGGGCTTACTTGTCTATTAGTTACAATTGGACTAGGAAAATGTTTTAATGCATTTTCATCAGAATAAAAAATGAAAATGAATATTATTCAACCTGCATTATATTATTCTTTATATCAGTTTTCTTTGTAAATCAAATTTGTTTTTTAATTGATAAAAGAACCTACAAATGCAAAAGGGTAGGTATTGGGTTTGTGAAAGTTTTAATGCCTTCATTGGATTTGGTTTTGAATGACTAAATGTATAGTGCTCCTGGTATTTAGTTTGTAGAGTCCAGGGATGCTGCTAAATATTCTATAACACATAGAACAACCACCCAACAAATAATCATCCAGCCCAAAATTGCAGTAGTGCCAGGGTTGAGGAATTATGCGTATATTGCATTTGTATGTATATGCAATTTGTGTACATATGCAAGAGTGTTTTTTTAGGGCATAATTCATGCCTGGAAGGCCAAACCAAAACCAATAGTATTATTTATTGTTTCTATGGGTGTGGGAGTAATATTCGTTAAACAACAAGGGAAGCATTTGATTTGCTTACAGTATTGGGTATTTTTGCAATAAGAGTTCATTTGTTATATTACTTTAATAATAAAATAATTTTTGAAACATAAATAAATAAAGTCTATTGAGAGTTGAATGTTAAAGTCATGCTAGCAAGAGAGCCTCTTTCTTCTCCCATATGAAATTTATTTTTTTAAAAAATCTGCACACACGAAAAAAGACAATATTCTCTTGTCCTCCTGATCCCTAAGGTTGTTATGTCTTCTGGATAATACACCTGGTTATACTACCATAAGCTGGTTTTCACTTATTTTGGCTTGTTTTGTGTGTTCTCAATAGACTTAACACACATGTAATGAAAGCTTCCAAAGAAATCATAGATTTTTCCACATTTGATAATATGAAAATTATATTTTGGCACATTAGTGTTAATAATTATCATTACGATATAGTTTTGAAATAGAATTAAATGTTCAAAATATGTATATTCAGGCCGGGCGCGGTGGCTCAAGCCTGTAATCCTAGCACTTTGGGAGGCCGAGACAGGTGGATCATGAGGTCAGGAGATCGAGACCATCTTGGCTAACAGGGTGAAACCCCGTCTCTACTAAAAAAAAATACAAAAAACTAGCCGGGCGAGGTGGCGGGCGCCTGTAGTCCCAGCTGCTCAGGAGGCTGAGGCAGGAGAATGGCGTGAACCCGGGAGGCGGAGCTTGCAGCGAGCTGAGATCCGGCCACTACACTCCAGTCCGGGCGACAGAGCGAGACTCCGTCTCAAAAGAAAAAAAAAATGTATATTCAGTACATTTTAATGGTTTATGGCACTCTCAATTCAAATATGTTTAAAGATCCTGGCTTTCCAGGTGATAAAACTTTTTACTATGACTACAGGTGTCAATATTCTTGTAATTTTGTAATTTCACATTCTGAGGCTAACTTCTGAAATACTTATTAGTACAGAATTATAGGTCGCAGATAAATGATTTAGTTTATCATTAAATAATATATAGTTCTAATGTCTTTTTTCTGAAGAGTCTCTCTAATGAGATATTAAAATTCTGATAACAAGATTCTCTTGTAAAAATGCTCTTAAATATTTTGTCCATGCAATTATATCATTATAATGATATATATCCTATTTATCATTTTTTATTATCCACATAGAAATGAGTTTTAACTTTTTGTTTGTTTATAGAATCTGGCAATTCTTTTTTTAAGTAATGATTTTATTCCATTGTGCCTATTGCAATTTTTTTTATTATACTTTAAGTTCTGGGATACATGTGCAGGACGTGCAGGTTTGTTACATAAATATACAGGTGCCATTGTGGTTTGCTGCATCCATCAACCCATCATCTACATTAGGTATTTATCCGAATACTATCACTCCCCTAGCCCCCTACCCCCCAACAGGCCCCAGTGTGCGACGTTCCCCTCCTTGTGTCCATGTGTTCTCATTGTTCAACTCCCATGAGTGGGAACACGCGGTGTTTGCTTTTCTGTTCCTGTGTTAGTTTCCTGAGAATGATGGTTTCCAGCTTCATCCATGTTCCTGCAAGGGAAATGAACTCATCCTTTTTCATGGCTGCATAGTATTCCATGACATATATGTGCCACATTTTCTTTATCCAGTTTATCATTGATGGACATTTGGGTTGGTTCCAAGTCTTTGTTATTGTGAATAGTGCTGCAATAAACATATGTGTGCATGTGTCTTTATAGTAGAATGATTTATAATCCTTTGGGAATGCTATTTCTGGTTCTAGATCCTTGAGGAATCGTCACACTGTCTTCCAAAATGGTTGAACTGATTTACATTACCACTAACAGTGTAAAAGCGTTTCTACTGTAATTTTTAATACATTTGGACCCATTACAGATTTATTTTGTATTTTCTGCTTAACAAATTTTCATTTATTAGTTTGTTTCTTGTTTTGTTTGTTGTTCTTTTGTTCTCCTGTAATGACTTCTACTGAAGGGTCTATCTGTTTGTTTGGTGGTTTTATGTTTTATGCTTTTTGCAGTTGTGATTGCTCTTAATTTTTTGCATGTATTCATTACTTCCATGTCAAAACATAATGTCTCCTTCTACCTCTCCAACAACAAGGACATAGAATGTTCAAATTTCAGTTACATAGTATGTCTTCTACTTTCTACATGCACTTTCATAATATGCCAAGTTATTTTTAAGCCTCCAAATAATAATAATAATTATTATTAGTATTAATGTATAAAGTATATACTTATATCTCTAATATATTTAACACTTTCTTTGTTTCTCTCTACTTCTATATCCAGTTTCTTCTTCTTGGCTTCAATTTTCTTTTTACTGACCTATGACTATACCCTATTTATTTTTAATAGATATACTTCATAAAGTTTAAAGCTGATACCTTTACAATTGTCCTAAACAATACAAAAACCTTAGTATATTTAAACTCTAATTACTTTCTCTTTTTTCACACTATTTTTGTCTAGCATTTTGCTTCTTTGTTTTATAAAGTACTTTCTAGATGGGTCCTTATTACTAAAATCATTTAAACGTTCAGTCTTGCTTAGACTTCCACACATTTATCAATATCTTTTTTGTTGATTGCTTCTATCCCCTTCTTCCTCCCAGTTTGATTTCCTTATTGTTTATGCAGAACCTTTACTACTTTATTTTTCTATTTGATCTTGAATGGTAATTTTTTTTTCTTTATTGAATTACCATTTTTTCCCTCTGTGTGTGAAGAATTCTAGGATGAGTTTTTCCACTCTCGTTTTGTTGAAGATATATTGTATACTGGATTCTATTTTTGCCGATAAGCCTGCTGTAATTTCATTTAAATTTTCTTTCTTTCTGTTAGGCTTATTTCAGGATTGCCACTATGTCCCTTGTGTTCTCTGGATTCACTAATATACCTTGGCTCAGATTTTTTTTTTTTTCTTTTTGTATTTTTTGGTCTGTGTATTTATTTTCTAGAACTGCTGAAACAAAGTAGCACAAACTGGGTGACTAAAACAGCACATTTATTATTGTCTCAGGGTTTGGGAAGCTGGAAGTCTGAAATCATGAGGTGGGCAGGGTTGGTTCCTTCGGAGGAAGGAACCTGTTCTAGGTCTCTCTCCTAGACAGCCATCTCAGGTTCACACGTTTTTTTTTTTTTTTTTTTTCCTATACATGCATCTACTGTCCAAAGCCCTCCATTTTATACGAACATCACTGATGTTGGATTAGGGACCGCCTTAGTGACCCTACCTTAAATTGCTTAGCCCTGTAAAGACCCTGTATCTTAATAAGGTCACATTTTTAAGTATTGGGGTTCAGAGCTTTAACATATTCTCTTTCTTTCCCTTCCTTCCTTCCTTTCTTTCTTTCTTTCTTTCTTTCTTTCTTTCTTTCTTTCTTTCTTTTTTCTTTCTTTTTCTTTCTTTCTTTCCCTTTCTCTCTTTCTCTCTTTCTCTCTTTCTTTCTCTCCCCCCTCCTCTCCTCTCCTCCCTCTCTCTGTCTTTCTTTTCCCCTCCCTCCCTCTCTTCCTCTTCTCTTTCCCCCTTTCCCTTTCCTTTTCCCCTTCCCCTTCCCTTCCCTTTTTGAGACAGAGTCTCGCTCTGTCATCCAGGCTGCAGTGCAGTGTCCGGATCTCAGCTCACTGCAAATTTCACCTCCTGGATTCAAGTGATTCTCCTGCCTCAGCCTCCCAAGTAGCTGAGATTACAGGTGTGCACCACCATACCTGGCTAATTTTTGTATTTTTAGTAGAGACAGGGTTTCACCAGGTAGGCCAGACTAGTCTCAAACTCCTGACCTCAGGTGATCCACCAGCCTCAGACTCTCAAAGTGCTGGGATTACAAGCATGAGCCACTGCGTCCAGCCAACATATGCATTTTTCATATGCACTATTGAGCCCAAGACAGTCTAATATCAGTACTTTTTAATTGATTAGAATTTTTACACCTAATTAGAAAAATATAATTAAGTATATTATATTTACTGAATTACTTAATCAAATATATTTACTTAAATATATTGATTTGATTTTTTCTTGTTTATTTGAACAATTATTTGTACTTGTTTCATCCTCATTGTTTCGTTCTGAAACCTCTGATATAATTTCTTAAGTTTTATCTCTAATTTATTAATGTTGTCTTGAACGAAATTAAATCATTATTCATACGCTCTTTGAATTAAATATGGATATTAACTTGAATATGTCTTAAAATTTCTATTTCCTTTTGCTTTATTTTCTATTTTATTTTATTTTTATTTTATTTTATTTTTTTGAGACAGAATCTCACTCTGTCTCCTAGGCTGAGGTGCAGTGGTGTGATCTTGAATCACTGCAACCTCTGCCTCCCAGGTTCAAGTGATTCTTGTGCCTCAGTCCTCCTGAGTAGCTGGGATTACAGGTGTGTGCCATTGTGTCCGGCTAATTTTTGTATTTTTAGTAGAGACGGGCTTTCACCACGTTGGCCAGGCTGGTCTCAAACTCCTGACCTCAACTGATCCGCGCGCCTCGGCATCCCAAAGTGCTGGGATTACAGGCAGGAGCCACCTCACCGGGTCTCATTTTGCCATCTAATTTTTGTTACTTTAATTCTTCCAAACCACATAAATAACAGTCTTTTTCAAATTTTCTATGTTCCGTGTGGGTTTTCAATGTTCCCATTCTCATATTTCCTTTGTCTATTCACTATCGGTCATGGAGATTTGATCCTGATACATCTTTAACATTTTTATATTCACTAGTCTCCAGTGGTTTATGATGGGGAAAAATGGGGGTCTTAGTGGAATCCTTTTAAACTTTAACTTGAGAAATATTCATAGAGATCCACTTATCTTTCTGTCTGCTGCCAACAAATGGTTTCATAAATATGGATTTAATTCTCAACTACTGATTCTTATCTATACATTTAATGTAAACAACACCGCCACTAAAATATAAAACATCTATTTCCTTTTATCTGGGCTATAAGTTTGAGTTTCAATTTCTCACATGAAACTATTTTTCTACCAAGAATTCCTAATAATCACAAACTTCTTTGCTACCGTGGAGTTATTTTTAAGCGTTCTGGCTTTCTTCAGCTAGCTCCATTCTAATTCTATACCTTAAGGAAACTAAAAGTCTATTTTTTCTAGTCTTCAGGAGGTGTAAAAATCAAATTATTGGTGCCTAGAGCATGTACTCAGTTAATTTACCCCAGAGGCACTGGGCTATCTGACAGTTGGAAATGACCTCCATGTCCCTAAGTCCCCCCTCCCTTCTTTCTCTCCTGGGGGATTATCTCTTACTGTTTGTAGATTACTTGTATTGTATTTTAGTTTGAATTTTTATATACCATTTCTAATTGTTCATAGTAAGGGAAATGCCTAGATCAGCTTTGTCTGCCATTTTTATGGCCACATCTTTCCTCGGGTTTTGTTTTGTACAAAAGCAAGATTTGTATTAAATAATATTTTTAATATCTTTTCTGGATATACATACAGTATTCTTTTATCATGCTTTGATACTTTCATGCAGATATAGAGATCAAATTCTAAAATATTCCCAAATATAAAGTAGAAACATATATTCCGAAAATTCTTTTCCTTTATAACTAATTGTAGACTGATTTTCTATTTCTTTTTCTCTTTTTTCTTCTTCTTTTTTTTTTTTTTTTGAGACAGAGTTTTGCTGTAGTCACCCAGGCTGGAGTGCAGTGGCACTCTCGTGGCTCACTACAAACTCTGCCTCCTGGGTTCCAGCGATTCTTCTGCCTCAGACTCCCAAGTAGCTGGCATTACAGGCATATGCCACCATGCCCGGCTAATTTTTGTATTTTTTTTTAGTAGAGACAGGGTTTCACCATGTTGGCCAGGCTGGCCTGGAACTCCTGACCTCAGGTGATTCAACCACCTTGGCCTCCCAAAGTGCTGTGATTTCAAGTGTGAGCCACTGCCCCCAGACTTAGACTGATGTATTTCAACATGTATTTACTTTAAGGAAATGAATTGTTTTTAACATTGGTATTACATTATTCTAAGAATGTGTGTTCCATTATTTTATTGATTTTTATCCAATGAATGTATGAACATTTAATTGCACTGGACCTCACATAACAAAGACATTTAATTTAGAAGTTGAGCCTAGTGGGCCTTCAAATACATTCAGTTTTATTTTTGTTTTTGTTTGTTGTTTTGTATTATTTTTTCTTTTGTAAAAAAAAATTCTAGGCATTCATTACAAAACGTACAAAGTTAAATATAATCAATCATATTCAGCTAGAATTCTGTTTCTTATGCAACATACTTGTCATATTCAGAGAGATTTAACAATATATGCTGTAAAATATTTTTCTACATTAAAAACAGGAGAATAATATTAAATATAATAGTATACTAACTTAGTCATGGCCTTTTCCTTGTTTTCTATTGTTTAGTCTCTTTAGCTTGACTATAATTGAGTTTATTTTGATAAAGGTTGATTACTATATAGGATATATTCATTTACTCAAAATGCATTTATTTAAAATGCACAGTGACCTATGTTCTGGTCACTATGTTACACATTGTTTATATAGTAGTGAACAAAGCAGATATATTGGGAGAGGTTAACATTAAATTGACATTCACACAAATAAGTATTCAAGTATAAACAATGATGAGAATTGTGAAAAAAACGTACTACATAAATAGGGTAAAACCTAGATGGAGGATAAGGGAAGAACTCTCTGGGGAAGGAATAGTCAGGCTGACATCTAAAAATGAAAATGAGCCAATCAGGGCCAAAATGATGATGTGTTTTGTGTGGTCACTGGGAATGGATAAGTGTTCCTGGTGGAGAATTAACATATGTAAAAATCCTGAGCTGGAAGGAAGTTTATGTAGTAAAAGCTCAAAGACTCAGGTACCTATGGTTCAGGAAAGAAGATGTAGTGAGGAGAGAAAGCTACACTCCTCAGTAGGGCCTCGACATTACAGGGCCCCTTAAGGAAATAATTGAGGACTTAATATTTTGAGAAACCTGAAGACATTGTTTACTTTACGAAGGAAAGTATGTAGTATCAATATACAGTCGTGTGCCACGTTAATGGTGTTTCAGTCAATGATGATGGTTCCATAAAATTGTAACACTGTGTTTTTACTGTACCTTTTCTTTTTTAATTTTTATTTTTATTGAAAGTATTATGTGCAGGGTCTGCAGGTTTGTTACATAGGTAAACATGTGCCATGGTTTACTGCACCTATCAACCCATCACCTGTTAAGCCCAGCATACGTTAGCTATTTTCCCTAATGCTCTCGCTATCCCCACCCCAATCCCAACAGGCCCCTATGTTTTGTTCCCCTCCCTGTGTCCATGTGTTCTTGACAAATGCGATTTCATGAAACTAGAGAGCTACTGTACCTTTTCTATGTTTAGATGTATGTAGATACACACACCATTGTGTTATAATTGTCTATATTAATCAGTACGGTAACAAGTTGTACAGGTTTGTAGCCTATGAGGAATAGAGCATATTACATAGTCTTGGTGTGTCATAGATTGTACCATCTAGTTTAACCACACTTTACAGTATTTCCCCAATGAGAAAATAGACGAATGACACACACTAAGCAATGAATTACTGTATTTATTGACATATATGTGTTTTATACAATCAGTCTTGCTTCTCTGTGAGCAACTAGTTTCAGGGAAGAAACATTTTCAGAAAATAAAATGTAAGTTAATTTCTGTAAAGATTTAATAGGCAAAAAGAAAGAGGGTAGCAGAGAAAAGTTTGCTTACTTTTCCGTAATGATTGAAGGGACAATACATGTATGGGCTGTATAATGCATTATGAATTCAGTACAACTCTGCTGAGACATACTCGTAACATGTATGTGAGTACCAAGAAACCGAGGAAGGAATATTGAACTGGTATCCTTCAGTTTCTACTATATAAATCTTTGATATTGGTAAATCCAGCCTCCTAGAGCTGAGTTTTATTATGCATACTGGTAAGGCGGAAGAACAAGACAAATGCTAAAACCCTATTTCACTTCAAAAATTGTGGCTTCAACATGAATTTGACTAACAACATGCCATTTACTGTGTTAGATTTGGAGATTACATTAATAAAATAGGCAGCCTCAGTGATTAGTGAAATTAAGACAAGAAGCAGAGGCAGTTTTGTGAAGAAATGATTGTATCACAGTGCTGATAGTGCAACAGCAGTGCTGAACATGGAGGCAGCGGTGCACGAGGAGGAGAGATACATTTGACTGAGATCAATTTGGGGAAGGCTCATTGGAAAAAAAAAACTTGCACTAATATTTTGCTCTTAGTAGGAAGCAAGACTGGTAAAATGTGTTTGTTACGAAAGAACTCCAGTGAAATTTTAGGAATTATATATCCAAAGGTTAAATGTGTCACATGCAAGGACAAACAGGATAACGATTGGAGCACAGTGCATGTGTTAGAAGTGGGCCTGAGAATAATGCTAGAGAATGTTGATGGGCCACGGAGTACAATTCTGGTAGAAGATTCAAAGAAGAATATAACTGTGTAGTTTATCCAGACGTATTTGGGAATCCACTGGGAGATTACCAAGTGGGAAATGAAATTGTGACATTAAGAACAAGCTTGGTGGCAGAGAGGATGGCTTGTTGTTGCACAAATCTAGACAGGAATTTGGCAGTTGTAGAAGAAATTGAGAGAAGTAAATAGATTGACTAAATATTTTTAAGATGTAGAATTGACAAGATTTTGTGTCTGTTGAAAGGGAAGAAAAGGTCTGCAGGACTGTTCGAAGGTGGTTGGCAGGCTCCCGCTTGTATTAAAGGGCTGGTGAGTAAAGGACTGAGAGTGATGAAGTTATTTGGACAGGCTTCATCTGGGTGCTTAATGGGCCTGCAGATAGGCAGGTATAGAAAGATGCAGAGTATTACAGAGAGATGTAGGCTAAAGAGTAGCATTGGGAGACACTGGGGTTTAGATGGTAATTGAAGCCATGGAGAAAGATTTAGGAAAACACATACAAATATCTGATTCAGAAAGGAATTCTGAAGAACAAAAAGTTGAAGGGGAAAGAGAAAACTAGGACTTCACAGAGAGTTTGAAGTTAGAATTCTGCAGAGGGAGTAGAATCAAGGAAGTGAAATCATAGTAGACAAAGGAGAAAGTTTCAAGGAGGAAGCAGATAACAAAATCTGATGCTCCAGTGAAAATAATATAAGAATGATATATTTTTGGCTAGAAATGGTGGCTTATATCTGTGATGCCAGCACTTTGGAAGGCTGAGGCAGGTGGATCTCGTGAGCCCAGGAGTTTGAGACTAGCCTGAGCAACAGGGCAAAATCTCATCTCCTCAAAAAAAAATACAAAAATTAGCCAGGTGTGGTGGTGCACACCTGTAGTCCCAGTACTTGGGAGGCTGAGGTGGGAGGATCATTTGAGCCCAGTAGGCAGAGACTGCAGTGAGTTGAGATTGTGTGCTATGGCACTTCAGCCTAGGCGACAGAGCCACACCTTGTCAAAAAAAAAAAAAAAAAAAAAAGATTTTTTTTTTTTTTTTCCCATAGTTGATTTTATGCCTAGGAGGCTATTTTCTCCTGAGGAGCCTTAGAAATCTTCAGGGGCTGAGCCATATTCAAGAGTATTGACTAGTGATAGAGGAAGACTATAAATTAATGGGAATCCATGGATTATTTACTTATTTGTAGTAGACATATGTATCTTCTTCAACTGTTTTAGTCATCGCCTTCATCAGTAATCCAGGGCATGTGAAAATTTACATGTTTCTCAACATGTTAATCATTCTGATCTCTTATCTGTTTTAATGATGTTTATATTGGTTAGTAATTTCCTGCTGGCTCTAGAATAAACCGTCTGAAACAAGCTTAATACTGAGGCACATTTGAAATGTGGTTGGTTAGTGCAACCGAGAGGCTGAACATTTACATTTTATTACTTTAAATTTAAATATGCATCTAAGCTATCAGTTACAATATCAGACAGTAGTTGTTTAGACTAATTAGGAAGAAAATGTAGCCACATTTGCAACATGGATCTAAAGCTATGAGTCTGTAAAGGTCATATAAACTCATAGGCGTGTGGGACATTATGAATCTAATACCTAACTCTAATATGTGAAAACGTTATGAAGACTGGGAGAGTTAAGCCAGACTCACTTCATCTTGGTTTCAGATAGCACGCATTGTTATTGTTGGCTGTATTTATAAATGTGCGAGTTTGTGGAATATCTGTGCCCAAAGGCATGGTTTAGTAGATCACCTTCTTGACTGTAACAGAATCCAGCTCTGAGTAATTTAAGCATAAAAGTGACTTTATGGACAGATTTTGAATAGTTTTCACAATTGGCAGAAAGGCCAATGAGGAAGGGTGAAAATACAACTGAAACCGAGGGAGGCTGCATAGCTGAAAGCGCAGCCACGCTGATGCCTTAGGAACGACTGGGCCAGACCATTGCCCATGACACTTCTGTCACCAGACTTAAACTATTATCACTGCTACTACTTTGTTCTTGATAACACAACCATAAATCATGTTTTTCCCTTGGTCTTTGTGTCACTTGGTCAAATTTCAAAGCTCCAGACAAGAGCATGTTTTGGCCCAGCCTAAGTCTTGAGCCAGTGATCTGGCAGCATTAAGTAAGGAAGAGGCAAAATCTGCCTCTTGAAGGTTTCATACCCAAAAGTTTCACAGTAGAGTATTGATTTTTCAAAAGTAAGATGGGTGGGTGTACATGAAAGGCACACATACATCCACGCACACACAAACACATATGCCCAGCATATACCTAATACAATGCTTAAAGTCTATGGGAAATTTTAACATATTTGAATTTTACTTTGTTATTTTATCTTATCCTTTATGCCATCAAGATATATTAAGTATAATTCATTTTATTTTAAAGTAAGCAGAATCTCAGAAGAATTAGAGGTCACTACCTTTCTTTTTTAAACTTACCTCAGTGTCCACCAACCTGTTTTGAAAAAGAGATTTTACTTGTCGGGTTATATATATATAAAACTAAAAGCAATGATTCATAAACTTGTTCTGGAACATCTTGTCTGCTCGGTAATTGCTTGTTCAGTTCATTAGCTACTTTGCATGCTTGGGTTCTTTCTATTGTTATATCAAAATTATGAGAAGTATTAAACACATTTATAGTATTTGAGGCAGCATAAACTGTTTTTAATTAAAATAAAAGAACACCAAGCAGAAAGAAAATGCTATAAGAGAGTCATAGATATTTCGCTGAGGATTACGTTTCTCTTTTACATATGATTTATGTTATGAGTTTATGCTTTTTTTTTATTTCTTAATGTAGGGTTCTCATTGTTATGCTTGTTCTTTGAACCCTGTTATTAGTGTTCCATTGAATTAAATTGACGAGGGGGAGTTTTCAAGTTTGTTGCTATTTTAGTAAACATTTAGATAGAGAATGGCAAAATAATATCTAACTACATATCAATTATTGGCACAAACAACATTAAGTAAGTAAATATTTGTATGTTGTTCAGGGGGAACTGTCAATATGCAGTGCAGCTGTGGGAGACCAAAAGCTCTTTCTAGGGAGCTGTTAATTTGCATTTAAGTTGTTTTTTATTCTACACTTTGCAGCTGCAGTTTTCTTAGTGTCTGTAAAGAATGTTGAAAACAAAGAAATAAGAATATGCTAAATGTGGCCTGATATATTAAAAACAAAACTCTGATCTGGTGTATATTCCCTTGGGAGAAATATGAATAAAGTATGTGTCTATTGTTTTCAACCTTGTTTGCATGTTAGAATCACATCAGGAGATGTTTAAAAATCCTGATGCCCAAATTGTACATTCAGATCAATTAAGTCAGCCAATCTGAAAATAGCACTTAGATATCAATATTTTCTAATGCTACTGAAATTATCCTGAATTAGTATCTAACTTTGAGAGCCAGTGGTCTTTAGACTCATTTTATTAAACAGTATGATATATAAGATACCTTGAATAAAGTGATGTAGACCTTTGACAGTGTTAGACTTTAGTGCATTGTTTCAATGACTGATACCTGTAAAATAGTGATTAACGTAATGAAACATACCTGTACCTGCTCTTTTTGCCTGGCTTTCAGTAAGCTGAGGAAGAAGTTTTAAATGAAAATATTATTTTAAAAAAAGATACTGTTAAAGGAAACCAAGGATTTTTTTCTCGACACATCTTCATGCTGCCTTTATTATTGTATTATGTTAATTTATTTTTTTTTGTTGTTGTTGTTTTGAGACAGTCTCATTTTGTCACCCAGGCTAAAGTGCAGTGGCACAGTCTCGGCTCACTGCAGCCTCCACCTCCCAGGTTCAAGAAATTCTTCTGCCTCAGCCTCCCGAGTAGCTGGGACTGCATGTGCACACTGCCACACCGGCTAATTTTTTTGTATTTTAGTAGAGACTGGGTTTCACCGTGTTGGGCAGGCGAACTCCTGAGTTCAGGCCATCTGCCATACTCGGCCTCACAAAGTGCTGGGATTATGTTAATTTCTATTCTTACGAATGTAAAGCATGCATGTCGTGGAAAAATAAAATAGTACAGAAGTACCGTCCTTTTTTTTTTTTTTTCCTTCCATTGTCTACTCAGAGCCTTTCCTTACAGATTAAAAACCAACCTATGATAGTTTAGTATTTTTGTTTTAACCGGAGTCTATTTTATCTTGATTTTCTGCTATGGTATATGAGAGTCTAATGGTTTACACGAATCCTACCTCTTTCTTCTTTGTCGTCATATCGTTTTATCTTTAATTTTATAGTTCTTTTTTTGATTACCTTTCCTATATATATATATATGTAAAATACTGACACATTTATTCTTGTCCTCGTTAACTAATAGGTCATAATTACTTTCCATTTTTTAGCATGAGATACAGAAAACCTCTCTTTGGGTTCATAAGACATTCAGATAAATGAGGAAAGTTTCAGTTCTCTTCATCACTGACTCCCTCCATTATCCTAGACATCTTAATTAATATTGTTCTTTAAAAAATTACGTAATTTTTTTCCAAGAATAGACACAATTGTTGACAGATTTTTATGACTACCTGCTAAATGCTCTGGTTGGAGACATTAAGTAATTTTTCTATAAATATTTTCCATTAACCTTTTTTAGAGCTAAATCTCGCCCCCACCTGCCATTATGCTTGGAATGTTTGACTCCTAAGCTTCTCAGAAAAAATGCAAAACAGGTCAAACAGTTGCACAGCAGAAGCCTTTCAATAGTGTTTTTAAGGATATGGTTTCTTTTGTCCTTCTGTATCTGTATCAATCATGTATTACTTTATTTCCAATTTGTCTTTGAGGAACTTATTGAACTATCTATTGTGTTGAGAGCAAAACCTACAAACTTTACTCTTGGGAATGTTTCAATCTTTTAAATCCTTTTAATAATTTAATGGGACTTCAGAAAGAAGAAAAAATATAAAGCTTGTGCTCCGTCTTCCATCTTGAACAGAAAAACTTAATATCAAAGAGTAATTCTTATGATTTTCTTCCTCATCAAGAGTGTTTGAATTAATTTAAGGCCTGTGTCTTTCCATAGAAGTTTTAGAATAGGCTTGCCTATGTTTACAAAAAAACAATTCAAGCTGGGATTTTGAAAGGCATTGCATTCAACCTATAGATTTAGGAAGAACTGACATTTTACTCTGTTGTGTCTCTCAATTAATAAATATAATATCTTAATTTATTTTGTTGGTCTTTGATTTCTTTCATTAGTATTTTGTAATTTTCAGCATTCAGTACATGAAACATTATGTGCATGTTTTATTGCATGTGTCAGTAGTTCTTTGTAGTGATTGTAAATGCGATTGTTTTAATTTCAGTTTCTGAATATTCATTGTTAGTATTGATTTGTGTTTGATGATCTTCTACCCTACCAACTTGTGAACTCACTTAGTTGTATGAGTTTTAGTTTATTTCTTTGTTTTGTTTTGTTTGTTTGTAGATTCACTGGGATTTGCTACATGGAAAATAACATTTTCTAAAAATAGAAATAATTTTATTCTGACCTCCATGATCTTTAAGTATTTTATTTTCTTTTTCTGCCTTATAGTTGCACTGGCTAGAAGTTACTACATTGGATAAGAGTTACTAGAGCAGACGTGTTTTTCCTTGCTCCAAATTGTATTTTGTCTGATATTAATTCAATCATTCCTAGTTTCATAAAAAATAATATTTGCATGGTATAGTATTTTCCATTATTTTACTTTCAAAATCTACCTGTGTCATTGAATTTGAAGTAATTTTTTAAAAGCAGCATATAGTTGGATAGTAATTTGTGTGTTCAGTATGCCTTCTCTAATTATTTTATTTAAATCATTTATATTTAAGATAATTAGTGATATGTTAATGAGGAGTGCTGTTTTATTATATATCTTACATTTGTTTTCTCTGTTTCTCATTTCTTTGTTTCTTTTTTATGCTATTCTGTGTGTTATGCAAACATTATTAAAGATTATGTCCTAAATAATTTACTCTGTTTTTGAGTGTACTTCTTTGTATATTTCTCACTGTGGTTGCTTTAGGGGTTACCACATACATAGGTGACTTTTAACCATCTACAGGTATCAACATTTTACCATTTTGAAGGAAGTATGAAAGCTTCACTTCCATTTTGGTTCTGTAACTTTCTTCACTTATAGCCTTGGATATCATATGGTGTTTTAATTTTTGTTTCAACATTTAAATATGATTGATAAAACTCATGAAGGAAAGAACAGCCTATTTTTTCACTTTTCTGCTCTTCCCCTTGTTGCTTCGGTTTCCGTATTCTTTCATTTGCCATTTCCTTTCTATTTGAAGATCTCCCTTTAGCCAACCAATAAAGTATGTCTGATATCAACAGATTCTTTTAGTTTGCCTTTATCTGAGAATAGTTTTATTTTCCTTCATTCTTGAAGAGCATTTCTGCCAGATACAGAATTTGTAGTTGACAGTTCTACTCTTTCAAAACTTGCAAAACATTGCACCACGTTTTTTAAGTCTCCGTGGTTTTACATGCAAAATCTACTGTCATTTGAATTGCCTTTCCTTTCAGGTAATGCATCATTTTACTCTGGCTGCTTTCAAAAAAATGTTCTTTTATATTTTTAGTTTTCAAAAGATTAATTATGTCAAATCTTGTTGTGGATTTTGTTGAATTTAACCTGTTTGGCATTGTCTCAACTTCTTGGATCTGTAGGTTTTGATTTTCACCAAATCTGGGAAAAAGTTTTCAGTCATTATATCTTTAAAATTCTTCTAGCCTCAGTCATTTTTCCATTTTATCCCAGAATTTTAGTAATAGAAATATTGGACCTTTTTTATTGTCCTTTGTGTCCTTGAGACAGTTTTTCTCTCTGTTTTGCAGATTAGGTGAACTTTATTGTTCTGTTCTCAAGTTAACTGATTCTATTCTGTCATCTCCACTCTACTACTCAACCTATCCAGCAATGTTTTCATTACTGTTATTTTGTTTTCTTCCTTGTTCTATAATTTCTACTTAGTTATTTTTAAAATAACTTTTATTTTTTGCTGAGATTATGTATATTTCACTTAGTTCAAAATAAGTTCTTAATGTATTAAGGAAGCATTTTTATAAAAAGCTACTTTTAAACCCTTGTCAGATATTTCCAGTAATTGATTCATTCTGGTGTTGGCATCAATTGATTTTTTTTTTTTTTTATTTCAGTTACAATGTTCTTGGTTCTTGGTATAGTAGGTGATTTTCTTTTTAGTTCCCAGACATTTTTCTTATTATGATAGAAGATTCAGAGTCTTGTTTAAATTAGTCTTGTTAAAGTCTATTTTAAGTCACTCACCAAGTTTAGGTTTAGCATGTGGGGCTTGGCCTAATTTTTGTGGACTGTGATTTAAATGGCAGGGTATTTTCAGTGCCTATGTGGTGTTATTTCAGTCTTACTAAGTTTATCTGGAGCCACTGGTGCTGCTTGATGGCACAAAATGAGTTTCCCTTAGGCCATTCTGTGGGTGTTGCTTGGTGGAGCCATCATGTGGAGCAATTCCATTACTGCTGAACTTCAGATTTCCTGCTGTATTTGGACAGGGTCTTCCTGGTGTCCTTGGACAAGGATGGGGAATCATGACACCATGAAGTCAAACATCCTCCTAGACAAGGTTAACTGTTGTCAACTCTTTCCAGTCAACCTGCCTCAGTAGTTCTTAGTGATAAAGGAAGTCTCATAATTTATGAAGAAGCAGAATGCTTCTACTGACTGCTTATTCTTGGTGGGGCTCCCAAGCAATGTCCCTTGTCAGAGTTGTCATGTTTACCTGATGTTTCCAGAGACACTTCCGTTTGAAATGAGTAAGCTCATTTCTCTGCAGGAAGCTGAGCTACCTTTTGCTATCAGGTTGTGGAACAGGGAACAATAGGCCTGGGGAGCCTTTTCTGTTGGTTCAGGGGATACAAGATATCCTGCTGCTGACATTTCTCTAGAACTAAGGCTGCAAACAAGCTTGTCTTCTTTTTCATACCTTTCAGAAATCACTTACATTTGTCCCTTGTGTGACTTCCAGGGTTTATAATTGTACTAGTCAGGAAGGAATAGGGAAAAAATAGTGTATATCATTTTATCTGAACTAGAAGTCTAGAACATATTTCACACATTGAATTATCATATTTAACAGTGTGAAGATCTTATTTATCAAATTACATCACTGAAGGGGATTTATACCTGTATATTTCATGTGTGGCTTTTAAAAAATAAATGGTACTTACATATGCTATTAAAAATTTATAGGTCAGTTATAGTTTATATTAGGGTTCTACAGAAAAGCAGAACCTATAGAATATTAGGGGAAGAGAGAAAGAGAGAGAGGGAGAGAAAATAGTGATTGATTTATGGGAATTCATTTACATTGTTATTGGAGGCCAAGAAATTCCATTATCTTCTGTCTCAACATTGGAAAATGAGGACAGCTTGCGATGTCATTCAATGCAAGTAAAAAGACCTGAGAACCAACAGTGCCAATTTTGGAGAGCAAGACTGATGGATGTCCCATCTATGACATAAAGAACTTACCCTTTCTCCATCTTTTTCTTCTATTTGGTTTCTCAATTGATTGCATGGAGTCCACCCATGTTGAGTTAAATGCTAATCCCCAATACTGATTTAAATACTAATATCTTCTGGAAATACTTTAACAGACACATTCGAAAATAACATTTTACTACCTCTCTGGACATACCTTAACCCAGTATGGATGATACATAAAATTAGTCACCACATAGTTAGTTATATTTAATGATGCAATGCTATTTGTAGCACTATTTCAAATAAAACAGAATTCACTAGATTGTAGTTGAATCTTGATAATTTAACTTGAAGTTTTAGAGAGGATATTAATTATTTGATTCATAAATAATCAAATATTTTTCGAGAGAGTATTTCAACTTGAGCCACTTTTTTACTTGTAACATCTTGAAACTTAAGATATGAAAAATTATATTACCAAACTTATCATTTTTATACACGATTCCTTCGCACATGTACAGAAGTTTATCCAATCCTTCTCTTCAAATTGTGTAGCTATAGAGATTAATCCCCTCCCAGAATATATTGAAGCTGGAGTCAGGTTATCTACCCTCCTTCCATAACTCCTTATTCTCAGACCCTCTCTTACCTTTCAGGAGTACAGTACAAGGACACTGGTTTTTATTTGTTTTATTCTCTATCTTTCTAAAGGCAAAGCTGTACATATATCTGTTCTCTTGTCCTTCTAAGTTTCACTCATTAAACTCTTCATTTTATTGTTTCTAATAGCAACAAACTCCACAATGAATTTTACAGTGTAAAAGGCAACTAGAAAGATTGTGTTCAAAAATTGGTGTGAGTCAGCCATGGTATGTTTCACTCCTGGCATCCCTGGAGTATATCTGATTTCCCATAATAAAGTACAGTATATATTTAATAATGAACCTTATGACCACCTTAGCTCTGGGGTGACAAATATTTGCTTCTGATGCAGTTCCAGGAATATTTATAAAATGACTTAAAACACCTCTTAATAGATTACAGATTGTTCTATACAACTGCTTTAATAGTTGTACTACTTATTTTGAAGTTAGAAAATGTTAATTACTGGTGACTACATTAGTTTGGCTCTAGGCTTAAGGTGAGTAATAAGTGAAATAATTTTACCAAAAAAATAACAGCCCTGAATCGCTATCTGAACTTAGACTCCTTTATCCAAATTATGTACTTTGTCTTTAGAAGAAAACAGCAAAATATTGGTAGTAGGGTAGGTGAAGATTTATAGAATCATAGGGTTTTCTGTCATAGTAGGTGGAGGAAGAGGAGTACTAGCTCTAGAAGATGGGCATTATCATTCATTGATTACCTGGGGTCAGACTCTAATACATCAAATTGTTTCACTGTCCCAAATGCCAAGCTATAAAGTCTATGACAACAACAGTAATACATTTGGAAGAATCATGCTTGCTATGTAACATAATCACAAATGCCTCCATGCCTAGTTGTCTAAATAACTTGTCCTTCTGTTAAAGTAGAAGTAAAGTTCTACCACGGCTGGTGTATCTTTATGGAGGAGTATAAAAAATGTTGGTCTGCACTAATGTACAGTTTTTTTTGTATGTTATTTATGACTCTATATTCTGATACGTTTTTATGCTTTTTGCAGTTGTTTAACAAATAAAATTGTTATCATTCATTAATGGATCAGATTACTCTGGTGCAATGACGATACTTCTAAAAGGCCTGTAACATAAAATTACCTTTATTTCT
The DNA here is from genome assembly GCF_008728515.1 of Papio anubis. Taxonomy (NCBI): domain Eukaryota; kingdom Metazoa; phylum Chordata; class Mammalia; order Primates; family Cercopithecidae; genus Papio; species Papio anubis. The sequence continues at coordinate 19,008,994 of NC_044980.1, read as the reverse complement.
AATTCAATTAGGATTCTCCAGGGAAACTGAACCAAAGTATATATGGATAAACAGATAGATTGATAGAAAGATGGATAGGTAAGTAAGAGGAGATTTACTGTAGGAATTTGGTCACATGATTATGGAGACTCAGCAGTCCTACCATGTGTTGTCTGCAGGCTGGAGAACCAAGAAAGCCAGTGGTGTCATTTAAACCTAGTCTGAAGGCCTGGCAACTAAGCCAGCCAAAAACATAACTCCTAGTCCAAGGCCAAAGACTTGAGAACCAGGAAAGCTACTGGTGTAAGTCACGAAGCCTGAAGGCTCAACAACCGGGAGCTCTGATGTCTGAGGGCAGGAGAAGATAAATGCCTCAGCTCTAGAAGAGAGAGAACAAGTTCACCCTTCCTTTGCTTTCATTGTTCTCTCTGGACCCTCAAAAGATGGGATAGTGCCTGTCCACACTGGGGAGGGAGGATCTTTTTTACTCTATGTACTTATTCAAAGAAACCTTCTCATAGACACATCTAGAAATACCAGCTCTGTGGGCCTTCCTTAGACCGCTCAAGTTGACATGTAAAATTAACCATTATATCAATCAATTAAAACTCAGAAACCTAACAGATTACTGCTTACCTATCATATGTAGTAAAAAGAAATACATACATTTTAAATTTGGTGACGATCTTCTAAAAAGTAGTCTGTTGTGGAACACGGCACAATAAAGCAAAAATGGAATAAGAGCTGTGGAAAGGTGGAAAATATCTTACTGAATGTTTCAGAGTATTGACTTACTTCAGCTAGTGTAAATGAATAAGTAAATCCATTTCTTTTCCTCCTATTTCTGTCACATTTCTGGTGAGAATCTGATTCACATTCGGAGTTTGAAATGGAAAATAAAAATAGAGCACTGTTTGGCTTCTGCTGTGTCAGATAATTACTTTCGAAATTCTGTAACTGAAAGCCAGTTGGGACTGGAACTGTGTTTTTGTTCCTGTGAAACAGAAATTCTGTCATGTGCAGGGACAGGATTTGACTGATATTGCTAGAAGTTACCTTTCCACTCAGCGAGCATGAGTGACTCGTTCATCCAGTTACAAGTGATGAGAAAGCTGCTAAAGGAAAGATATTTCCAGAAAGTTAACATATCCTTACATAATACAATTATATATGTAATACATTTCTTATTTTGAATATATGTACAGCGCACTTTATCAAAAGAAATCATTTTTTTTCTTTCTGCCCCTACTAAATATGTGCTGAACAGATGTGCCTCTGTGTGTGTGTGTGTGTGTGTGTGTTTAAAAGTTGAATTGCAAGAATATCATTAGGTTTCCTAGGAGCCTACACGTCTGTGTTCAGTGAGTACCTGCTCAGTGTCATGTCTCTGGAATTTTATACATATTAATATTTACTACCACATTCATTGCTACTCTCATTTTCAGCTGAGGAAACCAGCTCTTTAGATGTGCTCTGTCTGGTGCAGATTGAAAGATTTATGTTTCTAATCCCAAACTCTTTTATGAACTTCTGATTCCTGTAGTTAAAATAGACAGTATACACACTTGGAGGCTTTGCTGCAATCTCAAAATTAACCTGAACAAAACTAGAGTCTAAGTCTCTTCCCTCCCAGTGACTCATATCTGGTTTCCCCACAGTCTATTCTTTTCAGTAATTATCCCTCCATCCACCAGGTGTTCAAGTAACACACCTGAGAATCATTCTTGACACTTTCACGCTCACCTGTCCCTAAACCCACTCTGTTAGTGAGTCTTGTCAGCTCCTCATCTGAAATGTATCTCAAGTCTGTCTGGTTCTTTTCTTTTCAACCTTCTCCACTCTAATTTATTTGCCATCATTTTTCACCTGAGACACTGCAGTCGGCTCTTAATTGCTATCCCCCTTTCCCCTATGCATCGTATAAACTCTACCTTATCCAGCATCCAGATTGATCCTTTATAAACAGATACCTGGTCATGTCATTCTAGCACTTAAAATCCTTCAGAGGCTTCCAAGTGTGTCTAGATTAAACTCCAAATCCTCAACACAGATGAAGCAACATGAACTACTACTCCCTTTAGCTTTTACAGCTCTACTTGCTTTTTATCTCTTCTCGTAGACACTCCTATTGTTACTTTATAGAATTTACCAAATTAATATTTTAATGATCTATGTGTCAGCAGCTGGATTCATCACTAGATTCTAAATTGCTTAAATGCACATACAATATACCTTTCGTTCACCATTGTGCCCCTGTATAGACAGCAAGTAGCCAAGCACTCGCACATAGTATATAATGTAAAAATCATTAAATATATAAAGGAAGGAAGGAATGAAACAGAATTTCAAAATTTATACATACAGTAATAAAAAAATCAGAATCGAAAGTGCATCCTTGTCTCCATTGTTTGTGATGTCATCCCTTATAGTATATTGACCAGGAAAGTTTAAGATTAGATTTTTGAAAAACTGGAAAGGGTTAGAGAGAAGCATAAAAAAGTCTCTTGATAGCAGGGGTATTATGAGCATATAATCAGCCCATGAAAGAGCTTGAAATAGTCAAAACCAAATCAGTGCAATGAGCCCTGGTGATGGAGACATTTATGGTATATTTATATATGTGTATTACATGTACAAATGAATAATAACAATAATGGTAATTATGTTTACTTGTGATATATCAAATTGTATATATTATTTATAAACACATTATATTATATGTAAAATGTATACAATATATACACCTGTACTATATACTGTATATTCATTTGTTATTCGTATATGTAATTACTACTATTGCTTATTGTTTTTACTGACATTGCTAATTTATAACTCTAGATGGAGCTTTGAAACAAGTACTACTATTGGCAAACATCAATTCTAAGACAATAACTTTAGCAGTTCAAAAACTGGGAAAAGGACAGCGAGCTTGTGCTTTTTCTATAATTTTTACATATATTTATTTGGAATAGAAGTTCATATTGTCTTCTTGCCTATTTGTCAATTTTATATTCTTAATAATTGACGTATTTTTGTTGTCATCAAAGGGATATTGCAAACAATTTTTACTGTGCTTTGTGTATAAGATGTAGCCAAGTTCTACTGACTTATTTTTCTGTTCCCTTGACTTTTGGTTTCTACTTGATTAATGGCTGCGGAACATAGAACAGAAATTATAAATTTCAGTTGTTATTTCAGTTATAAATTATTAACAGTCACTTCTGGTCTAACATTTGCTAAGTGATTATCATACGCAAGGCATTATTCTAATTCCTTCATATGCATTAATTCACATCTACCTCATTGAAACACTTTGAGGAATGTCGTACTATTATTTTTACTTTACAGATAAAATAACTGAAACCCAGTCAGGTTAAGTAACTTGTCTAATGTCGTACAACTTACAAAGAAAACAGTCAACCTTTACAGGCATGGTGTGGCTTCACAGCCCTATGAGATTAACATTTTGAAAAGGCAATTGCCCTGTGAAAATTAGTGGGGAACAAACAATCATCATTTCAACTTTACAACAGTCCAGACTATTCCCTTAGATGTTTGAACTCCAGTGAGAATACAGAAAGGTGGAGAAGATGGCATGCATATTTCAAAAACAAGCTCTTTGCCCTTGAATGCAAATGTACTGATACCCCAAAAACAATCCCGTATCGCTAACTAATAAGGCAGAAACTGCTAAAACCAGAGTTAGGGAAAATAGAAGAGAAAGGCCATGGTGAACGCTGAGATATGAATATATTTAAAAAAGCAATTCCTAAAGGTTTAAACCTCCTTTAACAACAAATCACCATTTCAAATTGTTACTATAATATATTGGTATTTAATGCCATTCATGTGAAGGAGGACATAATCCTTCATTAATACCATTGAATGTTTTGGATATTTTCATTATACAAAATGATGTGTCTTCTATAACTTGAGTACTGGACATCAATCTTATCAATGTTAGAACACTAATATATAATCTGGTAAGAAGCCCACCTTATGAAAGCCAACAGGACATGTGAGATGGATCTCATAGGCAGACATGCTAAGGGTAAGTTTGAGTGGATATAAATTATGGCAAATTAACAGCATCCATTTCATACCCAAGTGAAATATGGAACTAGCCCAGAATATATTCTTAGATTAAAATGTTATAAGAACCACACATTCCACCAACTACACGTATTTTTAAAGTCCTTTCTCATTAAACAGTTGAAGTCTCTTTATCATGTGGAAACTAATGATATAAATGAATTAGCTGACATAAATTTCAACAAATCTTTTGCATGAATGAATTCTCTCTTTTTTGGTTTCAAGTTGTCTCCATTATTACCATCTTGAAAAGTCAGTCTATGTGTGTTTAATGTAGAAAAATTCCAACATTTACTGTAATTGCTTAATTACCAGTTCTCAGCCCCTTAATAATAACAGGACATTTGAGGGTTTGAAAATAACAACGATGTCTAATTTTTCAGCTGCTTACTTCACATCCTATTATAAGCAAAATGGCAAACACATGCAACAGGTTTTCCCATTGGCATTAGTTAATTTTAGGCAGTGATTTTTATAGATCCAACAGAGTAAGAAAGAGAAAGAGAAAGAAAAGGATGAGAACACTTTCCACAATCTGGTAAATATTAATAGGTGCTTTATTCAATAAAAATAAATATTACTTATCTGATATACTTCTGAAGGAGTTAATTATTCTTTATTCAGTCATTTTATAAGTATATATAGACCTGTATACTTATATGCACATGTAAACATACATATATGTATACATGTAAACATATATATATTACTGTAAGTTACTGCTATTCATTGGACACTTGGTGGTGGCATCTTACATCCATTTTTTTTTCAATTTTTTCTTGGATTATCATCTGATTTTGCTTTTGTACTTGGTTTCTCTCTCTTTCTGTCTTCTTGCTTGACTTGTTTACTTTATTTAGTTGTTGTTTATGTCTCATGATTAACTTTTATCTTTTCTGTTTGTTACATGGTCTTAGATCCAAGCTTAGGTCACAATGACTTAGTCTTCTTATATGCACATGTATCTTCCTATGGAAACACATGCTTATAGTTTCAGATAGCTATAAAAATAATGCTGTCTTATATTAAAAGATTAAAAGACTTGCTCATTCGTTAAACAATTTTTTTTATTGTTGTTGTTTTTTGAGACAGAGTCTCACTCTGTCACCAAGGCTAGAGTACAATGGCGTGGTCTAGGCTCACTGCAACCTCTGCCTCCCAGGTTCAAGTGATTCTCCTGCCTCAGCCTCCCAAGTAGCTGGAACTACAGGCACATGCCACCATGTCTGGGTTAATTTGTGTATAATTAGTAGAGACGGGGTTTCACTATGTTGACCACGCTGGTCTCGAACTCCTGACCCCGTGATCCACCTGCCTTGGCTCTGCCAGGCACTGTCCTAATTTGATATACACAATAATAAAATGACTCTGAGTTCAGGCCAAGGCAAAGATATCTCGGAGTTGTGGAATAGTTGTGAAGACACAGCTAGCTCTCCACAAATCCTTTCTGTAGAGGTACCTTCTCAGCCAGCATTTCCCAGTCCTACTTCCAGTTGTATCAGTTGCTCTCAAATGACCCATCTGCAGAGGATCTTGTCCTCTCTCATGTCTTTCTTTGGCTTGTGAAATTTAGTTTCCAGCTAAGGGTCTGGAGATCCCAGAGGTTAGCAAAGTTGCCAACACAGAGGGAGTTGGAACATAATCCATTACTGTACAACTGCAGCGCCCCTACCCCAACACACACCCCCTAGCCATGCCAGCACACAGACACTGGACTTTTTGTAAGTTAGAAGAACTAAAGAATGACTTTCTAGTGGTAACCCACTAAGATTGTAGGATTTTCTCTAGGTGCACATTAATGCTGTGTCCAATGTAAAATGTGTGTTTAAGTGTCATATCAATGAAGAGTGTGGTGAAGACGTGGAAGAATTAGAGTTCAAGTATATATTATCAGGAATATTGAAGAATACTTTAGAACTAGTAAAAGCCTATTCCATTATATTATTTTTATCTTTTAGGTCCAGTACTCTGTATATTCAAGGAAGCTGATTGAAGATATAGATCAATATCTTGTAGATCTGATTTATCGATATTGGGATAGCAGCCTTAAAGCTCATTAACAAATTAGAAAATAGTATTTTCACTTCAGTAGATGAGCCTAAAAATGGAGGTGAAGCAATTACTTTATTTCTCTAAAACCAAATACAAAGTAAACTAACATATCAAATAGCAAGTTTGGGGTGTACTGCTTTTAGAAATTAAAAAATTGAATATTCATTACTGTTGAGTTATTGGACTTTACTGAAATACAAAACCAGAAATTGAGTAGCGTTATTGCTGAGTTTCTGGATTTAAATATAAAATTATTCATTATTGCTGAATATAAATGTGAGAACTATGTTAGTGATGGCATGCTTCAATATAAAGATTTATATTTATGCTATTCATTTTTATATCATAAGTAATATATATATTCATTGCAGGAATGTTTTAAAAATGCAGGCATAAAATGAAATAATTTGTAAATCGCCTTTTGTACCATTTCAGAAATAGTCTCATTACTGTACTCCTACTGCTGCTTCAAAGTTCAATAGTTGGCCTAATTTTATTTTTATTTTTATTTTTATTTTATTTATTTATTTATTTATTTATTTTGAGACGGAGTCTCTCTCTGTCACCCAGGCTGGAGTGCAGTGGCGCGATCTCTGCTCACTGCAAGCTCTGCCTCCCGGGTTCCCGCCATTCTCCTGCCTCAGCCTCCCGAGTAGCTGGGACTACAAGCGCCCGCCACCTCGCCCGGCTAATTTTTTGTATTTTTAGTAGAGATGGAGTTTCACCGTGTTAGCCAGGATGGTCTCGATCTTCTGACCTCGTGATCCACCCGCCTTGGCCTCCCAAAGTGCTGGGATTACGGGCGTGAGCCACCACGCCCAGCCGGCCTAATTTTATTTTTACCATCACTTCCCTTGTCTCTTTTTAATCAGTCATTCAATTTAATAAACACTTACTGAATATGTAAATTAAATTAGTTTTAGTCTTTCAAGATTTTAACAATAACCACCATTTATTCAATGTCTACTACAGCCTAAGATAAGTGTTTTTTATATATTATATACATTTTATTTTATATGTTAACTCATTTAATCTTCATGAAACCTCCATGATCATCTACCTATTTTATTCTGCATTTTACATATATATATAGATATAGATATATATAGATTTTTTTTTTTTTTTTTGAGACAGAGTTTCGCTTTTGTTGCCCAGGCTGGAGTGTAATGGCACAATCTCGACTCACCTCAACTTCCACCTCCTGAGTTCAAGCGATTCTCCTACCTCAGCCTCCCGAGTAGCTGGAATTACAGGCATGCACCACCACGCCTGGCTAAATTTTTGTATTTTTAATACAGACGGGGTTTCTCCATGTTGGTCAGGCTGATCTCAAACTCCCGACCTCTGGTGGTATGCCCACCTCAGCCTCACAAATTGCTGGGATTATAGGTGTGAGCCACCACATCTGGACTACAGATGCGTATATTGAGTGGCTACTATATGCTGGGCAGTGCACTAATTGTGTAATTAGCTTTATGTCCCTCAACCTGAAAAATATTATGTGATTGCTCAGTCCTGAAAGCTGGAAATATGTATTCATTTAACAAATATTTATTATCTCATATTCTATGACAGATACCATTCTTTTATAGACTAAAAACTCAAGCTCTGTAAAATATTTAAAGAGGTTTACGTTCAGCCAATGTGAGTGACTATATACCCCAGGAATAGTCTCAAGAAGTGCTGAGAATGTGTGCCTGAGGTGGTTGTATTACAATTTGGTTTTATATATTTTAGAGAGGAAGAAGAAAGTCATGACATCTCCAAGCTCCAGGACTGGGGGACAAAAACTTACAGGTCGTTGGTGGATTCTAAGATTTTCTCATTGATAATTGGTTGAATGAGTTAAGATTTGTGTAAAGACTTGAAGTCAGTAGAAAAAAAATTGCTTGAGGTAAGATAAGGTGGGTTGTGGAAACCAAGGTTCTTCTTATGTAGATGAAGCCTCCAGGTAGCTGACTTCAGAGTGAATAGGTGGTAAATGTATCTTTCTAGATTTTAAAAGGTGTCAGGCTCCTAGTTAGTCTCTCCTAGATCCAAGAAAGGCCTGCTGTATTAATGAAGATTCTCCACAGATGCAAATTTTCCCCATAAATGATGGCTGTGCAAAGCCATTTAAAAGTAGGTCAAAATAATATATTTTGGAGTAAAATATCTGTATTTCCTTCAGAGTCTTCTATCTACCATGTGATGTCATACCAGAGTCAGGTTGGAATTTGGTATCATATTGCCATAAAGAATCTGTCTTGTCAGTCTTATGATCTCTGTTTTAATGTTAATATGGGTCAGTTGTGCCCGAACTCCCAAAAAGAGGGGGTATAAAAAGATGTGTTTAATTTCCCTTTCCTTTGTGGCCTGGAATTTAGTTTTTTTAGGTTACTCTCGGATCCTGTTGATCAAGAAAGGATCCATTCAGTTGGTTCAGGGACTTGGGATTTCCTTTTTAGTTTATACTTTCTACAATGGTTATAGCACTAAAGAAAATACAGGATATCTTTAGGAAACTTATATTCCAATAGGAAACAGATAAGAAACAAATAAAAAGCCGCATATAGTATAACAAAAGGTGATAACATATGTGGAAAATATTAAACAAGGGAGAGAGATATGGGCTTCTGGAGCCAGAGATGCTATTTTTAATAGGATGTTCAGAGAAGAATCCACTAATGCATGATCTTTACACAGATTTGAAGGGAAGGAGCCAAGCATATATTTGCCATGAAGGCACTGCAGGCATATGAAATAGAAAGTTCAAAAGCCCAGAGGCTGGGCTCTGATTAGAGAAATGTGAATTGAGACAAAATTAGGTTAGAGAGGCTGTGCAGAATCAGCTAATATAAGTCCGCATTGAAAGTTATTGAAAGAAGCTACACCCGCTTGCACTCTAACTTTGCTGAGATCTTTCATTCTTAAGTCTATTAATTTCACAGTTTAACATCTACCTTTGTATACCTTCATATAATGTATAGCTTAAATCTGTAACAGCTGAAGAAAGAGATTGGTATTCTGATGAAGAGAAAGGTACTAGAGGGGAACAATAAAGTGAAAGACTTAGTTAAAAACTGAAGAAAAGAAGTCACATTTATTAAATGGGTGGTGGCCATGGTGGTTGGGGAGATGTGTGTGAAACTACAATCTGTCTGAAGTCCTTGACGTTCTTTTTCATATTTACCACTGAATTATAGGATAAATTGTGAGTATTTGAAAGCTCTAAAAAATGAAGATTAGTTTGCTAGGTTTTAAATGTGGAATATAAATTGGGAATTACTTGAGAGAGCAATTTTGCAGTACTTAATAAAGGTACAGGTTCTCATGTTCTATAATGTACTCGTGAGAAAAAAATCACATGTGCACAAGAAGGAATGCATAAAAAAGTTCAAGCATTGTTTTATAGCCAAAAAATTGAAACAATCAAAGAAAAGGAGATGGAATTTTTAAAAAGTGACATGCCTATGTAACAGAATGTTATGTAATAGTCTTGTTATAGCAAAGGTCATATCCAAGAGTCTAAGTTTCATGTCTCAACATGACCAATATCAGAAAGAGAGTGTTAACTAAAAATTTCAAGTTGCAGAATGAGTTACTTTGCCAGATCATGGTAAGAGGATTTCTTGTGTTCTAGAATATAAGAATCTAACTTTTCTAGATGTTTCCAAGTTATCTGTTCTACAAGTTTTGAACATACTCATAAACTGTTTGAATTTGTCCCTCTTCTTAACTTATTTTTGTGTATATTTTTATTCATTTACCTATATTGTAATCCTTAAAAAACATAGGCTATATATTTCTAAAAGCACAATTTTGCTCAAAAAGTTGTCCAGTTTTTTGCACAAGGCATATAACTAAAATGTATTAAAAGAATTATTGAATGAAGAAATGAATTTACTTTTTTGTACAAAATTTTAAAATAAAATGTTTTTATTCATCTATAAAATGAAGAAAATAATATCTACTATGGGATTTTTGTATGTAAAGGGCAGAGGAATGTATCAGGTACAGAGTAGGCATTCAGTAAATAATACAGGGCATTTTATTGTTGGTAATATAATTTACAATGTGTAGTAGCCACTACTACTCATGAAGAGTTTGTATGAGTCCCACGTTCCTATAGCAAATGTTTTCCTGTCTTATAGAATATAAATGAGAATTAATAGTACTCAATATTAGACATTGTATTAATGTTTCAGAATAATCATAACACATGGAGATGAGAGTCCACCTCATAGCAGGCCCCAACAAAGGAGACAAATTGTTCCTAAAAAACCATAGGGAGGGAAGAGGGTAGAAACTACAAACTACATATGTCCCCATCTGGTGACAGAGCTTTCCTTGAGGGAAGGAATGTTTGGCTTTATCATCCAGGAATTCCAGGTTGAAATAAGTTTAGAATATAAGAGCAACCACTAGTGTGCTCAGGTGACTATGAGAGGCAGTTATTTAACATCCTATCAGGCATATTTTTATCACTCTTGATGCTTTGAAAGCAGAAAAATCAAATATATTAATATGGAAATATATGAGTTTTATAAATGTTAATTCATGTCCTTCATTATTTTATTCTGTTTGATCCATTCTTTCCACATCCACAGCTCTCTGCAGAACCCATTTCAGAGAGGTTAAGAGACTTCTTATCTAATTGTACCTTATTAATATTTGGTGGAATTGGGATGTGAAAAGAAGCCTATCACAATCTCAAGTTCATGTTCTTTCTACTGCTGTATCCTGCCTCGTGTTACATAATAGTGCAGCAGATTAATTTCTAATTGTGACACATGGACCAACAAAAAGGCTTTATCAGGATTTGTTCATGTTAATTAGGCAGAAACAAAGTTAATGCAGCTTAGAGCAGCAAAGAACTTTCATTCAAATACATTTTACATCTGTGAAACAGATGTCATATTTAAAAGTCTCAGACTATACAAAGTATTAAACTTCTCCCAAGGGTGGAGAGACATTTGGTGAAATCGAATACTTTATATCCACAAATATTGATATGTTATTGCTCTGTGTAGATCACACAAAATAAAAATCTAGTCCTCATTAGCTTTTCTGACACACTGAGCAATGTCTTAAGTTGTAGAAAGATTTAGAATGTCTTCTCCATGCAGAATTTTTATCAAAACAAGAAGAAACATTTACATAATGAGCAGTGGAATTTGGCCAAGCGTACCTATGAATTAGGAAGTATTGCTATCATTCTCATTTTACAGTGCAGGAGACAAATCAGAATCTAAGCAACTGGTTCCAGATCACAGCATAAATAAGTCTAAGTGCGCTCATGTAAATGCAGAAATTCTACCACCAGAGTTAGGCTCCCAGTTCCCATCATGCTGCCCTGCCTCCATTGTAGACGAATTTTTCCTTAAGGATACATCTTTTCATTACATAAATTTGAATTTGCTTTTCTCCATATCACAATCCACCAAGCCACACTACACCACACAGGAAAATCCCTTTTGCCTTACTCATCTTTGTAGAAAGTGTGATATGGTTTTGTTATGCCCAGACCGTTTGTTCCCCAAAGAAGACCACCAGAGTCCAGAGTCAAAGCCAAGCGGCAAGGATCTTTATTACAAGTTCGAACCTGGTCCCTCCATTCCACAGTATACAAGAGGGCCCCGAACAATGCGAGCGTTTGCTTTTTATAGCCCGAAAGTTGCAGGGGAACAATGAAATTCTTTTGGCTCCCGCGCTTTCAGTAACCTTGAACGGCTGTCCCCTTATCGGAGACTTTCCAGGTGGTGTTTGTACTGGGCTCAGGGAGTTTGAGCCCGGGGCTGAGGAATGTGCCCAGCTCCTTTCAGTTTGGCTCTGTGTCCCCACCCAAATCTCACTGTGAATTTTAATCTCCATAATCCCTATGTGTCAAGGGCAGAACCAGTGGAGGTAATTGAAACATGGGGATGGTTTCTCCCATGCTCATCTCATGAAAATGAGTGAGTCTCAGGAGATCTGATGGTTTTATAAGTGTCTGGCATTTCCCCTGCTTGCACTCATTCTCTCTCCTGTCCCCCTGTGCCTTCCACCATGATTGTAAGTTTCCTGAGACCTCCCCAGCCATGTGGAACTGTGAGTCAATTAAACGTCTTTCCTTTATAAATTACTCAGTATCTGGCAGTGTTGTATAAAAGTGTGAAAACAAATTAATACAGGTATGTTTGCTTTTTTTCTTTTTGCATCCATATGTCCCTATTATATCCCATGTTAGTCTAACACCTAAACTGAAAATAGACTTTTTGGCCAGAATATATATTTTTCATTCCAGAAAATAAATGATTATAAAGTCAAAGAGGAAATTGATTTACTGGATAATAGAAATATGATATCTGTATATGTTCATTAAGGATGACTTTGACACAGCAGAAATTATCCAAAAATTATGGATGTCAAAAACTTAATGTTTTCTCTCACTTTTCATTCAAGACAAGGGGACTGCCACCAATCTTCCCTTCTCTGTTGTTATCATTGTGTTTTCCGTTTTCACCTGAAACTCTCTGGACTCAGACTATTGTGAGTGTTTAATTTGTATGCTAGGAATTCTAACACTGAGAAAGAAAAAAAAAAATATGAAGGTACCAAATCATTTAATCATCATTCTTTACTCAGTAATAAAACCTTATGTTAAAGTGATTTCAGTAAAATATAGATTTATGTAATAAAAAAACCCCACAAAATTAGTTAGAACTTATTCCTCAATAATTTTGATTCTTTCTTACATAGTGCCTGGTTTTGTGAAAATTGCAATACTGCTTACACCTGCTCTTTGTCATTTCCTCTTTTGTTGTGGTAATAATCCTTCAAGGAGTACACTTTTAAGTAATACACATATTTTCATTTTCTAATATCTTTTGTAGGGCTAGTGGTACGTATTTTTGCACTTACATGTAAATTTTAAATGAGTGTTTTTTTCTACGTGATTTTATTTCACACAGGAATTGAGGAAATTAAAAATGTCAATATTCTTATAATTGCATTCATCTTTGATGATTGAAAATAATTTACTAATGTTTTTCTTTGCAATAACAATATTCACTTTACATATGCTAATGAATGATACATCATTTAATTTTGAACTATGGGTCTATATTTAGCCATAATTAACATTGTGAAAAATATTAGTGAGCAAAATTTTAATTGTAGTTTTAAATTGGTTATGGAAATAAATCTAGCCGTATGCAAATAAGATGCATTGGAATAACACATTTATTTGTGAGTTTTTCTTTGCTTCTACAGGTGTTTTAAATCTTTGACTTGCTGTATTTAATTTCATATTATTCTATATTAAACCACCTCAGCCAGGCCTTATTTGATCACCTGTGGCATTATTCTTTGCTAATAAGTATAGGCTCCTTTCTTAGTGTTATAACAGTTTCCATTACCAAACCTTTGTCCAAAGCTAATAGAAAATGTGACTTGAAAGTAAGGAGGCATTATTAAAAATCTGAAAATTGTGGCCATATGTAAAAGTTAAAGACGGGAAGAAATTACAATAAAACTAGAGGAAAAATATAAATACATTTTGTGTCTAGTGAATTTGCAGCTGGTTGTGGAAAATCATTTTGCTCTCAGGGAAGGTATTGAAGCAGAAATGAAAAAAGAATCAACATGAACCAGGTTGAGATGTTCTGCTGTTTGGGAGATTAGATAACCAAGGGAGAATAAAAAGTATCTAGAAGCAGTATAAAGGATTTCCAAAACATTTTTCTCTTGTCTTTTTCTATTCCTAATGTAGACTAAACAGACAACATTTAAATATTTGTGAACAATAATGTAGAAGAAAGTGACAGCAGGATACAATTTATTGATAAAATCAAAACATAAAAGTAACATGTGAAAGTGAGATGCTGATTTACAAAGATTAGGAAAATGGTGTCAGGAAAAATACTGGCATAATAAGGACTCTTTGCTGTCTCCTATTGACAAGGAAATAAATAGATAATTAGATTTATACAGTTAGGTTTGATATCTAATACAGCAGGTAAGTTTGTGTCCATATCCATGTTTAGTTAGATGATGAATATCTTCTGTATTTGTGAAAGTGGAGGTGGTGTATAAATACATGAATGACTACACTTGAAGTTATGCATTATTCTGCGGATGGAGCTCACTATATGGAATAAACAGATACTGCTCTATTCTAAGAAGGTTATAATGAAGGGTACATTAAGCTAAGGAAAGACATTAGCAGGCCCTTCCTACATCCTTGCCAAGAATGCCTGAATTCTTAGCATGATATATAATTTTGAAATTCCCATTGTTATATGGAAGCCTGTATTAATTGATATATTACTCATACAAAATGGACTAAACTTGTTAGTCTGTGTCTTATTTTGAGGCCAAATGAACATAGGTTCAAATATGAGCCACTTGTTACTGGCTATATGACCCTGATGAGAGACTGCTTGTGGTACCCAAAGTCTCATTGCCAACTGTTGAACATTTTAGTAATGCCATCCTCCACACACTGGTCTGTAGTGAAGCCCTGCGGAGCCTTCTATGTAGCTGTGTATAACCATAGCTAAATTTTACCCCCTGGGATGTTGATGTAAGTAAGATGTGCAACTTTGGTACAGGACATTAAGAAGAAAACTGTGGCAAATTCTGAATTCCTGCCAGTTTGTCCCTGTTTCTTTTTTCTCCCTCTTGGCTGGAACAGAGCAAAATCAGGAAAGAAAGTCTTATATCCAAACATGGAAGCCATGATTCGAAGATAGCAGATCTGCTTTGGTAACAATAGATTGCTTACTGTTGCTTTCTAATGAGAGAAAGAATTCAGCTTCGATTGTATTTTACTGTCTATTTGTTACAATAATTTATTCTCCACTTAAAACAATAAACTAACTCCATTTTCTTAATGTCTCTGCTATTACGTTTCTTCATTAAAAAAATAAAGATAAAACCAAATTTACAGTGTTGCGATAGTTAATCTGTGACATTATTCAACTTATATTCGGTGATATCATTCTCTAAAAATTAATATTACAGATGTGTATGTTGTAGAATCCTTCATGTGAGTCTCTCTCTGCTATTAATTTGTTGTCCTACCTGGATCAGATTTTCGAACTTTCCATAGTCTCAGTTTTCCCTCTATTAAATGATATAGTATCAACCTCATGAATTAATATATGAATTGTTAAAGTATTCCCACATATATTATGAAACTTATTTTATATAATGCAAACTGTATTTTATTCCTAGCCAGGTGGGTGAAATCTTGTGTGTGTGCAGAGACATAATTTGTGAAAGTGAGTTTTGAATATGCGTCCTGGCCAGCAAACGAAGCCAACATCAGATCCAGTGCAAGGAGGAGGTATCTGAGCGTAACACATGTAGAAAAAGGAAACAGGAGCTGCAGAGCTAGGCTAAATTTCCTCCCATTCTTCTGTCCAGGAATGAGATATCAGCATGAGGAGGTGGGCTTCTATTGGCTACCCAGTTCATGAAGGAACAGGGAAAGCCTTACCTTTTTTTTTTTTTTTTTATGGTTTTGTGGTGTCCACTGTATTTTTTGGGTCACCATCGAAAATTGTTCATTAGTTTGACTTTGCACAATAACAAGAGTCCATACCACGTGGTGACAGTTTCCTGAGTCTTGTTTTGAGGCTGGTAAAGAGGAAAACCGGAGATTATTTATGTAGTATGTCTATCTTTCTAATTTTGTTTATTTGTTACTAGGGTACAGAGATAAAATCATTTTTTGCCAGGCGCGGTGGTTCACGCCTGTAATCCCAGCACTTTAGGAGGCCGAGGCGGCGGATCCCGAGGTTGGGAGATGAGAACATCCTGGTTAATACAGTGAGACCCCAACTCTACTAAAAATACAAAAAGTTAGCCGGGCGTGGTGGCCGGCGCCTGCAGTCCCAGCTACTCGGGAGCGGGAGCCTGAGGCAGGAGAATGGCGTGAATCAGCGAGGCGGAGCTTGCAGTGAGCCGAGATCGGGGCCCCTGCATTCCAGCCTGGGCGACAAAGCGAGACTCCATCTCAAAATAAATAAATACATAAAACAATAAAAAATCACTTTTTTATCTTGATCATGTATTCTGTCACCTGACTAAGGTCATTTATAAGTTCTTATAGTATTTTTGTAGATTGGATACAATTTTTACGCAGGCAATAGTATGTGTGAATTCAGGTAGTTCTGTTTCTTCTTGTCTGATAAAGACGCTGTTAATTTATCTTTTGTTTTAATTCCTTGGCTAAAACTTCCATCAAAATGTGAAATACAGGAGGTGAAAGCAGTTATCTTTGTTGTGTTTCAGATATTGGCGGGGAGGGGGAAGTTCAGTCTCGCATATTTAATCATGTAGGTTCAATGTAGTTTTTTCATTGCCGCCCTTTTTCAGGTTAAATATGTTGTTTTGTTTTCACTTTGTAGTTTTTGTGACAAATGGAGTTGGGTTTGGCAAAGGTGTTTCATGTCTATTGAGATTTTTTGGGGGGGGGGAAGTTTACACTATAAATTGATTTCTTACCGGGCTATTCAGGTTATCTTTTTCTTCTTGATTAAAGTTTAGTAATTTGGGTCTTTCAAGGAATTTGTTTCATTCATTTGATTTGTTGAATTTATTAGTATAAAGCTATTCATATTATTCTCTTATTTATTGCCTTTTTACTACTTGAAGAAATTTAATGATCTTCCCTCTCTCCCATTCCTAATAGTGATAATTTCTCTTCTTTGTTTCTCCTGATCTGTCTAGCAAAAGTTCTATTAATTTTACTAATTTTAATTTTTTTTCTCAAATAGGCTTCATAAAAGGACCCAGGCATTCTGAAACATTTCAGATATAAAACTAACTTACTTTGAAAATCTCAGAGAAACTTAAGATCAATCTCCATGACAACTAAAGGCTGTAAGATATTTATTTAGGCAATTCTTTACCTACTTCTTGGATCAAGGATGAATGGAACTTTCATCTCAAGGCTAGTTTGTTCTAATTCATCTGCAAGAATGCCAACAATTCAGGCCCTAATTCTCGTTCAAACACAGTGACTGATTCTTCACAAGCACAGTGTGGCCGGCCAACCCGTGTGAATCTGTCTTCTCTTGGTTGGCTCGGGTTGTTTAGACACTGCTTGTTGTACTGGCATAGCAATCCATCTGAGCTCTGTGTATAATTGCTAACCTACCCAAACTGCATTACCTTCCATCTGTTATCTTGTGTCATGGTTAACATGCATTGGGGAGAGAGAGAGAAACAAAATTCATCTATACATATAAACTTGTCTTTGCTTTGTATTTGCATTTTCTTTTTTTCTTTTATTTTTGAGATGGAGTTTCGCTCTTATTGCCCAGCCTGCAGTGCAATGATGCAATCTCAGCTCACTGCAACCTCTGCCTCCCGGGTTCAAGCAATTCTCCTGCATAGCTGGGATACAGGCATGTGCCATCGTGCCTGGCTAATTTTTGTATTTTTAGTAGACCTGGGGTTTTACATGTTGGACAGGCTGATGTACTCCTGACCTCAAGTGATCCACCTACCTCGGCCTCCCAAAGTGCTGGGATTACAGGTGTGAGCCATATATTTGCATTTTCTTTCTCAACACTTGAATAAAAACATATGAAACTCAAGTGTTATGTTGTGTAATACTTCATGGTAAAACACTTGTTTTTATTACTGGACATAATGATGAGTGATTTATTGGCATTTCATTTTATTCCTGTTGGTATTTTGACTATTAGTTTTACTCTTTCTACTTTTCAAATGAGAAAACCAAAACTTTTAGCACATTTACATTGTTCAGTGCTACAAAGATATCACACTCCAAAGCTCCCACTTATATAGTCTTATTTCACTATGATGTCACTCAACTGAAAAAAAAAAAAATGTGTATAACAGTCATTTGAATAAGAGAAGTCTATGGGCTTACTTTTGGTAATATAATCCAATGGTTTTATATCTACTCATTTTCTAAAACCACCCACTGACAAAATATGACACTGTCATTAACCCTTTTTTCCTTCCATTTGAATTTGATCATAGTACTATCATTGCTCCCTCTATGAATTTATTTTCTCCTCTTTTACTGCCTCCCTACATTCGTCCCTCTTTCTTTCCATCCCCTTTCTCCTTCTTTCTTCAATGTTGGGTGCCTATAAATACATAATTTTCATAAAGAATTAGACAGACCATTATCAATGCTTTGCATCTCTTCCTGTATTCCCACTCTAGCCAATCGTCCTCCTTGCATAAAGAATGTGTTTCTTAAAATCTGAAATATAATATTGTAGGGACTGCCCAAAGTAAGAAACCTTTTGAGTAGGTAGAAAACTTGCATTTGTCCTCCTTTGATCCTAACAATTATGACCATAATGTTTAAGTTTACTCTAATTTTCTTTACTGTGTCAAATCCACTGTTTAATCCATTCACTAGAATTTTGATCCCTTTAATATTTTTTATTCCCAGATAGTATTTTTTTCAAATTTCTGCTCATTCTTGATGATTTCCTATTGTTTGAGCATCTTGTTAATTGCATCCATTATTTCTCTGATAATTTTGTGTACAGTATAATTATTCCTTAGTCTTATCGTACATCTGCATTTTTGGTGATCAAAATCAGTGGTTTCTCAACTTCGTTCTCCCTTATCATAATAATTACCATCCTCCCTTCCAGATATTCCTGCCCATGCTCCACAATTTGTGAGCCCTAGCTTATGAGTACTCAACTTCATTCTCCCTTACATGGCCCTCCTTTTCATTTGTTTCTAATCTGTTGCATTGTGAAGACAGCCTGAATTTCCATGTGTAGTAGTCCTGTGGGCCTTATTTATCTTATATTGCTGATGTACATCTGCCTCAGCTACTGATAGAGTTTGGATATTTGTCTCCGTCTAAATCTCATGTTGAATTGTAATCCTCAGTGATGGAAGTGGTGCCTGGTAGGTGGTGTTTGGATCACAGGACAGATCCCTCATAGCTTAGTGCTGTCTTCCTGATAGTGAGTTCTCCTGAGATCTGGTCATTTAAAAATGTGGGCACCTCCCCCTGACTCTCTTTCTCTTGCTCCTGCTTTTATTATGTGAGGTGCCTGCTCCTGCCTCACCTTCCGCCACAACTGTAAGCCTCTCGAGGTAGCCACAGAAGCAGATTCCGCATCCACAGAAACAGATTCAGCATCCACAGAAGCAGATTCCTCTATGCTTCCTGTACAGTCTATGGAACTGTGAGCCAATTAAATATATTTTCCTATAAATTACCCTGTCTCAGGTATTTCTTTATAGCGATGCAAGAATGGCCTAAGACAGCTGGTAAAGGACATGTTCCTGTCTCTGGACTACTTTCACTCAACTCTCTCTCCAGTGTTGGTAGCGAGCTAGTAGCGTAAACATTCCAAGCCTCCTCATCTTCACCATGGCTTGTCATGGAAAACCACCTGTTTTTCCAATCTGGTGCGTTGCCCTCACTGGCTATTTGCTTCTCCCATTCACTGCTGCCCCTGCTGGGACTTCCAGCTTCTGCAGCTTTGGCTCTGGGTTCCTCTCTTGGTCAATTTGGGATCTTGTAATAAAATACCATAGACTGAGTGGTTTATCAAGAGAAAAAATTATTTCTCATAGTTCTGGAGGTTGAAAATCCAACATCAGGGTATTGCATGGTCCATCGGGTTCTGTTGTGGGTCCTTTTCTGAATTGTAGACTGCCAACTTCACTTGCATACTCTCCCATGGCAGTCTTTTTTTTTTTTTTTTTTTTTTTTTGAGGCAGAGTCTTGCTGTGTCACCCAGACTGTAGTGCAATGGCATGATCTTGGCTCCCTTCAACTTCACTTCAATTATCCTGTCTCAGCCTCCCTAAGAGCTGGGAGTACAGGTGCATACCACCACGCATGGCTAATTTTTGTATTTTTAGTGGAGATGGCGTTTCACCATATTGGTCAGGCTGGTCTCGAATTCCTGACCTCAGGTGATCCACCCACCATGACCTCCCAAAGTGCTGAGATTACAGGCGTGAGCCACTGCGCCGAGACTGGTGTCCCTTTCATAAGAGTGCGTATCCCATTCATGAAGGCTCCATTTCTACCTAATATCAGTATTTCCCCTTAATATGAATTTTTTTTTTTTTTTTTTTTGGACAAGGTTTTACTTTTTTGCCCAGGCTGGAGTGCAGTGACGTGGTTACGCTCACTTCCGCTTCCACCTTTGGGGCTCAAGTTATCCTCCTGCCTCTGCCTTCTGAATAGCTGGGACTATAGGCATGAGTCACCATGCCCAGCTCCCCTTAGTATAAATTTTAAGGGGACACAAATATTCAGTCCATAATAGTTGTCACCCTGCCACCCAGGTATTTCTGCCCAGGCTCCAAAAGTTGTGAGCCCTAGTTTCTGAGGTCTAAAATGTAGGTGTTTATCTATGTTAGCTTTTTCATCACCTCTTCAGTGCACCAAACCCATGTTATTTTGGAGTAAATCTCAAAGACCAGTAATATGTCCAAAAGTGATTAACACCCTGGATCTAGCTTTATAGAGAAATAGTAGAGTCCCTCAAAATTCTCCAGAAGGTGCTCTCTTTGTTTTTCCCGTTCTTTCCTTTTCATAGGTGTGTGTGTGCTTGTTTATCTTCTCTTTTCATAAATGTTTATGATTCCAAGTTTTTAAATGTGTTCTTGGTGTTCCCATCTGTTTCTCTTTTTTTTTTTAACTTTAACTACAATGTATGAATTCTTTTAGGTTTTATAGTTCATGTCTTTTATTTTCTGATGTCCCATTTATCTGTCAGCTGCACATATACACTGAATTTACAGGTAACTCAAAACTCAGTTTTCCCCAACTATCATTATATTTATATCATGTTCTATTTTTAAACTCCCACCTACATTTTAGTGTCTCCTATATTACTTTTAACCTATGAAAGATATCACCTCCTGAGTCTCTCAGATAGTAAACAAATTGCCATTCTTGATACTTCTGTGACTCAACTACTTCCTTATGTCCTAAAATCAATGTTTCTAACTTTTTAAATAAAATGTCTATTTATTGTCTCTTTAATGTGCTCCTGAACAGGATTCACTTTTCTTCAGAGTCTCTTCTGAACTGTGAGGTTTTTTCCATGCTTGCCCCTTGTAAGTCAAATTACAATGTGTTTTACCTTTCTAAAATTCAATTTTCCTTCTGCTACATCCCTCTTTTTTCATCCTTTTTTTTTTAGATTAAAATAATTGCATGGATATATCTTTTTTACATAAAAACTTTAAACTATAAAGCATGCCATTCGAGGGACTGAACTCTACTTACCTTTTCAGACTTCTCATCTGATCTTGTTCTGAATGATATTTCGTTTGTCTTTGGATTTCCACATGTTTTTATATGGTAGAGTCCTAAATAGTATTTGCAGTTAGTTGGTTCTTAGTAACTGTTCACTATATAGTTGCTAAAATATGAAACAGAGATAAGAATCCCTTTATTTATCCTATGATCATGTATGTAGGTAATATCCATATAAAATTATATCAGAAACACAATGAATATGAATATCAGAAGATAAATATAAGACACATATAAATATCACACAGTAATTCACCAGCTCTTAATTTTTGATGTTTACTTAAGAAGGGTTATATAAATAATGTTTAATCTTAATTTTGGTCATTTAATATATAACCAATGCAGAAGATGCAAAAATGTATTTAAAGTATTGTACATTTAGACTTTTCAGTAATTTTGTCTGTGCATACACAATAATGTTATTTGGCTAAATTATAAGAGCCCAGGCTCTGAAGTTAACAAGGTTCAAATCTACATTCTATTACTTAACAGCTTTGTAATCTTGGGCAAATTTACTGACAACAATAAGATTCAGTTTCTTAATTTAAAAATAGAGTATGATAATACTTCAAAGTAGCACTAAAATATGTTAATGTTTTAGCAGGATATCTGACACAATTAAAACCACATAATTTTATCATCTGACAGTCCTGGAGGTCACAATTTCTAAAATCAAGGTGTGAACAGGGCTGCGTTTCTTTTGGAGACTACAGGGGAGATTCTGTTTCTTTTCAACTTTTAGAAGCCGGAATTCCTTGCCTTGTAACCTATTCTTCAAGCATTAAGGCAAGTAGTACAGCATCTTCAACTCTCTCTCTCTTTCTGTCTCTCTCTCACTGACGCCTACTTATGTCTTCACAGGTTTCTTCTGACTCTCCTGCCTCCCCTTTTCTCTTATAACAACTCTTGGGATTTTATTGAGCATATCTGGATAATCCAGATTAACTCTCCTTAAATTATTCACATCAGCAAAGCCTATTCTCCATGCAAAATAACATATTGACAAGTACTGTAGATTGAGATATAGACATTTTTGAGGAGGGGGTAATATTGTAAATGCAAAATAAGTATTTTAGGGGGGTAGGAAAAAGAGTGACAATCAGGCTCTAAAGTTTGTATGAGATATTAATTAATAACTTTCTAAGGACAGGAGAGTAAAAAGTGTTTGATCATGTTAGAGAAAAATTCTGTCAGTAGTTCCCAAAAACATACAGAATGGAAAATAATTTGCACATTTCTTTATCAGTAAGCTATAAAAATATCATAATCCCTTTTTGCATGTAAATTTCTTCATCTTGATTTTATAGAGATACATTTTGCATGAATAAGTATATAATGTGGAGACATTTGAAAACTTTATAAACTGTACTAAATGAAGGAAAGAATACACTGCAGTTAATTGGTGCACTCCTGCCCCTGACAACTGCTGATTTGATTTCTCTAACTACACCTTAGTTTTGTTTGGCCTACAAATGAATACAAATAGAACTAAAGTAAATGTGCTTTTTTGAGTTCAGCTTACTTAATTCAGCATACTACTTTGAGATACACCCTAACACCTTGCTGGTGAATTCATTATTTCCCCAATACTCAGTGGCTTAAAACAACAAATATTTCTTATCTCACAGTTTCTGTGAGTCAGGAATTCAGTCATGGCTTAGCTGAGTGCCTCTGTTTCAGGATCTCTCATGGCTGTGATCAAGGTATTAGCTGGGATTGCAATCATTTCAAGAACAAAATTTGCAGAAAATCTCCTTCCAAGATACCCCTATGTCTCTGGGCAGGTTCATGTTGACTGTGGGCTAGAGTCATCAGTTTTCTTGCCATGTGAGCCTCTCCTTAGGGCTTCTCATGCATGGCAGCTTTCTGCCCTGAGTGAGGGCTCTGAGATAGAGAGCAACAGAGAGTGATAGATGATAAGAGGGAGTAAGCATGACAGAAGCCAATATCATTTTATAACCTATATCTCAAAGTGACATCCATCACTTTTATCTTATTACAAGGAGTCACTATGTCCCACCCAAACTCAAAAAGACGACATTACACAAGGGCGTAAATGACAGGAGACAATACACATTAGAGGTAATTCCAATAGCTGCCTACCAGAGCCTGCCCTCTGACACCTTAGTGATTCATGTTTCTCTCAGAAAATATACTTCTCTTCACCCAAGTACCTCAAAAGTGTCATCCCATTATAGTGTTATCTCAAAGTCCAGAATCTCATAATCTATTTCAAGCCTAGGTGTTGATGTGTCCATTTGTAATTGGACTAATTGCCTTTTTGTTGAGTTGTGCTGTTCATACATTCTAGATATTTAAGCACATGTCCTTGTATATAGTTTCTCTTCATCTGTAGTTCTGTGAAGCTACAAAGAAATGTTATTTGCCCCCCAAAATACAAAATGCAATGCTGGGACAAGCGTAGAAAAATGAATACAGCTATTCCTTTTCAAAAACAGCAAAATGGCAGACACAAAAGAGTACATAGCAATTCTGAAATTCAGCCAGAGAAATATTAGAAGTTCATTGATTAGGGCTCAAGGTCTAGGAATAATTTTCATGACTACAGTCTATGGACTTTTTTTTTTTTTTTTTTTGGAAAGTTTGGATGGATTTGCAACTGAGTGGTTTTCTTAGCTGGCATACTGCCATTAGAATTTTGGGGATAGAATAATCTCTTTGTTTCTGTTAAATTACATTGGCACATTAAATTAAATTGTAAATTACATTAGAAAACTATGTTAAAATTCAAGTTACAGTTACATGTGTGGGGATATATTTTTGGACTCTCTAATCTGTCCCTTTAATCTGCATATCTATATTTTATCCTAATGTGATTTTCTTGTGAGACCTGAAATCAAGTACTGTTAATCTGCTGATTATGGTTTTTTTTTTTCAAACTATTTGACAATTACAGGTCATTCCCATTTTCATGTATCAGCTTGTTAATTTCTTTAAAAAGTCCATAGGTATATAATTTGGAATTTCACATACTTTATGAGTAAATTTCAGGCAAAATGTATGTGTAATATTTTGAGAAATTGACAAATACTTATCAAAATGGCTACACCACTTTACAATTCTATCTGCAATGTATAATGTTTTAAATTTTCCTTACCCTTGCCAATACTTACATCTTTTAAAAATGTTAGCTCTCCTAATGACTGTGAAGTGGCAACCGATTGTAGTTTTCATTTACATTTCTGTAATGACTAATGATGTTGATTATCTTTATTTGTTGTTTACGTATCTTCTTTTGAGAAGTGTGTACTCAAATTCTGCATTCCTTTTTAATTAGGCTATTTGCCTTATTGTTGAGTTGTGCTATTTATAAATTCTAGATACTAGATCCTTCTCAAATATAATAATTTGTACATATTGTCTCCCACTCTATGAGTCATACTTTCACTTTTCTGGTAGCACATTTTGAAGCACATCAATTTTAATGTATATATTTTATCTATATTTGTATTTGCCTGTGTTTTTGACATCATAGTTACAAAGCATTGCTTATTCTAATGTTGTAAAGATTTACATTTGTGTTTCATTTTAAGAGTTTTATTATTTTATCTATTACATTTAGACTTTTGCTTTACTTCCAGTTAACTTTTGCTTGTAAGGTGTTGGAATACAACCTTTCCGCCTATAAAACTCTCTTTAGTATTTCTTGGAGAACAAATCTACTAGCAAAAAAAAATCTGATTTTGTTTATCTAGGAACATTGTAATTTTTCCATCATTTTTAACAGCTAGTTTGCTAGATATTGAACTTTTAGTTGATAATATTTTTCTTTCAGCATGTTGAATATATAATTCAACTTGCTCCTAGCTTCTCTGGTTTCTTATTAGAAATCAGCTGTTGATTTTATTGACAATGTCTTGCCTGTAACAAGATTCTTTTCTCTTGCTACTTTCAGGATTCTGGCTTTGTTTTCTCTTCTAGGTGTTTGATAGCAATGTGTATCATTATGAATCCCTTTTAGTTCATGCTACTGAGGTTCATTGAGCTACTGGAATGTAGATTTGTGGTTTTTATCAAATAGAGAAAGTTTTGGGGCTTTATATCTTCAAATGTTCTTTCTGTCTCCTTTTCTCTCTCCTCTATTTCTGTGACTCCCATTATCCATACATTCTTAGGTTTAGTGGTGTCTTTTATGCTGTTTATTTTTTCGTCATTCTTTTTCCTTTCTGTTTATTAGGGTGAATAATCTCAGTTGACCTCTTATCAATGTTGCTGTTTCTTTCTTCTGTCTTCTTAAATCCGTTGTTGTGCCTCACTAGTAAGTTTTCAATTTCCATTATTATGCTTTTCTATTTCAGATATGTTAGTTGTGTCTTATAATTTTTATTTTGTTATTGATTTTTTCTATTTCATGAGATATTGTCTTTATACTTTAATTCTTTATACATTGTCTTCTTTAGTTCTTTAAACAAATTTATAGTAGTCCCTTTGATGTCTTTATCTAGTAAGTCTTATTATCAGACTTCCTCATATGCTGTTAATTTCTATTAATCACTTTTATTCCATTGTATGTGTTATAGGTTTTCCTTTCTTTCCTTTAATATGTCTTGCTGAGAACTAGGCATATTAAATATTATAATGTGGCAAATCTGGAAATCAGATTCTCCCTTCTCTATGGTGTTTGTTGTTGCTGCATTCATTGTTGTTTGTTTAATGAGTTTTCTACAATCATTTTGTAAAATCTTTATTTCTGGTTGTGTTTGCTTGTGGAAGTCTCAGCTTGCCTTAATTATCAGTGAGTTAATGGTTTGACAGAGATTTTTAAATATCTGGAACCAATATATATACTAATATTTACTGTGGGGCAGTGTTGTATATGTTGAGGTATACCTTCGACACTCAGTTGGAAAGTTTATAACTCCACCTTTGCCATACATTTCTGCTTGCAATGACCTCAAGTTTAACTAGAAGTTAGATCTATGTTCCTTGTATGTCTTTTCTAACCTTTAATTCCTTCTCCAGATATTTGCAAAGTATACACACACCTGTGACTTCTAGATTTTCTGAAATATGTCAGAGCTTTTAAAAGTTCCTTATAAACTAATTCCCTAGCTTTTCCTTTTAAGCATTTTGTTATTCTATTGTTTGTGTTGTTATTCATCATTTCAGGAAGTTTTGCTTTTCAAGAATTTCCTCTGATTGTTTTTGAAAAACCTCTTTGGTGAAAGCTATTTGCATTAGGTAAATTCTGAGTCAGATCAAATAACAACAAACTTGAGAGTGGGGTCTTCCAAGGAATCATCACAGAGTTCACATAATTAGAATTTTAGGGGCATGTAGCCTGAAGGAACTCCAGCTCAATTCTGCTCCCTCCAGTGGCTACCAGGCTGCTGATTTTGACCTTGATTTGGGGATCTTGGTTTTCAAGGCTGCAGTGGAGGTAGAGGGATGGGAATAGAGCAAATTAACATACCTCAAAGTTCATTTTTGAAGATATGAAGATTCAGACATTTTTCTTATATACATTTTTCTTTTTTATATACATTTTTCTTCTGTACATCCCTGGAATGCTGCAAGACTTTGGTCAATTTCCCAAGTTTGGAAAAAGTTAGTTATTACAATTTTTGGCAGTATTTTCATTGCTTTAATGGAGGAAATCATTTGGAGGTTGTTTTTCCACCATTTCTACTGATGTCTCCGTACAGTTATATATAATTTATATATGTGTGTGTATATATATATGTGTGTGTGTATATATATATGTATGTGTGTGTATATATATACACACATACATATATATATAAAATATATATTTTATATAAATATATATATAAATATATATTTTATATAAATATATATATAAATATATATATAAATGATTTATAAGGCTTGGTAGATGTCTACAATATTGTTTTTATTTTAATTTTGCCCCTTCTGTTTTTGTTTTCCAGTGTTTCCTTCTGCTTTATCTTGGTTTATTCAAATACTTTTACTATTTTGTTTTAATTTCTCTATGACTTTCTCAGTTATGTATCACTTTATTAATTTTAGCATTTATTCAAATGCTAATAAAATTCATTAATAAAATAATATGTTGAAGTATATTTGGAGTAAATATTGTACCACTTCTTATCGGATAGTTTATATTTGCTAGGCTATTTCCTTTGCTTATTTCCTTCATGACATTTTTTACTAATTTTTACTTCACCCTTCAAGCCTCCTTTTTCACAAATGCTCTGCTTTTATGACAATATAATAACAATTACCTATCCTATTTTTTCTACTTTCTACCTATTATTTGTTACCTTATAAAACCCCGCTTACAATGTTATTATTTTTGCTTTTAATAGTCAGTTGTCTGTTTAAATTGAGATTTAAAATAAAAACATTTTTTATATTGATCTCTTGACTGACCGCTTTAGAATTCCTTATTCCTTTCCACTATGCCACGTTTTCTCCTGGTATTATTTTAATATTTTTACACCTTTTTGTTATTTTAAAATTGTTGTTTACTTATTTGATATGCCTTATTTAAATCAATAATAAAAATTTCAATTATCATATTTTATTATTTGATAATATTTATTAAAATCTAATGTGCATGGTTACTGGAGCTATGAAAATGAATAAAATTTGGCTCCTCCCCTCAATGAAAGTAAAGCTGGAAAGATGAAACTTTTAATAGAAAAGATAGTACAATATGGACGTATTGAATGACAAGGCATTCTTTGGCATCAGAATGGAGTGGCAGCTTATTACAATGAGAAGTTCAGAAGCAACTTCACAGAGGATGGGAAACCACTAAACTCTGGACAGATAAATAGAAAATATCTAGTTTGAAGGGGATTAGATGCGGATGGGTTGGCACTTTTAAAGCCAGCTTATACAGTTTAGTTTGCTGAAATTTAGAGTGATTGAAGAGCCAAATGATTCAGTGAGAAGCCTAGACAGGCATCAGATCAAGATGTAGTCCTTCTGAAACTATGGGGAAACTCTCAAATATTTTACGCCGAAAAGGATCAAACTCAAATTTCTGAAATAACACATTGACAAGCAGTGTGAATGGACTGGATGGAGAGACAAACAGCAACAGAAGAAATGAGACCACTTACATGATAACTACAAAAATCTAAGTAAGAAAGTATGATGTATGAATGAACCCAGTGGTAACTGTGATGGAGAGAAGGGGTGGATTGGGGAGACTTTTAAGAAGAAAGAATCACAAAACCTTTGAAAGATTATAGTGAGGAGAAATGGTGAAAGCAAAATCGATATTAACCATAAAATTTCAATCTTGGGTTACTGAGAGAAGAGTAAGAAAGCTCCAGCTTCTTACTTTGATACACACAAGAGAAGATATAGAAGGAGTTCTGACTCGTAAAATGAATACTTTGGACTTTATGATTGAAAAAGTTCTGGGCCGGGCAGGATGGCTCACGCCTGTGATCCCAGCACTTTGGGAGACCGAGGCGGGTAGATCACCTGAGAGCAGGAGTTTGAGACCTGCCTGACCAACATGGTGAAACCCCGTCTCTACTAAATATATAAAAATTAGCCCGGCATGGTGATGGGTGCCTGTAATCCCAGCTACTCGGGAGGCTGAGGCAGGAGAATTGCTTGAACCTGGGAGTCAGAGGTTGCAGTGAGCCAAGATTGCTCCATTGCACTCCAGCCTGGGTGGCAGAGGGAGACTCCGTCTCACAAAAAAAAAATAAAAATGAAAAATAAAAAAATTTGAATAAAATTTCCATTTTTAATAAACTTACCTGTGAAAAGAATTTGTGCACAGCAGCAGACTTTGCAGGATTTTTATTTCAATGTGGAGAGTTATATGGACTCAACCATGGGTTGAGTAACCCCATTCTCCAGCACAGGAAAACTTTAAAAAGACACTCTTAACTGTCTTCCTTAGTTTGCCTCAACCTACAGCTTCTCCCCATTCCCTGAATTCGCAGAGTGAGGACTCAGTAGGTCAGAGTTTTGCATTTTGTTTTTTTTTGGTGTGTTGAATTGACTTCATCGTGTTTTTAAATTTCTCCCTCTTTATAAAATTATGTTATTCAATAACCAGAAGATGTTCGGTGACATTAGATCAGTTTCTGTCAAATAATATGGTTTAATTCTCAAGGTGGATAATTAAGAGAAAAAATGTGATGAGAAATCCCCACACAAATAATTTTTGAATAACTTTTAGCTTTTTTATTTAGGGGAAAAAAAAAAAAAAAAAAAACAGGACTATAGATTGAGATTGTCTTTTTTTCTGGGAGAATTTTCCCTGAAGAGAAAGTGAGTTTCTCTTAATGCCTTTATTGGAATATCAACTATTCTGTGGATCTCACTCTTTCTTGCTCACTGAGCTAAAAACTTCTTGAGGACAATGGCCCCTGTTTGATTCACCTTAGCACATCACTTGATACATAGTGGGGATGCAATTAATTCTTTCTTCCATTCAGTTACATTGAATTGGATTTTAGCTGAGAATACACATGAGAACATATTGATACAGGCCAGAACTATGGCTGAATAAAGGTATAGAAATGGCAGGGCTTAGGTGGGAGAAATGAGAGATAGTCAGGGATACAAATCCAGCAAAAAATTAAGAAAGACTTCAGAGAGCCATGCAGTCATTTGAGAAAATATTAACTGGAAATATCTAGAAAACTTGATGAAATGGCCTAGTAATTACAGCTAAATTAAGGACAGAATTTTAATGCTCTTTTTTGTGTGCTGGTTGGCCTCCTGCCAGGAGATGGTGCTTTCCAGAGAGCACCAGCTGTGGTAGTATGGAGAGGAACCCATGGTGGGTGGAGCCCTACAACTCCCAAAAGTATATGCCCTTTGTCTTCAGTTACCAGGATGGGTAGGGAAGTATCATTGGGTGGGGGCAGGGCTAGGCGTGTCTGAGCTCAGACTTTTCTTGGGCGGGTCTTGCTGCCGCTGCTGTGGGGGATGAGGGCAAAATTTCCAGGTCAATGCAGTTATGTACCTAGCAGGATCATGGCTGCCTCTGCCGAGTTGTGCAGGTTGTCAAGAAAGTGGGGGAGAGCCGGGAGTCACAGGCTTCACCCAGCTCCCACGCAATCTGAAGTGCTGGTCTCACTCCTACCATGGTCCCATAATAGCACCGAGTCTGTTTCCAGGCAATGGGCAAGCAGGCCTGAGAACTTACTCCTGGCTAACGCGCTTCCCAGCTGCAAAAGAAAGCAGGGCTTTAGTGCTTCCCTAGCCCGTGGATTCTACCTGCAGGATTTGCATCCTCCCCTTAGTCCAAGCAGGAATGGATACTGCTTCCTCTACCTCTGTATTTTGCTTGGCTTTCTAAATTCACACAGTTCCAGGTGAGATCAGAAATCTTCTCCCATAAACCAGACCTTCAGTTTCCCCAGCGGGGTGTGTATTCAGGGGCGAGGATCTCCCTTTCCCTCTTTCACAGCGTGGGCACTTACAGTATTTGGGCTGTCTTGGGGGCCCTGCAGGAACAATCTGCTTCCTTCAGAGGGTCTGTGGGTACTCTCAGGATTCCCGATATTCCTGCAGTCATTCTGGGGCGAAATTCACGATGCGAGCCTCTACATCCTGCTCTGTCCATCTGAGTTATAGCTGCAATCTAGTCCTGGCTCCCATCCACCTTGATGGATTAAATTTTTGAAAATAAAACTTTATTTAACTGTTTAACATAACTTTTTACACATTTATTGGTGTTTAAATAAAAATTATGGTTAATGCATGTCCCTTTTTCACAGAGACTAATATATTATCAGTTAGCATGAGACTGTAACTGCTTAATGTGTTTTATTTCACATCATTACTTATTAAGATTTCGATTGATTTTTGTTTCATTTGCTTATACTTTAAGAATATAATACATTCTGGAATGAAGAATACATAATACCTCTCAATGACATGTATCCCCTATGTTTTCACATTTCTTTCACATTGTGTCACATAATTTTATGCAAGTTTTGGAGATAATGATCAATCATAGTGGAATTACTATATTTCTGCCTTTATTTTTGGCTTCCACTGAAATATTATAAATATGTTTTCTACTTATAAACAAGTGTATAAATTATGTAGCCCAAAATATTACAGTTTTAAGTCAATGACCTATCTTTTTAACATGGCTTAAAGTCCTAATTCAACTCAACTTTCTAAATGAATGGCTCCACCACCATCTTCTTAACCTTTTAAAGTTATTCTTCCCCAAGGGATAGAATATGATTGTATTGAGCAACTTTGCATTAGAGTGAAAGCTATACATTTTCAGGTCCTGATCCTAATGTAGTCCAGGGTGAATAAATAGTTTTCTAGAGTGAACTCATGTGAGTCACATTGACTTTCTAAGTGCCATAGGTTACTACTTAATGCTAAGAAAGTGAGTTTATTAAAGTAATGCTAGAGATTACTAGCATTTTTGCTTCACTAGGGTGACTGCATTTTCTTTTTTTTTTTTTCACCCCTCATTCCTTTGCTGTTCTCTAAAGAGCAATTAATTAACCCTACTTTATTATGTGATGAGATACCCAAAGACTATCTGTTCTTGCTTTAGCACAATAAAATGTCTGTCTTTCAGCATGAAAATACAGCCTAGTTTGCAAAATCCCATGGCTCTAAAAGTATAAATAAGGTGTTACATTCAGACCCTGCCACTTGTTATTACTAAACTGATTAAAAAAAAAAAAAAAAAGAACTCCACTGTATATAACTGAAATCAAATTTATCTTCCAAATATCTTTTCTTATTTCACTGTAAAAAAATCATGGACATCTCTCTTAAGTAGTATAGTGACTAGCTAAGCTTGTAACCTATATTTAACTGGTTACTGGGTCACTACCATGTGTATATATGGAGTATTTCTAATTTCCATGCTCTTTTCCAAATTCTTTCATTTGATGTCTCATTGGTGACCCCACTCAGAGATGACATATTTCTATCATCGTAATATTCCTAACCAGATTTCTAATTTGGTTATTATTATATATTCCTAATCTCTATTCAAGAGCTTTTTCTCCATTTCTCAAGTTTTCTATGTCTGCAACTACCCTTACTATTCACATATTTCATTCATTCATCATTTTTTGGCTTCCAAAAATTAATAAAATACTTCTCTAGAGTGTTAAAACTCATTTATTAAAAAATTCAAGACAAAATAGTCAAGGTTTCTTTCAGGCTCCATTCCTGTTGCAAAGTGTATGTTACAAACAGAACTGAGATTTGAGAATAGATGGGGTGGAGGAGAGGGAATCTTGAGAGTAAACCACTTTGCTACTTCACAAGTGGTTATCATCATAATCATATAAAGTATTAGTCAATCTACTAAATAACTACTACAATGGTTTCCCATTAGTGTTACATGGGGATGTGATTATTTCAAGATTTAACCAAGCTGGCCAAGAAACTAAAATTTCATTAATAAAATGATCATCTATATTATTTAAAAACTCATGCTAAATATTCTCAGAAAGCAATGTAATCTAAATACATTTTCATGATATTTTGGTGTAAGTTTCATAATATTTGGTATAAGGTTATCCAACAATATAAATATTATTGAATTATATCACTGATCTTATTGCAATATAGGTTCAAATTAGTCATGTCTTCAGAAGCATTTATGCTGTTTATTAGGTATTATAAAAACTTTATTAATTATAGAAAGTATATGTGAATTATGATAATGGTACACATGTGGAGTCATATTCAAGTCTTAAAACTGATAGCCCTAAAATTACTGAAATTTTTATTTTATATATGAATTACTAGAATTTATATAGAGTGTATAGTATATATATTTTAGTAGATGCTGTAGTTTAAGAACTTTACTATTTCTCTTATATATTTAAGCCTATTCTTCTTTAAATATACTTAAGTATCTGTAATACGAACCTAACTGTACACTTAGTATAATTTTATATTACTACATTTTGTTAGTAATAAAAAGACTAGGTGATATCAAATAAAGTTCACTAAAAATGTTTTTCATGTATACACACACACACACACACACACACACACACACATCCTGAAGATGAATGCCAATTTTCATCGTTGTTAAACTTTTAGAAATTGTTAAAAGGCATAACACATTATGCAGAAATGTTTTATATAGTTATAAGTACAAAATATAGATTTATAATTTATATATAACAACATAATAATTACCAAACTATCTCACCTTTTATAGTTTAACGACAAGTATTCTAGAAAAGGTTTTAAAAACATTTGGTAAATGAATTTGTTGATTTACTTTGCTCCGTTTTGGTCATAGATTGATGTGAAGTTAGAGAATATGAAATAGGTTGCTCTACTGATAATTTGTGGGTGTCTGCTTCATGAAAGATGAATCTTTTCTTTTAGTAACTAAAATGATATGTTAAGAGACATAAATAAATAAACACATTTTCATACATGGATACAATTGTATCACCCAATTCATTCTGCATTCTTCTTTTAGTATCCAGTTTACTAATGAAGTGTGAATCTTTGAAAGCTGTGTATTTTTGCTCATTTTTATGCAAGATCTAAATAAACATTTTTAAATGGTTTCATTTGTTGAATCTTACTCTGTGATTCCTGTCAAAATTTTGCCCTGGTAATTTTGTACATGTTTTCAAGAAAGAAGCAAAATTATTCCCATACTATCATTTATGTTTCAGTTGCCCTAATTTTCCCAGAAAAGGTCTTTTTCTCATATTGCATTGTCTTTTTCTGTATTTTGTCTTTTCCAAATGTCTTCTGAGAGTTCAGAGACTTTAAAACTCAAAAATGTTCATGTTACTATGGCAAGAAAACTGAAACGCTATGTGAACAAGGTTATGTTTTTTCAGTGTTTCTACGTGTCAGAAATGAGAAAAAGGTAAGTCATTGAGGTTATGTGACCAAAAGGGTTTAATATAAAGGATAACTGTTCAGACCTCTTGGGAGAAACAATCCTTAAAAATATATTTGTGAACTGAGGAAATACTGCTGTTATTTCTAGCTAGAAATATAGCACTGGCACTCATGGAACTATTTAAGTGAATTCGGTGTTATAGCGCAATCTTTAGCAAAAACTACATGCAGTTTAAATGACAACAAATTGTATTATCTTAATATTTCAGGTATTTTTCTTATTGAAGATCTCTTCTCTAATTTATTGTTACTTTAATAATATCTATTCAAATATATTTGATAATTTTAATTTTAGTAAGTGTAGATTTGTTACTATATTTCAGTTAATTAAAATGAGGGCCTATTTATCAACTAAATATCAACTACTATTTAAATTTTGAGTTAAAGTTTTATAATCCCTAACTAAAAAAATACTCTATCCCTAAAAAAGTATTTTATTTATTTATTTATTTAATATTATTATTTTTGAGACGGAGTCTCACTCTGTCACCCAGGCTGGAGTGCAGTGGCACCATCTCAGCTCACTGCAAACTCTGCCTCCCAGGTTCACGCCATTCTCCTGCCTCAGCCTCCTTAGTAGCTGGGACTACGGGTGCCCGCCACCACACCTGGCTAACTTTTTGTATTTTTAGTAGAGACAGTGTTTCACCGTGTTAGCCAGGATGGTCTCAATCTCCTGACCTCGTGATCCTCCTGCCTCGGCCTCCCAAAGTGCTGGGATTACAGGCGTGAGCCACCACACCAGGCCAAAAATACTCTATTTTTTAATATTCTACATCAAAGCCCTTCATATTAGAAGTGATTTCATTTATTTTTTTCTAATTATTAAACACATGACTGTGACTATGACTTAAATATGTGCCTCTTTTGTGAAAATTTTAATAATTAATTTGAACCTCAATTTGTCATACGATATATATTTTTTTCTAGTTGTAAAGTTGAAATCAATGTCAAATAATTAAAACAAAATGAAACAAAATATATTATTTTCACAAGTACGGAAGTCAACAATAATCTGGGAATTTATTTTCCCAACTTTATGGCAGTTAGTGGAATGTGGATTTAGTAAAATTACAGGACCATTTTTGTTTTAATAAATATTGTTTATTGGTTTTTTCTTAGCTCAATAACTGGATCTCTTAGACAAACCATGATAGCAATATCCTTATTATTAACCAAGTGAAAAAAAGAAAAATACTGCAGAAAAGTAAATGATAGTAGTAACACACAGCGCACTATAAAGGGAAGAAAAGTCATAGTCAAACAAAGTAATTATAGGTAGGCAATTTTCAGAAAACATAATGTGAGGTTGGAATATAAATACATGCTAAATTATTCCATGTGTATTTCACAGCTTCACTCCAATTCTGACAAAGGTGATGGATCTGTCAAGTACATCCTTACTGGAGAGGGTGCTGGGACTATATTTATCATTGACGATACCACGGGTGATATCCACTCAACAAAAAGCCTAGACAGAGAGCAGAAGACCCACTATGTGCTTCACGCTCAAGCCATTGACAGACGTACAAACAAACCTCTTGAACCTGAATCTGAGTTTATCATCAAAGTGCAAGACATCAATGACAATGCTCCAAAATTCACAGATGGACCATACATTGTTACTGTGCCTGAAATGTCAGACATGGGTAAGAAAAATCATTTTTATGATTATGAAATTAACATATTTTTAAAAATAAAAAGGTCATCTTTAGAACACCAATTTTTACTTCTATATGTATCTAGAGGGGATACATATACATAAACTTCATATAAATATGAAGTTTCAAAACATTTTAGTATTTTTTGAGGCATAAAGTGTTAAAGACTATTGGGTCTGGCAATTATAATATTCATTGAAGTTGATTTCTAATAATGTAAGTGTAGGTAGTAGTTGGATCTCAAGGGGAAAGAAACATACATTTGAAAACACGTGGAATACATGTTTTTTGATATGTCTTTTCTATGACGTGAATTCTATATGTATATTGTTAAGAACATACCAGCATATTCAATTTGATTATTTGCGCAGAAGAAAGATTCTAGAATGTCTGAAATTTTTGTCTCCAGGTCTTTTAAGCTTTCAGTATATGACCAAATTATAATACCATTAATAGTTGTTGCTACATTAATCAATCAAACTTTTCAAATATTCCTAAGCATTTACATGCCTTATTTATTTAAAAATATATGACAGCCCTGTGAAGTATTTTGAAAATCATTTTCAAGACGTGCAAACTGGCATAAAGCATTTAAGTCACTTTTGCAAATTCACATATTTAGAAATAGCCAAGTAGGCATTATTCCAGGTTCAGCTGAATGCAAAGCCTACACTGCAACCAGTGTAATCATGATCCAGGGCTTGAGTCACCCCAATGATCTGGGGCTTTTTCACCACTCACTGGTTTCTGTGGTGTAGCTGTTTGAATTTATTTTTGTTTATTTTTCATTCCATGGGATGATTTTTTTTAAGTTTAAAATGGTTCTTCTGTGATAATACTTTTTGACTATCTTTATGAGACTCTAAGCTTTGTAACACATTTATTGAGTAAAGATTCCATATATTTAATTTTACTGCATATGTATGAGTATTGTTTTAGATTAAGGTTCTTATAGTCACTTAGTCACTAATCAAATCAGTCTGTGAATTTGATATATATATATGTGCGTGTATGTGTGTGTGTGTGTGTGTGTGTGTGTGTGTGTGTGTATGTGTGTATTTCAGTGGAAGATGGCAGCATCTTTCCTCTCAACTCCAGATTCCAGCATATGTTAGTCTTCTTGAGCTAGGCAGGTAGCTCCTGCCGTCACTGTAGGAGCAGGTAAGGAAAACACAGCGAGGTCTTCTTCATAGCTGAAGTCTCAGGGGAGAAAGCAATTGCCAAACTCGTTCCCTCTGGACCACAGCAGAAAACAGGAACCAGCCTGCAGGAGCCTAAGAGAGGCCCAGAATGTTGATCTCCAAGGAGAGTCGAGGGGGAATTAAAGGCTTCAGTATGATTAACTCCGGTGGGTGAGAGTTTGCATGGGAACTCAAGGACAGAATTCTCTCTGCCACATCAAGAAACTGATGCCCACAAAACTGATCTCCTCTGCCTTAGGAAGGCAAAGAGCTCTATGGTGCTCCCACCTGTGAGAGTGCTCCTGGTGAGCTATTTCCAAGACAAGTAAGGGTCCCAAGGAGCACAAAGGAAACTGTCATAACCACAGTGGGTAAAGCACTAGAGAGAAAAACAGGCAGAGCAGGAATTACCCAGAAAGACAGTACACTAAACAGTAGTCAATACGAGCATTGGAGGGTTTTTACGGACGCCACAAACAGATTTCTGTAACTCAAAGCCTTTTGCTTTAAACAAATAAGTAAATAACAACAATAAAGAAAATCAATATATGGATTGAAGGTGTGAATGGTAACTGATTAGACCTGAATTATTGTCCTGGTACCTAAAATCATAACTGACTGGAAGAAGTAGCTAATAGCCATGGGAACAAACATAAAATTGTGGATATTGTGGGAAAAAGAAAGCAGATGTAGAGAACATATTCATTAGACCTATCATGTGAATAGCATGTGTTCTTGGAGAAAAATAAAGAGCAAGTGGAGGAAAGGAGCAATCATAATTTTTCTTGAAGTGAATAATATACTGACTTTATAAGTTTAGTTGACTTTCCAAGTTCCAGGAAGACTTAATAAAATAAGAATCAAACATAGGAAAATCCTGTTAAAGTTTTAAAGCCTAATAAAAAAGAGAAAATTTTAAAAACATTCAGATTTTTTAAAATTAGCTATGAATAAAAATGAAGATGCTACCCTCACATTTATTACATGAAATAGAGGAATCTGATAGAGAGTTGAGTCCCATTTACAGCCTACAGAGAAAACACCGAAGCCCCAAATCTATTGTTCAGAGAAATATGATCCATCAGCTAGGGCAAAATAAATATTTGGAGAAAGATCTGGAAAGTCTATTATTCTCCTACCTAATTTAGAAAAACATTTGAGAAAATAGTTGAAATTAAAAATAGTTGAAATAAATCAGAACAGCGATCTAAAAGTCAAGGAAAATTACAAAGAGGAAAAATGTTATCAGCTTTTTGAACTCTGGAATAGGTGTGTGTGTGTGCGTGTGTGTGTGTGTGTGTGTACACTGAGTTAATACGAATGGATATTTTTGAAATACTGTCAAAGGATGCCACATAATCTATGTGAGAATCATGAGGCATAAAGTAATTTTTGCGGAAAAGACTGAGTTGAGGACTCGGGAACAAGTCAAAGTCCTCATCTGGGGTTTGGGAAGAAAGATGGGAATGGTGAAAAGTTAATATTCTTAAATTCTCTTACTGAGATGAGTCTGGTTGAGGGACAAAAATTTAATATCTGAAAGTAGTATAGAAAAAGGACAAGATAGAGTAAGTTTCAACTCTCTGTACTACTGTGGTTTCAGGCAAGATTCTATTGAGTTATTTTATGGGAAACCTTAAGCTGAATATTGGAAATTATATTTGGTCAGTAAGTTTTTGTGTGCGTGTGTATATACACACATTACTCTAGGAAAACAAATTCATACAATTCATGATAATAACATATAATACATAGTGTAACATGAATGCATAGAACATGATATGAAAGTGGAGGGAAAAATTCACTTTACATTGTGTTCTTAAGAATGGGTGATATATATTTTCATTAACTCTAACTCTGATTTTTTTTTTTTTTTTTTTTTTTTTTTTTTTGAGTCAGAGTCTCGCTCCACCACCCAGGCTGGAGCGCAGTGGCATGATCTTGGCTCACTTCAACCTCTGCCTCCCACGTTCAAGCAATTCTCAAGTGTCAGCCTCCCAAGTAGCTGGGATTACAGGCATGTTCCACCAGGCCCAGCTAAAGTTTGTAGTTTTAGTAAAGGCGAGGTCTTGCCATGTTGGTCAGAATGATCTTGAACTCTTGGTCTAAAATGATCCGCCCTTCTGGGCCTCCCAAAGTGCTGGGATTTGAGGTGTGAGCCACTGTGCCTGACCAACTCTGATTTTAGAAACCAAAAGCTGATGATATTATAGGGCAAAGATCTGCAGACAATGGTAGGGGGAACAAATCTGTCCTGCTCCCTGTTTTTGTGCATTTACTGAAACACAGCTACACTCGTTTACTTGAAGATTGTCCGTGGTAGTTTTGGCACTGCAATGGCAGAGCTGGGTGGTCATATCACTGGCCCACAATGCCAAAATATTTACAGTGTTTTCTTTTATTTAAAAAAAAAATGAGTTTGCCAGTCTTCACTGTAAGCTATTATAGAGAGATCAGAGGCAAGGAACAATTAGAGGATGGTGTCATAGTTCTGATACACAAGGTATCTGCTGATCTATAGCAGTTAGTGTTCTGCCAGCCCTACTAGACTATATATGTATACACAGAAATATGGCACTTGTTACAAATATATGGGATCATGCTTATTCCCTTTGGGTGGATACTGTTAGTTATCTAATGAATATCCAGGCTTCCCTTCTGTGATACTAAGATAGCCCAGTTTTGTTAGAGAATATAGATGTGTTGCAAAATACGCATGTACATGCACAGAAAACATCTGAAGGAAATAGACACACACACGTTGTTGAAAGTTTACCTCTAAACACTATATTGTGGCTTTATTTGGTATGAAATGAAAAAGTGGTTCTAAATTTTTAATAAAAATCCTTTTTATAACACTAACACTTAAAATATACTGGTTTCTAATGCTAACTAACGACGAATAATAACATAAGTAGGTGACAACAAAATTTTTATCAACATATGGTGCCTGATAAAATTACTTTTTTTTTTTTTTTACCATATACTCATTAATTCAGTTTTGAATCATTAAAAAAACTCTCTCCATATATTTATTCAATTCTTTCTTGAGTGAGAGAGAGTAAATGCATTTTATGTGCTGAGAGCTGTGATACTGGCTAGTAATATAATGGTTAATAAAACAAGACCACTACCTTTGAGCAAACTGCAGACTTACAAATAGAAAATTCCAATATGATGTCTGA
This sequence comes from Papio anubis, assembly GCF_008728515.1. Classification (NCBI taxonomy): domain Eukaryota; kingdom Metazoa; phylum Chordata; class Mammalia; order Primates; family Cercopithecidae; genus Papio; species Papio anubis. The sequence continues at coordinate 18,968,733 of NC_044980.1, read as the reverse complement.
TAAGCACCAAAATAGGGGAACCATACAGTTGGACAGGGAGCCCCACTTGTGGATGACAGAAGACGTCCTCAGAGAATCTTAAATAATGCATAATGGTTTATCAGGTAGAAAAGGAAAAATAGATGGACATTTGACGTACAGGATAAAATGATTTTAAAAAATACTATTTTCTTCCTGGTGAGTTTATAGTCCATCTTGGGCTGTGTGTGTCTGTGTGTGTGTGTGTGTATGTGTACCCGTGTGTGCATTTGTGTGTTTTGGGGAAATAAAGAGGAAGATCATTCAAATAATAGATTTTCTATATAGCTTTGCAAATATGTTACGAGAATACAGAAAAGGCAGTACCAGAGACTTCCTTGGTGTGCAAGATTTTATCAGATTATTGTTTCTTGCATCTCTCGCTAAGTAATGATTATGGAGCCGAAGTAATTGCAGTGCGCTATATTGCCAGTGAGAAAAGCGTAATGTTGTTGTATATTTCTTGTTGGTGGGCAATAATGTGCCGGCAAAGTCTGAGACATTTTGGATGGCTCAATACAGAAAGATGCAAAAATAAACTGCATTCTAAAACATGTTTTAATGTAAGATTAGTATGTATCTTTTTGATCTACACAATATAACTTCACCAATTATCTAAGGAATCATATTCTCCTAGGAACAGGTTTTTCAATCTTTCCACTATTGACATTTTGGACTGGATAATTCTTTGTTGTGAGGGTCTTCCCTGTGCCTTGTAGGATGTTTAGTAACACTGCTGGCCTCTCCCCAGTAAATGTGGCAGTCTTCCTCCCACTACCACAAAGTGGTGATGTCTTCAGACGTTGCCAAATGTCCTCTGGATGACAAAATTGCTCTGAGTTAAAAACTACTGCCCTAGGGAACATGCAATATAAAGAATTAAAAATGTCAAAGTAGAAACAAAAATTAAATAATATATTTATTAAATGGATGATCCTGTCCAGAGAGACTTTCGTAGTGCCAGAATGCTCATGCCATGTACTTTAAAACAAAAATATGTTCTATCTGGCTAAGTAAGCAATGACAGTGTTTAAATATTAATTGTCATCTTGAAGTGCACAGTATTATGAAAACACTGAGGAAAGTCGTGGAATAAAATGAGGTTATTTGCACCCACAGAAGGAAGAGTAATGGCATGGCTACTTGGGAACCATGAGGTTCTCATTAAAAAAAAATAAATATATATATATACACACACACACACACACACACACACACACAAACACACACAGATACTGTATAGCCTTCATTTAGAAGACCCCTTGAATTATGTTTGGTTCCTAGTAAGGTACTGGCTGTCATATGTGTGTGTGATATATACATGTATATATACATATATATGACATATACACATATGTGACATATACACATATGTGACATGTACATGTATACATATATGACATACATATACATGTATACAAACATTAAATATTTAGATAAGCATATATACATCCACTGTATATACTTATCTAAATAATTTCAACAGAGTAAACACATGTGAACAGAATGGCATTATAATATTATCGAGGGCAAATGTAACCTGGATTAATCCATAATAGATGTACATATTTGATCAATGCAAATTTGAGACTTTAAATTTTCCTTTTTTTGTGATATACAGTACATTATCACTTCAGCCTTGATCTTTACCACCTTCTATCAATTATTTTATGGAATTACTTCTTTAATTCCTTTCTCTACAGTTACATTACATGTCTAAGTTATATAGTCTTCAGAATTGACAATTAAAATATAAGATAATGAGTTAATGTGTTTATCACAACATGGAGATGAAAATGACCATGAGATGAAATGATAGCTGGTTTTCGAGTCAGGAGTCAAGTGAATGTTTTTAGAAATTAAGATGAATAAAATTGTATTTGTAAATGGCATTATACTTTCAAATGAAAAGCATATCATAACTGACTAAGAAATTTAACAATAATACAAAGACATAAAATCGGCAATAAAAAGCTGGTAAAGGTGTTTGTCTTAATTGTGCATATCATATCTCTTTTATTTAAAACAGGAATAATTTTTATCTCTTCTCTTTTTATGGAGACATCCTAAAGTTTCTGCAATTACAGTATTGCTTTCACCTAGAATGAGTTTCTATAATTGTATTACTGAAATTTGTTTCTATTGCAGTCATTATTTTTTTTTTAATATTTTAAATCTAGAAGTTGTTTCAAAAAAAATCTTATACCAGATCACAATGTAGTTTGGCAGAACATAAACTTTACTATTTTCTTTTTCAAATATACATTTCTATATGAAAATGTACAAACTTTTAGCTCTTCTGTATATTAGTAAAATAGACATCATTAAATACCATTTAAAAGCATTTAACAGGTTGTAATAGGTTATGGAACTAGTAATTTTTAATGTATGAAAGAGAATGAAATATTGTATTTTAACAGAATTATGAGTATACATTTAATAAATTTTAGGTTCAATATAATAAACTTATTTTTGCAGCTACAAAAAGGAGATTGTTTTACTGCAAAGTTCCTTTTTCTTGGAAATGCATTGAAACATCTCTAATCTTTTTCATGTCTTCTTTTTTCACCTCCAATCTCTAAGGCCCCAGGCTGTTCCATTTGCAGCTGTGTTTCTTGTTGCAGAGCAACAAGAAGAAACACCAGCTGTGCTGACTTTATTGTGCTTCTTGTTGGAGAGCTGATTTAGTTCTGCCCAAATATCTTGGGATGTTCACCCTGGACACCTGCCAAGATTCTAGTAGCCATTTAAAAATCATTACCCTGGGGCATAATGTTCGGAATGGGATCATTTCCAGAAAGTACAGCCAGCTCTCTAATTCTACATGGAACATTGCAGTACTCGTGAAGAGACACATTGGACAACTGACAAATCAGAAAGTAGACACAATTGTGCAAGTTTCATAATTTTCTTCTTTATTTGCATAAGTATTCTTCTGTGTAAGTTAGCTTTTGTTTCGTACAAATCAACCCATCCGCAATTTAGTGGCCACAAACAATATTTGTTTTATTTGCTCATAATTCGATGGGCCAGGCTGCTCTTCTGCTAGGGTCATACATTGCGCTGTAGTCATCTAGGAGCTCGAGTGGAGCTGGTGCCTCCCTCATCTGCAGTGGTGGATGCTGGTTATCAGCTGGTTTTTCTGGGGTCTCAGCTGGGTGGCTTGTCTCTGATCCATGGTATCTCATCTTCCAGTTAGGGGCCTGCTTCATGTGCATTCTTATGTCGGTAGTTCAAGAGGATAAGAGTCAAAATATTAAGGGTTTTAGAGAGGAGGCTCAGAAGTTCTGTTTTTCCACTTTTCCTGCATTCTGTTGTTGTATCCCCTTGGTTGAAGGAAGATATTCCGTAAATATTTATCGAACAAGTACATGATGTTCCTTTCCACCTACAATTACATTTAGAGGAAAGATTTTGTGGAAATATTGACTCTTAATTTTTGGAACATAATTGTTCCAATATCTGGTAAAATTGCATTATTGTTTCATTGGGTAAAGATTCTTTTTATTTTTTTTTTATATATCCTTAACTTTGTTGTAAATTAAAGAAAGGCCCAATAAACCAACGTAGTTTTTAACTCTTATTCAGTGATTGATGTGATTTACTAGATTGTGTTTTACACTTCAAGTGATTCCTGAGCCTTTCCATTTACTTTTTTTTTAACTTATATGTTAAGTTCAGCGATATAGGTACAGGATGTGCAGGTTTGTTACATAGGTAAACATGTATCATGGGGTTTGTTGTATAGATCATTTCATCACCCAGGTATCAAACCTGGTATCCATTAGTTATTTTTCCTGATCCTCTCCCTCTTCCTATCCTCTGCCCATTGGTAGGCCCCAGAGTACACGGTTACCCTCTTTTTATGAATGTAAATGTAGATCAGACTTGGAATTCCCTAATAAAACTGGTCGTTTCACAAGATAAAATACTTGACTAGAAGATATGTATTTTTCTGCATAAATTGGACCACATTCATATAGATTTAATTGGTACATCATGTTTTAAAAAATATGATAGCCAAAGAATGACTTTCTTGTTTATAGGACTCAGTGTAGAAAACTGAAACACAAAACAAACCCGTCGGAGGTTCTTAGCAGTTTAAAGAAGCAGGTTATGTGTAGGTAATTCTAAAAAATAGAATAAGTGAAATTATTACAGTGGTCAATGGATCATTGAGGTATATAATTTGGCTTTGGAATGTAGCACTTCTCTTGAAGTAGAGAATATCTTTTTTTGAGAAAATAAACATAACAAAATATTCACTACAATTGATCTTAGAGCAACTTTGGCTTATTATTTTAGCACCTCTCACCTTTAATTATAAGTTACTTAGAAATCATCTGATATTATACTGGTCTGTAGGTCCCTTAAAAATATGTTTTAAAAATCTCAGTATCATGTACACCTAACATAGTGTCTAAAACTAAATAGGTAATAAATAAAATATAGAATGAGTAAACGCAGATATACATTTTCACAGAGACTGAGAGCTATTATTAAATGTGACGTTTTCCTGTATTTATCATATTCATCATATTCATTCATGAATCAATTTTCTCATTAGAATCATTCTTATTAATTACATAAATTGACTGGAATATCACACATATAGATCCTAATAGTAACAATTTATGTTGTTTTCTTCTTATTGAGGAAATAGAATAAAGCAATAATCTCAAAATTGACACTTGTCATAATTCAAATATCACTAAAAATATTAATCAGTCTATGTTGTTGTCCCTATATTTAATCAAAGCATATGAATTAAAATTGTTTGTATCATTTTATAAGTTGAAAAATATTTTAAGCAAAAGCTGAAATTATGGTATTAGGACATATACTGAAATTTTATTTTATTTAAACAATCAGGATATGTGATAATCACCCTCACTTTTAATTGAACCTGATTTCTAATTCTGTTTGGATAATTTTTTTTTGGGGGGGGCACATAATTTTGGATAGTTATGTCCATTTCTTAGGAGTCAGGTGTTCAGTGAATGCTCAGTGATCAGGCACAGAGAAAGCTCAACGTCAGAGATGTGGAGTTGGCCCAGTGATTAGATATAGAGTGAAGGCACCAAGATCATATCTGAAAATAACACACACATACAAAATGACTAGGTTTAGTGTGAAGGCATAGTGACCAGGCATCGAGTGAAAATGACACAGCAGTCAGATATAAACATTGCAGTCAGGTATAGCTGGAAGGTGCAATGGTCAGGTATAGACAGAAGGCAAAATGATCAGGTTTAGAGAGAAAGTACAGCATCAGATACAGTGAGAATATACAGCAATTGGGTATAGAATGAATGCACAGTGATTGGGTGTAGAGAAAGTCATCATGATCAGATAGAGAGTAAATGCACAATGGTCAGGTATAGAGGGGAGACACAGCAATTGGATGTAGAAACAAAACACTGTGAAGGTAGAAGGTGAGGGCACATCACTTAGAGAGAAAGCCCAGTGTGGAAGAAGACTGGCAGTGCCATCACGGGTCTCTACTGCTTTCTACCAGACTTCCATTTTCCCAGTGGTTTTCAGTGATCAGTCCTTGATCATCATGAATTCATTCTCTTTGTCATAATTGCACATCTTCTTGAAATCCTCTGAGTTTCAGCCAATTTCACTTCCCCTTTTAATATATAGAAAAATTTTCTTGTACTCATACTCTGGCAAGGAGAAAACTTTGAAATCCTGTTTGGATATTTTTGTCCTGTACAAGCTAAATGGCCAATTTAAAGCTTCCACTACTGTGCCACACGGAAATAACATGGAATATTGTGGAAGTTGCGACCTTTCATAAAGGGGGTGCTACTCTCCAAGTTTATCACAACAGTCCATGTAGATACCAAGAAACAAGCACCCTTACACATAGAAGCAAATGTGATGGCTTTTGTTATATGCAACTGTTTGTGGTAATTTATTATGTAGTATAGAAAACAAACACACAAAAAAACACAAAAATCTAAATATGCAATAATAAGCAATGTGGAATGTAAGCTAGCTACAGAAATTATATTAAACATCTATTATTTTAATTGTATTTATTATATAAGTATATATTATAAAAGAAGAGATCAAAGTATTTGTTCTTTGTCTTTCAAGATCAATAATTTACTAGATTATTACTCTGTAGTGATTCTTCTGTGTCATGTCTCCCTCATATATGAAGCTGTCTATATTTTTTAATTTTTTTGAGACAATATCTTACTCTGTCCCCCAGGTTAGCTAGAGTGCAATGGCATGATTCTGACTCACTGCAGCCTTAATCTCCCAGACTCAAGTGATCCTCCCACCCCAGCCTCCCACCTAAAGGTGTGTACTATCATGCCCAGCTAATTGTTGTATTTTTATTAGAGACAGGGTTTCACAATGTTGCCCACACTGAACAAAATTTTAATTGTTACATTCAAGTGTTCTTTATTAGTGGATTTTGAATTCTTGTGTTGTATCTTAATGTAAATTTTCTGGTCCATTATTTCAAGTGCTTTATTCAGAGATACCAACGTAAATTGTTCACTTAATTTTCATAGTTGTCATAAATACTCAAATCATAAATGTCTCATCCGATTATCTCTAAAATTCTTTTAATTCTTTTCTCCAATTAAGTTACCTGAATTTTCAAAAAAATAGTATTTTACGTAATTGTCATGATTCCAAGCGACATTTCATGAACTCTGTTCCACCATGTTTAATTTTCTGTCTTAAATATACATTTATATAATGTAGTAAGCCAATGATATTCTACTGTCTATACTTTCATTTAACTGGTTAGATGCTTTGCAAACACTCACCTGTGTTATGGAGGGTAGTGACTCAGCAACATTTGCCTCCGAGGGAGGACAGCTTGCAACAAAGCCACACCAGCCCAACCACATTTCAGAGTATGTGAGTGAGAAATCCATGACAAATTATTGGGTGGGGTAAAAATGCATAGTGTTTTGTTTATTGTATGTATATATGTATAAAATTATAGCCCTTTGAATGAACAGAGATAGAGTTATAGAAAGGTATACAAGACAATGTTAAGGTTGCTTTCCTTAAGAGAAATAGCACTGGACTTGTGTTTATATTTCTTACCAAGTATAGGTGTGACTTCTCTAACTTAAAATATCCGATATAATCAATACATTTAACAAAAAGAGATTGAATGGAAGTGGTTCCCTACTGTCTTTTCAGCAGAGATATAATAGCAGCACTTAGGTTGTACCTGCTTTATAACTAAAAATACACTTGGAATCAGATTGCATGTGATTAAAGCAACCACTGAGACTGCAGTTGACAGCGACATAAAGAACCTGGTGATTCCAAGCGACATTTCATGAACTCTGTTCCACCATGTTTAATTTTCTGTCTTAAATATACATTTATATAATGTAGTAAGCCAATGATATTCTACTGTCTATACTTTTATTTAACTGGTTAGATGCTTTGCAAACACTCACCTGTGTTATGGAGGGTAGTGACTCAGCAACATTTGCCTCCGAGGGAGGACAGCTTGCAACAAAGCCACACCAGCCCAACCACATTTCAGAGTATGTGAGTGAGAAATCAACTTTCATTGCTTAAAGACTCTAAAATTTAGTGTGTGTTTGTTATTGCAATATAACTTACTCTTAGATATATCTTTCTGATATATCACCCCTTTGACATGTCAGAGACCATATACCAAAAAGAAACCATAAATATTTCAAAAAGAAACCATAATAATAAGATAGGGTACCAAGAGTGGACAAGAGATTCCAAAAATTCCTAGAGCACTGAAGACACTGAAATTGGATTAATGGGCAGGAGGTGGGTGGCGTGGGGAGATAGATCAAATGAATAGCCCTAAACATTAAAGGAGAACATTATCTTGTCCAAGAAAGTCCTTGTAAATACAAGATACGGAGAAGAAACTGGGAAAGTCGCCCGGACAACTTATTAAATTGAAGCTTTCGAAACAAGAGTTTTTTTGGGTGTTTTTGTTTTTTTTAATCTCTTCTGTACAATCTAAGAAACTATTTTTATTCTACCATAAGGCCTTTGTTGAATTTTTCTGAGGATGGATCAAAAAAGGAATATTGTGACACAAGAATTAACTTCCAGTAAACCAAAACGTCCACATCACAGGGGAACAAAAACAAAATAAAATAAAACAGCTCCTATCAATAGACAAATATCACAAGTCCCCTCTTCTGATGCAAGTTACTCCTGCTTTGGAAACAGAAGAGTACTCAACCAGCTTGGAAAGAATATCAATGCATTCCAGCCACACTTACTAACAGGTAGCATTCCAGTTGAGAGGGGAAAACATCAACTCAGTTTTTAAATGATAATGTGCTATTATCTTTCAATCAATCAGCTGTTTTTCCTTTTTTTTTTCTTTCATTTTTTCGGAAATAAAGCAACAACATAAAAGACAAGGATTAAAATGAACAGAATAATGATTCACTGCGGAGAACACTGTGAAATTTTGTTGCATTCATTAAACAAGAACAGCATGAAGTTGACGCAGGACTTTTCTCGCCCCCTTTGCTGGACTTGCAGCAGGGGTCACTCCATCTGCTTAGCCCACTGCACTCAGCCCCTGGCAGGAGGGAGCATGTAAGCGAGGAAGTGTGGGGTCTGGCCAACTGCTTTGAGCATCAACACAGGAGCAAGCTCTGTGTGAAGCTGCAGTCAGATCAGGTGTGTCACCCTGAGGGGAATTTGATGATGCCCAGGCAGTGGTGCCTGTGACCCCCAAACCCCAGAGGGGTTTTTACAGTGTGCTAATTGGCTGCCTGCTGTCCAATGGAAAGAGACATGTTAGCATCTCAGCCTTTTGCCCTGCTCTGGCCCATGACTCCAGGACTCTCATGGCTCCGGGACTGACTTGGACTTGCCGTTGCTTCTGTCATGTGAGGCAGCTGCCCTCCATTGGCAAGGTCAGAGGGCCAGTGCTATAGACTTTCTGGGCACCTTCATTCAGTGGGTCTCATGCTCTTGTCCCACATCCAAGAAGAATGAGGTCACACTGATAGTTGAAGGGTAGTGAAGGCAGAGAATTTTATTGAGTGACCAAACAGCTCTCAGTGGAGAGGGGATGGGAGGGTTGGCTTGTCTCTCCTGAAGTCAGGTCATCTCTCTGTGTGGCTGAGTCCACAGTTTTTGTAGGCATAGGTTAAATAAGTGTGTACTGATCCATTCATGGGTTTGGAAAAAAGGTTAAAACAAAGGGACCAGTCAAAGGTGGGAACAGTGTAAAAACAATTAGGAAAGGGTAGATATATGTAAAATAGGTGTAGGGTGAAGCTCAATCAAAGGAAAGCACTACAAAGAGGAAGACAGATTCTTAATCTGGTCTGTGAATTTGACTTGTAGCTTGGTCTTCATGCTTTAAACTGTCTTTGGCTTGAAGATGAGATTTCATGGGATACCCGCCCCTGGTCTGCCTAGGATTTCTCTGCCTCCTGCCTCTATCATTTCCTGCTTTGAAGAGGTGCATCTAACTGCTGTTAGAATAGGGATCATGACCGATATTAGCTACTTCCTGCTGACAGGGGATGCTGTTTTGGGAAAACGGAACTCAGATTCCCCTCAGAGGCCTATCTGAGGGTTCCTGGTTAAAGGGAGCTGTCATCCGAGGCTCCAGTTGTGTGACCACTTAAAGTTTGACAGCCTGTAGGTGAGAAGAACAAGTTTTACAAGGTTAAGTATGCATGGATCAAATATTAACTCCTCACACAAAAAGGAGTTAAAAGGAAAGAATCTAGTGCCAAAGATAACAGATATAAGAGATTAAATATACTAATCATCCTGAAAACAATATTGTGCCCCAAGCTGTTTCACCCTGGTGAAAGAAATTAAATCTTAGATAGGAGCAATTAAACTTTACAAGAGAGATAATTGTTTTAGGAAGTAGATATTCCCATTGGTTTTCAGGATTAAGGAGTCCTTCATAAAGATACCTTATGGGCTTAATTACGATAAAGGCTAAACAAGAAATGCTTGATTTTGATGATATAGCTGTGTCACAGATTTTTTTATTTTTTATTTATTTATTTTTTTGAGACAGTGTCTCACTCTGTCACCTAGACTGGAATGCAGTGGCATGATCATAGCCCACTGCAACCTTGAACTCCTGGGCTCAAGACCCTCCTGCCTCAGCCTCCTGACTAACTGGTACTACAGGTGTATACCACCACATCTGTATAATTTTTTATTTTAAAAACTTTCTTTTTTTGGCTGGGTGTGGTGGTTCACACCTGTAATCATAGCACTTTGGGAGGCCGAGGCGGGTGGATCGCGAGGTCAGGAGATCAAGACCATCCTGGCTAACACAGTGAAACCCCGACTCTACTAAAAATACAAAAACTTAGCCAGGCGCAGTGGTAGGCGCCTGTAGTCCCAGCTACTCGGGAGGCTGAGGCAGGAGAATGGTGTGAACCTGGGAGGCGGAGCTTGCAGTGAGTCGAGATCACACCACTGCACTCCAGCCTGGGCGACAGAGCGAGACTCCATCTCAAAAAAAAAAAAAAAAAAAAAAAAAAAATTTTTTTTTTTGTAGAAACATGATATCTCTATGTTGCCTAGGCTGGTCTTGAACACCTGGGCTCAAACTCCTGAGCTCAACTTGGCCTCTCACAGTTCTGTTATAGGTATGAGCCACTGCACTAGGCCTTTCTCATAGTTTTAAAAAATACATTTTTTTTTAAATTTTTTGAGACAAGGTCTTACTCTGTTACCCAGGCTGGAGTGCAGTGACACAATCAGGGCTCACTGCAGCCTTGCTCTCTGATGGTCAACTGATTCTCCTACCTCAGCCTCCTGAGTAGCTAGGACCACAAGTGTGCACTACCAAGTCTGGCTAATTTTTGTATTTTTTGCAGAAACAGGGTTTTGCCATGTTGCCCAGGCTGGTCTTAAACTACTGAGTTTAAGCAATCCACCAGCCTCAGCCTCCCAGAATGCTGGGATTGCAAGTGTGAGCCACCATGCAGGCTCATGAATTAATTCTTGATGGTGACACCTTTACTTTCCACTTCATTAATTAAGTAAAATGGAAGCTAATCTCAAGAAACCATCTCTAAAACATATCACACATAAGAGAGATAATTTATAGGATACTTTGACAACAAATATTTGAGTTCTTAAACATTCTCTCTCTCTCTCTCTCTCTATATATATATATATATTACATTCTCTCCTAAGAAATTCATCATTTCATTTCACATGCAATAAACAACTCTCTAGATGATGTATTTGTCAGGTTCTAATATGCTGAGTAATTCATGTTTTTGAATGCAAAGGGCATCCAGATTCTCATTTTAAAGTACAGATTGAGTATCCCTAATTCCAAAATCTGAAATCCAAAATGCTTCAATATCCAAAACTTTCTGAATGCTCACGTGATGATGAAGATGACATTGTTTAACACTGAAGAAAAGTTCCTATGTGATGAAAATATGTGATAGGGTCATTGTAGGAATAGAGTAGTGTGCATTTGTAACAGAACAAAAAATCTTGTCCATCTATAAAATCAAAGATGTAAACAATTGCTAATAAGGCAAGTGACTCTAGAGAAAAAATTTTAAATAGCCATCTCCAGAGGAACCATTTCCTGGTCCCTCAATTGCTTCTGATGTTTATTCTCTCCTTAAAAAGTACAGTAGACAGTAATCTTTTAGTTTATTGTTTAATGGCTCATATATGTAGTCTGGTGATGCTGTTCTTCTACTTAGCTACTACAAATGCATTACTTTTTCACTGCATTAATTGTATGCTTTTTTTTACCATTTAGTACTTCTGTGTGAAAATGATTGTTTATCAGTAGCATATAAATTCAGAGTCAGAAATAGTGGTGATGCCAAACAGCCAGAGATTGTCCACATAGGTGGCTGAGATAATGCTTTCTGATGGTTAAATGTACACAAATATTGTTTCCTTCACAAAATTATTAAAAGCATAACTTACTTTCAGTCTATAGAAATAAGATGCATATGAAATTTAAATGAATTTCATATTTAAACTTGGGTCCCATCCCCAAAATATCTCATTATGTATATGCAAATATTTCAAACTGAAAAGAATCTGAAATCTGAAATGTTGGTCCCAAGCATAAGAGATATTTAACTTGTACTCACTATATTAGCATCAAATATAGAATCTAACCTTTGTGTTTCATAGTGTGTAGTCATTACTCTTCAAAATGGGTAAAGGACCATTGGGGAGAAATCTGTTAATACCTTCTGTGTCAGTCAAAGTTCCAGCAGAAAAACACATCAACTGGTGGTTAGACAAATAGGAAAAATTGAGAACAGGTTACAAAAATGGAGGGACTGAAAAGTCAAATAGTACCCTATGAAACAATCACTGCAACAGTAGGGCTCCTTTAAGGCTGAGAGGTGTAGTGTTACCTAAGCCCAGAACCTGGATCTTATAGAATGGACCATGGTAGGGCACAGCTGAAAGGGAGCTGGAACCACTGAAGTACTGCAATCTTAGTCAGAGAAATCATCCGAAGCAGAAAGAAGGTGGGAGGGAGACAGAGACAGAAAGGCGGAGACAGAGAGATTGACTTATTATTGTTTTTCAATTTCCGTCTATTACTTCCCCTTATTCTGTTGGTAAGAAAAGCTAATCAATATCAATGACAGGTATTAAGTTTCTGCAAGCAGAGCAGAGCAGGACAGGGTAGGGAATTAATTTGAGATAATATGCAAATATACTTGTAAGATATGTAAGACTAGTGGGCACATGATCAGTCCAGTCAGTTTTCACCACAGCCATTTACTCTGTACAACTATGAAGAGAATCATGAACATTCTACAAGACTGCAGAGGAGCACAACAGTGTTGTTAGTACCTGGATATTACTGCCTTCTAAGTATTCTGCCACATACTCTTATTTGACAAAATGGATTTAGTGCCTCGGCCTTTCACTATGGGAAATGTGATAGAAAGCTTCTTCTGCCCAAGTAGATGCATCCACAGTGTCCTTATACACCATCAAGGACCACACAAAACAATTGCAGAAAATATTGTAAGTATTAAACAAGATTCAGCAGATCTTGACTGGGTCGAGTAATAGCGTATATGAGAAAGACTGCTACATATCAAAATAGATAGGGCTGGACTTGAATTCTGCCTTCTCCAATTGTCAACTAAACAACTTTTTTGAACCTCAACTTCTCTGTGGGTAAAACAGTATTAAATGTCATTTTCTCAATATTAATGTTAATTTAATTATTTTATTAAATTCAATGGCTTATAACAGAGGGCTACCACATCATTGGCACTTAATACATATTATTTCCCTGATTATTATTTTTTCCATTTATGGAGCAGAATATAAGTTGTACGTGTGAATGTGAAATTTCACATTAGTTAGTTCCATAAATAAGATCTTATTGAAAGTGCACAGAAATTAACAATTGCTGTGGTTTTATAGTTAGTACACAAAATAGTGAATGTTGTTTTGGTACTCAGCCCAGATGTTTCATATGTGTACTTGCAGAAATGTTTTTCTTTTCAATCCAATGGCTTGAGTGAATACTCAAAACTTTATAAAATTACACAATGACTAGAATTCAGTGTTATTGGTCGTTGGTGAAATTACAGTTCTCCTGTATAGAATGAAATTTAAGTTGTGTCTTGACGACTATTGCTTTTTCACATTCCCTGGGAAATTCTTCTGAGAATTAAGCCCTAAGAGATTCCTTCAGAGAGGTACTCTGAGCCTTTGTAAATCTCCAGCTTATTTTTACTCAAAGATCTTATTCAACATTGAATCTCTTGAGATTTTAACAGAGCTGTGAACCCTGATGAGTCATGCATAACAATTTGTAGTCTCAGAGAGTATTTGCTTGGTATAAAAATGCCTTATTAAATATTTCAAATTGGTTTTTAGAAACTTTCCAGGAAGTCTACTCTTTCTGTTTCTTATTGATGTGCATCTGTGCAAAATGCATGCTATTTATAAAGCAGTAGTACCAAAAAACAAATGAAAAGAATGAGAATGACACAGGGCAGTCCCTAAAGAAAATAAGCCTTAAGTTTTATTGTAGAAAAGATATCTTGAAAGCATTCTCATATACTTAAATCTTCCTCAGATTTGTGTAAAACATCAGCTGAGAGAAACTAATCATCAGCATGGGAACAGCTAACTGTGTGCCACAGGAAATATTTAACATGAAAATATTATATACCAAATAACCAATGAAACTTGAAATACAACATTTTTGTAATTATAGTTTTTAAGGGAAACAGTTTCAAAATATAAGAATGTTTCTAAAGCACTTTTGAAAGATATTTCTTTAATTGAGAAACCAATTATCTAGAGAGAGGAACTGTTGGTTTAATATCTATTCATCAAACCTATATAATAATTCCCAGAGAACATTAGATTCCTATTTTAATATTCTGGTAGAATAATGGAAATTTAGACATTATATATTTCCATTTTGAAGTCTTGCACTGTAGAGAATTTTTTTTTTCTTTTCTACTATGCAGAAAATTTGGGCACACAGTATGAATAAAGAAATTGAATTATTCAAATAGGAGACTTTTCTCAGACAGAGATGTAAATACTGAGAATCTGTTTCACTTGAACTTTTAATGAGTGATAAAATTCATTAAAATGCCCAATACAATACATTAACTAACTTTAAAAATGTCAACAGGCAGATCATTAGAAGTGTCTGATCAAAAATATCAGATATTCATCTTTATTTACTTTAATCTATTTGTAACAATAACTTTTTATCTCTCTTATGATGGATCTGGTTTCAAATATAATACACAATTTTTTTCTTGACTTATAATTTCATAGTTTTGCCCAGATTAAAAAGCAACTAAAAATTATGAGAATAAATGTCAGTTTTTCCCACTGAAACTCTAGCACACCATCTTCATTTGCTAGAGTGGCCCTACAAAAGTGCCACAGACTGGGTGACTGACACAACAGAAATGTATTATCTCACAGTCTGGAAGCTAGATGCCTGAGAACAAGGTGTCAGCAGTTTATTCTCTCTGAACAGAGAAGGGACCTGTTTCACAGCTCTCCAATAGTGTCTAGTAGTTCGCTGACCATCTTTGGTGTTTTTGGCTTGTAGCCACATCGCCCTAATATTTACATTCATCTTCACATGGTGTTATCCCTGTGTATATGTACCTTTCTCCACATTTTTCATTTTTATAAGGATGCCAGTCAATGTAGATTAGGGCCAACACTACTCTGGCATGATCTTCTCTTAACTAATTTCATTTAAAAAGTACTATTTCTAAAGAAGGTCACATTCTGAGGTACGGGGGATTAGGACTTCAACATATCCATTTTGGAGGATGTGATTTAACCCATAAGATATACCTTGATTAGCTTACTTATTCATTTCCTTTTTGTTTATTGATTGATTGATTGATTGTCTTAGTTTATTTGGACTCATGTAACAGAAAGCCATAGTGTAGGTGGCTTAAACAACATTTGTTTGTGACAATTCTGAAGGATGGGACGTGCAAGATCAAGGTGCAAGCAGATTCCATGATGATGGCACACTTCCTGGTTCACAGAAGGCCATCTTCTTGCTGTGTCATCATATGGCAGAAGGAATGAGGAAGCTCTTTGGGATCTTCTTAATAAAGTCACTAATCTCTTAATAAAGAGGAATCTGCTCTCACACGGTATTTGCAAAAACCCTGCCCCCAAATACCATCACACTAGAAGTTAGGATTTCAACATAGGAATTTGAGGGGCACATGAACATTTAGCCTATAGCATTAATAAAAGCACACACTTTTTTCTAGTATAAAGAATTACTGAATATACCAAGTCTTACAATTTTCCATCTAGATTTCAAATAAATAAGAATTTAAGATATGAATATATTTTTCTTTCAGCTCTAAGCTTTCTTTCCAGTCCTACCTAGTAAAAGATCCTTGAACAATGGGGCAAGAGATTTCTTTTCCATCCCTGCTATTTATGTCCAACCCTGTTCTGTTCTCTGATGGGTTGGCATTTAGTTGGGTTCTGCTATTCATAAGTGTGTGTGTTCCCTTCAGTCAGCAATCTGATACTCAAAGTGGTAACCTGATGCCTTCAGGCACCACCGAAGTACAGTACACATAGTACAAGAGGCAATTTGTTGCTCTTTGCTTCACACACAAAGAAAATTGTGTGAGACTTCCTGTGCAGAAATGTATGTAGCTATTAATGACCATTCTTTTGGATCAGGGCAGAGAGTTACTATATATATTTTTTTGTCTGCTCTACTAACTTTCCTTTGTTACTTTAAACAATCACTTAGACAATATCACCATGCTACCCTTCTTCCTTTTTCATCTCCTTTTCTTGTTTTTCCTTATTTAACTTGTCACTGCCTTCATGTATCTCGACTCTCACTTAACAAGGCTAGACTTTTACAGACACCTCAAGCTAAACAGAGCAACTCTCTTTCTTTCATGTGGCAATTCAGCCTATTATAGCAAATGAGGAGTGATCTTGCACTGTTTGTACTTCTCAGCTTTTTGCATGAAATGGTTACCCAGGGACTGCTATTTAGATATTAAAAACTATTTAGGCTTAAATTGCTATTTCAGGGCCAGAGCTAATTTCAAAACCTGAGGAGTGTATAAGCCTAATTTTTCAATGGCCGTTATTCTACTGTTTTCTGTAGTTTTCCCTTTCCCGAGTCCCAGTAATCCCTATGTGCCTAGAACTATTAACACTTCTCTTATCAGATCAAAGAAAGATTTTTGTTGTTGGTGGTGGTGGTGGTGGTAGTGAGATGGAGTTTCACTCTCGTTGCCCATTTCGTAGTGCAATGGCATGATTTCGGCTCACTTCAACCTCTGCCTCCCTAGTTCAAGCAATTCACCTGCCTCAGCCTCCCAAGTAGCTGGGATTACAGGCATGCACCACCATGTCCAGCTAATTTTGTATTTTTAGTAGAGATGAGATTTCTCCATGTTGGTCAGGCTGGTCTCAAACCACCAACCTCAGGTGATCTGCCTGCCTTAGCCTCCCAAATAGTTGGGATTACAGGCGTGAGCCACTGTGCCTGACCTTCAAAGAAAGATTTAATTGAAATAATTTTATACCATTTTTAACCATATTTTAAGCTTGCTGCACATTTAAAGCCTAATCTGGGTACCTAACAACAGACTTTATTTTATTTTATTTTTTTCAGTGAGGTACCAATGAAAATGTCTTCAAAATCAACTTTTAGTTGTAGATGCCTACCTAGTGGTATTCTCTGAATAAGTTGGAGGGTTAAATATTGGTTATGGATCAAGTGTTGTGCCATCACATAAAAAGTCCCTAATATGCTATGTTAATAACTAATTATACTTTATAGTGGAAGAGATAGTCTGTATGTGACCAGCTCAGGACAGTTTGTGGTGGGAATTGATTTAATCAAGCCAGAAAGGTTAGTGGTATATTGAGAAAACTCACAGGACACACAAACCCAAACTACCTCTCTAATAATGGAGTAGTACAGAGGCAAGAACTCATCTTTGTCTTTAATACTTGTAATTTTGATACCGTTGTAGATTCACGTGTAATGGTAACATTTTGCAAATCTTTTTTTTTTTTTTCACAATGGTAAGATCATGCAAAACTATAAAGCAATATCATAACCAGGTTATTGAAATAGTAAAATCTACTGATTGTCATTAGGTTTCCCTAGATTTACTTGTATACATTTGTGTGTGTGTGTATGTCTGTGTGTACGAGTGAGCTTAGTTCTACAGAATTTTATCAGCTGTGCCTATTTGTATGTCAATTATCATAATTAAAATATTGAACAGCTCCAATATCATAAGGATCCCTTGTGCTTCCCTTCTATACCAAACTTCATTGCTCTAGTCTGTCTCCCAAAATCTCCAGAAAAAATAACTTGTTATTCATTTCTAATTTTTTTTTTCATTTCAAAAATGCTATATAAATGGGATCATAGTATACAACCTTTTGGGATTTACTTAATTTTCATTTAGTTGATTCCCTGAAGATTCATACAAGTTGTTGCATGTATCCATAGTCTATTCATTTTTATTGTTGAGTAATGTTTCATACTATGAATGTACCAGTTTGTTTAACAAGTCTCTCATTGAAGGACGTCAGGATGGTTTCCAGTGTGGGGCTATCATGAACAATGCCACTATGAATATTTGTAAGCAGGGTTTTCTGTGAACATCAGTTTTTATTTATTTGTTAAAATGCTAGGGCTGGATGCAGTGGCTCACACCTGTAATCCCAGCACTTTGGGAGGCTGAGCCGGGCGAATCACCTAAGGAGTTCACAGCCTGGCCAACATGGTGAAACCCCATCTCTACTACAAATAGAAAAAATTAGCTGGGCATGGTGGCAGGCGCCTGTAATCCCAACTTCTCAAGAGGCTGAGACAGGAGAATCACTTGAACCCAGGAGGTGGAGGTTGTAATGAGCCAAGATTGTGCCATTGTACTCCAACCTGGGCAGCATGAACAAAACTCTGTCTCAAAAAATAATAATACAATAAAAATAAAAAATAAAAAAGTTCCCTATTCAATTTACTGGGTAAATGTGTGTTTAGTTTTATAAGAAATTGCCAAACAATCATATTTCTACCCACAGTGTATGAGTGACCCAGTTTCTCAGCATTCTAAACAGCAGTTACTGTCACCATACTATTTTATTGGTCTATAATTTGAAATCTCTTTTAGACATAACACAGCTCTCATCCTCTGAGGATGGATAATTGCAAGTCATATTTCTTCTTAGAGTCTCATTGTTAAAATACTTTTTAGGGGCCAGAATCCTTAATATATTATAAATATTTATGATCTGCTAATAAGGATTGTTAGGTGAACTTGGCATATTAATTCTATTTTCTAGGATCACTTGAAGACACAGAACAAGCTTTCCCTAAAGTTGTGTCTGAAGTTCAACAAAGAAGTACAAATTTTCTCTTCTTTTTTTTTTTTTTTTTTTTTTTTTTTTTGACGGAGTTTCGCTCTTGTTGAACAGGCTGGAGTGCGATGGCACAATCTCAGTTCACTGCAACTTCCACTTCCCGAGTTCAAGCAATTCTCCTGTCTCAGCTTCCCAACTAGCTGGGATTACAGGCATGAGCCACCAAGCCCAGCTAATTTTTCTATTTTTAATAGAGACAGAGTTTTGCCATATTTGCCAGGCTGATCTCGAACTCCTGACCTCAGGTGATCCCCCCAGCCTCAGCCTCCCAAAGTGCTGGGATTACAGGCGTGAGCCACCACGCCCAGGCCTAGAAGTACACATTTTCTAGTTGAACAGACATTAGGTCCTGAATCATTGACATCATTACTAAAATAAAAAACTCTTAATTGTCAGTGCTTCCATATTCAAATACCAAAATGAATACAAAATTCCATACAAGATCATTTGATTGTAAAAATATTTTTACTTGATAGATAACCCAAATTAGTAGGTAGAATTTTCTAGTGACATGGAATAAAATATCAAGTGTGCACTATTAGATGATTCATCAGGTACATTTTATGAATAGATGTGAATTCTTAGATGAGCATTCTTACCCACTAATTCTGCAATGAAGTTGTATATCCCTTAATATATGGTTGTCATGTTATACTTAGATTAAGTTTTCATTTAGAAACAATTGAAATATTATATAGGTGTATCTAATTATACAAATTGGGTTTTAAAAAGTAAGCATAAAGGCATGAGCATACTACATTCAGTAATTTTATTACCTCAAAATATAGTATTTGTAATGTTATAAATGAATTTATAATTCATTTTCATTATAAAAAATCCAGTGCAATGTTGGCACTGTGTACGAGACACTAAAGGAATGAGATTTGAACTTAGTAGACCAGTTGGCTGCACACAGTGGCTCATGCTTTTAATTCCAGCACTTTGGGAGGTTGAGGGGGGCGGATAACCAGAGATCAGGAACTCAAGACCAACCTGACCAACATGGCAAAATCCTGTCTCTACTAAAAATAAAAAAATTATCTGGGCATGGTGGAGGGCGCCTGTAGTCCTAGCTACTCAGGAATCTGAGGCAGGAGAATCGCTTGAATCTGGGAGGCAGAGGTTGCAGTAAGCCGAGATCGTGCCACTGCACTCCATACTGAATGACAGAGCAAGACTCCATCTCATGTCTCAAAAACGAACAAACAAAAAAACAAACAAAAAAAGGAGACCAGTTATGTGATTCATTAATTATGCAGGTAATAAATAAAAAGAATGTGTAACACAGAAAATGAGTTGAATGGAGTGTTGTGATGTCATTGATAATTGAATGTCAACTCACCCACCTTCCCGACTTAATCACAAATCATTCCACCTCCACTTTTCAAAACAGTCATGAAACATGTTATATACAGCTTTATCATACCTCTGATTTAACTGCACAGTTAGTACCAATTTGATTTATTAGCACAAGCCGACCAAACCTTGGTTATGTTTTATTGCTTTTTTAATGAAAATCAAGAGAGACTATTCACAATGTTACCAGCACATAAAGAACCATGTTAAAAGGTTTGAGACCAATATTATATTTTAAACTCTCTTTGATTACAGTTGATGGCAGGGAAAGAAAGCAAGTAATATGTTTTATACATACATTTAATTAAATTTACTAGGACACAACCGTTACTGATCTCCATAGACATTTCACCATACCCATTTTCTGTGTTCAAATTAATCATATGCTAAATGCCATCACACACTAAAATTTGTTTTCCTGAATGCACAGGTACCTCTGTTCTACAGGTGACAGCTACTGATGCAGATGACCCTACCTATGGAAACAGTGCTCGGGTGGTTTACAGCATTCTCCAGGGACAACCCTACTTCTCCGTCGATCCTAAAACAGGTTAGTGTGTTTACACATAACTTGCATGCAAGCGTTTGCTACAGTAAATTAAAAAGCAATGGTTTTTATTTCTACATGCTCTTTTCCATCAGATAATGTGATTTTAACACATTTTAAACGTATCCTCACTTTTTCTAAAACAATGTAATGAAATAATTGAAAATAAATTAACCACTTTCCCTATTATGTTGATTATCCATTATTTATACCCATGCAAGAAAATGTTACATATCCTTCAATATTTCTGTAACACTTAAATAAATAATCTCTGTTTAAAACAAATATGGCATATTACAAAAGTTGAATGAGATTTTCAAATATATTATTTGCTCTGCTTATATGTTAGTTTTAATTCTTTGCTGAAGAGAGTAAATAGTTCTTTGAAATTTTCCTGCATAGATTTTGCTTGTCACATAAATTGTCAGATATACATACACACACACATATACATAATTGTATTGCACTGGGGGATTTATATTTCTTGAGTTGGCAATTTTTTCTAATGAGTAAATTATTCACCCCTCAAATACTGTGTTATGTAAAAAAATAAAATAAAATAATGCCAAAGACATAAATATTTTTTTAGGAAAAAATATAAATCTGCTCTCCTTTTATTTTTTACTGGCCAGAACATATTATATCAATCATATCATAAGACATTATATCAATCATATCATAAGACATTATATCACATCAATTATATCCTGTCATATCAGGCCAAAATGGTAATGAAGGCTGCTTAATAATGTATTACAGGATTTGCTACAGCAGCATAATCCAAAAACCATAAAAAAGCAAATGTCCCCATTGACAATCAATGTTTTGCTAAAAATTGAGTTAAGTAAAACTCATTTTTAATTTAGACAAGTGTTCAGTAACAAATCTCAAGTTTTTCTAAAATTTTGAGGATATGCATATTTATAAGATTGATGAAGTAGAGAGAGATCTAGGATATTCCAGCAGCACCCTACATCCTTCCTGACCGCGAGATGCACTCTGAATTAGATCAACATGTGGCATCTCCAAGTAAATGGCATAGCCACATAACTAATGCAGAAAGGAGCTATTTTTTATCATAAATATCTCTTTATACCTCTATAACTACATAGCATATAACCCATTTTTCAGGGAACCCTGTTCCATAAGTCTACAGATTATAGATTTGTTTACCAATGTGTTATGTGAGACACATCCAACTAAAAAGATGTTATAGATAAGCACTTTCTCTCTAGCTAATACCACGAGATTGTTTACCAAAAGTTTTGTCATTATCATGTTTATAAGAGGATTTGATTGGGTCCCTTGCCTTCTTTCTTTTCCTGGAGTGCTCCAACATGGAAATATACTGGCATGAATAGATCTCAGACATACTTGCTTAACTCTTTCTTTCTTTTTTGTACCTTAAAAAGAAAACAACGTAGAACATATATAGATATAGAAATGAAGAATATACACATGAATATATATATATTTCCTTATATGCATTATAATTATAGAATAGATTGTAATATGTAGTTAAAGTGAAAAATAGAAATAGGGATATAATAAAATAAATAACATAATGCAACTGCAGTTTCTGTTAGTTCCAAGGTATCACTTAATATTTAGGAAAACATGCTTATTAATCCAGTAATCTAAGTGGTGGCACAAAAATGTACATATTTATGATTACACATTATTATTCCATTAGAAGAGCTTAGAATTAGTTGAAAAAGTTTGACATTCTTTGATGGTGATATTTCACATTTTGTTCTATTTTCCCAATAATGATGTTTGCTTCAAATATAAAATAAGTATAATTCCTACCTTAAAATACTTATCTCCCTAGAGGAAAGAAACAGGGATACTATTTCAACTGCCTTGTTTGGAATTATACTAACACACATGCATGCACATGTCACACAGGCATGCATGCATAAAGACACATGCACACAAATATATGACATTAGTCCATTAACGATACCATACAAAGCCAAACATTTATTTATAAAGAATGTTAGTTACCTAATAGCATATTGCCGTGATATAAACATCCTTTATGAATTTTTTTAAAAAATTCTTTTACACGTTTTATGCATACAATTGGCTAACAAACATCAATTTTGTGTGCCCATGTGCCTGAATGTGAATGTTTGCATATGTTTTGTGAGTAAATACATGTATGTGTATGCACTTGGATGCATAAATCAGGTCACTGAGAGTGGTGTTCTAATAGCGTTGGACTGCTATAGCTTGTGATTTGGGGGAAGCAAATATATCAGTAACATAATATGTAAATACAATGTGCATTCATTTATGTACACATATTACAGTTTAAGTGAGTACTTCATTAAACAACAAAAGTAAGTTTATCTCAAGTATAAATAGGCTGCTATTCAAATGCTGCTCTACACAATTTTCTTTGCTCTTGCATTTCTTTGTTCCTTTCTTCAGCGCTTTAGTGTATTGAATAAAGTGCATGCTTCCACTTTAATATGTGTTAATATCAGTATTATACTGACTAATGCATCATGGGAACCTATGATTATCTGTCCTACTAGGTCATTAAGGGGCAAAAGTGTTTTTAAAGATCTTTTAAATATGCAAATATCTTAGAGTTAGACAGTTTTCTGTAGAAAGTGCTAAGTGGGGTATAAAATAAAATGTTCATTAGTCTTCACAAACAACAAATTTGGCAATTTGTGCTTAAAAACCCGATTACAATGCTATTAAACATCCTCAGAACTAATGAATTTAGTTGAAATTGTGCAGAAAAAATGACTGGAATAAACTACCAACATGCTGAAAACCGAAGAATCAGTTATGTTGGATGGCATGTTATATAAGAAGTATGGAAATAGTAGTCACTTATAATGGTGTATATTAATAGTATCACTCTAATTCCATTCCCCTAATTAGCATGACTCCATCTCAGCATGTTTCCAGTTATTTTCACTGAAGACCAATCATAATAAAACGTAACTTTTGACACCTCAAAACGTAGACTTAAGAATGCTTATGAATAAAATCAGTGTTTGGATTGGCTTGTTTCCATGAAAGATAAATTTTATTAACCATTGTGATCTTCCAGAGACCTTGGCTTCCTATTTTGTAAACCATCTCTGAATAGCTGTATCCAGAAAATGAATTGTGTGCCTGTTGAGTTACTATGTGATACAGAATTTAAATTAATAATATCTGATGTTTTTTTTAACACTGAAATCTTATTTATCAGAATGGTGAAACATCTTGTGAAAAAATTTATTGTTTTTAATGACTTTTGTTAAGATAATTATTTTATGATTTGTGCTCAATGTATACCAACAAAGGATGAATGTGCATTAAAAAGTGATGGTTTAACATTAACTACCATTTAAAAGGTGCAGGGGACTACGATGATAAAATATAAAAGATGTGCTATTTCTGGCTAGATTCATTGGAAGAAAACATTTTTTTACAGTTATTAAAGAAAACATTTTACTATCTAAGGAAAGAGCTAAACCTAAGCAATGTATTTTGAGGAAGGCCAGTGAGTGAGAAGGTCATTTTAAGTGATCAGAAAATGAAATTCAAGAGAAATCTAGGATGATGGTTCTTTATTAGCACCACTCAAATCTCAGTCCTATTTCAGTTAATATAGTGTAAACTGAGTTAAAAATAAATCATTATTTCAAGGTTTCCGTGCCTCTTCAGAAATCACAAAATTTTTGACAGGTGATGACTACAAAAACTGAATGATCAAATTCCTACACAAAGGGCTTAGTTCCCATAACATAGGTCAGAGCCAGAGCCAGAAATCTACCACGTATCATTCCAGGGCCTTAGAAACAGAATGGAAACGTTCCATTTCGTTACAGAATGGAAGACCAGTGTGTAGTTTTTAATTGGACGTGAAAATCTCGTAATGCTCATTACCTGAGCATCAAATGTCCATTTGATGATTCTCTGATTGCTGTTTCATAATTAACAACTTATGAACTACTTAATATTATTTTTGTTAGTGCTTATAATTTAAGCCATGCCTGTGCCTATTTCATGCAAATATATTGAATCTTCCTGATGACCAATTCAGGAAGCCTGAAAACCTGAATTAAAACCTGATTTCAGGAAAAATAGAGGAGTATACTGTTTTACAAAATCCTAGTTAAGCCTCCCTTACAATTGTTGATAGTAGTCAGTATCAGCTCTTTTGACCATAATTAACATGAAATGTATAAATCATTGATAGTCAATAATGGAGTTCATACATTTGTGTAAATGGTTCTCATAGTGGGTTTTTTTCACATGCCCAGTAAATACTACTAAGTCATTTATTTATTTTCATATTTGTGTGTTTATGTTTTAAACTCACGTATCAGTTTTCATGTAATGTTTACATATCTTAATTAATGTAAGAATATTTACTTAGAAAATATAGCAGCTGAAAACATTTATATTGATACATTCTACATTTAATTGTCAGGTACATAAAAATAGCAAGATCAGACAGGCTATCTTTATTTATATACAAAGAGCATACCACATATTCTTTTATCAACACTCCTAATGTATTTCATTATTTTAATTTTTTGTGTTACATGATATTAAAAAGGAGTATACATTGAACTTCAAATATTTCATCAGTCAGATTCTTTTGCGTTAATAACATCTATCTCACAGGGACAGAACATTTAGCATCAAGTAAAATTCCCTACACCTAATAATGACTACCAGTTTCAAAGACGCAGTCAGATTATTATTTATTTGATGTGGCATTATTATAAATACAATGAAGAAACTGCTTACTTGGCCTTTCTTCCAAAGATTAATATACTATTTAAAGTCACATTATAGTTTAATTAATCTGATATAAATATAGCATAAATTGTAAATATTTTTTTCTGAAATAGTAAGGCTTATTGCAAAAGAAGTTGGGGATGCTTTGTGTTAAAATCCTAGAACACTATTTAGTTGCCTAATAAATTGATCAAATTACTTAAGTTTTTTGCTTCTGTTTCCATGTGTATGAACTTAGAATGGTAATGCCTAAATCCTGTGGGAAAATGAGGGCACTGCTCTTAGCGCAGTCCTTGAAAAATACAGGACTCAAGTTATCTTGTCTCCTTCTTTAAGATTGACAAGAGTCGGGGAGTGATGGCTCACACCTGTAATCCTAGCACTTTGGGAGACCGAGGTGGGTGGATCACATGAGGTCAGGAGTTCAAGACTAGCCTGGTCAACATGGTGAAATCTTGTCTCTACTGAAAAATACAAAAATTAGTCAGGCGTGGTAGTGCATGCCTGTAATCCCAACTACTCAGGAGGCTGAGGCAGAGAGAATCACTTGAACCCGGGAGGCAGAGGTTGCAGTGAGCAAAGATTGTGCAACTGCACTCCAGCCTAGGTAGTAGAGTGAGACTCCGTCTCAAAAAAAAAAAAAAAAAAAAAATTGACCAGAATTTCCAAAATTACTACATTTTGAATGATTATCAGAATTTGAAATAGTCTTATCTGAAGTAGAAAAAAAAATGATTATTTTGTTTGAAAGAATTTTTTAGTCAAAATAGTTACATAAAATTTATAAAGGTAAGATACGTTATGAAGTTACATGCAATTAAATTCTTTCCAAACATTTTCAAGAAATCTTTTACAAACACGATAAATAAGAGAAATATACCATTAGAAAATTGTGAATGATAAT
This sequence comes from Papio anubis, assembly GCF_008728515.1. Taxonomy (NCBI): domain Eukaryota; kingdom Metazoa; phylum Chordata; class Mammalia; order Primates; family Cercopithecidae; genus Papio; species Papio anubis. The sequence goes on along the minus strand of NC_044980.1, from coordinate 18,942,235 downwards.
CTATAAGGAGACAAAAGTTAGGCAATAAAATAACCAACCTTTTATCTTCGGAATTGACAGTCTTGACTCAGAGTAGTGTCTCTAGATGCCATGCTCTTTGTGAAACAACAGTCACTAATGCAGAGCTCTTGACCAACATTAACTGTGATTCTTCAAGATGACCTTTTCTTAACATTTTGTAGCAGAATTCAAGCAGGTATAAAAATGAACTCAGTTGAAGACATCAATGAATTTCATAGGATGTAATTGAAAACAAGGTTTTTCTACATTATTTCTCCAGTCTGCATAAAATAATTAAATTCATCAACATTTTTTGGTTCTCTATTACCTCCCCAAATTTCTTTCATTTCATTTTTGCTCCGTGAGCAAAAATAATAAGTTTAGGAATGATTTCTCTATATGCTTTAAAAAAGCTATATAAAACATCTTTAGAAGTCCTATAGATTTTATTTTTAATTTTATATAATTTCATATGAAAATCTATTTGACGATAGTTTTCACTTTCTGAAGTCAGTATATTTATTAAAAGCTAAGAAGATAAAATATTTAAATTGTGGTTTACAATACCTGCAGAAGATAAAGAAAATTTCACAATAGAATATGCTTTGTCAATGTATCTTTTTATAGCCCATTCCTATTGATAATAATAATTACAACAATAATAATTGCTCACACAAATGATTATGCAATAAGTCCTCATTTATCATTCATAGGTTCTTGGAAACTGCAATTTTTAAGCAAGATAAAGTATAATGACACCATATATTGTTTCCGTCAGTGTTATAAGGAAATGAAGTAATGGAAACCACGTAATTTAAGGACCTGCTGTACGTCCCTTCTCTTGTAATCACCATTTTAAAGAACCTATCAAGGGCATTGAGAATTTATTGTAGAAACGTAAAAATAATTCTGTTATAGTTGACTAACAAAGAAAAAGAGTTAGGTAGTCATCATCAAAGCTAAGTAATTTGTTCCTCTTGGAAAAAAATAAATAGGTTCCATTTACTGAAAAAAAAAAAAAATCTCACTTTGTCTACTTTAGGAAAGAATTCCAAGTAGTTCCTGAACTGCAGCAGATTGTGTAAGGATAACACAAGAAAAAAAAATGTCAACTTTAGACAGCATTTAAGAAATAAAGAGTTATTAAACTCCAGTGGACATGAGTGGTTGTCTATTTAATATTGGTTTCTCATTTTGCCTGTCATATCGTAACTCTGATTTCCTCAGGGTAGCAACATATGCAGTTAAAAATCTAGATTTTTCCAACCTCCCTGTATCTATCGACACTGCTCTGGCCAGTCAGGCCACTGAGATATTTTAGGAAAATTTTGAAATCTTTATAAAGTTGACAATGCTCCCTCAATTGGCTTTATCATCTTCTGGATTTAAACATGCATTTGTGATCATATGACAACAGGCACACAAAGAGAAAGTTATATGGAGATTGCTGAAGAAAAGGACCTCAATGAAGTCACTCCGATTACATTATGTTTATGTTCAGACTCATACCCTCCACTAACTGATACCTGGGACCTTTGTGAAATGCGCTTTGCAGACATATGAATCACCTTCATAGTACAGTGCACTGCCCAGGCAGGTGTTGAGCTGGCTTCCTGAGAATACTTTTCATTACTTTCAACCTGAAATCTATGAAACAGAGAGAGCACGCTGCTCTCTCTCCATGAGTAACCACTTTACAGTTACAGTAGCAATATCAAACTGCAAAAAGATATTTTTCACACTGGTTGAAATATCAAAAGTTATATTAGGTTTGCTATTTGGAGGAATCAAAATGAAACTAAATGCATTTTTCTCTGATATTCCACTGATAATGCATATTTGGTAAATAATTTTATTCCTGTCACAAAGTACCAAAGTACTTTGTAGACACTATAGATATCGGATAATTCTCCTACTCTGTGGCAAGATCATAGTGTCTTTTTGACATCAACAGAATAATATTTATCAAATTTAATTCCTATGCATATAGTTCTAACAAAACACAATTCTAGATCAGTGATCTATGCTAGTCAAACTATTCGTTGTAGCGCTAGATGAAACAATTAAGATGGAATTAGGTTGACTTGCACACAAGTAAATTTTATAGTATGTAAATTAAACTTACATAAAGCTGTTAAGCAAACAGGGTAAGGAAACCAATTGAATCTGCTCCTTCAAAAATATCAATTGATTGTCAAAAAACTGACCAGCTGCTACCAGTAGGGTAAAAAAATCATCTAATTCACTGTAAAATTGTAGGTACACTTTTACATATCAAAAAGATAAGAATCAATGTTGGTCAATTGTAGCATGTCTTATACTATTTCTTCCTAATAAAATATAAATTTATTTAATCCTCTTTTTTTGTGTGTGACCTCCCTCTATACTTCCTGCATCTCAATAGTAACTATTGAGAAAAAAAAAAAATACTGGGAATGATTGTTTAGCCAATAGCCTGGCAAATGTATTAGCTATTAATACTAGTTAATTTATTGTCAAATATTAGATCAATAGATAATAGGAAACATTGCAATTGTGTTCTTTAGTCTTTAATCCTGATTAAACATAATTTGTGTTATATAATTACCAAGCAATTTAATTTTTCTTTCATTACTTTAAATTTATTCTGAGGTCATTTATCCTACTGCCACAGGATTAAATGTATTGCATTACCACTGATTTCCTTAGATTATTCACTAACCCAGTATCTTAGATATCTACAATGAAATCTAGAAAGCACTAGAATATTATTAATGTTCCACAATTTTTACCACTATACATACACACACATATATAGAAAATACACATATATACTTTTCCTATTATATATATTATATATAAAAAATTTTATGCTCATACCTACTTCTATATTTCAACCAAGCACTGCTTCTGAGTTATTTTTTCACTTAGGCTATTCCTCTTCCTGGCATGCCTTTCCCAGGCAAATTTACACTTCAATGGTTGATTCCCTGAACTCTGGGAACTAACCTTTGATCTTTGAGTAACGTTTTTACATTCCTCCTAAAACCGCAGTAGCCCTTTTGTTCATATGGTGTTTCTTCTCTACTCTGAGAGCTCCATAGGCTTAAATACCATAGATGCTATTGTTGCTTTCCACAACAGGCCTCCCTGAGTGCTTTACATGCAGTAGCAAGTTTTTAATTATCTGTATTTTCTTTTATTTCTATAAATTTGTGGGATAGAAGTACAGTTTAGTTACATGGATCTATAGTGGTGAAGTTTGGACTTTTGGTATAATAAGCACCCAGAAAATGTACTTGGTACTCGTTAAGTAAGTTTCCATTCCTCGTTCCCTCCCACTCTTCAGAGTCTCCGATATCTATGTCCATGTGTACACATATTTAGCTTTCACTTATAAGAGAAAACAAGTAGGATTTGACTTTCTCTTTCTGCATTATTTTACTTAAGATAATGACCTCCTGTTCCATCTTATGTTCCTGCAAAAGATATTATTTCCTTGTTTTTAATGGAGGAGTAATATTCCACAGTGTATATATAGCACATTTTGTTTATCCAGTCATCCATTGATGAATACTTACTGTATATTTGCTATTTTGAATAGTCCTCAATAAATATATGGGTATAGATATGCTTTTGAGGCAATGATTTCTTTTTCTTTGGGTAGCAGTAGTAGTGGGTTTGCTGGATCAAATGGTAGTTCTATTTTGGGTTTTTTGAGAATTCTCCATGCTATTTCTCAGAGGTTGTACTAATTTACATTCCTAGTAACAGTGTATAATAATTCTTTTTCTCTGCAGTGTTTCCAACGTTTTTTTTTGTTTGTTTGTTTGTTTGTTTTTCTTTATACTAACAGCCATTCTGACTTGTGTAAGCTGTTATTTCATTGTGGTTTTAACTTACCTTTCTCTGATGTTGAGCATTTTTTTCATATGCTTGATAGCCATTTGTGTCTCCTTTTGAGAAATATCTTTCATGTGCACGATGGCCCTTTGCAGTCTTTTGCATGCCTCCTTTTGAGAAATGTCTGTTATGTCTTTTGCCCACTTTGAAAATGGTTATTTTGTTGTTGTTGTTTATGAGTTGTTTGCATTCATTGTAGATTCTGGATATTAGTCTCTTATCAGATGCATAGTTTGTATGCATTTTCTCCCATTCTGAAAGTTGTTCACTTGGTTGATTTGTTGCATTTGCTGTGCAGAAGCTTTTTAGTTTAATATAGTCTTATCGTCTATTTTTGTTTTTGTTGCATTTCCTTTTGAGGTTTTAATCATGAATTATTTGCCTAGACCATGTCTAGATGAATTTGTCCCAGGTTTTCTTCTAGTACTTTTATAGATTCAGATATTAACTCTTAATCCACCTTGAGTGAATTTTTATATATAATGAGAAATAGGTGTCCAGTTTCATTCTTCTGCATATGACAATGTAATTTTCCCAGAACTGTTCATTGAATTGAGTGTTCTTTCCTCAGTGTATGTTTTTGTTGGCTTTGTCAAGGATCAGTTGACCTTAGGTATGTGGCTTCATTTCTGAATTCTGTATTATATTTTATCAATCTATATGTCTAGTTTTATGTTAGTACCATGCTGTTTGGTTATGATAGCCTTGTATGAAAAACCAAACTGAAAGCATCATATTATTTGACTTCAAATTATACCTCATTATCTTTACTGAAGGCCTACATTATCTAAGTTTAACTACAAAACTAAGTTTATAAAAGTTTTGTGGAAGAAATGACTTGTGGATTATTATTTTTAAATAAATATTAGTAATATTTGTATTTTACATAACATTTGTCACATCTCTGATCTTCTGTAAACAGTTTTTATTTTATTACTTCTATCAATCATGTAATATTCTAGTTAGGGTTTTTCCCAAATGATTGCCAAAACAATAGTATTTCAGAGCTCTTAGAAGACTAAATATTTTTGGAAACATGATAAATAAAATAATTCTTGATTTACAAGTTTACAAAGTAAACTATTTCTGAGAAACTAAAACAACATGTTTTGTATGTACATAATTAAAACATAAATCTCTTGAATGCAAGCTCATTGAGACCTTGCATTAGTCATTTTTGTATCTTCCATAATGTTTAATGTATTGTGTGACACATGGAAGACAACATTTGTTTATATGGAAATAAAATCTGACACTTTGGGAAGGCAGTTATTCAAAATAATACCATTTCTAATATTAATGCTCATGGTTTTTTAATTGCCTTATTATTTTATTTCTCAAAAATATTCCCATCTTCCATATATTGAATTTAGAAAGGCTGAATGTCTGAATAAGAGAAGAATCATTAACTTATGGGTGTTTTGTTTTTGTATTTTGAGACGAAGTCTTACTCTATCACCCCGGATGGAGTGCTGTGGTGTGACCTTGACTCACTTCAACCTCCGCCTCTTGGGTTCAAGCAATTCTCCTGCCTCAACCTCCTGTGTAGCTGGGATTACAGGTGCCCGCCACCAAGCCTGACTAATTTTTGTATTTTTTAGTAGAGACAGAGTTTCACCACGTTGGCCAGGCTTGTCTTGAACTCCTGACCTCAGGTGATCCACCTGCCTTGGCCTCCAAAAGTTCTGGGATTACAGCCATGAGCCACTGACCCCAGCCGAATTTATAGTTTTAAGAAGACTTATGTTTTTTCTATTGTTGTTAAAATCTCAATTTCATTTTCTTTTTACTTTGGTCTTGTGTGCCTAACTCTCCTAATATTTTGAGATAAAGCTTCTCTTCCCTTCTCTTCTCTTCTCTTCTCTCCTCGCCTCTCCTTGCCCCTTCCTTCCTTCTTTACTTATTTCCTTCCTTCCTTCCTTCCTTCCTTCCTTTCTTTCCTTCTCCCTTCCTCCCCTTCCTTCCCTTCCTTCCCTTCCTTCCTTCCTTCCTTCCTTCCTTCCTTCCTTCCTTTCTTTCTTTCTTTCTTTCTTTCTTTCTTTCTTTCTTTTTTTTTTTTTCTTTTTTTTTTTTTTTGTTTTCTGGCAGAGTTTCACTCTTGTTGCCCAGACTGGAATACAATAGCACAACCTTGGCTCACTGCAACCTCTGCCTCCTGGGTTCAAGTGATTCTCCTGCCTCAGCCTCCTGAGTAGCTGGGATTACAGAAGCCTGCCACCACACACAGCTAATTTTTTTTATTTTTAGTAGAGACAGGGTTTCATCATGTTGGTCAGGCTGGTCTCAAACTCCTGACCTCAAGTGATTCACATGCATTGGCCTCCCAACATGCTGGGATTACAGGTGTGAGCCACCGCGCTAGGCCAAGCCTTTTCTTTAAAATCCAAATAAATGTCTCAAGCTCCCATTCTATGCAGTGTCAGAAGAAAGTCCCCCAATCTCCTTCCTACACATATTTCTGAAGTAAGTGCCAGGTGAATAGTAAGTGCCAGTTGAGGGGTAAGTGCCAGGTGAGGTATCAGAGCCACTGCCATGGCCAGTGATTGGCTCATGGGTAATAAGAGGAATTTACCAACAGTACAGGTTTGAAAGGAAAGTGGTTTTTTTGTGTTTGTTTTTTTGTTTGTTTTTGTTTTTTTTGATGGAGTCTAGCTCTGTTGCCCAGGCTGGAGTGCAGTGGTACCATCTTTTCTCACTAATGCTCAGACCAGCTCAGTCTTGGAGACCCTAACCCAGCGGTGCTACAGGAATTAAAGACACACACACAGAGAAATGTAGAGTGCAGAGTGGGAATCAGGGGGTTAACAGCCTTCAGAGCTGAGAGCCAGGAACAGAATTTTACCCATATATTTTATTGACAGCAAACCAGTGATAAGCATTGTTTCTATAGATTATAGATTAACTAAAATGGAAAGCAAAGGGATGGGCTCTGGCTAGTTATCTGCAGCAGGAACATGTCCTTAAGACACAGATCACTTATGTTATTGTTTGTGGTTCAGAAACGCCTTAAGTGGTTTTCTGCCCTGGGTGGGCCAGGTGTTCCTTGCTCTCATTCTGTTAAACCAACAACCTTCAGCGTGGGTGTCATAGCCATCATGAGCAGGTCACAGTGCTGCAGATATTTTGTTTATGGCCAGTTTTGGGGCCTGCTTATGGCCAGATTTGGGGGCCTGTTCCCAACATGTCCCCCCTTTTGTTTTTGCAAGATGATACAAGCAAAGGCGGCTTTATTCCTGTGAGCTGCTTCTCACAGGAATCAGGATCCACATCTGTAGGCTATATAAAGACAAACAACACAAATTAAAAGCACAATCATCATTGAAATCACAGAGTCTCCAAGTGTTTTTATCCATTTTAATGGGTTAGTAGCTGCTAATCTGTCTGCAGCTCCTTCAAGCACTCTAGTCCCTGGCACTAAGGTCAGGTATGTCTGGGATGCTTTAAATATTTGTTCTTTTAATTTTGCAATATCCAAAGGTAAGTTTGTAGAGTGTCCTTCTAGATGCTTTTTCAATATTTCCCTAATTTTGATCTTACTAAGAGCCATTAATAGTTTCCACAAATCCTTGTGTTTAACTCCTAGAGTGATCCATATCATTTGAGGTTGAGGTACCACTATACCATCATGTGTCCAGATAATAGGAACTCTTGCTGTACTTCTTACCATTTCTAACATCTGACTGTTTGGTTCAGACCAGCTGAACATAGTGTGGCCATGGTATGCAGACTGAGAGGTGCAATTCAAGCTACACATCCCCTTAGGGGACCAATTGGTAATGATTCCATGGGAATCGTTGTGCAGCACCTCTGCCTGTTCTGCAGTGCAGTCTTCCCACACAAGCATGTTTATTTTTCTGACCCAGTCCAATCCTGTTTACAAATAGGTTTTGAGGGTGGTATGCCTCAATTATAGGAGCAGATTTATTGTGGTAAATACTGAGACCAGAAAGCAAGTGTAACTGTGTCATAGAGTGATTACATTCAGGCATTATTGCCAGCCAAGATTGATAGCGAGGGAGTGGGCAACTAGTGGCCTTTCCCAAACAGATAGGCGAATGTTCAAATCCTAAAGAAATAATCATAACAGTTCCTTCCTCATGTGGGTGAGATGGGCCTCCATCATCTGTAGGACCGAGCATCCAAGAGCTATCATTAGTGTATACCTCCACTGGGGGGTCCAGCCAAGTTACAGGCGGTAGAAGTGGTGGATAAGGTAAATATACCCAATAAATATAATTGTTCTCTGTGTCAGCCCTTGTTGAAGGAATACTCACGGCAATGGTGATCACCACTATCATAGCTGTCACTAAATTACTCACTGTGACTGGTTGTCCCGCTTTCCTCAGGTTTTCTTCCACTGTCTGCAACAGCTTCTTGATCTGTCCCCAGGTAAGTGGCTGTGTTCAACGGGTGTTGCTCATGACAGTTGGGGTCCTCCTCAGTGTTAACTTGGACAACGCTGCCACTGGCGGGTTTTTGGGATCCTCCCAAAACCTCTTCCTGGGTATCTGGCTCATAATAAGTCTTTAGATGTCTTGATGGCATGCAAATTGCCTCTTGATTCGGTCCTGGAGAAACACAAGCATAACCTCTACCCCAAGTTATTATTTCGCCTATTGCCCAACTTTTTATTATCGGTCTCTCCACCAAACCAGTTGTTCTGCTTCTGTCTTTGCAGCTGGTTTCTGTAGATGCTTTTCAGCTCCTGATAGCATCTGGCCTTTAGGCAGGCTCAAAAAATTTAAAGTCAATAATGCTAGATTCATTTGTATATGTGATGTCCATAGTCCCTGTTTCCCCCCTTTTGCTTTTGCAACTGTTGTTTCAGGGAGAGATGCATTCTTTCCACTATGGCTTGTCCTTGAGAATTATATCAGTTTAATATTCCATATAGAGAAAAATGTAGCTAGAGCTTGGCTAGTATAGCCTAGGGCATTGTCTGTTTTAATAGAAGCCGGAATGCCCATCACCACAAAACACTGTGAAAGGTGATATTTAACACAGGCAGAAGACTCTCCTGATTGGCATGTAGCACAAAGTGAGAAAAGGTGTCCACACATATGTGTGCATAAGCTAGTCTCCCAAATGAGGGAACATGTGTAATGTCCGTTTGCCAAAGAGAATTAGATTCCAATCCTGGAGGATTAACTCCTCCTGTAAAAGATGAGGAATGCACCATTTGGCAAATTGGGCATTGCTGGATAATAACTTTAGCTTCTTTCCAGGTAATGCTGTATCTGCGTTTGAGACCAGAAGCATTAACATGGGTTAAATTGTGAAAGTGTCTGGCATTAAATATTGCAGTAGCAAATAGGTGATCAGCCATTTGATCCCCTGCAGTCAAAGATCCTGGAAGAGATGTATGATCCTAATATGAGTGATGTAAAAAGGGTGCACTCTACTCCTAACTGCTGTTTGCAGTTGGGTAAACAAAGTTATCAGTTGTTCATCTGTATGAAATCATAACTGAGCATTTTCAATTAATTGTGCGGAATGAACCACATATGAAGAATCAGAAATAACATTAATACACATACAAAAAGCAGTCAATACCTCAATTGCAGCTACAAACTGAGTCTGGAAAACTTTACATTTCGAGCCAGAATAAGAAGCTTTACCATTACTAGACCCATCTGTGAAGACATTTTCAGCACCTTCAATTGGTTTAAATTTAGTTATTTTAGGGAGAATCCAATTAGTTAATTTCAAAAATTGAAACAGTTTCATTTTAGGAAAATGGTTATCCAGAATGCCCACAAAAGCAGCTAAATGGGTTTGCCAAGTAAGACTATTTATAAAGGCTTGCTGTATTTGTGCCTTCATGAGAGGGACAATACTTTTTCCAGGATCATATCCATGTAATTTAACAATCCGAGTTCTCCCATTTCCTATTATAGTAGTGATTTGATCCAAATAAGAAGTCGAAGTCCATGACTTAGTATGTGGAAGAAAAAGCCACTCTACAAGATCTTGAATGCTGAGTTGAAAAATTAGCAAATCTAGAGTCTTCTCTGGATCTGTTCTGTTTATTTGAGTCTTATGCACTTGCTTCTCAATTAGCTGTAACACTACCTCAGCTTCCTTTGTTAATTGCTGAAGGCTACTGAGAATAGGATCTCCTCTAAGGATAGAAAATGGATTACTCATGACATAGGTAGGAATGCCTAGGGCAGGTTGTATCCAGTTAATGTCCCCTAGTAATTTTGGAAAGTCATTGAAAGTTTTCAGTTGATCCCTACATATGGTTACTTTCTGTGACACAATTGTAGTGTCATTTACTAAGGTCCCCAAGTGGGAGTAAGTGGTAGTAGTCTGAATTTTGTCAGGAGCTATAATTAAACTGGTGTGAGAAATCAAATTTTGCAAGTGATCCTAACATTGGAGTAATGTTTCTCAAGTAGGGGCAGCACAAAGTATATCATCCACATAATGAATAAGGTAATGCTGTGAAAATGTTTTACGAGTAGGTTCAATTGCTTGCCCTACATAAGTCTGGCAAATTGTTGGACTGTTTAATATACCTTGTGGCAACACTTTCCAATGAAAACGCTTAGCAAGCTGCAGGTTGTTTACCACAGGAATTATAAATGCAAATAGTTCACAGTCCCGCTCAGCTAAGGGGATAGTAAAGAAGCAGTCTTTTAAATCTATGACTATGAAAGGCCAGTATTTTGGACTCATAGCAGGAGAAGGCAATCCTGGCTGGAATGCCCTCATAGGTTGTATAACTGAATTAATGGCTCTAAGATCTGTCAACATTCTCCATTTACCTTAATTTTTTTAATAACAAAGACTAGAGAATTCCAGGGGGAAAACGATGGAGCTGTGTGTCCTTTTTCTAATTGTTCAATAACTAACTCCTCTAAAGTTAAAGAAACTCCAGTTTCTCTGTGCTTAGCCACCATTGTTCTATCCAAATTGGCTTATCTGTTAACCGTTTTAAAGGTATTGGTTCTGGAAGCTTAACAATGGTCGCCATCAAAAATGATATCCTAAACCTTGCTGGGAACTTTGTCTTTCCGCCTGAAGCAGTTCCTTCAAACCTTGCAAATTTTTTCCCAGTCCCATACCAGGGACATACCCCATGTCCTGCATCGTATGTTGACCTTGAGGGCTGTATAATTTATCTGGAATTAGAACTTGTGCTCCCCATTGTTGTAATAAATCTCTTCCCCATAAATTTATAGGTACAAAAGTTATAACTGGTTGAATAGTCCCAGGATGTCCATTGGGCTCTTCACAATGCAAAATATAACTACTTTGATATACCTCAGGGGCTTTACCAACTCTAACTATGTTGAATTGAGTGGGTTAAATTGGTCATGTGGTCAGCCAGTGCTGTAGAGAAATGATTGAAATGTCCACTCCTATATCTACCAAACCTCTACGTTTCTTTCCCTGAATAGTTATTCTACAGGTAGGACATGTATCAGTAATTTGATTCAGCCAATAAACTGTTTTGCCTTGTTTATTTGTGCTTCCAGATCCTCCTGTTCATTTAATTTCACTTTTCCCCATTTCCACATAAGGCACAATCAGGACCTGTGCTATGCACTCTCCTGGCTCTGCTTTCCAAGGAACAGAAGCAGATACAACAATTTGAATTTCCCCATTGTAAGCTGAATCAATGACTCCTGTATGTATTGCACTCCTTTTAAATTTAAACTAGATCTACCTAGAAGTAATCCTATCGCCTCTGCTGGCATCATCTGACTGGAGAGAGCAACATTATTTAACAGTCCCATTACAAAAGGAGAACCTAGTCCATATTGATTAATAGCTTGTTTAAATCCTTTAAGTATTTTAAAGGAAAAAGGCTCAAATGTAGCTATAATATTTCCCTGTTGACCTGCAGTGGGGCATATCCTAACAGAGAACTACCAAGCCTCTATATCATTCTATCCTCTAGATTGCTGAATTCCTGACTGAATAGAACTGAGAGTGGTCGCTTGAGGCGCTGCTCAAACCATCACTGGGGCAACTACTTTTCACCTTGTGTCCTCTGCAAAAGAAAATTCTTGAGTGTCAGGCCACTCTTTTTCTTCAAAATAATGAGGGGGTGCACAAAGGTAGGGACAAACCTCTCCCTCTTTTGCCGCTTTAGCTTTAGCTGGCAAACAAACCTGCTCTGTCACCTCTTCTGTTATTTCATTATACTCTCCTTCCTCATGATTTCACCACCGTGAAAAGGTTCCAAGGTGGAATGAACCAGAGCCCGCACTTGCTCATTATTACCCGATGCTTCCGAGCTCCCCTTCTTACTCACCACAGAGATTGCTTAAGAGTACTCGGGTGTCCTCCAGCTTAGTTCCACATTCTCCAACCGTCGCTTCAGCAACCCTTTGACCGGAGTTCAACCCCACGTGTAGACACCACTTGCCAAGACCAGCTCAGTCTTAGAGACCCTAACCCAGAGGCGCTAGAGGAATTAAGACACACACACAGAAATACAGAGTGCGGAGTGGGAATTGTGGAGTTGACAGCTTTCAGAGCTGAAAGCCACGAACAGAGTTTTACCCATGTATTTATTGACAGCAAGCCGGTGATAAGCATTGTTTCTGTAGATTACAGATTAACTAAAACAGGAAACAAAAGGATGGGCTCTGGCTAGTTATCGGCAGCAGGAACATGTCCTTAAGGCACAGATCACTCATGCTATTTGTTGTGGTTCAGGAACACTTTAAGTGGTTTTCTGCCCTGGGTGGACCAGGTGTTCTCTGCCCTCCTTCCGGTAAACCGACAACCTTCAGCATGGGTGCCATCGCCATGACGAACATGTCACAGTGCTGCAGAGATTTTGTTTATGGCCAGTTTTGGGGCCTGCTTATGGTCAGATTTGGGGGCCTGTTCCCAACACACTGAAACCTCCACCTCCTGGGTTTAAGTGCTTCTCATGCATCAGCCTCCTGAGTACCTGGGATTACAGGTGCACGCCACTACAGACCCGTCTAATTTTTGTATTTTTAGTAGAGATAGGGTTTTACCATTTTGGCCAGGCTGGTCTTGAACTTCTGACTTCAGGTGATCCACCCGCCTTGGACTCCCAAAATGCTGGGATTACAGGAGTGAGCCAACATGCCCGGCCAAAAGGGACGTTTTGTTAGAAAGAATGCTGCAGTGGGGTGTGGTGCCTCATACCTGTAATCCTAGCACTTTGGGAGGCCAAAGTGGGCTGATTACCTGAGCTCCGGAGTTCAAGACTATCCTGGGCAACACAGTGAAACCACCTCTCTACTAAAATGCATAAAATTAGCTGAGTGTGGTGCCACACACCTGTAATCCCAGCTACTCAGGAGGTTGAGGCAGGAGAGTCACTTGAACCCAGGAGGTGGGGGTTGCAGTGAGCTGAGATTGTGCCATTGCACTCCAGACTGGGCGACAGAGGGAGACTCTGTCTCAAAAAAAACAGAAAGAAAAAGAAAGAACGCTGCAGAAGAGTGCAGCGGGGAGCTTCGGCAAGACAGGACCAAGGGCACCGTGGTGAGTTTTCCCTTAGAGGTATTTGTAGGCCTTAAAGCAGGAGCTTAAGGGTAATTTGGACCATATTAGCCACTTTGGTCATGATACATGATTATATTTGTAGACATTTTGGTGCCTTGATGTCAGCGAGGCTTGCACAATATGTTTCAATATGCATGCATTCCGTAGATGTATAGAAATTTTAGTTACTTATACTTTTCTGGGAAAGAAGCCTGGTACCAGATGCTGGTTTTAGATAATAGGAAAGTCTCATTAGTTCTAAGTTCCTCAGATATAGAGTTTTGTCTCTGTCTGGTCTGCTTGATGGCCACCAGGTGATCTTTTCCTTCCTCAGAAAGGAGAGTTGAGAAGAGACTCGTCCCCTGCTCGCTCAGTCATAAATCAATTTTGTCTCCAAGGGGTACTATCTTCTCTCTATTCTTGCTGGACAATAGAGCCAATATGCCTTCATTGCCCCCAAACACTGTTAACACAGGACTTCTGCGGGAACTAGACTTTTTCTTAATGTTGCGGGAATACGGGAGATAATTGTGATCTATGAACAAAGGGGTCAACTTGAAACAAATTAAATACTACCTCCAAATTCCTCATAACTCTGTGTCATAGGAGACTAAAGCTCCTGTTTTTAAATCATAATGGTCTCATCTCCCGCACTCTTTGGGCCACATTTTTTGTTTGTTTCTGTCTTTTCAGTGTCTTCCAGAATGTTCACAGAAACTCAAATATTACTGTGCAGAGGAATATGAATCTTATTTGCCATAATTTTGTTCCCTGACACAAACAGGACATTTTATCCTTTATCAAGAGATATATACAGCAGGGATTTTCTTTCCTCCAAGAGAAGTTATCCTTCCTTTACAGAGCTATCGGATTAAACCTCAGTTATTTTTTAAAACACATAAATTTCCCACTTTGCTAACTAGAGATTTTCCCAAACATACAAGATTTAAAATTTGATATTTTAGCCATATTTTTATCATTTCTTCTAGCTGTAGCCCCAATTAATATTTTTATCATTTACAATAATTTTACTGACCACATTGACTATTTGTCTTTTTGGAATTTCTTGATCCATACTTACTTTTTACTCACTTTTTTTCTTTTTTTTTTTTTTTTCTCACCGTGTTTCCACACTTTGTTTACTTAAATTTATTTCAGTTTTACAACAAAATTTCTATTTCCTATTTTTTTCTCTGAGTCTGACAGTAACTAAAGAGTTATACAAGTATGGATTTTAAAGAAACTATGATGGAAACAAGGCCCATAGACTCTTCTTGGGAGAAAAATGAAAGCCCTTCTATTGGGAATGTTTAGATACAAATACACGTACAAGCCTGGGAGTCCACTGAAATTGATTGGCAGTCTGGATTTGCCATCAGCATACCTGTGCTTGCAAAAGACCCACAGGAGACTGTCATTCTTAGTTTGTGAAGCAGTCATCCAAAGCAAGAGCAAATGTATGCATTAAAAGAGAGTGCTTTCTGCTCCCAATCCTTCACTGTATAGAAACTGTGCATGAAAACCCCAGAAATTAAAGGAAAAGGTAATAACCATATACATAACTTAAACAAAAAGGAAATTTCTCTCTCTACCTCCCCAAACACTGTTTGTATACACAGAGAGACACACAGGCATATACACACACAGTCATGAACTACATAACAATGTTTCATTCAACAATGCAACATAATACAATGGTCGTTCCATAAGATTGTAACATTCTGTTTTTCCTATACCGTTTTTATGGGTAGAAATGTCTAGATAGGATGCTTCAGTTGTTTAGATATATGCCATTGAACACATTGATGTTTTTTGCTTCGTGTGAATACAGAACAGATACTCTTATAAACAAGTGGAGATTGGTTAGGAACCCTGGTTTATGGGATAAGTTGTACAGAATTGTATTCACTCAGAAGCAAATTAATTTTTATGGAATATAAGATGATTGCTACTTTGCAAAAATGTAATTGTATCTTACTCTTTCATAAATGAAAGAGGGCATAAGTATTTATAGAAAAAAGTTGTAATAATACATAAATATCTCAAATGAATTGAATATATACTAAAGTTTGTATACAATTAAGGGGTTCAAGTACACTTTTGTTACATAGGTACATTTCCTAGTGGTGAAGTCTTGGTTTTCAGTGTAACTGTCACCCTAGTAGTGTACACTATATCCAATAAGTAATATCTCATCACCCACCCCCAGTTTGGGCTGCTATTAATGATACCATAGACTGGGTGGCTTAAACAACAAACATTTCTCACAGTTCTGAAGACTGGGAAGTCCAAGATTATTGCATTACCGTGATGACGAACCTCCTCCTGATTTATAGATGACTGCTTTCTTGCTATGTCCTCACATGGCAGAGAGAGAGACAAAAAGATAGAAACACAAACACGCACACACGCACACACACACACACACGGAGAAAGAGAGACATCATCTCTCTCATGTGTCTTCATTTTCTTATAAGAGAACTGATCCCATTCGTGAGGGCTTACCCTCATGAACTAATTACCTCTCAAAAGCCCTGTCTATAAATACTGACAAATTTGGGATTAGGGATTTAACTTATAAAATTTTGGGGGAAACAAACATTCAGTCCATAACAGGTATAAAGTTATATCTTAGAATATGAGCTGTGTTGTATAGTCAAAAGAACACTAAAGTTGGATTCTGCACACTCCTTGGGTTCTGACTACAGATTTTTTGAAATATAGTTGGGAAACTTTAGCCTTTCATAGATCAATTGCAGTTTATTTGGGAGCATTGAATAAGATAGTATGGATGAGCATATATAACCTAATGCAAAATATGAGTATAATAAGAGATTAATGATGTGCATATAATCAGTGAGTATGCCTGTGCTTATGTGTGTATTGAATAGATACTGAATTAACCTATTACATAAAAATTCTGATTACTTAAGTATTTTAGAATTAGAAAAGGATCATGATGGAATATAACTCATAATATTTCAGGACAGAAGAAATGCTGATTAGAGTTAAGCTAGTGCTCTATTCTGTTACTGTAAAGGAGGGGACCTCAATTATGTTTGGGAACCAGTAGGGAAGAGAAACAGATTGCCACAAACATTCTAAGAAATACTTTTGCAAGAAATTATCATTATGTCTTATGCTGAGGGCCTGCAGTTGCTACTCAAACTTTGAATCAAACCTGAGATGGTGATCATTCCTGAAGTTTAAATGGTATAATCACCTATCCCAATCTCTTCAAGACACAGAAATATTGAATATCTCTTTCTTTCTCTCTCTCCTCCACATCTTTTCTCTCCCTTTCCAAAGGTGTTAAGTACACATATTATTTTTATTTTTATTTCACATGCAGATAGCTAAACTATTTCATTTTTAAGAGTAGAAATTATGCCTATTTATAATTTTTATTACATTGATTCCTATTTTACATCATTCTACTTATAATTTTTAACTTATTGTGATTTTAAAGTTTTATTTTATAATTAAAACACATAGCTGTTTTAGAGATCATTATCAAATGTTTGGAGATTTTTTTTTTTATTGAGCCAAATTAGCTTTTGATATAGTCAAGATCCATATGTAATATTGAGAACTACCTCTCTCCTGATGCTTGGATTCCAAGGCCTAGTTTTATAGGTTTTATAATTCTATGTATTTATTAAATTGTAACATATGGTCCATAAACAAAACAATAGCAAGCTTTTGATCTCCATATGCAAACTCGTAAAATGATAATGCTTTCATAAAAATAGATGAAACAAATCATTTATTTAAAAAAAACTTCCATATCTTAAAATCACAGGAGAACATTAATCCTTTCACTAAGATAATCTTATCAAGAATGTGACCTATTATTGGATACAGACTACACTTTCTTATTGCCATATGATACAGATCTTTGTAAAATGGTTTAATGGACCCTGAACTTGCTAAGATAGGTGCATATTAACAAGTATAGATAGAATTTATCTGACGTTGAGAAGCTGCAGCATTTACAGTATTTAAAAGTAGTCTCACTTGCCAGTGACAGAGAAAGAGTCCATGTGGAATTTCAATAAAGTATAACTGAATAAGAGACCCAGAACAGGCAAAACTAGAAAGAAACTACCTTCCTACACAGAGCCTATGTTCATCTTAAGAGGATAGAGGTGGATCCCTGGGCAGGCACTGTGAACACTTAGAGGGATTAACTCTATTTGCTCTTTCTGAGAATTCATGGGATACCCCTAAGGCTATCATTGGCCACTCTTAACAACATAGGTGTCATTAAGATGAAAGGCTTTCAATTTTTCTTCTTGTAACCTTAACAAAATGTTTTTTATTCACTTATTCCAGAAATATTAAACTTCCCTTCTCATATTTTCTTCCTTTATGGAAAATCTAGAGCCTTTTTCAGGAGTATGCAATCATGCCACTTTGTCAAACTTTTTTTCTGATGATTTTTTATATTATTGCGAGAAAGTGTAGTCACAGTTTATGTATAAACTTTGCATAAAATAATCTACATTTTGCAATTTTACTAGTACCGTGAGTTTAAAATGAAATTCTTTAAATCATATATTACGGATTCACATAGAAACCACTTAAAATAACCAATATGCTTACAGTCAAAATGAATATATTTTCAATATACAATTTAAATAATGCATCAGTTGTATGTAGTTCTATTTGTATGAGCTATATGAAATATGCAACTGAGATTGATGTATAGCTAATTATTCTCATTCCAAATAACCCATATGACTTAATTTTGTTTCATATTTGAAAAGTCAGAGAATCACCTGCAGCAACTGCAAAATATTGGGATGTATGTGGGAGATAGGTCATATTTTTAGAACACGAAACAGGATATTTTCCACTTCTCTAATTATTTTCTGTTTTTCTTAATACACACATTAAATCATTTATTTCAGCTGAAGTTTCTACTATTTTTATAGCTCGCATATAAGCAAACTCACTCATAAGATTCATTTCAACCGTTTGATTCACTGAGCTAGTGTCTGTTGTTTGTGTCTTATGTGAAAGACTTTCTGTTGAGTACTGTTTGGTTAATAGAATGAAATAAATGATTATATTGCAGGCAACAATATCTTCCCTTCTTAGAACATTAAACAAAACTTCCAAACTAGCACTCACAGTTATTCAAATGAATTATGCCCATCATATTTCTCCAGTAGAATAGGAGAAATATGTTTGAGCTTATCATAAGCCACATTTATAAATGGAAAATGCATTCAGTCCTATGGAGAACAACTGGTGGTTCCCATACTCTCATTATAGATGATAGATCATATTCAAAACAAGATTCAACTGAAAAATATTTTTGGCCGGGCACAGTGACTCACGCTTGTAATCCCAGCACTTTGGGAGGCCGAGGTGGGAGGATCACAAGGTCAGGAGATCAAGACCATTCTGGCCAACATGGTGAAACCCCATCTCTACTAAAAATACAAAAAAATTAGCTGGGCTATTTTTAAATTTTTATTATATTTTTATTTTATTTTATTTTACTTTTTTATTTTTCTTTTTTTTGGAGATGGAGTCTCCCTCAGTTACCCAGGCTAGAGTGCAGTGGCACGATCTCAGCTCACTGCAAACTCCACCTCCCGGGTTCAAGCCATTCTCCTGCCTCAGTCTCCCGAGTAGCTGGGACGACAGGCGCCCGCCACCACACCTGGCTAATTATTTTGTAGTTTTAGTAGAGACGGGGTTTCACCGTGTCAGTCAGGATGGTCTCGATCTCCTGACCTTGTGATCTGCGTGTCTCGGCCTCCCAAAGTGCTGGGATTACAGGCGTGAGTCCCCGCGCCTGGCCATTTTTTTTATTTTTATTTATTATTATTATTTTTTTAAGACGGAATCTCACTCTGTCACTCAGGCTGGAGTGCAGTGGATGGATCTTGGCTCACTGCAGTCTCCGCCTCGTGGGGCAACGCCATTCTCCTGCCTCAGCCTCCCAAGTAGCTGGGACTACAGGTTTGTGCCACCATACCCGGCTAATTTTTGTATTTTTAGTAGAGACGGGATTTCACCATGTTGGCCAGGCTGGTCTTGAACTCCTGATCAAGATCGAGTCACTGCACTCCAGCCTGGGCGACAGAGCAAGACTCCCTCTTAAAAATATATAAATTATATATAATATATATTTTATATATGGACTGCTATATATTAGATATATTATAATATATATTATATATTATATAATATATACAATATAATATATATTATTTATATATAATTTTATATTTAAATTTATATATAATATATATTTATATATAAATAAAATATAATAATATAATATATAAAATTATGTATATATAAAATATATATATGGATTGCATATAAACACTCAGCCTTCTTTTCCACTAAACCTTATGTTGGTTATACAATATACCCATATTCTCCATAGCATATATTTGCCAATAAAGTTTACCTGCACAATTCTTTCTAGGTTTATCATGAATGTGTTTTAACGATCAAGTCAAGATATAAGTTTTAAAGTTTTTTTAAAAATTACCTGGAGAAATTTTTTAGATGAAAACTTCAGAGAGATGAAAAAAACCCTGTGCTTGGGCTGATAGTTTTATTAAAAACTAATTAAATTCATGAAATTGTTACCAGCAAAATACATTATCTTATTTGATAATAGAACAGTGCGATCCACCTTATTTTGATGTTTAGGTTTGAGGCTGCATTCCAGGTTTGATTGCTGATACTGAAGATGAACTTGTTCCTAAAGTTAATGACTCCCCTCACACACATAAAGAAATTTAACTTCTGGTTGCTGTAGCAGTCAAAGGTTGCTATACATAGTGCTGGCAATAAATTCTGATTGGATCCTTAGCGCTGAAGTTGTAGGAAGTGTCAACTCACACAGCACTAACCCATTCCTGATTGCAGCCCCCCAGGATGCTGATTGCAATGTAGAAAACTTTGTAAAGGACAAGGGCTGTGTGTCATTGTCAGCGAACTTTGGAACAATACTTGTGATTTTATGACTATTTTTTATTACTGATTGTATGTCAAGCTAAAAAAAACCTCTAATGCATTTTTAGGCTCTTAATGCCTTCTAAATTTTACATAAAGTAGACTAGCTATTTCTGCTGTATAAGCAGATCACTAATCATTCATTTGGTCTCTTTCTGGGTAGCAAGTTGATACTTAATATTCAAGAGCCCTGCATCCTTAGATTTAACGCTGCAGTGATATTTTAAAAATTATCCTTTGTAGCAAAGAAACAACATAACCACAATTTATGCCCTTAATGTGTACTTGTTCAATAAACAAATCACGAGTTTGGAGACAGAAGGTCAATGCAGAAAAAAATATGAGTGTATCCTTCCAGCAAATTACTGCATTATTTTCTGTGCACACACAGAGACCTGGAGGGATAATTCTATTTCCCATCCCCCCTTTGACACATACAGGCATGCACTTCGTGCACACAATCCTGCACCAGAAAAGAAGACTCATGTGATCCCACAGGAAATCAAGTGGGATAGAGGGCAAAGCTCCAAGTTCAGTCCACGGTAATTATGGACCCTCCTTGTTTCAGGGACCATCCTAAGTGCTGCTGTACACTGTTCCCCAGATATAGAAAGGTCTGCTTTCATCTTAACATTTTCTAGAAATCTTTATTGAAATGGAACCTGAGTCATCTAACCTTATATTTTTTTTCTTTCTTTCTTTTTTTTTTTTTTTCAAGAAAGAGTCTCACTCTGTTGCCCAGGCTGGAGGACAATGGCGTGATCTCAGCTATGATCCACCAGTCTCAGTTGTCCTTGTTGTTCATTTATTCAACAAATAATCATTAACATTCAATAGACAATTAACTTTTATCTTTTATAACGTGCTGGAAACTCCAGGAGACAATAGGAACAAAAATATAAATACACACTGACACACACACACAGAGTTTACTTCTGAATTAACTTGAGAATCTGTGTACTGGACACTATAGTAATAAGATTTTAAAACTAGTGAATATATACGTGAACTCAAAAATATTAAATATCTGTTATTACTGACTAAACTTCTTAGTTAGCCTTAATTAAATCTTTGTAAGTGTGATTTAAGATATGTCCAAATTGCTTTTCTTATTGTCTTGGCAGAGGAAGTCTCTGAAGCAGATGGAGGCTCCACAATTTCACAATATGTGACCATGTGAAGGCAATCCTATTAGTTACCATTTTATCATTAATACTCTTTTAAAAATATTCAGGTCCCTAAATAGAGATTTTAACCCTATAGATTGGCTCTTTTATTTATTTTTCAGTAACCAATGCTCATAAGAGAGTTTAAAATAGTAGAGAGTTCTGGAGAAACATGCAGTTTGAGAAAGCCTAAAAATTTAGATTTGCCCTTATACTTACGTAAAACAATTAAATATACCGTACACTAACTATTGAGAAAATTAGATCAATTGATGTTTTTGGAAAGTCTTTTTATTTGTGGAGGCTGAGTTTGTGTTTGTGCATCTGTTTTTTGTGTATATATGTGCACACACATAATTATGGATCTCAAGTGTACAAAACAGGGAAGTAAATGATAATGGTCTCACTGAGATGAATTAAATATAATGTGAAATTCAACTTGATCCAGATTGTTTATCTTCAAGTTCCCTTAATATTATCTAGAGGCCTCCTCTCATAATTTAATTAATTAATTAATTAATTTATTTATATTTTTTGAGACAGAGTCTCACTCTGTTGCCCAGGCTGGAGTTCAGTGGTCTGATCTTGGCTCACTGCAACCTCTGCCTCCCAGGTTCAAGAGATTCTCCTGCCTCAGCCTTCCAAGTAGCTGGGATTATAGACACACACCACTATGTCTGGCTAATTTTTGTATTTTTAGTAGAGACAGAGTTCCACCATGTTGGCCAGGCTGGTCTCAAACTCCTGACCATAAGTGATCCACCTGCCTTGGCCTCCCAAAGTGTTGGGATTACAGGCGTGAGTCACCATGCCCGGCCTTCCTCTCATAATTTTTAAAGCATTTACAATGCCTTAGTTTGTAGACAAATTATGAATACAATTTGGAAAAGATTAAAATAAGATGCCAAAGTGAGGCACCAAGAATTTTCCAGAATGGATATGAAGAGTGGAGCAGGTTACTAATCACGTAGAAATAATGAAATGTTTCCCAATTAGAAATGTCCAAGAAAGATGTACTTCAGTTGTTTTAGATGGTTGTAATAATTGAATTCTTTAAACTCTTTGAAAAATTAAGTTGATTTAATTTTTTCACATAATTTATAAGATTATTGTTTTAAATTTAAAATTATGGTCTATATTTTATGAATTCTAAAAGTGAAGACTGAGAAATAGTAAGACCATAACTAACCATGCCTCTGATAACTATCATTCTACTCTCTGCAAACATAAGATCAGCTTTTTTTAGATCTACATATGAGAGAGCACACATAATATGTATATTTCTGTGCCTGGTTGATTTTATGTAACATAATAACCTCCAGTTTCATCTGTGTGGCTGCAAAAAACAAAAAGAAAACAAAAAGATTTTATCTTTTATGGCAAAATAGTATTTTGTGTATATAGCAATATTTTCTTTATACATTAATCCATTAATGGTCACTTAGGTTGATTCCACAGTTTTGCTATTGTGAAGTCATTTGCTGCAATAAATATAGAGGTGTAGTTACACCTTTGATCTACTGATTTCCTTTCTTTTGGAAATATATACCTAGTAGTGGGATTGCTGGATAATATAGTAGCTTTATTTTTATTTTTATTTTTATGTTTTTCTTTTTTTCTGGGAAATTTCCATGCTGTTGAACATGATGAGTCTACTCATTTACATCCCAATTAACAGTATATAAGAGTTTCCTAATCTCTGCATCCTCAAGAAAATCTATATATATTTTTTTCCATTTTAATAATAGCCATTCTAACTGGGATGTGATGTTATCTGTTTATCATTTTGATTTGTATTTCCCTGATGATTAGTGATATCTAGCATTATTCTTATACCTGTTGGTCATTTGCATATCATTTTATTAGAAATGTATATTTTTCTCCTTTTTCACTTTTTAATGAGATTATTTTTTTTCATTGAATTATTTGATTTTCTTAAATATTATGACTATTAGTCATTTGTTATATAAATAATTTGCAAATATTTTATCCTGTTAAACATGTTGTCTCTTTATTCTGTTGATTATTTCTTCTGCTGAGCAGAAGCATTTTAGTTTAATATAGTCACATTTGTCTATTTTTTATTTTGTTGCTTGTGCTGTTGAGGTCTTAGCCATAAAATTTTGGCCTAGGCCACTGTCCTAAAATGTTTCACCAATGTTTCATTATAGTAGTTTTACAGTTTGGGGTCCTAAGTGTAAGTCTTTAGTACATTTTGAGTTGATATTTGTACATGGTGAGAGACAGAGGTCTAGTTTCATTGTTCTGCATATGGATATTAAGTTTCCTAGAACCATTTATTGAAGACAGTCTCCTTTCCCTCAATCAGTGTTCTTCATACCTTTCTTAAAAATCATATGGCTGTGAATAAGTGGTTTTATTTCTGAGTTCTCTATTCTGTTCCATTGGTCTATGTGCCTGTTTTTATACTGATACTCTGTTATTTTGGTTACTGTTAGCCTTGTAATATATTCTGAAGTCAGGTAATACAATGCCTCCAGCTTTGTTCTTTTGGCTCAAGATTGCTTGATCTGTTTGGCCTTTTATATGGTTCCATATGAATATGAGGATAGACATTTTTCTATTTCTGTAAAAAATAGCAATGGCATTTTGAGAGGAATTGCATTCAGTCAAGATTGATTTTAGTAACATGGTCATTTCAACAATATGGATTTTTCTTTCCAAGAGCTTGGGATGTCTTTTAATTTGTGTGTCTCCTATAATGTATTTTATTAGTATTTTGTAGTTTTTATTTTAGAAGTCCTTCACCTCTTTGGTTAAATTTATTCCTAGGTATATTTATAGCTATTGTAAATGAAACTAGCTTTTTAATTTCTTTTTTAGCTAGCTCATTATTCGTGTTTAGAAACTACTGATTATTTGTATGTTGAGTTCATATCATGCAAATTAATTTTTTTAAATCTGGCCTAAGTGTTTCTTAGAAGAATCTTCAGGTGTTTCTGAATATAAGATTACCTCATCAGCAAAGAAGGACACTGACTTCCTCCTTTCCAATTTGTCTGCCTTTTATTTCTTCCTAGTTTCTGATTTCTATGGCTAGGACATTTAGTACTATATTAAATAGGAGTTGTGAAAGTGGGCATCTTGTCTTTTTCCAGTTCTTAGCAGAAAGGCTTTCAGTTTTCTCCATTCAGTATAATGTTAGCTGTGGGTTTGTCATATATGACCTATAAGATGTGTTTTTTTCTATGCCTTTAGGAATGTTAGGAATGTTAATTTTATCAAATGCCTCTTATGTGCCTCTCCTAATGGACATAGGGTTTTTGTCCTTCCTTCTGTTATTGTGATGTATCATATTTATTGATTTGCATATGTTGAACAATCCGTGTCTGCATCCTTAGCATGCCTTCCACTTTATCATGGTATATTGTCTTTTTAATGCACTGTTGGATTCAATTTTTGTTAATACTTTATTGAAGATTTTTGCATTTATGTTCATTAGGGATATTAACCTGTAGTTTTTTTTGTTGTTGTTATTCTGTCATTTTCTAGTTTTGATATCAGAGAATGCTGGCCTCATATAATGTGTGAGGGAGAATTCTCTACTCTTCAATTTGTGAGAATGATTTGAGGAATTTTGATGTTACTTTATACATGTGGTAGAAGTCAGCAGTGAAACCTTTAGGTCATAGGCTTTTCTCTCTTTTGAGACTTTTTTATTACTGATTCAATTTTGTTAATTATTCTTGGCCTGCTCAGGTTTTCTATTTCTTCTTGAATTAATCTTGGCAGGTTGTATGTGTCCAGAAATTTATCTATTTTCTCTTGTTTTTCTATTTTGTTAGAATATATTGTTCATATTGTCTCTGATTTTTTTTTGTATTTCTGTGGTATCAGTTACAATGTATCCTTTTATGTTTCTGAATTTATTAATTTGGGTGTTTTCTGTTGCTGTTTAGCTAGTGGTTTACTGACTTCGTTTATCTTTTTAAAAGACTAATTTTTCATTTGGTTGACTTTGTGTTATTTTTTCTCTATTACATTTCATTCTTCTCTGGTCTTTATTATTTCTATCCCTATATTAAGTTTTTTGGGTTTTTTTTTTTGTTTTGTTTTTGATACGAAGTTTTGCTCTTGTTGCCCAGGCTGGAGTGCAATGGCACGATCTCGGCTCACCACAACCTCCACCTCCCAGGTTCAAGCGAATCTCTGCCTCAGCGTCCCTAGTAGCTGGGATGACAGGCATGTGCCACCATGCCTGGCTAATTTTTTGTATTTTTAGTAGAGATAGAGTTTCTCCATGTTGGTCAGGCTGGTCTCAAACTCCCGACCTCAGGTGATCCGCCTGCTTCGGCCTCCCAAAGTGCTGGGATTACAGGCATGAGCCACCATGCCCGGCAAGTTTGGGGTTTTTTGATTCTTGATTTTCTAGTTTCTTGAAGTGGATTATTAGATCGTTTATTTAAAATCTTTTTGTTTTTTGATATAGGCATTTATTGATATAAACTTTCCTCTCAGCACTACTTTTGCTGTATCCAATAGGTTTTGGTGTGTTGTTTTTCATTTTCATTTGTTTCAAAAATAGGTTTAAAATTGTTCTTCTTAATTTTCTCGTTGACCTACTGGTCATTCAGGACCAAGTTGATTGATTTACATTCATTTGTATAATTTCCAAAGTTCCTCTTGTTATCAACTAGTAGTTTTATTACACTGTGGTTTAGAAGTTACTTGATATTATTTTGACTTTGAAGAATTTGTTGAGGCTTATTTTGTGGATTTACATATATTCTATCCTGGAGAATGTTCCATGTGCTGATTAGAAGAATACGTGTTCTGTACCTGTTGGATAAAATGTTCTATAGATTTCCATTAGGTCCATTTGTCCTCAAGTGGAGTTTAAATCCAATTTTTTTGTTTGTTTTTGATTTTGATGTGTGTGTGTCTGTGTGTTTGTGTGTGTTTGTGTGAATTCTCTGCCTAAATGATCTGTTTAATGCTGAGTGTTTGTTGTTGAAGTCCCAACCTATTATTGTATTGGAGTGTATCTCTCCTTTTAGATCTAATATTTTTTGCTTTCTGTATCTGGTTGCTCTGTTTTGGGTGTGTGTATATATATGTATGCACACACACACACACCACACACATATATATACACACACACACACATATATATATATATATATTCGATCCCTTCATAATTTTATAATGACCTTCTTTTTCTCTTTTTACTGTGTTTGACTTACAGCCTGAAAGAGTATACAGGTGCCAGCAGTGGTGGACGGGGCAGGGTGATTCCCAGGCTCTTGGGCAGTATGTTTTGGTACTGGACAGGTGGTGCCAAGCTGGGTGGGGTTGTCCTCAGGCCTCCTGGAACTGTTCACGGGTGTCAGCTGTGACAGGCAGGATTAGGTGGACCCCAGGCCCACCAGCAGCAGTGGTGTGGGCAGATAGAGCCTGTCATTTGGGAATGGGTGAATGTACTGTGACCTGGCTTCTGGAGGACTGGGTCTTCTTTCTGTGGCAGAAGCCACCGGTAATCAGCTCTCAGGCTCTGGGGAGTGCACACTTCATGCTCTGGAGATGGCGGCAGTGGCTGCAGCAGTGGCACCAACAGGGACATCTAGTCCCCAAGGTATGTGAAAGTGCACTGTGGCCCTGCCACTGCTTGCTTTCAGTGGCGGCAGCCTCAGGCAAGAGGGTTTCAGGCTCTGGGGAGCATGTGCTATGGCTTCCTTGTCCTATGCCAACCAAGTTTGCTGCATGGCCAATTCCCCAAGATACAAGACACTGTATACTAGAGTGCTGAGGACCCTGCCATTCCACTGGGTGTAACTGATGTCATGCTGCTGTGGTCCTCTGTGTGAATGTAAGACAGGTGTGCAAGGGGAGGAATGTCAGTGGACTCCATTGATATGGATATGCAGGCGCTATTTGGCCTTAGAACAGGATGCATTCTGATGAGGCTGGGCTTTCACAATGGTTCTAGGATGCAATTTCTTATCTCTTAGAGGCTGTGTGGGACCAAGTGGAGCATCACTCCCTCCCTGTAGCAATGCCATCACACTCTCTTCAGATAGCTCCCCAAGCCAGTCTCACAGCCTGCAGGCATCAAGGACCTCTCCACGCCTGGAACTGCAGGAGTTTGTGGTGGGAATATGGATGGTTGTGCATCTCTCACATACACTTTCCACACACCGGGGAGCCTTTCCAGGCTTCCAGCTGATCACAGCCACATTAGCTGCTTTGCTTCCCTCTCTTTCCATGTCTCAGGTGCTTCCTGTCACTTCTTTGCTGAATTTCAGTATTACTTCTTAGATACTCTATTTAAAGTGATCATCCACTTGTTATTTTGGTTTTCTTTGTGGAGGAGGTTAGTGCCAGATGCCTTAATCAGCCATCTTGAAACCATTCCTGTGTTATAATGTTATTAAATTCCAATATAGTTTCCTTCACATATTCTCAATATTAGCATATAATATTTTTTAATTTTTTTTTTGGTTGGAAAGATATTTTGTTATATTTCTAGTTGCAATTACAAGTCCCATGTTTTACTGTGCCATTGTGAAAAGTAGTGATTTAATGAACTTGAAATACAATGAGTTCAGCTGTAAATCTTGTTCTAAAAACACAATGTGTTCCACAGTTGCAGAACACAAAACACATTTGCCACAAAATTCTACATTTGTTTACACACAATTTCATCTGAAAGAAACACTAGGTGAACACAGACAACTGCATCCCACTGAATACACAAAATGTATGTATTTGTATGTGCGCACACACAGATAGGCATTTTAAACATCTATGCTGGCTATCTCATTGCATGTGTAATGAGCCACCGACATCCACATCTGGTGTTCCAACTTTCCATCAAATTTTGAACATCTTTCCTTCCATTGCTTGACAATTCACAAGTGGTAACTCTTCCAAAACCTACTATCACATAAAAACTTCAGGTTTTTGCAAGTTAAGGTATGATATTTATGTAATATTGATGAATTTTAAGGTACCATATTTATTGTAATATTGGTGAATTTTTAAATCATTTAACATGTGGAAACTCTTTTGACCAAGTTCTTAAAGTTTATCTTATTTATCATAGTACAGAGTATTTTAGTGTCATGCCCTTGACTCTGTTCTTCCCCATAAATCCTATGATTTTTACTTTGAAATTTTTTACTGCATGCTGTTTTTTAAGAATTTGTATATATATGGCATTATATCAGAACTAACAGTAATAATATCAAATACATATAAGTATGAATTAATGAATTTATTCATATTACAAGTATCCTGTCAGTTGACTACCCACACTTCTAGGAATTTATTAGATACAGCATACGATACTTCATGCTCACCATACCACTTTCTTGTTTCTGGCACATGTAAAATTTCCCATTCTCTTTTGCAGTCAGTTTGGGGCTAAGTTTCGAATGGAGTGGGGAAGAAATTCTGTATATTACTTCTGAGACTGGAACTTAAAAATATCCTGTGTGATCCTCCAGCCACCTCTCCTGCTTCCATTGGTTGATTTGTCAGTGTTCATTCTGAGAATATCTTTCTTCAAAAAGATGGGACTGACATCAAACATTGTTTACACGGGTGATGTAACAGCACCAAATTCAAATGGGACAATGATGTAACAGAGAACTGGAGTAACCAAGGGCGAAGGAGCTCATGAGTCAGGGAATTGGAAACTGGATCCAACCAAGGCATACTGCTTGGATGGATCTATATCTGTGGAGGAAATGTGGCCCTCCTGAGGATGCCACCCAAAGCACAAAGAGATGCAGAGGAAATTCCTGCAAATAATATTCTCCCATACATCAGTCTTCTGATAGTACCTCCCAGGAAGGAAAGGGTGGGAGACAGTCAGAAAGGAAGTTGCTAGTGATAACTAACGCACCAAGGCAGAAAAGGGCTGGAAATGAAAACAACAAGAATAATAACCTGTACAGAGTGACCTTGGAACCAATGTGTCCCAGATTGTGTAGTCATAAAATAAAGGCAATTATGGTCCCTGGAGGGAAGGTGTCTAGTAGAGGAAAGGTGTCTAGTAGTCACCTGACCAGCACTGGACTGTGCTACAAATATATTTAAAAAACATTTAACATGCTAAGTCACTGAGGTTTCTGATTGTTTAGCTAAAACTATTATAATTCATAGAGATATTTCATTTTCCCAACTTGACATTTAAATTTGTATACTCGTATAAACAAACATCTGCTTCTGAGAGGGCCTTGATTTCTCTTTGGTTCCAGAGAAGTAGGTTAAAGTGCAAGATTCAGTTATGAAGCACATGATCTTGACGAATTCAATCAGTTGTTTCAGATCAGGGCATGTCACGTAAGTCGTCCAATCAGAATCTTTAATTTATCCCTACAATATTCCTTCCTTTTGAACATGAATGAAAAAGCATGTGACTCTGGAAAATTTTGACAGCCATATTACAACCTGAGAAGTGTCAGGTTACAATGTAGCTACAATAAAGCTGTAATAAGGAATGGAAAGATAGAAGTTACTTGGTGACATATTTTTGAGCTTTATAATAAAAGAGGATCTACCTCTAGGAACTTCAATTGTGGGAAATCAAAATATTATTTATTCTTTAAGGCAGTATTCTATGTTTCTGCCTCTCTCTTTCATTCACTTTTTATTTCTCAGAGTAAAAATATCTCCAATTCCAAATTACAGGGTTTTCAACTTTAGAAATTAATATTGTTTTTATTTATTTATTTTTTTTTTTTATTTTTTTTTTGAGACGGAGTCTCACTGTGTCTCCCAGGCTGGAGTGCAGTGGCGCGATCTCGGCTCACTGCAAGCTCCGCCCCCCGGGTTCACGCCATTCTCCCGCCTCAGCCTCCCAAGTAGCTGGGACTACAGGCGCCCACTACCGCGCCCGGCTAGTTTTTTGTATTTTTAGTAGAGACGGGGTTTCACCATGTTAGCCAGGATAGTCTCGATCTCCTGACCTTGTGATCCACCCGCCTCGGCCTCCCAAAGTGCTGGGATTACAGGCTTGAGCCACCGCGCCCGGCCAATATTGTTTTTAAACATGTAGGCTTATTGAAGAAAATCTAAAAATGTAGAAAACCCTAAAAATTAAAATAAAAAATCTATCTATCTGAAAAAAGCTATAGCCTACATATTCCTATTCTGTATTTTATTTATTTCTGTACATATACTTTAATATATATTATACATATAAATTTAGTTATATGGCTAAGTTGAACTTATTTTAGTATATTAAAAATAATTATTATTTTATTAATGACATTTTCTTTTTCCCTCAATTCTTTTTCTTTTAATTGGCATGTTTGTGTATATGTTAATACCTAATATTAAATATTAAATACAATTTTAATTCATATATATTTGGTAGAAAGATATATAAATTAAACACTGTGATTTTTAAATAAGATCATTTATGTATAGGATTCTGAAAATGATTAATGGATATTTGTGTGAAATGCAGTTTACATTCTTGCCTAAATTCTCCCATGGTTAAAGTGAAAATAGTAGACGTTTGGCTATGATTTTTTTGCTAAAAATATGTGGGATTTGTCAACTGGATGAGAAAATGGCATGAAAAACAATTAGAAACGATGGAAAGGAAAATCAAATAAACTGGGGGCACAGAGAAGTTTATATAAAAGGAAATGATGACGAAGGTATAAAACCACTCTGAGGATTAGAGTAACTCAATAATCTTTCCTCATTCATTCATTATATGCCAGTTCCTAGTTCTCTAGAGAATCTGGTTGACCTAAAGGCATTCAAGTTTCCTAGGGATGCAGGCACTGCCTAAGAAACCTGCATAGTGATTTGAGAAATAGTGAAACAGGGGACACAGTGTGAACAATATATAGAGAGAGGAATTATCTGTGAGGAAGGTTAGAGAATGTGCCTAAGTAAAATTGTAATGAGTGTGTATTGGAAAGCTCTTACAGATGACATTTAAAGTGTAAAGCTGAGGGTCATCAAAGATGAAGCCAGATGAATTCAAAGTTTCCAAACATGTCAAATAATTTAAAAAACTACCACCCATTCTGTTTTTAATATATGCCCATTTTACTACAAAATACTACTTGTATTTAATATTTATAAAAGCCATGTGAGATATTAATAATTATCAGATTACTCTTAAATAAACCAGAAATCAGAGACTTTAAATGATCCCTTTAAAATCACAAAACAAGTAAGATTGAAAAGTGGAATTTTAAAACAATTTAACATCTTAAAGTCCTTTAGCCAGAATAAACACTACCCTCTTTTATTTAATCCCCATCCTAGCGAGACCGCAATCGCAAACATATAATAAGGAGGAGAAAAAGTTAAACTGTTACCAGGATTAAACCTGCATGGGTATCTATGAAGCTACAGAAGAGGCCATATGGATAACAATAGTAATCAACTGTCTAAAAAACACAGCATATATTAGAAAAATAGTGTATGGCAAAAACTATTAAAATACTACAGTATGGTTTTTGAGTACATAAATATGAAACCGAATTGCTAAGAAACCATGATAAATTCCTTTAAGCAACAATGTCAGATTAGGCTTTGTTCTCTATTTACACAGAGAGGTCTGTCGATCACCTGCACAACACAAATTTCAGAAAATTTAAAGTCTAGATAGATAGATAGATAGATAGATAGATAGATAGATAGATAGATGGATAGATAGATAGAGTTATATGTTGAACTTTGAATTTTTGTATATTGAATATATATATATTCTATAAAAATGGAGATAATATGTGCATATTGTTCAAATCTATAAAAAGGAAAGAACTTTTAAAGCAGTAAAGTATTGGAAGTTATGATGAATAATACATGTATAAAAGATAATTAACTCCCGTAGTAGTAAAAGTCACTTCAAAACAACAGTGATGTATTTCTTCACCTATATAATTATGATCCTTTCACTTATCAATTTAGTTAGCTGATACTGCTTAAGATGGCCGGATGAAACTAACAGTTCATGTCCTGCATATGTAAAGGAATTTGATAGTATCAATCAATGCCTTCCTTGTTGGGAAAATATTATCCCATCAATTATTTTAACATAGAGAAAGTAAGATAAGGACTCTGTCAAGGATGTTTTGGAGAACTGAAAAGATCACCAACAAAAAGACACTGAGTAACTCACAAAGAGTAAAAGCGGAGACCAGCAATGCTCTCCGCCCTCTGCTTCCTGGAGCTGGGAAACCAACAACAAGAAAGTGATGGGAGTTAATAGAACATGAAAACTTAGAAGAGAGAGGACTCAGCCCACTCTGTGACTGCAATGGGAAAAGGAAGGGGTACCATTCAGCTGAGGGTCGTGTCTTAGAAGCAAAAGAGAAGGACCTCATGGAGGGTGACTTTGACCTCTAAGGAGTACTGCTACCTTACAAGGTCTGATGTCTTTGAGGAGTACAATGAGCTGGTTCTGAGAGTGCCAAAGGACAAAAACAAAAACAGAAAGGGAACCAGGAGGAAAGGAGTGCAGTCAAGATGATAAATGATGCCGAAGAGAATAAGAAACAAGAAGGAGCGAAGACTTCTCCCTCCTCCAGTGTTCCTTTCCCCCTCTAGTGTGCCTGTTGGCAGAATCGAAGAGGTAGCAGCTGTCAAAGAAGAAATATGGTTTACAAAGTCTAAGTCTTAGCTTCAGAAATCAAAGTATAAATAAAGGCTTAAATAGAGAGAGATTTGGAGTTGAGAAATAATAGCTTCCAAATGGTCATTTGTATCAAGTGTCCTAAGTTATTTTATACCTCTTCTAGGACTCAATCTTAAAGAACTACTCAGAAACTTAAAGAAAATTTACGGCCAAAGATACTTTCTATGGTATTGAGTATAAGAGGAAAGACTTAAAAAACAGCCTAAATCTTTAAACATAGGGAAGTAGCAATATAATTTATTTTTCATAAGTTTATATAATAGAATACTACATGATCATTAGAAATGATGACCACAGAGAATTTTTTTATGATATGCCAAATAATTGAGGTAAAGGTGAATATTCTATAATAGGTTAGGGTAAATATTTATATGATGCAGCACAGTAAGTGAAAAAAATAGCAGATTAAATGGGAGAAGATTATCTCCCTCTTCAGGTAACAGCCCAGCAAATTGGGTTTGTAGGGCTACTCAACGTCAAGGGATCATTTTGGTTCTCACATTTGCTTACCTTGTTACTCAGTTATTTATGAAGGCATTTTCCTGGTTGGCATTTCAACCATTGACAAGGTAAAAGCTGTCATAGTGATGGAAAAGCAGCTAATCTTTGGGTTGCTTTTGAGATATTGCCACAATGAGAAAGTAGTTTTTACTTTTTAAAATAAATAATAAATAAAGAGGACTGCATTTGTAATAAAACTATTCAACTAAAAGGATTTTATTTTTATTTTTTACTTTTGTTTTAGGCTCAAGGGTAAATGTGTAGGTTTTTTATATGGGTAAATTGCATGTCATGGGGGTTTGGTGTACAGATTATTTCATCCTTTAGGCAATCAGCATACTACCTGATAGGTAGTTTTTTGATCCTCTGACTACTCCCACCTTGAGGTTTTAAGGACACATGTGTTCATGTGTGCTCAATGTTAAGCTTCCACTTATAAGTGAGAAAATGCAGTATTTGGTTTTCTGTTCATTCATTAGTTTTCTTAGGATAATGGCCTCCAGATCTATCCATGTTGCTGCAAAGAACATGATCTTGTTCTTTTTACAACTGCGTAGTGTTCCATGGTGTATATGTACCACATTTTCTTTTTTTCGTCTGCCATTGATGGGCATTTAGGTTGATTCCATGTTGTCACTATTATAAATAGTGCTATGATGAACATATGCATGAATGTACCAAATAATGGGATTGTTTGGTTGAAGAGTAATTCCTTATTAATTTCTTTGAAAAATCACCAAATTGCTTTCCACAATGGCCAAACTAATTTACATTCTCAGCAGCAGTGTGTGTAAGCATTCCCTTTTCTTTGCAGCCTCACCAGCATATTTTTTGACTTTGTAAAATTTTTATTCTGTCTGATGTGAGATGGTGCCTCATTATGGTTTTGATTTGCATTTCTCTAATGATGAGTGATTTTGAGTATTTTTCTCATATGCTTGTTGGCCACATGTGTGTCCTCTTTTGAAAAGTATCTGTTCACATCCTTTGCCCTCTTTTTAATAGGGTTGGTGTGTTTATTTGCTTCTTACTTAAGTTCTTTACAGATTCTGGCTATTATACGTCTATTAGATGCATAGTTTGCAAATGTTTATCCCATTCTATAAATTGTACGTTTACTCTGTTTATGCTGTTTTGCTGTGCAGACGCTCTTTAGTTTAATTAGTCCCATTTGTCAATTGTTGTTTTTGTTGCAATTGATTTTGGCATATTAATCATGAAGTCTTTGCAAGATCTTATGTCAAAAATTGTATTTTCCAAGTTTTTAAAGTTTTAGGTTTTACATTTAAGTATTTAATTCATCTTGAGTTGACTGTTTTATATGCTGTAAGGAAGTAATCCAGTTTCAATCTTCTGCATATGGCTAGGCAGTTATCACAACACCATTTATTGTATAGGGAATCCTTTCCACATGACTTGTTTTTGTCAAATTTGTCAAAGATACCAGTTGGTGGTAGGTGTGCAGCTCTCTATTCTTTTCCACTAGTCTAGGTGTCTTTTTGTAACATTACCATGCAGTTTTGGTTACTCTATCCTTTTAGTATAGTTTGAAGTCAGATAATGGGATGCCTCTGGCTTTGTTTCTTTTAATTAGGATTGCTTTGGTTATTTGGGCTTTTTAGCTGCATATGAATTTTCAAATAGTTTTATCTAATTCTGTGAAAAATGACATTGGTTGTTTGGTAGAAATAGTATTGTATCTGTAAATGGCTTTGGGCAGTATGGACGTTTTAACAATATTAATTATTCCTATCCATGAGCATGGAATGTTTCCCCATATGTTTGTGTGATCTCTGATTTCTTTCAGCAGTATTTTATAGTTCTCTTTGTAGAGATCTTCCACCTCTCTAGTTAGCTGTATTCTTAGATATTTTATTCTACTTTTGGCTGCTGGAAATGGGATTGCATTATTCATTTGGCTCTCAGCTTCAACATAATTGATATATAGAAATGCTACTGATTTTTGTACATTGAAAAATTACTGAAGTCATATATCAGTTCTAGGAGCCTTTTGGTGGAGTCTTTAGGGATTTTTAGGTATAGAATCATATCATCTGCAAAGAGAGATGATTGAACTTCCTCTAGTCCCATTTGGATGCCTTTTATTTCTTTCTCTTGCCTGATTGCACTGGTTAGGACTTCTAGTACTATGTTGAATAGGAGTGGCGAGAGTGGGCATGCTTGTCTTGTTCTGGTTTTCAAAGGGAATGCTTTCAGCTTTTGCCTATTCCGTATGATGTTGGCAATGGATTTTTCATAGATGGCTCCTATTATTTTGAAGTATGTCCCTTCAATGCCTAGTTTGTTGAGTTTTCAACATGAAGTGGTGTTGAATTGTATTGAAAGCCTTTTCTGCATCTATTGAGCTGATCATGTAGTTTTTGTTTTTAGTTCTGTTATGTGATGAATCACATTTATTGACTTGTATTGATATGTTGAACCAACCTTGCATTCCAAGGGTAAAGCCTACTTGATTGTGGCAGATTAGCTTTTTAAAGTGCTGCTGAATTTGGTTTGTTAGTATTTTGTTGAGGATTTTTACATTTATGTTCATTAAGGATATTGGTCTGATGTTTTCTTTTTTGATTGTGTCTTTGTCTGCTTTTGATATCAGGATTATGCAAGCCTCATGAAGTGAGTTAGCAAAGAGTCCCTCCTCCTAAATTTTTTGGAATATTTTCAGTAGGAATGGTAACAGCTCTTTATACATTTAGTAGAAATTGGCTATGAATCCATCTGGTCCTGGACATTTCTGATTGTTAGGCTTTTTATTACTTAATCAGTTTCAGAACTCATAATTCATCTGGTCAGGGATTTAATTTCTTCCTGGTGGAGTCTTGGGAGGTTGTACGTTTCCAGGAATTTATCAATTTTTTTCTAGGTTTTAAAGGTTGTGCGCATGGAAGTGTTCATTGTAGTCTCAGAAGGTATTTTGTATTTCTATGAGTTTGGTGATTTTTTTTTTTTTTTTTTTTTTTTTTTGTCTTCTGCCAGCTCCGTGGTTAGTTTGATCTTTTTTCTCTGGTTCCTCTAGGTGTGATATTAGATTGTTAATTTGAGATATTAATATCTCTTTGATGTAGGCATTAAGTGCTATAATCTTCCCTCTTAACACTGCTTTACCTGTGTCCCAGTGATTCGGGTATGTTGTATCTTCTCATCAGTTTCAAATAATTTCTGGATTACCATCTTAATTGTATTGTTTACCTAAATGTCCTTTAGGTAGGTGTAAGTTGATTAATTTGCATGTAATTGTATGGTTTTAAGTGATTTTCCTAGTCTTTATTTATACTTTTATTGCACTGTTGTCTGAGAGTGTGTTTGCTGTGATTTCAGGTTTTGTTTTTTTTTTTTTTTTTTTTTGCTGAGGATTGTTTTAAGTCTGATTGTGTGATCAATATAGAGTATATGCTATATGCAGATGAGAAGAATATATATTCTGTTGTTTTTGGATGGAGCATTCTATTGATGTCCGTTAGTCACATTTGGTCAACCATCATGTTTAGGTCTCAAATATCTTTGTTAGTTTTCTGCCTTGATGATCTATTACTGAAAATGATGTGTTGACATCTCCCACTATTATTGTGTTGTATTCTAAGTCTTTTTGTAGGTCTCTAAGAACTTTCTATATGAATCTTGGTTCTCCTGTGTTTCATAGATATAACATATATATTGAATTTTATTTACACACACTTAGGAAAGTTAAGTCTGCTTGTCAAATTGAACCCTTTTCCATGGTCTAATGCCCTTCTTGTCTTTTTCGATCATTGTTGCTTTAAAGTATGTTTTGTCTGAAGTTAGGTCTCAAATATCTTTGTTAGTTTTTAGGTCTCAAGTAGTAATTAGGTCTCAAATATCTTTGTTAGGAGAAGGCGGGTGTTGCTAACACCCACCGTCTTCTGTTTCTCATTTGTCTGGTAGATTTTCCTATCTCATTTTTTTTTAGTTTATGGTTGTCATTGCATGTGACGTGGGTCTCTTGAAGACAGGATACACTTTGGACTTGCTTCTTCATTCAGCTTGCCACTCTGTTCCTTTTAATTGGGGCATTTACCTTGTTTATCTTCAACGTTAATATTGGCATGTATGGGTTTGATATTGCCATTGTGTTGTTAGCTGGTTATTATACAGACTTGATTGTCTTGTTGCTTTATAGTGTCAATGGTCTATGTACTTCAAAATCTCCATATTTAGTACTCCCTTAAGGATCTTCTTTAAGGCAGTTCTGGTGGTAATGAATTCCCTTAGCATTTGATTATTTGAAATGGATCTTATTTATTCCTCACTTATGAGGCTTAGTTTGACTGGATATGAAATTTTTGAGTGGAATTTCTTTTCTTTAAGAATACTGAAAATACATCCCCAATTGCTTCTGGCTTGTATGGTTTCTGCTGAAAGTTCCACTGTTAGACTGATGGAGTCCCCTTTGTAGATGACCTTACTCTTCTCACTAGCTGCGTTTAACATTTTTTTCTTTCATTTTGGCCTTGGAGAATCTGATGACTCTATGTCTTGGGAATGTTACCAGTGGCAAATATTTGAATTGCCGGCGGCAAATCCATATGGGTCTGTAGCAACCTCAATTCTTACCTCCTCAGATATTTTAATTTAACTGACGGGCATAAGGGAGAAAAAGAGACCAAGGCAACTTTCAGAGCAGGAGTGGAAGTTTATTTTTAAAGGCTTTAAAACAAGAAAGAAAGGAAAGTACGCTTGGAAGAGACTCAGCGAGCAGCTTAAATAACAAGGGTGGTGTTTAACCTGGATCCTAGGACTCTATAGGCTGGCCCCTTTCCTGTGATTTTTCCCTTAGGGTGGGCTGCCTGCATGCACAGTGTGCTTCTTGCCCCTGGGAAGTGAGCATAGATAGTGTGTTTAAGAAGTTGTATGTATGTTCATCTGAGACGTTCCTCCCTTTTCCGGTGGATTGCTGACAGGTCATACCCTGCCATTTTGTCTCTTAATGTGTGTGCCTGGGCTCACTAGCCCATTACCTGAGATTTTATTGGAAGCCCTTTTTGCTACTCCCTGGCACCTGCATTCAATTAACACTTTAATGTTAACAGCTGTGGATCATCAGGAAATGGCCTCTCCCTGGTGCTCGCTGAGACAATGTGATAATTGCCAAATCATCACTGACATTCCTAGGTTTGGGGAAGAGTCCACTTGTGCCCTGCTCCTGCCTAACTACCCATAACAGGAACAGTCATGTTATATGGTATCTCACAGGGATTCTCTGCATTTCTTCAATTTGAATGATGACCTCTTTAGTGAAGTTGGGGTAATTTTTATGAATAATATTCTCAAAAAAGTTTTTAAAGTTGCTTGCTTTCTCTCCTCTTTCAGGGATGCCAATGAGTCATGGATTTGGTAGGTTTATATAATCCCATATTTCTCATGGGTTTTGTTTTATCTTTATTTTTTTTCTTTATTTTTTGTCTGACTATGTTATTTCAGAGACCAATCTTCAAGCACTGAGATTCTTTCCTCAGCTTGGTCCATGTTGCTTTTAGTACTTGTGATTGTGTTACGAAATTATTGAAGTGAGTTTTTCAGCTCTATCAGATCACTGCTTTTGTTTACTTTTTTTTAAAATGACCATTTCTTCTTTTATCTCTTGTATTTTTTTTTTTTTTTTTTTTTTTTTTTTTTTTTGCTATTTTTGGTTTCCTGGATTGGGTTTTTACTTTCTCTTGAATGTCAATGGTCTAGGTTTGTATAACAGATAAACCAGTGTGTTAAAAAGCTAAAAATCCTTCCAAATTTAAGTTTTTGCTACCGACAGATTATAAGATATTATTTGGAAGCTTTCTAGACTTTTCAAATCAACAATAAAGTTTTATTTATATGCATATGTCTATACTGAATTATCAAATATTTAACTATATTTAATGCATATGAATAGTTGACACATCTTATACCCTTTTATGCCCTGTTATATGTATAAAGTCTTTGATGTCAATTGACTACTCACCATTAGATTTATTGTATTTAAGAGTCAATGGACTGGTGATACATATAGTTAATGTTAAGAGAAGCAAGTACAAATAATAACCTCCATCTGAAGTAAAAACTGTTGGAAAAAATTCCTAAACATTATTTTCAAAAAGAAAGAACGTGAAACAAAATATTTTATTGCAGAAGCTAAGCATTTAGATAAATCATGAAGAAACACCAATAGGTTTTCTCTTTTTCTTTGTTCTTTCCCTTTTTAAATGTCTTTGGTTTAGCAATACATTTTTGAATACTTTTTATTGAATCCTTAAGCAACAAATGGTTTTAATACAGGTCTTTTATTTTGCAAAGTCAACTTTTAAATTTACTGAACTCTTACATTTGCATATTCTAGTGAAAAACATTTCTTGTTATTTATCCAGAAGTTTGGTCCTTATGCCTCACCAAATTCACTAACACATAAATGTAGGAGGTTATCATTTTTTCTTCTGTTGCTACCTGGAACAAAAAAGAAATGAAGGTAGTAATCTAGAAAAATTATCTCTTTTCTCTCAATTTTCTATTCAGCTTGTGAGGATTGTGTTAAATTTGATTTGTTTAGGTGACTTATTTCTTTAAAGATGTGATTTTAAAAAATAAAGATGTGGTTTGTATAATAGTTGTGAGGTAAGACTGCTTGCACCCTCATCTGAATTCGCACTTTCAGGCTAGGTCAACTTAGCCTGAAACTTAGTAACCTGTCAATGAGTCAGTTTTCCTTTTAAAAAGGAGACAATAATAGCAGCTCTTTCACAGCTTTATTATGAGAATTAAATGTATTTATAATTGTAAAGAGTCTGTTGCAGAGTACATTATCAATACATTTTAAACATTCTGATTACAAAAATATGATATGCTTTTGAAATTCAAAGACTGAAAATATAAAATATAGAAAGCTGGTTGAAGTTACTTGATTTAATTAAAATAATATTCTAGTAAAACATTTTACAGATATATTTGGATTTAATGTCTAAAGAAACAACCACAAAATATATCTGGTAATTTATAAGTCTTTCCAAATTTATGCTTTATGTTAGTTTACTTTAACGATTTTATTTTTGAAGGTTTACCTTAGTTTAGGCCTAAGTTAAGAAAGCTTAAAATCAGATAAATTCTGGATATAGTCTAGAACTATAACATTTCCAAACTATAATTATCAAGACTTATTAATAAATATAACCTTATTTGCTAAAATAAATCGCTTACAAACATGTAAATTATCTATTTTAAATAGTTATTATGATTTTTAAATATTTTATAAACCTATAAATTCTTAATCCTTAGTCAATAATTTAGTTTCTGATGATATTTAACCCCATGATATTTAACCTGACAATTCCTAGCAATTCCTGGCAGTCTAATAAGTTTCTCAACAACCAAAACAGAATAAAGCATGGTGAAAAGACAGCTCTCCCTGGGTTATCTCTCATTTCCTCAATGTCTCAAATCAGAAAAAAAGTCTAATGTCTAATTAGACTAATGTCACAAACCATTGTTTTCTCTTAAATGAAATAAATCTTTTCTTGTCCTTGATTGAATGGAGGTGAGCATCACCTAAAGACATTTCTGATTTCATTATAAATGAATATGTGTCTTAAGAAAAGGTCATTTCTGAAAGTAACTGGATTGAGAGGTCTTTATTATTGTCTAGATAATAGGATTTATGTTTTAAAATCTGACGCTTAAAATATACCTGACCAAGAGATGGAAAACAAACACTACCATCAAATATTATCATTGACAGTATTTCTATCCCAATAAAATTATATTTTTATTTTTTAAAACAGTTATCGACAGAATTTTTTTACAGCTTCTCCTCTCCCTGACAGATAATACCTATACAATTATTATTACGTTGTTCTTTTCCACTGACATCACTATTCCTATGGAGCTGATTTTTTCATAAACTCTTTTAAATTTTTTTTAAAGAGCTGTTAGGATATTAATACCACAGACCAGTAGAGAAAATTTTACTAAGTTACTTGGTCCTTCCTTAACATTTGTGAGGATTAGAGTATTTACAGGAATTACATAGATAAAAAGTTGTGAGAACAAATCAGTTCATTTCAGAGAAAATGAGTCATAATTTATTCTTAAACATTTTAGTAACAAAGTCATCATCAGAATAGGATTTATGAAGTAATCCAATTCCACTAATAAAACAGTTATTGTTAATTTACTAAGTCCTTTCCTAAGTGCTTTAAGTTAGTTCTCATAGAAGTTCTGTAAATGTTATCAGGTTATAATCTGTATTTTATTGATGAGTAAACTGGAACATAAAAAAGTGAAAACACTTGCTGGACCTCACTCAGCTAATCAGTAGTGGCTGTGCAGCAAACTCTGCCTTTGGCCTCTTATAACTAGAGGATGTTAATGTTCTCACAAAGAAATCAGCCTAAATATTGTTTGTCCTGTATCAAGATGCAGCTGTGGAATTGGATTCTCCACTGGCTTTATGAACACAGCTCCAATCACTGAGATTTTACGAGTATTTAATGCTTCTTAATCTTTTCAAAAACAACATATTGTTTAGCTTTTGGGGATGGAGGGCAGTTCAGTCTACACCATGAAATAATGTATCATCTGTATGTTCATTGACTGTAAATACCCAGGAATTGTTCCTACATGCCAGTATTTCTTGTTACATCACTGATGGTGACTATCTTGTGATACAAGTGATACAAGGAAATCGTGTGCATCGTGCATAAAGGGCATCACAAGTAATGCTTTTGGCCTGCCTTATGAATTGGGCTAGATGAATAGCCATTTCTAGGTCTTTGCATTTGATTTCCAAAATTAGGTTTCTCCATTGCACACATGACTCTTCTGCCTTTATTCTCTTTCCTAGAGTGTATTTGTTTTCTTTTTCATGATCCAGTTTATCCATCATATCCAGCAAAGGTAAATCTAGATATTGAGTTACTTAGAATTAAATTGATTAGGTTTTAAAAATCCTTTTTGACAAATTCCCATGTCAAAATGATGTAACCTAATACTAAGAATGCAAGATTCAGCAATTCTCTTCAGGCGAATTTTGTCCACATTTGGAACAGAGCCACAGAGGAGTTGGATATGAAAAACACAATGAATATCAAATGTAGACAATTAGAATTCTAGTAAAATATTAGCAAATGAAAAAGCATCTTTTAACTAACTAAACAAGGTAATTAACTATCAATGATATATCTATGTGAAATATAAGGAAAACAATACTTTTACCCTTTACAATGTATTGTGTGTTTTTTTCTTAATTACCTTCTACTTTAACTGGAAGAGCAAATTCTATTTAAATAATCTTAGATTGGATGAAACAAAAGCACAGAAGGTTGTGACCTGAGAGCACATAAATTCTCATCAGTTTTCTCCTTAATTGACTGCTCAGTCCCTGAACTTTACCAAATTCTTCTCAATTTGATAAATTACTTGAATAACATAATTTCTTAAACAAATTTTAATTTCTTGCCTATAAACCTCTAATAAATTTCAGATGGTGTCTAAGTGCTTACTACTTATCTCTACATACATATATACAAGTACTGAAAATCATGACTTGCATTAAACTGAACTAATAACTAGATACTCATCGTCTCCTATTTTTTAAATTTTCTTTTTCATCACTTATACATTTAGTTTAGCCACAAAATAAACTAGACAGTCTTCTAGACTTTTCCTTTCATTTCACTTACTTATATTTAGTCTAGCATCATCAAAAATGGTGTAATCTCTGCAATGCATTTTGAGTCTGTCAACTCTTCTTTATTCCCATTAATAATACATTAGTTGTCGTTTGTCATTTTGCTCCAAAAGTGCTGCAACGTTCCCCAATTGTACTTTTCTCTTTTCACTAACAGAATTTTCTGTTGCTTAGAATTTTCATATGAAAACCACAACTTATTTTACTCTTCATTTACCTTATGCCATTGAATTGTTTCCATATTGTATCTGAAAAAAAAAAAAAAAATCGGGCCGGGCGCGATGGCTCAAGCCTGTAATCCCAGCACTTTGGGAGGCCGAGACGGGTGGATCACGAGGTCAGGAGATCGAGACCATCCTGGCTAACACGGTGAAACGGTGTCTCTACTAAAAAAT
Organism: Papio anubis; assembly: GCF_008728515.1. Lineage (NCBI taxonomy): Eukaryota > Metazoa > Chordata > Mammalia > Primates > Cercopithecidae > Papio > Papio anubis. Next base: position 18,898,507 of record NC_044980.1, on the reverse strand, counting down.
ACAAAAAAAAAAAAAAAAAACTAGCCAGGCGAGGTGGCGGGCGCCTGTAGTCCCAGCTGAGGCAGGAGAATGGCGTGAACCCGGGAGGTGGAGCTTGCAGTGAGCCGAGATCGCGCCACTGCACTCCAGCCTGGGGTACAGAGCGAGACTCCGTCTCAAAAAAAAAAAAAAAAAATTGTTTAGCAACTTTTACTGAAAGGCTTTATCATCATAGAGTTACCAATATAAGCTTTTTTTCCCCTTTCCTGCTAGTTCTTTGGATAAAATTTTCTCTATGAGTTTTGTTTCCCAGATCTATAGGGCAATCTACACCTCTTTTTCCTAGTTCATTCCCACTCATTCTAAAGACCTCATGTCAAATGGGTCTTCAGATGTGTTCAGGTTCCCTTTTCAGTTCTGGGACCCTGAATATAATATATATTATATATTATTTATTTTTTATGTAATGTATATATGATATATATTATTATACAATTTATATTATATATATTTATATATTTATATAATATATTATATACCTAAATCTAAATCTAAAAACTCTGTGTCTATGCATACCGTCATACCATAAAATAGTTAAATATTCAGAGCATAATGATTACTTCCAACTTGATTTGTAAATCTCATTTATATATATTATATATGTAACATATTATATAATAAATTATATATAATATATATGTAATTATAATATAATATATAATGATTACTTCCAACTTGATTTGTACAATCTCTTTTATATATAATATACTATATTATAATATAGTATATAATATATGTTATATAATAATATAATATATAATAAATTATATTATATGTTATAATATGCAACATATAATATATTACTATATAGCAATATATAATAATATATATACCATGTATATATATTATATATGTTATTATATAGTAATATATTATATGTTATTATATAGTAATATATTATACATGTTTATATAATATATAATAATCTCTAGCATAGAAAATTATATATTATATAATAATAATGTATATAAATATATAACAATATATAATATATGTTAATATATAATATGTTATTAGATATTATATATATTATTATATAATAAATAATATATAATATATTATTATATGATAACATTGTATATGTTATTTTATAATATATTATATATTATTAATAATAAATCATTATATATTATAATTACATATATATTATATGTATGTTTATATAATATATAAATTATATATAATATGTTACATATATAATATATAAATGAAATTGTATAAATCAAGTTGGAAGTAATCATTATGCTCTGAATATTTAGCTACTTTATGGTATGACGGTCCACATAGACACAGAGTGTGTATTACATTTGAAGTATCATGGAAAGCTAACTAAGTGGGAAAGGAACCATATTTTAGATTTAGATTTAGGTATATTATTTTATTCCTTATTTTAATATAATTTCAAAAATTATAATATAGTACAGAACAATGATCTGCTTTGAAACCAGTTATATGGATGAAGTATTTTTTTATAAGGTTGGAGTGTTAACACAAGGATATAAATGCTTGCACTAGTATGAATGTTTCATGGCTGAGATGTCCATCCAGTCAGGGAACATCATGACAATGCGCCTAGAAGTCACCTTCATTTCTTATTTTTGACAATTAATTAAGAAACATCATTCATTACAAGACTATTTTCAATTACTGAAATAAAAACTCAATCACACATCTTTTAAACCACACTGAGCTCTTTTGACTTTGACTTATTTTATGAAGCAAACCTGATAAATCTATTTATTATTTTATATAATACTGACTTGATAATTCTCCGCAGCCATGCTTGATAGACAGTTATCTCTTCTTAATTAAATGCACAGTATTTACATTTTAAATTCCTATAACAGGTCTTTTGATGATATTGGTCTAATGTCCTAGAACAGAGAAGCTTTTAAAATAAGTGGATGTTTATTATCATCTTACTTGTTTGTTCAATGCTAATAAGAGTCATAGAAACTAATAGAATATTAATGAGAACTTTATGCCACTATAAAAGTTTGAGTGAAAATAATGTAAAAATATAGGTTCAAATACTTTCACAAGAGCATTCAAATACCAGACACTCACAGACTTATGGAGAATAGCTTAATATCATCTCATTCAAAATGAGTAGTTGAAATAAAAAGTAATTGCATAGAATGCTGTTTAATTTGTAGCTGCCCAAGCAATTATTTCAGATTTGTCCCATCTCAAATATGTGAATTTTTGTTTTACAGTGAAAAAGGCTTTACCATTATCCCACATAAATATATATACCAACTATGATTTTGAGAGAAAATTAAAGGGTTTTTGTAGTTTTTTAAAATTAGTTCTATTATTATTGGTTAAACTAAATATCTGAAAAAAATGTTTAAACATTTTTTATTGGGCAGGCCATATGGCTAGAGAGTAAGAAATACAACTAAAATATCACTCTAGCATAGAAAATAAATGGTAAATGGCATTCGTTTGATGCCATTTGGTATATCAGACGATACCTGGTCATACTTCTTTGGTATATCAGAAGGTTAGCTAATCATCAAACTGGATCTTAATATATTGTTAAAATATTTCATCATTATGAATATATGCAAATATATAAAACTTTGTAAAACAGAGTATTTGTGTAGAAAAGTATCTGAATCTTTTGATAGTATAAACATTTGTATGATTTGATCTATTTAAACTGGCAAATAATATATATATTATCTGTTATAATAGTTAAGTAGCCTGTTTAAATACTTTGAATGTTTCTCCTGTGTTTTTGTAGCTCATGATTAGCAAATAAGTTTATGTGTGTGTGTGTATAACATATGTATTCATTGTGGTTACAAGTCTCATGAAATAAATTAGATTTTAAATTACTCAGATAAGTTTTAATAGTTTTAAGGAGAAAACAATACATAATCTACTTTAACAATTAACTGATTATTACATTTATTTACTAGCACATACAAATTAATATTGACTATAAAATATGCCATCACTAATTCGTTCAACTGCAATTTTATATAGTAAAGTATATTTTGATCAGTTTTGTACAGAAAAAATGTCATGTAATATTTGTGTCAACATAAAGACAAATATCATAGTATTTATTTTTGTCATTTATAAATTTAGTTTTGGGGAATAAAATAACTTTCTTAGCTGAAATTTTAATTACTAATTTATAAATAACATTTAATAACAGTTAAACACATATGTTAATATGTTTGGCAAGCATAATAAATTAAGAAATTGTAATTGAATTTAAAAATTTATGGAATTTGATTATTTCAACATTCAAAAATCACCAAATATGTTTAATTGCCCATTCTCACCGTAATTTAAAGCTTAATGATTTAGTTGCTGAATTAATTTTTCCTTTGATACATTTGTCCTCTTTATATATCTTTTCTCCCTTCTCCAGTAGAAACTTAGACAAGGCCACAAATAGCTTTTTTTATTAACTATAATATAATAGCCTGTATAAGTTATGAATCCCGATTCTATTTCCCAGTTTGTGCACTCACTTTTGAATCTCTTCGCTGACCCTTACTGTTACTTCTGTGACATTAAAATATCCTAGTTCTCTTTGGATGAAGAACACTTTGCCAAACATCAACTGTCTTTTGGGAGTTTAGTTGAGTGAAATTGGTATTTGAAGAATAGACATAGTGCTGTTTCCATCTGCTTATAAAACAACTGTCTTAAATTTTTTACCTATACCACAAATTCAACCTGTCCAGATTCAATGGCCATAATTTCCTTGGGAAATCATTTTTTAGTCATGTGTTCTTCATTGGCTGGTGGTGTGATATTTTATCTATTCCCCTAGTGAAGACATCAGGAGATGTTTTATCATTTTCATCATTTCATGTTTTAGAATGGATCATCAAAATTTACAATATTTGCCAGTTGTGGTGGTGTGTGCCTGTAATTCCAAAACTTTGGAAGGCTAAGGCAGGAGGATTGCTTGAGCACAGGGCTTCAGAACCAGCCTGGGATACCTGATGAGACCTTGCCTCTACGAGAAAATAATAATAATAATAAAAATCATCCAGGCATGGGGACATGACTACGGATTCAGCCAGTCAGGAGGCTGAGGAAGGGGGATCACTTGAACCCCAGAGGCTGAGGCTGTAGGGAGCTATGTTCCTACCACTGCATTCCAGCCTGGGTGAGAGAGCAAGACCCTGTGTCAAAAAAAATGCATTTTATTTTCTATAAAATATTGATGAATAATACTTGTGTCTTGTTCTAGTCCTGCTAAATGTCGTTATTACATCCTACTTAACTTTTCTCACTAGTCTAAGATCTACTTGAATAAAGTCTTTTTTCTTCTTGCATAACAATACAATGAAAAATATTAAATCACTGCTTTCTGTGTCACATATTCTGTGTTACAATATCTTATTGCTCAGTATTAAAAGTCTAAAGTTCTGCGTTATTAAGAACTTTAAATGTTCTTAAACTTTCACTACAATATTAACTATTCTTCCCACTGTAACAGCACACTTCCCTCATAGGTGTGTGAACGAACTTCCTTACTCTTCTCTTATCCAATTACCCATTTCCATGAGAAATGATTTTCGTTTCCAGAAGAATATCCTTTTTTTATGTTAATACCCTGATCCATTCTCTGTCCATCTACAACTTACATACACATTTAATAACCTTTAACATTTTTAAGATCAAAGAAATTTACTCATTTTAATGAAAACTTGTAATTTCTTAATTCATAGCACAGAATCTATTTTCAGATCTATTCATACGTGCTAATACTGTCTAACCAACATGAATGAAATTTACTGATAAGAAGCAGCATTTCTTTCACTACCAGTTGTCTTTCAGTTTTCCACCATACAAAAAATAACATTGAGCATGGAGTATCTATGTAAATATAGATTGATAATTTTAATATTAAAACATTTTAGGCAATAAAGTACAAGTGCATCTGGTTATTTTGCAACTTATTCCCAATTATTTTTTTTACTTATACAGAAAATAATTTCTACTCCAGAAAATAAACAGGAATCTAACATTGGGTCAAATGAGTCTAACAAATCTTTCATTTAGTTTTGACATCGTTTATATAATTTAATAATGTATTATTTCACACTTCATAATGTTGAATATATAGTAATCACCATAATGAAATAATGTAATATAATTTTTTTCTAAACATCTCCAACAGATATTCCTCTAAGGTTTTTTAAAATTATTTTTATAATTTTGTTGACAATTGTTGTACTGGAAAAATTCTACCAGTTATTACTTTTCATAATTACTGTCTATGTGTGGAAGTCATCTGGCTTATGTTAGATTTCCTCAAGCCATGTATTATTTCAAATATATTTATGAAGTCCACAACTCTGTGTCAGTCCTTATTCTACATGTGGATATACAGAGATATAAATAAAACTGACATGGTCCTTGACCTACAGGAAAATTAAAGAGATTCTTTATGCCTTCGTTTTAAGAGCTCTGAAATGGAGATCAAGATACCAATTCCATAAGTGTATTTTGAGTAATAACTGATTTAATGCAATGAGGGGCATAGAATTTTATCTCATGCATAGAATATATTGAATAAATTTTAGCTTATTCCAATGCAACCTGAACTGGCACCAGGATTTTTGGTGGCCGGATTATATGAGGAGACTCATTTGAATTCATATTTAACTAAATATTCTAAATGTCTTTGTGTATATATTTGGGCTGTTAATACAATTTATGTAGTTGATATTTTTATACCAGGTTTTGGTATTTCACAATAATTTTTGTGCTTACAGTCACGCTTTTATTTGTTTGTTTTTTAATGAGATTGAATTTTGATTCAGTGAACTCAGAATTTCTCTCAATTTTGCTTAATATACATGTTTGATCAGCTTTCTGTCTATGTCAGTATATGAATCATGTGAATCACAAATGTAATAATCACAAATTACAGGGTGATTTGGGATGAGTTTATAGAGCGCTTCTAAATTTTGCTAGAAATTTATCTTGAGTTTCATATTAATTTTCCCATAGGATCATTTGATCATGGAGTATTAATTAAGGATATATTGAGTGTCCATGAATATTATTTTCTCTGGAACAAATTTCTCTGATTGTTGAAAGGGCTACTATGAGTGAATGTCAAATAGAAATTTAAACTAATTGTCACTACATTTTTGAAGATTTCATGTTTTATAATCAGATTAACATGATTAATAACTTAGTGTTGCTGAATCCAATTTAGTTCACAGGGATGAATGCGTTTTATAGACAATTTTGCACAGTGTTATTTTAATAACCTACTCCACTGTTATATAAACCCACTTCATCTTCTTATAAAATATTTTTTCAATTTAACTGTCTTTTTTCTTCTTAACAATTTCCTAAACTACATGTGTAACTTATGATACTGGAATATCTAAATCAAAAGAAAAAGTATTTTAAGTGTATCTTATGCAAGGATAAAGATAATCTTTCCCCCAAAGAAATAATTCCATCCTATAACATAGGATATCATTTTAAAAAATATTGCATGTGAAATATTAATAAATGTATTTAAATGAAAAATATGTACACCAGTCAAATAAATTGAGAATTAGAGTTAAGCAACGTTAAACAGATTTCTTCTGTGCAGGATTTTTAGTGCCTGTAATAGTAATACAAAGTGAAATCATCCAGCAGGAGATGTGGTAGTTTCCATTTTCCTTACAGAACCCAGGAATCATGGGAAAACAGTCTCGTTTTCATTCCTTCAGAGATTATCTCTCAGGATTTGGTTTCTCCAAATGTTACCTGGAAAATTCTGGCTTAGAAGAGTGTTAACTTAAAATTGCCTTCAAGTCTTCTCTAGCAAGCTAAAAATATAGATGTAAGTAGACAGACACTCAAAATCAAGTCACTCTCAATGAATTTCCACATATTTAAGAAGATTTGATCATTATTACAAAACTTGAAAACAGAAGGAATAATCAGGTTCATATAAATGTACAGATAGCAGTTAGCATCATTATAGGTTTTGTGTATCAGAAATTATTGCAAAAATACATGATAAAACTTTAAAAATAGAATTTTGCGGGGGGATAGAACTTTTTTTTTCTCATTAAAGCATTTTCCTGTGATAAAATTCTGTCGTTATTTGGAAGGTTCCACAAATGTCCATTAGCAATGTGAAGGGAAACATTTTTGAAGGCATTAATTTAATTATCTATAATGCATAGTTGCATTATTGTAATATGTAAATATTTGGGGGAAAAAACTAACCTTGTTAAATGAGTACTTTTGTGTAATTTCCAGTTTCTCAGAGTTTAACATGACCTTTTCTCATCTGTTACAACAAAACAGGAACTTTAAGTGGGCATATTTATTCTCCTAAACTTTTCCTAACCAATTTATTAAGTCATCTTTGTTCATTTTGTATTGCTTCTTAAATTATAACAGCTTAGCTTAAATTATAAGCTAGGCCTACCTACTTATTATTCACACATACATAGTATTTTATTTGTTATGGAAATGAAAGCATTGGAATGGAGTGCTATAATTTTAAATTCAATTATACATTGTTTTAGTTTGCACATTTTTGCCTTAATTTCACACACTATACAGGTCGCGAGTCAAAGAAAAGCTCATAATTACCACACAGATACAGAAAAATAGGCCAGATGTAGTGCTGCACATATGTGGTTTGTGGCTCATCAGATTGTTATTAATTGCATAATAAAGACAGACTAGATAGTTAGAAAAAAAGACATTTTAATTATTTTATCAAACAGGAAAACACATCCCAAGCTACTAGAACTAAAACGCAGGGATAATATACACTGTACAATTATGCACTTTTCAGGTAATAAACTACATATGTGTGGTATTGAAGCATAAAGTCACAGCAAGAATTTTTGTATGGTTATTATCACCTTTTTTATGCACAGTGAGAAAAAAACACTCAGAGAGACTAGATGACCCAATTGTTCTTCTTGTTTATGCCTTCAAAATATTTTGTGCATTTCATCAGCACTGCTATTTGTATGAAGTACATGGTAGCCTAAAATAAATGCTGGCATATCAAGATAAATTCTAAAGATGCAACATCAGCATCTCGAAAATGGGACTCAAGTGCCTATGTTTTCACAAGTAAAATGACCAACTTTTTAAAATAATATATATCTTTCTTAGGGATTTAAAACCTTTGTACATATATGCTGTGTTTTAAAAAATCATCATTAAAAAATGTGAAAACAAAACAAAACAAAATCAGTGAAAAACGTAAGCCACATGGTGGTTATGTTTTAGTCGAACCCATGTTTTGTCATTAGTTCACCCTATGGGCATGGTCGTGTTAACACAATTGAATTTCAATTTGAGCTGAGACATGCTTGTTATGAATTATTTTGTTCTCCTGAGGTGAAGTAAACGAAAAAGGCTAACTTATTGTATCTTCCCCTCTGAGTTATGGCTTCTGACAAACCTGCAGTCTAGCCCCAGCACTTCTAAATGGGTGACCACGCATTATGTGATTCCCCAAATTTAAGGTTTGACAGTGGAGGGTAAATTCATTGCTCACTGTTGTATCTGAGCTGGACTGTATATGGGTCAGGCTCTTAGATTGGTTTCATTTTTCCCTGTAGAGTTTTTCTCATCTCCAAAATGTGGCATTAACTTTGATAAGATCCTTGTCCTCAAAACCTTGTTCCACTTTTTAAAAGAGAAAGAACAGGTCATTCTGTATATTACACTGTTTATTTTATTTTATTTTATTTTATAATATGAGAGTTTCACAAAATAACTAGTAGTATTAGAATTTGCTTTGAAATCTTACTTTACTAATTATCTTTGTTTACGTATACACTCTCCCTAGTTTTGTTAAAAGGCAATATGTGAAAAAGAGAAGAAAGTTAAATATTATTTTATTTTAAAAGAAAATACTCTGTTCTATCAAGTATCATTTATAAATTTAGCATATTGTATTTCTTTTTGATTTACAGTCACACCAAGATTATCACCAATACATTACTATCACTAGTATTAGATGGGTAAATACTATCACTAGTATTTATTTTTTACAAAAGTGCCTTAAGAAATAAAATTTGCCCAAAAGCTCCAATCTTACTATAAACTTAAAATAATTGGTTCTAATATGTTTTGGGATGTTTATTTGGAAACTCAAAAGTAAAAGAAAATTAAAGGGATCAGAACATAAGTGCTAATAAAATTAATTAGTTATGTAAATGTAATAGTAACTTTTTTTTTTTTTCAAAGCCTAATGGATAATGGTGTAATCGATATGCTTGTCACATTATCTACTGTTTTATCTTTGTCTTTTCTTTCTTTTCTTTCTTAGGTTGGTTGGTTGGTTTTTGTCTTCCCACTGAAAAATGAGTTTTTTATTCTCAATTTTCTCTTTTTTCTTTCACCGTTATTGTATTCGTATTAGTTTTCTATTGTTGCTAAACAAATTACCACACACTTTCAGGCTTGAAACAGTCCCATCTCTTACCTCACAGTGCTGAAGGCCGGAAGTCCAGCTGGCTACACTGAGGCCTCTGCTTAGCCTCTCACACCGCTGAAATCAAAGTGCTCGCTATGTCTTATACAACACATACACATACACTCACACTGATGCATGTGCCTCGGTGATTTTAAAAATAAATAAGCCAAAACACAGAAACTTCTACAGACTCTGCCTTCTTGGTTTAACTAAACTTGATAATTTTCCCAATGATTCTTCAAGCATTTAACTTGATATTTGAAGAAGTCAGGAAAAAGACATTGAAAACAAATGAGCTTAGAGTACAGCCCAAAATGTGTATGCAATTTATTACACATTTAAGCACAACCAAGTAACAGAAACCGTAAATAATATACATTGGCTTTGAGAACTTTAGCTTCTTATGACAGAATTGATGGCAACCTTCAGTAGGCATGACTGAGTATGTGTTAATCTCTCCTTAGGGAAATATAAAATTACTGATTCTGGTAATTCTTTAGCAGGTTCACCTATGTTGCCTATCAACATCTTTATTATTCACTCTCAGTGTTTCACTGTAAAAAATGAGAAATGTTCATAATGAGGCAAAAAGTTAGTTACATGTTAAAGCTACTTATAGAAACTGAAACAGTTGAACAAACACGTTATGTATTCTTGTGAAGAGAATGACATAAATGCTTAGAAATTTGAAAACTGGTGTTTATTTTTACCCACGTTGACAGGGTAAAGGGTAAAATTGAAACATTTTAGTTTGTGATTTTGTTAGAAGATTCTCAAATTATTTTAACATCACTTCAGCAGCATCAACAGCTTGATAATTTATAAATTTGTGAAAGAACTGGTATCATATTTGTCTTAGTGCTTTTGTGCTGCTGTAACAAAGTACCTGAGACTGGGTAATTTATTTAAAAAATTATTTTATCATCATTTTGGAGGCTACGAGGTCCAAGATCAAGGTGGCAGCAGGTGAAGTATACGGAGAGCACTCAAGTACTCTGCTTCCAAGATGGTGCCTTTTGTTGCTGCATCACATGGCAGAAGGCAGAAGGGCCAACGAGGGGAAAAGCTGTGTGAAGACACTTTTATAAGGGCACTAATCTCACTCATGAGGGTGGAGCATTCATCATCTAATCATCCCTTAATGGCCCCACCTCTTAATACTATTGCGTTAGAAATTAAATTTCAATGTACATTTTGGAGGGACACAAACATTCAAACCATAATAGTTTGACACTATCATATTAAATACTTTTCAAGCGTGCTTAAAAATTTAGAATTGGTACTGTAGATGCAGACATATCTCATACTGATCAAACTCCCAAGTGTTACAGATTTTTCTCATTTATTCTTTATTTAATATGAGATCCACATATAGTAATTTAACTATTTTGATAGTCATTTGCTTTGATAGTCATTTCACATTAATCCAAAGTCATGCCATAAAGGTTCAGAATCATTTTAATGTAATTTAACAAGGCATTGAGAAAGGCACTTGCATTTCCATTTTTTCCCACAAGTACTTCTCTTGATGGTGGTGACAATTATTCTTATTATTTAATTATAGAATGTAGAAGGACGATTGATTTGACTTGTAAATATAAACTTGATATACTAAAATACAGAGGTTAATATATTTTATAAATGTTTTAGAAGTTTGAAAGTATCAAATAAGCTTGCTAAATAAAATAAATGTACTCATGCTTGGTACTTTTTATTATAAGCAGTTATAAAATTAAAAGTATTAACAACAACTACCATGGGTGCCTCATATGTCTCAAACAGTTTCACACACACTTCGAATACTTTATGTAAATAAGTACTACTGAAGTATTGGAAATAGAATACTGTTATTCCCCTTTTAGAGTTTGGGAAATTAGATCTTTTTGGAAAACTTGTCTAGAGGAACTCAGATTGCAATTCCAATGCGGTTTTTTAACCTGCTTTGCTCAAGAGTCAATGTTGTAGTAAGTCATCATTTTAACAAACCATGAGTTTTTATTAAAAATAATTTTTATGTGTTGACATAAGATAGATATGCTATAATTGCTTGAAGGAAAGATCGCTGTCTTTTTAGCTCTTATGTTGCCTATAAAAAGGATAATATCTATATAAAAATGCAAATATAGCTGCTAAATTTTAAAAATGTACAAGAAAATTGAATAAAGCAATAATAAAGAAATAACTGATACATGAGATTAATCATATATTAATTTAGAAATCATTGCAATATTAACATCAATTTTGAATATAAGAATTGTTTCAGTGATCAGAGAGATTAAATTCTAGATACAAAGCATCATCAATTTCCTCTAGTGTAATTTATCCTGGGGTGAGGCTCTTATGCCAGGATTAAGAGTTGTCCATTGTAGGATGGCCTCATGTTCAAAATCTTAGCTGGCTGGCACCCAGTTCCTAAAGGCAAACTGCAGACGTTCTGTATAGAATGAGGAGAACCAAACTCCTGCAGGGGAAATTACTGTTCCTCACCTAGTCCAAGAAACACGTGCTTCCTAGAGTGAGGGGAATAAGTTATGGATTTTCAGGTTGTTTTAGAGCCTAGTTCTTCTAAAGAGAAGATGTTTTATATAAATTAATGATATTTTGCTTTTCAATTGGAAAATACATTTAAATCTAATTCAGCAAAACTAAAAGTGTGTATTTTTAGATCGTGTTTTCAATTTTACAACAATTAAAAAAAAAAACCTTTAAATTACTTCAGAGACCACGGATTATTAGTAACAGCAACTGTATAAACCTATTTATAAAAAAAAATAAATATTTCTATAAATTTCAGACTGTATTTCAAATAATATATAAAACACGTCTTTTCTAAGGGTGTATGAATTCCTTATAATGCTTTTATATTAAGACATTTGAAGACATTGGTTCTACCGAATTTGGATTATGTGATTTATTTTCGAAGTTTTATTGAAGAGATAATGTTACTGAAAAACTTATATAATTTATATCTTCACATAATGCAGATTAATTTATTTTAAACTTTGAATGTTAAGTGATTATTTCTAATTACAAGTTTTTATTCCTCCTTGTTCTATCACATCCCCTCCCAAGTGAAAAGCTTATATATATATATACACATAAACTTTGAGCAAATTTGGTAGCAAACTGTAATTGATGACAGAAGAGAGTACAAGTTTAATTAACTAGATTATGATTAGATTTTATACATGTTACAAAAAATGATTAGCACTGTTCTAACCTTGACTTTTAATATGTTACATATCCTATAAGACCTAAGACTAATACTGTTTTCACCAAATCTCACAGTATAGTTAATTGCCTGCTTCTTCCATGTTGTTTATATTTCAATGTTATCTTAACTTTGTTTTATACCGTGTTTTATACCATGTTTTATCCTAACATGTTTTATATAATGTTGTTTATATTTCAATGTTATCCTAACTTGCTATTAGGTAGTTGTATATATAAATGGTTTTCTTCCACCAACACACACACAGAAAAAGAGAGAGAGAGAGAGAGACAGAGAGAGAGAGAGAGAAAAAAAACTGGCATTTTAATCTGGACATTTAATGTTCTACTTGAAACTTAACCTAGCACTGGGCACCCTTTAGTACTTCACAAACATACATTTCAATTGTTACTCTATGTATAAACATCAAAATTGAGATCAGAAACCTGTATAAATATTTGTCAACAGAAACCTGGTGGTTTCTACAATATTTCATCAGTTTCTATTTTTCTTTCTTTGCTTGTTTCCACCAAAAGTGCAACTTTTGATCACTCCCATCTGATATTTTGTATATTTATAGACCTTTAAAAAGTTCTAATTCTAGTTCAGCTGGAATAATTTTCTTAAACTCATCTACATTTCTAAGCTGTCCAAACGAAATAAGAAAATGTATTTCTAAACTGACACTTTATCTAGAGTCAGACTCAAGAATACTTGATTAAATGCCAGCATAATCCACCTATGTTAGTTTTAATTTTAATATGCCATCTTTATCTACTACAAAATTACAAAATTACATTTTAAGAAAAAATTGATTAAAATAAGTTAAATGTTGATTCTGAATGTTTTCAATTTGATTAAAGAAATAACATGAATTATTATTATCACTAGACTTTAGAAGAGATGGTAAAATCAAATTGAGTATGATATCCTGGCAGTCATTCCAGTTAAAATGCTGCAAAGATTTGCCTTAGTATTATTTTTTAATGTGCTCAGAAATAAGTTACTCAGAAATAAATTTCCTGCCTACTTGCATGGAAGGTAACTCTAAGGGAAATTGCATTCAAGTTGGTTATGCCTGAGTATATTTCACAGCCAGAATTTCAATTACTAAAGACCTTACATTAGTGCGGCAGGAGAAATCTGTCAGTAAGAAAAAAAAAAAAAAAGTGAGTAGACTAAAAGTATTCTTCTCTCGTGCTTCCTCTATGTATGAGAAGAATCAATTTGCTTTCATCTTAATCCCAAATAGAAGAAGCAATTGACTTTGGGGAAATCCTGTAAAATTTATTGCTGACAGCATGTTAGAGAGTACTTTCTAAGGATGATAGAACACATGAATTGATTTTGCTTCCAGAGACACCGGGATAACGGATTCTCTCAATCACAGAGTGGAGCTCTGGGGTTTCTTGTCACTTTTCCCTGCAGTTTGAAAGGCTTATGTCAAATATTCAGGAGGAAAACTTAAGAGGAGACATCCAATGAGGCACTTAATTAGTGTGACATATCCAAATGCCATTGCCTGTACATAGATAATATGCAGAGTTAGTTTACTAAATATGAGAGAAAGAAAACATTGACGAATATGGCAGCAGGATTTAAATATTTCCGAATATGTTAATAAACAAAACAATACATTTATTTCACAAATATTAAATAAAATCAATCTTAAGAAAGATAGTTTAGATAGAAACTGTGTTCCTTATTTTAAATATATATATTACTGATACATTAGTGAATACACATCGTCACTAATGTAACAACTCTAATATCTATAATGCACAAATGCGTATAATTATCAAATGCAAAGGCTGATATTAAAAGATTATTTCAAATGCAATTCTTCTTGGGTAGATAATATTTATATCTTGTCATCATCATGGAATGTGTGTATGTAGATACATGTACATATACATAGACACATGCAGGATATGATATACATATGCATGTATTAATATATATTGAAACCTAGACACATATGATACAGAGAGGAGTCAGGGAAGTACCAGGTAGAAGAGGGCAGTTCCCTGGCAAAGGCCCCACCCTCAAGCCTGGAAAACTGCAGCCCTAAATGGAAACAGACATTCCAGCTTTTGTGCCTAAATGTTGCCTTTGGGCCTGCCGCACCCCCCTACCCTGTACCCATATAAATTCCAAACCCCAGGCTCCATGAGCAGATGCACGGATGAACAGATCAGCACAGAAGCGGAAGAGCAGCGTGCCGGAGGAGTGTCTGAATGTCGAGAGTAATTCAGCTGGGGATGGTTGGAGGGGAGAACGGACGTGAGATGGTCAAACTCCAGGGGAAGATGACCTTCCTATTCCATCTCCTTTCCAACTCCCCATCCATTGTACTGAGAGCCACCTCCCTCTGGGAATAAAATCCCCCACCTTTACCATCCTTCAATTTGTCTGTGTGACCTGATTGTTCCTGGACACCAGACAAGAACCTGGGTACCGAGGGGACACTGAGCTGGTTATCACTTAAGCCATCAGTGAGCAGCAAAGCTAAAAGAGCAAAGTAGCATGCCCACTGGAGCTTCAGGAGTCACAGGCACCACCCCTTGACACTACCATGGGGCCAGAGCCCAAAAGCACTTTCCCTTGGTCTTACACCCGCCTGTCTGCATGCTCGCTCTCCTGTAAGGGGTTTGAATGCACAGCGGCTGAACATATGAGCCACACTGTGACACGTCCTGCAAAGGGAGTCAAGGACCTCTTCCAGTTCACATATGCATTTATACATGCACATATGCATATAATCAGATTTCGTATATTGACATATAACTTACGTATTGTAGTTTCAAATATACTGGTATAGACAGCATTTCACTTTTTAGTTACATAACACAAAACAAGGAAAAGGAAAAGAGTATTATAGAAGTGCTGTCACCTCTTCTTGCCCTTATCATCATAACTCCATCAAACATGTAATAATTAAACCCAAGACCAAAATGCACCTATTCTATTTTTAAAATGCTCTATCACAGGGCTACAAGTGAGTCTCATCATTCTCCCTCAAAGTTTCTGCAGGGGCTTCTAAAGAAAAGCTGAGGACTAAACAAAATAATAGTGCCGTGTTGTACTTCCCTGTAATGAGAAGTATGAGATTTACACACATTACAGACAAAATAAATGACTCAACTCTAATTAGGGAAACATTAACCAGTCACACTCCAGCTTCTTCTATGAGAGATTATACTTGAAAATGTGATAGAGAGGGCCTTATTTGTGAGAACCAGCAGCATACTCCTCATACTGCCCATCAATCACTCACTTCCTCTAGTGCCTTCTCAGGCAAAGGCATGGAATTCTCCCCATCACCTTGAGCCAAGTGCAGCCCACCACGACGAGTGTACCTTGCTCACTGGAGCTTAAGGATCCTAGGAGCTAATAGGAGAGGCTACACAGCACAGGCTATGGTGGAAAGACAGAAAGCACAGACTTGACTTGCAACAAGATGTACGTGTTCTATCACCAGCAAAATGAGGTTGCCTGGGGGGATCTTACGCTAGAGGACTGCCTGAAAGTTTAAAAGAACCTTCAGTAAGAGAAGTGCTAGGTTCCTTTGATGTAAAAGATGAGCAAGAAGTTCTAAGTAAGGTGCCAGTGATGTGCTGGACATTGTCTAGGTGAAGGTGACTGCAGTCGCAGGTCACTAGTGGGGAGTGTCAGAATCCACAAAAACGGTACCTGAGAAAGATTCAGCAAGGGTACGTCAACCACGGAGAGGGCACCAAGCTCTCTTGGTGTAGCGAACTCTGCCATGTTTGATTGTGCAGCTTTCAGCAAATCGTCCCCGTCTTCTAGGTCTGATTCTGGATGGGCCTAAAATAGCCACTAACTAGGGATTAGAGAGAGAAAGAGAAAAAAAAAAAAAAAAACCCTCAAACTCGGGGTCTGCTATTCTGGACTGGATTGTTGCTATGCAATGACTACCCTGGTTCAGAATTTTTAATGCCTAAGCAAGGAAGAAGTGTTAGTAAGTTGGCACAGAAGTAATTGTGGTTTTTGCCATTTTAAAGTAAAGGCCTTTTAAAAGTAATATATTGGTATCTAAAAAACTAAGAGATGTCGGAGGTTTTATTAAAAAGCAGAAAAAAACATATTTTCCCAAAAGCAGATGCAAAGAAATCAAGGGGTTAATAGTAGGTCAGTTTCTGGTTAGAAGCCAAGTCGAAGACGTTCAATAAACCAGCTAAACCTCCAAAGATTATTTTACCCTCCAATATGGAGCCATTTCAATATCCAACAGCTGTGCTTGTAAATGAATGCATCATTTTTCTAAATGTAAAGAAAACATTTATTTCTAATCTTAATTATAGGCATAGTTTGCCCCGTTTGCCGTTTCTGATGCCTCTCTTAGCATCACGCCTAGTTTTGTTTCCTGTGGTCTCAGAGTTCTGCAATCTATACTCCACAATTCCTCCAGACCGGTGTTTTGAGAACTCAGAGTTCAATTGTTTCATTTTTTCTTTATAAACTCCAATCTTCACCTCCTCACCACCCACCTTCAACACTTTCAGGATATAGGCCAACTATTTTGCAGCATGCATTTTGTGATCAGTCTTCTTACCTACTTTTCAGGATGATGCTCTCCTATTGCTTTACCTCCCATCCATTCCACTCGAGCCACATTTGTTCGTAAGATTCTTGGACTCCACTAGCTCCCTCTAGCTTTGCACAGTTTGCTTCGACTTTCACTACTGCCTGGAAGGCTTTTTTTTACATAAGCTTATGGCTTATTCCTTCCCCTCATTCTCTGATAAATACTACTTTTTATTAAATGTCTTTTCCAATAAGTGCACATGATATTCAAGCTGCGTTAACTACTTATCTTCTACCCCATTTTGTCTTCAGAAAACCCATTAGTTACAGCTTTAAAAGCAACAGCAGTAGTAGATAACACTTATTGAGTAGTTGCCACATGCAACCACTGTTCTAAGAATTTTCCATGTATCATCTCATTATATCCTCCCCGTAATAGTATGAAGGCATTACTGTTCTCTTATTTGCAGAGCAGAAAGATGAAAGACAAGGAGAAAAAGGAATTTAATCACAATTACAGAGGATTAAGCGAAAGGCCCTGGAAAAACCTGGGTATTCTCTTTTCAGGGAATGCGCCTTTAGCCAGTATGGTTGGCCAGCCTGAGCTTGTCTCAGATGTGCTGATGCCTTCTCCTTGGGGCTACACATTATCCATCTGAAATCTATTGGGATTCTTTGCCCACATCAGAAGTTGCATCCTGATTTGATGTAACCTGGCATTACCATTTCAGAGGTTCAGCAGCCTGAGAGAGGTACAGACACTTCAGGGTCATACCAAGCCCCAGCACAGAAAACAAACATCCTGTTCAATTTTTTTTAGGATCCATATATGGAGAATATGCATTTAAGTAACTACTCTGTCACAACTTTCTTAGTATATCAAAACTTCTTCCTGGCCGGGCGCGGTGGCTCAAGCCTGTAATCCCAGCACTTTGGGAGGCCGAGATGGGCGGATCACGAGGTCAGGAGATCGAGACCATCCTGACCAACACGGTGAAACCCCGTCTCTACTAAGAAATACAAAAAATAGCCGGGCGAGGTGGCGGGCGCCTGTAGTCCCAGCTACTCGGGAGGCTGAGGCCGGAGAATGGCGTGAACCCGGGAGGCGGAGCTTGCAGTGAGCTGAGATCCGGCCACTGCACTCCAGCCTGGGCTACAGAGCGAGACTCCGTCTCAAAAAAAAAAAACAAAAAAACTTCTTCCTAGCTATGACCTGCATTGTCAGAAAGAGCTCCGCTGTACAAAGGGAAGGAACAACTGTTCTCAGAATAATCTACATTCCATTCACTGTTGCTTTGCTAGCTCTAGGTTTTCAGACATGGGTGCTTCAGAATGACTTATACACACACCACAAGAAACAGGTTTTGAACACATTGCTTTCATGTATTAATTCCTTACTCATTTGTGTGTGTGTGTGTTGTGAAATCAAACCATGATGGGATCTATATGCTTCTTGTGACACAGACCACAGTATTAGGAAGTAATTCACACTTTAGCCCTAGGAACTTTTCTATTATTTGTTTTTCTAATTTCCTTAAAGAAAAATTACTGGAGGCTTATGCTGCTTGGATATCTTCTACTCAGCTACAATGCTGAGTAGATTTTCTCTTATTACAACATTCATTTGGTCAGTTCAGTTGGGCTCTAAGTGAATGGCTTGCTTCATTTGTCCTCTTTTCCAAAAGCCACAGCAGGAAGTCTCTTGCTCAAAATTAAATTTAGACTTAAATAGGGAATATAGCTGGTCAATTGTTCCTCATCAGTCAAGTGACAAAGAGAGGCACTATGTATATTTCACTCCAGCTTTATTAAAGAGGTATCCTGAAAAATTAAAAACTGGATATATTTAAGGTATAAGGTTGATAATTTGATGTATGTATGTATACATTGTGAAATATTTATCACAATCAAACTAACTTATTCATCATGTGAAAATTACCTTTTGTGTTTGTGTTTGTGTGTGTTGATAACACTAAAGATCTATCATCTTAGCAAATTTTGAATATACATTTTTAGCTATAGCCACATTGTTGCACATTAGATCTCCAGAACTAATTTATTTTGCATAACTAAGACTTCGTAACTCTTGACCAACATCTTCCCATATCACTCCCAACCTACCTATGACCAGCCACTAGTAACCATCATTCTACTCTGTATGTGTGAGCTTGACATTTTACATTCCACATATATGTGGGATTTTACAGTACTGGTCTTTCTGCATCAGGCTTATTTCACCTGGAATAATGACCTCCAAGTACATCCATGTTATTGCAAGTGGCAGATTTCCTTCTTTTAAAGGGTGAATAACACTTCATTGCATAAATAAACCACATTTTCTTCTTTGATCTATCAATAGACGTTTAGATGGTTTCTTTGTCTTAACTATTGTGAATTATGCTACAATGAACACGGGACTGTAATTAATCTCCACAAAATATTGACTTCGTTTCCACTGGATTTATCCAGAACTGAAACTGCTGGATCATATGGCAGCTCTATTTTTAAGTGTCTGAGAAACCTTCATATTGTTTTCACAATTTCTGTGCCAATTTACATTCCCACCAATAGTGTACAAGGGTTTCACTTTCTCCATCTCCTCGCCAACACTTATCATTTATTTTGTGACAGTTACTGGCCATTCTAAGAGGGCTAAAGTAGTATCCCTTTGTGGTTTTGATTTTCATTTTTCTGATGATTAGTGAAATTAAGTACCTTTATATTAATCTGGTAGCAATTTCTCTACCTTTGGGTCTTTGCAAATCTTTACTTGTTTTTAATTCAGCTGATTATATATTTGTTTATATCTTTATTGGTTTTTGCTATTGATTTAGGTGTGAGTTCTCTATATATTTTGGATATTAACCCTTTATCAGATATAAGTTTGCAAATAATTTCTCACATTCCCTAAGTTGTCATTTCATTCTCTTTATTGTTTTATTTACAGAAAATTTTTAATTTGATGGAACTATATTTACCTATTTTGTTTTTGTTGCCTGTGTCTTTGGGGTAATTATCCAAAAAAAAAATATTGCCTGGACAAATAGCAAGAAACCTTCCCCCTGTCTTTTTTTTTTTAATATTGTTGTAGTTTCAGGTCTTACATTTAAGTCTTTAATCCATTTTGGGTAGACGTTTGTAAATAATGAGAATAAGGGTCTATTTAAATTATTCTGCATGGAATGTCCAGTTTTCCCAATACTATTTTTCAAAGAGATTATAATTTACCTGTATTTTCTTTGCATCCTTTTTAAAGATCAGATAGCTGTAGATTACTGAATTTCTTTATTAGCTCTCTATTCAGTTCCATTGGTTTGTATATCTATTTTTGTTTAAGTATTATGCTGTTTTGATTACTGTAACTTTGAAACATATTTTGAAATCAGGGAGTATGTTAGTTCCACCTTTGTTCTTCTTACTCAAGATTGCTTTGGATATTAGGGTGTTGGCAGTTTCATATGAATTTTAGGATTTTTTTTTTTCTATTTCCATAAAAAAAGTCATTGGGATTTTGATGGGGATTACACTGAATCTGTAGACCACTTTGGGTAGCATGGACATTGCAGCAGTGTTGATTCTTCTAATCCATGGGTATATGCTGTCTTTCTATTTATCTGTCTCTTTAATTTCTTTCATAAATGTTTTTAATTTTCAGTGTACAAATATTTTGCCTCTTCGTTTAAGTTTATTCCAAAGTATTTTATTCCTTTTATTGTTTTTGTGAATATTGTCTCTTCCATTTCTTTTTGAAATAATTTGTTGTTTTTGTATAGCAACAAAATTTATTGTGATGTACTGATTTGGGATCCTGCAAATTTGCTAAAGTTATGAGTTCCAACAGTTTTTTTTTTGTTGTTGTTGTTCTTGTTGTTCTTGTTGTTTAGTACCTCTACATATATGCAGAGGACCTGAAAATAAAAATAGTTTCTGCAAATAAAGGTA
Organism: Papio anubis; assembly: GCF_008728515.1. Classification (NCBI taxonomy): domain Eukaryota; kingdom Metazoa; phylum Chordata; class Mammalia; order Primates; family Cercopithecidae; genus Papio; species Papio anubis. The sequence continues at coordinate 18,877,328 of NC_044980.1, read as the reverse complement.
TTTTTTCTTTCCAATTTGGGTACCTTTTATTTTCTTTTCTTTGTTTAATTGTACTGGCTAGGACTTCTAGTATTAAGTTGAAAAGAAATAATGAGAGTGGATATCCTAGCTCTGTACTGGATCTTAGAAAGATTTCAGTTTTTTCCATAAATTATGATTTTAGCTGTGGGCTTTTCATATATGACCATAATTGTGTTGAGATAACTTCTTTCCATACCTATTTTGTTGAGAGAATTTTAGTGATTAATAAATGCTAAATTTTGTCAAATCCATTTTCTGCATCTATTGAGATGATCATGTAGTTCTTTTTCATTTTATTAATTTGTTGTATTACATTGGTTAATTTGCATATGTTAAACCATTCTTTCAAACCAATCGATAAATCTCACATGGTCATGGTGTATTACCCCTTTAATGTGCTGTGAAATTACTTTTTATAGCATTTTATTAAAGATGTTTGCATCTATGTTCTTCAAGAATATTGACCAATAATTTTCATTTCAAGTAGTGCCTTTGTGCGATCTTGGTATCAGGGTGATTCAGGCCTTATGGAATGAGTATAGAGGTGGTCCTATTTCTTCTGTTATTTTTGGACAAGTTTAAGAATGATTAATATTAATCCTTCTTTGAATGTTTGGTGGAATATAACCCTGAAGATATCTGGTCCTGAGCTTTTATTTGTTGGACTTTTAAAAATTCAATTTCCTCATTTGTTATTGATCAATTCTGGCTTCTTTTTTTTTTAATTTATATTCGGTAAGTTGTATTTTTTCTAGAAATTTTTTCATTTCTTCTGGATTATTCAGTTTGCTGGCCTATAATTGTTCACAATAACCATAAAAGGGATGCTTTTTGATCCTCTTCATTTCTGAGGCATCCATTGTAACATCTCCTTTTTTGTTACTGATTTTATTTATTTGAGTCATCTTTCTTTTTTTCGTATTCCAGCTAAAGATTTGTCAATATTATCTTTCACAAAACTAATTTAGTTCTGATGATTTGGCCTATTTTTTCTCTCCAACTGATTCAGTTATAATCCTTGTTTTTTTTTGTTGTTGTCGTTGTTTTATTCTGCTAACTTTAGGCTTAGTTGCTTTTGTTTTATTTTCTCTAGCTTCTTGAGGCTTAATGTTATGCTGTTTATTTGAAATATTTCATCTTTTCTAATGTAGGCATTAATTGCTTTAAACTTTCTTCTTGAGACTGCTTTTGTTGTATCCCATAGATTTTGATATAATGTGATTTTATCTTTGGAGACATTTTCTAAATTTCGTTTTGACTTCATTTTAACCAAGTAGTTGTTCAAAAGAGTGCTGTTTAGTTTCCACATATTTCTGATTATTTCTGTGTTCTTAATTTCTAGTTAAACTCTATTGTGGTTGGTAAAATACATGGAATGATTTTGATCTTCTTAAGTTCGTTAAGAGTTTTTTAAGATCTAACATGTGATCTATCCTGGAGAATGTTCTGTATGCTGTTGAGAAGAATGTGTTTTCTTCTGCTGTTGGGTGGAAAGTTCTGCTTATGTTGTTGTTCAAGTCAGCTGCCTCTGTTGATATTTCTGTCTGGATGTTCTATTACTGTATGTGGGGTGCTAAAATATACCACTATTGTTGTAGTGCTGTCAGTTTCTGTCTTCAGATCTGTCAATATTTGCTTTATATGATTAGGTGCGGTGATGTGTGTGTGTGTGTGTGCGTATAATTGTTCTATAAATTATGTCTTCCTGTTAAATTTACTCTGTTACTCTTATGTAATGACCTTCTTTTTTTTTTTAAAGACTATACTACATTTAAAATACATTTTGTCTGATGTAAATTTAACCGCTTATCTTCTCTTTTGGTTACCACTTGCATAAAATATCCTTCTCTATCCCTTCACTTTTAGCCTATTTTGTTTTTAAATCTAAAGTGACTCTCATGTAGACAACATATCTCTGTGACTTGCTTTGATTTTTTTATTTGTTTTATTCCTTCATTTATGCTATGACTTTTGAATGATGAATTTAATAGATTTACATTTGAGGTAATTATAGATAAGTGAAAAGTTATTCCTGTTCTTTTGTTAATTTATTTGTTTGTTTTCTAGTTATTTTGTCACTCTTTTTCTGTCTTGCTGTATTCTTCTGTTATTTGATGATTTCTTGTAGTGACAAGAAATTTACTTTGATTATTTTCTCTTTATTGTTTTTTTGAATTAATTATAGGTTTTATCTTTGTGATTAGCTTGAGATTTGTATAAAAATCTTCTATTTTAAGTTGATAACAACTTAATTTCAATCGTATACCAAATCACACTTACCCCTCACACACATATAATGTAATGCCCTTGTAATCAGAGTTGGATGCTTTCTATATTGTGTATCTATTAATAAATTTTTATATTTTAACTATTAGTGTTTAAAGGAAATTACACACCCCCATTACAGTGCTACATTAGTCTGCATATGACTATATATTTAGCCACACTGGTAAAATGTTTGTTTTCGTATTATTTCTTATGCTGTTTAGTATATTTTAGTTACAACTTGAAGAACTACCTGAAGCACTTCTCATAAGACAGATCTAGTGGTGATAAACTACCTCAATTTTTATTTGTCTCAAAGAGACTTTATTTCCACCCATTTAAAAGTTAATTTCTCTGGGTATAGTATTTCGAATGGTAGATTTTCTCTTTCAGTACTTTGCATATATTTCTCACTTTCTCCTGACTTACAAAGTTTCTGTTGAGAACGCCATTTATAGCATTATGGTAATTCCCTAGTATGTGATGAATTGCTTTTCTCTTGCTGCTTTCAAAGTCATACCTTTGTCCTTAGCATTGTACAGTTTGGTTGCAATGCTGATGGGCAGCATTATAGAAAGATTGCAATAGGATGTGATATGCCAGCATGCCCGCTGCAATCGTGGCTATAGTATGCAAGGGGCATGCGCCTGTGGAGCAAATGGCTGGAGCACAGCGCTATTCATCGTGGCAGTGGCTCTGATGTTTATAGTACATGTGTGCTCTCTGAAGAAGCGGCACCAGTTTTTTTAGGTGCAGTTGCTCAGAGAGAGACTGTACCTCTGAGACCCCAGCAAGCAAGTGGTTGTGGGAAGGACAAGGGCATGGTCGCTTTGTCTCATAGTGATGCAGCATCACTTCCTTTTCTTAAAAGATGGGTCACTTTGTCCCATAGTGATGCAGCATCACTTCCTTTTCTTAAAAGATGCAGCGGTACTTCCCTTTCTAGAATGTTTGCGACTGCCATGGCTCTTGATGTCTTTAACAGCAAAGACTGCTTGGGTGTTCTGTAGAGCAGGCTACTGGGCATCCACCCAGTGCCTGCTACTAATAACCTCCACTATTCTTTGTTTCTAGCTATCTTCACACTTCTCTACTATGTTAAACTTTCCAGCAATCGGGCTGGGCGAGGTGGCTCACGCCTGTAATCCCAGCATTTCGGGAGGCTGAGGCAGGCAGATCACGAGGTCAAGAGATCGAGACCATCCTGGCTAACACGGTGAAACCCTGTCCCTAATAAAAATACAAAAATATTAGCCGGGCGTGGTGGCGGGCGCCTGTAGTCCCAGCTACTCAGGAGGCTGAGCCAGGAGAATGGCATGAACCCGGGAGGCGGAGCTTGCAGTGAGCCGAGATTGTACCAGTGCATCCCAGCCTGGGCTACAGACTCCGTCTCACAAAAAAAAAAAAAAAAAAAAAAAAACCATACACACAACAACAACAATAACAACAAAAAAAAACTTCCCAGCAATCTGGGAGGGATGGGATAAAAGCAGGTCCTTTAAACATTGCCCAAAAAATCTGAGGAAACTAACTGTTGACCGCTTTCCTTGTTCTTGAAAGGGAGACTTGTGAGCTGGGAAATCCCTCTTTGCATTGGGCTGTGTGATGGGATGATACGGGCAAAATGGAACTCCTTATCCTATCCTTATAATATAATTTAGTCTTTTTTCTTTACTGTGTTGCTGCAGCTTTGTACCTGAACTCCTGAGCTATCCATAAAGAGTTTTCATTTGTGGATAGCTGGATACTTGTTTTATGTGGGGGGAAAAAAGGCTGGAATCTCCAACTGTTCCACTTACTAATACCACCTCACGCTCAGACAGGAACTGTTTTAACTTACGTAGCTCATTAAAAAAAAAAAAAAAAAAAAAAAACTTACTAAAGACTTAAACACACTAAAGAGACATTTGCTTTTCATCCAGCTACCACCTTCAATATTTATGGAAGATAGGATGAGGTAGAACTTCTTCCCACAAAACATGGGAAAAGAGGAGAAAAACTAACGAATGATCTGTATTTACTGCATAACACGAGAAGTCATGGTTCTATTAGATGACATGCACTTATGGCAGGAAAGATTTAAGAAAGTGTAGATTTTAAAATGTCTGTTTAAAATCCTCTGGTGAGGATTGAAACCTGACTTTGATAGTTATAGTCTAACAGTGATAATTCTAGAAATTTTAGAGAAACTATGGTACTTCTGACTGTTACGCTGTATGCAACATTAATGATCATCTTGTATTTTATTCAGTTATTCTTTCATTTAACAAATGTTTACTGTCACCTTGTTATGTATTAAGCTTTCATATAAGGTATTTGGGTTTTGTTAGCAAATGAAATAAACACATATTCATGAACACCTGGCTTACATTCTAGCTGTCAGAAGTTGTGAAGAGAAGATGGGCAATAAATAATAGAAAGATAATACAAAAATAATTATAGAGAATGTTAGAAGATATTTGTGACACTTATTAAAGCATGGTACACAGATTTTATTCAGGAGCATTATGATAGACGTAGAAACCATTGCATTGGGTTTTTGCAGCTTAGAGTGAGATTAGGGTCAAGTCTGAATACCACAAAGAAAAGTGGGAATTTATATCCAAGGAGTTGGGTGAGGAAAAGCAGGAGGTCACTGGATGGAAAATTACGAATAGAAGACATCAAGAGTAGGTGAAGTTTCTTGCTACAGGCAGGCCAGGATAAGCAGATATTGACTGGTGAGTGGTGAGTGATGAGGAACCCAGTGAGACAGTAAGGGTGGTGAGGTATTGATGACAGAGGATTTCAGCAAAACTGACTTAGCAGGATTCTTGCTAAAACTGGGAAATGCAGAGACAAACACAAAAGCCCAAAATCATTGACTAGTTTAAAGGAGAGTTCAGGAGAGCTTAGCTAGCTTTTGGCCAAGGATAGAATCTTTGTCAGGCGTAATTGCTGTGAAATAAAAAGTGCAATTAGAAATAGAAATAGGAATCAGTAGTGTAGGGACCAGAACAAGAAAATGTGTGATATTAAATAGAGAGTCGGGTTGGCATGGCAGCCATGATATTAATGTGTCAAATTCTAAGCAATCCACCTGGTGACATAAATGCATATATTAATTAGTTCAATTTAACCATTCCACAATGTATGCGTATTTCAAAACAACATACTCTGTGCAATAAATATATGCAATCATAATTTATAAATTAAAAATTGACAGAAAGAAAGGAAGAAAGAAAGAGAAAAAGAGAGAAAGAGAAAAAAAGAAAAAGGAAAATAAACAAATATCTACCTGCGATATGTAGATTTCCAAAAGCGCTGGTTTAATTTTTCCCTGAGGAGTAAAACTTCATTAGAGAAAAGGCACAGATGGTTTGGCTTCAGTTTTTTCTCTCAGTTTTGCTTGAGAGGAGACAGTATTGTCATTTCTGGCTTAAAGAGAAGAATCAAACCACTTATAACAGGTAAATCCATTGTTATGTAAATAAGATACAAAAGAAAACTGTTACAAAATGCCAACAGGTTTAGAGATGTGACAAAGAATATACCTCATCCTGATTTCAGCTTGTTTTATTTTCATTCTTGCCATCCAAAGGCATTTTATTTTTTGCTAACTTGTGAGAAACTGTGAACATAGCATGAGAAAATTCTGATAGAATGTGAAAGACATAAAGAATGTATAGAGTACAGTTATTTATTTTTAGTGACCATAGTGATATCAAAAAATTATATAAATATTTTTGGTCTTTATAATTGAAAATACTTTGGAATTAATTTATATTGGTAATAAATGTTGGAGATTAGAGGTAACAGTACATATGAAAATTAAGAGTCAAAATTTTTAAAAGTAAACAATCAAAAGTTAAACCTTAAACAAATTATTTTTTTACACTCAAAATGGATTATGTGAACTGAACATTTACAGATAATTGAAAATAAAGTTCAACATTTTAGCCACAAGATTATTTGAATAAAACTATGTCATGTATTTTTGGTTGGAAAACGTTTTGGTGCTTTTTTTTAACCATTAAAACAGGATAACTATGTGGTATAATATATATGTTAATTATGCAGAGGTAGCCATACCACTTTGCATATATCCTTCAAAACATCATACTGTACATGATTAATACATACAATTTTGTGTCAATTGAAAAAGTAAAATAATGAAAAGAAGTGTAATTAATATGTATTAAATTCCAAAACTAGGCATACTTGTAAATTTAGTTTATAGTCCTTTTTCTGTAGCATTTATTGTCCTAACTTAATTAGACTATATAAACATCAGGGGAGGGCTTTTTAACTTGATAACTGAAAATCATTGATTGAGCCAAGTATATTTCAGCAAATAGCGGTTTATGAGTACTATTTCACAATTCCTTGGCACTTTACTAAGATAATTTTTTTCTTTACTTTCAGCACCATTTTCTTGACTGCCATAACCTATAATAAATATACATGTTGAAGAAAAATTAACAGGAATGTCTACTTTTTCTTCTGCCAAAACACATACAATGATGCTTACATGGCAATGCAATTACTTTGGATAATATGATCCTGAACAACCATGTTAAACTTGTTAAACATAGCATCGAACTCTCCTTTCAAAATTATATTTAGAAACAGTTTGTAACTAAAGAAAGTAGAATATATAAATAGATACCTAGTCAGATGAGTAGGTAGATAGATGATATGTAGAGAAATAACATATAGTCTGCATTCTAAGAATTTATACTCTTTGTTTGTTTGTTTGTTTGTTTTGGTCAAAATACAGTGTAGTCGCTTACCTCAGTCACTTATTAATCATCCTTCATCACAAATTGCTACATGTTTCCAACCATCCAATGCAACTACCAAAGATGACTCTGTCATCAAGGGTTTACAAAGCAAACGTCTCTCACTTCTGATCTGCCAGAATGGTTCTGGTAAAAATGGTAACAATTTTGGCATGATAATTAAACTATGAAAAGACAATTTTTAGAGTTTCCACATGTATTTTTGTATGTACATTTTGTTTAATGTAATTTAAGAACTCCATAGTAATCAAACATCAATAAGCACGTCTGATGTATGTACGTCAAAAAGGTTGTCAGTAGTAAGACATAAAGTACTCCTACAGGCAACTGTGATTAGATGGATTTTCTAACCCACGTAAGGAACATGGTATACATATTCTTTCTATTGAAAAAGCAAAACTGACATCAATAGACAGTGGAAAATCACTAAGCACTTATTAACTATTCTAGATTAGATATTTGATATTTTTTGTCTTTATTCTCATGACTAAATTAGTAATAATGTATAAACATTGTGTCCTATCACCTCACAGGAGTACTTTGAATTGAAAATTAGGTTATGTTAGGAAATTTGGTAAGCTTTAAACCACTATAAAATTATGAGCACACGGCAAATACATTCTTTTTCTTTTCTTTCCTTTTCTTTCTTTCTTTCTTTTTTTTTTGAGACACAGTTTGGCTCTTATTGCCCAGGCTAGAGTGCAATGGCACAATCTTGGTTCATCGCAACCTCCGCCTCCCGGGTTCAAGCAATTCTCCTGCCTCAGCCTCCCGAGTAGCTGGGATTATAGGCATGCACCACCATGCCGGGCTAATTTTGTATTTTTAGTAGACACAGGGTTTCTCGATTTTGGTCAAGGTGGTCTCGAACTCGCAACCTCAGGTGATCCACCCACCTCAGGCTCCCAAAGTGCTGAGATTACAGGCATGAGCTGCCGCGCCCAGCCTGTCCAAATACACTCTTTGGGAGAATATTCCTTGCTAAACTGATTATATTATTTAGTCATCTGGGCACATGATGACATAAAACAATAAGAAAAATGCTAACTTTTGCTTATGATATTACTTGTGCTTCTCTAGGCAGTTTTTTATGTACTTTGCATATACTACATTATTTAATCTTTATAATAGCCTTATGACCAAATGAGAAATCATGACCCACATTTTTCTGAAGGAAGAAATTGAGCCATAGAGAAGTAATTTCCTTAAGACCACACAGTTAATCCAGTAAGATGAGGATTTGGACCCCATCAGTCTGTCTGCAGAGCCCATGTTTTTAATCATTAAATTATTTTCAATACAGCCTAGTTATCTGGTGGGGAAGTAAAAAGAAAAGAAAGCACCATCTGACTTTAGTAAATGACAACATTGTTATTCATCAAAATATAATTATTTACAACATTTTCTTTCACACATTTAAAACAATTCTGGAAGCATAGCTTAATGTAATATTAGATGACACAAAAATAGGTTTTCAATTCAGTTTCTACATGCCACCACAAGCTTATTTTGGGGAAAAGGGATTTCTCTTGAATATGTTCGCTAGCAAATTCCCATTAGTTGGATATTAGATAGCCAGTGTTTCCAAAGTACAAGTAAGAAGTTACTAGAGTGATATCATTACACCCAGAATCTTCTCAACCATTTCTGCCAGGGCCTACGAGGTTTGACAGTGGCCAGGAATGGTGGTTATTACCTGTAATCCTAGCACTTTGGAAGACTGAGGCGGGTGGATCCCTCGAGCTCAGGAGTTCAAGACCAGCCTGGGCAACATGGTGAAACCCCATCTCTACTGAAAATACTAAAACATTAGCTGGGTATGGTAGTGCACACCTGTGGTCCCAGCTTTTCTGAAGGCTGAGGTGAGAGAATCGCTTGAGTCTGGGAGGCAGAGGTTGCAGTGAGCCGAGATCGCACCACTGCACTACAGCCTGGGTGACAAAGAGAAACCCTGTCTCAATTTAAAAAAAAAAAATCAAAACAAATCAAAAACAAGTTTTGGTAGCCAGAAAAGTAATTTAAACATTAATTAGGAGAGACACTACCCTTCCCTCCCCACCCCACTATGCCTCATTGTCAAAATAATTTTATAAAGAAATGTTTGTAGTAATTTCTTTTGAATTAATATGGTTACGTAATATAAAAAGGTAATGTCATGCAATCTGTGAGAATATCCATTTGGGAACTGTTTTCTGTACTTATTTGTATTCTGAGCACTCAACACTTGATAATGCAATCAACGTTCACTGAATTAATGACTTCATTAAATGAAGTAACTGAATTATTTTGATGATTTCTAATTTGTTGGAATTTTCTTCTTTTAACATGCAAAATGCAATTGGGAGAAATAAGCTGTATTTAATATTTGTGCACATGTACAGATTATGCTGATATATGTATCATTATTAAATTCTATTCCATAGCAAGAAGGAAGTGTAAAAGTTGAAGATACTATGTAGTTAATCCACTATAGAAGAAAGAGGCATCACAGAAATCAGTACATATAGGAATTTTCAAACACTTTATCTGAATACAACAAGGAACTAAATAAGCACGCTGAAGGCCAGTTAACACAGCGTGAAGGAACACACTACATTGGCCGCTACTCAGAGCACCACACTGTATTTTCTAATTAGTGACCTCCTCCAAGTGTCTGAAAATGATCTTTGCAGCCAGCTGATGCAAAACAGCAGCTAAATGGAGTATACAAACAAGAGCATGGGCCTGATGCTTCAATGGAAGGGCAGGCACCTGTAGAACAGAGAGGGCACAAATAATATCAGTTTCTTCACCTGCACCACAGCGCCCAAGTTAAAGAGGAAAGACAGAAAAGGAGTAAGCTTTTAAGCATTCTATAATGCTAGGTATTTATAACTAACAATGTAGATCACAGGATAATTAAATGAAATAGCTGCAAAAAGCACTTTAACATATTACCTGGTACATGGAAGATATTCGTAATTGTGTGTATACGTTAGAGATAAATGGGTGACACTCATCATAACGGGTAATAAGGGTTTGATAATATAGTTAGGATATTAGGAAAATATTCAAGAAAAAAAGAGATATCCCTGTGTTTGGAAATAACAATAACATGAAAACTTTAGATTCATCAGCTGGAAGAAACCTGGAAAGAATTAAGGCAAAATAACTGCACATTTGGGTAAGGAAAGTGTGGAGTAGTCAACCTGTGAAAAATATGGTTATAAATGCATCTAACTGGAATTGTAAACAAAAGAAGACATACCTCTAGAGCTATTAATACAAATAATGATATTGCTAACGCTAAAGTGAAAAAAGCAAATAGCTCACCATTCATAATTCACAGGCTGGGGGCGGGGAGGGAATACCAATCAGAGAACGGTTCAGGAATTGTGAAGTTTCTGACTTATGTGTATGCTTTGGAGAAAATATGTCCATTTCTGAACAAAATTTAAAAACATAAAATACCCTTTTTTTAAAAGCCGATGATAATTATACTGGACTTTTACTATGTGATACACACTGTTGGAAAATGTTTTCATTAACTGACTAATGTAATGTCACATTGATCATATAAATATGAATTATTAGGTGTTTTCATACAGAGTTGAGGAAAAGTATGTAAGGAAATGATGGAACCAAAGTTTCATTGTAGACAATTGGCTCTAATACTCTAAACCCTCAACTATACTATACGACCAAAATAAATCATTTATGAAATTAGTCTACAAATATAGCCTAGAAAGAAAATGGCTATAACATGCAATTAATGACCAAAAAAAGTGGAGTTATCAAGTAAAAGCGACAGAAATCTTTCCAAATGATAAAGGGAAATAGATATTTTTAAATAGTTCATTACACATATACATGCCAATGATAGGATAACATGTGATACTACCTTTCAGTGATTTTAAATGTAGTTATTGGGTGATGGTTAATATCTTCAGTAGTTCAAAATTACATAATTATCTTGTCTTTAATTTTTATAAATTAATTTTAGGATTTTAAACAGACTTCATAAGTCTTTCAATAAAGCTTTAAGTATATATATATATTTTTTGTGGCATATAGTAAAGCTTCTTGACCAAGTCTATAACTTGAAAATCGCTTCAGAGTTTGCCAACTGTTTGGTTAAGTGACCTTGCCAAAGACATCTCGATGGAAAGATTAAGAAATAAAAATATATTTCTTGAATGTAGGACTTAAGTAAATACATTGCTACAATTTAATACATGATCAAAAAAAAATTATCAAGTCAAGAGTCAGCTTGAATCTCAAATGCCATAACAAGGGAGCAAAATGGAAAAGCATTATGTTTTGCTTATGTTGTGTCACTGCTTCCATTTTAACTGAGAATATGTAAAAATTCCCATTTGTTACATCTTCTCAATTATTCATATGAGTGAATTATTTCAGGCTTATGATTGACTTGTACTCAAATGTGGTGCTCTCTCTTTAGTTAATTCCCTTTAGAATTATCTCTGAAAGAGAAGTAGCACAGAGGAAGATGCCTAAACTCCTGCTTGGTGAGCTGATGCAGTAACTTTGATAAATGGTGCTTGAGTCAGTGAAAAGACATTTATAGGTTCTCTGGAACCCTAAGAGTGAAGAGCATTAAAATAAGCAGTGAAAGGTGCTAAATCAACAAAAGTGGTATGATTTCTGGTTTTATTTTAAGAGAAAAACAGTCTCTAAATAACTAAATCAATGCCTCATTTAGCTTTTCTTCCTTAGCCATTATTTGCCATGTTAATTCCCTTCCTAGTTCAGGTCTTGCTCTATAATCCTGTCGGGTTATTCCCCTGTTCTCTAATAGAGCTCATTCTTCAATTTTTAAATAACTCTATGCAAATTTCCAAATACATCTGAGGGACCAGTTCATTCTATTCAGTCTGCATTATGTTACTTTCTTTAATGCAGGCTTTGTTTTACTTACTTTATAGGCTGTGTTAGGTGCCTGCTTCTATTACTTCCTGCTAGATCCCCCTACTAAGAAATAAAATAGAAAAATATTGAATGACTAGTGAGTGGGTGAAGCAAGGCCTTGGCCTGAGAATTAGATAGTAGTCACTTCCAAACTCTAGTATCATGGACCACCTGACAAAATACAAGCCTTCTTAGCAGCAAAACCAAAACAACATACATACACATGCACGCGCACACACACACACACACACACGCACACACTCCAATGGATCCCTACTCAACCCATTATTCCATTTGTAACTTCAGGAAACGTTGAAATATTAAGAACAAAAAGCGACCATAGCAAATGTTTTATACAAAATATTAGTTCACATAGGAGATAAATTAACAAAGGAAGGGCAACATTGATAACTAATAAATGAGTAGCCAAGGGGGATAAGGATGGATGACTTAAATCAGTAACTCAATAAAAAAATTTTAAAATCTACATCCTGGCCAGGCGTAGTAGCTCAGGCCTGTAACCCCAGCACTTTGGGAGGTCAAGGCTGGTGGATCACTTGAGGTCAGGAGTTCGAGACCAGGCTGGCTAACATGGAGAAACCCTGTCTCTACTAAAAATTCAAAACAAAATTAGCCAGGCATGGTGATGGGCACCTGTAATCCCAGCTACTTGGGAGGCTGAGGCAGAAGAATTGCTTGAACCTGGGAGGTGGAGGTTGCAGTGAGCCCAGATTGCACCATTGCACTCCAGCCTGTGCAATGGAGCAAGACTCTGTTTCAAAAAAAAAAAATCTACTTCCTCCCACTCTTTTAAATTAATTTTCTTCTACAAATCTTTTTTTCTTCACTTTTGTGATATGTTGTCCATTTTTCTAATTATATGTGAATGATCCCTATATAGTGCAAAAGTCTTTCAAATTTGGTTGAAAAAATTTTTATATCATCAACCTCTTTTTGTACTATCTGATTAAATTTGAAGTATACCTTGATAACATAAAGGAGTAATTCAGCTAAGTCATTCAACCAATAGACATATGTATGTAAACAGACAAAGTAATATACACGGTGGAAATATCTAGTCTTTGATTGTTTTATATTCATTAAGATTAGATAGATTGACTTTTATCTCACTTGCCTCTTTAAGAAGGTAATTCTTGCAGCCTGATTGGTAATTTTTTAGTATATGATTCAAGGAATGAAGATTCAAGAGGGAGCAATTTAGACCATTAACTGTAATAAGTGGCCCTTTCTTCATTATGTTGGGCAAGAGTGAGTTCATTTTCAGCTTTTTGTTCATAGTTATCATTATTATCTTCACCAGCCCGAACCTTTCCGTAGAATGTCAAGTGTTCAACTTTCCATCAGACTTTCACATAGATATCTCTCTTAAGCACATGAAAGTCAATATACCCCAAATTAACACTCTCTTCACTGATCTTCACCTGATACTTCTCACCTTGTAGAGCTCTCCCCACTGACCCTGATCCTTAAGCCAAATACCTGAGTGTCATTAGAATCACTCCCTTTTCCTCACACTCTACTTCCAACCAGTCTTCTTATCCTTAAAAATTCACTTAACATAACATTTTCTTCATTTCATATCCACTATTAAATTTAGGGCAGACTGCCACAGTTCTCATTATGATGTCTCTGACTCCATTCCTCACACTGCTCAGGTCATATCATACTTTACTTAACAACAGCATTTGTCGCAAAGGAACAATTTCTATCCCTTGAAATACTGGTGGGTTTCTAGAATGCCACACCCTCTTAGTTTTTTTCCTTTCTGAGTGGTCAGTGGTCATCTGTTGCTTTTGCCTTTTCTCTCAATCTTACATGTCAGTATCCAGTATCTGAGCCTCTTTCTATACATACTCATTTCTATGCTAATTTCATAAGGTTAAAGGCTTTAAGTGGTATCTTTATGCTGGTCATATTTATATTACTATTTTAGCTTGCTCCTCTAAAAACCAGTATATGCTATGCCAACTGAATATGTCTGCTTGAGTCTCTGAGATATAATCTCAGAGTAGATCCAAAATTGAACTCCTGATTTCCAGGCACCTCCCCACAAACAGTTCTTCTCACAGTTTTCTGTATTTCAGGTCAAACACTTTAGATCATCCTTCATTCCTGTTTTCCTTTCACACCACACAACTATGACATCAGGAAACCCTACCGTCAACATATATCCAGGATTTGACCACATCTCCTCACTTGTATTTTAACTCACTTTATTGCACTTATCTCTTAACCTGTATCCTTAATTCTATCATTGTTCCACACAATTTATTCCCAAAGCAACTTTCAAAACAAGTATGTTAAAATATATGAAATCATGTCACTTGTATTAGTCTGTTGTCACACGGCTGATAAAGACATACCCAAGACTGTGTAATTTATAAAGAAAAAGAGACTTAATGGAATCACAGTTTCACATGGCTGAGGAGCCCCCACAATCATGGTGGCAGGCAAAAGGCATGTCTTACCTGGCAACAGACAAGAAAGAATGAGAATCAAGCAGAAGAGGAAACCCCTTATAAAAGTATGAGATCTCATGAGACTTAGTCACTGCATGAGAACAGTACGGGAGAAACCACCACCACGATTCAAGTATCTTCCACCAGGTCCCTCCCACAACACATGGGAATTATGGGAACTACGGTTCAAAATGAGATTTGGGTGGGAACACCGCTGAACCACATCATCACTCCTTTGCTCAAAACTTGCCAATGGCTTCCCATCTCACTTACAACCAAAGCTAACAGCATGATAGTAATGTGCCTGCCCTTGAATACCTGGCCCATCATCATCATTCTGATATTATCACTGGTTCTTCCTGTTACTTTTACCTTAGATGTTCTGGTCCCATGAATGTACCTGAAATAGCCTAGAAAGCATCCACATTAGGGCATTTGTGCATAAGATTCTTTTTTGCCTAGATCCCTCTACCACTTCTCTTAAGTCAGCCTGTTTATTGCTAGCAGTCAGTGGCATGCCAGTAAATATTTAACAACCAGAAATATGTATGCATGTATATAAGTGTATGTTTATATAAATTTTACAGATATAAAAGATATGTAGCACACAATTCACAAGCAATTATAGAATATATATTATTCTTGATTGGAAATTCCAAACAGTCAATTGATTTTTACAGAATATTTGCATTGATTTTTGCTGAACTCTTGCATACATAACCAATCAGTTGTTGCAATCTGTTGAATACTGACAATATTCTACTGCAAATAAATGCTTGATTACTATCTGATTCAGCAAAGAGGTTGCTCAGTTCATTGACAAATAAGTTTAGTTCTGGCTTAGGTACTGGCTAATCTTTTTGCTTACCTAAATGTGTAGATAAATGATGTTTGTCTCAATATCACTTGTTCATCAATATGAGCTGCATTTTGCTAAGTTAAAAATCATTTTTATTATGTAGGATACTATTTCTTCAACGGTTTGTGTTCTTTGCAATGTAATGGTTACTTTGGGGTTTAATCTGCTTTAGTTGTTTTCTCCTTTACTTTCTCAAGTCTAGACAATCACCAGATCAATACATCCACTGCCACTGATTTTCAAGTTACCAAGGTGACTCGGGAAAAGATGAACACATTATTTTATAGTATTTACATCACACAGATAAAGTTGACATAAATAACACCAAAATTATAGATAATGGTAAAATATAGTAACACAATTTGAAAGTAGTGATTTTTCAGTATTTATTACTTTTCAAAGTGAAAGGGAATTTTAAGTTTATATAATTTAATGTTTAACAATTATTATATTTATGAGCCAGCTCCCAACATTTTTGAAAGCATCATAATCAGCACTTGTGACCCAGAACTATCTAATTCCAGCATATCACTATTATAGTCCTAGTTAAAACCATAAGCCCAAACTAAATGTTTAATTTTCCTCAGCAATTAACAACAACGAATCTGCTATATATGATATCATTATGGTTTTTTTTTTTTTTTTTTTTTTTCCACTATTCTGCCCTTCCTAGAATGTCAGCGTTATGAGGGCAGCAATTTTCTCCACCTAGAGCAGTGCCTGGATTCAAGAGGGCACTCTATAGCTACCAACTGAAGGAATGAATAACTTTTTATAGCTCTCAGGATAAAGGCATCCAAGGCCACTCTTCATGATCTCACACTTGCTTAACCTCTATCCTTAGGCAATGCACACAAAAGTCTCTCTCCATCTCCACGTTTTCTCTGGTGTTGTGTTCTTTCACACATCTGTTTTTCACATCTTGTGTGCTCTTCTTGAGTGACCTCAGACCCTTTTTGATCAAGTCAACACTTGTGATTTTGCTTTACTGGTATCTTTAATATGGGCTCAAAGAACAAACTTACACAGTCAATATATTTTTATTTTTTTCTTGGTGCTATTTGTTATTTTGCTTAGTGTTGTCACTTGAGTGATGTCCTCTTCCCTATGAAAAAAGTCATATATGGAAGCCCCGACCCCCTGTAACTCAGAATGTGACCTTCTTTGGAGTTATGGTTTTTACAGAAATTGTCAAGTTAAAGTGACATGCCGTGGTGTTGCAGGGCTTTTCCTTAGTTCAGCTAAAGACAGAGCTCCTTGTCCCACAGCCTTGAAAGTTTAGGCTTGCAGATGGTTTTAGGGTGAGTAAAGCAAGGCTTTATTGGGTGAAAAGGAAGAAAAGGGGAAAAGGGACTCTCTTCAAGGCCAGAGTCCCTGCTAAAGTGCTTCTTGCCTCATTGTTTGAATCCCAAATTCCACACAGGAAAAGGAGGGGCCAGGCTCCTCCTCCCTCCTGCAAATGGGGTGAAATCCTGTGGCTCTACCCCAGCATGCAGGCCAGTTGTAGTTTCGCCAGGGAACCCCTCCCATCTGGCTGTCTCAGTGAGCCATAATCCATTATGACTGGTGCCTTATGAAAAAGGGAAATTTGGACATAGAGATACAAACAAGGAAAGATGATTTGAACATATGGGGAAAAGTCCACGTGAGTAGGAAAACAGCCAGCAACAAGCTAGGGAGAGAGGCTTGGAACCGAAGGATCCCACACTGCCCCAAGAAGGAACCAACCCTGCCAACACCTTGATTTCAGACTTCTAGATTCCAGAAGAGTGCAACATTATTATTATTATTATTATTATTATTATTATTATTAGTAATCACCCAGTTTGTGGTATTTGAGGACAATTTGATTTGCAGATTGTTTTAGGCAATGAGGGCACAGCAGTGAAAACACAGTAAACAAAGATCCTTGGCCTTGTGGAGCTTTTGTTCTACTGGGAAAAAAACAAATAATTTGTCAAAAACAAGAATTAAATTTGCATGAAAATAAGTAAATTAATGTAATGGCAATACAAAACAAGACAGTAGAATTGAGAAAGACAAAGAAATAATCTCTCAGAAGGATAGGCATAATTGCCTGGGGCCAGTATTACTGAGGGTGGTATGAGGACAGCAATTACCTGTTGGATTTGGCAATTTGAGAACCACAGAAGATAAGAGCATATGAGTATTTTCAGTGTAGCTGCAACCTTAATCAACACTGGAAGGGCTTGTACTAGAGATTAAGGGGAACAAAGCAGGTTTGCTGTCTGATAGACATAGAGATGCATGGTCCTGAGATTCTTTTAAGGGATAACTTGCTCTCCAGCATGGGGAGTGCATTCAACAGCACACTTCCAGCTGTCAGCTCCTTCAGAGCTGTCTCAACCTTGCCTGAAGTGGCACCATTTCCAGGACAGCACTCATCCAGTGACAGAATGAAGCGGGGTATAGGAAGTTCTGGCTATTTTGGCCCAAGTCTGCATCCTACATAAAACTATATGCTAGAGGAAAGAAAGTACATACATATCTCTGAAATTTTAAAAATAATTTTAGGAATCAGATATAAGTGTTTGCTTCAGTGCTGCGTATTTGTTACATGTGACATAAATAACATGTATACAATATGTAGCCGTGCTTTCATATTCATATATATGTAGCATGTATAGCATGATAGCCAACTTGCTGGAAATGGCCATGTCTTTTTAGATTATTAGAGTATGACAGCCAGGGTGGTGGCTCACACCTGTAATCCCAGCACTTTGGGAGGCTAAGGCGGGTGTATAACCTGAGGTCAGGTGTTCAATACTAGCCTGGCCAACATGGCGAAGCCCAGTGTCTACTACAAATACAAAATTAACTGGGCATGGTGGTGCATGCCTGTAATCCCAACTACTCAGGAGGCTGAGACAGGAGAATCACTTGCACCCAGGAGGCAGAGTTTGCAGTGAGCCAAGATGGCACCACTGCACTTTAGCCGGGGGAACAAGAGTGAAGCTCTATCTCAAAAATAGTAATAATAATAGAGTATGACATAATGCATTATAAATTAAATCATGTTATAAAAGATAAATAAATCATTTTTTATAAATTAGAAAACCAGATGTCACAATAACTGAACTGGTAATGCAGGAGGAATTATCAATGTTCAGTTACTTATGGACCTATGTTGTCAATTATATCATTACTAATGGAACTAGATTGTCATTGGTATATGTATATACTTATATAGTAGTGTTTTAATATATTTGAAATTATATGACTCTAAATATAGCTGTCTCAACAACACATATTCCAAATGTTTTTGTGATATTCATATTCAACACACTTTCTCTAATAGTAACTGTGACTAAAAAAATTCTATATAAAGCATTTCATCTTTTGAATTCATTTAAACCATCAAAGCGAAAACCAAAAAGAAAGAAAAAAGCAGAATAAGAGAAAAATTTGCCAATGAATAAATAAGCATCGTATGTCTATATGATAATATTTCTCATTTGGGTTTGCATTTTGAGCACACAAAGTTTTTATAAGCCATATAAACAAGCTATTTTGGGAAATCATACTTAACTAGATCTAGACATGAAATATAACTTGTATATGATATTTAAATATTTTTAATTATCCTTCTAATTTTCTTGATTTATAATATCCCATAAATATCACAGATAATCTTAATACTCCCCATAGAGTGTAAGTTTCCTGATGGTAAAAATCTTTGTAACTGTTCATTAATTACAGGAAGTCATGTTCTATGTGTTGACTAAACAGCAATTATTTGGAGGTCAGGTTCATTTTCCTTCATTTGCTTATCCTCTAAATACAGCGTTTACCTGAACTCATGAAATATGCTTACAATGGACCATAGCTGAAATATTACATTTGTGGTGATGTTTGTTTCTCTATATGTCATGCACTCCATTTCTGGAGAGAAACAGTGAGAGAAGAGAGGCAGAAAGAGAGGAAGACAAGAGGACATATTAGGTACACAATATATAGTGTGATTTAATGATCTTAGAAATTGATCTAGAAAGCCAAACATCACTGGTTTTCCTATGGGATAAATCAGTGTGTGTGTGTGTGTGTGTGTGTGTGTGTGTGTTCCAAATGTCAATGTCATCGCTCTGTGTAGCAAACTACTACCAAGAACTTTCAAAACAAGAATTTTGGAAGTCAGGACATTTAGCAGGGATTGTCTAGGCAATTTCTTAATCCATATGATGGTTTGGAATACTGGGTAAAGTATCCATCTGACATATCAACTTGCATGGAAGTTCAAGGATGGGTCCAGGGAGGTTCAAGGATGGGTGCAGTGAGATGCCTAGTGCATTAGTAAGAACAGCTGGGAGACAGTGCCCAACTGGATGCCTCACTTTCTCCCTGTGATCGCAGAGCCTCTCTACATGGTGTCATTAACAATCTAGCTAGACCACTTACAAGAAAGCTCACAAGCTAAAGAGATCAAGGCAGCAGCTTCTAAACCCCTCAAGAACAGAGCAAAAACTGCTAAGGTCACTTTGAGTGTACTGCCTTGATTAAAGCAGTCACAGGCCAGCACAAATTTAAGGAGAAGGCAAATAGACCCAGATGACTGATGGAACTACAGCCAAAGAATTTATAGGAGGCTTCATTAATCCCTCAAGCCATGATCATTTTCTCTAAATGGTAGCAATAGTAGCATTGATATTTGATTCTCTACAAAGAGAAGATCCTAAGGGCTAATGGACACTTGAAACCAGATGAACCTTATTTTTCCAAATCTCACTCTTTTTTTCTGTTATGCAAAAGACTGTATCCTGAACAGTTGGCAACAGAACTTTCAGTAACCCAGGTTTACTTATCATCCTTCTGCCATCTCTTGAAGGAAATTCCCTACAATGGGGATCTTTGATTCCAATGCTGTTAGAATCTAATCTGGTCAAGAGAGGCTGCTTCTGAAATCACATTGCCAAGGTACAGACATCCTTTCAAAATCTATTTGAGGGTCTATTGGTCAACAGTAGAGAAATATTTGAAGCAGGGTCCAGTAGCTGTGTCTTTCTTATTTTTTCATCCAAAAACAACAATTATTAAGACAAACGTGTAAATGATTTCATGAACGCACACATGCCAACAGAATTCTATATGCTCCATCAACTCTGTAGAGGGGAAGGAGGTGATTGAGAACACAAAAAATAATGTCCCATTCAATATATAGTTACTAGCTACACTATTTACTGTTTTTTATTTTTATTTTTTTAATTCTGGTAATAGCACCTATGAGAATGACCCTTTAAACTAATTTTCAAGTGCCCAATACAGTATCATTAACTGTAGGCATAATGTTGTACAGCCTTTAGAACTTATTCATCTTGCATATCTAAATCTTTATACACATTGAACAGCAACAATTCATTTCTCTCTCACTCAGCCCCTGGAAAACCACCATGTATTTGCCATTTTCAGATTCCTCATATAAGTAAGATCATGCAGTATTTGTTCTGTGACTGGCTTATTTTACATTACATAATGTCTTCAAGGTTCATGCAGCAGTGAACATACGAGTGTAGGTATCTCTATGAGATCCCAATTATAATTCTATTGGATATGGACAAAAGGTATATAAAAAGATAACCAACAACACTAATCATCAGAAGACTATAAATCCAAACCACAAGGAGATATTACCTCATACCAGCTAGGATGGCTATTATCAAAAAAACAAAAGACAGGTTTTGATGAGGTTGGAGAGCCATACTGTTGGTGGAAATGAAACAGCATAGGAATTCAACATAATATCAAGAAATAGAACTACCTTATAATCTAGAAAGTTCGATTTCTACATCCAAAAAAAAAAAAAAAAAAAAAAAAAAAAAAAAAAACCTAGGTTTTTGTTTGGGCTAAACCACAGGGCTGCTGACTATGTGCAATGAGTTTCATATCAACAGGGAGTGGAAAATTATACCTCTTTAAGCAGAAAAGTGATATTTTTCTGTGCTATCTAATGATAATTTACTCACAGGTAAACCTATTGTGAAAGTCTACAGTTTAATTTATATTTTTGCCATATTTAGATGATTTCTTACCCATGATACTTTTTCAACTCTGTAATGGGTTTATTACGATGCAATCCCATCATAAGTCAAGGAGCATCTGTTATGCCATTAGTAAATCCTCTTAATGTATTAGTAAATTCCATTCTGGAGTAGTTGTGCTGAAGGTTTGGCAGTCTGGAGAAGAGTAGCCCTTTGCAGAATCCCTGGGCAGCCCTATGATTTTATCAGTATGATTATTCAATATATCAGCAAGAAAAATGGAGCTTTTGAAAACACAGATCACATTGAACAATAATGACAGAAATAAAATAAAATGCAAAGAAAAATGAAAAACATAAAAATAAAACACTCTAACTTTGAAACATCTTTAGTGATGTATTAAAATAACTGCATCTGCCTAATTTATGTTTTCAAATTCTTAGAGATAGTGACTACTTTTATGATGATGTCCCCCCCCTTTCTTTCATTCTCCCTCTCCATCTCCTCCTTATTCCTCTTTTCTCTCTCTCTCTCCCTCTCAAAATACACCAACTCTGTCCTATAAACTCTGCAAGTTACAAAGGCTAAATTCCTTGAGCTAATGCCACTGTGGCATTAAGATTTTAGTGTCAGGAAATCCCGGGTATGATTTCAGATTTTCCAAATTTGTAATATTCTGATCTGAGAGGAGTTATTGACATTTGGAGCTTTTCTTTTCACATTCTAATAGAATGTGTGGCAATACATACATGAGGTATATACCCTAAATGAATTTCCTTAAGGAATTCTTAATTCACAGTCTCTACACAAAACATATGAATTCTCCTTCCTTTTCTCCTCAGCAGAAATGAAATACTTCACCATCAATTTTAATGGTAGGAAGAGAAAAAAAATTAGAGAAGTATAGAATCTTCCTACTAAAGCATAAAAATGTCTACCTCTGTGAATTTATGATTGTGAATTCCAGTAGTCATAGCTTGCAGCTAAGTAGCTTGTGTTTTAGAAGAAATTTTAAGATGCCAGTGTCTCATATAATTTCATATATATTTTTCTTTATAAGTAAAATAAAATCTGAGGTTTTAATCTATCACCCACTGGAAGCTTGGAGTCACAAATGTGCTAAATTTACCAGCAGAGATAGAGACAACCATGCCCTGGTTAAACCGCAGCCATAACAATGACTGATAAATAGGGAAGTTTGGTCAATCTTGACTTTCCACAAGGGCAATGGTAGAACTGTTCAAACTTTCAGCCACTTGTGAAACAAAATATTGAATGTTTGTAAATATTAAAATTAAATAACCTTTAAATGTAAGGTGTATTTTAATCACTGAGTACCTAATCTCTGCCATTATCTCACTAATGCTTTCCACTGAAGCTAAATTTGTGCACTATCCAATATTGCCGTGCATATTCCAGATCCCAAGCCTTGGTTCATGTCAAGTGTCCTTTCCATGAATACCCTGCTTTCTCCATACAATCCACAGCCTACAAACATGGCCCTCACCGATGGGTACTCTTCCTTCATACGCTTCCATTGTGATCACTACGACCCCTGAAGTCTGTTTTGTGTTTAGTAAAATGTTTTCTGTATTACTTTAGAGATTTGCATATCTGTTTCCATATCATTGAACATTCCAATCATAGAATTTCAACTTCCTAAGCTGTATCTTATATGTCTTTATGCCCCACATTTTATACAGAGTGGAAACACATTCAGCACACATTGAATTGGCAATGATGAATGAAGAAAACAGATTTCTGTATTACATTGCTGATGGATATGCATCAGTTAAATGTCTAATTATTTTTGCTTTCTATACAGACAAAAATTTATGGAAGATGCATTATCTTCATAAAGTCATTTGAGAAAATTCAGAATGTGAAATATAGATAGCATGTAATATACTAAATATTAAAATACTTAAATATAAATTGTGTAGATAACATAAAGAATTTTGCAAGTACGTAAATCACCACAATCAGGCAGTTGAAGAGAAGACTTATTACTGCCAACATGTTTAGTGCCTTCATTTAGAAAATGGTCAACAAAACTTTTAGATATATTTAAATCTCTTAGTACTCATATTCCTTTGAATAAACAGATCCTCCAATGAAATAGGAGTACCTTAAGGCCAGGTACCATATGTGGTTAAATAGGTAGATATTTCAAATTTGTACATTCACGAGCATCTCTGGGGCAACTTGTCACAAAACTTATGCCTGGGACCCACTGCCCTGGATTCTAATTCAGTAGGTCGAAGATGTGAGTAGATTTGCATGGTAATGAGCACTTTACATCATTTAGTTATTAAGTGGTCCATGTGTTCTACTAGAGAAACACTGGGAGCCCTACCTGTTTTCTGTAAAATAATAAATGTTAAATGAATAAATGAAAAACTGAACAAATTAGAAAAAGAACCAAAAGTAGACCAAGTGTGGTGGCTCATGCCTGTAATCCCAGCACTTTGGGAGGCCAAGATGGGTGGATTATTTGAGGCCAGGAGTTCAAGACCAGCCTGGCCAACATGGTGAAACCCCAATTCTACTAAAAATACAAAAAATAGCTGGGCATGATGGTATGCACCTGTAGTCCCAGCTACTCAGGAGGCGGACGCAGGGGAATCACTTGAACCCAAGAGGCAGAGGTTGCAGTGAGCAGAGATCACACCACTGTACTCCAGCCTGGGTGACAGAATGAGGCTCTGTCTAAAGAAAGAAAGAAAGAAAGAAAGAGAGAGAGAGAGAGAGAGAGAGAGAGAGAGAGAAAGAAAGAGAGAAAGAAAGAAAGAAAGAAAGAAAGAAAGAAAGAAAGAAAGAAAGAAAGAAAGAAAGAAAGAAAGAAAGAAAGAAAGAAAATAAGCAGAAGTATGCATGTGTAGTTTAGACATAGAAGGAACCTTACCATTTTCTCTCATAAATATGTGTGTCTACCTTGGCGGTTTCTGTAAGAATTTAAATGTGCAGGCTTGTTTATTTGTTCTAGCCTGTTAGGCATTTTTATTTTGCAGTCTTCTATGGTATTATCTAATAAACAAAATGTGTACAACATTTTCATCTTGGATTCTTTTCAGTGGGTAAAAATGCAAGAAGACATTTTGGAGGATCTACTGCTGTACGAATATTATTAGTCAGGAGGCATAAACATATGGTAGGCTAGTGACTCAAGCTCAACAAGTAATGTTTATAATCATAGACACATTTTCAATGTTATGAACTTGTGTACAGCAGAGAGTAATTCCCAGTTACAAGCCCCTACATATCAAGGTGATTGGGAAACAGTAGTCAGAGGTAATTTGCAGGCAATCGGGCACCTACAATTGTTTACCAGCGAAGTAATAAGAAACAAAACAAAATGATACACAGGTAATCACATCCTGTTGATTCAACCCAGCATCACAAGAGAATAAGAGGCAACAATTCAAGTTAAAATTTTTGAAGTAAACATTGCCAGTGAAGTCTTTCTGACAAACATTCAGAATATGCCGTAACCATTTACCTAGGATGTATTGAAAAGAGGAGCTTTTTCTTTATTTTTAAACAAATGAGCAATGCAGTAATTTATGGAAATTAATTTCGCTGCTCTGTATTTTTGGCTTTAAAAATGTACTAAATGAAAAGGCTACACAGTGTTCCCTTAGTAAGACTTTATCAAAGACAAGAGTAAATTATTTTGCAATTACTAGATACATGGACTCATGAGAGAAATGGCCAACCAAACAAATAAAACATATTTTCTTACTTGGACTATGTATATATAATTTATTATACCTTTATCCATTGGCTTAGCTTTTACAATTGAGTAAAATGCACTTCACTTTTGTATATTATGTGCCTATGTGATCCCCATACACATATATTTGTTGACATGACATGATGAAGATAAAAGTGTGAAGAAATGCATGGAAATATAATGGCAGGACTTTGCCTTTTTAATTGTTGTCTATTCAGCATATGGTCTTGAACCACTTGCCCATAAATAAAACTGAATATTTGTGTCCGACCCCCTTAGAGTTCATAAGTTAAATTCCTAACCCCAGATAGGATGGTATTTGCAGATGAGGCCTTTGGAATGTAGGTAGGCTTATATTTGGTCATGAGGAAGAGACCTTCATGATGAAAATAGTGGCTTAAAAAAATTAAGAAAAAAAAAAAAAAGAGATTCCCCATCCTCTTCTCAGTGCTTGCAAAGAACAAAGCCCATGTGAGGACACTAAGAAAGTGGCCATATGCAAGCCATGCAGAGACACCTCACCAGGAATAAAATCATCCGGTACCTCGATCTTGGACTTTCTAGCTTCTGAAAGTGTGAGAAATAAATCTCTGTTTTTAAAACCACCGAGCTTATGGTATTTTGTTCTGGCAGTCTGAGCAGATTAATACAATAGTCTATTGGAGATATGTGTAAGCCAGTCCCACTTCAGATTACTAAATCAAAATTTCTGGGGACTGAATACAAGCAATTTGATCATTGAGGAAACTTCAGGATAATTTTAAACAGAAGTTTGAAAACCAATAGCAATATTCTAAAAATTAGAGTGACAAAATAATTGATCGTCCAAACTGCCACGCTGTTTTAAATGAAAGGGAGCATTGGAAAAGTTAAGCTAGGGCAAGGAAGTCTGAACATTTCCTGAGAATATCATTACGTATGATCATTTTGCCTGTATAGCTTCACATTTAACCCATTTTTTATTAAAACGATCATTCTGCTTGATGTTTTCACTATGTTCAAATGTAGCTTCATGCATAAAATTTGGGTGGGGGGGAATCAATGTATATATCTGTGTGGTGAGGGTGTAGGTGTATGTTTACTCATAATATATATTTTATTCTATTAACAAAAGACAGCTATTATGCTAAGCATTGAGAATGGAACATAGGTTGTGAATTACTCTTGAATTTAATTAATTCTTTTTATCACAATATTGGTAAGATATAAATGTTTGCCATTTTCCCCTAACTTATTTCAACATTGTTCACAATTTCAGGTAAATTCATTATACAATCCGGAAACCACACTTATTTGTGTTTACCCGAATGAGTTGAAAATTTGGGTTTATACAAAAACCCATATGTAGATATTTATGCAGTTTTCTTCCTAATCACTGAAACTCGGAGCAAGTAGATGGCCTTCAGTAAGTGAGTAAATAAAATAAATTGTGATCCATCCAGATAATGGAATATTAGTCAGAGTTAAAAGGAAATGAGCTACCACGCTGTGAAAAGACATAAAGAAACCTTAAATGCATATGACTAAGTGAAAGAAACCAATCCGAAAGGCTAACTGCATGATTCCAATTGCATGATATTTGGAATAGGCAAAACTATGAAGGCAGTAAAAAGATTAGTGGTTGCCAGGGGCTGGGGTAGGGGAGGGATAAATGATAGAGAAGAGACAATTTTTAGAGCAGTAAAACTATTTTGATACTACGAAGTAGTTTAATGTCATCATAGCTGTCAAAACCCATAGAATATAAAACACCAAGTGTAAACCCTATTGTAAAATCTGGACTTTGGATCGTAAAGATGTGTCGATGTAGGTTCATCAATGGTAGCAAATGTACCATTCTGGTATGGAAAGCTGTTAGTAGGGAGGCTGTGCTCATGGAGGAGGTAAAGGGTATACGGGAATTCTTTGTACTTTCTGCTCAATTTTACTGTGAAAGGACCTCAGACTGCTCTAAATAGAGTCTATTTAAAAGGAAAAATAAGAAGTTACTGTGTATCAGTTGTACTTTAGGTTATCCCAGAAAATGCATCTGGGCTCCAGGTTAGAAAGTGATCATCCTTTACTGAAATCATGTTGCTATGGCAATTTGACTGTAACACTTTCTGATTATCTATATGTCTCCAGCAGGGGTCATAGTTAAGCACATGCAGTTGGGCCATCCTCAAGAGAGTTGTGATTTGTTTGTTTGTTTGTTTGTTTTTTGTTTTGTTTTGTGATGGAGTCTCTGTCACCCAGGGTGGAGTGTAGTGGTGCAATCTTGGCTCACTGCAACCTCCACCTCCCAAGCAGTTCAAGCAATTCTCTTGCCTCAGCCTCCCGACTAGCTGGGACTACAGGTGCCCGCCACCACGCCTGGCTAATTTTTTGTATTTTTAGTAGAGACAGGCTTTCACCATGTTAGCCAGGATGGTCTTGATCTCCTGACCTCGTGATCTGCCTACCTCGGCCTCCCAAAGTGCTGGGATTACAGGCCTGAGCCCCCGCGCCCAACCGAGAGTTGTGATTTTAAATTAATCCCGAGACAATCCTATCAGAGAAGTGTGGGTCCTTTTTGGATATGGTCTTTTCTATTCAGGAGCAAATTTGGCTGGCCAGTTTCTTCCCATTTCATCCTGGAAGTGGTTGTAGATACGTGTCATTCACTTCATAATACTTAGTTTTACCTTTACATATCTATTTTGCAAAACTCACTAATAATTTTATTGTAAACCTTTATCTTTGACAATAATCTCATATATCTCCCCACCAAAAACAAGTCCCATTTATAATTAATTCTCCTTAGGAAAGACAGCTTTACTTTTTTCAAGTAGTAGAAAACATAAATTTCTTTCATAAAACAATCTCATAAATTATTTGCTTGTTCATTTCTGTATCAATTCAGTTCCTACTAATGTAATTATCACATGATAAAACATTGTTTTTTTAATAAGAGTGCTTGAGGCTTTTTCATATGCATGAGTTAGATGAATCATTTATTATCATATTATTATAATTTATTTTGATAAGAATAATTTTCATTTCTATTTAGCTTCAGGAAAGTTTTTCTGAATTCCCTCAATTATATGTTCACAATATATGAAAGTTATGGGGTCTTCTCTTCTGATACCTGAGGCTCTCCTCTCAAAGTCATTATTACATAGCCAATCAATTCAATAAAAAAAGAAAACAGCGATTTACTTTTTTATGTTCAAAATAAGTGAAAAAACAAGTCATTGAATACTCCTTTCTGCTTTTAAAAGGCTATTTTATCATAAATATATAACTCCTTTCTTCTCATAAATGAAAATATTGTCCGTAAAAGTATTTGGTAAAGGCTATAGGTAACAGTTATAATCGACAACATCTTAAGAATTGTACTGTAACTAATCAGGTGCGAGTTTGATTGAAAGTCATTGGTGTATTTATTAAAGATGACATGATTAAAATATTTTTAATGAAAATACATTTATGAAAAAATGACTTATATTTAAAGGATCGAATATGTTTATATTTTATAATTATATGCATATATAGATGGACATATAAATACATATGTACATATAAATATACATATATTTATACACATGTTTATAATCTATCTTATGGACATGAGGACAATATTCTATGTTATGGCATAGTTAATATCCCCTGAGTAAGCGTTATCCTCCAGAAAATGTGTTTTTAGCTTTAAAATGTAAGACTCCATTAACAGAGCTATTTAATTGATGTATGTTGAGGTGGGTGTTTATGTATGCATAATCACAAATGGTATTTAATAGTTTTAATTTATTTATTCAACCCAAGGGTTCATCATGCAAAAGTGTGTTAAACGTCCCTCTTTGCACTACTGTGATAAAAAATGTGGTTTTTTCCATATGATTTATACAATAAACCTTATCAGTTTCTTTATTTTGCCTAAATACTTAGATCTAGTTCTCCTTAAAGTTGTTTTCTAACAAAAATAGTGAGTTTCTTAGTCTTTGATACATGTTAAGATGCCTCCTGCCTACAATCTCTGTTTAAGTGTCCAAACTCCTCAAATGTTTTCCATCATTAAACATTGATAACTCTGCCAGGAAGCTATGTAAATTGTTCTATAAAGAGGAGAATTAGCCTCTGCTTAAATCAATATGACCATCTTAGTTGACACTTCTGAGGAGCTCAAGTTGTAAAACGTTCAGCACACTAGCACTAGGAATAGGGTGTCAGGACTGCCCTTGAGGGACCATGTACTTTTTTTGTTGGTTTTTTTTTTTTTTTTTTTGAGATGGAGTCTCGCTCTGTCGCCCAGGCTGGAGTGCAGTGGCATGATCTCTGCTCACTGCAACCTCGTCTTCCGGGTTCAAGCTATTCTCCTGCCTCAGACTCCTGAGTAGCTGAGATTACAGGCATATGCCACCACACCTGGATAATTTTTTTGTATTTTTAGCAGAGACAGGTTCCATCATATAGGCCAGGCTGGTCTCAAACTCCTGACCTTGTGACGCGCCCACCTCGGCCTCCCAAAGTACTGAGATTACAGGCATGAGCCACCATGTCAGGGCCAAGGGACCATCTATTTAAGGAATGCAGAGAGATAGGCATCTTAATTTACTTAATAGGATGTTTGAGGCATGGGATAATAAGTAAATTTTTCAAAGAGACAGTATTCATGCTTTGGTAAGGTATTGTTTTTCTCAGACGTGTGGCTTTATCCCCAAATTATGCTATTTTAAAAGACATTTCTTAAAATATGTATGTATGTTTGTCGATACCTGTTTATTATATAGCTCATACTGTTTATTAAAACATATCTATTCCAGGAGTTATTAGAACGGCCTTACATAACATGGACAGAGAAGCCAGAGAACATTACTCGGTGGTCATTCAAGCCAAAGACATGGCTGGGCAAGTTGGAGGGCTTTCGGGGTCTACAACAGTCAACATCACCTTAACCGATGTCAATGACAACCCACCGCGCTTTCCTCAAAGTACGTATTTGTTTTCCATGATTTGAATTTATCATTATCTTTTTATGTAAAGATGAAATACTTGAAAAATGTTATGTTACTGTTTCCTTAAGTAGAATTGTTCTGTTTTTGTGCTATATGGCCACTGTTCTTCATGTAAGGCTCATGAAAAACACTCCAGCTATTGTCTTCTGAACCTAGGAAATAACTGGGAACATGTTCAGAGTGGGAGTTTAACTTGGCATCAAGTTAAGTATTAAAAATGATGTGGTGTTACTAAAAACTGGCACCTTGCCTTTGCCACCATAGCTGTGTATTCTTAAAGTATTCATGGGGATGTTGAAAATGTATTTTAATGTGGACATTCTTCTCATGCAACCTTATTCCACATATACTTTCTGTGACTGAAATTAAAAAAAAAAAAAACCTCTTCATGTTATGAATGAACGCTCAATTAAGACTCATGCATGCAAGCACACACATGCACACACACACATGTGCACACACACACACACGCATTATCCAAAAGCAAGTTGCAGCTAATATGATAAGATGGGGTCTCAGAGTAAAATATAAGACTTGAAAACAGAAAGCATAATTCAGTACGCAATTTGGGGAGAGAGGAGAGATATGAATCCTGTAGGTTTGGAGGGAGATCGTATTTATGACATGTTCCAAATGTAAAGGATATAATTATAATATATTTGAGTATTTTAAAAATGGAAGATACTATAGATAACATTTTATACGGCAGTCACTAATAATCAGAAATATCCTACAGAGGACTTGTCTCTTATGTTCATCTTACAAATGATGTTTAAAAACTGTAATAAATTAGATGCTTTGATATGTCATAAAGGCTCTTCTCAAGTCAGCGTGAAACACCTTTCTCAGCTTTATCTCTTGTCTCTTAATAGCATTTGCAGTACACCTCAGGCCTAGACACAATGGAATACTGCCTCCTCCTAAAATATAACACTTTGTACATCCTTACTTCAACTAAAGTTTTTCTTTATTCACAGCCCTTTGTGAAAATCCCTGTTACAAGCTTCTCTGAAATTCATGTTGCAGAATTAGAAGATACTCACTCCTTTTTCCCTCTTGCACAGCACTGCTGCATGCTTGTTCATGTTAGACTAATTTCTGCAGGTACATAGATCCCCTTCCACTTATGAGATCCTATGATAGGAAGACATCGAATTGTTTTTGTAAATTTAGCTGTTCAGCCCAGTGAGTGCCCAGCATTGGATAATTGATTCTTAATGAGTTAATTAGTTGAATTTAAATACTCTGTCAAACTACCATTATTAAAAGATCATTATTAAATACATGCAAATCATAGTCACAGTTAAGTAAAAAATCATTTTAAAATATTGATGCCAGAGATAAGATAATGTTACTTGGTGCGTTCAAGTGGCCTTTGCTCTATGAAAAAAGTATAGATCGCAGATAAGTCCATATTTTATTGAGCCATAAAATATAATTAAATTTTAAAACATTTTACAGATTAGCATGAATCTTTGTATCAATGTTATCACTTAGTTCAAACAATATGCATATACACATATATCACCATGAGGTAAATGTTATTACTTCATAGATTGGTACAATTGAAGTTGAAGATTAAAAAAAGATAATAAGTGATAATGCAGACTCGGAAGAATATAAACTTTATTTTAATTTAGGATACCAACTCGCCTATCTTTTTTTCAAATAGATTCTACCGCCACTATTTTTAAGATGTACATTCATATTATAGCCTTAATAGACAGAAAACTCAGGTTGTACATCATAGGGTTCAGTAAATTCTGGTTTGTAGTACACATAGCATCTCCCACTCTCTCTTTTTCTCCATCTCTTCCTAAAATAATTATTAAATTTACAGGTTTGTTAAGACTGATTTTAGAGGTTTACAGAACATTTTAATTGTGATGGATATAAGGAATATTATTCGTATAGATGAATATAGATATATAATAGACATTTTTCCTAATTTTATTATTTTGATCAATAATATTGTTATTGTTGAAACATCAGTGTACAATGAAAATAATCACTTTACCTGACAGACAGAATAAGTGTATACTCTCTGAGTTAACTCATTGTGTCTAATGAGTTCTATCTTTCTTCAGTCAGTAACATTCCGGTAGAACGATTGACAGATATAAATCCTGCTGCATTTCAAGGTGTTCTTAGAGTTTTGAAAAGGAGGCACTACACATTCAGAAGCTTACACTTTGGGTTTCTTAAAAGATACTTTATCTTGCACTCCTTTTGAACAAAACAATGCTGCTTTTGCAAAAGTTTGGTGTCACCATAACGAAAGTAGCTTGTAGTGAAGTGCTCTTTAATTTATCCATAAATTGCAACTTATTAAATAAACAGCTATGTACCTAGTGGGGAAGTATTGTAAACTGCTTGGAGAAAAGAAATGATTTAAGGACATGTATTCACAAAATACCATGACATGCGCAAGTCTATACACAGTTCAAATTCTATAAAACTTATATCCTGTCATCAAATGGAACCAGTAGTTGAATTGTGTCTCTTAATGTGAGGTTTTTACAGTTGCCCTTTCTACTTCTTTCTCTCATCACCTGTCTGAAACAGTTATACTTCTTACAATTGACTCTTGTATAAACATCCCCCACTACAAATTTTGCAAAAAATATTCTCTCAAAGTGTTTTTTCCTCCATGGTTAATCTACCGTGCTTGAGAAAGTGACTAGGGTAGTTATATTGCATGGTAATTAGTTATCACTTTATCTTGAAGTAGATAGGCTTTGAGTAAGTGTTTGAGAGGTAGTAAATTAGAGCTAATAATTTGCTTTACAATGTCTCTACTCTAGAGAGTTACAAACTCAGTAGCTTAGGATACAAGTGAGATAAATGGCTTGAAGGAAACAGGTTGCTTGTCAGTATCAGGAATGTGAAAAAGGAATATAGAGACTGGATAATGCATGCCCAACTGCAAGGGTAGCTACTATTTGATTCAAATTCATGCTAACCTTTGGGCTATATGGTGTTGGAAAAGGAGCCACTGAAACAAAACAAAACAAAATAAAAAGACTCATAGTGAAAGAAAACAAATCAGCCCATCTATGACTTGAAATTCTACTCAAAGTACACAAATGATGTGCACTTCTCCTTCTAGAGAAAATCATCTATCTAAAGATATAAACTTCCCTAGTGTTAGTTCTTTTACTAAAGATCATCTGTCTTATTCTGCCATTTCCTATTCTGGATTTTAAAAACTGTATTCTGGGTTATGGTTGTTGCATAACTTATTCTTGGATAGATAAAAAGTCACAGACATTTACTATTCTGCACAAACCATATGCATGTAAAATTCAATACTTTACATGAAAGTTTACAAAACAAACCTTCTATATCCTACATGGAAGGAATTATATTGTTATATTGAGGATCGCTCTTGTAAGGTAAATAATCTAGTAACAGAAAGAAGCATAACACATGCCAAATAATCACAATGAATCAACCTTTAGGGCTTGATCCTCCAATACTACATTGCACCAACTGCAGCCACAAGTGAGCTTCAGTTTTTGGAAACTTGCTATCATTATGTTAGATTAATCTAACATAACTTTCTCCAGAACTTAAATGATAGCAAATTGCCAAGAACGTAAATTCACTTGTGACCGCAGTTGGTTTAGTGCCATGTAATACTGGAGGATCAAGCTCTAAAAGTTCAATAGATGGCAGTATTTCCCATAAAGTTAGTAAACATCACAATTGTTTAACTGGTTTGGACAATGTCTAATGTTAATGAAAAAGAAAATATTGCTGAAGATGTTGGCATTGATGTGATATTTTTAGGGGAGAGCTGTTGTTTTTTTTTATTTTCATTGTTATGAGAACACATATGAATTTATATAGTATTTTCATCATTAAAATTTTGTTTGAAACAAATTAAAAGAAAAAAAAAAGTTTCACCCGTGACCCATCAAAATGCGCAGGAATTTTTTTTTTTTTTTTTTTATTAATTATCAAAGAATTGGGGTCTTTCTAGCGTCTTTTGAAAATGATATCTGGGTCATTTTATTATGGTTGCAGGCATATCTTTTGAAACATTTTGAGCATTTCTTTAAAATGCCAGTATATATTTGATTTTGATAACTGTTCTTAATCACTTTAAAATAAGGTAAATTTTGCAGCTGCTTGGTTAGTGTTCTATATATGTAAATTTCATTCCAGTTTATTCCTTGTACCATTCCAATTTTCTATATCCTGATAGAATTTTTGTTTGTCTGTTACTGAGAGAGATGTTAAAGGCTTCCAAGATGATAGTGGAAGTTTCCATTTCTCTTTTTTTCCTCTAATTTTTCTTAGATGCAATTTGAAACCATGCTATTGGATGCACACAGATTGAAGGCTTTGATATCTTTCTCTTGATTAAAATTATTTTATTGTGAAATATATCTCTATAGTTCTAATAATGCTGCATACCTTAAAGTCTAATTTGTCTCCTATAGCTATTCCAGAGTTCTCTTTTTTTTCCTTCATATCTTTTTGGTTATGGTTTGCAGGTTATAACGCTTTCTATAATTTTACTTTCAAACTTTATTGTTCTTAATTTGTATTCTTAATTTATATATGTTTCTTGTGACCAATTAGCTAATATTTTTGTTGTTTAGTTTAAAATGACATTATAATTTCTCTTGCTTTTGTTGATTTACTACACTTATAATTACCTTAATTACTGACATAGTTTCATTTAGGTATATCATTTGCTATTTGTCTAATCTTTTCTTCTCTTTTTTCCCTTCTCTTACATTCTTTGAATTATTTAATTTCATTAATTTTGTCCTCCATTCACTTTTTAAAAATTTTACATTTTTACTTTTTCTATTTAAAAAACAATATAGATATTATTATTTATTTCACTCTACCTTAAATTATTTCATTGCTTGAAAATAGAACAACTTTAAAACTGTTCAATGTCATTAACCCTTTGTTGCTTTTTTTTCTATTTTTGTCATCTTATATATTCAGTCCTATATGAAATTGTCATTATTGCTGTTGTGTTATATAGCAAATAATTATTTTTTAAGTCAAGAATAATTTACCCCTCCTGGTACTATTTATTTCTCTTTGAATTTCTGTGTTTCATTCTAGAATTATTGTTTTCTAAAGGGAATTATAAATTTCCTAAAAATATTACGTTTTCCCATTTTTAGTGATAGACAACTGGCAATGAATTTTCTCAGCTTTTCTATATAAATTTACAATTTTGCCTTTATTTGTAGAGGGCATTTCCAATCAGAGTAGAATTTTAGTTTGAAAGATTTTCTCTGTTTCAATAATTATTAACATAATTTGCTGTTTACCATCTTGCTCATTGAAAAAAGCAACTGTAGAATTACTTTACTGTACATCAGTTTATTGT
Organism: Papio anubis; assembly: GCF_008728515.1. Lineage (NCBI taxonomy): Eukaryota > Metazoa > Chordata > Mammalia > Primates > Cercopithecidae > Papio > Papio anubis. The sequence goes on along the minus strand of NC_044980.1, from coordinate 18,841,953 downwards.
AGTTTAATGCATCTTTCTTCTCTTAAGATATTCTTTGTTGTATTTTGTTTTCAAAAGTTTAACCTACAATGTACCTAGGTATTTACTTTTTAAAAATCTGACTTATTGTTGTAAAGATTTTTTAAGCTATCTTTTGTTAGTTTTGAGAAACTCTTGGTCAGAATTTTTCCAAGTATTTCTTCAACCTCATTTTCTCACTTCTCTTCTACTAGTTCTACAAAGTATGTCAGCTAGGTATTTCAATTATATAATATTCATCTATTACTGTCTTTGCTGTATAATAATTATTATTCTACAGTTTTCTACATTCTTCTTTAACCTGGATATTTTATATTAACCTATGTTCTAGTACACCAATCCTTTCTTCTGTTTTTTATTCAGAAATTAAACCCATCTATTAAATATATTAAGTACACACTTCAACATTGACATTTTTGTTCTAAAATTTTCATTGGGTAGTAGATACAGATTATTAGTATCTGTTGAAATTCCCCACCCTTTTCTTTATTTAAACATATTAACCATACTTATTTCAAATCTTTTTTGTAGAATTCTAATATCATAATCATGCTTATGTCTCTTTTTTTAATTTTTTCTTTCTTAGTTTTAGCCAATGCTCATTTTTTATCATGCCTTTGAATTACTGATTGAACATTGCATAAAGGAGTTGCAGAGGTTCATGATTATGCAATCTTTCAAAGAGGAGCGAGTTATTTCTTGCAGACATATAGAGTGTGGATTACTTAAATCAGTTGGATTCTGTTAGCACTAGCTTATTTTATTTCTCTCCTTACTTCCGAGAAGTAGCTCTTACTCCTGAAATCTAGATCTTTCTTCATTTACTCTCCACTGGTCTCAAGTGTTTACCAATTTCTGACTCCCCAGTACCTCATGGCTGCTGAAATCTCTGCCTAGCGCCTTTGCCTTCCAGATATGCTTTCTCTTGGTTTCTCAGCGCCTCTACACATGTCAAAGTAGTGGGTATGTCTACAATTACCACAAGAAAAATTGCATGTTTTTTTCCTCACTTTCCTGAGGTTTCTTCTTCTCTGTGCTTTTGTCCTCAATTTCTCAGCCCCTGTGCCAGCTCTGAACTCTAACCTGCCTCCAAAAGCTCCACAATTTCTGCTTGGACTCTTTCCCCTAGCACTACATACTTTAAAATGCCCTCAGTGTATTTGCATATAAAATTTGTTTTGTTATGGTTTCTTTCTCTCAAGAATCATACTTCATCCAGAGTTCCCTACATTAATTGCTCTTCAATGCCTTAAAACAGTCATTTTCTGTTTACTGTGCAGCTTTTATAGTTGTTTTATATGGCAGAGTTAGATATACCACTCCATCATATCCAGATTTGAAAGATCATTCCACTTAAGTTTAAATGGAAGGATTATGGAAGATAATTAGATGTATTCTGTATCAATTTGATATTCTATTTGGCTAGATTGAAAGGATGAACTCTAAAATAAAGCTGAAATTATTAAATTAACTTTAAATGAGTAATATTATTATTTTATTTTCATTTAGACTTCATAAAAACACAATATTTTTATCTTACATCATGGTATTTAGTTTATAAAGACAATTGAGAATTAATTTATTTTATATTATATTAAATAAGACACATACACCTGTAGATCATATTCTTTCTGACAAAGTAATTGCTATAAATAAATAATAGTATTACATTCTGATTTTAAAGTTGAATATTTTGAAATTATAAGGAATTGTCTGTTTAGAAATGTACTAGTCGTGACATTTCAATGGTATTATGGTTTGTTTTTAATCTATGTAGTTGTGTACCATAACAAAGTTACAGAATAATTCCTTTTCCTTTACGCAATATTTTGTTTAGGTAGAAATCAAATCATTTCTTGGAAATGATTTGATTCTTATAATTAGGCATTACAAATCAATTTTTACACCTTCAAAGAATGCTTAAAAAGTGTACTGTTTCAATTAAAATTTCTAACAGTCTTTCTTCAAGCATTTATGTGTTATTTATGATTAAGAATGAGAGAAAACAAAGTGTTCCACTATAGTATTACTTGGAAGAAAAAAAAAACATTCTGTAGAATAATCAGCTTTCCCATAGTGCATGTTGACACATAGAAACAGAATATATTGGGTTAAACAATTTTAAAGATGTTTCTGAGAACAGTAAAGATTCTGATAGAGGAAAATTGACCTTTTTATGTATGGCATTCAAATGGCAGTAGTGTGTAAATGTACTTGATTTATGTTTTAAAAATCATTGCACATAGAGCCAACCACAATGCTTAATAATCAATATTCAACATACGTCTCTTAAATGCAGGAAAATCTCAGAATACTTGTGTGTGTGTGTGTGTGTGTGTTTTAATTTGAAATTAGCATTCTCAGCATAAACTATATTTGCATAAACATTTAAAGTGGAGATTATAAAAACTCTCTGATTAATTTTATCAGGAAAGACAGGCAAACTGTAAGTCAGACATCATAGTTTCTAACCACTCACGTCAGTCAGTTTTCCCCGAGAAGCATCTCACTTTCTCAAGTAAATACTATAAAATAGTAAATAGTTCCAACAAATGTAATGATTAAATTTATTACAGCGTTTGTAGTATAGGGCCTTGGGGTAATCATAGGGAATGACTTATTAAGGAACTGACAAAATTACTGTAGTAAAGACACAAGGTCTTTTAAAAAGCAACTAGAATCAATGCTGTTCTGGAGGGAAAAAAAGTATATTAAAAGAGACAAGCCTCAGTGAGACAAATGCCTTTTTATTATTCCCATCATATCTTCCTTCCTTAAATGTACTTTACATAATCATTAGTATTTTATGATGCAGTCTAAGAAATTATGTGAAAGGATCACATATGGCATACAAAATTATGGTGCATCCAGATACAAAGCTATTACACAGTGAGATCTGTATTCCTAAATTGTGTAAAATTACGTAGTCTTAAAACCAGAATAAATTATTCTAGCACTACTTGAAGAAATTAAAAAGAAAAAAAAAAAACTTCTAATGAGTTAGAATATAATTTATAAATTATTCACATATATTTGAAATACAAAAAAGATTGTATTGATATAATGTAAACAATTCGGTGCCTAAAGTTGAAAAATGCACATTGCTCTACCTCATGGCTCAGAAAATCTAAGCCTCACACACTGAAAATACAAGGAAAATTAGTATTTTGAAGATAATTATATATTTTTGTAGTAATATCATATTCCACTTTTTTATGATTTTGGTCAGATTTTCATCATAAATTCCCAGCATTTGTTGTATCTCTTCTTCATTTTCCTCATTCTGAAGAACAGCTGAATTACTAATTATTCTCATTTTGATTTTATTTTTTGTAGTTAAAAAATATATACAATAATATTTAGCCTTTTAACAATTCTAATGTGTGCATTTAAGTGACACTATGTATATTCATATTGTTGTGCAACCAACAGTACTACTCATCTACAGAACTCTTTTCGTCTTGCAAAAGTAAAACTTTGTACCCAGTGTTTAATGGGTACTTTCCCATTTTCCCTCTCCTGAGTCTCTGGTTATTCAGCTTTCTGTCTCTACAAATTTTACTGTTCTAGGTACTTTATATAAGTGAAATCATGCAATATTTGTCTCTCTGTGCCTGGCTAACTTCAGTAAACATAACGTTTCAAGGTTCATCCAGGCTGTAAGATGTATCAAATTTTAATTTCTTTTGTAATGATAATTAATATTTTATTTTATGTGTATACTGCATTTTATCAGTTCCTCTGTTGCTGCATGTTTGGAGTGATTCTACCTTTTGGCTGTCATGGGTAAGGTGGCTGTGAATATGGGTGTAAAAATATCTCTTTAACACCCCACTTTCAATGCTTTTAAGTATATATCCAGAAGTGGAATTGCTAGATCATATGGTAATTTTATGTTTATTTATTTATTTATTTATTTTTGAGATGGAGTTACACTCTTCTTCACCAGGCTAGAGTGCAATGGTGCAATCTCGGCTCACTGCATCCTCTGCCTCCTGGATTCAAGGGATTCTTCTGCCTCAGCCCCCTGATTAGCTGGGATTACAGGTGCCCACCACCATGCCCAGCTAATTTTTTTGTATTTTTAGTAGAGACAGGGTTTTACCATGTTGGCCAGGCTGATCTTGAACTCCTGACTGCAGATAATCCACCTGCCTCGGCCTCCCAAAGTGCTAGGATTATAGGCATGAGCCACCATGCCCTGCCATGTTTAATTTTTTAGAGGCCTCCATACTGTTCTCCATAATGGCTGTACCATTTCACTGCTCCACTAGCAGAGCACAAGAGTTCTAATTTCTCCACATCCTCACCAACACTAGTCATTGTCTTCTTTTTTTTTTTAATTTTAATTTTTTCATCTTCTTTGGAGAGATGTCTATTCCAGTTCTTTGCCCATTTAAAAGATTGGAATGTATGTGTGTGTGTGTGTGTTTTGCAGTGTTGACTTGTAAAATAGTCTGCATTTATTCATGTCTTTAATTTCTTTCCACAATATTTTGTCATTGTCAGTGCACACATTGTTAGATTTATTCCTAAATATTTTATCATTTTTATGCTATTATAAATGAAATTGCTTTATTTTCTTTTGCAATTATTCATTGTCGTGTAACTTTGCTGAATTATTTTATTAGTTCTAAAAGTTTGTGTGTGTGTGTATGTGGGTGTGTGTGTGTATTTGTGTAATCCCTACGGCTTTCTAAGTGTAAGATCATGTTATCTGTGAACAGAGATAATTGTATTACTTCCTTCCCTATTCAGATGCTTTTAATTTCTTTTTCTTGCCTTATTACTCTGGCTAGGATTTCCAGTATTATGTTGAATAAAAGTTCAAAAGGAAGCATCCTCTTTTGTTCCTGATCTTACAGTAAATGCATTTAATCTTTCACCATTTTAATATTAGTTGTGGGATTTTAACATATGGCTTTTATTATGTTGAAGAAGTTTCTTTTATTTATAGCACTGTTTTATGTTTTTTTAATCATAAAATGGAATTGAATTTTGTCAATTGCTTTTTCTGTAGAATTGACATGACCTGGTGATTTTTTTTTTCTTTATTCTGTTAATGGAAATGAAAATTAATTGATTTTCCTATGTTGAACTAAGCTTGCATTCCAGGAAAAAGAAATCCCAATTGCTCATGGTGTACATTCCTTTGATATTATGCTGAAATCAGTTTACTAGTATTTCATTAATAATTTTTGCATTACTATTCATAAGGAATATTGGTTTTTAATTTTCTATTCTTTCAGTGTCTTTGTCTATTTTTGGTTTCAGGAGAATACTGGTCTTATAAAATAAATTAGATAATTTTCCTTATTTTTTTTACTTTTTGCACGATTTTGAGAATTAGTGTTAATTCTTCTTTAAATGGTTAGTAGAGTTAAAACAGTACACCCATCTGTTGCAGGGCTTTTCTTCCTTGGGAAGTTTTTGGTTGCTTATTGACTCTCCTTATTAGTAGTATGTTTAATTATTTTAGTGATAAAACAACAAATTGCCTTTTTTCTATTTTGTCTTTTCCAATTTTTCATTAATAGTCACATATTAGTGTGTAGTTATAAATGACCCTTTGTTATAAATACAAATTTGGCATGTTATTTGCAAATTTTAGTAATTCTGTGAAGTTGGACAACCAGATTCTAAAATTATATTACCATTACTGTTTCTATTTGGCTTAAATAGCTAGAGTTTACTACAGATAACACATCTGTTCATTGTGGAATGTCCTTTGATACAGCCAACTTGAGTAATTTTTAATACTAAACATAATTATTTATCAGTTGTAAGTTTCATGGACATAAACAATTTTAGAGAAGTGAGGAGAGAAATTAATTTTGATGTCAAATTGATATTTTAAAAATATAATTATCATTTAGTTTTTTCGTTTCTTGTTTTTTATTTGTTTTGTTTTCAATATAGTTTATATCAGCAAAAGGGGAGTGTTATAAGAAGTTTAACCTTCATATTTGGTTCATTTAGTTTCCTATGTCCTTCTTTTGTTGCAAACTTTAAACAATTTATTCTTCTTTCATTGGCCTACATTTTAAATATTCTAAATAGTTTTGATTTACTTCTTCTTAAAAAGACACAAGACTGTAGATGCCCAGCATAAAGTTGGAGGTGACCATCATTTGAATATTTTAACAGAAACTCAGGATATGGTAGATGTGACTATTCATTTGGAAGCCATAAGTTTGTATGTTGATGTTGAAACCACAGGAACAAATGTACCTTTCTGGAGTGTGCGTATAAGGAATAGAAATGAGGTACCAAGTTACAGACAATACTCTCTTTTAAGAAAAAAGTAAAAGATAAGTCTGTAATGAAACTGAGATGTTAGCAAAGTAGTGATACAACCAGGTAAGGGCTGTGTCCTAAAACTCTAGAGAGGGCCTTTTTTATAGCTGTAGCCTAAGTAAATTCTCCTGCATGTGCATATGGAGATATGTAAAGTAAAATTCATTTGACTGTTTCTAAATTAGAAAAACGTAAGATTAGATAACTGGTAGCATATTATTAAAACAAATACTACATTCTAATTAATGAACTAGAACTATATACAACATCTTATTTACAACTCAAATTATGATTTTGAATAAAAAATACAAAAAAGATGAATATTAACTTAAAATCTAAATAACTATACTATTTGAATATATATTTGTGGAAATACATTACATTAATATTTTTAAGATATGTAAGAGGATGATCATGGTTCCGGGAGGATGAGCTGAGAATTTGTTTATAGCAAATGGCTGCCTTAGAAGCATCACCTATGCCTTCAGTAATGTTACTTTATAAAATGAGACCTGAAATAAATACACCAAAACATTAAGATTTGATAGCACACTTGTGTGTTTCATGACATTTTTCATTTTTTTCTGTTAGAAATATATCAAAGTATAAAGTCATAGAGAGAGAAATAACCAGCAATAAGGGTATAATAGAATCATGTTTTGTTTGTTTATTTTGGTTTTTAATTTTCCTCAACATAACTCACAGTGCCCCAGGATGACAAGAACAAAAAAAGAATCCATTTGAATTAGCAAATCACCTGCAACTACTGCAAAAGTGTGTATAGTTTATCTATGCCTATGTGGCAAAGCATTCCAATTTGGCAGATTAAAACAACTAATATTTATTATTTCACAATTTCTTTAGGTCAGGAATCTAGCTATGGTTTAGATGAGTGCCTTTGGTTCATGCTTATGAGATTCCAGTGTAGAAGTCAGCAGGGGCTGAGGTCTTGCCCAAAGGCTTACCTCAGTGGAAGTGGAGCTGGTTTCTGCTTCCAGCTTACTCACATGGCTATTGGCAGGCATCAGTCACTTGCTCTATGGGCTTCAAGAAAACGTGACAGATAGCTTGCCCCAGAGAGTGATACGAGAGGGAGTGAGAAAGTGTTCCCGTGATAGAAGCCACATTCCTTTTGTAATTTAGTCTTGTAAGAGACATCCTATTACTTTTGCTGAACTCATTCCATCATCAGTGAGCCACTATATATAGCCAACACTGTCAGTGATACAAGAGGGAGTGAGAAAGTGTTCCTGTGATAGAAACCACAGTCTTTTTGTAACCTAGTCTTGTAAGAGGCATCTGATTACTTTTGCTGAACTCACTTCATCATAAGTGAGCCAACATTCATATCTAGCCAACATACAAGAGGAAATGATTACTCAAGGACATGAACAGCAGGAGGCATAAAAAAATGGGGCCACCTTGAAGGCTGCCTACTAAAAGTTGACTCATAATGAACAAATTATAATTATCAACTCAATGGAGAGCGTGCAAAATATTAATCTGAATGTACTTCATTTTGTTTAATGGGACATAGTGAATGGGGAAGTTACTATTCTTGCAATTCTTAAAATGTATCAAGAATTATCACGGTTTTTTTCCCATAAACATAATCTTCCTGTACCAGGAATCTGTTTCATATTTTAAGACTCAGCCTGAATGTTTTCTGGGCCATGAGTTTTTTGTGACCCATTTGAATAGTTTTTTTCAATCTGCTTTGTAAAAACAACCTTTTTTATAATGCTATCATCATAGTAATTCTGTAATGTATTTATTTATCTCTGTTAACTAAGACATCTCTGGTTTTCTAGTGTTACCATCCCAGTATTAACTACTTGACAGGTTTTTGAAGGTTTATGTAATTGTGGGTAATTCTGGTTTAGTTGGACTTTGGAGACCATAGCATCCAAAAAAATCAGCTCCTTCTAGTCTCTGTCTCAAAATATTTTAGAGAATTTGTACTAATTTATTTTGTAATATGTCTATATATTTTTTTGAACAAAACAGTGTCCCATTATAGATGTGACTTTTCAGGAACATCATGGTATTTTCAAGGCCAGTGCAAATCACATGGCTTCTCTTTGATGCTGATTTTATGCCCTTAGATTTGGGCTTTCAACATGAATTTTGGAAACATGACCATTGGCAAAAGCCTTTTCTTAGTATTTCATAGATGTGCCACTAAAGAGAGATGAAAGTTATTTTCTAGTTCCAGTTCAACATTTTTGAGAAATATGCTCTTCTGGGAGATGTTTGAAACAGCTGCTTACCCTTCACCAATCAACTGTGAGAAGGAAGAAGGGATCCTATAAACGCTTGGGTCTCATGCTCTTCCATGTCAATTCACAGAATCAAGGAAGATAGATCTTTTAGTAATGGTAGATCTTGATAAAACCATATGGTTAAGGTCAAAGGATCATTTGTCTAAAAGAAGAGGGTGCTTTACACAGGAAAAGATATGTTGGTTGAAAGTACTTTATTTGGACATTTAGTTTAATTAAACTAAAAGCTAATGTTTTCTTCACTTTGCTGTGAGTTTATGTCAGGTGTATTCTCCAATGCTTATGAAAGAGAGCTGAGAAAAATATTTCTTGAATATTGAATAAACACAAACACATACGTGAACACATGTGTCAACCCTTAGTATCTATACATATACATTTAAAATTACACATTTTGTCTTTAGAAGTGTATCAATTTTTTTCTTTTTTGAGACTGAGTCTCACTCTGTCACCCAGGCTGGAGTGCAGTGGCACAACCTTGGCTCACTGCAACCTCTGCCTCCCAGGTTCAAGCGATTCTCCTGCCTCAGTCTCCCAAGTAGCTGGAATTACAGGCATGCAACACCACACCCAGCTAATTTTGTATTTTTAGTAGGGATGGGGTTTCACCGTGTTGGTCAGGCTGGTCTCCAACTGGTCTCGAGCCACTGCACCCGGTTCAAATAAATATTTTAAACCATGAACACTGAATGTCTTTCAATTTATTTGTCTTTTTATATTTTTCATCCATGTTTTCTAGTTTACAGTGTGTAAGTCCTTCACTTCCTTTTGTCTTTTTACATTTTTCATCCATGTTTTATAGTTTTCAGTGCATGAGACTTTCACTTCCTTAGTTTATTTACACAGATTGAATTCATTTCAATGCTATTATAAATGGGATTGTTTTTCTAATTTTTTCAAAAATTTTTATTAGTATGTGTAAATGCAACTAATTTTTATGTTGATTTTATGTCTGCAACATTACTGAATTTTTTTATTAGTTATAACAATTTTTGTTTTTTGTGGACCCTGTATTTTTTTATATATGTAATATTATATTATCTACAAACAAGGACAGTTTTACTTATTTCACTCTGATTTAGTTCCCTTTTATTTTATTTACATGCTTAATTGCTCTGGCTATGTCTTTCAGTACTATTTTGAAAATAAGTGGTAAGAGTGGGCATCCTTGCTTTGTTCCTGATCTTAATGCAAAAGCATTAACTTTTTCTGTGCGTAATGTTATCTGTGACACTCTCATAAAATGTCTACACTATATTTTAACTCTACAAGTACAGTAAAATCCCTATCAAAATCCAAATGACATTTTTTACAGAGATAGCAAAGAACAATTCTAAAATATATGTGGAAAGAAAAAGGCCCTGAAGAACCAAAACAATGTTGAAAAAGAAGAACAAAGCTGGAGGCATCACACTTGCTGATTTCAAAATATTTTAAAATGCTGCAGTAATTAAAATAGTATGGTAATGGCATACAGACAGATATGTAGGCCCGTGGAACAGAGTAGTCTCTAAATAAATCCAGACATAGGTAGTAAAATCATCTTCAACAAGGTTGCTACGAATACACAGTAGGAAAAGGATAGTCTCTTTAAAAACAGGTCGGGCAAGGTAGCTCACGCCTGTAATCGGAGCACTTTGGAAGGCAGAGGCAGGAGGATCACAAGATCAGGAGTTCGAGACCAGTCCGGCCAACATAGTGAAACCCTGTCTCTACTAAAAATACAAAAAATTAGCCATGTATGGTGGTGTGTGCCTGTAATCACAGCTACTCGGGAGGTTGAAGCAGGAGAATCGTGTGAACCCAGCGGCGGAGGTTGCAGTGAGCCCAGATGTACCATTGTACTCCAGCGAGTGCGAGACCCCATCTCAAAAAACAAAACAAAACAAACAAAAAAAAAAACCAATGCAGTGAAAACTCAATATCTATATACAGAAGAATGAAAATGTCTTCTTTTTGTACATCATACACAAACACCAATTCAAACTGGATTAACAAGTTAAACATAAAATCTGAAACTGCACAACTCTTAAAAAAATAGGGGTAAAGCCTTATGACATTAGTCTTGATAATATTTAATCTGATATGACCCACAAATCCCAGGCAATAATAACAAAAATAGACAAATGGGACTATATCAAGTTATAAATTTTTAACGCAGCAAAGGAAACCATCTTCAGAGTGAAAAGCAGCCTATGGAGTGGAATAAAATATTTGCAAGCCATGTCTGCTAAAAGGCTGATTTCCAAAATAAAACTCCTACAACTCAATAATGAAAAGAAAGAAGGAGAAGAAGAAAGAGAAGAAGAAGGAAAAGGAGAAGGAGGAGGAAGAAGGAGAGGGGGAATGGGTAAAGAAGGGGAGGGAGAGATGGAGGTGAGAGAGAAAGGGAGGAGGAGAGGGAGAAGGAGAAGAAGAAGGAAGGAAAAAAAACATCAATAACCTGATTAAAAAATGGGCCTAAGACCTGAGTAGCTGTTTCTCTAAAGAACACATTCAAATGGACAATAGGTATGTATAAAGATTCTCAGTGTCACCAGTCATCATGGAAATGCAAATCAAAACTACAGTATGATAACACCTCATACCTGTCAGGATGGATATTTATGAAAAAAAGCCAATGACAGAAAAGTATTGTTGAGGATGTGAAGACCTTTGAACCCTTGCACACTGTTGGTAGAAATGTGAACTTGCGTAGCATCTACAGAATATAGTATAAAGATCCCTCAAAAATTAAAAGTAAAATTACTGCATGACCTAATGACCACACTTCTAGGTATTTATTTTAAAAATTGAAATCAGGATTACAGATAAATGTTAGCATTCCTATGTGTATTGCAGCAGTATTCACAATAGCTAAGATGTGGAAACAATCTAAATGTCCATAGACAGAGAATGTAGAGAAAAATGTGGTTTGTCATACAATGGGATAGTATTTAGCTTTACAAAAAGAGATCTTGCAATATACAACAACATGGATGAATACTGAGGACAGTAGGCTGAATGAAATCAACCAGTCACTGAAGGGCAAATATAGTACTGCATGATTTCAATTAGATGAGGTATATAAAATAGTAAAATTCAATCAAGAATGGAGTGGTTGTTACCTGGGACTAGGGAAGGTGAATGAGGAGTTGCTAATCAGCAAATATTAAATTATCATAATGCAAAATGAGTAAGTCCTAGAGATCTGCTGGAAAACACTGTTTCTATGAATAGCAATGCTGTGTTGTGTAGAAATTTGTTTATAGGATAGATCTCATATTAAGTGTTCTTATCACAATAATAACAAAAATATATTTTCAACATTCACTAGATTAGACTTCTGTTTTCAGTATCATACCACTAATGACAAATGATTGTCTTACTGAAATTATTTTTGTAGAGATTGTGCATTCACTTATCCATATAGTCTAACTATATCCTTGTATAGCATTGAATCACTATTAATTTAATCTTGTAGAAATTATTTTATTAAATTACATTTTAATTCAAGATTCCTGGGCTTCTGTTATTTATAATGTTTTGAATTTTCTATAATAAATTGCTCTAATAAGCTTTTTTAACTTGTGAATAAAACAATTATTAAAAACATGTTCATTATGCTTCCTAATATAAGCACTATAGAAACGGTTCCATTTGACATTTAATATCAGGACAAACTTTGGAAAAATGATATTTGTACCTATTAGACAATGAGAGTATAAAATTAACAGTGCTTTAAAATTGTTAGCTATCTATCTAATCTATCTATCTGTCGATCTATCCATCTGTCTAGCTACTTGTATACATATACTTTTCTATTTGGATTGCATGAAATCACATTAATTCTTCTTCCAGTAATTATAATTTTATATTGATTTAAAATTGAATATTAACTTGTCTGTTGAATACTACCACAGCAGAGTTCTAAGAATAAATTGGTTTTAAACACTTAGAGAACAATAATCCCCACTGGCATATATAAAATATCAGTGTCTTCACCTAAAATACTAGCTGTCAAAATTAATGCTAATTCACAAATGCTGTTTAATTTTACATAGACATTTACTTTCTCATACTTCAACTCTGTAATCGATTTGTAAAAATTTTAATAACTTTATATTATTTAAAACTTGATTATGAAGCCACCTCAAATCCTTTTTAGAAGCTGATAGGGAATTTATGCTAAAGAAATACATAAATACTTTCACTTTCTCTGACATGACTGTATATCTCACTATACTTGATAAAAATAATTATCTATATTCACAAATAGGCTATGCATTTTATCTTGTTTTTCTGTTGAATTCTACATTTCCACACTTTTTGTTTCCAGACTTTTGTATTTGAACGTCACATGTTACAATGCGGGGAAGTATAAATTGGGATTACACTAATACTTGACTAATTCAGTTTTGGTTCAGAATCAAATGAAAACTTGACCTCTCCTCTAATTGTCTGTAGTTTAAGGGTTTAGAGCTAATAAAATATTTCATATTCAAATATACAAATCTTTTCATGCAAAGTGTTTTACATACCTTTTAAAGTTTATATAAATCTAGTATTTAATTACTGAATAGTCTACTTTTAAAATCTAAAAAAGTCCATTCGATGCATTACCTCATAAAATGTTCATTTGAATATGTACTCTAAATATTTGTCCTTTTCTTGTAAGATTATTTCATGAACATTGTATTTAAATATATTTAATATGAAATGTCTTCCAGAACATTATCAGCTATATGTTCCTGAGTCAGCTCAAGTTGGTTCAGCTGTTGGGAAAATCAAGGCAAATGATGCCGATACTGGTTCAAATGCTGACATGACCTACTCCATCATAAATGGTGATGGCATGGGGATATTCTCAATCTCCACTGACAAAGAGACCAGAGAAGGAATCCTTTCTTTAAAGAAGGTAAAAAGAACATACTTTTTGTGATTCAGGCAACTCACTCATCTTTTCCTGAATGGAAATTTGGCAGAGGTATGAATAATTCATGCTGTCAGGCCATTAAAATGATAAAATAGTGTCACTTTGTGATATAATTACATTTTAATTATTGTTTGACGACTGTTTAGATCTTTTCTTCAGAAAATATATTTTGCTAAGGTGGGAAGATCTGATGTAGACTACACTAACAATGTTTCTCTCCATCTTTGTTTGTTTTGTCTCTAATCTTCCTGAAATGTCCCAATGATAATAGTCAAGAATTAAATAAAAGTAATTTCAATGAAATGCAAAGAATCAAAGCATCATCATAATAAGGCTATGGTGATTATTTTATAGCCAGAGAGGATGGCCAAGGAGGCTGAGATATTTGCCATCTTAAAATGTACTCCAGGTGATTCTAGAGTAGAACTATTTAGAAAACAGGCTGAGATACTTTATTCTAATGTGCCTACTGTAGATGTTGATGTGAGTCTGTCGTCTATCTATCTATCTATTTATCCATCTGTCTAATTAGCCACTTGTATACATATACTTTTCTATTTGGATTGTATGATATCTCATTAATTCTTCTAGTAAGTATAATTTTATATTGATTTAAAATTGAATATTAACTTGTCTGTTGAATACTACCTTGGAGAAGTTCTAAGAATAACTTGATTTTAAACACTTAGAGAACAACAGTCACCACTGATATATATAAAATATCAATGTCTTCACCTAAAATATTTTCTCATTGTAAATTTTTTTTCCTCAGATTGTCAAACATAGGTCAAGGTGATAATGAAAAGAGACAATTTGCATATCTTTACTTAACAAATGTATTTATTTTGAGTTCCTTCAATGTGTCAGTTGCTATGTTCCACATGAGCTAAGCAAATAATAAAAAGGATAAGTGTGGAGCAAAGGCAGAACCTCAGCCCCTACATGCACACAGCTTCTAATCTGTGGACGTGGACAGACATTAATCAAATATCACATACATTCCTGGATCAATAATATGTTTTCTATGAAGAAGAGTTATATAGTGCTAAAGGGGAAAAATCTAGAATATTTAATTCTTTCTGGTATTCTATAATAGTTAAAGAGAGAATTGAAAGAAGCCTGGGGGTAAGTTAGGTATAGACTGTAAGGATGACTATTTCAGGAAGACAGAAAATGTACCAGGTGCCTGAGGTCAGTGAAACATGGCACATTTAAGGGATCAAAATAATGTGACTGAATCCAGAGTAGAGGGAATAAGGAATGCGGTCAGTGGGTACAAGACCACACAAGGCCTTGTTTAATTTTGCTAAATGGAAAGCCATTGAAGAGATGTAAGAAAGAAGTGACTAGATCTAATTTGATGTCAAGATTTCTGATTGCTGAATTAAGCAACATGATGCCAAGACTGTGTGTTAACTTATCACTGCATTCCCAACATCTAGCATTTTTTTCTGACACAGAGTTGGCATTCAATAAATATTAGAGTAATTAATGGATGATAATGTGGATACAAAGGTGAGAAGAGGATTGCCTGCTTTTCATTTTATGGGTAGCTTCTTTACTTAAAATAATTCAGGTAAACGGGATTAATTTTTTCTAAAATATTAATCCTGACAACTAGGGAACACTTATTTTAAGAAACAAGCATGAAAAGGAAGGAAATATAATCTTGGAGGAAATCTTCAAATAATAGGAGAGAATGTTGGCATTGAATATTCCCAAGGGATGCTGTTCAGGAGATAGCTAGTCATCAGAAAAGTAAACTGTTCTCAAAATTTAAAACAATTTTGGATTATAAAAATTAATTGGATTTGGCTAAAGGAAGTACGATTGACTGGGTGATTATCATTAGCAGGTTGTATTTGATCAACTTTAGGGTAAGCATCACGTGGCAACGAGGAGAACGTATATTCTGTTGTTTTGGAGTGGAGAGTTCTGCAGATAACTGTCAGAATCTACTAAATAGCTATCTTCTGGAGCCAGAACTGAGTTCAGGTCCTAAATATCTTTATTACTTTTCTGTCTTGATGATCTGTGTCACATTGTCAGTGAGGTTTTAAGTCTCCCACTATTATTGTGTGGGAGTCTATGTCTCTTTGAAGGTCTGTAAGAGCTTGCTGTATGAATCTGGGTGCTCCTGTATTGAGTCCATATATATTTAGTGTAGTTACTTCTTGTTGAATTGAATCCTTTACCATTATGTAATGCTCTTCTTTTTGTCTTTTTCAATCTTTTTTGGTTTAAAGTCTGTTCTGTCAGAAACTAGGATTGCAAACCCTGCTTTTTCCTGTTTTCCATTTGCTTGGTAAATTTGTCTTCATCCCTTTATGAGCCTATGAGTGTCTTTGCACATGAGATGGGTCTTTTGAAAACAGCATACCAATGGGTCTTGGCTCTTTGTCCAGCTTGCCACTCTGTGTCTTTTTATGGGGGCATTTAGCCTATTTACATTTAAGGTTAGTATTGTTATGAGTGTATTTGATCCAGTTATCATGATGCTAGCTGGTTATTTTGTACAGTTGTTTATATGTTTGCTTCATAGTGTCACTGGTCTGTGTATTTCAGTGTGTTTTTTAGGCTGATAACAGTTTTTCCTTTCCATATTTAATACTTCCTTCAGAAGCTCTTGTAAGGCAGATATGGTGGTAATGAATTCACTCAGCATTTATTTGTCTGGAAAGGATTTTATTTCTCCTTCACTTATAAAGCTTCTGGCCAGGGCAATCAAGCAAGAGAAAAAAAGATAAAGGTATTCAGAAAGGAAGAGAGGAAATCAAATTTTATTTTTTTGCAGATGACATAACCCTATATGTAGGAAACTTCCTCATCTCAGCCCAAAAGCTACTTAAGCTGATAAGCAACTCCAGCAAAGTCTCAGGATACAACATCAACATGCAAAATCACTAGCATTCCTATACACCAACAATAGGCAAGTCTGAAACAAATCATGAATGAACTCTCATTCACAATCACCACAAAAAGAGTAAAATACCTAGCAATATGGCTAACAAGGGAAGCAAAGGACCTATTCAAGAAGAACTACAAACCACTGCTCAAAGAAATCAGAGATGACAAAAACAAATGAAAAACATTCCATGCTCATGGATAAGAAGAATCAATACCATGAAAATGGCCATACTGCCCAAAGCAACCTATAGATTCAGTGCTATTTCCATGAAACTATCATTAACATTCTTCACAGAATTAGAAAAAAATAAATTTAAAATTTATATGAAACCAAAAAGCCTGAGTAGCCAAGGCAATCCTAAGCAAAAAGAAAGCTGGAGGCATTATGTTATCTGACTTCAAACTATACTACAGTGCTACAGTAACCAAAACAACATGGTACTGGTACAAAAAAAAAAGACACACAGACCAATGGAGAACAATACAAAACCCAGACATAAAGACTGCATACCTACCACCATCTGATCTTTGACAAACCTGACAAAAACAAGCAATGGAGAAAGGATACCCTATTTAATAAATTGTGCTGGGACAACTGGCTAGCCATATGCAGAAAATTGAAACTGACCTCCTTCCTTATACTACATACAAAAATCAATTCAATATGCATTAAAGACTTAAATGTAAAACCCAAAACTATAAAAATTCTAGAAGAAAAACCTAGGCAATACCTTTCAGGACATAGGCACAGGCAAAGATATCATGACAAAGAGGCCTAAAGCAACGGCAGCAAAAGCAAACACTGACAAAGAAGGTCTGTTAGGTTGGTGCAAAAGTAATTGCGGGTTTTCACATTGCTTTTAGTAGCAAAATCACAATTACTTTTGAACCAACCTAGTAATTAAACTAAATAGCTTCTGAAACTATCAACAGGTTAAACAGACAACCTACAGAATGGGAGAAGATTTGTGTAATCTATGCATCTGACAAAGCTCTGATATCTGGCATCTATAAGTATCTTAAATATATTTTTAAGAAATAAAACAGCTTCATTAAAAAGTGGGCAAAGGACGTGAACAGACAGACACTTCCCAAAAGATGACAGTTATGCAGCCAACAAACATGAAAAAAAAGCTCAATATCACTGATCATTAGAGAAATGCAAATCTAAACCACAATGTGATACCATCTTACAGCGGTCAGAATGGCTTTTATTAAAAAGTCAAAAAACAACAGATGCTGACGAGGTTGTGTAGAAAAAGGAATGCTTTTACACTGTTGGTAGAAGTGTAAATTAGTTCAACCATTCAGGAAGACAGTGTGGCAATTCCTCAAAGACCTAGAGGCAGCAATACCTTTTGATCCAGCAATCCCATTACTGGGTATATACCCAAAGGAATATAATTCATTCTATTATAAAGACACATACACATCTATGTTTATTGCAGGACTCTTCACAATAGTAAAGACATGGAATCAACCTAAATGTCCATCAATGATAGACTAGGTGAAGATAATATGGTACATATATACCATGCAATACTATGCAACAATGAAAAGGAACTAGATTAGTGTCCTTTGTGGGGACATAGATAGAGCTGAAGGCCATTATTTAGGCAAACTAATGCGGGAACAGAAAACCAAATACGACATGCTCTGACTTATAAGTGGGAGCTAAATGATGACAATACATGGACGCATGAGGGGAACAACACACACTGGGGCCTATAGGAGTCGGGGTGGGAGAAGGGAGAGGGTCAGCAAGTATAGATAAGGGATGCTGGGATTAATACATTGGTGATGGTTGATCTGTGCAGCAGACCACCATGGCACATATTTACCTATGTAACAAACCTTTATATCCTGTACATGTGCCACCGAACTTAAAATAAAAGTTGGAAATAAAAAAATAAAATAAAATGCCTTTAAGAAGAAAAAAATAGTAGCAGCAACTAATATTTGTTAGAGTATTTCCTCTGTATCAAGACAGATTTTAAGCACATTGAAATGTCTTGATTGAGTTAATATACCCATAATTGTCCTTTTAATTCTTACTGTGACATTTTGAGAAAGAGGGTGTTATTATCCCCTCTTTATAGCTAAAGAAACTGAATCACAAAGTGCTAAAAATAGTGCCCAAGTAGAAAGTCGACAGAAAACTGAACTGGAGTATCTGTCTTCAGAGTCTGAACACATACTCATGTTATATATTCAGATGGAAGATATATGATTATTCTTTGATACAATGGAGGGAGAAACTAACTGTGATGTGGTGGAGAGAGAATGGGAAGCAAAAATATGGGAGGAAAAAAATAGAAAAACACTGTCTTCTTGGAGAAGGTTCATACCTTTGTGTTGGAGAAAGATTATAAAACAAATAAACAAGAACATAATGAAATTAGTGTTTTAATTTTAAGTTGGGAGACAAGAGTGTTTCTATGCACAGGGATAAAAAGCTCAATACAGACAAGACAACAAGGATACTGATGTAGTCTAGGGATACTGAAGAGAGGATAAGTAATTTTAAAAGATGCATTGTGGATAGAGATGAGCCTCAATAGAATCTGAATCACAAGTGCAAAGAAACAACCTAGGATAGTATGCCTCCTTCTCTGAGGTTACCATAGGACAAGATAGAGGCAAATGACTGCGGGTAAGTTTGCAATGATGTAGCGAGGATGTGTGTAGGTGCAGTGGTGGCGTTCCTGTGTATTAAGTCCTATTGTCTTTATAAAATAGAAAACAACTTCATATTTGCAAAAAGTGAAAGTAACAGTGGATGGTTTGATTACACACATAATCTGAAGTATAACTATCAGTTGTAGAATTAAGGACAATGCACGTATCTTACCACCTTACATGGCTACAATTAATTAGAGGTCTGAAAAACAAAGGTAAAATTATATATGTTAATGTGTGTGCACATATTTAATTAATTTAATATTAATAGTTCATTCTATTTGGTACATATACACACAATGTCCATTTTTGAGATCAGAATTGTTTCAATTCTGTAAATGGTAAGTGATAATGTACCAAAAATATTCTTGACATTTAATAAGTTCAAATTGTCTTTCACTTTTTTCCTTGAATGTAATTTTTTGTTTGTTTGTTTGGAGATAGAGTCTTGCTCTGTCACCCAGGCTGGAGTGCAGTGCAGTGTGATCTCAACTCAGTGCCACCACCTCCATCCCTAGTGCCAAAGTGGTTTTTCCACTTCAGTCTCCCTGGTAGCTGGGACCACAGGTGAGCACCACCACACCTGGCTATTTTTTCTTTTTTCTTTTTCTTTTTCTTTTTCTTTTTTTTTGTATTTTTAGTAGAAATGGTGCCTCACCATGTTGCCCAGGCTGGTCTCTCACTCCTGAGCCCAAATGATCTGCCAGCTTCTGCCTCCCAAACTGCTGAGATTACAGGTGTGAGCCACTGCACCTGGCCTCCCTTGAACATATTTTTTAATGTAGTCTAGATTTCCTCTGAGGTACGTACATGTTCATTCATGTAATTTTTTGATCTTTCTGATTAGGATTATCAGTCTCAGAGTTATTTCATTGCTGTACGTTTTAGGGCATAAATAATTGCAATTTGAAAAACCTATATACCTCAGTGGATTTTAACCTTCCAGAGATACTCATTCAGATGGCAGAAAAAAAAAGATAAAACAGTTCTTAAAAAGCTGTTCCTTATTTAATCTTTAAGGCAGTTCACTTTAGCCAGCTAGGCAGAACAGCTAATCTCCTCACAGATCGAAATCAGCACTGCTGTATAAATCCGCCAGCAGGACTGTCTGCACGTTCCTGTCCATATCATTCGAAGGAATCAGAAAATTGCCAAGTTGAATTCACTGGTGCATGGTGTGGTACATTGTAAATACACTTTGATAACTTTCATTCATTGTTTAATGAAGCCTGGCTGGGTGGAAAGGGGGAAAAAGATAAGGATGAATGCAATTGGATGTACTCTCTTTCCTCTGACATAAACCTCTTGTAGCTAGGGATGTGCTTCTCCTTAGCAGCCTTTCTCAAAGGCTCTTCTTATATGGCTCCTATTTGCACACTTTACAGAAGTGGATCCAAATATTGTTTTCTTTAGGTTTCTGGTTCTATTTGGCTTTCTGATTTTCAGCAAATACTGTTGTTTTGTCATTTCCTTCTAACTAATTCAACTGTAAATACAATGCAAATTAAGTTAAGCCAAAAAATTTTAAACTCGTCTTTCAAGTCAACAAAGGGTGTTTGAAGATATAACCTTACTGTAAAATGAAATCTAAATCTGGGTCTTGTCATTTAGGAGATAAATGACATTGTCTCAACCTTTGAAGCTTCAGTTTTCTTATTTAAGCACTTTCCAGGGTAATTATGGAAAACATGAAATGAGATGAAAATTGTGCTCTAAGCTATGTCTGGCTAATAATTACTACTACCTCAATAATGACTACTATATAATACTACCTCAATAGCTTCTTTTTCCTTGTCTTCTTTTCTTCCTATTTTTGCACCAGTTTTTAATTATACTTCCAGAGCAATCCATGTGATGATTTTGCTGCCGTCTTTATTTCATGTTATTTGATTTAACTGGAAGCAAACTAAGAATGAAATACCGTGTGTATATTACAACACAACGTACATACTGTCTTCATGTTTCTTGGCAATCAACTTCCTCTTCCTGCTTCTTCAAGAGAAGAATCTTTTTAAGTTTACATTAAATATCGTATTTATAGTACAACATTTTCAGGTATATTTCAGTCATAAATACATTTTGGATTATCTTTTCAGTTTCACTTATCAAAATATGCATTTCTGTAATTTCTCAATGTAGAAAACCTATCAGTTTTATTTTCCTCTTAAAGTTGTTGCTTCTGATAGGATAAGATTTTTCAAAAATTAATTTACTGTGAATGTACTGATAATTTTCCTGAGTGTGTATCTATGTGTACTACAAGTCTGTCCCTGCCTATAGGAGACATAAAACACGTTCATAACCAAGTACTATGTATTTTTAAGATTTCCATACCACACCATGGGTAAAAGATTATTAAACCCTTTGTATTTAACACATGATTTGAGATGGGTCTTAAGAGTAAACACTAAAAGTTATAAGTTTGTTTTTAAAAGTTTAAGTAAATTATAAGATAAAAACATGAAATACGTTCAGCTACAACCATGCTAGATTTATTCTACATACTATATTTCTCGTCTTTTAGTGGATTGTGTTTATTGAGGATTACATTGTCATTCCTTTGACTTGCATTTAGTAACAGAATAAGGATCGAATGTTGTTTACTAACAGATTTTAAAATTTTTAGACTTTGAACACAAAGAGTAATAAATGAGTCATCCCAACTCATTGTGAATAATCACACATGGGCAAACACATGATCACACACTGTAAATAAGAAACAATAGATTTCTAATTCTAATGAACTGCTTACAAAATATGAGCATTGCTTAGGGATTTCATTATCAAAAAAAAAAAACTCAACTAAGTTTCTGCTTTATATTCTTATAAGGTTCTAAAGTCTGAAAAGTTATTCTTTTCAGCCACAGCCGACAGAGAGAGGAATCCAAGTTTCAATTCAGTAAAATCTATTACTATATTTCGGATGACTTTGACACAGAAATGCTATTGGGTAAATTGTTTTTCATGCTGTTCATCTATAGGCATAATGATAGGCCTAGAGTAATAAATCGTTTGAAACTACATTGAAAGTTAATTGATTCCTAAAATGCAGTTCAGTGCAGTATTTGGAAACTAATGATCTGAGGAAACATCTTGATAAATTAAGCTATATAGATGCATGGGCTGTTGGTAAGTTTGTATATGTGTAGATATATTTAATTATTTTATTTATGCGATATATATACACACATGCACACATATGCACAAAAACACATAGATATACATATACACACATATGAGCTTATGCATAATTATATATAAATAATAAGCATACTTTCAATATAATATAATGTATACTTAAGCTATTTGAAATGGAAGAACTTTACATTTATTTTTCCAGTGTTCAAATGACAGAAAGCAAACATACAATATTTATTTGTATCAATGTCCTTAGAATTATACACAATGAATAAGAATTACTTTCTTCTGTATAGAGAAATATATGATGAGAAAGGTTATGCATATACTCTGGTTTCCACAGACTGTCCATCATCCAGGCCAGACCTCTGACAAGGGCCACAAAGCATATCATAATACAAAAGCCTCGCTGGAGAAACAGTGCTTAAATTCATACAATTTTTCCTGTGTTTTAACAAAATACCATAATATAAGTTAAATACTTTTCCTGAAAACAAAAAGATAATAATAATGTCAGTCACTATTCCCGGTCTAGGCCATTTTATTTAATGATTAAAATGACAATTTTACGTATGAAAATGTTGATATTGACCCTATCTACCCGCTCTTGTAACTAAAATCTGGATGCTGGTGTAGTATAGGAAGTATAGGAATCAAAAGAAGAGGTCATAAATAGTCTCTTCTCTTATTGCTTAGAATAGAATTTTAGAACCTCTCTGAACTCTAAGAATAATTGACTCATACGACAACTTGTCTAAACAGTATTTCAATATCCTTGTATTTATAATCATTATATAGTTCCAGAGAAGAATATAATAGGGTGATTTAAGGAATAATAGAAGTGATTAATGAGAAACCATTAAGAAGTCCTGAATATGTAAATCTGGCTGGAAAATGAGTGATGGGAAAACGATAACTATAGTAATATGAAATGGATTAATGTTAGAGGAGAAAGTACTACTTTACAAGTTAGAAAGAGCAATGATATGTAAAAGTAATTAGTAGGAGTTACAGGATGAAATTAAGAAACTAAAATTTAAAATGGAAATCAGTGTCAACTCATTGATAGTGAGCTGTTAAATTAGGATATTGAGCAGTAGCTAAAGAAAAGTAAGAGAAGCCCAATTGCCTGGGGAAGTAAAAATTATGCCAGAATAAACACTTCTAGCAAGGGCTGAGAAGATAAACAATTTTATCAACAGCATTTTAGTTTCTTAGCTTATGCCATCTGTGAATTAAAGAAATTACAAAGGTACTCAGTGTTCTAGGAGTTAGATTTAGTAAACTTCTCAGTTCATTTTTAACTTAATAATAAATACTTTGAAAAGATGATGATGAAGGTATCTTTTAATGGTGAAGATATTATATTCCAATAAACATTTTGTTTGTCTTTATAATCAAAATGAAACATTGTATTACACTACTTATTTGCTGTTTAGATATCCACCAGGATAGCACAGTGGTTAAGGACACAACTTATACACTTTTTCTCCCTGAGTTTAAATCCCAGATATATCACTTACAGACTATTGTCCATAAGGAGTTTCTTAACTTTCCTATGCCTTAGTTTCCTCATTTGTAGATGGGAACAATTACACCTCACAGAGGTGTTGTGAAGATTAAATAAATTAATATATGTTAATTGTTTAGGGCACAGGTCAGTGTTATTATATTTCAAAAATAATATAAAATTTTTATCCATCAAATCTAAACCATGTAATAGTACCTTTTTATACTCTGAAAACAGCTGTATTTGAGATGGAGAAAGAGCTATTAATCAAATTCCATGTGCTAGGAATTATTTTAGATACATGAACTATGAAATGAACTAGATAATATTCTTTCTCTTAGGGAAAACTGAGTAGACATGATATATTGTTATAATACAAGATGTCAGCCCATACTAACTGTTAATAATATAGGTTTGCTTAAATTGTTATGAATTTAGAGATTAAAAAGAACCAACTTTTCAAAGATGGGAAGCGGTCAGTGAAATATTTGCATGGGAAATTATTTTTAAACATCTGTGGACTTTGGATACTCAAGAAAATAAATTCAGCCAAAGGTTTTATATCCACCCACATTGTCTTTCAAGTATGGAGATTACAACCAAAAAACCTTGAACATTACAATATGCTAATTACCTTAATTTGATTATTACACATTGTATACATATGTCGATTGTTTATATTCATATCCTATACCTCATAAATATGTATAATTATTGTGTCATTAAAAATAAAATGAAACTAAAAAAATATTCTGACCAGATGGAATAATCTACCTAAATATTAGTTAGCACCTTTAATTGGTATCAATATAAAATTCTGTATTTAGAAACAATAAATAATTATATTTCTTGCGGGGGAGTGGAATGAAGGATATTTTCTTGGGAAGTAATGTATCTTTCCAAGAAATACTTGTGAGTACTAATGGGTAATGACAGGCAGAAACCCTGACTGTGATTAACATCAGGATCAGGGTAATGGATCAGAATGTAAACATAGGCCTTGAAAAGTGTACAAACAATATCTCTTTTCCTAAGAAAATAAAATTATAAGCTAAAAAAATTTTTTATTAGTAATAACTAAGAATGAAAAAGTATAAGTCCGAGCTAAAAGTCAAGTATGAGATCTGTAAGCATTACCAAGAGCACAAAAGTAAACAAAAATTAAAAATTACAAATATTTAAGAGAAATGGGAGGAGATGGAAACAGTCTATTTTATTTTAATTGCTATTTATTGTATGATGATAACACAGTATTAGCTAAATTTATAAGAATGGAGATAGTCACTAGAAAAATGTATAAACAAAAATAGAACTTCACACAAGGAAACCAGATGTATCTAAAACAACAAAAAAATAAGATTATAATAAAAATCCATATACATAAAAAGGAAACTAGATATATGATTTCAGTGCCCACAATGATGGGATCCAAACTGAAATAATAAAAAGAAGGAACAGAAAAACACTTTACAATCCTAAAGTGAGCCATTCACTGTGAGTATGAATCTCTCTGTTGCACGTTACTCACCAACATTCACAAAGAAATCACAATATATACAAAGAGCTATGTCTATAAACAGAATGGTAAAGGGTAATAGCTCACAAATTTCAGTCCATGATAGATAAAGTATTTGAAAATGTGAATAATTGAATTATGTAATTAATAAGGAGGTTGATATATTTAATAAATCATTCTCTGCATTCTGATGCTGTATCATTTAATTCAAGTGCCTACAGAATATTTAGTAAAACTGACTACATATTAGTCTTCAAGACTATCTCATTAAAGGACTCAAAGTAAAATAGTACAGATATAATGCTGAAGACAACTAAAGTCATAGACCAAATACAATTAAAAATTAGTGAAAAACATCAGAAAACAAAAAATGACCTTAATCTGAAAATGTATTAACTGCAACAACGACAACCTTCTACTTCAGGAAGGTTCAGGAATTCTCAAATCACAGGGGGAAAAAAGCACAACAAATGGCAGAATTTCTAGGAAAAAATAACTATAATAAGAAAGAACATATATGGAAATTATGGGATGCAAATTAAGTGCTTCTGAAAGTATACTTGTAATTCCAAACATATCAAAGACATAGACTAAAAAAGAATAATATTAGATGAATTAAATATGTAACTAATAACGGAGAATAAAAGAAGAAAATGAATAAAGACTGGTAAACAAAAATATAGATTCAAACCTGATTTTCTGGA
Source organism: Papio anubis (assembly GCF_008728515.1). NCBI lineage: Eukaryota > Metazoa > Chordata > Mammalia > Primates > Cercopithecidae > Papio > Papio anubis. The sequence goes on along the minus strand of NC_044980.1, from coordinate 18,815,987 downwards.
AGGAAAGTTTAAAAAATAAACATAAACTAATCTTAATCTTATTAAGATACATGAAAAGACATAGAAAATAAGCAGCTTGGAAACATTATAACACTATTTTCTTAATTCTACACAAATACATTTAATCTGAAGGATTTTGAGGGAAGATTGCTAAAAGCAACTTCAAAGAAACAGAAAACACACATAAACTGATTTCTGAATAAGAAAATGAGAAGCTTGTGAATTTTCCCTAAATATATCAGACTCAATAATTCACTAAGGAATTCTATCAAACCTGAAAGGGCACATAACTGCAATGCTATTTAAAGCTTTCAACACACAGAAAAGAAAATTTCAACTATGTTTCTATATAAAGCAGACAAATTTACATTCCTTTCCTAGGAATGCTCTTACAAATGACCATAAACTAAGCAACTCGAGAAACCAGTGTGCTGTCTCACAGGCCCGGAGGCCAGAAGTCTGGAATCAGGAGTCGGTTGGACTGCACTTCCTCTTTCCTTGGTAAACTTTAAGGACCTGTCCATTCCTCACCTCTTCCAGCTTCTGAAGGCTCCAGTTGCTCCTCAGCTCATGGCCACATTCTCTCTCTGCCTCTGTGGTCATATGACCTCATCACAGTTTCTCTGCCAAATCTCCCATGGCCACTCTTATAATCTAAATTTAACACCTACGTAAATAATTAACGATTATCACCTCTTGTTATAGTTTACTATGTAAGTTAATTGCATGATTTTTCATATTCGTATTTGTTGCAGGGTTGCCATTAGGCCGCTATAGCCAGTCTCTACAAAAGCTATGTCCTTGCCATGTGTAGAGTAGTATTTACCCCATCCCAACATCCCTAAAATATCAATCTATAGCAAAATCAATTCTAAGTCCAAAACCTTATCTACTTATCATCAGGCCAACATTTCTAAAGTCATCATCTCAGTCTAAATCTCATTATCTTAATCAGGTGTGAGTGAAACTCTAGATAGTTTGAATCCTGGGACAAAAATCTTCATCTGTGGACCTGTGAAATTAGAAAACAAATTATCCTCATCTAAAATACAATGGTAGGAGAGGCATAAGATAACTGTGATAGACACTGACATTCCAACAAGGGAAAATGGAAGAAATAAAAAAGTAACAAGTTCCAAATATGTTTAAAACCCAGCATGGAAAATTCCATTAGGTTTCTTTTTTTCATAAGTTTTATTTAATATTTAATTGGCAAATATTAATTATATTTATTATGTACAATGTAATTGGTACCTATCTTTTACTTCAAATATTTATCACTTACTTGTGATGAGAACATTTAAAATTCTTTTAGAAGTTTTGAAAGGTACAATGCATTATTGTTACCTATAATCACTGTGCTGTATATGGAACACCAGAACCGATTCCTCCTACCTAACTGTAACATTGTACCCATTAACCAATGTCTCACCTTTTCCTACTCACCTCTCTATTCCCAGCCTCTGGTAACCACCATTCTACTTTCTACTTAAATGAGTTTGACTTTTAGATTCCATATGTAACTAAGATCGTATGGTTTTTCTCTGTCTATGTCTGGCTTATTTCAATAAATATTCACACATGTTATTAAAAATGACAGTTTTTTTTTTTTAAATAACAGACTAAATAGCATTCCACTGTGTATCTACACCACAATTTTTAAAAATCCTTTTATCCGTTGATGAATACTTTGTTTTTTTTTTTCCATATCTTCTCTAATGCGAGTAATGCTGCAATTAATGTAAAGGTGTAGCCATGTCTTTGGGATACTGATGTCAATTTCTTTGGCTATATACCCAGTCGGGGGATTGCTGGATCCTATGGGAATTCTACTTTCGGTTTTTTGAGGAACCTTCAACTTTTTTCCAAAATGGCGGTACTAATTTACAACACCACAAATACTGTGTTTCCTTTTCTCCACATCCTTGCCAATACTTGTTATCGTTCATGTTTTTGATGATAGCCACTGTAAAAGGCATGAGATGATATTTCACTGTGGTTTTAATTTGTACTTCTCTGAGGTTTAAAGATGTTGAGGAATTTTTCATATATACGTGGCCCAATTGTATGTCATCTTTTGAGAAATATCCTTTAAGTGCTTTGCCCATTTTTAGAATAGAGTGATTTGTATTTTTTTTTTTTATTGAGTAGTTTGAATTCAATCGTTATTTTGGATATTGGCCCTTATCCGATGTACGATTTTCAAATATTTTCTTCAAATCGTGTATTACTCTTCACTCTGTTACTTGGTTTCTTTGCTATGAAGAAACTCTTTAGTTTGACGCATTCTCACTTATCTATTTTTGCTTACTTTGACGATTTTTTTGACTTATAGACAAGTAATCTCAGCCTAGAACAATGTCATGAAAGTTACCCCTCAATGTCTTCTTCTAGGAGATTGATCATTTTAGGTTTTACGTTGTCTTTAATCCATTTCAAGTTAATTCTTGCATGGCTCAATACTTCGCTCTCTGAGTCTGTAGCTCTGCTTGCCCCTGCCCCTATGTTGTGCGTAAAGTACCCGAAGTCTTTTATGTTTCCTCAGAAAGAAATCTTTATCACCTATAACTGCAAAGTTATGATTTCTGGACACCAAACCTGGAGTTTCATCCTGCAAGTGGTTGAATTACAATATAAATTGAGTGTCCAATCATATAGGGGTATCTTTCTTCCGGGGCATGCTAGGGCAGCCACAAAAACTGGAAAAAGTGAGGAATCGATTCTCTAGAGCTCCATGAGACAGTGTGGTTCTCCCATATTTCTGACTTAGTGGCTTCAGAACTTCAAGGGAATGTCTGTTGTCATAACCCAACTTGTTTGTGGCAATTTGTTATGTCATCCCTACAAAACTAATATAGTAGGATTAACAGAAAATAATAAGCCAATACAATATTAAGCAACATTGGCCGGGCGCGGTGGCTCACGCCTGTAATCCCAGCACTTTGGGAGGCCGAGGCGGGTGGATCACGAGGTCAGGAGATCGAGACCATCCTGGCTAACATGGTGAAACCCCGTCTCTACTAAAAATACAAAAAACTAGCCGGGCGTGGTGGCGGGCGCCTGTAGTCTCAGCTACTTGGGAGGCTGAGGCGGGAGAATGGCGTGAACCCGGGAGGCGGAGCTTGCAGTGAGCCGAGATCAGGCCACTGCACTCCAGCCTGGGAGCACAGCGAGACTCCGTCTCAAAAAAAAAAAAAAAAAAAAAAAAAAAAAAAAAATATTAAGCAACATTAAGCAGCTTCATTTATCAGCACCCACAGGACAATTCTAAGCCATTCCAGTAAAACAAAACACATTGCAAGGGGGATGATTCCAGGAATGCTCAGATAGTTCAGGGGTAGACAAATAATTATGCTAGACTGAACCATATGAAATTATCTTTTGTATATGTCATCATACATTTTTGATATCAACAATTTCATATGAGTAAAAGCTAACTTTTAGACAATTTAAAGGACAGGAGTTGCGAATACATACCCAAGTTACACTTGCTGGTAGTTTCTCTCTTCCCTACCAAGTGAGTTTGATACCAGCCACCATCATCACCATGGTGAATGTTGGAATATCAATGAATCCTAATGAGCATTGTCAAATAAAATACAGGACATCTACTTAAATTCTAATTTTAAATAAATAACCAATAAATTTTTCTACAACTGTGTTTCTTGTGATAATTGACAATATACTAAAAACCCTACAGTTTATCCTAAATTTAAATTTAATTGGGCATCCAGTAGTTTAAATGATTGAATTTAGCAACACTGAAAATAGCACTCATTAAGTATGAGCATCAATGATTGTTTTGTTTTGTTTCGTTTTTTTGTCTAGCTCTGTCACCCAGGCTGGAGTGCAGAGGCGTGATCTCGGCTCACCTCAGCCTCTGACTCCTGGGTTCAAGTGATTCTCCTGCCTCAGCCTCCTGATTAGTTGGTACTACAAGTGTGCACCACCACAGCCGGCTAATTTTTGTATTTTTAGTAGAGATGGGGTTTCACCATGTTAGCCAGGATGGTCTCGATCCCTTGACCTCGTGATCCGCCCACCTCGGCCTCCCAAAGTGCTGGGATTACAGGCATGAGGCCCTGTGCCTCGCCTGGGATTTTTTTTTTTTTTAACTCGCAAAGCACAGAAGACAACTTTAATAGTTTACACAACGATTTAAAAGGTGTGGAAGATGGGTACTTGAGTAGTTTTCCCAGAGTTGCAGTAATAGAAAAATAATAATTATAATACTAATACTATAAATACCATTTTTGCTGGATAAAACCAAATAATAAAATAATTTATATTGCATGTATAACTCTAAAATATCCAGGCATAAATACATGAGTATAATTTTCTCCCAGTTTCCCGGTACCAGCAATACAACCTCACCAGCTTTTCTTCACAAATGAGGTTGTTAAAATATTTCCAGTTGCATTAATTCACTTGCTTCTAAACTCCTGTCCCAACCTAAAATAATCTACTCATTTCTTCATGGCTCCGCATGGTTTCCATCCATCCATCTGTCAGTTCTGGCAAACAAGTCCCTCAAAATGAATACCCCCGCCCTGGAGTAGTAAAATGTATATTAGATGATCATCAACATGAAACCACATGTCCGCAGCAACAGCCTGCACCGTAGCAGTCGGTAGGTTAGTATTGAGGCAAACAACACCTAACTTGCCGGGGGATCTGCTAAGAAATGGAATAAGAGATGTGTGTCATCTTGGTTGCAGAGCTTGATAATAATATCAGATACGACTAGAGGTGGCCCAAATCCCTCCACAAATTTCATTGAAAAGTCCGAAAGATGTAAAAGTCTACAATAATAAATAAGTGGAGGTGATTGTTTTAAAATCCAGTGTTACTGTGAGAAAGCAATGCTAAGCATTCCTAGAAAAGTATGTAACTCTGATTTTTAGTTTGAAAGTCTTAAATACCCATATTCAATGAGAAGAACCTTAGACATCATAAAGCCTACCGCGTGCAGCAGGTTAACTGCAAAAACTGTAAACATTAATCTAAAACTAACAGTAAACCCGCCAGGTATTCATATTTCCATGAGCAGGATGCACGATTCTGACTGCCCAGCTCCTATAAGCCAAGAGGGACCATTTTTGTCCACCCAGTTGCTGATAGGCAGCAAGTATGTACCATTTATAGGACGAGTTATTTAAATTTTGATGGGGCTTATTGATAAATTTGTCATAGACAAATTCTCACTTATTAATGTAAAGGAGGAAGGAGTCAAGGAAAGAAAAAGTTTGATGTGTGGATCCAATTAAGAGTATGCAACTCCTCGGCCAGGCACGGTGGCTCATGCCTGTAATTCCAGCACTTTGGGAGGTCGAGGTGGGCGGATCACGAGGTCAGGAGATCGAGACCAGCCTGGCTAACATGGTGAAACCCTGTCTCTACTAAAAATACAAAAAATCAGCCGAGTGTGGTGGCAGGTGCCTGTAGTCCCAGCTACTCTGGAGGCTGAGGCAGAAGAACGACGTGAACCCAGGAGGTGGAACTTGCAGTGAGCCTAGATCTCGCCCCTGCACTCCAGCCTGGGTGATAGTGTGAGACTGTCTCAAACAAACAAACAAACAGAAAAGAAGAGTATGCAGTTCCTCAGACAAGATAGGTATTAGTTATTTTGTCAATTTATTTCTAGTGCGGATACCTTAGGGAAAAAATGGCTTCCATTTGATAGGTTGTAAACTTCAGAAGCAAATACTCCTTGAGAAATATATAACCTGAAAATCATAATGTTTGTGTCATATATCAATGCATGTGTATTGTATATATGATCAACTCCGGAGAATTTGAATTTTTAAGATATAAAGATACATATATTTTGGAAACTGGTAGAATACTGTAGTGGCTTATCCTCATCAATGTCCCTGTAATCCTAGTTTTCTAGGTTCTTAATATATGGTTTGGAAATGAAATGATACTTTGCCTCTTGTGTAATCTCCAACCCCTGAGAAGGCCAATTTTCCAAGGCAATTCGGAAACATTGGGGAACTTATTATAAGTATTATAGTACTGAGCATTCTGTTTACGGGATCCTGATAAGGATCCTCTTTCTAGTTAGCTTTTGCTTGGTTGCTATGAACTGAAGGGATGTTTCTTCCTTCAAAATTCACACGTTGAAATCTAATCCCCAGTGTGATATGATGGTATTTGGAGGTGAGATCTTTGGGACATAATTAGGTAATTAGAGTGAAACCTTCATGAATGGGATTTGTGTCTTTGTAAGAAGAGACAAGGGAGAGATGGTTTCTCTGTTGTGTGAGGATACAGCGAGTAAGAGGCTGTCTGCAAACCTGAAAGAGGATGCCTGCCAGATACCAGCTCTGAAAGAAACGTTAATGTTAGACTTCCCAGTCTTCAGAAGTGTGAGAAATACATGTTGTGTAAGCCACCCAGTGTATGGTATTCTGTTATAGCAACCTAAATTGACTATGATATTGACCCTTAATGTAAAGGACAATGCCTGAATTTCTCCACAGGGAATGACCATTCTGTTCCTGCCAGAAAAAGAAACTTTGAGATTGAAGCAGGCTTGTACAAAATCAGTGGCCTAAATAGAAATGAAAATTCTCTATTCTGCTGCTTGTCACAGATCTTTAACAGGAAGAGCAGCATCAGTGGACACTTCACCCAGTTTAAAATGGAACACTGGTCTCTGAATCACCTTCACTCGCCTCACCATGGGAACTTTTAACTTTTAAAACGACATCTGTTCATCTTGGGTTCACACAGCCTTTTTTATCCATCATGCTAAACACTTTCCAAATGTTTAGTTCTTATCTGAAGAAGTAATTCCTCTTGAAAACATTACCTAGCAGTCCTCACACACTCCTGAATCTGAGTTTGTATTCTTCCTATTGATAGGTCCATAATACCAAATACATATTATTGCACTAAATACAAAATGCTGAGGTTCCATTTATGCCTTAGATGTTATTATTAAAATAATCTTCATAATCTGTTTTAGAACAAAGCTAGGATGACTTATCTCTATCTCAATTCTTTTATTCTAAAAAGGAAAAAATATAATGTGTATTTGAAAAGTAATGAAAGTCATAATACTGGAAATCTTATTTTTTCCCCACAGCCACTGAACTATGAGAAAAAGAAGTCGTATACCCTCAACATAGAAGGAGCAAATACACATCTTGATTTTCGCTTTTCTCACCTGGGTCCTTTTAAAGATGCTACCATGCTGAAGATCATTGTTGGGGATGTAGATGAACCACCACTCTTTTCCATGCCCTCCTACGTCATGGAAGTCTATGAAAATGCCAAGATCGGGACCGTCGTTGGTACAGTTTTGGCACAAGATCCTGACAGTGCTAATAGCTTAGTAAGGTATGGCATGCTTCAATCGTTTAGACATATAAAGATTTTTATTGCCTCTCATAGTAATTAAACATTAATAAAATTACAGTTAAAAGGCTTTATTTCTACGTTGTTTTCTGCGAATGTACTTAAATTATAGTATTAATTGATTTTTATCTGAGTAGCTTAGCAGATGGATTTTTGTCACATTAAGAACATATTTTGCTATCTCCATGAATGTCTTACTGGCCACACGTTAATTTTTCCATTTGACTTAATGGATGTGAGTGTAATTCATTGAGAAAATTGTTGTAGAGCTATTTAATCACAAACTGGAGAATCTATTGGTCCCTTAATAATAGGAAGTGTAGATATAGCACAAAATGGAATGATCTGGGGATAATACTCATCTCTCACTGACTCTGGTTCCTTTGGTCAGCCTAGCTGTGTGGCTTTCTCTTTGTATGTAAAAGTAGAAAAATAATGTCTGTGTCTCAGAGCTGTTGTGAGGATGCATGAAGCAATGTGCATAAAGCACCCAGCAAAGCGGCCTGCACCTAGTAGTCACTCAATAAGTGCTAACTTGTCAAAGACAGTATAAGATGCAAAACACTCTGAATACAGGAAAATCGGTGTGGGAACTCTATTGTGACTACTTACCAGCAGAGTAATCTTTTACAGTCATTCAACCATGTGGAATGTCAAGTTCCAAATATGGGAACAAAGAATAATAATGCTACATAAATATGTTGATACTATTCAGTTAGATTAAAATAAAGGACTTAACTCATTGCCCAGCATATAATAAGTGATCACTGAATAATATTTGTATTATTTTAGTACATCATGCTGGAGAGATAATTAGAGCTTCTTCTGCATCATCCAAAGAGATTTTTTTGTGTGCCTCATTTATAACAAAATCAGAAAGGCTGTGTACATGTGTAAAACTTCTTAGATATCCTGTGTTTATATGCATGGAAATCCTGTCTCTAGAAAGGTTAAAATCCTTAATAATCTTTCTATTTTTCACCATGAAGTCCTTGTTTTTCATTCACTTAACAAAAGCTAATATTCTGAATAGTCTCCTCAGTATCTATGGAATATTTGTAAAAGCTCTGAATTTTCTTTTTCATAAGCATGACTGTTTCAGTTAAAAATAATCCCCCTAGCACCCATGCAGGTAATGAAACAATTTTATGTGCACAAATGTGTATATTCAACAATCCTACTACATCTTCAAGTGCAGAAACGGTATCCTGTCACACTAACAGCAAGAGCTAGATAATGCTTGAAGAGGGAGGGTCGGTAAACTATGCAAAATAATATGCATAAACCAAGTTACAGAATCAATCTCTAACTAAGGAATAGAAATCTAAGTTAACATGTTTCATGCTCAACCAAACGAAAGTCCATTTTGCTTCAACATTCCATAGAATGCCATGTTTTTAGTTATACTTTTGACCTCAAACAGTAAGTATAATTTGTTCAGGTTTTTTAAAAAAAAGGTAACACCATAAAAGATCTGTACAAATGAGACTTTCTTTACCAAAAGTACCCAATATCTTTTGGGAATAGAGATGCTTCATGATATAAGTTTGCTGTGAAAATATTAAATAAACATTGACAATATATTTTTAATTAAATTTGATGCTAATGATAATTTCTGTAATTCTTAATTAAAAGAACAGGAAGTCCAACCATTTATGTTTAATTTATATTTTATTAATACAAAAATGTTGTACGTTTTGGGAGATATATGTGATAATTTGACAAATTCATATAATCAAATCAGGGTAGTTGTGAAATTCATCACCTTATATATATATTGTTTCTTTACACTGAGAACATTCATATCATTATCTTCTGGCTGTTTTAAAATGTACAATCCAGTGGGTACAAATATATACATTTAGATGGAAGAAATAGAACCTAGTGTTTGATAGATCAGTAGGGTGACTATAGCAATCACTTTTAGACTATGTTTTAATCACTTGTAACATGCAATATTGCAGTAGCCCTCATGATAAAGAATTATACATGTGCATACACACACAGACACACACACACACAGCATCTTGAACTCCAGGGAAGAAATAGACTTGGAAAAAAATGTGCATTGTATATCATGCATAATTCTCCACGGAAGAAGAATGAAATATCTGGGCCCGTAGCCCAGCCAAGTTGACATGTACAATTAACCATCACACCGTGTTTAGAGTAATAATGGTCTGAGGGAGGTGTGCATGGAGAATGTATTCCAAAACTTTCTGGAGGCAATGAACTGAGGAAAATTGAATTGAGACTCATAATCCAATTAGAAATTAGAGAAATTAAGAATGAAGAAAGAATTGTAGTTTGTTGTACATGAGGAGCTTGGGTTACCTGTGGGAATAGGAAGTAATGAGATTGGAGAAATAGATTAGATACAGATCATGAAGAGGCTTTCTGCAACGGTACGGTCTTTGAAATTAATCCTGGCAGCAATGCCAATAGGGAGAGAAATGAGAGGAACTTTGATAATTATAACCAAAACAATGACAGGAAAATTTGCATTTCAAAATAAACAATAACAATATTTAAAATAATGTGAAAGGTAAAATATATGTGGTGAAATGTAGGTCAAAGGGAAGAAATTGAGGTTGAGGACAAACATGTTTTAGCATTATTCTATATGTTCCAACGTATATGAAAACACCTCTTCCCACATAGGACTGTGATTCCCACATGGGGGCAACATCCACCCCCTTACAAGGGACAGTAGAAAATGTCTGGAGACATTTCTAGTTATTACAGCTTGGGATAGTGTCTTAGTCACTTTAGGCTGCTATAACAAATTACCTTCTACTGTGCGGTATAAACAAGATACATTTATTTCTCACAGCTCTAGAGGCTGGGAAGTCCAAGATCAAAGGGCCAGCCTATCTCATATCTGGTGAGTGTCTGCTTCCTGGTTTGCAGAGAGCCCTCTTCTCCCTACATTTTCACATAGTGAAGAGCAGAAAGAGAGAAAGAAAGCAAGCTATTCTGTTTCTTTTTATGAGAGCACACATCACACAATGAATATCCCACCTGTTTTCTCTCTTAGTCAGTTTGTCTGCTAAGAAGAATTACCATAGTCTTGATGACTTAGAAACAACTGCAATTTATTTCTCACAGTTCTTGAGGCTGAGAGTCTGAGATTAGGTTGCCAGAATTGTCGGGTTGTGGTGAGGGACCTCTTCTGGATTGCAGACTGCCAAGGTCTCGTTTTCTCACATCTTGGAAAGAGGTAGCTAGCTCCAAGCTCTTCTTGTAAGGGCACCAGTTCCATTCATGACAGTTCCATTCTCATGACCCCATAATCACCTCTAGAAATTTGTACCTCCACATGCCATGACATTGTGGATTATGGTTTACTATATGAATTTGGAGGAGGGGGATAAAAGCATTCAGCTTATAGCAGGTAGGGTGTTACTGGCATCTAGGGGTGGAAGTCAGGAATGGTACTAAACATTCTGAAACACAGGATAGCTCCCACAGAAATTATCTGGCCCCAAGTCAATAGTGCTAAGGTTGAGAAAACCTGACATAGAGTAAAACAAGCTAAATGGCAAATGAGTAAAACTGGAGTACTAATTGTATTCATGGGAAGAAATTTTGAAAAGCTATTTTTCAGAGATAGATGTCTATACAAATCATATACATGAATAGTTATGTGAATGTTTCAATGTGTACTTTCAATTAAAATATGATGTCATTAATTGTCTCAGTAATTACCCTATATCATTGAGAGCACTTGAGTGAACACTTACTAGGAAACATGCACTCTCCTGGTTGTTGGGATGCAAAGATGATTGGTACATAGTTTCCAAATGTTAAGAAGGGAAGCATAAATCTATTAGCATATGCATTATTCTTTCTGCTTTGTTTTGGTTAGAGAACTAAAATGAATCCTGCTAAAGCTGCCTTAAAATAATTAGACTCCATAGCTGCTGTTTGGGGGCATAATTTACATAATATTTATTCTTGATTTTAATAAAAATGTGTCAGTCACATGGGCCTCTGGGTACAAATAGTGAATTTAAAAAACAGAAAACATTAATAAAAACAAAAGCAAGCCTTATACTTCCACCTTTCTCAGGGACCAAATGTTTGTACTAATTAAGGAAAAGCACACTGAAAAGATGTACTTTGCAGTGTGCCCTGAAATGCAATTAACTCCAAGTCTGTAGAATTGGTAATGAAAGGGAGTTTGAGCTTTGCAAGCATTTGTGAAAAGCTTCCTGACTTCGGTCTTTTGTATTTTACTATTGTACTTTTGTACTTCGGTCTTTGTATTTTACCATTGTACTTTTATAACTTATTAGTAACACTCTTCAGATTTCATAGAGAATACAATACCTAGGTTTTGTCTGTTTCAACTCTAAACAAGATGTGTAACTTGCAGCAATATAAAGTATATATAAAATGTAAAATAAATTATTGTTGATTGTAATCACCATGTCAGGCTGTGAAATACTAGCTGTTATTCCTTCTAACTATATTTTTTACCATCATCCCAATTATCCACCCCACCACCACTACCCTTCCTAGCCTCTGACAACCATTATTCTACCCTTTCTCTCCTTGGGTTCAATTGTTCTAATTTTTAGCTCCCACATATGAGTAAGAACATGTGAAGTATGCTGTTCTGTGCCTGGCTTATTTCACTTAACATAATGTCCTGCAGTTCTATCTGTGTTGCAAATGACAGGATCTTATTCTGTTTTATGGCTGAATTACTGTATTGTGTGTATGTACCACATTTTCTTTATCCATTCATCTATTGATGGACACTTAGGTTGCTTTCAAATCTTGGCTGTTGTGAATAGTGCTGCAGTGAATATGGGAGTGCAGATATCTCTTCAGTGTACTGATTTCCTTTCTGATATGGCTTGGCTGTGTCCCCACCCAAATTTCATCTTGAATTATAGCTCCCATAATTCCCACGTGTTGTGGGAGGGATCTGGTGGGAGATAATTGAATCATGGGGGTGGTTTCCCCATAGTGTTCTCATGGTAGTGAATAAGTCTCACAAGATCTGATGGTTTTACAAGGGGTTTCCCCTTTCACTTGGCTCTCATTGTCTCTTGTCTGCTGCCATGTGAGACGTGCCATTTGCTTTCCACCATGATTGTGAGGCCTCCCCGGCCACGTGGAACTGTGAATTCATTAAACCTCTTTTTCTTTATAAATTACCCAGTTTCAAGTATGTCTTTATCAGCAGCATAAAAATGGACTAATACACTTTCTTTTTCATACATACATAGCAGCAGGATTTCTGGATGGTAGGTAGCTCTACATTTAGCTTTTAGGAAACTATCAAACTGTTCTCCATAGTGGTTGTAATAATTCACATTCCCACCAACAGGATATGAGGGTTCCATTTTCTCCACATCCTTTGCCATCATTTTTTATTGCCTGTCATTTTAATATAAGCCATTTTAAATGGGGTGAGATGATTTCTCATTGTAGTTTTGATTGGCATTTCTCTGATGATCAATGATGTTGAGCATCTTTTTATATGTCTGTTTGCTATTTGTATGTCTTCTTTTGAGAAATATCTACTCAGACCTTTTGCTCATTTTTAATCAGATTATTAGATGTTTTTTGTATAGATTTGTTTAAGCTCCTTATATATTCCAGTTATTAATCCCTGGACATATGGGTAATTTGAAAATATTTTTTCATTTTGTGGGTTGTCACTTTCCATTGTTGATTGTTTTCTTTGATGTACAGAAGCTTTTTAACTTGATGTTATCCCATTTATCTATGGTTTATTTGGTTGACTGTGCTTGCGGCATATTACTCAAGAAATCTTTGTTCAGATGAGTGTCCAGGAGAGTTTTCCCAGTGTACTCTCTTCAGAGTTTCACAGGGTGAGTTCATAGACTTAAGTTTTAATACATTTTGAATTGATTTTTGTATATAGCTAGAGATGGGTGTCTGGTTTCAATTATCTGTGTATGGATATGCAGTTTTCCCAGCACCATTGTAGAGTCATTTATTATAGTTATTGCAGACTGGGCTTGTTTGTGCCTGTCATTCTTAGGGACTCTTCCAAGTACTCAAAGGGGATTAACTGAGTGTTGTGATCTAAGTCTTTGGTCATTGCAGCCATATCTGCATTAGGGGGCACTCCAAACCCAGTAATGTTGTGACTCTGAGCATTGTGGAAGTACTGCTGTAGTGGTCTTGCGTAAAATCTAAGATAATTCCCTGTATTGCTAGGCAAAGACTTTTGTCCTCTTCTCTTACATTCCTCTAAACAAATGGAGTTTCTCTGTCCATGTTGATCTGCCTAGAGCTCAGCAGAGGAGTGACATAAGCATCACTGTAGCCACTAATGCCAAGACTGCACTGGGTCAGATGAAATGAGCATATCACTGGATCTCACCCAAGGCCGCTGATTACTAATGCCTGGCTACTACCAATATTGCCTTAAGTCCCAGGGCTCTTCAGTTAGCAAGCAGTGAATCCAGCCAGGATTGTGTCCTTCCTTTCGGTGATGCTAACTCCCATGTTCCGCAGCCCAAGACAGGTCTAGAAATGCTGTCCAGAAGCCACAGCCTGGATTCGAGAACCTTAGGAATGTACTTAGTGCTCTATTCTACTGTGGCTGAGCTGACACCCCAGCCACAAGATAAAGTTCTTCCCACTCTTCCTTCTTTTCTCAAGCAGAAGGAATTTCTGCCGCTGTGGTATGTACTGCCTGGGTACCGCCCATCTTTACTCAAGGCCCATGGGCTCTTTTGTCTGCTTTTGCTGAACACTGCCTGGACTGAGCCTCTCCCTTCAGGGCAGTTAGCTCCACTCTAGCCCAGCACGGGTTTAGAAATGCTATCCTTTACCCAGCGCCTGGAATCAGGCACCCCAGGAGCCTGCTTGTTCTCCACCTCTCTGTGGTCAAGCTGGTATCCAAGCCGCAAGACAAATTACCCATTACACCTCCCTTTCCTGCCCTTCAGCAGGAGTCGTCTCTCCCCATAGCAACTATATCTGGGAATACCCTGGGTTACACCTGAGTCTCATTCTCACCAAAAGCCCACGATGAGTAGTGTCTGGCTAGAGTTATGCTTACTCAAGGTCCAAGAGAGCTTTAGTAAGGAGGTCATGAATTCCACCAGGACTGGGTTCTTCCCTTCAAGGCAGCAGGTTCCCTTCTGGCCCAGGTGTGTCTAGAAATGTCTGAGAGCCAGGGCTTCAGGATTCTGTCTGCTGCCTTATTCTACTGTGGCTGAACTTGTATCCAAGTTGCAAGATGAAGTCCTTTTTACTCTTCCCTCACTTCTACTCAAGTGGAAGGAAGGGATCTCTCCCAGAGCTGCAAGTTGCACTACCTGGGGTTGGGGGAGGGGTAGCAGAAGCACTCCCTTGACCACTCCAGCTGGCTTCTCACTATGTCGTCTGCACTCCAGGTCCACTGGCTCCAAGTCCAGCACAGCACCAAGGCTTACTCAGGAATTGCAGTCCTTCTGGCCCAGACTGCCTTTCAAGTTCATTTAGGACTCCAGAGTGCTTTAGGGCACAGTGGTGGGGCTAGCCAGAACTCAGGTTTCACCCACGGGGTTGGATTATTTCTCTCTAGCCTGTGCTGGTCTCAAGCCTCACTCCATAGGTGCAGACTGTGTTCTGTCCCTTTTTGCTTTCTGCTCTCACAGGGAGGTACTGAGTTCCAATGCAAAGTCTCGTAATCATTGTGTTCTCCCTCCCCAAAGTGCACAGATTCTCTCTTTGTGCTCTGCTGCCACTACCAGGGCATGAGGGAGGGGTTGTGTAAGCGATTCAAGGTTGTCTTTCCTGTGCTCTTCTGTGCCCTGTTCATTAATATGATGTAAATACCAAGTACTGTGATCAGACACTTGATTTTTAGTCCCTATGAAGGTGTTTTGTGAGTTCTTCAATTCAGTGTTCCTGCAGGGTTGACAATCTTTGTAGGGTTCTATACCGATATCTTGCTGCACCTTCTTCTCCAATCATCACCTTTTTGAAAAAATAAAATTAGAGGCTGGCTGTTTACCAGCAGTGAAGTCTTTCATTTAAACAGGCTACACCATTTGCTCACAAATTACAAATAGAATTCAGGAATTTCACAGATTAGCTACTGAGAGATGAGCAATCTCATGTTGAGAACAAGAATCTAGAGAGCTTTTGGAAATGTGGCCTTATGACATGTGACTATTAAATAGTTGCCATTCATTGTCTCCTATCTGTTGGCCATGGACTTTATATATCATTCCATAAACTGCTTTACAACACTGAAACTGTCTGTATTATTGATTCCATTCTATAGATGAAGAAACTAAAGTTCAAAAAATTAACTAACTTGATTCTGTTTTCAGAGTGATAACATGACATTTTAATGCAAATCCAATTTGGCTTTACTCTGAAAACTTTGTTTTTGTAACCCAATATCCTCCCTCTTATACACTATAGCTAATAAAAAATGAAAACATATTAACAAAATGACTACATTTACAAAAATCAAGTTTCAAAAATTAGAAACAAATGTATATTATAAATGCTCAGAGAACCATTAATCAAATGCCACTACCTGGGGCCTTCCGTTTTATGGGTTTACTCCACACATTGGAAAAGGGGATGCTAAAAACTGGCAAGTCTTTTTTTAACTTTAGCATGGTAGTAATAAACTTGCTCTTAATTTTATAGTTTTTCAATATTGTAGTTAAAGATGTACATTACTTGATTTAGTATTTAAAAAAAAAAGTTGGAGTCCCTGAATCAACATTTCTCATATGATGAAAAGCTTTAGCACCTGAATTTACATGACTGAGTATATGTCCCATCTTTCCTTCTTTGCATCTTGATTTATGACCTGAATTTATCTACACATTTACTTCTTGTTGAGAATTTGAATGTTTTCCTTGAATAATAACTTTAAAGCAATAAATAATTATTTTGCGTAATCATTTCAAATGCTTATGATGACACTATCTATAAAATAAACCATAGCCCAAATGTATTGTGATCACATTGGAAACTTAGCCAGATTTAAAAATATTTTTACATTTTAAACATAAGGGATACTTTTAAAGAAATGGATGCAAAGTATTAAAAGTATTTTCTCAGCCTATTCAGAGATTTATTGTGACCTTGGTAAGGTGAATTTATTCGTAAATAATGGTACACTGAATATACTGGAAGCATTCACTTCTTTTTGTTTTTAGTTTGCTTTCTTCTCTACTTTTGAAATTTTCACATCATTGGTGATGAGTTGGATTAGAAATACCAAATTATTTTGGATGTTATAACAACAAAAAAAGAGAGAGATTTTGGAATAATGGTAAGGTCTTTTGGCAAAGTTCAAGAGGGAAAGTGAAAAGAAATTATTAAGAGTTTGAATGCAGGATTTCAACTTTTGAAACAAAAGATGAAAAATAACCAGTAAATATGTTTTAAAATGTGTTCGTGTTAAAGGTATCTAATATACAATAACTTTTTCTCATAGACCAAATTTAGTTATGATAATATAAAATTATTTCCATGTTCTCTTCATGGCAATCCTCAATGTATCATCAACAAAACTCAGCCATTGTGTTCTGATCCAAAGGAAACAGTCCATTATGGATATTTAATGCAAATCCAGTAGAGACAGACAGAAAGCAAACTCTTGCTTAAAATCAAAAGTCTTTGTCTATAACCTGTGTTTTGAAATTGTATCACATTACATATTGCTGATATTAGAACACTGAGATTGATTAATGCTTTTATTGTTCAATGTCATAAACACATGATGCTTGAGAACTCAAGGGGACATAAAGATGACTAGACAACTCTATTCTTTCACAGATGAACATGTCTGTAGACTTTGAAGGCTGAATGGTCCGAAAGCATATAGCTAAAGATATTATCTCATATAAAATGATTTTTTTTTCCCACAGGCAAAACTTTATGATACATTCAGTCATACAACTACTTTTTTTTCTGTTTTGGCCTATTTTAAAAAATTCAATATGTTTTTTGGGAACAGGTGGTGTTTGGTTACATGAATATTTTATTTAGTGGTGATTTTTAATATTTTGGTGCACCCATCAGCTGAGCAGTATACACTGAACCCAATGTGTAGTGTTTATCCTTCACCCTCACACCCTTTCCCCCAAGTCCCCAAAGTCCTTTGTATCATTCTTGTGCCTTTGCATCCTCATAGCTTAGCTCCCACTTATGAGTGACAAAAGACAATGTTTGGTTTTCCATTCCTGAGTTATTGAACTTAGAATAATAGTTTCCAATTCCATCCAGGCTGCTGCAAATGCCATTATTTCATTCATTTTTATGGCTGACTGGTATTCCATGGTATATGTATACCACATTTTCTTTATCCATACATTCATTGATGGGCATTTGGGCTGATTCCATATTTTTGCAATTACGAATTGTGCTGCTGTAAACATACCTGTGCAGGTATCTTTTTTGTATAATGACTTCTTTTCCTATGGGTAGATGCCCAGGAGTGGGATTGCTGTTTCAAGCAGTAGATATCCTTTTAGTTCTGTGAGGAATCTCCACACTGTTTTCCATAGTGGTTGTACTAGTTTGTACCCCCACCAACAATGTAAAAGTGTTCCCTTTTCACCACATCCATGCCAACATCTATTATTTTTTGATGTTTTGATTATGGCCATTCTGGCAGGAGTGAGGTGGTATCACACTGTGATTTTGATTTGCATTTCCCTGATAATTTGTGATGTTGCATTTTTTTCATATGTTTATTGGCCAATGGAATATCTTATTTTGAGAATTGTCTATTCATGTCCTTAGCCCACTTTTTGATGGGATTGTGTGTTTGTTTTTTCTTGATGATTTAAGTTCCTTGTAGATTGTGGATATTAGTCCTTTATAGGATGTATAGATTATGAAGATTTTCACCTACTCTATGGGTTGTCTGTTTACTGATTATTTCTTTTACTGTGCAGAAACTATTTACTTTAATTAAGTTCCATCTATTTATCTTTGTTTTTGTTGTGTTTGCTTTTGGATTCTTGGTCATGAAATCTTTGTCTAAGCCAATTTCTAGAAGGATTTTTCCAATGTTATCTTCTAGAAGTTTTTATGGTTTCAGGTTTTAGATTTAACTCTTTGATCCATCTTGAGGTGACTTTTGTATAAGGGTGAGAAATGAGGAGCCGGTTTCACTCTTCTACATGTGGCCTGCCAGTTATCCCAGCACAGTTTGTTGAATTGGGTGTCTTTTTCCCACTTTACATTTCTGTTTGCTCTGTCAAAGATCACATGACTGTATTTGGCTTTATTTCTGGGTTCTCTATTCTGCTCCATTGGTTTATGTGCCTACTTTTATACCAGTACCATGCTGTTTTGGTGACTATAGCCTTATAATATGGTTGAAGTCAGGTAATGTGATGCCTCCAGAATTATTCTTTTGCTTAGTCTTGCTTTGGCTATGCAGGCTCTTTTTTGGTTCCATATGAATTTTAGGATGTTTTTTCTGGTTTTGTGAAGAATGATAGTGGTATTTTTTTTTATTTTTATTATTTTTTTTTATTATTATTATACTTTAAGTTCTAGGGTACATGGGCATAACATGTAGGTTGGTTACATATGTATACTTGTGCCATGTTGGTGTGCTGCACCCATCAACTCTTCAGCACCCATCAGAATTGCATTGAATTTGTATATTGCTTTTGGCAGTATGGTCATTTTTACAATATTGATTGAATCCATCCATGAGCATGGAATATGTTTCCATTTGTTTATGTTGTCTATAATGTATTTCAGCAGTGTTTTGTAGTTTTCCTTGTAGGAGTTTTTCTCCTTCTTGGTTAAATATATTCCTAAGTTTTGTTTGTTTGGTTGGTCGGTTGTTTGTTTTTTTGCAGCTATTGTAAAGGGGTTGACTTCCTGATTTGATTTTCAGCTTGGTCATTGTTAGTGTATAGCAGAGCTACTGATTTGTGGACATTATTTTTGTACCCTGAAACTTTGCTTAATTCATTTACCTGTTCTAGGAGCTTTTTGCATGAGTCTTTAGGATTTTCTAGGTATAGGATCATGTCATCACCGAACAGCAACAATCTGACTTCATCATTACCAGTTGGATGCCCTTTATTTCTTTCTCTCATCTGACTGCTCTGACTAGGACTTCTAGTACTTGAAGAGAAGTGATAAGAGTAAGCATCCTTGTCTTGTTCCAGTTCTCAGGGGAAATGCTTTTAACTTTTCCCTGTTGGTTGTGGGTTTGTCATAGATGGCGTTTATTACCTTACAGTATGCCCCTTCTTTGGTGATTTTGATGAGTGTTTTAATCATAAAAGGATGCTGGATTTTGTTGAAATGCTTTTACTGCATCTATTGAGATAATCATGTGATTTTTGTTTTTAATTCTGTTTATGTGATGTACCACATTTATTGACTTGTGGATGTTAAACATCCCTGGTATGAAACCTACTTGATCACGGTGGAATATCTTTTTGATATGCTGTTGAATTCTGTTAGACAATATTTTGTTGAAGATTTTTGCATAGATGTTCATCAGGGTCTGTAGCACAGCAGAAAAAAAGAAATAACAAAGATCTGAGCAGAACTAAATGAAATTGAAACAAAAAACACACAATACAATAGAAAAATGAAACAAAAACTAGTTATTTTAAAAGGTAAATAAAAATGGTAAACATTAGTGAGATTAACCAAGAAGAGAAGCAAGAAGATCCAAACAGGCTCAATTAGAAATGCAACAGGAGATATTACAACTGATACCACAGGCATACAAAAGATCATTCTAGGCTTCTATGAACAACTTTGTTCAACTAGAAAACCAAGAGGAGATAGATACTTTCCTGAAAATATACAACCCTCCTAGATCATGTTCATAAGGGTCTGATGCATATATGTTCACCCGGTCTGTGTATTGGTCTGTAATATTCTTTTTTTGGTTATGTCCCCTTTTGGTTTTAGTATTAGAAAGATACTGGCTTCATAGAATGACTTAGGGAGGATTGTCTCCTTCTCTGTCTTGTGAAATAGTGTCAATAGGATTGGTACCAATTCTTACTTGAATGTCTGATAGAATTCAGCCATGAATCTGACTGGTCCTGGACTTTTTTTGTTGGTAACTTTTTAATTACCATTTCAATCTCACTGCTTGTTATTGGTCTGTTCAGAGTTTCTATTTTTCCTTGTTTAATGTAGGAGGATTGTATATTTCCAGGAATTTATCCATCTACTCTTGGTTTTCTATTTTATGTGCATAAAGTTGTTCATAATAGCCTAGAATGCTCTTTTGTATGTCTGTGGTATCAGTTCTAATATCTCCTGTTTTGTTTCTAATTGAGTTTTTTGGATCTTCTTGCTTCTCTTTTTAGTTAATCTCACTAACGGTCTATCATTTTTATTTATCTTTTTAAAGAACTAGCTTTCTGTTTCATTTATCTATTGTATTGTATGTTTTTTGTTTCAATTTCATTTAGTTCTGCTCTGATTTTGTTACTTCTTTTCCTCTGCCGTGTTTCAGTGTGATTTGTTCTTGTTTCTCTACTTCCTTGACATGTTACCTTAGATTGTCTATTTGTACCCTTTCAAACTTTTTGATGTAGGCATTTAATGCTATGAACTTTCCATTTGGCACCACTTTTGCTGTATCCCAGAGGTTTTGATAGGTCATGTCACTATTGTCATTCAGTTCAAAAAGATTTTTAATTTCCAATTTTATTTCATTGTTGTCTCAATGATCATTCAGAAGCAGGTTATTTAATTTCCATGTATTTGCATGGTTTTGAGGGTTCATTTTAGAGTTGATTTTCAATTTTATTCCAATGTGGTTTGAGAGAGTACTTGATATAATTTTGATTTACTTAAATTTGTTGAGAATTGTATTGTGGTCTATCATATTGTCTGTCTTGGAGAATGTTCCATGTGCTGACGAATAGAATGAATATTCTGCAGTTGTGGGATAGAATGTTCTTTAAAGATCTGTTAAGTCCATTTATTCTAGGATATAGTTTAAGTCTCTTGTTTCTTTGTTAAATTTCTGTCTTCATGACCTGTCTAGTGCTGTCAGTGGAGTATTGAAGTCCCCCACTATTACTGTGTTGCTGTCTATCTCATTTCTTTGGTTTAGTAACAACTTTTATATTTAATAAATTTGGAATCTGCAGTGTTATGTGCATATATATTTAGAATTGTGATTTTTTTTTTCTTTTGGACTAGTTCTTTTATCATTACATAAAGTCCCTCTGTCTTTTTTTTTAACTGCTGTTGCTTTAAAGTTCATTTTGTCTGATATAAGAATAGCTACTCCTGTTTGCCTTTGGTGTCCATTTGCATGAAATATCTGTGTCCACCCCTTTATCTTAAGTATATTAGTCCTGTGTCAGTTGAGTCACTTGAAGACAGCAGATACTTGGATGTGAGTTTTTATTCATTCTGCCATTCTGTATCTTTTAAGGGCAGCATTTAGGCCATTTACATTCAGCATTAGCATTGAGATGTAAGGTACTATTCTATTCATTATGCTATTTTTGGCCTAAATACCTTGGTTTATTTCATTGTGTTACTGTTTTATAGGTCTTTTGAGGTTTATGCTTTAAGGAGATTCTATTTTGGTGTATTTTGATAACTTGTTTCAAGATTTAGCTCTCCTTTTAGCAGTTCTTATAGTGCTGGCTTGGTAGTGGTGAATTCTCTCAGCATTTGTTTATCTGAAAAAGACTGTATTCTCCCTTCATTTATGAAACTTAGTTTTGCTGGATACAAAATTCTTGACTGATAATTGTTTTGTTGAAGCAGGTGAATGATAGGACCCCAATGTCTTCTAGCTTGTAGGATTTCTGCTGAGAAATCTGCCGTTAATCTGATAGGCTTTCCTTTATAGGTTGCCTGGTGTTTTTGTTTGTTTGCTTGCTTTTCCACACGTTTCTTAAGATTCTTTCCTTCATCTTGACATGAGATAACTTTATTACTAGGTGTCTAGGAGATGATCTTTTTGTGATTAATTTTCCAGGTGTTCTCTGAGCTTCTCGTATTTGAATGTCTAGATCTCTAACAATGCCAGAGAAGTTTTCTACAATTATTCCCTAAAATGTGTTTTCCAAACTTTTAGACTTCTCTTCTTCCTTGGGAGCACCAATTATTTTTAGGTTTGTTCATTTAACATAATTCCAAACTTCTTGTAGTCTTTGGTCATTTTATAAATTCTTTTTTTCTTTTTCTTTGATGAATTGGGTTAATTCGAAAGTCTTGTCTTCAAGTTCTATAGTTTTCTTCTTCTACTTGTTTGATTCTGTTACTGAGACTTTCCAGTGCATTTTGCATTTCTCTAAGTATGTCCTTGATTTCCAGATGTGGTGATTTTTGTTTTTACTTATGCTGTCTATTTCAGTGGAGATTTTTTCATTCATAACTTGTATAATTTTTTTGGATTTCTTTAAGTTGAACTTCTTCACTTTTCTCTAGTGCTTCCTTGATTGGCTTAATAATCAACCTTCTGAATTCTCTTTCTGGCAATTCAGAAATTTAGTCTTGGTTTGGATCCATTGCTGGTAAGCTAGTGAGAGCTTTTTGGGGTGTTAAAGAACCTTGTTTTGTCATGTTATCAGAATTGTTTTTCTGGTCCCTTCTCATTTGGATAGACTATATCAAAGGAAAGATGTGGGACTCAGGGCTGCTGTTCAGATTCTTTTCTCCCACAGGGTGTTTCCTTGATGTGGTGTTCTTCCCTTTCCTCTAGGGACGGGGCTACCTGAGAACCAAACTTCAGTGAATGTTATCACCCCTCTGGATCTAGCCACCCAATGGAGCTACCAGGCACTGGGCTGATACTATGGAGTGTTTGCAAAATGTCCTATGATGTGACCCATCTTCAGGTCTCTCAGCTGTGGATGCCAGCACCTACTCCATTATAGGTAGCAAGGGAGTGAAGTAGACTCTGTGAGGAACCTTCATTGTATTTTTGTTAAGTGTGCTGGTTTTGTGTTGGTTGGCCTCCAGCCAGAAGGTGGTGCTTTCAAGAGCATATCAGCTGCAGTTGTATAGGGAGGATCAAGCAGTCCACAGAGCCATACCGCTCCCAAGAGATTATGTACTTTGTCCTGGGGTACCAGAGTGGGTAGAGAAAGGCCATCAGGTGGGGGCAGGGTTAGGCTTTTCTGAGCTCAGACTCTTGGCAGGTCTTGCTGTGGCTGCTATGGAGGATGGGAGTGTGGTTCCCAGGCCAATGGAATTATGTTCCCAGGGGGATTATGGCTTTCTCTGCTGCATCACACAGGTCACCCAGAAAGTGGGGAAAAGCCAGCAGTACAGGCCTCACCTTGATCCCATGCAGCCTGTAGCCCAAACAGCTGGTCTCATTCCCATCGGGTCCCACCCAACAGCACCAAGTTTATTTCCCGGCAGCTGGTGATTAGAGCTAAGAACTTGCCCCAGGCTACAAGCCTCCCGGCTGAGAAAGCAAGCTGACTCACAATTCTTCAGCTATCCCAAGGAGCCTGCAGCTGCAGTCCACTTCTTTCAAAGGGTCTGTAGATTCTCTTGGCTTTCCTGATTTGTTCCTGTTGTAGTTCTTGGAGCAAAATTTCACAATGTGGGTCTCCACACGCTGCTCTGTTGGTCCGTGTGGGAGCTGCCAGTTTGTCCTGCCTCCTCTTCGCCATTTCTCCTGGCTCTTGTCATACAACTTCTGAAATAGCATTTGGTATAAATACCATTTTGATGCTTATTTCACACAGGATAAAGTGAATATACAATGATAAGAGTGTTATAATGATGTGTCACAGTTATTATATTAGAGTAGATTTTGGATCTATTTGAACATTTCCTCCATTATAGTAATCTTTTTGGCCACATGTGCTGGTTGATTGATCCAAAGTATTAACTAGACATACCACGAAGTAGCTTATTTTCCCCCCTTAGATTCTACCTGAAGCCTAAACTAATGAAAAAATTAAATAATAATTGAGACTGGACAAGAATGTGGTCACTTTTTCATGTTTCATTAAAGATATAAAAGACCTCTAAAAATCTTCAACTATTGGTTAAAGTGTATCTAACAGCCTAATATCACCACCACGTGACCAAATCAGGCTTACCCCTAGGAAGGGAACCTATGTCCTGGGAGGGTGTGCATAATTAGAATAAGTACCTTAGCCCTAGCTTAGTGATACTCTATAGATCTGCTAACAGGAGAATGACATCCAAATAGCTTATGTATTTCATGTGAGTTTTACAAAAAGACAAAATATTCTTTTTTTTTTTGATGGAGTTGCACTCTTGTTGTCCAGCCTGGAGTGCAGTGGCATGATCTTGGCTGTGGGCAACCACCACCTCCCAAATTCAGGGGATTCTCCCGCCTTAGTCTCCGATGTATCTGGGATTACAGGCATGTACCACTACTCTTGGCTGATTTTTGGATTTTTAGTAGAGACAGTTTGGCCATGTTAATCAGGCTAGTCATGAACAAAAAATTTGAATAAGGTTTTGTAGCATTTCTAGAACTCAGGATTAATGGAATTTCTGGTATCTCACTTACTTAGAGGCATAAATACCAGGAAGAAACATTATAATTGCCTCTGCAGAGGTTTAGCTTAATTTTGTTTCATTGGATGGAAGTTTTGATTCAAGAGGTTGAAAAGTACCCCCAAATATCCATGTGCTATGTGTGCTACCCAGCTTATTAAGCATGTAAGCACAATACTCACTTTATGTGAGAAATCATACCTTCATTTTTTAGAAGGATTATTTTCTCAAAGCATGGCTTGTGTGTTAAATTGCATTCCCAATGTTAACAAAGAGAATCATAATTTTAAGCTATACTTCAGGTGTGTGACTTTTTGTGAAGCTAAAGGTGAGTCCAAGGTTCGGCACATTGGCTCACACCTGTAATTCTTTTTTTTTTTTTTTTTTTTTTTTTTTGAGACTGAGTCTGGCTTTGTTGCCCAGGCTGGAGTGCGGTGGCCGGATCTCAGCTCACTGCAAGCTCCGCCTCCCGAGTTCATGCCATTCTCCTGCCTCAGCCTCCCGAGTAGCTGGGACCACAGGCGCCCGCCACTTCGCCCGGCTAGTTTTTTGTATTTTTTAGTAGAGACGGAGTTTCACCGTGTTAGCCAGGATGGTCTCGATCTCCTGACCTCGTGATCCGCCCGTCTCGGCCTCCCAAAGTGCTGGGATTACAGGCTTGAGCCACCGCGCCCGGCCCTCACACCTGTAATTCTAACACTTTGGAAGGTAGAGGCGAGAGGATCATTTGAGCTCAGGAGTTCAATACCAGCCTGGACAACATGACAAAACACTGTCTCTACAAACAAATACAAAAATTGGGGTTGCATACACCTGTAGTCCCAGATACTTCAGAGGCTGAGGTGGGAGGATCGCTTGAGCCCAGGAGGCGAAGGCTACAATGAGTCATGTTCCTGCTGCTGCACTCCAGACTGGGTGACAGAGCAATACCCTGTGTCTCAAAAAAAAAAAAAAAAAGAGACCAAGTTGTGGTAATATCTCACAGGATAGGTATTGATTAAACTTTATCCCAACTATTGATTATTCTCGATAAAACTTACAAAACTACTTGGGTGACAAAATCTTAAATAAATTTGCTTTACCATTCATGTCTTGTACGTGCAAGTGTTTACAAAGTGACAACTGAAAGAGGTCTTCTATACTTTAAACCAGATTATATATCTCTAAGTAGGTCACTGTAAAAATAGATTTCTGTTACATAAGTTTTAAATTAATTTATTGTGGTGAAATGGACAGAATATAATGAAAATAAGTGCCACTGAGGACTGAACAGTTGTTATTGAAATGAAAAATAACATTTCTTATGCACTTTAATAATTATCACAAATATATACCTACATAATCAAAGGGAAGCTGAGTGCCAAATGATGACCTACATAGTTTATTTAAAGCAGTTTCTGTGGAAGAAAATACTTGAGTAAAGGTAATCATTATTGAGATTGAATTTTTACTATGGTCATAACGTCTCTGTTTGTTGGTCTCTAAGGTACTAATTTAAATAATCATTTTTCATCTCATTTCAATATACTGCATTTTCTTTTTACTTTCATCATTGCTTTAAAACATTTACTAGAGATAAGAAATGGTGCAGAAGTTGAATGATAGAACAGAGAGCAGTGTAGAAATACAAAATTATAGCGAGTATTTCTAAGTTATATTGGAAACTTGGCAAGATCTCCTGTACTGGGTGAGGCATGAATGGGTCCATTTATCTGCCAGTGTGAAATTAGTTAAGGTTTGCCCATGCGTCTTGTCCATTTAGAGGTCTGATAAAGACTACTGAGCAAATTTGAGTTGTCAGTAACTTAATTGCACTTTCTCCGATCTATAACTAGGAGACATCTTATTGATCATTGATCACACAACTTCCAGAGTAGCATTTAATGAAATACCATTTTGATACTTATTTCACACATAATATAGTGAACATGTGGTGGTTATAGGGTTTGAATTATGTATCACAAGTTTGAATTATGTATCACAATTGTCATATAAGAGTAGCCCTTGAGTCTATTTCAACCTTTTCACCCTCATATTAACCCTTTTGGCCACATATGCTTGTAGATTAGTACAGGATATTAACAAGATATACCACAAAGTAGTTGCTTTGCTTTTTTTCCTTAGATGTAAACTGAAGTCTAAAAGATGGGCTTTCACAATCAATAATTGTATTACATCTTAAAATTATTTCTAGAACTGTGGTTCTATGAAGTTTTGTGTGAGGTGCAAATGTATTTGTTCTTTGTTCAATGTTTAGATATTACTCAATGAAAGAGGGAATAAGCCAGCTACACACCATAAAGAGAAAAAAAAATTGTTACCTGAATTAACCTAACCAATTTTAAACATAATATTAGAAATCCATGTGAAGGATGGCATTAAGAATCTACAGATATCTTATCTAGATGTGAAAACATACTGACCTGGATAGGTAAGACATGATTACTTGGCATGGTTAGTGCTACCAAAATATTTACAAAAGAAGCAAAAGACTACTATCAGTTGCCTGAAATATTATCAGAGTCTCCATTATAACTGTTGATTGATTGGTTGGCTTATTCATTCACTTGTGAGGCCAAGCAATACATCTATGTTATTGTTGGTAGAAGTTAAAGAGCTTTAGTGTCATATACTTTCCAAATAAAAATTGCTCTATGTGCTTTAAGCAGGAAATTAAAAATTAATTTTCTGACAGAGAATTTTCGGAAACAGGCTGAAGTTCTGGCTATTTGTACAGAGACTCTTCTTTATTCAGTAGTAACCCTTATTCATATCCCACTGTGTTTATAGTGCAGTCATAGGAGAAAGGAACAACCAGTACCTACAATTTATGAACTGTCTTATCAAAATAGACCGAAGCTTCCCAAGAAAGAAAGAGAGAGAAAACCACCTTCCTGAGAAACCTTAAAGCAAGTTATAGTTGTGTTCTATGAAGGCCTATCATTTAACCCTCAAGCATAATTGATTTTCACATATCACTTCACTTAATCATCACAAGAAGATTATTATGTAAATGGTTCTCCATTTTGCTCTTGGAGACAGCTCAGAGAGACTAAATCTCTTAATATCACAGCGCTAAGTGATACAGCTGTGATTAATAGGTTTGCTTGGTTTCAAATCTGTATTGACGATCTTACTATGGCCCAATATAATTTTCACATAGATGCTGGGTCTATTTTAGAAACAATTTTTCCTGGAATTGATCTTTACATTCTAAATAAACAAGGCTAAGAATCTGTAACTTATTGTACACAGAGAGAAAGAATGTAGATGTTTTTAAGTGTCTTCAAAGAGGTTACGACTTCCGATATCCGAAAATTGGGAAATTCGTCCTTGGTAAGCAACCCATCCCTCACCCTAATTCTTCTTGCTTCTTCGTGTGTCTTTAAAAGTCTGTGCTCTTACAATCCAAACACTCTGGACATTTTTTTCCAATCTATGCATTCTCATCTTCAAAATTTTACAGAGATTATCTTTCCGTATCAAATATCTGTACTCCTTTCATCTACAAAGAGAATAATTATATTCTTTCATTTGCTATACTAGGTGCTACAGTTTAGTCCATCCTCATCTTGTACCTAAGAATATTTTATTTTAAAAAGAGAGCTTACTACTCAAGTCTAACACGTGAATAAGGGCAGTCATATTAACTGGAACGCTGATGTGTGGGAAGGAGAAAATTACTGTTTGTTTCCTGTCTACTACATGAAGCTTTTTTTTCTTCTTCTTTTCTCTTTCTAGTCTAGCAGCCAATACCAGTAGTCTGCAAAATGCTATCTCACCTCTGAAGGAATTCCAAACCAGATCTAAGATCTTTCTTTCTCTCTGTTTTTCTCTAATATATCATATGAAATCATCAAATTCCATACTCTCTGGATGATCTCTGATGCACATATCTCTATTTAACTGTTACTCATCTTTCAAGACTGATCAAATACCATGTCCTCCATGACGCTTTTATTCCTTGGAATTTTATTCTCTGATCTCTTCATTAAACTCTCTGGCATCCATCATTATAATAAGTTTCCTGTCCCTCCCTCCCTCCATTTCTTTCTTGCTTGCTTGTTTTCTTGCCTTCCTTCCTTCTTTCTCCCTCTCTCCCTTTTTCTTTCTTTCTTTCTTTCTCTTTCTTTCTCTTTCTTTCTTTCTTTCCTTTCTTTCTTTCTTTTCTTTCTTTCTTTTCTTCTTTCTCTCCCTTCCTTCCTTTTCTTTCCTTCCTTCCTTTCTTCCTTCTTTCCCTTCCTCCCTCCCTCCCTCCCCCCTTTGTTCTTTCTTTCTTTCTTTTTTTTTTTTTTTTGAGACTGAGTCTCGCTCTGTCGCCCAGGCTAGAACACAGTGGCGCGATCTCAGCTCACTGCAAGCTCCGCCTCCCGGGTTCACGCCACTCTCCTGCCTCAGCCTCCCGAGTAGCTGGGACTACAGGTGCCCGTCACCATGCCCGGCTCATTTTTTTGTATTTTTAGTAGAGACGGGGTTTCACCGTGTTAGCCAGGATGGTCTGCACCTCGTGATCCGCCCGCCTCGGCCTCCCAAAGTGCTAGGATTACAGGCGTGAGCCACCGCACCTGGCTTTTCTTTCTTTTTTCTTTATTTCCTTATTTTCCCAAAGTAAACTATTGGACATATTCTCTCTTTTTAAATATATATTTCTCATTCCTTTTGTGTACTCTTTCAAATGAAAGTATTTTTGAATGAATGGATCAAGATTGTAGGGGTTTGTGCTTGTGTTGCTATAAAAATACCTGAAGCTGGGTCATTTATAAAGAAAAGAGTTTTAATTGGCTCATGGTTCTGCAGGGTGTGCAGGAAGCCTGGTGCCAGCATCTGCTTCTGGCCTCAGAGAACTTACAGTTTGGCAGAAGGGGGAGGGGAGCCAGCATGTCACATGGTGAGAGTGGGAGCAGGAGTGAGAAGGGGAGGTCCCAGGCTTTTAAGCAATTAGATTTTGCGTGAACTGAGTGAGAACTCACTTATCACCAAGTGGATGGGGCCAAACCATTCATGAGGGATCCACTCCCACAATCCAGTCACCTCCCACCAAGGCCTCACCTCCAACACTGGGAATTAGCTTTTAATATGAGATTCAGAAGTGAAAAATATTCAAACAATATTATCACCCCTTTAAAACTTTCTCCTTTTAAAAACAAAGAAGCTGGCCTGGTGTGGTGGTTCACACCTGTAATCCCAGCAATTTGGGAGGCCGAGGGGGGTGGATCACCTGAGGTCAGGAGTTAGAGACCAGCATGGTCAACATGGTGAAACCCTGTCTCTACCAAAACTACAAAAATTAGCTGGGCGTGGGGGCAAATGCCTTTAATCCCAGCTACTGGGGAGGCTAAGGCAAGAGAATCGTTTAAACCCGGGAAGTGGAGGTTGCAGTGAGCCGAGATTGTGCCGTTGCACTCCAGCTTGGGCAACAAGAAGGACACTGTGGAAAAAAAAACAAGCTGATAAGTATTACTCAGTAGACCTAGATTGTGTTTTAATCTCTTGCACTATCTCCTTATTGTTGTACAAAATTCTCTATTACTCTGTGCCTTGGTTTCTTCATTTGCAAAAGGGAACTAGTAATAGTACCTACCTCATGCAACTGTTTTGAGTGTTTAATGAACTAATGTTTATAAAGCACTTAGAACCCCATCTAGTATATTGCAAGTGCTCCATAAATGTTAGCTCTTCTTACCTCTTACTAGGTAGCTTTGTTAAATAACTCATATAAGTATTTAAGTGTTTCCTCTCTACCTCACACATATACCAGTACTCAAAGGTTTATATTAAGGGCCAAATCAGAATTTGAAGAAACTGTTTAAAATGTCTTATATGGCTATAAATCTTCTAACCTCAATTTATTCTGGTTCATTTTTGATAGCTGTAACCTAGAATTTTTTTTTTTTAATTTAAAACCCCAATTCCACGGGTTTTATGATTAGTCCTCTTTTAGGACCTATGTCTCCTAGGCAAATGGTTACTTGATTTTGTATTTTCTAAATACTCCTGAAAATGTCAAATTAATTATTTGTAAAAAAATCTAAATATTGATATATACATTCATAAAGTATTAAGTTTTTTTAACTTTCTGAGGGCTTATGAAACAGATTTTATTATAACATTATTTGAAAAAATAATTTACTGAGAATATTCTCATCTCTTTTTAATTGTTTGATTAACGGTTTTATGGACCCATGTCACTTCTTCATTCTAAATAGAATGATTCTACATTTAATCTTCAAAATAGTCTTGAATAGTTTCTCTTTTCTCACATTTCCACTTTACTTACTTCTGAGTTTTTATTTCCACGTCTGGGCAGAAAGCCAAAGGTGGTTAGGCAGAACTATTTAGTTCTACTTGAGTCAAAATTCAATTGCAGCTTCATGAATAAGACTCTTTGGATCCAAGCATCGCCCAAAATCTAGCCCTTAGGATATTGATTTCCCTAGAGAGCTAGATAGCTTAGGAAACTCGGAAGCAAATAACATGAGTCTAAAGATGTGTGCCTAGCATTTTGGTTACCATTTTTCTAATATATAAACTTAATTTAAACCTACATAAATTAAAATACATTTAACTCTAAAAATATTAAGCCACTGATATTAGCACTTATGTTAGAAAGCCCAGTGTGAAGTGGCTAAAAAAGAGGAGATTGGGCTGGCAAAAAGACTACATATTTTTGGAAAACAAAACAAAACAAAACCTATTTTCTTCCAGACTGACAGTTCTAAGGTGATCGAATTTCTAAAACGAGACATGCTTTGCCATATTTCATAGGGATCTATAGCAATATAATCTGAGCTTTTCTGATAGTTGCTGCAGGAAACTTTGAAGCTGAATAATAAGTTCCAAATTTGAGCCCTCCAAATTTCAGATACAGAAGCTGATTTTCTTACAGTAACCAAAAATGGACAATTTCTTAAAGACAGGTTAACATTAGATAATAAAATAGCCAGAAAGCCTACTGATTACATTTTAAAGGATGTTGTCCTTTCCACGTGAAAAGACATCTGTCATTTCCTAACCAGTTCAGCCCTTATCCTCAGCATTTATCCTCTGGGAAAGAGATATTATAAGAAGGGTGGGGTTTTTTTGTTTTTTGTTTTGTTTTGTTTTGTTTTGTGCTTTTTTTTCTAGTATAGACTCAATTCAAAGAAGGTGCAATGGTTTTACTGTAGCGTTGCTTTATGCTTTGAGAAGTCCAGTGACATATAGATTTCCCACTATTATGTAGCATCTTGTTTTTGTGTCTCAGAATAAGATTTACTTTAAAATTGTGCCTTTTCTTGTTTAACTTTCTTTTTTATGTTAAACTTTTTTCAATTAACATGTACTTATTGTTAGAACATTCAATGTACAGTGGTCACCTCCTTGTTTTGATCACACAAGTGATACAATCTGTCTCTTTTTATGTGTTTTTTACTGATAAGTTAGATTTCTTGGCATACTCCTTGCTCTGTAGTTTCATTCTCCATGCTGCTATTAATATCCTCTGCCATGTGTGTTCATGCCTATCCACAGGAGGTTAGAAGATTTCACACCTTAGCAATATGCTCTGCATACCCTTCTAACACCTTATGCCTACGAGAGGCATGGGGTTGTACTGCAATTCCACTTACTCTCTGTTCTAGAAAGTATGATGAATTTTGCAATATTTACATCACCACACCTATCCTATATTTCTACCCAGCTTTTCTTCTTTTACTTATACTAAAATGGAAGAAGCATCCCTATTACTTTCAATGGGAAATTTCTACAACTGCCCTGGAATCCAATTCTTTTCACCTTCTCATGAGTTTTACCATTTTTGATAGTCCCCTTTTCCAAAAGCATCATTTCTTTCAGCAAAGACAATGCTTTTTATTTCTCATATAAAAGAAAATAATTTGTTGAACCCACTTTTCTGATGACATAATATGCTTTTTTTTTTTTCCTGCTGTTCATTCAGGAAAAGATATCGATCCATTGTCTTGACTCATGGTCTTTGTATCTTCTCTTGAAGCCACTGTAATAAATCTCCAATCCTTTGATATTTTTTCTGATGTTATTCTTGACAAGTTAACTATTAATAATACTGTCCATCTTGCCAAATCCAATTAACCCTCACTAACCTCAATCAATCTCCTAACAGACTTCACCCCAGTTGTTAGCTCCTTCCTTCCTGGTAAGACATTTCTTGGCTGCACGCCACTCCCCCTCCCGGTTTTCCCTCTCTCCTTTGGCTGTCACCATCTCTGAACAGATATTGGCCTGCTCTATACTCAGTAGGTTGTATACTTTGGTGCTCAATCTTTTATTTCTTTTCTCTTACAATTCTGTTCCAGATGAGATGATACCATTCCCATTACCTTACCTTTATGCTCCTATGTCGTCTCAAAGTTATATTTCCTGTTTAGAAAGGACAATTGAACTCCATACCCATATTTGACTTTTGCTTTTTATTCCACGTGGGTATCTAATGGGCATTTAAGGCATAATCATTCATTTTCTCCAAATTACCTCTCCCTAACTCTTTTTATCCACCTCAGTAAAGGGGCCTATCAATTAAATAGTAGGTCAAACACACACATGCAAATGAAGTCACCTGTGATTTAATTGCTGTACTAATGCCACTTCAACAAAAAGTCTATGAATTGCATTTCATATATAGCAATATGTTATACACTTCTTTCCATTATATTCTATCTTTCCATCTTTGTCCAAGTTGACAAAGAATTTGTTTATAAATTGTTTTCAAGTTTCTACAATCTATGATAAAAAGTAGCCACTGTTATTTTTCAGAACATGAATTAATCTTTTTATTTTTTTGAATTTGACATTCTTCCCATTGCTTTCACAAAAGAGTAAAAACTCTTTGCCTTGTCCTACCTTGTCCTAACTCTTGGACATTCATGTCATTCAGTTTGCATAGCCACATTTATATAGATTTGTTTTCTAACCAATTCAAACTTTTTATTTAATTTGGATCTTTGCATCTTGGTTTTCTCCATTTCCTATGTTCTTCCCTAGCACTTTTCACATAATTAGTCCATTTCATCTTTCAGGTCTAGATAAAATATTACTTAAGCTTAGATTTAAAAAGAGAAATAAGCATTAGAGGCTTTAGGAGAAAAGAGAATATTTCTCTCCTTAAATAGTTGTAGAAATAGTCTGAAGCTTTTCTAGAGCATATGATAATTGTTTAATAGTATTTATTCATAGATATGTCAATCAGCTGTTGCTAAATAACACATAACTCCAAAACCCAGGGGTCTTAAAAAAAAAGCTATGTCTGACTATACCGTATGTGTCGATGGGTTAGCTGAGGGCCAGCTGAATTAGGCTAGCTTTTGATGTCAGTTCTGTTTATCTCTGGGGCACTCAATCATGCATCTGCACATTTACTAGGTTGATCTACGCTAGGTTGGGAGCCTTAATTGGGACAACTTTGCCCCAATTAAGGTCTGACCTTAATTCCTCCTGCTAGGACAAGTTAATTAGCCCAAGTATGCTTTTCTTGTGGCAGTGGCATAGCATACGAGGAAACATACAAAGTCTCATGAAACCTAGGCCCAGAAAGAAGACAGACACGATCACTTTCAGCTCATTCGATTACAAAAGTAAGCTGAAATCTAACCCAATATGAGAGAATCCTGCAAGATTACATGAATTGAAGAGGGAAAATAATTTGTGGCCTATAATTCAACCTATCTTTATTTTTTATCTCATTCTTTGACTGAACAAGGGTTTAGTTGAACTGTGATGGAGGTACAATGTTAATAAATATAAATGTTTTGTTTTTCATTTTATATTTATCTTTAAAACTTAGCTACAATGAAATTTCAAGATAAATTTATCTCTGACTTCAAGGATTCTAATTTATTTTTTGGATAATAGCAACATATTATAGGTTTCTAAGAGGTGAGTTCTTTTGGTCTCTCCATTATTAATCCCTATGTTTCTACTATCTACTTTTATTCATGAAACTTGGTAAGACCTAATAAAATTATTCTTTGAATTAGTAATTGAACTTAGAATTAAAGACTGACAGATAAGAATAATTGATATAAGTTCTATAAAAATATAAAACTGCCATGTAATCAAATATAGAGTATTTGAATATTTTAATGTATTTAAATATAATACTTCTCTTGGTTCAGTTGTATTTTCTTCATTGTAACATCAAGTAAAAAATTCTCTTTTTTTTCTCTAGATACTTCATCAACTACAATGCTGAAGATGACAGATTTTTCAACATTGATGCCAATACTGGAACCATTAAGACTACAAAGGTTCTTGACAGAGAAGAAACTCCATGGTACAACATCACAGTCACTGCTTCAGAAAATGGTAAACTACTTCATATGTCATAGTAAAAGATGTCACTTGTACAAGAAGACTTATACTGAAATTTCGTTAAGAGCAGGGCTCTCATAATCTTTATGTTTGATATCAGGATCTAAGAGAGTAAGCGGAATGTATTAGATATAATTTATTATCAGAGAGTAAGCGGAGTGTATTAGATATAATTTATCCTTATCAGAGAGCATGAATAAGTCTTGTACATTCCTCCTTACTGTAATTCTGACACGGTGATGGAAAATTGGCGTCACAGAACTCTTATGCCTCATCCTTGAGTCAAGGGCATTTGGTTCTCCTTCTAATTGGGAGACTTGCTTTTTCATTTGCTTTTGCCGTACTTAACCTATCAAGTCTTTGGAAGAAGGGTACCTCATATGTGTGGTAGTTTAGGGAAAAAGAAAGAAATAAAAATATATAATTGCACATTGATTTTTTTGTCAATGTAACACCTCTGCTCAAGTTTCAAAAACACTTATAGAACTTACAGTAAAAGAATAATTCTTGGAATTTCAACAGCCAGATCTAGGCTCTCTTCAAGTACATGATCTAAAGCTGAGGGTAACTCTTGTTCTACCTCCACCCAGAATATTCCATTGTGATAAACACCTAAGCTCAGGAAACAACATACAAAAATACGTATCCATAATACTGCTGGGATCATAAAGGGTAGATATGACTGTGTTAAATCAAATTAGAATATAATTCTAAGAAAATCAATCCATCTTCATAACAATAAAGTTTTTTAACATATTCATAAGTAGACCAAAGGTACCAATTATCCTCACTTTAAAAGTGATGAAGAGTTTATATATATATGTAGGAAATGTTTTGATGTGTTCATGAAAAACCATTAATATATTAGAGATTAAGAACACTTCACATTTGAAAATAGTGCCATGTAAAGTAAAATCACGTTCTGTTTTTCTTTCGGAGGATCTAAAACATTAAAAATTGTAACAGCTTCATTGATATATCATTCATATAGCATAAAATGTACCCTTTTAAAGTGTATAGCTCAATGGTTTCTAGAGTATTCATGGAGTTGTACATCCAGTACCACAACCAATTTCAAAACATTTTTATTACTCCAAAAAATAATTCTGCATTACTTAGTCATAATCCCCCACACTCTCTCACTTTAATTCAGGAAGCCATTAATTTACTTTCTGTCTCTATAAATTTGCCTGCTATTGCTTTGTTATATAAAAGAATCATGTAATAGGTAGTCCTTTGTGACAGGTTCGTGTCATTGAGCATGGTGTGTTAAATGTTTATCCATATTATAGTATGTGTCATCAGTACTTAATTTTTTATTGCCAAAATTGTTCTATTGTATTGATGTATCACATATTTATCCATTCTTTACTTGACAAACATTCATCTGGTTTCCATTTTTTATATCCTAGAATCATGTAATAAGTAGTCCTTTGCTGACAGGCATTGGTGTGAATGAGTATGGTGTGTTAAATGTTTATCCATTTCTCTTGAGTATATGCCTAGGAGTGAAATTGCGGGTAACTCATACGGTAATTCTGTGTGTAGCCATTTGATGAACTGGCAGATTGTCTTCCAGAGTGGATGCACTGTTTTACATTTCCGACAGCAATATTCCAATTTCTTCATATTTCCACCAACATATATTCCTATCTGTCTTTTTATTATAGCCATTCTAGTGGTGTGAGGTGGTATTGCACTGTAGTTTATGCATGCTTCTATTGCCCTTAATTATATAGCAATCATGAGGCTATTTCAGTGTTTTTTATTCTACTTGGATTTTGGTGTCTACAAAATTAGCTCAAGTGACTTTCATTTGGATTGGTTTTTCAACATAATATCTCTGTAAAAGTAACTTTTCACTAATTCATTTTAAAGGGGTGCTCTAAAGAATCCATGAGTGAGTTCAATTGCAATCACTTCTGGTTATTTTCGTCTTCAAGATAGCCAGATGTTAGCAATCGTGGATCCTTAGTAACATAAGAACAAATTAAATGGTGATTAAATAATAAGGACTCATTAAAAATTAGTTAAGAAATAAAGGGATGAATGGAAAAATATATCCAAGAAAAAAATTATGAGGGCTGAAATGGTTTGATTGTGTCCTCACCCATATCTCATCTTGAGATGTAGCTCACACAATTCCCACATGTCATCGGAGGGACCCAGTGGGAGGTAATTGAATCATGGGGGCCGGTCTTTCCCATGCTGTTCTCATGATAGCGAATAAATCTCAGGAGATCTGATGGCATTATGAAGGGGAGTTCCCCTGCACACTCTGTCTCTTGCCTGCCCCCATGTAATATGTGACTTTGCTTCTCCTTTGCCTTCTTTCATGATTGTGAGGCCTTCCCAGCCATGTGAAACTAAGTGCATTAAACCTTTTTCCTTTGTAAATTACCCATTCTCAGGTATGTCTTTATCAGTAGTGTGAAAACAGACTAATACAGTAAATTGATACCAACAGAGTGGGGTAGTGCTGTAAAGATACTTGAAAATGTGGAAGTGACTTTGGAATCAGGTAACAGTCAGAGGTTGAAACAGTTTGGAGGGCTCAGAAGAAGATTAAAAAAAGTGGGGAAGTTTGGAACTTCCTAGATACTGAGAGTGCTCGGAAGACAGGAAGATGTAGGAAAGTTTGGAACTTCCTAAAAACTTGTTGAATGGCTTTGACCAAAGTGCTTATAGTGATATAAACAATAAAGTTCAGGTTGTTGTGATCTCAGATGGAGATAAGGAACTTTTTGGAAATTGGAGCAAAGGTGACTCTTAATGTGCTTTAACAGAGACTAGCAGCTTTTTGCCTCTGCCCTAGAGATCTGTGGAACTTTGAACTGGACAGAGATGATTTGAGGTATCTGGTGGAAGAAATCTCTAAGCGACAAAGAGTTCAAGAGGAAGCAGAGCATAAAAGTTTGGAAAATTTACAGCTTGATGATGAGATAGAAAAGAAAAACCCATTTACTTGGGAGAAATTCAAGCCTGCTGCAGAAATTTGCATAAGTAACAAGGAGCCAAATGTTAAAAACCTAGACAATGGGGAAAATGTCTCCAAGGCATGTCAGAGATCTTCACAGCTGACCCTCCCATCACAGACCCAGAGACTTGCACCGGCTGGGTCAGGGTCCCCTGCTGTGTGTAGCCTAGGTACTTGGTGCCCTGCATCCCAGTCGCACCAGCTGTGGCACAAAAAGGACCAAGGTATAGCTTGGGCAGTGACTTCATAGGGTGCAAGCCCTAAGCCTTGGCATCTTGCACATGGTGTTGAGCCTGAGGGTACATAGAAATCAAGAACTGAGGTTTGGGAACCTCCTCCTAGATTTCAGAGAATATATGGAAACCATTAGACATCCAGACAGAAGTTTGCTGCTGGGGTGGGTCCTCATGGAGAACCTCTGCCAAGGCAGTACAGAAGGGAAATGTAGGGTGCAAGCCCCCACACAGAGTTTCCACTGGGGCACTGCCTAGTGGAGCTATGAGAAGATGGCCAACATCCTCCAAACCCCAGAATGGTAAATCCTCTGACAGGTTACACTGCGCACCTTAAAAAGCCACAGACACTCAACGCCAGCCCTTAAAACAGCTGGGAGGGGTCTTGTACCCTGCAAAGCCACAGGGGTGGACCTGCCCAAGCCCATGGGAGCCCACCTTTTGCATCAACATGATCTGGATGTGAGACGTGGAGTCAAAGGAGATAATTTTGGAACTTTAAGACTTGACTGCCCCGCTGGATTTCAGACTTACATGGGGCCTGTAGCCCCTTCGTTTTGGCCAATTTTTCCCATTTGGAATGGCTATATTTACTTACTTAATGCCTGGATCCCCATTGTGTCTAGGAAGTCACTAATTTGCTTTTGATTTTCCAGGCTTATAAGCAGAAGGGACTTGCCTTGTCTCAGATGAGACTTTGGACTGTGAACTTTTGAGTTAATGCTGAAATAAGTTAAGACTTTGGAGGATCGTTGGGAAGACATGATTGGCTATGAAATGTGATGACATGAGTTGTGGGAGGGACCAGGAGTGGAATAATATGCTTTGGCTGTGTCCCCACACAAATCTCATCTTTAATTATAGCTGCTGTAATTTCCACGTGTTGTGGAAGGGAGCAGGTGGCAGGTAATTGAATCATGGAGCTCGTCTTTTCCATGCTGTTCTCATCATAGTGAATAAGTCTCGTGAAATCTGATAGTTTTATAAAAGGGTGTTCTGCACACACTTCCTCTTGCCTGCTGCCACGTAAGATGTGACTTTGCTTCTCATTTGCCTTCCGCCATGACTGTGAGGCCTCCCCAGCTTCAGATGTGTCTTTATTAGCAGCATGAGAACAGACTAACAGAAGGGTGTTGAGCTACTTCTTCAGAAAAGAGAATCAACTCCCGAAGCATTTCAATCAGAAGCCATGCTTTAGATTAATTTTTATTCACTACCTCACTCCAAATAATATTTACATTAAGTAGAATGTAATTTATGAATATATATGAGTTCATGCATTCATAAAAATTATGTTATTTGCAATCATCACCAAAATAAATGCCTGTTTTTACTAAGTAATGTCCTGATTATATATTTACTTGGCAAAATATAGGTATATTTTTATTATGTGCAATACTTTATATGGGGTTTGAGTTGATCTATATCTACTAAGTAAAGTAGTACAAAATTGTAATTTTCTGAGTTTTTAGATGGTAATAAAACAACCTTGGAGAACACCTCAATGAGCATTACTAAAATATAATTTAATTCTAATCATAAATAGGTGTATAGAAAGAAAGAGCACTAGTAAAGATTTTATAGCCATGTTGGGAGACTGTATTTAGAAATGAAATGCATGCACTGATTACTTGGCTTAATTGCCTGTTAATGTCATCAGGAACATTGCCAGGTACAATTGTTTGTCAACCTTAACCTCAACATCAGCCACGTTACCCAAGTATTTTCTGATATATTCTGTTTTGGAAGGGTAGCTGATACTTTTTCAAGTTGTATTTTTAAAAATCTTCTTAATGTACAGGTTCTGAAGAGCCACTTGTTTTGTGAAGTGACATTCAGTAGTGAATGTTTGTAAGTATTTTTTTTAGCCTACCTAGGGGTTTATGTCAACAAGAGAAGGGTGCCTGCTCTGGGCAGGTGAGGCATTGCAGCAGTATCTAGGAAGGAATGAGGGCAAGGAAAAAACAGTGCTTCTTCCTTCTTGTGAGCAGGCCTTGTTTCAGGGTCATACAAGATACCAATATAAATATTCCAGTTCCTAAATCTGTACTTATTCTAATATGACCCTTTAGGGAAGCTGATGTTTGCTGAGCCCAATCATTGGTCAGGTTATTTTAACTCACTAAGGTTTATTTTGTTATTTATTTTTGAAATTCATATTGTGAAGGAAATTAACTTTTAGAATTGTAAAGATAACATTATGAGGATGATAAATTCAAGATATTGTCTATGGTCAGAGACCTAGAAAGTGTTGTATTCTCATCATATATCACTGTATTTGGGGAAAAGTACTTTCCAAATAAAGACCTACAGAACGTTTCTGCGGTGGGTAACACCACCTTCCCTCTATGCAATCTATAATACAGCTGTTTGGTAATTTGAATTAGTTTTCTATTGTTGTGTAACAGATAATAATAATATTTCTGTAGGTCAGAAATTCAGGTGGGCTCAACTGAGTTCTCTACTTAAGGTCTCAAAAGGCTGAGATCATGTGCCAGCTGGGATGAGCTCTTCTCCAATGGCTATGAGATTCTTACTGGATAATAAACTTTCCTTCAAACTTACATACTATCACTCAATTTTCCCTTTATGCGTCCCTGGTATAATGCATATTACGCATATTTCCATCTCAACTCTTTGTTAGGACCTACAAATAAGGCATCAATGACTGCCTAATAACCAAAACCTATCAGTACTTTTTACCTTTCATCTTTCCCTCATTTCTTGGTGACATTTGACTATGTTCATCTTTCTTTTACCTCTTACAATTTTCTATATATTAGCTCCCATTCCAGTATTTTGGTGTTGGGTACTTTATCATCTTTATCCTAAAATATCTTTCAATTAACTCATGCAGAATATATTAATAAATGATACTTGCTAGGCAGTGTGGTATTTTAGACACTAGGTATATTGAGAATATTATTTTGCCTTTGAGGCTTTTGAGTGTAATTCATAAGACAAGGTAAGTAGATAATTGCATTTTGGAAAATTACTGCGGAAACAGGATTTTTAGGGATAAGAGAGGTTTTTTAGGGGCTACAAAACGGTAGTTTAATCACTCTAAGGGGATCAGTGAAGGTGTCATAGAGAGGATAATGCATGGATTTAGTCTTGAGTTGAGGGATGAGTAAAGGTTGCCCTGCATATTCTCTTCTGATTCCAAATGTGTCTGAATTTGTGTATTAGGATTCTCCAGAGAAACAGAGTGATAGGGAGGATATGTGTGTGTGTGTGTGTGTAATGTGTGTGTGCACACACACAGACACATATATATGTACATATATTGAGATATGGAAATAGACTGATAGAGAAAGAGAGAGAGAAAGAGAGAGGGGGAACAGAAAGATTTATTACAAAAATTTGGCTCACGTGATTATGGAAGCTGACAAATCCCAAATCTGCACTCTATCCCACTTTGAGTCCGAAGGCAGGCAGACTGCTATAGAGCCAGGAAAAGCTCATGCAAAGCTGTGAAGCAGGAGAATTCTCTGTCATTGGGGGGAAGTAATTTGGTTCTAGTCAGGCCTTCAACTGATTGAATGAGGCCCACCAACAATATGAAAGACCATCTGCTTTACTCAGTCTCCCAATGCTAATGCTAATCTCATTCCAAAACACCTAGAATAATGTGTGACTATATAAATCTGAGCACTGCATGACTCAGGTAAGTTGACACATAAAATTAACCATCATGGTACCATATACTGCATCATTCACAACGTTATCTGAGTGATATTTCGCAATATCTGGATCTCAAACCTAACTACACATTATGTTTTTGAATCCCCTCGAGTGCTATACCCACTGCTTATCTGAGATTCTGAGATTCATTTTTCCTGAAGAAGGTCCTCAGCATCTTACATTCCAAACTGGTAGCTCTCAAAGTGTGTTCCATGGGAACTAATAATGCAGATCTTCAGGCCTCGGCCCAAATCTAGTGAATCCGACACTCTGTGGTTGAGGCCCAGAAACCCTGGTTCTGTCAGGCCTTCCATGTGTGTCTCATTCATGCTAAAGTGTAAGGACCATCGCCCTATATGAATCTAATGTAAAGTTAAGGTTAAGGTTAAGAAACATTGTTTCTAACCACAATTCGATTTAAATCGTAGCTCCATTTAGTTCCAATCCTATGACAAACACATGCGCAGAGACACATAAACGTTTCTTGATGGTCTAAGAAATAAACTCCACGTGGATGGATTTCCTTAACAAGACTCAGCCCTCTCTGTTTTCAGCTTAATCCTCTGAAAAATGTGTATTGTGTTTTTAGTCATAGTCCCCACACAGGCCAGGGTTTTTCAATAATTTCATAATCCTTTCATCTCTCAGTGACCTGTTTTCATTTTGCTCTGCTTTACAAAGTTACTTACTTATAAGAACTGTTTAAAATGTCACATCTGTAAAATTTGTTAGCAACAACCTAGACAAATATACAGTTTCTTTTCTTCCACAGGTAAACGTTGTGCATGCATTAAGTATAGCACTTACCACATTTCATTATAGTATTTTTTTCACCTCTATGGGCTTGTAACCATGTCAAGTTTAGAAATCTGGTCTAATTTATCTTTGTTCATCATAGTATTATCAAATACTTAGTGAATGTCTTGGTATACAGAACGTGGTTAGTAAATTGTGTTAAATACATAAATATATTTTGCTCCTAATTTCTCTACCCATCATACCAGCTTAACAACTTCATGATTCACTACACAGTTTATTCTTCGTTTAATGCAAATATCCTGTTTAACCTTGTTCTATGCACTAAATGTAAAAATTTCTTTGACCTGATCAATTCACCAAAAGGAAACTCTAAGCATTCATTGCTTGTATAACAGATAAACTTCCAAAAGAGCCAAAGTTTGGGAGATTATACTTTATTAAAACTTTCAACGTGTCTGAAAGCTTCTGCTATTTCCGGAATTTACAAGTGAAACAACAAAAAGTGCATATTGTATGCATTGCTTCAGCTGTCTTTTTCACTTTGTCTTTATGAAGATTACATACATAACAGTCCACAAACCAATGTTTGTGTTTTCTTTATTCATTGACTCTTTTTAGTTACTTTTTTCTCAACTCTCATGCAAACATATTGAAAGACTAGAATCCACAAATTTCAAATGGAATCCAACTGTTAATGTCAGATGATAGAAATGAAATGTAGTGTTTGTGATTGTATTCCTTGCTGCCCTTAATATGAAATTATTTTTGGTTAGCAGCTGCATCTAACAATATAAAAACCCATTACCTCAGAGTGAGTATTTTTAAGTCCCTGTAGTTTATAAACATTATTTTGTTATTGTCAATGTGCTTATTTTTATGTATGCAATTTGTCTTCCACAAATGTGATTGTATTAGCAATTTCCCTTAGCACACAAAGAGATCCTAATTGGCACTTTTTCTTAGCACACAAAGGGAATAGCACAGAAAGAAGTCAGTATTGCCTTAACCAATAATCAAAAGTAATCAAACAAAATGCTTTTTAGAAATGTTGTGTATACATATAGG
Organism: Papio anubis; assembly: GCF_008728515.1. Taxonomy (NCBI): domain Eukaryota; kingdom Metazoa; phylum Chordata; class Mammalia; order Primates; family Cercopithecidae; genus Papio; species Papio anubis. The sequence goes on along the minus strand of NC_044980.1, from coordinate 18,772,127 downwards.
TATCAATCCATTGCCATGTAACAGATTGCTTCATAATGTAGTAACATAAAACATTAATAAACTATAGTGTGTTACACAGTTTCTTTGGGTCAGTAATAAAGGAACAGCTTACATGGGTGATTCAGGTTCAGAGGTTGTCACCCAGATTTTGATTAGCACTGTAATTATTTCAAAATGTGACTGGACCTGGGGGAGACACTTCCAACATGTCTCACTTACATAGCTAGCAAGTTGGTGCTGGTTTTTGGCAACGAACTTGGTTTTTCATGTCACGGACTCCTCCATAGGACTGGTGAGTGTCTTGATTGCCATGGCAGCTGGCCAACTCAGAGTGAGTTACCCGAGAATGAGTGACCTGAAGGTAACCATCTTCTTTATGACCTAGCCTCAGAAATTGCACATTGTTACTTCTGCAATATTGTATTTAATAACATTAAATATGGAAAACCTTATTAGATATGGAAAGTCATTATACAAGGATATGAATACAGGCTGGAATAATTGGTGTTGCCTTGGAGGTGGCTGCCAGAATTTGTTCGAATGTTTTCACTTATATGTAAAAAAGCACACAAGGAAAAAATAATTCAATTTGTTCTCAAATTTAAAAGAGATTTATTGGCTCATGTATCTGTAAAGTTCGTAGGTAAATTAAGCTCTGAGTTTGCTTTTATCAGTTCTCTGTCTCCAATTCTCCCTGATTTTTCATTTTCTGAATTTTTTTAACATCTCCTTTATCCTTCGTGTTGCTATATTATAGTAAGAAGTAACAAACTGTATGTTAACTTGTAACATGGTAATAAGATGAGTGATGCCAAAGTTGGGTTCATGCATTCTCATTCACAACCTGGGGAGATAAATTGTCATTTTACGTAGCCATTAAAAATGTTGCTGCTTTTGGATTTTTGTGTTTTGGTTTTTTGTTTTTTGTATTAATCTCCTTTCACTGCCTTAACAAATGTATTTAATACATGAAATTTGTCCATACATGGATAAATTATTGTGGCAAAATGAAAGGCATGTGGACACTGACTCAGGACCATCAGGCCCATATTTTTATTATTACTCATGGTTAACTCCTTTCAAACCTTTTTAGATTCTACATAATAAGGAGCAATTTCATGAGACAATCACAATATCCACCACATTTACTTAATGTGTGAATACATTTGACGATTTGTTAATTGCAATATCCCAGTGTTAGTGTCACATTGTAAGACAATTAGAACAAGTTTCTTTATTCAAAAGAAACCAAACCACTCAAATAATTTTATACAGCATTGCTAGATATTTATTTTATAGGTTTCTTTTTGTTGAATTTCTAATACCTCTTCCAATTTCCTTATGTGTATTGTATAAGATAACATTGCTTCTCCAAAAACTTATAAAATAAGAACAATCAGAAAAGGGTTTTCATATTCCTCTGCCATCCTATCTATCAACCTAGCTAGTAGATGTTGATATCTGTAAATATGGCTTTCTTCAGGTTCCTGAAATGCACTGTTCATGCCAAGTCTCTGGCCACTCCTTCTCATGACCTTATACTGTTCTTTCTTGTTTGCTGTGAGACAATGCTCTTTCTATTTCATCTTCTTTCCTGAATTCTCATTTTTCACTGTCTAAAGCATGATTCCCCTGTCCTCAAAAACAAGCTTTATTTTCTATCTGAAAATAAAATTAATTCATGCAAAGCAAACAAAACAACAAAAGCTGAAAACATCTCTTGATCTAATATTCTCCTCCAAGTACAACTGTTATCTCATTCTTTTGACTGAAAAACTCCTTGAAATAATTTACTCTGTTTACAGTTTGTACTCTTTTCTTCCATGCTGTTTTAAATCGATTCTAACAAGACTCTTGACTTCGATACTTCAGCACAATCATTTTCAACCTCCATGTCGCAGAATCCAAAGCCTAATTCTCATTCCTCTACTCAACGAAGCATCAATATTTGATATGATTAACAACTCTTTCAAGAAAAAGACTCTTTCTTTGGCTTAAGGACATAATATCCTTTTGATTAACTCCATCCTTCTTTGGCTCTTCTTTCTGCATGCTGTTTAGTCCCTCCTCACTTCTCTACTTATTGAGTTGTGGGACCCCAAATTTTAGACTTCAAATGTATCTTGAGTTGTTGCGATGGTGATTTCATTCAGCCTCGTAGATTTCATAACTCTCAAATTTTAATCTGCAGCTGCAATGTTATTTTCCCCTGCATTCCATATTAGCCACTTTAATATCTGCTCCTGAAGGTCTCAAACTTGACACGCTGCAAGTAAATCTCTGTAAAATCCGATTTCTCCTTCAATCTTCTTCAGATGTCTTATCTATCTTTGGAATGATGACAGTAGTCTTTAGCTTGCTTATATAAAGCATGCAGCCATTTTTCTCTTCTCTCTCATGTTCCACATCCAATCCACTAGAAACTTTTGTCAGCTATACCTTTAAAAACTATTTATAAGTCAACAATTTCTTATCGTTTGTCTCATTTCTACTCCACTTCAAACAACTTTCACCCCTTACCTGGGATATTTTAATAGCTTTCTTTGGATCCTAACCTTAGCTTCCTTTGTGTTTGGGTCCTAAACTTAGCCTTCTTGTTATTCACCCACCTGTCATAATGTGCCTTTTAAATCATAAGTGACACTACATACTACTAAGTCAAATCAAATACTCCCAAATAAATGAAAATATGACACTCATAATGAGTGAACCAAGATACAAACCCAGGCACTCACACATATATGATTATGTTGTCGAAAGTTAAAATAAGGAATGTCTTCTGTTTTTACCTTAGTTCTGGATAGAGGAAATGAAAATATAAAAATGTTAATCATCAGATATTATGTATAAGGCACTTCTTTTTTTTTTGGTTTGTGCTATTTTATTAAAGACACCAGTTTTTGGTGTTTTTTTTTTTTTACAATTTTTATGATGAAAATATTCAAGTAGAAAAAGAATAGTACAACAATAACTTATTGCTCCTGCCTTTTAAATTTTGTGATTTTGTCTTATTGGAACTATTTGAAAGTAAATTGCAAATGTTACAATACTTAATCAGGAAACACCAGTCTCTTTGACTGAAGGTTCTTTGATTATCTTTTTTTTCGCTCTTTTTTTTAATTTCTTAACTATTGCTTCACATCACCTTGATGTCAACAACCCAGTGACAAGCATAGATGAGGAATATTCTCAATAATTTATAGTATTTATTATTTCAATAGAAGCAATACATTAATAAAGTTTATGTTGTTACTAAAAGTTCATTTTAAAGAAATTTGTTAGAATGATGCATTGGAAAAATTTTGTCAAAGAGAAGCCTATTTAAGAAAATGACAGAAAAAAGAAACCACTGGCTACAAATTTAATGCCTCAAAATATATCACTCTTGTTAACAAGTCAAGTTTCATGGGGAGCAATTTACATAGTAAAATTACCATTTTTATGTGTAAAGCATAATGAATTTTGCAGAGGCATCTAGTCACTTTCCACAACCTTCATCCACAAAAGTTAAATTTGAAGTGATTTTTTTTCCCTCACCTCCAAGTCCTGGTAACTACTTATAGTTTTACCTTTTTCAAATGTAATGAGAATGACAAGTAGACACTGTGGGCTCCTTTGAGGCATTCTTTTCAGGAAGCTTTTGCGTTAATGAGTCAAGCTTATGAGTTACTCTTTTCAAGAAGCCATGCTTGGCTAATTTATATATATATTTTTAGTAGAGACGGGGTTTCACCATGTTGGCCAGACTGGTCTCGAACTCCTGACCTCAGCTGATCCACCTCCACCGGCCTCCCAAAGTGCTGTGATTGTAGTTGTGAGCCACCGTGCCCAGCCCAATTTGTGTGTGTGTGTGTGTGTGTACATACATTTTAACTTGTCTTGGGTAAATGGCTAAGTGTGGGATTGTTAAACAAAATATCATGTTCAAGTTTATGGAAATATGCCAAATTGCTTTCCAAACTGGCTATACAGCTTTGCATTACTATCAGCAGTTGCTTCACGTCCTTCACATATGTTGCCAAGGTATTTTTTCCCCTCATTCTAATAAGTATGTGGTGACAACTTTTTGTTGTTTTTATTTGCATTTCACCACAGAGAAGTGATGTTGAAAATATTTTCATGTGCAATCTGTATTTTCTTCTTTGGTGGATTTCCTATTCAGGATTTTGCAAAATTTTATAAACTTGTTTAGATTTTTATTGTTTGTTTTTGAGATTTTAACGTATGTGGACATATGAGTTAATTAGATGTACATGTTTGGAATATATTCACTTATTTGTGTCTTATCTTTTCATTTTCTTAATAAATGCTATATTTAATGAGTTTTTCAAATAACATTTTCTTGAAAATTACAATTTGTTGGCTTTTTTTCTTTTATGGTTTTAATATTTTGTGTTTTTTTCCTAATAATTCTTTGCCAAACAAAAGGTAACAAAAATTTCCTTTATTAGTTTTATATATTTAAACCTCGAGGTTTTATATTTATATTTATGGCTTCCTTTGGGCCATATTTTATGTATGATGAGTGGTAAGGGTCAAGTTCAATTTTCTTTAATATGAATTTACAGTGGATCCACCATTTGTCTAAATGCTATCATTTTCTCAATTATTATGGCTAGTTTGTCCATAAACACTTGAGCATTTATGTATTTATCAATTTCTTGACTGTCATTGGTACCACTGACAATGTACATACTATTGCTACGGTGTTATGATTACTGTAGTTTTATAATGGCACAAAATCAGTGTGAGTTCTCCCACATTTTTCTTCTTTCTTTTTGAAATTGTTTGAAACCGTTTAGAACAGTTTTTGTTGCATATAACTTTTAGAATCGGCTTATCAAATTATTCAACAATGTCGGATTTTTTATTCGTATTACATTGAATCTAAGTTTCACTTTGGGAGTGTGAACACCTCAATGAACGATATCGAGCATTTTATCCGTGAGTAAACACAGTATGTTTTCAGTTATCTAGGTCATTTAAACATTTCTCCTAGCAATATATGTGGAATTCAGCATACAAGTATTTCACATGTTTGTTTTCATGTTTATTCATGTTATATAGATTAGATGTTAAAATCTTCCTTTACTTTCATTTTTATAGAAATATATGTAAATACTGAACTTGTATCCTGTGATACTGCTAAATTGTTTTAATAATTCTAATTTTTTTGTATATTATATGGTATTTTCTTCATAGAGAATCATTCTGGCTCTGAAAGAAGATAAATTTGTTTTCTATGTTGCAATTTATGTAACTTTTATTTCTTTTACTATTTACTCTAACTCTAACCCTAAAGATAGTGTTCAGGAGAAGTTCTGGGAGCATATATCCCTACATTTCTGTCTATTTCTAATCCTTGGGACAAAGCATTCAATATTCACCGATAAGAGTGATCATAGTCATAGATGTGTTGAGGTTGAGAAAGTCCCTTCTATTTGTAACTTCCTAAGTGTTCTTTATTTCTTATGTCATATTTGTTAACTTCTATTATGTGTGTATTGAATGTGTGCAGTGAATTATATTCACTGATTTTTAAATGTTAACCAACCAGTCTTCTTTTCCTAGGATATCCCTCACTTGGTCATAATGAATGTATTATCAAAGCCTGAGATAGTCCTGGGGTTCTGCTTATGTAGCTCTCTTCTCCCAGAGAGCATTCTTCACATTATCTATTTTCTATTTTATGTATTTTGTTCCATTTTACTATCCTTTGTGATGGCAGGCCAGGTTTAATCAGTTGCTTTTTCCTGACCAAAGTGGATTTTTTTTTTTTTAGTTCTATTTCCAAACCAGTCAAACTTCTTATTGTAATTATGTAGTTTATTTAAATAGTAAACAAAATAATGACATATATGCACATAATGGATTCAGAATTTGTGTAACGTACTTTAAGTTGAAAGTTTCCCAAGACTTGATAAAAGTGATTTGCTAAAATTATGTTGCAATTAAGGAGAACAATTAGGCAATTATAAAATCTCAGGTAATTTTATAGAAGTAGAAGTGTTGCCATGCTTAGTGTTTTGAAAGAATCTTCAAATTCTTCCCTCACTTAGAATCAATCAATTTTGGACTTCATAAATAACTTGGTAAGTAACTCAGTGTGTGTTATCTTTATAAGAATGGTGGCATTAACCCCGAGCAGCAACAAATCTGTTCTCAGAGTTATGTCCATACTCCTACATTGACAGATTACAGTTTGATGAATAATTATGCATTTCAATATTTTTATACAAACATTTAAAATATATATGTATCATTATTTTTATTATTTTACATAGTAGCTGTTTTGCTTTAATTAGCATTTTCTGATGTTGATTCTATCTATAAGGAAATTTTTATTTTTATTTTTATTTTATTATTATTATTATTTGAGACGTAGTCTTGCTGTTGCCCAGGCTGGAGTGCAGTGGTGCGGTCATGGCTCACTGCAAGCTCCACCTCCCCGGTTCATGCCATTCTCCTGCCTCAGCCTCCCAAGTAGCTGGGACTACAGGCTCCCGCCACCACACCCGGCTAATTTTTTTGTGTGTTTAGTAGAGAAGGGGTTTCACCGTGTTAGCCAGGATGGTCCCGATCTCCTGACCTCATCATCTGCCCACCTCGGCCTCCCAAAGTGTTAGGATTACAGGCGTAAGCCACCGCATCAGGCCAGGAAAATTTATTATAATTAGATTGCACACCCAGAAAAAGAAAGAATAAACTTATAATCCATTTTGTTAGTAAGTTTCTAAGCAGCTTTAAAAATATGATTGTAATTATAAGTGCAAAAGACAGCATAACAGTTCATCACAAGATAAATCCTGTATACTCTATAAAGATGAAAGAAAAGTTCACAGGCATTATAGACAAGTAGCCTAAGATAGATAAAACATGTTCAAACTGAATTATTACAAAAAGTGGAAAATAAATGTTATATTTGGTAGATTGTTATATAATTGAGTGGGCCAATTGTGACATTTTCACAAGAATAGAATACAATTTTTCATTTACTTTTTAATCAATAAAATTTCTTACATTATCTCAATGTAATTACTTTCAAGTAGAGGTAAATTACTTTGACTTTGTAGTTCTGGTTAATGGAACAAAGTGTTCATTCCTAACAGCAAAGGCACAGCTTTAATTTTAAAGCTTCTAACTCATGTGACTCTCAGATAATAATATTAATGATATATAAGGAATTGATGGAGGATTTATAGGCAACTGGAACAAAATAATGTATTGAAAAGAGTCAAGATTCATTTTAAATAATTCACTTCAATTTAGAATTTGTATGATAACTATGTAATAAATGAGAGCACTTATTGTAAACGTACAAAAGTTGAATAAATATGTGGGGTAAATCTTGTGTGATATGTTTCTAAATGCTTTGTAATTTTTGAAATATTTCTACACATGTGTTATACTCCTTCCTATGAAATAAGTGACCTTAAACAGATAGAGTTAGTTAAATTTTCTATCACATAAAATTCACAGAATGCTTTATTTAAAAACTTTTTAAGTGGATACCGTAAAGAGATATTTGAGGAGTAATTTATTATATATGATATACATCTTTCATATAAATTATAGCAAATTATTTTGAATACAATATTTGATTTTTTTACTGATATTTAAATAATATAGAAAAAAAAGAGAAAAAGAGGCATATTATTGGCACCAGCATGTACCAGGCATTGTGAGAGTTTTACATATAAATTATTGTTTAAGTAGATGTAATAATATTATAAAGTAGTTTATAATATGTGTTAATTGATTTAGCTCACTTTTTCTACCTAAAACTTAAATATGACTTTCATATGCAAGATTTTACAATGGAAAACCTACTCTCATTTCAAATCAAACAAGTACACTTAAGTGGAAATTTGTTTTCATTTGAGCACCTGTTTGCAAAACTTATTGTTATATATTTATTAAAGAAAATAATGGAAACTTATTTGTTAACAAGCAGAACATTAACCAAGCATGCTAAAATGTTCCAGCATCAGTCCACAGAAAGTATTCAAAAGAATGAGCATAATTTTAGTTATACATTTTCCTATAAGGAAATCTTTTTATAGAACTCTCAATCAGACAGACCAAAAATACAATTTATAAACCATCTTTATTCTCATGGGCATTTATGAAACTTAGATAGCAATAAATGTGGTTATTTAAGTTCATATTCCCTGTAAATTGTTATTATAATAGTAGATAAGGCTTTTCATTTTGAGTGAATTTTCATAATGAAAGCAATAAAAGCATATTTTTAGGAAAATAATCTACAATATTACACTAACCTATTCATATATTTGACAAATATTTTTAATACTAATTTTAGAATAATAATAATCAAATTAGAAATCTACCAAATTCTCTAGTAGGCATATACTAATAGACATGATTTAGATTGTTTAGTGGCACATATTTAAATAATAATGGCTTTGGTCTAGAAGTAAATTGAACAATTAAGTCATGATATTTAAGAAAAGAATAGTATTTGTTTTTTCCATTCAATTTCGATAAGTGGGAAATCTGGAAGAATGACATATTTTGTTGTCCTGTGTTCTCTAGAGACCATCATAGTGTTATGCACACATCAGTCTTTCCAAAAGTAATCACTGGATAAAAATTATTGTTTCTCAAAGTTATAAAAGATCTTCTAGGTATTGTAGCATACCGCTTCCATTTGCACTGGAATAGCACTTTCTCTGTATCGCTATCTCTAGAGGGAGCACTCTGATGACATGAGTCCTTATTATATTAATGTTGCATAAAGCACAGATGATTTTTATATAGCATAGTTTGTGCTGGAAATTGCATGCATGTATTTTGGCTTTGTTTCTATTTTAGTATTCAGAAATTATTAAAATGTACATTCTTTTTCCCAGTCTCAGTATTATAAAGTTGACATAGTTACCGTTAATTGTTTCTCAAAAACACAACTTGGCAAGTCAAATAACTCTTATTATAGGCTTACAGATTAAATAATTAAGGTACATCAATAAATAGCAAATAACTTTTTGAAGTTCTGCTCCTGAAGAGTGCTGAGAATATGATTTATATTTAAGTTTGTATGATTTCAATGTATTTTATTTACTCTGCTGTCAAAAGAATATGAAAATTGTTTTCTAGAAACAAAGCATAAAATCAAAAATTATAATAACAATAATAGAAATAGTGTTTTAAGACCTTAGAGAATTATCCAGTTTTAGCCTTAGCAAAATGTTTGTAAATCCCATGGACAGATTTATATTTTATAGGTAGAGTGATTGACATTCAAAGGATAAAATACTAGCCCAAGGACACAAGAAATAATATATAGAGACCCATGGGTACTTTTCAGTTCACAAATATAGAAATATCTCATATCATAAAAGACCAGAATGCTGCAAGAAGGCTGCAAGAAGGCTGCGATAGTGAGTTTTCACCCCTAATTATCTGAAATCACAGCCACATTTTTATACATCATCCTACTTTTAGTAACAGACAGCAGTTATTGAATTTGCACCAGAAATTACTTTAAATTTACTCTAACCTTTTGGTTTTCATAACTGCTACGGTTGCCCCTGACAGGGCAGGCAGTGTCATGAGTCACATGCTCAATAAGATAAGATGTTTCCTACAGGACGTAGAATGGTAGTAGGTATACAGACAAAACTGATATTAGCCTGATCCCAAATGTTATGCTTTTAATCATTGTTACAGAATAGTGATTGTACATTAGGGCTGTAAAGTAATATTGAATCATAATGGAAAGAGTCTATTTTGAAGTAGAAGGATTCAGTTTCCTGTGCCCAAGTGTGGAATGCCTGAGAACACGTTCCAGTTCCAGGGGAAAGCTGCACCAAGGCAGAGGTAGGACAGTGAGAGGTGACCGCTGATAGCAGTCAGAGCGATTATGTATATGCTTTTTCATCCTTCCTTTAATTCGCTAACTTGTGAATAACTTTTATTTTATCTTTATAAAAATTTTCTTCTTTTCTGTACTTCTTCCATCTTTTATTGTTGAGCTAAACAAATATTCCTGGTACAAAATTGATCAAGAATGATCAAGAACAACGCAGTAGAGTGTGTTTACTATGATTCTGTTTAGGCGGATGACACTTCATATGTGTCCTGAGTGGCAGTGTCGAGTATTGGTTCCAAAGTTTCACAAGCAAAATAAATAAATAAATAAATAAATAAAAATTTTGAAATATTTCCTCTTTCTTATATCTTCTAGGGAAAAATGTGTAGACTGTAATTACCTGTTTAAGTAAAAAATCAGGGACACATTTTTTTTCATTCTTCACAAAAATTAACTTTTTACTGAAGAATTTATTTTCTCTAGTTATTTTAATACAGTGCTACTTAGATTTTCTATTTGCATTAGAGCTACTTAAGATACTTTTTAAACCATATCTTTTCTTACCATCGTGAATAACTTCTCTATAAGTATTTATTCCCTTTTTTCTAATATTGTTATATCTTTTTAACTAGTCTTATTATTAATGTATTAGTATGTTGTTATAATTTAAATTTGAATTGTTTCAGAGAATGGCAGATACATTAGCAGAGAGAAAGCCAGACAGAGAGATTTAATTTGTTCATTATGTATTCTGAATCTCTAGCTTTGACTTGTAAAATAAACGAGACATTTACGTTTTTGTTACATCTCAGAATTAATAAACCCACTGAAAAAATGAAAAGACTTGGTTTAAGATGGATTTGCAAGTATTGAATATATTTTGATATCTCCCAGAGTTACATGTCAATTTCATGTGTGAATCTCATACTAAATTTTGACTTCAATTACTCTTTATTTTCCTCAAGTATGACTCAACATCACACACTACATATATCCTACCATAAGAAAATGATCCTTTGTGTAAATAAATTTATTTTTTGTTTTCTTTGAGTTTAGTTAGATTTGAACATTAGACTTTTTTAAAGATTATGTGATTATTTTTTTACCAGCTGCTGTGTTTTTCTTAGATTAATGATGAAACCAATTGTTCATCCTGTAGACTCTGACAGCATACAATGAATTCTGACAACTTTCTCCCACTCGAGTTCCTGATAACATGTAATTTCCTTGATATGACAAAATATCATTTTGGCATTCATGTCATGCCATGGTGTTCATTTTTCATTTTCCTGTAAGTTAATGAGTTCTAGCAAAGAGCACCTTCATAAAGTTGTCGTTTGCCAAAAGTCCTGCTGCAGCATATGGAACCAGTGACAAGCTGCAGTATTAAAGAGATTTGTTTTAAACCGAGCCTCTAAAGTGTGCATCGAAATACTAAATACATTCCTGTGTATTTTGCAGATAATCCTGATTTGCTGAGCCATGTCACAGTGGGTATTAGAGTTCTGGATGTCAACGACAATCCACCCGAACTTGCCAGGGAATATGATATTGTTGTCTGTGAAAATTCTAAGCCTGGCCAGGTAAGTTAATTGTTTCCTTCCTCCTCATTTGAATGGAATAAATGCAAGCGGCTTTATTTTTATTATTCTTAGGTATAATCTCCCAAAGCCCACAGTGTAATTTTGTACTCAGTGAAACTAATTTCATAAAGCTTTATTTTAAGTATCAAATAAGTTTTGGAGAATCATAGCAATTGAATTTTCTTTGGATCCGAATGTAACTCAGAAAAATGAATTCATTCATGAATGCTGCACAAATTATACCAATAAAATGATATTGAATGCTTTATGTCCAACCCTACTTTAAATGAGGAGGAAATAGCAAATGTTTTCCTCTTAATGAGGCTGATGGATTTGATTGTGTCAGAGGGATAGCTCTGTCTATTTTGGAGGATCTGCAGGAGTGACACAGGAACGATGATTGAGTGATGCTGATACTAAATGATGATTCAATTTTAAAAACATGAAGAGTGTATATGTAGTAATAAGGTGGTGAGAGTGAAGATGGATCTGGAACATGGGGCAAGAGGCTGGATGTCGTGTGGCATCTAGTTAAAGAAGCAAGGCAATTTGAAAGTCTGGTTGCCTATAGCAAATAGAGCAAGTAGGAGGCTGAAAGGGGCTGTGTATTTGTTTTTCTGCTGTATAAGCAATTACACAAAATCCACAACTTGAAACAAAATGCATTTATTATCTCACAGTTTCTATAGATCAGAAATTTGTGCATGGCTTAGCTGGGTCTTTGCAGAGGTCTCGCAAGACTCTAATCAAGGTGTCTGCTAGGGCTGTTTTCTTGCCCGAGGCTTGGGGATCTCTTCCAAGTTCATAGGGCTGTTGGCAGCATTCAGTTTCTCTCTGATACAGACCTGAAAAAGTCAAGACTTTCCTTTACTCCTCAAGGCTGCCCATATCTCTGAGATACCACCAGCAGTTGCTTGCCATTTGAACCTCCCCAATATGTCCAGTTATTTCATCAAGCAAATAAAAGGAGCAAGCCTGCAGGGAAAACAGCCTCGTATAATGTAATGTAATCAAGTGAGTGACACATCAACACATTTGCCATATTCTGTTTGTCAGAACCAAGACACAGGTCATACCCACACTGAAGGGGGAGGGATTACAGAACGGCGTGCATTCCAGGAGCAGCACCTTAAAATCTATCTGCTTTGGATGAATCCAGAAGTGGAAAGGGTATAGGTCAAAATATACCCTTTCTGAGTCAAAAGTACTCTATTATTATCTGTAGTGAACAAGAATGAGTATCCCTTCCCAAATGATGCCAAGTCATTTTGAAACCTGTGCTGAAATTATACTCCTGAGAAGCATCCTTTTTTGTATTCGTGTATGAAGGACAATCAGTGAGGCTTGCTAAAGTAATCATTACCTATTTATTTTTAATACTGTCAGGGAAAAAGATATGTATATCTGAATGGCTGGCTTTGTAACATAAACCTTTTTTCATGTTCACTGTTGTTAAAATAAAAAAAAACTCTAGACATAATACATTTAAAAGGGTTTATTTAAGCAAAGAATGAGTAACAAATTGGGCTACACTCAGAATCAGAAGAAGTTTAAAGAACTCCATCCAGCATCGTGAGCGACAGGCTTTCAAAGGCTGAACACAGAAGCCAAGTAGAGAAATGACCTGATTGGCTACAGCTAGGTGTTTGCTTTATTTGGGCCTAAAGTGACCAGTTGGCTGTCTTGTAATTGCCTGAAACCCAGCTATTTTTTACTAAAATTATATTCCTAAGTTAGGTTTCTTTTAGTTGACATAATGTGTTAGAGTTCTCTAGAAAGACAGAACTAATAGGATAGATGCATATATGAAAGGGAGTTTATTAAGGAGTATTGACTCACACACCATCATAAGGTGAAGTCCCGCAGTAGACCGTGTACAAGCTAAGGAGCAACAAAGCCAGTCTGATTCCCTAAACCTCAGTATTAGGGAAGCCAACAGTGCAGCTTTCAGCCTGTAGCCAAAGGACTGAGATCCCCTGGCAAACCACTGGTGTTAAGTCCAAGAATCCAAATGCTGAAGAGCCTGGAGTCCGATGTTCGAGGTCAGGAAGCATCCAGCACGGGAAAAAGATGAAGGCCGGAAGACTCAACAAGTCTGCTCTTCCATCTTCTGCCTGTTTTATTCTAGCCTGTCTGGCAGCTGATTAGGTTGTGCCCACCCAGATTGAGGGTGGATCTGCCTCTCCTAGTCCACTGACTCGAATGTTAATCTCCTTTGGTAACACCGTCACAGACCCCTGAGGAACAATACTTTGCATCCTTCAGTCCAATCAAGTTGACACTCAATATTAACCATCAAACAAATCTAGGTAGCATTTTGTTACACAAAAGCTAAAAATACAGTGATAGTCTCAGGCTGATATGGCCTTCTACTTAATTAATTTAACATTTCCCATGAGAAAATTATAAATATGAATGAGGACAAAGTAAAGTTATATTTGAAAGCATTGTAGGGTTTATATAATTTATTCACTTAAAATATTAAGATTATTATTTTATATGCTTAAGTATTTTACTATGCAATGATTTTAAAACCAGTAAGTAATTTTGTAGTATAAATACATTATTAAATATTTATCAAATTTTCTTTCAATTCTATTAAAAATAGATGCATACATCCTAACATAATGTTCTTGAAATACATTATAAAAGCACAGTTAATGAAAAAAATGTTAAACATTCTAATGGAAAATTTAAATTTAAGAAAATACAGTATCTCAATTGTTGGTAATAACAGCAACTTAGACATAGTGGAAGAGAAAATAATGGAATTGGAAAATTTAAATTTAAGAAAATACAGTAGCTCAATTGTTGGTAATAACAGCAACTTAGACATAGTGCAAGAGAAAATAAGGGAACTGGAAAGTAGGTCAGAATAAAAAAGCCATGTTGAAGCATGAAAAGATAAAGAAAATATAAATAAGAAGATGAGAGACATATGGGACATGCAAGTCTAATATACAAGTTATTCAATTCTCAGAGGCATATGAGAGAAAGAATGGGACTGAAAAAATATTTAAGATGATTATAGCTGAAAGTTATTCCAAATTGATGGAAATATCAAGTCAAACACTCAATAAACTTAAGAGAAACAAAACCACCAAGCATACTGCCTACAAAGCTAAATTTACCTCAGTGCACGAAAGTAAAACTTTAGCAAATTAAAAGCAGCAAGAGAAAAAAAGATATGATACCACTATCAAAGTCACAGGACCTAAGATGAGGCAAAGCATTCTTTGACTTGACACCAAAAGCATGAGTCATAAAAGGAAACAGTGATAAATTGAATTTCATCAAAATTTAAAAGTTTTGCTCTTAAAATCTGTTAAGATGATAAAAAGACAAACTACAGAGTTTCTACTTTTAGTCCTATAGTTTGTTTTTATGAAAAGGTTTCAAAACTCAACAATAAAATCTGAAGATAAAATTCAATTTGAAAATGGGCAAAATACAAGAACAGACATTTACTGGCAAGGACATAGAAAGAGCCAACCAGCATATGCAAAGGTATTCCACATCTTTTTAAAAATTTATTTCTATTTACATTGGGTAAATAGAAATTAAAACTACAATGTGATATCACTACAGGCCTATCATAAAAGCTAAACTTTGTGGTAAATTGTGGAGAAATTAGGTCATTTCTGCATCATTGGTGAACGTGTAAAATGGCACTGCTACCCGGGAACATATTTTGACAGTTTCATAAAAAATTAAATTTGCAATTACCATAAAATTCAGAACTATATTCTTGGGCATTTCCCACAGAGATATGAAATTTTATGTTTATACAACAAATGTACAAAATTATTTATAGCAGTTTCATTTCTAATAAATCCAGACTGGAACCAACACAGACATCCTTCAATAGATGAACGATTAAGCAAACTGTGATAAATTCATAGCGTGAAATACGGTTCAGCAAAGAAAAGGAATGAATAATTAATACATGCAATAACCTGGATGAATCTCTAGAAAATTGTTCTGAGTGAATAAAAGAGCCAATGTACAAAGTTTCCATAAAGTATAATTTCATTGAAATAGCATTTTTACCATAACAAAATTATAGAAATAGAGAACAGGTTATTAGTTGCCAGAGGTTGGGTCCAAGGGTAAAGATGAAGAGAGTGGGTGTGGCCATAACATGGCAGCAGGAGATATCCTTATGCTGATGGAAATGCTCATATGTTCTTCTTATCAATGTCAATATCTTGGTTGTGACATTGTTTTGCAAGATGTTACCTGTGGGAGAAAGTAGGTAAAGGTATATAAGATCTCTCAGCATTATTTCTTACAATTACCTATAAATCTTCGATTACCTCAAAATGGAAGTTTTAATTAAAAATTTTAAAAAATACCTTCAAAAGGACAATAATAAATCAGATTTTCATGAGGAAAAATTAAAGCTGGAAAACAATAAAAGGATAACACCCAAGGGCTACTAGAAAATAACTGACAGTCGTATATTATTTTTCTACCAAATATATTCCTCAAAAGTAAAGTCAAATAAAGCTCATATTTAGGCAAACAAAAATGTGAACATTATTTAGCCTAAGTCAGAAACACCATTAAAGCTTTTCTTGAGTAAAAACAAAAATAACTCTATTGGCAAGACACATTAAAGAACAAAGCAGAACTAAATGATTAATAACTAAGCAATCGAAGTTTTCTAGGGTTTAAAATATAGAGAGTATACATAGTCTAAGAAATCATAAAAAAGGAAAGAGATAAGGGAAGTTAAAATATTTTAAATTCCTAACTTTTGAGGAAATTGATAATCTATTAATTTATATAAAATTTATAAGTTGAAAATTTATTTTGTAATTTATAAATTAACCAATCAAATTAGTAAAAGAACATGTAACTAACAAGCTGATAGAAATTGGAATTTTTAAAAATACTTAATCCCAAAGAGGGCAAAGTTTAAAGCTCTAATTCCTGATTTTAATTATGTTTATAAAATATTCATTAACATTAGAATAACTCAATTACTTGAAAAATTACTGTGTATGGTTTTCTATATGTTACAGTACAAAGATTTTTTTTTAAGTATTTCACATAGGATGTATGTTCAAGGATTCTAGAATGACACACTTCCAAGCTAAACGTAAATTCTAACAAAATATGAAGATTATAACTAATGTAATAGTGCCAAAATAATCCTGAAATTTGCATGAAGTTTGTAAAACTCAAAGTTAGAATGATAGTTTTTCATATTTGCTGTAGAAATATAGTTTCATCTCATTACACAAACAAGGACAATAAAGATTTTATTACTTAATATTTGAATGGGTAATGTTAGTGGAACTTCATAAAACAAAACATGAGACAAAAATTTATATAGAACAAGTGGAAATACCATGAACAAATGTGAAATATATAAAGTGTGTTTCAGTGTTTATGTTAAAATAAAACCACTTAAATACTCAAATTAAATTGTGCCTGTTATCAGAATAGACTTAAAAGTCAATTAGGTGTTGCTTATAGGAGATGTATTATAAATATAAGAGAGAAAAAAGTTGAAAGAAAAAATACAGGAAATTATACACACAGTTCTAATGGAAACTTTATCAATATCCCTATGCAATTATACACACACATAAAAATTATCAAAGGGAAAACATTACATGTAAAAAGGCAAACTTCATTATGATAAATATAGTCTGTACACTGGGTAGAAATAGCAATTTTAACTGTATATATACTTGTCAATCCTGCCTCTAAATAAGCAAATCAAACTATTTTTGAATTGAGAGATTTTATACACTTTTCCAAGTAACTGAAAGAATATTCACATAAAATTTGAGTAATATTAAAATTAAACATTACAGTTATAAAAATTTACTGATAGACAAATATGCCAACTTCAGATGATGCATTCTTTCAAAATTTGCACAAAATATTGACCACAATTATACTGTCTGCTGGGCCACCACACAAGATTTAATAATGTACAAAATCAGCCTCATTTTTCTTTATTACAATAAGTATAGCTAGATGATAATTAAAAACTATTTCTTAAAAAATCATATTGCAAATAAAGGAATGTACTTCTAAGTAACCTAAGACCTGCCAAGATGGTCAAATAGGAACAGATCAGTTCTGCAGCTCCCAGCATGACTGATGCAGAAGATGGGTGATTTCCACATTTCCAACTGAGGTACCTGGTTCATCTCATTGGGACTAGTCGGACAGCCCACAGAGTGTGAGCCAAAGCAGGATGGGGTATTGTCTTACCCGGGAAGTGCAAGGGGTTGGGGGTTTTCCCTTTTCTAGCCAAGGGAAGCCGTGACAGACTGTACCAGGAAAATTGGGACATCCCCGCCTTAATACTGTGCTTTTCCAATGCTCTTAGCAAATGGCGCACCGGGAAATTATATCCTGCACCTGGCTCAGTGGGTCCCATGCCCACGGAGCCTTACTCACAGCTAGCGCAGCAGTCTGGCAGCCTGATGGGGGAGGGGCGTCCGCCATTGATGAGTCTTCAGTAGGTAAACAAAGCGGCCTGGAAGCTCGAACTGAGTGGAGCCCACCGCAGCTCAAAAAAGTCTACCTGCCTCTGTAGATTCCACCTCCGGGGGCAGGGCATAGCTGAACAAAAGGCAGCAGAAACTACTGCAGACTTAAATGTCCCTGTCCGATAGCTCTGAAGAGAGCAATGGTTCTCCCTGCACAATGTCTGAATCTGAATCTGAACTTGAGGGACTCCTCAAGTGAGTCCCTGACCCCCGTGTAGCCTAACTGGGAGACACCTCCCAGTAGGGGCCAACTGACACCTCATACAACTGGGTGCCCCTCTGACATGAAGCTTCCAGAGGAAGGATCAGGCAGCAATATTTGCTGTTCTGCAATATTTGCTGTTCTACAGCCTCTGCTGGTGATATCCAGGCAAACAGGGTCTAGAGTAGACCTCCAGCAAGCTCCAACAGACCTGCAGCTGAGGGATCTTACTGTTAGAAGGAAAACTAACAAACAGAAAGGAGTAGCATCAACATCAACCAAAAGGATATCCACACCGAAACCCCATCTATAGGTTAACATCATCAAAGAACAAAGGTATATAAAAATCACAAAGATCAGGAGAAACCAGAGCAGAAAAACGGAAAATTCTAAAATCCAGAGTATCTCTTCTCCTCCAAAGGATCGCAGCTCCTCGCCAGCAATGGCACAAACCTGGACGGAGAATGAATTTCATGAATTGACAGAAGTAGGCTTCAGAAGGTCGGTAATAACAAACTTCTCTGAGCCAAAGGAGGATGTTCAAACCCATCGCAAGGAAGCTAAAACCTTGAAAAAAGATTAGACAAATGACTAACTAGAATAAACAGTGTAGAGAAGACCTTAAATGACCTGATGGAGCTGAAAACCGTGGCACAAAAACCATGTGATGCATACACAAGCTTCAGTAGCTGATTCGATCAAGTGGAAGAAAGGGTATCAGTGATTCAAGATCAAATGAATGAAATGAAGTGAGAAGAGAAGTTTAGAGAAAAAAATGTAAAAAGAAATGAACAAAGCCTCCAAGAAATATGGGACTATGTGAAAAGACCAAATCTACATTTGATTGGTATACCTGAAAGTGATAGGGAGAATGGAACTAAGTGGAAAACACACTTCAGGATATTATCTAGGAGAACTTCCCCAACCTAGCAAGGCAGGGCAACATTCAAATTCAGGAAATACAGAGAACACCACAAAAATACTCTTTGAGAAGAGCAACCCCAAGACACATAATTGTCAGTTTCACCAAGGTTGAAATGAAGGAAAAAATGTTAAGGGCAACCAGGGAAAAAGGTAAGGTTACCCACAAAGGGAAGCCCTTTAGACTAACAGCGGATCTCTTGGCAGAAACTCTACAAGCCACAAGAGAGTGGGACCAATATTCAACATTCTTAAAGGAAAAGAATTTCAATCCAGAATTTCATATCCAGCCAAACTAAGTTTCATAAGTGAAGGAGAAATAAAATCCTTTACAAACAAGCAAATGCTGAGAGATTTTGTGACCACCAGGCCTGCCTCACAAGAGCTCCTGAAGGAAGCACTAAACAATCTGTACTAGCCACTGCAAAAACATGCCAAATTGTAAAGACCATGGATGCCAGGAAGAAATTGCATAAACTAAGGGGAAAATAACCAGCTAACATCATAAAGACAGGATCAAATTCACACATAACAATATTAACCTTAAATGTAAATGGGCTAAATTCCCCAATTAAAAGACATAGACTACTAAATTGGATAAAGAGTCAAGATTCATCAGTGTGCTGCATGCAGGAGACCCATCTCATGTGCAGATACACACATAGGCTCAAAATAAAGGCATGGAGGAACATCTACCAACAAACGGAAAGAAAAAAAAAGCAGAAGTTGCAATCCTAGTCTCGGATAAAACAGACTTTAAAGCTCAAAAGAGACAAAGAAGGCCATTATATAATGGTAAAGGGATCAATGCAACAAGAAGATCTAACTATGCAAAATATATATGCACCCAATACAGGAGCACTCAGATTCAAAAAGCAAGTCCTTAGAGACCTACAAAGAGACTTAAACTCCCACACAACAATAATGGGAGACTTTAACACCCCACTGTCAATATTAGATCAATGAGACAGAAGGTTAACAAGGATATTCAGGACTTGAACTCAGCTCTGCACCAAGCAGATCTAATAAACATCTACAGAACTCTCCACCCCAAATCAACAGAACATAAATTCTTCAACACCACAACGTACTTATTCCAAAATTGACCACATAGTTGAAAGTAAAGCACTCCTCAGCAAATGTAAAAGAAAAGAAATCACAACAAACTGTCTCTCAGACCAGAGTGCAATCAAATTAGAACTCAAGATTAAGAAACTCACTTAAAACCGCACAACTACATTGAAACTGAACAACCTGCTCCTGAATGACTACTGGGTGTAAACAACGAAATGAAGGCAGAAATAAAGATGTCCTTTGAAATCAATGAGAACAAAGACACAACGTACCATAATCTCTGGGACACCTTTAAGGCAGTGTGTAGAGGGAAATTTATAGCACTAAATACCCACAAGAGAAAGCAGGAAAGATCTAAAATCAACACCCTAACATCACAATGAAAAGAACTAGAGAAGCAAGAGCAAACAAATTCAAAAGTTAGCAGAAGGGAAGATATAACTAAGATCAGAGCAGAACTGAAGGAGACAGAGACGCAAAAAACCGTTCAGAAATTCACTGAATCCAGGAGATTTTTTTTTTAAAGATCAGCAAAATTGTTAGACCACTAGCAAGACTAATAAAGAAGAAAAGAGAGAAGAATCAAATAGACACAATAAAAAATGATAAAAGGGATATCACCACCAATACCACAGAAATACAAACTACCATCAGAGAATACTATAAACACCTCTATGCAAATAAACTAGAAAATCTAGAAGAAATGGATACATTCCTGCTCACATATACCCTCCCAAGACTAAACCAGGAAGATGCTGAATCCCTGAATAGACCAATAGCAAGCTCTGAAATTGAGGCAATAATTAATAGCCTACCAACCAAAAAAAGTCCAGGACCAGATGGATTCACAGCTGAATTCTACCAGAGGTACAAGGAGGAGTTGGTACCATTCCTTCTGAAACTATTCCAATCAATAGAAAAAGAGGGAATCCTTCCTAACTCATTTTATGAGGCCACCATCATCCTGATACCAAAGCCTGGCAGAGCCACAACAAAAATAGAGAATTTTAGACCAATATCCCTGAAGAACATCAATGCAAAAATCCTCAATAAAATACTGGCAAACCAAATCCAGCAGCACATCAAAAATGTTATCCACCAAGATCAAGTTGGCTTCATCCCTGGGATGCAAGGCTGGTTCAACATACGCAAATCAATAAATGTAATCCATCACATAAACAGAACCAAAGACAAAAACCACATGATTATCTCAATAGATGCAGAAAAGGCCTTTGACAAAATTCAACAGCCCTTCATGCTAAAAACTATCAATAAACTAGGTATTGATGGAACGTACCTCAAAATAACAAGAGCTATTTATGACAAACCTACAGCCAATATCATACTGAATGGGCAAAAACTGGCAGAATTCCCTTTGAAAACTGGCACAAGACAGGGATGCCCTCTCTCACCACTCCTGTTCAACATAGTGTTGGAAGTTCTGGCCAGAGGGTAATCAGGCAAGAGAAAAAAATAAAGGATATTTAGTTAGGAAAAGAGGAAGTCAAATTGTCCCTGTTTGCAGATGACATGACTGTATATTTAGAAAACCCCGTCATCTCAGCCCAAAATCTTCTTAAGCTGATAAACAACTTCAGCAAATTCTCAGGATACAAAATCAATGTGCAAAAATAACAAGCATTCCTATACACCAATAATAGACCAACAGAGGGCCAAATCATGAGTGAACTCCCATTCACAATTGCTACAAAGTGAATAAAATACCTAGGAATCCAACTTACAAGGGATGTGAAGGACCTCTTCAGGGAGAACTACAAACCACTGCTCAATGAAATAAAAGAGGATACAAACAAATGGAAGAACATTCCATGCTCATGCTCATGGATAGGAAGAATCAATATCACAAAAATGGCCATAACTGCCCATGGTAATTTATAGATTCAATGCAATCCCCATCAAGCTACTGATGACTTTCTTCACAGAATTGGAGAAACCTACTTCAAAGTTCATATGAAACCAAAGAAGAACCCTCATTGCCAAGACAATCCTAATCAAAAAGAACAAAGCTGGAGGCATCATGCTACCTGACTTCAAACTATTCTACAAGGCTACAGTAACCAAAAGAGCATGGTACTGGTACCAAACCAGAGATATAGACCAATGAAACAGAACATATGCCTCAGAAATGACACCACACATCTACAACCATCTGATTTTTGGCAAACCTGACAAAAACAATAAATGAGGAAAGGATTCTCTGTTTAATAAATGGTGCTGGGAAAACTGGGTAGCCATATGTAGAAAGCTGAAACTGGATCCCTTCCTTACACCTTATAGAATAACTAATTCAAGATGGATTAAAGATTTAAATGTTAGCCCTAAAACCATAAAAACCCTAGAAGAAAACCTGGGCAATACCATTCATAACATAGGCATGGGCAAGGACTTCATGACTAAAACACCAAAAACAATGGCAACAAAAGCCAAAATAGACAAATGAGATCTAATTAAACTAAAAAGCTTCTGCACAGCAAAAGAAACTACCATCAGAGTGAATAGGCAACCTACAGAATGGGAGAAAAATTTTGCAATCTACTCATCTGACAAAGGACTAATATCTAGAATCTACAAAGGACTTAAACAAATTTACAAGAAAAAATCAAACAACCCCATCAAAAAGGGGCAAAGAACCAGGCACAGTGGCTCACGCCTGTAATCCCAGCACTTTGGGGGGCCAAGACGGGTGAATCACGATGTCAGGAGATCGAGACCATCCTGGCTAATATGGTGAAACCCCATCTCTACTAAAAAGCACAAAAAAAATAAAAATACAAATAATTAACTGGGCATGGTGGTAGGCACCTGTAGTCCCAGTTACTTTGGTGGCTGAGGCAGGAGAATAGCGTGAACCCAGGAGGTGGAGTTTGCAGTGAGGCGAGATTGTGCCACTGCACTCCAGCCTCGGTGACAGAGCGAGACTGTCTCAAAAAAAAAGGGGGGGCAAAGGATATGAAGAGACATTTATGCAGCCAATAGACAAATGAAAAAATATTCATCACCTCTGCTCATCAGAGACATGCAAATCAAAACCACAATGAGATACCATCTCACACCAGTTAGAATGGCGATCATTAAAAATTCAGGAAACAACAGGTGTTGGAGAGAATGTGGAGAAATAGGAACCCTTTTACACTATTGACGGGAGTATAAACGAATTCAACCATTGTGGAAGACAGTGTGGCAATTCCTCAAGGATCTAGAACTAGAAATAACATTTGACCCAGTGGTCCCATTACTGGGTATATACCCAAAGGATTATAAATTGTGTTACTGTAAATACTTATGCACATGTATGTTTATTGTGGCACTGTTCAAAATAGCAAAGACTTGGAACCAACCCAAATGTCCATCATTGATAGACTGGATTAAGAAAATGTGGAACATATACACAATGGAATACTATGCAGCCATAACAAAAGATGCCTTCATGTCCTTTGTATGGACATGGATAAAGCTGGAAACTGTCATTCTGAGCAAACTATCACAAGGAAAGAAAACCAAATACTGCATGTTCTCACTCATAGGTGGGAACTGGACAATGAGAACCCTTGGACACAGGGTGGGGAACATCACACACTGGGGCCTGTCATGGGGTAGGGGGATGGGAAAGGGATAGCATTAGGAGAAATATCTCATGTAAATGATGAATTAATGAGTGCAGCAAACCAACATGGCACATGTATACATATGTAATAAACCTGCACGTTGTACATATGTACCCTAGAACTTAAAGTATAATAAAATGAAAACAAAAACAAAATACATATTGCAAATAAAGGAATGCATTTCTAAGTAAACAAAGATTCCATGAAGAAAATCAAACTTAAATGAAAAAACTAGTTACATGAAATGATAATGTAAATAAGTCCATATTAAAATTTCTAGGAAACGGTTCAGCCATAACTAACGGGAAATTTATAATTTTAAATGCATATAATAAGATAAATAATGCAAATTGAAAGCCTAAGCATCATTCTTAAGAAGTTAGAAAAATAAGTCAATTTAATCAAAATGAAAGAGAATAACAATTTATGAGATGAATGTAATGAAATGAATCAAAAGAAAACATTCAAAAGTTCACAGCTTAGTTATTTGAAAAGACAGGCAAGTCCCTGGTAATCTGTTAAAGACAAAAGAGAGAGAAATAGAACAAATGAAGAATATTGGGAAAAATCAAGAGGTGATAACTATAGATCCTACAGATATCAAAAGCCAATTGTGTATTACAATGTCATATTTTACTAAAATTTGAAAGTTTAGACATAGTGCATATATTTTTAGAAAAGTAAAGTTTGTCAAAGCTGACACAAGAATAGATTTAGCTGGGCTTGGTGGCTCATGCCTATAATCCCAGCTACTTGGGAGGCTTAAGTGGGAGGATCCCTTGAGCCCTGGAGGTCAAGTCTGCAGCGAGCTGTGATCATGCCACTGCACTCCAGCCTGAGTGACAAAGTGAGACTTCGTCTCAAAAATAATAATAATAATGATAATGATAATGATAATGATAATAATAAAAAGAGTAAGGACTGAGCCTGATTAAGGTTGTATTTATTAAATTCATTAAATATATAAATAAAAACCTTTCCTTTCCACAAATAAATTCTCTTCTCATGGCTTTAATGGTGAATTCTACTAAAAATTTAAAAAAGATCATGAGAATAATTGTAAAAGGCATTCAAGGGTTCAGAAAAAGGGTGGTAGGACCATTTTTTTACACATTTTGTGATGCCAGCATAGCCTTAACATCAAAAGGTAAAAGTGGAATTATAGCTATTCTCTCCACAATCATAGATATAATAAATGTCATAAATAAAATATTTGTAAACCATGTAAAGCAAAAAAGAATAGTATTTTAAAATGAGACAATGAAAAATAAAAACCTACCTAATCAGGAGAATCCAAAGCATTTGTGAAAATTCAACACCCATTAATAACAGCAACAACAGTGACAATGCTGCTATACATGGGTAGAATTTTTTAATGAAATTAGCAAATTTGCTAAATAACAAGTCAATGTAAACATGTTATTTGGACTTCTCTTACCACAAACGATTAGAAAATTAACTTGAAACAGTAGACCATTTGCCACCACATTAAAAATAATACGCCTAAGAATAAATGTTACCCTCGTTAGCACTCAACTACTTTCTCTCTAGAAGGCAACTCTTAAAACTTAGGTGCTTTGCCTCAATGAATCTTTATTCCCATGATTTTTTTTTTTTTTTTTTTGAGACTGAGTTTCGTTCTTGTTGCCCAGGCTGGAGTGCAATGGCACAATCTTGGCTCACCACAACCTCCACCTCCTGGGTTCAAGCAGTTCTCCGGCCCCAGCCTCCCGAGTAGCTGGGATTACAGGCATGCACCACCACACCCGGCTAATTTTGTATTTTTGGTAGAGACATGGTTTCTCCATGTTGGTCAGACTGGTCATGAACTCCCAACCTCAGTTGTTCCACTCGCCTCGGCCTGCCAAAGTGCTGGGATTACAGGCGTGAGCCACCACACCCAGCTATTTCCATGATGTTTAGATTACTCAGAGATCTAAAACTGGTAAATTAAAAATGTCATTTGAAATATGATGTAAATAACCAGGCATGGACTTATGTTTGCATCAGACATTGTTTTCTAACTAATTATAATTTCAAACATTCATTTAAATAAGCATGTAAATTTTATTTTTAAATTTCAAGATTATTTCAAAGCTTTAAGGTTAAAGTATATTCTCATAATGTGACACAACAATGGTTGCTAGTCCAATGCTACCTATGTAGTCTGCTGCAAATCTGGGTCAATAACACCCAGCCCTTGCTCTTGGCTCAATTGATACTTATTTTCTCTGTATGTGAACATCTGCTCCCAAATTTAATACTCCGGTCTCAGTTTTCTGGCCTATGGCCTTGAATTTTTCTGTTGACCTCTGATATTTTCCACCACTTTCTCATGAGATAGGTTCACTTATCCATTCTCCATAGGACTTGCTCCCTTCCCAATGTGACATTGCTGCTATGGGTCCTCTGTTTTACCCCCTGCATTGACTGCAAAAGCTCTACAGCATGTCTAAGAAATGATATTATTCGACATTAACAGGTGCTTTCTTCATCTCCAAAATAAAGACAAATGTCAGAATTTCGGGGCCCTTCCAAGACTGAAATTCTATAAATATAGGACTAAATAAGTTTCAAACTCCTTTAAATATGAGTTACCTTATTCTATGCATGAGGTATCTTATTCTATGCATATCTTATTCTGTCCTCTAAATATGATTTACCTTATTCTATGCATTCAGTTACCTTATTCTTATTCTATTTGATACTTTTTGGAGAGGGATGTATCTCTGACAACTTGCTTTTTCTTTGGTAAGTCTCATTAACTGTTTATTTACATAGGATTCCTCCTTTCTTTATGTATTTGTTACCTATTTTCATAAATGTATTAGTTCAGTTTCAAACTGGTATAAAGGACTTCCAGAGACTGGGTAATTTATAAAGGAAAGAGGACTTCCGGAGATTGGGTAATTTATAAAGGAAAGATGAACTCACAGAGCATCGTGACTGGGGAGTCCTTAGGAAACTTATTTGATACTTATTTTCAAAAGTGTATTAGTTCATTTTCATACTGCTATAAAGGACTACCGACTGGGGACACCTTAGGAAACCTACACTCATGGCGGAAGGCAAAGCGGGAGCAAGGCAGCTTCTTCACAAGGCAGCAAGAAGGAGAAGTGCTGAGTGACGGGGAAAGAGCCTCTTATAAAACCATCAAATCTTCTTGGAACTCACTCACCATCACAAAAACAGCATGAGGGAAACCATCCCCATGATTCAATTACCTCCACCTAATCTCTCCCTTGATATATGGGGATTATAAATGAAGATGAGATTTGGATGGTGACACAAAGCCTAACCATATCATTCTACCCTGGCCCCTCTCAAATCTAATGTCCCTTTCACATTTCAAAACCAATCATGCCTTCCCAACAGTCCCCCAGAGTTATAATTCATTCCAGCATTAGCCCAAAAGTCCAAGTCCAAAGTCTCATCTGAGACAAGGCAAGTCCTTTCTGCCTATGAGCCTGTAAAATCAAAAGCAAGTTAGTCACTTTCTAGGTACCATGGGTCTACAGGCATTGGGTAAATACACCCATTCCAAATAGGAGAAATTGGCCAAAAGGAAGAGGCTACAGGCCCCTGGCATGTCCAAAATCTAGCAGTGCAGTCAAATGTTAAAGCTCCAAAATGATCTCCCTTTACTCCATGTCTCACATGCAGGTCACGCTGATGCAAGAGGTGGCCTCCCACAGCCTTAGGCAGCTCAGCTCCAGTGGCTTTGCAGGGTACAGCCTTTTCCTGGCTGCTTTAAAGGGCTGGCATTGAGTGTCTGCAGCATTTCCAGGCACACAGTGTAAGCTGTTGGTGGATCTGCCATTCTGGGATCTGAATAACAGTGGCCCTCTTCTCACAGCTCCACTAGGCAGTGCCCCACTGGGGACTCTGTTGTGGGGGCTCCAACCCCAAACTTCCCCTCAACACTGCCCTAGTAGCCATTATCCTTGAGGGCTCCAGCCCTGCAGCAGACTTCTGCTGGACATCCCAGCATTCCCTTAGATCCTCTGAAATCTAAGTGGAGGCTCCCAAACTTCAATTCTTGGCTTCTGAGCACTTGCAGGTCCAATACCACATGTAAGCCACGAAGGCTTGGGGCTTGCACCCTCTGAAGCAATGGCCTGAGCTGTGTATTGGCCCCTTTTAGCTGTGGCTTGGATGCAGGGCACCAAGCCCTGCACAAAGCAGCAGGGTCCTGGGCTGGCCCACAAAACCAGTTTTTCTTCGTAGGCCTCTAGGTTCCTGATGGGAGGGGTTGCCGTGAAGACCTCTGACATGCCCTGGAGACATTTTCTCCATTGTCTTGGTGATTAACATACAGCTCCTTGATACTTATGCAACTTTCTGCAGCCAGCTTGAATTTCTCCTCAGAAAATGGGTTGTTCTTTTTTATTGCATTATCAGGCTTCAAATTTTCCAAACTTTTATGCTCTGCTTCCCTTTAAAACGTAAGTTCCGAATTTAAACCATCCCTTTGAAATGTATAAAACTGAATGATTTTAAGAGCACCCAAGTTATATCTTGAACACTTTGCTATTAAAAATTTCTTCCACTAGATACCCTAAATCATCTCTCTCAAACTTTCACAGATCCCTAGAGCAGGGGCACAATGCCACCAGTCTCATTGCTAAAGCATAGCAAGAGTCACTTTTATTCCAGTTTCCAACAGGTTCCTCTTCTCCATCCTCAGCCTGGACTTCATTTTCCATATCACCATCCACATTTTCGTCAAAGCCATTCAACAAGTCTCTAGAAAGTTCCAAACCTTCCCACATCTTCCTGTCTTCTAAGCCCTCCAAACTGTTCCAATCTCTCCCTCTTATCCAGTTCCAAAGTCAATTCCACATTTTTTGGTATGTTTATATCAGTCCCCCACGCTCCATGGTACCAATTTACTGTATTAGTCTGTTTTCATACTGCTGTAAAGAACTGCTTGAGACATGATAATGTATAAAGGAAAGAGGTTTAATTGACTCACAGTTCAGCATGGCTAGGGAGGCCTTAGGAAACTTAAAATCATGGAGGAAAGCCAAGGGGAAGCAAGGCACCTTCTTCACAATCCTGCAGGAAAGAGAAGTGCTGAGAGATGGGGGATAAACTTATAAAACCATCAGATTGGCCAGGTGTGTTGGCTCATGCCTGTAATCCCAGCACTTTGGAAGGCTAAGGCAGGCAGATCACCTGAGGTCAGGAGTTCAGCCTGCCCAACATGGCGAAACCCCATCTCTTTAAAAATACAAAAAATTAGCCAGGCATGGTGGCGGGTGCCTGTAATCCCAGCTACTTGAGAGGCTGAGGCAGGAGAATCACTTGAACCTAGGAGGTGTAGGTTGTAGTGAGCTGAGATCGCACCACTGCACTCCAGCCTAGGCAACAAGAGCAAAACTCAATCTCGAAAAACAAAACAAAACAACAACAAGAACAACAAGAACAACAAAACCATCATATCTCTTGAGAACTCACTATCAGGAGAACAGCATGGGGAAAGCCCCCCTCATGATCCAATTACCTCTACCTGGTCTCTCCTTTGACATGTGGGGATTATGGGGATTATGAGGATTATAATTCAACATGATTTTAGTGGGGACACAAAACCTAACCATATCAAAAAGGTAATTACTACACTTAGCATTTGATGTTACTACACTTTTTTGATTAAGTTTTATTAGTTGATTATGTGGTTACACCTTTTTGCACTTCAAAACACTATACATTTAGCTACCATTGTTGCCTTTACCATTGAACGATTTTAGATAAGATCATAAGATAACTGAACTTATTATGCTGTTGCTTGTGTATTTGTTTTCACCTCTTCCACCAAAATAAATTTAAGCTTTAATTGATGGAAGAAAAGATTGTTTGAAAGTGTAGCTTGTGGCACTCACATTTAGACAAATCATTACCAGTGTATGTGCTCTACTTGTGTGATTAACCCATTACAGAGTTAAATAGCCCAAATCTGTATTCTTTAGTGTCCTAGTATTTGACTCCTTTAATCATATATTGAAAACACTTTTGAAGAAATCCGATGCATTCTGATGCAGAGTTGGAATAAGAAACTCTATTTAAACAACAATTGGCGAAATCAGTTTTCTGAAGTGTATTTGTATTGCCAGGCTGTGTGACAGTTCCTCTTTCAATGACAATTGCTTTTAGAATTACGGGTATTTCTATTATGAATGCTGCACATCTAAACGTATCAGAATGTAGCTATGGCAAAGAGATTGGCGTTTTATGAAAGTTTAATCCCCATGTAATAGCAGAGTTCAGGCAAATTGTGATACTAATGTAAACTGCAACAATATAGTTCTCTAAGTTAATATATTTTCCTGTTCTAAAAAAAAAAAACTTTTAAGTATATTGCCTGAGAAAAATATTAAAAAGAAAGGCATACATGCATGAAATTTGAAGACAGTTCCCAAAGTAGAATGAATTTAGAAAAAATTAGATATGCCTAAAGTAGAAACATTGAAAAAATAAAGGGAGTCTATTCTATTTTATGCATATTAAATTTCCTCTGTATTCCTTCTTTCATTGTAAATAAACGTACAAAAATAACACATAAAAGAAATTTTATTGCATAACATTATATGCTTCCACCACATACAATTATTAACCATATAACTTTGCATGAAAAAATTAACTAGGTCAATAGAGATTCTTTACTGTCAAAAATCAAGCTCATTTAAATAACAAAAGTTGATGTTATCAAATAAATGTGTGCAGATACTATTAAAGATTGTATTATGAAGCAGATGCATTGATTAAACAGGATACTATGTCTTCTAAAAAAGTTCTTTTTGAGAGGTTACATGGGCATTTTTTTTTTTTTTTTTGAGATGGAGTCTCACTCTGTCACCAAGGCTGGAGTGCAGTGACACGATCTAGGCTTACTGCAAGCTCCGCCTCCTGGGTTCACACCGTTCTCCTGCCACAGCCTCCTGAGTAGCTGGGACTACAGGTGCCCTCCACCACACCCAGCTAATTTTTTTGTATTTTTAGTAGAGATGGGGTTTCACCATGTTAGCCAGGCTGGTCTCGATCTCCTGACCTCGTGATCCACCCGCCTTGGCCTCCCAAAGTGCTGGGATTGATTGAGCCTCTAGTGTATGCATTACTCAAATGGTGAACATTGTGATCAACAAGTTATTTTTCAACACTCTCCCATTCCCATTCTCTGCCCTTTTGGAGTCACTGTTGTCTGTGATTTTCATCTTTCTGTTCATTTGTCCCCATTGTTTAGCTTCCATTTGTAAGTGAGAACATGTGGTATTTGTTTTTCTATTTCTGAGTTAAGAATATTCTTGGCCGGGTACAGTGGCTCACACCTGTAATCCCAGTATTTTGGGAGGCCAAGGCGGGCAGATCACTTGAGGCCAGGGATTCTAGACTAGCCTGGCCAACATGGCAAAACCCTATTTCCACCAAAAATACAAAAATTAATTGGGCATGATAGCTCACACCTGTAATCCCAACTACTTGGTGGCTGAGACATGAGAATCACTCGAACCCAGGAGGTGAAGGTTACAGTGAGCTGAGATTGAGAGACTGGGCTTCTGTGCTTCTGGCACTCCAGCCTGAGTTACAGAGTGAGTCTCTGCCAAAAAAAAAAAAAAGAAAGAAAAGAAAAGAAAGAACTTTCTTTTTAAAATGTAAAATGCTTAAGCCAAGCAAGTTCATTTGCCAAATCTAACATTATGGTATTAGATTAGACAAATTTTATATATTTGTGATACTGACTTTTCCCTAATAAAGTACTCTAGTATTAACAGACAATTGATATTTTTAAAAGTGGATACATTTATTTGTAGATATCAAAAATGCTCCCTGGTAATTATTTATAAATAGCAACTGTCTATTTTTTTTCACTCTTTGCTTTTGTAATGTAGACTAAATTTGTAATATAATTTATTTGATATCTTTCAAAATAAATAACCATTCTATGCACTAATTAGATCATGTATATATGATAAATAGCATTTGGATTCAATTAGAAGACACAAGAATCAAAAAAGATATCGTTAGGGATTTTACATTACTAAAGCAATTGGACAAAGAGATAACAAGGTAACACAGTGGCTATAAATCACAATTCTGACAAAGGGATAGAAAATATTGATGATGGAAACCTGGCAATTATCTAGATATCTGCCAGAAGTTTATAACTTCTAAAAATCATAAATATGTTAACTTCTCAAGTATTTTTTCTAAAGAAAGTCTAAAGTAACAATGAATGTAAATTCTATTACCTAACGAAAGAGACAAGGTGATTTGTAAAACAGAAAAATTGAACATACCAATACAGAGCACGGACCAAGCAAATATTACAGAATTTCAGACGAAGTCAGACTAACGTTCTAGGTTTTGGCAATATTTTTTTTTTCAGAAATATGATTAATAAAAATTTAAGCTTAGATACATTATCAGCAATTCTATAAGAGTTCCAGATGATTGGGACATTGTTAAACAAAACATGATAATCAAATCCTCATTTTTTATGTAGAGACCAGGAGTTTCTCTCTTAAAAGAACACAATTGTCATATGTGAGCTTTCTGTTCAATTTGCATTTAAAATCATCTGTAAAAAAGTGAAAGAGATGCCTTACAAACACAACAGAATATGAATGATATCAGAGTTTAACAGATATAGCAAGCTCATATTTGTAAAAATATTAAATAATTAAAATGATGTATATGCTAACTTTGAAATGAATAATAAAGAAAACAATAATCCCACAGCAGTGATAACAGAAACCATAAACTAGCTCAGTTAACTCACATGAAATGTTCTTCACCAACCTACTCCAAATTTCTAATATTGGATAAAAAGCAAACTTGCAACTATATCAGTATGTTATAAGGTATGGTGGAGAAAATAGGGTCACTCCCTGGAGAATCACTAAAATTCAAGAGCAAGGAGACAGGACATTTGTTTTATAAAAAAGGGGGTAAAGGTGAGGTAACATTATATATTTGTATGTATGGGAGGAAGTGATGGAGTATGTGATGCCTGCTTAAATACTTAACCCTTAAAAAACTTAAAATATTGACATTTTATTTCAATTTTATATTAAGTAACTAATGTGTAGCCATTGTAGGTATGTTCCTCAGATGAGGCAGCACTGGAATGGTCACAATGTATCTGATTATCCATCAATGTATCCCCCTACTCCAAGTGAAAACAAGGGGAAAAACAGTCTATCCAGAGACTAGTTGTACTTCAATGGAAAAAAGAAAACCATAAGATTTTCAGCTTATAAATAAATATAGAAGGAAATCGAGAAGGATAGAGACTTATTTGGAGATGGAGGCAGGGGTAAGGAGCACATAGTAACTTGCTAAACATGTGTCTTTCGAGCAGTGATGGAAAGGAGGTGAAAGAGTGAGCCCAGTAAATATAGTGAGGAAGCTGATCTCTTTTTATATCCTCAAGTACTTTCTTCACTGTCACTTCTTGAAAACATATGCTTTTCTGGTTTTACACTCACTTACCCCCACTTCTCGGTACTTTTATTTTCCTCCTCATC
The DNA here is from genome assembly GCF_008728515.1 of Papio anubis. Classification (NCBI taxonomy): domain Eukaryota; kingdom Metazoa; phylum Chordata; class Mammalia; order Primates; family Cercopithecidae; genus Papio; species Papio anubis. Next base: position 18,738,850 of record NC_044980.1, on the reverse strand, counting down.
TTTCTGACAAACCAGTGGGCTCAGAACATAGAGAAAAATTTAGGTTTTAACTGTGATATCCTTTGGTGAATTACCTCCCTTGTAAAATATTGAACTGGTTGAAATTAAGTATAATATTCTAAGAAATGACATTAGTTTCTAAAATGGATACAATGTATGTCAGAAGGAGGAAATACTGTTTTCACAGCACTATCTTCTCTCTGTTTCTCGTTTTTCTAAGGAAAGGGTTGAATGAAGACACCTAAGCATTACGATAATAATTTTCAAAAGAGGAAAATATCTTTTTGTCTGTTTATTTTGATATTTATTTTTTAAGAGCAGACTGACCATACTTATTGAAATTCATGTTCTTCTCTTGGGCCACCATAAAATCTATCTTACTCTGCTTTTTAGTGTACATTAAGTCCAGATTCTAAATAATTGCCTTCTCCTGAGCATTAGAGAGGAGAAGTTATTCATAAATCACTGAGGGTCTTGTATTGCCTCTGCCATTATTTTAGAGATTTGGGGCACATCACCATCCTTCCAGGATTCAGGCTCCTCATCTGTAATATACAGGGACTAGATCATGATCTTAAAGGCTTCTTGAAAGAAATAATAAAACCAAGACTCCACTGTTCTTGCATTTACTGCTTAGACCAACATACACTGATCAACTGCTCTGAATCAACACTGGGTTGTTTATATTTGTGCAAACAATATTTTATGTCTCTTCCAACAGGTGTTCATGTGAAAACATTGCATCGAATTGACCCCACAGTACCATGGCTTATTAAGAAAAAAATAAAATCAATGTGTGTGCAATGCTAGAAAATAAAGTGTGATGAATGTTTAGAAATTATATACCATGTTTTTCCTAAAATCGAATGTAGGATAGAGCAATTTAATTCATCGATATATGACCTGAATTTGAAAAAAAAAAAAAAAAAAAAACTCAAGTTGGAAGAAAAGATCTTCTAAAAATATTTTTAAAAAGAAAGAATACAATGTAATTAACATCAAGAGAACAAGAAAAATTAAATTTATTGTTTACTGTTTGTCTTTTCTTTAGGTTATTCACACCATCAGTGCCACTGATAAAGATGATTTTGCCAATGGACCACGGTTTAACTTCTTTCTTGATGAACACCTGCCTGTAAATCCAAACTTCACTCTGAAGGACAATGAAGGTGAACATATATACACATATTTGTTTATCTATGTGGTTTCTGCTTTGACCTTATATGGAATAGGCTTTATTCTTATATACTCACAAACATCTTGCAAATCAGCATTCAAAGTCAGTTTGATGCTACTGTGTTATGATCTGTGAATAGCTTGTATTTAAAATTGAGCCATATGTACAAATAATTTTCATTGAATTTATTCAGAAGCATCTATTTAAACAAGAAATATACATGTAATATGCTCTTGGGCAAATTTTAAGAGAAATCTTAGCTGACAAACTTGTTTATGAGAGCTGCTGCTACTGCTTGGAGGTAGAAAATATTCAAATTAGGAAAAATGAAAAATATATCCTAGAGACAGTTACTAAAGGAAATGCAATGCTTGCAATCATCTTGTATGAGCAAGACTATCAAGATGTGCTGTACAAATTATATTTCCTCTTATTATGAACATTGTCCAAAATATGCATAGAAAGATATGCACAAGTATGCAGAGTATTTTGGAAATTTTTGAATCATTTTTATTTAGCCTTCTGTATTGTGTGGTTAAAAATAATCCTATAATTTAGTAACTACGGAAGTTCCTTCATTATTCAGATGTCCTCTTTGGTACATTTCTCAAGGTTCCATGTAAGACATTCTTCATACCTTAGGGAAACATTAAGCTATACGGTATGTCCAATTTTCTGATTAGGATCAACTTTTTCTTTCTCCAAACTATATATTTGATTATGTTTATCTGAATATGCTGCTATTTGGAATTTAACAGTTGCCTCAGAATGACATGAAGAAAACAGTGGCACATACGTTTTCAGTAAACATTGAATTCCCTCTCTCTTTACTTCCGGGAGAAGATTTTCAAATGGAGGTCACTAAATGACAACCTGCCAAAAGCATTTTTCCCATTTCCCCTAAACATCTTTAAATATAAAAAAGGATCAAAATGTGCACAAAGCCATAAGATTTATATGAACATTTAAAGCTTAATTGTCTCTCACATTTTAAGTGGCCCTAGGTCAGCTCTGCTTATGGGAATAAATATTTGTGCATGTTAGTGTATGACAAATTGCATTTAACTGACTATTGTACATTTACTTACATTAGAACAGGCTGTCTTATAATTCAAATATACTTAGTATGATTAAATATGTGAAACTCGTGAAAAAATCATATTTTTCCACATTTCAAAGAATTGTATAATTTGGCAGAGGTTATTTAATTTGCTTCCTTAGGAGATTGGGATCATATGTTGAGCCATGCACTTATGTTTCAGTTGCATTTTTTTTCTATTCCAATAAAAATTTTATGTTTTAAAATAATTTAAATTTGATAACATATTCGACTTAGATTTGAAGATATGTTCAATTCAACCTATTTAACCCACATAAATATAACTCTGAATGTACTTTAGAAAAACAGAATAATTTTGCTATTGTTGAATCCCACATTCTTTTTTTTTTTTTTTTTTTTTTCTTTTTTGAGAGGGAGTTTCACTCTTGTACCACGCCTGGCTAGTTTTGTTTTTGTTTTTGTTTGTTTGTTTTAATTATTATTTTTAGTAGAGACAGGGTTTCACCATGTTGGTCAGGCTGATCTCAAACTCCTGACCTCAGGTGATCCACCCTCCTTGGCCTCCCAAAGTGCTGGGAATACAGTCATGAGCCACCGTGCCTGGCCAAATCCCACATTCTTAATTAAAAGTTCTTCATATAAGATTATTATAGCTGGAGTTTGTGAATTAAATTATTTATTTATTTATTTATTTATTTATTTATTTATTTATTTATTTTTGAGATGGAGTTTCACTCTTGTTGCCCAGGCTGAAGTGTAATGGCGTGATCTTGGCTCACTGCAGGCTCCACCTCCCAGGTCCAAGTGATTCTCCTTCCTCAGCCTCCCAAGTAGCTGGGATTACAGGCGCCCACCACCACGGTGGGCCAATTTTTTGTATTTTTTAGTAGAGACAGGGTTTCACCATGTTGGCCAGGTTGGTCTTGAACTCCTGACCCCAGGTGATCCTCCTGCCTCGACCTCCCAAAGTGCTGGGATTACAGGTGTGAGTCACCATACCTGGCCACTAATTACTTATTGTATTTGAAATGTCTTAAGTAAGTGATTTGACAACATTACTAGTGTCAGAACTCACATATAGGTTTTCTCCTAAAAAATATATACGTGCTTTTAAAAGAGTTTGTGTGCACACTTTTTAATATTTAACTATGCAAATGAAGTTTACATCAGCTACACCAGCTTCAGTGTGAGAAGTCTGTGGATGGTTGTCTAGTGGTAAAGGTGTTTAAAATTTTTTAAAGAATATTTTTACAATTTTTGAGTATTGAAATTATAAATAACAGGAATAATTTCTCTCAGATAGAAAAAAACAGCAATTGTTTTGGATGGAAATATTAACACATAGCTGAAAACGTGTACTTGATTTAACAGTCTTGGCTATCCTCCATAAATTCAGCCCCTAAACCTCCTGAGTCTCAGTTTTTAAGTCCATTTTCCATGATTACAATCACTGACTTAGTACCCTTGGGAGAATTAATAATACCATATATAAATATATTAGAATCAAATGGTCTTGCCTCCACAGACAAAGCAATTATAGATAATAATGTATAAAGATGAAATTAAAAATAAAATAGCCCTACCAAACTGTATACATACATGCATATACACATGCTTACGTATATACATTTACTCATGTACTCTGGAGATCAACAAAAATGAAAATACAATGGAGTAAGAGTCAGAAAATACAATGGAATAAAAGTCAGAAAATGCTGGACTGCAAGGTCTTGTGTGCTTGCGCTTTGTGTTATGTAAGTTAATTGACATTCACATGCCTATCGAACATAAAAAAAATAGCTAGAAGAAAATTTATCATGTTCTGTGCCTATGTGAGTTAACTGACATTTACAAGCCCCCAGAAAATAAAGAAATAAATCTAGAAAAAAATTATTACTTTCTGTGCCCAATTCTCACATGAAAGTCCATACTGAGGGAAACAACAGAAATCAGACATAGCCCCCAAACCAGGATGAGCGATCAGGAAGCCACTGGTTTAGTGACATCTCCCAAATTGCTATATGGCAAAAAGCAAGGGCACAGAGATTTTTCAAAAAAAGAGAGAGAAAGAGATGCATATTGTTGTTCATGATAAGCCTGAGAACCAAAAATTTAGAAGATAGTGAATGAATTGAGAAAGAAATCAGAAAAATGAATTTACTCTGACTAATGAAAAATGCATAAATGATGACAAAACACTTTGTAATTTCAAAATACAGAAATAAATTAATAACATATTTACAAAAAGATAAAAAATTGGTTAGACAAAATGAGGCAAATAAATAAATTTAAAGAAAATATGTATAAAAATAATTAGGAAATTCATTTTGAAATAAAATTATAGTTTTGGCATATATAGAGAACTATGCAGAACCACATACAGATATGTGGAAATTTAATGATATATATGTAGCTATACATATATGTTCAGAAATTTTCATTTTAATTATATATATGCACACATATGTATATATAGCACATATATTACATATATATATAATTATAGCTATTGAACAACTAGAAACTTCATAGAATTTTATAAATATTTAGTACAATTGAAATCTATAGTTGGGAAAGATGCACATCAAATTCAAAAGAGTGATCAAGTTTAGGTAGAAAAGAAGTGAGATCAGATGGAAAGCAAAGACTGTAAGTGTAATGTCTTATGTCTTAAGAGATCTGAAACAGATGTGGCATAATAATGTGTTTCAAATCTAAGTGGTAATATTTTCTTTTAATTTCTACATGAGGGACAGAGTTCACTAAAACAAGTTTAGCATGTTTCCAGGCACAAAATTGGAGCTCACATATTCATTCAAGCAGCGTGCGTGTAAACACTCTTCCTGTAGGTTTCTATGGCAAGTGATGATCTCATTACAGGTGTAGTCAGGACCTACCTCTTGCTCTCAAATGGAACTGAAATGGAACAAAGAATAAACATGCTGCTTAACCGGCTTGTAAGAGATGTGTCTGTCCTGGAATGGGGAATTAGGATTAGTTCCTAAAGACGGAGATAGATAACCTGACAACTGAATGATGAATGAAGCTTAACAAGAAAAGAGGGAATGGCTAAAATTCATAGGCAGGAAGTTTATCTAGCCTAAAGGCCCTAAGGTATGGGGAAGAGTAGCAGAGTGAACTTAACGGACTGGCTAAAGTTCCATATAAAGTCAACATAGGTATTGAAAGTGGAAATTAAAGTTAGAGTTAGCTAGAGAGGCAATCTATAGCCAGCTTGGTTTCTTAGTCTGTGAGAAGTCAATCTCCATTTTTGTTTCTTTAAAAAAAATCAATCATAATTTCAATGGAAAATATGGAAACTAACTTTTTAACAGGAGTGATGTAGTATGATTTCTAAAGGAATATTTTGGTTGATATGTAGATAATGGATTGTGAGCAGAGAAGTACAGTGGTGTCAATCGTCTTTATTGTAACTATTGTAAAATACCTTAAGACTCTGGAACAGTTTCCCTTTGTGAACAATAATACCAGAACTTCTTCGATCTTTAATTCTTCTCCTCAGGATATTCATGCTAGGGCAAAATTTCTCATGAAACTCTTGCATTTCTTCATGTCTTGCCAGCAGACGCATTAATTTTTTATTTTCTTCCAGACTATCTCTTCTGCAAAGTTTATATAACAATCAGCCTTAGAAGATACAGTGTCTTCCTTAGGTTCAAAAGACTTATTTATTTGATGTATAGTATTAACAAGGATAATGATACTCTCTGATACAGAGATTGGGCATTTTTTTTTACAATTCGTTATCAAAGATCCAGGCTCCGTAAATTTAAGATTCCTTAGCTGAGGCACAAACCCACTGCGTGCTCCACAGCACCTGGGGCCTCCACCTCACTCCTCTACACCTTAAGGTACAAGGAAACAAATCTGAAGGAGAGGTTATGCTCCTTGCTGTGATACAAGTAACAAAATCCTTTGTTTTTGACTCAGGAGGCTTGTGTTTTCTTCAGGCGTCTATAACATTGCATCAGGCTAACTGACTAGCATGTAAGTAGGTACCATCTCAGCTCAGCTCACATGCTTTATATTTCTTGACACTTTATGGAAGTAACTCCTACTAGTAACTATTGTAAAAACACCTATGTGCTTATTATACCTTCTTAATGTATGCATTCTAAGTTCATACCAGAGAATACGTTAGCAGTATTTATGCCTAGAATCACATAAGTTAGCTAATTTCCTCATACTAAGGAGATCTTCGCCCATCTATACTCTGATGAAATTCTCCTATTTAATATCTAAATATGCTTTGCTAAATAACTAAATGTAACACGATGTTCCATGTTTTTGTCAGATCTTTCCCATTCCCGTGGGATCTTTCCTGATATACGTTCTAACCCTCTTGAATTTGGAATCTGATAATTCACCTGAACATTGCAGAACAAACATCTTCTTTAATGTTCCATCATATTTATTTTAAAAGTTTCTTTATTTTTGGACCTAGTTTTTATTACTCACTGTGACATGTGCTGGGAATATATTGGTGGAAATGCTAGCATGGAGCTAATGAACTGCTTAAGGAAACAAAAGTCCTATGAGAACAAATACATCCATTCAAAGAAAATCAGCTTTGGTTGATATCCATTTGGTTATTTGATAGACATGTAAATCTCTAGTGAAATTCTTTATTTTTAACATTCTCTTTAGCTTTTTATCTTAATGAGTTTATAATCATTGTCAGCCTTTCTAACATCTAGAACAAATGCCAGTTTTTTGTGTGTTTGCCTTTTTTTTTTTTTTTTTTTTGTCCTGGTGGGGGTAGGGGAAAGGGGAGACAGGACTGGGACACATGGTCTTATTTCTTAATATATCTAGAATTTTTTTGATTGAATGACACATGTTTTGTGCTGTTATAGTGGAACACCTGAAACTGAGAATTTGTATACAATAAAAATTTATTTCTCACAGTTCTGGAGGCTGGGAAGTCCAAGATCATTTGTTGTCTGTAAGCGCCTGGTCTCTGCTTCCAAGATGACACCTTTGGACAGAAGGAACACTTTTCTTTCTTTCTTTCTTTCTTTTTTTGAGACAGTGATCCACCTGCCTTGGCCTCCCAAAGTGCTGGGATTACAGGCGTGAGCCACCACGCCATGCCGGGAGCACTTTTCTTTATTAGCAAGACAGTGGAAGAGAAAAAAATCTCACTCCTGAAAACCTGTGTTTGTTTGTTTGTTTTGAGATGGAGTCTCACTCTGTTGTCCAGGCTGGAATGCAATGGCGCAGTCTTAGCTCACTGCAACCTCTGCCTCCCAGGTTCAAGTGATTCTTCTGCCTCAGCCTCCCAAGTATCTGGGACTACAGGCGCTTTCCACCACACCTGGCTAATTTTTGTATTTTTAGTGGAGACAGAGTTTCACCATGTTGGCCAGACTGGTCTCGAACTCCTGATCAAGTGATCTGCCCATCTTGGCCTCCCAGAATCCTGGAATTACAGGCATGAGTCCATGTGCCCAGCCTGAAAACCGTTTTTACTGTGGCATTAATTCCTTCATGGAACTGGAACTCTCAGGACCTAAATACCGCCCATTAGGCCCCACCTCCCAACATTATTGTGTGAGTGACTAAGATTCCAACACATGAATTTTGGACAGGACAAAAACATTCAAGCTATAGTACTAACAGAAGATCAAATAATAATATATTTCTCCAGAGAGTATTCACCATTTCTCTGGTAAGCAATTAGAGAGGATTATATTCACTTTAATCCACTCGGAGTCTGAACTGAGTCACGGCCGATTTGCAGTTTTGTTTAGGTTCAGTTTGTCTCTGATTTGTGTCTGTTTCCAGAGGATGACCCTCCAGGGCTCTAAACTGAGAGCCTCCTTGTGCACTCGCAGTGGTCCTTAGCTATAATCACTGTTTAACACCAAGATATAACAAAAAATCCTTTCTTTGTCTTCCAGGGCTTTTCAGCTTAGAGTTGTAGTTGTAGCATTCTGTTAAACTTCCAATTTAACTTTCAATTTAAATTTTGAACATAACGAATGTCTTTAGGGAAAATCAGCCATGTCCCTCAATTTCCAAATTAATTGCAGATTCAGGAAACTTCCAAAAGCTCCCCTAGTTTCTCTGTCCCCAGCTTAGAATTCCAGCCTTTTGTTAGTTCCTAATGTAAGTAAATACCTGTAGAAGAAAGGATGTTTTGCAACCAACAGTTTTCATCTCCACAGTTTTTCCTTCTCTAGAATATTAACTCCTCTACTTGTCTCGCTTCAGCAGCTTTCTGATGCCTGTAAATGGAGATATTCTTTCCTTCCTTCCTTCCTCCCTTCTTCCCTTCCTCCCTTCCTCCCATCCTCCCTTCCTCCTTTCCTCCCTTCCTTCCTTCTTCCTTCTTCCTTTTTCCTTCTTCCTTCTTTCTTTCTTTCTTTCTTTTTTTTTTTTTTTTTTTTTCCACTTTGCAATTATTTATTAGAACTCAGGTTTGTGTTTGCAGCCATTCAACAGAAGGGGTTAAAAACAACAACAACAACAACAATCCACATCATCCACCCTTACCCCAGCTTCGGGGGCTGAAGTAGGGGGCGGCTTCCAGTTTGCAATTCTTTATTAGAACTCAAGTTTGTGTTTGCAACCATTCAACAGAAGGGGTAAAACAAAAAATCTACATCATCCTCCTCCCAACCGCAGCTTCTGGGCGAAGTACGGGCTTTCACTTTAACCCCTGACTGGCTCTGGCTCCAGGGCCCGAGAAGCCTTCATAATCTGGTAACTGGGGCCCGGGCATCCTCGCGAAACCGCTGGGTCACTGCCTTGCTGGCAGCTTCGGGGGATCGCTGGGTCCCCGACTGGTTGGCAGCCTCGAGAGACTGCTGGGTCCCGGTCTCCCGCACCTCCTCCGGAGAACCCTGTGTCCCGACCTCCCGGACCTCCACCGAACGCTGGGTCCCGGCCTCCCGGACCTCCACCGAACGCTGGGTCCCGGCCTCCCGGACTTCTGTTGAAGACAGCTGGGTCTCGGCCTTCTTAGTGGCGACATCCTGGGCGAGGGCCTTTCCTGAGCCTTTCGCCTGGAGCTGTCGGTGATAGTCAGCCAAGTTCATGATCATCTTGATTGTGTCCTCCTGGTAAGAAGGCCTCCCAAATACCAAGATCTCAGCCTCGCCGTTAGGGTCCAACCGATTCACATGAATCAAGATTTGGGACATACCCTGGACGTGCGGGATGCGTTCTCGGTCCCTGCCGAAGATCTTTTCCACCAGCCAAACCTCAAGGCGAACTACCTTGGGATTCTTCAGGAACTCAGAGTGGAACCAGGAGAACCGCTTAGGAAGGTGACCAAGCACCTCGACTGGCATTGCTTTTGGCTGCATCAGTTGCACGAGCGTCGGAAACCGCCTGGGAGTGTCCATGCTGCGCCTGGTCCGGCAGGAGACAAGACCACCACAGCAAACCCAAAGGCCAAGCTGGAGCTAGGCCTTTCTTTCTTTCTTTCTTTTTTTTTTTCTTGACAGTTTCGCTCTTGTTGCCCAGGCTGGAGTGCAATGGCGCGATCTCGGCTTTCCACAACCTCAGCCTCCTGGGTTCAAGCGATTCTCATCCTACCGAGTAGCTGGGATTACAGGCATGCGCCACCATGCCCGGCTAATTTTGTATTTTTAGTAGAGACGGGTTTTCTCCACGTTGATCAGGCTGGTCTCAATCTCCCGACCTCAGGTGATCTGCCCTCCTCAGCCTCCCAAAGTTCTGGGATTACAGGTGTGAGCCACTGCACCCAGCTGAGATTTTCTTGGTATTTTAAGCTTCTCTCTTTGTTTTTAGTGGGAGAATTGGTCGATCAAAAACTGCATATTTTACTTAGACCTACATTTTATACATGAAGAACCATTTAGGAAAAGTTTCATTAAGTAATTGGGCATAAACGGAGCTTCAGAGAAAGGATACTGTTCAATGATAGTCTAATCATCATGAAGATGATTGCTGCCTTGATATTCCCTTAGATGCTACAGATATTTGTTCTTTCAAATTTAATTAAAGTTGGGTTAGAACCCCATCTTATGTACGGAGCAAATTCAAGTTTCTTTCCAAAATTTCTGAGGATTAGTCACCATTTCAACCAATATTCTCTGTTTCTCAGGCACTTGTTACCTCTGTTACTTTTACATGCCTGCTATGTATCCTCCCTTCCGAAGGAATTATGTTCTCACAGTACAAACTATTACTGAAAGTTGGAGTGTACAGACTGCAGGGAAAGGAAAGGCCAGCTTAGTAGCCATCTGAAAAAGAATATCAGGTGACAGAAATTATAGCCTAAGAATTGATTTCCAACTCATTCTCTCTTCCAAAACTTAACTAGGATAACATGGACAGCTAAATAAACTTGACCTGTGGATGGATCCCCAAAATCACCTCCAAGGCAAAGAGACCTTGAGATTAACAAGAAGATATTTAGATGCTGGCTCAATTCTACCTACTATCCCTTACTATGTTGGAGGAATCTCTGGGAATCAGAGCTCAAAATGCCTTTCTTAGAGAAAGATCAGAGGACACGGCAGGGGTCAAGTTAGTTGAAGGACAGAGGCAGTTATTGTGAATTAGGACATATTAAAACATGATTATATATCTAAGTGAGACTTTTTGGGCTAACATGAAAATACTGTCAATTTTAAAAAGTCTGGTAAGGTGATACAATTGAAATGAACACTATTACAAACTGCATCAGTGAGCAGAAACTTCAAAAGGGGAAGCAAATAGAATATTTCAGAGTGAGACTCTAGAAACAGCTTGCTACTGTTTGAAACCTGGCTTCTCTACTAATTATAGGTGAAACTATGGCCACGACATTATGTTCAGGGTATCTCTGTTTTTTCTTTTGTAAAATGGAGATATATAAGCAATTATTATTTTATCGGTGTAAATAGAGATGAAACTATAAAGAATTTGAAACCACACGTGAAATGCAATGAGTCATAATGGGCACATAGAAGGTAACTAAAACATAAATAAATGGATAGAAAAACAATAATGGAATAACTAAAGAAATTATCCTGAGTGAAGAAACATATAGATTTAAGAGTGAAAATCTTCTAACTTGACAGATGATGAAATAATGTTACAAATTTCCACACAGTGAATTTAAATTGTAAAGGTACTAAATAGTGTCAAAATACTCATTTGTAAAATTAGAAGTGAACAGCCAATTGATCTACTTTTAGTGATATTGGAAAGAAAGATCTACAATAAAAGAATCCTTTTCTATCTAAGATAGCACTCATGTGACAATTAAGCAGTGATATTTCAAAATACTGAATGTTACAGAAAACAACAACTGTATTATTTATAATAAAATTCATTTGGCAAAAAGTTACAATAAGGGATTTTTCAATATTGACTATGTAACTGTTGGAGCTATTACAGCCAAATGAAAATGAGAAGAAATAAGAACAAATATTTTTCAAAGGTGAAGTGTAAAATAAACTTTATCTAAACTAATATGATTAAACATTTACCAGAAACAATGAAGTGTTGAATATAATCACATATAAAAGCAATGATAAATTGATAGAAAATATAGTATTTCTTATGAAATGTCTATTAAATGCACTTTGCATATTGTCAATATGAATATATTCACTTATTGGACTTAATTCAAAATGAAGACAAACACTTTACAAACACACACACACGCACACACACACACACCCTGATTCCCTCGAGTTGACATTTGAAGCTATCTGTCCAGCATATACCACTCTAGCCTCACATCAAATTATTATTCATCACCACTCTTCCTTATGTTTCTTGGAAAGAATGCCTTTCCTCTTAAGAGAAATTCTGTAGACAGTTCTTAACATTGTTTTTCTTCTGCTAGTTAATTTTTCCAGTGTTATATACTGTCTGCTGGGAATACAGCGGTTTTTTAAACTGCCTGATTCAAGGAATTCAAAGACACAGGACCTGCTTTCAAGAGGCTTGCTGTCTAGTTGGGGAAATGAGGATGATATGAAATGTAATTTGCAATGGATGGAGGTGAAATGTGAGCTACTTTAGAGAGATCACTACAAACTGTATTGTTAAAAGTGGTGGAACATGGTTTGACTTTAAGGATAGAGTTTGTTCCACCAGGGAGGTGAATCCGAGATTACTTTTCAGTAAGTGGTGGATTAAAACAACATAGAGATGACAGAATGCAGCATCAATTTCTTGGTTGGAAAAATCTAGAGAGGGAAATGTAGCAAAGCAGAGACTCAGTGGCATTTTAATTGACTCATGAGAACATACTAATGACTAAGCACTGTGCTTTATTCTGTACTCCAATATAAGATACTCTGGCATTCATTCTTTAGTTGCTTTGGTACCAAATTGTGGTGGCTAGAAAAAATTGTGCCAATAAATCTTCCGTATTTATCTGGAAAGTTATGTCTCCCAATTTATTAAACTATTAAACATTGATTCAGAGAATAATCAAGTGAAGGGTTTTTCTTTTATAATATATATTATAAAATACATAATTTTGCTTTATATTGACCTTATTTTTATCATTAATTAATATGTTGGTAATAACATAACTATATTTAAAATTTTAAAACCAGAGTTCAAAGATAATTTTTAAGTTAGAGCATTTGAAGTTGTATTTTCTAAAACAACAAAAAAGTATGAAATGTTTTCTGATTAAAATGTAGTTGTTTTCTTACTATCACCTTCTCTTTACATTGTGATGTCAACTTTTAATTGTAATATCAAGTAATTTCATTGTATAATTTTAACTGCTTAACTTCACATCTATAGCGAATAAACTATGGCCATATTATCACTAAATTTGTGACTATAGACTTGAGCCAGGCTTCCAGGAATACAATAACCATGTTCATTCATTTGTAATATGCAAGTGTAACTAACCCCCCAGTGTGAAATCATTCTTAGTCTACAAAGATAAATACGTTCTGTTTCATGATCTTCATGCTGTTTCTTGAGGGACTGTGCTTTATTTGTTGTGAAGAGATTTGCCAACCTAATTCTTAGGCTTAATTCTAACTGTAAGGTACATTTGTAAATCCTACAGATTAGGACAAAAGATCATTAGTAATTATGTGTGCATTTCTATCTCTGTTTACAGGGTTCTAAATCACATTTAGTTTGTCTTTTACATTTGAAAATGCTTATTATTTTTTATCATTTGCTATCAGGAATATCTGCAACTCACATTGGTTTTTATTATGTTCTTTTTTTTGATATGTGTTTTCCATTCTCATAAATTCTTGAATTCTTTAAAAATAAATGAGTCAAAACAACACATTGTTTCTAAAACGAAAAAAAATGCACTGGAAATTAATTTTTTTAATCATATGAAACAAAATAATTATTGGAGTGTCATTTTTACTTTGTTGGTGGCATTCTGAAGATTTAGTGTTTTCCTTGGATTTATTACTTATTATTTTTGCAGCATTCATTCTTCTAAAAATGATCATAGCATTCATATGTTGCTTTATAACTTTTAACAAAACACTTAAAAGGAAACAGGAAAGCTTGTTTTTCTTGTGGCTGTTTGGGGTTGGTGAAAGAAGATACAACTTTAAGCTTATGTTGCATAGAAGTTGCAATAAGTTCAATGTTGACTATGTAATGTTAGAAAAGTGTCTTTTGGAGTCCTTTCAAATTTCACACTCCATTGGTAGGGAAATGCAGGTATGTAGTTTGATACACATTGGAAATCATGGGAAATTTTAAATGTTTGTCTTGTATTTCTTTGGTATTGCCAGATTTGTAGCAGTCAATATTCTCGTAGTTTATTTTTGTCCTTCAAACAAGAACTCACAGCTGGTGTTGTAATATACTTAATTTCTCTACAGAGTATAACCATTTAAAATTTTGTTTTTATCCACAGGGTTTCAAGAGACCATTTAGTGATTCCTCACATTCCTAAACAAAATAAGGCACATATAATCTGCCCTAAATTGCAAATCAAGCCTCATATATCCTCTAATGGATGTGACTGCAACTGTGTCCTGCTGAGTCAGTTATCTAAGGTCAGGGACAAGGTTGGAACACATGGCTTTTATTCTACAGTGGCTCTCCTTTCTCCTACCAGTCAAATACTAACATTATCCAGATGCACCTTGAGAGAATTACACCATCCTTTAGCTGAATGCAGACACTCTAACTTGGCAAGTGAGAAGTTAAAGAGCATGTATACAATCTTGACCCTAAAATGTAAAAGATTGTGGATGAACTGTAGTGATCCATTTTAGTGGCTCTTTTGCTTTAGGTACAAAGATATGCTTTTGTTTTCTTTCTGGTTATTTCGAACTGTATTGATTTATATATATATATATATATATATATATGTAAAACATATAAACATTGATTGTTGTTTTACATATGTATATATGAAATTATTTTTCCCCTTATGGATTTGCTAGCCCACGCCACCTCTCACCTTTTTACTCCCACTCACAATGAAAGAAAACTGACTCAAATTCATGAAGCAAAAAAATAGAAGTAGAAAAATAAGGCCGGGCGCGGTGGCTCAAGCCTGTAATCCCAGCACTTTGGGAGGCCGAGACGGGTGGATCACGAGGTCAGGAGATCGAGACCATCCTGGCTAACACGGTGAAACCCTGTCTCTACTAAAAAATACAAAAAAAGTAGCCGGACGAGGTGGCGGGCGCCTGTAGTCCCAGCTACTCGGGAGGCTGAGGCAGGAGAATGGCGTGGACCCGGGAGGCGGAGCTTGCAGTGAGCTGAGATCCGGCCACTGCACTCCAGCCTGGGAGACAGAGCGAGACTCTGTCTCAAAAAAAAAAAAAAGAAAAGAAAAGAAAAGAAAAATAAAACAAAAATATTGCTAATTTTGACTGAGTGTGGTGGCTCTTGCCTATAATCCCAGCACTTTGGGAGGCTGAGGTGGGTGGATCACAAGGTCAAGAGATTGATACCGTCCTAGCCAACATGGTGAAACCCTGTCTCTACTAAAACTACAAAAATTAGCTGGGCATAGTGGCGTGCGCTTGTAGTCCCAGCTATTTGGGAGGCTGAGGCAGGAGAATCACTTGAACCCGGGAGGTGAAGGTTGCAGTGAGCCAAGATCGCACCACTGTACTCCAGCACTCCAGCCTGGTGACAGAGCAAGACTCTATCTCCAAATAATAATAATAATAATACATATATATGTATATATATGTGTGTATATGTATGTGTGTGTATATATAAAAAACTAATTTTATCGTTGTATGTCCCTTGCTTTCCTTCTGTGAAAATGTAGGTTCTATTCGTCTGCTTTAATTCTTTCCTTGCTAAGAACCACATGGTGCTACAGGAGTCATCTGCTCCACCCTGTACATTAATGCAGTTGAAAAAAACTATTTTAAAAATAGAATGATACATTCACTTGTTAAAACTATCTAAGGGCCGGGCGCAGTGGCTCAAGCCTGTAATCCCAGCACTTTGGGAGGCCGAGACGGGTGGATCACGAGGTTAAGAGATCGAGACCATCCTGGCTAACCCGGTGAAACCCCGTCTCTACTAAAAAATACAAAAACACTAGCCGGGCGTGGTGGTGGGTGCCTGTAGTCCCAGCTACTGGGGAGGCTGAGGCAGGAGAATGGCGTAAACCCGGGAGGCAGAGCTTGCAGTGAGCCAAGATCCGGCCACTGCACTCCAGCCTGGGCGACAGAGCGAGACTCTGTCTCAAAAAAAAAAAAAAACAAACTAAGGATTTATGCTTACAATTTTTTTTAGTGTTTATAAATCTAGTGACTCCAAACATAGTATTTTCTGCTTTAATTAATTCATTCTCTACTCAAAAAAAATACTGTTTATTAAAGGTTTGTGATAAATAACGGGTAGAAGTTTTCTCTTGGAGTTCATACTCCTATTTTATTTTTAAAACAACTGTTCTTATCTGTCCTTCTGCAGTTTTTATATTATTGTTATGTTTTAATGAATTATTTTGCATTTTGGCTTGGACTTTATTGTAAAAGCTCCTTTTTTCTTCTTTATTTCCCTCCTTTCTAAATTAACACTTAGACAAATTTGTATCATTCATAAGCAGATTTCCTGATATTCTTCAAGAATCACATAGTTGTTTTATGTGTATTTGTGCTTATTTTGTAAAGTCCAAAATACAGTCTTGAATATACAGATGTAATGGCAAAGAAAGATTGAACAATTTAAAATATGTTTTTTAAAATCTTGGTAATAGATTGCAGCTTCTTTGCAGAAAGAGATGTTTTCGCGCGGAGAGTGGAAAAACAGCTCAGAAGAAAAAGGACAAAAGAAATTTAGAAGAGCTACTGTGTAGCATCTGAAGAAAGAACGAATATTGGCCAGGCGCGGTGGCTCAGGCCTGTAATCCCAGCACTCTGGGAGGCCGACGAGGGCAGATCACAAGGTCACGAGTTTGAGACCAACCTGGCCAATATGGTGAAACCCTGTCTCTACTAAAAATACAAAAAATTAGCCAGGTGTGGTGGCGGGTGCCTGTAGTCCCAGCTACTTTGGAGGCTGAGGCAGGAAAAGCACTTGAACCCGGGAGGTGGAGGTTGCAGTGAGGCAAGATTGCACCACTGCACTCCAGCCTGGGTGACAAAGAGAGACCCAGTCTCAAAAAAAAAAAAAAAAAAAAAAAGGACAAACGCTAACAGATTGATTAATAACTTCCTCGGAGATTATAAAATAAATACATTTATTTTAATGTACTGGGTGGAATCAGTTAAGATGGTTATAATTTGTATCAGCATTTTTTGTGACTCCAAAGCAGAAATAGACAATGGACATTGTATTTATCCAGGATTTTAAGATGATCATGTAGTGAGGAGTGTGGCAGATGGTCAACCAGGGTGCAAATCAGAACATAACGACATATTGGATCATGCATTTGTAGTTTGGCAGAAAGACAAGTGAGGCCACAAGAATGTTTGCAAACTTAGATGAACATGCAGAATCCAGAGTCCGAAAATGGAGATTAAGCCACTGTAGGATTCAAAGAAGGGGAAGTCAGGGAATATGAAGAAATAAACTTTCATTGGAGAGCATAAAGAGATCATGCTGCTGAAGTATTACAAGATAAATTAGTTCATTTTGCTTTCAATTTCTTTCTACATGTCAATATAATAAAACTGTAACAGAAGACAAGTTCCTGCTGAGTGTAGTTCAAATCATTCATCAAGTACCGATTATGGAAAGGGTGCTTTGTGGGAATGCAAAACACCATTGTTTGATGCCTGCGCTCTGATAATGGTTAAATTATGAATAGATTCTATTTCTGCTGCAAGACTGAAAAACACTCAGAAACAATATGAAACCATGCCTATTTATTTGTCTGGTGGAAGTTGGGCTGTATTTCCCAGCTTTCTCTTCATACACATTAAAATTTTTTTGGTCTAATTAGAGATCCACATCTGAGAATTTCAAATGTTTCTGCTGTTCTGATAGATTTGGAAATATTACTTTAATGATCGGGTGGGCTATGCTTGCAATAAAATGTATCTTTGCCTGCATTATCAAAAAAGGAATGTGCTGATATAACTGAGAGTATACAGGTGTCTAATAATTTCAGTTCCCAAAAGCACATACTTTTTAATATTTTCTAAGCTATAAGGTAATTTTCGAATGAAAAAATAGGATTTATTTTTGCTCCAAAACCTATTTTAAAAGCATGCCTTATTTTAATTTAAACTGGATCATAGTTTACTACAGTGGCACATAAATTAAAGTCTATCCTGCAAGGTCTTTCAAACTATTGAACAAAAAAAATAAGACACCTAATAGTAGCTAAAGAAAACAACATCTAGGCTGGGTGCGGTGGCTCACGCCTGTAATCGCAGCACTTTGGGAGGCTGAGGCGGGCAGATAATGAGGTCAGGAGATCGAGACCATCCTGGCTAACACGGTGAAACCCCATCTCTATTGAAAATACAAAAATTAGCCGGTCGTGGTGGTGGGCGCCTGTAGTCCCAGCTACTCGGGAGGCTGAGGAGAATGGCGTGAACCCGGGAGGCAGAGCTTGCAGTGAGTCGAGATTGTGTCACTGCATTCCAGCCTGGGGGACAGAGCATGAGAGTCCATTTCAAAAAAAAAACAAAACAAAACAAAACAAAGGAAAAGAAAAGAAAACGACATCTGATCTACAGAAGCATGTGACTTGTATTCTACTACCATATTCTGCAACCTGTAGAAATACAGAAATTGAATGCATAACTACTTAACAATATATTTTATGATAAAATACTTTTGTGAAAAAGCCCCACAAAATTACTATCAATTATAAACATCTTTGGAATATTTTATTGCTAGAAAGATGAAGCAATTATTTATATTATTATGATTGCTTTTCAAAAGAATGAAATTTCAATTATTTCACAGTAATCACAGGGTATTATTAGACTGTAGGCCTGAGTCTGATATTACATATGTGTGTGACAGCCTCGCTGCTACCTCCTATTTGTGTCCATATCCTTTTTGAACAAGAAATGGGATCATATAACAAAATAAATAATGCATTGCCATCTATTTTTAAATATAAAATATATGCAAAACTATTTCTGCATTGAATTAAGGGTTTTGTGGAAATATTAAGAACATATTGGTTATAATGAAAAAGATATTACATTCTGTTAATTCTTCATGTGAAATATTTTCCAAACTATATTTTTAATGTCTCAAAGCCTTCTAAACACATATTATTGGTTTAAAATTTCACTTTTAATGTAGTGAACCCAAAACTATGCCCAGTACTCCAGTGCAGCAGTCCTTTCAATAAAAAGAAGCAGAAATGTCTTATCTTTATTGAATGCTTTCAGATTGTTTAACTTGTTTGACAGCTGTATAGACTTATTGCTATACGTCTATATTTATCTATCTAATCTATCATTTACCTATGTACCTATTTACCTGTCAATCATCTATCTTATTTTAAAATAAAGCTGCTATTCAAGATCCTCCCTATGTGGTACTTTCCAAAGTCTACCCTCTAATATGCATCTTTATTTCATGTCTCATTGTTAAATTTCTTTGTTCTAGCTATACAAAATCTCCTCGAATCTTAATCTAATACAATAGCTTTACTAGCTTGGCTTCCAAATGTTCTATAATCTGCTGTCTTCATCCTAGCTATAGAGAGTTAGAATTAAGAACCCAGCTATGGTGCACATTATTAGAGACTGACATTGACAGTTAGCACTGAGAAATCCACGGATGTTCTATCCTGCTATGTTTTCTCGTTATTCAGCCTATATTAATTTTTCTTATTTATTTGGGTGCCATTCGAGCCTTTCTATATTTATTTATCTATTTAGAGACAGAGTCTCACTGTTGACAGACTGGGCTGGAATAGAATGGCGTGATCTCGGCTCTCTGCAACCTCTGCCTCCCGGGTTCCAGCAATTCTCCTGCCTCAGCCTCCTGAGTAGTTGAGATTATAGGCTCCTGCCACCATGCCCGGCTAATTTTTGTATTTTTTAGTAGAGGTGGGGTTTCACCATGTTGGCCAGGCTAGTGTTGAACTCCTGACCTCAGGTGATCCACCCACCTTGGCCTCCCAAAGTGCTGGAATTACAGGCGTGATCCACCGCACCCAGCCCTTATTCATTTTTTAACCATTGTATATCGTGTTAGAGATTTGTTATGTCTTGTTGCCTAATTTTGCAGTTTCAGCAAGATATATTTTATTGTGTCTAATATATACACATATATATGTACATGTGTGTATTTGTGTGTATGGTGTGTTGTGTGTGTATACAGTATGTATATATTTCTATATAATATATTTGTATATAATATATATTTCTATATAATATATTTGTATATAATATATATTTCTATATAATATATATTTGTATATTTTATACATATATATATTTCTTCTTCCTTTCATATTCTTCCTCAGTGTTCAAAATTTTATTTTTCAAGTTCAGTGAGCCTTCTGCCAGGTATATTTTTTGCCATTCTGGTGAGGTATAGAATATCCCTTGTCAAGAGCTCATTATTCTGCTGTGCCAAGCTTTTCTAGCTGGGAAGCTCTTTGCCTCCTGAATCATCGTTTCCTTTCCAAAGTCAAAACTTTAACTGGAAAAAAAGAGAATGAACATTTTTATGTCTTTACATCTTAGAGATTTCTATTTCAGGACTTAGAATGCACTAGAAGCCTATTCTGGCATTTGTCTTGTTTCTGATTGCATTTCCAATAGTTTTCCTGAAAATAGCACGCTTCAAGATTATTAATATGAGATGTATGCTAGGCCTTAGTCATGAAACAGCCACCATCTACACCACATGTTACGTCATTTCACATGTTATTATTCGTGTTTCCTGAGATTCAGAGACCAGTGTCTCACATCTCCTCTTCAGAGGAGCAGCTGTGAGATTGTCAGACATGTTTCTGCCTGTGAATACTTATCTCACACATTTCCCATAGACTAAAGACTTCTGTTAATTATGATGCATCATCCTACAGCTGATAGATCTGCTTCCACAAAGGTCGGGTTTTCTGGGAGAGTAAATGTAACTGATAAATTATTATATAATACACATGATATCATTTCTCCACTTCTTCTCCCTCTATCCTATAACATGTTTAAAAATAGACAGCTGATGTCGTTTTTAAAAATTCCTCTTTCTTTGGGTAAGAAAAATCTTCAATTTCTCATTGGATTATTTATTTCTGATTTTTAGTAACTCAATCATATATGTATGTATATGCATATTTTATTATGTTTTATTATGTGTAGTACATCGAATATTTGAAAAATTAGTTAGCTTTCTCATATTAATTTAGCAATGTACAATAAATAATATCATTTTAGGATATTGCACTGTGACTATTATAAACATAGCTATATAAAATACAATTTCAATTTTCAGAATAAAAGACATTGATAAGAGAAAAAGAAGCCCTCATTGTAATTGTCTAATGATCCATTTACATTTTAGTACAAAATAATTAACTCATAGATGTAGCTGCATGTTGAGTTCCCTGGAGTTGAACTGGCATTTGGAGTGCGGGTGTAGTGGAGTGTGCCTTTGGGATCAACATCTGTAGATCACAGGAGAAGGAAGAAGGACTGGGTGGAGTGACAAATGGAGCTGCCATTCACTCTTAATGTCTCTTAATGGCTGACCCCCTGGAAAAGCTCTGGAGCTAAAGTTGTCCATCATTATTGTCAGTAGTATAGGAAGGGGGACAGGCCAACATTTGTAACCTTTCAGCAGTGAGTCATTAATTATATGCTATTCCAGAAGAATGTGACCTGGGGGCAGGTGGCAATCTACAGCTAGGGCAACAGGTAATTTTATGAAGGGATCTGAACAGTACATCCAAGTGTGAACCATGTGGGTTTTCAGCTATGCATTCAGGGATGAGGAATAACAGTACAATGAAACATATACTATATGCACTGAAGACATCAATACCATTTGGCAGTGAATTGGAGATGAGGCAAAGTGACATTGTGGTGTTGAGCAGGGTTCTAGAATAGAGGTTTTATTCTTATCATTTACTAGCTTTGTGATTTTGGGCAACTAACACTCTGGGACTAGGGTTATTTACTTTTAAATTAGTATTTGTAATAAAATTTTTTTCAGCTATACATTAAAGAATTTAGCACCCTGTCCCTCATAAGGTTATAGATTGAACGCAATATATCATGCAGGCATTTATTATAGTACATTGCATTTAATAAACACATTTTTTAAAAGATGATTAGCTATTTTATTCATCATTCACTTCCCCATGGTCAAACAATACTGCTTCAAATCACAGCTAAGCCTAAAAAAATGTATTGCTTGATCTACTGTCTCCATAGAAATATTATCTAAACCAGTAGTTCTTATACCTATTTTATGCATCAACTCACCTCAATAGTTTGCTAAAAATACAGATTTGTGGTCCTATCACATATATTCAGAGCCTCTAGGTTTGGGGAAAGTCTCGCTGGCTCACTTCAAAGTGTAGGACCCTAAGTGTATGACTTCCGGCCCTCTGCATCCCTTTAAATCTTGTAGCTATTAGGTCCATGTCCAAAATGTTCATTTCTTCCTCCTCCTTTGTCTTCCCACTATTTTCCTTCATCTTTAGTGTGGCTGTATTAATTTTTCTAAATAGGTTTCTCAACTGGAGAACCAATATTAGCCTCTCTTTAATAATTGCCCCTTTGTATTCCCTTGTCCATTTCATAAACTGAAATAAGAAAGATACACATCCCCATTTTATCCATTAAAGGAAATGTGAATCTTGAATGGCGGCTTGACTAAGAATATTTTGTTTTGCTTATGTCTGTCATAGATAACACAGCCAGCATTCTGACAAGGCGGAGGAGATTTAGTCGAACTGTTCAGGATGTGTATTATCTGCCCATTATGATCTCTGATGGTGGAATCCCCTCTCTCAGCAGCAGCAGCACCCTCACCATCAGGGTTTGTGCATGCGAGAGAGATGGGCGTGTGCGGACCTGCCATGCGGAAGCGTTTCTGTCCTCGGCTGGTTTGAGTACAGGAGCCTTAATCGCTATTCTTCTCTGTGTTCTCATTCTCCTGGGTAAGTCATTCTAAACCCTAAGTTTGTATGATGGCAATTCTGAATGAGAGGAAATCATTTTGACAAAACTTAAGGATTAGGCGTACATAATGTGGGTAAGGAAACAGCTGCTCCAATTTCCTATGAATTAATTTTCTCTATACTATCATTAATCTCAAAATAGTTAGATTCAAATGTGTTGAAAGAACTGAAATAACAGAAGAAGGGTAAAATCGGAAAGAAATAGCTTTTGAAAGTGTATGTTTTACAAAGAATTAGTATTTAAATATTCAGAATCCCATCTTGAAAGAGCTTTTCACATTTTTTTGCAAGAACCTAAGTGGCATCATTCTAAATGAATCCGACCAGGACCCCATCCCGCTTAGCTTCTGAGATCAGAGGAGGTCACCCATTCATTCAGGATGAGGGTGAGGGTCATATGACCGTAGGGTGAGTAAATGTAGAGATCAAATATACAACAAAAGGACTTTAGTTAATAACAATATTGTCTTGTACTGGAAATTTGAAAAGACAGTGAACTTTAGGTGCTTTCTCCCCTCCACGTGAAAAAGGAGTGTAACTACGTGAGATGACAGATACATTGATTTGCTTGACTACATTAAGCATTTCATTATGTAATAATAGTGAAAACTATTATTGGGAAAACATCATCATGTTGCACACCTTAAATATATAAATGAATAAATCAGAAAGCAAAATGAATCTGAAAACCAAATAAAAAATAGATATCTTGTAGAAACTTCTACTAGTTCACAATAATTAGTTAATCATTAATGTTAGTTGTTAACGTACTGAATATTTTTTGGTCTTAGGGGGCTATTAAATTTTATTAAATTTAATTATATTCCCTTAAAAACAGTAATTTTGGCCGGGCACAGTGGCTCACGCCTGTAATCCCAGCACTTTAGGAGGTCGAGGCGGGCGGATCACGAGGTCAGGAGATTGAGACTGTCGTGGCTAACATAGTGAAACCCCGTCTCTACTGAAAATACAAACAAATTAGCCAGGCATGGTGGCGGGCGCCTGTAGTCCCAGCTAGTCGGGAGGCTGAGGCAGGAGAATGGCCTGAACCCAGGAGGCAGAGCTGGCAGTGAGCCAAGATCACGCCACTACACTCCAGCCTGGGCAACAAAGCAAGACTCCGTCTAAAATAATATTAATAATAATAATAATACTCTTTTGTTTGAATTTTTCATTACAGTTCATTGAAAATAAAACACTTTCTCTAATTTTTCATTATCTGTTGTAATATTCTAAATCTTTTCACAGCTGCATGAGGAGCTCGCATAACTATAAACTCTTTAGATTGCTCTTTGAAACAAGATAGCAAATCTGTATTGTAATAAAAAGAAAGATGGATATAAGGAATCTTTCTGCTTCATAAAGTGGGAACCTCTGTCCAAACCCTTTTTTCTTTCTCTTAGCAGCCTGCTTTTTATTCCTTTTATGGTACTGGCATACATGAAAAGATAATTGACTGTTTTTCTGAGAAAGAGGTATTCTTGCAAAAAATATGTTCCTTGTTTTGTTCCTGGGGTCGAAGACAAATCGCTTGTGTAGATGGAGGGGAGATTAAAGCGTAATGAACCTGGAAAGGAGAAGGGATTTGCAGGAAAGAGTGAGAGCATCCAGAGATTTGTGGGGCATGGCAAAACCGGTAAGTTTTGTTTTAGGAATGTAAAGAAAGGTTTAAAGCCAGAGAGTCCCATTATAAAATCTTCAATTTGCAAAAGATGACTGTGAATGACATGGAGAATAGAACTCCTGATGACAAGAGGGCATGTAGGCAAACCAATTAGGAAAACTCTGCCCTTGTCTCCCTTCGACATAGCATGTATCGGAGTAGCATACTTACCAAAGACCTGAGGAAAAGTGAATACTATCTAGGTACTTTCGATGGACTCAGGAAAATGATCTTTGACAATGTAGAGACCTGCATGAGTTAGAATGGCATCAAATACAACTTCTTATATCTTGCTGAATATAGATCCTGAACTACCCTGAGCTAGATGACATTGAAAGTCCACTTCATTGAAGTTGCCCAGCAAGAGAATATATGTAGAGAGACAATGGACTGGGGTTGAGCAGTGAGAAACTACAATGTGATCGCTAAATAAGAAGGATGAGATAGCAGAGGACAGTGAAGAAGCGAGAGTAGGAAGAAAATATAATGTCACAAACATCAAGGGAAAAGAGGGTATCAATGAGCATTATGCTGTGTAGTAGATCTTGTCAACAAAGTCAAAAGATGCTTACAAGTTCAATAAATTGAGCACCAAAATGCTCAATTGCACTTAGCAACATGAAGCATGGAAGTTTGGTGCACCACAGCAAGAACTATTTCACTGCAATCAAGTCATTTCTAGCTCGTTATGGTGGCACACACCTGTAGTTCAAGCTACTTGGGAGGCTGGGATGAGTGGATCCCTTGAGCCTGGGAGTTGGAGGCTGCAGTGAGCCATGATCACACCACTGCACTTCAGCCCAGATGACAGAGTGAGACTCTGTCTCAAAAATAAGTAAATAAATAAAAACAAATAAATATATACAGTAAATGTGTAGTGGAGAGGAAAGTCAGGAAGAGAGCCTTTAGAAACTTTATATGGACAGGCACGGTGTCTCACGCCTGTAAGCCCAGCACTCTGGGAGGCCGAGGTGGGCGGATAATGAGGTCAGGAGATCGAGACCATCCTGGCCAACATGGTGAAACCATGTCTCTACTAAAAATACAAAAAGTTAGCTGGACGTAGTGGCAGGCGCCTTTAGTCCCATCTACTTGGGAGGCTGAGGCAGGAGAATGGGGTAAACCGGGAAGGCAGAGCTTGCAGTGAGCCGAGATCGTGCCACTGCACTCCAGCCTGGGCAACAGAGCCAGACTCCATCTCAAAAAAAAAAAAAAAAGAAGAAGAAGAAGAAAAAGAAAGAAACTTTATATATTTATTGGTCAGAACTGCTATTTTCTTTGGTTATTAACATACTTCTTTTGTGTGTGTGTATTTGAAAAGGAAAAGAAAAAGAGCACAAACACTCCAGAAAGAGAAAACAAGGCTACACAATAGCAATTAACCTGGATCTCTCTAGAATCCTAACTGAAGTCACAGAGAATAGAACGCAGGGATTTTAATGAGAGTTCTTCCAGCGTTCTTACTCTTAAAAGTAGATCACTTAGGTGAGGTATGCTATCTTCGAATTTTGAGCTCATTTATCATCATAAAACTATTTTCATTTACTAAGATGAATATCAAAAATGTAATTAACGTGTTAAATGTCTAGGTACATTTTGAGGTGCATTATTTGA
The DNA here is from genome assembly GCF_008728515.1 of Papio anubis. Classification (NCBI taxonomy): domain Eukaryota; kingdom Metazoa; phylum Chordata; class Mammalia; order Primates; family Cercopithecidae; genus Papio; species Papio anubis. The sequence continues at coordinate 18,712,824 of NC_044980.1, read as the reverse complement.
AAGAATATTTTATGTTTTCATGGAACGATACTTCATTTTAATTGGTTTTTATGAAAGTGTTTTCTCTTTTGGGGTAAATAATAGGACATTTGTAAATTTTATGATATCCCTCCAGACTAATAAAGTTACTCTATGATATGTTTACTTTTTCATTTTTATTAGTTGAAACTCAAATATGCTCTAAAAGCATATTTGAGCCGTGATCTGACTGGGACCTCTGCCAGCTCCCCTTTCAGTCCATACCTCAGGTATAAGCAGGTGACCTAGGTGAGGCCATCATAAGTGAGGCATTGATTGCTCCCTAATCTTGGATATAAATTTCCAGATAAATGGGGATCAAAGTAGATTTGGTGTGAGCATGTGGTGGACTAAGAGAAGAAGATGGAATTGGTGAAAAGATGCTGTAAAAGCATATTTGAGTTTCAACTAATAAAATTAGTGAAAATATATATTATAACTACAATTATATATTATAATGCAATGTATACTTTTCATGACATTGATTAGTTTTTATGGTTATTCAGAAAGTATGTAGCCAAGGGATACAGGATATAGTCATCATAATTTTAAAATAATGTTGAAGTTAATTTGTGAGATTATGATTTTCAACATAAATATTGGCAAAACCAAAGGTAGCAAAACTTTCTTTTTGAACTTCTAATTCTGTTCTTGAAATTCTAATTCTAAATTAACTGTCAGCCCTCACACCTAAACAAATTGTAAAGTTAAGATTTTAATATTAAATATGTTTTCCCTCTCAACTTCTTGTTTGTGAAAATGACTGTGATTGTACAAACCCAGGTCTAGTTTTGCCAGTAACTGTGTGATCTCAGGCCACACATTCAGTCTTTGTTTCTATTTCTAAACCTGTGAGAATGACATTTCAGTTGAAAGGACCTTAGAGTCATTCTGTAGAATTTTGAAATGCTTATTCTTGTTTATTAAAGATTACATATGGTTCAACATTTTACAACATGGCCAGAATCCATCTATGAATACGTTGAATGGTGCTTGTCAACCAAAGAGACTAACTTTAAATGATAGATTTGAACATTATGAGTTGGGTTACTTTCTGTTGAGATTACCTTTTTCAGGTCTATTGCATATGATGGACGGAAGAGAATTTAGAGTGAGCCTTTATGATGCAATCAGAATTTCATGACAGTAGAGGTAGCTGAAGTCCTCTCTCCCTCCCAGAGGCCTGACTTTTATTTCCCAACTTTATCCCATCTCTTGCCAGAGTAGTTGGCAAGGTAAACCTTGATCGCACTTGGCATAAGTCACTGAGTTGGGATCTGACTGGGACCTCTTCCGGCTACCCTTTCAGTCCATAGCTCACATATAAGCAGGTGACCTAGGTGAGGCCACCATAAGTGAAGCGTGGATTGCTTCCTAACATAGGATATAAATTTCCTGATACATGAGGATCAGAATGGAGTTGTTGTGAATGTGTGGTGAACTAAGAGAAGAGGATGGAATTGGTGAGGAGAAAAAGATCAGCCTGATTTTCATTTGAGCAATTTCAAATGGTTTTGTGTGCTACCCTTGGTTAAAAAATCTAAGGTTTCAGAGAGAGATGCCACTCCCAAGTGTGGCAAGTCACACTCCATAAGCTAATCAAAATAACCTCCCTGACTCAGACCACCTCAATTCTACCAAATGTGGTGCCAGCGTATGATGGTGTGACAAAGAATCAAATGATACTTGAGGTTTAAAAGATTCTGCTATGCAAGCTACTTAGGGAGGAGTATGTTGAGATTCAGTATGGAATGTGTTCAAATGCAAGTTGTATGACAGTTTATATTATGGAAACTGAAAGCCACTTAGTATGCCAAGCACTGGAATGATACATAATATATAGGAAAAAACACATATTATGAGAAAACAAATACAAAAAATGTTTCCCCAACTTTGAATTACTTGATGATAAAATTAATTCATAAAACTCCACAATTTTTTTCTAATTTATTATGTAAAATGATAATCTCAAGGGCATTTACAATTCTGTCCCAACTTGAACAGAAGAAAAAGCAATTTACTAACCAAGGATACAATATTTATTTTAGAATAAGACATCTAAAAAGTACTACAGCTTATTCAAGTTTCAATGCAAATTATACAACTAAAATTGGCTTCAAATTATAACAGAAATTATTTATTATTTTGTACAAAGAAACACAAGTTATGTATCTTTTTTTTTTTGTAACATTGCTTTGGTTATCTCATATTGTATTTTACCAGATGATCCACTGTAAGAAGAGGTACCTTGCCCACGTGTATGGTTTGAAAGATTATCAGGGTCGTTTGAATACATTCTTTTGACTGTCAGGTTTTAAATAAGGATTTGACTCTATTTATATGTATAATTATTATCTGTACTCATTCTTTTAAAATATACTTTGGTCTTAGGATTTTTTTTGGAAACATTTCATTTGTTTTTCAAACATTAAGAAATATTCTCCAGTACAATTAGGAGTTTGATGTTATTAGTAACCATAAGCTAATTTTTAAAAAAATATTTTAAAATTATTTTCCTAGTGAGGCTACTACTGTTCAGGATAATTCGCTTAACACAATGTCACATTACCACTTTCACAGAGATTATTTTTTTGTTTGTCCACATGAGAACTGTTTATGGAATATCTACCTGGTGCCCTCTGCTCCAGAAATATCTGTGGAACCAACAGGAATGAAAATAAGTTCATTAGGAACACAATGTACAACATTTTCTCTGAGTTGATTTGAATTTACCTTTAACTAGAGTGATCCTATGTCTGCGTTTGTCCTGATGTCCTGGCATAATTATAAACAACATCCCCTTTCACTCAAAAGTGACCCAGATTTTGATTATTATGTATACATATATCTCATATATATATATATATATCCTTTTATTAAATAAGTATGTAACAAGTCTAGGAATCACTGAATACTAGCAAATAATATCCAGAAGGTAGCAAATACTACCTTTTCTGGGGAAAAGGTAAATGTAAACCTTCAACATTCAAATGTAAATGGTCTCTATATTTTGAATTATAATATATCTGAATTATTTTAACTTTTTAGAAATACGAAACTATATGCCATATGCCATGATAATTAAAAAGCCAGGTTTATCCCTGTATTTCATTAAGGGGATGTGATACATATGCAAAGATTGAAAAATTGCACAAATATTGAAGGATGCAAATTACCTGCCTACCTCTATGGCAGTATTGATTACATATTTCCTGTTGTGTCTGCACATAAATTCCCTTGACATCAACCACCAACCAATTCAATATAAAAGAAAATAACTTGATTTATTGGCGAAGGTAAGAAATTGTATTATAATAAATTAGGCAGTCTGTATAAATAGGTCTTTTGATCTAGTACAGCCTCCTCATTTAATTATAAAGTTGAACAGAGATATATATCGTGCATGATAAATCTAAACTTCTGAATACAGTGGAGTGAGTTACTTGAGGATGTTGTTTGGGGCTTTGAATTAGAAAACTGTAAGGTGGATTTATGCTAAAATACACAGGGACTTATTAAATGCATATTTCTATGTTCAGCAGAAGCCTTTTTTACCCCAAAATAAAGGCATCTATTAAGTAATGTCTTTGAAGTATAGTCAACATATATGGGAAAATCTGTAATTCTGTGCATAATATTTGTAGATCAGGGCATGAGAAGCATCAGCATTTCATTTTCAGCTTTCTGTAACCACTTCATTTTAGACAACAGTAATTCAGTGCTTCCCATGTCTGCTGTAGTGACCCTCATTAAATTTTCTCATGACCTTCCCGATGCTAATATCTTTTCATTTCACACTTTTCTGGATGGTTCTATGACCTTTGCTACAGATTTTTTTTTTTTTTTTTCCTGTCTTTTTGGTTCCTTCATAGTCTCCCATTTGCCTTTCCTCTGCAAAACTGGATACCTCCCAGTGCACAGTGACCATCCCTTTCTCTCATTATCCTTTCCACCTCTGGCTTTAAAATCGACTCCTCTTCCTCAAGTTTTCTCTAGTTTTAAAACAGATAAAACTAGTCCTTATCGATTAGAGGTATACATAAAATAGGTTAAGCTATAAAGAAGAACAAAGTAACAATAATGATAAAAGTAAAGATACAAGTTACTTTGCAGAGGTAAGCAGTAAAAGGGCAGTTGCTGGGGGGAAAGTATGTTCTTTATCAGAGTTAGATAACCTGGTGTTTGCTTCACAACCATTTGTTGAGGATCACATATAATCAAGGCTGCCAGATACAATGCAGTATACCGAGATAAATATGAATTTCAGATAAATAAGAAATATATCTTTATCTGTATATAGGTATATATGTGTATACATAACATAAATATGTCACATAGGATAATATATTTGGAACATATACATGTATGCTTAGCACAATATTTGCCTGTGTGTGTGTATCTCCAATATTATATGGGACACAATACCTTATGTGTATGTGTGTGTATGTGTGGTTGTGTGTGTGTGTGTGTGTGTGTGTTGCAGATGGTCTCTAACCAACAATAGTTTGACTTAAGATTTTTTGACTTAACAAGGATGTGAAAGCAATATGCATTCAGTAGAAACCATATTTTGAATTCTGATTTAAAATTCTTTATAATACCTTTATTATAAAGTATGTTTTGTGTTAGATAAGTTTGCCGAACTGTAGGCTAATGTGTTCTGAGCACATTTAAGGTAGGCTAGGCTAAGGTATAATACTTACTAAATTATGTGTATCAAATGCATTTTTGGTTTAAGATATTTTCAACTTCAAATGGGTTTATAGGAATGTAAGCTCACTGTAGGTTGAGAAGTGTGTATGTGTGTGGGTGGGTGGGTGGGTGTGCATGTGTGCTGTTGTTGATCTCAAATTCACGTTTGAGAATCCTGCCATTTATTTTTATTTGCTAAATATAACAACCTTAAATGTCAGTTGAATGTACCTCCCTGATTATTATGAAGTATAGAATGTTTAAAATATTAATGGGCATCATTATCACTATCATAAACCCTAGAGTATCAGCTGAACAAGAAAAGTGCAGTCTATAGAACTGAAGTAAATAATAGTCAGCCTAATAACACAGGCTATAACAAATTTGATGTGAGGGAACTATTTCTATTTAGTAGCAGTTTAATCTCATCAAATAGAAACAGTTGAAAATGTTGATAAATGGCCAAAGCAAAGTTCCCAAGACATATTTCTATCATATTTTCTAATGTTTGCAGCATTGTTGGAAATAAAGACTAATCCACCATATTCAGCAAGAGCTATCCTAAGGTACATGTCCAATTGGCCACTCAGTTTATTATTTCATGTTTCTGAAATACTGAAGTAGAATATTATTATAGTAGAAATATCATTACCTGTGATGTGAGAAATCATGTTATGGTACAAGCTCTTCCACTTGCCGTCTGTGTGATCTTTTGATCTTGGTTATTCAGATACTCTTTCCTGAGTCTCAGATTCCTCATCCTCATTTATGCGTAGTGTTCCATTATTGGAATGCTAAGCTTGTGGGAATTATTTATACCCTACTGCTCAAGGTCATCGCCAAAGTCTGATTTTGCACACACAGAAAAATTGCAACCTCAGGCATAAATGGGTTGAAAAGAGAGTAAAGCCATAACTCTGCTGTAAAAAAATAGAGTAAAGTCACAGTTCTGCTGTGAGAATTAAATAAATAGTTATATAAAGAACCTTCATAAATCAGAAAATTCCTATGAAACAAGTTGTGTACAGATAATGAAACATTATTTTGCCCCTGAATGGGAAAATGCAATTATTAATGCATGATAATATAATTTAAAGGATAATTGACAAAAGAGATCAACATTAAAATATTTCTGCTTTGATTTTCCACAAACCGTCAAAATTTAAAGGGTTTAACCTTAAGACTCCTTCTTCCAATATTCCAGAAACTTAAAACATCTTTCCTTTAGTGTGTCTACCTAGAAGGATTAAATATCTATAGGGAAACCTGCTCTCTACATTTTTTTAGTTAAAATTTCATATTATTTTTTCATCATGTGTTTATCTCACTTTAATCACTATATGGTTTTACTGAAATATGAGCCAAGAAACCTACATCCTAGCAAACAGAGAGTATTGTGGTTTTCTCTAGAAGATCAGCAATTCGCAATGTCTCCTGGGGTAATCATCTTTTACATTATTTGAGGCGTTACAGTACCTTGTGGTGTTATTCAGAGAGCACAGAGAGGGTTGTGCTGCAATGCCAGCCTAACTCTGGAATGTGGTTAGTGACGAATGGGAAATTGCTGATGTAAAATCTCTAAGAATTTCCTTCCTGTTTTCTTAATTCTTCATCCTCTTTCCATTTTTCCTCAGCAATTGTGGTAATTTTTATCACCCTGAGGCGCAGCAAAAAAGAGCCCTTGATCATTTCAGAGGAGGATGTACGGGAGAACGTGGTCACCTATGATGATGAAGGAGGCGGAGAGGAAGACACGGAGGCCTTTGACATCACAGCCTTGAGGAATCCTTCTGCTGCTGAGGAGCTCAAGTACCGGAGAGATATCAGACCTGAAGTGAAGCTCACTCCCAGACACCAGACATTGTCCACCCTGGAAAGTATAGATGTTCAGGAATTTATTAAGCAAAGACTGGCAGAAGCAGACCTAGACCCTAGCGTCCCCCCTTATGACTCTCTTCAGACTTATGCCTATGAGGGTCAGAGATCAGAAGCTGGGTCTATCAGCTCGCTGGATTCAGCAACGACACAATCAGACCAGGATTATCACTACCTTGGAGACTGGGGACCTGAGTTTAAAAAGTTAGCTGAACTCTATGGAGAAATAGAATCTGAAAGAACAACTTAGGGGGTCAGTTCTTGCAACGTTGTGGAATTTGCTTCCTGAGTAAGTGGAGATACAACCTCAGCAATGACAAGGAAGAAGTGTGGAAACAGTACTTGGAACTGAGCAAGTTGGACACAGCTCCTGTAGAAACAAGTGCCCTTTTCATGATCGAAACTGGGTTATTTAATTGGAAGAAAGTAAAAAAAAAAAAAAAAAAAAAAAAAGGACAATACAAAGAAAAAGTTATTGTTCCTTGTGTATATTTTCAATTGCTCAATAAAGTCTGTGGTACTGTTTATTAAGAATACCTGCATTAAGCCAAACAATGATATTTGTTTCAATATTTTGTGATTTATTTTTTTCAAAAGCAAAACTAAACAAAAACGCTGAAGATCACTGATGGCTATGACTTATAGGGGTGGTAACACTAATACAGGAAACTTGTAAAGGTAATCACGACCTCTTTTATCACTTTTCTGGGTGAACCTTTGAGAACCACTCTCTGTTATTGTAACAGATCTCATTAGCCTTGTCTTGTGTTTATATTACATGAGGTATTTCCACTCTATCATGGACTTGTATGTACCATTTCCCTTTGCCCTCCCCAGTTCTTTTCTCCATACAAAACTGATGGAGCATGGGGATTTGCTGCCTGCACTATAATGTATGCAACTTCAGTGCACCAGTTGTGTGCTGTACTGAGCACGAGACTATTGTCTCTATCCCGTACACCCCCTTTTATTTTAATGGGATACTCCTATTTTTAAATGGACAGAAAGAATAGTTTAAAGTATGTTATGATAATCTGATATGTCAGGGAATGATTTAATTTTAACAATAACCACACACCTTATCTTCTCCCAAAGGTTGGGGAACTTTTTTTTCCTTTTTTCCACTTGTTTTTTTATATTTAAATCAGCAATTTTGATCATTTCTGTATTTAAAATTAATTGTCAAACATTTTGCTAGTTGGTTTGTATTTCAGTCTAATCACTTATTTTCAACACGAGCAGTAATCAAAAATAGGTACCTCACACAATAACAATGTAGTCTGAAAGACTATCCTCCAATGAATATAAATGTCATAGAATCATAGTTGACTTACATTTATTCCTTACACAGGTTCAGATTTTTTCCATCTCACTGAATATTAGTTTGGTATCAACAGGAAAATGTGTGGGACTAGGAGCAAAAAAGGAGATTCACAGTTATTATCCTCAGATATGTTCCCAAAAGTCTCTGTGTTCAGGGTCAAACCACAAAGCAGAGATGGCAGTGACTTCCCTGCCCACCTCACAGGGTTGTTGTGAGGATTAAATGAGCTTCTGTAAAATGCTTTGCCAACTGCAAAGTATTCAACTGCATAAAAGCTTGCAGATGCTTATCTAATTTTCTAGTTTCATTAGCTTATAAATATATATTTACATGCATCTCACATAAAATATTATATTATCATGGGAGAATTTCATGAAATCTTTAACAGTGAAGCTACTGTTTATAGTACAAAATTCCAATTATTTTAATATTTTCATAAGCTAATTTCTGAGAATTTGGGTGGGACTTTTTTTTTCCTAATTGTTTTAGATAATGTTTTGTTGTTGTTGCTATTGGTCTTGAAGTAAGAATTCATACCATAATGGTCCTATTTTCTAAAACTGACCACATCTATATATTTCAGAAATATTGGAATTCTTAAATACATGAAATAGGAATTGGTTTAAACCAGAGTTTTTCCTTTGCTCTTTAAATTTATCATTATCCAGTGTCCCCAAAAGTTATATGACATTTTCTGTCTGTTTCTACCCATGTGCAAAATTTTGGATTTTACCTCTGTTTGCAATTACCCTGTGCTATCATTTTATAATTTTGAGGTATGGGAAGTAAGTAAGCTTAATTTGAATAATTCTCCAATTTGTGTTTTAAGCCTGAGGAATAAAATGTAATTTAAGCTTTTTACGACATTTTAGTTTTCCAGATGCTGCTTTATCCTTTTAAATCACGTAATGGTGTGTGTTCCAGTGTGAGGTTAAATCTGAAGAGACACTGAGGGGTGTAGAGAGTAACCTCTGGATATACATGCTCTGATGATGCTAATTCTAGATTACATTCACCCTAAAAGGAGGGTAAAGCGTGTACAAATGTTGTATGTCTGGGTGTTTTGCCTTTTCTCTGCAAAATGTATCAGGAATGTCAGGTTTTGGAATTCCATGAGGCTTTTGGATTTAGGTTTCAGATAAGCTATCCACAGAAGAAAACTATGGAATCACATATCACTAATACGTTTCAGCACATATTTTTTTTAAAAATATTTACACAATAAATGTAGAACAGAGGATTTAAAAAATAAAATGCGTGTATACGTTTAACAGTTCATGTAACCTTTAAGGTCCTCCGCGTGGATCTGAATACCACAATATTTCTCTGATTTTGTAAAATGAAACACTTCAGAACTATCTTCTTTTAATCACACATTAAAATAACAGGTTGCTTCTAAGCTCCCTTATATCAAATCTAAATAAGAACATAAAATGGAGCATCTGTAGTCCATGTAGATTAAAAAAAAATAATGAAAGCATTCCAAGTATTATTTTTATGTAAACTCTAAAACTAAGCAATTATATCATTATTATAAGTATGGATTGCTTCTCATACTTTTTGTTTTGCTTGTTTGAGCCAAAAAACAGTAACAACATATAAATGTTGTGCAAATTGACCAGAGTCATTGAATACTCAATATCTTACTTTAAAATCTCTAGTTTTATCAGCGTTAGAAAATAGTTCCCTGAGAATGTAGTCAGCCAAGAGTTTGTACGTTGACTTTAGGTTTCACTGGTCACAAATAATCAGATATGAAATCACAAGTCATTAATGTGTTCCAGCACATTTTGGAAGCCTTAGTTGCTATTTACAGACATAAATAAAATAGAGCTTTGAAATCAATTTACTTCCTTCAAATAAGATACTTTTCTACATACAGACCTTGTGCAAAATCTTGGATGCTAAATTAAAAAAAAAATAATAGTATGATAGTATTTTTATCCAAGGTGTTTCTTAGCAGAATTTATTAACTGAAAATACTCCTTGTGCAAACATTGAGAAAGTAACAACTTTTGCAGAAATTACTAAAATATCTATATAAGATATTCTTCCTATGACAAATCTGTATGAACACAGACATGAAGAAGAGATTGAAGAGGAAAAGATAAGGCTCCATACAGAGTTAGGTTGTGAGTTTCCTACAACATGGTACAAGAAGGAAAATATTCTGAAAGGAATTGAATTCATTTAACCACATAGGTGGGCACATTTATATGCACATATCTTCTTGAACAATATCTGGAGGGTAAAATGATATTCAAAACAGGGATTTAGATATTGATGTGATCAGAATATCTGATGTATATAGACTTGTAGAACCCAGCATATGGAACACTCAGCTAGAAGTTAATGACCTTTGCCCTTTATTTTGTATCCAGCCTCAGTCTAATCTTTCGGGATGTGAGTTGATTGCAGCTCAGATGTATTTACATAAAGGACAGAGAAACTGATCAGAAATCTGGGTAGAAAGGGAAGAGTATTGAGTCCATCATTTTTGGCAATGCAACAAGCTTAATACAAAATTTATCATTTTCTTACAGAACTTTACTTGTAAGTCTGATGTGGTGTCTTCTTTTCGGTTTAGCTGAATATATATGTTGGATGCAAAAATATATCTGAAGTCGTATCAGAGTCATCAAGAAGTGCCAGTTAACTGAGCATGTTAATGGAACATGTTTGAATGCAAAACATGTGGTGCAGGTCTTTACCTGTCTATTAGTGTGGACAGCGGTTGATCAGCTGTTCAAAAATTGGGACTCTAGAGCTGAGTATTATGGAAAGAGGGAAAACTCCAATCTCTCAAGGTCAAATTGTACTTAACCTTTATGTATGTTATGCCACGGACTTACTTGGCTTTCAATTTCACAAATAGGTCAAATCTCAGAATAGTTCCTGGGAAATATATGACTCAAATTTGAATTCTCTCTCTCTCTCTCTCTCTGTCTCTCTCTCTCTCTTTTATCTTTTAGGATTAAAGCCAAATTAAATATTATCTAAAGAAAACAAAACCACTGAAATTTTTATTTTCTACATCATCTTCAGAGGTTAAATCTTTTTCCAATATAGGATTAGAAATCACATAAACCTTACAGCCAAATGTAACTCACAACCATTTGGAGATAAGACCAGCACTCGGAACCCAGTCGCTTTTTCAGTTTCTAAGTACATAAATTTAAAATGAAAATATTAAATGCAGTACTTTTTACCATGTTCCTACTCTTTTAAAAACACATATACTACTCTGACTTGTGCCAATGAAAGATGTAGTGGTGCAATTTTTTAAATAAAAGAAGAGATCAGAAAAAAACAACATATTATTTGAAGCGCTGATGAAAAGATGGAAAAAAGTGTTAGTCAAGGGAGGAATGATTGCATTCATATATTGTGCTAAGTTCATGGAAATGAAAGATTTTTGCCCTTCAAAACTTCAGAGACATCAAAAACTATTTTAGTAATAATTCTTTTCTCAAACTCTTAGGTGAAAGTGAATAGAGAAAATGGGCATTGAAGGGCTCTTGGAATTATGTCCTATGAGGAAGGAATGTAACATTTATGGCTTATAATGGGTTCATCAGATTGTTTAGTCTTAGTATTGCTCACCAATACTACTTTAGAAATTTTAAAATGGGTCATAATAGTTACCCTAATAATTGTGTCAATACCATTTTTCTTATGTCAAAAATCATCAAATTCTTATTCTAAATTATCTACTGGAAATTTCAAAGTGCTGTCTGAAATGCCTTAGTTTCAAACAGAAAATAATACCTCCTAACATTTTTTAACTAAGCAAGGTGTTCTAAATATGCAGTAGATGCAAGATGCTGTTCCAGACATTCAGAAGGATGTCTAAAAAAGAGTCCTGGTGACAGTTGTCATCATCAATGAAATTGAAGTCTCATTTAAGAGTTACAACCTGCATGTAAAAAGCTGTGAACAACGCAAAATAAAGCAAAAAGTGGTAAAAAGTGTTCTCAAACAGACAGATGCAATGAAATGAAAGGTTGAGGAACATATTAAAACTGTGTGAGTAATGTGCTACACTTGTATCCTCTAGGACTAGGTAGTGATGCAAGAGGCAGGGAAAACTACAGGAGGAGGTAGAAGTCTAGGGGACCATTTAATCAGATATCCAAATGTAGATTATTTGATACGGATCACAGGATTCATGCATGGAAATTATGTAAGATGTTAAGAGAACTTGGATTGAGATTTTAGATAGAATAAAACTCATTGTTTAGCCAATGTCATTGAGTTTATATTACCACCAAACAGGAATATGACCATGGCCTGATCTCTGTTTTAGAAAACTGCATTTTTCATTAACATCTACCTGTCAGTGACAATATATTAAAGAAAGAGTATAGAGTTATGAGTACTTACAGAGAAAATATTGGACTATTTTAATTATTTCTTTAAAAAATTACCTATTTTAGGAACACACCTAGAGAAGTTTTTTAACTTCTCTTGGTATAGGCATAATTATAAACTTCAGCTTAGATTGTTGAATTCATATAATTTTATTAATTTATTCATCCTAACAAAATTAAAATGAAGACAAGAGAAATACTTTTAAGAGCAGCATTTATTCACAAAACTTTATTCTTAACTGGATAAATGTGTCTATTTTCTATAACCATTGTTTTAGATATAAACATATTTTTGAACTAAAAAAAATTCATATACCAAAGACCAAATTGATGCCTTAGTATAAATACATCGGTTATTTTCAATGCATATCAACACAAATATCACCTACTCTCGTGTTTCATTATATAATAATTTACATTCAGATTTATTTTCAAAAAGCATCAATCATACAATATGAAGATGCAATGATTTATTAATATGACAGGTACACTTAGCCTGAAATCCCAACTTTTATATCTTCTGTTTCTCACTTTTTCTTCCTTCATTTTTACATGCTTACTTTTTACAATCTTTGAAAGCTATGTTTGAACATTTTCTATATTTCATGTATTTTTCAGAACAAATTCAAGAAAATGTTTTTCAGAAATAGAAAGTAGTCATCATGTTGTTTTCAGAGTTTTTATTTTTCAACTCAGTTTCTTACCCTTTGTCACTAATCATGTTCTTCCTCACCAAAAAGTAATAAAAAATTTGCATTCATAAAAATGCTCTGTGACAGTCACTTTCCTGTGAGCCTGAGGTTTTATTTAATGATGTGGTTTGGATTTGTAGCTTTCACAACAATGTGTATTTCTAACCTGTAAATCATCCTGCTTTTAGTCTTCCAAAGATAGCTGGGGGGAAGTTTTATTCATATGAAATTTACCAAATTTTGCATGAAATTTAAAAAATCAAAATGGCTTTGATCTATTTCATAAACCACTAAAATTATAACTGAAATTAAAATAGTCCTTTACTCTTTATATTTTCAATACCATATTATAAAAGTTTAATTTATAACCATAATTTTAAAAAATATGTATAAATTTACAGATGCCCGTTTCTTTACGTAAAAGAAAATTTCCAAAGTTGTTTCTTCAGGAGTCCTAACACTGAATAAATTTCCCGTGTTTCATCACCTAAGTGATATTTTCTCTTCCGTTATACATAAATTTTACAACATTGAGCACACAGTGATAAGTAAGTGACATCTGATACACCAATAAAATAACATGATTAAAAAAAACCTTTTAGAACTGTATATTGAGTTCAGGAGTTCAAGACCAGCCTGGGCAACAAAGTGAGAAAAGATTTACAAATTAGCCAGGTGTAGTGGTGCACGCCTGTAATCTCCAATCCTTTGGTAGTGCCTGCCTGTAATCCCAGCTATTTGGCAGGCTGAGGCAGAAGGATCGCTTGAGACTGGGATGCCGAGGCTGCAGCGAGCAGTGGTCACACCACTGGACTCCAGCCTGGGCAACAGAGCAAGACCCTGTCTCAAAAAAGATAGCCAAAACCAAAACAATGGTAAAAAACTGTATCTTCCAGTTTTGATTAAGGTACAATGCAAAACCTTCTTCTAATTTTTCCAGAGGTAAATTCTCCACAGAATACTATTTCCAAGTTGTGGAAAGGCATCTCTTCTCACCTGTGCCTTCCCATCAACCTTCATCACTCTCTTCTTTCCTTTGCCAAGTCTTAAATTAGCATGCCCCTTGCCATTGGCTGTCTCCGTTTCAGATTGAGAGAATGAATGAATACCGAAGAGTAGAATGTTTACTACGACAAACAGTTTTGAAAAACAACAGGCTACGATTCAGTTTCTTGATTCCAATCAGTGTCTTGAATTAAAATATGGAACAGGATAATATTAATAGAAACAATCTCTACCTAAATGCGGTTGTAGGGGAAACAAAGGTATGGGAGTCTGGGCTTCAGAAGTTGTAGTCTGGAATCTGTGACTATAACTACTTTCATACCTTTAAATGTTAATTTAAACATTGTCTACACTCCCCATCAATTGAAGATAGAAATAATATCTTTATATTGACCTCACAGGGTTGTTATGAATATCAAATATAATTGTCTGTGTGAAACACAGAAAAAAAGTAAAGTTTTTGGCCAATTCGGTAACTATATTATTATGGCTTCTTTATTGCTCCCTTAATCTTTCTCAGTATCAAAATATTGTGACTTCAATTATATTTAACAAGTAATCAACTTTCTGCAACGTGTAAGCAAGGAAAACAAGCCATTCCAGGATTAGGTCATTTGATTCATCTTTTCACCATGCGAAGGACAAATGAAAGTATACATTTTACAATTACACTATATGTATTGAATTTCCTTCAGACTTAGTAAGATAAAATCTAAATATAAAATTAGACAAATTAGAATTGTGTTGTAAATTATGCTCTTTACATTTCATCGCTTTTTTAGCATATATATAAAAATAACTTCCACTTGAGATAATTATTTAAAAGCAAATGAAAATTCATTCTTGTGCTTTAAAAATGTATATATACAATTTAGCTGGGCTAGGTTGCTTATGCCTGTAATTCCAGCACATTGGGAAGCTGAGGTGGTAGGATTTCTTGAGTGCAGGAATATGAGACCAAACTGAGCAACACAGTAAGATCCTGTTTCTCTAAATTTTCTTTTTAAAATTATCTGGGTGTGGTGGTGCATGCCTGTCCCAGCTACTCAGAAGGCTGAGACGGGAGGGTGGGTTGAGCCCAGGAGGTCAAGGCTCCAGTGAGCCATGATTGCACCACTGTGCATCAGCCTGGGTGACAGAGCAAGACTGTGAGACTATGTCTCAAAAATTTTAAAAAAAAAAAAAAGGGAAAGAAAGAAAAATATAATTGAAATGTTTACAGCAACAATGTTTGGGGATATACTAAAACTCTAAATATTAAAGAGAAAGAGAACTCATTAGCATAGTCATGAAGTATATTTTGCATATTCAAGGAAACATCTGTATCATTTGAGTCTGTTCTTCAGTTTTAATCAAAGAAATATGCTCCTATTTTAAACAGCATTTGGACAAAATGAGAACGGTTTCACCTGCCAGGCAATAAAACTTCATATTCCATGTATAGACAAAGAAATAATTTGTTTTCGTGGAACATGTTTTGATGAAGTACGTTTTGTCCATTTTGTCAGCACACAGTGACTTAAGGCAGGTCTTATCAGAAATAAGATTACATTTTTTGAAGAAATTTCTGTGTCTCTCTGTCAAATGACAGCTTAACCTTGTTTACTGAAAAGGCAGAAATCACAGGATAAGTAAAATAACAGAATTCCACATCTTTGCCTCTAACCTTTCCAAATCTTACTTTGTTTCAATGAACAACTTTGACATCTACAAGTCTTCCTAGATCCCACTGAAGTCAGCTTCACTAGCTACATTTTTTTTCTTTCAGTTACTTAAAGAATTGTTCTGTCAAATTTTTATTCAGCCTTTATCTCAAGAAAACCACTGAAGATGTTAAAAAAAATACTTAGAAAAAAAGCAGAGTATTGGTGAAATTGCACCACTTTCTAAGAGTATCACTCCCTGGTGCGTTTAAT
This sequence comes from Papio anubis, assembly GCF_008728515.1. Lineage (NCBI taxonomy): Eukaryota > Metazoa > Chordata > Mammalia > Primates > Cercopithecidae > Papio > Papio anubis. The sequence goes on along the minus strand of NC_044980.1, from coordinate 18,696,932 downwards.
AGCTTAGTTTTACCAGTGGTTTCTTAAAGATGATCAATAGTCTAGCTAGGTTATATCAATGTCTTGAAGAACAAGTTTAAAGGTAGCAGAACTGAATGTTTACCCTCAACATAAAGGTTATAACAATTTTATTTACTATGAAACAGACCATGACAGTAGGGAAGAGAAGTAAATAAGGAATTGTTTTATAAAATGCTGGGGACCATGCCTGGAAGTTTAAGGCCGGGGGTACAGAAAAAGAGGTGAGAAAATTTGAGGTTGAAGAGTTTTGTTTTATTTTGCTTTTTTGTTTTCAAATGGCATTGGGGAAACTTATTGCCTTCTGGTCAGTGACACTATTAAATAAGAACGCATGCCTACCACTAAGCACAGAGACCAACGAAGGCCAGTTTGGCCAATGAAATGAGAAAAGGAGCATAAAAAGACCAAAGAGTTGAAACACGAAAATAAATGCTTTATAGTGTCCAGATGATTGCAACACAACACTTAGTCAATTGAGACTAAATGACTAATAGCAGTCATTTTTCTGTATATCCTTTAGAAAACAAATGCTGGGTAACAGGAAAAGGGACTCAGCGTGGGTTTCTTCTATACACACACACACACACACACACACATATTTGCATTCCTAACAACATTAAGCTTTTCCAGGAAAAAATAGTTGAAAAATTTCAACCCTGGGTCATAAGTACCTTGAGGTATTTCAAAATATTTTAATCTAGCAAAATAGCAGTAGATAAACCGTATCACAATTAAAATGTTATGAATAAAAATTACCTCTCAGGTACCCAATAAGTTGTGGGTAGAATGGAGGAGAAAATAGAATCTGAAGGAGTGGCCATGTTTTTTCTAGATTCTTCATCATACCTAGTCTATATCAGGATTTTCACATACTGGGTGATGTTTGAGTGTTTATACTTAGATGTTCACTATTAGTTAGGGTATAGTGAAATGGCATTATTATAGCGTCCCCGTAGTTCCTCTAATTAACTCTCAAACTTAAATTGGGATTAGTGTTTATCAGATGCATATATTATCATAAAATTGGCCAATCTACCAAAGCATGGCTGCTGCTGGATTTATTGTCAGTGCAATCATTGAATTCCACAGAGAAAAGAAGAAACTGTCTTTAGAGGAAAAACAAATGAACAAACAAACAGAATCCACTACCATTGATGAAAATCAGATTAAATAGTTTAATTATTTAGTCATAAAATACACGTAAATTTTATAACTAATTATGTATGCATGTGTGAATTAAGAAAAATAAGAAAAATAAAATAATATATTTGAATTTCCCTTTGAGCATATTCTTAATAATTATATTAATTTCTATTCTCCCAGAGGTAGCCACTCTTTTGACTGCTGCTTTTGCTTACAACTTCCGCAGTATGTATTTTTTTTTTAATGATGATTATCATTTATGGGGTATCTGACATACACTTATCCTTTTATTTATATTGTTGGCAGCAAGAATGTCTTATACATGCAGAATAAGACTAAGTATACACTTTATGATAAATATGAAGAGGAATCTCCATGTAGTTTATTTGTGAATTGTATTGAACAGTTAAGGAAGAAGGAGCTGATGTTTCAGATTCGTTATAGAGATATAATTCAGTAGACCAAGCTAATGGTAGCAAAGTCCTGGAATTCAGTTTATCATAGAAAATGATTCAGAAGAATTGGCATGGGCTAAAGGGGAGGTCTTTGCACCTTTTGATACCATAATAAACAGAATAACAGGAGATAAGAATCAAGAAAAGTTCCTTAGTGAAGAATTTAACTAAAAAATAAATTGTATTTTATTACTCATAACTTAGGGATTGCCATGGGATAGACACAACAATTTCACTATTAGGCTATTTTGCTTTAAAAAATGTTTACAGTTGCATTATTACCTAAGCAGAATAAATTCTGAGAAAATAATAATAGCTAACATTTATTGAAATGGTATTACACATCAAGTGCTGTGCTAAGCTCTTTACACACTTCATGCCATTTCATTCCTCTAAACCTGTAAGGTACCAAGTAGTCCTGGCTCCTCGCAAGCCCAAATAAAGAAGCTCAGGGATCTGCAGTATGTATTTTTGCACCTTATTTCAAGTGAATTATAGTTTAGGTATCCTTTTGTGATTTTCTTTTTCTTAGTCTTTTTTGAATTCTTAAAAGCTTTGTCCCTAGTTGAAGCCTTTGTTTCTGGATTTCATACGGTAGTATTAATCAGTCATCTGCTGCGATTGGAGAGTTCTCAGGAATCTCCCAGAAGAGTGGTTCATGTCAATCTAAGATAATTATGCAAAAAAGGCACCCACGACAGCTTGAAATAGTGCACCCACCTATAAAGGGAATCCAGGTGGGCCACGAACAGTATCTGGCTTGTGAGTTCTCCTCCTTCAGACTGTCAATTGCCACATTTTCTAACGTTTATAAAAACATTGCATTCCTAAAAAGGACTCAAATAGTATATATTATTTTAATAGAAATTGATGAAATCAATCTGCTAATATGCTTTGCCTTATTTTTTGTATCTGTATTCATGAGTGAAATATAATTTCTCACACTATCTTTTCTAATTGTGGTGTCAATGTTATTCTAGCATCAAAATAAAATTTAGGGACTTTTAGCATATTTTTATTCTCTGAGATACTTTATGGATTGAAAAAAATTATTCTTTGAAAACTTCTTGGGGTTCGTGTGAAATATTATCTGGGCTTATATTGTAGGAATGAGCTAAAGAAAACAGAAGTGAAATTACTAACTACAATCACATGTTCAATGCTTAAAGGCGCACTTAGATTTTCTGATTCTTTTTAAGTCCATTTCTGTAAAATTAAACTGTTTCAGTTTCTTTTTTCTTTTTTTTTTTTTTTTTTTTTTTTTTGTGGAGTGTCGCTCTGTCACCCAAGCTGGAGTGGCGCAGTGGTGCGATCTCGGCTCACTGCAACGTTCGCCTCCCGGGTTCAAGCCATTCTCCTGCCTCAGCTTTCTGAGTAGCTGACTGGGACTACAGGCACGCACCCCCACGCCGGGCTAATTTTTGTATTTTTACTAGAGACGGGTTTCACCATGTTGGCCAGATGGTCTCTATCTCTTAATCTTGTGATCCACCCTCCTCAACCTCCCAAAGTGCTGGGATTACAAGAGTGAGTCAGCGCGCCTGGCCAATATTTTTTCTTTTAAAAATATTTAAACATTTTTAGTTAGTAGATTTATTATATTACTATTTTTTTCAATATCTACTACCTCTGCATTTAGCTCTCCTTTTTTATCCTAAAATATTTTAAGCCTCTTCTGTTTTCTTTTTCTCACACATGCAAGAAATTTGTCAATTTTATCACTTTTCAATCAATACATTACAATACATATCAATCAATTTCGATATAACATCTTTTAAAAATTTTTCTGATTTCTGTTCTCAGCTTCATACACTTTCAACTTCTTACTGCTTTATTTTGATTCTTTAATTGAATTTTATTAAATACTTAATTTGAAACAATACATTCACATTTTCTTAGTTTCTAATATCAACCAGGATACTAATTTCTCCACCTCTTTGTAACTGTTTTTTATATTCATTAAGTCATTAGTATCTCCAATTAACACACAGGAGCCTAAGCCTCAGTGTTGACCAGAATAGAATTTTATTTCTCGCTTGGGTTTGGTCTAAATAAGTCTTCGTGATTTGTAGTTGGATCTCCCCCAAGCAATGGTCCATGAATCCAGCTACCTTCCATTTTATATCTCTGATATCACCAAGGACCCTTTGCATCCATGGAGAAAAAAGTGACTCACTGCTTCATCACTTCCACTCATATTCCATTTGGTGAGATCTTGGTATTTTGGTTAGATCAGGCTCACCTAGAGGCAAGAAAAAGTGTAAAATGTCACTGATTGTGTAGCCATCTACCAAAAATAAACCTTCTGGAAAAGAGAGCAGGAATATTCGGCAGACAGGGCTTAATCTTTGCCATAATATGTACCAAAACTGTATGTATGGTAATCATCATGAGTCACGTTTAAAGAAATACATTTGCCATTAGGATTTTCTCTTGAACAAAGAAACAATCAAAACTTTAAAAAAATTGCTAAGCTTTCTTCATTTGTTAATTGTACTTGCCATGTGTTTTTAATTTTCTTGCGTTGTGGGCAAATAATTTTGTCTGAATTATACCATTTTAAAACTTTTTTAGAAATTCATTCTGTGCAAAGTATGTGCTCTGTTTAAAAAAGCCACTGAATTATCTTAAAAAGACTGTACATTCTTCATCTCATGAGTAAATGCTTCCAAAAATATCAATTATTAATCACATTTTTGCTTAAAAAATCAAGTAGTGACACAAGTGGCCACATATTCTCATTCCAATTATGTATTTTTAAATTTCTTTGTAAAATTGTTCATTCTGCCACATACATTTTAATGTTGTACTACATTTTTACACACAGTTTTAGAACCATAGCTTCAATCTGGATATTTGTGTACAGTAACATTTTCTGTTTGTAGTAGTGATTTTTATTTTAAAGTATAATTTGTTTCATATTCCATAGCTTTTCTACTCTCCATTTAAGTGATATATTTTCTGGGCTTTTGTGTTCACTTTTTTGCCCTTATATGTTATGAGCAGATCTTGTAAATTTTATATACTTATAATTACACATTCACTTCCATGCACACAAATATATCACTTCACTTTCTTTCATATTTTATCAAACAAAATAGACTTATTTTGTTTGATAAAACTATACCAACTTGAAGCTAATTAGTAAGTTCATTCGTATGTGAAAAAAAGAGAACAAGCAACATTGATCAACAGCATATTGTGATTTTTGTCACATGTGGTTTTAGTTTTACAATCTTAATTTTTTTTTTTTGGTATTTTGTTAACAGCTCTCTTATTTTTTTAAATTTTTTATTATACTTTAAGTTCTAGGGTACATGTGCACAACGTGCAGGTTTGTTACATATGTATACATGTGCCATGCTGGTGTGCTGCACCCTTTAACTCGTCATTTACATCAGGTTTATCTCCTAATGCTATCCCTCCCCCTTCCCCCACCCAATGACAGGCCCCAGTGTATGATGTTCCCCTTCCTGTGTCCAAGTGTTCTCATTGTTTAATTCCCACCTATGAGTGAGAACATGCGGTGTTTGGTTTTCTGCTCTTGCGATAGTTTGCTGAGAATAATGGTTTCCAGCTGCATCCATGTCCCTAAAAAGGACATTTTAAAATTATTTTTAATGATAGTAATATCTTTTTAATTCCATTTTGTTTCTTACTTTGTTTTGAATATTTTTTGCTATAATATTTTATATGACATATTTAGAAATCATAGCTTTAACTTTTAAAAAAATATATAATGACAATCTTGACCATGTAACATGTACACTTTACTCAGTGAATTTGAAAAATCAATAGAAATTATTATTTGTTGGCATTAATTTCAGAACACTTCATGAAAATTACTATCCTAACAAGTTATACCATCCTGTACCCAGTATTTACTTCTAATTTGTTCTGATGGTCATATTCAAGCATTATCTAAGTTTTCACAATACTTAGCTCATATTTAACACCATGTTGGCCATTTTCCTTATAAAAAATTCATTGAATCTTAAATATATTCCTGGGATCAATTTACTAAAAAATTTTTATTTTTGATAAATTATCTTTGACTTGTGTTCAGTATGTCTTCATTTTATGGTGATTTTAGAATCAAAGTTTTACCTTTTTTTTTTTTTCTAGCTAGGGCAATGTACTGACCTGAAATTGTTTATGTAATATTTCTCTGTGTTTCTGCATCTATTGCTTCTGACTAGAAGTGAGTTCTCACTCAGCTTGGCTTTTGTTTTTTTTTTTTTTTTTTTTTTTTTTGTAATACCTTGTTCTTCTCTGACTGTTTTAAACTTCTTTATTTTTGTTTTTGTTGTTCCTGAATTGTAAATTTTGAATTTTGCATATCATATGTCTACCTGTAAACATGTTTGTACTTATAACTTTGGGGACCTGCCATGCTTCTTGAATATGAGAATTTATTCTTTCATTTATATCAGTGTATTCACCATTAATTATCTTTTCAAATATTGGCTTATCTGTATTTCTTATAGCTTACCCTCTTGTATTTTAGATTTCACTTTCACTTCCCAGTGTTTTAACTACTCTTTAATATTGTTTTATATTTTATCTATCTGTTCTGTATTCTGGATAACGTTTTCCAATTTTTCCCTTAGTCCATTAATGTCAGCCTCTGTGTGAGGGTAACCATTTTTGTTTACCCTCTCTGAAAGCCATCTTTCGAGTTCTCATTTATATTACTATATTGTTTAATTTGAAAATTATTTTACAATAGTCTCACAGTTGATTTGTCATTTTTATTTAAATAAACTATTTTTAGAATACTTTTTAGATTTATAGGAAAAGTGTGGAAACATCATGGAGGGTTCCCATATATCTCACTCTGATTTTCCTGTTGCTATAAACAGAATGTTGTATCCTCCCCAAATTCATATGCTGAAGCCATAAGCCCCAATGTGATGCTATCAGGAGATGAAGCATTTGGAAGTTAATGCAGGTAGAGCCCCCAGGATGGGACTAGTGTCATTATAAAAGAGGAGACAGACCATCTACCATCTTTCCCTCTCTACTCCTTCTCTCTCATTCTCTTTCTCCACCATGTAAGGATGCATTAATGAGAAATCAGCCATTTCCAAGCTGGAAAGAAGGCCCTCACCAAGTACTGGATTTTGGCATCTTAAACTTAGACTTCTAGGCTCTAAACATGTAAGAAAAGAAATTTATATTGTTTAAGCCACCTAGTCTATAGTATATTGTTATGACAACCCAAACAGACTAATACATCTATTACAGATTGAGAATCCTTTATCTGAAACACCTAGGACCAGAGATTTTTGAATATCATAATTATTTTCTTATTTTGGAATATTTCATATACATAATACGATATATTGGAGAGGGGACTCACATCTAACATGAAATACATTTATGCTTCACATATACCTTATACACATAGCCTGAAAGTCATTTTATACAATATTTTAAATAATTTTGTTCATGAAACAAAGTGTGTATATATTGGACCATCAGAAAGCAAAGGTGTAACTATCTCAGTTACTCATGTGGACAATAGTTAATCCTTCTCTTTCCTAAGGTTATACACGGTGGTCATTCCAACACGAAACTCTCCTGGAAGATGTTTCCCATGGCCACCATTTTCCCGTTTCTCCAACAGCTTGACTTTCTGTGCTGTAAACATAAATGCTGACTGTTTTTGTTGTCACTGTTACCCATGTCACTGGTAGCCATGTAACCATATTACATGGACATACATGACTTAACTACAGTTGATACTGACCTTGAGTGTTTGGCTGAGGTAGCATTTAATAGGTTTTTCTGCTTCAAATTTACTCTTTTTTATATCTTTCTGTACTATAGTGTTAGGAAGGAAGCCACTATTGAAGAAGTAGGGAGTCATACTCTACATTCTTGAAGATAAAGGAGATACATAAATTATTTGGAATCCTTCTTTATGAGAATCTGTCTTTTCTTTCCCATGTATTTATATATTCAATCATTTGTTTGTATCAGCAAAGTTTTATGATATTTACTTTATAATTTGTATTATAATCCAACAATATTTATTTTGTTCCTCAAACTGTTCCACCTTTGATCATCTGTTCTCTCTCAATAGGCTTCTGTGTGCTTTTGGCCTTCTACCATTGATGTGTGTTTGTTTTTGTTGTGGAGAATTTTGAGTAAAAAAGTTATTTTGGTTCTACAGAATGTTCCAGACCGATCTTGTATATATCGTATATCTGTAGTAGCATTAACACTTTCTCCAAGGACTCTTTTACTGTAAAATAGTATCAGAAACCAAGATTTGGGTTATAGGGTTTTTTGTTGTTGTTGTTGTTTTTGAGATAGAGTCTCACTCTTTCACCCAGGTGCAAAATCCACTCACTGTAACCTCCTCCTCCTTAGTCAAGCAATTCTCATGCCTCAGCCTTCTGAGTAGTTGGAACTACAGATGCACATGGCCACACATGGCTAACTTTTTTGTATTTTGAGTAGAGAAGGGGTTTCCCCATAATGGCCAGGCTGTTCTCGAACTCCCGACCTCAAGTGATCCGCTTGCCTCAAGCCCCCAACGTGCTGGGATTACAGGCATGAGACATCACTGCCGGCCTCAGAGTATTCTCTTTCCTACTGTAATGCTATTGCTGCACAGCCTTCAGGTGTCAGAGTAAAAAAAGGTACATGCAAATAATAATGCACTTATATAAACATAGACATCAATATATGTATATATAACCATCTCTAAGGCAAAATAAGTTAACGTAAGTTAAAAATAAATTAACATTGTTATCTCAACTCTAATCCATGACCATATGGATCAGTGTATTCTCCTAGATTACTTAGCTATAAACCCCCCTTTCTGACAATGAGAAATATGACTTCCATTATTGCCATTCATTTACTTAATTGATTAATTCCAGTATACTTGAATTGCAATATCATGATTGTTAACACCTATACCTGTAGGAAACAACTTTATTATCCAGAGTACAATGCTTAGCAGTATCTTTTGCCTTTTGTCTTACAAAACTCAAACCTTTCCCAAGCCACTTAGGTCAGTCAGCAAATTTTATCCCCTTGAGCCTCAGGGAGATTACTTCACACATTTGTAGTAATATCAGTTTATTTTATCTATTCAACATTCTATCCATGGATTCCTTGAACTTCCTAAATGGTTTTTGTAATTAGCATCTGATTAAGATTCACACTTTGTGCTGTAAAATTCTACAGGTTTTGGCAAATATGTAGTATCATATACTTACCATTAGAGTATTACACATTATAGTTTCACTGTGCTGAAAATACTAAGTTTCACCTAGTAAACACCTATCCCTGGAACCCTGGAAACCAGGGATCTTTTTTCCCTGTCTGTGGTGTTGCCTTTTCCAGAATGTCATATACTTGAATTAATAAAATGTTGAAACTTTTCAGACTGGCTTCTTTTATCTAGTAATATATTTTCCATGAATTTTTTCATGGTTTGATAACAATTTTCTTTCTACAATCAAATATTTCACTGTATGGGTGTAGCACAGCTTGTTCACGTATTGTGGAATATTTTGCTTGATTCCAGTGCTTGAAGACTACGAATAAAAGCTGCCATAAACATTTGCATTAAGGCTTTTGTGTGGACATAAGTTTTCAAATCAGCTGGGCAAATATCTAGGAGCATGATTGCTAGATTGCATTGGAAAATTATGTTTAGCTGACAAACTGTCACTATCTTCTAAAGTGGCTGTGTCAATTTACATTCTGACCAGGAATCAATGAGAGGTCTCTTACTCCTGATTCTGGACAGAATTGTGTAATTTATTTACTGATTGATTTTTGGCTGATCTTATAGGTATGTAATGGTATCCCGTTGTTTCAGTGTATATTTCCCTAATGACAATGACATTGAGTATCTTTTCATGTATTTTCTGCATGTCGTTTCATTTTCATCTTGTATATTCATTGGTAAAATACCTGTCCAAATTTTCCGCCCATTTTTACAATTGGGATGTTGTTTTCTTATTGTTGAGTTTTAAAAGGTCTTTCTAATGTTTCAAATACCAATCTTCATCAGGTATATATTTTGCAAGTATTTTACCCAATCTGTGTCTTTTATTTTGTTCACAATGCTGTCCACAGAGCAGAAGTTTTTAACTAAAACTAAGTCCAGATTATTAGTGTTTTCTTTCACAGATTGTGCTTTGGTTTCTTATATAAACATACATTGCCAACAAACTCATGGTAGCCTATATTTTCTCTTATTATATTCTAAATGTTTTTTAGTTTTTCATTTTATGTTAAGCCTATGATTTATTTTGAGTTAATTTAGTAATGGGTATAAATCTGTGTCAAGATTCATCTTCTTTTTGGTTTTTAATATAAACTTTAGAATCAGTTTGTACTTATCTACAAAATAGTTTGCTAGGATTGGGAGCAGGTTATGTTGAATTTCTAGATCAATTTGTCAAAAATCAAAATGTTTTAAAAAGATGGAGTTTCCCCAACTCATAAACACAGAATCTCCCTCCATTTATTTAGATCTTTGATTTCATTCATCAGAGTTTTGTATTATTCACATTTCCTATGGAACCAGTTATGGTCTGAATGCTTATGTTATCCAAAATTAACATGTTGAAACCTAGTCACCAATGTGATGGTATTATCAGATGGGAATTAATTAGGACATGAGGGCAGAGTTATCACAAATGGGATGAGCCAACTTATAAAAGCAGCCCTGGAGAGCTGCCTTGCCCCTTCCACCATGTTGGTACCCAGTGAACAGACATTATCTATGAACCATAAATCTCTCTCTCATTGGAAACTGAGTCTGCTGGTGCTTTGATCTTGGGCTTCCAGCCTTCAGAACTGTAAGAAATAGATTTTCATTGTCATATTTTTATTATTGTAGTTTTACACTTACTATCCTATGATCTAGGGGTATGTTAAATTGTAAATATTTTTAAATTTTTGATATTAAAAAACTGTATATACAAATGGCACAGTCAGCATTCTTTTAAATAGTCTATGGATATGCAAGCAAATGTATTATGTGTCCAAGAAGTGTGGTATCATATATCTAAAGTGACTAGTTGTATAATATAAAAAGTACTTTTTTTGTTACCATTAATGACCTTAAAGGGTGGTCTGTTCAATTCCAGTTTCTAATATTTTAGGTGAGAATTGTGAAACTAAATATTTTCTTACGTTTTCATTACATAATTATTATTTCTGGAAGCTTGTCCACTTTTCTTGAATTCAGGATGCTTATAAAAAAATGTGTAAAATTGCATGGCTTTTCACAATTTCACTTTCTCAAATTAAAGGGCTATTTCTCCATTTTGTGCGTATTCTCTTCCACTATTTGTTTAACTGTTTCTCTCTTCCATCTGTTCTTTCTTATCACGACAATATTTTGTCTAGCATTTAAGAGTTGTTGGAACTCATATTCATTCATGGTTTCTGTTTCTTTGGGTTTTTCTTTGAGGTGGTAGATACTGCTGTTTGGTATCAGAGGTCACTAATTTGGACATACTAATAGTAACTATCCACCCTCTAAATTTATCTACTTGTGCTGTGGTTTTGGTTATTAATTTGTAGTTCTAGAAAGTACGTGATTGTGCTTACATTTCCTTATATTATCAAAATAATTTACATGCAAATATAGGCTCTTCAAAATAAATTTCTTGGTTCAGGCATCATATTTAGCTCTTTCTTTATGGTAGTGCTATCTAATACAAATACAGTGTGAAACAAGATGTTAGATAATTTTATAAATGTGAGCATACATTTATGGGAAGACAAGTAATTTTTTTTTAGTTTCCACATTAAAAATCAGTGAAGAGGAACAGATAAAAGTAATTTTATAATATCTTTTATTTAGTGCAATATATCAAAATGGTATTACTTCAACATGCAATCAATATAATTTTATTTTTGTTATAGTTTTAAAATCTGCTGTATGTTTTATACTTAAAGAATATCTCACTTTTGTTACCAAATTTTCCTCAGTCTTTGGTTATCAAATATTCATCAGTTATAATGTGAAGACATTTGGTTGCCTTAATATGATATTTCACAATTTTCTTTGTGTTAAGTCCTGGTTCTTAGAAAACACAAAGGATAAAATGCAAACATTTTCCTTGCCCTCTACCAGTGTTACAATAAGGGAGACCTCAGCTGATACATTTAGTTTCTTTCTCTTTGGCTTACTTGGTGCCAGTGATAAAAGAGATTATGACAGGAAACCAATATATTGGCTCTCTTAGGGCCAAGCTATGAAAAGATACATATACACACACAAGCATGATGATCTCAAAAAAGATAAACTGTAATTTTATGAACTTCAGCAGTCTTCCATAATAAAACCTTTCAGGAAACCAGTAACAGAAAAGATATAACTTAATAAAACCTCTTCACTAGAGATAAAGGTAAGAACTCTCATTTTAGTTGTGAAATCTATTAGGAAAGTGAGTGGAACATTTATTGTTGAGTCTGCTATTTAATATACAGAAGGTATGATCAGATTAAAAAAAAGAAAAATAGTAAGAATGGAAGGAAAAAAACTTCCTTTGTTTGAGATAATTTGATTTTCCAAGTAGAACATCTAAGCAAATCTGGAAACAATTTATTAATGGAAAAAAAAGAGATTAATCGTATTGCTAGACTCAAGTTTACGGTTAAATGAGTACTTTTCTTTTAGGAAAACAACGGTTTTGAGTGTAGTACTATTAAAACAAGGTATTATTCTGAATAAAAACCATAATTCTCAGACCTTTCTGTCTATATTACCTGGAATATGGATTAGTCATTTGCAATTGATGTTTGAATTCTACATACATGTGACCTTCGGCAACTAATTATAGCAATCAGAATTAATTGGCAGATAATTCGATATCATAATGCATAGAAAGATAACTTTTGCGGCATTGTATTCATGAAGGAAGCATATAATCAACTGTCACATTTTTGGTTTGTTCTAAGCAGTTTTTTTGTTTTTTGTTTTTTACAAAATGTAGTTAACCGTTTAGCAATATTTTTATCCTACTGGGCTTTTACTATTAATTTTGAACAGTGCTTTGATGTAAAGACAAGCTCTATTCCTTTCACTTCTTAATTGATGGATAAATTAATATTCTCTTCTTTGAATCCACAGCTTCAGACATCATCTTCACATCGTAACATAGCAAAAACTAAAATAAAAAGATGCAATAATTTATCTGATAATTTATTATGTATACTGTATCATAATAGTGTTCAATAAAATATTCACTGAGAATTGAAATTTCTATCATCCATGCTTTCCAATGTAGCAGCCGTGAGTCACATGTAACTACTGTACAAACCATCAACTGAATTTTCAGTACATTTAATTTTAACTGATATATATTTACATACTTATGTTTGTGGCTAGTGGCTATCCTATTAAATAGAATAGTTATAGATCAGCATAGCTATTAAAACATGTCTTTTATCGTATTCGGTATTTAGACATTAATATACTCTAAAAACATGTCCTCTGGTCCGCTTTTAGGAAATAATTCTATTATTCATAGATCAAAAGGAAAAAGTTTTTTCTTTCCAACCTAAAATAGATTGAGCTTGACTACTGTATTCTCCGAGTACTTTTACACAGGCTCACTAAATAAATGAGCCAATTAACTCCATAAGGGCAAACAATAATAATTTCGTTTATTGGGAGAGCAGAACCAATGTGTCCTCATTCAGAGTATATACAGATTATGAATTGAAATAAATAGTTTAGTTTGAAAAAAACAATGTAGTTATGTTCTGTTTTGTATTTGTTTCTTTTCTCCAACAAGCACTGCCATGGGAACTTCAACATCACTTGGTTCCAAGTGGCTACAGATTTTTTTTAAGTTTACAAATGTATTGAGACATAACTGACAGAAAATAAGGTTCACATATTTAAAATGTTAATTATTATAAGTTTTGACATATGCATGTATTCTTAAAACTATTACTGCAATCAAAAAGTCAATTTTTTTTACTAGAGTTTAGCCACAGCTTTGGCAGAAAATGAACTGAAGTAGGAAGTCAGATATTTTACAGTTTTACATTTTTACGATTCTCTCCATATAAGGTACCAAATATCTTCACTACTGGCATAAAATAATGTCAGTAAATAATATATCCACAGTTACATTTAAAATCCAACTCTTGGGATAATTACAGAATCACTGCAGCATATGGAAGAGTTAGAGAGTAATGTGCTGTCAACCAAAGCTAATTTCAGTTAGATATCATCCCTCCTCTTCATAGTGAGCTTATGCTACATGAGCATTTGGAGAATAGAATTCAAGGCACTTAAGTTATGACAGGTGAGAAACTTGGCTCCCTGGCAAAATAAGTCAAACATATATGAGATGTCATTTTATGTGATTTCAAGTATTGGCAATATTAATCCACAAGTGCTTAGAAGATACTCATTCTGAAGGAAAATGGGATATCATAAGAGTGGAAGTACACAATGAGAAATGTTATTCTATAGACTTCTGTGTAGAATCACATATAATTCAATTCATTAAAAATTTTATTGAATAAATATGTGTATCTATATAACATTGTGCATGTATATTTATATAAAGTGTCTAATATATACATGTATATTAGAGATTTTTCTAACAATTCTGTATTTTATGCCGTTTCAGGACCCCAGTTACTTCTATCCCTTATTTTACAATACAATAGGTTTTCACAAGTTATATAAAATGTCATATAATCATTATAGCAAAAATCATAACATTTTTCTTGCTCCTACAAGTTCCCAAATTATTTTTGATTAACAGCTATTGAGGTAGGCAAAAATTGTGCTTACTTGTTTTTATTTATGCAAGAGGAAACTGAAAGTCAATAGTGAAACAAATGCACGCTTTTTAATGGTGCTTCCGCTAGAGATAAACGCTTTCATTCTTCTACCATGGACTCTGTTCTCTGCATCACTACCTTCAATTTAAATTTCACTTAGCTTCCAAATACAAATAGAAGCCATATGATAGATATGGCCAAATGCCTAATGACTGACGCTATCTTGCCAAGTGATCAAACAATGATATCCAAGTAGCATGATGTAGTGAAAAGTGTATCAAACTGAAACCAGGAAACAAGACTGTCTAGGTATACTCCCTCCCTTTCATGGTTAGCTTATGTTACATAAGGTTTTGGAGAATAGAATTCTAGAACTTAATAACAACAGAATAAGTAACTTGCCTGAAGACAAGCTGCATGCTATAACAAAAAAAGATAGATTAATGCATGTGGCCTCTAACTTAGTACACACCTTATCAATTTCACGGTTATTTCTTTTCCCATTCTCTTCTCTGACTTCACTGTATTTTTATTTTTAATATTTAATGATCTGTATCAAAGAGAATAGATATTCTTAAGAATGCATATCTAGATGCTGTAGTTCTTTCATTAATATGCTCATTCCCAGATTTCCTTGTTTTAAATTTACCTAATAAGAGTCTTGAAAATTCAGTCTTTGCAATCGGTTGTCAAAGGCAGGTATTTTATATGTGATTCATACATGCTAAACTCAGTGAGTTTCTTCTGGAACTTTGACTACATTTTGCCATAACTTTATGATTTCTCAATACTTATAATCTTTTACATGAGGACAAAATGATTAATTTGTTATTATCATTTGTGCAATAGAATGTCAAGAATAAGTTTGAAAACTTGAATTTTTAAAAGTAATAAATGAGACTTCCCAATGTTTCAAATTCGACATGTTTAATGGATTACAAGAACATTAAGAAATAAAATAATGAGCTAGTGAGACAATAATATACAAGTTTTCTCAGAACTCTGTAATTCCAGAGTCTTTCAAAACCTTTCCATAATATGGTCATATAACTACATTAGAAAAATGAAAAGTACAGAAAGAAGGAGCGTGGGACCAAACATGAAGAAAGTTAACAATTTTGACAAATTCTTCTATGATAACATCAAACAAAACATATTAAAAAGCAATACACATATTTTAATAAAGAAGAAGCAAAGGAAACTGAACTGCAATATTAACTCCTTTGCCATGATTGCATTAATGGAGCACTTACTGTTTTTCAGTTTGGGATTTGTTGCTGCCGTGAGGTTTACTCCCATGGAAAGTAAACTCTAGTTTTTCACTCATATACCACATTTGCATATATAGATGTCAGTCTGCTCTTGGGTCAATTATTACATGCTATTCATTCACACACAGGGCTCACAACTGAATTTAGGTCTTAGTCCAGGAAAAATTTAATAACTCCAAGACCGTGTCTTAGATATTATAGCTTTATTTCCAGGTGGACAACATTAATATATTTGACAAAGTCAGTTTATAAGTCTTATACCTAAACATAGTATATTTTATATCTTTGATATCTTGACATTAATTTTATTTATTCCGTCACCTGATTAACTTAATATCTCTTAATCTTGGGAACGCTTGCAATGCTAAGAATGAAGTCATACAGTCCTAAAAACCTTGATCTTAGTTCTTCTCAGACCTGGCAAGGTCAGCATTGGCTATCTGTGTCCTAAGAGAGCTACATTCCTTGAAGGTTTTAAATAGGGTAAAATGCACGTACTACACACCATTGATAGATGGATTCTTTAGCTTCATAACTTAGTTGCTTACGGTTTGAATTAGAACAGACATATGAACTAGTCTATAATCAGGAAAACCAAATAAACACCAGACATTGTGGAAATACTATTTCATTTAAACTTCATAATGACTTTAGAAATTAAGAATTAATGTTTTCCATAGGGATTTTGAGAGCTAAAAATACCTGTCTGAGGTCTCCCAGCTTTTTGTTGTCAGAGTTGAGTTCAAAACACGGATTTCTGAATTCGTGGAAGGATACAACTACATGTGCTCAGCATTTCTCTTAGAAAGCAAAATAATTGATGTTTACTCACTTGAAATCAAAATATAAATTATAAGTTAGTTCAAAACTCTTAATCCAGGTAATCTTTTTTCAAAGAAGATTTAGTATAAATGTCTTATGAGTGTTTTTATTTTCTAGGAATTTTGTGATGGGGAGGGTGGCTGAGGATCATATTAAATTACAAAACAGTGACCTACTGAAGACTACCTCTTTCAACATTAGTTTGAATTATCTGTGTCAATATATCGTAGAACAGTCAATATATCATGGAATACAAATACATATTTTGTACTGTTATTTGACAGAAATTATTCACAGAATTTAGCGCTTTAAAAATACAGGTAATTATGTTCTGCATTGATAAACTTTTCAATTTCTGTGACAGACCTCCTAGTGGAAACTACCAAACACATTAATTGATTATGAACATCCTGTCTTTAGAAGATGGATAACTTTAATATTCCTTTATTATTAAATTTAACTACAAGCTATACATACATGTATATGTATGTGTATACATATATGTATATACGTGTATATGTATGTGTATACATATATGTATATACGTATACATGTATGTGTATCTACATATATGTATACATGTATATATGTATACATATATACATGCATACGTGTGTGTGTGTGTGTGTATATATATACACATGCCTATTACTTGGTGTTTTCAGAAAGGCAGTAAAATATAATGTACCATCATTATCAAACAGGGTCCAGCAGAAAAAAAATAAATTCTAAAAGTTTAACACTATCCTAAGAACAAAGTGTAAATGAGACCTCAAAATATCTTCATAATATGCAGTTTGGAAGCAATTACACTTAATTCTGTCATATACAATTACTAGTCATCACTATGATGACATTTTCTTTTTGAAGGTAGCAATATGTAGTTATGATTAAAAGCTAAGTATACCTTTAAAAATGCAGGTTATTATGTACGAATACAAACCACATGTGCGTGTGTGTACACACATTTATATACATATATACATGAATTGACATGCATGAAACTATGACTATATATAGAAATAGACTATATAAAGACTATATATTTGGTGGTGCAAAAGAAATGGCAAAAATTGAAATTACGTTTGCATTGCCTAATATATAGTTTTTCATAACTGTGTGATTCCTCAATATTTATATTTTTTAAAAAATAAAGACAAAAGTGTTTATCTTCTTATTGCCATTTGTGCAGTGCAACGTCTATATATGTGTGTATATATAGTCAATATATAATATATATATAGTCATAGGTCTATGTGTGTCATGGTATCATGCCATTAGGGAAGAAAACCAAAGCATTTATGAATTAATCTTTGATTATTTCTGGACACAGTTTACTCACTGGAAAGGGATTTCCTAATAACTGGTTATTGCAAGTAAATGAAATTGTTCATAAAAAGAACTGTTCTGATGAAGAGTATCGTTTATATATATTTTTGCTTTTCTTGAGAAGACATGTCAGACTCCACCACTATGTAATATATCCATGTGGCAATCTATGCTCGTACCCTTTGAAGCTACAAAAACAAAACGTAACATGCTTGTGAGTTGATGTCATGATTTTCTGTTTCGACTTCTAATTTGAGCACTTTTGTCCATTGTTTTTTGTTCAAATTATGTCATGGGTCTTTCAATCAAAATTATGTGAGTGCTTTTTCAACTGCTACTGGATCCCCAGCCAGAGGTTCTTGCTATTATATGGGGAGTAGAGGTTTGATGAGTGGTAGACATAGCAGCTGTGCCTATATCAAAACATAATATGAGGCTGGGCATGGTGGCTCACACCTGTAATCCAAGCACTTTGGGAGGCCAAGGCGGGCAGATCATGAGGTCAGGAGTTCGAGACCAGCCTAACCAACATAGTGAAACCCCATCTCTACTAAAAATTCAAAAATTACCTGGGCATGATGGTGGGCTCCCGTAGTCCCAGCTACTGGGGAGGCTGAGGCAGGAGAATCACTTGAACACAGGAGGCAGAGGATGTGGCAAGCTGAGATCGTGCTATTGCACTACAGCCTGGGCAACAGAGCAAGACTACGACTAAACAAACAAACAAACAAAAGAAAAATACAAGAAAACCATAATACCACAGCCCCTTGTATACAAATAGCCTTTGAAAATAAAGATATATTTTTCCAGGTATTATTGGAAGAGAGTGGATTTTAAAAAATTGTAAATGATAGAGTGTGAGATATTCCCAATATATAACTTCTGCTCACATTAAGTGTCTTGGCTCATAGAAAAAGGAGGCAGTGTAGATAGCCTGGAATCTATGATATAAATAAGTAGGATGATCATTATGTCATTATTAAATGGAAAAGTAAGATTGTATAAATTATAAATTAAATTTATGTAATTAGAAATTATAAATTAATTTTATTTTTGACATTTAACAAGAAATTTTCACTGTTTGTTATATATGATATGATTGTTATATACACTGATTATTTAAATGGTGATTTTTATGAAACAAACACACATATTTTATTACAGAAAAAGATTGTAAAACATAATAATGTTTCAAAATCAAAGTCTGAAATTAAGTTGGAAAATGGAAAATGTGCGAGAAGTATGCAGAAATTATCTGCAGTAGTTTTTTTAACTTTTATGTACATCTAAAGTTATCTCAGATAAAATTTTTATTTTAAAAAAGTTACAATGTGGCTCCAAGCATAATTTTCCCAAGTTGCTTCATAATGGTGAATCCTCTCTTCTGGCATCTCTTACTTTAGGTTTATATTTTTAACTATGTCCTAGAAAAAAATAAAGTTACTCTCCTACTCTAGGTCAAGCTACTACTTTTTCCAGCCCCAGAAGATGTTCTCATTCCCACATCCAGGAATGCTGCCAAGCCCAGTGAAGAGAGTCATTCACTTTGACCATTAAGTTGGCTGAATTTATACTGGTTGTAAAAAGAGAGTGAGGAAGGGTTTTTACATCCTCTGAAAACTCTTAATAAAACCTCTTGCAATATAATGTATTTTACATAAGTTGTTTAGCAATTCAGTCATTTGAAGAAAAGAAACATTTATTAACCTTTTTTAAAGTGATAGACACTCTTTTAAATGGTGTTGATAGCAAGATAATTTGCAATGACCTTGATGGTGAGATGATTAACAGCCCTATTCCTTCAAACACACACCACCTAAAAAGATAAGGGTACATAAACAGATAGTTACAATACATAAAAATATGTGTTCATATGTGTTTATATAAAAATGCAAGTAATAACCATAAATATAAAATATAAAAAAGAAAATAAATAAATATATATAAAGGGAATGAAGGGATAAGAAGTGACTTTTTTGAGTATTTATTTTAATAGGTTTTGCTTTTAAATCTGTTAAATATTATATATTTACAATTACTGAATTTAAACTATCCAAAGACTTAAAAATGAAAGGAAACAACAAAACCAACTATGAATCTAGGTGGCAGTATATTTGTACAAAGTAGGAGTGCTTTAAATAATTTTTAAAATAGTAATTTCCATTTATACTCATAGAAAAAAGGGAAAAAAATTAGTATCAATATTTTAAAAATAGAAAATGAAACTCAGTTATATTGAGATATAACAAAAATGAACAGTTATGTGAAATAGTTAATCTATAATTTTTGGTGCTGTTGAGAGCATCACTTTTAAACATGGAGGAAAATAGGTGTTAAGATCAAATAAGTCAACAAATACCATTTAGTAAAAAATTTAAATTGGAATTATCAGTGTGAGCTCATGTACTTTATATTTAAATAAAACAATAGCTCGTTTATGGATAAAGGCTAAAATTAATGATCAACCAGATAGCAAACAGAACAGCTAACATTCAAATTATGGCCTTTAGATATTAATTTTCACGAAACGAAAAAGGGGCTGCCTGGAAATGTATAAGACAAGAAGGAAGTTGTCAAAAACTACTAACTATGTATAAAATGGGCTTGACATCCAACTTGAAAAGACAACATTGTAATAGTAAATAAATAACAGACAGGAAAATTCTTCTTACAAAATATTTCAACCTATAAAGGGAGAGAGAATGTTATAGTTGTAACATCAGAATTACAGACTTTAATGAATTGATCTATCATTAACCATCAACAACAGCTAATTTAACAAAAAGGAAGATGATCAGGAATCATGTCCCCCTTATGGGAAAAAAAAGACTATCTACTGAAGGAGACTTGCCAGAAAAACAAGGAATGGGAAAATGTGATCCAATTTCTAGGTAAGATACAATAAGTACAACTTACAGAAAACAGAGAAGAAAGACAATCAGTACTTTTCCAGGTGTGATAGTGATATTTTGAGCTCATTACAAAATGATTTTACCTTTTAGAGATGTGAACTAATGTATTTGTAGATGAAATGACATCTGTGGCTTACTTCAGTTATTGTAAGAGGCAAAGTGTCTGGTGGTAGAGATAAACCAAAATTAGCAATGAGTTTGTAATTATTGAACCCAAATGATGGGGACATGGATTTTTATTATATAATTTTGTTTACTGATAAATTCATGATATTTTCATAAAAATAGCAAAAACAATTAATGGATTTCTGCATAGGATGAAGTAAATTTTGTGTAATGGTAACATTATTGTTATGTTGTAAACTGTAACTGTTATACTTGTAAGCACAATTGTCCTTCAACCCTAGAATTTTAAAGTTCATTACGTATTTCAGACACGTAATATTGAGACTGTACTAGAACAGAAATAAAACCTACCATTTGGAATGAAACTTTACTTTAAATAATGTGTTAGAATACGAGGTCTTTAAAATAAACTGTACATTTATTTATTCTCTTCAAAAAAAAATGTATTGTTACACAAAACCCATAACCTTAACTTCAGGAAGACTTGGGCATGATTTTTTTTCAAATTTAAATTATTTTATGACAAGTTTGACAACTCCTTCAGCTTAGTTTTACTCTAAGGTATCAGAGCTAGGTGAGCGTGTCAGAAGAGTGTCTGTCTCTTTTTTTCCCTTACTCAAAAAAAACTGAGCCAAAATAACTTATTCTAGCAATATTGATTTCTATTGGTTTGAAACTCCTCTCTATTTTACCAATATGTGATAGAATGTTTTCACATCTTGTTTAAAATCAAGACTATTCGTTACCTGATTTTAGATTAACAAAACAAGTACAGAAGGCAAATACTCTCTTATGTGGCTGATAGATTAAAATAGAAATTCTAGAGACGGTTCCAACACTATTTGGTGAAAACCAGATTATAGATATCAAGGACTTTGGTTTGCATACTTCACTTTGATCTTTAATCACACATTATGAAAGTTCTCCATTTCCCTTTGTTATAAGCAGAATTAATAACTCTCTCATAGAAAGTGCCTACTTCCAATTTTGAGTGCCCTGCTTGGGTCACAAAATACTTGTATTGTTCATTTAATCAT
This sequence comes from Papio anubis, assembly GCF_008728515.1. Taxonomy (NCBI): domain Eukaryota; kingdom Metazoa; phylum Chordata; class Mammalia; order Primates; family Cercopithecidae; genus Papio; species Papio anubis. The sequence goes on along the minus strand of NC_044980.1, from coordinate 18,675,027 downwards.
GTCATAGATGTTAAGAGATGTTGGAGATGTTTTAGATGCAAGTATTTGCTCTATGGTATAAGACACATTTTATAATTGTTTGAATGTCAGATCACATCAATATCTTGTGTGTATTTTCAAGAGAAAGAAAGGAAAAGCAAGTTGTGTATACCTTAAACAAGGTTAACATGGCCTCCATTTTTCGACTGAACTAATTCAACATACAATATCCCATATCATCTTGGAGAATATTCTTAGATTACAAAGAGTTCAGGTTAAAATACAAACGCTGTTTTAGGTATGCAAAACACTAGGAAGGTATCATTGTGGAGATCAAGCGTTAATTAAAGATTTGTATTTGGGACAGCGGGTATACTAGATATAGAGGAAGTGCCAGTCTTTTCTCTTGGTGAAAGTTTGGAGAACTATTTTCCAAAGTGAATTAACTTCTTGGAAAAAGCTCTTGTTTTTTAATAGAGAAAAATATTGAAATAGAGCAGAGATTGAGAAAACTCTTGACCTCCCAATAGAGGTGTGGGAAGTAAGAGAAGGTAAAAGTTAAAGACTCAATCAATTAAACTAAACTTTCTTTACTTTGATGGCTGTAAGAGGTCTCCACCCAGCCTTCCTCTCTGGTCTTTGCCCTTGCATTTTGCTTCAAAGCTTGCACTTCAAAATGACTGTACTGCAAACCTCTTATTAGACAAAGAAGATTATTTAGTAGGTGGACTTGCGCATGTGTGAGGAAACCTTGTCAGCTTCCTGTACTAATGAACTAATAATCACTAAGGATTATTATATATTTAAGAAATATAACAACACAAAATGAGACAAAATTAACCTTCAGAAAGTCTTACTTAAGGTTAAATATAAATAATTTAGTCATCAAAAAAACCTTAACAGATTATAATTAGATGGGCTCCAAAGATATTCAAATGATAGTAAGCACTATGTAATTTAAAATATTAAACAAGTACATGTTTCTATGAAAAAGGAAGCCATCTAATAAAAAGAAAGTTATTAAAATATATATGACTAGTTAAATTAGAAAACTAAAATTACCCTAAAAGCAAATATTAGAATGTGTATGAATAATAAATAAAACAGTTACATACATGATAATATTAAGGAAATGTTTCATAATTTAGGACAGAAAAAAAGTATTTTTTTTTTCTTTTTTTGAGACAGAGTTTGGCTTTGTTGCCCAGGCTGAGTGCCTTAGTAAGATCTCGGCTCACTGCAACCGCTGCCTCCTGGGTTCAAGCAATTCTCATGCCTCAGCCTCCTGAGTAGCTGGATTACAGACACCCACCACCACACCTGGCTGATTTTTTGTATTTTAGTAGAGACAGGGTTTCACTATGTTGCCCAGGCTGGTACCAAACTCCTGAGCTCAGGAAATCTGCCTGTCTGGGCCCCCAAAGTGCTAGGATTACAGGCATGAGCCACCACACCCAGCTGAAAGTAATTTTTAAATTGTGAAAATAAGATCGGGAGTGGTGGCTCATGTCTGTAATCCCGGCACTTTGGGAGGCCAAGGTGGCAGAATCACTTGAGGTCAGAAGTTCAAGACCAGCCTGGCCAACATGGCAGAACTTGATCTCTACTAAAAATACAAAAATTAGCCAGGTCATGATGGCCATGCCTGTGGTCCAAGCTACTTGACAGACTGAAGCATGAGCGTTGCTGGAACCCGGGCGGCAGAGGCTGCAGTGAGCCAAGATCACTGTACTGCCCTCCAGTCTGGGCAACAGAGCAAGACTCTTGTCTCAAAAAAAAAAAAAAAAAAAAAAAAAAAATTGTGAGAAAGTGTAGGTACAATAAATGACAATACAGAAGCAACAGGAGAATAAAGAGAAAAACAAATTTGAGCCTCTGAACAATAGAGATAGAACCACTGGGTAAAACAAAGAACAGGATAATTTTTTAAGTGGCACACACACACACACACACATGAACACATATACATATATATTCTCACATACACAATCAACTTTCTGTCATGGGATTAACCTCAAAAGAAGAACCTCAAAAGCTAATTGATTCAAAAGGACAGCCTATATACAATCTATAAATTTAACTTCAGCCCTAGATCTTTGAAATGTCTAGAATACTATTATTAATTTATAATTGCACTAGAATATAAGAAGGAAAAATGACCATAGATAATACTATAAATGATCACATAAGAGTAATAGGCAAGATGTGATTAAATAAATTGAACTCAACACAGTCTAGACATAAGCAAGGCTGTGCTGGGAGCAGTGGACTTGACCAAGAATGCTTTACAAACTAGGATGAAAGATTCTGACATCTGGAGAGGACTCATTAGGAAAGTCAGAGTAGTGTCCCATGAAGCTCCACATATCCACCTTTGCATTGGACAGAAATTCCCAGTTACCTTTAGATCAAACCCTAAATATATAAGCCTGGGTCAGGAAAAAAAAAAAAAAAAAAAAAAAGGCAGTTCCCTGGGAATCTAATAATAGCCATAAATGATAGGAAGCATCCGTAGCTAGGACTGGTACTGAATCACCAACGAGTCAGGAGTTCTTACTTTTATCCACTCTTACACAAAACAGGCTGACTAACCACCAATCCCATCAATGCACCATAGTACTCTTCACTTTAAACACACTATTGAAAAAATAAATAACAAAGAAAACTAAGCCAATAAAGAGAAAATTTCAAGACCATTTTAAAATACACAATCAACAATCAACAATCTTCTCAGATAAGGCACTGCTTATTTTAGAATTAAATGGGGATATAATAGAGATTATGAAAATTTTAAATGATTATTTAAATCTCAGTAGGAAGGCTATACATTTATAATAGATGCATATTAAAAGTATATAAATGAGTTATAAAATAAAAATAGATATCACAATAGCTGTAACACCAAAGAATTAATAGATAAAATTCACAATATAAAAGCTGAGACATTTATTCTACAAAACCCAAATCCTTCTAATAGAAGTATTTGTAGATTTAAAACATTCTACTATTATATTGATTACATTACAACAAGAAACCCTACTGAGAAAACTAGGATGGCTTTTCATACTACATCAAATTAGTTGACAAAAGCTGGATGGCACTGGAAAGAAAATAATGTAATGTTTTCTTGAGGACTAACTGGGTTACACACAACAAAGACATTCCATGAACCATTAAACTGGTTCTGTGCGTAACAAGGCAAAAAAGAATTCCTTAGGTTTTGATTTCTTTTTCTTTTTTTGTATGTTAGAGACATTGCATGTCACATCTAGAGAGATAATGAAAGGCTTTTCATCAAACAGTCAAATTTGAATGGAGACCTTTGCAGCAAAAATCCTTGGAAAAAGTTTAGGAAGCAGGAAAACAAGTTCTGTCCTGGAACTCCTCTCTTTTTCAGAAGAAATGGAATGTGATGTGTCTGTGAAAATGGCAGAGCTCATCGGAACCACTGAGCACAAGAATAAAGTAGCCTCTGACTTTTGAACTTGAGTTCTTCTGCCTGAAGCTAAACAAAAGCTGCTAGTTCATTACTGGAGAATACTGAAGCAAATGGTGTCATTAAAAAGGGAGTGATGACTTAGCCAAATGACGGTCTTTTCCCATAATGGTTCTATGATTATTGGAAAGTTCCTTTGAGAAATGGAAATGTTATGTCTCATCATGGACCATACTTCATATTTGAGTTCTTGAACATTTCACAAGCAAAGCTGTCAACTCATCTGGAACAGTTCTGCTTTTGGCTGCTCTTTTCCGTCTCAGTGTGGAGAAATCTGCTAAATTTCTGTCTCAGTGTGGATCTCTACTTAAGATATGATATCTGAAAAAAATAATTTAAGTCACTATTGACATGACTCATGTCTCAATTAGGACATGAACCAAATAAATGCTACAGCTATACACTCTGATCTTTAAAAAGTTGTTAATAGTTTACAGCACTAAAAATGCTCACAAATATCTTACCTTCATTCACAGATCTTGCCCATAGTACAAACCATCCCGCAATGGACTGATCACTTTTAAGAAAGAATGACAGAATGGGCAAGCCATTGGATTCCATGTAATTGATTCAATAAAGACTTCTTCCCCATATAGGACAACACTACCAAAACTTAATCATGGGCTTACTATTTATGATACTCATGTACATGTTCATAAGAAGTTATCACATATAAAGGAAACCATCTAGAATGAAAATGCTGATGAAGCACTTATGAATATAGTGTCTTCTATTTAAAAGAGCTGTATAAGTAATCATTCAAACTGAACACATTTCAGAGAAAATGGCAACGGTATTATTAATTGTGTGAAAATAGTAGGTGCAAACTAGGACTGTTTCTGGAAAATTGGAATTTAGGACACCCTTACCATAATTCACTGAATCCCTGTGGAAACACTTATGAAGAAGAAACCACCATAAGGGATTGAAATGTACTAAACGAAATATTTCCACTAACAAGGGAACTACTGTGACTTTCTTTCAGACAAAGCCTAAGAAAGAATTCACAGACCCTTTGAAAGAAGCAGCAGGCTGCAGCCTGCTCTGTGAAACAGGTAGAAAACCCTTAAGTTTCCAGAGTGTGAGATGGGATGAGCCTAACTCCGAGCACACATCCTCACCAAGGAATCCGAAAATCCAGAGCACAGGAGAAGGCCTTAACAACCTACCCACAGCTGGGTTGAATTTAGGGGACATCTTGAAATATAAAAGTAGAAGCAGCAGCAGGAAGTGCCTTGTAGGCATTCCCAGCCTCCAGCAGGAGTCCAGGGAACCCATTCCTGACTATGTCTCACAAGTGTCCTTGAGGAAGTCAGCCAACAAGCTTAGGGAGGGGGTGCAGGGTAAAAGAAGCTCTCAGCTGAATTTTGTGATATAATTTTGAGTAGTGTCTTAGTCCATTCTCACATTACCATAAAAAACTGCCCGAGATTGGGTAATTTATTGAAAAAAAGAGGTTTCATTAACTCACATTTCCACACGGCTGGGGAAGCCTCAGGACATTTACAATGATGGCAGAAGGCAAAGTGGAAGCAAGGACCCTCTTCACATGGCAGCAGGTAAGAGAAGTGCAAAGAAGAAACTTCCAAACACTTATAAAACCATTGGAACTCATGAGAACTCACTCACTATCACAAGAACAGCATGGGCAAACCACTCACATGATTCCATCACCTCTCTCCCTCGACACGTGGGGATTACAAGTCCCTCCCTCAACACAGGAGGATTACAATTTGAGATGATATTTGGGTGGGGACACAGGGCCAAACCATAAGTGGAGACAAACTCCCTTGAACAGAATTGAGGGCAAATGGGAAGTGTGCTGTGAACATGTGTGAGCACAGGAGCTGGGTGTCCAGGCTTGCTGGCAGACACAGAGATCCCCGCCTGCTGTCCCTGTGTAGAAGTTTATGGATGGGGGCAGGTCAGAATTCTGTGTGCAGGCTGCCTGGATCTAAACCCTATCTCCATAGACCACAGTGGAGGAAAACTGGAAACCAACTCCAAAAGGAACCCTCAAAACTACACAATTATATGGAAATTAAATAATCTGTTCTTGAATGAATTTTGGGTTGACAATGATTTTTAAATGGAAAGTTAAAAAATATTTGAAATGAATAGTAATAAATGAATACTGGCCCAGTTATCAAAAACATGTGGGAAATTCAAAAGTATTGCTAAAAGGAAGTTCACAACATTAAATGCCTATGTCAAAACGTCTGAAAGGGCACAAATTGAAAACTTAATGTCACACCTCAAGGAACTAGAGAAATAAGCACAAACTAAACCCAAACCAAGCGGAAGAAAATAAATAATAAAAATCAGAGCAAAACTCAAATGAGATTGAAACAAACAAACAAACAAAAAGATAAATGACACAAAAAGTTGGTTCTTTGAAATGATAAACAAAATTGGTAGACTGTTAATGAGTTTAACCAAGAAAAGGAGAGAGAAGATCAAACTAAGCTCAATTAGAATGAAAATGGGAGACATTATAATTGATACTACAGAAATACAAAAATCTATTCAAGGCCATTATGAATACCTTTATACGCACAAACTAGAAAATCTAGAGAAGATGGATAAATTCTTGGGAATGTACAACCCTCCTATATTAAATTAGGAAGAAATAAATAACCAGAGCAGTCCAATAACAAGCAGCAAAATTGAGCCAGCAATTAAAAAAATTGCCAACAAAACAAAGCCCAGGCAGGACCTGACAGATTTACAACTGAAGTCTATCAGACATTCAAAGAAGAATTGGTACCAATCCTACTGAAACTATTCCAAAAGACAGGAAAAGCAGGAATCTTCCCTAAATCATTCTAAAAAGCCAGCATCACCCTAATACCAAAATTAGGAAAGGACATAACCACCAAAACTAAAAAGAAACCTACAGACCAATGTCTTTGATGAATATAGATGCATAAATCCTCAAAGAAATATTAGCTAACTGAATCTGATTCTAACAGCATCTCAAAAAAGAATACATCATGATCAAACGGGTTTCATACCAGGGATGTAGGAATGGTTTAACACATGAAACTCAATAAATGAGGTACATTAAATAAACAAAATTAAAAACAAAAACGATATGATGCAGAAAAATCATTTGTTAAAATTCAGCATTGCTTTATGATTAAAAACCATAACAAAATAGACAGAATGGACTTACCACAAAGTAATAAAAACCATGTATGATAAACCCACAGTCAACATCATACTGCATGGGAAAAAGTTGAAAACATTCTCCCTGAGAACTGAAACAAGACAAGGATGCCCACATTCCCCACTTCTATTCAACATAGTGCTAGAAGCCCTAGCCAGAGCAGTCAGACAAGGAAAAGAAAAAAAGAGCATCCAAATTGACAGAGAAAGTCAAACTGTCACTGTTCACTGATGGTATGATTGTATACCTAGAAACTATAAAGCTCCTAGGTCTGATAAACAAATTAAGTAAAGTCTCAGGATACAAAATCAATGTACACAAATTAGTAGTGCTGCTATACAATAACAATGAGCATGCTGAAAATCATGAAAATAACTCAATTTCTAAATATACTTTTTTAGAAATATACTTAGCCAAGGGTTGAAAGATCTCTATAATGAAAAATGCTAAACACTGTTCAAAGAAATCATAGATGACATAAATGGAAATACATCCCATGTTCGTGAATGGAAAGTATAAATATTATGAAAATGACCATATTGCCCAAAGCAATCTACTGATTCAATGCAATTCCCATTAAAATATTACCATGATTCTTCACAGAACTAGAAAAAAAAAAACCAATTCTAAAATTCATATGGAACCAAACAAGAACCCACATAGCCAAAGTAATACTAATAGAAAAGAACAAATCTGGAGGCATCTGTTACCCAACTTCAAATTATACTACAAGGCTATAGTTAAAAATATAAGATATGACTGGTATAAATATAGTCATGTTGACTAATGGGACAGAAGAGAGGACTCAGAAAAAACGCCAAATACTTATAGCTAACTGCTCTTTGACAAAGCATACAAAAACATAAAGAGGGGAAAGGATACCCCCTTTAATAAATGGTGCTGGGAAAACTGGCAAGCCACATGTAAAAGAATGAAACTGGATCCTCATCCCTCTTCTTATCCAAAAATCAACTTGAGATTGATCAAAGACTTAAATCTAAGACCTGAAACCATAAAAATTCTAGAATATGGCCAGGCGTGGTGGCTTACGCCTACAATCCCAGCACTTTGGGAGGCCAAGGAGGGCGGATCATGAGGTCAAGAGATCGAGACCATCCTGGCCAACATGGAGAAACCCCATCTCTACTAAAAATACAAAAATTAGCTGGGCATGGTGGCACATGCCTGTAGTCCCAGCTACTTGGGAGGCTGAGGCAGGAGAATCACTTGAACCTAGGAGGCGGAGGTTGCAGTAAGCTGAGATCGTGCCACTGCACTCCGGCCTGGTGACAAGGTAAGACTTGGTTTAAAAAAAAAAAAAAGTTCTAGACTAAACATCAGAAAAACTCTTCTAGACATGCTTAGGCAGAGAATTCATGACTGAGATTCCACAAACAAATGCAGCAAAACCAAAAATAAATTCATGGGACCTCATTACACTAAAAAGCTTCTGCACAGCAAAAGAAATAATCAGCAGAATAAACAGACAACCCACAGAGTGGAAGAAAATATTTGCAAACTACGCATCCAACAAAGGACTAATATCCAGAATCTACAAGGATCTCAAACAAATCAGCAAGAAAAAAACAAATAATCCTATCAAAAAGTGGGCAAAGGATTTAAACAGATAATTCTCAAAAGATGATATACAAATAGCCAACAAACACATGAAAGATGGTCAACATCACTAATAATCAGAGAAATGCAAATTTAAACCTCAATAAGATACTACCTTACTCCTGCAAGAATGGCCCTAATTAAAAAGTTGAAAAACAGTAGATGTCGACATGGATGTGGTGAAAAGGGGACACTTTTACACTGGTGATGGGAATATAAACTAGTACAACCACTATGGAAAACAGTATGGAGATTCATTAAAAAACAAAAAGAAGAATTACCGTTCAATCCAGTAATTCCCCAACTGGGTATCTACTCAAAGGAAAGTAAATCTTATAAGCAAAAGACAAACGCACATACATATTTATATGTATGTTTTTAACTATAGCCTTGTGTTTTTAACTATAGCCTTGTAGCACAATTCTCAATTGCAAAGATATGGAACTTTGGGAGGCCGAGGCAGGTGGATCATGAGGTCAGGAGATGGAGACCATCCTGGCTAACAGGGTGAAATCCCGTCTCTATTAAAAATACAAAAAAATTAGCCGGGCATGGTGGTGGGCACCTGTAGTCCCAGCTACTCTGGAGGCTGAGGCAGGAGAATGGCGTGAACCTGGGAGATGGAGCTTGCGGTGAGCCAAGATCATGCGACAAAGTGAGACTCTGCCTCAGAAAAAAAAAAAAAGATATGGAAGCAATCTAAATATTCGACCAGTGAGCAGATAAAGAAAACGGCCAGGCGTGGTGGCTCACACCTGTAATCCTAACATTTTTGGAGGCCGAGGCAGGCAGATCACCAGGCCAGTAGATTGAGACCATCCTGGCCAACATGATGAAACTTCATCTCTACTAAATATATAAAAAATTAGCCAGGCGTGGTGCTGCGCGTCTGTAGTCCCAGCTACTTGGGAGGCTGAGGCAGGAGAATTGCTGGAACCTGGGAGGCGGAGCTTGCAGTGAGCCAAGATCCAGCCACAGCACTCCACCCTGGCGACAGAGTGAGACTCCATCTGAAAAACAAACAAACAAAAAACAGAAAATGTGATATATATACACCATGGAATACTACTCAGCCATAAAAAGGAGCTAAATAATACCTTTTGCAGTGACTTGGATGGAGCTCAAGGCCATTATTCTAAGCAAAGTAACTCAGGAATGGTAAATCAAATGTGTTATGTTTCATTTACAAGTAGGAGCTTCGCTATAAGTATGCAAAGGCATAAGAATGATGGACTTTGAGGACTGAAGGGGGATGTTTGAGGGGGTGAGGGATAAAAGACTACATATTGGGTATAGTGTACACTGCTTAGGTGATGAGTACACTAGTATCTCAGAAATCACCACTAAAGAACTTATCCTGGCTGGGTATGGTGGCTCACACATGTAATTCTAAGCACTTTGGGAGGCCAAGGTGGGCTGAACACTTGAGTTCAGGAGTTTGAGACCAGCCTAGCCATGGTAAAACCCATCTCTCAAAAAAAAAAAAAAAAAAAAAATTAGGTGTGGTGGCATGCACCTGAGGTCCTAGCTACTCAGGGGGCTGAGATGGGAAGATTGCTTGATCCTAGGAGGTGTAGGTTCTAATGAGCCAAGCTCATGTAATGCACTTCAGCCTCAGTGACAGAGGAAGACCCTGTCTCAAAAAAAAAAAAAAAGTAAAAGAAAAAAATATATGTTTATGTAACTGTATTAGTCCGTTTTCACCCTGCTTATAAAGAGATACCGAAGACTGGGTAATTTATAAAGAAAAAGAGATTTAATGGACTCACAGTTCCACGTGGCTGTGGAGGCCTCAGAATCATGGTGGAAGGTGAAAGGCACGTCTTACACGACAGCAAACGAGAGAATGAGATAGCTTGTGCAGGGAAACTCCCCCTTATAAAACCATCAGATCTCAAGTGAGACTTATTCACTATCAGGAGAACAATATGGGAAAGACCCACCCCCATGATTCAATTACCTCCCACTAGGTCCCTCCCATGACATGTGGAAATTGTGGAAGCTACAATTCAAGATGAGATTTGGGTGGGGACACAGCCAAACCATATTAGTAACCAAAAATGGCCTGTACCCCCAAAATTATTAAAATAAAAATAAAAATCAATAAAGAATTTTTTTAAAAAGGGTCACTGGTCAGACCGTTGGATGTATTTATAAGCTGCATGGGGCCTTAAGCCCCTCCATCTTGGCTTAGCAGCTACTAATGTGTCATGGAATAAGGAAAGGGACAACTGAAAAAGAAAGAGCAAGCCTTCCCATAACACTTGTGGGCCTTACGTCAAGAGAAAAATCAGGATCACACCCGCCATAATCTACGTATTAATTTAGAAAAATAGATTCAGCAAACAAATAAAATATTTAACAAATGTGCCTTCAGAGAGACAAAATTGTTTGTAAAGTATCTTATATAATTGAAAGTAGATAAAAATCATCTTAACTCTTACTCATTGTAAAATATCAAAACGATTAAAAATTAATTCACAGTACACTAAATTTATATATAGTTTTAATAAACAGCACGTTAAAGTAAAATATATTTTCATTTGTAACAAATATTTTTTAATACATTCAAAGTTTGTATACGTTTTAAAACATGTGTGCATTGTGCTTAATAAATATAAAAATATAAAATATTTAAATAAAGTTTATTTTATTCAGTATTTTAAATGCAAACTTCAAATTTTCTTAAATGTTTAGATACTAGTGAATTTTTTTACAATTTACAGTTCTATCTAGTTACCCATGTGAAGGATTTTATCCCACTTAATCTTTGCTATATCTAGATCTACTTCTGGAACAAATTAGAGAGAAAAGAAAAGAAAGTTAATAAATATTAAGCACTGTTGGAACATAATTATGAAATAACCAATGGCAAATAAGATATCTGAGAAGGATTTTAAAAGTTGATAATGCTGTGCTTCCTCCTACCTAAACCCTTCTGGACTCAAGTTATTTCTGCACTATGAAACAGTGTACATCTCTGACATCAGCACTGAGAGGAATAGATATTCAAATTTATCAAGAGCTCTTTCTGCATATCTTGGGCACACATAATGTTTCTATTTTATTATGACAATGTGTGGAACTACACTGAATTTTGAATGTTAAATCAGCTTTGCTTTTCTAGAATGCATGTAAGTTGGCTGTGTTGCACCTTTTTTATATATCATTGGGTTTGTTTTGCCAAGATTCAATTAAGATATAAATGTATATGTTCATGAGTGATGTTGACCTGTAATTTTCCTTTCTTGTAGTGCCCTTGCCAGATTTTGATTTCAAAGCTATGCCAAATTCCAAAAAATGAATGAGGAAGTGTTACGGCATTTTCTATTCTCTGAAATAGTTGTGTCATATTTTTGTTCATTTTTCAAGACAATTTGGTAAAATTAACTCATATTTTATTTCTATCTCAGATAAATCTCTTTGGATGCCATTTCCCATATGCATCTTTTGCATGAATGCTCAATTTTCAGGCAGACGAACTGACTTTATTTTATTTCTAACTTTCTTTCAAGGGTATTTCTATAGCAGTCAGCCTAGGAAGATGGGTATAATGCATGTCTGGAGTAGAAAGTATTTTACTGTCCAGAGTAATAGAGACAATAACACCCTCGAAGGCAAAGTTTGAGCAGGTTTGCTAACAGTTCCTTTATAACACTAAGGCTTTTCTAACTCAAGGCGCCTTGGTTGTGACACAACTTGATTGTATGTAAAGAGAGCTTCCTCTAGGAACATTCTGTATTGCTCCCCGCAGGACTTGGGGAAAGGTGAGCCAGTGTAAATGAAGCTCGTGCTTCTTGCTATGCCATGAAGAACAAAGTCCTGTGTCTCCAACCCCAGAATCTTCTTCCACAATCTATAAAACGGCGGTGGGCTTATTTGACAGCCTTTCAAATAAGGTAAAAATAAGGTAAAATATCACACATTTTACAGAAACTGGGTAAAATGCAGATTTCTCTAGAAGCAGAGAGAATATATGTTGGCATTTCCTTGATTTTCATATACAACAGAGCTTTAAAGCTTGAATATGTAAAAACAGTAATTGTCAGACAAAAAGCCTTTTAACAACAGCAAAAAAAATGAATCCTCCAAGTAAAGAGAGATGAATACTATTTTGTAAGTATAACTCGATAGTAAATCACAATAACTGTGTTCTACTTCTCATTTTCTGCCTGTTACCTGTGTTGGTTTACTGGGATATAGTATTTTTAATTATAATGACCAAGTTATAACATCTTTTTATAATTTACTTAAATTATTCAATTAAATAACCTATCATAATTTTATACTTTATATTAGATTATAAGCACTCATAAATTACATGTATCTCAATGTATAATTAAATGAGGTATTAAAAATTGAACATATCTATATACTTAGAACCCAGATCGAAAAACAGACCCATCCACACTCTAGAATGCCTTTTGATTTCCTGTCCAGTCAATGTCACTTCTCAAGGGTAACCGTTCTCCTGACTTCTATCAGAGTAGATTAGTTTTTCCTAATGTGTATTTTTGAATCAAAGAAGATATGTACTTGTTTATACACAGTGTTAATTTTTGATTACTATTATGTTTGAAAGATTCATCATTGTCGTCGTAGTTGCAGGTAACTCATACTCAGTACTATATATTCTCCTTTGTGAATATGCCACATTTGTTTCCATTCTACTTTTGTTGGAGTGTGAGAAGTTTTCAATTTAAAGCTATTGCAATATCACTGATGTGAACATTCTAGTAGTACCTGTCTTTTGGTAAACATCTGAACCTAATTTTATGAGGAATAAATCCAGAGTAGAATTAATCGGCCCTTAGGCACACACACACACACACACACACACACACGTGCATGCATATATATATATATATATAATTTTAAATTTACCGTAGTAAATATTGCCAAAGGACATTTCGAAGATTCTAGTTGGTGTGGCTTACGTTATCATAGGTGTAGAATTTTATTTTAAACCAATTTACACTTTGACACTATGGTAACTCTGTAGCTCTACCACCTTACCAATGTTTAGTGTTTTTTGTCTTTTTACATTTTAATCATTCTGGAGAGGATGTAGATGTATTGCATTTTGGGGAAAATTTGCATTTGTCTGGCGGCTAATGAAGTCAAACATTTTTTCATGTTTGCTAGCCATCTCCACATTCTCTTATGTGCAGTTGCAAAAGTTTAAAATTTTGCCATGTTTCTACCAGTTTATACAAGTGATTTATGCATGTTCTTTATGCTAAATATGACTATATCATAAAGATTGCCTTCCCTCGTGTGGCTTGCATCTCACTACTTTAATATTATTGTCATCATCTGAAGTGCTTATTTTCAGTATACTCTAATTTGTCTGTTTTTTTTTTTTTAATTAGAGAAAGTGCTTTTCGTCTCCTGTTTTCAAAATATTTGTCTACTTCAAGTTCACAATGATGTTGTCCTCAAAAAGCTATTTACTTTTAATTCTAATGTTTACATGTTAAATATATGTGGAATTTATTACTATGGATGGTGTAAGGTATGGGTCATGATTCATTTTTTATATAGATGTGCAATGATACTTCCAGAAAAGTTTATTAGAGGTACTATCCTTTTCTCATTGCACTGTACTGTTGTCTTAGTTGTAAATTAGTTAATCATATTTGTGCTTCTCTTTGGGACTCAATTCTATTCCAATGCTCATTGTGTTTTGGTTTACAGCAATTACAACAATGCCACAATGCCTTACATACTGTAACTTTATGATAAGTCTGGATATCAGGTAGTGTCTGATCTCCCACTTTGTTCTTGTAATTTGCCTTGATTAGTCATGGCCTTTGACATTTCCATATGCTTAGAGTTAGATAGTAAATTTTAGCAAATGCTTGTTGAGATTTGATGAAGAATCATGTTAAGTATATTTATTTGGGGGAAATAAATTATCTTTTTACAATACCAAGTTTTGTAATTCATGAACTTGGTATATTTCTTTGTTTATTAAAGTATTTTAATTCTGCCAATAAAGTTGTGTAGTTTTTGAGGTAAATATTTGCATTTTATCAGACATTTTTCTTAGTATTTAATTTTTTGAATTGTTCATAGTAGCTTTATTTATGACAACTGTAAGCTGGACACAAATCAGCAGTAGCTGAATAAATAATAAAAATTGTGGTACTTCCATGCAATAGAACACTATTTGGAATTTAAAAGGAACACATTAATGACACATACAACAACAGAGATGCATCATAAAATCTTGCTGAGCAAAGGAACCCAGATAAATAAAAATGTGTACTCTATGATTCAATTTATAGAAAGTTCTAGAACAAGCAAAATCAATTTATGATGATAGATATCAAATTAATGGCTGCCTGGAGTGGGGAGTGCAAGACAGTAGGGGAACTGACTGCAAAATGGCAAAAGATAACTTTTTGGAGCAAGAAATGATTCTATATATTTATTGGGGTAGTGGTGACATGGTGTATACCTTTATCAAAACTCATCAAACTGGATAATTTAAATGTTTCAATTTGTTTTATGTAAAGTACATCTCAACGATTTTGATCAAAAATCATAAAATTGGATTCAAGTTTTTAAGTGTGGAATAAGTGAGCTTTGGCAACAATGAACCAAATGGGTGAGATGCTACATATAAACAATGGAGTACTATGAAGCCATAATAAAGAATTAAATCAGGTCCTTTGCAGTGATATGGATGCACTGGAAGGCCATTATACTAAGTAAACTAACACAGAATCAGAAAGCTATATACCTCCTGTTCTCTCATATAAATTGAAACTAAACCCTGGGTACACAGGGACATAAAGATGGAAACAATAGACACTAAGCACCGTTTTTAAAAAAGGGGGGAACGAGAAACAGGGGGCAAGGTTAGAAAAACTATCTATTTTCTACTATGCTTATTACCTAGGTGATGGGTTCAATTACACCCCAAGCCTTAGCATCATCCAATGTACCCTTGTAACGAACTTGCACACAACTCCCTGAATTTAAAATAAAGATTGAAATTAAAAATAAAATAAATTGCTATGGATGTTCTGGTAATTGGTGAGCACTCTGATTTGACACTTTGCCTCTCAGATAATAGTAAAATACTAAGGTTATGCCATCTAAATCAAATGGTTAATGCAACATGCTTATAATAATTGTTGTGATTTTGCCAGTTTTCTCACCTGTATAACAAATTAGATTTTGCGAGTCAGCAAAACCCAGTAATGTTGTTCCCCATAGGCTGAGATTATTTCACATCTATGTTTAAAACTACTCAAAACTAATCTACTAAATTAGGAGGCAAAAAGGAAAAGGTGTTTGGCTGTGCTAGCCTAGATGGATTTGCATTTTTAATGTTACTGTAAATAGCATCATTTTTTTTGTTATTGGACTATTTGTTGTTGGTATATAGAAGTAAAACTGATTTTTTAGAGAGCTTATATCGAGCAACATTACTAAACTGACTTATTGAAAGTAATAATCGGTTTAGATTATTTTACATTTTTTAGAAACCAAATCACACTATTTGATTAAAGGGAGTTTTAGTTGTATTTCAGTTTGTAAGGCTTTAATAACCCTTTAAATTTATTTATTTCACTAGTTAGAATGCTAGTGGGAAAAAAGAGACAGAAGATCATTATTTCACTATGAAACTATTTATCTTCCATCTACGATCAAAGATTATCTTGTGTCACTGTGATACCTTCAAATTACGTGTGTGTATACACATAAAACTTACATATATATGTGTGCGTGTGTGTGTGCACATGTGTATTTGCAAGTCATACAATTTTTTTCTATTTCTTGCAGGAGGAGCATTGGCATGCCGTGACCTACTTTATCTACCCAAATGTTGAAGTATCTCTGATAAGTTTTTAAATTGTAGACAGTGCAAGTATCATCTCTTGTATGCAGGTAAATATATGTAAAACAAATTTATATCTAACATAAGTGGCATTCACTGATGGACTAGTTGATCATTTTTATGATCTGATACTATTAAACCTAGTTTTCATTTTCTGTTGCAGAAATTTATAGTTCATCTGTTTCTGTATGATTACTCTTTTATTAAGGAATATTTTACAGATTAAAAATTCCACAATGGGGATAAGATGAAAATGAGATCCAATAGTTGTGTTATTGTACAGGATAATCCATGCTGCTATAAGAGACAACCTACAAGATGTATAATAAATAAAATATAATAATGGTTTCGACTTTCATAGTCAAAATAAAATTGTACTATTTGACAGCGGTGACTACTTTCCTGGACACAGTTATTCAAGGACCAAGAATGACAGTATCTCTGTCATCTTAAATTTATAATTATGATTTTTACCATAATTGTCCCAATTTCATTCAGCCAGAAGGAAAGAAGATTACAGAGAAATGCTAAAGAATTTCTTACACAGACATGGAAAAGAACACAAGCACGAACTCATCACTTGTGTTTCAATTGAATTTGGTAGAAATAATTCATGTGATTACATCTAAGGGTAAAAAGCCTGAAAAATTGTATCTACTTATGTTCTCAGGAAGAATAGAGGAGCATGTTTTACTGAGGAGATGTATTATAGAAAAGTATGTATAAAATTATAGAAAAATGTAGCTGCATTTTCCCTGGACGTTCTGGAAAACATTAAAATGATAGCTGTCTTTTTTTTTTTCCAGGAGATTGAAAGACAAATAAACTATTCAATTTTATTAACTGAACAAGGGCAGGATGACAAGATTTCAGTCAGATAAACCAGAAACTTTTCAGTTCAAATGCATGAAATAAAATGGATTGACATGTAAAGGAGTTTTAAATATAGTATTCTCAGTAGTCGAGGATTTGATATTCAGAATTTTGGCTCTGTGGGCAAAGGTCAGCAGTAGTAAGGTTAAAGCATGAATTTGAGTAATTTTTTGGGAAGTTTTAGGTTTGGAAATCTAATGACTATGGTTTGATAATGCGTATAGTCCCCCAAATTTCAAACTAATTGGACAGATTGTACATATTTTAATATTATGTTGCATCATTAGACAATACACAAACATATATACCTCAACTCATTTCTAGAATTTTACCTCCCTGTATTCAAGTAATTGTATCCTCTTTTGGATACAAAAATTTTCTCATTTAGATATCCATACAAATAAATGTAATGAACATTTATCAACTCGCCATTTTATGGCATATTTCCTACACACTGCCATAAGAGGAAATTAAGTTTATTCAGATATGCTTAATAAACTAAAGATGTGGGAACCTGGAGTTTATTAAGTATTAAAAAATATAGTTGCCTAATTACCAAACCATATTTTTTGTTTATACAAGAGCTAAGAGCCTTTTCTAGCGAATTTACAAATCAATATACTTTATAGCAATATTCTATTAAATATATAATTTATAGAGATGTATTTTACCTAAGAAGCAAATTTGGTGTCAATATGCAAATATATCTAAGAATACACATACACACAGACACACAAATAATTATAATTATGTATTTATGTATATGTAACTGGGCAGCTGAACTTCACGATGCATTTTAAAACTTGTTTTTTCCTTTCTCTTGGGTTTCAACATACAACCTTGAAGTAAACTGCAGAAGCCTTTTCCTTTAGCCTTAAAATAGACTCTACATCCCTCCCTTTCTTACCATATGTACTCCCTTCACATTTATCTGACTGTATGCTAGTATCTAATTATTTGCCTTCTAGAAGTTCCAGGGGCTAATCTTGAGACAGGCAGAACAAGCCCAGAGACTCAGCTGCAAAATTCCTGAGATTACTTCAAGGCGGCTAGTCGTCAACGTGGACATTGTTGAGATGATGCTGGGCCGAGATCTAAGTCCATGGGGAACCCAAGATAGCCACTAGAACAGGTTAATTGGAGGACAATCTGGCTACTTCCCTATTACTAGTTTTGGTTAATAAAGTCACTTTCTTTCTAATGTATGCCACTCTTGTTAGTTACACTCTGCAAGCGGTGAGTGACTGAACCTGCATTCACTTCTATATACAAAAGAAAGTTTATAGTAATTCTAAGCACTAGTTTCCCCAAAACAACAGTGTAAGCCACGATGCCTATAAATAGTTATCTTCCATTGTTTGTAAGTATTTTTTTTAAATGAGACACAATGCAGTATATTCATATTCAGGAAACATTGTAAGGGTTTGTTATTGCCATTTTTTTTTTCTGTTTTTATTTTTCTAGCAACCAGCAAGTAGAGTAAGAACCCCAGGCAGTCTGATTTCTCATCCAATGGCATTTTCATTTTATAATTCTTTTGTTATTTTTATTCTGCTTGCATTTCTGGTATTTTATTTGTTTTTAAAAAATCATATATAGGCCCGGCGCGGTGGCTCAAGCCTGTAATCCCAGCACTTTGGGAGGCCGAGACGGGCGGATCACGAGGTCAGGAGATCGAGACCATCCTGGCTAACACGGTGAAACCCCGTCTCTACTAAAAAATACAAAAAACTAGCCGGGCGAGGTGGCGGGCGCCTGTAGTCCCAGCTACTCGGGAGGCTGAGGCAGGAGAATGGCGGGAACCCGGGAGGCGGAGCTTGCAGTGAGCTGAGATCCGGCCACTGCACTCCAGCCTGGGCGACAGAGCAAGACTCCGTCTCAAAAAAAATAAATAAAAAATAAAAATAAAAAAAAAAATCATATATAATGGTCTTCACCATTATTGCAAATAAATATATACAGGTCATAATAGTCAGTGGACATTTATACCCTTAGTCACACACACACACATAGTCCACTCTATTGATACAGTGCTAGTGATATCACTAGTGATTACTGGTGAGAAATAGTTGCAGATGAATAGATGGATCTTGATATAAAGATATGGAGGTATTATAGATATATAGATGTTCAATATGGAGCTTGATATATAGTGCATACTTACGCACTCCTATACTAGGAGTGGTTCCACTCCTAGAAGTTCTGAGGTATTTAGGTAACTAAACTCTGAGCTTTCAATTACTTAATCAATAGTCATAATAGTCACTGGAGATTTACACCCTTAGCCACACATTTACACACATATTCCGCTGTATTAATATAATCACAGTACTAATGATATCACTAGTGATTACTGGTGAGGAATGTTTGCAGATGAATAGGTGAGCATGATACAGATACATATATATATGGAGATATTATAGATATATAGATATTCAATATGCAGCTTGATATATAGATATAGTGCATATCTATACCTCATCTTTTACATAGAAGTTTTTACTACAAGGAATATGCAGTATGGTTCTGGTATCAAGTCCATTTTCATGCTCCTAAGCAGAAGTCTTCCATTCCTAATATCACTTGAAGGATTTTCTTTCAATCTCATTTTGAGTCATAATTATCCAGTAAGTTATGCTCTACTCCTCCATGTGATCGACTGCTAGAGCAATTGACAGTAAAATGGCCGTTTGCTTAAATCACTCCCTCTGTATTCATTCGGAAAAATGATAGGTCCCTGTAATTCTTCGGTTGATATTTCAAAAGCTTTTTGTTGCTCATCACTTGTTAAAAATTGTCTACTCTAGATATGATCAAACATGTCACAGTGAATTCACTGTCTATCCATTTTGAATGGCCTCACTAGCTGTTTCTAGATTCTTTCTCACTCAGGTCTCACTCACTCACAAGGGGCTGTAAGAATTTACAAAGGCTGCAAAGTCTTTTGACAGGGGAAAAACAAATTTAACCGAAGCACAACCCGATAAAAAGCCATCTCTGTGTATTCATCACAAATCACTCCTTGGTTCCAGCAACTAGAGAGCTACTGGTTAACCATTTGTACCCATCACATGTAGGGAACAGCAGTTTCATAGTGAGAAAGAATCTCAAATTATGTATTCATTGACTGTAGCAACCTTATTTATGGTAAAGCCTGTGGACAACTGGGGATAGATAATTACAAAGGGTTTGTATTTACAAATAGAGTTCCAGTACTTAAAGATCAGTGTTTGATAGGAACTACGCTGAAATCAACTGCCACAAGTGGATCTATGCTAAATTATCCACAAAACCAGATGGCTAAAGATGTTTCAATTTTATTTGACAGAATATCAAGTATAAAACTCCAAATGGCACAGCCAAATTTAGAAGGAAAGAGAATACGTATTCAAGCTTTAAAGAAATGCTCAGTCAGTTTTATTAGTACCTTGAAATCGATCTTACTCAAATGGATGAACTGAATGTGAAAAAATTCTAATCAGAATTATAAATAGTTCATATTAATAATATTGAATTCCAAACCAGTTTCTTCACCAAAAACATATTGAATCTAACTAAATTTTGCAATAGACATATTTTGAATTCCATACATTGAGACTACAGAATACATTTGCTCCAGAATTACTTCTATTCTATTGATCTAGTAAGAAAATAAGCAAGTCTGACATGGATTATAGGAGCCTAATTTAAAAGCAAGAGATACAGCATGGTGTTGTCATTCCAAAACAATGAATCAGTTGGGATTTTTAGTTAGAAGGTGACAGGAATATTTCCAAGTGAATCAAATGGTAAATTTCTGACATATCCATTACCTGAACTTTTTCACTCAGTACATCAAATTTTTGTGTGTTAGAAATGATTGTGGCTGATCCATGGAGATTTACTTTTACTAGATGTTTTAGTTGTGGGCTGTTTTATTTCTCTTCGTGTAAAAGAGCTTTTCTACTAGCAGATCCACTCGCTAAATATCCAATGTTAGTCAGTCATTTTCATAATTTGACATGTCCCATTGGATGTCCAGAAACTCAGGTGGAAACAACAGTAAAATAAAGTTCCAGTTTTAAGACTTTGCCATGTTACAGCTAAGTTTCTGATTAAATGTATCTACTCTTCATCTTACTCCTTATCTCCTCCTCACTGCCACAATGCCCTAATAAACAGATCTTTGTAACAATAAGCTCATCATTTGTTTTGGCTCTATCCATTTATATGAGTCTCTTCTAATGCCATGATCCCTGACTTGTCTCTCTTTTAAGTTTGTTGCCCTTGGTTTCACTGATGCTGTTAACTGATCAATACATTAGCTTAACCGCTCTTGGTTTAAACATAAAACCTTTTTTTTTTTTTTTTTTTTTTGAGATAGAGTCTCACTCTGCCACCCAGACTGGAGGGCTGGAGTGCAGTGGCACGATCTCGGCTCACTGCAACCTCTGTGTCCCAGGTTCAAGCAATCCTCCTGCCTCAGCCTCTCGAGTAGCCAAGACTACAGGCATACGCCACCATGCCTGGCTAATTTTTGTATGTTTAGTAGAGATGGGGTTTAACCACGTTGACCAGGCTGGTCTTGAGCTACTGGCCTGAAATGATCTGCCCCTCTGGGCTTCCCAAAGTACTGGGATTACAGGCGTGAGCCACTGTGCCTGGCACAAAAAGTTGTTTTTAATTTCTCCTCCATTTCTAATAAGTAGTATTTTTGTCTTAACAAATCTCAACAGTACAGACAAAACTCACCATGTATACTTTGATTCTGTCACTTTTCAGGGCTTCACAAAGCAGGAAAATATGTCTAATCATATATTAGAGAATAGATTTTTTTTCAGTTTAAAGTCACAGAACCAGTTTAAAAGGCAATGTTTTCTCTTAATATGCTCGTGGCAATGCTTTGCTTCTATTTGGAATTTAGGCACCATGGAAAAAAGTCGAAGTATTAGAATCATCTTATTAAAATGACTGTGCAGCGTTCTTTGTCAAGCATTTATTTAGGAGTTTAAAATGTATAAAGAGATCACTCATGGACTTTACTGTGTGTATGCAGCGGGAATTTAGTTAAGTTCTTGAGTGTCTAACTTGAGAGAAAATTATCCGACTAACCTTTAAAATAGGATTTTTCTGATACTATAAATGTGTTATCCACTATGACTGAGCATATTTTAAGGCAACATCTCCTTAAGGATATTGCTTACTTTCTTTTCCTATTCTGGGCATTGAAATCTTAAAAAAAGATAAATTAGGGTCTACTTGGCATAGAATTTAGCATGATTCTGGCTTCCAAATAAATATTTAATAATTGCCTAATAAGTGCTTGTAGAATAGATGAATGGAGGTGCTTTTTAATGACAAGAAGTAACTACTGCAGCAATATCAGTGATTGTTGACATGTGTACACAGACAAAACAGTAATTATACCACACACAAAAAGCAGATTAACAATATATCATTTATATATAAAGTTGGTTTAATTTTAACGTCCAAGCCCTCAATAGAGGGACTTAGCAAAATTAATTGCCCAAGTGATATATATTGAATACATACCTGTGTTTTTTTCTCCTATTTAGTCATTTTGCACATTAATCAGGTTTTGTTGTATCCTCTGTGGTTTATTTTTTTAAGCATATATAATTTTAAAAAAGTTATTATACTTTAAGTTCTGGGATACATGTGCAGAACGTGCAGGTTTGTTGCCTAGGTGTACACATGCCATGGTGGTTTGCCGCACCCATCAACCCGTTATCTACATTAGGTATTTCTCCTAATGCTATCCCTCCCCTAGCCTCCCACCCCCCTACAGGCCCCGGTGTATGATGTTCCTCTCCCTATGTCCATGTGTTCTCGTTGTTCAACTCCTACTTATGAGTGAAAATATGCATTGTTTGGTTTTCCCTACTTGTGTTAGTTTGCTGAGAATGATGGTTTCCAGCTTCATCCATGTCCCTGCAAAGGACATTAACTAATCCTATTTTATGGCTGCATAGTATTCCATGGTGTATATATGCCACATTTTCTTTATCTGGTCTATTATTAATGGGCATTTGGGTTGGTTCCAAGTCTTTACCCTTGTGAATAGTGCTGCAGTAAACATATGTGTGCATGTGTCTTTATAGTAGCACGATTTATAATCCTTTGGGTGTACACCCAGTAATGGAATTGCTGGGTCAAATGGTATTTCTGGTTCTAGATCCTTGAGGAATCACTACACTGTCTTCCACAATGGCTGTGTTTTTCTCCAGTAGCAATCTCCATCAGCATGGCCACTTCTGTTTGATATTAGGGTTTTGATCTCAGTCCCTGAACGTTTTAATTCCTATTTGTTTAAGTAACACATTTCATTAATGCTTTCTCTAGTACATACTGTACTGACATTTAAGACAGTTATGTTTTATAAAATGCATGGCTCCTTTTTTCTGTAGGACAAAAAGCTACTACTTTTGTTGCAGCTGACCTCCTTGTCCTTCACTCTCTCTTTTTGTTCAGTATTCTCTCTGAGCTTTCTAGCGTCATAGAATACTTAATTCCTTCTTTTGCAATAAAAGATACATTTCCTGGATGAGTGTGATCTGACTAAAAACAAGACAAGACAAAACAAAACAAACAAACAAACAAACAAAAACAAAAACACAGAGATAAACTCACCTTCTGCTTAGATATCAGGCTTCACTTCCCCCAAATCCCAATGTATGATTCCCACCCCAAAGTTCACAACTTTACTATTTAGCCACGTCAAGCAACCATTTGATAAGCCACAGTACCACTTGAACTTTGCGTGTGTGTGTGTGTGTGTGTGTGTATAATGAGTTATATCAATAGTGAAATATCAATACAGATGGAGTTTTATATAGAACTACTAATAAATATGAATAACAGCATGCCTGCATGAAAGTTGTTTATTTATTCCTAAGCATATATTTAACTGCAGTATACTGAGGTTGCACTGTAACTAGTAGGATTTAAAATTTGAATAACAAGCATATTGACATGTGAAGCCTTTTGATACAGTGTTCCCAGTCTCTTCTCCTCAGCATCTGTATCATCCATAAAAGACTTTTACTGAAAAAAAGGATGGTGGGAATAGGGACGGCATCTAAGCACTTCTGACAGGCTCCCTGATTGAGACCTCTCTGGTAAGAATGGCTTTGCTTCCGTTTTGAACTTGTTGAGCCTTTCTTGAAGAAAGAACTAAGAGAGAAGATAACATCGTTTTTCATCACCATGCTTTTCCTCAAGCAATTATTCAAGCCACAGGCAGAGTTCCACAGACCTCTCGTATTTTGAAATAAGTTGTTTCAAGCAGACTTTTCCATTTCATCTGATGTTACATTACATATCCCTGCTCTCCTTTAGTTACAGGATTTCTCCAAACTTCCAACTATTCAGCAAGCTACTGATCTCACGGGGCGATGTGCGAGTCTCCATCAAATGTTGGCT
This sequence comes from Papio anubis, assembly GCF_008728515.1. NCBI lineage: Eukaryota > Metazoa > Chordata > Mammalia > Primates > Cercopithecidae > Papio > Papio anubis. The sequence continues at coordinate 18,650,619 of NC_044980.1, read as the reverse complement.
TTGTTCTGCAGAAAAGATGGAAAGGGAATCATTGTTTGAAACTATATTATGTGACCCTGTGGAAGTCAAAGTTTATCATTATATTAAATGCTGCTTTTTCTAAGAAGAGTACTGCTTTGAGTAGCTGATCTTCCACTCATAGGATGACTTAGTAGTCGTCGTTAAGTAGTTCTGAATTTCAATTTTCTTGTCTGGAAAATGGGATGACTGGTCAACTGCAGTTGGTGTAAGTATATACATAATATATCTGAGGCTATTCCTTTGATGAGCCATGAAGAGTAGAGGACACACCTAAAGTCATATCTGAACACTCCTATTGTGTTCTTGGCTTATGTAACCAACACTAGGCATAGGGGAAAAGGAGAAATACACAGGAGGCAATGATTCTGCCTGTCTGTTCCCCTCTTCTTGTCTTTTTGTTGGTTTTATTTAATTATGTTTTTTTTTCTGTGTAAGATCTTATTATGTTATTCATTTTTCCTGAATATACTATCTTTACTTACTTATTTATCAGTATCTAACTAGAATAAGCTTTTCACACCTGTACAATACGTTACCCTCACTAGACTGTCCCATTAGTTAATTTTGCCTATTCAACTAAACATAATTGTTTCCCTAAAGATGTCATTTGTGGTATTATACGATAAATGAAAAGGGCAAAGAAAGTTATTTAGGTTATGGAAGGATTAAAAAAACATACACACACCTTATTTTATGAAGAGGATAATAGAGAGGAAAAAACCCTACTCAGTATAACAACAAATCAGAAAATATCATAAGTGAGAGGAAAAATGCAAAGAAAAGTGAGCAAAAATCAGAGATATTTGCAGTTAAATCTAAAGAAACCATATAGCTGTAATCTAAGGGTAAAAAAAGTAAAAATAAGACAAATCAAAACATAATTTTAGCTCAGAAATATAATTTTAGCTTAGAATATAATTATTCTAACTAAACACACAAAGGAGCATCATTTGGAGACCCGGAAGTAAAAGTTTACTTTCATTTAATTTGGCATTTTGATTATAAAATGTCTACCACATATTAGAAATGGAGGCAGAATAGAATTTTTAGAAATTACTTGATGGGTCAAGAATAAAATAATGAAAAATAAGAAAATGTCATTTACTATAATGACAGCATGTTAAATAGTAAACATACAATAAATATTAAGCATAAAATTAGTTGGGGCAATAAATAAACAGAGATAAGCTTTGGTTTGATGATATAACTTTAAAATTCTAAGAAAATGAAACTAAGATAGATGATGTATTTTTAGTCTGTTCTTTCACTGCTATAATGAAGTCCTGAGACTAAGTAATTTATGTTTAATTGGCTCACAGTTCTTCAGGCTGTACAGGAAGCGTAGCAGCTTCTATTTCTGGGGAGGTCTCAAGAAGCTTCCAATCATGATGGAAAGCGAAGGGGAAGCAGACACTTCTTACATGACAGGAGCAGGAACAAGAGAGTGGGGGATTTGCTATACACTTTTAAATGACCAGATCTCATGAGAACTCACTCACTATCACAAGAATAGCATCAAGAAGATGGTGCTAAACTATTCATGATAAATCTTGCCCCATGATCCAGTTACCTCTCACCAGGCCCAACCTCCAACACTGGGTATTAGAATTTGACATGAGGTATGGGAGGGAACAACAAATCCAAACCATATTAGATGTTTTCTAAAGCAAATCCATCTTAAACAAAAAGATAGTGAAACTGGGCAGCTGATGAAAAGAATGGAATAGTTTCATTTAAATATTTTAAATGGAATAATCAAGACTCACTCTGCTACTTAAAAAAGATAATTAGTAATTTTGCACTATTATGAAAAACTACATATTGTGTATATAGACATTTAAACATATAATTTTTTAATACAAACACATAAAAATAATCACAAAAAATAAAAAGCTTAATATTGGTATATCCTAAACTGCTTTCAGAAATAAGAGAAAAAGAATAGGGACACAATGTTTGCCTCAGACACATCTGTATTTCTCTTATTTTGCAATGATAATGCAGATATATGTTACATTTGCATTTTAAAAAGTTAATTTAAACAAAAGACATATTTATACTTGTTGGCATATGATTTTTAGGTTATAGTATCTAATAATGTATATCTGTGTGACAGTAATGATATAATTTGAGTTTGGTTATCATTTAAATGGGATTCAGAACATGAGTGGCTTCTCATGCTTACATTTCAGTGTTCCTATTGGTATTTTATAATTTGAGGGCTCACCTGTAACTTCTGAGTCAAACATGTAGATATATATAAAGATTTGTAAAGTAGAGGAATCCATCTCATTGGTCCCCAGTGATTTGTGGTACATTAGCCAACAATATTTTTTTTTTTTTCTAAAAGCCCTCAAAAAGACAAAGAATGACATTACATCATGGTAAAGGATTCAATTCAGCCAGAACACTTAACTATCCTAAATACATATGCACCCAAAACAGCAGCACACAGATTCATAAAGCAAGTTCTTAGAGACCTACAAAGAGACTTAGATTCCTACACATTATAGTAAGAGACTTCAACACCCCACTGACAGTATTAGATCATTGAAGCAGAAAACAAAGATATTCAGGACCTGAACTCAATTGTTGACCAAATAGATTTAATGTACATCTATAGGATTTGCCACCTCTGAAACAGTATGTTTTATATTCTCATCTGCACATGACATTTACAATAAAATCAATCACACAATTAGCCATAAAACAAGCCTCAGCAAATTCAAAACATAAATAAATAAATAAAATCATAGCAAGCACACTCTGGGACTACATGGCAATAAAAATAGAAATCAAGCCTAGAGAGATCTCTCAAAACTATAGATTTACATGAAAATTAAACAGCCTGCTCCTGAATGACTTTTGGAGTCAAAAGTCAAAGTCCTGAATGATTTTTGGGTACAGAATCAAATTAAGGCAGAAATATTTTTTTAAACTAATGAGAACAAAGATACAACATACCAGAATCTCTGGGACACAGCTAAAGTAGTGTTACGGAGGAAGTTAATAGCGTTAAATGCCTACATTGAAAAGTTAGAAAGATCTCAAGTTAACAATCTAACCATCATAGCTAGAGGAACTAAAGAAACAGAAAACCCACCCAAGGCTACCAAGAAACATGAAATAACCCAACACAGTAAACTGAAGAAAATTCAGATATGAACATCCATAGAAAAGATCAATGAATATAGGAGTTAGGTTTCTGAAGGAATAAATAGGATAGATTGCTGGTTGACCTAATTTAAAAAAGAGGGAGAGAAGATCCAAATAAACACAATTAGAAATGACAAAAGGGGCATTACCACCAACTCCGCAGCAATACAAAACACCGATAGAGACAAGCAGGAGCACCTCTCTGCACACAAGCTAGAAAACCTTGAATAAATAGATAAATTCCTGGAAACATAAGCCCCCCAAGGTGGACCCACGAAGCAACTGAATCCCTCAACAGACCAATAATGAGTTTTGAAACTGAATCAGGAATAACAAGCCTCCCCAAAAAGTCCAGGACCAGAATTCACAGACAAATTGTACCAGATATATAAAGAAGAGCTGGTACCATTCTTACTGAAACTACCCCAAAAAATTGAGGAGGAGGGATTTCTCCTTAACCCATTCTATGAGGCCAGCATCATTCTGATAGCAAAACCTAGCAGAGACACATCAAATAAAGGAAACTTCAGGAAAATATTGTTGATGAACATAGGTATAAAAATTGTCAACATAATACTAGCAAACCAAATCCAGCGGCACATTAAATAGCTAATCCACCATAATAGAGTTGGCTTTATCCCTGCGTTGCAAGGTTGGTTCAAGATATGCAAAGCAATAAACGTGATTCATTACATTAAAAAAAAATCCACATGATCATTTCAATAGATGCAGAAAAAGCTTTCGATAAAAATCAATACCTCTTTACGTTAAATCCCTCAACAAACTAGGTAATAAAGAAACATACTTCAAAATAATAAAAGCCATCTATTACAAATTCACAGCCAACATCATACTGGATAGGCAAAAACTATCCCTTTTGAAAACTGGCACAAGACAAGGATGCCCTCTCTCGCCACTCCCTTTCAACATAGTACTGGAAGTCCTAGCTAGAGCAATTAAGTGAAAGAAATAAATAAAAGGCATCCGAATAGGAACAGAGGAACTCAAACTATCCCTGTCTGCAGATGACATTATTCTATACCTAGAAAAATCCATGGTCTCTCTCCAAAAGCTCCTCAATCTGATGAACAACTGTGGCAAAATTTGAGGATACAAAATTAATACAGAACAAAGTTGGAGGCATCATATTACTTCACTTCAAATCATAATATGGGGCTATAGTAACTAAAAGAGCATGGTTCTGGAACAAAAACGGACATCTAGACCAGTGGAACAAAAGAGAGCCCGGAAATAAAGAGGCGCACCTATAACCATCTGATCTTCTGCAAAGTTGACCAAAAATAAAAATAAAAAAAGCAAAAAAAGACTCCCTACTTAATAAATGGTGCTGGAATAACTGAATAGCTATATGCAATTGAAGCTAGGCTCCTTCCTTACCCCATATACAAAAATCAACTCAAGATGTAACAACAACAACAACAAAAACAAATACTGTATATTCTCACTTATGAGTGGGAGCTAAATGATGAGAATCCATGGACACATAGAGGGGAATAACACACACTTGGGCCTTTTGGACTTTTGGAGGGTGGAGGGTGGGAAGAGGGAGAGGATGAGGAAGAATAATTAATGTGTACTGGGCTTAATATCTGGGTGACAAAATAATCTGTACAACAACCCCCCATGACACAAGTTTACCTATGTAACAAACCTTCACTTGTAACCTTGAACGTAAGATAAAAGTTTATAAAAAGATGGATTCGATATTTAAACGTAAAACCTAAAACTATGAGAACTCTGGAATATTACCTAGGAAATACCATTCTGGACATAAGCCCTGGCTAAAGTTTCATGATGAAGAAACTAAAAGCAATTTCAACAAAAACAAAAATGGACAAATGGGACCTAATTAAACTAAAGAGCCTCTGCACAGCCACAGAAACTATCAACAGAGTAAACAGACAACATACAGAATGGAAAATAAAATTCACAAAGTGTACATCTGACAAAAACCTAATATCTGAAATCTATAAGGAACTTAAACAAATTAACAAGCAAAGAACAAACAACCTCATTAAAAAGTGGGTAGAGGACATGAACAGACACTTTTCTTTTTTTTATTATTATACTTTAAGTTCTGGGATACATGTCCAGAATGTTCAGGTTTGTTACATAGGTATACCTGTGCCATGGTGGTTTGCTGCACCCATCTACCCATCATCTACGTTAGGTATTTCTCCTAATTCTATCCCTCTCCTTGCCCTCCCACCCCTGACAGGCCCTGATGTGTGATGTTCCCCTCCCTGTGTCCATGTGTTCTCATTGTAAAACTCCCTCTTATGAGTGAGAACATACGTTTTTTGGTTTTCTGTTCCTGTGTTCGTTTGCTAAGAATGATGGTTTCCAGCTTCATCCATGTCTCTGCAAAAGACATGAATCCATCCTTTTTTATGACTGCATAGTATTCCATGGTGTATACGTGCCACATTTTCTTTATACAGCCTATCACTGATGGGCATTGGGTTGGTTCCAAGTCTATTCACTATTGTGAATAGTGCTGCAATAAACATATGTGTGCATGTTTACTGGGTATATAGCCAAAGGATTAGAATAGACACTTTTCAAAAGAAGACATACACACAGCCAACAAGTATATGAAAAATACTTAATATTCCTAATCCTTAGAGAAATACAAATCAAAACTTCAATGAGATACCATCTCACATGAGTCAGAATAGCTATTAAAAAGTGAAAAATAAAATAATAGATGCTAGCAAGGATGTAGAGAAAAGAGAATGCTTATACACTGCTGGTGGGAATGTAAATTAGTTCAGCTGTTGTAGAAAGCAGTTTGGCAATTTCTGAAATGACTTAAAACAGAATTACCATTAAACCAAGCAATTTCATTACTGGATAAATATCCAAAGGAATATAAATCACTCTACTTTAAAGGCACATGCACAAGTGTGTTAATTACAGCACTATTCACAATAGCAAAGATATAAAATCAATCTAAACGCCCATCAATGGTAGACTGGATATATACACCATGGAATACTACACTGCCATAAAAAATGAGATTATATCCTTTGCAGTAACATGGATGAAACTGGAGGACATTATCCCATGAAAACTAACACAGGACCAGAAAACCAAATACCACATGTTCTCACTTATAAGTAGGAGCTAAACTTTGAGTATATATGGATACAAAGCAGGGAACAATAGACACTAGGGCCTGCTTAAAGGTGGTGAGTAGAAGACTAAAAAAGTACCTATTGGGTATATGGTTATTAAATTAGTGACAAAATAATCTATATACTAATACCTTGTAACATGCAATTTATTTATATAGCAAACCTGCACATGTACCTCTGAACCTAAAATGAAAATTTAAAAAATGCCATAAAGTCAAAACGTATTCTAAGATAATTTTTTATATGGTTAATGCAACAGTGATGGAGGGTAACAACTTATATGGTTGAAGTAAACAGGTTTGATGGTTGTATTCAATCCCAATCTAGGCATTCTATAATAAACTTTGTTATGGGTTAAATCTGTCCCACCCAAATTCATTTGTTAAAGTCCTCCCTCTCAGTATCTCAGAATGTGACCTTATTTTGACATAGGTTCATTGCAGTTGTAGTTAGTCAAGTTAAAATGTCATTGAGGTGAGCATCTATCAATATAACTGGTATCTTTACCAAAAAATGGGGGAGAATTTGGACACAGAGCAGATACACATAGAGGGAAGAGTATGAGAAGCACACAGGGAGAGTATCATAAGAAGATGATAGGAGATTGAAGTGATATTTCTATCAGCCAAGAAGCCAATCCAGTTAACACTTAGATCATGGACTCCTAGCCTCTACAATTGTAAGACAATACATTTTTCTTGTTTAAACCACCTGTTTTTCATATTTTGTTATGGCAATCACAGAAAACCTATATAAACACAATTTCTATTTATCATGCTTTTTATAAATATGCTACCGTGAGAATATAGGCTTTCAGAAATACCTGGAAATGATTGTTTTTTGTCGCAAAATAATTGGAGACTCAATGTTTTGTTTTAACTTTCTGCAGTCTTTCTGATTTGCTTCACAAGAGCAAACATTTTTGTGTTTTCATTCACTGATACAATCCAAGTGACCTGAACGGTGGGTTTGGCATATGGTTGGCAGTCAATAAATATTTTTTGCATGAATGATTGAATCCTCTTTTGAGAGTTGAAGGGTCTAACCATTACTTCTCCCTGAGTAGACTGCTATTCAACCATATTGCAGAAGTGGGCCAAGGGAGTTCTTATCAGCAGATCCAAAAGATTTCTTCAGCAAATAATTACGGGTTGGCTCCACAAGGAAATACACTAAATTGAGCCTCTAAATTTCTATATTCAACAGAACACCAGAATCATTTTGTGTTGGTGTTACATGAAACATTTGACGATCTTTGGACTCTGACATAAAAATGAATACAGAGAAATAAAAGCCACAAAGGAAGGCAAGCCTGGAAAATTTCTGAAAATACCTTTATATAATCATTTAGTTGCCTGAAGACAGACTTTTTACACATCTGTGTCTCCAGAAGTTATAGAAATGGCTGGGTTTACACAGTCTGGCAAATCATCAGGAAGTACATGAAAAGCAACTGTGGTTATTCCATTCCAAAGGAAAGGCCTGAATGCTCCCGACTTTGACACAGTCATTAAGCAGAAAACAGAAGAGCAATCCACACATTTGCTTTCTAGAGTCACAGTTTTGTAAGAGAAAGCTGGTGATTTGAGCAGTCAGTGAATGCTAATAGCCCAACATTTTCACTGTGACTCTGTCTAACGTGGGAACATATCTAATGGAAATAAACCTATTCCACATTTTACCTGTTATTATCTAATTTTCTGATTTGCTGAGGGACTGTTCCTGATAACCTTGATTAATGATTTGTGTTTCTTTAGAGAAACTTCTACTTAACAAGTCAAGGCAGAATTGATATAAAGTAATACTTGTCCAAGAGGACAAAGATTTTTTTTAAAAAAAGATAAATGAATGCTGAAAATAATATTATATTATCATTAGCAGGGTTTGGCAGGTCATAATAAAAAAATAAAGTGGTTTAGGGTAGATTAACATGCATAAATCTCATCTGCTCAATTAAAGTATTATAGTCATGATGTTGTTAGCAATAGTTTTTATCTGGTTCTGAGTAAGAGCTCTTAATACTCCCAAAACTGTTCAGAGAAAGTAGTTTACTGACAATTAAAATCATCAAACTATATAGTTTATTTATTAACTTGAAAGGCATTGTGAATTTGCAGAGGACAGCAGAGCCTGTACACATATATTTTTCATGTAAAACACTATAAAAAAATGCAAACATATCTAAAAAATCATTTTTCAGTAATGCAGACTCTAAACATGTAGAAAAGTAGAAAATATATTTAAATGTTTTCAATTTACATGTAAAAATAAGAACAATAAGTATTTTATTATTATTATTATTATTATTATTACTATTTTTATTACTATTTTGCAGTGGAGTTTCACTCTTGTCACCCAGGCTGGAGTGCACTGACGCAATCTGAGCTCACTTCAACCTTTACCTCCTGGGTTCAAGTGATTCTTGTGCCTCAGCTTGCTGAGTAGCTGGGATTACAGGCATGGGCCACCATGCCTGGCTAATTTTTGTATTTTTAGGAGAGACGGGGTTTCACCACATTGGCCAGGCTGGTCTTGAACTCCTGACCTCAGGTGATCTGCCCACCTCGGCCTCCAAAAGTGTTGGGATTACAGGCATGAGCCACCATGCCTGTCCTATATTGGCCTGTATTAATTGGCATGAATCCGGGAGGTAGAGCATGCAGTGAGCCGAAATAGAGCCACTGCTCTCCAGCCTGGGTGACAGTGAGACTCTTTCCCCCCCGCAAAAAAGGGATTATTATAGACAAGCATATGATTTGGAATCAGGCAGAGGTGAGTTCAAATATTAGCTGTATTTACAAGTTATTCAGCTTGGTCATATTATTTTACTTCTCTGAGCCACTTTTGTCTCTTATGAGAAATGAGAACAAATACAGAGTTTCCCACTTGTCTGCCGGGCAAATGTTCCAAGATCTCCAGTAGATGCTTGAAACCACAGATAGTACCCAAACCTATATATACAGTACTTTGTTTTTTTTTATATACATGCATATCTATGATAAAGGTTAATGTATAAATTAGGCACAGTAAGAGATTAACAATAATAATAATAAAACAGAACAATGTATCAACATACTATAATAAGAGTTATGTGAATGTGATCTTTTTCTCAAAATATCTAATTGTACTGCACTCCCTTATTTTCAGACTACAGTTAACCACAAAAATTAGCTGGACATCTTGGCAGGTGCCTTTAATTGCAGTTACTCGGGCGGTTAGGGCAGGACAGTCTCAGAACCTGAACCTGGGAGGTGAAGGTTGCAATGAGCCGAGATTGCGCCACTGCACTCCAGCCTGGGCAACAGAGTGAACTCCATCTCAAAAAAAAAAAAAAAAAAAAATTAGATGTAAAGTGAACAAATTTAATTTGATTATTTATATGTAGACAAAACCTTGACTCTCTCTGTTCTTCTGTTCCTGGAATTTCTACTATGCTCTCACTAATAAGATAAAGACGGAGAGGAAAGTAAAACATTCAATTTACAGCAGCACTTTGTGCATCCAAACTCCTTACACAGTCACCTCATTCATGGAGGGATGGAATGGCATATTTTATATACTTTTAAAAACATATGTTCCAAAATTAAGTACATTGCCTGAATTTGGATTTTCTTAGTGTCCAATGACCAATGATGAGTGTAGAATGAGACATTAGAAGGTTCTAAGAATTTCCCTGTAAAATCTGGAGATGATACCCTGATCCAGTTTTAGGCAGAGCTGGCCCATATTAGCGTTTAGAAGAGGAATTCGGCAGCAGAATCAGTGACCACAGAATGGGAACAGAGTCACACCTCCTTCCTACTAGTGTCACTTACAACAAGTTGCTAAAAAGAATCTCCATAAATGAATTTCCTCACAGGTCCAGATGGAATAATGAAATCAAAGAAAATAATATATTAAAGGGTTTATCATACCCCTGCTATGCAATAAACATTCAATGAACACTAATAATAAGTAATGAGTAAGCATTTAGCAATTAGCCATTATTAAACTCTTACAATAAAATATTTTTATTTATATGAATCTACTCTAAACAGAAATTCTCAAGATATGTATCATTTTTTTCTGTCCAGAATTCCAGAAATTTAGCATTATTTTACTTAAAAGCATATTTACTCATACCTGTGTAAATGAGGCATGATTTTTGAAATCTTTCTAAAGTGATGTCTACAGCCACAGAAAATAGAAGTATGCTGCTGGTAGCAGGACATAGGTAAAAATTATTAAAAAGTTAATATGTGAATTTATCATGGAAAGATCTTCCAATTATCACATGATCTTCCAATAACAGGAAAATAAAGAATTTTTTTGTTTTGTTTTGTTTTTTTGAGACGGAGTCTCGCCCTGTCCCCTAGGCTGGAGTGCAGTGGCGCGATCTCGGCTCACTGCAAGCTCCGCCTCCCGGGTTCACGCCATTCTCCCGCCTCAGCCTCCTGAGTAGCTTGTATTTTTAGTAGAGACGGGGTTTCACCGTGGTCTCAATCTCCTGACCTTGTGATCCGCGCGCCTCGGCCTCCCAAAGTGCTGGGATTACAGGCGTGAGCCACCGCGCCCGGCCATAATTTTTTAAATTACTGCTAGAAAATGCATTCACATGGTGAGATGGAGTCTCCCACTGTTAGAGTAGGTAGATAGGCCGATGTGAACCAGGCAGGAGATGTCCTCCCACCCCAGGAATGTCAGGTGACTATCAGGTGATGGTTAAGTGGTTATTAAACTGTCTCTCTGTAATAACAATTGGTTATAGCTGGTGGTAGGTAAAGACAGTCCCCCAATAGAAGAAAAACACCTGAAGCTGGTGATCAACTTTCTGATGAGATCGCAGGAGTGAGGCAAGTGGACTCAAGCATGAGCACTAAGAGGTAAAATGGTGGACTTTAAGTGGTCTATGACATTCCTCTAGGGATACTCGACTGGTAAGGGAAAAACACTGCAAATGAGCCAGCACACAACTTTCATAAGCACACTGTGCATGTGGCCCCTCCCAAGTGCTGGCAGGCCAGTGCCCATGCAGATATCCCACCCCAAGGGAAGAATAAGGGGAGAAGAAACATAACCCCAGCATCATACCACGGTACAATCCCCCCAAGTCAAAAACGAAATGGCGTATATGGATCTCTCAAGTTGCCTGCTTGGTCTTCTTCCAAGTCTACCTTACTTCCTTTTGTTCCTGTTCTAAAACTTTTTGATAAACTGTCACTCCTATTCAGAAACTTGCCTCAGTCTCTCATTCTGCCTTATGCCCTTGACAAATTCTTTCCTTTGAGGAGGCAAGAATTAAGTTGCTGCAGAGCCATATAGATTTGCTGCTGCTAACACCATCGTCATACAAAGAAACCTGGCGTAGAAATGTAGGGCCTCATGAGTGAAATGTTATGTAGCAAGGGTTTTCATAAGAGGTCGTTATCAATACTGCGAACAGTCTGAGGTTTTACATTATTTGCAAGATGACAATTAGCTTCCCACAGTTTCACAGAGGCTAGCAAAAAACATGGCATCAGGACCAGAAGAAAAGTTAGTTATTACTCACTGAAAGCAGCATACACTTCATGTTCATATTACTTTCCCTTGTCCCTGCCTCTAATTCTTTTAGAGGCAATGAGGGGCACCCCGGTTGCTATACATATGGCGGGATTGGGTCACAGCCGGGGAGTGCTAAATTTAGGAAAACATGACTTACATGAGGATAAGAGCAATCGTGTCCAATATTTCTCTGGAGGAAGGGAATGTCTTTATTATCCTGATCACGAAACAAAAGTATGGTTTTTGTCCAAGAAGGACGTAATAGGTTTATGTTCCAAGGCTATTTACTATACAAACCATTTTTAGATAACTAGTCTGAAAACAAAGCTGCCAATGGCTTTTCACAAGATATCTGGAAGTGCAAGACACACATCAAGAATTGTCCCTCATGAAGTCCTTGCCCACACCAAAAGCAATGGCAACAAAAGCCAAAATTGACAAATGGGATCTAATTAAACTAAAGAGCTTCTGCACAGCAAAAGAAACTACCATCAGAGTGAACAGGCAACCTACAGAATGGGAGAAAATTTTTGCAATCTATTCATCTGACAAAGGGCTAATATCCAGGACCTACAAAGAACTCAAACAAATTTACAAGAAAAAAACAAACAACCCCATCAAAAAGTGGGCAAAGGATATGAACAGACATTTCTCAAAAGAAGTCATTCATACAGCCAACAGACACATGAAAAAATACTCATCATCACTGGCCATCAGAGAAATGCAAATCAAAACCACAATGAGATACCATCTCACACCAGTTAGAATGGCAATCATTAAAAAGTCAGGAAACAACAGGTGCTGGAGAGGATGTGGAGAAATAGGAACACTTTTACACTGTTGGTGGGATTGTAAACTAGTTCAACCATTATGGAAAACAGTATGGCGATTCCTCAAGGATCTAGAACTAGATGTACCATATGACCCAGCCATCCCATTACTGGGGATATACCCAAAGGATTATAAATTATGCTGCTATAAAGACACATGCACACGTATGTTTATTGCAGCACTATTCACAATAGCAAAGACTTGGAATCAACCCAAATGTCCATCAGTGACAGATTGGATTAAGAAAATGTGGCACATATACACCATGGAATACTATGCAGCCATCAAAAAGGATGAGTTTGTGTCCTTTGTAGGGACATGGATGCAGCTGGAAACCATCATTCTTAGCAAACTATCACAAGAACAGAAAACCAAACACCGCATGTTCTCACTCATAGGTGGGAACTGAACAATGAGATCACTTGGACTCAGGAAGGGGAACATCACACACCGGGGCGTATCATGGGGAGGGGGGAGGGGGGAGGGATTGCATTGGGAGTTATACCTGATGTAAATGACGAGTTGATGGGTGCAGCACACCAACATGGCACAAGTATACATATGTAACAAACCTGCACGTTATGCACATGTACCCTACAACTTAAAGTATAATAATAATAAATTAATTTAAAAAAAAAAAAGCTCAAACAGGTTAATTGATAAAATATATTAATTTTGCTGGAGGTAGAGAGTAGGCTGGGAAAAGGAAGAAAAAAAAATGAAATTAAAAACAATAATAATAATAATACAATGAGTAGTAAAATAACAAAATTATACCCTAAAGACTCTTCCTCACATGCTGTATGCATTAATGTAAATTTTCTTTTTTTTTTTTTTTTTGAGACGGAGTCTCGCTCTGTCGCCCAGGCTGGAGTACAGTGGCTGGATCTCAGCTCACTGCAAGCTCCGCCTCCCGGGTTCACGCCATTCTCCGGCCTCAGCCTCCCGAGTAGGTGGGACTACAGGCGCCCACCACCTCGCCCGGCTAGTTTTTTGTATTTTTTAGTAGAGACGGGGTTTCACCGTGTTAGCCAGGATGGTCTCGATCTCCTGACCTCGTGATCCACCCGTCTCAGCCTCCCAAAGTGCTGGGATTACAGGCTTGAGCCACCGCGCCCGGCCGCATTAATGTAAATTTTCTAATTTGTCATTTATAAATTTAGAAAAAGTATATTGCTAAACTTTGATCAAATTCAATAGGAAAACTTTTAGAAAAAATGTTCAATGAATTGTACTTTGCTAAAACACTCATATTCAAACTTATTTAAATAAAATTTATGCAGTGATGTAAAATGTCACAATTTAGACTTTCAACATGTCTGTTTACGTAGAGGTGTTATGAACTTTAGATGCATATGTTAGCTTTAAAGGTTTCAATAACTATTAATAATTTAGGTTTTTAATTAAAAATATATTAGTACCATTCAAAAAAATCAAAAAGATTTTTTTAAATCACAAACGTGCTCTATCAAGTATGCATGACTTCTGTTCATTAAAAACATCAACACGTCTTCTCCATGAAAAAGGGTAATCAATCATTTTTCCAGGCTTTATCTTTGTAAATTTTCCCAAGTGAGTTCAGTCAATTGAAGAATAATGAGTTATGTATTTACAGGCAATTTAAATCAACGAAATCTTTGTTGCTAAATTGCCCTCAATGAAAATAGTTGCAACACAAGATACTAGAAGTTGTATCACCTTTGGTACCTCTATTCATTAACCTCTGGTTTTTAGAGACAAATCAACATGATAGATGTGATCTTTTTGACAGAGGGCTGGAGAATTCTGAAGACACAAACATCATTATTAAATCATGCTTCAGTATGAACACAGAAGAAATAAATATTAATGGGCCTTTTGTGGCTAAGAAATTAACTTACTGTCAGACATTCCCTTTGGAGGAAAAAGAGAAATATATAGAAATTTCAAAAATCAACACCATAGGGAATTGCCTCTGAATTACAATTAAATGACATTACTATCTTCCATGCCAGTGTTAATTCCAGAGAGATTTGGAGCCACTGTACTAGTTAGGTGTGAAATGAGAAGTGTTTGCTCAATTTCTGTCTGCGCTTATGTTTCTCCCAGAAAGCAATGTGGATAAGTGCTTTGGACTTTTGAGCGTGCTCTTTGGCTCCTTTGAGACTGCCTCATATAAACCTTTGTGTCAATTCCTTCGGTATTAAATGCAGAATTCTGCTTTTTTTTTTTTCTTTTCATCGTAAATCCCTTTGAAAAACTAATGAAAGTTATTCTTCTTTCCCCAGACACATCAAAATATGCACACACCTTTGAGCAGGTAGTCTCAGTGGGTTCAGCAGCAACCCACAAAGTTCATCCATGTATCATTACAGAAATCCTGGAGTGAGTGGCTACAACTGGTTTTTAAACCTGTGCTAATAGTTGGTCTAAAGTTTTAGCCTAGACCCAGGGATGCTTGGGATGTCCCTGAATTTTCATGCTTCTAGAACTGATGTGCAGAATAGAGTGAGCTGAATGAAAAGTGGAATGACCACCATCAGTTTTTCTCTGGTCTTTAGAATTCTTCTCTGGAGCACTCCTGATGAAGGGGTCACGGCTGCACTGGTAGTATGGTCTTGGCTCATGTGCCTACGGGGGTTTCCTGACGAGTGTGGCATATAAAGAAA
This sequence comes from Papio anubis, assembly GCF_008728515.1. Classification (NCBI taxonomy): domain Eukaryota; kingdom Metazoa; phylum Chordata; class Mammalia; order Primates; family Cercopithecidae; genus Papio; species Papio anubis. The sequence continues at coordinate 18,635,282 of NC_044980.1, read as the reverse complement.
GTTCGTAGTTGGAGAGGTGGCTTCCCTGAGCTGAAGTGGTCTGTACCTGCTTTAGAATCATCTTTTGGGGAAAATAAGGGGACCAGTGGTGTGGAGGGCTGCAGAGGTTGTGTTTGACAAAGGTAGGACCTCCCAACACAACTCTTTTCCTCTGGGTTGTTTTGCCTTCTTTATATTCTCTAAGCTAACTAAGCTAGTATAATGAACACATCCTCTGAGAATCTTCTGGTCGATTCCAAATGTATGTCCAACTGGTACTGATTTCATGGCTCTGTAGTTACAAGAATGTATGCTCTCTAATATGTCTCTTTTGAAGTTTTCCAGTTATACTTTGGAACTTGTTTTTTATTTGTTCAAGTACATGCTAATAACATGCTTTCTTAAATTTCTAAAATAAATAAGATTACCCTGAGGTATTGTATTGGGGAAGTATCTATTATTTCCCGGACTCACGTTCCATTTTAATGAAATCTGTTTCTGCCAGAGGCACACTGCTATACTGGAAAGTGTCAAGGTTGGTTGAAAGCAGAATAAATCCAATTTTCTTTTTTCTAGAATTTGCCCTCCAGTTTACAGGGGATAGTTTCTGGAAGTTCGAGATGTAGAGAACTAGTCTTCATAAGTAGAAAGGCAAGAGCAGCCATTATAGATATGTGGACGGTTATAGTTAGAAAGAAGTGTGAACCATGAATAACAGACAGAGGCTGAGTGAAGAGCAGATAATTAAGTGGGAGTATGGGAAGAAACTGTAATTTCAGTAGGCAAATGTCACAAATCTCTTAAGTCTGAGAGGTGCAGAGTAAAGGTGAGAGCAAGAATGAGCACCTATCTATTTCCCAGAGGTCTCCTTCCCTCCATACAGCTTCCTAGTTTCCTCTTACGGATATTCTGATTACAAAGCATCTTTTCTGAGTCTATCTCTATTTCATGCATTTGAAAACAAATAGTAGAAGGAAAAGAGCCCTTTTATTACAATCTTTTGTTTTGTATTGACTTTCTTTAACACCCATACTGAGAAGCCTGTGTGGATTAACATGGTAGCTAAGGGAAATAATTTTAATAAAACAAAAATGTTTTTTCAGAAGAATAAATGCTACCATGATCAACACTATGGTATAATAAGAGCCATAAATCTTTATTTTTGAGTTAAAAAAGACACTTATCATCTGATTTTTAATTTATTTGCTTTCTGTTGAAGTATTGGTTTTATTTAGTAAGCATACATTATAGAATGTTTTACTTGATGGTACTTATTTTGTTTTATGTTACATTGTAATTATTTGTTGTTTACCTTTCTAAATTGACAGTATGTTTCTCATGAATAAGATAATCTCTTTTATTTTGGTGTATACATAACTAGCTCAGGGTATTCAAATAGAAGGTGTTTATTCCATATTTATTGAAAGAATAAATTACTCATCCTATTTATAAATTCACAAATTCATTTTATAGAGGAGTTTCATTTCAATGCCTTTTTATATGAAAGGAAAAATAAGTAGATTATTATCCATAAGATACATGAATGTGAAGAGATGAAATGGGGAAGAAAATACTTTACCAGGAAATTGCTTTTGTTGGCAACCAACATGAAACTTTGGCACTTATACATACATTTTATTCTCCACAGGAGACTATATATTTATTTCTTGTCTTCCTCCGCATAGTTCAGCAAACAATGGAATTTGTGCCAATCATTTCTTAGTTGGAGGCATTTTTGAAATAGTGTATAAGCAATATTCTGATAAATCAAGAATACCTCCAGCTTAACTGTTTTATATGCATATCCTAAAAAGAAATGTGGAAAGCACAACTTCTTTAAAAAATCATGATTAATGTTAACAGGTTAACAAGAAGGCTGCATAATGTCAATCTTTTACTACTGCAAAAGTTGAAGGAAATTGAAGAAAATAAGATATTTTCAAGTGTTGACCTGTAAAAAATACTTTGAGAAGAGATTGTGTTGATTCTTACGTGTCAACAATGTATTTTGTAACTATTTAATAACACCAAAATGTGTTCATAAAAAATGAGTTGTAATAGAAATACAAGTAATTATCAATGTTATACTTCATTGTTTTGTTGGTTTATATTATATTCATTCTATTCAATTCTATTCTTTCCTTTGTATTCTAGTCTATTTCACCATTATTATATATCCTCTAGCTTAATAAACTTGGCTAGTGCTGTGCCTCAAAAGCCAAGAAGGTTAGAACAACAACAACAACACAAACTTACAAAAACCAGGTAAGTATATTGTTGAAATTCAGGACTAATTTATAATATATCAAAATCCAATATAAATATTTTATAATCAGAATAGAAAGTGACTATGTATACAAGAATTGTGTGACACTTATTTAATCTACAGATATTTGACTCTTCAGTTACTCTCACAGAATGTGCTTCTAAATAAGGTGAAGACCACACCAGTGGCTTTAGATTCTTAATACTCAATCTGTTCTCTGTCTCTCATATTGTTTTTTGCCCCAGGAGGAAAACCAATGCTTAATAAAAGCATGAATAACTCTGTGTAACCAGCTTTGGGAGAAGAAAAAGCAATTATGTGTAGTGTTTGCCAATATCCACAGTGTAAATATTCTCACCTTTATGGGTCAAATTCTATTTCCTTTCGAATATATGTTGGAGTCCATTCCCCCAGTACCTCAGAATGTGAGCTTATTTGTAGATAGTGTCTTTAGGGCAATCATCAAGTTAAAATGAGATCATTGGAGTAGGCCCTAATTAAATATGAATGCTGTCCTTATTAAAAAAAAAAAAAAGAAAAAGAAAGAAAATTTTGACACAGAGATGGATACATACACAGAGAAAGACCATGTAATGTTTGGAATTATGATGCCACAAGTCAAGGAATTACAGGAAGCTAGGAATGAGGAAGAGAACTAATCCTTTCCCAGAAGCTTCAGATGGAGGGTTGCTCTGCCAGCACCATGATCTCAGCCTCCAGAACTGTGAGATCATCAATTTCTGTTGTTTACACCACTCAATTTGTGTTACTCGTGACACCAGCCTTAGGAAATAAATATACTCACTATTGTTGATTTCAAGCTACCACTGTGATATCAACTGGCTTGCAGAATTTCTGAAAATTTAAATACTGTCTCTCACAATCCATTACGAGTCAGCTCTAGCAGAGTTTCAGACCATTATTATTTGTTAGTCGTAATTTTTCTTTGTTTTAGTCAATTTCGTGGTTATTGTTTTAAGGTTTTCTTCAAAAACATGATGGCATGAAAAGAAATTTAAAAAAGCATTAGGTGAGAAAGTAAGAGAAGTCTTTCCGAAGAACGTGAGGGGAGTAGAAATTAAACGATTTGCTGTGTTGGTTAGACAGAGATGTCAAAAGAGAAGACACAGGAAAAGAATTGCTATGTAGTGGTCAGTTATCACATAAACTAAAGAAAACAGCAATCTAAAATTAATGTAAACCTTTTATTGGTACATTACAATTAAATGTATTTATGGGGTACATGTTTTTAAAAATTAAAAATTTAGAAGCACATCATTCAACAAACCTTGTCTATCTTTATTATTTTGCTTTGATCATATCCTCCATCTTTCAATTTTTCCAAACTTATCTATTTACTTTAAGTTTGTATTATTTTTACTTTTATCTTTCTTGGTAAGTATCCTTTTATACATCTCATTTATGCATATGTGTACATAAATGCGTCATATTTGAATATGAAACATTTATAAATTCTATTATACCTGCTATTTTTAATCATCAACATCTATGTTTTTGATATCAAAATCTCCATTTCTATTATCAACATTAACAACATCATGTATATATGTGATATCATTATATATAATTCTCCCAACGGTGTTAAAATGAAATACTAAAATTTGTTCACAAAGTACTATAATTACGTAACAGATAAAGAGATGAAATACTGTAAGGATAAGTACATGTTCCAAGACCAAATATATAACTAGTGTTGGATTCTAGCACCTGCATTCTAGATTAGCACAGTATGTAGCATCCCATTTTCACTATAACCTGGTAGATTTATTTCTTTGAATCTGATTCCCAGGCATGACATTACTCACTTTAACATTTGGTGTATTTATAACTTAATTAAATAATGATAGATGGCTTTCCAAAATTAATTTATCATATTTCTTCCTCCTTTTTCCTTATCTTTGCAAGAGTTTAATTTTTTTTTCATTTTTGCCATTTTGACAAGTGATAAAACATATTTTATTTTTTCATTAATTTGCACTTTTCAGATTTAGGAACATGAGTAATTTACTCTTATCATTAGATATTTGATTTATTTTATTCTAAATTTCCTACTCAATTATTCACTTATTATTCAGTTAGCTTGAATATCTTATTAGAATCCATCTTCATATACCTAATATATTTTTCAATTTATCATATTATTTTCATTTAATTTAGATAACTCTAGATGTACATTAAATATGCAATCAAAAGCTTATCTCAATTTTAATGCACCAAATTTGTTTATCAATTAAAATCATCACATCCGTAATTCAGAATAAGTAAAGAAATACTACTAATAATTTTGAAGTTCTCTGTTTCCCATTATCTGGTTGCATTTACACACCCTCAATAATAAGTACTATCTTCTATTCTCTACTAATCAGGGCTTTATTTTCTTTACGGACACCAAATATGTGTGTATTCTTAAACTGTTCATTTAATTTTAAAAGTTGTAAAAATTTACATGGGTAAGTTTGAGTATTTCCTTGGTTAACTAGTGTTTTTCACTTAACATACGATGTGTTATTATGCTCAGGATTTTATGAATATTCAACTAGTGTTTCCACTTAACATATTAGGTGTTATTATGCTCAGGATTTTATGAATACTTACAATTGATTTACCTACTCAAATGAAAAGGGACAGTGTTATTGGTTGAAGCGCTTAGTGCTTATCAATAATATTGCTGTGAATATTCTAATAGTTTGCTCCTGTGTGCAATGTGTGTCTTCAGTTTTGCTAGATGAAGACAAAATCGTCTTCAAGAATTGTTATTTTTCCCCTTCTGTGAAATTCCTGCCTATCCTTTGTCAGCTGATACATTTATTTAGTCATATGTTATTTTTTTAATGAGTGTAATCTACAATAGCTTTTATTTTTGAATTTTTGTTTTTTTGAGACAAAGTGTCTTGTTATGTTGTCTAGGCTGTTCTAAATCTTCTAGGCTCAAATGATCTTCCCACCTAAGCCCCAGGTAGCTGGGACTACAGGTTTGTGGCACCACGCCCAGTTCGATTTGTTATTTTAAAAATTACATTAAATGCTCAAATATCTAATTTCATGTATCTATACAGATTTATTTTGGCCTTTTCCCAGATATTAATTGTATTTAATTTAATTTTTTTCACTTTCTTTACTATGTTTTCTTGGGTGTTACACCTTCTCTGTATTCAGTTTTAAGCAACTCTTTTTGGTATTAGTCTTAATGAACTCTATTAATTGGACATTCCTTTTTTTTTTTCATTTGCTAAGAGCTCTGGTCTCTCTGCTGGTTACAGAGGACTAAGTAGCTTTCTCTGCTGACTTTTAAGGAGAGTACATAAGGCACCAACTCTGTATGGTGGGACACTTCACATCATTCTGGATCATATTTCAATCACTCCAGTCCCAATACTAAAAACTGACAGATGCTCTTTCTTTCTGTTTTATTTTTTGTTTTTTGCCAACCATTTTTAAAAATGTTAGTCATATCTCAATTTCTTCATTAAGCTATTCCTAATTAAAGCAGCTAGCATAAATCTGTCTACACCAAACATATCCAAAGTACATGGCCTCTCCCAACTTTTAATACCGCACTGCGTTTTATTATTGTTCATTTTTCTACTCTCAATGTCTTATTTTCCCATTTATTAAAAGTTCCTCCGACACCTAAAATCATTTCACAAAAATTCTCATTTCAGTTATTTTTATACTGGTGTCAGTGGTGGTTACTTAACATCACTATTTTTCCCTGTATAAAGCTTTGTACCACCTCCACAGGTAAATAGAAAATGTCGGTAGCTCAATTGTGATTAAATTCCAACTCTTTTTAAACTGATGTTGTGTGTTGTTCCTTATTAAAAAAGCAGGAACACATTATACAATTTACATCATTTTCATTTAACTAGAAAAGTTATATTTTGAGGAAATTTACAGGTATATTCCATGTCCTTTTGCCTTCATTTTATGAAATATTTAATTTCCTTCTAGCTATTAAGATCAATTATCAAGATAGGAATGTAATCAATTCTAATCTTCAATTTAGGAACAACTCATTATTAAGAATAAAATGTATCCAAATGTGAAGAATAAGTAGGAAAAAATGGCTAGTTGAAAATGCACATATGAAGGCCAGGCTCAGTGGCTCACACCTGTAATTCCAGCAGCTTTGGGAGGCCGAGGTGGGCAGATCATGAGGTCAGGAGTTTGAGACCAGCCTGGTCAGTATGGTGAAACCCTGTCTCTAATAAATATACAAAAAAATTTATCCGGGCATGGTGGTGCATGCCTATAATCCCAGCTACTCGGGAGGCTGAGGCAGAAGAATTGCTTGAATCCAGGAGGCAGAGGTTGCAGTGAGTCGAGATTATGCCACTGAGCTCACGCCTGGGCAACAAGAGCAAGACTCTGCCTCAAAAAACAAACAAACAAACAAACAAAAACAATTCATTTATCTTTCCTTGATCAATTTGTAAAGTTATCATGTAGTTAGGAAACTAAGATGTTTTGTGAAGTATCTTTCAAATGTAGCCAAATTTGCTTTTTAACTAGCATAATGGCTTATCAATTTTACTATTAATATATACTGAGTTAATTGTAACTCAGTATAACTCAATTAAAATATATTCAATGTTATGTTATGACTAAAAATAATCTAAATGAGAAGTTATTTTGAAATCTCTCAGATTCTCTTTAGATTCTCAAAAATAATCTAAATGAGAAGTGATTTCCAAATACATTTTTATTCTTAGGAGAGATTTTTTTCTTTCAAATTACAGTTCTGAAAGTAAAAATTAGAAAGCAGAAATGTGGGCTTAATGATGTCTTAAGACATTTTATATTTTATATTCTTTTAATCTGATTTTGATTATGTTAACAATCAAATAAGTTCACCAATAAACATGAACTCTGGATTGTAGGAGAGCTAAGCATAGAGTAAACTCATCTACCAATTATCAAGAAGCATATATTAGAACAAAATAATAATAAAAACAATAATAAACAAATCAGAAACGTTTTGACCTCATGGTTTTCCACATTGTTAAGTCTGTCTTAAATAGAATAGCTCTGTTGTCTCTTATTGAATACATGGTTGACTGATTTTTTTTTTTATCTTCAAGTAGATGTGACTTTTTGATTATAAATAACCTGAAGCTTTGGAAGAAGTAATAACTTGACTTTTCTTCAGAGTCTCACTTCATTGCACTCATTTCCTTTTGCTTGGCCTTAAGATGAGGAGCTTAGACTTGGATAGAAAATGTTTTCGTTTTATTGTATTATAGTTTATCTTTAATTTCAAGAACTGTGTAAGTTTTTCAAAGTGTCTTAGCTTTGTCTGCTAGAGATATTAGATAGCATAAGTGCTCCATTCACAGTTAAGAACTTAGTTTCTCGGCCTTGCAATCTTCAGGCATTATAAATCCACATGTTTCTTCACTATTATAGTAGGAATTCTCTCTAGCCCTATTTTCAGATTCCCTTACATTTTTCATGAATTCTTGGAAAGACTTCTGCTAGTTCCTATTTTTTATGCCTTCTTACAGATTGGAAAAATGTGCTCTCTGTATTATTATGAGAAGAAAGGAATTGCCTCTTTGGAAAAACTGCAAAGGATACTCCTTCCTGGCATGTCCTAATACAGGCACTTACTAAACTATGCCTATGCTGGAATTTACCCCAAATTTACCACCTTGGCTAGGCGCTAAGGTGCATTGAATCACAGACAAACTGGCCTAGTCTTCCCAACATTACTTATTTTATACTGTAGCTTTCAAAGAAAAATCTTTCTGTATGCTAATTTTAAACTGGCTACTCTATGACTATGGAGTGCTGGAATTAAGTCAATACTTGAGTGCCAAGTACTCAGACATTTTTATCCACCTCATATTATTTCACTAAATAATTCAGAGTGATTACCCCAGGATCTTGAATGGTGCCCTTCTCATTCATTTGCTTGCTAACAAAATAGACAAAGATACTTTAAGTTTAGGAGGATTGTGACTTCTTGTTTAAGGAGAAATATTTTATTGATTCTACCATGCTTAGCAGATAGTCGTGCAGCTGCTAAGACTATCAGGTAAGAGTCTCTGCCATTCAGAATAAGATTGCCACTTCAGAAAGCATCCTGGATATAGCATTCTTTCAAATTCTCAACTAACTCTAGGGGAATTATAATAAGAGACAAAAAAGAAAGGAGAATATATATTAATATCTACGGCTGAAAAGTGACCAGAAATAATCATTATTCCATAAATTAAAGGGAGATGCAAATGTCTTCATTTCTTCCATCTTTATTTCACCAGACATTTAGAGAGTATTGTGCAGGAAATCATATATTTGATTGTTTGGCCAAATGGTAGCCAGAGCAGGAGATGGGGCCAACGGGTTTATTCCCAGCTTGTGCCTTAAGTTGCTCACAACTGACTAATGCTCATCCTAAGTTCAAATTTGTTTCCACACCATGACTCTCTGCTGCCATGTAACAATTTCCTTTCCTTTCCTTTTCAGTACCAGGGGATCTGACACCTGCAGTCCTATAAATAGTGCCCGATTTACTGTAGTATCCAGTAATCCTTTGAGAGACTTTATATATAGACATAAATAAGTCTGTCATCCACATTCTTGGAAAGCTCAAGATACGTTGAATCAAAATATTGTAATAAAATATTGGGATACCCAAAACAACATATTTTTTCTTTCTATTAGAAAATAAAGGAAATGGGAAACAAATATTGCAGTGAAGGGAAAGAACTGTTTTCCAAATGCAATGAGAAAATGACTTTTTATTTGTGATTTTGTATGATTTTCTCTTCTTCAATAATGTTGTTAGGTGAAGCTTTAGCTTATAATGACACAAAAAATAATTTGGTATTTAAATAATGTATTTTTTAGCCTTAAGAGAAAAGTGAGGACTCGTGTTTGTAGCAATGCATAAAATACTGGCTAGGATTTTATTACTAATGGATTTGATAATTTGTCACCTGACATTGGTTTATGAATATTGAGGAACTTCGAACTATTGAACCTTTGAGATATATACTTCTTAGACATAATAACTTTAATATGTACTCTTACCCTGAACCTATTTAAAGCTACTTTAGTCATTTAGAGCTGCTTGAATTGTGCACTCATACCAAGTTCATATGTATTCTAAATGATTTCAACCTACATATGATTTGGTAAGTGGCTCTGAGATCAACTAAAAATTTACCTTCCTAAGTCTGAGAATAGGTATATTTTATATCTTGACTCTAAGGAAAGTACTCTTTTTTAGTTGTATGGAAAAGATAGCCAACATTTGGAAATTTTACTCCAAGTTCCCAAAGCTACACTTTTAAAATATAGCTTCTGACATCTCTCACTTCTTCCTAAATATATACTGTACATGATTTCTAGAGTCAGGTATTATAAGTAGCAAGATTTTTACTCTTTACATATCCATGATGTATGCTACAATATTAAAACTCTTTAATATTTCTTAACATTTTTTAAGAAATAAAATTCTTATTGGAGAAAAATGTCATTGACAATAAGTTTTCGTTTATGTGGGTTCAGTATTTCCAATATACTTCCTTGTCAACTGTAAAATATACTTAAAAGTACTTTTTATGTTAATTCACTCATTATATATTTATTTGTTAATTATTTACTCAAATTCTACTATTTAGAATAATTCCATAATTCCATTCTCATGGAATTATATCTTTCTTATGCCAAGAGGAATGGGAACAGAAAGGTCTGGATAAAATGAATGATCACATTTGTTGCTTTCTTGTTTTTCATGGGAATGAGTGATGGTGCCCTAGGCTGATAACTGATCTATGCATCATGTCCCCTTTGTAGTCTAATGCTCTTCTACCTAATCATTTATTTTGGAGTGCCTCCAGGCCTTTTATCTTTATTTTCCTATACATTATTCATTTCTCTTTGGTCTTAGTTGGGTTCTCCCAAGCAGATCATCAGACAAAGATTCAAATGAACGTATTCTGAGGGTCATTCCAAGAAACCTCCAATAATGGTACAGGATTGCTGACATGAAAAGTGAGGTAGAAGAAGCTCATAGCAATGTGTTATCAAGCAAGTTACTGGTGCTTAATCCTGCACACAAAACAGTAAGAAGCAATTTAAAATATATGCAATATGGTTTGGATCTGTGTCCCCAACCGAATCTCGAGTTGAAATGTAATCTCTAATTTGGATATGGGGCTTGGTAGGAGGCAATTGGATGATGGGGGTGGATTTTCCCCTTTGGTGTTATTCTCAAGATAGAGTTCTCACTGAGATCTGGTTGTTTAACTGTGTGTAGCTCCTCGCCTCTCTCTGTCTGTCCCTCCTTCTCTGGCCATGTGAGACATGCTTGCTTCCTCTTCGCCTTCCATCATGCTTGTAAGTTTCCTGAGGCCTCCCTAGAAGCAGAAGCCACTATGCTTCCTGTACAGCCTGCAGAACCACGAGCCAATTAAACCTCTTTGCTCTATAAATTACCCAGTCTCACATGTTTCTTTATAGCAGTGTGAGAATGGCTTAATACATGTACCTTGGAGTTTTCCCAACTAATGAGTGAGGATGGTAGGGGCCCATCAGTGTTAGGTTGAGGGATGGCCCCCAAAATGTTATCTTCTAGCATTTCTGACCTGCTGTGTGCATTGCTAAAACAGATTTCTGACACCAAAGGAAGCCTTCAGTTAAAGACATGCAGATGCTAGCATTTGAAAGTCAGCACAATGAATGCTAAGGTCCAAAGTTATGGGAGCAGGGCACCACCTGCACTGGCTACATATGCCTTTTATTAACAAAACATGTATTTGCTACACATATGTTATTTCGGAAAGAGGAAAAATTAATTGCAGACAAAAATAATATCATACAACTATTAAACTATATTACTTTCTTAAATTATCTGTGGGTTGAGATTTTTTAACCACAATTATCTATTTGAAGACATTATGGTAAATTTTGTTATATATTAACATATGTAATTGACTAACTGATCACTGCTAGTTGGATGACAAAAAGTAGATTTGAAGTCTTGGAGACAATTTTACAATTTGTGAAATAGTCTGGTCTTTTTTTTTCTTTTTAATCAAGATTATTTCTCTGCTATAATCTTTAGAAGACTTGTTGTCATTCACTCTGCCTCTAGCCTATTTATTTTCAAATCACTCTCATTAATTGCTCAAACATCTCACACAATTTCATTATTTGGTATAAATATTATATCATATGGACCACGTGAAAACTCTGGAAATAAAAATAATGAGTTCCAAAATATATTGCACATACTATGGAAGCTTCTAAACATTGTAGTTGAAATTAAAAGACAAATAAGTAGGTTTTTCATCTGACTGAAAGCACAAACAAAACCAGATGATGTCTATATTGTTTGAAATGACTATGTTTTGACAAAATATCTAATAATGATTTAAATATAAATTTATATTACTCAAATGTCACAAAATAGAATTTCCATGTGTATTTATTTTCTCTAAGATTATTCTAATTATTTACTTCATAAGAGTATATGAGTTAAAGTATTTTGTTGCAGGCATTGGAAAATTACTTGAAAAATAATAAGACAGAAAAATATTAGGTATTTTACAGAGTCAGAGAAAGACTGGAGGACCAAGCTTAGTATAGGGCATTAGGCAGTTCCAGGGGCAATTCATAAAAACATGTTCAGCAACCTCACTTAGCAAGCCCCCATTACAAGTAATGAATTCTTATTTTATTTGCTTCATCAGTGGATCATGTATTTCCAGATTAAAAGTCTCAGAACCACAATCAGATTGACCTAATTTAAGTTGTTCACCTCTTTTTTTTGTTGTTGTTGTTATTGTTGTTTTTCTTGGAGTCTCGCTCTGTCACCAGGCTGGAGTGCAGTGGCGCGACCTCGGCTTACTGCAAACTCCTCCTCTCGGGTTCAAGAGATTCTCCTGCCTCGATCTCCTGAGTAACTAGGACTACAGAAGTGTGCTACTACGCCCAGTTAATTTTTGTATTTGTAATAGAGATGAGTTTTCGCCATGTTGGCCAGGATGGTCTCAATCTCTTGACCTTGTGATCTGCCTGCCGCGCTTTCCCAAAGTTCTGGGATTGCAAGCAGGAGCCAGGGCTCCCGGCCTGTTCACCTCTTATCTATGTGAAGGCATTAACAGGATAGTCAAAGGGGAAGATATGCTGCCTTGAAGGAAATCAGACTAGTCTTTTCAAAATATGACAAAATGGACACTGGGTTATACCAAAAACGTAGAAGTTTTATTATATGGAAAGAGAATGTGATTTATCTTCCTGAAATATAGAACTGAGCCAATTACATCTAAAAACTCCAACTTTTAAGTAATAGCCTTGGAGAAAAGGGACAAATTTAGAAGTAGGTTATTTTGTGGTAATGGACTGAGGTTCAAAGGGGATCATGATAAATATCTAAACAACTGCTCAAGATGTGAGCTATCATGACTGGTAGCCACTATAATTGGTTGCATCTATAATTCTTTCGTAATACTGAGAGTTAGAATCCTAAACCTTTGGCTTTCTCTTGGCCTGGAAAGTAGTCGTTACCCCATATATTATAAATCAGGCTCATTGCATTGAGGGAAATGTCCAGATCATGAAAATCATCAACATGGAGATGGGAAAAAGGGTTACATAAGCAAAGATGGAGGAATTAGATTCTGTGCTTTTGTTACCATTTTCACACTTTCCCTTTTATTCATGTACATAATGAAACATTAAAATTTCTTTTAAAATTGCCAATGAAAAATAATTCAACCTAAAAATTCAAATATTCATATAAAGGTCTTCAGATAAAAGTGGTAAACTGTAAAAATGGCCATAAATTATCCATGTCCTTGCACCCAGGCTCTTGGAATGTAAAGCTACAGATCTTCTTCACAAGACAGGGGAGCTATGTCTATAACCATTGCAACGTAGGTGTGACTTCCTCGGACTAATGAGACATTAGCCAGCCTGAAACAAACAGGGGTTTGGAAAGTGAGTGTACATTGAACATTTTCTTTTATTGGTCTTGGAAACTGTTAACAATATGTGAACATCTCTGGGCTAGCCTGATGGATAATAAAAGAAACCTAGCCTATTATTCCTGCAGAATGACTGGAGGAAGAATAATTTGGATTATGTGGTCATGGAACCTATGATGCAAAAACACGAGCTAGAATTTGAATTCAAGAGAAAATGAGAAAATTATTCTCCCAACAAATAAAATAGTAAGTAAAAAGACTTCAAGGTAAAATGAGTTTAGCATGTGTATCAGCTTGCTATGGCGACCATAACAAACTACCACAAACTGGATGGCTAAAATAATGGAAATGTATTGTTGTGCAGTTCTGGGGGCTGGAAACCTAAGAACAAAGTGTTGGAAAGGTTGCTTCCTGCCGAGAGCTGAGGAAGAAACCGTTTTCTGCCTCTCCCCAGCTTCTGGTGGCTTGATAGCGATCTTGGTATTTCTTGGCTTGTAAAAGCATCACTTTGATCTCTGCCTTTATCTTCACATGGCATTCTCCTGTGTGTGTCCAAATTTTCATGTTTTTAAAGGACATTAGTCATATTGGGTTAAGGGCTATTATGACCAATATACCCCAGGATGATTTCCCCTTACTTAACTAATTACATCTGCTCTAAGGCTTTTTTTTTTTTTTTAATTTTTGAATAAGGTCATGTTCTGAGATTCTAGGGATTAGGACTTCGTCACATGAATTTTTGGGTGGACACAAACCCATAACAGGAGATAGAACAGTTAGATTTGCTGCATAACAAACCGTCCAAAAACTTTTGTTTTAAATAATATTTATTTCACCCATGATTTTGTGAGTCGTCAGTTAGAGCTGGAATCAGTTGGTGGCTTATGTGGGCTCACCAGTGCATTTGTGTTCAGCTAAGGATTAACCAAGCAACGCTGCTTCTGAAGGTCGGCAGTTTGCTGGTAGAGGTGACAGGTGCAGTTAGGCTAGGTTTCTTTTATTATTCTGCTTTTATTGTCTTTATCATACTTATTTCTCTCTGAAGTTACCTACAATCCTGATTTACTTAATTTTGAATCTTCTCCACTAAAATGTATGCCCTGTGGGAGAAGACCTCTTTATTGTTGTTTTATTACTATCCTCACAAAACTTAACATACAACAGTTTCTTAATAAATATTAATTAGACATATATATATACACACACATACAAACCAGCAAGCATTTAAAAGCTATCTCACAATTAAAATTTTAACCTATATAAGACAGTTTCCTTCAAATAAACTCTTGAAAGCAGAGCTTATTTGAAATACAGTATGACTATTTACTTAGAAAGCCATGTAGAAATTACATATAATCTATTAGTAAGATAGAAGTATCAATGTTTGGGAGTTTTTAAATTTTCTGATCTCTTAGAGATAATTCTGTCTTCAATATTGAGAGTCATGAGTACAGCCTCTAGAATAATTAAAAAGTCCAGTTGTTGGGATTTAAAGAGAAGGAGTCAGTAATTAACAAAATTGTTTCTAGATAAAGTTAAAGGAAGTTCTAGGCATAGATTAGACCTTTGCCACAAAACTGGAAAGAATAAAAATTAACAGCAAGATTAATACTTTGTATTCACTAAGACTAAACAAGAGGCATCCTAAGGAATGAGAAAGGGAGATGGTGGGTGACATTGGAGAAAGGGTATTAGAAATAAGATAGTAGACACTGGAGGATAACGTTGAAAGAAGAGTTAGAATTAGGAAGCTGACAACACCTATGAAGCTATGTCCTAATAGGAGATTTTCACTTCTATGAATACCACACATTGCCCACACAGATAACCAGTTATTCTTAACATAGGCATCTGATTGTTGCTTGCAAGATTCCCATCAATCTTTCAAGTAAAAGTCACTTTATAAATCTGACCCTCTGTCAAAATCTCCCCTTTGCAATGACAGGGCGTTTCATCATCTTGCTGAGACAAAGTGGGTCTCTGAATATCCAGAGGAGTTGCAGAGTAGAAGCTGAAACTTCCAAACCTGGTCTCCGACGTCATGGCATGGATTAATAAGAGTGGATTAAGGTGGACAGTTAAAAATAAACAAACATTCATCACTATATCTCTTGCATATGCATATTAACTACTTGGATAATGCTACGAAGAAGATGCTATTTCACATAGATACTGATTCTTTCAGTACCACAGTTATATGCATAGGTATGGCATAACTGTCAGTTCTGTTTCTTCAAATTATGTAATCCTCCCTTGAAGCAGTTCTGCACAGAGACCTTGATGAAAATAATTTACTTTAATTATAGGGATTTGAGCCCCTTCAGAGATACGGGACATGATGCAGAATCATAGCTACTTACTCTCTTTATATATTTTTCTACATTAGCTGGAAATAAAATGCATTTTTATTAAAAATAATCTAATATAAAAAGTTGTAGCCATATGTTACCTTAGACTTTTTTTTTAAAATTACCACCCAAAATGAATTCAGTACCCTGAATCCATCATGGTTGAAATATCTCAATTTTTAAAGAAGGTATTTATATTGAAATTGCATAGCATGATGATTATTTTAGTTGGTTTCCCAGAGCCAAGTTATCACATACCTAAAACCTCCTCCTCTTGAATCCATACACACTAAAAGCATTTAAAAATCATATGTGTATATGAGGGGAGATATGTACATTAACTGGTAAAACTCAAATAAATATCTGTATCTATATATAAGATGCACAGAATCAATATACATATATAAAAGTCAATATGTAAACCACACACATATAATTTCATCCTATAGCCTTCACAACAGATTTAATAATTTTATTATCTATTTTGGGAGAAAACATTATAGAATCAATTGGTTTACCCTGATTTTACTTTAGTATGCTATAAAAAATAAGAATAAGTTACAGGGCATTATAGAATAAAAGACAAATAAATGATAGAGACCAAAGAACTCTACCTTCTTGGATACTATAGTCCTAATAGTAGAAATATTAATAGTAACCACCAGCACTTGATTATTTATTGTTATACTTATGCTGTACTGTATACTCTCAGTAGAGATTTAAAAATATATGTAAGTGTTCTAATATTTACTCATTTTGCACAGCTTTATTGTGTATAGTCTCAGGGATATTATATTATTTGGGAAATAGTTGAGAGTGTAATTCATAATTTTAGAGAGTTGCTTAAGCCAACATGCAAATTTCAAAGCATATTTGTAGTTTGTGTAACAAGCAATGTGTAAGGAATCATTGATACTCATATTTCCTAAAGGAACATTTGCTTAAGCTATTGGAAATCTAGACCTAGTTAACTTCAAACCAAGTCAGATAAGCAGTCTTTTGTGTGAGTGTATGTGCAAGTGTGTCTTGTAAAACATCAAACCTGAAAGCATTCCCTGTTGCTGTTTTAGGAAACAATAGCACATTTTTCTCAAGTTTTTCTGTAGAAAGTCTCTACTTCAGTTTCTGCATTTCTAATAAGTCTTCGTCTATTTGTTTTTGCTCATATCAAAAGTCATTACAAGTAAAGTGACAGACATAAACACATATATATGACACACATATACAGATACAGCTATAAATACACATACAGATATTTTTAAGAGCATTCCTTTGGATTGTGGCATTTCTGAAGGAAAAACCAGATCAGTATCAAATCTGCGGAAGTCATACATTCTAAACCTGAATAAAGGCTTATTGTGGCAAATATTAAAAATGGTAACCAAACTGACATTTCCAGATCTTCAGCATATAGCTTAAAAACTGGTACGTATCTACCACTTACCAGGATGCACTCAGCTCAAAACAACTTAAAAATTTCAGTCATCTCCAATTCCTTATCGCTCACAGTATTTATAAAATATATCCTATCTAATGTCTACAAGAATGATTATATTCACCATCTTTATAATGGTAAACAGTAGGAAAAAGCGGTTACGATTTATTGACCATGCCATTCCAAACAGGTAAGAGATACTATCAGGACTCACACATGCAGTGCAAACTTACTTTGCTAATGTATTTAAAGAATACGTAGATCTGACAAAGCTGGTAGGCAGATGGGGTTGTCATACATAGAGGCAAGAATAACAAGTCTGTCTTTTATAGTATCATAACAATATAAGCTTTAGATAATATCTTCTTGCTTAAGACATTTCAGTGATTCCTCATTGTCTACTTACTTTAAATACCTACAGGTGGCTTGTATATTTACCCTTGCAAAAATCACTTTGACCATGACAACAGTCATACCTGAATTCAGTCAACCTGTACCTGAATTAGGTATAAGAAATAGAGAATTGAGAAAGATTCTGATATAGAACAAGTTTCAGAATGAGGGTTTTCTATACTTGGTCACTGTTTTGCTCTGTTGCAAGAGGAAAGACAGCAGTTTAGGGCAAGATTAAGGTTCCAGGTTCTATAAGCAGGTGCATGGTAATTTTTGGTGCATCTCTTGCAATAGTAGGTGCATAATAGGGAAAAATGCATTGCTTTTAAATTTCTGCCCATGTACAATCAACATTTCTGTGAGATGCCTGGTTGCAAAAGGATGGTCCTCATAGATAATATTAAGTGATATCTTTGTTCTTTTTATTGTGCCATGTCCTTCTACCACTACAAGCATCACCACCATCACTACAATCAGAGCAGCAGAAGCAGTAAAATTAGGTTTAAAAATTAGGCATCGGCCGGGTGCGGTGGCTCAAGCCTGTAATCCCAGCACTTTGGGAGGCCGAGACGGGCGGATCACGAGGTCAGGAGATCGAGACCATCCTGGCTAACATGGTGAAACCCCGTCTCTAATAAAAAAAAAAAATACAAAAGAACTAGCCGGGCGAGGTGGCGGGCGCCTGTAGTCCTGGCTACTCGGGAGGCTGAGGCACAGCCTGGCGACAGAGCGAGACTCCGTCTCAAAAAAAAAAAAAAAAAAGGCATCTTCACAGAGTTTAAATAGAATTAAAAAATCTGGTGATGAGCAGTAGCTGCTCGCGTAGCCCTTTGGCAGAAACTAAACTATAGTCAGGAAAGGAAATCCTGTAAGAGGATGTACTGTAATGGTAGAAAAGGAACTTCCACATTCAGGCAGGCTCTGCATGGGACTTTGTCTGTTGAGAGGAGGGTGAACAAGACAGGGAAGACTACCACCATGCCTGCAGCTAGTAACTCCACAGTTGCATGCTTACCTGAGGCGGCTGGAGGGCTGTTCCTGCAAACCTGAGCAAGCATTACAGTGTTCTAGTAACTGGGTTTTTATATGACTTTGGAATGGTAGGCAAGTACTCCCAATGTAAAATATGGTTCAGCAGGGATTGGTGGCATGCAACTGTAGTCCTAGCTACCTGAAAGGCTGAGACAAGAGGATCTCTTGAGCCCAGGATTTCTAGACTAGACTGGTCCACATCATAAGATCCTATCTCAAAAACAAACAAACAAACAAACAAACAAAAATCCCAAAACCAAAAATCAAAAACAAACAAAAATATATATGGCTGAAAAAGGGGTTTGTTGGGGGCAACCATTGGATGGAGAAGGAAGAGAGAAGATACATTTCCCACTCAGAAAAAAAGCTTGTGAATGACATTTTTCAAAACAAAAGAACAAAAAGAAAACTAGACAAAAAACACAAATAAGAGAAATTATTTAATTAAAAAGGAAGTTTAAGCTGGGCATGGTGGCTCACGCCTGTAATCTCAGCACTTTGGGAGGCTAAGGCGAGTCCATCTCTTGAGGTCAGGAGGTTTGAGACCAGCCTGGTCAACATGGTGAAACCCCGTCTCTATTAAAAATACAAAAATTAGCCTGGTGTAGTGCACCTGTAATCCCAGCTAATCGGGAGGCTGAGGAACAAGAACTACTTGAACCTGGGAAGCAGAGGTTACTGTGAGCCGAGATCTGCCACTGCACTCCAGCCTGAGCCACAAAGGGAGACTCTGTCTCAAAAAAAAAAAAAAGGAAGTCTAAGACATGTTCATAAAGACTTAAGTTTATTAAAGGACATATAAAGAGATAATAGAATAATAACATCCATAAACAGGAACAGTAGGTCAAACAACACTGTGTATTAATCGAGAAGTAGATACGAAAAAATGATCAGAAGCACTGGAATAAATATTTTCACTGAAGCCAGACACTCAACATATGGGCTATGTTATCTCAGTTAGCATTCCCTAAAATGCAATTCTCTTATACATTAGAGACTGACGTTGAGGCACTAAAAAATTAAGTGCAATTTTCAACAACGTGTAACCAGAGGGGCAGGAGTCTAACTCAGGTGTCACAGATGCGGAAACTGATGTGATTTCCAAACCTCTGTTACCTTCCCATGACATAAAATTAAGTTGCATTTACAGAACTAGAGCCATTTTTTTTTTTTTTTTTTGAGACGGAGTCTCGCTCTGTCGCCCAGGCTGGAGTGCAGGGGCGCGATCTCGGCTCACTGCAAGCTCCTCCTCCCGGGATCACGCCATTCTCCTGCCTCAGCCTCCCGAGTAGCTGGGGCTACAGGTGCCCGCCACCTCGCCCAGCTAATTTTTTTTTTTTTTTTTTTTTGGTATATTTTGTAGAGAGGGGTTTCACCGTGTTAGCCAGGGTGGTCTTGGTCCCCTGACCTCGTGATCCTCCCACCTTGGCCTCCCAAAGTGCTAGGATTACAGGCGTGAGACGCCGCGCCCGAGCTTATAATTGCAGTCACCGTGTGTGTGTGTATAAATATGTACATATATATATATAAATGGCGGTTTATAGATAGAGTCTAGAAAATATGTAAAAGTAATGACAAGGGTTATCAGCGTCTAGTCTCATAATATCTATTCAGAACCTTGTTAAATATGCAATAGGAAGTAGGTATCAGCTTGCATTTTTTCAACATTCAAAATGTTTTGAGCTTTTCTTTATTCCAGGCACTGAGTTCAAGTCCAGAGAATAATGTTCTGCAAAATAGAATCAGTTTTTTAGTGAGCCCACAGTCTCAGGAAGAGGAAAGATACTAATAAAAAGAGAGTCATAAATGTGGTAAGTATTGTGCAAAATGTAAAAGGCGACACAATGTATCAGAACTTATTTGAATTAACTCTAGGTTTTGCCGCAGAAAATGCTCAATTTTAATGCTTTTAGGGTGACATGGTAAATATGAGTTCATAGACTGTTAGGAGGTAGAACCAAAATAACTTTGATTAATAGTTTCTCTGGAAGTTTATTAATAATGTAAGAATTTTAGAACATATCCAGCTTCCTTAGCATGAAAAGTGGAGGGTTTCCCCAAAGGGCAAGAGACGATTAAAATTGTCTCATCAGGTTAAGTTCAGAGAAGTATTGCCAGCAGTTATAGTTCAAAAGAAACTATGAATAATACACCATCTTTTCTGAAATTGAGGGAAAAAATGATGAAGGGGCAAAAGTCAGAGTATTATGAACAAACATGTGGATGGACTGTCTTCTGAGAAAGATCAGCATCATGAATTTTTAAAAGAGGTTTCAACCACTAGTTATCAGTAGGAAAGAATGCTATTATTAATGCAAAGGGGTACTGTGTTTGTTGTTTTAAATATGGGCTCTGTAAAAGTGTTAGAAATGCAACACAGTACCTTCTATGAGCAAAAGCATGTAAGACAACTGATTGTAAAGAGAATACAGCAAATCAACTTGAACAGGAAAGTGAGAGTATCAAAATAGTTCCTGTTGATACTCTTTTTAAAAAAAAACACTCTTGGAAGGGAAAATTATTGGTTTTAGCTCAATAGTGTGATGGTGTCACAGACAGGAAAGAGAAAAATGCAAGGATAAAGAAGGGAGCTATATAATTTCAGCACAGTCATTATCTTTCGTTAGAAAATTGCAACGGTGGCTTTTAAGTAAAAGGAAATTGGCCATTAACGAATGGCGTAAATGATTCCATGTCTAAACAAATCTTTTCCAAAGAAATCTCAGAGAGATTTTAGCAGAACAAATATTATCTTATACAGAAAATGATTTCGTGAAAAAAAGTTTTTGCCAAATATCATACATATTATACATTCTCTTTATCAACTTTCACTCTTGTCCTTATTCAGCCTCTCCCCTCACCATTTCATGGGCACACTTGTGCACGCACATTCAAAATTCAATTTTTTATAGTCGTTTAATTACATCCTTGTAAGCTTTTCTCAGTACCATCTTTTCTTAAGGAGCATTCCTTAAAAGGCTACTTTCCATTTTTAAGCAGTCACGTTATTTTTATACAATCTGTAGTTTTCAAATCGTATAAATACGGCATTAAGAAATTCATGTTTTCACAAAATGAAAGTATTTGACTAGTGCTTTCTAACTTAGAGTTATCTCAAAACCAGCATGGTAGGCAGATTAATGGCCCTGCTGAAATGCCCAGGTCTCCATCCCCAGAACCTGTAGGTATGCTAGGTTGCAGGGCAAAAGGAAATGAAAGTTGCTAATTTGTTGACCTTACAATAAGGAGATTATCATGAATTATCCTGGTAGGTCTAATATAATCACAACAGTTCTTATAAGTGGCAAAGAGAGGCAGAAGTGTTAGATTCAGAAAAGACATGAAGCCAGAAGCACAGGTCAGAGCGATGATGCCCTGTGAGAAGCAACCTAGCCACCTTGGTTGACTTTGAAGGTGAAGGAAGAGAGTCATCTAGGAATGCAGGCAGTCTGTAAACTCTAGAAGAAAGGCTTCTCCTGTAGATCCTCTAAAAAGCAAAAAAGCTCTGCGAGTATCTGGTGTCTCAGGCCGTTCTAACACCTGTAACAGAATACCATAGACCAGATGGCTTATAAATAACTGAAATTTATTTCAGTCAGTTCTGGGAGCTGGAAAGTCCTAGATCAAGGCAGATTTGATTTCTGGGAAGGATCCATCTTCTGGCTGTGCCTTTCATAATAAAAGGGGCTATAGGGATCTATCTCTTTAGGGCCTCTTTTACAAAGGCACTAATCCCATTCACGGAGTCTCTGACCCCATGACCTAGTTGCCTCTTAAAGGCACCAGCTCCTAATATTGTTACATTGGGGGTTAGGAGTTCAACTTCAGAATATCGGGAGGACACAAATGCTTAGACCACAGCACCCGCGTTTTAACCCAGTGACATTTCCAAACTACAAAACTACAAGATAGCAAATTTGTGTTGTTTTAGGCCACTACATTTGCGGTAATTTGTTCCAGCAGTAATGGGGAACTAATGCAATTGCCTACAGTCTTCCAACACCCTTTTAATCCAAAATACTTAGACATATGAAGAGGATCTTACTATGATATCCTCCTTGACTTTGCATTTATTACATTTGCAATTAAGAATAAGCAAAAGGTAGATTCAAACATATTTAAAAAGACAATGTATTTTAGACCTGTATTCACAATGATGCTCTTATTAACAGCCTGTAAGAAGCTGGGTAAGGTGACTCATGCCTGTAATCCTACTATTTTGGGAGGTTGAGGCTGGCAGGCATCTTGAGCTCAGGAGTTTGAGATCAGCCAGGGCAATATGACAAAACTTTGTCTCTACAAAAAAATACAAAGAGTAATCAAGTGTGATGCACGTCTGTAGTTCCAGCTACTTGGGAGGCTGAGGCAGGAGGATTGTTTGGGCCTGAAAGACCAAGGCTGTAGTGAACCCTGCTTGTGCCACTGCACTCCAGCCTAGGTGACAAAGTGAGACTCTGTCTTAAAAAAAAAAGCCTATAAGGGTGATGACATGTGTCATTAAATATATCAACTTTAATGATAATTTAAATTGGATAATTTGCCTGCAACTATTTTAAATATTAGCAATTTTATATAAGCCTCCATGTATGTAACAAACGTATCGCTTAGACTGGATACTCAAAGTGTTAAAAAGTGACGGTTTAAGAAAAAGAATTCATACAAATAAATCAAACCTGAAATCAGTACTATGCCAACATCTCAATGGTCATGTGGGAATTTTAATCTCAGTAAAATCTCAGTTTACTTTCCATTCTAATTTTATGTAAGGATCTTAGAGGTCTAACATACATTTACAAT
Organism: Papio anubis; assembly: GCF_008728515.1. Lineage (NCBI taxonomy): Eukaryota > Metazoa > Chordata > Mammalia > Primates > Cercopithecidae > Papio > Papio anubis. The sequence goes on along the minus strand of NC_044980.1, from coordinate 18,612,074 downwards.
ATAATGAACAACAGTGGTGCTGCTGATATGAACATTGTTCAGAACCTCAGAGACCACTGTAAAGGTCCAAAATGCATTGACCCATTTGTGGTCATATCACTTTCTCTCACATTCAGGAGAAACTGCCATTTCATTTTCAGTTTTTTATTTCATCAAATATTAAATTGGAATCAATATTTAAACATTTTAAAATGTGTATTGTTTGTATATTCTTTGCGCTAGAAATTGAGCACTGGTTAAACTGAACTAAATTCCTTTTCTCAGAAGGTTTACCCTGTGGTCTATCGTTGAAAACTAAGAGTCAGCATTGTGCTTTGTTTTTTGTTGTGTGTGTGTGTGTATTGTGTGTGTGTATGTGTTGTTTTTACCCTGCTAAGAATAGGGGAGTGACTGAGGGGCTGGCCAACAGAACTGAAATTAAGATCTAAATGAATTATTATACCACCACTGAAAAATGTGCTATTATATTTTAAAAATCAAATAATTTCAGTAATATGAGTGTACCTTGGTGACTGTCAGCCTTTGAGAGATCCGATTTGTTAAAAACAAATAAAGACATGGATAGAAATGATTCCTGCTATAATGTTTATTTGCTGCCTATAAAACCTTGTAACCTAGAAATAAAATACTTTATATTTTTTGTCACAATGACATCATTAAAAATTTTGAACAGATACAGGTTAAGATAATACATTTTATTACATATGACAATGTGGATGGGTTATGAGTTTCAGAGGCAAAACCATATCATTAAATAATTATTATGATAAGCAGTATCTTAAATGACCCCCAATGATCCCAGTTTCCGGGAATCCATGCCTTTGTGCAACAATCACCTCTACAGTGTGGAATGCATGTATTTGAGTCACTTTTGGAGAATGTAGCACCACAGAAAGGATGCGATGCCACTTCTGAAGTTAGATTATAAAAAGTCTCTGGCTTTCATCCTAGGCACTCTTATTGATATAGAGAATGCAAGAGGGGGTACTCAAAGACATAAATGGTGGTGAATAATGTTCTAGGTTTTAATACAGAGATTAATGTTGCATCAGATAAAAGATGCATTCACATCTAGACATATGTTATTGTAATTGCAATTGTTGAGAAGAAAAATAGGATGTTTAATTTTACAAAGAAAAAAGAAATGTAGGAAAGTAGAAATTGTGCCAGCCTAATAAATGTCAGGAAAAAAGACAAAAAATAAATTTTGTAAATGCAAAATGAAATTATAAAAATAATGACAAGTATGTCAAGCAACACAACAAATAAAAAGTTACATATTTTAAATCTACTATACATTGGGAGTGTGTGTGTTTATGTGTATGTTTAATTTGCTTTATGTCAACAAACCTTAGATTGGCTTAAACAATTATAAAAGTAACAACTCAAAATTATATTCTACTTAACAATTCACTTATACCTCAAAATCATAGTTTAGAAGCTAAAAAAGGACAATAGTACAAAATCTTTTATATACTAAACTAGTCTAATCCCAATTTTTTTTAAAAGGATAACAATAAACTTGAAAAGATTAAAAAGATTAATAAAAATAAAACTTCAGAATATATATGAAAATTCTATATAGAATAATATGAATAATAATTGGATTTTATAGAACTTTTTAAAGGACTTATGATATAGTGATATTTAGAATATGTTTATCATAAAGTTAAAATAATTTCAAAATATTCTTAATTAATGCTGAAGCATATTAAATTAATCCCCAAATCTACAGCTATAAACAAGTAAGTGAATAAATCAACAGACTAATAATATAAGCTGCAAACATAATTGCTCCAAACTAACAGTCCTTATCATGGTGAAATACTGGCAGCGTTACTTTGAATTTGATAACAAATGAATGCACTTACTATTATCAGTCTAGTTTCCATTTGTTAGGGTTACCCAATGTAACTAACATTACATAAAAGGAAACAAGTAGTATTGCATAAGAAGCATTTGTTTCTATATATATCAGCATATACAGTTAGAGGACATATTGGGGGAAAATATTCCCCTACAAACACCAACTGAAAAAAAATTAAATATCTAAGCATAACCCAAGGAAGAAATATTAAGGATTCTTATGAAGATAACTATAGTTCTCCAATATGAGATAGTAATGTGCTCTGTGTGTGTGTGTGTGTGTGTGTGTGTGTGTGATGGTTATTCCTGAGTATCAACTTGATTGGATTGAAGGATGCAATGTATTGGTTCTGGGTGTGTCTGTGAGGGTGTTGCCAAAGGAGATTAACATTTGAATCAGTGGACTGGGAGAGGCAGACCCACCCTCAATGTGGGTGGGCACCATCTAATTAGCTGCCAATGCAGCTAGAATAAAAGCAGGCAGAGGAATGTGAAAGGACCAGACTGGCTGAGTCTTCCAGCCTTCATCTTTCTCCCATGTTGGATGCTTCTTGTCCTCAAACATCAAGCTCCAAGTTCTTCAGCTTTTGGACTCTTGGACCTACACCAGTGGTTCTCCAGGGGCTGTCGGCCTTTCAGCCACAGACTAACAGCGGCCCCATTGGCTTCCCTACTTTTGAGGTTTTGGGACTCTGACTGGCTTTCTTACTTCTCATCTTGCAGACGGCCTGCTGTGGAACTTCACCTTGTGATCATGTGAGTCAATACTCCTTAATAAACACCCCTACATATATACATCAATTCTATTATTTCTGTCCCTGTAGAGACCCCTGACTAGTACAATGTGTAAGTGTAGAGTCTTGGGGGAGGGGAACACTCACAATTAATCCTCAATAGTGAATTAAAAAATGCCCAAGACACATTATAAGAGAAAAATATGTAAAAGAGAAAAATGAGAGACCAAGAGAAACAAGGAGTAAGGGGATATTGGCAGGGAAAACCACAGGAAAAGTTCATGACTTAAAAGAAAAACACACTAAGAGGAGATACCTTCAACTGGTCGGAGAAGAGGAGTTTTAAATTTTCTTCTCAATAGGATTCTGAATTGTGTAAATTGTATAATATGTATGCATCAATTTTACATTGCCAAACAATGAAAAAAGATTTTAAAATGGAAAACAAAGTTGCAAATTTTGTCTAATGCATCAAGGAATAGTTGTATAAAATTTTAAAAATTGCATGAGTTGAAAGACATGATTAGCGGGATTTACATTTGCACATCAACAACAGGAAGTTAGAAGATGGTAGAAATTTAAAAGATGTGATGTTCACTTAGGTAAATATTCTCATCATATCAGTTTGCAAGGTTTTACCCTACTTAATTAACTTACATGAAGAGGCAGAGGTGGAAATGAGTTTGCTCAGGTGGGCATTTTCATCCAGAGCTGAAGATGTTATTAGGCATAAACACACACACACACACACACAGCTTCTCATTTGGAGGATTGGTTCGAGTTAATTTGGTTTATAGCTATGCTTTAGAGAAATGACAATTTTCAAATAGAGATTAGATGCAGTATAATAAGTCCTTTACTGTAATTTAATACTTTCTAGAAGGATTTGATTGCCCATTTGGTTCATCTGCTAGTTCTGTTTATCAAGATGTATGCAAGATTGTTTTAAACAAATTACAACCACCCCCACTAAATGAACTTTCAAGGGGACATTTGCGAAATATTTATAGGTATGTAAATGCTGTGAAGGACACAGCTTCACATCGTCTCATCTCTGCCACCTCATGTGGCAGATCTCGTAAAATGATCCCACGTCAATATACCTATTAGTAGAACTGCTTATAAACTTTATGGAGTAATACTAAACATCAAAAAATATAGAAATCTAAGGTTAGCATTGGATAAAAATATTCAATACTCAATTTGAGGTAGAAAGAATATTATCAACTACTGTATTTCAAAGCATTCAGAATGTTTGGTGTCTAACAATAACATCCAAATGAGAAAGCGCTGGGTAAGAGCACATGGATTTGTCTTCCTCTGTCACCTCTCTTCTTTGCTAGACATCTGCAGGTTTTATTTAGTCTGTGCTCCACATTATTTATCTTAATGAGATCTAATGTTCTGCCTTAATAAGAGACTGAGTAAGAAAATAAAATTAGATAATGCTGACTTAAGAATGAGCTTTAAGGTAAAGAGAAAAAAAAGAAGATGGACAGATGATGTCCAGATGAAGTTATTTTGAAATATTTTATTTGAAATACCTGCAGAGAAGCACAGGTAAACAAGGAAGATCTGACTTGGGAGATATACCTGCATAGGGTTGATTTAAATCAGACATATATGTTATTATTCTCCACTTTCTTTACTGGCTCCAAAATAGCCTAGTGCAACATACTGTGTGATCCCTCTGATTAAGCTAGTATTGTATACTTGGCAAAAAACAAAAACAAAAACAAACAAACTACTAATTTTAAAGACTGAAAATCAACCTATTATATATTTTAAAGACATTGTGACCTTTTTAAAATGTAAGACTTAAGGGGGAGAAAAATGAAAGTTAAATGTATCAACTCAGAATATTTTTCTACAGCCTAGAAAATCATACTTTATTCCATTTAGTTGGGAAGAGGCCAGCACTTTTTAAAATTTAACTCTTCAAATCATGTTCAACTTTAAATATGTTCTTTTATCCTGCACCTCTGGGCTCCAGGTTCTTTGACATGCAGCTCTTCTGCTAATGTCTACCCTGAAAATGAATTATCTTCTTTTTCATTTAAGTTCCCTAGAGCAATTGTTACAGGGGGGAGGGAGAGGACGAAGTCGCAGGAACACTGAATGTAGAAGAAATGTAATGAGAAACCACGGTGGAGGGAAGGCAGCAGGGATCGAAAGGGGTCAGAACTAAAATTAGTGACTGGGGGTGATTTCTCCCACTGCACTTTTCCAGGGTAAAACTTTGTGAATTTCTCATATGACAAAGCAAAAAATTAACGGTGTGTTTGACATAAGGATCCAGACATTTTACCATGTATATTAGTAAAAGTGATAGGGAGAAATGTGAAAACTGCTCTTCAAGAAATATTATTTTCTGTCTCTTTACTCCACCTGGGGTTAACCAAAATAATGCAGTATCTTTGCATTGTAGAGTAAAAGTGAAAGTAAACATAGGGTGGTGGTTATGCAGATAACAAAATACATAATAAAATGTACAATGTGGTAAATATAGAGTCGATGGAAAGGGAGACTATTCAACTCTAATTTGTATCTCCATTTTTAAATCAATAAATTATATTCTCCATATAAAGGAATAAATGCAACATGAGTGACAGAATCGCAACTTGTGAGTCTAGCAGCCTCCTGTGTATTTTTTTGAGTGGCTGTGTGTGGTGTACTCTTAGAGTGACTGGATGTGGTTGAACAGATATGCAATGAATGGGACAACATCTGTGAATAAACCTTGTAGTTAATATATTTGTTGAACTTAGCATTCTTTGTTCACAATTGTCCTAATTGTTCATGGATAAACCATCATCTTTCTAACCCTAAGGGAATTGGTATGGGAAATCCATAGGGCCTGAGATCTGTAATGACACTACATGCTGATTTTTCCTTTTCACAGGAACAAATGAGACTGGTAAATCATGACTACTGTCAATGATCTGCTGATCCTCTACTCTCAGGGGTCTCCTTTCTGCCTGACATCACTAACAGGATGGTTAGAGCAATTAGTTGCAAAAATAAGAATTTAAGTCTTAAGTACCATCTCTCAGGACTCTACTGAAGTCCCTTTCTAGTTCTAACGTCAAGAGGCCATGCTAGTAAGTATTGACAATTTATGACATTAACATATCACTGTAACTGATATGTGATGAGTGGATGAGTTTACTAAGCAATCTTACTTCACATGTGGGTGTAAATTTAATATACTCCCTATAGTTAAATAAGTTTCTACTATTTTACTGTCAATTTTGCTTTGCCTCAACCATGATTGCTTTTGAACAAGGTATGCCAGCACACTGTTGCTCTCCATATCCCTTCCAAGGGACTGAAGGATACTACCTAAAGTTCTTTGTTTTGTAAGTTTTGTATTGTTTTGTTTTGTAAAGAACTTTCTTTCTTTTTTTTTTTTTTTTGCTCTTTTTCATAATTGTGAGTTGCAAAATTACATATTTATGTATTTTCAAAGGTATAATGTAATTGCAAATTACATTGTAAATTGTAAATGATTATCTTCAGGAATTTCAAACTGATGCCTCCGTACAATAACATGGCCAAAAATTTCCTCAAATTATGGGAATAGTCACCCCATATTCTCTCAAGGAACTCAGTTGCAGATTTGAAAATTAATTTTCTATTAGCTTTTTTTCTAATATCACCTTGATCATTACTAAGTGTTAGCTCTCAGTCTCAAGAACTCTCAAAAAATTAAAAACAAATGAAAAACAAAAGACAATCAAAAGTCCCTTTTCTTCCTTAGACAAAACACTGAGGGAGTGTTTTGTCAGAAGGTTGTTAAGAACAGCTGCTGAAAGAGAATAGTAGGTTTGCGAAACGCACTTGCTTGGTCTGTATCTCTTGGTGTCCCGATTTCAATCCCAATTGTAATAAAAGGTAATTAATTATATTCTCTTCCAGAAAGGGGCATTCAAAGATCTTAGAGATATTATAATAGAAACTATGTATATAAGCTGGTGGGGCAGATGATTTCTAAAAACTCATTGAGAATGGACAAACAGTACGAAGTAGAGAATGATGAAATTAAATCACAATCTTTGCTTCAACAAACAACAGATTGATAGGTGTGGCAAAATTTTGTAAATGATGGTTTTATACATGGTTTGTGAGTCCATACAATGTATTAGGTAATGGTTAAAATATCTATTGGTCCTACTCTACTCTAAGAATTCATGAAAAATTTATTCAGTATTTAAAAATGTAGACAGCGATTGTATATTTTTAGTAGCTATTTAAAACAAATCTTTGTTTTAATTCATAAGAAAGAAGAAATCTTTGTTCAATGATTGAGAAGTTAGGATGAACACATGTGTTTTGAATAAACATTCCTGGAAATTTGTAATTTTTTTTTCACTAGGTAACATAATTTTACTGCCTTACTGTAAATAATGCTATAAATGGTAAATAATATAGAAAAATACTGAAAGGGCAGAATAATTAAAAAGTGTTTTGTCATCAAATAGTAAACCATACCTTTAAACCATTTTAACATAATAGTATTGGATTTTAATAGCAATAGAAAATAATTTCTGGAAGCTGAATGAAGAACGCAAAATTATATCTTAGTTTGTATAGGAATTTAAGCTATGACAGGGCGGTATTTCATTTCTATGGAAATAGAGTTGTTGCTGAAAAAATTTGTTATGTATTTGGAAAAATGCATTTATAATTTAATTTAATATTATGGAAAAAGGAATGTAAATTTTATAAAGGTAAAATATTTTAAAAGAATCAAAAGTCAGCAAATGCTAGGGGGATAAATACACGTTAGGAATAATGACACGTAGAAAAAGGAAACACAGAAGCAATATACAATATATAATGTTTGACTATGCACATTTTATACTTTTTAATTTAAAATTATACCATTACACAGCTTTAAAACAAAAAGATTAGCAAATGCTTAACAAAGATAAACTTTTGATATTTATATTGCCCAAGCATCTGCTGCTATTTAGTAAGAAAAAGACCAAGTAAAGTTAAACAAAAACAAACAAACAAAAAAACTTTGGCATGATGTGAATTCACAGAAGAGACTATCTGAACAAGATCTACAAGTTTCCAATAGATTGAAGGGAAGATAATCAGTCTTCGAGGTTGTTAAAGAAAGTTAACAAAAATACCAATGAAATATCTTCCTTGTCATAAGGAAAGATTAAATATGTAACAGCCAGTGCTTTGAGGAATATAGGGACTATGGCATAGCAATACAGTGCTGTTAAAAATGTGCACAAGTAGAGTAATTTTAAAGCAATTTGATAATAGGAATTAAAATAAATATATTTAATATGTTTTATAGAGAAAGAATATAAAGAATAACAGATAATACCTTATTTTATAAATAATAAATATTCTTTAGTTAAAAATCTTACTTTATGTAAGTATCTAGAGATAAAATAATTACTTTGTAAAATGATACAATGATGATTTTTGAGTCTTTCATAACACCAGAAAACTGGGAACTTCTGTAATATCCATCAATAGAAAAAATGGTTAAATAACCAATGGTGCATTTTAAAGAAAAAATACTCTGCAAGTATTTAATATTATACATTATATATATATAATCTAAACACAAGCAACAAAACAATAAGACAAATAGAACATTATTAAACAAAAAAACTTCTGCATAGAAAGAAAAATAATCAACAGAACAAATAGACAACTAATTTATAAGAAACTCATTCAACTCCAGAATAACAAAATAAAAATAAGAACAAAAAACCCATTATAAAGTGGCCAAAGGACATAAGTAGATATTTTTCAAAAGACATAGAAATGGCCAAAAAGCATATGAAGAGATGCTCAGTATCACTAATTATTAGAGAAATGTAAATTAAAACCACAACGAGATATCATCTTACACTGGTGTAAATGGCTATTAAAAATGAAAACAAACAAACAGGTATTGGTGAGAATGCAGAGAATAGGGAACACTTATTCCCTATGTAAATTAGTATAACCTCTATGAAAAACAGTATGGAGATTTCTCAAATAACTATAAATATAATTACCCTTCAATGTAGCAATCCCACTCCTGGGCATCTACCCAAAGAAAATAAATCATTATGTCAAAAAGATGTCTGTACTTGTATGCTTATTGCAGCACTATTTACAATGGTAAAGATATGGAATTAACCTAAGTGACCATTAATGGATGATTGGATAAAGAAAATGTGTCTTAGTAATAGAATGATTTATATTCCTTTGGATATATACCCAATAATGGGATTGCTGGGTTGAATGGTATGTCTTTCTTTAGGTCTTTGAAGAATCTCTACACTGTCTTCCACAATGGTTGAACTAATTTACACTCCCATCAACAGTGTATGATCATTCCTTTTTTTCCAAAACCTTGCCAGCATCCATTGTAGAGTCTCACTCTGTCACCCATGCTGGAGTGCAGTGGTGCAATCTCAGCTCACTGCAACCTCTGCATCCCGGGTTCAAGTGATTCTCCTGCCTAAGCCTCCTAAGTAACTGGGTTTACAGGTATGTGCCACCACACCTGGCTAATTTTTTTGTGTGTGTATTTTTAGTAGAGACGAGGTTTCACCATGTTGGTCAGACTGATCTCGAACTCCAGGCCTCATGATCTGCCTACCTGAGCCTCCCAAAGTGCTGGGGATTACAGGCATGAGTCACCGTGCCTGGACATTTTTTGACTTTTTACTAATAGCCATTCTGACTAGTGTCAGATGGTATCTCATTGTGGTTTTGATTTGCATTCCTCTAATGATCAGTGATGTTGAGCTTTTCTCATATGATTGTTGGCTGCATGTAAAAACACATACATGTGCATGTTCATCGCAGCATTATTTGCAATAGCAAAGACATAGAGTCAACTTACATGCCCATCAATGATACACTGGATAAAAAAATGTGGCACATATACCCCATGGAATACTATGCACCCATGAAAAAGAATGATATCATGTCCTTTGCAGGGAAATGGATAGAGCTGGAGGTCATTATCTGTAGCCAACTAACACAGAAACAGAGAACCTAATACCACATGTTCTCACTTATAAGTGGGAGCTAAATGATGAGAAAACATGGATACATAGAGGAGAACAACACACACTGAGGTCTTTTGGACTTTTGCAGGGTGAAGGGTGGGAGGAGGGAGAGGGCCAGGAGAAATAACTAACAGGTGCTAGGATTAATACCTGGGTGACCAAATAATCTGTACAACAAACTCCAATGACACAAGTTTACCTGTGTTAACAAACCTGTATAGGTATCCCTGAAATTAAAATAAAAGCTAAAAATAATTTAAAAAAGAAAATATGATATATATATACACGTATGTATACACACACACACATACAAAAAATGGGATACTATTTAGCCATAAAAAATTAAATAATATCTTTTTTAGAAACATGGATGTAACTGGAGGACATTATCTTGAGGGAAACAACTAAGAAATAGAAAGACAAATACCACATGTTCCTAGCTGTAAGTGTGAGCTAAATATTGTGTCTGCATGGACATAGGGTATAGAATAATAGACATTGGAGACTCAAAAGGATAAGAGGTGGGAGTGGGGTGAGGGATGATAAATTGAAGAGGGTGGGAGTGGGTTGAAGGATGATAAATTACTTAATCAGTACAATGTACATTATTTGCATGGTAGTTATACTAAAATCTCAAGATTTCACCACTGCTTAGTATATGCATGTAACAAAACTGCATTTGTACCCCTTAAATTTCTACCAATAAAAAATAATACATTTAAATAAAATAGAATGCATACATTGACAGACTAAAAACTGATATTGACAATTGAAAAGTTTTACTATACATGTCAAATACCACATAATTTTTGTGCATTTCTGGTATTTCAATGCAGTTTCAGATTATACTTTCAAAGTTATGCAAAAATTCAAAACAAATGTGTTATGTGTTTAAGTCTTCAGAGAGGATGGATTTCATTGTAGCACTCCTTTGCGTCTTAACATTTTTCAATACAATGAACACAATTGTAGAAGTCCGTGTATTAATTCTGCCAAATATCCAGGGCTTGAAAGGTAATTAATATCTTGTTGAAGGTATTAAACCTATACAAATAGAATCTAGGAGCATATAAACAAAATTGTATAGAGAAGTTTTGAATTATTTTAATATTGGAGAGCTACATGGCCGGATCAGAGTGTTGGATCCATACTGTAGGTAGAGAGAGAGGGAGCTAGAGCTGGAGGCTGAGAGTAAACACCCTGAAAGAGGAGTTGCTTGTAGACTTGTTGAAATCAAATGTTTGTGGAGGGCCCCTTTTTTAAATCTCATGGCTGCTTTCATTGGAATCCTGCAACATGACCAACTTCGTCTTCCACATCAGTGGTAAACTCAGATTGAACACAGCAACAGGCTGCTTTCAGCACATATGTATCTGTCCAGTGGTTTTCCCCCAATTGTGATCCTGTTCTGCATCATTTCTGGTAAACTTTTGTATCCAAATGTTGAGACTTAGAAGTTGGAGAAGTTTGTGAGTTTCTGCTACATGGATATTTCTTTTAATTCACAGAAAAATCTTTGCCTTCACTAATGGTAAAACCCGTTCTTTCTAATTTTGGCCTTCACTAACAAATTTCTGATGTGTAAGAGTATACCATTCTTTGTCTGATTTGCAATGCTAATATTACTTTATTTCCTACATGCTTATAGTCATTTCAATAAAAATGAAGCTGGAGGAGGACCTTTTAAAGAGTTTATATGCAAATGTTAACCAGGAGTTACCCTAGTCAAACTTATCTGAATATTTGTATTAGAGAAATAACATAATTTGGTGGTCAAATATTTTAATTATTTTTGCAGCACAGAGGTATTGCTTTATGATAATATCCAGGATACTTTCTATGTCCCTTCTATAATTCAAGTAAAGTACAGTAAACAAACATTTATTAGACAATTAAGAATGAAAACAAAGTAAGTAATATCTTCTGTTTCTCGTATTAGATTAATGCATACTTTGGATGATCAAAGGAAAAACTGATTGGATTATTTTAATGTAATAAAAGCTGCTTCTATATATATGTTGTCTGTGTATATGTGTGTATGTTATGTGTTGCTTGTGTTTCTATGTGTTTTTGTGTGTGTATATGTGTGTTTGTGTGTGTATCTCCTGACTAAAGGAATTATATGGGATGACAATATTTATAGTCTATTAGAATTGGAATGAATCTCATCATTCATTAAGGCAGACCATTCTCCCGTATCAGTAAAACCTTTTATATCATCCTTGACCTTCAAGTACCAGGTTTTCCTTTAAGATAATATAATTATCTGGAGGTATGATTTCAAGAAGCATACATTTCTAATGTTAAAGAGCATTTAAAGATATATAATGTTGAGATATCTTCCTCCTTTTAAAATTTTTCTATTTGTCCTAACTCATCTCTTTAAATACATGTGAAGTTCATTTGTTTCCTTATTTGAATATTAGTGTATTGCAGTATATTTCAAGTTTTCACTTTTTTATCTAAGAATCCGTTAAAAGGACTAAATGTGTTTATCTGTGTCTCATGCAACATGTTTAAGAGTACAATATTGATCTTCAGAAATACCAAATATATCTTCACCTTTATGCATTTTATGTTTTATTAAAACTATGATGTTCAGATTTGGAATTGTAATGAGTCTTTAAACTATGCATGGTCCTCAAGACAACCTTAAGTTTGGGAGAGTAGAGGATAGGCATGCAAGAAGCTGTATAATAACTCTTTAAAAGATATTCACAGCCTAATCCCTCCAAACTGTTAATGTTACCTTATATGGCAAAAAATAACTTTGCAAATGCTATTATATTAAATTGAGGATTTGGAGAAGAAGAAGAGGAGATTCTTCTGGATTATACGGGAGTGCCTTAACTAAAATCTCAAGTACTCTTATAGAAAGGAAGTAAATTGATGTTTGACCGAAAGCATAGAAAGAAGCCATGTGACAGAAATAGAAAGAAGCAGAGTGAGGGAGAGAAGATGCTCTGCCACAGAATGATGAACCAGATTCTGCCTCACTCTGTCAAATTTATTTGTTGAAGTCCTAACTCCAAGAACCTCAGAAAGTGACTGTATTTGGAGATTGAAGCTTTAAAGATTAATTAGGTTACAATGGGTTTGTTAAAGTGGGCCCTAATTTAATATGTGTGGCATCTTTATAAGAGAGGTTAGGGCATAAGGAGGGAAAGGTTTGACAGGTGCATGTACTGAGGAACAGCCAAGTTAGGATAAAATGAGAGGACAACTAACTACATAGAAGTCAAGGATGGAGGCCTCAAATGAAATCACACCTGCTAACATTTTGATCTTTAAATTTGGACTTCAGAATTGTAAGACAATAAATTTCCACTGTTTAAGTCACCCAACCTCTATTATTTTGTTATGGCAGCCCAAGAAGACTAATATATACTGGCTTTGAAGTTACAGAAAGAGGCCAAGGAGCACAAGGAATGTAGCTCCAGATGTTGGAAAAAACAAAGAAGTGGATTCTATCCTATACCTCTGGAGAGCCTGCCCAAACTCTCCAATACCTTCATTTTTTCTCAGTGATACTCCAGAACAGGGAGAGAATAAATTTCTGCTACTTCAAGCCAGCAATTTGTTTACAGCACCTACAGGAAACTAACACAAGTAATAAGTTGGAGTAATAGACAGGTTGGGAACTGGGACAGAAAAACAGGCCTGAAAGAATGGGTTCCCATGGAAGATAGCCAAAACAATATTAGTTTACTAAAATAATGTTAACTTTAAGCACAATATGAACATTATCTTCTATCAGGGGGGCAGATCATATTTAATGGCATAAGATGTTTTATTGACAGTTGATTGAATATTGAAAATCATAAAGCAAATTTTAGGAGTGGATATAATTTGAAGTAATAACCTGTTGCTAAGGTTTGAGTTCAGGGACAACGCGCTAAGGAAAGGGATTTACCAAATGCTGTGAGATATCAAAAGCCTGTAAGTCCAGGCTGGGATTCTGGCATGAATCTGCCTTCCAGGCTAATAACTGGCATTCAAATACAGAATCACATCAGAGGCTCCTACATAGATAAACTTACAGCATACTGACAACACAAATACAGGTTTTAAGATGTCAAGACTAAGCTTAAACAAAGAATGGCCCACTCTTTTGAGTCTGAGGTTACCAATTTCTAACCAAGTGTGATATGGTGAGTGGACTCAGAACCCTAATGGACTGAATATTCAACCTTAAGACTCCTGACTCACAGCTGATAGAGCTTGAAGAAGGCACTGGTGGCCCTGAGAAAAGGAGAATATGACTTCTCATTATGATAGCGTACTCACGCATTCAGGACATATGGGCGTTCGTCAGCTCATGTCTTACATTGCTGAGCTATCTTAAGCTTGATGTTTCACACCAACTACTATTGGCATGTGCCCCATCCGCGAATTGACTTTTTGATACTCCAAGGCTTGAATTGATATCATTACGCTGATAGTAATTTGTGTTCTTCAATGATATTTCAGGATTTCCATTTTTCAAGGTCATATTTTACTTCCCTTCATTTTGAAGTTTAGTGTGACCATGAAATTTGCGCTAACAAATGAAATGTTAGCAGAAGCACTACAGTAGTCACTTGGTTTCTATGGGGTATGGGTTGCAGGATCGCTATGTAGACCAGTCTATGGATGCTCAAGTCTCTGATGTAGGATATCTAACACAATGTAAATGCTATGTAAATAATATGCCATATATTTCATTTTTGTTATTTTTAATTGTTGTTATGTTTATTGCGATTTTTTGGCCTAATATTTCCAATCTGCAGTTGGTTGAATCCATGATACACAACTCATGGATATGTGGGGCCAACTTACGTTTTCCAGATGGAAGCTTGAGGAGCCACCATTGAGTTTCCATGGTTTCATTTTCCTGCCTAGTAAATCATGGGTGCATGGAGTGTTATGCTCTCTGAGACTTGGTCCTGTAGAAAGAAATGGGCATAACAGAGCAACCTAAGCCAATCTCACTGGACATGTGTAAGCAGAGAAAAAAATGTATATGCATATATTTTTTAAGTTACTGAAATCTTGAATTTGTTTATTACAGCAGAATAACAGCTTATATTAAATAATCCAAACTACTTTTTAAATTTCGGATTTAGGCTATAATTCTGCTTTAATAAAATTATTTTAACTTGTAATCACATCATTACTCATTTTTTCACTCAGTCATAGAAAATGTCATATTTCATATGCACATTTTTCTATTTCAATTACATCACATTTCATGGAACTTCTCTAAAGCATATACAGTTTATATTGCCAAATATACATTGAACATGAGCATATCTTCATATTTTTAATGTCCTCTAAAATTAAAGGAGAAACATTTCTTTATTGAAATCAGTAACATTATATCTTTATAAGTGCTATGCACCTATTCACTTCCTGTAAGTAAAAGAAAATATTAGCATTTTTAAAATAACTTGTTTTTAATGGGAGATAAAGCTTTTGCAAAATTACTTTTTACTTCATGTGTTATATCATACAAAAAGAAAATGTAAATAAACAGTTTCTGATCCTCAACTCTCTCTCTTTCCCCCTTTCTTTTCCTCTCTCTTCCTCTCTCTTTCCCCACTGGTTCTCTGTCTCTTCATACACATACAATCATGAGCACGCATACATACACACAGGGACACACATACTCATGTGTGCATTGATATAGATCAATTCCTGTAGTTAATCCTGATATAATGGAGTCATAACGGCAAGATCAACATCTTGCTCACTATTTGATTCCAACCTATTGGCTAGTGCTTACAGCAAGATGGAAGAAAAAGAGGAGGGAGAAATGGAGGGGAAAATTTGAGAAAGAGTAGGAGGTTGTTGAATCTAGTTTGAATTCGACAAGCTAGAATTCAGAAGAAAGCAGGGTGAGAAAAATATGGATAACATGGGCTCAGGAGAAGTTCATCTGATACACTCACACATATACACACCCACCCACATATATATATTCATAATATTTTACTACTTTAAGTTTATTCAACTGTTGTTGGATGCAAATTAGACAGCCTTTTAAATGACACTCAAGTCTCTGATATTTCCTGGACTCTATTACAGTGTGGCAAATTGGATTTTATAAATAACTTAATCTTTTTCATTCAGTCACATTAAGATGCTTTGAATAAAGTGAAATTAGAGGAAGGCCACCCTATCAATTTTTACCCCAACATAATTCAAGCATTGAATGCAAAGGAAACCAAATAAAAGATGAAGGCCAAATATTTAAAAGATGGGACTACTTCTGGATTTTGTAGTCATTTTGAGCTCCATTTTCTAAACATACTCACAAACCTATTAATATCTTCTATTTCTGGCTATACTAGCATAAATAAAAACATTTAACAATTAAATGGTAACAAGTAATAATGACTTGAAGAAATACATGTAATGTTAAACATCCAACAATATAAAGATACCAAATCTTTCTTTGCTTTAGAGTTATTTTTAACATATTTGAAAGTAAATATTTTCTTTTTCTTTTTTTTGAGATGGAGTCTCGCTCTGTCACCCAGGCTGGAGTGCAGTGGCATAATCTTGGCTCACTTCTACCTCAGCCTCCTGGGTTCAAGCAATTCTATGCTTCAGCCTCTTGAGTAACCGGGATTACAGGTGCCTGTCACCATGCCCGGCTAATTTTTGTAAGTAGAGACAGGGTTTCACCATCTTGGCCAGGCTGGCCTTGAACTCCTGACCTCGTGATCCACCCGCCTTGGTTTCCCAAAATACTAGGATTACAGGCATGAGCCACCGCCCCTGGCCGAAAGTAAACATTTTCTTTAATTCAAGAAGACATAATTCTTCAGCACATATAATTTTGTGATGAGCTAAAAGCTAATAATGTCTACTGGATACTCTGCTCAGTAGCTAGGTGAGGAGATCATTTGTACCCCAAACCTCGGCATCATGCAACATACCCAGGCAACAAACTTGCACATATACTCCCTGAATCTAAATAAAAGATAAGAACATAAGAAAAGTAAAAACAGAAGTTAATCATGTAGAAGAAAGCCTTAATATGCTTTATGTACTAAACCTTCAGACTGGAATCACTGAGTGAGAACTATTGCCATGACGGTACAAAGCACTAAATACAAAAGAATATTCCTTTTGTAACAACATAATTGGAATTTCAATGTAAAATTACAGTTCTTCTTTTTTAAAATATCAAATCACAGCATTGTATTTATCTGAAAGAAAAATGTCTCATATACTGAAGCTCAATTTAAACTGGGACATATTTATGTACTTGTGTGTATGTGTCATGCTTTATGTACTTAATGATTTCAGGTCATGCTTTAATCTGAACTAAATATTTATTTTTAAAAGTATATTCTTAAAAAATAAAATACTATACTTTGGGAGGCTGAGGTGGATAGGTCACCTGATGTCAGGAATTCAAGACCAGCCTGGGCAACATGGCAAAACCTCACCTCTACGAAACATATAAAAAAAATTAGCCAGGCATGGTGGAACGTGCATGTAGTCCCAGTTACATGAAAGGCTGAGGCAGGAAAATCACTTAACCCTAGGAGGCAGAAGTTGCAGTGAGCCGAGATTGCACCACTGCAGTCCAGTCTGGGTGACAGAGTGAGACTCCATCTCAAAAAATAACAATAATAAAATACAATAAAATAACATACTATAATTATACATTTAAATAATCAATTATAAATCTAAACTTAAGATGTATAAAAAAGTTTTATATTCATCTCCGAATAAGAATATGATAGTGAATTTACTGAATTTGAGAAAAGATAGTCTGCTAGGCATACAGTTCCCCAACGTGTTTTTCCCTTAAAATTATATCTGGGTGCTCTTTCAAAAACGTTGCATAGAGATCTTCCTTACTCTGTCTTAGAAGCAAATTTAGTAGTTCATTGTTTGAATATGTTGCACAATATCAATGTTATAAGTCTTCTTTACCTTAAGTGTAGAGGATTACGTGCTCGCAAACGAGACGTTCCCGATAAGTCCTGCTCTTGCAAAGGAAGCAGGGCGTTCCCGATAAGTCCTGCTCTTGCAAACCAAGCAGGGCGTTGGGGGCTTGTTTATGTGTAAACATCTTGAAAATCCAGAAAGTCAGGGAAAGGTCAGAAAAACAACAATGTGTCTTGTGACTTGGCAACATTCCACAAACGACTGTATAAAATAAAGCAAAGCGCGCCATTCGAGGCGGCCGGCCATGTTTGTGTTGTCTTGTGTGTTCATTCCTTTGTTTAGTAATCACGCGGACCCCAACATTAAGTAATGCTTTATGTTTTACATTCACCTTGATAGTAAAATTGCTACTGCTCCTTTTTTTAATCTTCAGTTTCCCAATATAATGTTGTTCATATTTAATATATCATTGCTCATATTTTCATTTTCAAATTTTATAAATTAGTTTGTCTTAGGCCCACTTTCACATAGGATAAAGATTTAAGATTTGTCTCATTCAAATCTGAACCTAAATTTTGTAGGTGCTCTGATCTGAATATGTGCCCCCTAATTCATAAGTTGGAACTGAAACCACAATTTGATAATACTAAGAAGGGAGGCCTTTAGTGGGTGATTAGATCATCATAAATGGGGTTAGCCACAAGGATGGAGGAAACTAGCTGGCTCTTTATTCCTTTTTTTTTTTTTTTTTTTTTTTTTTTGGCTCTTTTTGCCTAGGCTGCAGTGCAACGGCGCGATCTCGGCTCACTGCAACCTCCAACTCCTGGGTTCAAGGGATTCTCCTACCTCAGCCTCCCAAGTAGCTGGGATTATTACTGGCATGCGCCACCACGCCCAGCTAATTGTTTGTATTTTTAATAGAGATGGGGTTTCACCATGTTGGTCAGCTGGTTCCAAACTCCAGACCCCAGGTGATCCACCTGCCTTGACCTCCCAAAGTGCTGAGATTACAGGCGTGAGCTAGCTAGCTCTTTTGCCCTTCCACCTTCCACTGCGAGGACACCTAAGAGGAATGAAGTAATGAGCTTTCACCTGACACTCACCAGTCTGGACTTTCTAGTCTCCAAAATTGTGAGAAATAAATTAGTATTATTTATAAATTATCCAATCTGTGGTATTTTGTTATAGCAGCAGAAATGCACTGACAGTGTATTAAATACATTTATATTTATTGAAAGGACAATAGGTTTGATCTTAGTTCTTTTTATAGTTCTATGTTATTCTTTAACTTTCATTTTGTGCTTTGTTGTCCAGTAGTAAACTGTATAATTATGCCTTATATGATACCTTTGTCTATTAGGAATAAGCTCTTTATATTTATTTCTTGATAGGAGAAAGGAGCAAATGTTTCTTCCAATTAAATTATGTATCATAGAATTTCACTCACAGTGTTTAACAGTATGATACTATAATATTTAATTTTTCAACATGTAGCAATGTTCTTTGATTTCTAACTATTATAGACCCAAGCAACACATGTTTATTTTCTATTCCCCCTCATTATTTTACTAGTTGCATTATTTCTTAGGAGTCAATGCATCCAGGGGCTATTCTATTCTGTCACTCAAGGATACTTGTTTTAGCATTATTTCCAAAGGCAAATGTATTCAATACTTACATCATTATTCTTCATGAAACCAAAGGTGAAAATTATCTTAAAAATTTAATCAAATACAATAATATATAAAGAATCATGATCAAGTGCAGTGTATCACAGGAATGTGAGGTAGATATAACACCTGAACATTAATCAATCTCATTCACTATTTAAAAAAATTATCAAAAGCTCACATGATTACTTATTTAGCTGTAGAAGATTCATCTAACACAATCTAACATTCATTCAGGATAAAATAAAAACCTATCAGTAAACTAAAACTAGAAAGAAACCTTCTCAGCCTGACAAAAGGCATCTATATAGAATAAAAATCCATAGCTAATATTATACTTACTAGTGAAAAACTGAAGGCTTTTCAAATATTTAAGAATAAGACATGTGTGTCTCTTATCTCTTTACACTTATAATCAACATCATGCTGGAGATTGTAGCCAGTACAATAGTCAAAAAAAATAAAAATAAAAATAAAAGGCCCCCTCCAATGAATATGAAGTAGCAAAACTGTCTTTGTTTCCATACAACATAACCATTGTTGTAGGAAATCCAATGTCATCTCTAAAGGTGACTAGATGTAATGAATTAGTGTGGCAAAGTTTCCAGATAAAATATGAAAATACAAAAATTATATAGAAATTTTAGCAAGATGTAATCAAATCTAAATGAAAAATAATTATAAAAGCAAAAGAAAAATTGGAAATACTTGAGTAAATTCCTGCAAATACGGAAAACAACTTTGTACTAAAAATTACAGAACACTGGTGAAAAAAATTAGTGACCTAAATAGAATGTGGAGATATTTTGAGGGGACTCAGTATGGCTATGGTGTCAATTCTCCCTTAATTAATCTGTAGATTCAACACAATTCCATACAAAAATTCCAGAAGACATTTTTGTATCTTTTTTTTATTCATTGACAAATTAATCATAAAATTCAAATGGACTGTGAAGAACCTGTGATACCCAAAACAACTTTGTGTCCTTGGGCAGTATTCTCATCTTTATAATGGATATTATAAGAATAATACTTCCCTCAAAAAAAACTCAAGAACTTTGCATCAAACATACTCTCATCAGAGAGATTTTCTTACTAATTATCTATATTGAATGCTTGTCCATATTCCAATTAACCCTTAGCACATTACCTTATCACAGAACTCAAAGAATACCCAAAGAACATTGTTCTCTTAGCACCTAATGAACAGTGCTACTTATTACCAGGAGAGGTGCTATGAATCTCTTAGAATGTTTGAGCTCAAAACTACATTCCCATTTCTTAAGATACTAGACCACTATCAACTGCAGCAGAAGACAATTACAGTAGGCCTTCTGTGTCCACGGGTTCTACATCTGCGCATTCAATCAACCAAAGATAAAAAACGTTTGAAAAGATAAATGAATAATACAGTTGAATGCAGTACAATGTATTGCAAATTTTAAAATACAGTATAATAACATTTACATAACATTTAGAGAGGATTTAAAGTATAAAGAAGGATTAGCATAGGTTATATGCAAATACTACACCATTTTATATAAACAACTTGGGGATGTGCAGATTTTGGTATAAATGTGAGTCCTGGAACCAATCCTGAGTAGATACTGAGGCATAACTATATCTCCTATTCAATATCAGATAATACAAAGTATATAAATAATTATAGAAGACATTCAGTTCTTCAAGTAGAATGAGATTCATCCATGTTTAGTAGTAGAATGCCACCTTTAGTTTTAGGCTAAACATTTGCAATTTGTACTGGATATAAAAAGTATCCTTTTAAGTGCCACCAATTGTTATAAAATTAGTCAAATGCTAGGTATTGTTTAAGGATTCATTACAAAAATCAAGACTTATCAAATGATGGGGAAAATAGTGAAAGCATAGTATAGTTCATTAACTTTATAAGAGAAATGGTGATCTAAAAAGTTTTAATTACAAACCCCATGTATATTAATATATATCTTCAATGCCATTCTGGGAGGTCAAAAATAATGTATAGTGAATTAAGTATGTTTATCTTAGTACAATTATTTGAAAAGTATTGCAAATGAAAGGGATAGAGTGAATGAGAGAGTTCATTCAGGAATTAGTTGGACATGACACAGTGAAAAGATGTCATGAACTGAGGAAAAATGCAGATCTTGGGACCAAAGGGAGAAATTAAGGTGCTGGGAATTACTGGGGGAAAACTGTAGGCTTTGAGGACCCACAGAGGAAGGACACTCAGTGTTCTCTTTAAGCACATCGCCTTGGATGGTAATATCACTCACTAAAAAACAAAGGGAAAATTGGCTTCACCATAGGGAAATATGTCTATTCTGGTCATAACAATGGTAAAATTTACAAATAAGATATTCATGAAGCAGTCAAAGTAAGAGAGAGAGCTCTAAACCGCATGTGAGTGTGTATATATATATACACACACACATATATATAGTCTAAATTATGAGTACATAAATTAATTTATGCATTTAAAGTCACCAGATTAGATTTTATAACAAGGATACTTGAATCCAAGAAGAAAAGAAGTACGCTGAAATCATCATCCTGATATACACTGTATTGCATTAGAGGGACAGAAAGGGCGATTACAACTCACAAAAACAGGAATAATGGCAAAGAATACAAAAGTACAAGGAAAAAGAAAAATACAAGTGGTAAGAAATCACAGAAAAACAAGAGGAGAGAATAGGAAAGAGAGAATCATGTCAAATGTGGTGGACACATTAATGAACGTAAGAAATAAAAGTTAGCATTAAGATTTAGCAGTGAGGAAGTTATTGGTGGCCTAAGTTAGGATTGCTTCAGTGCAGTGGTGGAGACATTTGTTGGTCAGGTTGGAGTGATATGGGGGAATGAGTATGTAGTGAGTACATGCCGCCCTTCTAAGACACTTGGAATTAATGCAGAGAAGAGAGATGGAGGTGTCCAAGTGAGATGCAGTGTAAATTTCTATTCATTTGCAACTTTGCTAAAACAGTAGAGCCAGAATCATGATGGAATTTAAGACAATGAGAAAGGCGATTTATAAGGAAGTAGAGAAAATAGTATATAAAACGTAAGTTGTTTAGCCTAAAACCGAGATAGAGGCATTTCCATAAAATAGAAAAGTAGGCAAGGCTGCGTGCTGATTAAAAAAAAAAATGTAGGGGAAGTGGGAGTAAATGAGAAGATAACTATTTTACTGGTGAAGTGATAGGTGGGAATACATGTGTAGACAGGATGGAAAAGGAACATAGAAGAGCAGAATCCAGCTCCAAGCTATGATGAAATCTTTCAACTTTGATATTACTGGGGCTTGATATGTTGATGAGGTATTAAGGAAGAATAGAGGAAGTGGGTACATAGAAGAAAATAAAATGTCATTTGAAGCCAGGCCAGGGAGAATAGAACATCTCCTGTATATTTGTTTTTTAAAAGTGAGAATTCAAATTGTCATTCAAATATAATGTGCCTGTTTTATTCTCTACTAATTTTTATTATCTCATTAGCTATAGTCAGCCTTATAAGGCAATATAGGTGGTTTCTAAGGTAGTGAATGGTATTAGTTTCCATTTTAAACTAAAATTTTTCCAATGTCAGGGTTTTCTTAATTTGTTAGAATTCATGTTATTTCTCCTGGCACTGCTCATAGATAAATGCATAATTGAAAAATGAATCTCACTAGAAATAAAGCAAACAACATATCTCCCACAAAACTGAAACCATGGATACCCGCCTAAGGCTTTCACCACTAACATTTGTATATCTTTTTGGCATATTCCATAAACCGTAAGGAAGCATTAAGGAACGATATTGAACTTGCTGCCCTACTAATAATTACGTTTTCTATAAACAAACTCTTTAAGCATTTTTATCTTTACTTTTCTAACTTGTAAAATAATATCTACTTGGCAAAGTTACTGTGAAAATAAAATAAAATAGAAAAATATATGTAGGGCTCCTGGCAGAGTGGATCATCAAAAGCAAATTTTCTTATCATTCTTTTATGGAAATAACTTGAGTTAAACTGAGGGGTTTTTTGGTTGTTATTGTTTAAGAAACTGCCTAGGTCTAATATTTTATTATTGAAAATAATAACAGAGAAAAAAAGAAAAAGAAGAAAAATATTAGGTAATAAATGAATCTCTTTTATCTCCCTCTGCAATGTTTCACAGCCATAGCTCCTTTAATGGAATACAATCAAAGACATAAAATTAGCGATTTGAAATGTTGGCAATGTTACTCTATGTATGAGAAGCTTCAGGGATGAAAGCATTACGTGACAATGGTGGTTCAGAGCTTTTTCTTCTCTAAGGAAAACAGAATCATTTCTCACTTACAAATAAGTTCTCCACTTAAAAAGTGTGTGTGCATTTGAAAAGATTCTTTCACTGTTTAAATACCATATTCCAATACCCACTTTATTAAGTTAATTTGTGCAATTTAAATTGTCTGCTGCTCACCATGTTAGTGCATCTCCTAATGTTCATCCTGAGACTCCTGCCTTAGCTTTTATTCTCCCTAGCACTATCATTAATGGATATCATGCTCAGATTCCTAGAACAGAATGACAAGACACAGTGCTACAAACACTTACAGGGTTTCACCATTCCAAACATCAACAAAATACCCAAAGGCCATCTTCATCCCATTTGGTAGTACGGAAAGTTAACATGTAGCTTTACCAATAGTAAAGCAGGGTATATAATTGTAGACACCTTATTTCAACCAAATTATCTTGAAATATGTTACCTCCCAGTTTTTCCTAGTTTATTAAGGAAAAACAAACTTATAAAACATCCTTTACTTGCAGAAGAGTTCTATAACATTCCTTATGATAGTCTTATATTGACCTCAAGAAATACAATAAATAAAATCTGGTTTTAAGTGTTGGTCCTGACATTGAATAGCCATGCAATACAGACAAATCGTGTAACATTCTCGTTTAATTTACTCAGTTATAGAATGGTAATCTCAAATTCTCAATGTTATTTTAATTACTGAAATTAAAAGTGTTAAAGCTATGCAAATTATGAGAAGATTTACTACATATCAGCAATATTGTTCAACATCTGGCAATAGTCTACTTGTTAAGGTGTGTGTAGAATAAATAAAATATGTCATTCATTAAAGCAAAATAAAGGAACTCAAGTAGCCAGGTGAAGGAACATCATCACTGACCAATTAGCAGCAGGTAACAAATCTGTTAGGAGAAAATTTGGAATCTAAAGCATGTATCAAGCCAAGGCAGTATATATGGGAAGTAAGGCACAAAGAAGGGCAAAGTACTACGTTTTAGGTTTTCAGAATTAAGGATCAAAGTAAGAGAGATCAGCTGCAAAACTGAGAATGTAGAGAGCTGCTCTCCCCCGATACATTTTAAATCCCTTATTTCTCTGTAAAACGAATGGACCTAATAATTTAAGTTGGACATAAGTAAATTTCAGTGGTGTGAGAATAGAAAACATGTAGAGATAGACATTTAAAAAGTAGTCAACTTAATACAGTATATTTTCTTAGTATTAAAAATAAATCTTTGTGTATAAATGTCTATTTTGATTTCCTATCACCTGATATCAGAGGATGACAATACAGGGCATTCTTAATAGGATATGTTTGAACACTTGAATTTAGAAGAACACCAGCAATGTGGTGTTCTTGAGGAAGACATTGTACATGTTGAGTTCCTGTTGCTAATGAAACATAGATTACATGGAAAGGTGTGTACTTACGTATGCAGACCCTGACTACTTTGAATAGTAATCCAGAGTCTAAAAGCAAAAGCCACTGTGTTGAGCAGGCTCTAGGACAGATGCCAATAATCCCCGCCTCCTGATATCCTCAGTCTTGTCTACTCCTCGTAAGATTGAGTGTGGACTGGACTTACTTATTTGCTTCTAACCAATAGAAGAGAAGAGTAGTGATGCCATGTCAGTTCTGACATTCAGTAATACAAAAATATGTGTTTTTTTAAACATGATTTCTCTCTTTTTCTTTCTTGGATTGTCTGCCCTGAACAAAGACAGTTGTCAGGTTATGGGGTGGGATAACATGGAATCTAGCTGCCATGTCATGAAATAGTCCTATGCTGATGCACATGTGGACAAGACATTGAAGCTGGCCAACAATCATGAGGGTGAGGTTAGAAGCAGGTAATCCTTTTCCAGTTGAGGTTTAGTTGTGTCTACATTCCTGATATAGTTGTAATGTTTGCAGTCCCCAGTGTTGGAGGTGGAGACTGGTGGGAGGTGATTGAATCATGAAGGCAGACTTCTCATGAAGGGTTTAGCACCATTCCCTTGGTGATAAGTGAGTTCTTGCTCAGTCAGATCACGTGTGATATGATTGTTTAAACGTCTGAGACCTCCCTGTCTCTCTCTCTCTCTCTCTGTCTCTCTCGCTCTTGCTCCCATTCTCACCATGTGATACACTAGGACCCCCTTGCCTTCTGCCATAACTGTAAGCTTCCTGAAGCCTCACCAGAAGCCCCTCAGATACCCAGCACCATGCTTTCTATACAGCCTGCAGAACCCTGAACCAATTAAACCTATTTTCTTCATCAATTACGCAGTCTCAGGCATGTATGGCACTGCAAGAATGGCCTAACACAATATCCTTCAAACAGCCTAACTAAAACAAGGTATCTTGAAACCGAGGGAGCTAGTTAAGTGATACTTGTATTCCTGACCCTCAGAAACTCAGACGATAAATATTTGCCGCCTTCAGCTGCTAAATTGTGGAATAATTTGTTATGCAGTAATAAATAACTAATGCAACCATCAATTAAAACAAAGATGTTTTTGATCTGTCAGTCAGGTGCTGTAGAGGAAACACTGTGCCGATTTTGCTTCTTGCTATTTTCCTCAGTGTTCACTCCCTACCTCATGGTGAACAGAAAGTAGTGCCCGTGGAGAGCATGGACGATGCTATAACATCTTTATATAATAGCACCGGAAGCTATCCATGAAGAAAAGCAGTGATTGCAGAGACTGGCAGGAAGTCAGCCTCTGTAAGGAAGTGGAAGAATTTATGCTGCCAATGCAGATATGGAAGTATCACTTTCCAAGAACATGCCTTGATATTCTTTTTGCTTATCTTTACAAATATAGACTTTTTTTTTTAAAGATCACTAATACTAAACGAACCCATCGCAATATAAAACTTATTAAGACATTTATATTCCACAACTGTAAGTTTCTTGTGGTAACTTTTTAAAATAAACCAATTGAAGTTTGACTATTTTAATGCCATCTTAGTGTCATTCAGGAATACCAGTCCAAGTGCAAAAAGTGAATTAATTTTATAATCGCTCTTCAAGCCATATTTTTATGTTTCTATCCTCTTCTTACCAATTACCATTATTTTCAGGTTTATTTTGAAAAATACTCCTTTATATCCTTCCTGTGAAAATTTAAAAAATATATAGTAAGAAGGAAATAAAAACTCTACATATCATCAGCCACAGAATTATACAGTATCAATGTTGAAAAGGAATTTCCACAATTTGTTTCTGGCAAGGAGCAGTCATTTTTGATGTTGGCAAGTAATAATTCAGCATATTTTGAGTAACTTCGGATGGCAATTTCTAAGTAAGTGATCCATTTCATCTTTCATGTTTAGTTACAGTAGTTTTCATAATTTTTAGCTGGAAATTGCTTCCACATAACTTTTCTCTAGAGGGCAATTTACACTAAATCTAGTCTTTTTCCCTTACTCCTGCCTTCAAATACCTTAAGATAACACTTGTTTGTATATATTTTCTTCATTCCAAGAAGAAGTGGAATGAAAACTATTGAGGGCAATATTATTTTTCAGGGTTGGTGACCACTGGAGATTTATCAAAGATTATCAGCACATTATATGTTTAATAATGATACCTAAGTTTCAATTAGATAAGGTGTGTTTCCCAACACATTGTTTGCTGATATCTTTCTTGTCCATTGAATATTCCAGGTTATTTTACATGAATCACTATGGAAATAATGTAGGTTGTTCTTGAACGTGGACAGTTTGTTTTTAATTTAATATATATACCTACCAAATAGCATTGTTATGAATTCATGCCAAAATTGATGTGAAATTACGTAAACCTGAATTCAGATTTTACCCTTGATACGTTTCTCAAAGCTTTCAGCAATCAATGTTTCCAATTGTAGATTAAAATCTTGGGTGACGTAAATGCCATGGGGCATTTTAGAACTTAATTGCAAATAAGTTACTTTCCAAATTATTTAAGTCTACAAATCATTCAAGTTTGAACTCTACTGTCAAACCTAATTTAGTTTTCAGTTTAAGACCCTAAAACCATGCAAAGTCAACCTTAGAGTCACACCCTGTTCTGCAACCTGGAAGCAACTCAGAGCTTCTTACTTCAGGAAACTTTGAACGTATCTCTTCCTTCATGTGGTAACTGAACTAGTGATCAGTGAGAGTAAGAATAAATAATCACCAGATAGTAGTCTTGAAAGAAAAATTATGAGGTTCTAACAGCAAATAAAAGCAGCAAGCTAGCTTGAGAATTAGTGAGATTACTTTATAAAAAAGGTGTACCGTAATCCCAGCACTTTGGGAGGCCGAGACGGGTGGAACACGAGGTCAGGGGATCGAGACCATCCTGGCTAACACGGTGAAACCCTGTCTCTACGAAAAAATACAAAAAAACTAGCCGGGCGAGGTGGCGGGCGCCTGTAGTCCCAGCTACTCGGGAGGCTGAGGCATGAGAATGGCGTAAACCTGGGAGGCGGAGCTTGCAGTAAGCTGAGATCCGGCCACTGCACTCCAGCCTGCGCGAGAGAGCAAGATTCCCTCTCCAAAAAAAAAAAAAAAAAAAAAGGTGTAAATGAAATTCTACAAAAGGGAAATCTAAAAGAGACTAAGTAGATTTATCTTGCTTGTCTTACTTGAGGAAAATGTCAAAGAAATTCCTACACTTGGAACGTTTCTTGAAATGAGCAATTAGTAATACACGTTATATTGATTGGTGATATGCTTTTGTCAGTGATTTATATTTTAATATAGATGAATTGTCTATGTACTAAGAAACTCCAAAATATTCTTACTAAGCCATCAACATTTTTTTAGAAATGTATCCTTTATATTAATTGGTACTTACTATTAGATTTTACAAGTAGAAGACATTCACATAGATGGTTTTTAGTCCATCTCTGAGAGGTGAAATGTCATAGATGATGGAATCTTATTTCAAGGTAAAAAAGTACTACACGACAAATGGTGAATTTCATTTCATTTCGAAATTTCAAATAAAAGTCAAACTTTTTCATAAATCATGTGATTATTTCTTAACTCCACAGTAATTTAATTCATATATGAGATTCTCATACTTATTAGTAAACAGAAATAAATGTCGAAATCTTAGTTCTCAGAATGTTTCTTACATAGCCCATATTAAGTTTTTATGCTTCCCAGGAAAAGCACACCTAAGATTTACAATAAAAATTATTATTGTTATTGATGTGCATATGTGTCCTGAACACTCTTGCTGAGGGACAACTCTTTTATTAATATTACTATTATTATTATTATTATTATTATACTTTAAGATCTAGGGTACATGTGCATAACGTGCAGGTTTGCTACAAATGTATACTTGTGGCATGTTGGTGTGCTGCACCCATCAACTCGTCAGCACCCATCAACTCATCATTTACATCAGGTATAACTCCCAATGCAATCCCTCCCCCCTTCCCCCTCCCCATGATAGGCCCTGGTGTGTGATGTTCCCCTTCCTGAGTCCAAATGATCTCATTGTTCAGTTCCCACCTATGAGTGAGAACATGCAGTGTTTCGTTTTCTGTTCTTGTGATAGTTTGCTGAGAATGATGATTTCCAGCTGCATCCATGTCCCTACAAAGGACACAAACTCATCCTT